>NC_048270.2:14817500-17217500 GCF_005286985.2 Setaria viridis | reverse complement strand
GAGGCTTGGTCGGCGCTGTTGATGTTTGAAACCGGCAACCTACCAAGGGAGTATTTGAGGTAGAGTTTTGGTTAGTGGGTGTCGTTGAAATCAGGAACTCGATAGTATACGTAGGCACGCAACTTAGACAGGATCGGACCACTAGATCGTGTAATACCCTACGTCATGTTTGTTGTTTGCTTATATTGGAATTACCTGTCTAGAGGGGGTCCCTGCTCGCCCTTATAAACTGGGGGAGCAGAGTTACAGGTCGGTTGTTTTACAAGAGTACTAGTTGGATTCGATCAGAGAGTTCTACTCCAATTGCTATGAGTAGTTTTCTTGCCCTCGACTAGTTCCTTGTACTCCATGAAGGCTACACCGTCCTGCACCGTAGTCTCCATGTCCAGTACGTCTCATTGTACAACCCCATACGCGGATCTATCCAAACCTTCGGGTAGGCCCCATAAATGTATGTACGACAAGCCCCCGAGTACGTTTGAGTCAAATGAAGCAGTCTCGAGTACCTTTATAGACTTCGCTCAACTAGTTTATGGTGCTCTTTGAGTACTTTGTTAGGGTTGAGTCTTCAAGTAACTCGAGTACTGTAATGCGGTTGGAATGTGCCCAAGCCTCATCTGACATTGCTCTTGAACATCTATCCTTGAATCTTTATAAATCACACTCCGTATGGAGTAGCCCCCAAGCCTTAGGTTGAATCGAAGAATCAGGCTGAGGATCAATCTGCATTTGTATTGTCTTCATCTTGATCTTGAAGAAAAAGAAATTTTTTAACCAACGGGTATGGTCTACGCAACCCCTAAGCCGTTACACGACTAGCCCCAGGAGGTATAAGGGTCAACCACTGGTCATCATGACCGTTTGCCAACAGTCAATTCTATCACTTGCGATAAATCTGGTAACTGGCAAACAAGTGCGAAAACATCAGGCCATTACCTCTGTTAACTCCCCACTGTTATAAAGGGACGGGAGAAGTTACCCCTCCCGTTTACTCTATCATTTGCCATCTGCTATCTACCCTCGTGAAAAAAACCCTACTCTCGAGCATCGTCGCAATCCAGTCTTAGATCGCCAGTGCCACCCCCCCCCCCCCCGAGCCTCTAGGCATATGCGGGTGAAGAGACGTGCGAGCATCAAGATGGGGAAGAAAGTGGCTGGTTCCAAGGGTGCTGAGGGTTCCAAGAAGGGATCAAGGAAGGGGAAGGAACCCCAACTGCACCGTCGAACCAGGCCATGGCCTGGAAGAAGTCGAGCATGAAGGAGGAGGAGATCCAAGAGCTCGTGATGGCAAAGCTGCTGAAGGACAAGGCCATTGTAGGCTGGAGGTGTGCCCACGAGAATCTGTGGCCATTGGAGACACACCCAGATGAGACGGCAACCTTCGGTCTTTTTGTTGAGCGGGGTTTTGTTGTGCCAACTTCTGATTTCTTCCGGGGTCTCTTGGAATACTACCATTTGCAATTGGTTCATCTCAACCCCAATAGCATCCTCCATATTGCCACATTTGTACATCTGTGAGAAGCTTTTCTGGGGATTCAGCCCCACTTCAATTTGTTCCGCAAAATATTGCGCGTGAAGTCGCAGCCCAGTAAGGAGCACACTAAGGTATTCAGTGGTGCAGGGATCTAGATTCAGGAGAAAAATAGTAGTCTGTACCTAGATTACAAGACCATCAAATTGCACCCCGAGTGGAAAACAAAGCGGTTTTATGTTGAAGACAATGCATCGAAGTTGCCTAAGGTCACTGGCCACCGCCCGGTGTGGAACAGTAGGTGGATCGACGAGCTGACAATCGGGGAAAGTATTCAAGCACCTGAGCTTCTAGCAAGGATCATCGATCTGAAGACGAAGGGATTGACAGGCATTAGGGTGGCCTTCAGATTCTTGAAGAGGTGAGTACAGCCCCTGCAACTCCGCCACACGTGGCGTTATGAATACTCGGGTCTTAATGACCCATCCAGGATGTCGCCTGAAGAGATCTACACTGATGAAGTGATGGAGAGATTGGGGCACATGTTCAAGAATGCCAAGGATATCCCCAAGGTAGTCGGGGCCTTGAATGCTTCCGACCTGCCAAGAGAAGTGAGTACCCGTAGTCATAGCCCCCGAGTACCTATTCGTTGTTGATCTTATTTGCTGACTTGTTTCCCTTCAAGCAGGAAGACGTACTCTGGACTAGGTTGCTTTGTAATTGGGGCTACCCTGGAGGAAGAGGAGGAGGACGACGAAGCGACCGAGTCCCTCAGCAGCTCTGACACTGATGCTACTGAGGACTTTGTTGTGCACCTGTTGACGCTAAAAATCAACCGATGACTCTCAGTGTCGGACACACGACCCGGGAGAATCTGCTTAGCTATTCGGATTATCGTCCTGGTGTGGTTCGCGCGGCGTGCCAGTCAATCTGACCTGTTGATTGACAAGAAGAAAGCGTTAAATTCTAAGGTTCCGATCAGCTAGAGTTCTGATATATTTTGAAGTATGTATCAGCGAATCGGCCGAATTACTGTAAAGATGACCGGCTATAGAGCAGCCGATGATCACGTAGCAATTGTAGAAGAAACTGCTAGAGTAACCTAAACAATGCTACAAAAGCAACACTTGAAACAGATCTAATCGGCTATATGAGAATAAGCAAAAAAAATGATAAAAGCCGACAGTTCGTATCTCAAGCTGGATATGGTAATAAAACTAAAACAATAGGTAAAACCTATAATTCTAGTAAACATCGATAACTGATGAATAAATCTAAACAAAACGATAACGATGCGCCCAAAGTTAAAGCTTAGATATTACTTGAGAAGCGAAACTTACAAATTGGCCAGAGGTCGTGTTGATGCAGTCCTACCAATTCGTACGAACTCGTGAAAAGAAAAGTATTTGGCGAAGTCGCCGACTTGAAAGTAAAGTACGTAGGAAAAGTAGATCTGTATAATTGATTGATGTGTTTTTTACAAGCCTTACGAGGCACCTATTTATACTCTGTTACAACTAATTTCCTAACCGACTAGGATCTATCTCTAATTTAAAGATAAAAAATATTTACACATGAACGCAACCCGCATCGGAGTTGGTTATTTTATTTTCCCACGGGCCAATCTTCAGCTTCGGCTAATCACCTCACTAGCCCACTCTAGGGCCACATCGGCCAAGCCATCCCAGCTTCCAATCGGCCAGTGTTCATTGACTCCCTCAGTCAATCGGCCGAAACACTGTAGCTCTATCGGCCGATTCCTCCAACTGTAGCTCCTTGCTTGTCGTATCAGCCACCTTCCTCCCCTTTGACGCCGACGTTAACACGTGTCAAAATCCGGCGTCAACACATGCCCCCCAGTTTCGGAGTGAAACATATATTTTGCTCTGAAATTTTCTCAATTCTGATTCTTTCTTCCAGAGAAAGCGCAATAGTAAATGCGGCAAAACTCCTGATGATTGCGGCAAAACTTCTGCTAGGGTGGTTGGCTAGTAGAACACTGCTCTGAAAGCTTTGCCCACGATTGTGCGCGAGGATGTGTGGTTGCTGCAGATTCCTTTGTGTATCTCCTCCAATATGTCCTTGCCGTCTTCTCATGTGACGCATTTCATGAGTACTCCTGATGATGCGCCTCGTCTGTAGAGCTTGTCCACGACTAAAACATAGTTCTTGCTTCATCGTTGGACCTATTCTGCCTGCGTCTTATCCAAGGGTAATCTTTGCTCTTTTATGTAGTCGATGAATGGAATTCTCCAATCCACGTCAATCATCATTAACTCCGAATATGGTGCCTCAGGACCACGTTAAGTGGTTGTAGCGAGTGCTGGCTCTACTATGGATAGCTTGCGGAGTTCGTGGATGAAGACTCCTATTGGGACTTGAGCACGCATTGAACCCATTTTGTTTTGGACAGGACATCCGCGGTGACGTTGTCGCTGACTAAATGATGAAACTCCAGGCCTAAAAATTTATTTTCTAGCTTGCGCACTTCTCTGCAGTATGCATCCATATTCTCCTTGTTGTGATCCCACTTGTCATTGACTTTGTTGATGACTACTAATGAGTCACCGTAGACTAGCAACCTTTTGGTTCCCAGTGATACCGCCAGGCGGAGCCCGTGCAATAACGCTTCATACTCTACTTCGTTATTGGATGCCTCCCAGAAGATTTGAAGAACATATTTGAGTTGCTCGCCTATGGGTGATATCAAGAGTACTCCTACGCTGGTACCTTCGAGCTTGAGTGACCCATCGAAATACATTGCCCAATGCTCTAGGCGTGCTGCCGGCATCGATAGTTGATTTTCCCACCACTCTACCATGAAGTCGACTAGAGCTTGGGATTTGATCGCGGTTCTTGGCATGAATTCCAGGGATAGTGCTTCGAGTTCTACTGCCCATTTTGAGATCCTGCCTGTAGCGTCTCGATTGTGGAGAATCTCGCCCAGGGGGAAGTCGGTGATAACAAAGATCTTGTGTTCCTAGAAGTAATGTCGCAGCTTCCGCGAGGTGAGTAGTATGGCATACAACAATTTTTGGACCGGTGGGTACCGGGTCTTGGAATATGAGAGTACTTCACTGACGAAATAAATTGGCCTCTGTACTTTGTATACATGGCCTTGTTCAGATCTCTCGACTACTATTGGCATGCTTACGACATGAGTAGTTGCAGCGATGTATAGCAGCAAGTCTTCATTAGGAGTGGGTGCCGTGAGAATTGGTGGCTTTGACAAGAAATCCTTCAATTGCAGCAGGGCTTTGTCTACCTCCTCTATCCACTGAAACTTATATTGCCGCTTGAGTAGTTTGAAGAAGGGAAGGCCCCGTTCTCCAAGCCTTGACATAAATCTGTTGAGGGCCACCATGCACCTAGTCAACTTCTAAACGTCCTTGATACCACATGTAGCTTGCATGTCGATGATGGCAGATATCTTCTGAGGGCTTGCTTCAATGCATCTATGGATAATGATGAACCCGAGTAGTTTTCTAGATGGTACACCAAAGACGCACTTTGTTGGGTTGAGCTTCCACCGGAAAGTCCGCAGACTAGTGAAGGTTTCTTCCAAGTCGACGATGAGGTCATCTGGATTTCTGGTTTTGACTACCACGTCATCCACGTATGCCTCAACATTGCGGTGTAGCTGTTTCTCAAACACATCTGGATTGCACGTTGGTAGGTGGCGCCTACGTTCTTCAACCCGAACGACATCGTCGTGTAGCAGAAAGTTCCGTAAGGGGTGATAAACGCGGTCTTGGCCTGATCTTCTTTCTTGAGAGCTATCGGGTGATACCCTAAGTAGCAATCTAGGAAACAGAGTAGTGCGCATCCAGCTGTGGAGTCGATGACTTGGTCGATCCTTGGGAGCCCGAAAGGGTCCTTTGGACAATGCTTGTTGAGATCTGTGTAGTCAGCGCACATTCTCTACTCGTTGTTGTTCTTTGTCTAAACCAAGACGGGATTGGCGAGCCACTCAGGATGGAAGACTTCTTTTATGAATCCTGCCGCTAGTAGTTTGGTCAACTCTTTCTTGATGGCTTCCCTTCTGTCCTAGGCGAATTGTCGTAGTTGTTGTCTCTTTGGAGTAGCTTTGGGACCTACATTAAGTGAGTGCTCAATTAGCTCCTAGGGCACACCTGGCATGTCTGCCGGTTTCCATGCGAAAATGTCCCAGTTAGCCCGAAGGAAGCTGATGAGCGTACTTTCCTATTTAGCATCTAGCCCTGTGTCAATCAAGGCTGTCTTGGAGGTGTCACCGGTCTCGAGGTCGATGGCTTTGAAGTCCACGCCGCTCGCCAGCTTGACCTTGGTAGCTCCCGACTTGTTCTCTGGAATTTCGAGTTCTATTGGGGAGAGCTTCTTTGAAGCGATGAAGACTTGTTGCATTGAAGTAGGCACTTGAGACATGGCCAATTCGACGGCCTCGGTGTCGCACTCGTACGATCTCTTCAAGTCTCCGTGGAGGGAGAGGACTCTGAAGTCCCAACATCTTTAGTACTAAGTACACATAATGTGGGATGGCCATGAACTTGGCCAATGCTGGTCTTCCGAGGATGGCATGATAAGAAGACTCAAAATCCGCCACCTCGAACTGGATGTACTCAGTCCGGTAGTTCTCCTTGGTCCTGAAGATAACTAGCAGGACTACCTGTCCAAGAGGTATAGCCGTGTTGCCTGGGACGATTCCATAGAAGGGAGAGCTCGTTGGGGTGAGCATCTCCGTGATGTTGAAGCCCATCTTCTTCAAAGTCTTGGCGAACAGGCTGTTGAGACCACTGCCGCCAACGATGAGTACCTTGGTAAGTCTGGAGCCAGCAACAACTGGGTCTAGGATGAGAGGGAATCATCCTGGTTCTAAGAAATTAGTCCACTAATCCTTCTTGGAGAAGCTAATTGGTACCTCAGACCACTTTAAAGGTGTTGGAATAGCATGCTCAATGGACATGATTTCCCGTAGTACTAGCTTTTGAGACCGCTTGGAGGCGTTACCTGGGATTCCACCAAAGATGACGTTGATAGTCTTGGATGGTTTTTGGATCTTGCCCTCACCATCTTTGCCTTCGTCTACCTTGGCTTTTCCCTTGTCTTTGGTACTCAAGGGTTCTAGCAACTCCTTCATTACTCTGCGCAGGCAGTAGCAGTCTATCACTGCGTGTTTGTGATAAGGGTGCCACGGGCATTGTTTCTTCAGAAGCTCGCTGAAAGTAGGCCTATCTTCATGTTTGCTGGACCCTTTCTTGGCCAATGGTGACGTTGTTGCGACAGTGTTGTCTGGCTTGCGCTTGCAGTTTTGACCTCTCGAGTAGTTATTTCGATGGTCACCGTTACGGTTCTTGTCGTGGTCCTAGCCGTTGCCTTGATTGTTGTTGTGTTGGCCTTGATTGGATTTGACTCAAACCTTTCGATCTCTTTATCTTCTTTGTCTGCCCAAGATTGGGCCATGCTTTTGAGCAACTTGACGTCCTGAGGACATCACCTGCTGAAGTCTTGGAACATACGGCGATCGTAGAGACCATTTTGAAAACAGTCAATTACGTCTTCTTCTAAGATGTCTACAATAGTGGCCTTCTTGTCAAAGAAATGATGCAGGTAGCTTCGCAGAGTCTCATCCCACCACTGCTTCTGTTGCCCGGGCGTTGCATTGCTCCCGTGTAATTGTTGATTGATGCCTTCTTCAGGTCTTGCCAAGAGTTGATCGAATTTGGCTTCAATGACTCGACCCAAGTTAGTGGAGCAATTTCCATGCATATGGGAAAATATATGACTTTTGTGTCATCGGTGCCCCCTGCAACTTGAACTGACAATGAGTAGCATCACAGCCATTGGACTGGGTCTTGCTTGCCATCATACTTGGAGATACCCAGAGGTTTGAATTTCTCGGGTAGGATAGTCTTTCTGACCCTACTTGTAAAGGTGGGGAAGCTGTCATTGTCGTCACCCCTATAATCGTCTTCGAGTTCGTGTTCACAATGCCTTCTTTTGATGATGTTTCTAGCATCATGATTACTGTTTATCTTCTATCGGAGATCCTCAACATCATGTGTAGGTTCGGGATCAGCTCTGCGGTGTCGCAGGCCTCCCACAAAAGTTGTCCGACAACCCTTCAGTATATCTATGTTCTGTCTTGGGTCTTCAATTGCACCTCGGTTGTGTTTGGTATCCTCATGTGGTCGAGCTGAGGGTCCTGCATGGTCTATGTGGCTACTGGCATGCTGACTTCGCACCGTCGGGGTATGTGATATTGAAGGAATAGAGTTCTGCCTATCGAGTAGTTCGTAGGCATGTTCTGCTAATTGTGACAATACTGTGATGTACTTGTCTTGTGGCATGGCATGAGTGATGAGGTCAATGGAGGTGATAGTTGCGAGGGGCGTCTGGTGCTGCCGCGTTTGCACTGCCTCAAAAGCTTTGTCTAGGTTCGTGATCAGGAGCTATTTTGTCAATTGTCGGTGACGATCTGCTCTCGATGCATTCCTTGTTCACCGTCGGGTTCTCTGCCCTTCGGTTTCCTCCCCGACGATGTTGGCAGAGAGTTCATCCTGAGAGACATCATCTAGGTGACGCTCCTGATGAGGATTCCACTCTAGTTGTCGTTGATCACCGTCCTCCCATCACCTGCTGTGATAAGAGCAAAGAGTTCTCTGTCTAGAGAATAGCTATCAGAGCTCAAGGTGATGACTTCTGTAGAGCCATCATCTTCACGGAGAGGAAACAGGGGTGTTCCCTCCTTGTACAGGAGAACGTCGAGGTGGGCGATGAGGCGTGATTCGTTGTCCTAGGTGAAGGGACTAGACATGCCCAAAGAGACTGCAAAGGGAAGGAGCATCTGGGCACCCATTACGAGAAATCTTCGGGCATCATGAAGTATAGCCGAAGCTACCCCTAGCGAAGAGCAAAATCCTCAAGCCAACCAGAGCTATAACTTGAGCCATGAGGACTCCAGATGCAAAAGCAGTCCTATTTATAGCCGGGTGGTCGGCTACCGTCCAGGAGCATTACTGTACGCGCCATTGACTGCGCAATAAAGGTACCTAGGTATGAGGTGACGGTACGATATCCATGTGAAGCTTATCCTTATTGTCAGGAATATCGTACCTGACGATGTAGGCAACGACAAGACTAGGCAGCACCCGCGCACTCTCTCTCCCTCTCTCAAACTTGTAAGGCCGTCCCCTTGGACTCTAAAAGGGGACGGGCCCTTTCTCTCCTGGATAGAGACAAAGCACATTAGAAACCCTCAGACTCTCTCCAGCACATACGGCACGATTCAAGCCCCTCTCAAACCAGAGCATGACCGGGTCTCGGACACCCCCTTCTCATTCCTCACTCGTTTGTACCCCCACTGCAAACTTTGAGTACCTGGGCTCAGGAATACATTCGACCTACCGACCCCAAACTGGACGTAGGGCCCGTTGCCCAAAGCAGTATAAATCCTGTGTCATTGTATGCTAGGCCATATCCGATCTAATGTACAACAAAACTACTTGTATTTACTAGTTGGTCAGGTTCCACACCAACAGTTGGAACTGTCCGTGGGGAGCATGATGTGCATTCGCGTCTTCGGACAACGGATGGCCCACCTTCGCGCCACTTTCGGCATGGTGAGCTTGAGAGATACAATTCGCTTCGGCTTGCTGGAGTTTCCCGCGCCCCCGCTTGGGGGAATGTGGCTTCCACCCATCTTCACGCTGTCCCAAACCTTCCGCTTCAGGAGTCTGGACTTCGTTGTCGACCAACTCGCCGTACTCCGCCTTTGCGAGGAGGCGGTCACCCCGGCGCCCCTAGGTGAAGGAGGGTCCTCCACGGGCCTCGAGCCACTCGATGACCTCAACGTTGAGGCGCTCGCGCTTCACCTTGAGTCTGTGTTGGGCTTGAACCTCATGGTGAGTGACATGGACATTGTCCTGTACTCACTGTTCAACACCTTCCACCAACTCTTTGGAATGACCCCGCTGTCTCCGCCGCACTTGCCACGCGACCAGTTCCCCTACGGCCTCGCGTCCCTGACAGACACGTACGCGCAGGGGCTCTAGAGGGCCAGACGCTGCCCCCTCTCACGTTCGAGTTCGTGGGGATGGCGGGCTACAACCCCGCCTCCTTCCACAACCTCTACGACGAAGAGGTCTAAAGCGATGGTATCGGCATCGGTGACCTTATGGCACCTAGCCATCCTCTGTCTCAGGAGTGTGCCATGTTGGACACCCCGGGATAGCCACTGGAGGTGGTAGAGTCCCAGCAGACTCACAACCCCCCCCCCGGATCCACATGCGGAGGTCCTGGCGCGTGCACAGGAGCACGGTGACGAGCTGCGACAGCGGCGACAGAGCCGCCAGGCACCTACGCTGGCGTACCCCGCACAACGCTCTTAGCCGCATGCCCACAACCTGGCAAGCGGCGCTCAAGGCCGTGCCCACCAGGTTTAGCGCAACATCCTGCCCGGAGGAGATGATCCCCCATAGTTTGCCCAGGCCGGCCAGAACATCGCTGCCGCGGTAATGCTACTACGCAGCCTCCTTGAGCCTGCCCAGCAGGTGATCCACCAGAACCTCTGGGCACTTGTGGAGACCACCGCTGTCCAGCAGGCGGAGAGCTCCACATCACGACAGTGGCACGCGGCCTCTTGCCTGACCGGGGCACTGGGCCGCACCAGTCGAATCGTTCCGTTCGACCACCGCAGCAGCTGCCTCGAGCAACGCAGGGTGCTGCGGTCGCGCCGCAGCCTGACCCAGCACCTGCTCCACGGTGTCCGCACGTCCAGGAGTGACTCGGGCCAAACCGTGGCTCACAGCGTCATCAACACTCGACGCCAGGCTTAGCACGACACCAATGTCCACCGAATGGCGGTGAGCGCAGGCGGCGCAGGTCCCAGCCAGGCCATCAAGGAGTATGAGGAGACGCACCCCAAGTGTGGTTGTAACAACTCTGCCTTAGTTAGGTGAAATTAAACTTAAACAAGTCATTAGTCACTAAGTAAAAGAGGTGAAATGTCCATTTTCCCCTAAAAAGCTCTTTTTGGAGTTAAACATAAAACTTGAGTTTTTATATAGAAACTTAAAATTTTACCCAAATAAGAGTTGTAAAACTTTTAATTTAAAACAACTTTTGTTAATAACACTTTGGCTAATTAGGAGTAGGAGAAGGTCAAAAACAAGAATCAAACCAGGAGTATATTAAAACCCTGCAAATGACCTAAGTCCTGGAATTCAGGTTTTTCTTCAACTTTGCAACCTGTTATCTCACAATTCTATATCTAACCTCAGGTCAGACCTTTAATAGAAGTTGTAGTCCTTTGAGTGTGTTCTAACTTTGTTACACTGACCTAGGTCCAAATCGTAACCGAACTTGCTCAAAAACTTGGTCAAAGTCGTGTAAAACAGTCAACTCAGCCTTTTGGCATTCCATCGCTAAGTGTGGAAAACATCCAGAGCGTGCATCTTGGCGAGCCTGTTCCTCCAAAAATCTGAACTAAACTCAAGAAAAGTCCATAATAGAAGTTGGAGTCCTAAGACCAAAGAACAATTCCTTCATTAGCACCTTGGTCTGATTCAACTTAGAAGCTATCCAAAATTTGCAGTGAAGGTAGCCAAATCCCTGAGATTCCACCAAATCGACTGAAATATGCTAAGTCCAGAATTTCTAGTTTTTGGCAAACTTTGGCTCGAGTTATCTCCAAATCTGTTCAAAATCTGGACAAATACCTTTGGTAAAGTTTGAACTCCGACCATAGGACTACAAGTTTGGTAAAAGGATATTCGAATGTTTGGTTTGAAAATTTTGAGTAAGAGGCCCCCAAAGTCGATCACGCTCCTGGCTTGCCTTGCCTCGACGCTAGAGCGCCCCGGCATGTTCGCCCAAAGCACTGCCTACCCTGTGGTGCACCATCACCAGCAGCTCGCCGATGCCCTATCCCCAACGGGGGAGTGACAGGACGGCGAGCTTAAGGCCCAACCAGTACCACGACAAGACCCGATGGAGCTCCCTGCTACCCTATCGCCGGCCGAGCCTATCTTTTGCCCTATTGCGCATCCATGCCCACCAACCGGAGCCCTACCCACTCATCAGAAAAGCTGCCACACCGCCATCGTCCCACGCCTCCGCCCGCTCACCCAACCAGCGCCCTAGCGCTCCGTCTTGCCCGCCCGACAAATCGGTTGCCCATGCTAAAAATCGCTTGTGACCAACCACGGCGAGATACACCCTGGAGCTCCGCTCCCAGGGCCAATGGCGCTGCCGCCCAATCCCTGAGCACCAGCCACGCCCCTCACTCCCCCTCGGCCCACCGGCCAGCAAGAACTCTCCGCCGCTCCCTCGGGCCTTATAAAAGGAGTAAAGGAGCCACCGGAGGAGCCCTCCGCACCCCTCCACCATTTTTTTTCTTCCCGCCGCCTCTATTTTGCACGCCGCCACCCACCTCACCGCGGAGAGCATCCGTCCACCGGCCAAACCCCCTCGCCATCACCCGTTTGCACACCGCCAGTGGCCCTCGAAGCTCTAGCTGCCGTCTGACGACCGCCCGAGGCCATCCCACCGCCGAAACACCTCAAGCCGCCGTGGCTGTGCCCGAGCTCATCGCCGGAGCCACGTTCTGACCCTCGCCAGCCATCTCCATCGCCCCAACCTCGCCATGTCGAGCTCAGGTGAGCCCATACGCACCCTCAGCCACTTGTCGCCCGACCCCCGCCGGTGAATCGCCGGGTATTCCACCCGCCGCCGCCGTGCGCACCGCGGGGACGACATTGCATCTTGCCCGTTCTTTCCAGGGGCCTATGCGAAAAACCTAGGGACCCCTACGCAAATAAACCTTAGATGTGAGGGGTAGATTGCAAGTTTGCCATGGATAATTGTTTTAAATCGGTAGGAAATAGGATAAAATTTAGAAATACCCAGTAAATCGTAGAAAAATCAAAAAAATGCCAAACCACTTTTGTTGGAATCCTTGTTCTGTCTAGTTTCTTACAAAAATAAGTTTATCCATGTTACTGTTGTAAATAATATCCTATAGTTTTATTTCTTGCTTAGGCCTTTTAAATCACAGTAAATAGAAGAAAATTGCTAAAAAGGTAAATCCAACTTTGTGGTGTATGTTTCAGTGAGTAGAAGCCCAAAAAAATACTTAGGACCCTGAAGTAGAACTTAAAGTCACCATTTTAACCTTACATTTTAAATCTAGGGTTAAATCTTCCTTTTTGCATAAGTTTGAATCCAAAGCTGAGAAAAATATAAAACCACTTGGAGTAGCTTAGTTTTGAAGTGTAGTTTGTAGGAAAAATATGGGTTGTGGTCAGAATCAGAAAGAAACTCCACCTTCCTTGTAGAACATGATAAATAAGAGATAAATATCGGAAATAGATGTCCTTCTCCAAAAATCATGAAAAATTCACCAAAGTCTCTGAAACAAACCTTCAACCTACTGTTAAAATTTCACCCTCAGAATCACTGTTGGTTTTGAGATAAAAATAATTAAATGCATGCTACCCTTGGTAGTAACATTTAATTCTTTTTGTGGTAATTCTATGGCTCCCAAAATTTTACAGTAACTAATTAATGACTTGAGTAAGATGCTATAATTTTCTCAGTACCTTTAGTTGCTCAGTACCTTTAGTTATTGTTTGCTTATGGAACCACTTTTTGGCTAAGAAATCGGTTTAAAGGAATAAAAGAAATATAAATCCTAATAAGCTAAATAGGTAATTTTTGGAAGAGATTAAAAAAAACATTCAGAAGTGAATAACTCTCCAAATGCATCTGAACAACCTCAAAAACAACCCCACCTTCTTTATACAACTCTAGTTGTGAGAATCTTATATATGTACACAATCGCCATCAAAGTCAACCTCAAGTTAAAACTGCAATCCACCCTACTTTATGAAGTCAATGAAAGTTAAAACCTTGTTTAGGTGAATGTGACCTAAATACAACTTTCTTTCTAACAATAAGTCATGCCTTGCATCATTCGTGTAAAAGCGTGGAGAAATCTAAACTTTGGCATGTACATGTCGTGTAGAAGCTAACATCGCCGACGGAACCTACGAGCTCCACCCTACGTTGGAAGAGGAAACTGTCGCAGAGCTACATCACGCGGAAGTTGAGCCTGAGCTAGATCAAGACCCTGAGGAACCATTAACTTTTCCTAAAGGCAAGCCCCGGTGCATGATTCCCCATTTTAAATTTATGCAATATGTTGATGCTTATGATTGTGGATTTACGTTGTAGGAGTTGATTGAAACCGTAGATGCATGAACTTGGTACCTTTGAATCTAAACACTAGTTGCTAAGGTCGAGTAGTTGCTATGCTAAATAGGACTCAGTAAAAGTCGAGTGATTGCCTGTCACCCGCGAGTTATAGGAGTTGTTTGTTTACTTATGCTACAACCATAAGGATGACGGACGGGACCAGGAATGGTTCCGACGTGGTGGTTGCCCCGTCTGTCTAGCAATGAACTTGCTAAGGTCGAAACATCTCGGCGTTCGTGATCAAGTGTTTGAAAGTACTAATCTCATACCTAGTATGGCATAGGGAAGCCTAGTACCTAATTGAACTATGGCGTGTCATACCCTACCCCGGCTGTCCTTGGAACGGCGTTCCCATGGTACATCATGTGGGTGCAAGTGTGGTCATAGTACGGTAGAGGCCGGGATTATGGAGCATTGCATGCCAAAGGAAGTTGGCCCTGACACGTGCCGAAGGGATCGATGGGGACGGCTGACAAGTGAAGCGACCCTTCGTGGTGCGCGGATGTCGTGAGATTAGGTTCGCCATGCATGGTTAATAAATTCGAATCGATTCGTCTGCCTCTCACAGTTTGGGACTGCTTGATCGCTATTCTGCACTGAGTAAAGATGGAATATGATGATATTAATCTTGATGCTTGTTCTATAATTGTTTGGAAACTATGCTTGCTTAGTATAAGCTGCTAATCTAGACTGGTTAATGAACTTAGAACTTGAGCTAAAATATTGAAAGTAAGGACCAACATTAGGCGTTTGGCAAAAAAAAACCAAACCCACGGCCAAAAGCCTTGCATGACTAGGAGTCGGTGGTGTAGTTATCACCTGTCGGGTTAGTCTGGTTGAGTATTAGTTGCTTAGCCTTGTTGTGGCTATGTTTTTAGGAAGTGCTGAGCATGAGGAAATGGTTGCCAGCCTAACTTGGCCGACCCAGCTCCCTCCGGGTTGGTCGGTTGAGTGGGTACCCACCTCAGACAGCGCGGATCGTTGAATGGATATCATGGTCGGCTTCGCCATGGTATTATTGATCGTCGAATAGCTTCCGTTGTTTTTTTTCTTCTCTGTTGAACCTTGCAAACTAGTTTGAATTCCAAAACTCTGATGAAATAAATTGT
The DNA here is from genome assembly GCF_005286985.2 of Setaria viridis. Lineage (NCBI taxonomy): Eukaryota > Viridiplantae > Streptophyta > Magnoliopsida > Poales > Poaceae > Setaria > Setaria viridis. The sequence continues at coordinate 17,202,689 of NC_048270.2, read as the reverse complement.
TGACGTTAATGTGATGGGAATGTTGTAATCTCTGTGCTACTCACCTTCGTGTGAGCAATGCTTCTCGATCCTAAGTACGTGGTTTATCGGATGAAATCCGATGGACGACCAAGTTGACTTACTTAAAGTGCATGTTCGCGTGTCAGGCGACCTAAGTGTATTTTAGTCAGGTTAATTTGGGCGGTTCCACCACAGTGGCAGCCGACCGAGCGACCGGTATGGCGACCGAAGCCCCAGCCCGGACGGTCTGGGACCACAGGCCTTTGGTCGTCGCATCCAAAAAGCGTCATTCCCACAGCGCTTCCAACTGCCCATGAACATCGCCAAGTACACCAGGGAGACGAACCCCAGCGTATGGCTCGAAGACTTCTAGCTCGCCTGTCGAGCCGGTGGAGCGGATGATGATTACTTCATCATCCAGTACCTCCCCATCTGCATAGGGGAGTTCGTTCGGGCATGGCTCGAATTTCTACCGCCCAACAGCGTCCATGACTGGGTGAGCCTCAAGAAGGTCTTCGTCGGGAACTTCCAGGGGACATATGTCTGTCCCGGGAATTCTTGGGACCTCAAGAGCTGCAAGTAGGAGCCCAACGAGTCCCTATGGGATTACATCCGCAGGTTCTCAAGGCAGTGCAACTCCCTTTGTGATGCCGTCGACGCAGATGACATCAGCGCGTTCCTCTCCAGAACAAATTGCAAGACCCTAGTCCACAAGCTCGGCTGCCTGAAGCCCTGTACCACCCGTGACCTGCTCGACATCGCCACAAATGATGCCTCTGGCGAGGAGGTGGTCGGGAAGGTCTTCAATGGCGGTCAGGACAAGGGTTAGGACAAGCGTGAGGCGCCTACTGACTAAAGGACAACGACAGCAACATCCTCACCAACACATGGAACATTGAGTAGTTATGTCGTTTCTTTCAATAACTCAGTTTTTAAGGTCATTTCCATTCGACACTCGCTCCTACAGTACCACCACCTCCTTACTTTCGTGCAATCACACACCGCGCCAAACCGAAAGGGCATCCCGTTCCTTTGACTACCCTAAGTAACTTACGCTTCAGCCTCCCAACTGATCAAACCCGGCCACGACCTATGGTTACGAGTAGCTGAGCCTCGTGGGCCATGCCTGGGTTCTAAAAGTTGCGGCCTACGGTCAACAGGCAGGTTTGAAAGGAAAAGGGAAAAAAGCAGAATTACTTAAGGGCAAAAACAAGGACGGGTGGGACAAGCTCCCCTTCACGATTAATACAATCACAAAGGACTTAAATTGTTCATTCAGGGGCTCTCAGTCCCCCGCAAAATTCATTATCATACAAAGAGCTAACTACTCCTATGGAATTCTACTACTGCCTCCCGGTTGCGTCGGCTGGCGATGCGGTTGGTGTGGACGAAAGCACCTTAGTTGTGGTCAGGACAACGTTCTGCTCCGACCCGGTCTGCACCACTTCATCAGGATTGGCGACACCTTCTTGACCCATGCATATGGCCTCCACTAAGCGGCGAGCCTCCATCACCCACTGCGCAGTGGTATGTGTTGGAGGTATGCCCTAGAGGCAATCATAGAGATGATGATATTCCATTGTATCCATGTTATATATTGTGTTCCTTGAATATCCATTAAAGGCTACTTGAATTGATTTGCAATTATTTGAATTGTGTGTGAAACTCTTTACTTGTATGGTTATTCTAAAAGTTGTCCCTAGTCGGAGTTCATGTGAGGACACACATAAATATTAGACTAGCACATTTATTAGTTGATGACTATGTTTCACAAGTCATGGACATGGAGATGTCAAACTAATAATGTGGGCACGTGTAGAGACATGTGCTAGGACCGACCCAATGCGAGTTACATAGTTCTCTCTTTACACAACATGTACGCTTTGTCCTTAGACCTGAGATTGTCACATGTACTCAAGATGTGGATCGACTTACTTAGGGGCTATCAAACGTTGCACCGTAACTGGGTAGTTATAAAGGTAGCTTTTGGGTTTGTCAAGAAGCATGTTGTGAGGTATGGGCAGTCAAAATGAAATTTGCCCCTCTCTATTTGAGAGAGATATCTCTGGGACCCTCGAGTGATCGGATCAGGAAATGCATGGCCATGCTACGTGAGGTTAAGAGTTAACCTAGAAAGAGATTCAGAATCGCAGCATCGAGAAAGAGTGGTCGGCTTGGAGCTAGACCGAATATCGTGAGGCAAAGGGAATAGCATGTATGTGATGTTGTGGTGGTTCATCTGATATGATCTTCATGTGCGTATAGGAGTTAGTATGTCTTGCTAGAGGCCGCTACTAACTATTGGCCGAGTAGGAGTACTCAGGCCATGTCTATACGTATATGAACCTATAGGGTCACACACTTAAAGGGCTGGAAGTCCAATTTGGATGTGATCTGAATTAGACCAAGTTTAGGAGTACTAATGGGCCTCGGACACAGAGGCCCGTTAGGAACCTCTATATATTGAGGGGTGGGAGGTGCCCTAGGGGGAATCCCTTTTCGCACCAGCAGCAGCCGCGCCTCCTACGCCCTCGCCTTGTTGCAACTCGCAGACCTCGCAGTCCGGCTTGCGATGCTTCCTCCCCGCACGTGTGGATACCTTGGAGGTGTTGCATCTGTAGCACTTGGATGAGCCGCTGCACGAGAGCTCTGACAAGGAACCTGACGAGCCGACGATGAGCCTGACAAGCTGCGACATGAGGAAGGAGTCGCTGCACGTGGACGAGCTGCTGAGGAGCTGCTCGACATCGACGTGTTCGACTACACTGCGTTGATGTGTGATCGACTTTACTGCCCCGACACGTATCTACAACTTTCGTACATGTGCATCGAGTGGTAATCTCGTGATCTATAACGACAATTTTTCTTTGTTTACGCAGTAGAAATTTTTTTTGTTTTGCGCTAGCATAGCCTACCTCGTATCCCAACAATATGCTCGGCAACCGCCTGCGCGTGTGGCACCAAGCTCTCCCCCAGCACCTGGATCTCGTCCGCACTCTACCTATTGATGTACCCTCCGCATATGGCCTTGAAGTCCAGGGTGAGGTGGTGAGTCACCACCAACGTCAGCACCCTCGATGCCCTGTTGAACACGCCTTCGGAGATGAGCACCCAAACCTCATCTGGGATCTCTGCGAGCTGGATGGCGGGCGTGCTGGTGCTCAGGCCCAACCCGAGCACCTCAGCAACCACCACCTGCGCCACGTTGCGGAGTTGGTCGAGCTCTCCCTCAAGGGTGGCTCGCTCCTCCAGGGACCGAGCCAGCGCCTCCGCACTCCGACCGGCCACCGCTCGGGTTGTCTCCAAGTCCGACTCCAAGGCTGCACGAGAAGCTAAGTCAGTAAAAGGCAAAAATGGGCACAATCGTGACTCAAACAACCCTCTGGCTTCCTAGGCATGGTTTGGAGGGGCCCATCATTAGAATCTCCACCGAGGAGAGGCCAACGGGCCACCCAAGTCGGTCGGACGGCTTGAGCATTTGCCGAGAGACGGGTAAGGAGCAGTGGAATGCCACACGAAGGCTACGCTGACCCCGTCATGAACGACAGATCCGGACTCCACTCAGGCACACCCCGTTAGGAGCTCCCTGCACCTGTCACTCGAGCCGTTGAGGGAAGTGGCGTCGGCTCAACCCCTCCGGTTGTGGAAACCATGGAAGTGGCGATGCCTAGAAACTCGACTGAGGTAATTTTACCGACCCTCCATTTTCTTTCCCATTGCAAGAGCATTCATTCATTTCATTCATCCATCTCATGCATTCATGCATGCATTCATTCATACATTCATTCATACATTCATCTCATACATTCAATCACCACATTATATTGCTTTGTATCATGTCACAAAGCAATAGCCGGCTTCGAAACAAGCCGCAACTGACCAAGGTTCAAAGGCTGATCCATGAAGGACTCAAGGCCGCCTCGCATCAAACGGAGCTAGAGGGAAAAACAGATGAGCCCTAGCGCCCTCCGCCCGACCCGCTCAGAAGCGGACAGGGTCATCTCAACTTCTCATCTGATCCTGACCTTGAGCCATACCCACAGAATCTTCATCGAGGAGAGATCAATAGGCCACCCGAGTCAGTCGGATGGCTCGGGCATCTGCCAGGAGGTGGGTCAAGGAGTAGTGGAATGCCACATGAGGGCTATGCCGACCCTATCACGAACGACAGACCCGGATTCCACTCGGACATGCCCGTTAGGAGCTCACCGAGCTCGCCACTCAAGCCATCGAGGCAAGTGGCGTCAGCTCAACTCCGGTTGCGGAAATTGCGGACGGGGTGACACACGAAAAGATGCGATCGACCCCAACTGAGCCCAATGGGGCTCTGGCCACCTGATCCTGACTCGGGAATCCGATTGGCGACACAGGTCGCGGTCAGGAACACGCACAAATGGACGCCCTGACCCACAATAGGGATCGCCTCATACTGACCGGTGGGGACATAGGAGTCCGCGACCTCAGACCGACTCCCTAGTCGGTCGCAGGCTCATGGGCTAGACCCACCGGGTCCGCTTGCACGAACTCGGCTGAAGACGGACTACTGGCAAAGTCCCCCTCCCCTCAGAGGCTGGGCGCCTATATCTGCTCGACGCGCCTCCGCGACCTTCGCTAGTCCTCTCCTTGGGGGCTGGGTGCCTTTATCTACTCGGCGTGCCTCCGCAACTTTCGCAAGTCCTCTCCTTGGGGGCTGGGGGCCTATATCTACTCAGCACGCCTCCACAGCCTTCGCCAGTCCTCTCCTCGAGGGCTGGGCACCTATATTTACTCGGCGCACCTCCGCGGCCTTCGCCAGTCCTCTCCTTGAGGGCTAGGCGCCTAATCCTACTTGGCAACCCTACACAGCACTGCAAACAAAGGGGGAAAATGCCAAAGTCCTAACGACAACCCGCCTCCACGGCGCGATGGGCATAGGAAACATATAACGATGAAAGATTTCATTGAGCTAAAAAAGGGTTTTACAATATCACGCAAAGCGTGCGGAAACAGAAGCCATGGGCTTTTACATTATCATGCAAAGCATGCGAAATAGAAGTCCCAGGCTTTTACAATATCACACAAAGCGTGCGTGAACAGCCCCGGGACTGCTCTACACCTCATAGCAAGAAGTGTTGGGGTGGTAGGAGAAGAAAGAGCGCATGCAAGAAAGCTGCGCTCGAACAAAGTTCCCTCCTCCCTCTACAGTGACCGGGACAATACCCGGTCAGGACACACGATGCTTCCTCCTTATGAGAATTCTTTTAGCATCGTGGCCCCCGAACATGCTCAAAGAGACTGCGAAGGGAAGGAGCATCTAGGCACCCATTACGAGAAATCTTCTAGCGTCATGAAGTATAGCCCAAGCTACCCCTGGTGAAGAGCAAAAGCCTCAAGCCAACTAGCGCTATAACTAGAGCCATGAGGACTCCAAATGAAGAAGCAATCCTATTTATAGCCGGGCCACCGGCTACCGTCCAGGAGTGTTATAGTACGCGTCCGTAACTACGCAATAAAGGTACCTAGGCATGAGGTGATGGTACGGTATCCGCATGAAGCTTATCCTTATCGCTGGGAATCCAGAGCTAGTGTTCACAAGCAGCTCAAAATGAAGCCGAACGGCGCTCCCGTATGTCCCTCCTGATAGGGTAGCAACCTGCCGGTCAAAATCCAACAGCCCTTCACGGCTTCAAAAAAAGCCCCAAAGGGGCTCGGGGGCTGCTGATGGGTCCACAGACCTGGGGTCCCCAATGGGACCGCCTTTCCACAACGCTCGGCTGAACAAGAGGCACAACGACAACGCACGCCTAGGCCGGCCCAGATATGCGAGGCCAGGCCGAGACCTTGATCCGGTCACCAACTGGCGCCTCCGACTAGGAGGCCTGGTTGGCGCCTCGACTAGAAGGCCTAGTTGGGGCTAGGACCAAAGTCCGACCCCAATCAAGTTCCACCGACTGGGGGTATGCCGAACCGACACACACCACTCCTCCCGACCGCCATGGTCGGGACCGACCGGGACAACCGACCAGGGACACCCGCTCAGTGTGGGCCTGGGGAGTAGGTGGAGCAGATAAGGGAAAACACCCAGGTCAACCACCGTATAGAGGACCATACCTCACCACACCCTGCGCACGCACCGCACAGTGCCGCCGTGCCATGTTAGACAGACACTATGCTACCTGCCTGTCACAACAGAGCATGAATAGGGAAAGAGGGCGATGGCCATATCGTACCTAGCGATGTGGGCAACGATAAGACTAGGCAGCGCTCGTGCACTCTCTCTCCCTCTCTCTGACTTGTAAGGCCATCCCCTTGGACTATAAAAGGGGGCGGGCCCTCTCTCTCCCGAACAGAGACGAAGCACATTAGAAACCCTCTGACTCTCTCCAACACATAGCGCACGATTGAAGCCCCCCGTCACTCTCCTCCACTCGGACCAGAGCACGACTGGGTCTCGGACACCCCCTTCTCATTCCTCACTCGTTTGTACCCCCACTGCAAACTTTGAGCACCTGGGCTCGGGAATACAGTTGACCGACCAACCCCGAACTGGATGTAGGGCCCGTTGTCAGAACTAGTATAAATCATGTGTCATTGTGTGCTAGGCCATATCCGATCTAACGCACAGCAAAACTACTTGCCTTTACTAGTCGGTCAGATTCCGCACCAACATAAGTCATTTAGTTGCTATGCTAAATAGAGACATGGTAAAAGTTGAGTGATTTCCTGTCACTCGCGAGATATAGGAGTTGTCTGTTTACTTATGTTGGAATCATAAGGTTGACGGGCGGGGCTTAGTATTATGTTTTTCTAAATTGTTGATGCCCCGTCTGTATAGAGGAAAATGGCTAAGGTCAAAACGTGTCAGAGTTGTGGTGAAGTGTTTGAACGTACTAAACACATGCTGAGAGAATGGGGAATTAGTAAGCCTAGTACCTGGTTGAACCAGCGTGTACCTTTTTGCCGCTCTCTCTGGAACCGGGTTCGTTTGATGCATCATGTGGGTACAAGTGCGGCTACGGCACGATGTCGTTTCGAGGACCAGTGGGGCCTTATATCCAAGGTAAGTGGGCTCTGAACAAGCACCGCGAATTGATGGGAACCGTTGATATATGTGACCCGTCGTGGTGCGCATATGTCATGTGTTTAGGTCCACCTTGTAAGGTTAAGAAATTTCGATTCGAATCATCTGCTTCTCACAATTTGGGACTGCTTGACCACCTTTCTGCACTGAGTAAGAAGATGAACAAGGATAATGCTTAATATTGATGCTTGATTAAATTGCTTGTTCTACCATGCTTGCTTAGAATAGTTGTTTAGAATGGTTAATCAACTGGAACTTGATGCTAAAACTTGAAAGCAAGGATCCACTTTAGAAGCTTTTGACAAAAACAAACCCCTCAGCCAAAAAGCATTTTATATCTAGGAGTCGGTGGATTAGATACCACCTAACGGGTAAGTCTTGCAGATTATTAGTATACTCAGCCTTGCTTGTGGCTATGTTTTCAGATAATGATGTTGATGATGTGGTTGCTAGTGTTACTTGGCCGTACCAGCTCCCTCCAGGATGGATTGAGTGGGACCCATCCTCGGTGGGTGAGGAGCGTGGTGAGTGATATCATGGACGGCTTCATCATGGTATCGTGTATCGACGTTAGATTTATGATTATTTTCCGTTGCATTTGAACTGTGAACTACTTTATGTTTTGAACTTGGTTTGTAATAAATAATTTGGGACCTCTATAATGATTACATTTTGATTGTTGTAATCTCTGGGCTCGTCTTCATACGAGTATTGTATGCTTGTTTCGATCGGAAATACGTGGTTGTATCGGGTAAAACCCGACAGACTACCATTTTGATCTGATTAAAGTATCTGTTCGCATCTGAGGCGATGTTTAGCACACTTTAGCCGAGTTAATTTGGGTGGTTCTGCCACATCGGCGCACCGAGAGGGACAATCACCTAGCTAGTTGATGGACCAGCCTCTGACGGCAAGGAGGTAGTCACCGCACGACTAGTCGACGGCCACGCCTCGGACGGCGGGACAACGGCCAACACTTGCAGCGGCCCAGCAGCCTCCACATCAGCATTTGGCTCGGGGGCTACACGTGTAGCCTTGACATCACCAGCGGCCGCCACCTCCACCTCGGCCTCTAGCTCCACCTCAGCTTCCGAAATTGGCTCAGCCTCCGGATTCAGCATCATTGCCACCAAATCCGTCACCACCGCGGAAGTGCTTTCCGTGATAGGTTCGGCCTCCGGCAGCTTGGGGGCTGATACTAGAAAAATGTCAAGTGACAACAACACGTCGTGCATAAGAGTTGCGATAAGAGATACCGCACCTGGGGCAACCTTGAGCACGGGTTGATCCTCCAGCGGTTGAACAGTGGGCTCCAAGGCTAGCTTGGGGGCTGAACAGCTGCCGCCATCAGCACCAGACTTCGGGGTGGCTTCCTGGGCTGAGTGGCTACTGCCATCAGCACTAAACTTCATACCTGGGCTCTCAGCTTCCATGCTAGTGGATTTCTTGTAACAAGACAAGCGATGCAACACATTACTCGATGGTACTACTCGACAACATCAAGTTGACATTGGTACGCGGATACTTATTGGGTGGACCTCTTTATCTTGATGGAGGGACCAGTTCCCAGGTGCAACACCTTGATGGTAGGTGACAACTTCTTTGGCGCGGCTCGCTGGATCACAGGTGGATCCTCGCCAGCCTTAGCTGCCATCTCCTCCATTTGGGTACTCGGCGCGGGGAGTTCTGCTATAGTCGGCAGCCTCTATCGCTCGCGGGGAGTTCTGCTATAGTCAGCAGCCTCCGTCGCTGCAGGACTAGAGTAGTCGGTTCTTCCGCTTCTATCTCCTCCTCGACTACCTGCACATCAGCAATGTCAAAGTCAGACTTTGGTGATAAAAGCAAAACAACATACAGGTACTCGATCCTCAGGATCTTATTACTTGAGGTGGAACTTCATCGGCCGACAACTTCTTAGCCACCCTCTTGGTAGCGGCAGCAAGCACCTTCTTCGAGCGTGGCACCACTTGACTTCCTGGACATCTTTTGCTACACACTTGGATGTTCAAGAAGATGACCCCGCCTTGTCAAAAAAACGGGGCTTGACAACATATTTTTCAGCAGACTCTGATTCAAAGTTGTTGAAGGAGGACCAGTCAGGTGAACCCCCCCTTCTTCCTCCTTCTCCTCCTCCTCCTCCTCGAGCGCCCTCTGCACAGCTTCAAGGGACTGCATACGGGGCGTGACATCAATGCTTGGTGGAGGAGGGTTGGAGACATACAAGTTCAACTCATCCTACAAGCAACAGAATACTAGTCAATAACAATGACAGATGCCAACACTAGTACTCGGGCACTGCAAGCCAGGGTACTTACAAGATTTGGCGGGTTCGCGGCACAGTGATCTCACAAGATCGCTAGGATACCATTGACACGCTTGAAGAAACGCTTCAGGTGCGCCATCACTTCGTCATGGGCCAGCTCCTCCGACATCATCCGTGATGCGTCGTTGGGACCCGAGTAGTCATACCCTGTTGTGCAACACAACTGCAGGGGCTGAACATGCCTCCTCATGAAGCTGAAGCCTACGCCGACGCCGGTCAGACCATCCTTCTTGAGCTGGGTGATCTTCTTAATCAAATCCGGTAGCTGAAAGCCATCGGAACTACTTGACTCATCTAGCCAGTGGTTGTTCCACACTGGATAGTGGCCGGTGACTTTGGGAAGACGAGGTTCATGATTTGCAATGTAGAACCACCATTGCTTCCATCCAGAATGGGAGTCTATGAGCTCGTACTCAATGTGTTGGCTCTTGTACTACTCCTAAAGCTGGATCCCCGCCCCTCCGACTACTAGTGTGTGATCCATCCAGGGTTGGGGTTTTACTCTAAAGAACTTCCTAAATAGCTAGAAGTGGGGCTGAATGCCTAGGAAGGCCTCACAGAGGTGCACGAAGATGGCAACGTGCAAAATAGAGTTGGGGTTGAGGTAGACTAGCTCCAAATTGTAGTACCTTAGCAACCTCCTGAAGAACTCGGACGAGAGCAGAGCAAACCCACGCTCGATGAAGTGTGCGAAGATCACCGTCTCGTACGGGTAGCTCTCAAAAGGCCACGGATTTTCGGCTGCTTCCATCCAATCCGCGAATTCCTTCTCCTGGAGCAGATGGGCACGCACTAGTACCTAGAGGTCCGCCTCCTTCAAGGTGGATGGTTTCCAAGCCATTGCTTGATTCGGCGGCGCCGTCTAGTCAGTTTTCCCGTACTTGACAGCTGGACCTCTATCTCCTTGTTGGTAGCCTTGCACTTCTTTGACTCCGCACCTTGCTCGAGGATGCTTTCTTGGGCGCCATTGCTCCGATGGTCTTCTGGCGCATCAGCTGGATGGCTACACAGTGGGAGGTGGCGGTGCACGGGAATAGCAAGCGGTGGTGTTAGGGCAACACTGCAAGCGGCAGCGCTAGGGTGACAGTGGGGAAGATAAATGGCTCGGGCGCACTTGCTCGGGTAAATGGAAGGGATAAGATTCGTCCGTTATTTATAACCGCGGCATAGATAATTGAGCACCGAGAATTACGAGGAATATTCCGTGTTTTAAGCCATCAGTTATCGCCGGATCGTTTACCAATTTTTTCAGCCGAGATAGGATTTCTGAAGGCGAACAATCACATTGGACCAGTGGTTGACCCTTATACCCAAACTAGTCATGTAATGGCTCGGGAGCTGTGTACCATGTGCCCGTTGGACAAAAAAAAATTCTCTGGGTTTTAGGGGGAAAAGATGTGAGATTACAAGATTGACCCTCAGCTTGATTCTTCGATTCAATCTAAGGCTCGGGGCTACTCCATATGGAGTGCGATTTTTTCAAATCGCACTTACATATAAGATTCAAGATTCAAGACTAAGTTAAATGAGGCTTGAGCACCTTCTAGCTGCATGGCAGTACTCGAGCACATTCGAAGACTCAATCCGATGGAGTACTCAATGGAGCACCACAAACTAGTTGGCAACGTCTAAAGAAGATGTCGGGACTGCTGCATTTGACTAAAAAGTACTTGGGGGCTTGTCGGCCATACATCTATGGACCCACTGTACGGCGTGGTCTATGTGGCGGATAAAAAACTAGTCGAGGATTATGAAACTACTCGTAGCAATTAGAGTAAGACTCTCTGGTCGAATCCGACTAGTACTCTTGTACAACAACCGACCTATAACTCTACCCCCGGCAATATAAGACAAGGCAAGGATCTCCTCCAAATCATCAATCATTACAATCCAACCAACACACAGGACATAGGGTATTACATGACATAAGCGGCCTGAACCTGTCTAAATTGTGTGTTCGAGTTCACTTTCGAGTTTCTAATGTTCGGTGAGCCACACGCACAAAACACTTCCTTGGGTACGCCTTGGTAGGTTGTGGGGTCTAAACACCGACAAAGGTGAAGCGTCTTGCCCCACCACCCACCCTAGTAGCAGGGAAGAAAAATCCGTGTGTCCAAGAATGTTTATCTCTCTCCAAGCATCTCTTCTGCGAACGGAGCTCTCCAAATCCTCAATGGATGTGCGCTGTGATCTAGAGAAATCTCCACACAACGAAGCTGATCCAAGCCATCTTCTAGACCAGGTATCAAGGCTCTTTCGTCTACCTTCACTTGATCGGGGGTCCAAATGCTCTCATATGGTGAAGCTGAGAAGGGATTTCCCGTCGTAGTCGCCGATTCCTGGTGCCTCCCCCTCTAGAGCCCCGATTCCTTGTGCCACCCCCTCGACAGCTCCAAAATAGGAACTCTAGCAGGACTCCCTAGAGGGATGAACTCTGGAGACCCTACTCTCCTGGTCTGGGAGTCGTGATTCCGGTCCCATCCTGAGATCGCCGGTGAACTCTTGAAGACGCTGTGCCCCATCGAAAATTCCAAACGAGACATTGTTCTCCTAGGAGTTGAGCACTTCAAAATCAATCAATCCACCCACATGATATCCTTGCTGGAATTAATGTTTGCTCGAATCAACTTCATGCATGCTTGGTACAACAGCTTCACGTGGAGTAGTATCTGTGTTGGTCAGCAGCAACGGCATAAGAGAATTGCTCCACCGTTTCCACGTTGACGACTAGGTTTAAGTTTCTTTAAATAAGATATATTAATATTGTTTTGGTACATAATTTCCGAATAATAATCATGGAATTCAAAACACGTTTATGGTTTGAAAGAAAAATGAAATCAAAGTTTAAAATAGGAAATATATTCCTCCCACCGCTACACGACAACCAATTGGACTCCGACACGCTCTCACGAGCCAGCTGTGCGCTGAACGAGCTATCACATGCGCTTTCATCTCATCCGTTCCTTTTACCCTGCACGAATCTTGGACACTGGAAAGTGCGGAAAATTTCTTCTAGAGGATGGATATAAATCCATGTTTTTTGGCATCCTTTTTTAGAAAAAAAAAAGTTGCTCGAATTCCTTAGAGAACCAGCCCATGCACGGCCCAACCCAGCCCCGCCCACGGAGTTCCCAGACGCGCGAGCCCGCACGGAACTCCCGGCCGATCTCGACCACTCGTTCTTCTCCTCAACTTGGCTGCTCTTTATTGATTCCCAATCTTTTCTCCTCTCCTCCCTCGAACCACCGCCTCGCCCCCCTCACACCGCACCCAGAGCTAGGTTTTTAGCCGCCGCCCCTCCCCCATTCTCGCCGCGGCGGCCGCACGCACTGACCTCCTACCGGAAGAAGCCTCCCAGTGCCCCCCGCTTCCGCTCCGTGCCAGATCGTTGTTTATGAGGTACGGATCGCCCTGGATCTCTGCTTCTGCTTCTGCTTCTCGTAGCGCCGTTCCTAGCGGATCTATAGGGCTCGATGGCGCTTCAGCTTCCTGTTGGATCTATCGGCTAGGTAGCTGCTGTCGCCATCTTCGTTTGGGTTATGAAAATAGTTTATATTTGGGATCCCTTTCTATTTTGATGGGGTGGTGGATTGGGTTTTCGAGCGGATTCGGTGTCATGTCAGTTGTTATTGAGCTGATGGTACTGTTGGCGGCTAGGTTCGCTTTAATGTTTCTCGGTTTACGTCCGCCGCAGGAGGGTGGACGATTATATGCGTGTTAGTGGTTTTTGAAACGGGCACAGGGATTTGTTTCGACGTTGTTGGTGGTTCTGATGGCTTGATCTCTTTGGTTTGGGAAAAGTTTGGGGCTTGGTGGTGGGGATTTGAACCGCTGGGTTAAGTTTCTGTTATGCTAGTTGTTTCGTAGGCTCCCTGATTCTTTTGGTCCTTCGTACATGGGCTATTCAATTTATTGTGCATGACAATTATTTGTTCTTCATTGATATGGCTACTTGCTATATCTTCTTAATTTCGATGGTTTAGTGGTCTGCTTATTACTTGCAAGTTGCAACAGTCCTAAAGACCTGGTAAAAAATAAACCTCAAATTTCTTTCCTTACAATTTTGAGTGTTCAATTGGGAGTATATGCGTCAGTTTGGTTATGGAAGAATTTCTTTCAGTTGAATTGGGAGTACATGTTTTGACTTATATATGTCCTCTTCTTTCCTCTGCAGCTCGAAGGAGAAGCCCACCCTTGGGTAAGACATCTTTGCTTATTCTTACTGAAAACTACATCATCAGTTTTTTATGAAATCATTGATGCTTGATCAAACATTCCCTTGAGTCAGTATGATGGTCCTCAGTTGTGCATTTCTGTTCCTTTCATACCCTCAAATGTAGTTGGCATGCTCTTTATCGCTTTCTATCTATAAATAATACTTAAAATGTATGTATGAAGTAGGTATATGGATTTTGCTGTATGGCTGCAGTTAAAGGAGCAATCCCTGTAATTTTTGTTTGATATATTTTTTAGGAACGTTTTGCTTATGTGGTTATATTGATGAATGATTTGCTGCAATAGAAGCACTTGCAGCATCTGGGAGTAATGATGTTACATGTTTAAGTTTCTTTGTTATTGTTCCTTTTGAGTTCCTGATTACATGTGGCCCTCTTTGTTTTGTTGACCATCCTTTTACTGTGTTGTGATTTTGTCTATTTTAACTTGGCAAGTTTCTTAATACAAACATGAAATTTATCTGTCATGATTATAGTTGCATCTTTCCTGTTACCTTTATTAGTTTATTACTATCATTATGTGTAGGTTTACTCCTCTCTTCACTATTTTCGACTATTTTGTCCGATCTTGTTGGTTTTCATCTATATCCTAACATGATGTTTGTTGTTATATTATACTTGCATGGTTTTCTTATTAGGATTACCAGCCCTTTTGGTTATTGGTTACTCATAATACATAATGTTCATGTCGTACAGAGGCATGTTCGTGCAATTTACCTTTTTTCTGGCAATTATTGCAGAGGCACGCGGATTAAGACCCGCAAGCGGAATATTGCAGCTCCTTTGGACCCTGCATCATTCTCTGATGCAATTGTCCAGATTTATCTGGATAATGGTGGAGATCTGGTTAGGCTTTCTTTGAGCGTACAATCTCATAGATTGTTTCAGTTAATGAGAGATATGCAGCTAGATTTTATAACCATTCTTGATGTTTCAACTGCTCTATCTTGAGGGTTTGCCATGTCAACATTTTTGTGTTGTACACATCATATTTCATGAGCTATTGGCATATCTAATTTCTTATTAAAGTAGACTCATTTGTCTTTCATATGATAGTAACCGCTAAACTAGAAAGTAAAACCGACAGAGGTTGGTTTGATATTTTATTTTTACTTTGATTTATTTAATATCACTCAACCACTTCTCTAACAGGAACTTGTTGCCAAAAGTATCGAGTCCTCGGATCTCAACTTCTCACGTTACGGTGACACCTTTTTTGAGGTATGCCCAGCAGAAAAGTCTATACCCAGAAATTCTCATATTTATTTGTGGCATAATTCTTTGTGAATATGTTATTTTGTCGATTGTTTTAGTTTTCATCAAGTTCATCTTGAAATTTTCAAGTTTTCATGGAAAAAACATTTTCCCTTCTCGTTGAATTTCACTTGCATTTAATTTTGGCTTTGGAAAGATCATCTTGGTACATGTATGGATAGGGAATTGTTGCTGCTAACATGGTGCATTTTGTTCATGCACATTAAACTCCCTAACTAGTACTACCTTGCAACCTTCGACCATTTGTCTTATTCAAAAATTTATTGCAATTATATGAGAGGATAAGTCATGCTTAAAATACTTTTGATGATAAACTAAATCACAAACAAAATAAATCATATTTACATAAATTGTTGAATAAGATGAATGGTCAAATGTCGTGACCAAAAGTCAACAGCGACAAATATTTCGATATGGTGGGAGTATTTTTTTTTTGCACACAGTCTTTCTTGTCCTGCTTTCGTTATATTCTTTTTCTGTGTAATGCCTTGTAAACATATTTTTGATGTGTTTAAATGGTGGATGCTGTGGTTTTTGTTCATTTTATTTCCCATTTTTGCATGAGGTATGCATGGTACTAATTTACAACTGCAGTTCTTGTATGATGATATAACTACTTGACTGGGTTTTATTTGTCTTTAACACTAGTGAACCTGATATATTGTTTGCAAATATGCAGGTTGTTTTCGTTGGAGGGCGAACCCAGCCTGGCACAATAAAACCTGAAGAAGAAGGAGACCGCCACCCTTATTCTGTACTTGATTGTGCGGCACAGCGTGAAGCAATTTTGCCTTTTGTACTCTATCTTCAGAAAACATTACGCAGGAGGCCTTTCTTAATTAAGAATCTTGAAAATGTTATGCGAAAATTCCTCCAATCCCTGGAGTTCTTTGAGGAAAATGAGAGGAAGAAACTTGCCATATTCACAGCCCTTGCATTTTCTCAGAAGCTATCAGGGCTTCCTCCTGAGACAGTATTCCAGCCTCTGCTCAAGGATAATCTTGTTGCCAAAGGGATAGTACTTTCATTCATCACTGAGTTTTTCAAGGAGTACCTGAAGGAAAACAGTTTGGATGATCTAATTGGACTTCTGAAGAAAGGCAAAATGGAGGACAATCTGCTGGACTTCTTCCCATCAGCCAAGAGGTCCTCTGAGGCTTTATCTGAGCATTTCACGTAAGATTCTCCAGTTTTTGATGTTTGTCTGAAGCATAGTACTTTGTAGTGTCTTTGGTTTCAGTTCCTTTATGCGTGTGCCCAGCATTTTTAGACCTATGATCTCATCTTATTTTGTTATGTGCTAATAGTTTTTCTTTGTGCATGACTCTCAGCAAGGAAGGTTTGACTAGCCTTGTTGAATATAATGAAAAGAAAATGTTTGAAGTTAAACTTAAGGAGATAAAGTCAACTTTGACTACCATGATCAATGATGAGGCTGAAATTTCTGAAGTCATTGAGACTGTCAAGCAACAAGTTAAAGATGCCAAATTTCCTGATATAGAGGTTATCCGAATGCTGTGGGATGTGCTTATGGAGGCTGTTCAGTGGTCTGGAAAGAACCAGCAACAAAATTCTAATTCAGCACTTCGGCAGGTATCCATATCGAACCTTTTGTTTCTTTAGAAGAATTGTCTCTTGAAACTGTAGATTTAAGTACCTAATTGTGTACAAGTAAAATTATTCTGAACCCAATATATAATTTAAGTCCCAGATGGCTTAACTGTTATTTCAGCCCCCAGATTGGCTGCAAATTGTGTAGTTCAGGGACCCAAGGCATGCATGCAAGTTTTGGAATCTCAGTGGACCGAGTTTTCTGAATATGTTGTACTGCAAATTGTATATTGGTTGATGTACTTAGTAATCTTGTTTTGGCATTGTATCATCTCTGTCATTCTTCTATTCTGTGATGTTTTAGTGTGCTCCGTCTGTCCAAAAGGATTGCAATTCTGGATGCACATGGACAAATATTACTCCACCTGCATAGCCATAAGTGCATTCTTTTTGGAATGGAGGAAGGGAATATTTCATATGCCACACCATTGAATTTCACCCTTTTATGGCCAGGATTTGATACTTCACATCTATCCATTATTTTCAGATTAAATTCTATACCCTTACAACTTTACTCAACATGGTGTCCTGTTTCAATTTAAATCTAATGGTGTCATGTTACAAAATTGAAGCATGTAAATGTATGTAGAGATGTATCTTCAAAATGAGATTGAATTGACACCAACAACTCATAAATTCTGAGTGAAGATAATTTTGTCCGTAGCATTCTTGTTCAAGAGGATTACTGAACACTGAATTGCTAATTCCCATAGTTGAAGGCATTTTATCTGTAGCTGTTGTACTTGATAGGTCATGTGATCTGTCTACATTCCGATTCTTGAAGCTTTGGTGCAAAATATCCAAATGCACTGAAAGTATTTTTTTTCTTCACTTGCATTTACAGGTGAAAGCTTGGGCTGAGCTTTTGAATGCTTTTTGCACGAGTGGCAGATTAGAACTGGAACTGATATACAAAGTTCAGACACAGTGTTATGAGGATGCTAAGCTGATGAAGCTGTTTCCTGAGATCATAAGGACACTATATGACCAAGATGTCCTAGCTGAAGATACTATCCTTCTTTGGTTCCGTAAAGGTTCTAACCCAAAGGGCAGGTACTTTAACTCTGCTAGTTACCCTTTATTTGTCTGATACTCGATCAAGCTATTTTCCTGCACCTAATGACCCATTCTATTGAAATGGTAGGCAATCTTTTGTTAAAGCTCTGGAACCATTTGTCAAATGGCTAGAGGAGGCAGAGGAAGAAGAATAAGTTTGTCCTCCTGGAGGCTGGTCAGATCTTCCTGAAGTATTTCCCAATATTTCTATGGTTTGAAGTTTGTGGAGGAAGTTATGTATCTTTGCTGCTTGTTACAGGCGTAAGATTTATTTTCTCATTTTGTGCTGCCTGGCTCTCTTTCTCTTCTGCTGGATGCTATAATGTGAAGCAAATACAGTCGCTGTTGACTTTGCGAGGGTTTGGTGAAACGGTTGCTATCATTACCCAAGTGAATTGTTTAAACGGTTTCTATCATTACTCAGATGAATCTTTTAAGTCGCTACAGTATGTTGTTATTTTCCCTTTTTTTGATAAACATATTTCCTGCTTTTTAGCAAACCGTTGCTGGGTGCACCAGCTTAGTCAACTGAGCACACAGACGAAAAGAAGGCAGAGGCCTTATTTTAAGTAGAAGCTAGAGCTAAACACTAGGGAGAAAGCAAAAATGAGGCGACGTCGATGCTACACGAAGTCATCGTCTCTCGTTTGTCCTACCAGCTTCGCCTAGAACTACTCCATCCATGGGGAAACCACTTAAATTAGGAATTACAGGATATATATGAAATTAAACAGTATAATCGGAAACACGTTAATAATGGTCAAGAATCGATAATTCAAATCGGGAATATTAGCGCATGTAACTACTACAAACGTTCAAACTCAATACGATAGATGCAAATACATAATCCAGAAGTAAATCTCAATACGATAGATGCAAATACATGATCCAGAAGTAAATCTCAATACGATAGATGCAATATGTATGTAATCATGCATGACACTGAGATAATTTAATAAAACTTAAAACGAATTACGATGCAACTATACATAGTCTTTACATACATAGTCCATGTACATAGTCCTTACATACATAGTCCATATGTAAGGACGGTATGGCTCCAACTCTAGGGTGGAGTTGAGTGGAGCCAATCAAACACCCCAACTCCATTTTTGGTGCAGTCCAACTCCATGAAGTTTTTGGAGTCCCAGTTCATTTTGGTGGAGTACCTCTTTTGCAACTTTCCTCAAATATGAACCTACTCAGAGTTCGGGAGTATTTACCCGTCACTGCCATTGGTTACATACGTACCGCTTCGTTCTAATTTTTTTTCTCCCGTTCGACGCTCTCTCATCTCCCCAACCTCTCAACCCCACCGCTTCTTTCTTTTTTCTCCTGTCACCCTCGGGGCAAGAGCACCGCCGCCACTCGACTTCACCGCCTGGCCCCCAGTCACCCTCCGCCTGCCGGAACGCTGCTGGACCGAAGCCCCGACCAAGGCCCCCCCACCCTACGCTAGACTGAAGCCCCGGCCGATGCTCGCTGTTGGATCAAAGTAGGGCGGTGCTGCCGTCCCGACTGCTGCGGCTCGTCACGCACCACCGCAGGCCTAGTAGCCACGATCCCATCCTGTGCGCGCTGCCATCCTGCCCGCCACGACCCTGTCATGCGTCACTGTCATGCGTCACTGCAGGCTCAACCGCCGCGGCCCCATCCTGCGCGCACTGCCAACGGCCGGGAGGGCCTTCATCGCCGCCATCCCCACTAGCCCGCACGACGCCGCCACCCCCTCTGCTCCCTCGTACCGCTTGCCCTCCCCGCACCGCTGAGGAAGCCGCACCCCTGAGCTCAGCCTCTGCCACTGGGTCGTCATCCTCGATCTCACTTCCGCGGGTGGCTGGCCCCTGCTTCCTTCTAGCAGCCATGTGATGCCCCCATCCCGAGCCACGGCGAGATTCCCCAGCGGCACCATGATGGAGGGACCTAGCAGCAGCATGATGAGACAATCGTGGGCGGCGCGAGCTCCTTGGGCCTCCGACGAAGAAGATAGTTTACTTTAAAAAATGAAAAATAAAAAACTAGAGATACAGAGTATAACATGTGGGGCCAAGAGTTGGGGACAATAAGGGCAATTGACCATGAAAACTTCCTTTTTTTTTTAGAGCTAGAGACACCCTTCCAGCCAAACACCTCATTCAGACTGCTCCAACTCCACTTGGAGTTTGGAGTTGGAGCAGAAAATTGTGGAGTTGGAACTATACCAAACAAGATCTAAATAATGTAATGCATGGCACTAAGATAATTTAGTATAAGTTAAAACGAATTACAACCCAACGTCCCAACTAGGCAGCCACAAGTCCAGTAGTGAATTGTCCAGTGCAGTTGAACCATCTACGCTATCACTTAAACACGACAGTCGGCATCACAAAAGTAATTAAGTCACATCAAGTAGCAATAGTCTGATACACACGGCAGAACAACAATACACTCATACACTAATAAAAGTTCAATAATATAGGTGGCCTTGAACACACGGCAACAGGACTGCGAGAACTGTATTGCTTCAGAGGTTCGCGTAGTTGTAGTCCAAATCCCTCGCATGGTACCTGGTATCCTGCAATGAGTCAATCAGACAGGTTACTTGAAGTTGTAATGCCAAGATCAATGCAAGAAGTTAGAGTATGTAAGTTATCACTGCAAGTTAAAGTATGGCAATATTATTGTAGCAACAAGATAAATAGAGAGCCATCACACATGCAAATCACATGCTATTTGGATAGAATGGGATAATCACTAGTCTGGTTCTTCCACCATGCCAAAATATCAAACTGACACGTAAACCTCAAAGCCAGGTCCACTTGACTCATATAAATAGCTTTCTAGTTCATCATCTTCATTATCCACTAACGGATCACGTCTACTCTTAGTCCTAGCCCTTGAAGTTGAAGGTGCTCAACTAACATAGAACTGATATAAATCCTTAATGACACCAACAAATTCATCAACATGAACTTGATATCCATTACCAGAGAACTTCTTCATGTAGAATTCGACGAGCCTTTTTTTACCTTGGATCAATAAAACATGCTATACCAAGAGTAGTGCGTGGCAGAACCAACCAAATTAACCTGACTAAAGTGTACTTTAGCTTTGCCAAACATGCGAACTCACACTTTAATCAAGTTAACTCGGTAGTCTATCGGGTTAAACCTGATAAACCACTTAACTCAGATTGAAACAAAGCATGCTCGCTCGAAGGCGAGTTCAAAGATTACAACATCCCATCAATATTAAGCATGGTTCACATTTCATTATTACAACACAAGTTTGAAAAACAAACATAGTTTTCAGAGTGTTCCGGCAGCGGAAAAGTTTATGTGGAAGCTACTCATCGATACAAAATATCATGACGAAGCCAACCATGATATCAATAACCGCGATCCTTGCCGTCCGAGGATGGGTTCCACTCGACCGTCCAACCCGGAGGGAGCTGGGTAGGCCAAGTAAAGCTAGCAGCCAAAACATCGCAATCAACAATACCTGAAAAAAATTAGCCACAAGTAAGGCTGAGCATACTAATACTCAGCAAGACTTAAGCGTCAGGTGGTTACTACTCCACCAACTTCTAGACATGCAAGCTTTTTGGCTGTGGGTTTGTTTTTGCCCAAAAGCGACTAAAGTTGATCTCACTTTCAAAATTTTAGCATCAGGTTCTATCTTTATTAACCATTCTAAGCAAGCACCTATTCTAATCAAGCATGGTGATCATACAATTAGATACAAGCATCAAATTTATCATTATACTGTTTCACTTATTACTCAGTGCAGCGTAGTGATCAAGTAGTCCCAAACTGTGAGAGGCAGACGATTCGAATCAAGTTTTTTAAAAACCTTGCAAGGTGAACCTAACCCCACAACATCTGCGTACCACGCCGGGTTCACTTTATCTGTCAGCCGTCCCCATCAATTCCCAGGCACGTGGACAGAGCCTACTTCCCTTGGCATACAATGCTCCACAGTCCCGGACGCCGCCGTACTGTGACTGCACTTGCAACCACATGATGCACCAGGGGAACTACGTTCCAGAGACAGTAGGGGTATAAGCCACGTCCCAGTTCAATCAGGTACTAGGCTTTCCCATCCCATACTAGGTATGAGATTAGTACTTTCAAACACTTGATCACGAACACCGACACGGTTTGACCTTAGCACTTTTTCATGTAGACAGACGGGGCAAACCACCAATTCCGAACATAAAGCCCAACCCCGTCCGTTGTCCTTATGGTTGTAACATAAGTAGACAAACAATTCCTATAGCTCGCGAGTGACAGGAAATCACTCGACTTTTACCGTGTCCTATTTAGCATGGCATCTATTCGACCTATCATGCTAGTGTTCAGATCATAGGTACTAAGATTATGCAGCTAAGTTTCTAAGCAACGCCTATCAACTTAAATGCACAAACATAATCAACAGAATTTATTGCACAAGTTTGAAACATCGGGTTATGCTCCGGGGCTTGCCTTCTTCCTCAGCGGGGGTTAGCAGTTCTTCTGGTGCTGGGTCCTGATCTGGGTCAGCCTCCACGTGGTGCAGATCAACCTAGGGTTCCTCCTCTTGAGTAGGATGCAGCTCGTATGTACCGTCAGCAAGGTTTACCTCTACACGTGATGCATATGCAACAATTCAATACTTACCCTTTATGGTTTGAATGGCATTTTATATATTATTACAGAGTAAAGCTATTTCAAGACCACATTTACCTAGGAAAGCACTTTCATTAACCTTTCTTCATAGTTTAAAGCGTTTTTGCGATTCAGACAATTAGATCGAAATTGACGGTGATTGCTTACACCTATATTAGGTTTGTTATTACTAACTTCCAAAAAGAGAAAAGGTACCATCCTAGGGTTGGTCAAGCTTAGATCGGAAAGTTATCCTATTTCTGAATGTTTTTCTGTACCTCTTCCAATATTTCCCACATTACCCTCACTATTACCTAAAGGTTTTTATTCATTTCCTTTTTGGGTTTAACTTCCATAATTTGTTTCTGTATGCAAACAGTGAGACATGGCACTAAAAGTTTAACAGGAACTTATTCAAGTGCATCAAAGGTTCCTGAAATTTTTCCATGATTTTTGGTAAAGGACATCTATTTCCCATATTTTTCCTTCATTTAAACTTGTACAAAAAGTTAAGCCTGTTTCATCAAGTTTCATACAATGACCATTATTTTTTCTAGCAAGTATGTTTCATTTTTAATCCAACAAAAGTGGTTTCACATTTGTTGCTGTCTTCTCCTATTTATTATGCAGAAAGTAAGATTTCACCCTAGATCTCAAAGTTAACCCTAAAACAGTGGGTAAATCATCTAAACTAGGGTCACAACTATTATTCTTAGCACAAGTTCAGTGTACCAAGGCTAATAGAGGTGGTTTTGTTATTTTACCTTTTTTGGGTGATTTACCAAGCATTTAAAGGTTTAGACACTAAATAAAGTCTAGAGGAACACTTGTAATAGTAACATGGCCAACATTATTTTTCTGTGAAACTACAGATCTCAAGGATTCTAACAAAGTTGGTTTTATATTTTTATCAATTTTCTACATTTACTTATGCCTTTTCAAAGTTCAGCCCATTTAAACCAAGTTTAAATCAGAAAAGGCTTAATAGATTTACACGGGTCCCTGGAGTTTTCAAATCATTACGGATAAGTCCCTGAAATCCTACACGAAGGCCCCTAGAAAGAATACAATCGCTGCAATGTAGTCCCTCCCTCGCCGGCGAGGTGCGCGGCAAATTCCGGTGAGGTCAGGCGGCGATTGAGGTGGGGAAGGGCATGGGCTTGATAGGGAGCTCACCTTGAGCGGGTCCACCGAAGGAAGGGGTGGCGGAGAAGGCTCGGAGAGGGCTGGCCGTGGCAAGCTTGTGGGCGGTGGCGGGAAGCTTCTGTCCCGGCTCCGGCGAAGGCTCCGGTGGTCAGGGAGTGGCTTGGGGAGTTGCAGTGGAGTGTGGGAGGTCAACCGGAGAGCTTAGGCGGTAGTGGCGAGCCGCAGGAGTGGGTTCTCCATGGCGGGCTGCGGCGGCGGAATGAGGAAGAGCTTCGGCGATGCGGGAGAGGGGCTCCGACGAGCAGTAAGGGCTTTTATAGGCCTGGGGGTGTGAGGGGAAGGTGAGGCGAGGCGATAAGGCCAGGCGGTGAGTGGGGGAGCGCGGCGCGGCACGGCATTGGCTGGTGGCGAAGATTGGCGGGCGACGCCGTGTGGAGCTCATCGTGATCTTTCGCGGGTTGGCGAGGAGGGATTGCGGAGCGGGGATATGCTCCTTGTCGTGGGCACTAGTTGGCTGAGAGAGAGGGCTTGAAAGGTCTACTCACCGACAGCATTGGCCATGGCGGCAGAGCCATTGGCGGGCAGCAACGTCTCGCGTGCGGTGGTGTGTCGGCAAGGGCGTGCGCGTGGGCGCGACGCAAGGACTGGGCAGCATAGAGCGTCTGGTCATGTCAAGGTGGGGGTTGGCGGTGGTGCTGCACCGGTGTGGCGGCGCCACGCGGCGAACGGCGGTGGGGGCAACGCGGTGACCGCGTACTGGCGAACGGCGAGAACGCGACAGCGCGCAACGTAGCTAGGTTCCACAACATGTTTCTCCAAATTTTTAAACCAGACTTAGCTCCCAACTACAAACTCTAAAAAGGCCTTAGGTCCAAATTTGTGGTAAATTTGAAGTTAAACTAGGGACAAATTTGCTGGAACGCCTGATTTCAACACTCATTAGAAATTGGAAATGAAGCTGTATTTAAAGCTTTAGCTGACTTTAACTCAAATTTTGAAAGCGTTCTGCTCTGATTTAGACCAAGGTCATATGGGAAATATTGTAGTACACACTTCACACTTAAACTCTTATAAAAGGATCAGGTCCAGGTTAGTTTAGGATTTGGTAGAAATTTACATGCCAAGTTGGAAGACACTCACTGTTTTGCAACTTAGAGCTGTGTGCTGAAATTGAAGCTGGAGCTGACTTTGGACTCGAATTTGAAAAGGTTTTAGGGTGAATTGGTCCAAGCTCAAATTAATAAAGTTGTTTTCTAAAGTTTATTCCACAAATTTTATAAAAGCCTCATCTTCAAACCAGGTCTGGAATTTGAAATAACAGAATCTAAACTTTTGATAGTGCCTTTAAATTGCTATTGAATTTCAATCTAATTTTTGAATGTATTCCTCTCCAAACTAGCCCAAGTTCAAATAAGCAAAGTTAGTTGTTTTGAAAATTTTTACAACTCTTATATTGGTAAAAATTGAAGTTGTTATATGAAATTTCAAATTTAAGAATTGCCTCCAAATTAAGCTTTTTAAGGGCATTTTGGTCCTTTTTAAGTGCTAGATTAACTTCTAAACACTCTACTTAAGCTTTGACAAGACTAATTAAACTAGGGTTGTTACATAGTGCAGGACCTCTTCTAGTATTTTAAAACTTTTTACTCATAGAAGTTGCCATTGCACTAATATTGAGATCTAGACTATTCATCAAGAGAAACCTTTATCTCACAAAACCCTCGCTAGAACTGATTTGCAGCTGGATACAAAGTACTAGAGGAAAGTGCAGTGAGATCAAAGAATTTCTTTAAGCAATGGAAAAGATTGAATACCATTCTCCACTTACTAGGGGATGGAGATATTTTCTCATACCTATGACAGTCTGATGACCTAAGTCTCGTGAATGCATCCTTGTAGTATAAGGTGTCTCGTAGCATCAAATATGTTGAGTTTCAGCTTGTACAAAACATCGAGAGAGAGGCCCTTGTTTGTATCCAGCCCACACTCAGTTGCACATTTCATGAGCTCCTCCCACTGCAATGGGGATTCTTTGACAGCTAGTACTAGTGCTCTAATGTTTTCAATTGTGTGTCACTATAAGAAACCTATTAATCTATGATGAATTTTCTGTGACGATTTCAGAGAACATCACTAACTGTACACAATTTATGATGATTTTCAATTTCCTGTCACGAATCTGTTAGAGTGGATATGAGGCACGTAATACAGTGACGTTTTATCAATTTCGTCATGAAGCGGTCTAAAACCTGTGACGTTATAATAAATTCATCACAAAAGCGGTCCAAAACCTGTGACGTTATAATAAATTCGTTGTGATTAACAAATTTAGAATTGTCATGACAAAGGGGGCAAATAGAATTTAAAAAAGAATGGGAAAAATGAATTTCTGACACAAGCTTCAGCCTGCTCACGTGCACGGGTTGCCTGGGCCGGTTCTGCTCACCTGCGCTGCTGGGCCTGCAAGCGGCCGCTGGGCCTGGCCTGCTGCTGCTGCCGCCGCTGTGCCTGGCCTGTTGCTGTTGCCACCGCTAGGCCTGGCCTGCTGCTTCTTTCATCTAAATGACGCAGGCCTCAACTCTGAATTGGAGTAATGGACGCACTGTCAGTGTTAGTGTCTGCTACCGAACGTTTTCTCTACCTCTATTTCTTCTTCCCTTTTCTTCTTTTTTTTTTGCGCTGGAGAGTTTATAAGTGAGATGGGCCGTATGTTAATCATCGGGGATAACATGGGCCACCTAGAGATAAAGCCCGCTTGTAGATTTGGGGCCGTCGCTCGAGTCTCCAGGAACAGGTTGGGCCAACGACTGCTCGCGAGGAGGGGAACGGACACAGCCTGGGCTGGTGTATTAATTAGTTAGCTAAAAAATAGAAAAATAATTTTTTCACAAGTGGCAATGTAAATGCAGAAATATTAACAACAGTGTAAAGGTAAGGTTGTGTCCAAATTTAAGTTGCGTATGAGTTTCAAACATGTTACGAGGTAGTCAAATCTCAAAGTTTGACTTGAGTTATAAGAAACTACATGAGAGATGTATCTATTTGTAGACAATATATAGTACAATTTTAATAAAATATTTTAAAACTTTTATGACAAGCTTATAAACCCAAAATATGTTGTTATGTCAATTTGTAGAATTTTCTGACCAAATTTAGATATTATTGTAATTATTATGTGGTAATTTGGAGATAGAATTTTGAATTGTCTCTAGAAGATAATTAAATTATTTTATATATTTCCAAGGCATGGGTTAGAATTGAACATACAAGTCTAAATATAATTTTTGTGCATTTTTTGAACCTTATTGGAGGTACAGATAGTTTAACTTGTAATTACTTTCGATAAGCACGTAGAAATTCATTTAAATGATAGAAAATACTAAATCTGTTAAAAAAATTATTGGAACTCCTACATGACAACTTAGATGCTGTCTATTACATGTAAACATGTCATTAGGGGTATATAAAATAATTATTTTGCAAGTTACTTCAGAAGGGTATATTAATTAGTTAGTTAAAAAATAGAAAAATAACTTTTTTGCACAACAAGTGGCAATGTAAATCAACAAATGTCAACAACAAGGTAAAGGTAAGGTTCTATCCAATTTTGAAGTGCATACGAGTTCGAACATGTAAAATGCTGCTAGTCTCAAAGTTTGACTTGAGTTAGTTAGAACTATGTGAGATATGTATCAATTTGTAAACAATATATAGTAAATCTTTAATAAAATCTTGTAAAACTTTTATGGCAAGCTTATAGACCCAAAATATGTTGTCAAGTCAATTTGTAGAATTTTCTGACCAAATTTAGATATTATTGTAATTATTATGTGGTAATTTGGAGATAGAAGTTTGAATTGCCCTAGAAGACAATTGAATTATTTTATATATCTCCAATGCATGGGCTATAATTTAACATACAAGCCTAAATATAATTTTTCTGCATTTTTTTAATCTTATTGGAGGTACACATAGTTCAACTTGGAATTACTTTCGATAAGCATGTAGAAATTCATTTAAATGATAGAAAATACTAAATCTGTCAAACAATTCTTGAAAGTCCTACATGACAACTTAGATGCTGTCTATTATATGTAAAAATGTAATTAGGGTATATTAAATAATTATTTTGAAAGTGACTTCACAAGGGTGTATTAATTAGTTAGTTAAAAAATAGAAAAATAACTTTTTCGCACAACAAGTGGCAATGTAAATCTACAAATGTCAACAACAAGGTAAAGGTAAGGTTGTGTCCAATTTTGAGGTGCATACGAGTTCGAACATGTAAAATGCTACTTAAATCTCAAAGTTTGACTTGAGTTAGTTGAAACTATGTGAGATATGTATCCATTTGTAAACAATATATAGTAAATCTTTAATAAAATCTTGTAAAAGTTTTATGACAAGCTTGTAGACCCAAAATATGTTGTCATGTTAATTTGTAGCATTTTCTAACTAAATTTAGATATTATTGTAATTATTATATGGTAATTTGGAGATAGAAGTTTGAATTGTCCCTAGAAAACCATTGAATTTTTTATCTATCTCCAAGATATGGGCTATAATGAAACATATGAGCCTAAATATAATTTTTTTTACAATTTTTCAAATCTTATCAGAGATATGCATAGTTCAACTTGGAATTACATTCAATAAGCACATAACAAATCATTTAAATGATAAAAAATAGTAATTCTATTAAAAAATTAATAAAACTCTTATATGACAAATTAGATGTTGTTTATTACATTTTAAAAATATATTGGTATATATAAGATAAATATTTTTGTGTGTTGCTTCACAACGGTGCAATAACATGAAAAAGAAAAAGAAAAAGAAAAATTTTAAGCAAACAAGAGCCGTTTCAACCCAAATAGCCCAATTATCTGTGGCCGTTCATTCCCGATCTGATGGCTCTAATCGTGCTCCCATAGTATAAAAAGCAGCTGCAACCCTAGCTCTCTCCCACGGCCTCCTCTCCTAGACGCCTCCCTCTCCCTCCCTCAACTCCGGGCACATCCCTCCCTAGATTCGGCGGTAGGCCTCGACCCTCCTCCTTCCTCAAATCCAGCCTCCTCCTCCACCTCCGGCTGCGCCTCCCTTCCCACCTCTCTTGCTCCCCTCCTCACTCCTCAGATCCAGTCGCTGCTCCCCCCTTCCGAACATCACCAGCCTCAACTTCACGCGTCGTCGAGGGTGTGCGCGGTGTTCCGGAGCCTTGACTGCTCCACCGTCCACCGCAGCCTCAACTGCACCTCACCTACCCCTCTCCCCAAACACCCAGCGGCTAGGTCCACGCGTGTGGGGGCAAGAAGGGTTTTTGGAGGCTCCAGCCTTCCGCTGCTGGGTCCACCACCCTCCCTACTTTGGGCCTCCATCTATTGCCGCTACTCACGAGGCTCCCGAGCACCACCCTCACCATCCCCCGCCCTACCAAGGGCAAGGTGAGCTAGGAAAAGGAGCCTTCAAAAGCCACCAGCCAAGGAGACCGCGCGGAGGTGAGATAGCAACCCACTGTCATTCCCCCCCGTTCCTTCTCCCTGAGGTTGGATCCCAATTGCACCCATCTCACATCACTGCAGGTCGGATCTATTCCTAATCTGGTCTGATTGTTCATTCTCTCGTCCTAGGGTTGGTGTGTGTAGACCTAGGTGTTTCTTCTGTGCCTACAGGCAGTGGGGAGTTGTCGTCCCGATATGTTCGACTCGGCTAGATGGGTGCCGCCGCGATGGAACTTTGTATTTTATTAAGTGATGCTGCTGATATATTGTTATTGATGAGTAGTATATCCTTATTCGAAAGAACAATCACCTTTTGATTAGTTTAGTATGTGGTCCTGGTTCATGCCATTATTTCTATCACTCTGAATAATTAGATGAATATAATCGTGTGAAAAATACTTTCCTAAATTCAATTAGCTGCTTATATACATTTCAATTTTTATTTATGCTGAGTGTAGCATGGACCTTATGTATATAGCTTCCTTTTGTATGTGGCCCATGAATTCAGTGTATAGCTTACATAGTTTAAGAGCCAGTGGTCCTGAACATGTGACCTACATAACACAATTATAAGAAAGCAACAATTATGGTTTTATTCTTCGATGTCTTGTTGGTTTTAGGCCTTGAACACTCTTGGGAGCACGAAGTGGAGGGTAAACAAAGGAGTTCTTAGTATCATTGACAGAATATGGTCAAGTGGTGGCTGGCTTGCTGACCTGGTTGATCGCACTAATGTGAGTTGCCATTAATTTGTCATGAGATTGTGTTATGACTTGATTTGGTAGCGGTGAATAGTTTTGAATCCAGGCTGACATGTTTCGTATACTCAGGTTCCATTACCTGAGAAGCCTGACACTGAAGATGAAACTGTGCTAAAGAACTGGAGGTGGCACACGAGGTCAGTTAAGAAGGCAAACAGTGAAAGGCATTCTCAGTGATGTGATGTTGAACTGAAACTTGCTGTAAGATACTATATGGGGTATTGCTATTGTTATCGGTGCAATTAATAGCTGAGATTGTGTTTGCTGTTGTATCTGATTTGAATGTAAACCTGAGGTTGTATCTGTGATTTTGGTTGATGGATTGATATAATTTGGTATGTATTCCAGGCTGTAATGATTATTGTGATATATGGGCTGAGAAATTAGATTGCATTTGGTAGGCTCAAGGCCTGTTTAGTGGGTTTTTGATCTGATATAGTGGGTTGAAAAAATGGCCCAACTGAGTGGCCCAGTTCTAGAATGGGCTGTGAATGCCATGTCAGCACTAGCCATGTCACCGGCCACGTGATCGTCCATGTCACCAGCACGTCATCATCCACGTCACCAGCCATGTCATCATCATTATCCATGTCACAAGCCACGTTGGCCGCCACGTGGCAACCATCTGTGATGTTTATTTTTGTCACAAAACATTAGGCCTGGGCTGGGTTGCACGGGCCTGAGGGTGGTCTGTGACAGTTTAAAAACATCATAGATTGTGCTGATATGTGACGATAACGAATAAAACGTCACCTGAGTTAATCTATGATGCTCAATACATGACGTTATCTGAAATCGTCACAAATGCTGCTTTATGATGATTTTTCAGTGATCTGTGACAGATTTGGTTCATCACAGATTAACACGTTTCTTGTAGTGTGTGCAATTGCACTAAAACCATCCTTAGCAACAAAGTCTAGAATATGGCAAGCACATCTCACATGAAAGAAGAGACCATCACATACCAATGACGCATTACCATTTAACATGAGATCACTAATGTTGACAATCCTTTTCTGAATACACCAATTGTCATCTATCCAGTGCACAATGACACGTATATATGACTTGTTTTGATATGAAGTCCACATATATATCCATAGTGTCACTAAAGCGGCATTGGACAGTTTTGAAATATGTATATAGCTACTTCTTTTTCTTGCATAAAAATGTTAAGAATTTCTTTGCTAATAGTAACACGAGACCTTATTGGAAAGCTAGGATGCAGAGATTTAATGAACTCAACAAAATATTCATGCTCAAATATATTCAAAGTGTACTCATGCATGACTATTGCCAAGTAAAACTTTCTTAAACTGTCTTCTTCATCATAACTGTAAGGTTGCACAACAGTGATATCTTTTGCACTGTCCTTTTCTGCTTTCATGTGCAACTGTCCCTTCACTATACTATTTGATGTCATTAAGTGGGTCCAAAATTCCGTTGTTCCATAGTTGCTCTTAGGTTTGCCCTTGTGTGTGCACTTAGGGAGGTAACAGTGTGCTCACAACTACATGTATGTCTTCCCATTATTCTTAGTGAACAGTATCTTCTTGGTAAAGTACTGCCAAACATCTGATATGCATTTCTTCTACCTCTTTCCAGAACCTTGGCCTTCATCTCCATCTTGCGCAGGTCCATCACCCTCAACTAGTATAGCATTTGCAGTATATGTCCCTTGTGGTCCCTGCACTTGTGCTACATCTGCAATACCAGTGCCACCACTGTCACCTACACCAGAATCAGCACCACCATTTGCACCAGCATCAACAACAACACTGCCACCTTCACTTGGTATAGATCCGCATCTGTTGCAGCTGCTAGACTTGATGCAGGAGTTGGAGTTGCACTAGCACTTGCAGATAATTTAGACACACAAAGACCCAGCAAGGGCTTCTAGATCGAGAGCTCTTACGTCCTACTTAGAAGAAGAACCGAATCTTACTAACTACCAAGTACAAAGTGCATCAAAAGAGCAAAGCTTACTAACTACCAAGTCCAAGTACATCGAGAGATAAAAAGTTTATCCCACAAAGGAAGTTGGCAACATTTATGTGACAACCGTCCAATTTGATCTCGAATTAAGTGAATTTATGGTCATGCCAATAGGATGAGAGCCCACACTTACACGTCTTGCGACATGTCAAGTGTCAACCCACACCTAGAGACGCATAACTCGGTGCAATTCAACTTAACAAGAGCCAAATCCGGTAGTCCTGGTAGGTGTTTCACAACATGCCCAAGATCGAGCAACACCAACTGTACGAATTGCACATCACCACATGAACCATAAAAGAGCAATTTTAACATTTCACAAGTTCAACAATTAAGGTTACAAGTTCATTACACACACGGTTCAAATCTGAAATTTAATTGAATGAGCTCCAAAATACAAGCATTGGGCTCATGACTACAATAACATGGAATTAAACGTTAAGGTTTAAGTTTTCCCAACATCTAACCCTTATAAAGAGGACTACTACGCAGCGGATACAATAGATAAACACAAAAGACACGATGGTGTAATTGCCCAAGAACACCATCGAAGCAACAAACGACCGCTCTAGTCACTCATCACTCACCCTTAGAATGGCGGGGTAAAAGTGACCAAACACGGCCTCCGGTTCACCTGCAACTTTAGTGAGCGATAGCAACATGAGTACAAAAAGGTACTCGTAAGACTTACGCAATTATATAACAAGGATCATGCATAGGGTTGAACAAAGAGTGAGGCTTTAGGGTTAAGTAAATTTGCAAAAGCCTATCTCATCCTATCCTTAATTTTTGACCATAAGCATGTGAATAACACTCTATGGACAGCTACCAAGTTTTATTAATCTTGCCCAAACCCACTTCAAATTTTAGTTGGAAACAATTGCATCAACAAGGTAAAATAGAGCATAAATATATGAACAAGTATTAGAAGCATCCGACAACTCTACAATGAATTCATGGGACTTGAGCTTGCTCATAACCGAGAACGCGGCAATTCGAACTAATTTATCCTTGCAAGGGGGTACTCATGCCAACCTTTCCCAAACTGCCTCAAACTATGAGTAAAACACGCCTAGCTTGTGTGGAGGACGACCTAGGTCCACCGGGGACACTCCTAGGCTCCTCTACATAGTCCAAGGACCACACATCTAGGGCCGTGCCTCATAGAGCGAGTCAAGTAAGGTATTAGGCTTGTTCTTCCCGTATGGGAACATTTGGTAGCACGAAAAAGGGTGCTCAAACCAGCGTCAACAACGGAAGGTCCTTAATTGACTCGAGCGGCCTATGTCACCGAGACTCCATTCTCGTGACCCTACAAACCACTCAAATCTCGTATCCAAAATTAACCATCATGTTCATTTATTTAACAACATTAAAGAACCTTAATAGAAACGGTGTTCATTAACCTATAATCGTTTCCCTTACCAAGTGATCATTCTATGACTGAGCATGGCTATGCAATTACAAGATTAATGTATTATAACCCATACTACTCAAGCAACAAGGTATATGATAACAAAGCAAGGGAGGCCATAATAACAAAAATATAGGTTCTAATAATGCAATAAGATAACCCACATGCAACCCATAGCTAGACATAGTAAAGATTTTATTTCAAAAAGTAGGAGACAAATATGCTCAGCTGCTTGCCTTGATTCTCCTCGGGCTCAAACTCGACCTCTACGCCGGCCTCGGCTTCGGGCTCAAGGGTCACGTTCTCCGGCAAGTCGCTCTCTAAAGAATGAAGTGCGGGGATGCATTAGAGATGATGCCATGAGTGCAAATGCTCATGAAATGCATGAAAAAAATAAAAGAAACAGTAAGCAATCACTTGTTAACAAAGCAAGCTAGCTAAAAACAATACAAAATCATACAAGAATGATGAGGGAAACTATTTGCACGATAAGCCAAAAGCAAGCACGAAATTGCAAGATTAAAATCATCCGTTGAGAAGCAATTATGAAATAATTTTCACTGATGGGAGACACCAATACAAGATTATGAGAATTGGATTCACCTCAAAATCAATTTTTAATGTGGAGATACAAAATAAACAAGATTAACTACCATTAAGCACATTAAATCCAAAAAGGCTTGTAAATCAACCATAAAAGTATCAACATCATTTTTCATGGATTCTATATGGACAACAAAGGAATAGAGTGGTTTCAACATTTCATCAATTTTCCAGTAATTACCATGCAAATAACAAAATTAAGACAACAAACAAGCATTAGACTTAAAACAGCATAAAAACCATCGATTCCATTAATACAAGTTACAGATTTGGAACATACATGATAAATGGAAGCTAACAAAATTGGCTTCATGATTTTTGGACCACTACATGATTTATAAGGCATTTAACAAGTCTAGAGAAGAATAATTCATGGAGAAAAATATACAATAGTAGCATGCACATACTAAATTTTTAAATAAACTAGATCTCATAAGGAATCCAAAAAAACAAGATTCACATTTTCAGCATTTTTCTACACATTTCTATGCATTTTCCAAGTTTGCAGCTATTTAAATCTAAGAAATAAAACACATCCGAGGTTATTTCTCAAAACCACCCTCAGATCTATTCAGCCTTTGCAAAAAGGTCCCTGGAAACTTCCCCCATAACCCCTTCTTTTTCTCCTTCTTCTTCCCTAAGATCCCTGGCGCACCAACATAGAATAGACTCATGGGAACTTGGCCGGCCGGTCATGGCCCTTGGCCAGTGGCAGGGGGAAAGGAAGGGTCGCGGCTTGAGAGCACACGGGGCTGTGCCTTGGGCCAGGGGGTGCTCACCAGCAGGAAGTTCAGGTGCTCAGAGGAGGTGTAGTAATAGAAGCTTCACAACAGAGATAGGGTAGATGGGGCTTGCCGTGGGGACGCTTGCACGATGAGGGAGGACGGCCGGGAAGTGGCAAAATGGATGCGGGAGCTTGAGGAGAAGCCGTGGCTGCAAGCAATCGAGCCAAGACTCACCGACAGCGATGAAGCTGTAGCATCCCTAGTTTCAATTAATCTTGCAAAAGGGTAATTAAGATATTAAGCACCTAAATCACACTTAAACTCTAAATTTTTGCCGCTTGCACTTTAAAATGCCTTTCAACTTCATAAAAATACCACAAAGTGTTGGGCATGCATCCCAGGCCCACGGGTAGACCTTGGACGGCCCACTAAGGGACGTACTCGGATGTGACCAGGACAAGGGATAGGCGTATCCTACTCGGACTAGTCAAGTGTGTGTATGGAAACCTACTCGGGCCATACCGAGTAGAACTCTGTAATAGTACTCGACTAGGACTCAGACAAGTAACCCTGCCCTTCCGTGTATATAAGGGCGGGCAGGGAGCCCCCTCAAATAGAAAAACTCTGGATCATCCAAGATCAATAGAAACCAACACACAGGACGTAGGGTATTACGCGATCTAGCGGCCCGAACCTATCTAAATCGTGTTCCTTGCGTCACCATTGATTCCTTGATTCTCGACGGTCCTTACCACATAAAAGACCACCTAGGGTACCCCCTAGGCGGGTTGCCGGTCTAAAACACCGACAACTGGCGCCAGGTAGGGGCACTCGTCGAGTTTCTTAGTGCAAACTCAATGGCCACAGTCGTCATCAAGCCCGTCTTTATCATCGAAGCGGGCGCCACGTTCGTTTTCGGATCCTGGCTCTGCATCGCCGACGGCTCTGGTTCATTCCGGCGCCAGATCATCAACGCCCAGGAGAAGAAATTAGAGGATCTGGTCAGAAAAAACCAAGATTCCAAAGTCGACAACCTCGAGTTCGACTACGTGTCGGACTCGACTTTGATTCGGACTAGTCGGTCCCGGTCACCTCCCAAGTCGGTTTCGACTCCAACACAGTTTCCACATGGA
Organism: Setaria viridis; assembly: GCF_005286985.2. Lineage (NCBI taxonomy): Eukaryota > Viridiplantae > Streptophyta > Magnoliopsida > Poales > Poaceae > Setaria > Setaria viridis. The sequence continues at coordinate 17,167,226 of NC_048270.2, read as the reverse complement.
CTCCGCAATGCAACCGAAGCCCACTAGGGTTTTCTTACTCAGATTCAACTCGAACTCGGGCACGACGAAGACGACGACTTCGACTTGGTTTATCTACCAAAGATACCATTATCTGGTCCAGCCCAAGGATTGGTAATAACTTCAATGTCACAAGGCAGATTCGTACATTGGCCAGGATTGAGACCATCTCTTCTTGCCCGCGACTATGACTCACGCCTTGTCGCCCATATAGACAACCTCCCGTATCAAGAGGGTGTCCCACTCACTTCCAATCACGAGGAAAGTTCCACAGAGATTGCAACATCAAGCTCCGGAAGCTACTACCCGGACAGGGAAGTCCTTGTTATTACTCAAAATAACAACCTGGGTACTAGCCAGAACAGAACCCCCAAGCGATTAGCACAACTCGACAACATCTCCGAAGATGAGTCTACAGCTGACGCTCCTCACAATGAAACCTCCGAGCAACGGAACCAAAGAAGGATGCGTAACGCTACTCGAGCCGAGCGACGGCAGTCGATGGCTGCAAATATTCCCATCACAAACCTTGAAAGGGCTTTCGACGCAGTTTAGGCTCAAGAGCACAATACTCCACTTGCGGCAATCGCCTCAATCAATCTTTTAACGACGTTGATGCCTCAAGATAAGGAAAACGAAGCCACAGCTCAGCTCGTGCAGTGCGGCAATGGACTAATCGCACAACTCGCGGAGCAAGCCTACAAGTTACTTGACAAAGAATCACCAATTCCGTCTGTTCCTCACATCACAGCTCACCAAGAAGGCAGCAGGGGAGCTGCAGCCAACAACAATACCCTAAGAAACGACAATGAAGTTGTCAACTAGCCTCGGCAACATAGCCAAGGCCTAAGCAAACACAAGGCCCCAGCACGCCATAAGGACGTTGGAGAGGCCAGCTTCACCAACTCGGTAAAAAGTATTCGTCCTACTCGGAAGAACCACGAAGTGTCAAACTTCAGTGATCTGCGAGAAATCCTCAACAGTCGGCGCGAACGAGAAGTCGGCAACTACAACCACTTTCCCGCTTTCACAAGTCGGGTAATGAAGACAAGACTACCCGATAAGTTCAAGCCAATAGGAATCACCAAGTACGACGGCAAGCAAGATCCTATTCAATGGCTACGATGCTACTCCTTGGCAGTTCATGCAGCTGGGGGCAATAACGACACCAAAGTCATCCACTTCCCCATATGCATGGAACCCACACCATTGACCTGGCTTGAGTCACTCAAACCCAAGTCAATCGACTCTTGGGCAGACTTGACAAAGGCTTTCACCAACAACTTCGCCGGCTCCATGGCTAGACCAGGCAACAAGATTGACTTAAGTCAAATTAGGCAACAAGAAGGCGAGACCTTACGCGACTACTTGCATCGAGTGCTTCCAGAACGGACTCTACGAACAACGGACATACCAAGACATTGGTCGCCGACGGCCAGCTAATGTCAAAGACCTCAAAGTTATGGTACAACAGTGGGCAGATGAAGAAGACAAAGAGCGAGAATGGTTCGGCTCCCACCGCAACCGTGGACGCGACAACAACAATGACTAGGATAGAACCCGGCACAACGATACTCGAAACAACTTCTCGGGTAATCACAATCGCAAAAGGAAGCCCGACAACATTGTTGCCGCCATGACCAACTCCGGGAAAAAGGGATCCCGCAAAAATGATGAAGGGCCAACCTTCACCGAGCTACTCAAAAAGCAGTGCCCATGGCACCCGACTAGCAAGCACTCGGCAATAGACTGCTACAGCATGCGCCGAGTAATGCAAGACTTACCCGCGCCTCCACCCCCTGAAGAGTACACCAAGAAAAAGGATAAGGGCAAGAGCAAAATAAACAATGACGAAGAAGAAGAAGGCGACTTCCAGACCGCCTCAAAAACTATCAATGTCATCTTTGGTGGAATCCCAGACACCGCATCCAAGCGAGCCAACAAACTCGTACTCAGGGAGATCATGGCCATCGAACCAACGGATCCAACACCGCTAAAGTGGTCAGAAGTACCCATATCCTTTAGCAGAAAGGACCAATGGACCATGTTCTCAGAACCAGGCTGGTTCCCCCTAGTACTCGATCCGGTTGTGGCAGGCTCAAAGCTAACCAAAGTACTCATCGACGACGAAAGTGGGCTCAATGTCATTTTCACCAAGACATTGAGGAAGATGTTCCTCAATGTTACAGAAATGCTTACTCCAACGAATTCACCCTTCTACGGCATCGTACCTGGAAATGCAACTATACCACTAGGACAAGTCATCCTCCCAGTCACCTTTGGCACTAAGGAACACTACCGTACCGAGTACATCAGATTTGAAGTCGCCGACTTCGAGACTTCTAACCACGCCATACTCGGAAGGACAGTACTCGCCAAGTTCATGGCCATACCACACTATGTTTACTTGGTACTCAAAATGCTAGGTCTCAAGGGAGAACTAATGCTACGTGGAGATCTCCGGCGATCCTACGAATGCGATACCGAAGTCGTGGAAATCGCTGCGACTTCTCAGGCACCTAGCCCCATGCAACAAGTCTTCACAACTTCAAAGAAGCTCCATCCAACTGAACTCGAGATCCTAGAAAACAAGTCTGGGTCTACAAAGGTGAACCCGCCAGCGAGCAAGACTTCAAACCAGTCGACCTCCAAACGGGCGACCCCTCCAAGACAGCCCTGATCGGAACAGGGCTAGATCCTAAATAGGAATCCGCGCTCGTCAGTTTCCTTTGGGCTAACCATGATATCTTCTCCTGGAAACCGGCTAACATGCTAGGTATGCCCAAGGAGCTGATCGAGCACTCTCTAAATGTTGATCCCAAAGTTACCCCAAAACGACAGCGACTTCGCAAATTCGCTCAAGACAGTCGAGAAGCAATCAAGAAGGAGTTGGCCAAGCTACTGGCGGCAGGGTTCATCAAAGAAGTCTTTCACCCTGACTGGCTAGCAAATCCCATACTCATGCGTAAGAAAAACAACGAGTGGAGGATGTGCGTCGACTACACCGACCTTAACAAGCACTGCCCAAAAGATCCTTTTGGGCTACCCAGGATCGACCAAGTGGTCAACACCACCGCTGGGTGCGCTTTACTATGCTTTCTCGACTGCTACTCTGGCTATCATCAGATAAGCCTCAAGGAAGAAGATCAAGCCAAAACAGCTTTCATCAAACCTTTCGGAGCTTTCTGCTACAAAACAATGTCCTTCGGACTAAAAAATGCAGGGGCAACTTATCAACGAGCCATACAGATGTGCTTTGAAATGCAACTCCACCGCAATGTTGAAGCTTATGTCGACGACATAGTTGTCAAAACAAGAAACCAGGAGGAACTCATCGCTGATTTGGATGAAACTTTCTCCAGTCTATGAGCTTTCTGATGGAAACTCAATCCTATTAAGTGCATCTTCGGAGTACCTTCTGACAAGTTACTTGGGTTCATCATTAGCCATCGTGGCATTGAGGCCAACCCGGAAAAAATATCTGCCATCACAAACATGCAAGCACCAGCTAGCATCAAGGATGTGCAGAAACTCACAGGCTGCATGGCCGCTCTTAACCGGTTCATCTCGAGACTTGGAGAACGGGGACTACCCTTCTTTAAGCTTCTCAAACGCCAGGACACGTTCAAATGGACGGAAGAGGTAGACAAGGCACTGCCACAACTCAAAGACCTTTTGTCAAAGCCTCCTGTACTCACCGCTCCTTCTCTGAACGAAGACTTGCTCCTATACATATCAGCTACTACTCATGTCGTCAGCACGGCAATAGTAGTCGAACGGTCTGAATCGGGCCACGCTTACAAGGTCCAACGACCTGTCTACTTCGTCAACGAAGTACTCTCAGACTCCAAAACTCGATATTCACCGATACAAAAGCTCTTATACGCAATCCTGCTCACCTCCCAGAAACTGCGCCATTATTTTCAGGAGCACAACATCATAGTCAACTCTGACTTCCCGCTCAGCGAAATCCTTCACAACAGAGATGCCATGGGTAGAATCTCCAAATTGGCGGTTGAACTCGGAGCTCTCACCTTTGACTTCAAACCAAGGACATCTATCAAATCCCAAGCTTTGGTCGACTTTGTGGCTGAATGGACTGAAAACCAAGTACCAACACCAGTTGAGCGGCCGGAGCACTGGGTTATGTACTTCGACGGGTCCCTCAAACTTGAAGGGGCCGGTGCAGGTGTACTCCTCATCTCCCCCAAGGGAGACCAGCTCAAATATGTACTCCAAATCTTTTGGGAGGCATCTAACAACGAAGCCGAGTACGAAGCACTGCTACACGGTCTTCGCCTTGCAATCTCCCTCGGCATCACCAGACTACTGGTGTACGGCGACTCACTAGTCGTTATAAACCAGGTCAACGATGAGTGGGACCGCAACAAAGATAACATGGACGCTTACTGTAAAGAAGTCCGCAAACTGGAAAACAAGTTCTGAGGCTTGGAGTTTCATCACATCGTCCGCGACAACAATGTAGCCGTCGACGTCTTATGCAAAATAGGCTCAACTTGTGCAGAGGTTCCAGCAAGAATTTTTGTACACGAACTGCACAACCATCCATGCCTGAACAAGTTACACCACAAGACGGCCAAGAAATCTTAGAAGAAATTCACAAGGGAATCTGTGGCAACCACGCCTCTTTGCGAACAATAGTTGGCAAGTCTTTTAGAGCAGGCTTCTACTGGCCTATGGCTCTGGCTGATGCTAAACAATTAGTTCAGAAGTGCAAAGGTTGTCAATTCTTTACCAAACAACAACATGTACCGGCCTACAAGCTAGTCACAATACCTCCAACATGGCCGTTTGCCTGCTGGGGGCTCGACATGATAGGGCCATTACCAACTGCGCTAGGAGGATTCAACCGAGTACTCGTGGCAATCGACAAATTCACCAAGTGGATCAAGGTCAAATCAGTCACTTGCCCCAGGGCAGACCAGGTCCTCGACTTCTTGGATGAAATCGTACACCACTACGGTTTTCCCAACAGGATTATCACAGACCTAGGGTCAAACTTCAACAATCACGACTTTTGGGAATACTGCGAGAATAGTGGCATCAATGTCCGCTATGTCTCGGTCGCTCACCCGCGAGCCAAAGGACAAGTCGAGCGTGCCAATGGCATGACACTCGATGACCTCAAGAAAAGACTACATGACGTCGGCAACACCAAAGGCGGCAAATGGCTCAAAGAGTTACCTAATGCTTTGTGGGGACTACGTACCCAACCATGCAAGACTACTAGGCTCTCACCCTATTTCCTCGTGTATGGCTAAGAAGCAATACTACCCGCTGACATCATGTGGCAATCACCCTCAGTCGAACAATACGACGAAGAGCTGGCAGAAGAAACAAGGCGAACAGATCTAGACAGTCTAGAAGAAGCAAGATCCGCAGCACTAGTGCAATCTGCCAGATACCTTGACGGTTTAAGGCATTACCACGACCGTAACGTCAAGGAACGATCTTTCAACTTGGGCGATATGGTCCTCAAGCGAATCCAAGACACAACAGGGTTGCATAAACTCAATTCACCATGGGAGGGTCCTTACATCGTATCAAAGGTTACGGGACCTGGATCTTACAGACCGCAAGAGCTTTCAGGAGAACAAGTACCAAACTTCTGGAATATAGAACACCTTTGTCGCTACTACCCATAGCAGCACTCGAGTAATCGCTTCAAGGCAAAAACTCCTGCTGACCACTCGAGCCAACAGCTAGACTACCGACTTCAAGATACATTAGTCTTGACTCAAGATTATCAACTCCACGGGCATCACGGCCCCGGTACAAAGGTTCAACGGAGTAATTCTTTACTCAGGACCAAAGATACATCAACAAGTTACATACGAGTAAAAGTACTCAAAATACAAAAGGACTACAAGCAACTGCCTACTGGCGGGCTGCATTTAAGCCTCAGGCCTTTACAATATCACAAGGCCACTCAGGTCTGCCGACTACAATGGGAAGGGCCTACACGCAAGGAAGCTGCACAAAACGCAGCCATATCCAAGTCCTCTACCCAAGGCAACGCTAGGAACTCTTGCATCGTCACTGCCTTGACAGCGGCAACGATGAATCCCGCGCGCCATGCCTAGAGGGAACCAAGGCTCCTCTTTTGCTAGCCTTGCGGAGCCAACCCACTCTACGGCCACACCTCCACCTCTAAGAGAGCGGAATAAAGACCGTGGCACTCGTCACCTATCACTCGCGAGTTCCAGCGTGTACTCCACTGGATCACAAGCTGCAAGATGAGGCGCGTGATGAAACCTCCTATGAGGATTCTTCTAGCATCGCGGCTATCCCTACGAGCGCAGGAGTCTGTGGAGGGAAGGTGGCCTCAATCTACGAGGAATCTTCTAGCACCGGTGCAGTCTTTGATGGCTCTCTGCACCCAAACAACAACAACCAAAGGCAATCCATGGCTACTCAGAAACTTGGTTCGGGTCGACCTCTAGGGGATCTATTTATAGCCGAGAGCTACAACTACCACCCACTCAGGAGTTACTGTGCGCTCGTGACCAATGAGTCTGACGACTTTTGACTCTGCCCACGTGAAAGCGTTCACGCTACAATGGACAAAAAAGTACAGTACACCCGTGCACCCTCAAAAGCAGAGTACTCGATAGCATTGCAACTACTCGAAACTCAGAACTACTCCAGCCAAGCATGGCCTGGGCTCGGGGGCTTGGAAAGGTCCGACCCTCTGCTCAGGGGTCGGGCGATGCGAAGCTTTGCGACAAAGGGTCGGGCGCATCCGACCCCGGGACCAAGGGTCGGGCGAGGCGGAGTACCTCCCTCAAAGGGTCGGGTGCATCCGACCCTGGGACCCAGGGTCGGGCGAGGCAGAGTTCCCCCCTTTAGGGGTCGGGCTTAGCCGATCCTGCAACTTTGGGTCGGGCGAGATGGAGTAAACTAGTCTTCGCAAGACAACCACTTCAAGCAACAAAAAAATGAGCAAGCATTCATTTGTCAAAGTATCGTTCAAAGTACTCGAAACAGCTACAAGAGTACATAAAAAACTCAAGGCTCCTCTGGAGAGACAAACTCAGACATCTTCGACGCGATGGGCTCTGCCTCCTCGAGGTACTGCGCATATGTTTCTTCTGTGCAGTTGCGAGCCACGCCGTCACCAGCTGCCGCCAAGTCCGCCCTCAGCTAATATGACTTCACAACAGCAAGTACTTGTTTTCAAACAGCTTTGCAGAGACCTGCCACTTTAGCCGGGGCAGCTCTCAATCGCTCGACTAGCGATTGAGGTCCTGCGCCCTCTTCCACGGGGGCTATGGCGTTCATCAAATCTTGAGCTGCCTCAGTCAACTCTTGGAGTTCACCTCAGAGTCTTCCCATGGCCTGGGCATGATCTCTGCATGCCACCATAGCCAAGGCCAACATCACACCATTCTGCATCTTCCTGTCTCACTGATGCTCGCAAGCAGCCTGTGCTTCAGTCAACGCGGCCCAAAGACGTTCAGCTTCATCCGCCACCCGATCGTGCGCGTTTCTCCAGTCAAGGACTTGGCTCCTCGCAGCAGCCTCTTCCCTCTTGAGCTATGCAAACCAGACAAGTTCCACTACAGCCGACTACAATCGGACATACTTGGAATATGCAAAGTACTCACCTTGATACTTTTTGTTCAAAGACTTGTAGCAGCTCTCCAGTTTTTGCTGCAGGACTTCGTGATCCGACCATTCCACAGCAAAAGACTTCGCTCCAACTTCGTGAACCCTTAAGGCTTCTGTAAGTCGGGCACATTCCTGCTCTAATTGATGACTTCGTTCCTGAAGGGTCCGAATGTGCAAAGCATTTGAGATCAGTCAAAGGCCACACAATTACTCAATCTACGTAACAAAGCAAAGGAAATTCACCTGGAAGCTACAAAACATGTCGAGAGCCTTCTGGAATTCTGAGTCAGATGGCAGGCTAAGTACTGGTCTTTGAGTACTCTCCGCAAGCTGAGGGGTCACACCCAAAGTGGCACCTAAAGCAATTACCATTAGTCACCTAATTACCAGGACTACATTACAAGGACTACAGATATATATACCTAGAGCAGTTGCCTCCTTGGATTTTTCCACACCCACTATAGCCAGAGCTCCGCTAGTGGATGTTGATAAAGAAGCACTTCTTGAACCCGAAGCGGCGGTGGGGCCTTCCACTGAGCGGATGACTTCTTGAAGCATAGACATAGTAGCTCCAAGGCGACCGGCGTCAACTTCGGGTACTTCATCAACAATCAAATCCTCCAAGGGAGTAGATAAAGTATGTTGGGGACCGCCCCACAACACACCCTGAACGGCGCTGGCGGGCACCCTCTCTCTCAATCGACTCCAACCTCATCACCTTCCCCCCTTACGAAGCTAGTAGATAACCGAAGTCAACTATCACGAAGGTGTCCACTCTGCTGTTTTGCAGGCAAGGACTCGCGAAGTTAAATCCCACACGGAGCTCTCGACGTTTTGGCTTCGGGAAGATTCCATGACCAGAAGCCGAAGTTAGCTGACTTCGACCAAGAAGGCAGGAAGTTTGCAGAGGCTCACTCGGTCTTGACGAAGCTTATGAACGAGGAGGAGGGTAATCAAGACAGCCCTGGGACCACTTTATAGTAGGACGATTCTATAATAAGAATCTTGTAAAAGGTTGGATATGTAATTCTACCGTGAAAGAGACATTTTGGGTAGGAATCAAGTTACTATCCTATACGGAATATTCTTAGGATGTAGTGGTTGAGTATGGGTATAACGGGGATGCGGAAATGTAACTTTATGGCCCTATAAATGGAGATGAACCGTCCCCCCAGGGAGGGCATTAATCACTGATAGGATAGCTCCTGTGATGTTTGTCTGAAGGGCCATTACCTTCGTTTGTCAGAATGTTCTTACTACTGCTTGGTTCAACCCCAACATTTGGCGCCCACTGTGGTCTAACTCGTTAAACAGCCCACGATGCCACCACAACGGAAAAAGAGACCCGCAGCTTAGAGAGAAGACAACACGGTAGAGGCTGATCAGCTTATGGCCCCCGAAGCCACAGATCAAGTCCTCCCCGACAAGGAGGAACATCTTGCAAGAGTCGAACAAGCCCTAAGGGCTAAAGCAATGAGCAAGTAGCCCGCAGCCGAAGTCAACCACCAAAGCCAACAACCTGTGGCAAACAAAGCTGCCAACCGCACTGACGGCCGCCAGCCCGCAACACCCGAAGCTACTGGCCCCTCCAGCCTGGACAATGAACTGGACTCAGTTCTCCGAGAGATAGAAGAAGTCAAAAGGAAAAAGGAGCAGTTGGCACGACAAGTGCAGCACCAGAGGGAGGCTGCGGCCAGGCTATCAAAGCTGAACGAGGCCAGGCGGTAGCTAGAAGCACTACAGAAAGAAGTCGCGGAGCTTGAAAGCCCACTCGAGAATGCAAACCAGGCCACAGCTTATTTTTATCAAAGTCCCACTGTCGACCAAGCACAGCTCCAGCCCAGCCTCAACTTCGGCCAAGGCACCCAGCACCACTCGCCGGGGGTGTCCCTTATGGTCGACACCATATCGCCGCTCTCAATAGGGCTACAAACTGCACCATGGCCAACAACTTACAAACCAACCACCTTGCCCAAATTCAACGGGCGCACAGACCCACGGCAATTCTTAATGAGTTATGAAGCCGCTGTAGCTTCGGCCGGGGGGGATGATGTCATCCTCGCCAAATCTTTCATAATTGCTTGTGAGGGCGCGGCGTTGAACTGGTATTCACTGCTTCCTCCACACACGGTGATCAGCTAGCACGATCTCAAGATGAAGGTCACTCAAAATTTCCAGGGTTTCCATCACCCTCACACGGCCCAGGCAGACCTCTTTCAGTGCAAGCAAAAGGACAAGGAACCACTCGCAGAATATGTAAGAAGATACGTCCAACTTCGTTCTCAAGCACCGCAGATTGAGGAATCTGTAGCAATATCCGCTTGCGTCGCGGGCCTAACCCCCAGCCCAACAGCGTCAAAACTGTCAAGGAAGGAACCTAAAACTATGATTGCCCTCTTTAGCAAACTCGATTAATACATCAGGTCCGACGAGGACCACCGCAGAAGAGTGGCGGAACGCAACAGAGAGAGACAAACAAACCAAAGCCGAAGCTGGCAACCTTCGCCTTACAACAAGCCTCAAAACCCAAACCAAAACCAAAACCGTATCATGAACATCGAGGGAAACCAAAACCAAAGCCAAAACCAAAACAACAATACCCAAAGAGGGGGCCACTCTGGCAGAGGACGAGGTCGAGGAAGACAACAAAAGTCATTTTACTGTGTCAACCACGGCCATCAGAATCATCACAACACAGAGTGGTGCCCCAAAAAGGAGGAGGAGAGAAAAGCTACGGAAGAAGCTGCGAAGGCAGCCGCGCAGGCACCCAAAACAATCCACCACACAACTTTTTATAAAGAGAAGATAAAATCAGTGCGGACCGCGAAACAAAGAGGGTACTCCTAGATGGGTACATCGCAGACAGATTCATCACAGTCGGGGCAAACCTCAACCCAGATGAAGAGCGTGACCTCGTCGAGTGCCTCAACAAGAACAAAGACATCTTCGCTTGGTCCGCAGGTGATCTAAAGGGAGTGGACAGGGAAATCATTGAGCACAGCCTCGACATCAGACAAGGAGCTCGGCCAAAGAAACAGAAGCTAAGAAAAATGTCCGATGAGAAAGTCCAATGAAAAATGTCAGATGAAAAATGGCCAAAGTTGATAGGCTACTCAAAGCCAATGTAATCAGGCCAATCCAGTACCCCGACTGGCTAGCCAACACAGTACCAGTTAAAAAGAAAAATGGCAAATGGAGGATGTGCATAGACTTCACAGACCTCAACAAGGCCTGCCCAAAGGATGACTACCCTCTTGAAAGAATTAACAAGGTGGTAGATGACGCTGCAAACAGCGAAATGCTCTCGGTGCATGACCTCTTCTTAGGGTACCACCAGATCAGAATTAAAAAAGAAGACGAAGGCAAAACAAGCTTCGTAACACCCTTTGGAACATTCTGCTTCGTCCGTATGCCAGAGGGGCTAACAAATGCAGGCCAAACATTCTCAAGAATGACGGCAACAGTCCTAGATAGTCAGCTTCGGCGCAATATCCTGGCCTATGTAGACGACATCATCGTAAAGAGCGCCAAACAAAGCGATCACATCATGGACCTCACAGAAACGTTCGCTAACTTGAGGTCAGCCAACCTAAAGCTAAACCCAGACAAATGTGTGTTCGGAGTCCAAAAGGGAAAAATTTTAGGTTGCTTGGTAACGACGAAGGGCAGTGAGGCCAACCCGGACAAAATCAGGGCGCTAGCTAACATGTCAGAGCCAACCTCACTCAAACAAGTACAACGGCTCACAGGCAGGGTCATAGCGCTAAACCGCTTCATTTCGAGAGCAGCAGAGCGAAGCCTTCCTTTCTTCAAGGCACTCCGAAGCTCCAAAACATTTGAATGGGGACACGAGCAAAGCAAAGCATTCCAGGACCTCAAGGAGTACCTGCAATCCATGACGAAGCTATGCCCACCAGAGACCAAGTCACCACTGCTGCTGTACGTATCAGCCTCAACAACAGCTGTCAGCGCGTTGATCCAAGAGAAAGAAATCAAAGGCAAAATCAAACAGATACCAGTTTACTTCGCATCCGAAGCATTGAGCGGTTCAAAGATGCATTACTCTGAGCTAGAGAAAATCGCATATGCTGTTGTCATGGCAGCACGGAAGCTACGCCATTACTTTAAGGGGCATAAAATAGTCGTAGTAACCAGCCAACCTCTCCATGATCTCTTCTCAAACAGGGAAGCTTCCAGCCGCATCGCCAAATGGGCGTCTAAGCTCTCGGAGTTCATCGTTGATTTTGAAAGGTGCACGGCTATAAAATCCCAAGTGCTGGCCAACTTCGACGTTGGTTGGACCTCACCTAAACAAGAACCAAAGCAGCTAGAAATGCCATGGGCCATCCACTGCGACGGAGCATGGTGCCGCAGAGGAGCAGGCGTCGCAGCGGTGGTCACCTCGCCAACAGGTGTCAGAATCAAGTATGCAGCGAGGCTAGACTTCCCACCAACTGCGAAGTCAACCAACAATACCATAGAGTACGAGGGGCTGCTCCTGGCCTTAAGAAAAATGAAAGCCATAGGGCAGCAAACATTCATCATTAGAACGGACTCTAAGGTAATCCACGATCACATCGAGAAGGATAGTGAAGCCAAAGAACCAGAACTCATCAAATACCTCCAGGCAGTCCGAGCCATGGAAAAACATTTTAAGGGATTTGATGTCAGAAACATACCGAGAGCACAAAATGACGATGCCGACAAGCTCGCAAAGGCAGCAGCAGAAGGCGAGCCAATTCCACCAGATACATTCTACGAAGTCATAACATCGCCTTCAATCAAAGAAGAAGACCCAGCCACCATCAACGCCATCCAGCGTTACGACTGGCGCGCAAGCATAATGACTTTCCTCAGAGGCTACTTTGAACCTCAGAACGAGGCTGAATGCACACGCCTAAAGCAAAGAGCAAGGGGCTACGCAATCATTGAGGGGCAGCTATACAAAACAGGCATCTCAACACTATGGCTTCGGTGCGTCGACTATGAAATAGGCAGCGAACTGCTCAAAGAAATACACGAAGGCTTCTGTGGAGCTCACATTGGCTCAAGAGCCCTGGCAGGAAAAGCAATCCGACAAGGGTTCTACTGGCCATCAGTCCACACGGACGCACATCTACTTGTACGAAGCTGCGAAGCATGCCAAAAAACAGCAAGGCAAACACATGCACCCTCACTCCCCATCCAGCTCATACCACCCTCGTGGCCTCTTCAGAGATGGGGGATGGACCTAGTCGGTCCACTTCCAGCAACACAAGGAAATTGCAGATACGCAGTGGTGGCAATAGACTACTTCACTAAATGGGCCGAAGCCAAACCACTTGCCATCATCACATCAGCTTCGGTGCAAAAATTTTTCTGGCAAAACATTGTCTGTCGGTTTGGAGTCCCAAGGGAACTAACTGTCGACAATGGCAAGCAGTTTGATTGCATCTCATTCACGGACTTTTGCGCCAGCATAGGCAGGAAGATAAAATTCTCGTCCGTATAGCACCCACAATCAAATGGAGCTGTGGAAAGGGCCAACAGCACAATATTTACAGCAGTCAAGAAATGTCTCTTCGATTAGAAAAAGGGTAAATGGGTCGACGAGCTTCCAAGAGTCATATGGTCCCATAACACAACACAATCCAGAGCAACAGGCTTCACCCCATTCAAGCTCTTATTCGGGGCCGAAGCTGTAACACCTGAAGAAATAAAAAACAAAAGCCTAAGAGTCCTCAAGCACAGCAACGTCGACGAAATTGCCAGAGTAGAGAAAGACATGATCGAGCTTGACATCAACGAGGCCATTGAGAACCTGGACAAATACCAAGAAGAAACTCGAAGATGGAGAGATCAACGCATTTGAGAAAGATAGATCAATGTTGGTGACCTCATCATCAAAAGGAAGAAGAATTGGGAAAACCCAGGCAAACTGCAAGAGGCCTGGGAAGGCCCTTACATTGTCGCAAAGAGTGGCAGACCCGGCTCCTTCCATCTCACAGACCAGCAAGGAAACGCTCTCCCACACACCTGGAACATCGACAGTCTATGAAAGTACTACCCATAATTGTACACGTTAGCTCCAGCCTGCAGAACTATAAGCAGCGCCGAAGGCAACAAAGTGATTTTACCCTCTTCTTTCTCTTTTAAGCTTACCTCATTTGTAAAGTCATAGACTCTGGTCTGCACTCTTTTCCTTGCTAGGGGCTCCATAATGGAGGCAAGGTTTTTAACAAGGCAGATCCATGTACACCTTTCCTACAAAGAAAGAAAAAAGATTTCCCCTAAGAATGTTTTTTGTATAAGAAAGCAACAACAAGTTGCGTAACCTCGCGCCGGTACGCGGAGGAGTTTTTCGTTTAAGAAAGCAACATCAAGTTGCGTGACCTCGCGCCGGTACGTGGAGGAGTTTTTCGTTTAAGAAAGCAACAACAAGTTGCACGACCTCACGCCGGTGCGCGGAGGAGTCTCTCATTTAAAAAAGCAACAACAAGTTGCCTGACCTCATGCCGGTACGTGGAGGAGTTTTTCGTTCATTTTGTTTGAGAAGCAACAACAAGTTGTGTAAAATCACATTCGAACACGCAAAAAACAAACCTCTCATATTCAGCCTCGGCAGATGGGCAATGACGTTTTTTGAAAGAACGTGGAAAGTTTCTGCGACCTCGCAAGAGGAGAATCTCCAAGCACAAGTTATTTAACCTCTCTCTCGCAAGGTCGCAAAAGGGGGGGTGACATTTTTCGAAAATACATCCAAACACATCCACTTCCGGAAACAAGTTACCACGCCAACCTCGCACGAGATCAACCAACGCAAGGTCCGACAGCGTGTACAGTTATGGTTGAAGTGACCACAAGTCGTTGTATCAACCAGCTCTCGCAACAACTAAGTCAGCAGGTTGCCCGACATGGCAACCCAGCTTCGACTTATCTAACCTTGCAGTTGGCCCACGAATAAACGGAACTAAACTACAGCAGTCTAAAAAAAATGCACAGGCACATGAGTATTTCATAAGGCACAACCTCATACACAATCAAAAGTATTTGACCTCGTCACCTTTACATAAAAATAAAAAACAAGTCAATAAATAAACAATCTACTCCGCAGCATCCCCCTCTTCGTTAATAGCAGTAGGCTATGAACGAAGCTGAGCTAATCGCTCACGAGCCAGCCTCTTCACATATTCCTGCCCGGAGGTTGACCACATGCGCTCAAATAAATTCTTCTTCGCATTCTCCACAACAAAAGACTTCGGGGCGCATCCAATATCTTGGGCAGCCGGCGCAACATAGCTGTCCTTGGAAATATTTTTAATATACTCGCATCCTTGTTGCTCCAGCAAGTGAAGGGCGCTTTCCAGGCAGAACACGGCGGAGTAGTCATTCAGCCCCTCAACAACCTCGGGGAGACTCTTGACCTCGTCTAGCAACCATTCGAACATGCACTCACATCCTTCGTCTAGTGGGCAATCATCGGGTTCAGCGCCAAACACACCAAGGGAGGCTTTGTAAGCTTCATGAACTTTTTTGAACCTCTCCCTTAGTGTAGTTTCTATCTGGCTCAACAGCTTTGCCCTCGTTTCTAGCTCAGGCTCCATCTGGTCAACCTTAGCTTTTAAACCCGAGATAACCTCACTGTCCCGCTTGGAACCTTCACGCAAGTCTTGGATAACCTTGTATTTCTCTTTAACCAGCATCTCAAGATCCACCACTTCTGATGACAAGCGATCGAGCTCGTCGCCCCTGGCCTCGTAATTTTCGCCAAGTCTGCGAGAGTCCTCTTTCAACTCCGCATTCTCAACCTGGACCTTTTTCATCTCTAGGGACATAGTTGCAATAGTCGCTTCAAGTGAAGCCACTTTCTTTGCAAGTTCCGCAGCTGACTTCTCGCTCTTGGCAAGCCGATCCCTTGTAATCATAGACGAGTAAGACATCTGCAAAATCCAAACAAAGAACATTAGACCAAGTCGCAGCAGATGCAACAAAGGCAGTGCACATCACACGTATCATCAAATTGGCCAGTAGCCATACCTTCTTTACGAGGTTGGCCTCCAAGTTCAAAAGCTCCTCCGAGGTCATCGACTTTACAGATTGCTGAAAATCTGTGAGTCAAACATACAACTATAAGAATACCACAACAGCTACGAAGCCCACAAACAATAATCACTCACAAGCAGCCATTACCTTCGTACCCCCGCGCCTCGATGGCGATCGGAACAATCTCTGTACCCTTACTCGAAGCCGCCGCACCCGCTTTCTCCATCTTCTTTGAACCTCCAGCATCTGCACAACGCTTGCAATCCTCACCCTCATTCCCCCAGTCCAAAATTAGGTTATGTGGATTATAAACCCTACCTTCGGCGCACGTCGCTAGAACCTCCGTGCGCCCGCTCAAGCCCAGACCTTCATTAAGCCCTTGCAGACCAGCCGACAAATTCTCACCTACATCATAACATTTAACTTTCAGCCTCACATGATCCTCACAACTAACCTCGCCAACCTCCCCCATAGTTGCCTCCAAATCCCTCAAAAATGACGTCGAAGCCCTCCCGCAATCAAAGAACCGAAGCTTCGGCAAAACCACCTCTGCATGCTTACCAGATCTAACAGCCTCGGCACTAGCACCCTTAGGATCAGACGAAAACGCGTCCACAAGCTTCGCCTTTTCGGCAGCTACCCTCTCCTCACGCTTCTTGGCTTCAACCAAAAGAGACTACGCGCCCTTAACCGTTGAGCTTGTGGAAGAAGGTGCAATCTTGCTCCTGGCCCCCGAAGGCGCATCGGCCTTGGCACCCGGTACAATAACACGTGCAAAACGAGGTTTGTTAGCCCCTTTTTTAGTCCGAGCAGCAGGGCCTGTGGACGAAGGCGCATCAGTAGCAGGACGCACGGAAACAGGCACAACATACGCCAGCCTGCTCAAGTCAATAGACGAAGCCATGGACCCAGACGGCAGCACGGTAGACGAAGCTCCTGCGGTAACATCTTTCCTCTTCCGCGCTTCCAAGTTAAGGGTTTTTTGCTTCGCCTTGGCGGCTGCTTGTGACTCAACAACAAGCTTCGTCGTGCGAGCAGAATCAAATTTCACCTTCTTCCTTTGCTCAGCACCAGCACCCCAATGACGCCTCTTGCCCACAACCTCGGGACGAGGTGGCACTGCGATGTCAAGCAAGTCAAAAATCCGATTGACACGTCGCCCGTGTCTCACAACAGATTCGAAAGAGCGCCTTTCGGGTGGGTCACCGGACCCAAAATCTCGTAAGCCATGTCTTCTACTGACTGTACAAACAAGTCCAAGTTGCCAACCTCGTCCTTGTTAAGCTCAAAGCAAGGGAACGGCACAGCTTTCTCACTCCAAGATATTTTCTTCTCAACGAGCTTAAGTGGTTTCGCAAAATCAGCAGACAAAGGCCACACTCGGGCAGCGACGTACTCCTCCACAAGATCACGCCCAGATATCAAGGGCCCAGCAACCCTATAAGCAGCTTTGCACTTCGTCACAATGGCTGTCTGGATAAACGAAGGAGTCGTCAGCACGTCCATCGGCCCAAACTGCGCATAGACTGGAAATCCAGTGCCAAGGCCGGCCATTTCAACTTTCACATAAAACCAATGCGTCACCCACGTGTCATCCCACTTGTTCCTCTGCGCGAAGGTAAGTTCTACCCTCGGTAGATTCCTCTTATCGTTCTTCCGACGCGGCACGAAGGTACAGCATCCAAAATGATTTTCACAAGCACCCTTGCCATCATCAAAATAAGTCCTCTTCTTCTGAATGTGAAGCTCATGTAACCTCGCAAAACCCTCTACATCAACGCTCCCACCAAATGTGCGCTGCACCCAATAGAACTTAGACAAGTTCACGATGGCGTTGGGGGTTAGCTGGTGCAGCCTAACACGATAGCGATCCAATATAACCGGCAGCTGCCTATCGCAGGGAAACCAAAGCCCCACAGTAAACAGATCCCTAAAAACAACAGCTTGACCGACCTCAGGTGTCGGAACCGCCTCATTCCCAGGTGCTCTGCCCATCCCCATAGGGAAAAAGTTGCTCTCTTCAAAAAGTGTAATGTCTTGCGAAGTCACCTGGGAGCGCCCAAAATAAAGAGTAGGAACGCACGGAACCTTCCCCCGACGGATGCTTCCGGCCTCACCTCAACCTCAGCATCATCCTTCTCCTCCCCCTCAACCTCGTCGGCATCCTCGCCTTCTTCCTCGTCCAAGGATACAGCATGAACCTCGGTTCCCCCTGTACCTTTCGAGCCTTGGCCTATTTCACCTTCGGCTTCACCCCCATCAGAGGACCAATCAGGCAACTGCTCCCCGAAGATCCCTCTTCTGCAGAAACTAGGCCATCCTTCGTATAGGTCCACTTCTTTGACCTCTTCCCCCCAGACTCTCCAGTGCTCGCAGACACTGACTGCGAAGCAGTGCGAAGCAGGGCTACCTCCACCACCAGGGGCAACCTGAAGGGCCAACTCCTCCGAAGACATTGTCTGCAACTCTGCCTAGTGCTAACTGCCACGAAAATGAAGTCAACACCCCACCAAGAAAATGGAGCCAATAAAACACAACGAAGCTGCGCAGCGAAGGCAAAAGTGGCCAAAAGTGCAGCTTGAAAGAGACAGCGTAAAATATGGCCCGCCCCCCCGACAAACCTTATATAGGCACGGTAAAAACCGCCTCGAACCATTAACCGCCAC
Source organism: Setaria viridis (assembly GCF_005286985.2). Lineage (NCBI taxonomy): Eukaryota > Viridiplantae > Streptophyta > Magnoliopsida > Poales > Poaceae > Setaria > Setaria viridis. Next base: position 17,148,888 of record NC_048270.2, on the reverse strand, counting down.
ATAGAAAATGACCTCACTACCCCCATATAACAGTAAAACGCCTCGGCCCGCGCCACCCTTCAGGGTGACGTTTTGAGGGCATTTTTGGAATTTTCGCGGGATCGGTCGATGGCGCCTCGGACCTCGCACACGAAGGGGCTACTGTTGGTGACTGCCCCACAACACACCCTGAACGGCGCTGCCGGGGACCCTCTCTCTCAATTGACTCCAACCTTATCACCTTCCCTCCTTAGGAAGCTAGTAGATAACCGAAGTCAACTATCACGAAGGTGTCCACTCTGCTGTTTTGCATGCAAGGACTCGTGAAGTTAAATCCCACATGGAGCTCTCGGCATTTTGGCTTCGGGAAGATTCCATGACCAGAAGCTGAAGTTAGCTGACTTCGACCAAGAAGGCGGGAAGTTTGCGGAGGCTCGCTCGGTCTTGACGAAGCTTATGAACGAGGAGGACGGTAATCAAGACAGCCCGGTGACCACTTTATAGCAGGACGACTCTGTAATAAGAATCTTGTAAAAGGTTGGATATGTAATTCTACCGTGAAAGCAACATTTTGGGTAGGAATCAAGTTACTATCCTGTACAAAATATTCTTAGGATGTAGTGGTTGAGTATGGGTATAACGGGATGCGGAAATGTAACTTTATGGCCCCATAAAGGGAGATGAACCGTCCCCCCAGGGAGGGCATTAATCACTGATAGGATAGCTCCTGTGATGTTTGTCTGAAGGGCCGTTACCTTCGTTTGTCAGAACGTTCTTACTACTATTTGGTTCAACCCCAACAAAGTAGTCGGGGGATCCGACTCTACCCCTATCTCTACAGGGATAGTTTCCTCTGCATCTCTGTATCAAAATACGTCATTATATGACTTCAAGACAACTTAAAAGATATACAAACAATCTCACCGAGTTGAGCGTGGCAAAAATTGCACACGTTTCTTCTCGGCAATAGGTGGCCGAGTACTCGGCGATGCAGGAATAGCTGCCGGCGTTGTCTTCTCGCCAAGACCTGGGAAGCAGAAGTCAAGACTACAATACAATTTAGACAAACAAAACAAGTCGGGACAGAAAGCTTACCACTGGCGATTACACTGGACAGCAAGGAGCCAGTAGCGACTACTGGCGACACCTCCTTCGCAACACCCGCTGCTCCGGCGGGCAACCCCAGGACTGCCTGGTCAGTAACTGGCAGTGTGGTAGCCGGCGAAGCCTCTGCAACCGCTCGGGGGCTACTCCAGCACCTGTTGACAGCACCCTCTCTGGTACCTCAACAGATGCAATACCGATGCCCGGGTCGGTCATGACTACTTCTCCAGAAGCAGCCTCATCATCACCAAGTGCCGTATCAACAGCATTTTGGAACAAGACAAAGTAGTCACAATGTTTGCAAGTTCAAATTCATCAGCTACAATGGAGTACACGACTACGTACCTTGGTACCCCGAGACTTCTCAGGAGTTGAAGCAGACTTAGCCGCAGACATTTTGCGGACTACTCTGCGTTTCTTCACAGGAGGGGAGGGCTCATCCTCCAACTCCTCAACTACAGTTTCCTCCTTTTCTTCTGACTGCGCCAAGTAGCCGGCAAGAACTCAAGACAACAAAAAACAAGTCGATATTAACAATAAATATTACACAAGTCAAAAAATACAAGTCAAGCGCCAGAACATACCACTTCTGGCTCATACCAGGCATCATACTGCTGAAGAGCTGCAGGGATCACTGGTACTCCCTGGTAGTTCCTGAAGAACTTAGCCAGCAGCGCCTCTACATCATCATCGGATATATCCTCATCGGACATACGCGATGGATCATTAAGACCTGTGTACTCACTCCCCGAGTGAGCACGTTTCTGAAGCGGCTGGACTCTTCTCTTCAGAAAATTGGCCGCCACATGAATCCCAGTGAGACCGAGTGCCTTCAACTCGGTAATCTACTGCATCAAGTGGTCAAGCTCCGGGGTGTCTTCGGGTTCGCTCACCCAGTTCTCTGCATGCTTCATAGTGTGGCTAGTAACCACAGGCAAGCGAGGATCATGGTTCCCGATGTAGAACCACCTTTTCTTCCACTCCCCTATGTGCACTTGGCTGGGGTTTACAGCAGAACAACTTCCTAAACAACTCAAGGCTTGGAGGAACTCCCAAGTAAACTTCGCAGAGGTGTACAAAAATGGACATAAGTAGCACACCATTGGGGTTCAAATGGACAAGTTGAAGCTTGTAGTACTCGAGTATACCTCTAAAGAAGTCGGAGGTGGGCACTGCCAATCCTCTCTCCACGAAGTGTGCAAGCATCACCGTCTCGCCAGGGTGTTGTTCAAATTGCCATGCATTTGCAAAGGCAGGGTGCCACTCGAGTACCTCCTTCGCCTGCAGAAGCTTGGCATCGACTAGCGCCTGCACAGCCTCCTCCTTCATCACTGAATGTTGCCATGTTGCTCCCGGCGGCGGCGGTGCAGTCTGGTTCGTTGGCTCTACCTTCGGCGCCGGCAGCACCAGTTCCTTCCCCTTCTTGGACTTCACCTTGCCCGCCGCTGGAGCCTTGCCCTGGATCTTCTCGGGTTTCTTGCCCATCTTCTTCGTGCGCATCCGCCGGTTTCAACCTCAGCAAGAAGCACTCACCCTCGGATCTCTCTCAAGCAGCAGCAATGGAGGCGGTGGCACTTGGCAATTGTGATGGCGCAAATGTGGAGCAGATGTGCAGGCGAGGAAGAAAAACAGATCTGATTACAATAGGGCGTAAACCTAACTGAAAGGGGGCCCCCAGTTTTATCTTCGCCACCTCTGGATTCCAAGCGTCAGTTACGCAACAGACGGATTTTAAGCAGATTAATTGCCTTAAACACCCAACGGCTACTCTTTTCAACGGGTTGCTGACCACTTCAACGACAGAAATTGCCTAAGTGCTCGGGGGCTGCGGGTACCGTACCCAATGGTTAGATTTTTCTTTTTCAAGATTTCCAAGGGTAAAACAGTCAAAAGGCAAGATTGACCCTAAGCTTGACTCTTCGACTCAACCAAAGGCTCAGGGGCTACTCCATATGGAGTGCGATTGACATCGCACTACCATATAAAAACTCTCGGGACAAGAAGCTGCTCAAAGGAACAAGAAGAGTAGCTTCCAACCACGTGATAGTACTCGAGCACTCCGGACACTTTAAACCTCTACGGTGACTACTCGGATAGTGCTCACAGTACTCGAGACTATGGCGCACGACTACAAAGTACTTGGGGGCTTGTCGGGCATGCATCCTAGGCCCACGGGTAGACCTTGGACGGCCCACAAAGGGATGTACTCGAATGTGACTAGGACAAGGGATAGGCGGATCCCACTCGGACTAGTCAAGTGTGTGTATGGAAACCTACTTGGGCCATACCGAGTAGAACTCTGTAATAGTACTTGACTAGGACCCAGACTTGTAACTCTGCCCTCCCGTGTATATAAGGGTGGGTAGGGACCCCCCTAAAATAGAACAACTCTGGATCATCTAAGATCAATACAAACCAACACACAGGACGTAGGGTATTATGCGATCTAGTGGCTCGAACCTGTCTAAATCGTGTTCCTTGCGTTACCATTGATTCATTGATTCTCGACGATCCTTACTGCCTAAAAGACCACCTAGGGTACCCCCTAGGCGGGTTGCCGGTCTAAAACACCGATAGCTGGCGCAAAAGAAAGCAAAATAGGGCCAATCAAGAAGCTAAATAGGAAAAACTAGCAAATTAGTTTGGGAAGGTAGAAAACACACCCACAGGTTGAATCCAAACTTTTGAAAACCTTTCAAATTCACCAGGTGTTGGAAAATGCCTTCAAAGCACTAAAAAAGGGTAAGAGAGGAAAGGCAAATTTCATACAACAACTCAAATTTTGGCCAATATAAAAGTTGTAGAACATTTAAGAGGAAACAACTTTTGTTATTAGTACTTTTTCTGATTTTGAGGAGAAGATGTTCAAAATTAAGTAGAAGTTGTGCATTGTTAATGTCAAATAATGGTCGTTTATTGTTAAAAATTCAAATTGTGAAGAAACCCCAATTTTTTCTATACAACTATGCCTCCAATTATTTTATTTCAATACTGTATATCATTTAGTGATTTTAAAATGTTTTTACCAATTTTTTCAAAGACGTTTTATAGTGCCAAAAATTCATTTAAAGTTCAAATTTTTCTGTTTTGTTTTGTCAATTGTGTGAAAACCATAGTAGCTTTTGAGTCGATTCTTGTTGCATTGGATTCTTAGTGATTTTAGCTTTCCAACGAGTGTTTTTGGGAAATTTTTGGACACCTATAGCTAGGTCGTTTAAGGGAACAAGTTTGAACCGTTTTATTTCTTGGCCGGGCCTACTCGTCAGGTCGTCTTCTACTTCCTCGTCATCAGAATGCACCCTGTTGGCATGCAGAGCATCGGCGCCACATGGCTGGCAGCCACCAAAGCTTGCTCTCATCACCAATGGCCGAGCAGCATCACCGTGTCATCCTTATCGTCTCGCCCGTTCTTATCCTCGCCTCGCCCCGCCTATAAAACCCAGGCACCAGCCCCTCCACTACCAGTGAACTGAGCTCCCGAGCTCTTCCCATCGCCAGCTCGATTCCTCCCAACTTCGGCCCTCTCCCTTTTATTCCTCTTTCCCAAAGATGCACCACTCCCTCAGCTCCACCGTAAGCCCCTCCTCGTCGCCCGCCGTCCACCCTACCGGCCGGAATCTGAGGGTGTGTTTGGTTGCATGCACCACATGATGCATGCATGGATGATCCTGGATGGGGTGGTTCAACCAATTTGCTTGTACCATATGGTTCACTCTAATTAGTAGAATAATGTATTAAGTGGGATAGCCTCATCCTGGATGAGTTGGTCCAATTCACCCAACCAAACAAAAGGATCATTATTATTTTGAATCATTTCATACATGAATCAAATGATACAACCAACCAAACACACCCTGAGTTTCCCCCAACTTTTAGAACTTCACCCACCGCCGCCCATGCCTCACTATGGCACCCCTCCTCCGACTGTCCTCGTCCTCAACCAAGTTTTTAAATGGAACCTAGGTGAGCTCCTAACCGTGATGCTTGCGCCCGTTTTCCGTTTCCCTTAAGTTTCCTCGCCCGTTCCTGGCGATGTCGATGACGTTCGCTGCCGCCGCGCAGAGCCCCTGTGCGTTGCTGTTTCCCTCCCTACCTGTGCCATGCCAGGGAAGCCCTTTGGCCTGGGCATGGTGTCGCCGCCCCTCCTCCTAGCACCCTGCTGCCTTTCCCCCTATCCCATGGCCAGCCCCAGTGTGCCCATGCATGGCATGCCTATGATCTGTGCGTGGTGCTGTCCCAAGGTTGAAGAAGGACCCAATTGCTTTGTGAATAGAAGTTCTAGGGGGTTTATGTTTGAGGTGGGATTGTTTCTAGGGGCTAGATAGCAAAACGCAGGGGGTAGAGTGTTAAGAGAAGGACAGATCCATGAGGGGAAAATGTTTTCCAGGGGGTAGCTTCCAAATAGTTTCGGTCTTGTTTGAAAATGACTAGTTTTACTATGTTGACAACTTTGAAAATGCATAGAAACTAGTAGAAAAATGCTAAAATGTGATTCTTGTTGTGTTGGATTCCTTGTGAAGTCTAGTTTATTTTAGATCACCTAGAGCTGTAAAAAAATTGTGAAACCACCTTTGTTTGCTTCTTGTAACATGCATGTTTCAGATATATAACTTGTGTTAGTAGAATCCATGGTGTTCCTACTGTTTTGGATTTAAAATGCTTATTGCCATCTTCATATTGCTAAGTGCATGATAAAAAGTGAAAAATTGGTAAAATGGCGAAACCACTTTGTTAACCTTTGTGTTACATCTAGTGTCTAGGGAAAATGATGTGGTACTTTTATGGTTGATTGACAAGCCTTTTTAGATTTAATGTGCTTAATGGTAGTTTAACTTGTTTAACTAATATTTCCACATTAAAATTTGATTTTGAGGTGAAGCCAACTGTCATGATTGGGTATTGATTGTCTTCTGTTAGTGAAGGTTATTTTATGCTTATTTCTCAACAGATGTTTTAAACATGCCGTTCATGTTTGTTTTTGATTTATTGAGCAAAGTAGCTTCTCTCATTGTGCTTGTGTGAGTTGTATTACGATTAAATAGATTGTTCTGCAACAGTTGACTTTGTAGTGTCTCCTTTATTTTACATGCCTTTCCAAAGCTACTGGTTACATACATCCACCCTCTGATGCCATGAAAACCAATTTCTATAGCCTTAAGGTGTTGCATGTTACTAGGGAAAAACTATAAATAACTTGTGTTAGGTTACATGCATAATTGAAATTCTTAGTTAAATAATCATCCCTCCCAGTTATGTGAAACTAGTCTGTTGTTTCCCTAAACTTGTCCGTCATGCTAGAAGTATGCTTGGTCATGAAATGTGGTTGAATTGTTCCTACAAGACTCATAAGCATATCTAACTTAGTGTGTGCTTAGCTAATTGTGGAGCCAAATCCTGATTTTGTTTTTATGCTTGTCCTGTCTTTTAAAAATAATGCCAACCATGTTATCTTAGGGTTTTCTTTGGTAATCAGTTTGTGCTCATTTTCAACATGAGCATTTCATGAGCATTTGCACTCATAGCATCATCCCTAATGCATGCACGCTTTTCTTTCTTTTAGAGAGCAAATTGCCGGAGAACGTCACCTTTGAACCCACAGTTGAGGCCGGCATAAAAGTTAAGTTTGAGCCCGAAGAAAACCAAGGCAAGCCACTAAGCATGTTTGTTGTCTCCTACCTTTTAAAATGAAATTGTTGTTATGGGTTGCATATAGGTGATAATAACTTAATCTTGCAACTTGCTTAGTCATGCTTAGTCATAAAATGATCACTTAGTAAAAGAAACGGTCATAGGTTAATCAACACCTTTACTAATAAGGTTCTTTAAGTTGTTTAAAAATTCAGAAATAGGATAACTTTCCAAATAAGTGTTAAGCAACCCTAAAGTGACCCCACCGTTATTTTTTGAAGTTTAAATGATTTGAACTTTAGATGTGTACACAATCTTCATCAAAGTTAACTCCGAGTTTTAAATCGCAACAAACCTTACTTGACAAGAAAATAAATGGTTATAACCTTGTCTAAGTGAATGTGGTCCAAAATGCACCCTAAGCTTTTACAATGTTTATGAAATGCAACCTACACATAAAAGCATGAAACTGAAATCTTGCATATGCATCTCGTGTAGAGCTAACCGCATTGATGGAACGTACGAGCTTGGCCGGAATGCGAAGCAAGAGGGTGTCTGCTGAGCTGGACGTAATCAAGACAAATCAAGACCTGAACCGAGTTCGGAAGAGCCCAAGGCTAAGTTAGGGCAAGAAGGCAAGCCCCAGAGCATAACCCTGATTTCTAAAATTATGCACTACTTATGCTAGTTATGTTTGTGCATTAAGTTTATAGGAGTTGCTTGAAACCTTAGTTGCATGATCCTAGGTACCTATGTTTTGAATACTAGTATGTTAAGTCGTGTAGTTGCTATGCTAAATAGGGACACGGTAAAAGTCGAGTTATTTCCTATCACTCGCGAGCTATAGGAGTTGCCTATTTACTTATGTTGGAATCATAAGGATTGTTGTGTGGGGCTGGGCTATATGTTCGGAATTGGTGGATTGCCCCATCTATCTAGTGGAAAAATGTGCTAAGGTCGAACCGTGATGGGGATTGTGGTCAAGTGTTTGAATGTACTAAGCTCATACCTAGTATGGGATGGGGAAGCCTAGTACCTGATTGGTCCGGGACGTGGGCATACCTACCCACTCTCTCTAGAATGGGTTCCCCTGCTGCAGCATGTGGGTACAAGTGCAGCCATGGTACGACGTCATTCCGGGACCGTTGGGGCATTGTATCTAAGGGAAGTGGGACCTGACCACGTGCTAGGGATTGATGTGGACGGCTGACATGTGTGGACCCGTCGTGGTACGCATCTGTGGTGGGTTTAGGTCCATCTTGCAAGGTTAACAAACTTGATTCAAATTGTCTTCCTCTCACAGTTTGAGATTGCTTGATCACTATGTTGCACTGAGTAAGAAGTGGAACAAAGGATGATGATTAATACTGATGCTTGAATTAAATTTTTTGTTCAACATGCTTGCTTAGAATAGGTGCTTACTTAGAATGGTTAATCAATTAGAACCTGATGCTAAAATTTGAAAGTAAGGACCTACTTTAGATGCATTTGGCAAAGAAAAACCCCTTAGCCAAAAAGCTTTCATGTCTAGGAGTCGGTGGAGTAGATACTACCTGACGGGTAAGTCTTGTTGAGTATTAGTATATTCAGCATTGCTTGTGGCTATGTTTTTCAGGTGTTGTTGTTGACTTGGTTGCTAGTGTGACTCAGCCGTCCCAACTCCCTCTGGGTTGGACTGCCGAGTGGGACCCATCCTTGGTCGGCGAGGACCATGGTGTTTGATATCATGGCAGGCTTCACCATGGTATTGTTGTATCGACGTTAGACTTCCGCTTTATTCTGTTGCTTTTGAACTCTGAAATCTACTTTATGCTTTTGAACTCTTGGTTTGTAACAACTCAATGTTGGACCTGTAATAATTTATCTAGATTGTTGTAATCTCTGGACTCGTCTTTGTGCCAGTATGCTTTGTTTCGATCTGAGACAAGTGGTTTTCTCGTGTGAAACCCGATAGACTGTCATTTGAACTTGATTAAAGTGTCGATTCACATATGAGGCGATGTTGAGTACACTTTAGCTAGGTTACTCTAGGCGGTTCCGCCACAGAATTGGTGGCAGCATGGGGCGGCGACGCTTGGAGGTGGAGGTAATGGTGGCAGCACAAATGGAGGATGGAGGGGCTAGGGTTTGGGGCGTCGGTGTGGGGCTTATAAAGGAGGAGCAGGTGAGGGTAGAAGGGGATTTTCACATGGCTGGGGCCTCGCCGGCTGGTGTACAACGGCAACATGGCAGGCAAGCTCTGTTCGCCCAACCAGCGGTAGAGAGAGGAGCAGGAGGAAGAAGAAGCAGGCGCTGACGCGTGGGCCCAGCTAATTTCAAAACCGTTCAACTTTCCCGACTCAAACGACCCAGCTACATGCATCTAAAAATCCGCCAAAAATACTTATTTGGAAGATAAAATCGCAAAGAACACAATGCCACAAGAATCACTTCTAGATCTGCTGAGGTTTTTACACAATTGACAAAAGAAAACAACCAAAAAGAAACATAAATGAATTTTTAACACAAGGAAACATCACTAAAAACTCAAGTAAAAATACTTTAAAATCATGAAATTGTATCTAGTATTTAAATAAAATAACATGAGGCACAATTGCATAACAAAAATTGAAGTTGCTTCACAAATTTGAATTTCAACAATAAATAACAGTTATGTGAGCTTAAATAAATGCATGGCCATGATGCTCAATTATGCACAAATGATGCTCATGATATCCATGTTAACATGTTAAAGTTGTTTTGCATCTTTGGGTCACGACAATTCCTCCCCCCCCCAAGAGAATCTCATCCCGAGATTCAAGTGATGAGATGAAAGGTGGAAAGGAGGTATAGCAAGGAATTTATGAAAAACCCCATGGTTAGAGAAGGCCACATTCACCTAAACAAGTTAATTTAACCAAGAGATTTAACAACGATATGGTTGGTTAGTGAGGGACTAGTGAGACCTTTTTGATGGTGATTGTGTACACATATAAAGATGTAGATGGATTAATTAACACAAGGAAACATGGTGTGCTTGGTGTAGATTGGGCTTACTCATCGGAGAAAAGCTCAGGATACTCTTCTCTCATTTTATCCTCGCATTCCCAAGTAGCTTCATCTTCGGAGTGGTTACTCCATTGAACCTTGAGAAACTTGACATTTCCCTTTCTCATTTTCCTCTCGATGTGATCAAGAATACCAATAGGATGTTCGTCATAAGTTAGGCGGAAAGAGATGGAGGAAGTTCCAATTGATAGGCCATGGTGCCAATTCTTTTGGTGATTTTGTAAGGTCCAACATATCGAGGAGCCAATTTTCCCTTCACTAGGAAATGACGAGTGCCCTTGAAAGGAGAGACCTTAAGGTATACATGGTCACCAACTTCGAAACATAGCTCACGACAACGACGATCGGCATAACTCTTTTGGTGAGATTGAGCGATGCGAAGATTCTCATGAAGGGTCTTCACTTGTTCTTCGACATCCATTAACAAATCGGGACCAAAGAAAGGTCTTTCCCTAGGCTCGGACCAATCGATAGGAGTTCTACACCTCCTTCCATAGAGTGCTTCAAAAGGGGACATCTTGATACTTGCTTGATAGCTATTGTTATAAGAGAATTCCCCAAATGGATAGCATGTTAACCACTTATTTTCATAAATAAGCACGCAAGCTCGCAACATGTCTTCTAGGACTTGATTGACTCTTTCAGTTTGACCTTCGGTTTGAGGATGATAAGCGGTAATATAAGTGAGGTTGGTTCCCATGGCATCATGAAGACTTTTCCAAAAGTGAGCAACAAATTGAGGACCATGATCAGAGACTATGGCTTTTGGAACACCATGGAGACATACTATCCGAGTGAGATATAGTTCCGCAAATTGCTTAGTGAGGTAGGTGGCTTTGACTGGAAGAAAGTGAGCCAATTTCGTCAAGAGATCAACAATCACCCAAATGGAATCATATCCTTGAGAAGCCTTTGGTAGACCGGTGATAAAACCCGTTGCAATGTCTTCCCACTTCCAAGATGGAATAGGTAAGGGTTGAAGGGTACTGGCCGGTTTAAGATGTTTCACTTTAACCCTTTGGAAAATATCACATTCTGCAACATACCGAGCAATTTCTCGCTTCATGCAAGTCCACCAAAACCTTTGCTTGAGGTCTTGATACATTTTAGTACTTCCCAGGTGAATAGAGAGTTGAGAGTTATCAGCTTCTTTAGGAATGAGACGCTTCAACTTGGGGACCTTGGGTGCAACAATTCTCTTCCCAAAGAAAATGACGCCTTGATCATCAATGGAGAAACATTGTGCCTTGCCCTCCTTCTTTAAAGTAAGAATTTGGGCCATCCCTTTCTTACCCCTTTGAGCTTCTTTGATTTGGTCATAAAGATCAGGCTTAACAATGAGGCTAGCAACATAACCTTCCTTGACCATTCCAATTCCAAGTCTCCAAAAGTCATCACAGAGAGTGTTCACATGAGGTTCAACGGTCAAACAATTGCACCTAGCCTTGTGGCTCAAGGCATCGGCAACAACATTTGCCTTCCCGGGATGATAGTGGACTTCAAGATCATAATCCTTGATCAACTCAAGCCATTTTCGTTGTCTCATATTAAGGTCAGATTGGGTGAAGATATATTTAAGGCTCTTGTGATCGGTGCAGATATTACAATGATTCCCAAGGAGATAGTGACGCCATATTTTTAGAGCATGAACAACAGCTGCAAAGCTCTAGATCATATGTGGGATAGTTTTCTTCATGACACTTTAGTTGACAAGAATCATAAGCTACCACTTGACCTTATTGCATAAGGACACACTCGAGACCAATGCAAGATGCATCACAATAGACATCAAAGCTCTTATGGATGTTTGGTTGAGCAAGAATGGGGGGGGGTAGTGAGATGAGATTTCAATATTTGGAAGGCTTCTTTACACTCCTTGGACCACTCAAACTTGACCCCATTCTTCAATAACTCGGTCATAGGCTTCGCAATCTTGGAGAAGTTTTCAATGAACTGGTGGTAATATCCCGCTAACCCAAGGAAACTCCTAAATTCGGAGACACTTTTTGGTTGCCCCCAATCAAGAACATCTCGCACCTTGCTAGGATCCACGGCAACGCCATCCTTAGAGATAACATGAACAAGAAAAGATACTTCTTTTAGCCAAAACTCACACTTGCTCAATTTTGCATTAAGGCGATCATCTCTAAGCTTTTGGAGAACAATGTGGAGATGACGAGCATGATCTTCTGTAGTCTTGGAGTAGATAAGGATGTCATCAATGAATATCACAACAAAGACATCAAGCTCTTCCATGAATATGCTATTCATAAGGTACATGAAGTAGGCCGGTGCATTGGTTAAACAAAAAGACATGACTGTATATTCATAAAGTCCATACTGAGTAGAAAAGGCCGTTTTAGGAATGTCTTCTTTTCAGATCTTTATTTGATGATACCCTAATATTAGATCAATCTTAGAGAAATAACGTGCACCGGATAATTGATCAAACAAGATATCAATGCGAGGAAGAGGATATTTATTATTGACGGTGACTTCATTTAATGGACGGTAGTCAACACAGACCCGTAAGCTCTCATCCTTCTTTTCCACAAAGAGAGCCGGGCATCCCCAAGGTGAGGAGCTCGAATGAATAAACTCTTTTTCCAATAAAACCTTGAGTTGCTTTTTCAATTCCTTCAACTCGTTAGGAGGCATACGATGGGGACATTTTGAGATTAGAGCCATTCCGGGTAATAGCTCGATGGCAAACTCAACCTCATGATCGGGAGGCATTCCCAGTAATTCCTCCAGAAATACATCCGGATACTTACAAACCACAAGAATTTCTTCCAATTCCGTGATTTCGGTACCTGACATGGTATAAAGACAAGACTCTTCTTTATCAATATAGAGGGTGACTCTCTTGCTAGAATAGTGTAAGAGATCCACGGTACAAGGCCCGCACTTGATTATCCCATCATGTGTACCCATCCAATTCATTCCAAGAATGACATCCAAACCCAACCTATCTAGTATGAGAAGATTGGCTTTAAAGATAACTCCCTCTATGAGAATTGGAACATGTTCAACAAAATGTCTAGCAATGATTTCCCCACCCGGTGAGTCAATGAGATGTGGGTGTGATAGGTTTTGAACTTTAAACTTATGATGTAGTACTAGAGTCTTGTTGATGAATGAATGAGTAGCTCCGGAATCAAAAAGAACAACGGCGGGAGAGGAATTTATGAGTAGCGTACCAAAGAGTACTTCGGCATCCTCCGGAATTTCTTCTACGGCGAGATAGTTGAGGCAGCCACACTTCGGAGCTTGTTGATTCTTGTTCCATTGATGTCTAACTTGAGGTAGGAGGTTGCCTTGCCTCGGTGCATTGGGAGGACCACCTTGCCTTGGAGAGGGGCAATTCTTGGAAATATAGCCCACACCACCACAATTGTAGCATGGACCCTTTGGACCACCACTAGTATTGTTCCAACTAGGGTTGGTCAGCCTTGATACTTGTCCTTGAGCATTGGAAGGGCGACGCATAATCCACATAGGACGTGGGGGAGGGGCGCCCAGCGTATGAGGTGGAGGAGAAGGCCCCATACACGGGCGTGAAGAGCTACCTCCCACCAAAGTAGGAGCGGCACACTTGCTCTTTGCTTCAAGCTTCTTCCTCTTGTGCTCAGCTCGGATAGCCACATAAACCATATCATGAAAATCAACAAACTTGTTGGTAGAGAGCTTGTCCTACATTTCCTCCGAGAGCCCTTCATAAAAGCGCTCTCTCTTCCTGGCATCACTAGAGACCTCCTCGGGAGTGTATGGACCAAGAGTGTTGAAGGCATGCAAATAAGTCATCACATCATTGTTGCCTTGAGTGAGGCTAAGAAATTCCTTCTTCTTGATATCCATAATGCCCTTGGGAATGTGATAGGCGTGGAACGCCGTCCGGAATTCCTCCCAAGTGAAGCGATGGTCGCGAGGGCGCGTGGCAGGCACACCACGCCACCAAGCACCGATGGCATCTTGAAGTTGGTGGGCGGCAAAGAGGACCTTGTCATGCTCATCACACCGAAGGAGACAAAGCTTTTGCTTAGTAGTGCTGAGCCAATAATCCGCGTCGAGAGGGTCCTTGGTTCCACGGAAGGTAGGAGGGTCGGTGCGAAAGAAATCCCCATGACCATGCACCGGGGGTGCCTCCCTCCTAGGTGGATTGCCCATGTTTTGGACAAGTTGTTCAATGAGCCGAGTTTGTCGGGCAAGCACATCCACAAGAGAGGGATTCACAGGAGGGGGAGGAAGTCCCCGCCTGAGGGCTGACCACGCTCACGGCCCGATCGGTTCCTCATCCTGTCGTCCAAATTAGATTTGGTTAGCGATGAGATAAGGATTTAGGAAAGATTGGATTGGGATCGAAAATATTAGAGAATGACAGATGTATAGAGTGTTAGAAGGAACAAAGATGGCATTGACAGATTTTGGACAGCTAGTATACCATTGAGTTTAAGCTCAGTTTTGGACATCAAACAGCAAGAATATCATGATAAAATAGCTCCAAAAGATAACCCATATGTACATTAACTGGTATGCAATGTATGGATGCAATATGATGCTTCCTCATATCGTTCTAAGCAATTAGATTGGCCCAAACATAAATTTCAGCAAGCAATAAACTAAATGAACATGATATAACTTGCACAAATGAAGCATGATATTAAGGAAATTCAAAGGAACAAGAACCATGATTAAACCACCATTAACTTAACAAGTTGCAACCACCAAAGTTCACAAGTTTAGCACATAGGGCACGATACATAGTAAGAATCTTACATCGCGATACAAGAGCAAAAGCCAACACCCACCCTCTCAACTACTCTCAACCCATGATAACTTGCTAAGATCTCGACGCGAAGGTTCACGGCACAAAGCGTTCCAGGTCTCCCAAAAGAGTCTTGCGAGTGGTGCGCACTCGAGGAAATTGGCACATATGCAAACTTGAGGAGATGGGGTTTAGCCTAGACCGAGCTTCCACCAAAGTACCCGTCACAAGCGGAAAACGGTGAGAAGGGGCTGCCATCTCTTGTGTCATGTCACCTGGCAATCCATCAAGCACGCGCCTTGGCACCTTCCTAGACCTCACAAAAGGCTCCACCTAAATTTGGAACTTGAGGAAACACCTTCTTGTCTCCTCCAACTCCCACTTGGCACTCCGATAGGCCCACTCGTAACTGGAGATTGTCTCCGCCATACACCTCACAAGAGGAGGGGCTCCCACTAGGACAGGCGACCAGGGGGGGTGAATGGGAGCCAATTCAAATTTTCTCAAAGAACCTCGGCTAAGATCCCAAATCAATCCAGAAACCTCACTTCTAGCAAAATCAAGTCCATTTAGCTATGCACGAGCTAATGGATCTAGGAATGATGCTAGGAACCCAATTTGAGACTAGCGGAAGGAAGAAGAAGTAAAAAACAAGTGTCGGAAGAAGGATTTTGAAAACCAACACCTTAGTTCAGAAAATTTCGGAAAAACCTTTGGAAAATTCCGGATTTTTGGAAATTTCCAGAAAAACCTTCGGAAAATTGCGGAACTTCAGAAATTTCCGGAATATTCTGGAATATTCTGGAATTCCAAAATCAACTTTCGTGAGGAAGCTGGAAAAATCCGAAACTCGATCAAATGACCTCCAAAAATCATGAAATTTGAACCATAGGCTCACAACAACATACCAAATGTATTCCTAAAGTTTCAAGTTAAAAAGCCCAAGAATTGGTCACCAGATTCAAAGGATTCTGGAAGGGCTTAAGAAAGTGGATTTTCGGGAAATTTCAAAAATTCAAGGTGCTCGTGCATGAATTTGCTAGGGGATCATCCTAGATGTTCTTGCACATATTGTGGCCAATCGTGAGATCCAAAAAATCACCCAAAAATGCTTTGAAAATAGAAAAAAGATAAATTTCAGATCTTGAGAAGGAGAAGCAATTGAGCACGAAATTGATTCTTGGATTACTTCACCATGTCCAGTTACAAGCCACTCCTAAGCACAATCCAAGCTAGGATGGCAAAAAGATCAACACAAAGATCCCTCCTCTCTCCCTCTCTCCCTCTACCAAAGGTTCTCACAAAATAAATGAGAAAACCCCCACCAAAACAACCAAAGGGACGGCTGCCCCAAACAGCCCTCCTATACATATATAGGCATTTGGCAAATGTCCAAAATGCCTTTACATTAAGCACACAACCCAAATACCCCCAAGGGGTAAAGTCATCCAACTTTTTCTTCGTTCATCAGACGGACCCGACGCCTTCACGACTTCGCTTCGCCTCGACACAAGCTTCACAATGGTGTCATGCGTCCTCTGACTCGACACCGTCCAGCCGCACCGAACTTGCCCCCAGTTTTGAGGCCCAAACCGGCAAACCTGCGTGCGTGGTGGTTTTCAGGCCCAAACCACCCAAACCCGCTGCACACCCACCTAGCGTGACTCACCCCCGGTTTTGAGGTCAAACTGGTCAAACCCTCTGCACACCCTCCTGGCGTGACTCACCCCCAGTTTTGAGGTCAAACCGGTCAAACCCTCTTGCACGCCTCGCAAGGCGTGACTCACCGATGTCGACGCGTGTCCAGGCTCCACCAAGTCTTCGACGCCTCCAAGTCTTTCGCTTCCGGCTCCCGGACCACCTACTCGACTTGCCTCCATCTTGCTTGACTCGACCAACGCCGTCTCCATCACTGTCTGTGTACTCTTGCTCTTCCGTGCACCATGTGGATCACCTATGACTCCGCCCGGAATCCTCGGGTCCCTCAGTCCAAGCCTACTTGTGTCCACCCTTCACAGCCCTAGTACATCAGCATGAACCTTTCACGCTTGACTTCACCTCAGGCCGTCGACCACCATGTCACATCCTGCACTTGCATATCACAAGCCAAGAGACACAACACACAACATATGGTTTACACAAACACCACAACAAAATGCACACAACACAACACATCCGGTTAGCCGTTAGCATAATCATGCACATATGAAATATGGACTCAACCGGTAAAGCCTTAAATCATCTAGTCAATCACTCATCACAAATATACCAAGGCACATCTCAACTTGGTCTCTCAGGGTCTTCGGGCCCTTGCATCGGGAGGTATGAGTAGGATTTCACCTAAAGCTCCCGGTGCCCATAGAGAAGGTGCATGATGGCTTCATGAGCCACCTCTTGTATCGCCATCTCTAGGGAGGTTCCACTTTCTTTGGAAACCTAGGGCACGGATCCTGTCACCACCTTTGCTTGAATGTGGAGAGCGCGCACATACTCCACCATGCCCACTCCAAAGCCACAAGCATAGACCTCATACTCGAGCCTAAAAGTGTAGCCCGCTTTCACCAACATCTCATTGAGGACCGCAGAAAAGCCAACCGCGTCCGTGGCTCGGGTCGCCATAATGAACGTGAAGCTAGGAGGCATCTAACCCAAATAAAAGACAAGATAAGTTAAGAACAAATTAAATAAATAATTAAATGAAGAAGGGGGAGGACAAGCTCTAAGATAAAGTGAAAAGATAGAGCAATTAACCTTATGTTCAAATTTTAAGAACATAAAATTTAGTGTAAGTGGTCAAAATTTTATTTTTTTACACACCCCACTAAACAAATTTTAAGTTCACTTTATGGAACACCGGCTCTGATGCCACTTGTGAGAACTGCCCAATTTAATCTCGAATTAAGTGAATTGACGGTCATACCAATAGGATGAGAGCCCACACTTACATGTCTTGCGACATGTCAAGTGTCAACCCACACCTAGAGATGCACGACTCGGTGCAATTCAACTTAACAAGAGCCAAATCCAGTAGTCCCGGTAGGTGTTTCACAACATGCCCAAGATTGAGCAACACCAACCGTACGAATTGCACATCACCACATGAACCATAAAAGAGCAATTTTAACATTTCACAAGTTCAACAATTAAGGTTACAAGTTCATTACACACAGGATTCAAATCTAAAATTTGATTGAATGAGCTCCAAAATACAAGTCTTGGGCTCATGACAACAACAACATGGAATTAAACGTTAAGGTTTAAGTTTTCCCAACATCTAACCCTTATAAAGAGTACTACTACGCAGCGGATACGATAGATAAACGCAAAAGACACGATGGTGTAGTTGCCCAAGAACACCATCGAAGCAACAAACGACCGCTCTAGTCACTTATCACCCACCCTCGGATCGGCGGGGTAACAGTGACCAAACACGACCTTCAGTTCACCTGCAACTTTAGTGAGAGATAGCAACATGAGTACAAAAAGGTACTCACAAGACTTACACAATTATATAACAAGGATCATGCATAGGGTTGAACGAGTGAGGCTTTAGGGTTAAGTAAATTTGCAAAAGCCTATCTCATCCTATCCTTAATCTTTGACCATAAGCATGTGAATAACACTCTATGGACAGCTAGCAAGTTTAATTAATCTTGCCCAAACCCACTTCAAATTTTAGTTGGAAACAATTGCATCAACATGGTAACATAGAGCATAAATATATGAACAAGTATTAGTGTGGCGGATTCACCTCGGCTTAACCAAATCAAGGCATGGTTAAGTCGCCTAACATGTGACACTCGGCCTTAATCGGGCTAACTCGAGATGCCGTCGGATTTCATCCAATTTAACCACTTGAACAGGACCGAGTTAGCAAACTCACGCGAAGGTGAGCGGTTCCAGAGAATACAACAAGTCCACTGAGTTAAACAAATTTGGCCATTTAGTTCAACAACAACATGAGATCAGAGTTTTACATGGTTCAAAAGGAAACAACAAAAGGTAAACAACAAGCGGAAGCTACTTCATCGGGGTCGGGCATTCCTGGTGAGGCCAGCCAGGATGTCAGTGATCCCTTTCCTCGCCATCCGAGGAGGGATCCCACTAAACCGTCCAACATGGAGGGAGTTGGGGCGGCCAAGTACCAACAGAAGAAGGCTCGGGAGCAGCAACTTCACCTGAAAAAGAAAAGCCACAACAAGGCTAAGCTACTAAGCTCAACAAGACTTAACCGACAGGAGGAAGCTACTCCACCACTTCTAGACATGCAAGGCTCTTTGGCTGAGGGGTTGGTTTGCCAAAAGCACTATGTAGATCCTTATATTCAAAGTTTTAGCTCAGATTCTAAGTTCATTATCCGGTGTAAGTTAGCAACTTACTCTAAGCAAACATAGAACCCGCCAAGAGGGGTATATAAGCAGCATCAAGATCATGTTATCATCATATTCCGTTATTTACTCAGGGTAGCATAGCGATCAAGTAGTGTCAAACTGTGAGAGGCAGACGAATCGATTCGAGTTCTTTAACCATGCATGGTGAACCTAACCTCATGACATCCGCGCACCACCGAGGGTCGCTTCCTGTGTCGGCCTTCCCCATCATTCCCCTAACCCGTGTTGGGCCCATTTCCTTTGGTGCAAGGTTCCACAGACCTGGCCTCTGCCGTTCTGTGACCACGCTTGCCAATGACAAGGACAATGGGGCGACTGCTCACGTCTAGGTTCAATCCGGTACTAGGCTTCCTTATCCCATAATAAGTATGAGGTTAGTACTTTCAAACACTTGATCACGAACACCACCACTGTCGGGCCTTAGCAAGTTTCATAGACAGACGGGGCAATCAGCCGACCACCAAAGAGTTAACCAAAACCCTGCCCCGTCCATCGTCCTTATAGTTGTAACAGAAGAGAAACAACCAACTCCTATCACTCGCGAGTGACAGGAAATCACTCGACTTTTACCGAGTCCTAATTTAAGCATTGCCACTACTCGAACCCAACAGACTAGTGTTCAGATCAAGGGATCTAAGTTATGTATCTAGGGTTGCAAACAACTCCTATACGTAAATGCACAAACAAGATGAAGAAGGCATGTGCAAGTTTGGAGAAAACTAGGTTCATGCTCTGGGGCTAGCCTTCAAGCGAGGAAGGGAACGGGTCTTCTGCTGGGGCGGCTTCGGCTTCTGGAAGCAGGAGCTCGGCTACAGCTTCGTCTTCTGGCGCCGGGTACAACTCGTAGACGCCATCGGCAAGACGCAGCTCTACACGAATGCAATGCAAGAGTTAGCATTTAGATGGTTATTTCAACAGCACACTTGCAAGTTTTAGCCCAGAGACTAGTAGCAAAGCTATGGAAAAAGGTGGGGAAGTTCGCTTGGGTTGGTGGAGAGCAAGGTAAAAGGGTCGGATGGAAAGAAACTTATGGTCTGACCCTTAGGAATAGATGTGCTGGGGTCCTCAGACTTAACGCAGAGAAGTCCTCGATTTTTACACATATACCCTCAGGTCAGGGAAAAAGATACAGCTGAGCCCTCGGGCGAGGCGGAGAAAGGGTCGGCGGAACAGATAGGGTCGGGCGGACAGACAGGGTCGGACGAGGCGGACAAGGGGTCGGCAGCTTACTTTCGGCTCGCAGGTGAAACTTGGGGTCGGGAAGGAGCAGACTTGGGCAGAAGGATGGAAGCACTAAGACTTGGGCAACGGCGATGCCCGGCGGTGCTCCAGCGGTGGCGGTGCTTATTGTGGACAACAAGCAAGCTCTAGCACAGCGCGGAGGAGTAAGCGGCTGGGTGGTTTCGGGAAGGCGGGTGTTGAGCGGAGAGGAGAGTTCCTCAGAAACTTAGGCGGTAGCGCTTTGAGCACAAAGCAGGAAGCAAGCTGGGAGGGCAGCGATGGTGAAGGGAACTCCGGCGGGGACTCTTGCGTTCCCTTTTATAGCTGCGCGGGAAGAGAGAGAGAGACAGCTGGAGCAGCACGAAGACCCAAAAGAGGCGATGGAGTGCGCTGCCGGGGCGGTGATTGAGCAGCTAGGCGGCGGAGCAGGACTTCGGGGATGAGGCCTTCGGCCATAAGGCATCAGAGATAGGGCGGTGCAGGCGCGGTTTTGCTGGTGGTTGAGATTTAAAGGCGGGTGTCGTCGTGCGGCGGATCTGATGGAGGTGACCGGGGGAACGGCGCTAGAAGCGAGGGCGCACAGGTGAGAAGACATGCGGGCTGCGGTCGCGCGGGCGAGCGTGAAGCAATAGACTGTCGGGGCGCATCTCTGACAAGGCGGGAAAGGAGCTGTCATGGCCGTGGCCGGGGTTGGCGGAGGAGGAATCGTCGCGTAGCGTATCTGGGGTGGCGTGACGGTGGAGAGGCGGCGGAAAAGACGGGCGGCATTGGGCCTTGCAGCTGGGGGTCTGGCGAGGTGATGATGGGCGCGAGCTGTGAGATGCTGCAGAAAGGGTTGCAGGGGGCTTCCGCTGCGATTGGGGAAGGGGGCGCGGATACCCATCCGGTCGCTGCCGGCGACGGGGCGGACCGGCGGGTGTCGGAGGAAACGAGCCACGCGGCGGAGAAGCTCTGAAGCGGGCATACCACTCGAGTGTGTCTGTTGCAGGAGATCTGGGGAAAAGGTTTTGTGGGTCCACCGGTCAGTCTCGGTTGGTCCACTGCTCAGATTGAAAAGACACATCGTGGAAAGACTTAGAAGGATCCGGCGAGGTGAGGTGAGTTGGGGTCGGAACTGAGGAAACGGCGGAGAGGGGTCGGGACCGAACTGGAGGTTGAGTTCTTAAACTCGGGAAAGCTGAGACAGGGGGATTAGGGACTCGGATTAAGATTGACTCGAGAGATTTGGGGTCGGTCGTCACAGCCTACCCACCTTAAAAAGAATCTCGTCCCGAGATTCGGATGTAGAAGTAACCAGTGGGGGTGTGCAGTCCTTACCTCCTTGGTTGGAAAGGAAACCTGGGAAATGCTTGTTCAGATACTCTTCTGTCTCCCATGTTGCTTCATCCTGTGTGTGGTTACTCCATAGGATCTTGTACATTTTCACCACTTGGCGTCAGGTGCGCCTCTCCTTATGGTCAAGAACCTTGGCCGGGTACTCGGCATAGGTCAAGTCGGGTTCAATTTGAAATTTCTCTTGCTCGACTATCTCGGTTGGGATTTGGACACATTTCTTCAGTTGAGATACATGGGAAACATCATGTATGGCCGAGAGTTGTTCTGGGAGTCGGATCCGATAAGCAACGGGTCCACAAATCTCCACAATCTCATATGGGCCAATGTAACGGGGAGCCAATTTCCCTTTTACTCCAAACCGTTGCACTCCTTTGGTCGGGGAGACTCTAAGATACACATGATCACCAAGGTCAAACTGCAGGGGTCTTCTTCTCCTGTCGGAGTAACTCTTCTATTGAGATTGGGCAGCCTTGAGATTTGCTTGAATTACCTTCACTTGTTCTTCTGCTTCTACCACTAAGTCAGGGCCATAGGTTTGTCTTTCTCCAGTTTGTGACCAATTCAAAGGTGTCCAACATCTCCGGCCATATAAGGCTTCAAATGGTGCCATCTTCAAACTGGTCTGGTAGCTATTGTTATAGGAGAACTCTACCAAGGGCAAGCACTTGTCCCAATTTTTGTCATAATGGATGACACAAGCTCTTAACATGTCCTCAAGGATCTGATTAACTCTTTCGGTCTGACCATCGGTTTGGGGATGATAGGTTGAGCTACGGATGAGCTTGGTGCCCATTGAGGCTTGTAGTTGTTCCCAGAAACATGCTACAAACTGAACTCCTCGATCAGAGATGATTGTCCTAGGCACACCATGTAGGGAAACAATGCGGTCAAGGTACAACTCCGCATACTTCTTGGTCGTGTGGGTGGTTTGGACATGAAGGAAGTGGGGAGACTTGGTTAGGCGGTCCACAATTACCCAGATGGAATCATGTCGCTACGATGTAAGGGGTAGTCCAACAATAAAGTCCATGCTGATGTCCTCCCATTTCCAAGAGGGAATAGGTAGGGGCTGCAGGGTACCTGCTACCTTTAGATGACTGGCTTTAACCCGCTAGCAGGTGTCACATTCCGAAACATACCGGGCAATCTCTGGCTTCATTCCATTCCACCAGAAGATCTGACGGAGATCATGATATATCTTATTGCTGCCAGGATGGATTGAGAATTTGGAGAGGTGAGCTTGATCTAGGATTTGCTTCCTTAGATTGGGGTCGGATGGTACAACAAGTCGGTCTCCATAATATACTTTCCCATTCTCATCCTGTCGGAAATGTTTATACCCTTCATCCTTCAATGAAATCTTCCTTGTAATCCATCTTACTTCCTCATCCTCTAACTGTGCTAATCCTATTTGGTCCTCCAAAACAGACTCAAGGGATACGTGGCCGAGGGTTCCAGGGGAAACAGTTTCCAATTTGAGCTTTTCCATCTCATATCTCATGACACAGAGTCTCGGTGAAGGTTGTTGCCGACAAGCAGTTGCAAAAGGTCTTGCGGCTAAGAGCATCGGCCACCACGTTGGCCTTGCCGGGGTGATAGTGCACTTCCAATTCATAGTCCTTTATCAACTCCAACCATCTTCTTTGGCGCATGTTGAGGTCGGCTTGGGTGAAGATGTACTTGAGGCTCTTGTGGTCGGTGTAGATGTTGCAGTGGGTGCCCATCAGATAGTGTCTCCATATATTTAAGGCATGAATCACTACTGCCAACTC
Organism: Setaria viridis; assembly: GCF_005286985.2. NCBI lineage: Eukaryota > Viridiplantae > Streptophyta > Magnoliopsida > Poales > Poaceae > Setaria > Setaria viridis. The sequence continues at coordinate 17,125,645 of NC_048270.2, read as the reverse complement.
GAGGTCATGGGTGGGGTAGTTCAGCTCATGAGGTCGCAACGCCCGTGAGGCATAGGCAATGGCTCGGTTGTCTTGCATAAGAACACACCCAAGTCTAGTGGCAGAGGCATCACAGTACACGTCAAACGGCCTAGTAGGGTCGGGCTGAGCCAAAACCGAGGCTATGGTCAGCAAGCGCTTCAGGGTCTTGAAGGCTTCTTCACACTTGTTGTTCCACACAAATCTGACCTCCTTCTTCAGCAGCTCTGTCATCGGCTTAGCTATCTTGGAGAAGTCTGGTATGAAACGCCGATAGTAGCCTGCTAGTCCAAGAAAATTTTGGATCTGGTGCAATGAGGCGGGAGGCTTCCAGTTCATGACTTCCTGTACCTTGCTAGGGTCGACGGCTATGCCATTCTAGGAGATAGTGTGTCCCAAGAACTTGACACTATCTAACTAAAATTCACACTTGGAGAACTTGGCATAAAGCTGATGATCTCTCAACCGTTGGAGAACCACATGGAGATGATTGGCGTGTTCTTCTTCATCCTTCGAGTACACTAGGATATCATCAATGAACACCACTACAAACTTGTCCAATTCAGGCATGAACACCGAATTCATGAGATACATGAAATAGGCGGGTGCATTGGTGAGTCCAAAGGACATGACTAGGTACTCGTAGAGTCCATATCTTGTGGAGAAGGCAGTCTTAGGGATGTCGCAGGGTCGGATCTTGATTTGGTGATAACCTGAACGAAGATCGATCTTGGAGAACACTCTTGCTCTAGCTAACTGATCAAATAGAACATCAATGCGGGGAAGTGGGTACTTGTTCTTGACAGTCACCGCATTGAGGGGTCAGTAGTCCACACACATACGTAGACTCCCGTCCTTCTTTTTCACGAACAGGGCTGGGCAACCCCAGGGTGATGTACTGGGTCGGATGAAGCCTTTTTCCAACAGATCATGCAACTGGGTCTTTAACTCGGCCAGCTCAGCAGGTGGCATGCGATAGGGTCTCTTGGATATCGGAGCGGTGCCGGGGATCAACTCTATGGAGAACTCCACATCTCTATCGGGCGGCAAGCCGGGCAAATCCTCTGGAAACACATCCGGGTACTTACAGACAACCGGAAGGCTTTCTAGCCAGGCTTCCGATAGAGGGTATGCACAGGAAAGTGCGGACTTAGGGTGTTTCAAGGGTAGGGTAAAACTGCCATGAAAAGGTGAGTTGATGTGGAGAGTTCGGGCAGCTGCATCTAGAACCACTTGGTGTCTGGTCATCCAATCCATCCCAAGGATGATATCTATTCCTTCCAGGTCAAGGATGATAAGATTTTCCTTAAAAAGAGTTTGGCCTAGCTGGAGAGGTACAAGAGTAACGATCTGGTCTGAGGCTATCTTCCTTCCGGGAGTGGAGATCACATATGATCGTTTAGCGTGACCGATACTTAGCTCACATCTTTCTCTAGTCTTACTCCCGATGAAGCTATGGGAGGCTCCCGAATCAAACAAGACAACAACAGTTTGATTTAAGATAAAGAAAGTACCTGTCATCACTAGCGCACCTTCGGGGAGTTCGGTCAAGCTGGTGTAGTTGGGCCGTCCTTGGCGAACTTGCACCTTGGGCCTTCTTCCTCTGCTCGCCATGGAGTTCTGGCCAGGTTGTTGATATCTATTTCTGGGGCAGTCCTTAGCGAAATTCCCTTCATTGCCGCAGGTGAAACAGCAGTTACCAGTTGTAGGGCGCGGTGGTGGCGGTAGGATTGGCCGGGGCACCTGTGGTTGGAAACCAGGAAAACGAGGTGTTACCGCTGGCGGGGGTCGGGCAACCCATCTTCTTGACTGCTGGGGTCGGCTGGGCGCCTGTGGAGGAACCATCCTGAACCTTCGAGCGGGCGGGCTCGGAAATGCCATGGAGGCCTTCCTCTTCTGGTCATCTTTGAGAGCCTGCATGCAATCGTCTTGTGAGATGGCCAAGTTGACCAACTCGTTGTAGGTATCCACCTTTATAGGGTTCAACCTCTCTCTGAGCTCTAGGCTTAGACCTCTGCGGAATCTGTCCCGCTTCTTCTCATCTGTGTCCGCATGATAGCCAGCATAACGGCTCAGGTCATTGAAAGCTTGGGCGTAGTGCAGGACATCTCGGTTTCCTTGGGTAAGAGCTAGGAATTCGTTGAGGTTGCGCTCCAAGAGACCTTCCGGAATGTGATGCCCTTTGAACGCGGTCTTGAACTCGTTCCAGCTGACAACATGGTCGGCCGGCAACATAGCATGGTAGTGATCCCACCAGAGCCGGGCGGAGCCACGCAGCTAATGGGCCGCAAACCGAGCTTTGTTATGGTCGGGGCACGGGGCGGTGAGGAGCTCAAACTTGGATTCGATTGTGCGAACCCAGGCATCGGTGTCGAGCGGGTCTTGCGTCTTCTGGAACAAAGGGGGCTGCGTCCCCAAGAAATCCTCATAGCGAGCAACATGAGGCTGCTGCTGAGCCCTTCCCCCATGGGGCTGCTGCTGTTGTCCTTGTACAAGATGCCTCAGCAGCTCAGTTTGAGCCGCTAAGATTGCCTCTAGTGGAGATGGGGGCGGGGGCGGGGGAAGATCCTGCCTCTGCTCACTGCTGCTGGGCACAGAACCGGATCTGGTGCGATGCGCCATCTGCAAGAGCCAACGTTCCATCAATTCCATAATCTCAGAAGTATTCCAAATAGATGGGAACGCACATGTTAAATCCTCAAATGCGACTCTTGCCAATAAGGCAACACAACACAGCTTTATAAAGGAGTTACACACTTCCTCTGGCCATCTTGGTTAACAACTATCTTAGTTCTGCACACGACTTTGGGCGAACCATAACCATATCCCAGGAGTTCCCTTATATCCGGTCTAAGGCCAAGGGGTCGGACTTAAGCGAAACAGCACAAGAGGGGTCGGGTGAAGTGAACCGCACAGGAAGGGGCTGGGCGAGGCGGAGAAGCGCCTCTAGGGGTCGGGCGCGTCCGACCTTGCGACCCGGGGTCGGCCAAACTTTGGACAGACCCACAGAAAATGGGTGTGTGGTCACAGCACAAACTCACACAGTCTGGCATCCCAACGTGTTTCAAAAGAGTCAAAGGTCAAGCTAAGATCTGATTTCAACTGAGATCATTACATTGCTGGTCTTCAAACACAGGAGGAAGTACTCAACTCAAGGCTAACCTACTTACATGACTATCCAAAATTTAGGTTGCCGAGGAGTACAACAAAAGAATTTGTTCCCTACAACTCTCCATCTACGAGGGAACATTGTGGGTTGGAGAAGGGGCATCGCCATCCTCAATGTCCATGCTGGACGCTCCCACGACCTCCTCAGGGTCCTCTTACTCTTCCAACTGCATCTGAAGGGCATGCATGTCGTCGAGCTCGGCGTGGTGCTCGTTTAGATGGGCATTAGCCACTGCTAGCTCCACCTCTACTTCCATCTTCTCTTCGGACAGCTCAATCATGCCATCCACCAGATCGGCCACTTCTCCCTCGAGTTCGGAGATTCGGTCTTGCATGTCGTGGATTTGGATGCCTCTCTGGATGAGTTGATAGGTTTGTCCCACGAGGTCTCTCTTGGCGGCGTTGAAGTGTCCCTGGGTGTCCACGGCGATCCGAGCCAAGACAGCCATGGCCCGTCCTTGAAGCTCGATCAGCCGATATAGGGCTGACATGCATCTGACTGTGGTGCAGATGGTGACCAGCGAGTGGGATGTGGCCAACACCTCTATGTTGTTGACGCGATCAAGCCACGCCGGGTTTAGTCGATCTCTGGCAGGAAACAGACCGATTGGGTCCAAGGTGACCTCAAGCGGATGCAACTGACAGAACTGAGTGAGGAGTTGTAGAGCAGCTGACTCCCACGTATCTTCCAAGGTGTGTCCGTATGTCGAGATTCCAAGCTGGGGCCATGCGGGCCGCACAGGGGGTGGAGGTACCATCGCCTGCACGTTGCACCTCTGGACGCCGTGCTCCAGGTACATCCGTCCCACGTACAAAGGCGGGGACTGATACCCGAACCACCTCAAGGTGTCCCACAGAATAGCAGGAAAACCTTCGAAGTGCAAGCACGTCGAGTGGGAGATGCCATTGGCGCCGTACAGAACATGTCCGGGGGCGGCCATCTGGAACAAAGAACCAAAACAGCATGAGATAGAACTCTAAGAAGAAGGGGTCGGACAGAAAGCATTCGGATTTGACCGAGAACAAGCTGGAAGAAAACTAGAAGTCCTTAGAACCGAAGAAGAGCTTTTCCAAGGCAAGGTCGCTTTAGGGAGGGGTGGTTTCACAGATTTTAGTTGATGATGCATGCACGGCCTACCTTGTCTCTCAACCAAAACAACTGCCAAACTTGGCCTTACGTAGTCAGTGCCGGTGGCAAGGCAACCAATACGTCTCTCCCTATAGTAGCTAGTCAGTTCTAGTAGCGTCTCCTAAGCGAACGCGGTTAGTGTACCTGCAGAAAACACAACCACATGAACCTTTCATGCAAGCACCCACAAAAGCGTTCCCAAACATTACCGTTCACTATAGGAACGGCACCCATGCGTTCAAGGCTGCATGGACAGCGCAACAACCATGGAAATAGGTCCGTTTTGAATGGAACCGTATAACCCTTCGCATACTCGTGATACGGAATCAACGCACGTATAATAGACGTGGGCGAACAACCGTGATGATAGGCTCGTTGGAATCGAACCGTACCACCCTTCGTATGAATCAACACACGGAACCTACGCACGTATGATAAACGTGGGCGAATCAACCGCGATGATAGGGTCCTTTGAATAGACTCCCTATCAACCCTCGCATACTTGTGATGCGGAACTCGGCACACGTATGATACACGTGGCGAAGTGCTGGAAGGTTAGCAAGATAACCAAATAACTATTAGCCACCTAAAAACAACCCCAAAATCCCCTAGGGCCTCTCGTGCTAAGGTCATCCTTAACGATCGTACGAGATTTTTCAAAATTTTTCTTTGCAACTTTTATTTAAAAAGAAGTGTTTAGGGCCTATTGTGTTCTCTGTCTTGCTAAACCAGCTCTGGTACCAGCTGTGGCGGATCCACCTCGGCTTAACCAAATCAAGGCACGGTTAAGTCGCCTAACATGCGACACTCGGCCTTAATCGGGCTAACTCGAGATGCCGTTGGATTTCATCCGATTTAACCACTTGAACAGGATCGAGTTAGCAAACTCACGCGAAGGTGAGCGGTTTCAGAGAATACAACAAGTCCACTAAGTTAAAAAAATTTGGCCATTTAGTTCAACAACAACACGAGATCAGAGTTTTACATGGTTCAAAAGGAAACAACAAAAGGTAAACAACAAGCGGAAGCTACTTCATCAGGGTCGGGCATTCCTGGTGAGGCCAGCCAGGATGTCAGTGATCCCTTTCCTCGCCGTCCGAGGAGGGATCCCACTCAACCGTCCAATCCGGAGGGAGTTGGGGTGGCCAAGTGCCAACAGAAGAAGGCTCGGGAGCAGCAACTTCACCTGAAAAAGAAAAGCCACAACAAGGCTGAGCTACTAAGCTCAACAAGACTTAACCGACAGGAGGAAGCTACTCCACCACTTCTAGACATGCAAGGCTCTTTGGCTGAGGGGTTGGTTTGCCAAAAGCACTATGTAGATCCTTATATTCAAAGTTTTAGCTCAGATTCTAAGTTCATTATCCGGTGTAAGTTAGCAACTTACTCTAAGCAAACATAGAACCAGCCAAGAGGGGTATATAAGCAGCATCAAGATCATGTTATCATCATATTCCGTTATTTACTTAGGGTAGCATAGCAATCAAGTAGTGTCAAACTGTGAGAGGCAGACGAATCGATTCGAGTTCTTTAACCATGCATGGTGAACCTAACCTCATGACATCCGCGCACCACCGAGGGTCGCTTCCTGTGTCGGCCTTCCCCATCATTCCCCTAACCCGTGTCGGGCCCATTTCCTTTGGTGCAAGGTTCCACAGACCTGGCCTCTGCCTTTCTGTGACCACGCTTGCCACCACGTGCGGCTGCAGGGGAACTCCGTTCCAAGGACAATGGGGCGACCGCTCACGTCTAGGTTCAATCCGGTATTAGGCTTCCTCATCCCATAATAAGTATAAGGTTAGTACTTTCAAACACTTGATCACGAACACCACCACTGTCGGGCCTTAGCAAGTTTCATAGACAGACGGGGCGATCAGCCGACCACCAAAGAGTTAACCAAAACCCTGCCCCGTCCATAGTCCTTATAGTTGTAACAGAAGAGAAACAACCAACTCCTATCACTCGCGAGTGCACTCGACTTTTACCGAGTCCTAATTTAAGCATTGCCACTACTTGAACCCAACAGACTAGTGTTGAGATCAAGGGATCTAAGTTATGTATCTAGGGTTGCAAACAACTCCTATATGTAAATGCACAAACAAGATGAAGAAGGCATGCGCAAGTTTGGAGAAAACTGGGTTCATGCTCCGGGGCTTGCCTTCAAGCGAGGAAGGGAACGGGTCTTCTGCTGGGGTGGCTTCGGCTTCTGGAAGCAGGAGCTCGGCTACAGCTTCGTCTTCTGGTGCCGGGTACAACTCGTAGACGCCATCGGCAAGACGCAGCTCTACACGAATGCAATGCAAGAGTTAGCATTTAGACGGTTATTTCAATAGCACACTTGCAAGTTTTAGCCCAGAGACTAGTAGCAAAGCTACGGAAAAAGGTGGGGAAGTTCGCTTGGGTTGGTGGAGAGCAAGGTAAAAGGGTCGGATGGAAAGAAACTTATGGTCTGACCCTTAGGAATAGATGTGCTGGGGTCCTCAGACGTAACACAGAGAAGTCCCCGATTTTTACACATATACCCTCAGGTCAGGGAAAAAGATACAGCCGAGCCCTCGGGCGAGGCGGAGAAAGGGTCAGCGAAACAGATAGGGTCGGGCGGACAGACAGGGTCAGACGAGGCGGACAAGGGGTCGGCAGCTTACTTTCGGCTCGCAGGTGAAACTTGGGGTCGGGAAGGAGCAGACTTGGGCGGAAGGATGGAAGCACGAAGACTTGGGCAACGGCGATGCCCGGCGGTGCTCCGGCGGTGGCGGTGCTTATTGTGGACAACAAGCAAGCTCTAGCACAGCGCGGAGGAGTAAGCGGCTGGGTGGTTTGGGGAAGGCGGGTGTTGAGCAGAGAGGAGAGTTCCTCAGGAACTTAGGCGGTAGCGCTTTGAGCACGAAGCAGGGAGCAAGGCGGGAGGGCAGCGGTGGTGAAGGGAACTTCGGCGGGGACTCTAGCGTTCCCTTTTATAGCTGCACGGGAAGAGAGAGGGAGGGAGCTGGAGCAGCACGAAGATCGGAAAGAGGCGATGGAGTGCACTGCTGGGGCGGCGATTGAGCAGCTGGGCGGCGGAGCAGGACTTCGGGGATGAGGCCTTCGGCCATTGGGCATCAGAGACAAGGCGGCGCAGAGATTGGGAAACGAGCCACGCGGCGGAGAAGCTCTGAAGCGGGCATGCCACTCGAGTGTGTCTGTTGCAGGAGATCTGGGGAAAAGGTTTTGTGGGTCCACCAATCAGTCTCGGTTGGTCCACTGCTCAGATTGAAAAGAGACATCGTGGAAAGACTTAGAAGGATCCGGCGAGGTGAGGTGAGTTGGGGTCGGAACTGAGGAAACGGCGGAGAGGGGTCGGATCTCAGGGGTCGGGACTGAACTGGAGGTTGAGTTCTTAAACTCGGGAAAGCTGAGACAGGGGGATTAGGGACTCGGATTAAGATTGACTCGAGAGATTTGGGGTCGGTCATCACAATTAGAAGCATCCGATAACTCTACGATGAATTCATGGGACTTGAGCTTGCTCATAACCGAGAGCGCGGCAATTTGAATTGATTTATCCTTGCAAGGTGTACTCTTTACCCACACGACTCGAGGACCTTGCGGCTCGCACACCTGGCCAAAGGTGCGCAAGGGGGTACTCATGCCAACCTTTCCCAAACCACCTCAAACTATGAGTAAAACACGCCTAGTTTGTGTGGAGGACGACCTAGGTCCACGGGGGACACTCCTAGGCTCCTCTACATAGTCCAAGGACCACACATCTAGGGCCGTGCCTCATAGAGCGAGTCAAGTAAGGTATTAGGCTTGTTCTTCCCGTATGGGAACATTTGCTAGCACAAAAAAGTGTGCTCAAAGCAACGTCAACAAGAGACAATCCTTAATCGACTCGAGCGGCCTATGTCACCGAGACTCCATTCTCACGACCCTACACACCGCTCAAATCTCGTATCCAAAATTAACCATCATGCTCATTTATTCAACAACATTAAAGAACCTTAATAGAAACGGTTATGATTAACCTATAACCATTTTCCTTACCAAGTGATCATTCTATGACTGAGCATGGCTAAGCAATTGCAAGATTAATTTATTATAACCCATACTACTCGAGCGACAAGTTATATGATAACAAAGCAAGGGAGGCCATAATAACAAAAACATAGGTTCTAATAATGCAATAAGATAACCCACCTACAACCCATAGCTAGTCATAGTAACAATTTCATTTCAAAAAGTAGGAGACAAATATTCTTAGCTGCTTGCCTTGATTCTCCTTGGGCTAAAACTCGACCTCTATGCCGGCCTCGGCTTCAGGCTCAAGGGTCACGTTCTCTGGCAAGTCACTCTCTAAAGAATGAAGTGCGGGCATGCATTAGAGATGATGCTATGAGTGCAAATGCTCATGAAACACATGAAAAAATAAAATAAATAGTAAGAAATCACTTGTTAACAAAGCAAGCTAGCTAAAAACAATACAAAATCATACAAGAATGATGAGGGAAACTATTTGCATGATAAGCTAAAAGCAAGCACGAAATTGCAAGATTAAAAACATTCATTGAGAAACAATTATGAAATAATTTTCACTAATAGGAGACACCAATACAAGATTATGAGAATTGGATTCACCTCAAAATCAATTTTTAATGTGGAGATACAAAATAAACAAGATAAACTACCATTAAGCACATTAAATCCAAAAAGGCTTGTAAATTAACCATAAAAGCATCAATATCATTTTTCATGGATTGTATATGGACAACAAAGGAACAGAAGTGGTTTCAACATTTTATATATTTTCCAGTAATTACCATGCAATAACAAGATTAAGACAGCAAACAAGCATTAGACTTAAAACAGCATGAAAACCATATATTCCATTAATACAAGTTATAGATCTGGAACATACATGATAAATGGAAGCTAATAAAATTGGTTTCATGATTTTTGGACCACCACATGATTTATAAGGCATTTAACAAGTCTAGAGAACAATAATACATGGAGAAAAATATACAACAATAGCATGCACATACTCAATTTCGAAATAAACTAGATCTCATAAGGAATCCAAAAAAACAAGATTCACATTTTTAGCATTTTTCTACACATTTCTATGCATTTTCCAAGTTTGCAGCTATTTAAATCTAAGAAATAAAACACATCCAAGGTTATTTCTCAAAACCACCCTCAGATCTATTCAACTTTCACAAAAGGGTCCCTGGAAACTTCCACCATAACCCCCTCTTTTTCTCCTTTTTCTTCCCTAAGATCCCTGGCGCACCAACACAAAACAGACTCACGGGAACTTGGCCGGCCAGTCATGGCCCTTGGCCAGCGGCAGGGGGAAAGGAAGGCGTGGGGCTTCGGAGCAGGCAGGGCCGTGCCTTGGGCGGGGGTTGCTCACCAGCAGGAAGTTCAAGCGCTCGGAGGAGGTGGCACAATAGAAGCTTCACGACAGAGATGGGGTGGATGGGGCTTGCCATGGCGACGCTTGCACGATGAGGGAGGACAGCCGGAAAGTGGCAAAACGGATGTGGGAGCTCGAGGAGAAGCCATGGCTGTGAGGAATCGAGCCGAGACTCACTGATAGCGATGAATCGGCTGTGGCAAGGGGTGGCGGCACTTGGAGGTGGAGGTACTGGTGGCGGCGCAAATGGAGGATGGAGGGGCTAGGGTTTGGGGGTGCCGGTGTGGGGCTTATAAAGGAGGAGCGGGGTGAGGGTAGAAGGGGATTTTCATGTGGTTGGGGCCTCACCAGCCGGTGCACGGCGGCAACATGGCGGGTGAGCTCTGTCTGCCCAACCAGCAGTAGAGTGAGGTGCGGGAGGAAGAAGAAGCAAGCGCTGACACATGGGCCTGACTAATTTCAAAACTGTTCAACTTTCCTCACTCAAACGACCCAGCTACAGGCATCTAGAAATCCCCCAAAAATACTGATTTAAAAGATAAAATCGCAAAGAATACAATACCACAAGAAAACTTCAAGATCTGCTGAGGTTTATACATAATTGACAAAAGAAAACGGCCAAAACTGAAACTTAAATGAATGTTTAACACAAGGAAACATCACTAAAAAATCAAGTAAAAATAATGTAAAATCATCAAATTGCATCTAGTATTTAAATAAAATAATAGGAGGCATAGTTGCATAACAAAAATTGGAGTTGCTACACAAATTTGAATTTTAACAATAAATAGCAATTATGTGAGCTTAAACAAATGCATGGCCATGATGCTCAATTATGCACAAATGATGCTCACGATACCCATGTTAACATGTTAAAGTTGTTTTGCAACTTTGGGTCGTGACAATCTACACCAATCCAAAATGTAACATCTACAGCTAAAAGTCCACAAGTCTACTATCTACAGAATACAGACTACATCATTCAACATATACAGACTACAGATCCACTTGACTAGTTGACTACAAGACTACATCTAATCTACATATCTATAGAGAATAGACCTTCCATCCAATGTTTTTAGTACCACCTGGAACTAAAGGGCCTTTAGTCCCAGGTCAAACAGCCACCACCGACGGCCACCAACGACGGAGCTTTAGTCCCGATTGTAACGGCTTGTGGGACAAGAAAATCTGGTGGGATGTTTAGTCCTAGTTGGTAACACCAACGGGGACTAAAGGCCCCCCCTTTAGTCCCAGTATCTCCCATCCGGGTTGGTAATTCAAGCCGGGACTAAAGAGGGGGGCCCTTAGTCCTAGTTGGTGTTACCAACCGGGACTAAATACCTCGCCTATAAAAGTTAGCTTTTTCCTCCCCGAGTTTGAGCCACTCAGACCGAGAGCTTCGGGCTCCTTCTCCATGGTGAGCAAGCAAGCTTAGGGAGGTGCTACCCGATTTTTTTCTTATTTTCGTGGGGATTTCACTCATCCAAAGTGTTGTAAAGGTTAGCTACTTCATCCTCCCTTCATTTATTATTATTTTTCTTTGTTTTATTCTTTAGAGATAGAGAAAAATGAGTTTTTTCGAATGAGGGAGAATGTAGAGGATATTTTATTTATACATATTTTTGAGCTACAATTTGATGGATAGCTTGCTTGTTATATATGATTCGTATTAGATAAATATCTTGATTAATATAAGGTATGGAAAAAATAGAGTAAATGTGTTTTTAATATTTAGTCATAGCAATAAAATTAAGGTAAATAAATTGTTGGTGTAAGAAATAGAATTTGGTCATTGCTATAATTTTTTGGATAGATTGCATGTTAAGTTAGAGTGACATAAAAATTACACCGGTCAACTTAATGCTACAATTGTGGAATAGGACAACAAAGATATACTAAAGACTACACACGCTCTGTAGTGGTCTTCACGGAGTCAAGAATCTAAAAATAATGGTAGAAAAGAAGAACTTCGAGTCCACAAGCTCGGGATGAATATCATAAAAGAATCTTGAAATAGTTTTCCAAACGCCTTTTGGAGCCACATTCTCATAATAGAAGTATGGGGGCCCAATAGTCTAATCAGGCAGAGATCTATTCATTGACCTTGACCCATCGGCTTTTGGTTGGTTTTGGCTTGCCAAAATGGGCGATGCTAAGTGAACAGATCTTTGGCTTGGACAAGCTATTGTGTGCCACCATACTTCTGTTATGAAAATGTGGCACTTGCTACAAACGATGTTTGGATAATTATTTCAACATTCTTTTATGATATTAAACCTGAGTATGTGGACTCGAAGATCTTCTGTTGTACCATTATTTTCTAGTACTAGAGGAGCGGAGGTGACTCTCGATAGACTTCATAGAAGATTGAGTCATGTGCAGAGATGGCTAGGAGGGTGAACATTCTGCTATGTTGTACCATTATTTTAGGATTATTGACTATGTGAAGTCCACTATGGAGCATTTGTAATCTTTAGTGTATATATATCTTTATTGTCTTGTTCCAGAATTCTAGCATTTTCTTTTTGTCGACCTAGTGAATGATATGAATATTGATTGGTGTAATTTTTATGTGAATTATTTTTATCTTTATGAAGGTTGATTGGTGTAAATTATCAATATTGATCAAGTTCTTTATCTGATACGAAGACCTATGTCCATTTTCATGTAATACGATGCAGATGGACCGACAATGGATGTACAATGTGGATAGACGGACTAAGGAGTTCATTGATGGCTTGCGTTATTTTCTTGAAGTGGCCAAAGCCAACAAGCCAGAAAACGGATTCATATGTTGTTCATGCTTCCAATGCAGTAACAAGAAGGACTACTCTTCTTGGGGGACTTTACACAGCTACTTGTTTAGATACAGTTTCATGCCTAACTATTTGGTTTGCACTAAGTATGGCGAAAGAGCGGTTATAATGGAAGACGACAAAGAAGAGTAGGATGATAACAATATTCCGGACTCGGCTGCAGGCCAAGCTTTTGCGGATTCTACAATGGGCAAGGCTGATGATGTTGGAGGTATGCCCTAGAGGCAATCATAGAGATGATGATATTCCATTTGTATCCATGATTTGTATATTGTGTTCATTGAATATCCATTAAAGGCTACTTGAATTGATTTGCAATTATGTGAATTGTATGTGAAACTCTTTTTACTTGTATGGTTATTCTAAAGTTGTCCCTAGTCGGAGTTCATGTGAGGACACACATGAATATTAGACTAGCACATGTATTAGTTGATGACTATGTTTCACAAGTCATGGATATGAAGATGTTGAACTAATAATGTGGACACATGTGGAGACATGTGTTAGGACTGACCCAACACGAGAAGTAGTTCTCTCTTTAAACAACATATACGCTTTGTCCTTAGACCTGAGATTGTCGCATGTATTCTAGATGTGGATTGACCTACTTAGGGGCTATCAAACGCTACGCCGTAACAGGGTAGTTATAAAGGTAGCTTTCGGGTTTGTCAAGAAGCATGCTATGAGACATGGTCAATCAAGATGGGATTTGCCCCTCTCTGATTGAGAGTGATATCTCTGGGCCCCTCGAGTGATCGGATCAGAAAATGCATGGCCATGCTACGTACGGTTAAGAGTTAACCTGCAAAGGGATTCCGAATCACAGGATCGAGAAAGAGCGGTCGGCTTGAAGCTAGACCAAATATCGTGAGGCAAAGGGAATAGCATGTATATTATGTTGTGATGGTTCGTCTGATATGATCTTCGTGTGCGTATAGGAGTTGGCACGTCTTGCTAGAGGCCGCTACCGACTATTGGGCCGAGTAGGAGTACTCGGGCCATGTCTATACGTATCCGAACCCAAAGGGTCGCACACTTAAGGGGCTGGAAGCCCAATTCGGATTTGATCCGAGTTGGATTAGGTTTAGGAGTACTAATGGGCCTCGGATCCAGAGGCCCATCAGGAACCCCTATAAATAGAGGGGTGGGGGCGCCCTAGGGTTTCACACCTTTTGGCTGAACACTCTTGCCGCGCCTCCCACGCCCTCGCCAGTTGCAACTCGCGGATCTAGCAATCCGGCTTGCGACGCTTCCTCCCTGCACGTGTGGATACCTTGGAGGTGTTGCGCCTGCAGCACTTGGACGAGCCATCGACGAGCCGCCGACGAGCCACGACGAGCCGACGACGAGCCGCGGCACCGGAGGCGATCTTGCTGTGCACGTGGACGAGCTGCTGAGGAGCCGCTGGACGTGATCGACTACGTACGACTACGTTGTTCGACTACGTACGACTACGTGATCGTCTTCACTGCACCGACGCATATCTACATCTTCCGCACCAGTAGTGCGTCGAGTGGTAATCCCGTGATCCTTATACGGCAGTTCTTCCTGGTTATACGCGGTAGAAATTTTGATTTGCGCTAGCGTAGCCTACCTCGTATCCCAACAGTGGTATCAGAGCCTTAGCTGCTTAGTTTTGGATTCGGGATGTGTGCATATGGAGATATGCGAGTTCTCTGTTTGATCTATGTCCTGATTTCGTGCCCTTGCTGCAATGGTAGTGTAACGACATACTCCTACCGGTCGGTTTCCGCCATCGGAGTTAAGTGATACACGTAAATCCAGTTGCAGTGAGGGAAGATCAATATGATTGGTCAAATCGAGATCCAGGGTCATACGCCAGGCGCATTAGATGTGCAATAGTAGATAGGATCTACTGCTGGGGTCGGGATTTTGCCGTATGCGTATGCTTCGGTAAATCAGCCGTAACTTTTCGGTACGATCTCGGATCGAGGCGATTTCTATACGAAAATTGATCTACAGAAAAAGTTACACATGAATTTCAACCGCTTCGCCGTTTTCGGCGAGATTAGATTTCCCAAATTCGGCTTGGAAGATGGAGTTTCGGGCCTCCCAAGTTTGGAACGTTAGGACGCCTAACTCTATTTTGCAGGATGTATGCATGTATCTTGTGATCAGTATGGCCCCCTTGTGTATGCGATGCATGTGTGTAACTAATTCGTGACCTGCGTGTCGCGCGTACGGCAACACGGCAGGAGCCATAAGTGTTGTCACTTTATTGTATTTAATGGTCTGCGTACCAACCTGTGATGACCCAAGCAACTATGTAATCTTCATTACTAGATTCTTTACTAGCTATTAGGCGTAATAGCATGCTCTAGTTCTTGGAGGACTCATCACCGGGAGGATGGCGCACATGGAACATGGAGATGGAGATCACCATGGTGAACAGGTTCTATGGAGATGGAGATCACCATATGAAAACGGGCCATACTGTGTCACAACTGTGTGAATACTATTCTGTTTATGTTTTACTTTCTGCATGCTGTGATGTTAGAAGTAGAACGATCCCTCACAAAGTTTAAGTTAGTATGCCCTCCCAACTAAAACTTGCACCGTCCCATGTCTTGTACAATTAGTGGTGGGTCTATGAAATTAGGGTGCCACTAGTTTTCCTTGACTAGACGGGTTTGTGTCGGACACTTACACGCATAAGGGTTGGTTTGCTTAACAAGGTTATCTTAACGGTTAAGGACCTTGGGGCATAAAGGTTGGGCGCCGAGACATAGAGATGTCACCCAACAACAGGAGTCATATGTGATATGATTAGCAAAAGTTGCTTACCGATCTACCTCGTTTGCTAGCGGTGATGCTAAAGCTCACTAGTGGACTTGTTAGTTGTGGATCCTGAATCACTAAGTTTCAATAGAGGGATATTGATTTTAGTGGGAGTAGATTCTGTTAAAATAGTTTAATGTAATTTGCTCTATCATGGATACGTTTGTCTTAGTGTATTTTGCATTACTTTTGTTGTAGATTAAATGGCACCTAGCAACACCACCACATCGTTTGCTTTGCGTTCGGTCCTTGAGAAGGACAAGTTGAATGGAACAAACTACTCGGATTGGATCCGCAACCTGAGAATTGTTCTCAGGGCTGAGAAAAAGGAAGATGTTCTAGACAACCCACTACCAGAAGAACCTGCTGAGGATGCACCCGCTGCTGCTAAGAATGCTTACAAGAAGGCATGTGATGCTAACCTTGAAGTAAGCTGCCTTATGCTTGCTTGCATGGAACCCGAGCTGCAGATGCAGTTCGAAACAAACCATGAGGCGCACGATATGATCGTGGCGCTTAGAGACATGTTCCAAACACAGGCCAGGACTGAAAGGTTCAATGTGTCTAAGGCCTTTGTTGAGAGCAAGCTAGCAGAAGGCGCAGCAGTAGGACCACACGTGATCAAGATGGTTGGTTACACTCAACGGTTGGAGAAGCTAGGCTTCCCACTGGGCCAAGAGTTGGCCACTGATTTCATTCTTTCATCTCTTCCGGCTAGCTATGGGAACTTCATCTCGAACTACCATATGCATGGGACGGAGAAGGGTCTGAATGAGCTATGTGGTATGCTCAAGACAGCAGAGGCTGACATAAAGAAAAGTGCTAGTACCAGCCATGTGATGGCGATACAGAACAAGCCCAGCTTTAAGAAGAAGGGCAATACTTGGAAGAAGAAGGGCAAGGCTGGAACGTCCAAGCCAAACCCACCGCCCAAGGTTAAAGCTGGACCTGGACCTGCTCCAGATAAAGAGTGCTTTTACTGTCATGAACTTGGTCACTGGAAGAGAAACTGCAAGCAGTACCTAGCTTCCTTGAAGAACGGCGGAAGTAAGAGTACTTCTACCTCAGGTACGCTTGTTGTTTATGTTATAGACAACATATTTCTCGCTGATACAGTTATTAATTCTTGGGTATTTGATACCGGATCGGTTGCTCATATTTGCAATTCGATGCAGGGAATGATAAGAAGTAGAAGCGTGGAAAGAGGAGAAGTTGATTTCCGCGTGGGCAATAATGCAAGAGTTGCTGCTTTGACCGTCGGGACGATGCAACTCCACCTCCCGTCAGGATTTATTATGGAGTTGAATAATTGTTATTTTGTTCCTAGTCTAAGTCGAAACATTTTGTCTCCTTCATGCTTGATGAAGGATGGTTATTCATTTGCGAGTGAAAACAATGGTTGTGTGATCTCTAAGAATAATATGTTTATGGCTTTTGCACCCATTGTGGATGGATTGTTTGTTTTAAATCTTGATGGTTCACCTGTCTGTAATGTAAGTGCTAAAAGGCCTCGGCCTAATGATTTGAGTCCTACCTACTTGTGGCATTGTCGTTTGGGTCATATAAGTGAAAAGCGCATGAAGAAGCTCCATTCTGATGGACTTCTAACTTCGTTTGATTTTGAATCATACGAGACATGTGAGGCTTGCTTGCTAGGCAAGATGACCAAGACGCCTTTCACAGGATTTCCTGAGAGAGCAGTAGACTTGTTGGAACTCGTACATAGTGATGTATGCGGACCAATGAGCACGACGGCTAGAGGAGGATTCCAATACTTCATAACTTTTACTGATGATTTTAGTAGATATGGCTATGTCTACTTAATGAGGCACAAGTCTGAAACCTTTGAAAAGTTCAAGGAATTTCAGAATGAAGTTGAAAATCAGCGTGGCAAGAAAATTAAGGCCTTACGATCTGATCGTGGAGGCGAGTATTTGAGCCACGAGTTTAGCAATCATCTAAAGAGTTGCGGAATTGTTCCACAACTTACGCCGCCTGGAACACCTCAGAGAAACGGTGTGTCCGAGCGACGTAATCGAACTTTGTTAGACATGGTTCGATCAATGATGAGCCAGTCGGACCTACCGTTGTCATTTTGGGGATACGCTCTAGAAACAGCAGCTTTCACACTAAATAGGGTACCATCTAAATCCGTAGTTAAGACACCATATGAGATATGGACTGGAAAGGTTCCTAGTTTGTCTTTTCTAAAGATTTGGGGATGTGAAGTGTTTGTCAAGCGACTTCAGTCGGACAAGATCACACCCAAGTCGGATAAGTGCATTTTCGTGGGATATCCAAAGGAAACTTTGGGATATTATTTCTACAACCGATCAGAAGGCAAAGTGTTTGTCGCTCGGAACGGGGTTTTCCTAGAGAAAGAGTTTCTCAAAGGAGAAAAGAGTGGAAAGACAGTGCATCTTGAAGAAGTTCAAGATGAACCAATCGGGCAAGAATCAATGAGTGATGCTAACGTAGCAGAACAAGTTGAGAGACCCATGGCAAGAGAAGCGCCGCCACAACCACGAAGGTCGGCAAGGCTCCGCGAAATGCGGGAAATATTATTGTTGGACAATGATGAGCCTGCGACATATGCAGAAGCACTGATGGACCCAGACTCCGAAAAATGGCAGAGTGCCATGCAATCCGAAATAGAGTCCATGGGAGACAATCAAGTTTGGAACTTGGTTGACCCGCCTGATGGTGTTAAAGCCATAGAGTGCAAGTGGATCTATAAGAAGAAAAAGGACATGGATGGAAATGTTCACATCTACAAAGCACGACTTGTCGCAAAAGGTTTTCGACAAGTTCAAGGAGTTGACTACGACGAGACCTTCTCGCCCGTAGTGATGCTTAAGTCCATTCGGATTATTCTAGCTATAGCTGCATATTTCGATTATGAGATATGGCAGATGGATGTCAAGACAGCTTTCCTGAATGGAAACCTAGCTGAGGACGTGTATATGATACAGCCCGAGGGTTTTGTCGATCCGAAAAATGCTGGAAAGGTATGCAAGCTTCAGAGATCCATTTATGGATTGAAGCAAGCATCTAGGAGTTGGAACATTCGTTTTGATGAAGTGGTCAAAGGGTTTGACTTCACCAAGAACGAAGAAGAGTCTTGTGTTTACAAGAAGGTTAGTGGGAGCTCTGTAGTATTTCTAATCTTATATGTGGATGACATATTACTGATTGGAAATAACATTCCTATGCTTGAGTCCGTAAAGACTTCACTGAAAAATAGTTTTTCGATGAAGGACTTAGGGGAAGCGGCATATATTCTGGGTATTAAGATCTATAGAGATAGATCGAGAAGGCTTATAGGTTTGAGCCAAGATACTTATATTGACAAAGTGTTGAAGCGGTTCAGCATGGAAGAGGCAAAGAAAGGGTTCTTGCCTATGTCACATGGCATACATCTCAGCAAGACTCAGTGTCCTTCGACTGTTGATGAGCGGGATCGCATGAGTAGAGTGCCATATGCCTCGGCTATTGGATCTATCATGTATGCAATGATAAGTACTCGCCCAGATGTTTCATATGCGCTAAGTATGACAAGCAGACACCAATCTGATCCAGGTGAGAGTCACTGGACAGCGGTGAAAAACATTCTTAAGTACTTGAGAAGGACTAAAGATATGTTCCTCGTCTATGGAGGTCAGGAGGAGCTCGTTGTAACAGGTTACACCGATGCAAGTTTCCAAACCGACAGAGACGATTCAAAGTCACAATCAGGATTTGTGTACACGCTAAATGGTGGTGCTGTTAGTTGGAAGAGTTCCAAGCAGGAGACGGTGGCCGATTCTACGACAGAAGCCGAGTACATCGCGGCTTCGGAAGCCGCGAAGGAAGGTGTTTGGATAAGGAATTTCCTCATTGAGCTTGGTGTGTTCCCGAATGCGTCCAGCCCATTGAATCTCTACTGTGATAACAATGGGGCAATTGCGCAAGCAAAGGAGCCAAGGAACCACCAGAAGAACAAACACGTAATGCGGCGATTTCATCTCATTCGAGACTTCGTTAACCGGGGTGAGATCAAGATATGCAAAATACACACGGATCTGAACATTTCTGATCCGTTGACAAAACCACTCCCGCAGGCTAAGCATGATGCGCATGTAAGAGCTATGGGTATTAGGTACCTTCTAGATTGACTCTAGTGCAAGTGGGAGACTGTTGGAGGTATGCCCTAGAGGCAATCATAGAGATGATGATATTCCATTTGTATCCATGATTTGTATATTGTGTTCATTGAATATCCATTAAAGGCTACTTGAATTGATTTGCAATTATGTGAATTGTATGTGAAACTCTTTTTACTTGTATGGTTATTCTAAAGTTGTCCCTAGTCGGAGTTCATGTGAGGACACACATGAATATTAGACTAGCACATGTATTAGTTGATGACTATGTTTCACAAGTCATGGATATGAAGATGTTGAACTAATAATGTGGACACATGTGGAGACATGTGTTAGGACTGACCCAACACGAGAAGTAGTTCTCTCTTTAAACAACATATACGCTTTGTCCTTAGACCTGAGATTGTCGCATGTATTCTAGATGTGGATTGACCTACTTAGGGGCTATCAAACGCTACGCCGTAACAGGGTAGTTATAAAGGTAGCTTTCGGGTTTGTCAAGAAGCATGCTATGAGACATGGTCAATCAAGATGGGATTTGCCCCTCTCTGATTGAGAGTGATATCTCTGGGCCCCTCGAGTGATCGGATCAGAAAATGCATGGCCATGCTACGTACGGTTAAGAGTTAACCTGCAAAGGGATTCCGAATCACAGGATCGAGAAAGAGCGGTCGGCTTGAAGCTAGACCAAATATCGTGAGGCAAAGGGAATAGCATGTATATTATGTTGTGATGGTTCGTCTGATATGATCTTCGTGTGCGTATAGGAGTTGGCACGTCTTGCTAGAGGCCGCTACCGACTATTGGGCCGAGTAGGAGTACTCGGGCCATGTCTATACGTATCCGAACCCAAAGGGTCGCACACTTAAGGGGCTGGAAGCCCAATTCGGATTTGATCCGAGTTGGATTAGGTTTAGGAGTACTAATGGGCCTCGGATCCAGAGGCCCATCAGGAACCCCTATAAATAGAGGGGTGGGGGCGCCCTAGGGTTTCACACCTTTTGGCTGAACACTCTTGCCGCGCCTCCCACGCCCTCGCCAGTTGCAACTCGCGGATCTAGCAATCCGGCTTGCGACGCTTCCTCCCTGCACGTGTGGATACCTTGGAGGTGTTGCGCCTGCAGCACTTGGACGAGCCATCGACGAGCCGCCGACGAGCCACGACGAGCCGACGACGAGCCGCGGCACCGGAGGCGATCTTGCTGTGCACGTGGACGAGCTGCTGAGGAGCCGCTGGACGTGATCGACTACGTACGACTACGTTGTTCGACTACGTACGACTACGTGATCGTCTTCACTGCACCGACGCATATCTACATCTTCCGCACCAGTAGTGCGTCGAGTGGTAATCCCGTGATCCTTATACGGCAGTTCTTCCTGGTTATACGCGGTAGAAATTTTGATTTGCGCTAGCGTAGCCTACCTCGTATCCCAACAGATGAAGAAGAGTTTGTGGAAGATGACCCTATTGATGATGTGGGTCAGGTGCTACGAGATGCATAGAAAGACTACAAAACTGAGAAGGAATCAAAAAAGTTGCAGTGCATGGTAGATGATCACAAAAAATTGTTGTACCTAGATTGCAAGCAAGGGCATAAAAAACTGGGTTCCACACTGGAAATGCTGTAATGGAAGGCAAAAAATGGTGTGTCCGATAAGGCAATTTAGGGGATATTAAAAATTCTAAAGAACATGGTTGAAGAGAATAATAAATTGCCATCCACAACATATGAAGCTAAACAGGTTGTTTGCCCTCTGGGATTGGAGGTTTAGAAGATACACGCATGCCCTAATGACTGTATCCTCTAATGAATATGAGAAATTGGATGCTTGTCCTGTGTGCGGAGCGCTGCGGTATATAATTAAACGAGACAATCTTGGTGTTGTTGAGGGGTAGCCTCCCAAGAAGAGAGTTCCTGCTAAGGTGATATGGTACTTTCCTATAATACAACACTTGAAGCATTTGTTCATAAACAAGGCGAATGCTAAGTTGATGCAATGGCACAAAGAAGAATGTAACCAAGATGAGATGCTTAGACACCCCGCGGATGGGTTCCATTGGAGATTAATTGATAGAGCATTCTCGAACTTTGAAAGTGATGCAAGGAACATAAGGTTTGGTTTAAGTACTGATGGATTCAATCCATTTGGTGAGTTGAGTAGTGGTCATATTACTTGGCCTGTGACCCTTCGTATGTTCAACCTTCCTCCTTGACTGAGCATGAAGCGGAAGTTCATTATGACGCCGGTGCTTATCCAAGGCCCAAAACAACCTAGCAACAACATTGACGTATACCTAAGACCATTGGTTGATGAACTGCTACTGCTCTGGAAGGAAGAAGGTGTACGTGTGTGAGATGAGGATAAACAAGAGAGTTTTGACATAAGAGCATTGTTATTCATAACCATCAATGATTTGCCTGTGCTGAGTAACCTTTCAGGATAGACAAATAAGGGATATCGGGCCTACACCCACTGTTTAGACGACACAGACAACATGTATTCGAAACATTGTAGGAAGGTCGTGTATATGGGTCATCATCGATTTCTTCCTGCTAACCACCCATTAAGAAAGAAATAGATGTATTTCAAAGGGGCGCCAGACCATCGTAAAAAGCCTGCACAACGTAATGGAAAGTGTGTATTTGAGATGATAAAAGATATAAGGGTAGTCTTTGGAAAGGGTCTTGGTAGAGAACCTATTCTGAACAACGATAACGGACGTGCACCCATGTGGAAGAAGAAGTCTATATTTTGGGAGCTACCTTATTGGGAAATCCTAGAGGTCCGAAACACAATAGACGTGATGCACCTGATGAAGAATCTTTGCGTGAACGTGCTAGGCTTCATGGGTTGTTATGGGAACTCAAAATATACATTGGAAGCACGATAGGACCAAAAGCGTATGAAGCAATGAGATGACATACATCCGGAAAAGAGAGATAAAGGACAACACTCCTTACGTCCTGCCAGTTATACTCTCAGCAAGGAAGAGAAGGATAGCATGTTTGACTACATGAATAGTATCAAGGTTCCGTCTGGGTACTCCTCAAATATATAGGGAATAATGAATATGAATGAAAAAAAGTTTACAAATCTAAAGGCCCATGACTGCCACAGTTGATGATCCAGTTGCTTCCGGTTGTATTGAGGGGTATTCTACCAGAGAATGTATGATTGACGCTTATAAAGCTATGTGCATTTCTCAATGCGATTCGCAGAAGGCAATCAATCCAACCAAGCTACTAAAGCTACAGAATGATGTTGTATAATGTCTTGTCAACTTTGAGTTGGTATTTCCACCATCCTTCTTCAATATTGTGACGCACCTTCTGGTTCACCTAGTCAAAGAGATTACTATTCTTGATCCAGTATTCCTGCACAATGTGTGGCCTTTCGAGAGATTCATGTCAGTCCTAAAAAACAATATGCTTAATCATGCCCATCTAGAAGGAAGCATAGTCAAGGGATATGGAACAGAGGACGTCATTCAGTTTTGTTTTGATTTTATTGACTCAATTAATTCGATTGGGGTCCCAACATCACGCCACGAGGGGAGGTTACGGGGAACGGGCACCCTTGGAAGGAAATCAAGTTTGAGCAATGATAGTGATTTGTTCCATAAAGCACACTTCATGGTTCTGCAACAATCATCCTTTGTAGCTCCGTATATTGAGGAACACAAGCAGATTCTATTTTCCAATACCTGATGAAATCCGATGCCTGGATTATACGTCATCACATGGATACTTTTCCTTCTTGGTTGCGTCAACACCTTATGGGTAACTCCACAAAATCCGATGCCTGGATTATACGAACAACTTGCTTGGTTAGCTAGGGGACCTTCTAGCATAATCATGGAATTCCAAGGTTACAAGATAAAGGGTTATACATTTTACACGAGAGTTCAAGACCAAAAAAGTAGCAACAAAAATAGTGGTATCCGTGTAGATGCCATAGATTGCAACAAGAGCAAGGACTCGTATTATGGTTTCATAGAGGAGATCTGGGAACTCGAATACGGACTGCTGAACATTCCTCTATTTTGTTGTCAATGGATGAAGCTAACTGGAGGTTGCATAATGAAGGATCAGTATGGAATGACAATAGTGGACCTGACTAAGACTGGATACAATGAAGAACCATTTGTCCTTGCCAATGATGTGCATCAGGTTTTCTATGTGAAGGACATGTCTAGCAAACCGAAGAAAAATTCAGAAGATAAAGAAAAACCATGGGAGCTAAAGCGCCACATAGTTCTTCTAGGTAAAAGAAAAAAATCGTGGGAGTCGAGGATAGAATAGACCAGTCAGATGATTATGATTAGTTTGATAACATGCCTCCATTCGCTGTTGAAGTTGACCCAAGCATCATGCTAGCCAAAGAAGAGGCTCCGTACTTACGCCGCGATCATGACCAAGGAACTTTCGTCAAGAGGAAGTTTTTTAATGTTACATTGTAAAGTACTAAATATGGTGCACCTTTATGCAATGCTCTACGGCAATCAGAACTTTTCAATATATTGTAATGCTCTATGATTCGAACAATATAAAAAAATATTAACTTAACCACATACATCAATTGCATTTTTGCGCGTTGAAATTATTTAATTGAAGAGTTTGTTGATTAATTGATGCATTAAAATAATTATTTTAGGAACTTAATAAACTAGTATAGACTTAATAAGTGATTCAAACTTATTTTAAATATACTTGCTAATTTAATATATTTTTCATGTTCAAAATATGTCATTTTGTTATTTTTATTTAACAACACCAATACAAAACAACTTAATATATATATATATATATAAATTAGAACTACAAAACAAGCGGGAAACGACAAGGAGGGGCCTTTTTCATCTCCCGCGCTTCAAGCCCCCTTTAGTCCTGGTTGGTATTACCAACCGCGACTAAAGGCCCCCCACCCCTTTAGTCCCGATTCCAAAGTCCACCCGGGGCTGGGTGTGTGTGTGTGGGTAACTACCTCTTCTTTGCCCCCTTCTTCCTCCTCACTTCACTCCCTCGATCCGCCGCTTCTCATCATCTGCGCTCCGCCCTGGCCGCCACTATAACATCCCTAGTTTCAATCAAGCTTGCAAGAGGGTAATTAAGGTATTAAGCACCTAAATCAAACTTAACCTCAACATTTTTGCTGCTTGCACTTTCAAAATGCCTTTCAACTTCATAAAAATACCACAAAGGGGCAAAAAGAAAGCAAAATAGGGCCAACCAAGAAGCTAAATATGAAAAACCAACAAATTAGTTTGGGAAGGTAGAAAACACCCAAAGTTCAAATCCCAACTTTTGAAATCCTTTTAAATTTACAAAGTGTTGGAAAATGCCTCAAAAGCTCTAAAAAGGGGTAAGAGTAGAAAGTCAAATTTCATATAACAACTCAACTTTTGGCCAATATAAAAGTTGTAGACATTTAAAAACAAAAAACTTTTGTTATTAGCACTGTCTTGGATTTTGAGGAGAAGATGTTCAAAATTGAGTAGAAGTCAGGCATTATTAATTTCACACAATTGCTGTTTATTGATAAAAATTCAAATTTGTGAAGAAACCCCAATTTTTTCCACACAACTATCCCCCAGCTATTTTATTCAAATACTATACACCATTTAGTGATTTTAAAATATTTTACCAAATTTTTTAGAAATTTTTGCTTGGGTTAAAATTCAGTTAAAGTTCAATTTTAGCTGCTTTGTTTTGTCGATTGTGTGCAAAACATAATAGCTTTTGAGTTGATTCCTATGGCATTAGATTCTAGATGATTTTATCTTTCCAATGAGTATTTTTGGGGAATTTTTGAACACCTGTAAAGGTCGGTTAGGGGGACAAAGTTGGCACGTTGTATTTTCTTCGCGAGCCCACACGTCGGCACCCTCTTCCTCCTTCCTCCAGCACTAGAACACCACCTGCATGCCTGTGGCTGGCATGGCACCCAAAGATCGCCGGTTGGCCCTCCCTTAAAGCCTGCAGGGCTCCTCCTCCGCCCATAGCCCAATCAGGCATCTTCCATGTGCCCCTCCCTTCGTCTCCACGCCTCCCATTGCCCTCCATTGGCCGGAACAAGGACTCCACGCCATGGCTGCCTAGTGGAGCCCAAGCATCGGAGCTCCCCTCCCCTCCAATGGCCGCACCCCGTGCTTTATCACCTCTCCGTTCTTTTCCGTGCCTCGCCCTAGCTATATAAGCAGCCCCAGCCCCCCCCCCCTCCAGAACCACTCGCCTCATCTCCCAACCTCCATTGCCAGAATCAAGCTCCAACTATTGCCCATCCATCACCGGAAAAATTCATTGCTGTTGTTGAGTCTCCGGTCGATTCCTCGCAGCCACAACGCCTCCTCGACACCGCACATCCGTTTTGCCACTTCCCAGCCGTCCTCCCTCGCCGAATAGCCCCCTCCATCGCGAGCCCCCGTCCGCCCCCTTCCTACCCATGAACTTCCTGCGGCGCCACTCTCTTCCCTGCCCCTGCTAGTAAGTGTCACCACCCTAGGGCGCATCCCTGCCCCCTGTCCCTGCTCCCTAAGCATGCCATCCTCCCCCTTTCCCCTGCCGTGGTTGGCCATGCCAATCCCTGCCGTAGCGTGCTTCTGTGTTGTGTCTGATGCGTGAGGGACGTGAAGGAAGAAGAAGGAGAAGTGTAGGAGGGTATGGGAGAAATGCAATGATCTTTGCGTGATTAAACCTTAGATTTGGGGGCTAGTTTGCAAGTTGATCCCGGTTTTCTTTATTTCCTAGATCTAAAAAGGCTGAAACTTTCAAAATACATAAGTAGATGTAGAAAAACGGGGAAATCGTGATTCTTGTTTTGCTAGGTTCCTAGTGATGTGTAGTTTCATTTAAAAATACTCATATGCATGTTTATGATCTGTGTTTAGCACTAGATTTTATTTGGTGTTTAAGCCTTTAAATGCTTGGTAAATCACCCAAAAATGTTAAAATAACAAAGCCACCTCTTTTAGCTTTTTCACACTGAGTTTGTGCTAGGGAAAATGTTTGGGACCCTAGTTTAGATGTTTTACACATGTTTTAGATTTATCTTTGAAATCTAGTGAAAGATTTTACTTTTTGCATAAGTAATAGAATCTATCAGAGAGAAATATGAAACCACCTCTGTAATATCATCCATGAAACATACTTGCTAGGAAAAGTAAGGTTCACTAGATCAAACATGATGAAACATGTTTTCCTTTTTATGCAAAGTTAAATACTAGAAAATATGGAAAATAGATGTCCTTCACCAAAAATCGTGGAAAATTCACTGTAACCTCTGTTGCACTTGTGTAACACACTGTTGAAATTTCATAAACAAATTCTTTGTAGATTTGGAGATAAAAATAGTTAAGTGCTTTTAACCATAGGATCTTGGTGTAATTTTAATTATTTTTGTTGAAGTCCAGTGAGCTCCAAAGTTTTACAGTAACTTAGTAATGACATGTTTGACTTCCTGTTAAATTTTTGGTTCATACCTCACTGTTTTCATGCTGAAACAAAATTTGGAAGTTTAACCCGATTTAATGAATAAAAGAACATTAAGTAGTAGTAAGGGTAAAATGGTAATATTGGAAGAGGTACAACAAAACATTTAGAAACAGGAGAACTTTCCGATCTAAAGTTAATAAACTTGTTATATATGGACATAGTCACCATCAAACTAGAACTAAGTGTCTAAATCGCGAAAATGCACTAAACTGTGAAGAAAGATAGTACAGGTGCTTGTCTAAATAAGTTTGGTCTTGAGTTAGCTATGCTTTGTAATAATATATGAAATGCCATTCAGACCATGAAAGGTGGAATTATTGAATTATTGCATATGCATCTCATGTAGAAACTAACCTCACGGATGGAACCTACGAGCTCAGCCTACAACGTCAAGAAGGACACACCCGCTAAGCCGGACGTAATCGAGGCAAATCAAGACCCGAACCAAGTTTGGAAGAGCCCAAGGCCAATCTAAACTTAGGACGAGAAGCCAAGCCTCGAAGCATAACCCTGATTTCTAAAATTATGCACTACTTATGCTAGTTATGTTTGTGCATTAAGTTTATAGGAGTTGCTTGAAACCCTAGTTGCATGATCCTAGGTACCTATGTGCTGAATACTAGTATGTTAAGGCAAGTAGTTGCAATGCTAAATAGGGACACGGTAAAAATCGAGTGATTTCCTGTCACTTGCGAGCTATAGGAGTTGCCTAATTACTTATGTTGCAACCATAAGGATTGACGGGTGGTGCAGAGCTATATGTTCTGTTTTGGTAGATGGTGGATTGCCCCGTCTGTCTAGTGGAAAAATGCTAAGGTCGAGATTTGTTAGAACAGTGGTCAAGTGTTTGAAAGTACTAATCTCATACCTAGTATGGGATTGGGAAACTAGTACCTGATTGAACCGGCGTGGACCTTTACCCTGCTCTCTCTAGAACAGAGTTCCC
Source organism: Setaria viridis (assembly GCF_005286985.2). Taxonomy (NCBI): domain Eukaryota; kingdom Viridiplantae; phylum Streptophyta; class Magnoliopsida; order Poales; family Poaceae; genus Setaria; species Setaria viridis. The sequence goes on along the minus strand of NC_048270.2, from coordinate 17,097,736 downwards.
ATGAGGCCTCATGTGGGTACAAGTGCAGCCTCAATACAATGTCATTCCGGGACCGTTGGGGCATTGTATGCTAAGGGAAGTGTGCTCTGGACAAACGCTACGAATTGATGGAGACGGCTGATATATGTGAACCTAGCGCAGCAGTAGCATATATTGTGGGGTTAGGTTCACCTTGCAAGGTTAAGAAACTCGATTCGAATCATCTGCCTCCCATAGTTTGAGACTACTTGACTGCGCTTTTGCACTGAGTAAGAAGAGGAAAAAAAATGTTGATGAATAATACTGATGCTTGAATTAAACTTCTTGATCACATGTTTGCTTAGAATAGGTGCTTATCTAGAATGGATAATCAACTAGAACCTGATGCTAAAACTTAAAATGAAGGGGCTTAGATGCTTTTGGCAAACAAACCCCTCAGCGAAAAAGTCTTGCATGTCTAGAAGTTCGTGGAATAGTTACCACCCGACGGTTAAGTCCTGTTGAGTATTAGTATACTCAGCCTTGCTTCTGGCTTATTTTTTCAAGTAATATGATAGATGTTGATGATTGTGCTGCTAGCTTGACTTGGCCGACCTAGCTCCCTCTGGGTTGGACGGTCAAGTGGGACCCATCCTCGGACGGTGAGGATCGCGGTTATTGATATCATGGTTGGCTTCGCCGTGATATTTTGTCTCGACGTGCTATTGTTATCATTTTTCTGCTGCTTTGAAACTCTAAACATTTTACTTATGCACTTTTGAACAATGGATGTGTAATAACTTAATTCGGATCTATGCTTTAAGTATTGAAATGTTGTAATCTCCGGACTCGCCTTCGTGTCAGATGCTTTTCGTTTGATCCGAAACAAGTGGTTTATCGGGTATGACCCGACGGACTGCCGAATTGATTTGATTAAAGTGTGGTTCGCATATGAGGTGACGTTGAGAACACTTTAGTCGGTTAATTTGGGTGGTTCCACCACAGCCACGTCCTTGTCCCCGGCCGCCGCATCCGCCGTTGGCCCCTGTCGTCGCGCCGCCGGTTCTCCTCCTCGGCCACTGCCGCCACGCTTCCTCGTCAACATTTAGCGCCAGCATTCCCTGCACTTCTCTGTCCTCCTCCCAGCCGTGCTCCGGCCCCCGCTCGCCTTGCCAGCCCGACCGCCACACTACGCATCATCATCATCCCCTCGGCCATCACGTCGCCAACTGGTAGCTCCTCCTCAGCGCCCCCATCGATGCCCGGACACCCCATTCTCCTCCTCCACCGGCCGCCCCTTTGCCTCCACGCCTAGCTCCGTGGCGCGGCACCCTCCTTCTCCCCCTGCCTACTGGCTTCTCTCCCACCACATGGCACCACAAGCCGATTACCCGGACGCCGGCGCCACCACAGCAGCTTGTTAGCTTTGTTTCAGTGAACTTGTGCTTAGAAAAATACTTTGGACCCTGGTATAGATGTTTATGTGATTGTTTAGTTTTATCCTTGAAATCTAGTGAAAAATATTTCTTTTTGCATAAGTAATAGAATCTGCTAGGGAAAAATATGAAACCATATGGAGTAGCTCAGTGATGAAATGTAGTTCTTAGGAAAAATATGAAACACTGAATGAAACTTTATGAAGTATGCTTTTCTTTTTATGGAATGATACATAGGATATAATTATGGAAATAGATGTTCTTCACCAAAAATCATGGAAAAATCACAGAAGCCTCTAGCACAATAGTGTAACCCCCTGTATGTTTATCAGAACCAAAATGCTACTGGATCTTGAGTTAAAAATAGATCCCTATAATGTGACATAGGGTAATTTTCTAATTTTAATTAGTTTTAGAAGTCCAATGCATTCCAAAACTTTACAGTAGCTCACTGATGTGATTAGGAAGCATCTGTAAAAAATTTAGAACCATATCTTATTAGAAGCTACCAGAAACATTTATGGAAGTTAAACCCAAGAGAAATGAATGAAAACAAATTAAATAATAGTAAGGGCAATGTGAGAAATATCGGAAGAGGTACAGAAAAACATTCAGAAATAGGATAAGTTTCTGATCTAAGCTTGATCAACCCTAGGATGGTACCTTTTCTCTTTGGCAGTTAGTAATAACAAACCTAATATGTGTGTACGCAATCACCATCAAAGTCATCTCCGAGTTTTAAATCGCAACACACCTTACTTTACAAGAAAAGAAATGTTATAAACTTGTCTAAGTGAATGTGGTCCAAAATAAACCCTATGCTTGTGCAGTAACTTATGAAATGCAACCTACACATAAAAACTTGTTTTTGAAATCTTGCATTTGCATCTCGTCTAGAAGCTAACCGCGCTGATGGAACGTATAGTTGTTGTTGTTGTGCTAAATAGGAGTTGTTGTTGTGCTAAATAGGACTCGGTAAAAGTCGAGTGATTTCCTGTCACTCGAGAGCTATAGGAGTTGCTTGTTTACTATGCTGCAACCATAAGGATGATGGACAGGGTCGGGATTTGGTTCTGAATTGGTGGATTGCCCCGTCTGTCTAGGAAAAAGATACTAAGGTCGAAATGTGTTTAGAGCTGTCGCCAAGTGTTTGAAAGTACTAAGCTCATACCTACTATGGGATAGGGAAGCCAAGTACCTGATTGGTCTGGGATGTGGGCATACTCCCCACTCTCTCTAGAACTTGGTTCCCCTGCTGCAGCATGTGGGTACAAGTGTAGTCACAGTACAACGTAGACCGGGACCGTAGGGCATTGTACGCCAAGGGAAGCGGGTCGTGGCCATGTGTCGAGGATTGATGGGGACGGCTGACATGTGTGGATCCGGTGTGGTACGCATATGTCGTGGTTTTAGGTTCACCTTGTAAGGTTAAGAAACTCGATTCGAATCATCTACCGCTCACAGTTCAAGACTGCTTGACCGCACTTCTACATTGAATAAGAAGTGGAACAAAGGATGATGATTAATACTGATGCTTGATTATTTATGCTTGATCAACATGCTTACTTAGAATAGGTGCTTACCTAGACTGGATAATCAACTAAAACCTGATGCTAAAACTTGAAACTAAAGACCTACTTTAGCTGCTTTTGGAAAAACAAACCCCTCAGCCAAAAAGCCTTGCATGTCTCGGAGTTGGTGGAGTAGTTACCACCTGACAGGTAAGGCTTGTTGAGTATTAGTATACTCAGCCTTGCTTGTGGCTTGTTTTTCAGGTGTGGTTGCTGGTGTTGACTTCTTTGGGACCCGTCCTCGGTCAGCAAGGATCGTGGTGTTTGATGTCATGGTTCGCTTTGCCATGATATATTGTATCGACATTTAGCTTCCGCTTGAATTTTATCTTCCACTGTTGAACACCTTGCAAATTTTTGTTGAATTTCAAACACTGATGTAATAAATTATTGCACTATGTTAATCTGGATGGATGGTTGTAATCTTTGGGAATAACCACTCACCTTCATGTGAGCTTGCTTTGTGATCGATCCGAGTTAAGTGGTTTTATCGGGTGAAACCCGACGGACTGCCATTTTAACTTGATTAAAGTATCGGTTCGCATATAAGGCGACGTTGAGTACACTTTAGCCGAGTTAATCTAGGTGGTTCCGCCATATCTCAAGGCTAAGAATTTCGTCAAGTTTAGTCTTGAGCAAGTCCTCTTGCACCTTGAATCCCTTCTTTTCATTTTCAAGGGACTTTTCAAGGGCAATTGTTTTCTCTGACTCAAGTCGAAACAACTCTTCTTGGACCTCAAGAGTCTCATCCCTATCTTTTATTTCCATCATTAATTTCATTATTCTCTTAGATGCTAGTTTTCCTAATCCTTTTAAAGCTTTCCCATCATCACTAGCATTACCATCATCATCATCATCATCATTATGAGAGGGGGTTTTGGAATCTACCTTTGGCCCTCTAGCCATGAAGCAAGTGTGGGTGAAGCCATCTTCATCGTTGGTGAGATCATCAAATAGAGACAATTTGGAGGCTGGGGCTTCAAATGCTATAGTTACCACACCAACCTCCTCATCGGAGTCCGAGCTTTCCTTATTTGAGTCCCATTTTTGACCCAAATGGGCTTCACCAATCTTCTTTTTGTACTTGTTGTCATGCTTTGATGTGTCATTTCTCTTGATGTTGACATCCGGATGATTTGCAATGAAGTGGCTCTCCTTGCCACATCCAAAGCACGACCTCTTTGATTTCCTCTTGTTCTTCTCTTTGTCTTTGTTCTTCTCAAAGAAGACACCCCTCTTTATCACTCTCCTCATTCTTCTCATGAATAAGGCCATTTCTTCCTCATCCATGCTCTCACTATCACTATCATCATCAATTTTCTTGGTAGTGACCTTTGACGATGAGCTTGGTTCCTTTTCTTTGCTCTTGTGACTTGCCTTGAGAGCTACCCCATTGTTCTTCTCAATTTGTTCATGAATCTTTTACATATCTTGGGATAGCTTGGATTCCTTGATGGTGATGCGATGTTCTTCAATTCGTCCAATCACATCTACCGGTATGAACTTCTTGAATCCTCTCTTCTCCCTAATCAATATAGGAAGTTGAATATCTCTAGCCATATAAGCCGAAGGATCTTGTCAACCACTTCTTTTCTTCCCCATTTATCACTCCCAAGAGATCTTATCTTGTTGGCAATCTTGTTCAACCTATTATACATCTCTTGAGGTGTTTCATCTTCCTTTATGATGAAACAGTTGAGTTCACTTTCCAAAGCTCTTATTCTTCCTTCTCTAACTCTCTTTGTGCCTTGATGGTTTATGAATAGAGTATCCCATACTACTTTGGCGGATTGCAATCTATCCACCTTATCAAACTCTTCGGCGCATAAGGAACTCTTGATAAGAGGCAAGGCTTGATAATTGCGTTGTATGTCAAGAGCTTGATCTTGTGTGAGAGTGGCATCTTCGGATGGAAATGTTATACCTACATTCATGACATCCCAAAGTGCGGGGTTGACCGCCATCAAATACTCCCTCATCGAGTTTTTCACATGGAATAGCTTACCCCATCGAAATGGGGCGGCTTTCCCAAGTTGATCGACCCGGATGAGGTATTAACATTTAAGCGATTGTAATTGAAAGGAATTTGATAATACTCCCTTCTTGAGCCTTCTTGAGCCACGACGTCCGGAGTGATTAGACCTTGCATCATCATAGTCGGAGTCCTCAGAGGAGGAATCATCACTATCATGATGTCTCCTCTCACTTGTGCTTGCTCCACCAATTCCTCCACCTCGAGCACTTGTCGTTGCTCCTTGTGGTACCACGGGTGGTTGGGAGCCGGTTGGATTGGATATATTTCCTCCAATAGCCACATCATAATTCCTTGAGGTCGACATCTTGATGCTCCAAGTAAATATGCTTTAATCCGGAGACCAAAGCTCTGATACCAATTGAAAGGATCTAGAGTGTCGACTAGAGGGGGGTGAATAGTCGAATCTGAAAAATTTAGACTTAAAAACAAGCTGATCAGACAATTTTGGAGATTTCCGGAGATTGTTCCGAAAATTTCCAGACTTTTTTGGAGAAATCTCTAGATCATTTCGGATTCCTCCGAAAGCAACTACAACTCTAAGAAAAACCTATTAGAATTTAGATCGATGAATATAGGTTGTTCAACAGGTTGTTCTAAGTCTATTCAGCAAGAAGGAACAGCTCCAAGCAAACTAGAAAAGTAGATCGAGTACAAACCTTAAATATGTGTTGTATGCAAGAATATGTATGAAATCAAGAACAATAAGCAAGAGTGACACAAGGATTTGTTACCGGAGTTCAGCTTCACACCGTGAAGCCTACGTCTCCATTGAGGACCCACAAAGGGTGGGCTTATATCACCAAGCCACTTTGCTCCCTCTAGTGACCACAAAGATCAAGCTAGACTTACTTACCTAATCGTAGGGTAATACAAACTTCTCGGGGCAGCCACAGGCTTGGATGCTTGTCCGGGCGACGCCACAGCCGGCTAGGAGCTTGAAGCTCCAAGAGTAACAAACACGAATCACCAGCTTGACGAAGAACGAAGGTGCTCAAGAGATGGAGTTGCAGCTCACTAGCATAATCCCTTGCCCACTCACCAATCTCTCCTCAAATCCCCAACAAGTCTCACAAGAAAGCCAAAGAGGAGCAAGAGAGGAGCTCTAGAGTGTTTCTGTAGCTTAGAATAGTAGAGAGGCAAGAGAGAGCACAGGGAAGGGGGTGAGGGGGTATTTATACCCCTTCACTCCAAAACTAGCCGTTATAACAAAGATTCCGAAATTTTCCTGAACTTTCTCCGGAGATTTCCGGAATCTCTGGAATTTTCCGGAAAAACTTCCGGAAAGACCCAGACCTCCGGAAACTCTCCACTTCCGGAATATTCCGAGAAAACTTCTGGAAAATTTCGGATTTCTCTGATTAGCCCTTCTAATTATCCCCATGTGATGTGCAAGTGCAAATGGTGCCTCTCATAGGTTTTGTTAGGTCATCTTAAGCACCTTTTTCATTATTAAGACCAGAGATTACACATCCCTCTTAATAGTGCAGCTTTCCTATACTCAAAATCAAACGAAAAATAAATTTAAAATAGATAGGATGCCACCTAACATTTCATTTCCTTTTGAGGGGTCTGTCACAAGTGCTCCATGACCAATAATCAATCTAAACTTGCTCATGCACTTGAAACTTTGTTAGTTACTTAAGATTTTGTCATTAAATCACCAGAACCCACTTAGGGGGCCAAGATACTCTTCAATAATTAATAGTATGCATATACTATCATTAAATATATATATGACATGTATACAATACGAGCGTATACGTGTAAGTAGTGTACGCTAAGGATGTATACGTATATGTGTGTGTGTATCGATGTGTATGTGTGAAGCATAAATTAGCATTAATATGGAAAAGAATTCAGGGTAAAAAGAGAAAAGGTCTTTAGTCGCGGTTGGTAATACCAACCGGGACTAAAGGGGCTGTGTGCATGCGCCTGCATGCACATGCATTACCAACCGAGACTAAAGGGGGTCTTTAGTCCGGGGTGAATGACCTGGGACTAAAGGCCCCTCTTTAGTCCCGAATAGTTAGTTCCGGTTGTTTTTTCGAGAGCTATGAGGCTTACCAACCAGGACTAAAGCTCAGTTTTCCACTAGTGTACTGACTATACATCTACACAACGTCTCTAAACATGAGCATTTTTTACATGGAACTAGCTGAATACCATGATTTTATCCTGCTCTTCATTCAACTATACCGATCCCAAGAGCTCCTGCATCATGCCCTATTCATGCACTTCTTCAGTACCAAAGGCCCTACACAAATAAAAATCCTATTCTCCCTCCCAACACTCACTCACCAGAGATTTCTTATTAAGCCTTTGCTTGCCTTTCATCATTACATTTGGTCATTCAGCATCAAGACCATGCTTGCCTTCACTCTTGAATAGTCCATCATAGCCAAGCCTTATGTAAGGAAAATGGCCCTAGGCCATAGTGATTTTTGTTATTGATGACAACATAGTCATTGGGACTAGTGTGTTTGCAAGATTTACTTTTGTTGGTGTTTTATAGGTCCCAATGATGAATTTCAAAGAAAGACTTAGAAGAATTCTATGACAGCCAAATGATAGTGAAAACCTAGAGATAATCTTTTTCTTAGGCATCATATGATGGTAATGAAACCGGGACAAAGACATATGAAGACTTGAATTGGATCCTGCTGGACAATACAACTTAACGATTCATACGGTGGTGAGTGGGACGATCATTGAATCAGTCGGTGACTATAGGAATAGCACCAGGGCCAACATGTGCATGCACTGTATGCACCGACTAATTCGGTCTTAGCAGTGACCATCACTGAATCAGTTGATGATTGTCGACTCAGCTTAGCATCGGCTTTGATTCAACTTTGGATGTTTTAAATACATCCACCGATTCATATAATGGTAATAGCAAGAGTGCAGCAAATCATTTGGTGAAGGAAGTCAATGGTAGACTGCGGCTTAGGGGTCACTGGCTCCTTCTGTGATATATGTGGGGTCAAGGCGTTAGTAGCACAATGGCTAGTAGAAGTGGCAGCACCGATTCATCCAGTGCTACCCAATGTGAACCATCGAATCAGTCAGTGATACGTAGAAAGTTGCAACGGCTATGCAACTGCTAGTTCTTACACTTGGGGCTATAAATACCCCGTTTTCTGACCATATGAAGGGTGTTAGAGATTCATTACTAGAAATAGTAGCTTCCATGACGTTTTGCGTGTGATGTTCTAAAACTTCATCATTGAACATACCACATCTATGATGGAAATCCTAGGTTCATCATAGTTCATCGGTGCTAGCCCTCAGCTGCTACGGATGTATGATGAAAGTAAAATGAGCATCATAGAACAACATCTCATATAATCATAGAATGGTGTGCCACCAGCATCTTGTATTTGCGATGCCAGCAACTCATCATAGAACCGGTGGGCCACATGTGGTTGTGGGACCCATAGGTCCACACACTACTAGATTTTAGGGCTATTGCCTCGGCCATCATCCCATCAACTCACATTTCATTGCAACAGGTAGGGGTTATTGCAACGATTTTGAGTTTTCGTTGCAACCGGTAGGTGTTATTGCCACCATTTGAAAATTCATTGCAATAGGTAAGGGTTATTGCCACGTGTGTTTTCGTTCCAATAATTAATTGTTTTCGTTGCAATATCGACAGGGTATTGCCACGAAATACGTAATGTTGCAAGGCTTTGATATTTTTGCAACAAATTTGTCACGTTGCCAGATAGCCCAAGGCAACAATGGAAATTCTGTTGCAATAGGTCGGTGTTGTCGCAACGAGTTGAAAATGGTTGCAAGTTGCTGAACAAATTGCCATAGTTTTTTTTGCGTTGTTACAAAGTTTTCTTTTGTGTTGCAAAATGTAAGGGTTATTGCCACGAAATACGTAATGTTGCAAGTAGGAAGCAATATTGCAATGAATTTATTATGTTGCCACATAGCCCATGGCAACAACAAGAAATTTGTTGCAATAGATTGGTGTTGTCGCCACAAGTTGAAAAATGGTTGCGAGTTTTACTTAATGGAAAAATTAAAAGATGCGCAATGAGGGAATCGAACCAGGGTCTCCAGAGTTTGGACTCGAGCACCTCACCACCACGCTACGCAATAGTTGGGTGATGGATAGGAGCCAAAGTAAAAGAAATAAATTCTATAAAAATTCGTTGCAATAGGTAGGCAATGTTGCAAGGCTTTGACAATTACTCTAGTAACCTCATTCAATCAGTAATTTAATACTATAAATGTATTTGTCAGCTAGACCAACAGATTGATCAAACGTAACATGACAGATGGGGATCATAGCAAAGATATTGATCAAAATGAGGCTTATCAAGCAACATTTTTCTACCATGCACACAGGCAGTCCAAAAGAACATGGCAGATGGGGATCATAGCACTAGAGGTTATGTTACAGACAAAACTAAACACTTTGTGAACCAAGACCTACTTAATGTCTACCTTCTTCTTGCCAAGCCTCTTAACTGCAGCAACTAATGTTTTTGCCTTCTCTTTAGTTATGTCAAGCTTCTTGGCAAGGTCATGGCACTCCCGCACCACTTTGTTGTACTTTTCGTTGGCATGATTCGCGTACTTCTTGAAAGCAGATTTCAACTCATCGAAATCAGTTTGCAATACATTCTGATATTCAATGTTCAGATTATTTTAATGTTTCAGGGGTTTATGCATGACTGACATTCTGACATAGATACATAGGTAAAAACATAGACATTCCCCTATTCACATTGCTGTCATGTTCAATGACTAGCTTAAGCATCTTTGAATTGTAGTACAAATGAGGGATACATAGATAAAAACATATAAGAAAGTAAGAACATTATGATTTCATCGACGCACTGCTCGCACATGGTGTCAATAATGTCATCCATCTCTGTGTTGGACTCAGTTTCGTAGTTAGAGTCGGCAATTATCTTCACCTGAAAAGATTTCCCCAAGGTAAACCCCCTCGAAACCGACTGCGTGGTAGGCCGCCTGTTGACGCCGCTGTGTAATTGTTGACGACGTGAGGAAGAAGCGTCGCCACGGCAGCCCCGACCTCCCGCGGTGTGGGCCTTCGACGGCGTCTCCAACTTTATGAGCTTGTTGCCTCGGGCAAAATGACCCCTAGCGTCGCGATGGTACTCCCTCATTGACCCGGGCGGTGTGGATGGGGAGCGGCGGGTAGTTGGGAGGGAACCGGATCTAGGGTAAGGTGTGTGGATCTTGGCGGAGGATGACTGAAGGAGGATGGGGAGGAGGTTTGGGCTCGACGAGAGGAGGCGGACTTGACGAGGACGGGAGGGGAGGCGTCGGAGGAAAAAATGGTTGGGTTGGGCTTTAGTTTTTTCATGGCGCTGGGCTTTGCTTAATCTTATGACCCTGGTTGTTGCATTCATGCCTAATATTTGGCATCACTACCCTTGTCGTTGCCCTAGGGTAATTACAGGGCGGCTACAGCAACAGGGTCTGGTTGCGGCGGCAGCAGGGCGGCGACGGCCGGACGTCGGACGATGTGGAGGTAATTATATATAGATGGAGAAAGTAGGGACTTATTAGCGTACTGATATGAGCGACTAACTGTATATGCAGGACATTAATGTCGCATAATGATGATCGGAGTTGGATGCGGCTGCCACAAGTATCAGATCAGTGGCACAAAGGATTGAAGAAATTTATGGAGACTAGATTTGTAGGCACTTGTAAAGGAGATACGGCACCATATCCATGTACAAGATGCCATTCCATGTCATACAGAACAGTTGAGGAAATTAGAAATCATTTGCTTTTTAGGGGATTTTCTGAATGTTTCATCCAAGGGGAAGGAGAAGAAAAGGATTCATATGCGAGCATCACTGAAGGAGTTGGCAATGATGCTGAATTAGGGGATGGTCCGTCTATGAATGATGTGGTTTCCTCACTAATCAGTGGTGCAATACGTGGAGAAATCTGAACTGAAGAGCCAAATGAAAGCGCTAAGAAATTCTTTAAGTTATTAACTGAGGTGCAGAAAGAACTATATCCAGGTTGCAAGGAGGCTACTAAGGTCTCATTCATTATTAGGCTATTTCAGATTAAATGCAGGTTTGGTCTCAGTAACAGTGCTCTGAAGGCTGTGCTTCAGCTATTCTCGCTTGTGCTCCCTGAAGGTCATTGTGTTCCAGATAGTTTGGATAAAGTGCAAAGGGTAGTTCATGATCTTGGGCTAGACTACGAAAAGATACATGCACGTATCAATGATTGTGTTTTATTTAGAAAACAATATGCTGACTTGGATAAATATCCAACATGTGGAGAGAGTAGATGGAAACCTGTTGGTTCAAGTGAGAAGGAGGCAGCTAGTGGTGATGCTGCACCTAAGAAGCATGTTCCACAGAAAATCCTAAGGTATTTTCAAGTGACCCCTCATCTGCAAAGGTTATACATGAGAGCGACCACATTTGAATATATGCATTGGCATAAGGAGGGACTTGTTCAAGATGGAAAAATGCGGCACCCTGCTAACTCCATGGCATGGAAACACGTGGATGAAATTTATAAGGAATTTGCTTTGGATCCTCGTAATGTTAGGATGGGTCTTGCATCTGATGGTTTCAATCCATTTAGGATGTTGAATGTGACATACACTACATGGCCTGTGATCCTAATCCCTTACAATTTACCTCCTTGGTTGTCTTTGAAACAACCGTTCTAGATGATGTCAATGTTGATACCGAGGCCAAAAACTCCAGGAAATAACATTGATGTTTATTTGCAGCCCCTTATTGATGAGCTCAAAGATCTTTGGCTCAACGGTGTTTAGACATGGGATGCAAAGGTAAAGAAGAATTTCACTCTGCGTGTTGTTCTACTTTGGACAATTAATGACTTCCCAGCATACGGCATGCTATCTGGTTGGAGCACAAAAGGCAAGTTTGCATGTCCATACTGCCACAAGGATACTGACTATTTATGGCTGAAATTTGGTTCAAAGCATTGCTACATGGGTCATCGCCGCTTTTTACCAATGGATCACAGGTGGCACCGCAACAATATTAGCTTTAACAACCAGGTGGAAAAGAGGGAGCCTCCAGTGCCATTGGATGGGGAAGGTGTGCTGAACCAGTATGAAAGCTTTGAGCAAGTGACATTTGGGAACACGACTAAAAAGAGGAAGCAGCGTGAAGAGGACACTAGATGGCACAATTGGAGGAAGAAGAGTATTTTTTTGAACTGTCTTATTGGGAAAAGTTGCTTGTAAGGCATAATTTGGATGTGATGCACATTAAAAAAATATATGTGAGAGCATACTGGGGACCTTGCTTAACATGGCAGGAAAATCCAAGGATAGCGAGAAGGCTCATCTGGACATGCAACATTTGGGCATGAGGAAGGATCAGCATCCTTTGGTGATGAATGACAAATACACTTTGCCTTCAGCGTTGTACAGTTTGGGTCAAGATGACAAGGTATATCTATGCAAATTTATGCAAGGTGTCAAGATGCCTGATGGTTACGCGTCTAATATCAAGAGATGTGTGGATGTGCCCAGGTGTAAGCTCTCTGGACTTAAATCTCATGACTGCCATGTTATATTTTAGAAACTATTACCCATTGTGGTTCATTACATACTGCCACAAGAGGTTGTTAAACCACTGATTGAGCTTAGTAGGTTCTTCAATGCAATATGTTTTAAGGAGTTGAGCACCGAAGAGTTAGAAAAATTGAACATTTCGAGTAGAGAGGCTCTTTGTCGTATGGAGATGATCTTCCCACCAGCTTTTTTTGATATCATGATGCATTTGCCAGTTTATCTTGCTGAAGAGGCTAAACTAGGAGGACCTGTATGCTATAGATGGATGTATCCAATAGAGAGGTATCTACATACGTTGAAAGGCTATGTGCGGAACAAAGCCTATCCTGAAGGTTCAATAGCAGAGGGATATATACTAGAGGAGTGCATGACTTTTTGCTTTTGCTTTTTGGATGATGTGGACACAAAGATTAATCGTCCAGAGCGTCATGAAAGGGCTGCAGTGAATGAACCACCAGCAGGTTTAAGCATATTCAGCAACATTGATTATACTAAGAAAGGATTTGCAATTGAGCAACTTACTAGGCTAGATATGCAGCGGATGAGGCACTGGATATTAACAAATTGTGATGAGGTTATTCCATGGGCCAAGTAAGTAGTAACTTTAATTTACTTACATTGGAGTATGCACATACATGTTTTTTTGTTGACTTTGTATTCCCCTCTTTTGCCCGTTATTGTAGTATGCATAAGGATTTACTCAGAAAACAGTGTGTCAGGAATGTTGAACAACGTCATACAGAACAATTTGTAGGCTGGTTCGAGCGTAAGGTGAAGTACAATTTCCTCACAGGTTTTATTGCTTATAGTGCTCATGTACTCATACATTGTTCTTTTATACTTCTTGCAGATGAACATACTTTATGCAAAAGGAAAAACAAGTGATTCCATGCATGCACTTTCTCAGGGACCAGACCATCGGGCACGTGTTTTCAATAGGTGCTTCATCAATGGATTTCTGTTCAGAACTGCTCATGTAGAGAAGAATCTGACTACACAAAATTCTGGTGTTGCTGTGAATGGTGATCCTACTACTGGCAACATCGATTGGTATGGTGTGGTCAAAAAAATTTACGCACTAGATTTCCTGAAATAAAAGGAAGTCATCCTATTTCAATGTGACTGGTACGATGTGCCTGCTGCCAGTAGGAGCAAAGCTAGAGGATTCAACAAGGATCAATATGGTATTATAGATATCGATACAACTCGATTGCGATATTTAAATGAACCTTACATTTTGGGGACACAGGCTCAGCAAGTGTTTTATGTGAAAGGTTCAAAGAAACAAGATTGGAGCACTGTTATTAGAATGAACCCTAGAAATGTGTTCTTCATGCCCGAATTAGACAACCCGAAAGAAATTGATGTTGATTCAATCGATGTCGGAGTCGGAGATATGATCGAATCAGGCACACATGAAGATTTGACAAACTGGACTACGACTGGCATTGAAGGTGTCACCGGTGACGCATCTGTTATTGAAAAGGCTCTTGCTGAGTCTGTACCCGAACCAACAACTATTGACTTAGCAAATGAAGATGAAGAAGACGACACAGACAACTACATCGATGATGGATACATTGCACCTGTGAATTCTACTGTGGACGGAGCGGAAGATGTGTTTTTTGTTTAACTGTCATAATTTGTAGTTCTTTGCAATTAACGATGAATCTAACAATATAATAAACTGAGGATTTGGGATATGGTGGCCTACCAATTCCCCACCGGCTGGCAACCTACCCAATGACCGGAAGGCGGCGTCGGATCCCAAGTTCACCGGAAGGCCATGCTTGATCTCGGTGCGGCGGAAGAGCGGCGGCCGGCGCAGGAGCTCGGGCGGAGCAAATTGGGGCCTTATGTGGGAAGAAGCGATCGAGATAGGGGAACGGGGAAGAATTCATAATGGGCCAGCCCACGTATGAAATCTATTGCGCCAGAGTTCATGGCCACAATTTTTAGTACCACCTCGCTCACGAAGAAGCTCCTTGCCATACTTAAAAAGGGAGGCGCACAAGCACCATTGAAATCCTCTGACTTACCATATGATACACCACCTGATTTGCTACCTGACTGCTTGCTCTTGGTGGGCTCGGTTGGGCTCTCTCTGTGGTTGAGCCTTCTATTGGGCTCCCTATGAGGTTGAGCCTCATCGGGCCCCCTTCGGCAGTGGTCCTTTTTTTTACCTTTCATTTTTTTACTACATACATTGTGCATTTTTTTAGATTAACGAACATTGTAGAACCTACTAAATTCCCAATAATTTTAGTTAAGACTTGTGAAACATATGATTACATGTGACTACGTATGATTACATGCCACTATCTCCGGGGTCTCTTCTTGTGTGTAAATGCGCATTTGGTTTTAAGCCGTTTGTGTAGATGTGCTACTTCAGCAATAAGTGAGTACTACGGAGTAGAAGATGTGTACGTGAAAATGGGCTGGGCGACTGATGTGACTTGATGTTGATCGCCACATTTTACACTGCTGTGACTTGATGTTGATCGCCTACTCAAGTGAGTGTTGGATCCTTTCCACCGTGTTTTTAGGTTACTATGCTAACTGGTAACATTGGAAAAAACTCCAAGAACAAGATAAAACTAGTTCTCACTTACTGAACAAGTTCGACAACATTTACAACATTGACAACATTTACATATGAACTAGTTCTAGTGCACCTTCCGCTCCTTAACTGCCGCCTCCTCCTCCCATTCATTCCTTGCAGCCATGCGCCGGCGGCGTTCCACCTCCATCGCCACCCATTGCTCTTCCCTCCGGGTGGCCTGCTCCGCTTCTGCGGCGGAGATCTCAAGAGTGCGCCTGAGGATGCAGTCCTTAGTCTCCTTTCGTGTGATGGCCCACAGGCGTCGTTCCTCCTCTTCTTGGCGCGCCGTCTCCAAGGAGTGGAGGACGGCAACGTCCTCCAGACATGGCCCCTGCTGAGCCATCGCCAAATCCTCCTCTTCCGAATTGGTCTCCCGATCTGGATCATCCTCGAGGTTGACCTCGAGGTCCGATGAGTCGGACAACGGTGGGGGAGGCGTCGGCGTCAGCGAGCAAGGTGGGGAGGAGGAGCGGTCCGAATCATTGGACGACGGCGAGGGAGGCCGCGTCGTCGGGGAGCGACGAGCGGAGGAGGAAGGGCTGAGCATTGCCCAAGTAGTCTTCAAGCGGCGAGGCATGGTGGCGAGGGCTTGTTGCGGGAGGGTGCATGATAGAGTTGGAGTGCCCGATCTTTCGGTGAGTGGAGATAAATTCGACTTGGTGGAAGTAGACCCTCACGATCCGACTACGACGAGCGAACCCGAAGCGCCAATGCAATCGCTGAACCAACTTCCTGTGGTTACCAACCTTGCCAGCACAAGATCAGCCTGATCACGAAGATCGATTCCTGTCCGCAATCGAAGAACGAACAAGAAAAAGAGGCGAGCAATCTAAATATCAGTCGAAGGTGGAGTTCTGAATCACACAAGGACAGCGCGTATTTGCGCGTGTTCAAGAGTAGCTAAAGCTAGATGTAAAACAAAACTCAAGTCGTAAACAAAAGGGACTCCGACTAAATAAAGGGGGCGCAGCCCCTGGAGTCCGGAGGAGGCGCGACAGCAGGAGGGGGGGGCGCGCGACCAGGGGGAGGGCCACGGCTCCCAACCCTAGGCGTCCCACCTGGGCTGCCCTGTTGGGCCATCTTCTTATTCCGCTGGGCCTTCGTTCCTTAACAGCATGATGAAGTTTAATTCTCTCGCACGGGCCCGAGTGATTGGCCCAACTGGATGATCAACTGTAGTCGCCTGAGGTGGAGGAGCAACTGGAGGCACCTGAGGTGTTGCTGGTGTAGATGTACTCGATGTGTCCTCATCATCCTCCCCTTCTTGAACTGAAGTCGTCCTCGACGGCAACTCATCTCCGCCCGCATACGGTTTCAAATCTGCAACATTAAAACTTGTGGAAACACCAAACTCCACAGGCAGGTCAAGGATATAAGCATTATCATTAATCTTGGTTAGCACTTTAAAAGGACCAGCAGCACATGGCATCAATTTAGAACGACGTAAAGTAGGAAAACGATCCTTTCTCAAATGCAACCAAACCAGATCACCCAGTTCAAAAGTAACATGTTTTCTCCCTTTGCTACCCACAACCTGATATTTAGCATTAGCAGCAGCAATGTTTTGTTGAGTTTGCTCATGCAAGCTAATCATTTGATCAACATGTGCAGTGGCATCTCTGTGTGGGGCATCCTCGACATCAAGTGCAAACAAATCAATGGGCGCCCGAGGAATATAACCATAAACAACCTGAAAGGGACACATCTTTGTAGAAGAATGTGTTGCATGATTATAAGCAAACTCAACATGAGGCAAGCAATCTTCCCAATGTTTCAAGTGTTTATCTAAAAAAGCCCTAAGCATGGTGGACAATGTTTGATTAACCACCTCAGTTTGTCCATCAGTCTGAGGGTGACAAGTGGTGCTAAACAGCAATTTAGTTCCCATTTTATTCCAATTTTATTCCACAATGATCTACAAAAATGACTGAGAAACTTAGCATCACGATCAGAGACTATTGTATTTGGAATACCATGCAAACAAATAATCTCGCGAAAGAACAATTCAACAACATTGCTAGCATCATCAGTCTTATGACAAGGTATAAAATGAGCCATTTTGGAGAAACGATCAACAAACACAAAACTACTGTCCCTCCCCTTCTTAGTTCTAGGCAATCCCAAAACAAAGTCCATAGAAATATCAAGCCAAGGGGCAGTAGGAACAGGCAAAGGCATGTACAAACCATGGTTGTTCAATCGTGACTTAGCTTTCTGGCAAGTAGTGCAGCATGCAACAAGGCGCTCAACATCAGCGCGCATCCGGCGCCAAAGGAAGTGGGCAGCCAGCACTTCATGCGTCTTGTTGACGCCAAAGTGCCCCATGAGACCGCCTCCATGCGCTTCCTGTAACAACAAACAACAAACCGAGCTAGCTGGAACACACAGCTTGTTAGCGCGAAATTTGCCCCATGGTTTGCCATGAATACAATGGGCGAAAGCATCGTTAAAATCAGCATCGTCCACATATTGATCCTTCACAGTTTGCAAGCTAAAGATTTTAAAATCTATCTGTGACAGCATGGTATAGCGACGAGACAAAGCATCAACAATGACATTTTCCTTCCCGCTCTTGTGTTTAATAATGTAAGGGAAAGACTCAATGAATTCTACCCATTTAGCATGACGACGGTTCAGGTTTGTTTGGGTACGAATATGTTTTAAAGCCTCATGATCAGAATGAATTATAAACTCGCGATGCCAAAGGTAGTGCTGCCAAGTATGCAAAGTACGCACTAAAGCATAAAGCTCCTTATCATAAGTAGAATAATTCAAACTAGCACCACTTAATTTCTCGCTAAAGTAAGCAACCGGTTTTCCTTCTTGTAACAAAACAGCACCTAGCCCAATACCGCTACCATCGCATTCAAGCTCAAACACTTTAGTAAAATCAGGCAACTGCAAGAGAGGAGCATTGGTTAACTTATCTTTCAAGGTGCTGAACGCAACCTCTTGCGAATCACTCCAAGCAAAGGGAACATCCTTCTTTGTAAGCTCATGTAGAGGCGCTGCAATGGAGCTAAAATCACGAACAAACCGGCGGTAGAAACCTGCAAGGCCAAGAAAGCTTCGAATTTGTGTGACCGTCGTTGGTGTAGGCCACTCCTGAATGGCATCGATCTTGCTGCTATCCACCTCAATGCCCTGTGGAGTAACAACATAGTCAAGAAACGAGACACGTTGTGTGCAAAACATGCATTTTTCGAGGTTAGCAAATAAATGGGCCGCACGCAACGCATCAAAAACAGCACGTAAATATTCTAAATGCTCTTCCATAGACTTGCTGTAAATGAGGATATCATCAAAATAGACAACTACAAACAATCCTATGAACGGCCTCAGAACTTCATTCATCAAACGCATAAATGTGCTGGGAGCATTTGTCAAACCAAACGGCATAACCAACCATTCATATAACCCAAATTTTGTTTTAAAAGCCATTTTCCATTCATCACCTAATTTCATGCGAATCTGATGGTAGCCACTACGCAAATCAATCTTAGTGAAAATAATGGCACCACTAAGCTCATCTAGCATATCATCAAGGCGTGGTATAGGGTATCCGTAGCGAATGGTAATGTTATTAGTAGCACGACAGTCTACACACATACGCCATAAGCCATCTTTCTTTGGAACAAGTAACACGGGAACGGAGTAAGGGCTAAGAGACTCACGAATATAACCCTTGTCAAGCAACACCTGTACCTGGCGCTAGATTTCCTTCGTCTCATCTGGATTTGTCCGATACGGTGCGCGGTTCGGAAGCTGTGCGCCGGGAATGAGGTGGATCTGGTGCTCAATGCCACGAAGTGGTGGGAGTCCCGGTGGCAAATCTTTTGGAAAGACATCAGCGTACTCCTGCAAAAATGTTAGCATATAAGGGCATAGCATGGCAAAGGAGCATCGCGTAACTCATCAAAATCAGCACATGTGGCAAGCAAAACAGGAGCATTCAACTTGATTTCAGAATTAACAGATGGCGATGCGTCAAGTTGTTTAGCAGTTTTAGCAGCTCTAGCAAGATCATCTTTAAGAATTTGTTCAGGTGTCATTGGATGTATAATTATTTTCTGACCCTTAAACATGAAAGAATAGTGATTTGAACGACCATGATGCAAGCTATCAGTATCATATTGCCATGGTCGCCCAAGTAACAGAGAGCATGCTTCCATGGGAATAACATCACAATCGACAAAATCAGAATAAGCACCCATGGAGAAAGGAACACGGACTGATCGAGTAATTCTAATTTTCCCACCATCATTAAGCCATTGAATGTGATATGGATGTGGATGCTTACGAGTGGGTAAAGATAACTTTTCAACCAGCGTGGTACTCGCCAAATTGTTGCAGCTGCCGCTGTCGATGATGATGCGAATCGACCGCTCCTACACAACGCCCTTGGTATGGAAAAGAGTGTGTCGCTGATTCTTCTCGGACGGGGTGACCTGTGTACTAAGAACACGCTGCACAACAAGACTTTCATACCTATCGGCGTCGCCCGGGTTGACATGTACCTCCATAGCTGCATGGTCAGTGGCAAGCATCGCATGTCGAGTATCTTCAGAATCACTAGCGGAAGAGTACTCACCATCGTCACGAAGAAGCAAAGTGCGCTTGTTCGGACAGTCCCGAATCACGTGGCCAAATCCTTTGCAACGATGACACTGAATATCCCGTGTACGGCCTGTGGGAGGGGCGGCACCTGTGGAAGGGGCAGCGCTTGCAGGTTTGGCTGTTCACTCGCGCGGTGTAGTGGTGGGCGTGGGTGGCGCAGGGAGAGCGGGTGCGGAGTTGGATGTCGAGCTTCTTCCTGCAAAAGAGTTAGAATATGTCTTCGAGCGGCGTCCCTGCACTTCACGTTCAGCTTTGCAAGCATATTCAAATAATGTTGTCATATCTGTGTAGTCCTTATAATCAAGTATATCCTGAATTTCGCGGTTCAAACCACCACGAAAACGTGCCATAGCAGCGTCATTTTCCTCCAATAATCCACAACGAATCATGCCTATTTGTAATTCCTGGAAATATTCCTCAACAGATTTGGAACCTTGCTGAAAACGTTGCATTTTATTAAGCAAATCTCGGGCATAATAAGAAGGCACAAATCTTTGGCGCATAGCAGTTTTTAATTGCTCCCAAGTGGTTGGAATGGTATTGGGATGTTTGTGTTTATATTCACGCCACCAAATTAAAGCAAAATCAGTAAATTCACTAATAGCAGCTTTAACTTGAGAATTAGCAAGAATATCATGGCATGAAAATTTCTGTTCAACTTCTAATTCCCAATCAAGATATGCAGTAGGATCATATTTGCCATTAAAAGGTGGAATTTTAAATTTAATCTTGGAAAAGGAATCATTATCAGGACGGCGTGGCACGCGGCGGGCACGGCCTCGGCGGTCGCCATCGTCCTGGTTCGAGTCACCACCATAACCCTGCTGCAACTCTGCGACTGTTGTGTGAAAGGCATCGAGTCTTGCCACAACTGAGTCGAGTGTGGCCTTAGCGGCCGTCTGTGCAAGGTCGAGCTAATCACACCTCTTGGTCGTCGAGGAGATCGTCGAGTCCAGCTGTTCATGAATCGTCTGAATGTCGGTGACAAGCCCTTCAACTTGTGCCCGTATGCCCTGCAGCTCGTTAGCCCCCGTGTCGACATCATCTGCCATGGTTAGCGCAAATACAAGAACAAAAGCGACGACAAAACAGGGGTGTAACGGCTCACAAGGCGCTCACACTAGTGCTGTTATCAAATTCTTATCCGTTCTTACCACGCACACAGGGGCGAACTGCAACCAACCGGTGGAACTTGTGAAAGATTGGAGGAGCGATTGCCTAGAGAAACAAAAGCTGCTTGTCGTAGAACTATGTGGATTTTTGGGAAGGCTGCACTCAAATGAAGGATTAGCACAATCAAACAATAATGCAAAGTTGAATTATAGTGCCAAACACGTAACAAGAGTTGCTGGTAACAAGGGAAATCGAAAGAACAGAGGCAAAGGTGGAGAGGGCGCACCTCTTTTGTTTTCTTTTTGTTTTGTTTTTTTTTGCAGGGTGCCCAAAACTGATAATATGAACACAGAGGATCACAAACAGCAAATTGCGGCACACACTTTTTCCGAAAGTACAGGGGTATTCCGGTAAAAAAAGAGAGAACCTCAGAAAAATGTACCAAGAAAGAGAGATACGGATATGAAAAGCTGGCACAGGATGCGTGGGGGGTGCGGGGTTCCCCAGGAGTGTCGTGACCCAGGGGGGTTCACGGCGCGCGCAAAGGGAGTTTCCACCGAAACAAAACCGGATCACCTTCCTTCTCCCTGTTGGATTCTTTTTTTTTTTGCTTCTTTCCTTTTTTTTTGCACTTTCCTTTTTTTTTATTGCTTTCTATCTTTCTTTTTTTTTGGACAGGGGAGGGGGCGATCGGAGGGGTGGGATGGCGCGGCACGGTTGTCGCGAAGGGGGCCGGTGGGCGCGGCGTGGTAGGGTTGGCGAGCAGCGGAACGGCGGCGGCGGCGAAAACTAGGGTTAGAGGAAAAATGAGAAACAAGAGATTAAACACAAGTAACCAGCAACAATGGAACGAGTAGGCACACAAATTCAACAAAGATAATTATTGAAAGAATGTGCGAGGCTAAACGGTTGCTGGGACAAGGATCTAACCTGAAAAAAATTTGTTTTGCTTTTTGTGGAATGTAGGAAGGGAAAAACACTCGGTAAAACTCACCGATCAACCTGGAAAGCTGATACCACTTGATAGAGTCGGAGTGCCCGATCTTTCGGTGAGTGGAGATAAATTCGACTTGGTGGAAGTAGACCCTCACGATCTGACTACGACGAGCGAACCCGAAGCACCAATGCAATCACTGAACCAACTTCCTGTGGTTACCAACCTTGCCAGCGCAAGATCAGCCTGATCACGAAGATCGATTCCTATCCGCAATCGAAGAACGAACAAGAAAAAGAGGCGAGCAATCTAAATATCAGTCGAAGGTGGAGTTCTGAATCACACAAGGACAGCGCGTATTTGCGCGTGTTCAAGAGTAGCTAAAGCTAGATGTAAAACAAAACTCAATTCGTAAACAAAAGGGACTCCGACTAAATAAAGGGGGCGCAGCCCCTGGAGTCCAGAGGAGGCGCGACGGCAGGAGGGGGGTGCGCGCGACCAGGGGGAGGGCCGCGGCTCCCAACCCTAGGCGCCCCACCTGGGCTGCCCTATTGGGCCATCTTCTTATTCCGCTCGGCCTTCGTTCCTTAACAGCATGATGAAGTTTAATTCTCTCGCACGGGCCCGAGTGATTGGCCCAACTGGATGATCAACTGTAGTCGCCTGAGGTGGAGGAGCAACTGGAGGCGCCTGAGGTGCTGCTGGTGTAGATGTACTCGTGGTGTCCTCATCAGTGTAGAGGGCTTGTTGTGGGAGGGTGTAGAGGGCTAGTTGTGGGAGGGCCCTTATATATGCGTGCGTGCATGAGAGACAGAGCATTAATGCAACCGCACATTGGGAGAGGAGACGCCTCTTGACTGGGGAAATGAAGGGACACAGAGCAGCCGAAGGACCGGTTAAAGGGCGGCTGGGCGGCGCAAAACGGTGCGAGGCAGGGCATCAACTGCTGTGTTAAAATGGGATATGCATGGGGAACCTGTGCGCACGACGTAATCATGGCACGGGCGCAGTACCGCAGAGCCGCTGGCACATGCGGCGTAATGGCACAATGCCAACAACTCCTTGGAGCTACTGGCATGCTATAGTAGGTAGTGAAAGGTCGAGCTGGACCCACAATGAGCTTTCTGGACTCACTGTGTGTCGCCCGCTTCGTATGCCGCGCGCGCCCACTTCACATGCCATGCCGTTCCTTACTCATTTACTCACCGTGTGTCGCAGGCCGAACCCGCCCGCTCGTCCCGTTCCTCGCAGGTGCTTCCTCCCAGGCTCCGTTCACCGCCCGCTCGCCAACCGTTCCTCGCAGGCACTATTCACCACCCGCAGGGTAGGCAATCCTCGCAGGCGCGGAACACCCGTGTATTACCTCACAAAATTGGGATGCACGGCTAGTTAAAAATATATGATTGCAAAGTTAGCTTCTAAACATGGCCCCATGACTCCAACTCAAGCTTGCGCGCTACTCTCGCCACCGCTGTGGTGCATGCGCGGTGAGGACACCGCGATGGTCTACACATCAAGCCGAGCCCACCACTCAGTTGTGCTGATGTCGTGAGACAAGATAGGCTGAGTGGATGTCGCCTATTGTAATCCGTAGCACTTCATGCTTTCATCAGGAGACAAGACAGGGGCTGCGCGCCTGCGACAACTAGGAGGAGCTGCACGATGGCGAGGCAATGAAAATCTAGGCTAATCCCAATGGACAGTTTCATTTTGATGTTTCCAAGATAGCCACATAAGCAACATGAAAATAAAATTGTGTTTGAAACTACCTCTACAATGCAAAATTTCATGGTGTAGTTTCATATGCATTAGTACATGCAAGACACAAACTGTGTTGGTAACTGTGCATACATGGTTTCATCTAGATGAAAATTTCATGGTGTAGTTTCATATGCATTAGTCTATCTCTTGTTCTCGACCTTAAGTGCTTATGCTTGTTTTTCTACTAGAAGATAATTCCATCTTGGAGAGTCAAGTATCTCAAGTATGAGCAAATTCTAAGTCATTCCAAGAATCTTGGAGAGTCAAGTATGTCAACTTTGACCAAATTATAAGTCATTCCAAGAAACTTGGAGTTTTAAAGTACCTAATTGTAAGTCATTCGAAGAATATTGGAGAGTAAAGTATCTCAACTTTATGGTGTCAACTTAGTTTCATTAGATTGTTCATCTCTATTCCATGCTAATCGATATACTTTCCAATGCAATCCTAATGCTTTCTCTCTCACCAAGGGACATGCCTTATGTTTATTGGCTTCACAGGCATTGACTTCACCAGTGAAGCCATTTTATTTGGATGAGCCATGCCAAAGGGGAGCTTATTGCGTGCCACATGAATATATACATGTACAGATGAAGCAATGTGCATAGTGATTTCAATATTGAACACATTGCTCAAATGTTCCAATTAAACATGCATGAAACATAATGTGTCGATGTATACCAAAACACCTCCTCCTCCTCCCCAGCCAAATTTTTCCCGCTTGCCCTACCCAAATTTCCCCCCTAACCCCGCCGAAATAACCCTTCCATATATTTTTACCAATCCCCATCTACTAAAATTTCGGCGCCATTAATCATGTTTCCTTGACGTTCATGGGGGAGAGGGGGGTGACGACCCGACGACTCTTGGTTCCTTGTCGAGATGGCGACTGAAGAGGACGACAGGAGGCCGAGTCCGCCCCACACTGCCAGCGACCAACACATGGCGACTGGATTCGACGGCAGGAGGCCGACTCCGCCCCACACCGCCGGCGACCAAGAGATGGCGACTGAAGACGATGGTCCTGATGAGTTTTTGTTTGAACCTCCCCGAACTAGGTATGTTTTCTCAGGCTGTTGCAAATCCAATCAAAGATTCGCATAGGGTTATAGTCCTATGTGATATTGGATGATCTAGATACATGCCTAGGGTTATATTCCTATCTCAAATTGGAAGATCTTGATACATGCCTAGTTTCTAGTGCTAGGGTTATATATAGTCCTCTATTGAATTTATAGATTAATATTCTTGTGTAAGAGTAAGGACATTACCTTGGTCAGTGAATGATTGCATATGAGTTTGATTGCAAACTCACTGGTGAGAGGTGGTGTGTAATTATCGATTGCGTCGGGGCACCTTCGGGTCATGAAACTGCCCAGTTCACTTGTGATAGGGCTAATATCACATTTTTTAACTTGGTCTGTTTGAAGTCCAAGCTCGGCTACTGTGGACGTGCCTTCTTGTACTATAAGGAGCGATGTGGTAGGAACACAGCAGCCCTCGTCCCTCTTGATTATGACCACCAAATCCCAGCCATGTTACAAAGCAATTCAAAAGACAGGAAAATCAGGATCCTCCTAACAAGGGATCAACAGACTAACTTGCAGGTAACCATAACTCCCTTGAAGCATCAAAGGGAAACAACTACAGAAGGACGACGGACAGGAGAACAAGTAGATGCTTACAAGATATGGCTTCAAAATCCTGCAGGTAGGTACAATTCCTCCAATCACAATTTATATAAGCTATGTGTTGTATTATCCATTGCACTTACATATTTGTTACATGCAGAATTTAAAGATGATTACAGGGACGAAACCATCAAGACATATAAAGAATGGTTAAGGCGTAAAGAGTATCTTCAAGACATTAGTAATTTCTATTCATTCATTCAGCAATCAAAGTTAATATTACTTGTGAACAAAAAATGTATAGACTGATGTGGATCCATTGTATGATATGCAGTATCTTATTTAGATCAAGATGACAATGATGAAGTTGAAAACCTTCCTGATGACGAAGGTCTTGCAGCCATGCAATCACCACCATCAGATAGGACAACTCATGCTCGACGTGACAAAAAAGCGATAAAAGGAGGACGTGGTGCCCTTAAGGGTTTATCAGCAGCCATAAAGAGGATAAGGAGCGGCTCACAAAAACTTAAAATCAAATTTTCCACAAAGCTGGGAGGTCCTGTAGGCCCTAACGCTCGGTCATTTATGGATGAAATTGTAATGTTTACAAGGAAAAGGGCTCCACTTATTGGAGTCAACAAATGGAAAGACATACATGAAAATGTGAAAAATTCTATAGCATCCAACATACTGGTACGTATGATGTTTAATTCTGTTGCATGATTGCTATAATAATCCTCAAAAGCCAAATACTTCTCCATCTGAATGTGTTCTCACATAAACAGAATAGGTGGGAGCTTGTAGACGTTGATGATGAAAAGGAAAAGATTTGGGCCATCGCGATGGTAGGATACAAAGGATGGAGATCATCACTCAGTGCCACGTACAAGGCGTATGACAGTTACGCAGCAAGAATGAAACACAAGCTAGAAGACCTTGACATTGCAGAATGACACTACCTTATCTTGTATTTTGGATCTCCAGATTTCAAGGTCTCATAGCATTTCCTTTTCAACATTCCATATATCCCATGTATTTATTACTAGTTCGATCAATGCACTATTGATGTACTTTTTTACTTACACCCTGTACAGAAAGCTAGCAACCAGAACTCCAAGAACCGTAAAGAAGCAAAGACGAACCATGTCATGGGGTCCAGATCATTTTCCAACATGAGCCATGAGCAGGTAATGCTTAGACTTGTTGTATGGTACGGTCTTTTTGCATACATGTCAAGCTAATGTGCTTCATTCATGCCGTCTTTAGAGAGACCTGGATACGGGAGAAGAACCAAGTGATTTAAATCTTTGGTTGAGTACTCATATGAAGAATGGGCAATGGTCAGATGAAGCATCTAAGGCTATGTATGTAAGTAATCTACATAGTTCACTGTTAACAACATTATTCTTATTATTTTTAATGTCCAATACCGACACCAATGGTGCTGTTTAAATTAGGACAATGCATGCCTAAGGCTTTCCGAGAGAGATCGCAATGATGATACAAATCCAATCTCCACTACAGAGGAAAATAATGTTTTCCAAATATGCTACAAGCAAAGTACAGGATGCAAAACCCACAGAACCCATGGTCATGGTTACTTGTCTAAAACTCCATCACGCAGTGAATTGCTGAAAACTAAAATCCAAGAGCAAGCCCGTGCTACAGAAGCGGCCAGCCAGAAAAATAATGCGCTCCAACAAAAGGTTGACAAGTTAGAAGAACAACTTGCAAATGAAAAGGTTGAAAGGGAAACGATATTGGAAGAAAAATTGCTACAGATTCAAGAAGAGGAAAATAACAAAAGGCAAGCACTTAGGGAAGATATCATGAAAGAGATGCTATCAAAGTTTGGTGAACAGAGAGAACCCTATTACTACAGGTAAAGGCAATTTGGATATTTGTTACACAAATTGGCATATTGGAATGTGTTTTGTCCCTAAATTACATCCACCTATTTTTCCTATGCAGACTGACCCAAGGAGCATCATCCAAGGTGATGCTATGCCAACAATTGAAAATAAAATGCTAGCAAACATAAAACTAGTACAGTGTCTCGAGATCTTTTTCAAAATAGCAAAAGCAACAATGTTGCAGGAGCATATATTAGTACACGACAACTACTGAATGCTGCTACAAAACATGTGCGCACAAGAAGCCAACAGGTATGCAGAAGTAAACCTGATTTATAATCTATGTTTAAGTGCATCAGTAAACTTAGAGCAGTCTCCTGTGTGCGAATAATATGCTCTGTGCCAGACCACGTGTCCACAAGCACAAGACAAATTACCAAGATCATCTGTGTTTAGTACATACTACTGCACTATGAGACCCTTTTGCTGATGCACTACATTCTTTTTTTTTGGATAGGAACATTCTTCTTCAATGGATCGCATGGGCTCAGAGTCATGACATGGTTGACTCAAGAAAAATTAATGTATTGCATGATTCCTGTAGCCTACATTGCAAGGATTTAGTATTTTGATATACCAACACTAGTTATGAACTATTTTCGATTTGGAATATATATTTGGCACTTTGACTTTATTAATGTCGAGATGGCTTGGTTTTATATTCATGATTCATATTTTGGAGAAACCATTTCGTTGCACAAACAATTCAATATACAAATATATAAAATGCAATCCGTTGCGAAAAACATCTTCCAGTTGCAAAAAGAAATACATCCACCTGTTGCAAAAATAAATAATTGCAGCAACCCCAGTTTGTTGCAACATCTTTTATTGCATCAATATACTTTCAATTGCACAACAACTTATTGCCACGGAAGATAAAAGTTGCAATAATACATAATAACCTTCACCGCTAATTCGTTGCAACATATCATCTTGCTTCTAAATATTGTCCGTTGCAAAATGAGTTATTGCCACCACATATGTTTCCATGGCAATATAGTTTATTTCGACAAAACCAATTGTGTTGCCATATGATCTGTCACAACGTAATATTTTCCGTTGCAAACTGAATTATCGCCTCCAAACATGTTTCCGTGCCAATATAAGTTATTGCCACGAAAGCAGTTGTGTTGCCATAGAAACAGTACCCACATAATAGTTTCCGTTGCAAAACTAATTATTGCCACCGAAAATGGTTCCGTTGCAATATAGTTTATTTCCACGAAAAAAACTTAGTTGCCATAGGATATGTCACAACGTGCAATATATTCTATTACCACCATGTAAATCGTTGCAACACATGCTAATGCAACAAAATCGTCCGTTGCCATACTCTATAATGCAACGAAAATGTGTGTTTCAATTACCATAAATTGCAACGGCCCACAAAAAACGTTGCAAAGAGCTATTGCCACGCCAGTACTTGCCACGCCTGCCAACCAACCAGTCGCCGTTGCAATTGCGAGATATTGCATCGATTTTGGGCATATTGCAATATTTTTCCGCCGTTGCATTAGACCAAAAATCTAGTAGTGACATGTGATGACAAAGGGTCTAGCATGTCTTCGTGGTAGCCACGTGTAGCGACCAGGACCCACCGGTCCACATGTCAAGGCCGTGGGTCAAATATGTCAACGCAGGGCCCACTGTAGAGGTAGGACCTAACCGTCCATGCCTATGAGTATGGGTCCAGCAGGCTGGATGTGGCTAACACGTGTAATTGTAGGTCCCGGTTGACTGGCCCAACATGTCTTTCTAGCAGCAACGTGTGGTGACTGGGACCCAACTGTCCATGAGTTAGGGTTGTGGGTCATATATGTCAACATAGGGTCCACCGAGGAGGTGGGACCAAGCCGTCCACGTGTACGAGTGTGGGCTATTAGGCTGACGTGGCTACCATGTGTACATGCCGATCCCGTTGGGTGGGTCCTGGTGGTCCACGTGTACATGTAGTGGGTCCAGTAGGTAGCCATTGTAGCCACGTGTAGATAAGGGGCCTGCTTGCCTAGTCTAGTGTGTCCACATTGTGGCCACGTGTGATGGTGGTGCTAGCAGATAATAAGGCCTCGGCCTATTTCAAAGTCAGGCCCGAGATTAAATTGATGTGGAGCTGGTCTAGGTTTGAGTGAGCCACCAACATCTACTTGATCCGACCCAGGAAGAGAAACAGGTCCACATGGAAGACAGGTCCACCGAACATAAAATTTGCGGTCGCACGGGTTCAAACACGGGCCAAGGGCAGTGTGGCAGTTGCTATCGACCACTACGCTACTCAAGTGTTTTCGACTAACTCCACACTTGCATTCTTTTTGACCAAATACTCACACACGAGCATGATAGTTACTATTCCTACGCACGCTCAATGAGAAGACGATTGCAATCCCCAAGAAGGGGTGCCTCCTTAACTTCCCAGAGAGGCTGGCGGTCGGTGGCAGTCCCAAGAGGGGTTTTCAAGAACTCATCCTTGTCATCTTCGCCAATTCCCACGCCAGTTTGTAGAGGGGATTTCGAGAACTCCTCCTCTCATCGTCCTCACCATTTCCCAAAAGAGGGGTTTTCAAGAACTCCTACTGTAGCCCCTGCTCAGCCCCCTCTTCGACCACCGTATGTCACGCCGCTCTACCTCTTCAGTGCTCAAGCTCACTGCCGACCACGTGCCGCAGCTCCATCCACGTCGCTGCACGAGCCCTCAGTTGGCCTCTCGTCATGCTCCCCATTGTGCGATGTCGACATCGGCAATCATGGCGGTGAGGCGGCACCCATAGTCGCTGGCGGCGCTCCCTACCTAGGTGGCCAGTGAGATTGCTGGCCACCTCGCTCCAACCTCGGAGCGGCCGATGGCCGACCTCCACAGCCTACAGGCGGCCTGCTCGACCATGCGTAGTGTGTGTGGCAACGCGGCCGTTGGCCGACGCGTGGCACTAGAGCGTTTTGTCTTCACGATGTAGTGGAATGACGGCAACAGCTACGATGTGCTCCTTGCTTGCCTGACCCAAGTTGGCTACTCAGAGGCCTGCTACCTCAATGGGATGGAAGAAGTATTCGGGGAAAACCGCATCCCCCGGCCATGATTCGATGAGCTAGCCCGCGCCGCTGCGGGCGGGCACAATGTGGCGGCTTATGTTGCCGCCGTCTTCCTCTATAGGGCCAATAGTGGTGCCATCGACAATGAGACTATGAGGCAATACATAATACAGGTCGAGGGAGACAAAGAATTGGGGGCTGCGGCGGTGGCAGGCCAACAACAACGCTGCTGATGCTGAGGAACGAGGGGTGTATGCAGTGCCACCTGGCGGCCTAGGAGGTGGGTTGGCCAGCAGATAATAAGGGCACTGGTGCTTCTTCTAGGTGTTCTAGGTATTAATCATTTGTATGATGTGATATGTATTTCCCTGCAAGTTAAAATTTGACAAGGCTGATGTTTAGGGCCCATCCTCACAAGAAAACCCTCACCATCCTCCCAAGAAAACCCTCGCCTTCAATTCCTCCCCTTCATACCCACAAAGCCCTAGCTGTCTAGAACAAATTAAACACCAACACCGAAAACAAGCAATTCAACGAAGAATGAATTAACTCTAAATTATGATGACAGGATTACGAAAACAAACAATTAAACGAGTTCCACATCTCAATCGAGTACACAAACAGGTAGCAATGCCATCCCACTGCAACAACACACGGACAGTACTAATTATCTCCCGTTTGAACTTTGTAACATCCCTAGTTTTAGGGTGCATGTTGAAAGGCTAATTAGGATGGTTAAGGATCAATTTGCACTTAGGACTTAAATCTTGCTATAGTTGAAAATGCAATGCACTAAACACATGAAATGTTACAAGTAGAGGCTAAATTTGACCAAATCAAGTCAAACCAAAGACTAAATATAAAAAGTACTCAAACCAGGGTGGAATGGTAGGAAACATCTCAAAAACCTCAAAAGACTAAATTTGGATTCAAGTTCAAACGCTTAACATGGACAAAAATACAATCAAAAGGCTTAAATTAGGGGCAATTAATAAATTCAAATTTTATATAACAACTCCAATTTTTGCCGGTATAAGAATTGTAGAACTTTTCAAAACAAACAACTTTGCTTATTTGAACTTTCGCTAGTTTTGAGTGCAACACTTTTAAAATTTGAGTCAAAGATCAGCGAAATTTAAAAATCTTTTCAAAATCCTCCAAGTCCTTTAAACAGGCGTTCCGCCAATTTTGGCAGTGTTTATCTCCCAATCTAAAACAGTTTTGAACTTAAGGTCTTTCTAGAAGTTGTAGTTTGAACTTAGGACTGCAACTTTTGTGTTTGAAATTTCTGCTCAAACTTCCTCCAAAACCGTTGTCCCTGCACGCCACGGCGTTCCCATGCGCCACCCTGCGCGTGGTCACCACGCGGCCGTGTCGCGCCGCGACATGCGTCACCGCGATGTTCGTGCAGGCACGGACGCCAATCATCGCTGGTGACAGGACAGCTCAGTGCGCCACACTGCCCAAGAGCCTGCCGGCACCATCTTATCCTCCTGTGCTACATCCCCTTCGCCCAGTTGCCGCGCCATGCTCACGTGCCCACCGCCGCAACGCTCGCCATGTTGTGTCCCCATACTCGCCAGTGCCGCCCGGCTAACCGCCGCGCTGACGGCGACCATACAAACCTGGCGTTCACCCAATCCCTACGCGAGGCAAAGTGGGAGCATCCCGCAACAAATCCGCCACAGCAAAAGGCCGATCAGAGCCCTTGCCGACGCTCCCCGCACCCTCCCTCCCCTCCACCGCAGCAAAGCAGAGCACTGCCGCACCCTCACCGCCAAGCTTTGCCCTCCGGTGCTCCCTGCCGCCTCCTGAGCCCATCGGAGTGCCACACGCTCCACACCACAGCCTCCTGAGTCATCACCAAGCCACCGAAGCCATCGCCGGCATCGGAGAAGAGCTTCCCTCTCTGCCTCCGAGCCCCGCCATGGACCGCTACCTCCGGCCACCCTCCGCCCTTGACTCCCTTAGTGCAAACCCCCGAGGTGAGCCCCTCGACACACCTGAGCCCTCCTTTCACCCTATCCTCGCTGGACTTCGCCGGAATCCTGCCGGAGAAGCCACCGGCCGGGCCAGGGGCCTATTTGCAAGGCCCCAAATCTTTCCAAGGCCCTCGGTGGAAAAAGCCACCGTGGTGTGAAGTTTCAAAAATCTCCAGGACCCCGTGTAAAACCTGTTTAACCTTTTCTTTTTTTAGGATCGAAGCCCTCTAATCTAGCTATTAGAGGGGGGTGAATGATAGCACAAATCACAGCGGAAAACTTTTCACCCTTAAAACAGATTCTGGACACCCCACTAAATCGTATGTCGTTCTTCAACAGTAACTGCTAAAATCGTGAAACATGGCCAGAAAATAATTTATCAAATTATGAAACTAACCCAATAGGAATCACGTCAAACGGAGGTCTAGAACTTGAGATATAAGTAAAACAAGCAGACTGTGTCGAATGATGTCGCGAATTAGCCAAACCCTAATTTCGAGATTAATCAAAAACTAATTAGGCCTAAGCAACCAAACTTATCAGATCACTAACATGAAACCCTAACAGGTTTTGGATGGATAAAAAAAAGTTTAATCATGATGAGTAAGAAAACAATCTAGATCCAAAACCGTAAATATGAATGGACAAACAAAGCAATGAGCGAAGAGGAGAACGAGATTACCAACATATCAACTTACTCAACTTGATCTTTATTCCATCAAAGATGTGTTCAAAAAATGCTTACACAAGCATCCATACAAAATCTCCATGAGATCCCAAAACCCTAGATGAGTTTAGGAAAAATAGAAAAGGCGCAGCCTTCTCGCCGGTCGTTCTGCCATCTCTCGTCACCAACCCTATCCACCGTGATCTCCTTTTATTTCCCAAATCCGACACCTGGACCTGGTCTCCTACTCGGTCACGGCCTGCACCATCTCTAACCAGCTAGCTGGGCCTGCCTGACATAACAGACGGCCAATCATTGCCCATGCATCCGCAGGCACCACCCAAAACAAACAGACACAAAATCTGATTAGGCTTGCATGCAAGGCCTAACACCAGGCCGCACCAAACCAAACCAGCATGCACCTGCACACCTCATCTCACGTAGCCATGCATATATGCTGTGCTCATACACATGCACGCACATACACATAATGCATGCAACATCACGTACACGTCCAGCCACGCCATCCACACCACCATGACTAGGGATCACACTACTAGTCTCTTCTCCGATTAGAACGCTGGCAGTCCCGTTCCAATCAACATCATCTGTCGACACCGAGACACATGCTCGCGCATCGACAAGTCTTCACGCGCATCATTCTCTAGCCCGAACGTCTCACATGACATCCTTGACCGATAGGACCTTAGTTCCTCCCTGAACTTGGTCCCGAAACCTCAGTTCATCCTGAACCTAGTTCCAGTCCGTCACCGACCACGTTCCGCCTCAAGCAACACCTGCCCACGAACAAACACGCAACCGCGTACGAGCACAAGTCCACGACTTGACTCAAGATCAGTCCATGCAACACTACTCACATGAGTGTGTTACATCCAAACGAAAACCATCATGAGTGTATCATCACCCTATGTCAATTATGCTAATCACTTTGCAATGCCAATTTCAATATAAACCAATGTTTCATCACACATGATCTCACAATCTCCCCCTTGATGAAATCATTGGCAACACCATAAAAACATTGAACATTGGCATACACTTTCATAAGTATTTTTTCTTAAATCAGAAGAAAATTTTGTTTAAATAAAAAGCAAAGTGAAAAGATCATCACAAAAAAATGATCCATAAAAACTCTCCCCCTTTCTTCTAAAGCAAAATCTCCCCCTGTGAGAAACCAAAGAAGAAGGTAAGAAAGTAAAAGAAAATCCCTCATATGTGCAATGTGAAAAACTCTCCCCCTTTGACAATGGATTCATCAAGAACACAAAGAGAAGAGAACAAAATTATTTTTACGTTTATGGTTTTGTCATTTTTTAATACTAATGAGCATCATAAATCATCCATGTATGTAGTGAATACTCATCCAAGCCTTGCTAGAAAATAGTTGCACCTTCACAGCCATACATATACAATGCAATTTCAGCACAACTAAAAATCAAGTGCAATTAACAATTTATTTGCATGACATGATGTCCCTTTCTTAACTACCTCAATACTTGAAAATTTTGTGCATTTTATTGATGCGTAAAAAAAACTGATTTGTTTTATTGATTGCATTAAAAAAACTGCAAGGAATTATATGCACCATCAGCCTTACTTTTCAACCTAGTCAAGCCTATGTCATTTGACAATAGAAAGCTTAAGAACCAGGTTTCGGTCATACACAACTTCTTCCAAGTTCATATCAAAGTGCAATGATAAGCTATCTCGTTAAGAAGAAGTGCGACAATGCATATTTCCTTGATCTTTCTCATATCATTTTTCATCATATATAACTTTCATAATTTAGAATTAGCACTTTTAGAAACAAGATCAAAGTAGTCAAGAAAGTTTAGCCATGACAAGATTTAATTCAAATTATCATTCCATTTAAATAGTCATGACAAAACGACATCATACATGTATAGATATAAAGATGCAATCACTTTAGCAACACACGGCTTCAAATGTCATACGTGAATAAACTACAATGCTCATTGTATATTTATTATTTTTTTTATGAAGCAAAAATATTTACAGTATGTTACAAAGAGTTCAAAAATCCCCTCAAGACAACCCCATTGGATGGATAACCCCAGGTTCTCCCCGAAGATAAGCAAAACGAGAAGAATCCAAAGGTTTTGTGAAAATGTCTGCCAATTGGTGTTCAGTAGCCACATGGTGAAGTGCCACGTTCCCTTTTTCAACATGATCTCTAAGAAAGTGAAATCTAATATCGATATGCTTTGTTCTGGAATGTTGCACAGGATTCTTAGCAATACAAATAGCACTAGTGTTGTCATAGAAAAGTGGAACATTCTCCAAAGTAACCCTATAATCTTTAAGTGTAGCTACTATCCAAAGAATTTGAGAACAACAACTAGCAGCAGCCACATATTCAGATTCAGCAGTAGATTGTGCAACAGAAGATTGTTTTCGAGATGACCATGCAATAAGTGAATTACCAAAGAAAAAACATGCACCGGAAGTACTTTTGCTATCAATTCTACAACCGCCAAAATCAGCATCAGAAAATGCTCTTAAGCTAATACATGAGGAAGCAGAAAGCCATATACCAAAATCTTTAGTGCCATGAATATACCTGAGAATCCTTTTGACAGCTTGCTGATGTGAAGCACGTGGGGAAGCTTGAAACCGAGCACACAAACACACAGCAAATTGAATATCCGGTCTTGAGGCAGTGAGATACAAAAGTGAACCAATCATACTCCTGTACTCTTTTTGATCAACTGGCTCACCATCCTCATCAGGATCTAGCGTTGATGTAGCTCCTATTGGTGTCATAATAGGTTTGCTATTTTCCATTCCAAAATAGCGTAGAAGATCCTTTGTATACTTACTTTGATGCACAAATATACCATCTTTTGTTTGTTTGACTTGTAATCCCAAAAAGTATGTCAATTCTCCCATCATGCTCATCTCAAATTCTTTGCTCATGATTTCTAAAAACTGGGACACCAAAGTATGAGAGCAACAACCAAAGATGATATCATCCACATAAATCTGAACGAATAATTGATCATTGCCTTGCTTTTAAGAACAAAGAGGTTTTGTCAACCTTTCCCATGGAAAACCCCTTTTCTAATAAAAAGTTTTGCAACTATCGTACCATGCTCTAGGAGCTTGTTTTAAACCATACAAAGCTTTTGACAACTTAAAAACATGATCTGGATACTTAGGATTTTCAAAGCCCGGTGGTTTCTTAACATAAACTTCCTCATTGATAAAACCATTTAAAAAAGCACTTTTTACATCCATTTGATAAAGTCTAAAACCTTTGGATGCAGGAAAGGCTAACAAAATTCTAATGGCTTCCAATCTAGCAACAGGAGCAAAGGTTTCATCAAAATCTAATCCTTCTATTTGTGTAAAACCTTGAGCAACCAACCTTGCTTTGTTCCTGACAACAACACCATCCTCACTTTGTTTTTTTTTAAAAAACCCATTTAGTTCCAATTATAGAATGGCCAGGAGGTGGTGAAACAAGTTTCCAGACTTTATTACGTTCAAAATTCTCTAATTCTTCATGCATGGCATTGATCCAAGATTCGTCAGTTAATGCGTGTGATACATCTTTGGGTTCAAAAGAGGCAACAAAAGCAGAATGAGCATACGAGTTAGAATCATGAAACCTGGACCGTGTGACTCTCTCATGTAGATTTCCAATCATTTGTTGAGATGGATGTTTTCTCTGTATGTGCAAAGGAGCTGTAGCTTCAGAAACTTCACTTTCGCCTTGATTTTCAACATGCACAGATGATGTTGAAACTTGAAAATGCTGAGTCGTAGGTCATGTAGTAGTAGGAACAGGAGGTTCTATGACCGGTTGTATAGGAGAAGTCAATACTTCATCTTCATCATCCTCATTGTCTTCATCAATAAAAATGCTCTCCCCCTGAAATTCTGCACGTGTACCTACGACACTTGGACTAGCGCCTCGACTAGCCTCATCAAAAGTAACTTCACAGATTTCTATTATTTTGTTAGTCTCCAAAACTAGAACACGATAGCCACGTGAATGAGCAGAATACCCAAGGAAAATAGCATCAGTTGATCTAGCTTCAAACTTATCTAAGTTTCCAGATTTCAACACAAAGCATTTGCATCCAAATACACGAAAGTGAGAAACAGTAGGCCTATGTTCAAATCGCAGCTCATAAGGAGTTCTACCAAGCTTTGATCTCACAAACACACGATTTGAAACATAGCATGCAGTAGATATAGCTTCGGCCCAAAACTTTCTAGGAGTAGAAAATTCATCTAGCATGGTCCTAGCCATCTCAACCAAAGTTCTATTTTTTCTTTCAACTACACCATTTTGTTGTGGTACTCTAGGTGATGAAAATTGATGTTTAATACCTTTTTCAGCACAAAAGTGAACAAAAGAAGAATTTTTAAACTCAGTACCATTATCACTTCTAATTGCTCTAAGAGCTCCTGGCATTTCAACAGATAATCTAAGAACAAGACTTCTAAAATGACTAAAAGCCTCATCTTTAGATGCCATAAAGAAAACCCAAGAATATCTAGAGAAATCATCAACAATGACAAGTATGTACCATTTACCACCAAAAGATTGAACACGTGAAGGTCCAACTGTGTCAAGGTGTAGAAGCTGTCCCGGTGCTTTTGTCATTACCATAGTAAGAGGTGGATGTGAACCTGCATGCATCTTACCATGTCTACAAGAAGAGCATACTAAATTGCTATCACCCTTCAATTTAGGCAAGCCACGTATAAGGTCTAAACCACTTACACGAGATAAATGATCAAAACCAACAAGACCAAGTCTACGATGCCAAAAGAATAAATCTTTAGAGTCATTAGCAACTAGACACCTATACTTAGAAGCAAGCGATGCATCAAAGTCAGCTTTAAATACTCTTCCAGAACATGAAATCTTAAAGACAAGATCCCCTGAAGCATCTAATACTTTGCATTGATTTTTCTTAAAACACACCTCGAGATCTTCGTCAATCATTTGTGAAACAGAATCCCTGAACATAAACTTGTCACTTACCATTACTATACCTTTTGCCACAACCGCAAAAGTAGAACCATCTCCAAAGGTAACACTTTCAGCACGAGATGCACCTGTAAGGGAGGAGAACCAATTCTTATCACCGGACATGTGCCATGAGCATCCAGAATCCACTAGCGATATGTTCTCCTTCCTCGCGCAAGAAGCCTACATAGAACTAGAAGGTGCCGAGGCCTTAGTACTGGGGTTAGAAATAAAACATTTAGGAATCCAGTACTGAGACACACGACGAAAGCCCATAGGTACAACACAAGTATTTTTATGATAAAATTCAGATCTTCCTTTACTCATGTTTCTAGCAACAAAAGGTGTTTGCTTCACCCTATGCACAAAGCGAGGTGCCTCAACCTCACGAGGGACAAAATGTGGACTTCTGAAATTATACCTAGCCTTAGCCCTTTCTTTTCTTTGTTGTTTAGCTAATCTAAAGCAAAATTCTTTCTTATGTCCATCTCTACCACAATGAGAACAAGTGTACTTGACTTTATGTTTCACTTGAGAGATAGAAGCAACATTTGCAATCATTGTGCTAGTAGATGACATAATTCCAGCAGATTTAAACACCATCTTTTTAGGCTCAACACGAGTTTCAAATTTTCCACTACCAAGAGACTTAACAATAGTAGGGGCATTATTCTTGTAGTGAGCATAAGGATCAAAGCCTAAACCAGTTTTATGTTTCGAAGAGCTTGTCTTTTGTTCCAAAATTTGATTCAAACTTTTGGTTCCCATTTTATTTTGCAAATACTCAATGCGTTTCAAAAGGGTGGAACAATTATTACAAGTACTATGCATGGGTTCCTTTTGTTTACGACAATTAGAGCAAGAAAGAACTTCATGTGTGGAAAAATCATGTTTCAGCTGATCAACTCTAGCATTAGCATCTTTCAACTTCATCTCAAGAATATTGCAATTATCACAAGATGTTGGTTCATCAGTTACACAAACATGATTCTCGGTTTTCTCTTTTTCAACATTAAATTGTTCTATCAAAACACAATGTTCATCTCTAAGAGTAGTAAGCTCAGAAAATATTAAGTCACAGGATTTGCATGCATCATCATCAGGAATCAAGAAAATATTAAGTCACAGGATTTGCATGCATCATCATCAGGAATCAAGGATTTAAGTCTATTAATTTCAGCATTCAACGATTCAACAATAAAATCATGTTTTTTAATTTTCTTGTTACGTTTATCAAGCAATTTACCAAGACGAGCAACTGCAATAGCTAAGTCATCATAAGTAGGTTCTACCTCATTAAAATTGTTGTCTTGTTCTGTTGGGATACGAGGTAGGCTACGCTAGCACAAAACAAAATTTTCTACCGCGTATAACCAGGAAGAACTGCCGTATAAGGATCACGGGATTACCACTCGACGCACTACTGGTGCGGAAGATGTAGATATGCGTCGGTGCAGAGAAGACGATCACGTAGTCGTACGTAGTTGATCAACGTAGTCGTACGTAGTCGATCACGTCCAGCAGCTCCTCAGCAGCTCGTCCACGTGCAGCAAGATCGCCTCCGGTGCCGCGGCTCGTCGTCGGCTCGTCGTGGCTCGTCGATGGCTCGTCCAAGTGCTGCAGGTGCAACACCTCCAAGGTATCCACACGTGTAGGGAGGAAGCGTCGCAAGCCGGACTGCTAGATCCGCGAGTTGCAACAAGCGAGGGCGTGGGAGGCGCGGCAAGTGTGTTCAGCCAAAAGGTGTGAAACCCTAGGGCGCCCCCACCCCTCTATTTATAGGGGTTCCTGATGGGCCTCTGGATCCGAGGCCCATTAGTACTCCTAAACCTAATCCAACTCGGATCAGATCCGAATTGGGCTTCCAGCCCCTTAAGTGTGTGACCCTATGGGTTCGGATACGTATAGACATGGCCCGAGTACTCCTACTCGGCCCAATAGTCGGTAGCGGCCTCTAGCAAGACGTGCCAACTCCTATACGCATACGAAGATCATATCAGACGAACCATCACAACATAATATACATGCTATTCCCTTTGCCTCACGATATTTGGTCTAGCTTCAAGCCGACCGCTCTTTCTCGATCCTGTGATTCGGAATCCCTTTGTAGGTTAACTCTTAACCGTACGTAGCATGGCCATGCATTTTCGGATCCGATCACTCGAGGGGCCCAGAGATATCACTCTCAATCAGAGAGGGGCAAATCCCATCTTGATTGACCATGTCTCATAGCATGCTTCTTGACAAACCCGAAAGCTACCTTTATAACTACCCTGTTACGGCGTAGCGTTTGATAGCCCCTAAGTAGGTCAATCCACATCTAGAGTACATGCGACAATCTCAGGTCTAAGGACAAAGCGTATATGTTGCTTAAAGAGAGAACTACTTCTCGTGTTGGGTCAGTCCTAACACATGTCTCCACATGTGTCCACATTATTAGTTCAACATCTCCATGTCCATGACTTGTGAAACATAGTCATCAACTAATACATGTGCTAGTCTAATATTCATGTGTGTCCTCACATGAACTCCGACTAGGGACAACTTTAGAATAACCATACAAGTAAAGAGTTTTCACATACAATTCACATAATTGCAAATCAATTCAAGTAGCCTTTAATGGATATTCAATGAACACAATATACAAATCATGGATACAAATGGAATATCATCATCTCCATGATTGCCTCTAGGGCATACCTCCAACAGTCTCCCACTTGCACTAGAGTCAATCTAGAAGGTACCTAATACCCATAGCTCTTACATGCGCATCATGCTTAGCCTGTGGGAGTGGTTTTGTCAACGGATCAGAAATGTTCAGATCCGTGTGTATTTTGCATATCTTGATCTCACCCCGGTTAACAAAGTCTCGAATGAGATGAAATCGCCGCATTACGTGTTTGTTCTTCTGGTGGTTCCTTGGCTCCTTTGCTTGCGCAATTGCCCCATTGTTATCACAGTAGAGATTCAATGGGCTGGACGCATTCGGGAACACACCAAGCTCAATGAGGAAATTCCTTATCCAAACACCTTCCTTCGCGGCTTCCGAAGCCGCGATGTACTCGGCTTCTGTCGTAGAATCGGCCACCGTCTCCTGCTTGGAACTCTTCCAACTAACAGCACCACCATTCAGCGTGAACACAAATCCTGATTGTGACTTTGAATCATCTCTGTCGGTTTGGAAACTAGCATCGGTGTAACCTGTTACAACGAGCTCCTCCTGACCTCCATAGATGAGGAACATATCTTTAGTCCTTCTCAAGTACTTAAGAATGTTTTTCACCGCTGTCTAGTGACTCTCACCTGGATCAGATTGGTGTCTGCTTGTCATACTTAGCGCATATGAAACATCTGGGCGAGTACTTATCATTGCATACATGATAGATCCAATAGCCGAGGCATATGGCACTCTACTCATGCGATCCCGCTCATCAGCAGTCGAAGGACACTGAGTCTTGCTGAGATGTATGCCATGTGACATAGGCAAGAACCCTTTCTTTGCCTCTTCCATGCTGAACCGCTTCAACACTTTGTCAATGTAAGTATCTTGGCTTAAACCTATAAGCCTTCTCGATCTATCTCTATAGATCTTAATACCCAGAATATATGCCGCTTCCCCTAAGTCCTTCATCGAAAAACTATTTTTCAGTGAAGTCTTTACGGACTCAAGCATAGGAATGTTATTTCCAATCAGTAATATGTCATCCACATATAAGATTAGAAATACTACAGAGCTCCCACTAACCTTCTTGTAAACACAAGACTCTTCTTCGTTCTTGGTGAAGTCAAACCCTTTGACTACTTCATCAAAATGAATGTTCCAACTCCTAGATGCTTGCTTCAATCCATAAATGGATCTCTGAAGCTTGCATACCTTTCCAGCATTTTTCGGATCGACAAAACCCTCGGGCTGTATCATATACACGTCCTCAGCTAGGTTTCCATTCAGGAAAGCTATCTTGACATCCATCTGCCATATCTCATAATCGAAATAGGCAGCTATAGCTAGAATAATCCGAATGGACTTAAGCATCACTACGGGCGAGAAGGTCTCGTCGTAGTCAACTCCTTGAACTTGTCGAAAACCTTTTGCGACAAGTCGTGCTTTGTAGATGTCAACATTTCCATCCATGTCCTTTTTCTTCTTATAGATCCACTTGCGCTCTATGGCTTTAACACCATCAGGCGGGTCAACCAAGTTCCAAACTTGATTGTCTCCCATGGACTCTATTTCGGATTGCATGGCACTCTGCCATTTTTCGGAGTCTGGGTCCATCATTGCTTCTGCATATGTCGCAGGCTCATCATTGTCCAACAATAATATTTCTCGCATTTCGCGGAGCCTTGCCGACCTTCGTGGTTGTGGCGGTGCTTCTCTTGCCATGGGTATCTCAACTTGTTCTGCTACGTTAGCATCACTCATTGATTCTTGCCTGATTGGCTCATCTTGAACTTCTTCAAGATGCACTGTCTTTCCACTCTTTTCTCCTTTGAGAAACTCTTTCTCTAGGAAAACCCCGTTCCGAGCGACAAACACTTTGCCTTCTGATCGGTTGTAGAAATAATATCCCAAAGTTTCCTTTGGATATCCCACGAAAATGCACTTATCCGACTTGGGTGTGATCTTGTCCGACAGAAGTCGCTTGACAAACACTTCACATCCCCAAATCTTTAGAAAAGACAAACTAGGAACCTTTCCAGTCCACATCTCATATGGTGTCTTAACTACGGATTTAGATGGTACCCTATTAAGTGTGAAAGCTGCTGTTTCTAGAGCGTATCCCCAAAATGACAACGGTAGGTCCGACTGGCTCATCATTGATCGAACCATGTCTAACAAAGTTCGATTACGTCGCTTGGACACACCGTTTCTCTGAGGTGTTCCAGGCGGCGTAAGTTGTGGAACAATTCCGCAACTCTTTAGATGATTGCTAAACTCGTGGCTCAAATACTCGCCTCCACGATCAGATCGTAAGGCCTTAATTTTCTTGCCACGCTGATTTTCAACTTCATTCTGAAATTCCTTGAACTTTTCAAAGGTTTCAGACTTGTGCCTCATCAAGTAGACATAGCCATATCTACTAAAATCATCAGTGAAAGTTATGAAGTATTGGAATCCTCCTCTAGCCATCGTGCTCATTGGTCCGCATACATCACTATGTACGAGTTCCAACAAGTCTACTGCTCTCTCAGGAAATCCTGTGAAAGGCGTCTTGGTCATCTTGCCTAGCAAGCAAGCCTCACATGTCTCGTATGATTCAAAATCAAACGAAGTTAGAAGTCCATCAGAATGGAGCTTCTTCATGCGCTTATCACTTATATGACCCAAACGACAATGCCACAAGTAGGTAGGACTCAAATCATTAGGCCGAGGCCTTTTAGCACTTACATTACAGACAGGTGAACCATCAAGATTTAAAACAAACAATCCATTCACAATGGGTGCAAAAGCCATAAACATATTATTCTTAGAGATCACACAACCATTGTTTTCACTCACAAATGAATAACCATCCTTCATCAAACATGAAGGAGATAAAATGTTTCGACTTAAACTAGGAACAAAATAACAATTATTCAACTCCATAATAAATCCTGACGGGAGGTGGAGTTGCATCGTCCCGACGGTCAAAGCAGCAACTCTTGCATTATTGCCCACGCGGAAATCAACTTCTCCTCTTTCCACGCTTCTACTTTCTTATCATTCCCTGCATCGAATTGCAAATATGAGCAACCGATCCGGTATCAAATACCCAAGAATTAATAACTGTATCAGCGAGAAATATGTTGTCTATAACATAAACAACAAGCGTACCTGAGGTAGAAGTACTCTTACTTCCGCCGTTCTTCAACGAAGCTAGGTACTGCTTGCAGTTTCTCTTCCAGTGACCAAGTTCATGACAGTAAAAGCACTCTTTATCTGGAGCAGGTCCAGCTTTAGCCTTGGGCGGTGGGTTTGGCTTGGACGTTCCAGCCTTGCCCTTCTTCTTCCAAGAATTGCCCTTCTTCTTAAAAGTAGGCTTGTTCTGTACAGCCATCACATGGCTGGTACTAGCGCTTTTCTTAATGTCTACCTCTGCTGTCTTGAGCATACCACACAGCTCATTCAGACCCTTCTCCGTCCCATGCATATGGTAGTTCGAGATGAAGTTCCCATAGCTAGGCGGAAGAGATGAGAGAATGAAGTCAGTGGCCAACTCTTTGCCCATTGGGAAGCCCAGCTTCTCCAATCGCTGAGTGTAACCAACCATCTTGATTACATGTGGTCCTACTGCTGCGCCTTCTGCTAACTTGCACTCCAGAAAGGCTTTGGACACATTGAACCTTTCGGTCCTAGCCTGTGTCTGGAACATGTCC
Organism: Setaria viridis; assembly: GCF_005286985.2. Classification (NCBI taxonomy): domain Eukaryota; kingdom Viridiplantae; phylum Streptophyta; class Magnoliopsida; order Poales; family Poaceae; genus Setaria; species Setaria viridis. The sequence goes on along the minus strand of NC_048270.2, from coordinate 17,053,533 downwards.
TTGAGCGCCACGATCATATCGTAAGCCTCATGATTTGTTTCGAACTGCATCTGCAGCTCGGGTTCCATGCAAGCAAGCATAAGGCAGCTTACCTCAAGATTAGCATCAAATGCCTTCTTGTAAGCAGCCTTAACGGCAGCAGATGCATCATCAGCAGGTACTGGTGGTAGTGGGGTGTCTAGAACATCTTCCTTTTTCTCAGCCCTGAGAACAATTCTCAGGTTACGGATCCAATCCGAGTAGTTTGTTCCATTCAACTTGTCCTTCTCAAGGACCGAACGCAAAGCAAACGATGCGGTGGTGTTGCTAGGTGCCATTTAATCTACAACAAAAGTAATGCAAAATACACTAAGACAAACGTATCCATGATAGAGCAAATTACTTTAAACTATTTTAACAGAATCTACTCCCACTAAAATCAATATCCCTCTATTGAAACTTAGTGATTCAGGATCCACAACTAACAAGTCCACTAGTGAGCTTTAGCATCACCGCTAGCAAACGAGGTAGATCGGTAAGCAACTTTTGCTATCATATCAACATATGACTCCTGTTGTTGGGTGACATCTCTATGTCTCGGCGCCCAACCTTTATGCCCCAAGGTCCTTAACCGTTAAGATGACCTCGTTAAGCTAACCAACCCTTATGCGTGTAAGTGTCCGATACAAACCCGTCTAGTCAAGGAAAACTAGTGGCACCCTAATTTCATAGACCCACCACTAATTGTACAAGACATGGGACGGTGCAAGTTTTAGTTGGGAGGGCATACTAACTTAAACTTTGCGAGGGATCGTTCTACTTCTAACATCACAGCATGCAGAAAGTAAAACATAAATAGAATAGCATTCACACAGCTTGTGACACAGTATGACCCGTTTTCATATGGTGATCTCCATCTCCATAGAACCTGTTCACCATGGTGATCTCCATCTCCATGTTCCATGTGCGCCATCCTTCTGGTGATGAGTCCTCCAAGAACTAGAGCATGCTATTACGCCTAATAGCTAGTAAAGAATCTAGTAATGAAGATTACACAGTTGCTTGGATCATCACAGATTGGTACGCAGACCATCAAATACATTAAAGTGACAACACATATGGCTCCTGCCGTGTTGCCGTACGCGTGACACGCAGGTCACGAATGAGTTACACACATGCATCACATACACAAGTGGGCCATACTGATCACAAGATATATACATACATCCTGCAAAAGAGAGTTAGGCGTCCTAACGTTCCAAACTTTGGAGGCCCGAAACTCCATCTTCCAAGCCGAATTTGGGTAATCTAATCTCGCCGAAAACGGCGAAGCGGTTGAATTTCATGTGTAACTTTTTCTGTAGATCAATTTTCGTATAGAAATCGCCCCGATCCGAGATCGTACCGAAAAGTTACGGCTGATTTACCGCAGCATGCGCATACGGCAAAATCCCGACCCCGGCAGTAGATCCCATCTACTATAGCACATCTAATGCGCCTGGCGTATGACCCTGGATCTCGATTCGACCAATCATATTGATCTTCCCTCACTGCAACTGGGTTTACGTGTATCACTTAACTCCGATGACGGAAACCGACCGGTAGGAGTATGTCGTTACACTACCATTGCAACAAGGGCACGAAATCAGGACATAGATCAAACAGAGAACTCGCATATCTCCATATGCACACATCCCGAATCCAAAAGTAAGCAGCTACGGCTCTGATACCACTGTTGGGATACGAGGTAGGCTACGCTAGCGCAAAACAAAATTTTCTACCGCGTATAACCAGGAAGAACTGCCGTATAAGGATCACGGGATTACCACTCGACGCACTACTGGTGCGGAAGATGTAGATATGCGTCGGTGCAGAGAAGACGATCACGTAGTCGTACGTAGTCGATCAACGTAGTCGTACATAGTCGATCACGTCCAGCTGCTCCTCAGCAGCTCGTCCACGTGCAGCAAGATCGCCTCCGGTGCCGCGGCTCGTCGTCGGCTCGTCGTGGCTCGTCGATGGCTCGTCCAAGTGCTGCAGGCGCAACACCTCCAAGGTATCCACACGTGTAGGGAGGAAGCGTCGCAAGCCGGACTGCTAGATCCGCGAGTTGCAACAAGCGAGGGCGTGGGAGGCACGGCAAGTGTGTTCAGCCAAAAGGTGTGAAACCCTAGGGCGCCCCCACCCCTCTATTTATAGGGGTTCCCGAGGCCCATTAGTACTCCTAAACCTAATCCAACTCGGATCAGATCCGAATTGGGCTTCCAGCCCCTTAAGTGTGTGACCCTATGGGTTCGGATACGTATAGACATGGCCCGAGTACTCCTACTCGGCCCAATAGTCGGTAGCGGCCTCTAGCAAGACGTGCCAACTCCTATACGCATACGAAGATCATATTAGACGAACCATCACAACATAATATACATGCTATTCCCTTTGCCTCACGATATTTGGTCTAGCTTCAAGCCGACCGCTCTTTCTCGATCCTGTGATTCGGAATCCCTTTGTAGGTTAACTCTTAACCGTACGTAGCATGGCCATGCATTTTCGGATCCGATCACTCGAGGGGCCCAGAGATATCACTCTCAATCAAAGAGGGGCAAATCCCATCTTGATTGACCATGTCTCATAGCATGCTTCTTGACAAACCCGAAAGCTACCTTTATAACTACCCTGTTACGGCGTAGCGTTTGATAGCCCCTAAGTAGGTCAATCCACATCTAGAGTACATGCGACAATCTCAGGTCTAAGGACAAAGCGTATATGTTGCTTAAAGAGAGAACTACTTCTCGTGTTGGGTCAGTCCTAACACATGTCTCCACATGTGTCCACATTATTAGTTCAACATCTCCATGTCCATGACTTGTGAAACATAGTCATCAACTAATACATGTGCTAGTCTAATATTCATGTGTGTCCTCACATGAACTCCGACTAGGGACAACTTTAGAATAACCATACAAGTAAAGAGTTTTCACATACAATTCACATAATTGCAAATCAATTCAAGTAGCCTTTAATGGATATTCAATGAACACAATATACAAATCATGGATACAAATGGAATATCATCATCTCCATGATTGCCTCTAGGGCATACCTCCAACATGTTCATCATCTGTCGAGCTATCCTTGCTACTTGCCATGAGACATAAACCAGTCAACTCATGCTTGCTTGGTGTTATATCATCATCGCTGCTCTCCGAGTCCACATCACTCAAATCAACTTGCTGAAGAGCTGAAAGCACACGATGCACAGTCTTGGCACTCACGTATGTCTTCTTCTTGCCATGTCTTTGAGAAAAATTCTTGTCCTTCCAGTTGTTCTTCTCTTTTTCTTTCTCATCCTTTGATGTTCCGGCAGCAAACTTAGGACAATTTGGACAAATGTGATTGAAATCACCACACTCATAACATCTTTGAGGACCAGAATTTCCTCTCTTCCTTGATCTCACATTCTGCAAAGCTTTATTGAAGCGAGTAGAGAGAAGTGCCAAATCATCTTCCGGGAGTTGTTCTAGCTATTCATTGGTTAGTGAAGACAAAGAAGACGAAGCACAGCTAGTGGAAGAGTTATCATCACGAAATTTGCTAGACTGAGAAGATAAAGCAATTGACTTAGAACCATGCTTCCTAGCAAGAACATCTAATTCATGAGTTTTTAATTTAGAATAAAGCACATCTAATGTAAGTGTACTCATGACAGTTGATTCTTGAATAGAGGTTACTTTCATCTCCCAAACAGACATGTCTAAAGCACCAAGTAATTATCTAGCATTAGCAGCATCAGTGTATGTAACTCCAACAGCACGTAAATTGCTAAGAATTTTATTAAAACGTGCAAAGAAATCATCAACAGATTCACTAGGTTTCATCTCAAAGCGCATATAGTCTTTCTTATACATATCCTGACATACCTCTTTTACAGTGTTTGAACCTTCATGGTAATCACATAAAGACTTCCATACCTCATATGCAGATTTGTGGTGAAACACACAATCGAAGTCGCTCCTTCCTAGACCTTGGATGATCAAGTTCCTTGCCTTACTATTGTTCTCCACAGCAGCTCGATTAGCGTTGTTGATTACATCAGGCACAGCAAAAGGAGTAATAACCTTCTCCCAAATCAGCGAGCCTTGCGCCTGAATGTATGCCTCCATCTTCGCTTTCCAGAACTGAAAATCAACACCATTGAGAACACATGGTTTTGTGGAATACCTATCCATTTCTAATAATTCTAATCACCGGTTAAGATAAATTAGAAAACAAACTAGCTCTGGTACCACTTGTAGGATCGAAGCCCTCTAATCTAGCTATCAGAGGGGGGTGAATGATAGCACAAATCACAGCGGAAAACTTTTCACCCTTAAAACAGATTCTGGACACTCCACTAAATCGTATGTCGTTCTTCAACAGTAACTGCTAAAATCGTGAAACTTGGCCAGAAATAATTTATCAAATTATGAAACTAACCCAATAGGAATCACGTCAAACGGAGGTCTTGAACTTGAGATATAAATAAAACAAGCAGACTGTGTCGAATGATGTCGCGAATTAGCCAAAACCTAATTTCGAGATTAATCAAAAACTAATTAGGCCTAACCAACCAAACTTATCAGATCACTAACATGAAACCCTAACACGGTTTTGGATGGATCAAAACAAGTTTAATCATGATGAGTAAGAAAACAATCTAGATCCAAAACCGTAAATATGAATGGACAAACAAAGCAATGAGCGAAGAGGAGAACGAGATTACCAACACATCAACTTACTCAACTTGATCTTTATTCCATCAAAGATGTGTTCAAAAAATGCTTACACAAGCATCCATACAAAATCTCCATGAGATCCCAAAACCCTAGATGAGTTTAGGAAAAACAGAAAAGGCGCAGCCTTCTCGCCCGTCGTTCCGCCGTCTCTCGTCACCAACCCCCTATCCACCGTGATCTCCTTTTATTTCCCAAATCCAACACCTGGACCTGGTCTCCTACTTGGTCACGGCCTGCACCATCTCTAACAAGCTAGCTGGGCCTGCCTGACATAACAGCCGGCCAATCATTGCCCATGCATCCGCAGGCACCACCCAAAACAATCAGACACAAAATCTGATTAGGCTTGCATGCAAGGCCTAACACCAGGCCGTACCAAACCAAACCAGCATGCACCTGCACACCTCATCTCACGTAGCCATGCATATATGCTGTGCTCATACACATGCACGCACATACACATAATGCAAGCAACACCACGTACACGTCCAGCCACGCCATCCACACCACCACGACTAGGGATCACACTACTAGTCTCTTCTCCGATTAGAACGCTGGCAGTCCCGTTCCAATCAACATCATCTGTCGACACCGAGACACATGCTCGCGCATCGATAAGTCTTCACGCGCATCATTCTCTAGCCCGAACGTCTCGCATGACACCCTTGATCGATAGGACCTTAGTTCCTCCCTGAACTTATTCCCGAAACCTCAGTTCCTCCTGAACCTAGTTTCAGTCTGTCACCGACCCCGTTCCGCCTCAAGCAACACCTGCCCACGAACAAACACGCAACCGCGTACGAGCACAAGTCCACGACTTGACTCAAGATCAGTCCATGCAACACTACTCACATGAGTGTGTTACATCCAAACGAAAACCATCATGAGTGTATCATCACCCTATGTCAATTATGCTAATCACTTTGCAATGCCAATTTCAATATAAACCAATGTTTCATCACACATGATCTCACACTTTTTAAAATGGTTTAAATCGGTTGAAACTTTGAAAATGCATAGGAAAATTTACAAAAATGGTAAAAATGCAAAACCAACATTGTTAGACTCTGTCTTGAGTAGTTTTATAGAAAAATGGTTTTGGATAGGTTACTATTGTGTTTTTTAAAGTTTTTATTTTGGGTTTAAGCACATAAAACACGCATCCACCTCTGTTAGAGCACTTGTGTCATGCTTGTTCTAGATATGAATTTTGTGACACACTAGTTTAAGGCAAACCTTGTAATGCTAGGTGTGATCTTATTATTTGCTCTGTAAATGGAAGGAAATAGATAAAAATGCAAGATCACTTTTGTTAGGTTTTTTATGCGTATGTTTAACTAGGAAAAATACTAGCTTCTAGTTGCTACATGTTTTGCCTTGCTCAAATAAATGCATGTAATTAAAATTCACTTAAATTATGATATTTTGAGTTGTTTAAAAATTCAGAAACAGGATAACTTTTCAAATGAGTTTTGAGCAACCCTAAAGTGACCCCACCCTTTCTTTGTGAAATCTATGTTTCTAAAACCTTATATGTGTACACAATCACCATCAAAGTCAACCCGAAGGTTAAATTGTAAAACACTTTATCTCACAAAGAACTCAGTTTAAATCTTAACTTGGGTCACATGTTTAACTTACACTCTACAAAATCTTGTGAATACATCTTGCTTGTGAAAATGTGAACTTGAGTATTGCATATGCATCTCATGTAGAAGCGAACCTCGTAGAGGGAACCTACGAGTTGCTGCCAACTGCGGAGGAAGGATCTGCCGAGCTGCATCACACTGAGGCCGAGGAAGACCCGAGCCAAGCATCAAATGAGCTCCTTACTAACGTAGAACAAGAAGGCAAGCCACAGAGCACAACCTAGTTTTCAAAATTTATGCAATATCTATGTTACTTATGCTTGTGCATTTAAGTTCGTAGGAGTTGATTAAAAACCTAGTTGCATGATCTTATGTGCCCATGATTGAACACTAGTATGGTAGGCCGAGTAGCTACAATGCTAAAGTAGGGTTCGGTAAAAGTCGAGTGATTTCCTATCACTCGCGAGTTATAGGAGTTGATTGCTTACTTATACTACAACCATAAGGATGGTGGACGGGACTGGGTTTGGTTCCAACTTGGTGGTTTTGTCGTATCTGTCTAGCGATAAATATGCTAAGACCGAAATGTGTCAGCGTTTGTGGTCAAGTATTTGAAAGTATTAATCTCATACCTAGTATGGGATAGGGAAGCCTAGTAACTGATTGAACCGGGACATGGCTTTATCCCTACTGTCTCTGGATTGGAGTTTCCCCGGTGCATCCTGTGGGTACAAGTGCAGTCACGGTATGGCGACGTTTTGGGACCGTGGGGCCTTGTATCCAAGGGATGTAGGCCCTGTCTACGTGCTCGGGGATTGACGGGGACGGCTGACATGTGTGGACCCATCGTGGTATGCAATATCATGGGATTAGGTTCACCTTGCAAGGTTAAGAAACTCGATTCGAATCATCTGCCTCTCACAGTTTGAGACTGCTTGATCACTGTGCTACACTGAGTAACAAGTGGCATAGAGAATGATTAATTTAATTATGATGCTTGGAATAAAATGTTTGCTCAACTTGCTTGCTTAGAACAGGTGCTTACCTAGAATGATTAATCTACTAGAACCTGCTGCTAAAACTTGAAAGTAAAGACCTACTTTAGATGCTTTTGGCAAAACAAACCCCTTAGCAAAGAAGCCTCGCATGTCTAGAAGTCGGTGAGTAGTTACCACCTGAAGGGTAAGTCTTGTTGAGTATTAGCATACACAGCCTTACTTTTGGCTATGTTTTCAGGAAATGTTGATTTTGAAGAATTGGTTGCTAGTTTGACTTGGCCGACCCAACTCCCTCCGGGTTGGACGGTCGAGTGGAACCCATCCTCGGATCGTAAGGATCATGTGATTGATATCATGGTCGGCTTCACCATGATGTTTCTACTTCGACGTTTAGTTGCCATCCTTTTTCCACTACTTAAACTTTGAACAATTTACTTTATGCACTTTTTGAACTCTTATAGTGTAATAAATTGAAGTTGAACCTAAGTTATTCTACTTGAAATGTTGTAATCTCTAGAACTCGCCTTTGTGTAAGTATGCTTAATTTCAAGTGGTTTATCGGGTGAAACCCGATGGACTACCACTTTAACTTGATTAAAGTGTCTACCTGCATGTGAGGTGGTGTTAGTACACTTTAGCCAGGTTAATTTGGGTGGTTCTGCCACACGACGATGGCGCATGGCGCGCGGCGACGTGATGGTGAGCCGCGGTCACGTCACCGGTGAGGGTTGGTTGGCAGCCTGCACGAACACCAAGGTGTCGTGTGGCATGGCGCGACGCGCCGTGGCACGGTAACCACGCTCTGGAGTGCGTGTGCCATGGCATGTGTGCGTGCTGGCAGCGAGTTCAAACTAATATTTCTCCAAAAGTTTGAACTAAACTTCAAATTTTTCAAATGTAAGAGTTGTTGTCCACACTACCCTCTACAAAATCTACAAAGGCTCAAGGGTGAAAATCTGGCTAATTTGGGAGATAACAAGGCTCAAACTTTGGTAGAACGCCGGTTTGAAAAGAGTTTGAATTTTCCCCAAATTTGCTAAACTTTGAACTAAAGTTTTGATGCCTTCCACTAAAATTAGGAAAAGTGCAAATAACAAAAGTTGAGTTCTTATATGAAATTTGGTTTTTAACAACTACCCCCAATTAGAGGTTTTGAGGCTTGTTTGAACACTTAGTGCATTCGAAATGTCCATTCACATTGGCATTTGAGTTTTTGGGTGCTTTCTACCTTTTCTCACTTAATTTGGCTTGTTTGCAAGTTTGAGTTCTTGTCTAGCCCTATTTGATTTCAATTTGCCCCTTTTTGTGCTTTACTAACTTGAATTGCATTTGAATGTGCAAGTGGCGAAGATTTGAGTTTGAGGGTGATTTAAGTGCTTAACACACTAATTACCATTTAAAAGCTTAATTGAAACTAGGGATGCTACATCTGACTACTTCTGTGTGGTCCATTCGGGGTTGGGGCTTCACTCTGAAAAACTTCCTAAACAACTGGAAGTGGGGCTAAATGCCCAAGAAGGCCTCGCAGAGGTCCACAAAAATATGGACATGCAAGATCGAGTTGGGGTTGAGGTGGACAAGTTCCAGATTATAGTACCTGAACAAACCCCTGAAGAAGTTGAACGATGGCAGAGCTAGCCCACGCTCAACAAAGTGCGCAAAGATGACTGTCTCATCCGGGTAGCGCTCCAGTGGCCACGGATTGCCGGCTGCTTCCCTCCAGTCGACAAATTCCTTCTCCTGGAGCATATTCGCATTCACCAGTACCTGGATATCCGCCTCCTTCATGATGGACCTCTTCCAGGCACTGGCTTGATTCAACGGCGCTAATTGGTCAGTCTTTCCATACTTGGGCGCCGACAGCCGAATCTCCTTCTCCTTCTCCTTCTTGGTGACCTTGCACTTCTTCGACTCCGCCGCCTTGCTTGAAGATGCTTTCTTGGGTGCCATTGCTCTGATGGTCTTCTGACGCATGAGCTGGATATGGTGGAACTGCCCAAATTAACTTGACTAAAATGCACTTAAGTCGCCTGACACGCGATCATGCACTTTAAGCAAGTCAACTTGGTCGACCATCAGATTTCATCCGATAAACCACTTACAGGATCAAGAAGGATTGCTCACATGAAGGTGAGTAGCACAGAGGTTACAACATTCCCATCACATTAACATAGTTCAACATTTATTACATCAGAGTTTCTGAAATTCAAACAAGTTTGCAAGGTTCAACCAGACGAAACAAACAAGCGGAAGCTAAACGTCGTTACACGATATCATGATGAAGCTGATCATGAAATCAATAATCCCTGCCCTCGCTGTCTGAGGAGGGATCCCACTTGACTGTCTAGCCTGGAGGGAGCTGGGTTGGCCAAGTGGTGCCAGCAGCCAAACTATTGACATCACCTAAAAAGTTAAGCCACAACAAGGCTGAGCAACTAATACTCAGCAAGATTGACCCGACAGGTGATAAATATTATCACCAAAATCTAGACATGCAAGGCTTTTTGGCTTTAGGTTTGTTTTGCCAAAAGCGTCTATAGTCGGTCCTTACTTTCAATATTTTAGATCCAGTTCTACATTCATTAACCAGTCTAGATTAGCAACTTATACTAAGCAAGCATAGTTTTCTAAGCAATTAAAGAACAATCATCAAGATTAATATCCTCATGTTCCATCTTTACTCAGTGCAGAATAGCGATCAAGTAGTCCCAAACTGTGAGAGGTAGACGAATCAATTCGAATTTCTTAACCATGCATGGCGAACCTAATCTCACGACATCCGCGCACCACGAAGGGTTGCTTCACTTGTCAACCGTCCCCGTTGATCCCTTAAGCATGTGTCAGAGCCAACTTTCTTTGGCATGCAATGCTCCATAATCCCGGCCTCTGCCGTACTATGATTGCACTTGCACCCACATGATGCACCATGGGAACGACGTGCCAAGGACAGCTGGAGGGTATGCCACGCCCCAGTTCAATCAGGTATTAGGCTTCCCTATCCCATACTAGGTATGAGATTAGTACTTTCAAACACTTGATCACGAACGCCGACACGTTTCGACCTTAGTCCATTTTTGTGTAGACAGACGGGGCAAACCACCAAGAACCAAACATAAGCCTGGCCCCGTCCAGCATCCTTATAGTTGCTGCGTAAGTAAAACACTCAACTCCTATACTCGCGAGTGACAGGAAATCACTCGACTTTTACCAAGACCTATTAAGCATTGCAGCTATTCGACCTTAGCAACTAGTATTCAGATCAAGGTACTAAGTTCATGCATCTACGCTTTCAATCAACTCCTACAAACGTAAATGCACAATCATAAGCATCAATAACTTGCATAAATTTAGAATAGGGAATTCATGCACCGGGGCTTGCCTTCAGGAAGGGTTAGCGGTTCTTCGAGGTCTTGATCTAGCTCGGGCTCTCCTTCCAAGTGATGAAGCTCCGCGGCAGGTTCTTCCTCCAGTGCGGGAAGGAGCTCATAGGTTCCGTCGGTGAGATTTGCTTCTACATGACATGCACATGCAGGAGTTTAGTTTGAACCCGGCGCGAACACAAACGATGCATAGCATGGATTTCGGTAGAAAGAAAGTTGCCTATAGGCCAGATTCGCCTAAACAAGGTTTTTAACTTTCTTAACTTCGCAAAGGTAGGTAAGGTCGGGTTTTAAACTTGCGGTTGACTTTGATGGTGACAGTGTACTCATTTAGATTCTTGCAACTTAGAGTTTGCACAAAGAGAGAGGGAGGTTGCGTTTGGGGTGGTTCAAGTGCATTAGGCGAGTTATTTACTTCTGAATGTTTTTATGTACCTCTTCAAAAATTACTTATTTTGTAAGAAACTAGACAGAACAAGGACTCCAACAAAAGTGATTTAGTATTTTTCTAATTTTTCCTCGATTTAAGATGCAATTTCCAAGTTTTTGTCGATTTCATTTGAGTTAAAAGAGTCGGATAAGGGAAAACTTATGATCTGACCCTTAGACTTAAGGAATAACTGTACCAGGATCCTTAGATTTAACACAGAGAAGTTCTCGGAATTTACACAGATACCCTCGGTCAAAAGAAAAAGACACAACAGAGCCCTCGGGCGAGGGACAACACTCGGGCGAGGCGGACAGGGTTGGGCGAGGCGGACAGCACTCGGGCAAGGCGGACAGCACTCGGGCGAGGCAGGCAGGGTCGGGAAGAGTTGGAAAGGGGTCAGCAGCTCACCTCCGATCCTACGGACGAGGTCTTGGGGTGGGGAAGAAACAAGCCGGGGCGGAACGAGGAACAGCGGCGGCTCGGGTTGGTCTCGCGGAAACTGGTGGTGGCGATCTGGCAAGATAGGGGCCTCGGAGGCTCCTTGAGTAGGTCAGCGAGCTCTAAGCGACTAAGGTGAAGTTGACGGTGAAGGAGTCGCTGCATGGGCTGGCCGAAGTGGCAGCTCCAAGTGCGGCGGTTAGTGCGGTGGAGAAAAACAGAGCAGGTAGAGCGGCAAAGGCGGTGATGGTGAAGGGAACTCTGGTAAGAGGCTTTCGTACCTTTTTATAGATGCGCGGAAGTGTTCGGAGGAAGGAAACGAGCTCGAGCGGGCGAGAGGATAAGATCAAGGGAGAAGGAAGTGCTCTGCCGCGGCGGTGATTGGTTGGCGCCTCCATTGGCCAGAGAAGCGGAGTTCCGGGGATAGGATCCTTCGGGCATTGGGCAAAGGAGATAGCATCTGGCAAGTGCGGTTTTGCCGGGCGGGAGGATTGGTGAGGCCGAGCGTGCGTCTAGTCGCGTCAAGCGCCGGATTGGGGGCGGCGGCATGGCCGGTACCCGGCGGTGGCGTGGCGTGTGAGGGGAAGGAAGACGCGGGCGCTGGTTGGGCGGTGCGGCTCGCATGCAGGGGAAGGGGAACAGCCTCGGCAGCGATTGGCCAGCACAACGCTCACCCCATCTTGTCGTGGGCGCGGGTTGGGTGTCGAGGCTCCCGTCCTATTGCTTCCTCGTCGGGGATAGGGTGCCGGCGAGCTGCCGGTGGTCGGCGGCCACACGTAGGGCGGCGCACAGGCGAACATGCCCAGATGAGCTAGCGTTGAGGAAACCTCACGCAGAAAACAAGACTGGCTTTTGGGGCCCTCTACTCAAGATTTTTAAACTAAACGTTCGAATGACCCTTGAGCAACTTGTAAAACTGCGGCCGTAGTTCAAATTTATTACAAGTGTTTGCTTAGATTTTGAAAGGATTTGGAGAAAACTTGAGCCAAGGTTTGCCAAAAACCAGAGTTTTCGGACTTAGGCATTTAAGCCGAGTTGGTGAAATTTCAAGAGTTTGGCTATCCTTGACTCGACTTTAGGGCAGTTTCTGGTTTGAAAAAGACCAAGGTGTTATTGAAGGAGTTGCTCTTGGGTCTTAGGACTTCAACTCTGTTAAGGGCTTTTCTCTAGTTTAGTTCAAAAACTTGGAGGAACACACTCGCCAAGAGGCGCGCTCTGGATGGTTTCCAGATTAGAGCTGGAATGCCCAGAGGGCTGAGTTGACTGTTTTACCCAACTTTGACCAAGATTTTGAAGGTTTTCGGGGTAGATTTCAAACTTGCTCCTTAAAGCAATGTTGGTAGGAAAGTTGAGTTCTACCACTCTTAGTTGGACAGATTTTTAAGTTCCCGAGCAGAAATTCGAGTTACGGCTTTGGGCAGTGCCTTAAGCTTGTGAAGGGAAAAAGGGTACTTTCACTTGCCTTAATGTTGCCTGAGTTCTTCTTTAAACACTAAAGACCTATGTTAAGATTAAAGCACCATTTAATTAATCTAGGTTGTTACACTGGAGGGCTACATAGTGGTGGTGGCAGCGCTCGGGATGGCAAGCGGCAGCGCTAGGGCAACAGTGATGAAGATAAGTGGCTCGGGCACAACAGCTGTTGGAGATCACCCAAAAAGATGGTCAACCCCGAAATTGTCCAAATCTAACCCTGCCTCAGGTTCTCGCAAATCCTTTAACCTCAGGGAAAACTCATTGGCTTCGGGTGGACCTTAAAGTGCGGAAAGGTGCCTTTAGCTGCTAATCTGAGAACGATCCCAAAGCCAAGGAAAAGTCCTAGCTTGTTCACTAATGGAATAACCTCGCCATTCAAGATTGACTGTTTTGTGCATGGTGAAAAGATAAAAGCGCCCAAATATACGAAATCACTAGGCGAAGTAACGAGGGGAGATCGTAATTCCCGAAGCAGAGCAAGCCTCCTGACACAGAACCACGGAAACATGGGGAACCTCGAAGATGGCTGAGTCCTTCAGAGCAAGTGCAAGTCAGCAGGGGTGATCGAAGCTATGTATGGCTTTGGGAGTGAAGTCAAGTTGCCCAATGATGTGAACAACGTGGGAGCATAATTTGCGGAACCATGTGAGAGCGCAAATCATGGAGCTGTCCGGCAGCAAAGAGAACGTGATGCGAATATGACCAACTTTTATAGCATATTCTACAAATCTAGTGGTTGAGCAGGGGTAAATGTGTAATGTGGAAAGTTGTCCTAGGCACTATAAAAGGAGGGCCTTACCCTCATGTAAATTTTTACGTGCACTGTTCCAATGAAATGACCACGTAAGTTTTGTATGGCTTTAGAGTCATCCAATCTAGTAGGATTGAGTGCACTTTTGATTGACTCGTTGCGTCTCCAGTGAAGCTAGGAACCAACAACATCTCGGGTGGAACAAAAGGGATAAGATTCCTCCGATATTTATAGCCGTGGTACAGTTAATCGAGGGGCGAGAATTACAGGGAATATTTCATTTTTTAAGCCATCAGTTATCACTGGAACAGTTACTAATTTTTCGGAAGAGATAAGATTTATGAAGGCGAATAGTCACATGCACCAGTGGTTGACCCTTATACCCAAACTAGTCGTGTAATACCTCAGGGGCTGTGTGCCACGTGCTTGTTGGACAAAAGTTTTTCTTCCGGGTTTTAAGGGGGGGAAAGATGTGAAATTACAAGATTGACCCTCATCCTGATTATTCCATTCAACCTAAGGCTCGGGGGCTACTCCATATGGAGTGCGATTTTCATCGCACTTCCATATAATTTTGTCAAGATTGAAGATTGAAGATTCAAGACCAAGTCGAATTAGGCTTGAGCACCTTCTAGCCGCATGGCAGTATTCCAGCACATTCATAGACTCAATCCAATGGAGTACTCAAAGGAGTACCACAGACTAGTCGAAGACGTCTACAGAAGTACTCGGGACTGCTACATTTGACTAAAATGTACTCGGAGGTTTGTCGGCCATACACCTATGGGCCCACCGGGAGGCTTGGACAGCCCTACATATGGAGCTGTACACCAAGATGTATCAGACATGGATACTACAGTGCAGGACGGCGTGGTCTTTGTGGATGACAAGGACTAGTTGAGGATTAGGAAACTATTCGTAGCAATTAGAGTAGTACTCTCTAGTCGAATCCAACTAGTACTCTTGTACAACAACCAACCTGTAACCCTGCCCCCATCAATGTAAGGCGAGGTAGGGACCCCCTCCAAACAATCATCAATTAATACAATTCAATAGACACACAGGACGTAGGGTATTACGCGACATAAACGGCCCAAACCTGTCTAAATCGTGTGTTCGAGTTCACCTTCAAGTTCCTTGTCTTTGGCGAGCCCCACGCATAAAATACTACCTCGGGTACCTCCTCGGTAGTTTGCTGGGTCTAAACAACGACAGCGACGTCGAGGGCGAATGCGGCTAAGTGTTGGGACAAAGGGGATGGGGTTTTTATCCCTCCCCCCTATAGTACTGGGCCTCCCCCAACCCAGTACTAATGGCCTTTAGTATCGGGTGGTGGCTACCATCGGTACTAAAGGACATTTAGTCCACTGTTCTGGATTCACGGCTAAACATATTTGTATTTTCTTTTTTTACAAATGCTGTTATATTAATTTATTGCATAGTAAATCAAATAACATTCATAAAATTTGCAAAAAGAATCTGTTAGCTTGATGTTGATTAGATATACACTATAAAAATATTAGATGCAATTAAATATCGAACATAATAAAGTTATTAATTTAACTATTAATAGGTTATAATGATCATAATACTTATGTTAACTTTAAAATTAGAAAAAATAGATATTTTGACCATGCAAAAATTTAGAAAAATAGTGCCTGTAGTGTTATTAACATGTTTACCATGACTTAGTCACTTACTTGTTTAATTATGCCTAAATTTATTGTTTAATATTTAATGGTCCTAAAAAATAAAAATATTTAATATTTTAACCTTGCAAAAATTAGTTCTTGTTTAATAAAGCGAGATTTTTGCAAATAGTATTGTTAGTAAACCCATAGCATACATTATATATCATTACAATATATTATTACATTAATTTATCACTTGACCACAAAACATAGCATAATAGTTCTAATACATTACACATCATCATCTAATGGAACGTTAATAACCTTCCTCTTAACGAATGTCCCTTGGTTGTGATCGCGGTGTAAGTATAGAGCGTCCTCTTTGGCTAATAGGATGCTTGGGTCAACCTTGACTGAAAATGGAGGAAGATCGTCGAACTGATCCTAATCTTCTGAAATGTTAGTTTTGTCCTCAACTCCAATAATTTTTCTTTTTCCTGGAAGAACTATTTGGTGCTTTTGCTGGTCATCTGACTTATTAGCACCCTTCTGTTCTGGTTTGCTTGACATGTCCTTCATATAGAAAACTTAAGTTACATCATTGACTTGGACAATTGGTTCGTCTCTATAGCAATCTTGTTGAAGTCCACTATTTTCATCACATAGTTGTTTGTCATTATGCCTCCTCCAGTAAGTTTTACGCATTGGCACCGAAACAGAGAGATTTTCTAAGTGTCGGATTTATAAGTCCGGCAGTCCACCAGGGGGTTACCCAAGTGGTTGATTTGTAGGTGAGGACGATTGCGAAACCAGGAACTTGAAGGTGATTGCGAGAACACGAGGGACACAGAGGGTTTTAGATAGGTTTGGGCCTCGAGAGAGTAAGGGCGTGTTTGGTTTCCAGACAAGGAGTGATGGGACAGTCCTGTCCTAATTTTTCAGGATGGGATCATCCCGTCTGATGTTTGGATTCATCCCAGTTTTTTGTTTGGTACAATGGATCGAAAATGAGGGACGACTGGCTTGGGTAACACCGTTAGCTGTAGGTTTTAGTAGGACCCACATGTCATCCTCTTTTCTTTTTTTCTCCCTCAACCTTATCTTCTCCAACCGGCTCCACCCTCGAGCTCCGATGGCGCGCGGTGGAGCTGGACTCGTCCTCACCTGGCGGCCCACAGAGGTTGACTTGCCTAGCCAGCGGCTAGCCTCGCGGTGGAGGCTCAAGCTCGCTGCACCCATCTTCTACTCCCCATCCACGCCCTTGTCTTCTCCCCATCCGTCGCCGCCAAGCAAGGCCATGGGCACGCTGGCCCCATGCCGGAGCTCAAGATCTCCCGGCCAGCGACGCTGCCTCAATCTCGTCACTCAAGGACATCACCTTCGCCGGCCTGGGGTCCTCACCCTCTGCGGCGGTTGGCCTTGAGCGGGACGATGTGTCACGGTGTGCACGGGGGATGACCCCATCTGCCACTTTTGGTGGGATAGGGACATCCCGCATCTGGAGGGTATATTCCCTCCTAAGGATGTCCCCATCCCACATGTTTCTCAACGAAACGCGGGGTGAAGGAGGATCGTCCCGTCCTGTTCCTGGAACTAAACACACCCTAATATCCTACGTCCTGTATGCGTGGATTGTATTGCTTGTGTTTGTTCGATATTGGGATCTAGGATACCCTTGAAGGTGCCCTTGGCCACCTTATATACGCTGATGCCCAAGAGTTACAAGTCAGTTTGAATCTAATCTACCCAGTAGTTACATGGAAAGTAATCTGAGTCGAACTACAACACGTGTTCCATGATATACGGGCAGATTCAGAGTGTCTTGTTGCCTTGATGTGTATGTTGACCATACATCCACGGGCCCACTAGAAGGTCTGTACGGACCCACTCAAGGGATATACTCAAGACATTCGCCAGGACATGAAGACTACACTACAAGGCAACGTAGACTACATGGAACTCCTGAAGGACTAGTCGAAATACAAGGAAACTACTCTGCCAAGCTAGAGTAGAACTCTGTAGCCTTGTCCAACTAGTACTGTTGTACCAAAGGCTACCATGTAACCCTGCTCCCACAGTATATAAGGATGGGCAGGGACCCCAGTGTCAATCGAATACAGAGCATACAACACACAGGATGTAGGGTATTACAAAATCTAGCGGCCTGAACCTATCTAAATCATGTTCCTGCGTCACCATCGACTCCTTGATTTCAGTGACACCCACCAACCAAAACTCTATCTTGGGTACTCCCTTGATAGGTTGCTGAGTTAAAACACCGACAGCTAGCATGCCAGGTAGGGGAAGTCTCCGAAATTCTCCTCGTGAGATCTATGGCTTTAGTCAACATTAAGCCTGCGTTCGTGTTCGAAGCGGGCACAACGTTTGTTTTTGGCTCCTAGATCTGCATCACTGATGGCATTGGAGGTTTCCAATGCCGCATTGTCGAAGAACCAAAGAAGAAGCATCTCGGCGGAAACTCTCATCGACATGAGGCAGAAGATTTCGTCGAGAATTTTGAGATTTTTGATCTGAACAACAATGGGTTCGACCACAACTCGGACTCAATCACAACTCAGACTAGTCCGCGCGAGCAAGCAATTCAGCCATTGTGTGCACCGGATACAAATCCAAGCCATTTTTTTGACAAAAAGGCTACAATTGTCGACATCTCAGAAGCAGATGTGATTGAATGTTTTCAAAATGGTCTCTAGGACCGATGCATGTTCCAAGACTTTGGCAGATGCCGTCCAACGAATGTCAAAGAACTCAAAATTATGGCTCAGTAATGGGAAGATGAACAAGATAAGGAGCACAAAAGGTTTGATGGACACCACAATCACGGGCGTGACAACAATAACCAAGGTAACAACCAAGAACAAGACAGAAACCGCAACGGCGATCACCGAAACAACTACTCGGGCAATCAGAATCGTAAATGCAAACCAGACAGTACCGTTGCAGCAATGTCAAACTCAAGCAAGAACGAACAAACAAACGAAATGATGGCCCTTCATTCAATGAATTACTCAAGAAACAATGTCCATGGCACCCACGCAGCAAGCACGCTGCAATCAACTACTACAACCTTCGTAGAGTTATGCAAGAGTTGCCAAAACCTCCTGCCAACAACAATAACAATAACAACAATAAGGACAACAGCAACGGCAAGATGGATGAAACTGAAAATGGTGAAGACAAGTTCCAGATAACATCTAAGACTGTCAATGTCATTTTCGGCGGAATTCCAGGCTCTACCTCCAAGCAATCCAACAAATTAGTACTTAGAGAAATCATGGCTATCGACCCAGCCACCCCCACACCCCTCAAATGGTATGAGGTACCTATTACTTTCAGCAGAAAGGATCAATGGACCAACTTCTCAAAACCAGGGCATTTTCCTCTGGTACTAGACCCAGTTGTCGTAGGCTCAAGACTAACCAAAGTACTCATCGGCGGCAGCAGTGGACTCAATGTCATTTTCGCAAAAACTTTAAGCAAGATGGGCCTCGACATCACTAAAATGCTTACCCCAACAGATTCTCCCTTTTATGGAATCATCCCAGTCAATGCAGCTATCCCACTAGGACAAGTTGTCTTACCTAGCACTTTCGGTACCAAAGAGCATTACCGCACAAAGTACATCAAGTTCGAGGTGGCTGACTTCGATACTTCTTACCATGCCATCCTCAGAAGACCAGCCCTGGCCAACTTCATGGCCATCCCACACTACATGTACTTGCTACTGAAAATGCCTGGACCGAAAGGAGAACTATCTCTTCGTGGAGACCTGGGACGATCATATGAATGCGACATGAAAGCTGTTGAGATAACTGCGACTACTCAAGTTCCCAGCTCCATGCAACAAGTGTTCATCGTGTCAAAGAAGCTTACCTCGGCAGAACTCGAAATTCCAGAAAACAAGTTAGGAGCTACTAAAGTCAAGCTAGCAAACGATAAGGATTTCAAAACCATTGACCCCAAGACTGGTGACTCAATAAAAATAGCCCTGATTGGAACAAGGCTCGATCCCAAATAGGAAAGCGCGCTCGTCGGTTTCCTTCGGGCAAACCAAGACATCTTCACATGGAAACCGGCCGACATGCCAGGTGTGCCCAAGGAACTGATCGAGCATTCACTCAACGTCGATCCTAAAGCTACTCCAAAAAGACAGTGACTACGAAGATTCGCTCAATACAGAAGAGACGCAATTAAGAAAGAACTAGCCAAATTACTTGTGGCAGGGTTTATAAAGGAAGTTTTTCACCCTGATTGGCTAGCCAACCCAGTTTTAGTTTGAAAGAAGAACAACAACAAGTGGAGGATGAGTGTTGACTACAAAGATCTCAACAAACATTGCCCCAAAGATCCCTTTGGGCTTCCCAGAATCGACAAAGTAGTCGACTCCATAGCCGGATGCGCACTACTCCGCTTCCCTACTTGTTACTCAGAATATCACCAGATAGCACTCAAGGAAGAAGATCAAGCCAAGACTGTGTTCAACACCCCTTTCGAGACATTCTACTACAAGACAATGACCTTCAGGCTAAAGAACGCAGGTGCAACGTATCAATGGGCAATTCAAATGTGCTTTGAGAAACAACTACACCTCAACGTAGAAGCCTACATGAATGATTTTGTAGTCAAAACTAGAAATCTAGATGATTTGATCGCAGACTTGGAAGAAACTTTCACAAGCTTACGAGCATTCCGATGGAAACTCAATCCTACCAAATGTGTTTTCGGCGTACCATCGGGGAAACTACTCGGGTTCATCATCAGTCATCGGGGCATCGAAGCAAATCCTAAGAAAATCTCTACCATTACTAATATGCAAGCCCCAACTGGCATAAAAGATGTGCAGAAGCTCACAGGCTGCATGGCGGCCCTAAACAGATTCATATCAAGACTTGGAGAATGGGGTCTACCTTTCTTAAAATTACTCAAATGACAAGACAAGTTTCAATGGATAGAGGAGGCGGACAAGGCTCTATTACAGCTGAAAGACTTCCTGTCAAAGCCACCGATCCTCACAGCTCCAACACCAAATGAAGACTTGCTCTTGTACATCGCTGCAAGTACTCATGTTATTAGCACAACAATAGTAGTCGAAAGATCTGAACCAGGCCATGTTTACAAAGTCCAGAGACCAATATACTTTGTGAGCAAAGTACTCTCGGACTCCAAGACATGGTACCTGCCGATCCAGAAGTTACTCTATGCCACACTACTCACTTCACGGAAATTGCGACACTACTTCCAGGAACACAGCATATCCGTCATCACAGATTTCCCGCTTGGCAAGATCCTCCACAATTGGGACACCACGGGAAGAATCTCAAAATAGGCAGTAGAACTCGAAGCATTGTCCTTAAAATTTCAACACAGAACAGCAATTAAGTCCCAAGCTCTAGTCGACTTCATGGCTGACTGGAGAGAAAACCAATTGCGTACACTAGTAGAATGCCTTGAACACTGGGTCATGTACTTCGACAGATCTCTCAAGCTTGAAGGAGCCAGTGCGGGAGTACTCTTAATATCCCCAAAAGGTGAACAACTCAATTATGTTCTTCAAATTTTTTGGGAAGTGTCAAATAAAGGAGCCGAGTATGAAGCACTTCTACACGGTCTTCGCCTCGCAATTTCACTGGGCATCAAAAGATTACTAGTCTATGGTGATTCACTAGTAGTCATCAATCAAGTCAATGACGAGTGGGACCATAACAAGAAAACATGGACACATACTACAGGGAGGTCCGCAAACTAGAGAACAAGTTCTTAGGCCTCGAGTTTCACCATGTGGTCCGCGACAACAACGTTGTTGCCGACATTTTATCCAAAATGGGTTCAACATGCATGGAAGTCCCAGCAGGCATCTTTGTTCATGAACTTCGCAAACCATCTATAAAAGAACAAATAAATCCAGCACCTACCAGTAAGGGTCCACCAGAACTTGACCGGGAAATCATGATGATCGAGGTAGACTGGAGGACTCCTTTTATCAACCACATTAAAGAACACAAGCTACCTTCTGACAAGACGCAGGCAAAACAAGTCTCATGACAAGGAAAAAGCTACATTCTAGTCGGAGACAAACTCTACAGAAGAGGAGCGTCATCGGGAGTACTCATGAAGTGTGTCACTTGCAAAGACGGCAAGGACATCTTGGAGGAAATACATAAAGGAATCTGCGGGAATCATGCATCCTCAAGAACAATAGTAGGCAAAGCTTTCAGAGCAGGATTTTAATGGCCAACTGTGCTGGCAGATGCAGTGGAACTAGTCCACAGAGGTCAAGGCTGCCAGTTTTTTGCCAAGCAACAACATGTCCCTGCCTACAAACTCATCACCATACCTCCAACATGGCCTTTCGCATGCTAGGGGCTCGACATGATTGGTCCACTCCCAATAGCCCCAGGAGGATTCAATCGAGTACTCATCGCCATTGATAAGTTCACCAAATGGATCGAAGTGAAACCAGTCACCTGCTCCAAGGCTGATAGGGTTCTCGACTTCTTGGACGAAATAGTTCACCACTATGGTTTTCCAAACAAGATCATCACAGACCTGGGCAATATGATGAAGGGGTAGTAGAAGAAACAAGGCGCTTAGACCTTGATAGCTTGGAAGAATCATGCTATGCAGGACTTGTACAATCAGCAAGATACCTTGAAGGACTACACTGCTATCACGATCAAAACATCAAAGAACATTCTTTCAACATTGGTGACATGGTCCTCAAGCGTATTCAAGACACAACGGGGCCACACAAACTCAACTCACCATGGGAAGGGCCTTACATCGTGTCCAAAGTCATAGGATCAGGATCGTACATGCTACAACATCTCTCTAGCGAAGAAATCGCAAACTCCTAGAACATTGAGCACCTATGCCGTTACTACCCATAGTCAGCAAACTAAGCAGCACTGTACTTAGGCCACCGGCCTCAATCTTTCATTTTTGATTAATAAATTTCCTATCAGCAACTACTGACTACTCATCTTTGCCTATAACTAGCGGCTCGCAAAGGCGGGTTAGCTGCAACTTGAGCTACTTAGCTCTACGAGCCTCTGTGCTCTGACTTCGACTTGTTTTCAACAAGTCAAGCAGCTCGCAAAGGTGGGTCAGCTGCAACTTGAGTACTCAGCTCTAGGAGCCTCTGCACTCTGACTTCCACTTGTTTTCAACAATTCTAGCAGCTCGCAAAGGCTGGTTAGCTGCAACTTGAGCTACTCAGCACTACGAGCCTCTACGCTCTAACTTCAACTTGTTTCAAACAAGTCTACATCTTGAGCTATTCAGCACCACGAGCCCTAGCGCTCTGTTTTTGACTTGTCTATACAAGTCTATACGAGTTCTCTACAATTCATACAGTGGCCTACAGCCGCAATTTGAGCTGTTTCCAGGCTAACAAGTTTCCAAGAACTACTCAGTTCCATAAGCATCAGTCTTTCATAACAGACAGATAAACAGTACACAATACTACTCATCTCATTTCTTACATGCAACTTTCGTATTAATGAAATTTTGTAGGATTACAACAGATAACTCTACTTTAAGAAGTCGGAGTGTTCAGAGTACAACACAAGTGCACAAGAATGACTGTAAGAAACTGCCTACTGGCAGTTACAACAGAAGTCCTAGGCTTTTATCATATCACAAGGATACACTTGAGCCTGGTGACTACTCGCAGTCCATGAGGAAGAACCGCCAAGAGGCAGGGAGTGCATGCAAGGAAGCTGCGCTCTAGGCAGTTGTGCCCTTTTCCTCCCCTCGGCAGTGGCATAGACGGAGACTGGGACTCCATGCACTCCAATTCCGCTACCCTCCGTCAACACCCTCTCCCTCTTACAAGTACTCAGAATTGGAATTCTAGTACACATTGTGTAGTTGAGTCTCATCCTGAGACATTGCAGAGAGAGTGAGCAGTCGGCACCACGCCTCCATCCTCAACCAGACAACTGGATAAAGTCCATGAAGTTCATCATCCTTCACCTGCGGGCTCCAGCATGGTTACTACCAGAGAGTAGGAGAAAAGACTGAGCACATAGCAAATCCTCCTATGAGGATTCTTCTAGCATCGCAGTTATCTCTCCTAGCGAGGAGATTTGTGGAGGGAATGTGGAACCTCACTATGAGAAATCTTTTAGCACCGAAGCGCTTACTAGAAATTTGCTACTATCAAAGAGAAGCAACCTAAGGCCAACCATCACTATAATCGGATCCATGTCTCAGCAACGGCAGCTGGGGGGACTATTTATAGCCGGAAGGTCAGACAGAATAAGCGCATCCGTGACTACACAGAAACTCGACTCTTCCTACTCAAGGACAAAACCCACGTGAAAGCAAGACTAATCACCAACTCAATCGGGGTCTAAGTGGAAGACTACTCGCAAGACTACCCATTGGAGAGATGCAAGCAAGTGCTCATCGAATATACAATGGTCAACACCCCAAGAGAAATAGCAGATACTTGTTCAGACACATCAAGTCTATCGGCAAAACTACAAGTCAATACAGCGACCTGAGACTAATCTAAATTGATAAAGCCCGCTACACGCTCGACAACCGGCTCTAGATCCTCCAAATACTACGTGTATGCTTCATCGCTACAATCTCCGGTGATACCGTCTGCAACCAGCGCCAAATTCGCCTTTGGATAGAAAGACTTTATGATCGCCAGCACCTGCTTGCACACGGATTTTGCCATATTGGTGATCTGGGCCAGCACGTCCCTCAATCTCACGACTAAGGGGCGGGACTCTACTCTTTCCTCAGGAGGCTCCATCACATCAACCAAGGCATGCGCTACGTCAGATAACTCTTTAATATCTTGCTCTTTCTTCTCCAAAGAAACCACATGACTTCTGATAGCAAGCATAGCCTCTGCCAACATAATAACGGAGTTTCACCACTGACCCCTCTCTTTTTCACAGTTTTCCCTTGCTTCCACCAATTGAGCCCTGAGCTGCTCAACCTCATCAGCAGCGTGACTATGAGCATTCCTCCAGTCCAGCACTTGACTGCTAAGTTTGGCTTCCTAACCCTTTAGCTCTATAAAGAACAAAGACAATACGGTCAGAGAGGCCGATAGAATATAGAATTATGATCAACAAGATACGAGTAGAAGTACTCACCCTCAAGTTTCTACTGCAAGGACTTGTTGCGCATTGCTAGACGGCTCCTCTTCACTTCAAAATTATGCCTTTCAATTCGAAAGGACTCAACGGCATCTTGATATTTCTTCAAGAAATCAGTAGTGCTGAGGCGCTCCTCATTAATGTCTTTCTCCAACTGCGCCACACGGCGCACAACCTCACTCTGTTCTTGGACAATTTGGATATTCCTACGAGATTTTTCATTTAAATCCTGCACAACCAAACAACTAGTACTCTTCACGAGTGCAAATGGTGCCAGGCTACGTAATTAAGCACTCAAATGTAGTGCTAAGAACTCACCTGAGTATAAGCCATCATTTGTTGATGCAAGTTCACAAAGTTTGATATCGGTGGCAACTCTTCCAGGGGCCTTTCAAAAATTTTAACTTCCTGTGACAACCCCGGAGCCTCGGCCGCCACACTAGCCCTCACACTCGGCATAAGGATTAGCTGCTGAGAAAAAGAAGCTCCATCCTCTAAAACATCCTTATCTGCTGCATGATCAGCAGTTGGCACACCTTCCTCCCAAGATGTTGTGACATCCTGTGAGACTACTACAGCCCCCTCTTCGATGATCGCCACTGTCGTAGTCACTGCAACCTCAGCTGCGGGGAGAGGATTGTCATTAACAATCTCGGGGGCTGGTAGCGCCGGATCCTCAAGCGAACAAATTACATCCCGCAGTGAGGAAGCTGCAAGAGTCACCGCACCTGTGTCACCAGTTTGCACCAGCTCTTCACTTGTCAAATCGATAACAGGTGCTGCAACCGAGTCCGTGCCCGACAGATTTTCAACCTGTTCCGAGCTTGCTTCTTCAAGAACAGTATCCTCAAAAGTCCTGATATCAAACACGATTCAAGATTAGGAAAACAATTATTGACAGTGAAGTCGGTAATCACACCATTACAATAGAGTACTTACTTGGCAGACCGGGGAGGAACTCGTTGACATTTCTTCGTCACGGGGACTGGCTGTACACTTGGAGCTGGCTCACTAGCCGGTACGGGTGGCAACTCCTCGGTGTTTTCGCCAAGACCTGAAAGAACCAACTCAGAGACAACGTACGTGCGACTACTACCAGTACTCGCGTACTCACCGCTAGCGGAGACTTCAGGCAAGGTGGCGTCAGAAACTACTTCGGGCGTTTTCACAGTTCCTCTTATGGTAGTTTCTGATGGATCGCCCGCTCCACCACTTGAAAGTTCAAGTTCAACGGCTTCAGCAAACGTCTCCAAAGAAACCATGCTAGCAACCGCGTCTTTAGCTATCACGACTACATCATCAGAAGTAGTCTCGACAGCTCCGTACGTCGCATCCGCGACCTCCTCAATGTCCTCATTCACATCATCAACAACCAGAAAACACAAAACAAATCAATTAGACTACTGACGGAAGCTATATAAATAATCATACTTCAGCAACAAAGGTAAATACCGGTGGTGGAGCTTTAAACGTATCCATATGCTTGCCGACCGATCGCTTATGAACTATGGTCCGTCTCTTTTTTAGCATTGGAGCCTGGACCTCTTCATCACCAGCATCTCCCACTAGACACTTCAAGGTGTCGGTTCCAAACTGACAACCTCTAAGAACTCCAGATTGCACAAAAGGATGATCAAACAACTCAGAGTCAAACAACGCTATATTTGAATCGCCAAGCAGCTCAGAGTCCTCATCATCATCCTCCTCTTCTGCGGGATCATCAGGCAAGCGCATGTAGTACACATATCTCACAATTTTTGCAACATCAGCATTAGGAGGAGGACAAGGAGAAAAGTATAAAAGGACATCATTCTGCATAAGGAATTACTTGTTGGCAAACATGATGACTACTTATTATGGGTACTCAAAAGGAAAGCAAGTTACCTCTCTGGGTTTATACCAGCTGTCAAACTCCTGAATGGACTCATCAACTTCGGGCACTCCTTGGAAGTTCTTAAAAAATTTGCCCAACAAGTCTTCAACCGCTTCATCAAATATATCTTCAATAGGCATCCGCGAAGGATACAGATCGGAGTCCCTCAGCTGAAACCCCACACCTCCGAGTACTGCCAACCTATCTTGACTAGGCTGGGCCTTGCAGCGAAAAAGCTTGCGAAACAAATGAAAATGGAGCTGTATCCCAAAATATGCTTCACAGAGATGCACAAAGATTGCGATATGCAATATCCCATTGGGGTTCAGATGAACAAGCTGAAGGTTACAAAAGCTGAGGATACCTTTGAAGAACTCCGATGTAGGAACAACAAGTCCTCTCATCACAAAATGAGCCCAAATCACCGTCTCTTTTGGATGGGTCTCAAAATTCCAGGCATTGGCATAGGCGCACCTTCAATTCATGACATCCTCGTCCTACAGCAGTTTTGCATCCACCAACTCTTGGATGGCGCTAATGGAAATCCTGCAGCTTCCGTCCCACACACGTGGCGCTAATGGAAAAACCCGCATATTTTGCCTAGCAAGTTGCACCGCGATAACAGGAGGCCTGCGATTTCCATCCGTAAGTTACACCGTCATCCCACTGAGTACTTTCAATCTTATCTTGAAGACTCTTCACGCTGCCGCCTTGAGCCCACTGAGTACTTCACCGTCATGCTCACAAGCCCTAGGCCGTGCCACCGCAATCCCTATTCCGCTCACGCGCACACCGCCACCGCTGCCCGAGCCTCCACGCTACCGTATGTGCAGCAAAACCCTAGTCTTCATTAGATCTAAATCTCAAGGCATGGAGCTTGAAGAAATGGTGCAAGAAAACGCCCCGGAGCCATCTTCCATCTCGTTGAAGTCTGTGATGACGCAAGAGCGCATCCAAGCCCTCATCGACCGGGGCCTCCTTGGGCCGCAGGCATTGTTGGAGTGGAAGCGATGAGCCAAGTTGAGATGTGCCTTGGTCTATTTGTGATGATTGATTGACTAGATGATTTGAGGCTTTACCGGTTGAGTCCATACTTCATATGTGCATGATTATACTAACGGCTAACCAGATGTGTTGTGTTGTGGTGTTCGTACAAAACATATCCTGTGTGTTGTGTCTCTTGGCTTGTGATGTGAGGGTGTAGGATGCGACGTGGCGGTCGACGACATGAGGTGAAGGTCAAGCATGAAAGGTCCATGCCGATGAACTAGGGCTGTGAAGGGTGGACACGAGTAGGCTTTGATCGAGGGACCCGAGGAGTTCGGGTAGAGTCATGGGCGGTCCACATGGTACACGGAAGAGTAAGAGTACATGAACGGTGATGGAGACGGCGTTGGTCGAGTCAAGTGGGATAGAGGCAAGTCGAGTAGGTGGCTCGGGATCCGGGAGCGAAGGACTTGGAGACGTCGAAGGCTTGGTGGAGGCCAAACACGCGTCGACATCGGTGAGTCATGCGTTGCGGGGCGTGCAAGAGGGTTTGACCGGTTTGGCCACAAAACTGGGGGTGAGTCACGCCAAGTGGGTGTGCAGAGGGTTTGGTTGGTTTGGGCCTCAAAACCACCGCGCAGGCAGGTTTGCTGGTTTGGGCCTCAAAACCGGGGGTGAGTCCAGTGCGGCCGAATGGCGTCACGTAGGAGGACATGTGGCCCCATCGCGAAGCTTGCGTCGAGGCGAAGCTAAGTCGTGAAGGCGCCGGGTCCGTCCGATGAACAAAGAAAATTTGGATGATTTTACCCCTAGGGGTTATTTGGTACAGGCATTTTGGACATTTGTCAAATTCCTATATATATATGTGGAGTGGCTGTTTGGGCAGCCATGTCTTGGGGCTAGATAGGTAGGGGTTTTCTCATTTGCTTGTGAGAGCCTTTGAGGGGGAGAGGGAGAGAGAGGTGAGGGATCTTTGTTTGATATTTTCACCATCCTAGCTTTAATTGTGCTAAGGAGTGGCCTCTAACCAGAAATGGTGAAGTAATCCAATGATCTATTTCGTACCATCTTGTTCCATCCCGTTTCGATTTGCAATTCCCGTTTGTGTTCTTCGCATTCTTTGTTTCTTCCCTCTCACCCCTTTCACGTTTTTGTTCGATTCATGACTTGTGGGGTGTTTTGAGTCAACTTGATTGTTTGGAGTTGAACTAGGATGTGGGTTGATCCCTTCCAGTGAAGGAATTTGCCTGAAACCTCATGAGTTCATAGATCGGGACGATTCAAGTTCTAGTGTTGAAAGAGTGGTGTTCTTCACAAGATTTTGATTTCCCATTATTTGACAAATGTTTTTGAGGAGATCTTTTGGGATAGCTTTGGTATGTTGTTGTGATGCTACGGTTCAAATTTCGTGATTTTTGGAGGTCGTTTGGTTGAGTTTTGGATTTTTCTTCTCTCCTCATGAAGGCTAATCTTTGTGTTGTTGGAAGTTCTGACAGAGGATTGGAAGTTCCGATATAGGGTCAAAAGTTCCAAACAGTATCGGAAGTTCCAAAGGGTTAATTGCTGAAAACCCGTAAACCTCTGTCAGGAGTTTCCTGGTACCTCTGATAGGTGTCGGAAGTTTCGAAACAGTATCGGAAGTTCCAACAAAAGTGTTTTGAATTCTGTTTTGCCTCAAGCTTTTGAGTTTTGCTTCCGGTTGCTTCTCGAGGGTCCCGCTGTGTCTTTTGGTCGTAACCATAGACACCCAGCCACCTTGTTGGCTCGTGGATCTCTCTTCTTCCGCTTGCTTGGATTTGGGGTTTGAATTTGGGACAGAGGCCTAAGTTTTCAAAACAAATGATTGAGGCTCCCATTCACCCCCCCTTTAGTCGCCTATTCAATCCTTCAATGGTATTAGAGCTTGGTTAAGGATCACACAATCTAAATTGGCTTTGTGATCCACGGGGCGACAAGGTAAAGGATGCTTTTGCTTGTGGATTTGATTTTCGAGATTTGAGCTTGTTTTTGGCTAATCCTAACTGGTGCTTTGAGTTATGGCACCAAGCTCTTCTTCTTGTGTTTCATTGTCCTCAGGTAGGAGGAGTTCAAAGATTGAGATGGAATACGAAGTGGAGGCGATGATGGATCTCCTCGAGAACTACCAGGATGGTGACCTCACGAAGGGCGAGTTCTACCACGGGCTAAGAGACATGAGCCAAGGTACACTTGCAAAATGCATCATGGTTCTATGCAATCATGTTGATAATTGTGAAGATGAGAATGAGATAAACATAGAGCTTTGTGATGCTTTGCGTAGGAAGAATGAGAAGATGAAATGTTCTCTTGCTAGGTTGAAATGTGGAATTGCTCATTGGAAGTCACATGCTTTAAATCCTTGCAATTCTTGTGATGCCTTGCTTAGAAAGAATGATGAATTGAACTCTTCTCTTGATTGCATGAAATGTGAAAATGACTTGTTGAAATTCAATGCCTCTATGCCTTGCAATTCTTGCGTAGCTTTAAATAATGATCTTGATCAGGCTAGAGATGAAATTGCTTTGTTGAAGTTAAATGCCTCTTTACCATGTGTTTCTTGTGGGTCTTTGCTTGGTGAAATTAATGAACTAAAATTGACTCACACCACATGTCTAGATCAACTTGAGCATGCTAGGGCTAAAATTTGTGAAATGAAGTCTATACCTTGTAGCATGTGCTCTTTGGT
Source organism: Setaria viridis (assembly GCF_005286985.2). Taxonomy (NCBI): domain Eukaryota; kingdom Viridiplantae; phylum Streptophyta; class Magnoliopsida; order Poales; family Poaceae; genus Setaria; species Setaria viridis. The sequence continues at coordinate 17,023,385 of NC_048270.2, read as the reverse complement.
GCTCTATGTGATGTTTGCCTTACTTCTTATGATAATCATGATGCTTTGCTTGATGTGGATGATGATGTTTCTTCATGTGGTCTTATTTGCACATCACGCATTGAGTTGGAAAATGAAGTTTTGATTTTGAGGCAAATGCGCGATGATATGAGTGCCAAGTTGGTTGAGCACAATGAGATGAGTGCCAACCTTGAGAAAGAAAATGAACTCTTGCGTACCACTTATGCTAAGTGCATTGAAAAGGAGATGGATAATTTGAGGAATACTCCGTGTGGTACTTGTGATCGTCTCAAATTTGAAAATGATGGATACCACGTAGCCTTTCTCATCGCACGTGTGATCCTAAATTGGGCACCAAGGTGGATGTTGATGCTTCTTTCTCTAAGTTCCAAGGGACGTATCACTTAAATGAGAATGGTGATTTGTCCTCTCAGATCGTGCCTCCAAATAGGCTTTTGTACCATTGCTCTTATTGGGAGAAAGATGGGCATCAAGAGACTTTTTGCTATCGTCGTGCAAGACAAATGCGGCGAGCTCGTGCTTCTAGGACTTTGGTTGTTCATAGCCCATCTCATGGCATGAACACTTGTGAGCCTAGTAAGAAGCCACATTTTATTGATGGGTTTTATGACTCCTTTTCAAGTGAGTTAGGTCATGCTCCTGGATATGCTTCTTTTTCTTCTTATGATGGTCCACGACATGGTTCTCATGGTGCTTGTGTTGGTTCTTCTCTTAAGACCTCGGGGGATCATTGCCTTTTTGCTAGTAGTAGCACTCATTCTTATTCTCGAGTTGTTCCTTTGAGGCATGTTTCCAAGGGTGTTTCAAAATCATCACACTTAAACCGTCATTTGCATCATGCTAACCCACACTCTTCTGCTCACTTGTATACTATTTGCATGTTTTATCCTTGTATCATGCTGTGAATATACCATGATAGGCTAGCCACCTTTTCATGTTAGCATGTGTGATATTCATGTATATCTTGTCATGCTAGCTTTGTGATATATTTTGGTAGATGACCCACATGAACATCGTGCCATGATTTAGCTTAGTCTTTGTATTGGATATGACATGTTGTTCATTTGGTGTATAATCCTTTGCACCTTGTTGACATGTTTGCTTGTGTTGGCGCTAGAAATCGGTCAACCGAATCCCAGCGACCGACACACGACCCGGGAGAATCTGCTTAGCTCCTGTTCGGGTGAATGCCCTGGTGCGGTTCGCGCGGCGTGCCAGCCAATCTGACCTGTTGATTGGCAAGGAAGAACACGTGTCAAATTCAGTAACTACGATCGGCTAAGTTTCCGATCGAGAGAGTTTATCGGCAGATCGGCCGATTTACTATGGTAATGAAATCGGCTATAAGACAGCACGATCCCTGTAGCCTTGTAGGTAGAAAAATACTAAAGTAATCGGTACAAAGCACGTAATAACAACACTAGAAAAAGATTTAATCGGCAACAGATGGATCTGACAATAGAAAGTAATAAAAGCCGATACTACCGATTTCTAGCGGGATAACAGGTGATAAAAACTAGGAAAACAGGTAAAAACCTATGAATCTAGTCGATATCGATAACTGATGAATAAATCTAAACGAAACAACAGCGATGCGCCGGAAGTTAAAGCTTAGATATTACTCGATAAACGGAACTTACAGAATCGGCCGGAGATCAAGATGATGCAGCCCTGCCAACCCGCACGAACTCGTGAGAAGGAAAAGTGATGGCGAAGTCGCCTGCTCGAAAGTAAGTATGAAGAATAAAGTAACTTGTTGTATTGATTGATTGTTGTGTTTACAGATTTACAAAGGTAGCTATTTATAGCCCCGTACAAATAATCTTCTTAACCGACTAGAACTCTATCTCTAACAGAAAACAAATATCTACAAGCACAATCCGTGCTAAACTAATTACTCCACGCTTCGTGGGCTGAACTCCACCTTATCCCTCCATCTTTCCAAGCCCATACAGGCCCACCTTAGTCCACCTTCCTGATCGGCCGATTTCTTATCAGCAAAGGATTGCCGATTGGGAATCTAGCGCGTTCACCCTGAAGCGAAGTAAGAGCTACTGACCGATTCTGCTTTATAGCATCTTTTGACCGATTCCGCATTATAGCATCTTTTGACCGATTTCATCCGTACTTCTTCGACTTCTTTCCTCCTTGGCGCCGATTCTACTGATGACGAAATCCGGCGTCAACACATGCCCCCCAGTTTCGGAGTAAAACATAATCTTTTACTTCGAAATTCTTTATAACCTCTCCTCCGAAACGGCCGCAGTGAAAATATCCTTCCGTTTCGCGGTCTCCCGGCTGATCATTGCAATTTTTTGAAACGGGCGCCCACGACAGCCACTACCCCGAAAAACTCGATGCGCCGGCGCGGTGAAAATTCCATCTTTACCCTTTCTTCAGGCACCCTATAAATATCATTTCACCGCAACTCATCTTCAAGCTCGCATCTCCTTTTCCAGCGCGCGCATCTCCTTCTTTCTTCAATCTTGCCATCGAAGTCTTCCAGTTTCAGCTCCAATCACTTCTTCCCCTTTCCCTTCAATGGCGACTCCCTCCGGTAATTCCCCAGCACGCGATGCTCCAGGGACAATGCCCCCGGTGGAGGTAGCGCCTTCGGTAACGGTGGCGACAACCGTCACTCCATCTGCAGATGAAGGAGCTTCATCAGAGATCCCAATGGCGATCCCCATTGCGACTCCATCATCCGCATCTACATCGGCGACCACACCGATTACTCAGAATTTTATACCGGAGGTAAATACCGAATCTTTCCTCTATCGGTAACGTATTTATCTTAGATCTACTCTTTATATTTCTTATGCCCCTTTTCCTTTTTTAGGCGGTTAGACATAGAATTACTATTCATCTCACGGGTAGTCCTGGCCTTGTTTGCCTTGGTCCCATGGGAGACCCGGATCCAGCAGACCTCATAAACTTGGAAACTGATCGGATACCTTTCAAACGATCTGATATGAACTTAGATCAATGGGCCAGCACTTTTAGATCTTGGCCGAATGAAACCCTAGGTTGGAGGGAATGGTACCAACGGGTAGCCGCATCAAGGAGCGTCTCGTGGGATGAGCTCAAAATCGGCCAATGTATCAACCTTTCCCTGTCGCAAATGGAGAAAAACGAACCGCTAGTGATGGCGGCTTCCTATTTTTGGTCTGACGCACTTAATGCATTCTTATTTGGACACGGTCCCATGACCCCCACTCTGGCCGATGTGGTCCTCTTGACCGGCCTGGATGTATCTTCTCCTGACACGCCTTTCCAACTTCTGACCGTACCATCGCATCGGCTGGACACAAGAAGAATCGGCGGCTGGAAGGGCTTTATTAATGATAATAAGAAGACCGGTACTGTTGATAACAGGGAGCACACCGCTTTCCTGATGATGTGGCTCGAAAAACACCTCTTCTGTGGAAGAGCCGCCGGCCCAACAACCAACACCCAATCTTTAGCCGAGGCACTGTCCAAAGGAAGCCACATTCCTCTCGGGAAACATCTTCTGGGTGCTGTGTACCACATGCTCCACCAAATCGGCACAAAACTTTCCAAGGGAGAACCAATCGGCAACCCAGGTGGGCCTTGGTGGTTCGTCAATTTATGGTTGAACCTTTATATGAACAGGATTACTCGGCAGCCAGTGGACCGCATGACATTTCCCAATATCGAATCGGCAGAAGACCCTATCGAGCGCCGCCGATGCATGTCTTATGGTGAAGCAGCATCAGCTTTTCCAGGTTGTGCGTATTCCGCTACAAAGGTAGCCGAGTACTTTCGGTGTTTTTATAATGGATTTAATGAGGACGCAACTATCTGGTTTCCATATCAGCGAGACATTCCCATCTTCGAGCTCCCTTCCTGCTTTGATTCAACTTCTGGCCGGTTTGATGAAGATCTCTATGAAGGGTTGATCAAGCCAGGGATCCTACCGGCCAACTTCTTCTCAGGGAAGGATGCCCCTACGTACGAATTCTACAACCCTTCTGCTGCAGCACGACAATTCGGCATGGGTCAGCTGCCGATTCAGGTGTACTTTGCTGGCAAAATCAAGTTTAGAGATGATCTCACATCTGGCCTAGATTACGGTCGGTTGCGAGACCGAATTCCAGACTCCAGTACAATTAACTTGAACGACTGGCTAGTAGCTCCATTTGCTATCCAGCCGTTCAAACTCTGGTGGGCTGATTGGAAGCAATTCCTCTTCTGCAACTCAGCATCGGCATACTGCAATCTTCTGGACCCGACCAACATTGATCCAAACGCCGAGGTACTTCACATAGCCGATTTTTATTCCCTTTTATTCCTCTTAACACGATCGAGTACTAATGATTTTATTATTTTAGGCCGAGAATCGGATCCCTCCAACACACAGCCGCAGCGGACGACTGATAGAGAGTCATCCATACACTACTTATCCCCTTATCGGCTATAACGCCCTGTCTGTTGACGTGATTACTGGCCGATCGAAACAAGTTCATAAAAGGACTACCAAGAAGACCAGTCGCCGAGTCCGGGCTCGTACGGGACCGGCAGATCCTCCTGTGAGCGTATCGGCAGAAACTTCGGCCGTACCACCTCCTCAAGTCACTCAAGGTGCCGATACTCAAACCATGACGCAAGCTGGGGCGGCCGCCGCATCGTTGTTGTTGGAGGCCATACAGGTAAAACTGAGTTGCGCTGCCTCCGATTATTATTTTTGATATTAATTTTTCTTTTATCTTTAAACTGCACAGAGCATCCCTACAGAAGTACCACAATCGGCAGCAGCCCCTCCAGCTATTGACGCGCCCCCGTTTCCTTCCGTTAAGGTATAGAACTTCTCGTACCGATTTCCTTTGGGCATTCACGTACCGTATTTATTCAAACTTCTGACACAGGCCATCGGCACATCAATCGCTCCTCGATCGTCGATTTCTTTTCAGGGAGTTGGTCCAAACACTGCGCCGATTATCATGGAGTCCTCTTCATCTGATGAACCTATGGCGCAGGCCCCCGAGCAAGGCATGGCGGCTTCTCGAGTGCAATATGAGGAGATTCGCTTCAAAATGGTAATTTTCTGTTTCGGCTTCTATCTTAGCCGATTTGCTCTTACTTACAGCTGGTTTTATTTCTCTTCTTTATTATTTTCAGGAACAGGATACCCCCGACAACAGCCTCTTTTCTTTTGCGGTCGCCATCTCTGATGACGAAGAAGTCGCTTCTCGCCAAGTCACCTTGAGTTCCGTTCCTGATGACGTCCGAGCCAAACTTTCTAGCATCCGATCCCTCCTTCAAGGGGACATCGGCCGATTAGTAGAAGACGCTTCACCGATTCGGCAGCTCTTTAATGACATCAGCGGACGAGTACCAGAAGAGGCAGAGGAGGCCCTGGCGCCGGCGGCCTTCATCGAGTCTATGAGGATCCCGGTCTTCAGAGCCCTTCGCCACATGGCCGATCGCGCCAAGCTGACCAAGGCTCGCGAAGAGGAAGACGCTTTCAAGCGTCAGGCTCAAGAGGCGAATCGGCGTATTCATGTTCTAGAAGATTCTCGTCCGGCGATCATAGGTGAGATAGACCGTCTCAAACGTCAGAGGGCGGAGCTTGCCAAGGAAATGGAGCAAGTGACCAAGGCAATCAGTGCCGAGGAGAACAAACTCCAAGAGCTTCCCTTTGTTATTGCCGATTTAACACGGAAGAGGCAACGCTTTGCTCACGAGGCACTGAGACTCCATCGCAGCACATCGGAGGTTCCTGGATCGGCGGAAGAAGACCAACGGGTTCTTGACTCTGCCGATCAGATCCGGCGTCGGGCCATCACGACTATCGATACCCTTCTGGGTAATCTGTAAAACACTGACCGTTTTGTACGAATCATTTACTATCTTCTTTGACCGCCCCTCGCGACGCCCTTTCTATTTATTGCCTTCTTATTACCGATGGGACGTAGCTTTAACAGATTTCCACGCATTTTTTTATAAATACCAACCTCGGCGCTTACTCCTGGTAGTACCAATCTTGGCTCTCGGTTTAACTTTTCTGCCCCTTCTCACCGGCGCAATTTCTTTGCCATGGCCTCGTCATCTTCTTCTTCCTCTGTTAACCAGGTGAAGTCTTTGACCTCTACCTTCCTTTCTTTTTTAGACCCTAAGGAAGAGAATATCCCCCCTCATTCCTTCTTTATTTCAGCCTCAGCGTCTTAGCCCCGAGCTCGTGCGCGCCATTGAGCGCATTCACTCCGAAGATCCATTAACGTCAGAGGACAAGATACTGATCGTGGCTCACCGAGAGGAGCTCCAGGACCACATTACCACGAAGGCTCGCGTAGTCTTGGATTCCGTGGTGAGTGAAAGTAACCGTCAATCTCCACCCGTTAGGAGCCATCGTTGTGGCGATCTTGAAGACGACACCGCCACGGCGGCCCGAACGATCCTGGACTTCGTGGAGAGGAATGGCAGCCGGCGACCTCCCATCGACAGGAGTCATCCACTCCCTCGACAAGTCGTTCTTGAAGACGCGGGAGCGGGGACTTCGCGCCCTCCCGTAGATCTCCCCCGTCAAGTCGAAGCGGAGTTTTCAATGAAGGCCATAGAAGAAGAATACTTTCGACTCATGATAGAGTTAGGTCGGGCTGAGAGGGAGCGTAAGAAAAAGAACAATTAGTTGCTGTATTTTTTGTTCTAAGGGCGACTTAGTGTTTTGTCGGCCGTGCAATCCGTCGTCCGTACCGAATGAATGTAATCGGCCGTTCCGGTCGACTTTATTTGTGTCTCAAAACCGAATAGTATCGGTCATGTATGATTGTGTTGACTCCTTAGGCACCGACCCATATACTTGGGTAATACCTCTTTAAGTATCTCCCATTCAGAGCTCTAGTGAATTCTTCTCCTTCTATTGTTTCTAAGATGTAGGCATTTCCTGGAGCGCATCTGCCGATTTTATACGGCCCTTCCCAGGTAGGAGACCATTTGCCGAATTTAGGATCTTTCGACCCGATCGGTAGTACCAACTTCCATACCAAGTCTCCGGGGGAGAACTGCTTGACTTTGACCTTTTTATCGTACCACCTGGCCACTCTCTTTTTATTCTCTTCGATACTTATCAGAGCCCTTAGTCGCTGGCTGGCCAAATCATCAAGTTCTTCCTTCATCAAAACCGCGTAGTCATTGGCCGACAACTGATCCTGAAGTGAAATGCGCCTTGATCCTGCCCTCGACTCCCATGGAAGTACTGCATCGTGACCGTATACCAACTGATAGGGAGATAACTTGGTAGCCCCATGACAGGCCATTCTGTATGCCCACAGGGCTTCGGTTAAGCATAGGTGCCACTTCTTTGGGTATTCTTCAACCTTCCTTTTGATCAACTTGATTATTCCTTTGTTGGAAGATTCTGCTTGACCATTGGCCTGAGCGTAATACGGAGAAGAATTTAGCAATTTGATGCCCATATCGGTCGTAAATTCCTCAAATTCTCCCGATGTGAACATTGTTCCTTGATCGGTTGTTATAGTTTGAGGGATACCGAATCGGTAGACGATATGATCCCTTACAAAATCGGCCATGATAGCCGACGTCACGGTCCTTAGTGGGATTGCCTCCACCCATTTGGTGAAATAATCGGTAGCAACCAGAATGAACTTGTGCCCCTTGCTCGATGGTGGATAAATTTGGCCGATGAGGTCTATTCCCCACCCTCTGAACGGCCATGGTTTGATGATGGGATTCATGGCCGATGCGGGTGCACGCTGGACATTTCCAAACTTTTGACATTCCTGACAACCCTTATAATATTTGAAACAATCCTCGAGGATCGTAGGCCAATAGTACCCGTTGTTTCTGATCATCCATTTCATCTTATGTGCTGATTGGTGAGCTCCGCATACCCCTTCATGGATTTCTCCCATTAGAGTCTTGGCTTCTTCTGTCCCAAGGCATTTAAGAAGAACACCATCGATCGTTCGGTAGAACAGATCATCTTCGAGCAACACGTACTTGGTAGCATGAAAGCGCACTCGTCGCTCCACCTTTTTAGACGGATTGTTTAGGTAATCGGCAATTTCCTTACGCCAATCATCGGCTGCAAGCTCTAAGGCCATGGCGCCCGGAATCGGCCGATACCCAGATGCGTGTTGAGCGAGTTTGTTTGCTTCCTCGTTGTGGTCTCTTGGGACGTGCTCGATTACTACCGATCTGAATTCTTTCAAAAGCTGTAAGCAATCTTCGTGATGGATTCGCAATATGTCATCTTTGCACTCAGCTCTTCCGGTTAGTTGATCCACAATTAGCATCGAATCTCCGAAGACCTCAACAGAATCGGCCTTGACTTCCCTCAATAATCGTAAGCCTTTTAATACGGCTCTGTACTCCGCTTGATTGTTTGTGGCGGCGTTTTCTATCGGCAGAGAAAAATCATATCTTGCCCCCCGAGGCGATATGAGAACGATGCCGATTCCCGATCCGACTCCGCATGATGACCCATCAAAAAATAACTGCCAAGGAGCTAGTTCTACGAAGGCGATCTCTGGCCCACAGTGCTGGGCAACGAAATCGGCCATGACTTGACCCTTGACGGCTTTTGCCGATTCGTACCGTAGGTCAAATTCTGATAAAGCTAAAATCCATTTACCGATTCGCCCTTTCAATATCGGCAGTGACAGCATGTATTTCACTACATCATCTTTGCATACGACTATACACTCTGCCGACAGTAGATAGTGTCTGAGTTTGCTGCACGAGAAGTAAAGACACAAACACAAACGCTCCACTGGAGGGTATCTTATTTCGGCATCCAGGAGTCTTCTACTAACGTAATAAATTACCCGCTCTTTGCCTTCAAACTCTTGGACTAGAGCCGACCCGATAGCTTTGTCATCGGCTGATAGATATAGTTTAAACGGCTTACCCGTTTGAGGGGGAACCAGGACTGGGGGTGAGACCAAGTATCGCTTGATGTCCTCTAACGCCTTGCGCTGTTCTTCTCCCCATATAAATTCCTGGTCTGGCTTCAACTTCAGAAGTGGTGTGAATGCCTGAATCCGTCCAGATAGATTAGATATAAACCTTCTGATGAAGTTTACCTTGCCGATTAGAGACTGTAGCTCAGTTTTGTTCTGTGGAGCGACGACTTTGTTGATGGCCGCTATGGTCTTCTGGTTGACTTCTATACCTCGTTCGTGCACCATGAATCCTAAGAACTGTCCGGCGGAGACGCCGAAAGCGCATTTGTTGGGATTCATCTTGAGGCCATGCTTTTTGGTACACTCTAGCACCTGTCGCAAATCGGCTAGGTGTTCCTCGTGGCTTTTGGACTTGACCACAACGTCATCGATGTAGATCTCCACCAGGAGGCCAATGAGTTTGTGGAAAATATAGTTCATGGCTCTCTGATATGTAGCACCAGCATTCTTCAAGCCAAAAGTCATCACCACCCACTCGAATAGACCAAGATGGCCTGGACATCTGAAAGCCGTTTTGGGTATATCCTCTTCGGCCATAAGTATTTGATTGTATCCGGCGTTTCCATCCATGAAGCTAATAATTTTGTGCCCCGCGGCAGCGTCGATCAGTACATCGGCCGTAGGCATGGGGTAACCATCCATCGGTGTGGCCTGATTAAGATTTCTGAAATCAACGCAAACGCGCAGCTTCCCGTTTTTCTTGTACACCGGTACGATATTAGAAATCCACTCGGCATAACGACATTGCCGAATAAATTTTGCTTCAATTAGCCGAGTTATTTCGGCTTTTATGTCTGGTAAAATTTTAGGATTGCATCGCCGTGCGGGTTGTTGGTACGGCCGATACCCTGGTTTTATGGGTAGCCGATGTTCAACAATAGACCGATCTAATCCGGGCATCTCGTGATACTCCCAAGCAAAACAATCCTTGAATTCTCTTAATAAATTTGTCAATTTACACTTGTACTCTGGATCTAAATTTGCACTAATAAAAGTCGGCCTTGGTTTGGTCCCGTCACCTAAATCTACCATATCCAATGAATCGGCCGACGTGAATCCGTGTCCCAGCTTCCCGTCTTCTCGGGCGAACTGATCCATTTATTGCGCTTCTTCGGAGCCGACTGCTCGGATCGGCTGTAGGCCAAAATCGGTGACCTTCAGGAAATCGGTTTCCCACACCCTACCTGATATGCACCTGACGGTTTCGCAGCTCCACTGCTGTGCGTCGGCTGCTGCGATGCTGTACGCGGAGTCGGCTTTGACCACTTCGATGTTATCACCGACCCATTGCACGAGGCATTGATGCATAGTTGACGGGATGCAGCAGTTTGCGTGTATCCAGTCTCGGCCAAGAAGCATATTATAGGACCCTTTGCCATTGATGACGAAAAATGTGGTAGGAAGGGTCTTACTGCCGATAGTGAGGTCGACGCAGAGAGCACCGCGAGCGTTTGACACCTTGCCTTCGAAGTCTTTGAGCATCATGTCCGTCCTGGTCAGGTCATCGTCGCTCTTTCCCAGCTTTCGGAGTACGGCATACGGCATGATATTGACGGCAGCTCCCCCATCGACCATCAATCTGGTGAGGGGGCGACCATCAACATGCCCTTTAAGGAACAGTGCCTTCATATGTTGGCGTTCGTCATCTTCGGGCTTTTCGAACGTGGCCATCATTGGTTCTAAAACCAACCGTGTTGTTTGTTCCTCTATTGCCGACACGTCCTGTTGATCGGCAGAGGTCATGAACTCCATCGGCAATATGAAAACCATACCGATTTCGGCTGCCGATTCATCGCCCACCGACTCATCGTTGCCCTTGTCGTTTCCTTTGGGGCGCCATACCCGAGGCCTCCCTTCCTTCTTGTCCATCGCGCTCTCTTCTTCTTGCTGTTCCCATTGGCGGAGGCGTTGGACTCTTCGTTTTTGTGATTTGGTTAAACCATCGGGACACCATCTGGGGTTTACTGGCCTCCCTTCTTTCCTGGCGCGTTCCCATTCTGGCTCGCGTCCTAACGGGTTCTCGTCTGTTACCCGAGCATCGGCCATGTCTTGGAGCCGACTGTGAACGCTGGCTTTGCTATTTGATTGATCGTGTCGATCGGTCCTGCCCCCCTGCCTATTATGGCTTCTATCTTCTGACCGATCATATCGGTTACTTCTGCCCCCCAGCCGATCACGCATGGAAGGGCGCTGATCATCTGGGTTGCGCCGATTCCTGCTGATCGGTTCTGGCCTTCCGTCTCTGGAGCGAGACCTTGTGAACGGCCGATTGCTTCGATAGGGACCGTTGCACTCTGCGCAAGTATCGGCTGATGGAAGCCTGAGGTTATTTTCCCAACAATGGATGAAGAATGGGCATCTCCAGTGTTCCTCGTGCCGACGCATTGCTTCCTCTCGGGACCTCGATCGTTCATGTTGGCGTTGGTACTTTTGGAGCAGGAACTGGGAAGTAATGCGTGGTCTATCAGACTCACCATCGTCGTCCTCCATTCGCCGTTTCCCTTTGACGTCTTCGGGCGTAACTTGATTTCTGGGATCGACAGAGCCGCTCCTTTTTGCCGATTCGGACGTCAGCACTTTTGTTTGGAGGGGATTCTTACCCGTATCCACCATGTTGGTAGGAAAAGGGTGTTGATCAATCTTCATAGGTTTAGCCGGTTTTGCCGGCACTTCAAATTTGAGTCTGCCTTGCTCAATGGCCGACTGTATTTGTTGCCTAAAGATTTTGCACTCGTTGGTATCATGTGATGTGGCGTTATGCCACTTGCAATACTTCATCTTCTTCAATTGTTCGGCAGAGGGTATCGTGTGGTAAGGCGAGAGTTTAATTTGTCCTTCCTGGAGTAGAAGATCGAATATTTTGTCAGCTTTAGTTGTATCGAAACCAAATGCTTCCGGCTCCTTTTTGCCGAACGGGCATGATATCGGCTTCTTTCCTTTAATCCACTCTGCAAGTCCGATGTCGGCGTCTTCCTCGTCCTCTAATTCTTCCAGGAACGCCACTTTCTTCTGGAAATTCCTTCTTGGATCGAATGGACGCACCTCCTGTCCGGACAATCGGTGGACAATCTGGCTCAGGCTCTCGAACTCTTGTGAAGCATATTTCTCCTTAATGTGTGGCAGCAGGCCTTGGAAAGCTATATCGGCCAACTGCGCATCGGTTAGAGCCAAGGAGTAGCATTTGTTCCTGATCTCCCGAAATCTTTGTATATACGAGGGTATCGGCTCATCACTTCTTTGCCGAAGGCTAGTCAAATCGGACAGCTTCATTTCATGGACCCCAGCATAGAAGTACTTGTGGAACTGCCTTTCCAGATCGGCCCATGTGATAATTGAGTTTGGTGGCAAAGTAGTGAACCATTGGAAGGCCGATCCAGACAAGGATGACGAGAACAGCCGTACCCGTAGGGCATCTTGCGTAGCTGCCTCCCCACATTGGATGATGAATCTATTCACATGTTCTACGGTAGACGTATCATCCATCCCCGAAAACTTGGTAAAATCAGGAACTTTGTACCGATGGGGAAACGGCAACAAGTCATACGTAGATGGGTATGGTGTCCTGTAGGTATACGTTTGCACCTTCGGCTTCAGGCCGAATTGTTCTTGCATTACCTCCGCGATTTGCGCCGACCAATCTGGTTGTTGCTGGGGAATAGTTGGCGGTGGGATCGGCACGTGCTGATAAATCGGAGGTTGAATAAAAGGAGGTTGATGAAAAGGTGGTATCTGAGTATAAGCCGGTAGTGTAGTAAAGGACGGCTGCTTGTAGGAACCACTTGTTTCATTACATAACATGAGCTCTGACGTCTTGTTGACCTCCGGAGTAATAGACTGGTATGGTGGTATGACCGGCCGAGTAGCCGTTTGGGAGGGTGTTTGGAACGGAGGATTTCCTTGGCTGACCGATTGATTCAAACCGGTCGTGTTTAAGGGTGCCCCCCAGGGTAAAGGGATGACTGGAGGGAGTGGTGCAGAGGACGGCTGGATGGAGCCGTATCCCAAAGGAGTTGATGACGTAGAAGCACCGGTTCCTCCGACAGATGATTGGATCGGCTGAGAAGCCTGATAAGCCTGATTCGGTGGAATCGGCTGAAAATACGTAGGTCCCCTGTCTAGATCACACCACATGTCTAGATCAACTTGAGCATGCTAGGGCTAAAATTTGTGAAATGAAGTCTATACCTTGTAGCATGTGCTCTTTGGTGCTCTATGTGATGTTTGCCTTACTTCTTATGATAATCATGATGCTTTGCTTGATGTGGATGATGATGTTTCTTCATGTGGTCTTATTTGCACATCACGCATTGAGTTGGAAAATGAAGTTTTGATTTTGAGGCAAATGCGCGATGATATGAGTGCCAAGTTGGTTGAGCACAATGAGATGAGTGCCAACCTTGAGAAAGAAAATGAACTCTTGCGTACCACTTATGCTAAGTGCATTGAAAAGGAGATGGATAATTTGAGGAATACTCCGTGTGGTACTTGTGATCGTCTCAAATTTGAAAATGATGGATACCACGTAGCCTTTCTCATCGCACGTGTGATCCTAAATTGGGCACCAAGGTGGATGTTGATGCTTCTTTCTCTAAGTTCCAAGGGACGTATCACTTAAATGAGAATGGTGATTTGTCCTCTCAGATCGTGCCTCCAAATAGGCTTTTGTACCATTGCTCTTATTGGGAGAAAGATGGGCATCAAGAGACTTTTTGCTATCGTCGTGCAAGACAAATGCGGCGAGCTCGTGCTTCTAGGACTTTGGTTGTTCATAGCCCATCTCATGGCATGAACACTTGTGAGCCTAGTAAGAAGCCACATTTTATTGATGGGTTTTATGACTCCTTTTCAAGTGAGTTAGGTCATGCTCCTGGATATGCTTCTTTTTCTTCTTATGATGGTCCACGACATGGTTCTCATGGTGCTTGTGTTGGTTCTTCTCTTAAGACCTCGGGGGATCATTGCCTTTTTGCTAGTAGTAGCACTCATTCTTATTCTCGAGTTGTTCCTTTGAGGCATGTTTCCAAGGGTGTTTCAAAATCATCACACTTAAACCGTCATTTGCATCATGCTAACCCACACTCTTCTGCTCACTTGTATACTATTTGCATGTTTTATCCTTGTATCATGCTGTGAATATACCATGATAGGCTAGCCACCTTTTCATGTTAGCATGTGTGATATTCATGTATATCTTGTCATGCTAGCTTTGTGATATATTTTGGTAGATGACCCACATGAACATCGTGCCATGATTTAGCTTAGTCTTTGTATTGGGTATGACATGTTGTTCATTTGGTGTATAATCCTTTGCACCTTGTTGACATGTTTGCTTGTGTTGGCGCTAGAAATCGGTCAACCGAATCCCAGCGACCGACACACGACCCGGGAGAATCTGCTTAGCTCCTGTTCGGGTGAATGCCCTGGTGCGGTTCGCGCGGCGTGCCAGCCAATCTGACCTGTTGATTGGCAAGGAAGAACACGTGTCAAATTCAGTAACTACGATCGGCTAAGTTTCCGATCGAGAGAGTTTATCGGCAGATCGGCCGATTTACTATGGTAATGAAATCGGCTATAAGACAGCACGATCCCTGTAGCCTTGTAGGTAGAAAAATACTAAAGTAATCGGTACAAAGCACGTAATAACAACACTAGAAAAAGATTTAATCGGCAACAGATGGATCTGACAATAGAAAGTAATAAAAGCCGATACTACCGATTTCTAGCGGGATAACAGGTGATAAAAACTAGGAAAACAGGTAAAAACCTATGAATCTAGTCGATATCGATAACTGATGAATAAATCTAAACGAAACAACAGCGATGCGCCGGAAGTTAAAGCTTAGATATTACTCGATAAACGGAACTTACAGAATCGGCCGGAGATCAAGATGATGCAGCCCTGCCAACCCGCACGAACTCGTGAGAAGGAAAAGTGATGGCGAAGTCGCCTGCTCGAAAGTAAGTATGAAGAATAAAGTAACTTGTTGTATTGATTGATTGTTGTGTTTACAGATTTACAAAGGTAGCTATTTATAGCCCCGTACAAATAATCTTCTTAACCGACTAGAACTCTATCTCTAACAGAAAACAAATATCTACAAGCACAATCCGTGCTAAACTAATTACTCCACGCTTCGTGGGCTGAACTCCACCTTATCCCTCCATCTTTCCAAGCCCATACAGGCCCACCTTAGTCCACCTTCCTGATCGGCCGATTTCTTATCAGCAAAGGATTGCCGATTGGGAATCTAGCGCGTTCACCCTGAAGCGAAGTAAGAGCTACTGACCGATTCTGCTTTATAGCATCTTTTGACCGATTCCGCATTATAGCATCTTTTGACCGATTTCATCCGTACTTCTTCGACTTCTTTCCTCCTTGGCGCCGATTCTACTGATGACGAAATCCGGCGTCAACAGCTTGCCCAAACTTTTATTCATAAATATGGAATCATGTTACAATACTTAAATTCATCTCATTAGTATCATCATTACATTGTGTGATATGAATTGAGCTTTATCTTGCTTTTGGGCTTGCTTTGTCATTGGGTTGCATTTTGCTCTTTCTTTGGATTTTCTTTTCCCTTTAAATGGTGTTGGAGTTTTTCTTTTGCCCCCTTCTTTTCCTAGTTTTTGTTTGCTAGATGTCATTGGTTGAGGGGGAGTTCGACTTCATTCGAGGGGGAGTTATGGACCAAGACTTCCTTCGGTTTTTGATATCTGCTTTCGATCTTTTAATTGGTATCACTTTTGATCTCTCAATTTGATTCCATCTTCTTTAATTGGTATCAAGTGATATAAATTTTTGATCCATCAATTGATATCCCCTCTATGGTACTCAATTGGGATCGTTGGTGGTTCTTATTTTGCCACAGAGTTTTTCTTAGATTGGTTTGAACCCTCATGATCTTTCTTCATTTTGAGTCGAGCCCCTGGATCAAGCCACATTTACTCATTTGCAGGGTGAGTTGGGTGTCTGCCTTCCTTTCTGAGTTGGATTTTTGAGCTTCTCTTGTATTATACCTGTATAGCCTTTTGTCTTGTTAGCATCTTTGTAGTATGCTAGTTTGGCTTTCATTGCATCTGTATCATATCGCACTAGACGAGCTTCTCTTATATGCCATGACTACTATCTTATGCTGCTTGTGAGCTAGTGCCTTGGTTGGTAATTTTTGATGCAATGTGCAGGAATGCTCTTGATGATTTTGTATACACGATGAGATAATGATAAATTCTACTCTATTAACTTGCTTATCACCCATGAGTGGATGCTTAGTCATGGTTTGCCCTTGTTTGAATGCTAGCTCCAATTTTAGCTTGTGGTTGGAACTCATGTTCTTTTCAATTGGGTCAAAGATCTAGGTATCATTGCAAATGTTTAGCCAATGATGCACCCCTTGGGGAAGCATGGCTTCTTTGTGTCGCAAAAGCACTTCATGTATTTTGCTTTGTGTGAATAATGAAAAGAAAAATGTTGAAAAGAAAAATTCATAAATTCACCAAGTTTTTAGGCTTAATGTTCATATTCTTGATTGCTTAGAGGTTACATGATGTCTACCAAAAAGAAGCAGGCACATGGTTTCAACAAGCTATAACATGACTTGTGATGCATATGTGGGTGTTTGCAATGATCTCTTGTTGAGAATATGTCTTCCCTATAGGAGCTCTTTATGGACTAGTTTGTTCTTACTTGGGTGATTCTTAACTAGGTGCCTGCTCATGTGGCGATCTTTTTATACATTGCTAAAACTTGATACTTGATTCACCTCCTAACTGTAACATGATATCATCCTGCTGGCGATGCTCTTGCTCCTTATGATCCACCAAGCATTTTCTCTCTTGTAGCCTTTGAGAGTATTCTGTGGTATCTCTAAGAAGCATGATAGATTCTGCATTTCATGCATCCATTTTATGCTCTCATGCTCATCTTGATGGTTGCATTGTCAACAAGGGGGAGAAATTTGCATGCCTTGATTTCAGGGGAAGTACATTTTTAGGGGCAGTGCATTTGTTCAGGGGGAGTCTTGATTTCACGGGAAGTCGAGTCTTTGTCAGTTCTTTGCTCTTGTGCTCGTTTGCCGGTCGCGTTGAGCTGTTTACCTCTTCTTGAGGAGCTGGTGTTTTGATTTGAGCTTGGGTATGCTCTTGTGCTCCTTTGCCGGTCGCATTGAGCTTTTTACCTCTTCTTGAGGAGCCGGTGTTTAAATTTGAGCTTCGATCATCACATGATTGGTGTTGAGCCCTTTCTACCTCTTCTTGAGGGATCATGTGTTCTTTGTCTCGGTTGTGTCGCCTTTTCCGAGTTGATTTTGCATTTGTGATGCTTCTCATGCCTAGTGACTTTAATCCTTGCCTTTACTTGGCTTTTGATCACTTGGATGAGATTTTTGGCTTTTAACTCTCAAACCATTTCTTTGTGCTTGAATGTTGTCAACACACTCATCAAGGGGGAGATTGAGAAAATCAAGTTGATATGAATCGTGATTTAATAGTGATGAGTGTTTGACAAATGTTGAAATGGCTTTGACGACATTTTGGGATTCATGAAGATCTTGTGTTTTTCACTTGGCTCTTTGGACGTCTTATGGGATTCTTCAAGGAGGAGATTGAGAAATGGCTTTGATGAAACCTAAAATCTTTTGTTTGGAGCTTGCATGATCCTTTCTCATATCAAGGTGCCTTTTGTTTGCTTTTACTTGGCTTATGGGCACTTGAATGAGTTTTTCTTTTGCTTTCAAATCATCTTTTGTCAATGCACTTATCAAGGGGGAGATAGAGAGACCAAGTTGAGATGTGCCTTGGTCTATTTGTGATGACTGATTGACTAGATGATTTGAGGCTTTACCGGTTGAGTCCATACTTCATATGTGCATGATTATGCTAACGGCTAACCGGATGTGTTCTGTTGTGGTGTTCGTACAAAACATATCCTGTCTGTTGTGTCTCTTGACTTTTGATGTGCAGGTGTAGGATGCGATGTGACAGTTGACAGCATGAGGTAAAGGTCAAGCGCGAAAGGTCCATGTCGATGAACTAGGGCTGTGAAGGATGGACACGAGTAGGCTTGGATCGATGGACCCGAGGAGTCCTAGTGGAGTCATGGGCGGTCCACATGGTGCACGGAAGAGCAAGAGTACATGAACAGTGATGGAGACGACGTCAGTCGAGTCAAGTGGGACGGAGGCAAGTCGAGTAGGCGGGCCGGGTGCCGGGAGCGAAAGACTTGGAGATGTCAAAGGCTTGGTGGAGGCCGAACACACGTCAACATCGGTGAGTCACGCCTTGCGGGGCGTGCAAGAGGGTTTGACCGGTTTGGCCTCAAAACCGGGGGTGAGTCATGCCAGGTGGGTGTGCAGAGGCTTTGGGTGGTTTGGGCCTTAAAACCACCGCGCAGGCAGGTTTGCCGGTTTGGGCCTCAAAACCAGGGGCTTCAAAATATTTTGAATTCTCATTGTTTGACAAATCTTTTTGAGGAGATCTTTTGGGCATAGCTTTTGTATGTTGTTGTGATGCTATGGTTCAAATTTCATGATTTTTGGAGGTCGTTTGATCGAGTTTCGAATTTTTCATCTCTCCTCATGAAGGATGATTTTTGTGATGTCGGAAATTCCAATAGAGGATCGGAAGTTCTGATATAGGGTTGGAAGTTCCGACACAGTATCGGAAGTTCCGAAGGGTTAATTGCTGAAAACCCGTAAACCTCTGTTGGGAGTTTTCCGGTACCTCCGATAGGTGTCAGAAGTTCCGACAAAAGTGTTTTGAATTATGTTTTGCCTCAAGCTTTTGAGTTTTGCTTTTGGTTGCTTCTCGAGGGTCCCGCTATGTCTTTTGGTCATAACCATAGACACCCAGCCACCTTGTTGGCTCGTGGATCTCTCTTCTTCCGCTTGCTTGGATTTGGGGTTTGACTTTGGGACAGAGGCCTATGTTTTTGAAAGAAATATTTGAGTCTCCCATCGACCCCCCACCCCTCTGGTCGCCTTTTCAGTCCTTCAGAAGCCCACCGATGGCGAAGACTTCCCGTCAGAGGACACGGTGGAGACGGTGGTGTTCGCGCTGTTCTTCAAGCATCAATTTAGGATTGAACTGGTACATCTGAATCCAAACTCAATCTTTGATATTGTTGTCTTCATCCACCTGTGTGAGGCATACTTGGGCATCTCCCTACATTTTCATCTCTGGAGGTATCTTTATCATCTGAAGCCCATGATTAGTAAGGGTAAACAGGGTCGGGTAGTTGGTGGTTGTGGATTCTCGCTGTAGCCCAAAAAGGTGTAGGAATATTTTGATCTGCAACTGAATGAGTCCAACAAGGGTTGGCATAGTGAGTGGTTTATCATTGCTAATAAGCAGCCCGAGCTGCCGCCACGCACAGGGTCCGGGCCAGTGGCGATGCCCGAGTGGTCAAATCAGCTGACCTCGGAGGAGCAGGTCCAGGTGGATGAGTTGCTGGTAAAGATCACCAACATGAAGGCACGGGGACTAATAGCTGAGGCCATCAGTATCAACTTCTATCAGAGGCTGACGCAACTGATCAAGCACCGAGTGCACCCAACGTATGAATAATCAAGGCTATGAGATCCAACCTGAGAGGTCCAGTGCAAGGTGCCCAACTCAGAGGTCGCCAACAGGGTGGTCAAGTTCTTCAAGGGCCAGACAAGTAACAGGGACGTTTCAAAAGCTTTCTCATTGAAGAGGCCGTGGTCGAACCCAGTAAGATTGTCCTCAGCATTGTTTTGATGTACCATATATCTATTTGTGATGTTTCTGAAGAAAGCAATGAATTGACTAGGACAACGCATTTTTATACTTTTGCCTAGCGCCACCTCCTAGAGGGGTCAAAGCGAGACCACGCAAGATTGCCCAACCGACGAAGCCGTTGCTCTGCCCGCCGACCTTCAGTGGGACTTGAACTCTTCCTTTGGTTTGGACGCGGGAGTGACCGGGCGGGAGGGTCGGCTAGGACCAAGGCGCTGAGCTAGTTAGGCAACGGACATAGCAGGCCATGCGCAAGCAAGATGTCCCTAAGGCTCCTCAGCCGAGTGGGAAGAGCAAGAAGATGGCCGGCAAAAAAAGGAGAAGGCTGCGTTAAGCACAACTCCCGCGGACAGGTCGGTTAGTGAAGCAGAGTCTGACATGCCAAGCTCGCCCGCAAAGAAGAAGTCGGAGCTCTAGGAGACAAAGCGGTTGACGCGGCGCGCATCAAGGAGGCGCTGAAGGTGAAGATCCGAGCCGGACCCAGCGAAGATACATCAGCCTACTTATGCTGTCGATGTTATAGTTATGGTTGCCGACTAACTTGTGAGAATTGTTTTGCTATGCTGGCGATGCAGGACTGCCATGCTATATGATGATGGTGGTGCACAGTTGAACAGCTGCTCAGCCCAGACCGAGGCAACTAGTGATTGCACCGAGGAGTAGCCGCCGCCCAAGGACGTCGGAGCTGGTAAAGAAGGAAGTTGCATCGACTCCAATGCCTCAACAGGATGATGCCGGCTCCAAGGCTGCAGACGTCACCATGGTCGACCCTGAGGTCGAGAAGAAGGTTGAGGAGGATGCTAGAGCTGAGGCTCAACAAAGGGAGCTGCCCAGGAATGACCCGTTGCCAAAGAGGTCCGCCGAGGAGGTGGACCTTGGTGTGTTTCATGAAGAGTCTGACCTCGAGGACTTCTTCGATGAGGATCTGGCGGAGGATGTTGCGCGGGATAAGGAAGACTTGTACAACCTGCAGACACTCTCCTTGGACGCTGGCGAGCTAATCCATGTAAGTGCACCAGCTGACTTGCATTTGAATTCAAGTTTCCTTGTGGGACTCTGATCGCTATGGTGCAAACAAAATCTGGGCACCCGCGTGCGGAAGAGGGTGAAAGGAACTCAAAGGGCCCAGCATTAGTGCCTAAAGGCAGAGCGCCTTGAGGTCGAGCTCAAGAACGCCAAAGAGGACACCACTGACCAGCTTCTACAGCGGAACCTGGAGAAGGATGTGCTGGCTGCGCACATGAAGGGTATGCCATGCTGACCTGTTTTAGTTGGTTTTGTCCTTACAATCTTTGTACTAATGTGAGCCTATTTAAGTATGCAGATGCCGTGATGAGGGAGCAGAGACTCCAACGGTACCTTAAGCAGTACAAGGACTCCAATGCATGCCTTCATCAAGAGCATGACACGGCGGTCAAGCATGAGTATGCAGTATCGCAGAAGCTGGTTTATGAAGCCAATGCGCGCAAGGAAACCAAGCGTTGCTTAGAAGTTGTTGTAAGTAATCTTTAGAATGACCAACGTGTAATTGTAGGGCTGGTGGTAGAGCTGGAGAAGCTATGGAAGGTGGCCGGCTATGTGATGGACATGGTCCAATCGAACGCCAACCCATTCGCGCCAACACCACTGCTGGACCATCTCAAGGCTGCACCAGGTCAGCTCAAGACACTGCTAAAGGAAACTGCAGTGGAGTGTGTCAAGAACGCCTTTGCTCTGGTAGTGTCACATTTCCCAAAGCTGGCCTTGGAGCGTGATGCGACAGGAGTCGCGGCCGACTTCGACGTGGACTAGATTCCGGAGGTGGTTGAGCAGTATCATGATGTAGCAGTAAGCGTTGTAAATCATTTGGAACTGTAGGAAAAAAAACTTTAAGATGTATCAAACTATGTGATGAAACATTGAATGCAATGTTCTTAATATTTATGTGATGAAAACAAACTCCATCCCTCCCTTGGTGTATACGACAGGATAGCATGTAGCTGAGGCCTACAGCCACTAAGCACCTAGCCTCACCTGACTAGCGTCCTGCTGAGACTGGATCTTGAGCTTGTAGGAAGGGTGAATGCAAGGTTGTCTAGGCTCCGAGAGCTAGGACGCCAACCACACGAGTTAGTCATATAGCCTCGAGAGGGAAGGAGAGAGATGCGGGACCCAGAGGTCAGCGCATGGGGAAAGCCCTCGAGCTTGCGAGCAAGCTGGCTGTTGAACAGTTCGGACAGCCCTCAAGCGTCAGGGACAGCTCAGGAAGGAGAAGAGTTAGGTAGTAGGTATGCAAAAAGAACCACAGAGGTTTTATTTATTCAATACAGAGGGGAAATAAGGTACAGAGCTTTTGAGATCTAAGGGTAGAAGCGTCGTAGATGCTCGATGTTCCAAAGATTGGGGATGCCGGAGCCGTCTGCGCATTGGAGTTGGTAGGTGCCTAGTTGGATGACTTCTTTGATAATGAAGGGGCCCTCCCTGGGGGCAGCCAACTTGTGCATGTCCTTGGTGGATTGTACTTGGCGAAGCACCAAGTCACCAACGTTGAAGGAGCATTCCCTAACATTCTGATCATGGTAGAGTCGTATGTGCAGCTCAAGGCGTGCATGCTGGATGAGGGCCACCACACAATGCTCTTCAAGGTTGTCAATGTCCACCCGCTGACTTTTTTCTGCCTCGCCTTCCTCATAGTGCTGGATATGCAGGGCGCCAAAGGCCACGTCGGATGGCAGGATGACCTCTCAGCCATACACCATAAAGAAAGGGGTGTAGCTGGTAGCCTGACTCTTTTGCGTTCATAGGCCCCAGATGACATGGGGTAGCTTGCGTAGTAACTTGGTGGTGTACTTGGATGCGTCATCAAAGATTCTTTACTTGAGGGACTGGAGGACCATCCCATTTGCACATTCAACCTGACCGTTGCAGCGAGGGTGTGCTACTGAGGAGTAGTACACATTGATGAGGTTGTCTTGGCAGAAATCCCATAACTCAGAGTCTGTGAATTGTGCGCCAAGGTCGGTTATGATCCTATTTGGCACTCCAAAGCATTGCATAATTTCCTCCATGAATTGAGCAGCTTTAGCTAACTCTATGCTGGTAACAGCCTTGACCTCCATCCACTTGGTGAATTTGTCGACTGCCACAAAGATGTGTGTATAGCCACATGGAGCAGTCTTAAAAGGTCCGACCACATCTAGCCCCAAGCATGCGAAAGGCCAAGAAGGTGGGATGGTGCGTAGGGCCTGAGACGGAAGGTGTTGCTGCTTGCAGAAGAATTGATATGCTTTGCACCTTTGGATGAGCTCCTTTGTGTAGGTTACCACTATTGGCTGGTAGAAACCTGAGCGAAAGGCTTTGACGACCAAAGTACCTGAGGCGGCGTGGTTGCCACATGTTCCCGAGTGGATTTCATGCAAGAGTTCAATGCCCTCGCTACGTAGAATGCACTTTATCAGGATCCCTATTGATGCAGCTTTCCTGTAGAGCTCCTTGCTGATAACGACATAGCTTGCGCTGCGCCAAGCTAATTTTTCATGCTCTATCTTGTCCTCTGGCACCATCTGGTCGGTGATCAAGGCTATGAACTATAGGGATACGAGGTAGGCTACACTAGCGCAAATCAAAAAATTTCTACCGCGTAAACCAGGAAAACTGCCGTATAAGGATCACGGGATTACCACTCGACGCACTGATGCGGAAGATGTAGATTCACGTCGATGCAGCGAAGTCGATCAGCATAGTCGAACATAGTCGATCACGTCGACGTCCATCAGGTCCTCAGCAGCTCATCCATGTGCAGCAAGATCATCTTCGTGCCGCGGCTCGTCGTGGCTCGTCGACGGCTCATCGGCAGCTTGTCCAAGTGCTGCAGGTGCAACACCTCCAAGGTATCCACACGTGCAGGGAGGAAGCGTCGTAAGCCCAACTACTAGATCCACGAGTTGCAACAGGCGAGGGCGTGGGAGGCGTGGTAGATGTGTTTTGCCAAAAAGGTGTAAACCCTAGGGCACCCCCACCCCTCTATTTATTGAGGTTTCTGACGGGCCTCTGGGTCCGAGGCCTATTAGCACTTCTAAACCTAATCCAACTCGGATCACATCCAAATTGGGCTTCCAACCCCTTAAGTGTGTGACCCTATGGGTTCGGATACATATAGACATGGCCTGAGTACTCTTACTCAGCCCAATAGTCGGTAGCAGCCTCTAGCAAGACGTGCCAACTCCTATTTGCACACAAAGATCATATCAAATGAACCGTCACAACATTATGTACATACTATTCCCTTTACCTCACGATATTTGGTCTAGCTCCAAGCCGACCGCTCTTTCTCGATCCTGTGATTCAGAATCCCTTTGTAGGTTAACTCTTAACCGTACGTAGCATGGCCATGCATTTTCGGATCCGATCACTCGAGGGGCCTAGAGATATTACTCTCAATCAGAGAGGGGCAAATCCCATCTTGATTGACCATGTCTCACAGCATGCTTCCTAACAAACCCGAAAGCTACCTTTATGACTACCCTATTATGGTGTAGCGTTTGATAGCCCCTAAGTGAGTCAATTCACATCTCGAGTACATGCGACAATCTCAGGTCTAAGGATAAATTGCACTTGTTGTGTAAAGCGAGAACTACTTCTCGTGTTGGGTCAGTCCAACCACATGTCTTCACATGTGCCCACATTATTAGTTTAACATCTCCATGTCCATGACTTGTGAAACATAATCATCAACTAATACATGTGCTAGTCTAATATTCATGTGTGTCCTCACATGAACTCCGACTAGGGACAACTTTAGAATAACCATACAAGTAAAGAGTTTCACATACAATTCACATAATTGCAAAATCAATTCAAGTAGCCTTTAATGGATATTCAATGAACACAATATATAAATCATGGATACAAATGTAATATCATCATCTCTATCATTGCCTCTAGGGCATACCTCCAACAGTCTCCCACTTGCACTAGAGTCAATCTAGAAGGTATCTAATACCCATAGCTCTTACATGCGCATCATGCTTAGCTTGCGGGAGTGGTTTTTTCAATGGATCAGAAATGTTCAAATCCGTGTGTATTTTGCATATCTTGATCTCACCCCGGTTGACAAAGTCTCGAATGAGATGAAATCGCCGCATTACATGTTTGTTCTTCTGGTGATTCCTTGACTCCTTTGCTTGCGCAATTGCCCCATTGTTATCACAGTAGAGATTCAATGGGTTGGACGCATTCGGGAACACACCAAGCTCAATAAGGAAATTCCTTATCCAAACACCCTCCTTCGTGGCTTCCGAAGTCACGATGTACTCGGCTTCTGTCGTAGAATCGGTCACCGTCTCCTGCTTGGAACTCTTCCAACTAACAGCACCACCATTTAGCGTGAACACAAATCCTGATTGTGACTTTGAATCATCTCTGTTGGTTTGGAAGCTAGCATCGGTGTAACCTGTTACAACGAGCTCCTCCTCACCTCCATAGACGACGAACATATCTTTAGTCCTTCTCAAGTACTTAAGAATGTTTTTCACCGTTGTCCAGTGACTCTCACCCAGATCAGACTGGTGTCTGCTTGTCATACTCAGCGCATATGAAACATCTAGGCGAGTACTTATCATTGCATACATGATAGATCCAATAGCCGAGGCATATGGCACTCTACTCATACGATCCCGCTCATCAGCAGTCGAAGGATACTGAGTCTTGCTAAGATGTATGCCATGTGACATAGGCAAGAACCCTTTCTTTGCCTCTTATATGCTTAACCGCTTCAACACTTTGTCAATGTAAGTATCTTGGCTTAATCCTATAAGCCTTCTCGATCTATCTCTATAGATCTTAATGCCCAGAATATATGCCGCTTCCCCTAAGTCCTTCATCGAAAAACTATTTTTCAGTGAAGTCTTTACGGACTCAAGCATAGGAATGTTATTTCCAATTAGCAATATGTCATCCACATATAAGATTAGAAATACTACAGAGCTCCCACTAACCTTCTTATAAACACAAGACTCTTCTTCGTTCTTGGTGAAGTCAAACCCTTTGACCACTTCATCAAAACGAATGTTCCAACTCCTAGATGCTTGCTTCAATCCATAAATGGATCTCTGAAGCTTGCTACCTTTCCAGCATTTTTCAGATCGACAAAACTCTCAGGTTGTATCATATACACGTCCTCAGCTAGGTTTCCATTCAGGAAAGCTATCTTGACATCCATCTGCCATATCTCATAATCAAAATATGCAGCTATAGCTAGAATAATCCAAATGGACTTAAGCATCACTACGGGCGAGAAGGTCTCGTCGTAGTCAACTCCTTGAACTTGTTGAAAACCTTTTGCGACAAGTCGTGCTTTATAGATGTAAACATTTCCATCCATATCCTTTTTCTTCTTATAGATCCATTTGCACTCTATGGCTTTAAAACCATCAGGCGGGTCAACCAAGTTCCAAACTTGATTGTCTCCCATGGACTCTATTTCGGATTGCATGTCACGCTGCCATTTTTCGGAGTCTGGGTCCATCATTGCTTCTGCATATGTCACAGGCTCATCATTGTCCAATAATAATATTTCCCACATTTCGCGGAGCCTTGCCGACCTTCGTGGTTCTGGTGGTGCTTCTCTTGCCATGGGTATCTCAACTTGTTCTGCTATGTTAGCATCACTCATTGATTCTTGCCCGATCGGCTCATCTTGAACTTCTTCAAGATCCATTGTCTTTCCACTCTTTTCTCCTTTGAGAAACTCTTTCTCTAGGAAAACCCCGTTCTGAGCAACAAACACTTTGCCCTCTGACCGGTTGTAGAAATAATATCCCAAAGTTTCTTTTGGATATCCCACGAAAATGCACTTATCCGACTTGGGTGTGATCTTGTCCGACTGAAGTCGCTTGACAAACACTTCACATTTCCAAATCTTTAGAAAAGACAGACTGGGAACTTTTCCTGTCCACATCTCATATGGTGTCTTAACTACGGATTTAGATGGTACCCTATTAAGTGTGAAAGTTGCTGTTTCTAGAGCGTATCCCCAAAATGACAACGGTAGGTCCAACTGACTCATCATTGATCGAACCATGTCTAACAAAGTTCGATTATGTCGCTCGGATACACCGTTTCTCTTAGGTGTTCCAGGCGGCGTAAGTTGTGGAACAATTCCACAACTCTTTAGATGATTGCTAAACTCGTGGCTCAAATACTCGCCTCCACGATCAGATCGTAAGGCCTTAATTTTCTTGTCACGCTAATTTTCAACTTCATTCTGAAATTCCTTGAACTCTTCAAAGGTTTCAGACTTGTGCCTCATTAACTAGACATAGCCATATCTACTAAAATCATCAGTGAAAGTTAAGAACTAGAACATGCTATTACACCTAATAGCTAGTAATGAAGATTACATAGTTGCTTGGATCATCACAGATTGGTACGCAGACCATTAAATACATTAAAGTGACAACACATATGGCTCCAGTCGTGTTGCCGTACGCGCGACACGCAGGTCACGAATGAGTTACACACATGCATCACATACACAAAAGGGTCATACTGATCACAAGATACATACATCTTGCAAAACAGAGTTAGGCATTCTAACGTTCCAAATTTTAGAGGCCTAAAACTCCATCTTTCAAGCCGAATTTGGGAAATCTAATTTTGCCGAAAATGGCAAAGGCATTGAATTTCATGTGCAACTTTTTCTGTAGATCAATTTTCATATAAAATTCGCCCCGATCCAAGATCGTACCGAAAAGTTACACCTGATTTACCGAAGCATACGCACACGGCAAAATCCCGACCCGGTAGTGGATCCAATCTACTATTGCACATCTCATGTACTTGGCGTATGAACCTGGATCTCGATTCAACCAATCACATTGATCTTTGCTCGCTACAACTGGCATTACGTGTATCACTCCGATGGTGGAAACCCGACCGGTAGGAGTATGTCGTTACACAACCATTGCAGCAAGAACACGAAATCTGGACATAGATCAAACTAAAAACTCGTATATCTCCATATGCACATATCCCGAATCCAAAACTAAATAGCTATGACTCTGATACCACTATAGGGATATGAGGTAGGCTACACTAGCGCAAATCAAAAAATTTCTACCGCGTAAACCAGAAAAACTATCGTATAAGGATCACGGGATTACCACTCGATGCACTGATGCGGAAGATGTAGATTCGCGTCGATGCAGCGAAGTTCATCAGCGTAGCCGAACGTAGTCGATCATGTCGACGTCCAGCAGCTCCTTAGTAGCTCGTCCACGTGCAGCAAGATCGTCTTCGTACCGCGGCTCGTCGGCGGCTCGTCGGCGGCTCGTTCAAGTGCTACAGGTGCAACACCTCCAAGGTATCCACACGTGCAGGGAGGAAGCGTCGCAAGCCGCACTGCTAGATCCACGAGTTGCAACAGGAGAGGGCATGGGAGGCGTGGTAGATGTCTTTCGACAAAAAGGTGTAAACCCTAGGGTGCCCCTACCCCTCTATTTATAGAGGTTCCTGACGGGCCTCTGGGTCCGAGGCCCATTAGCACTTCTAAACCTAATCCAACTCGGATCACATCCGAATTGGGCTTCCAGCCCCTTAAGTGTGTGACCCTATGGGTTCGGATACGTATAGACATGGCCTGAGTACTCCTACTCAGCCCAATAGTCAGTAGCGGCCTCTAGCAAGATGTGCCAACTCCTATACGCACACGAAGATCATATCAGACGAACCGTCACAACATTATGTACATGCTATTCCCTTTGCCTCACGATATTTGGTCTAGCTCCAAGCCGACCACTCTTTCTCAATCCTATGATTCGGAATCCCTTTGTAGATTAACTCTTAACCGTACGTAGCATGGCCATGCATTTTCGGATCCGATCACTCGAGGGGCCTAGAGATATCACTCTCAATTAGAGAGGGGCAAATCCCATCTTGATTGACCATGTCTCACAGCATGCTTTCTGACAAACCTAAAAGCTACCTTTATAACTACCCTGTTACGGTGTAGCGTTTGATAGCCCCTAAGTGAGTCGATTCACATCTCGAGTACATGCGACAATCTCAGGTCTAAGGATAAAGCGTACTTGTTGTGTAAAGCGAGAACTATTTCTTGTGTTTGGTTAGTCCTAGCACATGTCTCCACATGTGCCCACATTATTAGTTTAACATCTCCATGTCCGTGACTTCTGAAACATAGTCATCAACTAATACATGTGCTAGTCTAATATTCATGTGTGTCCTCACATGAACTCCGACTAGGGACAACTTTAGAATAACCATACAAGTAAAGAGTTTCACATACAATTCACATAATTGCAAAATCAATTCAAGTAGCCTTTAATGGATATTCAATGAACACAATATATAAATCATGGATACAAATGTAATATCATCA
The DNA here is from genome assembly GCF_005286985.2 of Setaria viridis. NCBI lineage: Eukaryota > Viridiplantae > Streptophyta > Magnoliopsida > Poales > Poaceae > Setaria > Setaria viridis. Next base: position 16,994,288 of record NC_048270.2, on the reverse strand, counting down.
TCTCTATCATTGCCTCTAGGGCATACCTCCAACATGAATGGGGTGTGCCAGTCTTCTTCTGCCTCAATCATCATGATGTCAGTGAGTTTTGGGTCGTCCGGAGCCTGAGCACCAGCATCACTAACCTGGTCCGAATTTAGGATTTTGATGGAAGGTTTCCGAAGATCTTGTATGAATACGCCAGCCAGGACCTGCACGCGTTGTTTGGAACCAAGTTTGGACAAGATGTCGATGTTGATGTTGTAGCCCCTGGAGACATGATGGAACTCAAGACTGTCAAAGTGGGCCTCAACCTTGCGGATTTCCACGTAGTAAGCGTCCATGGAATCCTTGGTGCAGTCCCAGTTTTTATTGACTTGCTCGATGTCAACCTTGGAGACGCCATAAGCAAGGATGCGTTTGATTCCCAGGGAAACAGTGATGCGGAGACTGTGGATGAGAGCCTTGTACTCGGCGTCATTGTTGGTGGCCTTATAGTGGATCTGGAGCACATACTTGAGCTACTCGCTTTTGGGGGATATGAAGAGGACCCCCACGCCGGCTCCTTCAAGGTTAAGGGTGCCATCAAAGTACATGGTCCAGTGTTCTAGCCTCTCCAGGAAGGGCGGCTTCTGGATCTCCGTCTACTCAGCCACATGGTCGGCAAGGATCTGCGACTTGATCGCGTGACGCAAGCAGAAATCGACGTCGAACTCACCGAGCTCCACGGACCACTTGACAACTCTGCCATTGACATCCCTATTATGGAGGATTTTGCCGATAGAAAATGAAGATACTACGCACATCTTGTGCGCTTGGAAGTAATGGTGCAGCTTTCTTGACATTATCAACACTGCGTAAAGTAATTTCTAGACCTGGGTGTATTGGGTCTTGGAGTCGCTAAGGACCTTGCTGATGTAATATATCGGGCATTGCACCATGTGGGCATGGCCGGGCTCTTGAAGCTCCACAACTAGCACGGTGCTGACAACATGCGTCATTGTAGAGATGTAAAGGTACAATGTTTCTTGGTCGGCCGGGGCCATCATGACAAGAGGAGTGGTGAGGGAAGCCTTGAGCTCTTCAACTGCCTTGTTGGCCTTATTGCCCACTCGAACTTGTCCACCTTTTTGAGGAGCTTGAAGAAGGGCAAGCCTTTTTCTCCAATGAAGTGGCTAAGGGCCGCCATCATGCCAGTGAGCTTCATGATGTCCTTCTTGTTAGATGGTTTCACCATGTTCTGGATCACATCCACCTTGATGGGGTTGGCCTTGATGCCTCACTGGCTAACCATGAAGCCTAGGAGCTTTCAATACGGGACACCAAAGCCACACTTGCCGGGATTGAGTTTCCAGCGGTAAGCTCGGAGGCTGTTCAAGGTCTCTACGAGGTCGGCTATGAAGCTTTCCTCATCCTTTTTCTTGATAACCACATCATCGACGTAGGCCTTGATGAACCTATGTAGCTGTGTTGCGAGGCAACCCTGAATTGCCTTCTGGTAGGTGGCTCCAGCATTTTTCAGCACGAAGGTCATGGTGTTGCAGTAGTAGATGCCGAAGGGTGTTATGAACGCTGTCTTGTCTTGGTCGGCAGGAGCAAGGGCGATCTAGTGATAGCCTGAGTAGTAGTCGAGGAAGCAGAGGAGGATGCTCCCTGCCGTAGAGTTCACAACTTAGTCCATGTGCGGAAGATGGAAGGGGTCCTTAGGGCAGTGCTTGTTCAGGTGGGTGTAATCAATGCACATTCTCCATGCATCGGTTTTCTTTCTTACAAGAACTGGGTTGGCTAACCAGTTTGGATGCTTACATTCACGAATGAATCCGGCAACTAGGAGCTTATTTAATTCTACCCTAATGGCCTCCTTGCGATCTTGGGCAAAGCGATGAAGTTTTTGCTTGACCGGTCATGCAGTCTTGCTCAATTCCAAAGGAGTGCTCAGCCAGCTCCCTTGGGACACCACGCATATCGGATGGTTTTCACATGAATATGTCCAAGTTTTCTCGGAGGTAACCGGTGAGCGCGAGTTCCTATTTCTCCAAGAGATCGTCCCCTATGAGGGCCGTCTTGGTCAGGTCTTCTAGGCCGAGGAAAATCTTCTTGACCCTGGGGTCAGGCTACAGCGTCGTGGATGTCGGCTCCATCTCAGGTATCGTTAGCTGGTCCTTGCTCATCTTCTGGGCCTCGGCTATCATGGTGATGGCCTTAGCTGATAACTCTAGGGCTTCTGCAAGCTGAACTACCTCGGCATCACATCTGTACGACGTCTCCACATCATCGTAGATGGAGAGGACTTCGTTTGAGGCTGGCATCTTAAGGATAAGATAGGTGTGGTGCGGGATTGCCATAAACCTCGCCAGCATGGGCCTACCAAGATGGCATGGTAGGAGGTCTTGAAGTCATCTACCTCAAATGCAAGCTGCTCTGTGCAGTAGTTGGCCTGTGTGCCAAAGGTGACTAGCAAAACAACTCGGCCAATCGGGTAGGATCCTTTACTAGGGACAATACCATAGAAGGGTTCTTCACAGGGCTGGAGTCGCTCAAAGTCAAAGTCCATGCACTTCAAGGTCTCAGTGAAGATGATGTTGAGGCCGCTGCCACCATCAATCAGCACCTTGGGGAGTAGCACCCGGTCTATGGTCGAGCAAACCACCAGTGGGTAGGACCCGGGATCTGGGATGTAGACCCAGTGATCTTGCCTGGAGAAGGTTATCGACTGCTCTAACCAGCACGGATACTGGACTGGCTGTACGGAGATAAAGTGTACCTCTCGCTGGCATAACTTCTGTTGGTGATTGCTGCAAAAAGCGTTGTGGTCACCCACGATGGTGTTGACTTGGCGCTCTGGTCGCTGGAAATCCTCATTTTTGTCAGCACCGGGCCATTGGGCGTCCTGATGTGGCTGGTCGTGGTGTGCCTCTCGGTTCTGGTTGTCGCGGTCGTCGTGATTGTCACATCGACGGTTGCGGTGGTCGTTGTAGCGGTTGTCGCGATAGCGGTCATTGCTGACGTTACCATTCACGCCTGTTGTCATCCCAATGGTAGTCAGTGCGGAGGGGCTGCTTGTACTCCATGTTGGAGGTATGCCCTAGAGGCAATCATAGAGATGATGATATTCCATTTGTATCCATGATTTATATATTGTGTTCCTTGAATATCCATTAAAGTCTACTTGAATTGATTTGCAATTATGTGAATTGTGTGTGAAACTCTTTACTTGTATGGTTATTCTAAAGTTGTCCCTAGTCAGAGTTCATGTGAGGACACACATGAATATTAGACTAGCACATGTATTAGTTGATGACTATGTTTCACAAGTCATGGACATGGAGATGTTGAACTAATAATGTGGGCACATGTGGAGACATGTGCTAGGACTGACCCAACACGAGAAGTAGTTCTCTCTTTAAACAACATATACGCTTTGTCCTTAGAACTGAGATTGTCGCATGTATTCAAGATGTGGATCGACTTACTTAGGGGCTATCAAATGCTACGTCGTAACAGGGTAGTTATAAAGGTAGCTTTCGGGTTTGTCAAGAAGCATGCTATGAGACATGGTCAATCAAGATGGGATTTGCCCCTCTCTGATTGAGAGTGATATCTCTGGGCCCCTCGAGTGATCGGATCCAAAAATGCATGACCATGCTACGTACGGTTAAGAGTTAACCTACAAAGGGATTCCGAATCACAGGATCGAGAAAGAGCGGTCGGCTTGAAGCTAGACCAAATATCGTGAGGCAAAGGGAATAGCATGTATATAATGTTGTGATGGTTCGTCTGATATGATCTTCATGTGCGTATAGGAGTTGGCACGTCTTGCTAGAGGCTGCTACCGACTATTGGGCCGAGTAGGAGTACTCGGGCCATGTCTATACGTATCCGAACCCATAGGGTCACACACTTAAGGGGCTGGAAGCCCAATTCGGATGTGATCCGAGTTGGACTAGGTTTAGAAGTACTAATGGGCCTCGGACCCAGAGGCCCATTAGGAACCTCTATAAATAGAGGGGTGGGGGCGCCCTAGGGTTTACACCTTTTTGGCGAAACTCATCTGCCGCGCCTCCCACGCCCTTGCCTGTTGCAACTCACGGATCTAGCAGTCCGGCTTGCGACGCTTCCTCCCTACACGTGTGGGTACCTTGGAGGTGTTGCGCCTGCAGCACTTGGACGAGCCGCCGACGAGCCACGACGAGCCACGACGAGCTGATGACGAGCCGCGGCACGAGGGAGATCTTGCTGCACGTGGATGAGCTACTAAGGAGCTGCTGGACGTCGACGTGATCGACTACGTACGACTACGTTGATCGACTTCGCTGCATCGACGCGAATCTACATCTTCCGCACCAGTAGTGCGTCGAGTGGTAATCCCGTGATCCTTATACGGTAGTTTTCCTAGTTTACGCGGTAGAAATTTTTGATTTGCGCTAGTGTAGCCTACCTCGTATCCCTACACTCCATCGGGGCACCGAGCAATCTTGAAGAGTGTGACATGCATCCTTGTGGAAGGGGGACGGAGCGTTGAGGGTTCCATCAAAACCTTCCCGAAGGAAGGTGGTCTGCCTAGCATGGTCGCCTTCAGCAGCGAAGACCTCGGGGGCCCATTTTCAAAGTTGGGACTCCAGATGTGCTTGGGGTTCATCATGGATTGGCTGATCATAGTTGTCGGCTGGACGGTGCTTGACGCTCTAAAACTGAACTTTCGCCTCCTCCTCAACATCTGCTTGTTTGTTGACAAGTTCAATCATCTGCCCAACCATCTTGGGGGCAGCCTCGTACATCTTGCACAACATTGTGCGGTTCATTAGGACAAAAACGAAAGTACAAGATGATGTCGTGGCCTTCAACACTGGCTAGCCTGTTGTGGTTCTCAAAAAAGCAGTTGGCGTATTCCCGTATGGTTTCGCCTATCCTCTGGCGGACTTGGACGAGTCTCTCCATGTTGCTAGGTTTGTTATAAGTAGCCTGGTAGTTTTGGGTGAAAGCTCTAGCGAGCTGACCGCAACTGTTGATGCTGTTTTGAGGGAGATTCTCCAGCCATACGAGCGGAGCAAGACCCATCACCACCGGGAAGTAGGCCGCCATTTGGTCGTAGGTGCCATTGGCGGCTTTCACCGCAGCACTGTACATCTTGAGCCAGATGGTGGGGTCGGAGCGGCCATCGTACTTTTCATTGATGGCAGGCTTTAATGTAGCTAGCAAATCAACAGCCCTGAGGCATAGAGCGAAGGCGGCGAAGCCATCAATCGCTATGTCATCGTCGTCATTGTCGAGGTAGTACTAAACGGGCGGAGCCCTAGGGCGTCAGCGGTAGTCGTTCCTGGGTGGGTTGTAGGTGTCTTCAGAGGTGCCATACATGTAGTCATAGTCAGTGCGGTGGCGCATCTTGTCTTCTTGGCAACGGCGGTCCTCGCGCTCGGCATTGCGATTGGGCACAGGAGCACCATAGTCGTGGTCGTACTCGGTACGGAGGTGGAGCTCGGCCTCTTCACCCTCATGGTGGCGCTTCTTGAGGTCAGGGCAGATGTTAGAGTGCTGACGGAGGTCGCACAACTCATCACGGGGATCACATTGCCGTCTTGGTCGGCCGCTATCCTCATCATCGCCTCTCCCGCCATGGCGGCGGTTGTCGTTGTTGTCATGCTGATGGCCGTTGTTGGCGTTGACGTTGACAGGAGGGTTGGTGTTATTGTTGGCGGGTGGGTTGGCATTTTGATCCACCACTTCTTCATGGATTGGCTCCATCCGACCTCTCGCATGGTTGCCTCATCGGTGGTCAGATCTGCTATACCCGGATTGACTCTGAGAGTGTCGGGTAGCTGTGGACCAAGAGTGTGCGGGTTGGTTGTTGATCTACTCCTCGATCTGGGCATTGGCTTGGAGTCGTGCCTGGATCCGTCGGATTTGGTTCGAATCTAGAAGATTTTCCAGGTCGGCGAAAGCAGCTCCCAAGTTGGCCTGGGGTGTAATGAAGACGTTGTGGCTAGCTTGCTCGAGGACGGCTAGTAGATTGCGGGCGCATACATGGTGCATGCGTCTGTCCCGAGCACCGCCTTGGTCGGCATTATCATGGTCGTTGCACGGCTGTTGGTACTAGTCACCTATTGCATCTACGTTAACAACAGGTTGCTGGTGGGCATTGGCTTGCTACTGTTGGCACCATGCTACGTGGTTCTGATTCCTCACATTGCGTCCTTCTTCCTGAGACTCCGTTTCACCATCCCGGGGTGGCTCATCAGCGGAGACCATGAAAGCTTCACGATCGGGTGTGGAGGAGTTACTCTAATCGTCACTTCCATAGGGATTTGGCGTCAGGACAATGCGAGGCACCTAGAATTCATCACAATCCTGAAACTAGGTAGGTTTGGGCGGGTCTCCAGATTCGATCTGGAAAACTTGGTCAAGCTTGGCGGATTACTCGGTAGCCAAGTTCCGTAGACCGAAGGGGATGTGGGACGGACCCTGCGCTGACCTTGTTGAATGTAGCGCCACCTCAGATAGATCTATGCACTCACCAATAGTGATGTTGATGCGATCTAACCCCGTAATCAGGTCGAAGGGCATGGGTGGACTGGTGACGGCAAGTAGATTTGGAACCCTCTCGAAGAGAGAGAGTTTGCTAACTTGTTGGGCAAGTGGCGTAACAATCCTTTGGTGAAGAACTTGTCCCATTGGAGCAGATCCAACGGAAGCTGAGCTGGTGTTGGACGCCAAGTTGGCAAAAGATGCTGAGTCAACGGAAAAAATGATCAGATCGGAATCCACTGGCATGGTCCCAAACGAATCTAGATCGGGTTGACGAGGAAGTCCTTCGTGCTCTCAGGAAAAATAACACCGGGATGGGATGCCATCGAGGTCACCAAGAGGATCTCGCAACCACTCTTACCTGGCGCGCCAACTATCGGATTTATAAGCTCGGCAGTCCACCCGGGGGTTACCCAAGTGGTTGATTCGTAGGTGAGGGCGATTGCAAAACCAAGAACTCGAAGGTGATCACAAGAACACGAGGGACATAGAGGGTTTTAGACAGGTTCGGACCTCCGGAGAGTAATATCCTACGTCCTATATGTGTGGGTTGTATTGCTTGGGATTGTTCGATATTGGGATCTGGGATACCCTCAGGGGGTGCCCTTGGCCACCTTATAGGCTGACGACCAAGAGTTACAAGTCGGTTTGAATCTACTCTACCAGGTAGTTACATGGAAAGTAATCTGAGTCAGACTACAAAACGCGTTCCATGATATACGGGTGGATTCGGACTATCTTGTTGCCTTGACGTGTACTCCAAGTAACTTCATGTCCTCAGCCCGCACGCCCTGGTCGAACGGGCCCACTTGTCAGGCCCGGCTAGTGTCCTGGTTGGTAGGGATCCATGGGGTACCCATATCCCTCAAAAAGGTCCATAGTCGAGTTCCCGTATCTCCTCAATGACACCATGGTATCTATTTTTTTTTGTGGTTGTCTATTGCATCTATACGGACACCACTATTTTAGTTTGTGCTATTTTGGTCTTGGGCTGTCATGTAAAATGTTTACCCATTTATCTCATATCCTTAGAATGTTGATACTAAGATAGATGGACCCCTATCCAACCATGCTAGTTGCTCTTCAATCCTGTCAGCACCCATCAGTCGTCGCCGCAACCAAGAGGCAAAAGTGTCAATGTGATGACGTCTAATCCAGGCCTCTGTCTTCCCCTACTTTGAGGATCGTACAATGGTCTTGTACTCCTCCAAGTATGGAGCCACCAAGGATGATTGTTGCAGGAACGTGAAGTGTGCTTTACGAAATGTACTCTCATCGATGTCCATCTAAGCTTTCCTCCCCATTGTGCCCTTTCCCTTGAGTCTCCCCTCATGGCATGATACAGGGACTCCGATCGAACTCAGGTCGTCAATAAAGTCCACACAAAACTCAATGACCTCCTCTATTCCATATCCCTTTGCGATATTTCCTTCTGGATGGGCACGATTACGGACATATTTCTTCAGAACTGCCATAAAGCTCTCAAAAGGGAACATATTGTGTAGAAATACAGGACTGAGAACAAAAATCTCTTCAACAAGGTGGACTAGAAGTTAGGTCATGATATTAAAGAAGGAAGGTGGAAAGACCATCTAAAAGCTGACAAGGCATTGCACCACGTCATTCTACAGCTTTAGTAGATTGTTTCGATAGATTGCCTTCTGAGAAATCATGTTGAGGAATGCACATAGCTTCACGATTGTCATTCTCACATTCTCTAGTAAAATACCCATCAGTGCAATAGGCAGCAATTGTGTCATTAGGACATGACAGTCATAGGCCTTTAGATTTATGAATTTTTTCACTTTAATATTTATTATTCCCTGTATATTTGAGGAGTAGTCCGATGGGACCTTGATATTATTCAAGCACTCAAACATGCTTTCCTTCTCTTCCTTACTGAGAGTGTAACTAGTAGGATTCAAGTAATGTTCATCATCTCTCTTTTCTGGATGTAGGCAATCTCGTTGTTTCATACGTTTCAGGTCCCGACGTGCTTCAATTTTATTGTTTTCCTTTCCATATGTACCTAGGAAGTCAAGCACATTCATGCAAAGATTTTTTTGTCAAGTGCATCACATTGATTGCATTACGGATCTCAAGGACTTCCCAATAGCTCCCAAAATATAGACTTCTTCCACATGGGTGCATGTCCGTCCTCATTGTTCGAAACAGGTTGGATACCAGAGCCCTTGCCAAAGACTATCCTCACATCATTTATCATAGAAAATACACGTTTACCATTATAGTGAACAGGCTTAGTACGTTTTTCTTCCTTCCCTTCAAAATGATTCCCTTTCTTTCTTAACGGGCGCTTAGAATGAAGAAATTGATGATGGCCCGTATACAGGACCTTCCTATAGTGTTTCAAATACATGCTGTAAGTATCATCTAAACAGTGCGTGTAGTCTTGATATCCCTTGTATTTGTCACATTCTCGCAATCTTGTTTTGCATCTCACAACACCTAATATAGATCATCGGTAGGACCTTCTTCTGCAACCATCTCTTCTTCAGCCTCGCCCATTGCATCATCTACAAAAAGCACCTCCTTGAGTCTAGTCAGGAAAGCAGTTATCATCTTCTTATCATCATCATCTTCCATCATAACTCCTCTTATCCCGTGCTTTGTCCAAACGAAATAGTTAGGCATAAATCCCGAACTGTATATGTGGGCGTGAATAGTCTTTCTAGATGAGTAATCATTCTCATTTTTACAAATTCGGCATGGACAACAAATGAAACCAGATGGCAGCTTATTGGACTCTGCCAGATCGAGAAAACCACGCAAGCCATTAATGTACTCCATGGAGCATTTGTCCACGCTGTACTTCCATTGCCGATCCATCTACAAAGTATTACCAAACCAAAGATATTCTAATCATCCATAGAACTATACATGAAACATAACAAACATGATACAGATACCACTAAACTCAAATGTTGCTGAAAGTTTAGATAGAAATACACAAATTTAAATTTCAGACCCAAACAACATGATACACTATGACAAACTCAAATTTTATGAAAGTTTAGATAGAAATACTCAAATTTAAATTTCAGACCCAAATAACATTATACACTACAACAAACCATCCACTGAGTACTATCTAGGAGGACTTTAAGCATCCTTGGGCGGGGAGGACTTTGAGCATCCTTGGGCGGGGAGGACGAAGGTTTCGTTGACCCATCCTCATCCTGTAGTTTATTTGTGCCTCCTGCGATGGTAATACTCAGTAGACCTGAAACACTCGGGACTGGTGGTGGAGCATAATGACCACCAAAAGAAGGTTCCTGACCTGCCACAACAGCATCTTCATGATATCTTTTCAAATAACGAAGCATTGCTCTCTCCTAGTGCTCATTTTCTTTGGCTTATCATGAAGGCCAACTATGATTTTCCCCTTGCCGCGAGAGGAACAACGATCGCCCCTACCATCGCCACTACCTCTAGTAGCAATAGCTATTTCTATGTATCACAATTTATTTAGCTCATATTTGTAAAGGACTAAACTATGAACAAATTATATTTTTTCTTATAATTTATTTAGCTCAAACATGACATATAAATGAAAAAAAATTCTCTATTGTAGATTATTCTAAAAATAACTAATTACATACCTCTATTTCATCTTATTATCTCCATGTACCACAATTTATCTCGCTCGTATTTGCAAATGACTAAAATATGAACAAATTATATTTTTCCCCATAATTTATTTATCTTATATTTGTAAAGGACCAAATATGAAATTATTCCTCTAACCTCATATCAATTTTTTTGACTAATACGAAACATTGCATCCAAAAACTTGTAGTTTATTCTAAAAATCGGTACTAAAGGGGGTCAGAGGGGCTCCTGAGGAACTAGCCGTTAGACCCGGTACTAATACTAGTACCGGGTCAAAAAATCAACAGGTACTAAGCCTCGGGACGAATGCCGAGTTTTCCAGTAGCGTGAAGAGACTTTGCCTCACCTGATCGTATCTTTAGACTTTGCCTCACCTGATTGTATCTTCAGTATAGGATTTAGAAATGCTGGCATAATACTGTGAAACTCTTGTAAGTGCGCAAAATTCTAAACAAACCTAACTTTGAAAATCCACTTGTTTTAATTCTTATTCTTACTACTGAATCGGTACCTTTACCTTTGTGCGACATCTGCTGACAAAAGCGAATGAAATTTGCAAGTTGCACAATTTGTCTGGCAGCCAGAACTGTATTTAATTAAGTCATGCGATGGTCTCATGTTAAACGGAACCGCGCATGTTTTGGTGCGATTGGTTCCCTGCACCACCCCGGATACGAGCTCCCCGCGTGCGACCTCCGGGTGATTGGTTACCTGAACTCATTGCTGGGTCTAGCTCGCGGCGTGCAAAAGGCCACCTGGAGCCTGGCTCCGGCGATGTGGTCGAATCCTTCGTTTCCCGGGAGCCAGGCTCCCGCGATACGCGGGGGAGCGCGTGGGTGCATGCACGGCGGTCAAAACAACTATGCGCGTGCTGCAATCAGAGCAACCGAACAGCGGCTATGTCTGGCCAGGATGCATGCATGCTGCTATCCAATCAATGCTCCCTCGCATCAACAGTGGGGGCTGGTTCCTGGAAACGAGCCAGGTTCAGCAGAGAAGGCAGGTTCAGCAGATTCCAGGTTCAGCAGAGAAGGAAACCAATCAGGCCCTTTATTGTCCACAGGTGTCATGGATTTAGATGCTGTTTTGTGTCATGGCAAGCCAGAACTCCAGGCAGCACCCTAATGAAGTCGTGTTTATTGTCCACAGATGTCATGGATTTAGATGCTATTTTGTCATGGCAAGCCATAGCTCCAGGCAGCACCCTAATGATATCGTGAGTCGTAACCTTCATAATAGGACCTAGCAGAAATGACGCACTTTTCCAGGTAGGCAATGACAATCACCAGTTCATCACGTGTGCACTGACAGTAAATAGAGGGAGCCTTCGTCAAAATTCAAACTCACTGTCAAAGAATTAGTACAAAACATCGCGTTCCATCATGCCAAGGATTATTGCAAAAGAAAACCCGGTGACGTTTACGGTGCTCATTATCTGATCAAGTATCAGATGAAAATAGAGAACTTTAAACCTTGGCACGTCAGTATCAATTCTGACCTCTACAACATCATCATAAGATCTAATTAGAGTTTTTTTTAGGAAAAGTAAACTAATTAGAGTTTCACAATTTGATCTCCAAAATGGTGGTACGTTAAGAGAGGGCTTTCTGGACCTCAGCCGTCACTTCCTTCGGTGGCTTCTCAGCGTGAAGGTTCGCCACCATGCCCTTCTTGGAGTAATAGTCAATCACCTGGTGGAAACAAATCAGTCCAATAAAAATTATTTAACTCGCAAAAGCATTGCTGTAACACAGTTAGACAACAGGCAGCAGGATTCAATTATTCAAATATTTAACTACCAGAAGACACAACAATATGCAACCATGAGATGGAAAAATAAAACAGAATTTTCACATGCCCAAATGGACTCAATGCAAACATTACAATTGCGTCATGACAAAAATGTTGCCATAACTACATTACTTATCCCAACAAGCTAAGAAAGCAAAGAATATAGAGGTTAGCAAACTATGATAATAGTAACAAAATTGAAACATACATGAGCTCAAAACAGAGGAAAACTTTAATACACTTTGAGAGAGCAGCATACCGGTTCAGTTTGTCTGTGGAAAGCTTCAAGCCTAGACTTCAAAACCTCAGCTGTGTCATCCTTCCTTTGAATCAGTGGTTCTCCAGTGACCTAATGAAAATGTAACATAGAAGGATTAAGAAGATATTGAGAGCAAGGAAGGCATTATGTCATAAGAGAAATCTTAGATTAGCTGCACAAAATTCACTGGAGAAAGAACCATTGATTCTTGTAAGAGATATCAACATGATCAGCAGACTTCAATAATCTATGGGAATAATGTGACAAAAGAATAGAAATGAACAGTAGTATGATATCCATGGAGAAGATGCATGTATAGTAATTAGTAAAAACAATGCAGACGAAACCAAAGTGCACTCATAAAGCAAACCAACACTAGAAGTATTATAACTTCTGGCTTTATCATTACCAACGAACTTATAACAATTTGTTTGGCAGATCTAACATCATAAGCAAATAAATAAGATTTTGCAGACTCAAAGGTACTCATATGAATTATTTATGTAGGTTGAAACATCAAACATGCTATAGTATTAGCATAGCTGTCCAAAGAATTGTAGTAAATACATATGTAAAAGGAACTTAAAATAGTTTGTTTGGCAAGTTAAATATCATAAATGGATAACATTTTGCAGATTTGAACTATTAATATATGTTCAGCAAAAAACATCCCATAGTATTAGCATAGCAGATAAGATTCAAATTAGAGTAACCACTGAAACGGCATGGGACTAAGCCTATGAGGTCACTATTTGACTTACATCATCAACTCCAGGAACCTTTGGGGGTGCAAATTTTGTGTGGTAACTCCTACCACTGGAGGGATGGATCCATCTGCCAGTGATTCTTTCTTCCAAAATTGCATCATCAATTGCAAAATTAAGAACCTTGTCAACCTTAGTTCCTTTCTTTTCAAGCATCTCATCGAGCTGGAGAAAACATTTAATGGAAACAGTAAGAAAAACTAAGTTCAAAAATAGGTTCATTTTCTACTCATCAAAAAATAAGTCCGGTAGTGAAAATCACTAACATACGTCCATTTTGATCGATAAATTGTTCAAATTCCAACCATCTCACCTTTTGAGCTTGAACAACAGTGCGAGGGAACCCATCAAGAATGAATCCCTTTTGGCATGAAGGTTTCTTCATGGCTTCATCAATAATCCCAACAACCAAATCATCAGAAACAAGCTCTCCCTAACAAACAAGAATTGAGCAAAGTCATGGAACAATTTTTTATGGCTATTCATTTGCCCTTTTTATCCCTTTTGTCTTAATACCTTGTCCATTGCTTCTTTTGCCTTAACACCTAAAGGAGTCTTAGCAGCAACAGCAGCTCTCAACATATCACCGGTGGCTAAATGGCATAAGCAATATTCATCTTTAATAAGAGGAGACTGTGTTCCCTTGCCAGATCCCGGTGGACCTACAAGATCAGCAGAACCCATTTCAAAACTCTAGAACAAAGATCCTCTAAAAAAAATCCCACAAGGAAGATGTAGAATCGATTTGAAGATCATAAAACTCAGTGCATATGAATCCAAGTAAAAGCTCAATTAAAAGAAGGTACAGAAAACATCTTAATTGTTCAATATGTGCAGCAAATCTGCAAGCAGTTTCATCACACTGCATCTATTCTGTTCAAATAAAAACATTTTACCTAGGTTATTAGTTCCATCTAGGAAGCCGGGCACAACTATCAGAGTTATCTAGTAATATGTTTTGTTCAAGTCTCCAGCCGCTCCCTAGAAAAATTCTGCACTGAAACGTTCAGATTTTGCTACAGAATTCTATCACCTGCTTGTTCTTGAAACACACAAACTTCTATGTTACGCATGAAGAGTATAGACACTCGCAGAAGATGTAAAGTTTGTTCAGAATATCATACATTGCATGGACAATATCCTAAAAACACAATATCCAGATTAAAACTGAGGTTTTCTACAGAATTATACACATTGCTGAAGCTTAACGCTCAATCCCACCAGTTGCAATCCAAATAAAGATAACTACTCTATTGGAACTTACAAAGGCAATTTGAGCAGGACTCTACAACAAATGCTACGGATTCTCCATCAACTTGTCATCAAGCGCGCGCAAGTAGAGATAGAAAATAGGTAAAGTCAACCATCATACTTGAAGAAGAAACAAGGACGGAAGGACCCGAGATGGCCCAGATGGGAACCAAAAGGCCGCGCGGATCTAGAGCCTAAACCAATCCTCGGAGTTAAAAGCGGAGGATCTCCCGGCTCCCAACCGGATCTTGACCCGCGCAAGCGCAGAGATTAGAGGAAGAAGGGGAGGATAAGGGAGATGCGGGCGGGCGGACAGACCGATGAGGATGAGTCGCTTGTCGGGCTTGGAGCTGCACTTCATGCGGCGGAGAAGCTCGTGCATCAGATCCAGCGATGGCACATCCTCCAGGTTCGCCGCCATCGCCGCCTCGAGCTCTCGCCTCGCTTCCCTTGAGCTCGGAGAGTCGGAGGAGGGTGGGTGGATGGGGTTCGGGCTCTGTTGCGCACTTGCGCTCACGCACTTGGGTTTCGTGGGGTTTTTCTGGGCTTTTGTTATGTGACGACCCAACGGCGGTGCCCAAGTCAGGAGTCCGGGACTCGGGAAAGCTATGGAATTGGGTGACGTCGTTTGCGTGTCTACGTCTAAACCATTCAGGGAATTCGGCTGTTTACGTCGGGCAAAGGAAAAAACTGGTCTAGAAGTTTTTAAATTTACTTCAAATTATCAGTTATTTTAGCTTCTAGCTTTTCCTTTAACTAAATATATAGAAAAATATATATTACATGTTGCATCTAAGGAAACTAGCCAACTAGCTTGACGTTCTAGAGTTTGTATATTTTTCTTTAACGGTCAAAACAAGATAAATATAACTTAAGATAAAGCTAAAACAATTTACAAATTGAATACTTAATAATATTTGTAAATTTGGACAGCCTTTCTAAACGTTTAATAAAAGGAAAACCGAGATTTTCCTTTTTGCTAAGCACTAAGAGGTACCCTTTTATCTTTTATTCTACTATTTGTATTTTGTTTCATCAAGGAAAAGACTTTTGTCAACTATTACTTTATGATACCAAATTTATACAATGCAGAATTATACTTATAAGAAAGTATTTTTTTATACAACCAACGTGGTAAATAACACCAGAAAACAAGATAGCTGGCTAGCAACTCAGATACACCATTGAAATCTTACAAACTATATGGTAGCGATTCGTACGATGCAGCCCAGGATAATTGCAAAGGTCGGAATTGTACGCGGGAGCCGTCGATGGTGTTCAAAGTTTCGAACCCCGACCTAGGCCTCCTGAAGTTACAAACACGCCCTCAGATGACGCATCAAGTTGTTTTAAACCGGCGATCCAACCAGTTAGACCAATCGACCTTGAACTAAGAGCCACACCGGTCTGATTACCTTCCAGGCTTCGACCAGTGCCACCCAGGCACCCACCTCCTTCCTCTCAGGCCATCTCTCCGGCACGTCGGACCTCCCCAGGCCTCCGCCGAGTTTAGTTTGCGCAACCCATTGGTCTCCATCGGCGACGACGGCGGCGACTTTGGAGGGGAGTGGGGGGACGACAGATCATCGTCAGGTTCCATTCGAAGGGTGGTGCGAGGTGCCGAGTCCAAGCCCCCTCCACACTCTTGCGGGCCGGAAGCTCGAGCAGCTCCTCGTGTACGCCTTGTCTCGAGCTGCCGCCACGCGTGTTGCAGGATGATAACGCAGGGCCGGCCCTGGGTGGGGTAGGGTGTGCGGCCGCCTCGGGCCCCCAAATCCCAGGAGCACAATAACGGTAACACAATTATTAAAGCAAGGACAATACTTATGTTCCAAATAGCATTAGGGTGGAGCTTCAGAAAAAGGTAGCCTTAGTTACTGCTCCGCCCACACTGGGTCACATTAAGGTGGGCCCACTTCATGGTAAAAAAAAAGGCCCAATTCATCTACCGCACCCCTTCATCCCTATCGCCTCATCCTGTCGCTGGTCCTCTCTCCTGCTTGCATCGCGCGCCTGCCGCCCCTAGGCGGAATGGCCTCCTGCTTGCATCACGCACCCGCTGCCCCTCGGCAGAATGGCGAACGGGTGGAGATCAGATAGGAGGTCGTTAATTCGCTTCTGTGATCAGGTGATTTGATTGCCAATTCCTCAATTCTCCATACCATTAATTATTAATTCACTATCACAAGTTATTTAATCTCAACTGATCTATAACTATTGTTTATTTATAATAATTTCAGTACAGTAGGATATCATGTTGTCTAGAAAACATGAATCGGGTAACGAGAAAAGGAAAAAAACGACGTGTGGATGAGTTGAAAGAATCACATAGAGGAGCTATGAATAAATTTTGCAAGAGTAATCAAGACCCTGGGAGTAATATGGGCGCTTCGATGGTTCATCTGATGTTGAGGTATATGATCTTATTTCTGAATTAAAGATTATGAAATTTATTTTGCCAGATGGCGTAACGTCTGCTATGGAGATTTTCAAGCATGTCAGAGATGTGGATTGTTATGCTAATGTCTCCATTGCTTATCGACTCTTATTCACTGTGCCGGTGACTATTGCATCGGCTGAAAGAAACTTTTCAAAGTTGAAGTTATTGAGGAACTATTTGAGGTCAACAATAACTCAGGAGAGGTTACATGGTTTGGTAACATTATGTATCGAGAAAAATTATTGAATGAGATCCCTATCATAAGTAACTTTACATCGAGGAATGTTAGAAAAAACTTTTAAGGTAATATGTACAAATAATTTAATATGAATATTTCTTTTAAATACATTTAAGTATTTATTGGTAATATTTCATATATATTTGTTATAATATCTATATTAAATGGTCCCGGGTTTTAATTTCGCCTCCAAATCAGCGAGATTTTTGAGGGGTCGCACAGTACCGGCGAGCTCGTTCAGAAATTGAAGTCTATTATGCGACGAGCGGCGCTCAAATTAGGGCGTCCGTACGCTCAGCACGGATATCCTCTTCTTTGCTCAGTCTTGCGTTGTTCCCCTTTCTGTACCGCACGAGCAAGATGGCCATCAGTTGCTTGTCGATCGATTGCTGCTTGCTTCTGGGGAAGGACAGCAGCTATGCTATACCATTGGTTCGGAGGAGGAAGAATGGATTAGAGAGGAGATAAATTTGGGACAGCGATGCTCTGATATTGACCGAATTGAAGGAAAAAGATGAGGAGATTGAGCTGGTGCGTGGAGGCTGAAGTTCACACCAAAGGCAAGAAGAGGTGAGCTTATCCGATGAAGTCAAACAACTAAACACAATCTTAACAAGACAAGCTTAGCATAATAATTATAGAGGTGGTAATGGATCGTACCTTTATAACTCCTTCATAATCCAATTCAACCATATACTCCCTCCATCCAAAAAAGAACGGTGTTTTGGTATTCAAAATTTGTCAAAAAAGAATGACGTCCTAAGATTTAAATATTATGCATGCCTAATTTGGCGTGTTGATCTCGTGCATGCATGATTAAATGGAAACATATTTTCTCCATTTTCATATGCAAACTGAACTAACTAAGGGTACATGTGTCTTTTTCATTCACCCCCTAATCTGTCTCAAAAATCACATAAATTCATTCTTTTTGGATGGAGGGAGTACATCTTTAGCTCAAAACCATATAGGGCATGTTTGTTTGTGTTGACGCCGGATTTCGTCATCAGTAGAATCGGCGCCAAGGAGGAAAGAAGTCGAAGAAGTACGGATGAAATCGGTCAAAAGATGCTATAATGCGGAATCGGTCAAAAGATGCTATAAAGCAGAATCGGTCAGTAGCTCTTACTTCGCTTCAGGGTGAACGCGCTAGATTCCCAATCGGCAATCCTTTGCTGATAAGAAATCGGCCGATCAGGAAGGTGGACTAAGGTGGGCCTGTATGGGCTTGGAAAGATGGAGGGATAAGGTGGAGTTCAGCCCACGAAGCGTGGAGTAATTAGTTTAGCACGGATTGTGCTTGTAGATATTTGTTTTCTGTTAGAGATAGAGTTCTAGTCGGTTAAGAAGATTATTTGTACGGGGCTATAAATAGCTACCTTTGTAAATCTGTAAACACAACAATCAATCAATACAACAAGTTACTTTATTCTTCATACTTACTTTCGAGCAGGCGACTTCGCCATCACTTTTCCTTCTCACGAGTTCGTGCGGGTTGGCAGGGCTGCATCATCTTGATCTCCGGCCGATTCTGTAAGTTCCGTTTATCGAGTAATATCTAAGCTTTAACTTCCGGCGCATCGCTGTTGTTTCGTTTAGATTTATTCATCAGTTATCGATATCGACTAGATTCATAGGTTTTTACCTGTTTTCCTAGTTTTTATCACCTGTTATCCCGCTAGAAATCGGTAGTATCGGCTTTTATTACTTTCTATTGTCAGATCCATCTGTTGCCGATTAAATCTTTTTCTAGTGTTGTTATTACGTGCTTTGTACCGATTACTTTAGTATTTTTCTACCTACAAGGCTACAGGGATCGTGCTGTCTTATAGCCGATTTCATTACCATAGTAAATCGGCCGATCTGCCGATAAACTCTCTCGATCGGAAACTTAGCCGATCGTAGTTACTGAATTTGACACGTGTTCTTCCTTGCCAATCAACAGGTCAGATTGGCTGGCACGCCGCGCGAACCGCACCAGGGCATTCACCCGAACAGGAGCTAAGCAGATTCTCCCGGGTCGTGTGTCGGTCGCTGGGATTCGGTTGACCGATTTCTAGCGCCAACACACTTTTGGCACGCCCGGTGGGACCATTACAACCGCTGTCATGTCGAAAGCTGCTGAAGTCTCCGAAGATAACGTCATCGAAGTGACGAAAGCAGATCTAAAGGACGACCAAAAAGAAGATCTAAATCAGTATTTGGAGCAAGTCCGTAGAACTTGCTTGAAATCCTTCAGTCGTTCTAGGAGCGGGGAAACTGTTAAAAAATCTCCTTTCCCTACTCCCCGCCAGATCACAATTTCAGAAGATTCGGATAAAATGTCCGATATGATTCAACAATCTCTTCACCACGCCTTCATCAACCAATCCCCGGTACTTTCAAACATGGTGCACAATGCTATTGTCAACTCCTTCGCCGGAGGTATACCACAAGGGTACAGGGGACCTACGTATTTTCAGCTGATTCCACCGAATCAGGCTTATCAGGCTTCTCAGCCGATCCAATCATCTGTCGGAGGAACCGGTGCTTCTACGTCATCAACTCCTTTGGGATACGGCTCCATCCAGCCGTCCTCTGCACCACTCCCTCCAGTCATCCCTTTACCCTGGGGGGCACCCTTAAACACGACCGGTTTGAATCAATCGGTCAGCCAAGGAAATCCTCCGTTCCAAACACCCTCCCAAACGGCTACTCGGCCGGTCATACCACCATACCAGTCTATTACTCCGGAGGTCAACAAGACGTCAGAGCTCATGTTATGTAATGAAACAAGTGGTGCCTACAAGCAGCCGTCCTTTACTACACTACCGGCTTATACTCAGATACCACCTTTTCATCAACCTCCTTTTATTCAACCTCCGATTTATCAGCACGTGCCGATCCCACCGCCAACTATTCCCCAGCAACAACCAGATTGGTCGGCGCAAATCGCGGAGGTAATGCAAGAACAATTCGGCCTGAAGCCGAAGGTGCAAACGTATACCTACAGGACACCATACCCATCTACGTATGACTTGTTGCCGTTTCCCCATCGGTACAAAGTTCCTGATTTTACCAAGTTTTCGGGGATGGATGATACGTCTACCGTAGAACATGTGAATAGATTCATCATCCAATGTGGGGAGGCAGCTACGCAAGATGCCCTATGGGTACGGCTGTTCTCGTCATCCTTGTTTGGATCGGCCTTCCAATGGTTCACTACTTTGCCACCAAACTCAATTATCACATGGGCCGATCTGGAAAGGCAGTTCCACAAGTACTTCTATGCTGGGGTCCATGAAATGAAGCTGTCCGATTTGACTAGCCTTCGGCAAAGAAGTGATGAGCCGATACCCTCGTATATACAAAGATTTCGGGAGATCAGGAACAAATGCTACTCCTTGGCTCTAACCGATGCGCAGTTGGCCGATATAGCTTTCCAAGGCCTGCTGCCACACATTAAGGAGAAATATGCTTCACAAGAGTTCGAGAGCCTGAGCCAGATTGTCCACCGATTGTCCGGACAGGAGGTGCGTCCATTCGATCCAAGAAGGAATTTCCAGAAGAAAGTAGCATTCCTGGAAGAATTAGAGGACGAGGAAGACGCCGACATCGGACTTGCAGAGTGGATTAAAGGAAAGAAGCCGATATCATGCCCGTTCGGCAAAAAGGAGCCGGAAGCATTTGGTTTCGATACAACTAAAGCTGACAAAATATTCGATCTTCTACTCCAGGAAGGACAAATTAAACTCTCGCCTTACCACACGATACCCTCTGCCGAACAATTGAAGAAGATGAAGTATTGCAAGTGGCATAACGCCACATCACATGATACCAACGAGTGCAAAATCTTCAGGCAACAAATACAGTCGACCATTGAGCAAGGCAGACTCAAATTTGAAGTGCCGGCAAAACCGGCTAAACCTATGAAGATTGATCAACACCCTTTTCCTACCAACATGGTGGATACGGGTAAGAATCCCCTCCAAACAAAAGTGCTGACGTCCGAATCGGCAAAAAGGAGCGGCTCTGTCGATCCCAGAAATCAAGTTACGCCCGAAGACGTCAAAGGGAAACGGCGAATGGAGGACGACGATGGTGAGTCTGATAGACCACGCATTACTTCCCAGTTCCTGCTCCAAAAGTACCAACGCCAACATGAACGATCGAGGTCCCGAGAGGAAGCAATGCGTCGGCACGAGGAACACTGGAGATGCCCATTCTTCATCCATTGTTGGGAAAATAACCTCAGGCTTCCATCAGCCGATACTTGCCCAGAGTGCAACGGTCCCTATCGAAGCAATCGGCCGTTCACAAGGTCTCGCTCCAGAGACGGAAGGCCAGAACCGATCAGCAGGAATCGGCGCAACCCAGATGATCAGCGCCCTTCCATGCGTGATCGGCTGGGGGGCAGAAGTAACCGATATGATCGGTCAGAAGATAGAAGCCATAATAGGCAGGGGGGCAGGACCGATCGACACGATCAATCAAATAGCAAAGCCAGCGCTCACAGTCGGCTCCAAGACATGGCCGATGCTCGGGTAACAGACGAGAACCCGTTAGGACACGAGCCAGAATGGGAACGCGACAGGAAAGAAGGGAGGCCAGTAAACCCCAGATGGTGTCCCGATGGTTTAACCAAATCACAAAAACGAAGAGTCCAACGCCTCCGCCAATGGGAACAGCAAGAAGAAGAGAGCGCGATGGACAAGAAGGAAGGGAGGCCTCGGGTATGGCGCCCCAAAGGAAACGACAAGGGCAACGATGAGTCGGTGGGCGATGAATCGGCAGCCGAAATCGGTATGGTTTTCATATTGCCGATGGAGTTCATGACCCCTGCCGATCAACAGGACGTGTCGGCAATAGAGGAACAAACAGCACGGTTGGTTTTAGAACCAATGATGGCCACGTTCGAAAAGCCCGAAGATGACGAACGCCAACATATGAAGGCACTGTTCCTTAAAGGGCATGTTGATGGTCGCCCCCTCACCAGATTGATGGTCGACGGGGGAGCTGCCGTCAATATCATGCCGTATGCCGTACTCCGAAAGCTGGGAAAGAGCGACGACGACCTGACCAGGACGGACATGATGCTCAAGGACTTCGAAGGCAAGGTGTCAAACGCTCGCGGTGCTCTCTGCGTCGACCTCACTATCGGCAGTAAGACCCTTCCTACCACATTTTTCGTCATCAATGGCAAAGGGTCCTATAACATGCTTCTTGGCCGAGACTGGATACACGCAAACTGCTGCATCCCGTCAACTATGCATCAATGCCTCGTGCAATGGGTCGGTGATAACATCGAAGTGGTCAAAGCCGACTCCGCGTACAGCATCGCAGCAGCCGACGCACAGCAGTGGAGCTGCGAAACCGTCAGGTGCATATCAGGTAGGGTGTGGGAAACCGATTTCCTGAAGGTCACCGATTTTGGCCTACAGCCGATCCGAGCAGTCGGCTCCGAAGAAGCGCAATAAATGGATCAGTTCGCCCGAGAAGACGGGAAGCTGGGACACGGATTCACGTCGGCCGATTCATTGGAGATGGTAGATTTAGGTGACGGGACCAAACCAAGGCCGACTTTTATTAGTGCAAATTTAGATCCAGAGTACAAGTGTAAATTGACAAATTTATTAAGAGAATTCAAGGATTGTTTTGCTTGGGAGTATCACGAGATGCCCGGATTAGATCGGTCTATTGTTGAACATCGGCTACCCATAAAACCAGGGTATCGGCCGTACCAACAACCCGCACGGCGATGCAATCCTAAAATTTTACCAGACATAAAAGCCGAAATAACTCGGCTAATTGAAGTAAAATTTATTCGGCAATGTCGTTATGCCGAGTGGATTTCTAATATCGTACCGGTGTACAAGAAAAACGGGAAGCTGCGCGTTTGCGTTGATTTCAGAAATCTTAATCAGGCCACACCGATGGATGGTTACCCCATGCCTACGGCCGATGTACTGATCGACGCTGCCGCGGGGCACAAAATTATTAGCTTCATGGATGGAAACGCCGGATACAATCAAATACTTATGGCCGAAGAGGATATACCCAAAACGGCTTTCAGATGTCCAGGCCATCTTGGTCTATTCGAGTGGGTGGTGATGACTTTTGGCTTGAAGAATGCTGGCGCTACATATCAGAGAGCCATGAATTATATTTTCCACAAACTCATTGGCCTCCTGGTGGAGATCTACATCGATGACGTTGTGGTCAAGTCCAAAAGCCACGAGGAACACCTAGCCGATTTGCGACAGGTGCTAGAGTGTACCAAAAAGCATGGCCTCAAGATGAATCCCAACAAATGCGCTTTCGGCGTCTCCGCCGGACAGTTCTTAGGATTCATGGTGCACGAACGAGGTATAGAAGTCAACCAGAAGACCATAGCGGCCATCAACAAAGTCGTCGCTCCACAGAACAAAACTGAGCTACAGTCTCTAATCGGCAAGGTAAACTTCATCAGAAGGTTTATATCTAATCTATCTGGACGGATTCAGGCATTCACACCACTTCTGAAGTTGAAGCCAGACCAGGAATTTATATGGGGAGAAGAACAGCGCAAGGCGTTAGAGGACATCAAGCGATACTTGGTCTCACCCCCAGTCCTGGTTCCCCCTCAAACGGGTAAGCCGTTTAAACTATATCTATCAGCCGATGACAAAGCTATCGGGTCGGCTCTAGTCCAAGAGTTTGAAGGCAAAGAGCGGGTAATTTATTACGTTAGTAGAAGACTCCTGGATGCCGAAATAAGATACCCTCCAGTGGAGCGTTTGTGTTTGTGTCTTTACTTCTCGTGCAGCAAACTCAGACACTATCTACTGTCGGCAGAGTGTATAGTCGTATGCAAAGATGATGTAGTGAAATACATGCTGTCACTGCCGATATTGAAAGGGCGAATCGGTAAATGGATTTTAGCTTTATCAGAATTTGACCTACGGTACGAATCGGCAAAAGCCGTCAAGGGTCAAGTCATGGCCGATTTCGTTGCCCAGCACTGTGGGCCAGAGATCGCCTTCGTAGAACTAGCTCCTTGGCAGTTATTTTTTGATGGGTCATCATGCGGAGTCGGATCGGGAATCGGCATCGTTCTCATATCGCCTCGGGGGGCAAGATATGATTTTTCTCTGCCGATAGAAAACGCCGCCACAAACAATCAAGCGGAGTACAGAGCTGTATTAAAAGGCTTACGATTATTGAGGGAAGTCAAGGCCGATTCTGTTGAGGTCTTCGGAGATTCGATGCTAATTGTGGATCAACTAACCGGAAGAGCTGAGTGCAAAGATGACATATTGCGAATCCATCACGAAGATTGCTTACAGCTTTTGAAAGAATTCAGATCGGCAGTAATCGAGCACGTCCCAAGAGACCACAACGAGGAAGCAAACAAACTCGCTCAACACGCATCTGGGTATCGGCCGATTCCGGGCGCCATGGCCTTAGAGCTTGCAGCCGATGATTGGCGTAAGGAAATTGCCGATTACCTAAACAATCCGTCTAAAAAGGTGGAGCGACGAGTGCGCTTTCATGCTACCAAGTACGTGTTGCTCGAAGATGATCTGTTCTACCGAACGATCGATGGTGTTCTTCTTAAATGCCTTGGGACAGAAGAAGCCAAGACTCTAATGGGAGAAATCCATGAAGGGGTATGCGGAGCTCACCAATCAGCACATAAGATGAAATGGATGATCAGAAACAACGGGTACTATTGGCCTACGATCCTCGAGGATTGTTTCAAATATTATAAGGGTTGTCAGGAATGTCAAAAGTTTGGAAATGTCCAGCGTGCACCCGCATCGGCCATGAATCCCATCATCAAACCATGGCCGTTCAGAGGGTGGGGAATAGACCTCATCGGCCAAATTTATCCACCATCGAGCAAGGGGCACAAGTTCATTCTGGTTGCTACCGATTATTTCACCAAATGGGTGGAGGCAATCCCACTAAGGACCGTGACGTCAGCTATCATGGCCGATTTCGTAAGGGATCATATCGTCTACCGATTCGGTATCCCTCAAACTATAACAACCGATCAAGGAACAATGTTCACATCGGGAGAATTTGAGGAATTTACGACCGATATGGGCATCAAATTGCTAAATTCTTCTCCGTATTACGCTCAGGCCAATGGTCAAGCAGAATCTTCCAACAAAGGAATAATCAAGTTGATCAAAAGGAAGGTTGAAGAATACCCAAAGAAGTGGCACCTATGCTTAACCGAAGCCCTGTGGGCATACAGAATGGCCTGTCATGGGGCTACCAAGTTATCTCCCTATCAGTTGGTATACGGTCACGATGCAGTACTTCCATGGGAGTCGAGGGCAGGATCAAGGCGCATTTCACTTCAGGATCAGTTGTCGGCCAATGACTACGCGGTTTTGATGAAGGAAGAACTTGATGATTTGGCCAGCCAGCGACTAAGGGCTCTGATAAGTATCGAAGAGAATAAAAAGAGAGTGGCCAGGTGGTACGATAAAAAGGTCAAAGTCAAGCAGTTCTCCCCCGGAGACTTGGTATGGAAGTTGGTACTACCGATCGGGTCGAAAGATCCTAAATTCGGCAAATGGTCTCCTACCTGGGAAGGGCCGTATAAAATCGGCAGATGCGCTCCAGGAAATGCCTACATCTTAGAAACAATAGAAGGAGAAGAATTCACTAGAGCTCTGAATGGGAGATACTTAAAGAGGTATTACCCAAGTATATGGGTCGGTGCCTAAGGAGTCAACACAATCATACATGACCGATACTATTCGGTTTTGAGACACAAATAAAGTCGACCGGAACGGCCGATTACATTCATTCGGTACGGACGACGGATTGCACGACCGACAAAACACTAAGTCGCCCTTAGAACAAAAAATACAGCAACTAATTGTTCTTTTTCTTACGCTCCCTCTCAGCCCGACCTAACTCTATCATGAGTCGAAAGTATTCTTCTTCTATGGCCTTCATTGAAAACTCCGCTTCGACTTGACGGGGGAGATCTACGGGAGGGCGCGAAGTCCCCGCTCCCGCGTCTTCAAGAACGACTTGTCGAGGGAGTGGATGACTCCTGTCGATGGGAGGTCGCCGGCTGCCGTTCCTCTCCACGAAGTCCAGGATCGTTCGGGCCGCCGTGGCGGTGTCGTCTTCAAGATCGCCACAACGATGGCTCCTAACGGGTGGAGATTGACGGTTACTTTCACTCACCACGGAATCCAAGACTACGCGAGCCTCCGTGGTAATGTGGTCCTGGAGCTCCTCTCGGTGAGCCACGATCAGTATCTTGTCCTCTGACGTTAATGGATCTTCGGAGTGAATGCGCTCAATGGCACGCACGAGCTCGGGGCTAAGACGCTGAGGCTGAAATAAAGAAGGAATGAGGGGGGATATTCTCTTCCTTAGGGTCTAAAAAAGAAAGGAAGGTAGAGGTCAAAGACTTCACCTGGTTAACAGAGGAAGAAGAAGATGACGAGGCCATGGCAAAGAAATTGCGCCGGTGAGAAGGGGCAGAAAAGTTAAACCGAGAGCCAAGATTGGTACTACCAGGAGTAAGCGCCGAGGTTGGTATTTATAAAAAAATGCATGGAAATCTGTTAAAGCTACGTCCCATCGGTAATAAGAAGGCAATAAATAGAAAGGGCGTCGCGAGGGGCGGTCAAAGAAGATAGTAAATGATTCGTACAAAACGGTCAGTGTTTTACAGATTACCCAGAAGGGTATCGATAGTCGTGATGGCCCGACGCCGGATCTGATCGGCAGAGTCAAGAACCCGTTGGTCTTCTTCCGCCGATCCAGGAACCTCCGATGTGCTGCGATGGAGTCTCAGTGCCTCGTGAGCAAAGCGTTGCCTCTCCCGTGTTAAATCGGCAATAACAGAGGGAAGCTCTTGGAGTTTGTTCTCCTCGGCACTGATTGCCTTGGTCACTTGCTCCATTTCCTTGGCAAGCTCCGCCCTCCGACGTTTGAGACGGTCTATCTCACCTATGATCGCCGGACGAGAATCTTCTAGAACATGAATACGCCGATTCGCCTCTTGAGCCTGACGCTTGAAAGCGTCTTCCTCTTCGCGAGCCTTGGTCAGCTTGGCGCGATCGGCCATGTGGCGAAGGGCTCTGAAGACCGGGATCCTCATAGACTTGATGAAGGCCGCCGGCGCCAGGGCCTCCTCTGCCTCTTCTGGTACTCGTCCGCTGACGTCATTAAAGAGCTGCCGAATCGGTGAAGCGTCTTCTACTAATCGGCCGATGTCCCCTTGAAGGAGGGATCGGATGCTAGAAAGTTTGGCTCGGACGTCATCAGGAACGGAACTCAAGGCGACTTGGCGAGAAGCGACTTCTTCGTCATCAGAGATGGCGACCGCAAAAGAAAAGAGGCTGTTGTCGGGGGTATCCTGTTCCTGAAAATAATAAAGAAGAGAAATAAAACCAGCTGTAAGTAAGAGCAAATCGGCTAAGATAGAAGCCGAAACAGAAAATTACCATTTTGAAGCGAATCTCCTCATGTTGCACTCGAGAAGCCGCCATGCCTTGCTCGGGGGCCTGCGCCATAGGTTCATCAGATGAAGAGGACTCCACGATAATCGGCGCAGTGTTTGGACCAACTCCCTGAAAAGAAATCGACGATCGAGGAGCGATTGATGTGCCGATGGCCTGTGTCAGAAGTTTGAATAAATACGGTACGTGAATGCCCAAAGGAAATCGGTACGAGAAGTTCTATACCTTAACGGAAGGAAACGGGGGCGCGTCAATAGCTGGAGGGGCTGCTGCCGATTGTGGTACTTCTGTAGGGATGCTCTGTGCAGTTTAAAGATAAAAGAAAAATTAATATCAAAAATAATAATCGGAGGCAGCGCAACTCAGTTTTACCTGTATGGCCTCCAACAACAACGATGCGGCGGCCGCCCCAGCTTGCGTCATGGTTTGAGTATCGGCACCTTGAGTGACTTGAGGAGGTGGTACGGCCGAAGTTTCTGCCGATACGCTCACAGGAGGATCCGCCGGTCCCGTACGAGCCCGGACTCGGCGACTGGTCTTCTTGGTAGTCCTTTTATGAACTTGTTTCGATCGGCCAGTAATCACGTCAACAGACGGGGCGTTATAGCCGATAAGGGGATAAGTAGTGTATGGATGACTCTCTATCAGTCGTCCGCTGCGGCTGTGTGTTGGAGGGATCCGATTCTCGGCCTAAAATAATAAAATCATTAGTACTCGATCGTGTTAAGAGGAATAAAAGGGAATAAAAATCGGCTATGTGAAGTACCTCGGCGTTTGGATCAATGTTGGTCGGGTCCAGAAGATTGCAGTATGCCGATGCTGAGTTGCAGAAGAGGAATTGCTTCCAATCAGCCCACCAGAGTTTGAACGGCTGGACAGCAAATGGAGCTACTAGCCAGTCGTTCAAGTTAATTGTACTGGAGTCTGGAATTCGGTCTCGCAACCGACCGTAATCTAGGCCAGATGTGAGATCATCTCTAAACTTGATTTTGCCAGCAAAGTACACCTGAATCGGCAGCTGACCCATGCCGAATTGTCGTGCTGCAGCAGAAGGGTTGTAGAATTCGTACGTAGGGGCATCCTTCCCTGAGAAGAAGTTGGCCGGTAGGATCCCTGGCTTGATCAACCCTTCATAGAGATCTTCATCAAACCGGCCAGAAGTTGAATCAAAGCAGGAAGGGAGCTCGAAGATGGGAATGTCTCGCTGATATGGAAACCAGATAGTTGCGTCCTCATTAAATCCATTATAAAAACACCGAAAGTACTCGGCTACCTTTGTAGCGGAATACGCACAACCTGGAAAAGCTGATGCTGCTTCACCATAAGACATGCATCGGCGGCGCTCGGTAGGGTCTTCTGCCGATTCGATATTGGGAAATGTCATGCGGTCCACTGGCTGCCGAGTAATCCTGTTCATATAAAGGTTCAACCATAAATTGACGAACCACCAAGGCCCACCTGGGTTGCCGATTGGTTCTCCCTTGGAAAGTTTTGTGCCGATTTGGTGGAGCATGTGGTACACAGCACCCAGAAGATGTTTCCCGAGAGGAATGTGGCTTCCTTTGGACAGTGCCTCGGCTAAAGATTGGGTGTTGGTTGTTGGGCCGGCGGCTCTTCCACAGAAGAGGTGTTTTTCGAGCCACATCATCAGGAAAGCGGTGTGCTCCCTGTTATCAACAGTACCGGTCTTCTTATTATCATTAATAAAGCCCTTCCAGCCGCCGATTCTTCTTGTGTCCAGCCGATGCGATGGTACGGTCAGAAGTTGGAAAGGCGTGTCAGGAGAAGATACATCCAGGCCGGTCAAGAGGACCACATCGGCCAGAGTGGGGGTCATGGGACCGTGTCCAAATAAGAATGCATTAAGTGTGTCAGACCAAAAATAGGAAGCCGCCATCACTAGCGGTTCGTTTTTCTCCATTTGCGACAGGGAAAGGTTGATACATTGGCCGATTTTGAGCTCATCCCACGAGACGCTCCTTGATGCGGCTACCCGTTGGTACCATTCCCTCCAACCTGGGGTTTCATTCGGCCAAGATCTAAAAGTGCTGGCCCATTGATCTAAGTTCATATCAGATCGTTTGAAAGGTATCCGATCAGTTTCCAAGTTTATGAGGTCTGCTGGATCCGGGTCTCCCATGGGACCAAGGCAAACAAGGCCAGGACTACCCGTGAGATGAATAGTAATTCTATGTCTAACCGCCTAAAAAAGGAAAAGGGGCATAAGAAATATAAAGAGTAGATCTAAGATAAATACGTTACCGATAGAGGAAAGATTCGGTATTTACCTCCGGTATAAAATTCTGAGTAATCGGTGTGGTCGCCGATGCAGATGCGGATGATGGAGTCGCAATGGGGATCGCCATTGGGATCTCTGATGAAGCTCCTTCATCTGCAGATGGAGTGACGGTTGTCGCCACCGTTACCGAAGGCGCTACCTCCACCGGGGGCATTGTCCCTGGAGCATCGCGTGCTGGGGAATTACCGGAGGGAGTCGCCATTGAAGGGAAAGGGGAAGAAGTGATTGGAGCTGAAACTGGAAGACTTCGATGGCAAGATTGAAGAAAGAAGGAGATGCGCGCGCTGGAAAAGGAGATGCGAGCTTGAAGATGAGTTGCGGTGAAATGATATTTATAGGGTGCCTGAAGAAAGGGTAAAGATGGAATTTTCACCGCGCCGGCGCATCGAGTTTTTCGGGGTAGTGGCTGTCGTGGGCGCCCGTTTCAAAAAATTGCAATGATCAGCCGGGAGACCGCGAAACGGAAGGATATTTTCACTGCGGCCGTTTCGGAGGAGAGGTTATAAAGAATTTCGAAGTAAAAGATTATGTTTTACTCCGAAACTGGGGGGCATGTGTTGACGCCGGATTTCGTCATCAGTAGAATCGGCGCCAAGGAGGAAAGAAGTCGAAGAAGTACGGATGAAATCGGTCAAAAGATGCTATAATGCGGAATCGGTCAAAAGATGCTATAAAGCAGAATCGGTCAGTAGCTCTTACTTCGCTTCAGGGTGAACGCGCTAGATTCCCAATCGGCAATCCTTTGCTGATAAGAAATCGGCCGATCAGGAAGGTGGACTAAGGTGGGCCTGTATGGGCTTGGAAAGATGGAGGGATAAGGTGGAGTTCAGCCCACGAAGCGTGGAGTAATTAGTTTAGCACGGATTGTGCTTGTAGATATTTGTTTTCTGTTAGAGATAGAGTTCTAGTCGGTTAAGAAGATTATTTGTACGGGGCTATAAATAGCTACCTTTGTAAATCTGTAAACACAACAATCAATCAATACAACAAGTTACTTTATTCTTCATACTTACTTTCGAGCAGGCGACTTCGCCATCACTTTTCCTTCTCACGAGTTCGTGCGGGTTGGCAGGGCTGCATCATCTTGATCTCCGGCCGATTCTGTAAGTTCCGTTTATCGAGTAATATCTAAGCTTTAACTTCCGGCGCATCGCTGTTGTTTCGTTTAGATTTATTCATCAGTTATCGATATCGACTAGATTCATAGGTTTTTACCTGTTTTCCTAGTTTTTATCACCTGTTATCCCGCTAGAAATCGGTAGTATCGGCTTTTATTACTTTCTATTGTCAGATCCATCTGTTGCCGATTAAATCTTTTTCTAGTGTTGTTATTACGTGCTTTGTACCGATTACTTTAGTATTTTTCTACCTACAAGGCTACAGGGATCGTGCTGTCTTATAGCCGATTTCATTACCATAGTAAATCGGCCGATCTGCCGATAAACTCTCTCGATCGGAAACTTAGCCGATCGTAGTTACTGAATTTGACACGTGTTCTTCCTTGCCAATCAACAGGTCAGATTGGCTGGCACGCCGCGCGAACCGCACCAGGGCATTCACCCGAACAGGAGCTAAGCAGATTTTCCCGGGTCGTGTGTCGGTCGCTGGGATTCGGTTGACCGATTTCTAGCGCCAACAGTTTGACCTGCAGATTTTGAGCTTTTTTGAAAAGTTGTTGCTAGATTTTTTGTTTTGAAAAACCAACACTAGCTTTTATAAGATGTATTTAGCTTTCTGAGTTCACAAGCTACAAAAAGCTCATAAAACTAAGCTTTCTAGCTTTCCATATAAACTTACTAAGCTTTCCAACTTTCCATATAAACTCAGTTTTTCTAGTCTTCCAGTTTTTTGGAACCTGTACGAGAAATTCGCTGTTTCTTTGAGCTTTTGCCTTTTCACGCTAAAAAGCTTCCAAGAAGCTCAAATTAACAAGGTCATACTATTTTAGCTTGGCTCTTATTGAGCCTGATCCTTCAATTTTCTATACTAAATTAGAGGACCCTTTACCACCCCTAAATCCAACCAAACACGCTGGTCTTGTTACTACTAGTGTAACGAGACTAAATCTAGCTATGGCTAATTCCTAGCCAGGCTTGGGCTAAGCCAAGCAACCAATCACTATCTATATGTGTAGGGTATAACAAAGAGGAAAGACACAAAGCTTTCGGGTTGCAATCACTTTTAAGAGCTCCCACCATTGTAGATTAGACAAAGACTTTTGCATACATATTAATACAATGCACTGCAAATAGAAATAGGATATTACCCCCCGCTCTAGAGGCCCAAACCTCTATACTGCTTTGTGTGTGTCGGATTTATAAGCCCAACAGTCCACCAGGGGTTATCCAAGTAGTTGATTTGTAGGTGACGGCGATTGCAAAATCAAGAACTTGAAGGTAATCACGAGAACACGAAGGGCCACGAGGGTTTTACATAGGTTCGGGCCTCCGGAGAGTAATACCCTATGTCCTGTATGCGCGGATTGTATTGCTTTGTATAAGATGAGTTGTCCTCGGGGGCTGCCCTTGGTCGCCTTATATAGGTTGACGACCAAGGATTACAAGTCAGTTTGAATCTAATCTACTCGGTATTTACATGGAAAGCAATATGAGTCGGACTACAAAATGCGTCCCACGATATCCGGGCAGATTTGAACTGTTTAGTTACCTTGACGTGTACTCGAAGTAGCTTCATGTCCTCAGCCCGCACATCCTTGTTGGGTGGGTCCACTTGTCAGGTTCGGCTAGTATCCTGGTCAGTGGGTACACATAGGCTACCCATATCCCTCAAGCCCCCAAGTGATGTGTAGGCGAACAGGAACTTAAGGTGGTCACAGCGAAGCTTGAAATTAGGTTGGATGAAGCTGCGATGGTGTCATGGTGATGGAAAGGCTGCGCAGTGCTCAAAAAGGAAGAAAATCTGAGTGAACGCAGAGCTAACATGCAGAGCGAAGACGAGTGCTGAGTTGATGGAAGTCAGTGTCCAGCAGGTCGAAGCAACGGGTACGGAGGGCGTCGCAAGACGCACTCCGTAGGAGTAGCCCCCAAGCATTGAAGCGATTAGAATAATCGGTCCAATGCTCAAGGAAGAAAAAAGTTGTCTGTTGAGGTAGATCCTAGTGCCTGAGCACAAAGATAGGCACAGCTACAGAGGCCTGCCAACCAAAATTGCATGCCCAAATCTCTGGAGGTAAGGACTGAAGCAATGATAGGTAAGCGACAAAAAATGCTTGTTCACAGGAGTACCACGCCGTCGAAGCAGCTTCATGGGAGTACTATCCATCAGTACTTGAAGATAAGGCCTATCATCGCGTGAATACTGTGGAGCCCCGTGGTATGGAGGAGCTCTGTTGTGCACCCTCATAGGTCTACTGTAGCAATTTGGATGTTAGCCAGTGGTCCGGCTATAAATAAACCAACGTTCAGCTTGGAGAGTCATGTCTCAAGTAATAGCGCTTGTAGGATTGTAGCTTGTAGTTTTTGATAGGAGTTGCACCGGTCCAGAAGCCTAATGCTAGAAGAATTCTCATGAGGAACACCAGGGTGCTCCTTCCTTTCATAGTCTCTACGATAGAGTCAGGGGGTAATAATGCTAGAAGAATCCTTGTGAGGAGGCTGTATCGTGAACCCTGCCAACTTTGTTCAGGACACCGCTAGGGAAGTGTGTTGTGCAACTTTCCTGTATTATGCTTTTTTTCTGCATTGTAGCTTCTTATCCTAGCATGTCAACTATCCCAAAGATGTTCACAGTCTTTTGTAATATGTAATGCAAGGAATTTGATTTTAGTTGAGTGAAAATATGCCCTTGCATCTGTTTCTAGTGATTTATGGGGCCGCAGAGGCGTGCTTTCTTGGAACTGGCATACTGGTCCTCGAGGTTGAAAACTAGCTGTGCCATAGAGGCTAGCCAAGTAGAAGTAAACGTCCAGCCTCTGAGGACGAGGAATGGCGGGGCCCTTGAGGAATGCCGAGTAGAATTAGGTGCCCAGCCCCCGAGGACGAGGACTGGCAGAGCCGCTGAGGCACGCTGACCAGAATTAGGTGCCCAGCCCGCAAGGACGAGGACTAGCAGAGCCGCTGAGGCACGCCGAGTAGAATTAGGTGGGGGCTAGCAGAGCCACGGAGGTGCGTCGAGCAGAATTAGGCGCCTTGCCCCAAGGATGGGGACTAGTAGATCCACAGAGGCGCACCGAGTAGAGTTAGGCGCCCAGCCCCCAAGGAGGAGGACTAGTGGAGCCATGGAGGCACCACGAGTAGAGTTAGGCGCCCAGCCCCCGAGGACATGGACTGGCCGAGCCACGGAGGTGCACCGAGTAGAGTTAGCCGCCTAGCCCCCGAGGATGAGGACTAGCGGAGCCACGAAGGCGCGCTGAGTAGAATTAGGCGCCCAACCCCTGAGGATAAGGACTGGCGAAGCCACGGAGGTGCACTGAGTACAATTAGGTGTCTAGCCTCGAGGACGAGGACTGACAAAGCGATGGAGGCACGCCGTTAAAAGTGCAACAAAGATCCCACAGATTCCATCCCACGCACGCAACGTTAATGGGAAGACCTGCAAATTTTGCCCGGCACGTTACGCCGTGATAACGGAAGGCTTGCGATTTCTATCCATAACTCTCGCTGTCATCTGCTTCAAAAGTGCAAGGGGTCACAGAGCCGTTTTCATTCTTATCCTCAACACTCTCAGTGCCTCCGCATTGAGCTCATTGAGCACTTAGCCGCCGCGCTCGCGAACCCTAGGCCGCGCCGCCGCAATCCGCATTCCGCTCGTGTGCACCGTCACCGCCGCTCGAGTCGCCGTGCCGCTGCCACTCGAGCTGCCACGCCACCGTATGTGCAGCAAGACCCTAGTTCTTTTTAGATCTAAATCTCAAGGCATCGAGCTTGAGGAGATGGTGCAACCCAATGCCTCGAAGCCTTCTTCAATCTGGATGAAGTCCGTAATGATGTAGGAGCGCAACCAAGGCCTCGTCGACTGAGGCCTCCTCAGGCCACTGGCGCTGTTGGCATACGAGGTAGGCTACACTAGCGCAAAACAAAATTTTTCTACCGCGTAAACCAGGAAAACTGCCGTATATGGATCACGGGATTACCACTCGATCCACTGGTGCGGAAGATGTAGAATCGCGTCGGGGCAGCGAAGTTGATTAGCGTAGTCAATCACGTCGATGTTGAGCAGCTCCTCAGCAGCTCGTCCACGTGCAGCAAGGTCGTCCTCGTGCCGCGGCCCATCGTCGGCTCATCGTGGCTCATCGACGGCTTGTCATGGCTTGTCGGTGGCTCATCGTGGCTCGTCGGTGGCTCGTCCAAGTGCTGCAGGTGCAACACCTCCAAGGTATCCACACGTGCAGGGAGGAAATGTCGCAAGCTGTTGGGAGGAAATATTAACGGCTTCCTTATGCCCCTTAAAATAGCAATAATAAAGGCCTAGGCCCACCTGTGGTAATAGCAATCTCCACCAACCCAGCATGGGCAGGGAACATCCCACTCCATCTCGCCTGACTCAGGGCCCCGGGGACGGACACTCCCGACCCCTCGATGGCGAAACTCCGCCTCGCCCGACCCATGGTCCCACAGTCGGGTGCGCCCGACCCCTCGCCGCAAGGCTTCGCCTCACCGACCCTGGGCGTAGGGGGTCTGACTCATCCGGGCCCACAAGACAAGGGTCTGCCTTGGGCGCAGACCGACAGACTAGGGCGCGGATCTCGTGGGCCCCCCACCGATCTTGACAGCGACAGTTGGCGCGCCAGGTAGGGTACCTTTGCGCGTACGTCACCGGCTTCAGATGGCCAGCCGCGACGCTAGCTTCGCTCTGGGCTGACTCGTTCGCTTTGGGAGCTTGGATTTCCTTACCACGGGGCAGGGTATCAAGCTGATCCCTCTCCTTGTCCTGCCCGCTCGCCCCATCATCCGTGGCTCCACCGTCGGGATAGTGGTGAGCGGCTGGGCGCGTGCCATGGGGACCCCTTCGGAGGAGTGGCCCTTCGGGCTGCCCAATGCCACAGCGACTTACGGTCGCCTCCTGGTGCGGTCCATGACCGTGCCACCCACGAGCAACTAGCTCGCGGGCGTGGCGAGGACAGCCTCCGATGCCAGCTCCGACGACGGGAGCCACCACCCCTCACGCAGGTGCTTCATGGCCGACACGCACTCCGAGAGGTCCAACGATGATGGCCCCAAAGGGAGATAGATCACTCCCCAATCGTGCGCCGCAGCTACGACTGGGGCCCTTGCCAGGGTCCTGGTGCAGCCACGACAGCCAAAGGCGCGCGCGGCGCCCCACCAGGAGGTCGAGCACCCCCGGAACAAAGGCGGGGCACGACAACGGGTGCACGACGTCCAGCAACGCATTTGCGCGGATGAAGATCACCCTCAACTCTTCGCACACGCCAGCCAGAACATCGCCGCCGCGGCAGCCCTACTCCGACGACTCCCCGAGCCGGCAACGCCTGAGGAGCGACAGGCCCAGCAAGAGGTACGCGACCTGCTTGAGTGTGCAGCAGTCCAGCAGGTAGAGAGCTCCGCGTCCCGACGATGCAGACACGGCGCCAGCAGGGTCACACCCTCCGCGCCCCTCGAGAGGCGTGGAGGGTCTGTCCACCAACCTTGCTCCCACCACGCGCGGGCGGCGGGGCTTCGTCCGTCCACCACCGCGTCGGCCCCATCCGTGACGCCTTGGACGCGCGGAGGCATTCCCGTGCAGACAGGGAGGACAGAGCCGACCGCGGCTACCATGTACACTATGGTGGTTGCTATGACGGCGGAGAAAATCGAAGCCCAAGCCCCGACCCAGCGGGGCCCAGGGCCTTCTCCACGCGCATCCTGAACGCGTCGTTCCCAGCGCGCTTCAGACAGCCCACCAACGTGGGCAAATACTCTGGGGAGACGAACCCTGGGCTTTGGCTCAGCGACTACTGCCTTGCCTTTTGGGCCGGCGGAGCGGATGACGACCTATTCATCATTCGCAACCTCACGCTATTCTTGGCCGACTCGGCACGAGCTTGGTTGGAACACGTTCCGTCAGGTCGGATCTGTAACTGGAATGACCTGGAAGAAATCTTTGTAGGGAACTTCCAGGGCACGTACATGCGCCCCGGGAACTCCTAGGACCTCCGGAGCTACTGCCAGGGGTCGGGAGAGACTCTCTGAGAGTACATCCGGTGCTTCTCCAGGAAGCGCACCGAGCTCTCCAACGTCGCCGACGCCGACGTCATCGGGGCCTTCTTGGCGGGGACCTCCTGTAGGTCTCTGGTCTACGAACTGGGATGTGTAGGCCCACAGACCACCAAGGAGCTCCTCGACATCGCCCCTGACTTTGCCTCAGGAGAGGAGGCTGTCGGGGTGATATTCGACCGCTCCAAGGGCAAGGCAAAGCGGGAGGACGATGCCAACGAAGGCGCCTCCAATCGCCAGAAGAAGAAAAAGGCCGCGGCGGAACCCTGAAGGCTACGGAGGGGCTCAAGCACGATAATGGATGAAGACGATGACGATGATGATGAGGATGATGAAGAAAGATCTTTCGCTTTGTAAGGAGCGCGCGGCAAACGAAATACGAACCGACTGCATCTATTGCGACGTCAGGTACATCCCGTCACCTCCGCCTTTCTCCAGAAACCATACGCACGATCTCTTTTTGACCGCAGGGAACACCGCGCCTTCTTACCCCACGAGCCCGATGTTTTCTGCCACTTCGCCTCCCTGAGGTCATACGCACAACTTCCTCTGCAAGCGGACCAGGGCTCGCTTTAGGTAAAAAAGGGATACAGAGCTGAAAATGCTCTTACGACCCACTACGGTCCAGGGGTTCGAAGGCTGGCCCTCCAGAGGGTTCAACAGCCGCCCCAGGACATCCCCCGAGCAAGGGGTGAGAAGGAACGGGTCCGCTGCCAGCCACCACCTAGGCGAGCGAAAGCCAAGGGCGTCCCGACCTCATGTTCGAGTCCGGGCTGGCGTCTAAGTTCATGGTTTTTCACCGAAGAAAGGCAACGAGCCCCCGAATCCGATCGAACGGACTCGGGAACTATATGAACTGGCCAGCCAGAATCTAGAGTATGCCACCAGCTTGGCACGAGCTGGACCCCCCCGAACAGGGACCGGGACTCCACTCGAACCGACCTGTTCGCAGCTTAGCGAGCACCACGGTTCGTCCAGCGAGGATAGCGTGGCACGGCTCACCCCCTCCGTCTCAGCGAACGGACGCTTGAGGGGAAATGATCAAAAGCCGATCTAGCCTCCCGATCGGTCTCCTACAGCACGCGGGGGCTCGGGGCTAGCATCGCAACCAATGATCACGCATCTGGTCGCGATTTGAGGTCTCAAGGCGAGAGTGCCCCACGGAACAATGAGGAATCCTCCCGCGCCAAGACATCCATAGGACACCCCGCCTGATCAAACTCCCCAGCCAAGCCAAACTAACAACACTCCCTATCCCTAATCAAGTGCAGCTTGCAGGGCGAATAGGGATCCTCGACGAATGACGAAAGCAGCCTCTGGAGGAGCATCTTTGCTCCATCAAAGGCTCGGGGGCTACTGTTGGGGGGAAATATTAATGGCTTCCTTATGCCCCTTAAAACAGCAATCATAAAGGCCCAGGCCCACCTGCGGTAATAGCAATCTCCGCCGACCCAGCATGGGTAGGGAACATCCCGCTCCGTCTCGCCCGACCCAGGGCCTCGGGGATGGACACTCCCGACCCCTCGATGGCGAAACTCCGCCTCACCCGACCCACGGTCCCAGGGTCGGGTGCGCCCGACCCCTCGCCGCAAGGCTCCACCTCGCCCGACCCTGGACGTAGGGGGTCGGACTCATCCGGGCCCACAAGACAAGGGTCCGCCTCGGGCGCAGACCGGCCGACTAGGGCGCGGATCTCGTGGGCCCTCCACCGATCTTGCCATAAATGCGCTGCAGCTCTGGCGCGCAGAAAGGCACCTACGCCCTCGACGTGACCCGCCACAAGTACCCAGGCAGAACACTGTAGCCATGACTGCACAGGCTACAGTGGCTGCGGCTCCCCCTGATTCGCCATGGAGCACTCATAGCATGCGCGGCCCAGCATAGGAGGGAGCGCCGCTCGTTCTCATGCCCAGCGTATCCGGCGACAGGGATGCGACATCCGTGTTCCACGGGACGTAAGCAGGACAACAGGGGTCAGCCGTCTTCCCCAACGTGCACAATTGCGTTATAAAAGGACAACCAGGGGCCCTGAGATGGGAGGACTCTCAAGCGAACAAAACACACACTCACCTCACGAGCATCAGTGTACACCCAAGAGACTTGGGACCGGCTCCCTCTCTCGCCTGTTTGTACCCCCTACTACAGACCTTGCGTGAGCAACACGAGCAGCTCCTCATACTGGATGTAGGGCTTTCCTTGCCCGAACTAGTTTAATCCCGTGCCCTCTCACGCCACCATCCAAAGCCTTACGCGCATAAAAGAAATTTACTAGCCGTAGTCTTGATCCACTAATCTTGACAACAACACAAGCCAGACTACTAGGTCCACTATTTGCAATAGGGCGAGGGCGTGGGAGGCGCGACAGATGTGTTTTTTGGCCAAAGGGATTAAACCCTAGGGCGCCCCACCCCTCTATTTATAGAGGTTCGAGATGGGCCTCTGGGTCCGAGGCCCATTAGTACTTCTAAACCTGATCCAACTCGTATCATATCCGAATTGGACTTCCAGCCCCTTAAGTGTTTGACCCTATGGATTCGGATACGTATAGACATGGCCTGAATACTCCTACTCAGCCTAATAGTCGGTAGCGGCCTCTAGCAAGACGTGCCAACTCCTATACGCACATGAAGATCATATCAGATGAACCGTCACAACATCACGTACCCTTTGCCTCACGATATTTGGTCAAGCTTCAAGCTGACCACTCTTTCTCGATCTTGTGATTCAGAATCCCTTTGTAGGTTAACTCTTAACCGTACGTAGCATGGCCATGCATTCTCGGATCCGATCACTCGAGGGCCCCAGAGATATCACTCTCAATCAGAAAGGGGCAAATCCCATCTTTATTGACTATGTCTCATAGCATGCTTCTTGACAAACCCGAAAGCTACCTTTTTAACTACCCTGTCATGGTGTAGCGTTTGATAGCACCAAAGTAATTCGATCCACATCTTGAGTACATGCGACAATCTCATGTCTAAGGACAAAGCGTACATGTTGTGTAAAGAGAGAACTAGTTCTCGTGTTGGGTCAGTCCTAGCACATGTCTCTACATGTGCCTACATTATTAGTTTGACATCTCCATGTTCATGACTTGTGAAACATAGTCATCAACTAATATATGTACTAGTCTAATATTCATGTGTGTCCACACATGAACTCCGACTAGGGACAACTTTTAGAAAAACCATACAAGTAAAGAGTTCCACATATAATTCACATAATTGCAGATCAATTCAAGTAGCCTTTAATGGATATTCAATGAACACGATATAAATCATGGATACAAATGGAATATCATCATCTCTATGATTGCCTTTAGGGCATACCTCCAACAGGCACTGCTAGAGTGGAAGCTCACCACCGGCTAAGAGTTCCTGTCGGAGGACACAGCGGAGACGGTGGTGTTCGCACCATTCTTCGAGCGTGGATTCATGATCCCGACAGGGGACTTCTTCCACGACCTCCTCCACTACTACAAGATTGAACTGGTACACTTCAATCCAAATTGAATCTTGGATATCTCTATCTTCATCCATCTGTGTGAAGCGTATTTAGGCATCCCACCACATTTTCATCTATGGCTACTTGTACCTATTGAAACCTGTGATTACTAAGGGGAAAAAAGACCGGGTTATTAGGGGTTGTTGTTTCTCGCTGCGGCCCAAGAAGGTGCAGGAGTATTTTGATCTATAATTAAGGGAGTCCAACAAGGGGTGGCATGCCGAGTGGTTCCTCATCACAAATTAGCATCCCAAGCTGCCGCCGCGCATAGGGTATGGGCCAATGTCTATGCCCGAGTGGTCAAATCAGCCCACCTCGGAGGAGCAGGTCCAAGTGGATGAATTGCTAGCAAAGATCGCCGACCTAAAGGCACGAGGACTAACATTCGCAACCATCAGTATCAATTTCTGTCAGAGGGCAACACAACCGATCAAGTACCGAGTGCATCCGTCATACGAGTACTTGGGGCTAGATGATCTGACCCGAGAGGCCCGTGGCAAGGTGCCCAAGGATGAGTTGTTCGGCAGGGTGTGTGAGTTCTTCAAGGGTGTCATGATTAACAGGGACATCCCCAAAGCTTTTTCGTTGAAGAGATCGTCACCCAACCCTGTAAGATTGTACTCGGCTTCGATTTAATGCAATGTCTATCTGTTTGTGATGTTTCTGACTTGAAGCGATGAATTGATCAAGATGATGTACTTATGTACTTTTTCCCGGTGCCATTGCCTGGAGGGGCTGAAGCGAGGCAACCAAAGATCTGTCTGATCGACATGACCGTTGCCCCGGCCGCCGACCTCGAATGGGACTTTGAGTCCTCATTTGGGTTGGCACCAGAATGCACTGTTTCTGGGTAGTGAACTTCCGATGGATTTTTTCGCAAGGAATGCATCCAATCTACCAAATTAGGCACTAGAACATATTTCGGATTATTTTGGAGTATTTCGCTACTGCACGAAAAATGACGTGAAATGGGTGCGTTTCAGCGCCAGAATGCACTTTTTCCGAGTAGCGAACTGCTGATGGATTTTTTTTGCAACGAACACATCCAATCTATATCATTAGACCCTAGAACATGTTTGTGAGTGTTTTTGAGCATTTTGCTACTGCACTACAAAAAAAGTACAAAACGTGTGTGTTTCAGCACCCGAATGCACTGTTTTCCGGGTAGCAAACTTCTGACGGATTTTTTTCGGAGCCATTTTTGGGGATTGTTCGTTCTTCGCGTTTGAGCTCAAATCCCATGAGGTTTGTTAGGAGAAATTGGTGATAGGACCCTTTTGAGCATCTTTGATGTGTTCCCTACCCCCACCCCCAAATCCCCAAGGATTTGGCTTGAATTTGAAGTTTTTCCCAAAATTCTCTCTCTTGTGTTATTAACCGAATTCTGTGAAATCCATAGTGAAGTCTTGATCTTTTTGAGGAGATCTTTTGGGAAAAGACTCACTAGACTGTTGCAGATCTATGGTTAAAATTTCATGAATTTTGGAGGTCATTTGATTTAATTTTGAAGTGTTGACTTAAACTTTTTGGGCTGTTTTTTCTGTGCTGTAGGAAGTTCTGACACTGTGTAGGAAGTTCCGACACAGATGCGGAAGTTCCGATGATTTATTTTTGAAAACCCAAGAGTCCCTATCAGCAGTTTCTCAATACAACCAATAGGTGCTGGAAGTTCCGATATAGGGTCGGAAGTTCCGACAAAACCGCTAAGAACCTCTTCTCGGACCTCTCTAGATAGTTCCGATCCCACTTCCGGAAGTTCCGATAACTGGTCAGAAGTTTCGATACCTGGAAGGTGTTTTGAGCTCTGTTTTGCCTCAATCTTTTGGGTTTACTTCCGTGTTGCTTCTGAGCCTTCCTAGCATTGTTCCTAAGGTTAGTAGGTCCGCTGTGACTATGTGATCTTGACAATAGCTAGAAGAGAGCGTTGAAGGCTACTTTGGGACTTAGATTGAATTTCTTGGAGAGTTTTTGAATTGGATCCCATCCCCCCCCTCTGGTCACCTATTTCGGTCCTTCAATTGGTATCAAAGCTGGCTAAGGTTTCTCTATACCCTAATCGGTTTCGAGATCCAAAATGGCGACCTCTGAGCATTCTTCCTCGACCGCGCCTCCGTACTTTGATGGCTCTGACTATCGGTATTGGAAAACACGCATGAGAGCCCATCTATTTAGTAGAGGAGCAGGGGTTTAGGAAATCACTTAAGATGTTACGTACGTGATTCCTACTACTCTCATGACTCAAGATGAAAGAGATAAATATCACGTCAACAACAAGGGGGTTGATATTTTGTTTGCTAGTCTGTGCCGTGCTGAGTTTGATCGTGTCGAGGATCTATGTCTAGCTCATGAGATTTGGTCTCGACTTTAGAGTTTCCATGAGGGGAACAGTCAGGTGAAGGCACGACTCTTTGAGACTTACCAGCATGGGTATGAAAATTTTGTTCATTTGCCCGGTGAGTCTGCTGATGCTTTGTTCCAGCGCTTTCTTACTATTGTGAACAAGATAAAAGCAAACACTACCAACTTGCCCTACATTGATCATGATAGAGCTTTAAAGCTCCTACATGCTTTGGATGACGAGGTGTGGGGTACGAAGGTTGATGCTATCATCGAGTCCACAAACTATGAGACTCTTACTACTGATGAGATTTTTGCCAAGCTGAAGTCGATAGAGGTTGACAAGAGGGTCTGAGCAAAACAGGGGAGCCCTACCGATCCTCATAGTATGGCTCTTGTGTCAGGCTCTGGACAGTCTACGTTTTTAGCTAACACTTCTACCATGTCCTTTGGTTTGTCCTCTTTGGTGTCTATTTCAGAGGAGTAGTTGGAGGTTCTTGACAATGAGGAGCTCGCTTTGATCTCGAGGCAGTTCATGCGCTTCAACGACAACCGCAAGAATCGGCGAAGGAACAACAACAACAACTAACTGCTTTGAGTGTGGCAAGCCAAGTCACTTCCCCGCCGACTGCCTCGACAAGAACAAGTCCAAGAACAGGTACGACTATAGCAAGTACAAAGACAAGGACAAGGACGACAAGAAGAAGAAGAAGTACACCGATCGTGAGAAAAAGAGTACTGCAAGAAGGCCAAAGTGCGCCTTCATCACCTCCCTCAGCGGCATTGACTCCGACACCGATGAGCACACCAACTCAAGCTCAAGTGAGAAGGACGACAACCGCAAGGCAAAGAAGAAGGATGGCAAGAGCTTCAACGGCCTCTGTTTCTACTCCGACAAGAACCGTGATGGGTACTGCTGTTGGAGGTATGCCCTAGAGGCAATCATAGAGATGATGATATTCCATTTGTATCCATGATTTAGA
This sequence comes from Setaria viridis, assembly GCF_005286985.2. Lineage (NCBI taxonomy): Eukaryota > Viridiplantae > Streptophyta > Magnoliopsida > Poales > Poaceae > Setaria > Setaria viridis. The sequence continues at coordinate 16,950,662 of NC_048270.2, read as the reverse complement.
TTGTGTTCCTTGAATATCCATTAAAGGCTACTTGAATTGATTTGCAATTATGTGAATTGTGTGTGAAACTCTTTACTTGTATGGTTATTCTAAAGTTGTCCTTAGTCGGAGTTTATGTGAGGACACACATGAATATTAGACTAGCACATGTATTAGTTGATAACTATGTTTCACAAGTCATGGACATGGAGATGTTGAACTAATAATGTGGGCACATGTGGAGACATGTGCTAGGACTGACCCAACACGAGAAGTAGTTCTCTCTTTAAACAACATATACGCTTTGTCCTTAGACCTGAGATTGTCGCATGTATTCAAGACGTGGATCGACTTACTTAGGGGCTATCAAACGCTACGCCGTAACAGGGTAGTTATAAAGGTAGCTTTCAGGTTTGTCAAGAAGCATGCTATGAGACATGGTCAATCAAGATGGGATTTGCCCCTCTCTGATTGAGAGTGATATCTCTGGGCCCCTCGAGTGATTGGATCCGAAAATGCATGGCCATGCTACATACGGTTAAGAGTTAACCTACAAAGGGATTCCGAATCACAGGATCGAGAAAGAGCGGTCGGCTTGAAGCTAGACCAAATATCGTGAGGCAAAGGGAATAAAATGTATATAATGTTGTGATGGTTTGTCTGATATGATCTTCGTGTGTGTATAGGAGTTGGCACGTCTTGCTAGAGGCTGCTACCGACTATTGGGCCGAGTAGGAGTACCCGGGCCATGTCTATACGTATCCGAACCCATAGGGTCGCACACTTAAGGGGCTGGAAGCCCAATTCGGATCTGATCCGAGTTGGATTAGGTTTAGAAGTACTAATGGGCCTCGGACCAAGAGGCCCGTTAGGAACCTCTATAAATACAGGGGTGGGGGCGCCCTAGGGTTCAAACCTTTTGGCGAAACTCATCTGCCGCGCCTCCCATGCCCTCGCCTATTGCAACTTACGGATCTAGCAGTCCGGCTTGCGACGCTTCCTCCCTGCACGTGTGGATACCTTGGAGGTGTTGCGCCTGCAGCACTTGGACGAGCCGTCGATGAGCCACGACGAGCCGCCAACGAGCCACGACAAGCCGACGACGAGCTGCGGCACGAGGGAGATCTTGTTGCACGTGGACGAGCTGCTGAGGAGCTGCTGGACGTCGACGTGATCGACTACGTACGACTACATTGATCGACTTCGCTGCATCGACACGAATCTACATCTTCCGCACCAGTAGTGCGTCGAGTGGTAATCCCGTGATCCTTATACGACAGTTTTCCTGGTTTACGCGGTAGATTTTTTTATTTGGACTAGTGTAGCCTACCTCGTATCGCAACAACTATGTCATGTCCCTCAACACCAACAACAAGAAGGATGGCAAGGAAAGCGACTCCGACACTGAAACAGAGGTCGGAGGCCTAGAGAACACGTGGCTCATGGACTCTGGTTGTTCTCGACACATGACTGGTGATCACAGATGGTTCTCTAGCCTCACCCCGGTGATGACTAGAGATGACATCACTTTTGGGGATAATGGCAAGGGAAAGGTATTGTATGAGGGTGCCATTAGGGTAAGTGAGAATTTCATGATCAAGCGAGTTGCTCTTGTTGATTCCCTTGATTTCAATTTGCTTTCGGTTTTGCAACTGCTTGATGATAGTTTTGAGGTTCATTTCAAGCAGGGAGCCTCACGGATTTTAGACTCTCGAGGTGATCTTGTGTGCATGATCGTCCCCAAGGGTCAGGTTTTTCGAGTTGACTTTTCTAAGTCGTTTGGTCTCTCTCGATGTTTAGTTGTTGATTCTTCTTCTGAGCTTTGGAAGGGGCATAAGAGATTGGGTCATTTGAGTTTTGATTTGCTTTCCCGCTTGAGTGCTCTTGATCTTATTCAAGGATTGTCTAAGCTCAAGTTTGAGAAAGATCTTGTTTGTGCTCCCTATCGTCATGGCAAAATGGTTGCCGCTTCTTACCCACCTGTGAACCAGGTGATGACTAAGCATCCAGGGGAGCAGTTGCACATGGATACAGTTGGTCTAGCTTGCATTTGCTCAGTTGGTGGGAAGTGGTATGTTCTTGTGGTTGTTGATGATTTCTCGAGGTATTCATGGGTCTTTTTCATGGAATCTAAGGAGGAGGCATTTCCTCTTGTTTGAGATTTAATATTGAGGTTGAAAAATGAGCGACCTACAGATGCCATGAGAGCTATTCGCAGTGACAATGGTACAAAATTTAAGAACGCTCGTTTTAAAGCCTTTTGTAATGATCTTGGTCTTGAACACCAGTTTTCATCGCCTTATGTCCCTCCTCAGAATGGTGTTGTTGAACGAAAAAATTGGACTCTTTGTGAAATGGCTAGGATGATGCTCGATGAGCATAGGACTCCTAGAAAATATTGGGCCGAAGTCATCAACACTGCTTGCTATGTTTCCAATCAAATCTTCTTGCGAGCTTTCCTGAAGAAGACCTCTTATGAGTTAATGCATCGACACACCCCCAAAGTAAGTCACCTGAGAGTGTTTAGCTGCAAGTGTTTCATTCTCAAGCAAGGTAATTTGGACAAATTTGAGTCTCGTTCTACGGATGGTATTTTTCTAGGATATGCCTCTCATAGTCATGCATATTGTGTGCTTAACCTTGAAACTAACCGGCTCATGAAAACTTGTGAGATTATCTTCGATGAAACTATGCCTTGCACAACTCCTGTCTTTGAGGTTGCAGGTGAACATGAAATGGGGCAAAGCATCTTTGAGGAAGAGGAAGAGCGTGTTGATAGTGGTGATGAAGAGGATGAAGAGATTGACCATGCTCCAGCTGTTGCACCTGTATCTTCTACTTCGACTATGAGAGTTGATGGCCCTACCTCTACTTCCACTACTTCAAGCCATCAACAAGTAGCACTACATGATGATGAAGAAGAAGATCAGAGTGATCCAACTGCTGTTGAGAGGGAGGCAACTTCAGAGTGAGAGGCTCCACGACACATTTGGCATCACCATCCTCCACAACAGATGATCGGTAACTTATATGAACACACCACTAGGCATAGCTCTAGGCAGATTTCACACTTTGCATATTCTATATTTGTTGCCTCTTTCGAACCCCGAGATATTGGATATGATTTATTTGATTCAAACTGGGTTAATGCCATGCTTGAGAAGTTGGAGAACTTTGAGCAAAACAAGGTTTGGGTTTTAGTTGAACCACGTCCAAATTTCCATCCTATAGGAACAAAATGGGTTTTCAAAAAGAAACAAGGTGAGGATGGGTTGGTTGTGAGAAACAAAGCGAGGTTGGTTGCCCAAGATTTTAGCCAAAAAGAGGGAATAGATTATGAGGAAACCTTTTCTCCTGTTGCCCGTTTGGAAGCGATTAAAATCCTTCTAGCCTTCTCTATGGCTAAAGGTTTTAAGCTCTTCCAAACGGATGTGAAAAGTTCCTTCCTAAATGGTTTTATTGAAGAGGAAGTGTATGTGAAACAACCCCCTAGTTTTGAGAATCCTAAACATTCTGATCGTGTTTTCAAACTCCAGAAAGCTCTCTATGGCCTAAAATAGCACCCAGAGCGTGGTATGCTAGATTGAAATCCTTTTTGCTTAGGAATGGGTTTGAAATGGGGTCAGTGGATAAAACACTCTTTCTCCTCAGGCAAGGCAATGACTTTTTGATTATTCAGATATACATGGATGATACTATCTTTGGTGGTTATTCTCATGCTTTGGTTGCCAAGTTTGCAGAGGATATTTGCAGGGAATTTGAGATATCAATGATGGGAGAGTTGACCTTGTTCCTTAGGCTACAAATCAAGAAAAATAAGGATGGAACCTTTGTGCACCAAGGCAAGTACATAAAGGATGTGTTGAGGAAGTTCGACATGGCTGACGCCAAGCCATTATCAACTCCCATGGCGATGAAGACGGCTTTGGACGCAGATGAAGATGGAGAACCGGTGGACCAGAAGGTGTACCGGAGCATGATCGGCTCCCTCCTGTACCTCATGGCGACGAGGCCGGACATACACTTTGCCGTGTGTCTGTACGCTCATTTTCAAGCTTCACCGAGAACATCTCATCACCAAGCGGTAAAGAGAATCATGAGGTACCATCATTTCATGCCTGAGTTTGGTTTGTGGTACTCTGCCTCCTCGACACTCACACTTCATGGTTACTTCGATGCGGATTTTGCTAGGTATCGATTGGATCACAAGTCCACTTCTGGTACTTGTCAGTTTCTTGGTTCTTCTTTGGTTTCTTGGTCTTCCCGAAAACAGTCCAGTGTTGCTCAGTCTACCACCAAAGCCAAGTATGTTGCTGCTGCTAGCTGTTGTTTCTAGCTATTGTGGATGACCTCCACTTTGAGAGACTTTGGTTTGAGTTTTTCCCATGTGCCCCTCCTTTGTGACAGTACGAGTGCCGTCAGTGTAGCCAAGAATCTAGTTCTCCACTCCAAAACCAAACACATAGATGTCAGATATCACTTCCTAAGAGACATGTTGAGAAAGGACATATTGACCTTGGCTATGTTGCTACCCAAAACCAACTCACTGACATCTTCACCGATCAAGCCATCTTTGCTCGTTTGCGGGGGAAGTTAGGTGTGTGCTTTCCTTTCTAAGTTGAGTTTTGGAGCTTCTCTTGTATTATATTTGTATCATACTTCTGTGTATACCATGGTAGGATAGCCACCTTTTCATGATAGCATTTTGAGTTCTTCATGTATATCTTATCATGCTATCTTTTGTGATATTTTGTGGTGGATGATACATATGAACATCATGTCATGCTTTACCTTAGTTCACATTTGGGTATGGCATGTTGTTCATCTGTATCATTTTAGCTTAGTTCCATTGCATATGTATCATGTTCCATTTGTATCATATTGCATTAGATGAACTTCTCCCATATACCCTGTGCACTCTCTTATGCTACTTGTGAGCTAGTGTTTTGGTTGGTGATTTTGATGCAATGTGCAGTTATGCTCTTGATGATATTGTCTTATAAACATGATGAGATAACTATTTTTTAATCCAATGCTAATTCTACTCTATGAACTTGACTTGCTTATCACCCATGAGTAGATTCTTGGTTATAGATAGCTTTTGCTTGAATGCTGGTTCTATGTTTAGCTTATGTTTGGAATTCATGTTCTTTTCAATTGGGTCAAAGATCTAGGTATCATTACAAATGTTTATCCCATGATGCATTCCTTGGGGAAGCATGGCTTCTTTGTGCCGCAAAGGCACTTCATGTACCTTGTTTTATGTGAATAAAAATGATGAAAAGAATCAATAATTCACCAAGTGTTTATGCTTAATGTTCATATCTTTGCTTGCTTAGTTGTTACATGATGTCTGCTAAAAGAAGTAAGCACATGGTTTCAACAAGCCTTGACATGACTTGTGATGCATATGTGGGTGTTTGCAATGATCTCTTGTTGAGAATGTATCGTCCTTGTATGAGTTTTGATGGCCTAGTTAATTCTTGCTTGGGTGATTCATGACTAGGTGCTTGCTCATGTGGTGATATTTTTACAAATTGCTAAAACTTGACACATGCTATGCCTTATGCTTATATCATAATATTTTCTTGATGGTAATGCAATTGCTCTTTACGATCTACCTGCTTCTGCATTACGACACTAGTAGCCTTTGTGAGTGTTTTGTGATATATTTGAGTGTAGCGATACGAGGTAGGCTACGCTAGAGCAAATCAAAATTTTCCTACCGCGTAAACCAGGAAAACTGCCGTATATGGATCACGGGATTACCACTCGACGCACTGGTGCGGAAGATGTAGAATCGTGTCGGGGTAGAGAAGCCGATCAGCGTAGTCGAACACGTAGTCGATCACATCGATGTTGAGCAGCTCCTCAGCAGCTCGTCCACGTGCAGCAAGGTTGTCCTCATGCCGTGGCTCATCGGTGGCTCATCGTGGCTCGTCGGCGGCTCGTCGTGGCTCATTGGCGGCTCGTCCAAGTGTTGCAGGCGCAACACCTCCAAGGTATCCACACGTGTAGGGAGGAAGCATCACAAGCCAGGCTGCTAGGTCCGCGAGTTGCAACAGGCGAGGGCGTGGGAGGCGCGGCAGATGTGTTTCGCCAAAAAGGTGTAAACCCTAGGGCGCCCCCACCCCTCTATTTATAGAGGTTCCTGACGGGCCTCTGGGTCCGAGGCCCATTAGTACTTCTAAACCTAATCCAACTCAGATCACATCCGAATTGGGCTTCCAGCCCCTTAAGTGTGTGATCCTATGGGTTTGGATACGTATAGACATGGCCCGAGTACTCCTACTCGGCCCCATAGTCGGTAGCGCCCTCTAGCAAGACGTGCTAACTCCTATACGGACACGAAGATCATATCAGACGAACCATCACAACATCATGTACATGCTATTCCCTTTGCCTCAAGATATTTGGTCTAGCTTCAAGCCGACCGCTCTTTCTCGATCCTATGAAATGGAATCCCTTTGTAGGTTAACTCTTAACCATACGTAGCATAGCCATGCATTTTCGAATCCGATCACTCGAGGGGCCTAGAGATATCACTCTCAATCAGAGAGGGGCAAATCCCATCTTGATTGACCTTGCCTCATAGCATGCTTCTTGACAAACCTGAAAGCTACCTTCATAACTACCCTGTTATGGTGTAGCGTTTGATAGCCCCTAAGTGAGTCGATTCACATCTTAAGTACATGCAACAATCTCAGGGCTAAGGACAAAGCGTACTTGTTGTGTAAAGAGAGAACTACTTCTCGTGTTGGGTTAGTCCTAGCACATGTCTCTACATGTGCCTACATTATTAGTTTGACATCTCCATGTCCATGACTTGTGAAACATAGTCATCAACTAATACATGTACTAGTCTAATATTCATGTGTGTCCTCACATGAACTCTGACTAGGGACAACTTTAGAAAAACCATAAAAGTAAAGAGTTTCACATACAACTCACATAATTGCAAATCAATTCAAGTAGCCTTTAATGGATATTCAAGGAACACATTATAAATCATGGATACAAATGGAATATCATCATCTCTATGATTGCCTCTAGGGCATACCTCCAACAGTCTCCCACTTGCACTAGAGTAAATCTAGAAGGTACCTAATACCCATAGCTCTTACATGCGCATCATGCTTAGCATGCAGGAGTGGTTTTGTCAACGGATCAGAAATGTTCAGATCCGTGTGTATTTTGCATATCTTGATCTCACCCCGGTTAACGAAGTCTCGAATGAGATGAAATCGCCGCATTACGTGTTTGTTCTTTTGGACGCATTCGGGAACACACCAAGCTCAATGAGAAAATTCCTTATCCAAACACCCTCCTTCGCGGCTTCCGAAGCCGCGATGTACTCGGCTTCTGTTGTAGAATCGGCCACCGTCTCCTGCTTGGAACTCTTCCAACTAACAGCACCACCATTTAGCGTGAACACAAATCCTGATTGTGACTTTGAATCATCTCTGTTGGTTTGGAAGCTAGCATCGGTGTAACCTGTTACAACGAGCTCCTCCTCACCTCCATAGACGACGAACATATCTTTAGTCCTTCTCAAGTACTTAAGAATGTTTTTCACCGTTGTCCAGTGACTCTCACCCAGATCAGACTGGTGTCTGCTTGTCATACTCAGCGCATATGAAACATCTAGGCGAGTACTTATCATTGCATACATGATAGATCCAATAGCCGAGGCATATGGCACTCTACTCATACGATCCCGCTCATCAGCAGTCGAAGGATACTGAGTCTTGCTAAGATGTATGCCATGTGACATAGGCAAGAACCCTTTCTTCGCCTCTTCCATGCTGAACCGCTTCAATACTTTGTCAATGTAAGTATCTTGGCTTAATCCTATAAGCCTTCTTGATCTATCTCTATAGATCTTGATGCCCAGAATATATGCCGCTTCCCCTAAGTCCTTCATCGAAAAACTATTTTTCAGTGAAGTCTTTACGGACTCAAGCATAGGAATGTTATTTCCAATCAACAATATGTCATCCACATATAAGATTAGAAATACTACAAAGCTCCCACTAACCTTCTTGTAAACACAAGACTCTTCTTCGTTCTTGGTGAAGTCAAACCCTTTGACCACTTCATCAAAACGAATGTTCCAACTCCTAGATGCTTGCTTCAATCCATAAATGGATCTTTGAAGCTTGCATACTTTTCCAGCATTTTTCGGATCGACAAAATCCTCGGGCTGTATCATATACACATCCTCAGATAGGTTTCCGTTCAGGAAAGCTATCTTGACATCCATCTGCCATATCTCATAATCGAAATATGCAGCTATAGTTAGAATAATCCGAATGGACTTAAGCATCACTACGGGCGAGAAGGTCTCATCGTAGTCAACTCCTTGAACTTGTCGAAAAACCTTTTGCGACAAGTCGTGCTTTATAGATGTGAACATTTCGATCCATGTCCTTTTTCTTCTTATAGATCTAGTTGCACTCTATGGCTTTAACACCATCAGGCGGATCAACCAAGTTCCAAACTTGATTGTCTCTCATGGACTCTATTTCAGATTGCGTGGCACTCTGCCATTTTTCAGAGTCTGGGTCCATCATTGCTTCTGCATATGTCGCAGGCTCATCATTGTCCAACAATTATATTTCCCACATTTCACGGAGCCTTGCCAATCTTCGTCGTTGTGGCGGTGCTTCTCTTGCCATGGGTGTCTCAAATTGTTCTGCTATGTTAGCATCACTCGTTGATTCTTGCCCGATTGGCTCATCTCAAACTTCTTCAAGATGCACTATCTTTCCACTCTTTTCTCCTTTGAGAAACTCTTTCTCTAGGAAAACCCCGTTTCGAGCGACAAACACTTTGCCCTCTGATTGGTTGTAGAAATAATATCCTAAAGTTTCCTTTGGATATCCCATGAAAATGCACTTATCTGACTTGGGTGTGATCTTGTCCGACTGAAGTCGCTTGATAAACACTTCACATCCCCAAATCTTTAGAAAAGACAAACTGGGAGTCTTTTCAGTCCACATCTCATATGGTGTCTTAACTACGGATTTAGACGGTACCCTATTTACTGTGAAAGCTGTTGTTTCTAGAGCATTTCCCCCAAATGATAACGGTAGGTCCGACTGGCTCATCATTGATCGAACCATATCTAACAAAGTTCGATTACGTCGCTTGGATACATCGTTTCTCTGAGGTGTTCCAGGTGGCGTAAGTTGTGGAGCAATTCCACAACTCTTTAGATGATTGCTAAACTCGTGGCTCAAATAATCGCCTCCACGATCAGATCGTAAGGCCTTAATTTTCTTGCCACGCTGATTTTCAACTTCATTCTGAAATTCCTTGAACTTTTCAAAGGTTTCAGACTTGTGCCTCATCAAGTAGACATAGCCATATCTACTAAAATCATCAGTGAAAGTGACGAAGTATTGGAATCCTCCTCTAGCCGTCGTGCTCATTGGTCCGCATAAATCACTATGTATGAGTTCCAACAAGTCTACTGCTCTCTCAGGAAAACCCGTGAAAGGCGTCTTGGTCATCTTGCCTAGCAAGCAAGCCTCACATGTCTCGTATGATTCAAAATCAAACGAAGTTAGAAGTCCATCAAAATGGAGCTTCTTCATGTGCTTTTCACTTATATGATCCAAACGACAATGCCACAAGTAGGTAGGACTCAAATCATTAGGCCGAGGCCTTTTAGCACTTACGTTACAGACAAGTGAACCATCAAGATTTAAAACAAACAATCCATTCACAATGGGTGCAAAAGCTATAAACATATCATTCTTAGAGATCACACAACCATTGTTTTCACTCGCAAATGAATAACCATCACTTATCAAACATGAAGGAGACATAATGTTTCAACTTAAACTAGGAAAAAAATAACAATTATTCAATTCCATAATAAATCCTGACGGAAGGTGGAGTTGCAGCGTCCCAACAGTCAACGCAGCAACTCTTGCATTATTGCCCACACGAAAATCAACTTCTCCCTTTTCAACGCTTCTACTTCTTATCATTCCCTGCATCGAATTGCATATATGAGCAACCGATCCGGTATCAAATACCCAAGAATTAATAATTGTATTAGCGAGAAATATGTTGTATATAACATTAACAACAAGCGTGCCTGAGGTGGAAGTACTCTTACTTCCGTCATTCTTCAACGAAGCTAGGTACTGCTTGCAATTTCTCTTCCAGTGACCAAGTTCATGACAATAAAAGCACTCTTTGTCTGGAGTAGGTCTAGGTCCAGCTTTAACCTTAGACACTAGGTTTGGCTTGGACATTCCAGCCTTGCCCTTCTTCTTCCAAGAATTGCCCTTCTCCGTCCCATGCATATGGTAGTTCGAGATGAATTTCCCATAGCTGGACGGAAGAGATGAAAGAATGAAATCAGTGGCCAACTCTTGGCCCAGTGGGAAGCCCAGCTTCTCCAACCGTTGAGTGTAACCAACCATCTTGATTACGTGTGGTCCTTTTGCTGCGCCTTCTGCTAGCTTGCTCTCCACAAAGGCCTTAGATAGATTGAACCTTTTAGTCCTGGCCTATCTTTGGAACATATCTCTAAGCACCACGATCATATCGTGCGCCTCATGGTTTGTTTCGAACTTCATTTGCAGCTCGGGTTCCATGCAAGCAAGCATAAGGCAGCTTACTTCGAGGTTAGCATCACATGCTTTCTTGTAAGCATTCTTAACAGCAGCAGATGCATCATCAACATATTCTTCTGCTAATGGGTTGTCTAGAACATCTTCCTTTTTCTCAGCCCTGAGAACTATTCTCAGGTTTCAGATCCAATCCGAGTAATTTGTTCCATTCAACTTGTCCTTCTCAAGGACCGAACGCAAAGCAAACCGTGTGGTGCTGCTAGGTGCCATTTAATCTACAACAAAAGTAATGCAAAATAAACTAAGACAAACGTATCCATGATAGAGCAAATCACATTAAACTATTTAACAGAATCTACTCCCACTAAAATCAATATCCCTCTGTTGATACTTAGTGATTCAAGATCCACAACTAACAATTCTACTAGTGAGCTTTAGCATCGCCGCTAGTGAACAAGGTAGATCGGTAAGCAACTTCTTGCTAATCATATCACATATGACTCCTAATGTTGGGTGACATCTCCATGTCTCAGCGCCCAACCTTTATGCCCTAAGGTCCTTAACCGTTAAGATAACCTTGTTAAGCAAACCAACCCTTATGCGTGTAAGTGTCCGACACAAACCCGTCTGGTCAAGGAAAACTAGTGGCACCCTAATTTCATAGACCCATCACCAATTGTCCAAGACATGGGACGGTGCAAGTTTTAGTTGGGAGGGCATACTAACTTAAACTTTGTGAGTTATCGTTCTACTTCTAAGATCACATCATGCAGGAAGTAAAACATAAAGAATAACATGCACACAATTGTGACACAGTATGACCTATTTTCTTATGGTGATCTCCATCTCCACCGAACCTGTTCACCATGGTGATCTCCATCTCCATGTTCCATGTGCGCCATCCTCCTGGTGATGAGTCCTCCAAGAACTAGAACACATTATTGTACCTAATAGCTAGTAATGAAGATTACATAGTTGCTTGGATCATCACAAATTGGTACGCAGACCATTAAATACATTAAAGTGAAAACACATATGGCTCCAGCCGCGTTGCCGTACGCGCGATACGCAGGTCACGAATGAGTTACACACATGCATCACATACACAAAGGGCCATACCGATCACAAGATACATACATCCTGCAAAACAGAGTTAGGCATTCTAACGTTCCAAACTTCAGAGGCCCGAAACTCCATCTTCCAAGCCGAATTGGGGAAATCTAATTTTGCCAAAAATGGCACTGTGGTTGAATTTCATGTGTAACTTTTTCTGTAGATCAATTTTCATATAAAATTCGCCCCGATCCGAGATCGTACCGAAAAGTTACAGCTGTTTTACCGAAGCACACGCACACGGCAAAATTTTAACCCGGTAGTAGATCCAATCTACTATTGCACATCTCATGCACCTGGCGTATGAACCTAGATTTCGATTCGACCAATCACATTGATCTTCGCTTGCTGCAACTGGCATTACGTGTATCACTTAACTCCGATGGCGAAAATCCGACCGGTAGGAGTATGTCGTTACACAACCATTGCAACAAGAACATGAAACCAGGACATAGATCAAACTGAAAACTCGCATATCTCCATATGCGCATATCCCGAATCCAAAAAAAAACAGCTACAACTTTGATACCACTGTAGGGATACGAGGTAGGCTACGTGTGGCGGAACCGCCCAAATTAACCTAACTAAAATGCACTTAAGTCGCCTAACACGCAATCATGCACTTTAAGCAAGTCAACTTGGTCGACCGTCGGATTTCATCCGATAAACCACTTACACAGGATCGAGAAGCATTGCTCACACGAAAGTGAGTAGCACAGAGATTACAACATTCCCATCACATTAACGTAGTTCAACAAATTATTACATCAGAGCTTTTCAAAATTCAAACATGTTGCAAGGTTCGAACAGACAAAATAAAACAAGCGAAAGCTAAACGTCGATACATGATATCATGACGAAGCCGATCATGACATCAATAATCCCTACCCTTGCCGTTCAAGGAGGGATCCCACTCAACTGTCCATCCCGGAGGGAGCTGGGTAGGCCAAGTGGTGCTAGCAGTCAAACTATTAACATCACCTGAAAAGTTACGCCACAACAAGGCTGAGCAACTAATACTCAGCAAGACTGACCCGTCAGGTGATAACTATTTGCACCAAAACCTAGACATGCAAGGCTTTCTGACTTTGGGTTTGCTTTGCCAAAAGCGTCTATAGTTGGTCCTTACTTTCAATATTTTAGCTCAAGTTCTACGTTCTTTACCCAGTCTAAATTAGCAACTTATACTAAGCAAGCATAGTTTCCAAGCAATTAAGAACACGCATCAAGATTAATATCATGATCATGTTCCATCTTTACTTAGTGCAGAATAACGATCAAGCAGTCCCAAATTGTGAGAGGCAGACGAATCGATTCAAATTTATTAACCATGCATGGCGAACCTAATCTCACGACATCCGTGCACCACGAGGAGTCGCTTCATTTGTCAGCCGTCCCCATCGATCCCTTAGGCACGTGTCAGGGTCAACTACCTTTGGCATGCAATGCTCCAAAATCCCAGCCTCTGCCATACTATGATCGCACTTGCACCCACATGATGCACCATGGGAACGACATTCCAAGGACAGCCGGGGGAGTATGCCACGCCCCAGTTCAATCAGGTAGTGGGCTTCCCAATCCCATACTAGGTATAAGATTAGTACTTTCAAACACTTGATCATGAACGCCGACACATTTCAACCTTAGTCCATTTTCATTTAGACATACGGGGCAATCCACCAAGTATCGAACATAAGCCCGACCTCGTCCATCGTCCTTATTGTTGCGACATAAATAAAACATTCAACTCCTATAACTCGCGAGTGACAGAATATCATTCGACTTTTACCAGGACCTATTAAGGATTGCATCTACTCGACCTTAGCACTAGTATTCAGATCAAGGTACTAAGTTCATGCATCTACGGTTTGAATCAACTCCTATCAACATAAATGCACAATCATAAGCATCAACAATTGGCATAAAAGTAAAATAGGGAATTAATGCACCGGGGCTTGCCTTCAGAAAAAGGTCGCGGTTCCTCGGGGTCCTGATCTAGCTCGGGCTCGCCTTCCAAGTGGTGAAGCTCCGCGACGGGTTCTTCCTCTGGTGCAGGGTGGAGCTCGTAGGTTCCGTCGGCGAGATTAGCTTCTATACGACATGCACATGCAAGAGTTTAGTTGTATTTGCGTGTGAACCCAATGATGCAAGGCATGGCTTAAAGTAGAAAGGAAGTTGCATAAAGGCCACATTCACCTCGGCAAGGTTTTAACTTTCTTTAACTTCAAAAGAATGTGGTCGGTTTAAACTTGAGGTTGACTTTGATGGCGATTGTGTACATCTATAGCTTCTTACAACTTATAGTTGCACAAAGAGAGTGGAAGGTCGTGTTTGGGGTGGTTCAAGTGCATTAGGAGAGTTACTTACTTCTGAATATTTTTATGTACCTCTTCCAATTCCACTTTTTTAGCGTATTAGGATTTGTGCTTCTTCTTATTTCTTTAAGTCGATTAATTAACCAAAAATAATTTTATAAACAAACAGTAGCTAAAGGTACTGAGAAAATTACAGCACTTCACTTAAGCAATTAATAAGTTACTGTAAAATTTTGGAAGCCATTGGATGACCCCAAAAGGAATTATATGTATTTCATCATTAAAGGTAGTATGAGCTAAACTTTTTCTATCTCCAAACTTACACTGAAACAGAGGTTGAAATTTTACTAGTATCTTGAAGGTGTGTTACAGGAGCTTTGGTGAATTTTTCATGATTTTTGGAGAAAGACAACTATTTTCCCTATTTACCTTCTATTTAAACATGCTTAAAAAGGAAGGTGATTTTCTTTCTAATTTTTGCCACAACTCATATTTTTCCTGCAAACTATACTGCAAAACAAACTCAACCCAACAGGTTTCACATTATTCTGAGCTTTGGATCAAAACTTATGCAAAAAGGAAGATTTAATCCTAGATTCCGAAAATAAAGTTAAAACAGTGACTTTAAGTTCTAGACCAGAGGCCTAATTATTTTTCTGAGCTTCTACTCATAGCAACAAGCACCACAAAGTTGGTTTTACAAATTTCTCACTTCTCTTCTATTTACTATGATTTAAAAGGCGTAAACTAGAACTAAAAGCATAGGATATTATTTACAACAGTAACCTGAGCAAACTTATTTTTCTCAATAACTAGACAGAAAAGATTCCAACAAAAGTGGTTTGGCATTTTTCTAATTTTTTTATGATTTATTGGGCATTTACAAAGTTTAAACCATTTTCTGCCTATTTTTAAACTAAAACTATGGCAAACTTGCACTCTACCCCCTAAGTCTAAGGTTTAAACGCGTAGGGGTCCCTGAGTTTTGCGCCCAGGCCCCTGGAAAGATTAGGGAAGACACAATGTCGTCCCCGGGGGTGCGTGCAGCGGCGGCGGTGAAATCCCCGGTGGTTCGCCGGCGGGACAAGGCAACAAGTTGCCAGAGAGGCTCAGGGGCTCACCTGAGCTCGACTTGGCGGGGTTGGGGCGACGGAGATGGCCGACGAGGGTCGGAACATGGTGGCGGCGACTGGGCTTGGCGGGTGGCGGTGCAGGTGGTGTTCCGGCACACCGGTGGTGTCGGGAAGGCCACGAGCTACTCGGAGACGTGCGCGGAGGGTTGACGAAGCGGGTGGAGAAGTCATCGGAGTGCGGGGTGGTGCGGAGGTGGGAGCTCCATGGGAGTCTAGCAGCGGTGCAGAGGAAAAGCAGGGGTGTGGTGAGCGGGAGGTGGCAAAGTGTGGCGCTAACGGCGAGCTCGGCCCTTTTATAGGGTAGCGGTGGAGCAGGGGGTCGAGGCGGGGCTCCGGTGGTGGGAGGATAAGGCCGTGGGAAGGCGGGTGTGCGGGCGAGGCGGCCATTGGCCAGTGACGCAATTGGTCCGGGGAAGCGAAGCTCCGGGCGCGCTCCTGCCGTGATTGGCCTCGGGCGAAGCGTGGCATTTGCATCCGGTCTGTCGGGCGGGCGAAACGGAGCACCAAGGCTCAAGTTGGGTGAGCGGGCGGAGGCGCGGGAAAACGACGGCGTGGCGGCTTCTCCGGCGAGCGGGCGACACTCTGGTTGGACGGAGCGGATGCGTGGCAGGGGGGGATGCGCTCGGCCGGCAGTTGGCCAGCCCGGTGCTCGCACGATCTTGTCGCAGGCGTGGGTTGGGTGTTGAGGCTCCCACCCTATTACTCTCTCGCCGCGGATAGGGCGCCGGTGAGCTACCGGTGGCTGACGGCCATGCGGCGCGCGACGCGTGGGCGAACATGCCCGGGCGCGCTGGCGTCGAGGTCATGACGGGCAGCAAGCTTGACTGGCTTTGGGAGCTCCCCTCTCAAGATTTTTAAACTAAATGTTCAAAACTCCTTTAAGCAACTTGTACAACTCTGGTTGTAGTTCAAACTTTATTAAAAGTGTTTGTTCAGATTTTAAAAGGATTTGGAGATATCTCAAGCCAAAGTTTGCCAAAAACTAAAGTTCTCGGACTTGGGCATTTTAGCCAAGTTGAATTAGACCAAAGCGTTATTGAAGGATTTGCTCTCCAAAATGAGTACTTCAACTTCTATTAAGGGTGTTTCTTGAGTTTAGTTCAAAAATTTGGAGGAACGCCCTCGCCAAGAGGCGCACTCTGGACGGTTTCCAGACTTGGCGTTGGAATACCCAGGGTGCTGAGTTGACTGTTTTACCCATCTTTGACCAAGATTTTGAGCAAGCTCGGATTCGATTTGGACATGGGTCAGTGTAACAAAGTTGGAAAACACTCAAGGGACTAAAACTTTTATTAAAGGCTTGACTTGAGGTTAGATATGAATTTGTGAGATAATAGGTTGCAAAGTTGAAGGAAAACTTGAATTCCAGAACTTAGATGGTTTATAGGGTTCTATAATATTCCTGTTTTGACTCTTGTTTTTGACCTTCTACCACTCCGAATTATTCAAAGTGTCTTTAACAAAAGTTGTTTGAAATTAAAAGTTTTACAACTCTTATTTGGGCAAAAATTTAAGTTTGCATAGAAAATCTCAAGTTTTATTTTAACTCCAAAACGAGCTTCTTAGGGTCAAAATGGACATTTCACCTCTTTTGCTTAGTGACTAACCACTTGTTCAGGTTTAAAAACACTTAATTAAGGTAGAGTTGTTATAGACTACCCTCCTAAAGGAATCTCGCCCCGAGATTCAGGTGCAGAAGGGAACTAGTGTGGCCGGTGCAACGTACCTCCCTGGTCGAAAGGAAAACCGCGGAAGTTAGTGTTGAGATACTCTTCTGTTTCCCACGTTGCTTCATCTTCCGTATGGTTACTCCACTGAATTTTGTACATTTTCACCATTTGCCTACGAGTATGTCTTTCTTTTCGGTCGAGGATCTTAATAGGATATTCCTTGTATGATAAATCGGGCTCGATCTCCAATTCTTCCGGGGCAAGGATTTCGGTTGGAACTCGAATACACTTCTTGAGTTGTGAGACATGGAAAACATCGTGTATCACAGCAATCTTCTCCGGGAGTTTAACTCGATACGCTACGGGTCCACAAATTTCCTCAATCTCATATGGACCAACATAGCGTGGAGCCAACTTTCCTTTCACTCCAAAACGTTGTACGCCTTTGGTCGGTGATACTCGAAGGTATACAAAATCCCCAACCTCAAATTGGATAGGTCTTCTTCTCTGATCGGAATAGTAGGCTGGGACCCTTGCGGCTGGAATCCAGGGAAACGAGGTGCTGCCCATGGTGGGGCTCGAGCAACCCATCTCCCAGGCTGCGCGGGCCTGCGACACACCTGTGGGGGAACCATCCTGTATTTTTGTGCAGGTGGGCTGGGTGCCAGCATTGGAGCCTTCCGCTTCATGTCGGCCTTGAGGGCCTTCATGCAATCTTCGTGGGTAATGGCCAGGTTCACCAGTTCATTGTAGGAATCCACCTTGATGGGATTCAGCCTTTCCTTGAGCTCCAGACTCAAGCCTCTGCGAAAGCGGTCCCTCTTTTTCTCATCAGAGTCCGCATGGTAGCCTGCATAGCGACACAGGTCATTGAAAACCTGCGCATATTGCAGGACGTCGCGGCCTCCCTAGGTGAGAGCCAGGAACTCATTGAGCTTGCGCTCCAGGAGACCCTCAGGGATATGATGGGCCCTGAACGCCGTCTTAAACTCCTCCCAGCTGACGATGTGGTCGGATGGCTGCATGGCGTGGTACTGATCCCACTATAGGAGGGCAGAACCACGCAACTACTGCACGGTGAACTGAGCCTTGTTCTCATCCAGGCAATGGGCGGTGAGGAGGGAGAACTTGGACTCGATGGCACGAATCCAGGCGTCGGCGTCAAGCGGATCCTCCGTCTTGTGGAACAGAGGAGGCTGTGTCCCCAGAAAGTCCTCGTAGCGAGCAACATGAGGTTGTTGATGAGCTCTTCCTCCCTGGGGCTGCTACTGTTGCCCCTAGGCGATGTGCCTCAGCAACTCAGTTTGAGCAGCCAAGATCGCCTCTAGGGTGGTAGGAGGCGGAGGTGGTGGAGGCACCTACCGCTGCTCGCTGCCACTGGGAACAGAGCTGGAGCGTGTGCAGTGCGCCATCTGCAAGATGCACCTTTCCATTAGTCACAGAATCCCAAAAGCTTGTCTAACCATAAGGAAAAATTATGTGCTGAAATGTTAAACGCTAGTCTTGCCGATGGTGCGAAAACAACAATCATATCTTTTATTGAGTAGGTTCATATCTATTCTTCGAAGTGTACAAGGTTCTCATCCTTATTCGAGGGTTAGGACACATTCTAGACAACCAATTTCATTTTACGCTTGTTGACCGAAAAGGAAGGAAAAGGGGTCGTTTAGTTGATCTAGCAAGTTGCTGTACGGGCTGATTTTTCAGCAATCTGAGCAGTGGGGTTTTGGCTCTAACGGGCGTTTAACAGTTCCAAAGGAGCTGAAATTTGACGAGCAGTTAGAACAGAAGTTTTCGCACAACTTTGGTATTCAAACTTTGGATCAAAAATGAGTGGAGACAGGGGTAAAACTGAGGAGAAACAGCCACTGAATTTCTGCCATAAGTTTTCAGACATTACACTAATTGGTAGCAATGGCAAACCCTACATGGAATCAGTTTTTCAACACCCGAATACTCAACTCAAGCTAACCTATTACATCACAGGCCAAAAATATAGGTCACCGAAGAGTACAACAAAAGAAATCGCTCACAATAAGCCGATACATCTAAAAGTCGTCAAGGTTGCCTACGGAGGCAAAGCTGAGTGCAGGAGAGTGAGCATCGCCAACTCGAGGCTGCGGAGCGGCCTCCTCAAAGTCCATACTCAAAAAGCCCTCGATCTCCTCAGGCTCCTCCTCCTGGGCCATCGGCTCATCCTGCTGCATCTCTAAGGCGTGAATAGCATTAAGCTCATCGTGGTGCTCCTGCAGGTGCTCATTGACGTTCGCTAGCTCCATGTTCACATCATAGAACTAGTCGGCCAGCATCTCCATATCATGCTCCATATCTACTATCTCCTCCTCCAAACTAGTAATCCGGTTCTTCATATCAGAAATCTGGACATCCTTCTGTACTAACTCAAGTGACAAGTCCACCATGCCATTCTGCACGGTAGTGAGGGCAACCTGGTTGGCCACTACCATCCCAATCACCATGGTCATCGCCCTGCTCTGCATCTCAACCATCCGGTAGAACACATTCATGCAGCGAGCAGAAATAAAGATCGTGCGCTGTGGGTCCAAAACATCTAGCAAGTCCATTTGCTCCATGCGGTCCAACCAATCCGGATCTCTCCTATCTCGGGCAGGGAACAACCCAATCGGGTCTAACACAATTTCCAAGGGGTGTGCCCTGCAGAACTGTGTCAGCGCCTGCAAAGCTGCAAACTCCCATATGTCCTACAACGTGTGTCCCTCAGCCACAACCTCCAAATGTGGCCACTGTGGCTGGTCCGGAGGTGGGGGCACCTGCACGTGCACGTGGCTTCGAGGAATCCCGTGGTCCTGGTACGCACGTCCCGCGTAAACAGGCGGTGACGGGTACCCAAAGGAGCACAGGGTGTCCCACAGTATGGACGCACCTCGAGTGGGTGGTGCCATCCGCACCAACCGCAACGTACACGGGGTGAGCCATCTGTAACAAAAGGACAAGTGAGAAACGGAATCAACACTTGGAAATCGAAACAGATTTCCGGCAGTTAGAGAAAATCTCATAACTCAGCAAGTATTTATCCAAAATTTCTCAAATTTTACCAGAATGTTCTTCAGATAGCGTGTAACAAGTTTGGTATTCAAAGGTAGAGCTAGAACAGAACCTAACAAGGTGATAAGCTCATATTTCCATTTAGTGGTACATGCTGGAATTTCTCAAACCCGAGCCAAAGTAAACTGAACATAACTCCAAAACCAGAGACCTAATGAAGCTGAAATTTTACCACCAAGTTCTTTATTAAGTTCTGAGAAACTTTTCTTAAGGGACTCCTAGCAGAAAAAGTCCTTAAGGTGGTCGAAATAGTAGGACTCCAACTGGTGTGCCCTCAGGGCTAACAGCCAAACAGGGGGTCACAAAACTGATCACAACTTTCAACCTAAGTGGTAGGATTTTGTGAAAACTTTTCAGCAAGTTATTTAGGATATTTAACACCAATTTCTTATATAAAGTTTGTGGAGTTATCATATGGAACAACCTAAAAGATTTTATTAAAACGTGCATGGCAGAAAAAGGACAGCTAGAAAATCCTTATCGCGATGCATTTCTTTTTACGACATACACGAGCTCGGATTTATTTCTTTAGGTTGCAATTTTTATTTCCCAATGTATGCACGTCCTAGTCATCCTCACAACCAAAAATAATCGCCAAAAAGTTTTGGACTTATGTGGTTAGTGCCGGTGGCAAGGAAACAATACGACTCTCACTATAATAACTAGTCGAGTTGCTAGGCATCGTTTCATACGTAATGTAGTTAGTGTACCTGCAAAAAATCACATCACAACTTGAACCTTCCGTGCCAGCACTCATGAAAGCGTCCACAATCATTACCGTTCACTATAGAAACGGCACCCATGCGTTTAACGCTGCATGGACAGCGCAACAACTGTGGAAATAGGTTCCCTTGAATAGAACCATATAACGCTTCGCATTCTTGTGATGCGGAATCATGCACACGTATAAGAGACGTGGGTGAATAACCGTGACAATAGGCTCATTGGAATCGAACCATACCATCCTTCGCATGAGTTAACATACGGAACCTGCGCACGTATAATAGACGTGGACGAAAACAACCGTGATGATAGGCTCGTTGGATCGAATTCTCATCACCCTTCGCATACTCACGATGTGGAACTCGGCACACGTATGGTAAACGTGGCGACAAGTGCTGGAAGTCAGTAAATAACCAATAGTTATTAGCCACCTTAAATGATCCAAAATTCCCCTAGGGCTTCTCGTACTAAACTCATCCTTAACGAACTTACAAATTCTTCAACTCGTTGCTTGCAAATTTTATTCAGAAAAAGCGTTTTAAGGTCTGTTGTTCTCCGTACCGTGCTTCAAGCTTTGATGCCAGCTGTGGCGGAACCGTCCAAATTAACCTTACTAAAATGCACTTAAGTCGCCTGACACGCGATCATGCACTTTAAGCAAGTCAACTTGGTCGACCGTCGGATTTCATCCGATAAACCACTTACACAGGATCGAGAAGCATTGCTCACACGAAGGTGAGTAGCACAGAGATTACAACATTCCCATCACATTAACGTAGTTCAACAAATTATTACATCAGAGTTTTTCAAAATTCAAACAAGTTGCAAGGTTCAAACAGACGAAATAAAACAAGTGGAAGCTAAACGTCGATACACGATATCATGACGAAGCCGATCATGACATCAATAATCCCTGCCCTCGCCGTTCGAGGAGCGATCCCACTCAACTGTCCAGCTCGGAGGGAGCTGGGTAGGCCAAGTGGTGCCAGCAGCCAAACTATTAACATCACCTGAAAAGTTAAGCCACAACAAGGCTGAGCAACTAATACTCAGCAAGACTGACCATCAGGTGATAACTATTTGCACCAAAACCTAGACATGCAAGGCTTTCTGGCTTTGGGTTTGCTTTGCCAAAAGAGTCTATAGTTGGTCCTTACTTTCAATATTTTAGCTCAAGTTCTACGTTCTTTATCCAGTCTAAATTAGCAACTTATACTAAGCAAGCATAGTTTCCAAGCAATTAAGAACACGCATCAAGATTAATATCATCATCATGTTCCATCTTTACTTAGTGCAGAATAGCAATCAAGCAGTCCCAAATTGTGAGAGGCAGACGAATCGATTCGAATTTATTAACCATGCATGGTGAACCTAATCTCACGACATCCGCGCACCACGAGGGGTCGCTTCATTTGTCAGCCGTCCCCATCGATCCCTTAGGCACATGTCAGAGCCAACTGCCTTTGGCATGCAATGCTCCATAATCCCAGCCTCTACCGTACTATGACCGCACTTGCACCCACATGATGCACCATGGGAACAACGTTCCAAGGACAGCCGGGGGAGTATGCCATGCCCCAGTTCAATCAGGTATTGGGCTTCCCCATCCCATACTAGGTATGAGATTAGTACTTTCAAACACTTGGTCACGAACGCCGACACGTTTCGACCTTAGTCCATTTTCATTTAGACAAACGGGGCAATCCACCAAGTATCGAACATAAGCTCGACCTCGTCCGTCGTCCTTATAGTTGCGACATAAATAAAACATTCAACTCCTATAACTCACGAGTGACAGGAAATCACTTGGCTTTTACTGAGACCTATTAAGCATTGCATCTACTTGAGGTAGTAAGTTCATGAATGTACGGTTTCAATCAACTCCTATCAACGTAAATGCACAATCATAAGCATCAACAATTGGCATAAAAGTAAAATAGGGAATTCAGGCATCGGGGCTTGCCTTCAGGAAAAGTTAGCGGTTCCTCGGGGTCCTGATCTAGCTCGGGCTCACCTTCCAAGTGGTGAAGCTCCGCGGTGGGTTCTTCCTCCGATGCAGGGTGGAGCTCGTAGGTTCCGTCGGCGAGATTAGCTTCTATACGACATGCACATGCAAGAGTTTAGTTGTATTCGCGCGTGAACCCAACGATGCAAGGCATGGCTTAAAGTAGAAAGGAAGTTGCATAAAGGCCACATTCACCTCGGCAAGGTTTTAACTTTCTTTAACTTCAAAAGAATGTGGTTGGTTTAAACTTGAGGTTGACTTTGATGGCGATTGTGTACATGTATAGCTTCTTACAACTTAGAGTTGCACAAAGAGAGTGGAAGGTCGTGTTTGGGGTGCTTCAAGTGCATTAGGAGAGTTACTTACTTCTGAATGTTTTTATGTACCTCTTCCAATTCCACTTATTTAGTGTATTAGGATTTGTGCTTCTTATTCCTTTAAGTCAATTAATTAACCAAAAATGATTTCATAAACAAACAGCAGCTAAAGGTACTGAGAAAATTACAGCACTTCACTTAGGCAATTAATAAGTTACTATAAAATTTTGGAAGCCATTGGATGGCCTGTTTGGGGGTGTTTGTATATTGTGCCCTGTGCTTGAGTGTTGAGATGTGACCTGCCGAGCTAGGTACCCCTGCCCTCCTTTATATACTCCATGGGGCAGAGCACTAGTCGGATTACAAGGAGGAGTCCTAGTAGGATTACACAGGATGAGTCCTAGTAGGATTACACGGGATGAGTCCTAATGGGATTACAGGGGAATCCTAGTAGGAGTCTGACTTCTTCCTTCCTTGCGGGTATTGGGGATGTATCCCCGACAAGCCCCCGAGCACTTCATAGTCGAATGCAGTAGTCTTCGAGTAGTCTTGAGATATTCGCCGAGTAGTCTTGGTGCTCTTCGAGTACTTTGTCAGGTTGAATCTTTCAATGTTTCTCAAAGCTGCCATGAGGCTATGGTGTGCTCAAAGTCTTGATCATCTTGATATTGTAGTCTTCATGTATGGAGGGCGGCGAAAGTTGCACTCCATATGGAGTAGCCCACGAGCCATAGGTTGAATCATAGAATCAAGCTGAGGGTCAAAATCTTGAATCTTCTTCTTTCAGCTTAAAAAAAGTCTTGGGTGTAGCTTATCAGCCCCCGAGCCTTGGATTGATTGAATAATCAACCCGAGGGTCTTGAATCTTCACTCAGGTCATCATTCGAGTAGTCTTGTAGCATCCAGCCCCCGAGCTTGTGTGCCAGGTAAGTCGTTGGAGCCACGTCAAGTGGTTTTGCGGCATCCAGCCCCTGAGCCTGGGAGCTAGCTGAGCCACTGGAGATATTCCGAGTACTGATTGGTGCTTAGCCCCCGAGTTCGGGAACTAGCCTGTGCCGTTGGAGGCATGCTTAGCGAGCTTCGTTGCCAAAGTTTGATCTGAAAGAAAAGATGCGTACATTTGTAGCATTTTTGTAGAATATTGAAATTGTTGAAATTTATTCGGTGATCAATATGAAGGTGCGAGTCAAGCTCTTGTTTCAGTCATACTCTTCCCGAGTAGTTAGCCTGTTACGCTTAGACTCTCAGTCTCCAGGTAGCCGTTGCCACTGCGTGTGTGAGACCTTTGTCTCGTATACGCGTATGGGCTTAGGCGTGACAGATCTGCCTGAGGCTTTCATGAGTTAAGGCGTGTTCTGCTCGAGAAGAGTAGTGACCTTAAGAGAAGACAAAAGTGAGAGTAGTCGCTACTGCGACAAGAAAGAGACTGCGCGATTGCGCAAGAGTTTGCTGCCCTCCGGCGAGTAGAGCGCGCGTTGTGCGCAAGAGTTTGCTGCCCTCCAGCGAGTAGAGCGTGTGTTGTGCGCAAGAGTTTCCGGCGAGTAGAGCGCGTGTTGCGCGCAAACGGAAAATAAGCCGGAAAATAATTTAGAAAAGTGACTTAGCTTGATTCGTGGATGATTGTTGATTAAGCCGTGACGGTCGTTGATGAAGCCGTAACGGTTGTTGACGAAGTCGACTAGTCGGAGGCGATTCTGACTAGTTGTCGATGATGCGAAGTTTGCCCCGACTAATTTTTTAGTCGAGAAGACGAGTTGGAGTAGTCCGCCATGGACTAGCCTTGTAGTCGAGATGAGTAGTAGAAGTAGTCGTCAGTGAGCGTCGCGATGTGGTCAGAGTAGTCGGCGGCGAGCCGCCTGTAGTAGTCGGCGAGCATCGTGACGTACTCGGAGAAGTCGTCGGTGAGCGTCATGACAAAGTAGTCGTTAGTGTGTTGCCAAGTGAAGTTGTTGTCCAGCCGCCCGTAGTCATCGGCAAGCTCGCAACGTAGTTGAAGTCATCGATGAGCTGCCCGTAGTCGACGGAGTCGTCGGCAAGCCGACCGTAGTCGTCGGCGTGCCCGCGACATAGTCGAAGAAATCATTAGCGAGCCGCCCGTAGTCGTCGGCGAGCTCGCAATGTAGTCGGACTTTTGAGTTGTAGTCGAACTCGGAGTCGCTGTCGAACTTCGAGTCGGAGTTGAAGCTGGAGTCGCCATCAGACTCCGCGTTGCGGTCGAACCCGGAGTCATTGTCGGACCTGGAGTCGCCATCAGACTCCGAGGTGTAGTCGGACCCGGAGTCGCCGTCGGACTCCGAGTTGTAGTTGGACCTGTAGCCGCCATTGGAGTTCGAGTTTGAATCGCGGTCGAATCTGAAGTCGCCGTCGGAGTACGAGTTTGCAGTCGAACCTTGATCCGAGGTTTAATTTGTCGATTTTCTCGACGAGATTTTCTGCTTCTGTGGAAGAGAGTTCCGTCGAGGCGCTTCTTCTCCTGGTTGTCGATGATGCAGCATTAGAAGGACCCAGTGCCGTCGGTGATGCAAAGTCAGGAGTCGAAGGTGAAGGTTGCGCCCGCTTTGAAAGCGAATGCCGGCTTGAAGATGAGGTCCTTCAAGCTCGCCCGATGATCTCCACGATCTGCCCCACGGTGGGCACCAATGTCGGTGTTTTATACCGGCCGTCTACCAAGAGGTACCCGAGGTAGTAGAATGTGTAGCGAGGGATCGCCGGACCTAGAACTTGAAGGTAAAAGCGAGGACACAAGACACAGATTTAGACAGGTTCGGGCAGCCGGAGTAGCGTAATACCCTACGTCCTGTTTGGGGGTGTTTGTATATTGTGCCCTGCGCTTGAGTGTTGAGGTGTGACCTGCTGAGCTAGGTACCCCTGCCCTCCTTTATATACTCCAGGGGGCAGAGTACTAGTCGGATTACAAGGAGGAGTCCTAGTAGGATTACACGGGATGAGTCCTAATAGGATTACAGGGGAATCCTAGTAGGAGTCTGACTTCTTCCTTCCTTGCGGGTATTGGGGATCTATCCCCGACAGACCCCAAAAGGAATTATATGTATTTCATCATTAAAGGTAGTATGAGCTTAACTTTATCTATCTCCAAACTTACAGTGAAACAGAGGGTGAAATTTTACCAGTATGTTGAAGGTGTGTTACAGGAGCTTTGGTGAATTTTTCATGATTTTTGGAGAAAGATAACTATTTTCCCTATTTACCTTCTATTTAAACATGGTTAACAAGGAAGGTGATTTTCTTTCTGATTTTTACCACAACTCATATTTTTCCTGCAAACTATACTGCAAAACAAACTCAACCCAACTGGTTTCACATTTTTCTGAGCTCTCGATCAAAACTTATGCAAAAAGGAAGATTTAATCCTAGATTCCCAAAATAAAGTTAAAGCAGTGACTTTAAGTTCTAGACCAGAGCCCTAGTTATTTTTCTGAGCTTCTACTCATAGCAACAAGCACCACAAAGTTAGTTTTACATATTTCTCACTTTTCTTCTATTTACTATGATTTAAAAGGCCTAAACCAGAACTAAAAGCATAGGATATTATTTACATTAGTAACATGAGCAAACTTATTTTTATCAGGAACTAGACAGAACAAAGATTCCAACAAAAGTGGTTTGGCATTTTTCTGATTTTTCTACGATTTATAGGGCATTTACAAAGTTTAAACCCTTTTCTGCCTATTTTCAAACTAAAATCGTGGCAAACTTGCACTCTACCCCCTAAGTCTAAGGTTTAAATGCGTAGGGGTCGTTGAGTTTTGCGCCCAGGCCTCTGGAAAGATTGGGGAAGACACAATGTCATCCCCAGGGTTGCGCGCGATGGCGGCGGTGAAATCCCCGACGGTTCGCCAACGGGAACCGGGCAACAAGTTGCCGGAGAGGCTCAGGGGCTCACCTGAGCTCGACTTGGCGGCGTTGGGGCGACGGAGATGGCTGGCGAGGGTCGGAACACGGCGGCGGCGACTGGGCTTGGCGGGTGGTGGTGTAGGCGGCGTTCTGGCACACCGGTGGCGTCGGGAAGGCCATGAGCTGCTCGGAGACGTGCGCGGAGGGGTGGCGAAGCGGGCTGAGAAGTCGTCGGAGTGCGGGGTGGTACGAAGGTGGGAGCTCCATGGGGGCCTAGCGGCGGCGCAGAGGAAAAGCAAGGGTGCGGTGAGCGGAGGTGGCAAAGGGTGGCGCTAACGGCAAGCTCGGCCCTTTTATAGGGCAGCGGTGGAGCACGGGGTCGAGGTGGGGCTCCGGTGGTGGTAGGATAAGGCCATGGGAAGGTGGGTGCGCGGGCAAGGCGGCCATATACCAGTAACACCATTGGTCCAGGGAAGCGAAGCTCCGGGCGCGCTCCTGCCGTGATTGGCCTCGGGCGAAGCGTGGCGTGTGCATCCGGTCTGTCAGGCGGGCAAAGCGGAGCGCCAAGGCTCGGGTTGGGCGAGCGGGCGGAGGCGCGGGATGATGACGGCGTGGCGGCCTCTCCGGCGAGTGGGCGACACTCTGGTTGGGCGGAGTGGATGCGCGGCAGGGGGGATGCGCTCGGCCGGCGGTTGGCCAGCTCAGCGCTCGCCCTGTCTTGTTGCAGGCGCGGGTTGGGCGTCGAGGCTCCTGCCCTGTCGCTCTCTCGCCGGGGATAGGTGTGGCGGAACCGCCCAAATTAACCTGACTAAAATGCATTGGAGTCGCCTGACACGCGATTATGCCCTTTAGGCAAGCCAACCTGGTCGACCGTCAGATTTCATCCGATGAACCACATCAACAGGATCGAGAAGCATCGCTCACACGAAGGTGAGTAGCACAGAGATTACAACATTTCATCACATTAAGTTAGTCTCACAAATTATTACATTAGAGTTTTTGAAATCCAAATAAGTTGCAAGGTTCGCAAAGTCAGATAAAACAAGCGGAAGCTAAACATCGATACATGACATCATGATGGAGCCGATCATGACATCAAAAATCCCTTCTCTCGCCGTCTGAGGAGGGATCCCACTCGACTGTCCAGCCCAGAGGGAGCTGGGTAGGCCAAGTGGTACCAGCAACCAAACTATTGACATCACCTGAAAATATTAAGCCACAACAAGGCTAAGCAACTAATACTCAGCAAGACTAACCCGTCGAGTGAAAAGCTTGACCAAGACCTAGACATGCAAGGCTTTTTGGCTCCGGAATTTCTTTGCCAAAAGCGTCTAAAGTCAGTCCTTACTTTCAATATTTTAGCTCATGTTCTACGTTCTTTATCCAGTCTAGATTAGCAACTTATACTAAACAAACATGATTTCCAAGCAATTAAATAACAAGCATCAACTTCATCTTGTAATCATGCTTCATCATTACTTAGTGCAGAATAGCGATCAAGTAGTCCCAAACTGTGAGAGGAAGACGAATCGATTTGAATTTTATTAACCATGCATGGCGAACCAAATCTCACGACATCCGCGCACCACGAAGGGTCGCTTCATTTGTAAGCCGTCCCCATCGACCCTTTAAGCACGTGTCAGGGCCAAACTGCCTTTGGCGTGCAATGCTCCACAATCCCGGCCTCTGCCGTACTATGGCCGCCACTGCACCCACATGATGCACCATGGGAATGAAGTTGCAAGGACAGCAGGAGTATAAGCCACGACCCAGTTCAATCAGGTACTAGGCTTCCCCATCCCATACTAGATATGAGAGTTGTACTTTCAAACACTTGATCACGAACGCCGACACATTTCGACCTTAGTCCAATTTCATTTAGACAGACGGGGCAAACCACCAAGTATCGAACATAAGCCCGACCCCGTTCGTTGTCCTTATAGTTGCAACATAAGTAAACATTAACCTCCTATAACTCGCGAGTGACAGGAAATCACTCGACTTTAACAGAACCTATTAAGCATTGCAACTACGCGACTTTAGCAGTTAGTATTCAAACAAGGTACTAAGTTCATGCATCAAAGGTTTCATTACAACTCCTAGAAACGTAAATGCGCAATCAAGTATTCAATAATATTGCAAGTATTCAAAGATAGGAATTTATACTCCGGGGCTTGCCTTCAGCAAAAGTTAGCGGGTCCTCGGGATCTTGCTCCGGTTCGGGCTCGCCTTCCAAGGGGTGAAGCTCCGCAGTGGGGTCTTCTTCCGGTGCCGGGTGGAGCTCGTAGGTTCCGTCGGTGAGATTTGCTTCTATATGACATACACATGCTAACGTTTAGTCGGACTTGCGTGTTTATTCAACGACACAAGGCAAGGCTTAAGACAAAGATTCATGACAGCCACAACAATTTGGCGAGGTTTACTTTCTTTTAACTTCAAACGAAAATGGTCGTTTTAAACTTGAGTTCGCATTGAATGGCGATTGTGTACATATATAGTTTTCTTGCATTTAGAGTTGCATAAAGAGAGTGAAAGGTCGTGTTTGGGTGGTTTGGGTGCATTAGAATAATTACTTACTTCTGAATGTTTTTATGTACCTCTTTCAATTTCCACTTATTTATCGTATTAGAATTTGTGCTTTCCTTTTATTCCTTTAGATTGATTAATTAACCAAAATAACTTCATATCCAAAAAGTAGTTAAAGGCATTGATAAAGTTACAGCACCGCACTTAAGCTATCACTAGGTTACTGTAAAAGTTTGGGGGCCAAAGGATGACTTAAAAAGAAGTTACATGCATTTTATTATTAAAGGTAAAATGAACTTAACTTTTTCTATCTTCAAAGTTACTGTGCAACAGGGGGTGAAACTTAACCAGTGTATTAAGGGTAGGTTGCAGGAGCTTTGGTGAATTTTTCATAATTTTTGGAGAAGGTTAACTATTTACTCTATTTCCCTTTTTAATTAAACATGCTTAGCAAGGAAGGTGTTTTTCTTTCTGATTTGCACAACAATTTATATTTTTCCTGCAAACTTCACAACAAAAAAAAATTAACCCACCTAGTTTCACATTTTTCTGAGCTCTGAAACAAAACTTATGCAGAAAGGAAGATTTATACTTAGATTCCCAATTTAAAGTCAAAACAGTGACTTAAAGTGTTAGACCAGAGCCCTAACCATTTTTCTGAGCTTCTACACATAGAAACAAGCATCACTGAGTTGGTTTCATATTTTTCCCACTGTTCTTCTATTTATTCGGATTTAAAAGGCCTAAACCATGATTAAAAGCATAGGATATTATTTACCACAGTACCATGAGCAAACTTATTTTTCTTAGGAACTAGACAGAGCAAGGATTCCAACAAAAGTGGTTTGGCATTTTTATGATTTTTCTACGATTTATTGGCCATTTCCAAAGTTCAACCATTTTTCTGCCTATTAAATAAAAGAAAAGTTGTGGCAAACTTGCAAGCTAGCCCCTGGTTTTATGGTTTAACTACGCAGGGGTCCCTGAGTTTTGCGCCCAGGCCCTTGGAAAGAATGAGGACGATGCAATGTAGTCCCTGGGGCGCGCGCGGCGGTGGCAGGAAATTCCCGACGGTTCGCCGGCGAGGGTGGGGCAACAAGTGGCCGGAGGGGTGCGGGGGCTCACCTGAGCTCGGTTGGTGGGGTTGGGGTGACGGAGATGGCCGGCGGGGATCGGAACGCGGTGGCGGCGGCAGAGCTTGGCTGGCGGCGGTGCAGGCGGCTTTCCGGCGCACCGGCGGTGTCGGGGAGGCACGAGCTGCTCGGAGACGTGCGCGGAGGGGTGGCGAAGCGGGCGGTGAAGTTGCCGGAGTGCGGGGTGGTACGGAGGGGTGAGCTCCATGGAAGCTTAGTGGCGGCGCAGAGGAGGAAGCGGTGGCGCGATTGTGGGTGGTGGCAAAGGGGTGGTGTTGCCGGTGAGGGGGGCCCTTTTATAGGGCAGCGGTGGACCGGAGGGTCGAGGCGGGGCTCCGATGGGGGGAAGGATAAGGCCGGGTGCGGCGGGTGCGCGGGCGAGGTGGCCATTGGCCAGCGGCACCATTGGGCAGAGGAGGTGGAGCTCCGGGTGGTCTCCGACGGTGATTGACCTTGGGCGATGCACTTCTGGGGCTTCCGGTCTATCGGGCGGGCGAAACGGAGGGCTACCGTGGGGGTTGGGCGAGCGGGCGGAGGCGCGGGATGTCGTCGGCGTGGCGGCTTCTCCGGCGGACGGGCGGAGCGCAGTTGGCGGAGCAAAGCCGCGGCAGGGGGAGAAGAACACGTGCGCGGCCGGCGGTTGGCCAGCCCGGTGTTTGCCCCGTCCTGTCGCAGGCGCGGGTTGGGCACCGTGGCCCTCGCCCTATCGCTGTCTCGCCGGTAATAGGGTGCCGGCGAGCTGCCGGTGGTCGGCGGCCACGCGGCGCGCGGCGCGCGGGTGAACGTGTTCTGTCGCGCGGGTGTCGAGGCCCCCTTCGGGCAGCAAGCCCAACCAGCTTTGGGGAGATCTTACTCCAGATTTTGTAACACAACTTCCAAAACTCTTTTAAACAAACTTGTTCAACTCTGGACACATTTCAAACTTGGTTTAAGGTGCCGGTTTAGATTGTGAAAGTATTTGGAGATATCTCGTGCCAAAGTTTGCTAAAAATCTGAAAATCCAAACTTAGCCAAATTTGGCCGGAGAGGTGGAATTTCAGGAACTTAGCTATGTTTGAGTCAATTTTTGGGCAGCTTCCAAGTTGAACTAGGCCGAAGTGTTATTGAAGGAGTTGCTCTTCAAACTGAGGACTTCAACTTTTATTTAGGGTATTTCTTGAGTTTGGTTCAGAAATTTGGAGGAACGCCCTCGCCAAGAGGTGCACTCTCTGCAGTTTTTTCAGACTTAGCATTTTGGGGCATCAGGGGTGAGTTGACTGTTTTACCTCACTTTGACCAAGGTTTGGAATAGGTTCTGGCCCGATTTGGACCTAGGTCAGTGTAACAAAGTTGGAACACACTCGAGGGACTACAACTTTTATTAAGGGCCTGACTTGAGTTTAGATAGGAAATCATGAGATAAAGCCTTGCAAAGTTGGAGGAAAACTAGAATTCCAGGACTCCGGTTTATAGGGCCTGACTTGAGGTTTATTAAGGGCCTGACTTTTATTAAGGGCCTGACTTGAGGTTTATAGGGTTCTTTAGTACTCCAGTTTTGATTGCTGTTTTTGACTTCCTTCCACTCCGAATTAGTTAGAGTTCCTTTAACAAAAGTTGTTTGAAATTAAAAGTTTTACAACTCTTCTTTGGGAAGAATTTTAAGTTTGCATATAAGATTCCATGTTTTATTTCAAACTCCAAAAAGAGCTTCTTAGGGTTAAAATGGTCATTTCACTTCTTTTACTTAGTGATTAACCACTAGTTTATACTTAAAAGCACTTAAATTATGTAGAGTTGTTACAGCAGGGTGCCGGCGAGCTGCCGGTGGCCGGCTGCCACGTGGCGCGTGGCGCGCGGGCAAACATGCCCGGGCGCGCTGGTGTCGAGGCCGTGTCGGGCAGCAAGCTTGACTGGCTTTGGGAGCTCCCCTCTCAAGATTTTTAAACTAAACGTTCAAAACATTTTTAAGCAAACTTGTACAACTCTAGTTGTAGTTCAAACTTTATTAAAAGTGTTTGTTCAGATTTTGAAAGGATTTGGAGATATCTCGAGCCAAAGTTTGCCAAAAACTAAAGTTCTAGGACTTAGGCATTTTAGCCGAGTGAGTGAAAATTCAGAAGTTTAGCTATCTTTGAATCGATTTTTGGGCAGCTTCTGAGTTGAATTAGACCAAAGCGTTATTGAAGGATTTGCTCTCCAAAATGAGGACTTCAACTTCTATTAAGGGTTTTTCTTGACTTTAGTTCAAAAATTTGGAGGAACGCCATCGCCAAGAGGCGCACTCTAGACGGTTTCCAGACAGCGTTGGAATGCCCAGGGGGCTGAGTTAACTGTTTTACCCATCTGTGACCAACATTTTGAGGAGGCTCGGATTTGATTTGGACATGCGTCAGTGTAATAAAGTTGGAACACACTCAAGGGACTACAACTTTTATTAAAGGCATGACTTGAGGTTAGATATGAATTTGTGAGATAACATTTTGCATATAAAATCTCAAGTTTTATTTTAACTCAAAAAGAGCTTCTTAGGGTCAAAATGGACATTTCACCTCTTTTGCTTAGTGACTAACCACTTGTTCAGGTTTAAAAACACTTAATTAATGTAGAGTTGTTACACTACGATAGCGCAAATCAAAATTTTTCTACCGCGTAAACCAGGAAAATTGTCGTATATGGATCACGGGATTACCACTCGACGCACTGGTGCGGAAGATGTAGAATCGCGTCGGGGCAGTGAAGTTGATCAACGTAGTTGAACAAATAGTCGATCACATCGATGTTGAGCAGCTCCTCAGCAGCTCGTCCACATGCAGCAAGGTCGTCCTCATGCCACGGCTCGTCATCGGCTTGTCTTGGCTCGTCGGCTGCTCGTCGTGGCTCGTCGGCGGCTCGTCCAAGTGCTGCAGGCGCAACACCTCCAAGGTATCCACACATGCAGGGAGGAAGCATCGCAAGCCGGACTGCTAGATCCATGAGTTACAACAGGCGAGGGTGTGGGAGGCGCGGCAGATGTGTTTCGCCGAAAAGGTGTAAACCCTAGGGCGCCCCCACCCCTCTATTTATAGAGGTTCATGATGGGCCTCTAGGTCCGAGGCCCATTTGTACTTCTAAACCTAATCCAACTTAGATCACACCGGAATTGGGCTTCCAGTCCCTTAAGTGTGTGACCCTATGGGTTTGGATACATATAGACATGGCCCGAGTACTCCTACTCGGCCGAATAGTCGGTAGCGGTCTCTAGCAAGACGTGCCAACTCCTATACGCACACGAAGATCATATCAGACGAACCATCGCAACATCATGTACATGCTATTCCCTTTGCCTCACGATATTTGGTCTAGCTTCAAGCCGACCGCTCTTTCTCGATCCTGTGAAATGGAATCCCTTTTGTAGGTTAACTCTTAACCGTACGTAGCATGGCCATGCATTTTCGAATCCGATCACTCGAGGGGCCCAGAGATATCACTCTCAATCAGAGAGGGGCAAATCCCATCTTGATTGACTATGCCTCACAGCATGCTTCCTGACAAACCCGATAGCTACCTTTATAACTACCCTGTTACAGTGTAGCGTTTGATAGCCCCTAAGTGAGTCGATTCACATCTTGAGTACATGCGACAATCTCAGGTCTAAGGACGAAGCGTACTTGTTGTGTATAAAAAGAACTATTTCTCGTGTTGGGTCAGTCCTAGCATATGTCTCTACATGTGCCTACATTATTAGTTTGACACCTCCATGTCCATGACTTGTGAAACATAGTCATCAACTAATACATGTAAAAGTCTAATATTCATGTGTGTCCTCACATGAACTTCGATTAGGGACAACTTTAGAAAAACCATACAAGTAAAGAGTTTCACATACAATTCACATAATTGCAAATCAATTCAAGTATCCTTTAATGGATACTCAAGGAACACAATATAAATCATGGATACAAATGGAATATCATCATCTCTATGATTGCCTCTAGAGCATACCTCCAACATTGAGAAGCTTGCTAGGTTCTGCATTTCCATGGCATGCATTTTGTGTTGTCAAGGTTTGCTTGATGTTTGTATTGTCAACAAGGGGGAGAGATTCACACAAACCCATTTATCTATCAAGGGGGAGGGATTGCATGTTTTCAGTCAGAGTGTAATTGTTCAGGGGGAGCTCTTGGAGTGCATTTGTTCAGAGGGAGCTCATGTGCTATATTTGTGAGCTTTTCATGCTCTTGTGCTCTTTTGCCGGTCGCGTTGAGTTTTTTACCTCTTCTTGAGGAGCAAGCGTTTAGTTTGAGCATTTGATCTTCACATGATTGGTGTTGAGCCCTTTCTACTTCTTCTTGAGGGATCATGTGTTTTGGTCTCAGTTGCATAGAGTCGTTGCCCTTATCTTAGGGGACTGAGACTTCTCATTTCGACTGACCTTGTGTTTGTCTTTTCTCTTGGATTTTTGATCACTTCAATGAGATTTTATTTTTCCTTCTCTTTCTTTTATTTCTTTCAACTATGAATTTGTGTTGGGTGTTGTCAATGTACTCATCAAGGGGGAGATTGAGGACCAATGGTGGTCACCCTTGGATGATGAGTGACTGACAACATTGTGTTGGATTGATGTTGGTCTTGGCTTGTGATGTGAAGGTGTAGGATGCGGTGTGGCGGCCAACGACGTGCGGTGAAGATTAAGCGGAAGGTTCATGCTGATAGACCAAGGGTAGTGAAGGATGAACGCGAGTAGGCTTGGACCAATGGACTCGAGGAGCCCGAGTGGAGTCATGGGCGGTCCGCATGGTGCGGGGAAGGGCGAGAGAACATGATGGGATGGAGACAGCGTCGGTCGAGTCGATCAGGAGGCTTGGCAAAGGCCGGACACGCATCGACATCGAGGAGGTCGCGTGGCGGCCAAGTGGAGATGGACGGTTTGGGTGGTTTGGGCCTCAAAACTACCGCGTAGGCAGGTTTCTCGGTTTGGGCCTCAAAACCGGGGGTGAGCCCGGTGCGGTCGAAGCTTCAAGAAGGAGGGAACATTGCATCATCGCGAAGGCTGCATTGAGGTGAAGCAAAGTTGTGAAGGTGGCGTGTCTGTCCGATGCGTCTACAAAAAATTAGACCAAAATACCCCTTGGTAGGCAGTTATCTTAGTTGTAGCTGTAGGGATAGTTTAGTCATCTGCCATGGACTATATATATGGGTGGATGGCTGGTTGTTTCAGTACCTTTTGAGAAAACCCTAATTCATTTGCTTAGAGGCTAGCCAAGTGCCGTAGGGGAAGTTCTGACACTGTGTAGAAAGTTCTGATGGGGCGGAAGTTCTGACACAGAACCAAAAGTTCTGATGATTTATTTTTGGAAACTCGAGAGTCCCTGTTAGTAGTTTCTCAATACATCCGATAGGTGCCAGAAGTTCCGATACAGGGTCCGAAGTTCCAACAAAACCACTGAGAAACTCTTCTCGGACCTCTCTAGATAGTTCCGATCCCACTTTCGGAAGTTCCGATAAGTCGTTAGAAGTTTCGATACCTGGATGGTGTTTTGAGCTCTATTTTTCCTCAATCTTTTGGGTTTGCTTCTGTGTTGCTTCTGAGCCTTCCTAGCATCGTTCCTAAGGTTAGTAGGTCCACTGTGACTACGTGATCTTGACAATATCTACAAGAGAGGGTTGAAAGTTACTTTGGGACTTCGATAAAATTTCTTGGAGAGTTTTTGAGCTCTGTTTTCGCAACTGTAGAAAAAATGATGCAAAACGGCGCGCTTCGGTATCCGAATGCACCGTTTCCGGGTAGCAAACTTCCGACGAATTTTTTCGCAAGGAACACATCCAATCTACTTCATTAGACCCTAGAACATGTTTGGGAGTGTTTTGGAGCATTTCTCTACTGCACGAAAAATGATGTGAAACGGGTGCGTTTTGCTACCCGAATGCTATTTTTCCAGGTAGCGAACTTCCGATAGATTTTTTCGCAACGAACGCATCTCAACTACCTCAATAGACCCTAGAAAATGTTTCGGAGTATTTTGGAGCATTTTTCTATTGCTCGAGAACCAATGCGGAACGGGTGCGTTTCGGTACCCGCATGCATTGTATCCGGGTAGTGAAATTCTAATGTATTTTTTCGCAACGGATGCATCCAATCTACGTCATTAGAGTCTAAAACATGTTGGGAGTGTTTTGCACCATTTCGCTACTCCACAAATAACGATGTGAAACGAGTGCATTTCGCTACCCGAATGCACTTTTTCTGGATATTGAATTTCAGACGGATTTTTCCGCAAATGAACGCATCGAATCTAACTCAATAGACCCTAGAACTTGGAACATTTCGCTACTGCACAAAAAACGATGCAAAACGCATGCATTCTTGTACTCGAATGCACTATTTCTGGATAGTGAACTTCCGCTAGATTTTTTCGCAAGGAACGCCTCCAATCTACCACAACAGACCCTAGAAAATGTTTGGGAGTGTGTTGGAGCATTTCTCTACTGCATAAAAAATGATACGAAACGTGTGCGTTTTGCTACCCGAATGCACTTTTTTCGGGTAGCGAACTTCAAATGGATTTTTTCGCAATGAACGTATCTAATCTACCACAGTAGACCCTAGAAAATTTTTGGGAGTCTTTTGGAGCATTTTGCTATTGCACAAAAAATTATGCGAAATGGGTGCGTTTTGATACCCAAATGCATTGCTTCCGAGTAGCGAACTTCAAACCGATTTATTCGCAACGAACACATCCAATCTACGTCATTAGACCCTAGAACATGTTTCGGTGTGCTTTGGTGCATTTCGCTACTGTACGAAAAACGATGTGAAATGGATGCGTTTCGGCACCCGAATGCACTTTTTCGGGGTGGCTAACTTCAGATACATTTTCTCGCAAATGAACGCATCCAATCTACCTCAGTAGACCCTAGAACATGTTTGGGAGTGTTCTGGAGCATTTCGCAACTGCACAAAAAATGATGCCAAACGGGTGCGCTTTGGTACCCAAATCCACTGTTTCCTCATCGCGAACTTCCGATGGATTTTTTTGCATGTAACGCATCAAATCTACAACATTAGACCCTAGAACATGTTTGGGAGTGTTTTCGAGCATTTCTCTACTGCACGAAAAATGATGTGAAACGGGTGCGTTACGCTACCTGAATGCACTTTTTACGGGTAGCGAAGTTCCGACGGATTTTTATGCAACGAACGCATCTAATCTACCAAAATAGACCCTAGAAAATTTTTTGGAGTGTTTTGAAGCATTTTGATACTGCATGAAAAATTATGCGAAATGCATGTGTTTCGATACCTGAATGCACTGCTTCCGTGTAGCGAACTTGAAACGGATTTTTTCCGCAACAAACACATCAAATCTACATCATTAGAGCCCAGAACATGTTTCGCATTGTTTTGGAGAATTTCGCTACTGCACGAAAAATGATGCGAAATTGGTATGTTTCGGCAAATGCACTTTTTCTGGGAAGCGAGCTTCAGATGATTTTTTTCGCAAATGAATGCTTTCAATCTACCTCAATAGACCCTAGAACATGTTTGGGAGTGTTTTGGAGAATTTATCTACTACACAAAAAATGATGCGAAACGGGTGCGTTTCGCTACCCGAATGCACTTTTTTTGGGTAGCTAAGTTCTGACGGATTTTTTCACAACGAACGCATCTAAGCTACCTCAATAGACCCTAGAAAATGTTTGGGAGTGTTTTGGAGGATTTTGCTACTGCTCGAGAAACAATGCAAAACGGGTGGGTTTTGGTACCCGAATCACTATACCTGTGTAGGAAAATTCTAACAGATTTTTTCAAAACGAACGCATCTAATCTACCTCAATAGAACCTAAAAAATGTTTAGGAGTGTTTTGGAGCATTTTTCCACTGCTCGAGAAATGATAAGAGACGGGTGCATTTCGGCACCCAAATGCACTGTATCCGGGTAGCGAAATTCTAATGGATTTTTTCGCAACGAACGCATCCAATCTACATCATTAGACCCTAAAACATGTTGAGAGTGTTTTGGAGCATTTCGCTCTAAAACATGTTGAGAGTGTTTTGGAGCATTTCGCTACTGCACGAAAAATGATGTGAAACGTGTGCATTTCGCTACCTGAATGCACGTTTTCCGGATAGAAAAATTCCGACGGATTTTTTCACAAGGAACGCATCCAATCTACAACATTAGACCCTAGAACATGTTTGGGAGTGTTTTGGAGCATTTCTCTACTGCATGAAAAATGATGCGAGTAGCGAATTTCTATCGGATGTTTTCGCAACGAACGTATCGAATCTACGTCATTAGAGCCTAGAACATGTTTCGGAGTGTTTTGGAGCATTTCGGTACTACACGAAAACGATGCGGATTGGGTGTGTTTTGGCACCCGAGTGCACTTTTTCTAGGGAGTGAACTTCAGACGGATTTTTTTGCAAATGAACGCATGCAATCTACATCAATAGACCCTAGAACATATTTGTAAGTGTTTTACAGCAGTTCGCAAATGCACAAGAAACGATGCGAAACAGGTGCTCTTCAGTACCTGAATGCACCATTTCCGGGTAGCGACCTTCCGATGGATTTTTTCACAAATGAACGCATCCAATCTACCTCAATAGACCCTAGAAAATGTTTGGGAGTGTTTTAGAGCATTTCTACTGCTCGAGAAACGATGCAAAATGGGTGCGTTTCAGCACCCGAATGCATTGTATTCGGGAAGTGAAATTCTAACAGATTTTTTCACAACGAACGCATCCAATCTACATCATTAGACCCTAAAACATGTTTGGGAGTGTTTTGGAGCATTTCGCTACTGCACGAAAAATGATGCGAAAAGAGTGCGTTTCGCTACCCGATTGCAGTTTTTACGGATAGCGAATTTCAGATGGATTTTTCCGCAAATGAACACATCAGATCTACCTCAATAAACCCTAGAACATGTTTGGGAGTGTTTTGGAATATTTCGCTACTGCACAAAAAACGATGCAAAACGCGTGTGTTTCGGTACCCGAATACACTGTTGCCGCGTAGCAAACTTCCGACGAATTTTTTCGTATGGAACGCATCCAATCTACCTCATTAGACCCTAGAACATGTTTGGGAGTGTTTTGGAGCATTTCTCTGCTGCACGAAAAATGATGGGAAACAGGTGCGTTTCGCTACCCGAATGCTCTTTTTCCGGGTAGCAAACGTCGATAGATTTTTTCGCAACGAACGCATCTAATCTACCTCAATAGACCCTAAAAAAGGTTTGGGAGTGTTGTGGAGCATTTTGCTACTGCTCAAGAAACGATGCGAAATGGGTGTGTTTCGGCACACGAATGCACGGTATCTAGGTAGTGAAATTCTAACGGATTTCTTCGCAATGAATGCATCCAATCTACGCCATTAGACCCTAAAACATGTTGGGAGTGTTTCGGAGCATTTTGCTACTGCACGAAAAACGATGCAAAACAGTTGCGATTCGCTACCCAAATGCACTTTTTCCAGATAGCAAACTTCCGACGGATTTTTTCGCAAGGAACGCAACCAATGTACAACATTAGACCCTAGAACATGTTTGGGGTGTTTTGGAGCATTTCTCTGCTCCACAAAAAATGATGCGAAATGGGTGCACTTCGGTACCCGAATACACTGTTTCCTGGTAGCAAACTTCTGATAGATTTTTTTTTGCAACGAACGCATCTAATCTACCTCAATAGACCCTAGAAAATGTTTAAGTACCCGAATGCGCTGTTTTAGGGTAGCGATCTTCGGACGGATTTTTTTGCAATGAACGTGTCCTATCTTCCTCATGAGATGCTCGAAGATGTTTGGGAGTGCTTTGGAGCATTTCTCTACTCCACAAAAAATGATGCGAAATGGTGTGTTTCGATACCCGAATCCACTATTTTCGGGTAGCAAACTTCCGATGGGTTTTTCGCAACAAACGCATCCAACCTACCAGATTATGCCCTAGAACATGTTTGTGAGTGTTTGTGAGCATTTCGCTACTGTACAAAAAACGATGCGAATTGGGTGCGTTTCGGCACCCGAATGCACTAATTTAGGGTAGAGAAAAACAATGCGAAACGGGTGCGTTTAAGTACGCGAATTCATTGTTTAATGGTAGGGAACTTCCGTCGGATTTTTCCGCAACGAACGCATCCAATCCTCCTCATGAGACGCTGGAAGATGTTTGTGAGTGTTTTGGAGCATTTCTCTACTCCACGAAAAACGATGCGAAACAGGTGCGTTTAAGGAGCCGAATGCACTATTTTATGCTAGCGAACTTCCGACGAATTTTTTCGCAATGAACGCATCCAATCTACCTCATGAGACGCTCAAAGATGTTTGGGAGTGTTTTGGAGCATTTCGCTACTACACGAAAAACGATGCGAAACGGGTGGGTTTAAGTTCCCGAATGCACTATTTTATGGTAGCGAACTTTCGATAGATTTTTTTGCACTGAACGCGTCCTATCTTCGTCATGAGACACTCGAAGATGTTCATGAGTGCTTTGGAGTATTTCTCTACTCCACAAAAAATGATGCGATACGGGTGCGTTTCGGTATGCGGATCCACTATTTCTGGGTAGCAAACTTCCAACGGATTTTTTGCAACTAACGCGTCCAATCTACCTCATGAGACGCTCGAAGATGTTTGGGAGTGTTTTGGAGCATTTCGTTACTACACGAAAAATGATGCGAATTGGGTGCGTTTCGGCACCCGAATGGACTGATTTAGGGCAGTGAAATTCGAATGGATTTTTTCGCAACGAACGCATCTAATCTGCCTCACTAGACCCTAGAACATGTTTGGGAGTGTTTTGGAGCATTTCGCTGGTGCACGAAAAACGATGCGAAATGGTTGCATTTCGTCACCCGAATGCACCTGTTTAGGGTAGCGAACTTCCGATGGATTTTTTAGGAATGATTGCATCTAGTCTATCTCATGAGAGGCTACAAGATGTCTATGAGTGTTTTGGAGCATTTCTTTACGCGACGAAAAATGACGTGAAACGAGTGCGTTTCGGCACCCGAATGTACTATTTTATAGTAGCAAACTTTTGATTGATTTTTTCACAACGAACGCATCCAATCTACCTCATGAGACGCTAGAAGATGTTTGGGAGTCTTTTTGGAGCATTTCGCTGCTGCACGAAAAACTATTTTAGGGTAGCAAACTTCCGACGGATTTTTTCGCAATGAACACATCCAATCTACCACACGAAATCCTAGAACATGTTAGGGAGTGTTTTGGATCGTTTCACTACTGCACAAAAAATGATGTGAAACGGGTGCGTTTCGGCTCCAGAATGCACTGTTTTAGGTTGGCGAACTTTCGACGGATTTTTCGCAACAAACGCTTATAATCTACCTGATTAGACTCTAGAACATGTTTGGGAGTGTTTTGGGGGATTTCGCTACTGCACCAAAAACAACACGAAACGGGTGCGTTTTGGCATCCGAGTGCATGGTTTCAGGGTACCGAACTTCCGATGGATATTTTTTGCAACGAATGCATCCAAGCTACCACATGAGATGCTTGAAGATGTTTGGGAGTGTTTTGGAGCATTTCAGTACTGCACGAGAAACAATGCGAAATGGGTGCATTTTGGCACCCGAATGCACTGTTTAGGGTAGCGAACTTCCCATGGATTTTTTCGCAACGAACGCATCCAATACACCTAATGAGATGCTAGAAGATGTTTGGGAGTTTTTGGGAGCATTTTCGCTACTGCACGAAAAACGATGCGAAATGGGTGGGTTTAAGTACCCGAATGCACTATTTTAGGGTAGCAAACTTCCAACGGATTTTTTTGCAATGAACGCGTCCTATCCTCCTCATGAGATGCTCGAAGATTTTTGGGAGTGCTTTGGAACATTTCTCTACTCCACAAAAAACGATGCGAAACGCACCCGTTTCGGTACCCGAATCCACTATTTCTAGGTGTTGACGCCAGATTTCGTCACAAGTAAATCGGCGTCAGGAGAAGAAGAAATGGGACGGTACAGTAGAATACAGGGGTGACAGTTGGAAATCAGCCGAATGGCGCTACAGTTAGAGATCGGTTGGTTGGTGCTACAGTCCAGGATCGGCCGATGCTACAGTACAGGATCAGCCGATGGATCTTTAGGAATTCGGCCTCGCTTAACCCCTTGGGGTTTGGATCGGACACGCCTGGTTCCCGATTGGTTACCTTTTGCCAATGAGGAATCGGCCGATTAGGAGGTTGGAATAATTGGGCCGGTATGGGCTTGGAAAGGATCAGAAGGATGAAGAGGAAATCAGCCCATGAAGCGTATAATAACCAACCTAGTACGAGTCGTGCTTGTAAATATTCGTTTTCTATTTGAATTAGGGATAGAGTTCTAGTCAGATAAGGAGTTGTCTATACGGGGCTATAAATAGCCACCTTTGAAGATCTGTAATCATCAACTACTCAATACAACCAATTACTATTTCCTCGTACTTACTTTCAAGCAGGCGACTTCGCCAAATACTTTCTTCTTTTTCACGAGTTCGTACGGGTTGGCAGGCTGCATGAACTTGACCTCCGGCCGATCTTGTAAGTTCCGTTTACCGAGTAAATTCTAAGCTTTAACTTCGGGCGCATCGCTGTTGTTCCGTTTAGATTTATTCACCAGTTATCGATATTTACTAGAATTGTAGGTTTTACCTGTTTTTCTAGTTTTATCACCAGTTATCCAGCTAGGAATCGGCAGTTTCGGTTTTTCTCATATTCTGTTGTTTAATTTACTTATTCCACGCATAGCCGATTAGATCTGTTCCTAGTGTTGCTACTGTAGCGTTGTACCGATTACTTCAATTAGTCGTCGTTCACGCTGGCTGATAGTC
This sequence comes from Setaria viridis, assembly GCF_005286985.2. Classification (NCBI taxonomy): domain Eukaryota; kingdom Viridiplantae; phylum Streptophyta; class Magnoliopsida; order Poales; family Poaceae; genus Setaria; species Setaria viridis. The sequence goes on along the minus strand of NC_048270.2, from coordinate 16,907,429 downwards.
GGCTGCTTCATAGCCGATTTCTTTATTACGGCAAATCGGCCGATTCGCTGATAAGCTCCCTCGAGATCGGAAATTTAGCCGATCGTGACTTTTGGATCTGACACGTATTCTTCCTTGCCAATCAACAGGTCAGATTGGCTGGCACGCCGCGCGAACCGCACCAGGGCAATCACCCGAACAGGAGTTAAGCATATTCTCCCGGGTTGTGTGTCAGACGCTGGGGATTCGGTTGACCGATTTCTAGCGCCAACACACTTTTGGCACGCCCGGTGGGACCAACACAAACGCCACCATGTCGAAAGCAGCTGAAGTCTCCGAAGATAACGTCATCGAAGTGACAGAGGCAGATCTCAGGGACGACCAGAAGGAAGAACTAGAAAAGCAGACGGCACAATACCGGAAGGTTTGCCTGTAGTCCTTCAGTCGCACCAGAAGCGGGGAGACTATCAAAAAGTCTCCGTTTCCAACTCCCCGTCAGATCACAATCATCGAGGACTCGGACAAGATGGCCGAGATGGTCCAACAGTCCGTTTATCACGCCTTCATTGATCAATCCCCGGTGCTTGCAAATACGGTGTACAATGCCGTCATCAGCTCCTTGGCTAGCGGGGTACCTCAAGGGTACAAGGGACCGGCATATGCTCCGCCAATTCCACCAAACAAGGGTTATCTAAATTCGGCTTCTCAGCCAATTCAATTTCCTGTTGGGGGTTCAGGCGCTTCCTCATCATCAATTCCTTTGGGGTTTAATGGCACACAACACCTCCAGCCACACCCCGTTCAGCTGTCCTCCGTGCCGTTCCCTCTAGTTAATCCAGCGCCTTGGGGGGCACCATCAGCTATGGCCGTTCAGGATCAATCGGTCGGTCAGGGAAGTCCCCAATTCCAGGCATCTTTCCAAGCAGCCACTCGACCAACCATGCCGCCGTACCAGCCTGTCGCACCAGAGATGAGCAAAGCAGCAGAGCTCGTACTATACGATGAGACGAGTGGCTCATTCAAACAGCCGACCCTGAATACACAGCCGGCTTTCACTCAGATGCCACATACTTTCACTCAGCATCAGGCCATTCCACCTCCGATATACCAGCACGTGCCAGTCCCTCAGCCAACAGTTTACCAGCAACAGCCGGACTGGTCGGCACGTATAGCAGAAGTGATTCAGGAACAATTCGGCTTGAAGCCGAAGGTACAGACTTACACTTATAGGACACCATACCCGTCTACGTACGACCTACTGCCGTTTCCCCATTGGTATAAAGTTCCTGACTTCACCAAGTTCTCCGGGATGGATGACACTTCAACCGTGGAACACGTTAATAGGTTCATCATCCAATGTGGAGAGGCAGCAGCGCAAGACACTCTACGGGTGCGGCTATTCTCGTCATCCTTGTTTGGGTCGGCCTTCCAGTGGTTCACGACATTACCGCCAAACTCGATTATTACATGGGCCGATTTGGAAAGACAGTTTCATAAATACTTTTACGCCGGGGTGCATGAGATGAAGCTGTCCGATTTGACCAGCCTCAAGCAGAGAAGCGACGAGCCGATATCCTCATATGTACAGAGGTTTCGGGAAATCAGGAACAAATGCTACTCTTTGGCTCTAAATGACGCACAGCTGGCTGATATAGCCTTTCAAGGTCTCCTGCCCCACATCAAAGAAAAGTACGCCTCACAGGAGTTTGAGAGCTTAAGCCAAATCGTCCACCGATTGTCTGGACAGGAGGTACGTTCTTTCGATCCACGGAGGAACTTCGAAAAGAAGGTTGCGTTCCTGGAAGAGGTTGAAGCCGAAGAAGATGCTGAGGTCGGTCTTGCAGAGTGGGTCAAGGGAAAAAAGCCAATATCATGCCCGTTCGGCAAGAAAGAGCCAGAAACGTTCGGCTTTGACACGACGAAGGCCGATAAAATCTTCGACCTTCTCCTCCAGGAAGGACAGATCAAGCTCTCACCATATCATACAATACCTTCTGCCGAACAATTGAAGAAGATGAAATATTGAAAGTGGCACAACGCTACATCCCATGACACTAATGAGTGCAAAATCTTCCGGCAGCAGATACAGTCGGCCATTGAGCAGGGCAGACTTAAGTTTGAAGTGCCAACAAAATCAGCCAAGCCGATGAAGATCGACCAGCACCCCTTCCCCACCAACATGGTTGACACAGGGAGGAACTCGCTCCAAACAAAGGTGCTGACGTCCGAATCGGCTAAAAAGAGTGGTGCCGTAGATCCCAGGAATCAAGGTACACCTAAAGATGTCAAGGGGAAGCGGCGGATCGAGGACGACGACGGTGAATCGGGTGAGCCACGCATTACTTCAAAATTCCTGCTCCAAAAATATCAGCGGCAGCATGAACGCTCAAGATCCTGGGAAAAATATCACTGGAGGTGCCCGTTCTTCATCCACTGTTGGGAGAGCAACCTCAGGCTACCTTCGGCCGATAATTGCCCTGAATGCAACGGCCCGTATCATAACAATCGGCCATTCAACAGGTCTCGCTCCAGAGATGGGAGACCAGAACCAATCAGCAGGAACTGGCGCGACCAAGAAGATCGGCGCCCTCCCGTGCGTGATCGGCTGGGGGGCAGAAGTGACCGATATGACCGATCGGAAGACAGACGCCATGACAGGCCGGGGGGCAGGTTTGATCGACATGACCGGCCAGAAAATAGGGCCAACGTTCACAGTCGGCTTGAGGAGATGGCCGACGCTCGGGTGACAGACGAAAACCCTTTAGGACGCGAGCCGGAGTGGGAACGCGCCAGGCCAAGAACCAAACCAGTAAACCCCAGGTGGTGTCCCGACGGATTGACCAAATCTCAAAAATGAAGGATCCAACGTCTCCGCCAATGGGAGCAGCAGGAGGAAGAACAACGATGCACGACGGACAAGAGGGAAGGTAGGTCTCGGGTGTGGCGCCCCAAAAGAAGTGATAGAGGGGGCGACGAATCGGCAGGCGATGAATCGGCGGCCGACATCGGTATGGTTTTCATACTACCGATGGAATTTATGACTCCTGCCGACCGACAGGATATGTCGGCGATAGAAGAACAGATGGCGCAATTGGCTTTGGAGCCCATGATAGCCACGTTCGAGAAGCCCGAAGATGACAAATGGCAACATCTGAAAGCGTTGTTCCTTAAAGGGCATGTCAACGGCCGACCCCTCACCAGATTAATGGTGGACGGAGGAGCCGCAGTCAATATCATGCCATATGCCGTGCTCCGGAAGCTTGGGAAAAGTGATGATGACTTGACCAAGACAGACATGATGCTCAAAGACTTCGAGGGCAACGTGTCTCCCGCTCGCGGCGCCCTCTGCGTCGACCTCACCATCGGCAGTAAGACCCTTCCCACTACCTTCTTTATTATTAATGGCAAGGGATCCTACAACATGCTACTCGGCCGAGACTGGATACACGCAAATTGCTGCATCCCGTCGACAATGCATCAATGTCTTGTACAATGGGTCGGCGACAACATCGAGGTGGTCAACGCCGATTCCGCATACAGCATCGCGGCAGCCGACACGCAGCAGTGGAGCTGCGAAACCATCAAGTGCATATCCGGTAGAGTATGGGATACCGACTTCCTGAAGGTGTCCGATTTTGGCCTACAGCCGATCCGAGCAGTCGGCTCTGAAGACTCAGATTAAATGGATCAGTTCGCCCGAGAAGATGGGAAGCTAGGGCACGGGTTCACGTCGGCCGATTCATTAGAGATGGTAGACTTAGGCGATGGCACCAAGTCAAGGCCGACTTATATTAGTGCAAATTTAGACTCGGAATACAAATGTAAACTGACAAAATTGTTAAGAGAATTTAAGGATTGTTTTGCTTGGGAGTATCATGAGATGCCTGGATTAGATCGATCTATCGTTGAACATCGGATACCCATAAAACCAGGATATCGGCCGTATCAACAGCCGCACGGCGGTGCAATCCTAAAATTCTACCAGACATAAAAGCCGAAATAACTCGGCTAATCGAAGCCAAATTTATTCGGCAATGCCGTTATGCTGAGTGGATCTCCAACATTGTACCAGTGTACAAGAAGAACGGAAAGCTACGCGTGTGCGTTGATTTCAGGAATCTTAATCAGGCCATACCGATGGACGGGTACCCCATGCCAACGGCTGATGTGCTGATAGACGCTGCCGCGGGACAGAAGATTATTAGCTTCATGGACAAAAACGCTGGGTACAATCAAATACTTATGGCTGAAGAGGACATACCCAAAACAGCCTTCAGATGCCCGGGCCACCTTGGTTTATTCGAATGGGTGGTGATGACTTTTGGCTTGAAAAACGCCGGCGCCACGTATCAGAGAGCCATGAACTACATATTTCACAAACTCATCGGCATTCTGGTAGAAATCTACATCGACGACATCGTAGTCAAGTCCAAAGGACACGAAGAGCATCTGGCCGATTTGCGAAAAGTGCTGGAATGCACTAAGAAACATGGGCTGAAGATGAACCCAAATAAATGTGCCTTCGGCGTGTCCGCCGAACAGTTCTTAGGATTCATGGTGCACGAGCGGGGAATAGAAATCAATCGGAAGACCATAGCGGCTATCAACAAAGTCGTGGCCCCGCAGAATAAAACTGAATTGCAGTCTCTAATCGGCAAGGTGAATTTCATCAGAAGATTCATATCTAATCTATCCGGGCGGATCCAGGCTTTCACACCACTATTAAAGTTGAAGCCTGACCAGGAGTTCATATGGGGGGAGGAGCAACGCAAGGCACTGGAAGATATCAAGCAGTACTTGGTCTCGCCACTGGTATTGGTTCCTCCTCAAACTGGTAAGCCATTTAAATTATACTTATCAGCCGATGAAAAGGCTATTGGGTCGGCTCTAGTCTAGGAATTCGAAGGAAAGGAACGAGTAATTTATTATGTCAGTAGAAGACTTCTGGACGATGAAACAAGATATCCTCCAGTAGAGCGGTTGTGCCTGTGTCTTTACTTCTCATGCACCAAACTCAGGCACTATTTACCGACGGCGGAATGCGTGGTCGTATGCAAAGACGACGTAGTAAAATACATGCTGTCACTGCCGATCTTGAAAGGACGAATCAGCAAATGGATCTTAGCTTTGTCAGAATTTGACCTGCGGTATGAATCGGCGAAAGCCGTCAAGGGTCAGGTCATGGCCGATTTCGTCGCCCAACACTGTGGACCAGAGACTACCTTCGTAGAACTGGTGCCTTGGACTTTATACTTTGATGGATCGTCATGTGGGGTCGGATCAAGAATCGGCATCGTCCTCATATCGCCTCGGGGGGCAAGTTATGATTTTTCTCTGCCGATAGAAGCCACCGCCACTAACAATCAAGCAGAGTACCGGGTTGTATTGAAGGGTTTACAACTACTAAGAGAAGTCAAGGTCGATTATGTTGAAGTCTTCGAAGATTCCATGCTTATTGTGGATCAATTAACGGGGAGGTCCGAATGCAAGGACGATGTATTGAGAATTTATTATGAAGATTGCCTGCAGCTCTTAAAAGAATTTAAATCGGCAGTAATCGAGCACATCCCAAGGGATCACAACGAGGATGCCAACAAACTCGCCCAGCACGCATCTGGATATCGGCCAATTCTAGGCGCTATGGCTTTGGAACTCGCGGCCGATGACTGGCGAAAAGAAATTGCCGACTACTTGAAAGATCCGTCTAAGAAAGTGGATCGACGGGTGCGTTTCCATGCTACCAAATACGTACTTATTGAAGACGACTTATTCTACCGAACGATTGACGGCGTCCTGCTCAAATGTCTGGGAACAGAGGAGGCTAAGACTCTGATGGGAGAAATCCATGAAGGGGTGTGTGGAGCCCATCAATCGGCCCATAAGATGAAATGGATGATCAGGAATAATGGGTATTACTGGCCAACGATCCTCCAAGATTGCTTCAAATATTATAAGGGATGCCAGGATTGTCAGAAATTCGGGAATGTCCAACGTGCGCCCGCATCGGCCATGAATCCCATTATCAAGCCATGGCCGTTCAGAGGATGGGGAATAGACCTTATCGGCCAAATTTACCCTCCATCAAGCAAAGGGCACAAATTTATTTTGGTGGCTACCGATTACTTTACCAAATGGGTGGAAGCAATTCCGTTAAGAGCCGTGACATCGGCTACCATGGCCGACTTCGTAAGGGACCATATCATCTACCGATTCGGCATTCCCCAGACTATTACAACTGATCAGGGAACAATGTTCGCATCAGGGGAATTCAAGGAATTCACAGCCGATATGGGAATCAAATTGTTAAACTCCTCTCCATATTACGCCCAAGCTAACGGCCAGGCCGAATCCTCCAACAAAGGGATAATTAAGTTAATCAAAAGGAAGATAGAGGAGCAGCCGAAAAAATGGCATCTATGTCTAACTGAAGCCCTATGGGCATACAGGATGGCTTGCCATGGGGCCACCAAGTTATCCCCTTATCAGTTGGTGTACGGTCACGATGCAGTACTACCGTGGGAATCAAGGGTGGGATCAAGGCGCATTTCGCTCCAGGTCCAGTTAACGGCCGACGACTACTCGTCACTCATGAAAAGGGAACTTGATGACTTGGCTGGTCAGCGATTGAGAGCTTTGATAAGAATTGAGGAAAACAAGAAGAAAGTGGCCAGGTGGTACGATAAGAAGGTCAAAGTCAAACAATTCTCCCCAGGAGACCTGGTTTGGAAGTTAGTATTGCCGATTGGGTTGAAAGATCCTAAATTCGGAAAGTGGTCCCCTACATGGGAAGGGCCGTATAAAATCGGCAGATGTGCTCCGGGAAATGCTTATATTTTGGAGACAATCGAGGGAGAAGAGTTTACTAGGGCTCTGAACGGAAGGTACTTGAAAAGATACTACCCTATTATATGGGTCGGAGCATAAAGGATCGACCACAATACAACGGCACACAGCCGATACAAAAAGGTTCGTCTAGAAAAAACATGTAATTGTCCAAATCGGCCGATGTATTCATTCGGTACGGACGGTGGGTTACACGGCCGACAAGGTGCAAGTCGCCCTTAGAACAAAAAATAATAATTAACCATTCTTTTTCTTACGCTCTCTCTCAGCCCGACCTAACTCTATCATAAGATGGATGTACTCTTCTTCTATCTCTTTCATCGAAGCCTCCGCTTCGACTTGGCGGGGAAGAGGGTGGCTCCGGTCCATGGCCGGGCGCGATGTTCCTGCTGCCGCATCTTCAAGGGCCACTCGTGGAGGAAGCGGATGACTTCTGTCGGCTTGAGGTCGCCAGCGGGCGTTGCCATCCAGAAAGTCCCAGATCCGACGGATGTCAGCAGGGACATGTTCTTGAAGTTCGTCACGATGAGCCCTGATTAAATCCTTGTCCTCTGACGACAACGGTTCATCAGAGTGCATGAGCTCGATGGCGCGCTCAAGTTCGGGGCTAAGGCGTCGAGGCTGAGGAAAGAACGATTAAAAAAGTGATCTCCTTCAAAAGAGCTAAACTGAGAAGAAGGATCAGGGTAAGATTTTCACCTGGTTAACAGAAGAAGAGGAAGACGATGAAGACATGACTGAAGGTTGCGCCAACAAGAGCAGATTGGAGAAATAAAGCTGAGCCAAACTGGTACTCTCGGAAGGAGGGTCTAGGCCGGTATTTATAAGAAAAAGAGGCGTAGATATTTGGTAAAGGTGCGTCCCGTCGGAAGTAAGAAAGGCAATGAATAAAAGAGGCGTCGCGAAGGACGGTCAAAGCAGTCATTAAAGGTTCGTACAAAATAGTCAGTACTTTTACAGATTACCTAGAAGGGCATCGATAGCCGCAATCGCTCGACGCCGGATCTGATCGGCAGAGTCCAAAATCCGTTGGTCATCATCCGCCGATCCGGGGACTTCTGACGCACTGCGGTGGAGTTTTAGGGGTTCATGGGCCAAATGCTGCCTCTCCTGTTTTAGATCGGCGATGACAGAAGGGAGTTCTTGGAGCCTTTTCTCTTCGGCATTTATTGCCTTGGTCACCTGTTCCATCTCCTTGGCGAGCTCTGCCCTTCGGCGTTTGAGGCGATCTATCTCGCCGACGATCCCTGGGCGGGAGTCCTCCAGAACATGAATGCGTTGGTGCACCTCTTGGGCCTGACGTTTATACGCATCCTCTTCTTCACGAGTCTTGGCCAACTTGGCGCGATCGGCCATGTGACGAAGGGCTCTGAAGATCGGGATCCTCATCGACTCGATGTATGCGGCCGGCGCCAAGGCTTCCTCCGCTTCTTCCGGCACTCGTCCGCTGACGTCACCAAAGAGCTGCCGAATCGGCGAGGCATCTTCTACCAATCGGCCGATGTCTTCTTGAAGAAGGGATCGGATGCTGGCAAGTTTGGCTCGAACGTCGTCGGGGATGGAGCTCAAGGTGACCTGGCGGGAGGCGACTTCTTCATCGTCAGAGAGGGCGACCGCAAAAGAGAAGAGGCTGTTGTCAGGGGTGTCCTGTTCCTGGAAATAATAAAGGAGAAAAATAAATCGGCTGATGGTGATAGCAAATCGGCTAAATAAAGTTGAAAGATTTCTTACCTCTTTGAATCGGATTTCCTCAAGCTGCATTTGGGAAGCCGTTATCCTCGGTTCAGGGGCTGGTGCCATGGGTTCATCAGAGGAAGAAGACTCCATGATGATTGGTGCTGTGCTTGGACCAGCTTCTCGAGAGGGGACCAGTGGTTGAGGGGCGCTTGGCGTGCCGATGACCTGTGTCAGAAGGTTGAATAAGCACATTATTCAAATACTAGGGGAATCGGTGAAATAGTGTTATACTTCAACGGATGGAAGCGAGGGCGCGTCGATGGCCGATTGGGTTGCTGCCGATTGTTGTGTGTCCATAGGGGTAATCTGTGCAGTCTAAGATAAGAAGGATTAATATCGAAACAACAATCGGAAGGGTTAAACATAAGTTTACCTGCACGGCCTCTAACAGTAGTGACGCAGCGGCTGCCCCAGCTTGCGCGACAACTTGAGTGTCGATGTCTCTGGCAGCTGGAAGAGGTGGTGCGGCCGAAGTCTCTGCTGATACGATCGTGGGAGGATCCGCCGATTCTATACGGGCTCGGACTCGGCGACTGGTCTTCTTGGTGACTTTTTTCTGCGCTTGCTTCGATCGGCCGGCAATTACGTCCTCAGAAGGGGCGTCATAGCCGATAAGAGGAAAAGTGGTGTATGGATGATGATCTTCTATTAGTCGACCACTCCGGCTGTGTGTTGGGGGACACGGTTCTCGGACTGAAGCAATAGCAAAATGTTAGTGTTCAGCTGCGTTGATAAAAGAATAAAAATCGGCTAAAGAAAAATACCTCGGCGTTCGGGTCGATGTTGGTTGGGTCCAGGAGATTGCAGTATGCCGATGCGGAGTTGCAGAAAAGGAATTGTTTCCATTCGGCCCACCAAAGCTTGAAAGGCTGGACAGCAAAGGGAGCTACTATCCAGTTGTTCAAGTCAATAGTGGTGGAGTCTGGGATCCGGTCTCACAGCCGACTGTAATCCAGACCTGTTGTAAGCCCATCTCTGAACTTGGCTCGGCCAGCAAAATACACTTGAATCGGCACCTGACCCATGCCGAGTTGACGTGCTGCAGCAGAGGGATTGTAGAACTCATATGTAGGAGCATCTTTCCCTGAAAAGAAGTTGGCTGGCAGGATTCCCGATTTGATTAACTCATCGGTGAGGTCCTCGTCGAATCGGCCAGTGGTCGAGTCGAAGCAAGTTGGGAGTTCGAAGATTGGGTCATCTCGCCGATAAGGAAACCAGACGGTTGCATCTTCATTGAAACCGTTGTAAAAGCATCGGAAGTACTCGGCCACTTTCGTAGCAGAGTACAGGCAACCGGGGAAGGCCGATGCCGCTTCACCAAAAGATGTGCATCGGCGTCGAGCAGTGGGATCTTCTGCCGATTCAATGTTGGGGAACGTCATGTGTTCCACCCTCTGCTGAGAGATCTTGCTCATATACAGGTTCAGCCACAAATTGATGAACCACCAGGGTCCGCCTGGATTTCAAATCGGCTCCCCCTTGGAAAGTTTGATGCCGATTTAATGAAGCATGTGGTATGCCGCTCCTAGCAAGTGTTTTCCGAGAGGAACAGGAGTTCCTACTGATAGTGCTTCTGCTAAGGCTTGGGTGTTGGGTGATGGGCCGGCTGCTCTCCCACAAAAGAAATGTTTTTCCAACCACATCATTAGGAAGGCCGTGTGCTCCCTGTTCTCAACAGACCCGACCCTTTTGTTGCATCTGATAAATCCTTTCCAACCGCCGATTCCCCTCGTGTCCAGCCGATGCGATGTTGCGGCTAAGAGGCGGAAAGGTGTGTCCGGGGAGGAGATGTCTAGGCCGGTCAGCAGAACCACATCGGCCAGTGTGGGGGTCATAGGTACATGCCCAAACAAGAATGCATTGAGGGCATCAGACCAAAAGTAAGAGGCTGCTATCACCAATGGTTCATTTCGCTCCATCTGGGACAAAGATAGGTCGATGCATTGGCCGATTTTGAGCTCGTCCCATTAGACCCTCTTCGGTTCTGCTATCCGTTGGTACCACTCCCTCCAACCAGGAGTTTCATTCGGCAAAGACCTAAAGGTGCCCAGCCAGTGATCCAGGTCCATGGTGGATTGTTTGAAGGGGATTCTATGGGTTTCCAAATTAATGAGCTCGGTTGGATCTGGGTTCCCCATGGGTCCGAGACAGATAAGGCCGGGATTTCCCGTGAGATGGATAGTGATGTGATGTCTAACCGCCTAAAAAAGGAAAGGGGGTGCAAAAGTAAGAAATAGATCTAAAGTAAATGCATTGCCGATAGAGGAAGGATTCGGTAATAACCTCTGGGATGAAGTTCCTTGTAGTCGGCGTGACCGCCGGTGCAGCTGCGGAGGATGAGGCCGCTATTGGGATCGCCATTGGGATCTCCGATGAAGCTCCTTCTTCCGACGACGGAGCCACCACTGTCGCTACTTCCGCCGGAGGCGCCATTTCTGGAGCAGCGCGCGCGGGTGAGTTGCCTGAAGGTGCCGCCATTGGAGGGGAGGAGGAGAAGTGACAGAAAGATGGTGCCAGAAAGCTTTGGAGCTAAGGGAAAGCGCTGGGGGAAGAAGAAGGCGCGCGTGCTGAGGAAGAAGGATGTGAGCTCGAAAAGGAGGTGCGGGGTGTACTGATATTTAAAGGGTGCCTGATGAAGGGTAAAAATGGAATTTTAACCGCGCTGGCGTTTCGAGTTTTTCGGGAGTAGTGGTTGTCGTGGGCGCCCGTTTCGAAAAGATTGCAATCATCAGGTTGAAGACCGCGAAACGGAAGGATATTTTCATTGCGGTTGTTTTGGAGGGGAAGTTGAAAAGAATTTCGAAGTAAAAGACTATGTTTTACTCCGAAACTGGGGGGCATGTGTTGACGCCAGATTTCGTCACAAGTAAAATCGGCGTCAGGAGAAGAAGAAATAGGACGGTACAGTAGAATACAGGGGTGACAGTTGGAAATCGGCCGAATGGCGCTACAGTTAGAGATCGGTTGGTTGGTGCTACAGTCCAGGATCGGCCGATGCTACAGTACAGGATCGACCGATGGACCTTTAGGAATTCTGCCTCGCTTAACCCCTTGGGGTTTGGATCGGACACACCTGGTTCCCGATTGGTTACCTTTTGCCGATGAGGAATCGGCCGATTAGGAGGTTGGAATAATTGGGCCAGTATGGGCTTGGAAAGGATCAGAAGGATGAAGAGGAAATCAGCCCATGAAGCGTATAATAACCAACCTAGTACGAGTCGTGCTTGTAAATATTTGTTTTCTATTTGAATTAGGGATAGAGTTCTAGTCAGATAAGGAGTTGTCTATACGGGGCTATAAATAGCCACCTTTGAAGATCTGTAATCATCAACTACTCAATACAACCAATTACTATTTCCTCGTACTTACTTTCAAGCAGGCGACTTCGCCAAATACTTTCTTCTTTTTCACGAGTTCGTACGGGTTGGCAGGGCTGCATCAACTTGACCTCCGGCCGATCTTGTAAGTTCCGTTTACCGAGTAAATTCTAAGCTTTAACTTCGGGCGCATCGCTGTTGTTCCGTTTAGATTTATTCACCAGTTATCGATATTTACTAGAATTGTAGGTTTTACCAGTTTTTCTAGTTTTATCACCAGTTATCCAGCTAGGAATCGGCAGTTTCGGTTTTTCTCATATTCTGTTGTTTAATTTACTTATTCCACGCATAGCCGATTAGATCTGTTCCTAGTGTTGCTACTGTAGTGTTGTACCGATTACTTCAATTAGTCGTCGTTCACGCTGCTTGATAGTCGGCTGCTTCATAGTCGATTTCTTTATTATGGCAAATCGGCCGATTCGCTGATAAGCTCCCTCGAGATCGGAAATTTAGCCGATCGTGACTTTTGGATCTGACACGTATTCTTCCTTGCCAATCAACAGGTCAGATTGGCTGGCATGCCGTGCGAACCGCACCAGGGCAATCACCCGAACAGGAGTTAAATAGATTCTCCCGGGGCGTGTGTCAGACGCTGGGGATTCGGTTGACCGATTTCTAGCGCCAACACCAGGTAGCAAACTTCTGAAGGATTTTTTCGCAAGGAACCCATCCAATCTTCCTCATGAGACGCTAGAAGATGTTTGGGAGTGTTTTGGAGCATTTTGTTATGGCATGAAAAATGATGTGAAACGGGTGTGTTTCGGCACTCGAATGCACTATTTTATGGTAGCAAACTTTCGACGAATTTTTTCGCAACGAATGCATCCCATCTACCACACGATATGCTCGATGATGTTTGGGGGTTTTTTTTAGCATTTCGCTACTGCATGAAAAATGATTTGAAACGGCTGCGCTTCGGTACCCGAATGCACTGTTTTAGGGTGGCGAACTTGTGACGGATTTTTTCCCAATGAACGCATCCAATCTTCCTCATGAGACGCTCGAAGATGTTTGGGAGTGTTTTGGAGCATTTCTCTACTGCATGAAAAACGATGCGAAACGGGTGCGTTTAAGTATCTGAATGCACTATTTTATGGTAGCGAACTTCTGACACATTTTTTTGCAATGACACGTCCAATTTTCCTCATGAGATCCTCGAAGATATTTGGGAGTGCTTTGGAGCATTTCTCTACTCCACGAATAACGATGCGAAACGGGTTTGTTTCGGTACCCGAATCCACTATTTAATGGTAGCGAACTTCCAATGGATTTTTTCACAATGAACACATCCAATCTACCTCACTACACCCTAGAACATGTTTGGAAGTGTTTTGGAGCATTTCGCTGCTGCACGAAAAACGATGCGAAATGGTTGCATTTTGGCACCCGAATGCACTGTTTTAGGGTACCGAACTTCCAACGGATTTTTTCGCAACGAACGCATCCAATCTACCTCACTAGAGCCTAGAACATGTTTGGGAGTGTTTTGAAGCATTTCGCTGCTGCATGAAAAACGACGCGAAATGGTTGCGTTTCGCCACCTGAATGCACTTTCCTAGGGTAGCAAACTTCGGACGGATTTTTTAGCAACGATTGCATTGAGTCCATCTCATGAGATGCTAGAAGATGTTTGGGAGTGTTATGGAGCATTTTGTTACGGCACAAAAAATGGCGTGAAACAGGTGGGTTTCGGCACTCGAATGCACTCTTTTATGGTAGCAAACTTTCGACGGATTTTTCGCAACAAACGCATCCCATATACCACACGAGACGCTCAATGATGTTTGGGAGTGTTTTCGAGCATTTCGCTACTCCATGAAAAATGATTTGAAACGGCTGCGTTTCGGTACCCGAATGCACTGTTTTAGGGTGGCGAACTTGCGACGGATTTTTTCGCAACGAACGCATCCAATCTTCCTCATGAGACGCTCGAAGATGTTTGGGAGTGTTTTGGAGCATTTCTCTACTCCATGAAAAACGATTTGAAACGGCTGCATTTCGGTACCCTAATGCACTGTTTTAGGGTGGCGAACTTGCGACGGATTTTTTCGCAACGAATGCATCCAATCTTCCTCATGAGACGCTCGAAGATGTTTGGGAGTGTTTTGGAGCATTTCTCTACTCCACGAATAACGATGCGAAACGGGTTTGTTTCGGTACCCGAATCCACTATTTAATGGTAGCGAACTTCCAATGGATTTTTTCACAATGAACACATCCAATCTACCTCACTACACCCTAGAACATGTTTGGAAGTGTTTTGGAGCATTTCGCTTCTGCACGAAAAACGATGCGAAATGGTTGCATTTTGGCACCCGAATGCACTGTTTTAGGGTACCGAACTTCCAACGGATTTTTTCGCAACGAACGCATCCAATCTACCTCAATAGACCCTAGAACATGTTTGGGAGTGTTTTGAAGCATTTCGCTGCTGCATGAAAAACGACGCGAAATGGTTGCGTTTCGCCACCTGAATGCACTTTCCTAGGGTAGCAAACTTCGGATGGATTTTTTAGCAACGATTGCATTGAGTCCATCTCATGAGATGCTAGAAGATGTTTGGGAGTGTTATGGAGCATTTTGTTACGGCACAAAAAATGGCGTGAAACAGGTGGGTTTCGGCACTCGAATGCACTCTTTTATGGTAGCAAACTTTCGACGGATTTTTCGCAACAAACGCATCCCATATACCACACGAGACGCTCAATGATGTTTGGGAGTGTTTTCGAGCATTTCGCTACTCCATGAAAAATGATTTGAAACGGCTGCGTTTCGGTACCCGAATGCACTGTTTTAGGGTGGCGAACTTGCGACGGATTTTTTCGCAACGAACGCATCCAATCTTCCTCATGAGACGCTCGAAGATGTTTGGGAGTGTTTTGGAGCATTTCTCTACTCCATGAAAAACGATTTGAAACGGCTGCATTTCGGTACCCTAATGCACTGTTTTAGGGTGGCGAACTTGCGACGGATTTTTTCGCAACGAATGCATCCAATCTTCCTCATGAGACGCTCGAAGATGTTTGGGAGTGTTTTGGAGCATTTCACTACTCCATGAAAAACAATGCGAAACGGGTGCGTTTCGGAACCCGAATCCACTGTTTCTGGGTAGCAAACTTTCGACGGATTTTTCGCAACAAACGCATCCAATGTACCAGATTAGAACCTAGAACATGTTTGGCAGTGTTTTGGAGCATTTCGCTACAGCACGAAAAATGACACGAAATAGGTGCGTTTCGGCACCCGAATGCATTGATTTAGGGTAGCGAACTTCCAACGGATTTTTTCACGACGACCGCATCCAATCTACCTCAATAGACCCTAGAACATGTTTGGGAGTGTTTTGAAGTATTTCGCTACTGCACAAAAAACAATGTGAAATGGGTGCATTTCAGGACCCGAATGCACTTTTTTCAGGTGGCAAACTTTTGATGGATTTTTTTTGCAACAAACGCATCCAATCTACCTCACTAGACCCTAGACATGTTTGGTAGTGTTTTGGAGCATTTCATTACTGCATGAAAAACGACGCGAAAGTGTTTCGGCACATGAATGCTCTGTTTCCGGGTAGCGAACTTCCAAATGATTTTTTCGCAAGGAACACATCAATCTACCTCATGAGATGCTTGAAAATGTTTGCAAGTGTTTTGGAGCTTCGATAGTGCATGAAAATCGATGCGAAATGGGTGCATTTCGGAACTGGAATACACTTTTTCCAGGTAGCGACCTTCCGATGGATTTTTTACAATGACTGCATCCAATCTATCTCATGAGACGCTAGAAGATGTTTGGTAGTGTTTTGGAGCTTTTCGCTACTGCATGAAAAATGATTCAAAACAGGTGCGTTTCGATACCCGAATGCACTGTTTTAGGGTAGCGAACTTCCGACGGATCTTTTTGCAATGAACATATCCAATCTACCTCAAGAGATGCTCGAAGATGTTTGAGAGTGTTTTGGAGCTTTTCGCTACTGAATGAAAAACGATTCGAAACGGGTGCGTTTCGGTACCCGAATGCACTGTTTCAGGGTACTGAACTTCCAACAGATTTTTTCGCAACAAACGCATCCAATGTTGCTCGTGAGACGCTAGAAGATGTTTGGGAACCTTTTTTGAGCATTTCGCTGCTGCACGAAAAACGATGCGAAATAGGTGCGTTTAAGTACCCGAATGCATTATTTTAGGGTAGCAAACTTCCGACGGATTTTTTTGCAAGAAACACATCCAAGCTACCACACGAAACCCTAGAACATGTTTGGGAGTGTTTTGGATCATTTCACTACTGCACGAAAAACGACGTGAAATGGGTGCGTTTCAGCTCCCGAATGCACTCTTTTAGGGTAGCAAACTTTCAACGGATTTGTTCGCAACGAACACATCCAATCTTCCTCAATAGACCCTAGAACATGTTTGGGGGTGTTTTGGAGCATTTCTCTACTACACGAAAAATGATGCTTGAAAATGTTTGCGAGTGTTTTGGAGCATTTCGATAGTGCATCAAAATCGATGCGAAATGGGTGCATTTTGGAACTCGAATCCACTTTTTCCACGTAGCAAACTTCCGACGGATTTTTTTACAATGACTTCATCCAATCTATCTCAGGAGACGCTACAAGATGTTTGGTAGTGTTTTGGAGCTTTTGGGTAGCATTTGTCCACTCCACGAAAAACGATGCGAAACTGGTGCGTTTAACTACCCAAATGCATTGTTTTATGGTAGCGAACTTCCGACGGATTTTTTCACGACGAACGCATCCAATCTACCTCATTAGACGCTAGAAGATGTTTGGGAACCTTTTTTGAGCATTTCGCTGCTCCACGAAAAACGATGCGAAACGGGTGTGTTTCGGCACCCGAATGCACTATTTTAGGGTAGCGAACTTTCGACGGATTTTTTCGCAACAAACACATCCAAGCTACCACACTAAACCCTAGAATATGTTTGGGAGTGTTTTGGATCATTTCACTATTGCACGAAAAACGTCGCAAAATGGGTGCATTTGTGCTCCTGAATGCACTGTTTTAGGGTAGCGAACTCTCAACGGATTTTTTCTCAACGAACCCATCCAATCTTCCTCAGTAGACCCTAGAACATGTTTGGGAGTGTTTTGGAGCATTTCTCTACTGCACGTAAAACAACGCAAAACAGGTGCGTTTCGGTACCCAAATGCACTATTTTAGGGTAGCGAACTTCCAGCAGATTTTTTCACGACGAACGCATCAAAAATACCTCATGAGACGCTAGAATATGATTGTGAGTGTTTAGAAGCATTTCAGTACTGCACAAAAACGATGAGAAATGGGTGCGTTTCGGCACCCGAATGCACTATTTTAGGGTAGCGAAGTTCCAACGATTTTTTTTGCAACAAACACGTCCAATTTTCCGCATGAGATGCTCGAAGATATTTGGGAGTGCTTTGGAGCATTTCTCTACTCCACGAAAAATGATGCGAAACAGCTGCGTTTCGGTACCCGAATCCACTATTTCCAGGTAGCAAACTTCCAACGTATTTTTCGTAACAAACGCATCCAACGTACCTGATGAGATCCTTGGACATGTTTGGGAGTGTTTTGGAGCATTTCGCTACTGCACGAAAAAAGACGCGAAACAGGTGCGTTTCGGCACCCAAATGCAATGATTTAGGGTAGTGAACTTCCAACGGATTTTTTCACGACGACCGCATCCAATCTAACTCAATAGACCCTAGAACATGTTTGGTAGTGTTTTGGAGCATTTCGCTACTGCATGAAAAATGACGCGAAATGGTTGCATTTTTGCACATAAATGCTTTGTTTCCTGGTAGCAAACTTCCGAATGATTTTTTCGCAAGGAACGCATCCAATCTACCTCATAGGACGCTTGAAAATGTTTGCGAGTGTTTTTGAGCATTTCGATAGTGCATGAAAATCGATGCGAAATGGGTGCATTTCGGAACTCGAATCCACTTTTTCCAGGTAGAAAACTTAAGACATATTTTTTTACAATGACTGCATCCAATCTATCTCAGGAGACGCTAGAAGATGTTTGGAAGTGTTTTGGAGCTGTTCGCTACTGCATGAAAAACGATTTGAAACGGGTGCGTTTCTTTACCCAAATACACTGTTTTAGGCTAGCGAACTTCCGATGGATTTTTTTGCATCGAACATATCCAATGTTCCTCGTGAGACGCTCGAAGATGTTTGGGAGTGTTTTGGAGCATTTGTCTTCATAGAAAACGATGTGTAACGGGTGCATTTAAGTACCCGAATGCATTGTTTTATGGTAGCGAACTTCCGATGGATTTTTTCACGACCAACACATCCAATCTACCTCATTAGACGCTAGAAGATATTTGGGAACCTTTTTTGAGCATTTCACTACTTCACGAAAAACAATGTGAAACGGGTGCATTTCAGCACCTGAATGCACTATTTTAGGGTAGCGAGCTTCCGACGGATTTTTTTCGCAACAAACACATCCAAGCTACCAGACGAAACCCTAGAACACGTTTGGGAGTGTTTTGGATTGTTTCACTACAAACGAAAAACGAAACGAAACGGGTGCGTTTCAGCTCCCGAATGCACCGTTTGTGTAGCGCAGTTCCGACGGATTTTTTCGCGACGAATGTGTCCAATCTTCCTCAAGAGACGCTCGAAGATGTTTTGGAGTGTTCTGCAGCATTTCTCTACTCGAATGCATTGTTTTATGGTAGCGAACTTCCGATGGATTTTTTCACAACGAACGCATCCAATCTACCTCATTAGACGCTAGAAGATGTTTGGGAGTGTTTTGAAGCATTTCGCTACTACACGAAAAATGATGTAGCAAACTTCCGACGGATTTTTCGCAACAAATGCATCCAATCTACCTTATTATACCCTAGAACATGTTTGGGAGTGTTTTTGTGTATTTTGCTACTGAATGAAAAACGACGCGAAACGGGTGCGTCTCGGTACCCGAATGCACTGGTTTAGGGTACCAAACTTCCATCAGATTTTGTCGCAACAAGCACATCCAATCTACCACACGAAACCCTAGAACATGTTTGGGAGTGTTTTGGATCATTTCACTACTGCACGAAAAATGACGCGAAACGGGTGCATTTCGGCACCCAAATGCACTGTTTTAGGGTAGCGAATTTCCGATGGATTTTTTC
Source organism: Setaria viridis (assembly GCF_005286985.2). NCBI lineage: Eukaryota > Viridiplantae > Streptophyta > Magnoliopsida > Poales > Poaceae > Setaria > Setaria viridis. The sequence continues at coordinate 16,888,358 of NC_048270.2, read as the reverse complement.
GCAATGAACGCAACCAGTCTTCCTCATGAGACGCTCGAAGATGTTTGGAAGTATTTTCGAGCATTTCTCTACTCCACGAAAAAAGATGCGAAACGGGTGCGTTTTGGTACCCGAATGCACTGTTTTAGGGTAGCGAACTTCCAACGGATTTTTTCGCGACGAACGCGTCCAATGTTCCTCATGAGATACTCGAAGATGTTTTGGAGTGCTTTGGAGCATTTCTCTACTCCACCAAAAATGATGCGAAATGGCTGCGTTTATGTACCCGAATGCACTGTTTTATGGTAGCGAACCTCCAATGGATTTTTTGTCAACGAACGCATCCATTCTATCTCATGAGACGCTCAAAAATGTTTGGGAGTGTTTTGAAGCATTTCGCTACTACATGAAAAACGATGCGAAATGGGTGCATTTTGGTACTCAAATCCACTATTTCCGGGTAGCAATCTTCCGACGGATTTTTCACAACAAACGCATCCAATCTACCTGATTAGACCCTAAAACATGTTTGGGAGTGTTTTTGTGTATTTCGCTACTGAACGAAAAACGACGCAAAACGGGTGCGTCTCGGCACCCGAATGCACTGTTTTAGGGTACCAAACTTCCGTCGGATTTTTTCGCAACGAACACATCCAAATTACCTCATGAGATGCTAGAAGATGTTTGGGAGTGTTTAGAAGCATTTCGGTACTGCACGAAAAACAATGTGCAACGGGTGCGTTTCAGCACCTGAATGCAATATTTTAAGGTAGCGAACTTCCAACGAATTTTTTCACAACAAACGCATCCAATCTACCTCATGAGATGCTTGAACATGTCTAGGAGTGTTTTGGAACATTTTGGGACTGCACGAAAAACGATGCGAAATGGGTGCGTTTCGGCACCCGAATGCACTGATTTAGGGTAGCGAGCTTTCAACGGATTTTTTGCAACGAACACATCCAAACTACCACATGAGACGCTAGGAGATGTTTGGAAGAGTTTAGAAGCATTTTGGTACTACACGAAAAACTATACGAAACGGGTGCGTTTCGGTACCCGAATGCACTCTTGTAGGGTAGCAAACTTCCGATGGATTTTTTCGCAACGAACGCATCAAATCTACCACATGAGACGCTCAAAGATGTTTGGGAGTGTTTTGGAGCATTTCACTACTCCACGAAAAACGATGCGAAACGGGTGCATTTCGGTACCCGAATCCACTATTTCTGGTAGCAAACTTCCGATGGATTTTTCGCAACAAACGCAACCAACGTACCTGATTAGACCCTAGAACATGTTTGAGAGTGTTTTGGACAATTTCGCTATTGCACGAAAAATGACGCGAAACGGGTGCGTTTCGGCACCCGAATGCATTGATTTAGGGTAGCAAACTTCCGACGGATTTTTTTTTGCAATGAACGCGTCCTATCTTCCTCATGAGACGCTCGAAGATGTTTGGGACTATTTTGAAGCATTTCGCTACTACACGAAAAACGATGCGAAATGGGTGCGTTTCGGTACTTGAATCCACTATTTTCGTGTAGCAAACTTCCGACAGATTTTTCGCAACAAATACATCCAATCTAGCTGATTAGACCCTAGAACATGTTTGGGAGTGTTTTACTGTATTTCGCTACTGAACAAAAAACAACGCGAAACGGGTGCGTCTTGGCACCTAAATGCACTGTTTTAGGGAACCAAACTTCCATCGGATTTTTTCGCAACGAACACATCCAAACTACCTCAAAGACGCTAGAAGATGTTTGGGAGTGTTTAGAAGCATTTCGGTACTACACAAAATACGATGCGCAACGGGTGCGTTTCGGCACCCGAATGCAATATTTTAGGGTAGCGAACTTTCAACGGATTTGTTCGCAAAGAACACATCCAATCTACCACACAAAACCCTAGAACAGGTTTGGGAGTGTTTTAGATCATTTCACTACTACATGAAAAACAACGGGAAACGGGTGCGTTTCGGCTCTTGAATGCACTGTTTTAGGGTAGCGAACTTCCGATAGATTTTTTTCACAACGAACACATCCAATCTTCCTCATGGGATGCTTGATAATGTTTGGGAGTGTTTTGGAGCATTTCTCTACTCTACGAAAAACGATGCGAAATGGGTGCGTTTATGTACTCGAATGCACTGTTTTATGGTAGCAAACTTCCGATGAATTTTTTCGCAACGAACGCATCCAATCTAGCTCATGAGACACTCGAAGATGTTTGGGAGTGTTTTAGAGCATTTCCTTACTCCACGAAAAACGATGCGAAACGGGTGGGTTTCAGTACCCGAATGCACCGTTTTAAGGTAGCGAACTTCGGACGGATTTTTTTGCAATGAACGCATCTTATCTTCCTCATGAGACGCTCGAAGGTGTTTGGGAGTGCTTTGGGGCATTTGTCTACTCCACGAAAAACGACGCGAAACGGGTGCGTTTTGGTACCCAAATGCACTGTTTTAGGGTAGCGAACTTCCGACATATTTTTTTTCGCAATGAACGGATCCAATCTTCCTCATGGGATGCTTGAAGATGTTTGCGAGTGTTTTGGAGCATTTCTCTACTCCACAAAAGATGATGCGAAATGGGTGCGTTTAAGTACCCGAATGCTCTGTTTTATGGTAGCGAACTTCCAACGAATTTTTTCGCAACGAACGTATTCAATCTACCTCATGAGACGCTATAAGATGTTTGGGAGTGTTTTTGAACATTTCTCTACTCCATGAAAAACGATGCGAAATGGGTGCGTTTGGGTACCCGAATCCACTATTTTTGGGTAGCAAACTTCTGATGGACTTTTTGCAACAAACGTATCCCACCTACTTGATTAGATCCTAAAACATGTTTGGAGTGTTTTGGAGCACTTCGCTACTATACGAAAAACGATACTAATTGGGTGCGTTTCAGCATCTGAATGCACTGATTTAGGGTAGCGAAGTTCGAACGGATTTTTTCGCAACGTACGCATCCAATCTGCCTCACTAGACCCTAAAACATGTTTGGGAGTGTTCTGGAGCATTTCGCTGCTACACGAAAATCAATGCGAAATGGTTACATTTTGCCACCCGAATGCACCTTTTTAGGTTAGCGAACTTCCGATGGATTTTTTAGCAACGATTGCATCTAGTCTATCTCATGAGATGCTAGAAGATGTTTGGGAGTATTTTGGAGCATTTCACTACTGCACAAAAAACGATGTGAATTGGGTGCATTTCGGCACCCGAATGCACTGATTTAGGGTAGCGAAGTCCGAACGGAGTTTTTCGGAACGAACGCATCCAATCTGCGTCACTAGACCCTAGAACATGTTTGGGAGTGTTTTGAAGCATTTCGCTACTGCATGAAAAATAACGCGAAAGGTTGCGCTTAGCCACCCAAATGCACTTTTTTAGGGTAGCGAACTTCCGACGGATTTTTTGGCAACAAACACATCCAATGTACCAAACGAGACACTCGAAAATGTTTGGGAGTGTTTTGGAGCATTTCACTACTTCACGAAAAACGATGCGAAACGGGTGCATTTTGGTACCTGAATCCTCTATTTCCGGGTAGCAAACTTCTGCGATGTTGTCACCGACCCATAGTACAAGGCATTGGTGCATTGTAGACGGGACGCAGCAATTCGTGTGTATCCAATCGCGACCGAGCAACATATTGTAGGACTCTTTGCCATTAATAATAAAGAAAGTAGTGGGGAGGGTCTTACTACCGATGGTGAGGTCGACGCAGAGTGCCCCGCGGGCGGGAGACACGTTGCCTTCAAAGTCCTTGAGCATCATGTCCATCTTGGTCAGATTTTTGTCGCTTTTGCCCAATTTCCGGAACATGGCATACGGCATGATGTTGACTGAAGTGCCTCCATCTTTTAGTAGCCTGGTGACAGGTCGACCATTGATGTGTCCTGTGAGGAACAGTGCCTTGAGGTGCTGCCATTTTTCAACTTCAGGTTTCTCAAAAATAGCTGTCATCGACTCCAAAGCCAATTGCGCCATCTATTCCTCCATCCTCGTCGTGTCATCCCGATTGGCAGGAGCCATGAACTCCATCAGGAAGATGAACACCATGCTGACGTCAGCTGCCGATTCCTGATTGTCGCCTTCTTCATTGTTGTTTCTTTTGGGGCGCCAGACTCGAGACCTGTCTTCCTTCTTATCCACCATCTGCCTCTGCTCTTCTTCCTGTTGTTCCCATTGGCGCAAACATTGGATCCTTCGTTTTTGGGATTTGGTCAATCTATCAGGGCACCACCTGGGGTTCACCGGTTTGGCCGGTGATCTGGCGCGTTCCCACTCCGGTTCTCGCCCTAGGGGATTTTCATTTGACACCTTACCGTCGGCCATTTCCTCTAGCCGATCATGTGCGCTGACTCTGCCCCCCGGTCACTTGTGTTGGTCAATCCTGCCCCCCGGTTGATCATACTATTCAAGTCTGCCCCTTGGCTGATCATACCGGTCAACTCTGCCCCCCAGCCGATCACGCACTGAAAGGCGCCGATCCTCTTGCTCGCGCCAGTTTCTGCTGATCGGCTCTGATCCTCTGTCTCTGGAGCGAGACCTCTTGAACGGGCGATTGTCGCGATATGGACCGCTGCATTCCGGGCAATTATCGGCCGATGGCAGCCTGAGGTTATTTTCCTAGCAGTGGATGAAGAAAGGACATATCCAGTGATCTTCGTGTCGTCGCATTATTTCTTCGTGATATCTCAAACTTTCCTGCTACCGCTGATATTTGTTGAGCAAGAATTGGGAGGTAATAGGTCTACGCGGTCTTTCCGATCCTTCACCCTCGTCGTCAACCCGTCTCTTCCCCTTGACATCTTCAACCGTAGCCTGATTTCTGGGATCCACAGCTCCGCTTTTCTTGGCCGATTCCGACGTCAGCACTTTGGTTTGAAGCGCGTTCCTTCCCGTGGCAACCATGTTAGTAGGGAAGGGATGCTGATCGATCTTCATCGGCTTTACTAGCTTCGCCGAGATTTTGAATTTGAGTCTGCCTTGCTCAATGGCCGACTGTATCTGTTGACGAAAGATTTTGCACTCGTTCGTGTCGTGAGTTGTGGCATTGTGCCACTTGTAGTATTTCATCTTTTTGAGTTGCTTGGCGGATGGAATGGTATGGTAGGGCGAGAGCTTGATCTGCCCCTCCTGGAGAAGCAAGTCGAAAATCTTGTCGGCCTTGGACGTGTCAAAACCAAATGCCTCCGGCTCCTTTTTCCCGAAAGGACACGATATCAGCTTCTTACCCTTAACCCATTCTGCTAGGCTGATTTTCGCTTCCTCCTCAGATTTAGATCCCTCCAAGTATGCCACCTTCTTCTGAAAATTTCTTCGCTGATCATAAGGGCGTACTTCTTGACTGGCCAATCGGTGAACAATCTAACTCAAACTCTCGAACTCCTGGGAAGCGTACTTTTCTTTGATGTGTGGCACGAGGCCTTGGAAGGCGATATCGGCTAGCTGCGCGTCGGTCAGGACTAGGGTGTAGCATTTGTTTCTGACCTCTCTGAACCTTTGCACATAATTGGTCACTGGATCATTGCTCCTCTGCCTGAGGCTGGTCAAATCTGAGAGCTTCATCTCATGGACTCCCACGTAGAAGTATTTGTGGAACTGCTTCTCCAGGTCAGCCCAAGTAACGATGGAATTGGACGGTAGCGTGGTGAACCATTGGAAAGCCGATCTGGACAGGGATGATGAGAACAGACGCACCCTCAGAGCATCCTGTGTAGCGGCTTCCCTACATTGGATGATGAATCTATTCACGTGCTCCATAGTTGAGGTGTCATCCAGCCCCGAAAACTTGGTGAAGTCAGGAACTTTGTACCGATGGGGAAATGGTAGTAGATCGTACGCAGGTGGGTATGGCGTTTTGTACGTGTAGGTTTGCACCTTCGGCTTCAACCCGAATTGATCTTGAATCACCTCTGCTATCCTTGCTGTCCAATCCACTTGCTGCTGATGAACAACTAGTTGGGGAATCAACACATGTTGGTGGATCGGCAGCAGGATGACCAGGTGATGAATCAAAGCATGCGGCGGATTCTGCGGTAACATGGCTGGCTGAGTGGTTGACAGTTGGTGGCATAGCGAATCAGCTGTCCCATCGTACAGCATCATCAGCGCCGCACTTCGAAGTGTTTCAGCAACATCTGTCCCCTGCCAATTTCTGACATGGTCGGCTGATACTGTAGGACCGTCGGCTGAATAGCCGATTGGGATGGTGCCTGGATCAGAGAGCCTCTATAACCAGCCAATTGATCCAGCACAGCCGCCGTTGCCGGTGCCCCCCAAGGCACTGAGTTTGAGGGTAATGATTGCATGGAGGAAATCATAGCAGGCTGAGACGGTGCTTGTGATTGAAAGCATTGCGCACCGTTGTATCCTAGATGCACTGAAGGGAGTGAAGCGTTGTGTCCTCCATGTTGAGTCGGCATCCGCTGAGGAGCCGAGTGAGATGTGCCCGGTAAACTCTTGACTGGGGTTATAATGGGCGGGGTGTATGCTGGCCCCTAATATCCTTGAGATACCCCGTTGGCCAGGGAGCTGATGACGGCATTGTACACCGTGTTGGTCATCACTGGGGATTCGTCGATGAAAGCCTGATAAACAGATTGTTGGATCATGTCAGACATCTTGGCCAAATCCCCAGCGATGGTGATCTGGCGGGGAATTGGAAGAGGAGCTTTCTTGACGGTTTCCCCGCTCCTGGTACGACTGAAAGATTGCAAGCATGTTTTCCTGTATTGTTCCATGTGCTTTGCCAAGTCTTCTTTCTGGTCGTCCTTGAGATCTGCTTTCGTAACGTCAATGACGTTGTCTTCGAAGATCTCGGCAGCTTTCGACATATTGGGTGTTGAAGTTGTCCCACCAGGCGTGCCAAAATTGTGTTGGCGCTAAAAGTCAGCCGATTGACCCTCAGCGTCGGACACACGACCCGGGAGAATCTGCTTAGCTCCTGTTCGGGTAATCGCCCTGGTGCGGTTCGCGCGGCGTGCCAGCCAATCTGACGTGTTGATTGGCAAGGAAGAAAACGTGTCAAATTCCAGGGGTTCCGATCGGCTAAGGTTCCAATCTCGAAAAGCGTATCAGCAATTCGGCCGATTTGCTATATAAAGATAATCGGCTATGATACAGCCGACAATCACGTAGCGATTGCGAAGAAAACCACTAGAGTAAACTAGACAAAGCTACGAAAGCAACACTTGAAATAGATCTAATTGGTTATGCGATAATGATGAATGAAAATAACAGCAACAGAGCCGATAGTTCAAATCTCAAGCTGGATAACTGGTGATAAAACTAGAACAATAGATAAAACCTATAATTCTAGTAAATATCCATAACTTGTGAATAAATCTAAACAAAATGACAGCGATGTGCCCAAAGTTAAAGCTTAGATATTACTCGATAAATGGAACTTACAGAATCGGCCGAAGATCGTCTCGATGCAGTCTTGCCAACCTGTACGAACTCGTGAAAGAAAAAGATGTATTGGCGAAGTCGCCGACTTGAAAGTAAAGTACGAAGAAATAGTAGATTGTTGTATTGATTGATGTGTTTACAAATCTCTAAAGATAGCTATTTATAGCCTATTACAACCAATTTCCTAACCGACTAGGATCTATCTCTAATCTTAACGAAAACGAATATTTACAAATACAACTCGTATCGGAGTTGGTTATTGTACTCCCACGGGCTAATCTTTCTCTATCTTCTTTCCCCGATCTACTTTAAGCCCATAATGGCCCAATTGCTCCAACCTTCCAATCGGCCGATCTCCACCAACTCCATCTGTCAAAACACTGCAGCACCAATCCGCCAATTCCCAGCTGTAGCACCAATCGGCCGATTCCCAATCATAACCTTCTAATCCACCATATCGGCCAGTCCTTTCCTTCCTTGACGCCGATCCCATACGTGTCAAAATCTGGCGTCAACACATGGCAATATGGTTTATTTTGACGAAACCAATTGTGTTGTCATATGATCTGTCACAACGTAATATTTTCCGTTGCAAACCGAATTATCGCCACCAAACATGTTTCTATGGCAATATAAGTTATTGCCACGAAAGCAATTGTGTTGCCATAGAAAAAGTCCCCACATAATAGTTTCCGTTGCAAAACTAATTATTGCCACCGAAAATGGTTCCGTTGCAATATAGTTTATTTCCACAAAAGAAATTTAGTGGCCATAGGACATGTCACAACGTCAAATTTCTGTGGCAATATATTCTATTGCCACCATGTAAATCGTTGTGAAATACCATATTACCACAGAGTTTGTACGTTGCAACTATGTACTATAGCAATGACTGCTTGTGTTGCAATACATTCTAATGCAATGAGATCCTCCATTGCCATACTCTATAATGCAACGAAAATGTGTGTGGCAATTACCATAAGTTGCAACGGCCCACAAAAAACGTTGCAAAGAGCTATTGCAACGCCAGTACTTGCCACACCTGCCAACCAACCAGTTGCCGTTGCAATTGCTAGATATTGCATCGATTTTGGGCATATTGCAACATTTTTCCACCATTGCGTTAGACCAAAAATCTAGTAGTGTTTCTAGCCAGCAATGATGGCCTCGATCACCATCGCATCGTTATGCGAGGCTGTTTTCAATTTAAAATCTTCCTCTGTGAAAGAGATGGGCATGTGGGCCCACTCTAGTTTGGCTGGGGGAGCAACCGGTATGATTGTGTTCACCTGCCTGAAATAATCTCTTTTTTGCCTTTTATTTTCAAACTCGAGGGAAGACCCTCCGACGATTGGCATTATCATGGCATAGGTTGGTAGAGCATTTGTGCTGTCTTCGCAATGCTTGGATTGCGAGGATCCTCCTGAGATTGGCATTATCATGCCATATGTGGGCAAGGCTTTAGGATTGTTGTTTTGTGGATTGTTACGCTCAACCTTTGGAATTTTGTTGGGTAGGTTTGGTGGTGGTAAGGGTATTTCATGGATAGGTGGGATGGTGTGAAGCTCGCAGTCTGCGAGCCTAGGTGAGCTTGAGGTCGAAATTGCGGTGAATGTTGCCACGTCATGGCGGGCTAAAAGGTTGCGAGGTTGGGGTTTGGGTAGTATGGCGGTTGCAGCCAAAAGGGGGTATGGTGGATGGTTTTGAGTGCCTCAACCAGTTTCTTTTCTTCAGCTATTGTTTTCGATAGTCTTTTTGGCATCCGGGCAAAAATCAGTTGCATGGTCAAGCTGTTTGTCATGGAACATATAGTAAAGCGGCCTTTGTTGGTTACTTTGATTATTTGGCCTTGGAGGTCCTCTGCCTCGGCCTCTTCCTCTTCCAGCATAGCCTCCCCTCTGGCCACTGCCGAAGTTTGGTTGATGTTGGTGGCATCAACTTTGATTTTGGCCTTGGTTTTGGTTTTGGTTTTGATGCGAGGGTTGGTTACCCTTGATTGCCCTTGTTGGGTTGGGTGCGAGTGGTGCTGTTGCTGGTGGTTGTAGCGCGAGGCTTGCTAGTTTTGGTCTTTTTCGGCTTGCCTCTGGCAGTTTCTCTCCGCCACTCTCCTCCTATGGTCTTCATCTGATCTGCAATACTTATGTAGCTATGAAAATAGGGCTTCCATTATTTTTGGCTTTTTCCTTGATAGCTTCGAGGCTGTTGGGCGTGGGTTGAGTCGCTTGATGCAGGCTGCTATGGCCATGCTATCCTCCACATCTAGAGTTTGTGACTTGAGTTGGACAAATAAGGTCACATAGCTTGCAAGAGGCTATGGTTGTTTTGTAGCTCATGAGGAACTGTCGAGGATCTGTTGGGCCATTGAACTTTGGTAGTGTGACTGCTTTGTAGGTTGTGGGTCATGGGGCTCTTTGCAAGCCTAAGGATAGTGCGGAACTTTTGTCGATTGTTGTGTATGCGCTCGCTATCACTGGATGTTGTGTCCAACGAGGCTAGGATTTGGATATATGATGGGTGTATCATTGGTGTTGAAAGTTGGAAGTGATGGCTGAAGTGGCTGTTGTGGTGTGTTGCGCAAATGTTACAACTCGTTCAGCTCTTGCTGCAACTCTGCTAGCTGCCTTTTGGCCTCGTTTAGCTTCGCCAGCTTGTTGGCTGCTAATCTTTGCACTTAGAGCTCTTGACAAATTTCTCTTTTTCTTTCTTTAACGCTTCTATTTGTTTGAGTGCCGAGGCTATTTCTTCTTCTATTTCATTGAGGGGTTCATCATGCATGCTTACTTGCGGTAGTTCTTGGCTCGAGGTCTTCGCTTCAACTCTCCCTTTCTGACTTCTCGTTCTTAGGTTAGCCTTGATTCTTTTTAGCTTTTCTACCTTATCAGTTTTGACTTGCTCGACCGAGACAAGTTGCCTTTCCTACCCCGCCTCGTCCTCGGTGGTCTTCTTCTTCTTCTTGGGTGGCATCATGGGTTACTTGGTGGCTCAGAACATGGTGGACGCCAACGTTGGGAAACAAATCTCAATGAGACTCGAACACGACAATGTTAGAGAAGCACTCGTGGTTCAATTTTGAAAAAATGAGCATCCGTTTACATCAGGGTAGGGCTCCCCTTTTATAGTGTCTCTGAGGACACTTTACATTCCGCAATTACCCTTACTCAACTACTATATTCTTAGAATATGCTATACACATAGGTCTTTTGGAGGTAACTTGTGTGACTTGGTCTCCTCTCCCAAACCACGGTTCTCATGCCTTCAGTCAATCCCATGAATCATGCTCTCAGGCAACATGCGAATTACGCCTTCATGTTTCCAATGCCTTCGCGTCTTCAACCTCGTGCTCGAAGTCATCCTAGCCTCGTGCTTGAAGTCATCCTAGCCTCATGCCGAAAAGACGCCAGCCTCGCACCTTGAGTCCTGGCTTGCTTGCTCCAATGAACCTGAGTAAAATACAATAAACAACTCGGCACTCAGGGTTAACTTCGAGCGCTCGAGGGTAAGTTTCGTTATATCCTGGTGATCAGCGATTATCTCTTGGCTTCGAGACCGAATTTACAAAGGCGACCTGAGGATAGTAGTACTTTCACGCCAAAATGGCCCCTCGAGGTTAGGGACCCTCACCCGAAGTTGATTGTTTTGCAAAGCTATGTGGTTCGCATCAAACCAAACAACCTTGAAGGTGACCGTCCTTTCGGGCGATCCCCAACATAGATCTAGAACCCTCTCAGAGAGAGAGAGAGAGAGAGTTCGATGACTTGCCGGGCAAGCGGCATGACGATCCTTGGGTGGAGAACTTGTTCCGCCGGAACAGATCCGATGGAAGTTGTGCTGGTGCTAGATGAAGAGTTGGCGGAAGTCATCGAGTCGACGGAAGAAGCGGTCGGATCGAAATCCGCTGGCATGGTCCTGACTTGAATCTGGACCAGGTTGGCGAGGAAGTCCTTCATGCTCTCGGGAAAAAGAACACCGAGACGGGATGCTATTGAGGTCGCAAAAAGGATCTCACAACTTCCCCTACCTAGCGTGCCAATTGTTGGATTTATAAGCCCGACAGTCCACTAGGGGGTTACCCAAGTACTTGATTTGTAGGTTAGGGCGATTGCGAAACCAAGAACTTGAAGGTAATCGTGAGAACATGAAGAGACATGAGGGTTTTAGACAGGTTCGGGTCTCCGAAGAGTAATACCCTATGTCCTGTAAGCGCGAATTGTATTGCTTTGTATAGGATGAGTTGTCCTCGCGGGGGTGCCCTTGGTTGCCTTATATAGGTTGATGACTAAGTCGGTATGAATCTAATCTACTCAGTATTTACATGGAAAGCAATCTGAGCTGGACTACAAAATGTGTCCCATGATATCCGGGCAGATTTGAACTGTTTAGTACCCTTGATGTGTACTCCAAGTAGCTTCATGTCCTCGGCCCGCACATTTGGTCGGGCGAGCTCACTTGTCAGGTCCGGCCAGTATCCTAGTCGGTGGGGACTCATGGGGTACCCATATCCCTCGGTGTGCTCATCATAGTCTAGGTGGTTCTACTATCAATTTTAATCCCCTGGCCGCATAGCCTCCTTGTATATCCCAGTACTAATGGGTGACCTTTAGTACTGGGTGAAACCTCCACACGGTACTAAAGGGGTACCGCCCATCACGCGTCAGCCTGCCTTCTCTCTCACTCCACGGTCACCCCCCTCCCAACATGTACTAATCTGCTCGTCCCCCTCATCCAACCTCTCACCCATGCCTCTCTCTCTTCTTCTCCCCGCCGAATGCCCTCTCTCCCCCACACAGATCGATCACCCCACTTCGCCTCCCATCGCGGCCCCTCTTCTCCCCCCTACACTAGCCTCTCCCCTCTTACATGTGGTGAGGAGCGGCGGCGGGGCAAGGAGCGGTGGAGCTTTGGCGGGAGGGCGCGGCAGTGGAGCACCGGCAGGCATTGCCGAGCAAGGAGCGGTGGCAGGGCAAGGAGCAGCGGAGCTCTAGCAGGAGGGCACGGCGAACGGCCACGGGTTGCGGCTTCGGCGATCGGCGGTTTTTTTTATTTTTTTATTACCCCTTTAGTACCCGTTATTCGACCCGATATTAAAACCCCCCTTTAGTACCAAAGTAGCAAGACCGGTTGTGCCGGTTGCACAACCGGTACTAAAGGGGGTTAGGAACCAGTATTGAAGGCGCTTTTTCCAGCAGTGTATTCATTCAATCATTTAGGGGAACACAACATAACACTTGATCCAGTAGAAGGCTTCCACATGTTTATGATATACACCTTAGAATACATCTAAATCATACAAAGCACAATATAGATAAACACCAAAGTGAGGCTACTTTATTTGGATTACATGTCCACGCCACAAGCTCCATGCTGGTATACACCGTCGTTTCATAAAAATATTATGGATATACCTCGATTATTGATCGAACACCCAAGACCGGTATTATTTTGTAGTCGCTGAACCCAGCTTCTGAGAAAATCTTCTTCCACTCTTGCTCATCTCGTTCCATGCCACCGATAAACATGATATAGATATCAAACATGGCCTGCATCTCTTTGTGCTTCAAATCTAATGGTCCTGCTCCAATCACCATGTTTATTATTATCACCTTTCCACCGGCTTCTCTTGGAGGTATAGCCTTTTTGCAGTTCTTCAGTATCTTTACACAGTCATCATGGTCCCAATCATGCAAAACCGACTGAAACATAGCAAACATGCCATTCAAAAGTGGACAGTGTTTCGCCTTTGATACTATTTGCTATCGGCTGTATTATTCTTCTACTGAATAAATTAAATACTCCCTCCATCCCAAATTACTATTCATTTGGCTTTTCTAGGTACGTAGTTTTTGCTACGTATCTAGACATAGCATATATCTAGATACATAGCAAAGTCTATGTATCTAGAAAAGCTAAAACAAATAGTAATATGGGACAAGGGGAGTATATCCTGACCATTGTGCTTAATTTGTACCACAGAAACTGTGTATATATATACTCCCTATGTTCTTAACTTTTAGTTTCGTTTGACTCTTCGTGGTCACCAAACTAATTACGACTTCATGTTTTTTACACATTTCTGAATGTATTGGTAAAGATGAGTATAATATGCTTTGTAATATTTATATCGCCAACCATGAAAATTTCAACAAATTACCGGTCAAATTAAATAATACAAAGTTCCATGGCTCAGTAAATAAGTGTCTTTCTGAAAAATAAAAAGACAGCTAAAATATATATGTTCCTGTGTTCTCCACTAAAGGTGAGAGTTAGTAAGAACTATGCTTGTGCGGTGCTTAAGAGTAGCTAGCTTTGTTCATTTTGTGTTAATAGTAGCTAGCTTAGTAATTAATAGACAAGCAGTAGATGACGTCAAAGCAAAAATGAGCTCGTTAGGAACACAATTGATCCGAAGAATGGAACCTAGCTATCTGTATTATATTACGTGAACTTTCATGGTTGCTGTAACTGAATTTGGCCTTGGTTGATTGGTTTCTGACTATTTGATGATACTGTGAACGTCAAGAGAAGATTGAACACAAATTTTCAAATTCACACATAAGAAAATTGCACAACCAAGTTCGTTTGTTAATAGTTACACTCGGTATAGAGTGCGGGATAAGCTGGACACTGAATGACACAAGAATATAATCAGGAGAAAATTTTCCTGGAGACTGAATAATAGAACTAGAAGAGTACCTTCAACAGTACAGCATTTGCTGGTGGAATGCTCTTAAACATGTCGCCAGTGACAAATTGCACGCCCGTGTCAGTTGGAGTCTTGGCAATGACGTGGCCAAGATCCAGCACACTGCATTTCACATGCGGGAACGCCTTTGAGATGGCTTGGGCCGCTGCACCGATCCCTCCGCCGACGTCGACGAGTGAGCTTATTCCCTGGAAGAGCTCTGCGCGCTGCTTGATGGCGATGTCCACGATGAATTGGCTGTCTGAGGCCAACCCATCGTTGACGAGTGCATCAAAGGTTGCATCATGTCTGGTCATCTCCCAGATGGGCCGGCCGTGCGTCTGCTTGAAGATGCATGGGTCCGGCAGCTCGTGCTGGAACCATTTACCGAGCTCAAAGAAGGGGGAGACAATGATGGGATTGAGCACCATGGCTGTCAAAGGAGTCTGCGATCCAAGGAGAAGGCGGGACACTGAAGTAAGTGTGTAGACGGGCTCGCCGCCATCAGCCAACGGGTGCTGGATGCTGAAGATGTTGGTGGTTGTTAGGACGCGCATGAGGCGACGCAGGCTGGGAACCTTGGACGGGTGGAGATCGACCTTGGTGAATATCTGGGGAAGGGTGGCGGCACCGCCATGGAGGTCGATGGCATCAGCAATCCTGAGGTCTACGGCGGACTTGAGCGCCATGGACTTCATGAAGGCGAAGGTGTTGTGCCAGAGCACGAGCTGCGCATCAAGCAACCCCTGGTCCGTGCTATTGGTGAGCTCCATGATGCACTGACACTGCTGATTTTCCTTTGTGATGGCCTGATGGATGGACAGAGCAGGACATATTACCTTCCTTTATATAGATGTGGATCCGAGTAAAACCAGCGTCGAGGTATGCAAAACTTTGTAATTAATGTTCAACTGCACCGTATGCATCATTTAACAATGCCTGCTTCACCTACACATATTATCACTAGTAGAGAACTGACCTTTAGTCCCGGTTGGTAGGGTGCATATCTCCTGAAAATCCATCCGGGATAAACCAACAGGGACAAAAGGGGGGTCTTTAGTCCCGGATCCTTCAACTGAGAGTAAAAGGTTTACTCCTTGCTGCTTTCACCAACCGGGACTAAAGGGCCTGCCATGCCAGGCGCGGGACAGGCCCTTTACTCCCAGTTGGTAAAAGCAGCCGGGAGTAAAGGGTGCCCCTTTACTCCTGGTTGGGTTTCCCAACCAAGAGTAAAGGGTTTCCCTTTAGTCTCGGTTGGCTTTCCCAACCGGAACTATATGGCGCCCTGCATGACGCCTGAAATTTTCATGCATCATGTACGTAGTACCGCGGCCTTTTTGTTAACCTTTAGTAGTTGAAACTTTTTTATAATGAAATCAACTAGTATTTAAACGAATGAAATTTGTAATTATACAATTACTATATATATACACAATTCATATACATAATCAACTAGTATAATGAAATCAACTATATATACAAATCGATCTTAGCGCGTATTATATATACAAATCAAACTATATAACTACAATCTTCCCCTCGAGGTGTTGCTCGGAGCATCTATTTATCGTCCATCATAATAAAATTCTCCTTGTGGATTTACCACCTCGTCCATTAGGAATCCAATGAGACCTTCACATATTGCCGCTACTGTTTCTTTCTTCAAGAGTCCTTGTTGAATATTTAACATCTATAATTTGGAAATTTGTGAATGTTACACGAACAATTAAATATAAGGAGCTAGAAAATAATTAACTAGTAATAATTTTATTTTAAGTACATTAAAGTTGTGCGGCGTCATCTTTAGTCCCTTGGGTCCCATAAAACTGTGCATGTGCTCACAGATGTAGTAGCCACATAGATAATTCATGGGTTCCTATCTTAAGCACTTCAGTGCGGAAAAAAAATAAGTTATGCAATATTCGTGTTATACAATGTACTAAATGTGCAGACTTCATACGTACCGGGAAGTCTGTGTTCCATGTAAGTCTTTCTTTGAATGGACCTTTGTGTGTCCTTATTATTTCCATGCACTGTGGATTAGAATAATGAATGATATAGTGTAACAGGGATAAAATTTAGGAAACAAACTTTTGCATAAATGAGGATCCAGTGAAGCTGCGTACGTAAAATGTTCATGCATATTAGAGGTAACTAATTAATCAGGTAAGAAAATAGATAATGAAAGTAGACGGTATACACACACTTACTTGAAGTTGTATGGAAGTAGTATGAAATCCTTGAATTTTTGTTTGTCTAGGAAATTATATACTTCCACCAAGGTTTTTTCCAGCGATAATTGTATCTGTTTTTGGTTAACTACGGATGGATCGATGAAGCCAATATGTAGATACGCCTCTCGTCGGCATGTCTGAATTAGCATGCTACATAAAATGGAAGACGAAGTTAGTACGGTGGAGAACGCAAAAAAAATAATGATATGAGGCAAAATTTACATGTAGATAGAACCCAAGCGTTGATCAGAGAGACGTCCAGGGCATCATGATGGTACACTTCAACTATATCCTTGAAGTCTAACCACAGAACTTTTTTGCCTTCGCCGTAAAAATCTATCGGTTTTACCTTAAGGCCCAACATCTCCCTCGAGTCGGCGGACACCTTCATGTACCATTCATGGAATTCGTACATCTTTGTTGATAGATTCCGTACCAACTCAGGCCTTACTAGAGATTTGCCTAGCCCAAAAGTTCATCTCGGCTCAAGGACCGATGCAGCTGGCGGCTCAACTTGCCCTAAACATTCGTCAAGTCCCATACCTGTTTCTTGCATGAATTTCAATACTTGTGCTTGTTGATCCAAGGGCATTGCTGCTACCCTTTGAGCATCTTTAAATGCCCGAGGTCAGGGACAGCACCACTGGAAGATGACTTTCCTTTCCTTTTGTCCCTCTCATCAACCTTTACTAAAGCCCGTTCGTAGTTTGATAGTAGTGGTATCCTTTTCTTGGCTCCTTCTTCCATCCTGATAAAAAAGTTTAAATCTCTTCGATTTACTGGCGGTAGCTCCATCTCCCTTGCTTTTTTTCTTTGGCTTGTTTCTTGAACCACGCACTAGCCTCTGCTTGGATTTCTGCCCACTGTTCTGCATGACTCATTGCCTCCCAGCGTTCCTTACGAGTCACTTCAGCCTCCTTTGTTTTCTTCTTTCTCTGTCTTTGCTTGGGAAGCGGTGTTCGTGACTTCTTTAGTGGTACTACAGGTTCCTTCATCGGGGTTTCTCTTAGTCCCGGCGACGATGATTGGGGAGGGGTGTTGTTATTGTCGTCGTCGCTCCCACCACCAGGATGTGGTGGAGATGGAGACCTTGATAGAGCAGGAAGCGACGGTCCTAGAGCAGGTTGTACAGGAGATGATGGTCTCAAGCTATGAGGAGAAGGTCGATGCTGGGGATCTACGGGGAGCGGTCTTGAGCTCTGAGGAGATGGCTCCGTGCCGGGAATGATGATGTAGCGTTTGTGCCATAGAATGATCCCATGAAGCGCATCTGCCAGTGTACTATCCCCATCGCCTCCCGGGAGGGTCGACCTCTAGGCCTTCATATTGGCTATCAACAACCTGCTCTACGAGGATGCTAGCGTAGCCAGGTGGAATCTCCATGCCATGGCTGCTCTGACCTGCCAGGATAGGTAACGCACTCCCGTACGCCACCTGTACATATAGCAGAAGTAAAGAAGTTATTAAACTCCGATCTCGAGGTGTGGATCATTTGAGAAGATTGCATAAATATTATGTATAGGTATACCTTAATAGTGAGGTTCCCGACCGGTGCATGCAGCTCACATGAGGTGCATTGCGTGATGGCATCCAGGGGAAACTGTTGCTCCTCCACCGGTAACCTGGGCGTCTACGCATCGGGGACCCCTGTAGAAGCACAACTGCTCAAGAGGCGTTGAGAAGGGCTGGCGTAGTTTGGATTCGGCAATGCTCCAGATTGGGCCAACTTCGCAACTACGTAGGCCACTCGACGATTGATTTCCTCCAACATTCTTTCTTCTTGTGCTTGCACTTTGGATTCTAGCATCTGCCGCCAGCTCTCCTCGATCTGTTCCTTTCTTCACTTGTGGCTTGTATACGATGCGCTGTCGCCTCAGAAAGCAACCTTCCACGGAATGACCCTGAACCCTCGGCAACGTCCTGGGTGCTCGGGATTACCGAGGGCCAATATGAGCTCATCATTCTCTCGGTCCACCTTCAACCTCCCAGCCTTAGAATCTTCAATGTTCTTCATAAGTTGTTCGGCCTTCTCACGTATTGTCTCATTGAATATCAACATCCCATCCTCTTGGCTCAGGGAGCCTCCATGAGTGTAATACCAATTTTTTGATCGTTCGGGCCATTCAATAGTTGCAGATACGATTCCCCGTTCGATTAGATCTTGTTCCATCTTCTTCCATTTACGAATTGGTGTGCCATAACCACCTCGCCCTAGATGATGATGGTACCCCTTATGACCAGAATTTGTAGTGTTGGTCTGGATCTTTCTCACACCATCTTCACTCCTCTTATATTCAACAAATGGCTCCCAGTGGTCCCTCAACTTTGGCAACACATTGAAATCTAGAATTCGGCCCTTCTTAATGTAGTTGGCATCCAACATCTTCTTGAATGTCTGGAATTGTGTAGCCATTGTCTTCAGCGTCCATGCTTTCACATCCTTTTCAATATATCCTTCGGGAAATGTGAAATGTCTCTTGACATCTTCCCACAGCATATTCTTTTGTGTCTTCGGGAGCCCGTACGGATTAGTGCTTTGCCCTTCCATTCTCTGATGCTGATAGGCACGTTGTCCCTTACGATTGCCCCGATCTGACTCACGGACTTCTTTGCTACTTTTTTGGGAGGAACCGGCCTGCCCTCTTCTGTCACTTCCGTGATGACAAGCCTCCCTTCCATCATCTTTGTACGACCTCGTGTCTTCTACCCTTTCGTCAATCCAGAAGGCTAACAGTTCAAGATTCATTAATTAGTACGTAGTATAAACGGTGGCGTCAAACAATAGAAATTATATATACCTCACCGGAACCTTCCGCCATGGCAAGGTGTTGCTGGGGCTCAGGCTCTTCATTCCCATCGCCGGACATGTTGAGGAACATGTCCGCCTGGGTGCCCTCTTCATCGGTGTACGATATTTGAAGGTTGTCGCCACTACCATCACCAGCAATAATCTGCTCCATGAGATACCTTGCGGTCTCGTCATCTGCCATTTCAACTACTGATTGAAACATACATGGAATCATACATGACAGTCATGAATCATAGAACTGGAACATGAAATAGGAACCTCACACGAAATGAAACGTACATGAAATCGCTTTAGTTACATGTACGTAAGGGTATATACATGGAATCATACATGACAGTCATGAATCATAGAACTGTAACATGAAATAGGAACCTCACACGAAATGAAACGTACATGAAATCACCTTAGTTACATGTACGTAAGGGTATATACATGAAATCATACAATAACATGAATCCCACAAAGTCCAAGATGTTTATATAAATTTCAACAAATTAGTAGTACTTTGTAAGAATTTTTACAAATTTCTTCTAATTTCTACATAATTTATTGGAATTTCTACAAAATTTCTACTAATGGCTAATAATTTTACAAAAACATGAATCCCACAAAGTCCGGAATGTTTATACAAATTTCAACAAATTAGTAGTACTTTGTAAAAATTTATACCAAATTTCTACTAATTTCTACATATTTACTGGAATTTCTAGCAAATTACTACTAATTCCTACGAATTTGAATGAATTTCTACAAAATTTATCAACTGATTTTCTACTGATTTTCTAACTAATCTACAAATATCTATTGATTTTCTAACTAATCTACTAATATCTATTCATTTTCTAACTAAAAAATAAAAAAGGCCCTTGCTGACGCAATCGTTCCCGGCGCCAGTGCCGGCGGACCTCTCGCACGGTGCCTAGCTGATCGATGAGGTGGCGGCGACGAGGGACGGAGGCGGCGCACACGACAGAGGCGGCGATGAGGCGCCGCGACGGATGACGGTGCGGCGGTGATAGAGAATCTGGTGTTGACGGAGGCGGCGACGAGGCCCCGCAATGGAGGCGGCCGATGGCGACGAGGTTGAGGGGGCGCGACGGAGGAGGATCGGAGGCAGGCTGGGGAGATGGAGGAGGAGGCGGTCCGGGCGTGGGCGAGGCGGTAGGACGACGATGGCCGGGGCGATGGGCGACGAGGACGACGGCGGCCGGCGAGGGAGGCGGATGGACGGTGATGGAGCAGGCCGAAGGGCGCGGGATCTTGGCAGCGGTGAAAATTTGGGCAAGTGTCGTAACTGGCGTGGGGTGGGGGTAGAAGAGGCTACAGTGCCTTTTATCCCCCCTCCCTTTCATCCCGGTTCGTAATTGCACCCAGGACTAAAGGCCCTTTTGTCCCGGGTGCCAACATCAACCGGGACAAAAGGGCCCCCCCTTTTATCCCGGTTGCTAACTGTAACTGGGATAAAAGGGGTGCCTTTTGTCCCGGTTGGTGTTGGCACCCAAGACAAAAGGGACGGCCTTTGATCCATGTTGCTTTTGGCAACAGGGATAAAAGGTCCTTTAGTCCCGGTTTCTATTGGCACCCGGGACAAAAGGGCCTTTTCCCACACTTTCATCTCCCGCCTGTTTTTTGGAAAAGGATTTTATTTATGTTTTCACTGCATTTCAGGATGCAAAAACAAAAAACTTCACATATTTTGAACATGCAAAAATATATTTAATTACCAAGTATATTGACAATAAGTGTGAATTAGTCATTAATTCTATACCAGTTCGTTTAGCCTCTAAAATAATTATTTTACTACATTGCTATGATCGAGAAATTATTCAATTAAATAATTTCAACGCGCAAAAAAATTCCATGTATGTATGTAGTTAACATTGTTCATGTTTATCTAATAAATCTTCACCTCAACAAATTTAAGAACACATGAAATCATACATAGGTTACATTAAAAATTGTATCAAATACTACACAAAGGTCAAGTAAATTTAGCGCATTACAATACAACGTTGTAAAATTTCTTCTTCACGAAAGTTCCTTGATCATGATCGCGGTGTAAGTACGGAGCCTCTTCCTTGCATAGCAGGATGCTTGGGTCAAATTCAACTGCGATGGAGGCATGGCATCAAACTGATCATAATCATCTGCTTGGTCTGTTTTATCCTCGACTCTCACAATTTTTCTTTTACCTGCAAGAACTATGTGGCACTTTGGCAATGCTTCCTTTTGGACGGGCACGATTAAGAACATAGTTTTTTAGGACTGCCATGAACCTCTCGAAAGGCCACATATTGTGTAGGTATACATGTCTGAGAATACAAATCTCTTTTACTAGGTGAACCAGTAAGTGCGTCATAATATTGAAGAAGGATGGTGGAGATATCAACTCAAAACTGACAAGACATTGCACCACATCGTTCTGCTTTGATAGCTTGGATGGATCGATTGCCTTCTGCGAAATCGTATTGAGAAACGCGCATAGCTTTACGAGCGGCAACTGGACATTTTCTGGTAGAACACCCCTCAGTGCAACCGGAAGCTACTGGGTCATCAACATGTGGCAGTCATGGGCCTTGAGATTTGTAAACTTCTTTTGTTTCATATTTATTATTTCCTTTATATTCGAGGAGTACCTAGACGGGACCTTCATACTATTCAAGCATTCAAACATGGTATCCTTCTCTTCCTTGCTGAGAGTGTAACTAACAGGACGTAAGTAGTGCTGTCCATTATCTCTCTTTTCGGATGTAGGTCATCTCGTTGCCCCATAGCTTTCAGGTCCCATCGTGCTTCCAATGTATCTTTCGAGGTCCCATAAACATCCATGAAGCCTAGCACGTTCACGTAAAGATTCTTCATCAGGTGCATCACGTCTACTGCGTTGCGAACCTCTAGGATTTCTCAATAAGGTAGCTCCCGAAATATTTACTTTGTCTTCCACATGGGTGCACGTCCGTTATCGTCGTTCAGAACAGGTTGGCTACCATAACCCTTTCCAAACACTACATTTACATCCATTATCATCTCGAAGACACGCTTTCCATTACGGTGTGCAGGTTTTTTATGATGGTCTAGCGCCCCTTTGAAATACATCCCGCTCTTTCTCAGCTGGTAGTGAGCAGGGAGAAATCAACGATGACCCATATAGACGACCTTCTTATAGTGCTTCAAATACATGCTGTCTGTGTCGTCTAAATAGTCGGTGCAGGCCCGATATCCCTTATTTGTCTATCCTGAAAAGTTACTCAGTGCAGGCCAATCATTGATGGTTACAAACAACAATGCTCGTAGATTAAAGATCTCTTGTCTATTCTCATCCCACACACGTACACCTTCTTCCTTCCAGAGCTGTAAAAGGTCATCAACCAACGGTCTTAGGTACACGTCAATGTCGTTGCCGGGTTGTTTTGGGTCTTGGATAAGCGCCGACATCATAATGAGCTTTCACTTCATGCACAGCCAAGGAGGAAGGTTGAACATACATAGGGTCAGAGGCCACTACTCAACTTACCAAATGGATTGAATCCATCAGTACTTAAACCAAACCTTATGTTCCTTGCTTCACTTTCAAAGTCCAGGAATGCTCTATCAATTGATCTCCATTGGGCCCCATCTGTGGGGTGTCTCATCATCTCATCTTCCATACGTTCTTCTTTGTGCCATCGCATCAACTTAGCATTCGCTTTGTTCCTGAACAAGCGCTTCAAGCATGGTATTATAGGGAAATACCACATCACCTTTGTGGGAACTCTCTTCTTGGGAGACTGCCCCTCGACATCACTAGGATCATCTCGCCTGATCTTATGCAGCAGCGCTTCGCAGACGGGCCAAGCATCCATTTTCTCGTATTCATCACCATGATAGAGGATATAGTCATTAGGGCATGCGTGTATCTTCTGATCATCCAATCCGAGAGGGCAAATAATCTATTTAGCTTCATATGTTGTGGACGGTAATTTATTATTCTCGGGAAGAATCTTCTTGACAATGTTCAACATCCCCTAAAATGCCTTATCGGACACACCATTTTTTACCTTCCATTGCATAAATTCTAGTGTCGTACCTAGTTTTTTATGGCTCTGCTGGCAATCTGAGTACAATAATTTTTGGTGATCATCTATCATGCACTGCAACTTTGCTACTTCCTTCTCAATTTCGCAATCTCTGTGTGCATCTCGTAGCACTTGACCAAGGTCATCAGTACAGCCATTTTCTGCAAACTCATCTTCATCAGCCTCGTCCATTGTAGTATCTGCAGAAGCTTGGCCTACAACCTAGTCCAGAATGTTGCCATCCTCCTCCTCCTCCTCCTCCTCCTCCTCGTCTTCCATTACAACCCCTCTTTCATCGTGCTTGGTCCAAACCAAATAGTTAGGCATGAAACCATATCTAAACAAGTGGCTATGAATAGTCCCCCAGAAATCCTTTGAATAGTCCTTCTTGTTATTGTATTGGAAGCATGAACAACATACGAACCCATCCTCTGGCTTGTTTGCTTTGGCCACTTCGAGAAAATAATGCAGGCCATCAATAAACACCTTGCTCCGTCTGTCTGCATTATACATCTATTGCCAGTCCATCTGCATCGTATTATGCATGAAAATTGATTACACTTGACAATGGATTCACGATTGAAAGAATGTCAAACGTTGTAGTGCAAATAATGCTGAAAGTTTAGATATAGATACAAATACACATATTTAAATTAAAGATCCAAATGACATGATACAATACAAGAAGCCATCCACTGGTTATTATCTAGGAGGACTTTAAGCATCCTTGGGCGGTGAAGACGAAGGTTCCACTGAACCAGCCTCATCCTAAGGTTTATTTGTGCCACCTGAAATGATAGTACTAAGTGGACGTGAAACCCCGGGACTGAGGGTGGAGCATAACGACCACCAAAAGGAGGTTCCTGACCCGCGGCAACAGCTTCTTCATGACGTTTCTGCAAATAATGAAGCATTGCTTTCTCCAACACGCTCATTTTCTTTGGTTTATCCTGAGGACCAACTATGATTTTCCCCTTGCCGAAAGAGGAACGACGATCGCCCCCACCATCGCCACTTCCTCTAGTAGCAGAAGCCATCTATGTACAAAAATTCTTACCTTAGCACTGCAGAACTTGTTGAACTTGAAGACTGTGATCACCTCAGTGAGCATGTTCTCAACTGGGTGGCACCGTACTTCGTCATGGAAGAGGTTCGAATTTATGAGAAAGGGGACACAGTCTTCCACGATGTCTGTTGCCGCTCTTTCTCGTAAAATTGAACCTACTCCTTAACGTCCGTTGTTGCTCCACGGAGAACATGCTTACTGAGATGACCACGGTATGCCTACAGAACTTGTTGAACTTGAAGACCGTGATCATCTCGCGAGCATATTCTCAACTGGGCGGCACCGCACTTCGTCATGAAAGAGGTTCGATTCTACAGAAAAGGGGACACGATCACAATGTCCATATCCACTCTTTCTCGTAGAATCGAACCTCCTTCTTGGCATACGTTGCTGCTTGGCGGAGAACATCCTTGCCGACATGAACACGGTATGCAAGTTCAACAAGTATGAATTTGAAAAACCATATTGAATTTGATAAGATAAACCGTCTAGACAAGGTAGCATCATTCTTAAACCACTATAAGAATACATACTATATATGATACATCAATCTCCCTTACATTCTAGCTCAAAATACCTCTCCATTTTCTACTTCATCACATTCTAGCAAATAAACTTTCCATCTCCAACGCATAAATCAAAGCGTAACACGAGGATGAAGTAGCAAACCTTCACAACACTTGTGTTGGATGGGTGAAATTCCCACGAAAATGAGGGAAAAAAATTCGGGTAGTACCTCCCTTGCTTCGGCACCACCGGAGAGTAGGTGAAGCTCAGCTCTCTGTCTTTGTGGTAGATTGGCTCAGGCTGGAGGAGGAATAAAGGCCTCTGTCTTGGTATATAATGGGGATGAGTTTTTATCCTGGTTAAAAACTTCAACCGAGACAAAAAGGAACACCTTTTGTCCTAGTTGAAAATTTACTCCCGGTTGGAGGCTCCAACCGGGAACCCTTTTGTCCCGGTTGGAATTACCAACCGGGAGTAAACTATTTGTTCCGGGAGCCTCCAACCGGGACAAAAGGGCAACCCCACCGACGCTCCGGAACTAGCCGTTGCAACCGGGACTAAAGGGGGGCCTTTAGTCCCTTTAGTTCCGGTTGCAAATACCAACCGAGAGTAAATCTTCCCTCCATTTTCGCCTACCGTGGCGCATCCCTTTTCTCCCGAGCCTACTTTAAACCGGGATAAAAGGGGGCGCATTGAAAGTCAGTTCTCTACTGGTGTATGTTTGCCATGTCTAAGCCAACTGCTAGTATAATGTTCCACTTATTAAGCTCGGTACATGTTGCTTTCTCAAGTAGGTTGATGATACACCTACCCAATATGTAGTGGTTGCATAATCTGATATCATACATGCTTTTGATCGCTATCTAGCTGTACTGATTATGCGACATTAAATAATCATCCTCAAAAACTCGTGCTAGCTTTAATAATCGATTAGCCGTTGTCATGGTATCTGCCCCACCTGGGCAACCAACGCTATTAACTTCTATCTAGTCAATCAGTGTCATCGTATCTGACCCTACCTGATGGGTCTTTCATTTTACACTTGCCATCAGTTTTGCAAGACTAGCGCCCCATTTCTATTTAATACAAATAAGAGAAGGTACTATAGCTTAATATGTAGAAGATATTCACATTTACTAAAGTTGCCCATGAATTGATGCAGTCAACAAGGAAGTCACCAACAATCTAAATGCAAACATCGCAAGCTATCTGCTAGCCATCCAAAATTCTCACCAAGTAGCCCATGTACAGACATAACTCATACACACGTGCACACACCCTACCTATATGAGCACATCCGGGAGCTTGCTTGACAGGTTTTGAGATTGACAAAAATCATCATAGTCGACTTGCTATCCCACACCTTGTCATATACGATTATGTCAGTGAAAAAATAGATAGAATAAATCTAGAAAAATACGAGCTCTCATGCTAAGTTGAGAACCTAAACCTAGATGAGTAATATATCACAAGGAACCTAACCATCAAATACGCTATTTGATTCTATCAAGTAGAGCATGTCATCTGATCACCATATCTTTCGAAGGAGGGGCGTTTCTCTGGTCCGCACTAGAGAGAGAGACAGATAAAATATCAGTATCATAAAATACGTTTATACGCAGAAGGCTTGCGTGCACACATTCATAGGTATCAATGTGTCACCGCGACCCACCTAAATGCACTCTAAATAAACTACCATTAAGCCCATCTCAATTCACAGTACCACATGCCACATTATTAGTTGCAACTGTGCTGTCACTAGGAGCATGCATACATTTCAGGCAAAGATCAGCTTCTAGTGGTCAATCTCCACTACATAACAATGGGAGAAGATTTTGCATAGGAAAAAAAGGAAGCAAGCAGAACCGGCATCATCTTCTCCAGGGAGCTTCTTCGACGGTCTCAAACATTTCGAGACAAGGGTGAGTTAATCTGGTTATTATCGTGGAGGCGGTGGAGGACACGGCAAATCCGGTAGCATGCAGTGAACCGCTAGAGCTAAACGTGGTGGTGGTAGGCAGGGGACGGAGCTCAGAGGATCCGGTGATAGCGCGGAGGAGATTGAGCCGACGTGGAGGTAGAGAGAGGACAAGCGGCGTTGGTCATCTTTGGCTCACTGGTAGAGAACTCGGTATTAGTCCCGGTTGGTAGGGTGCAGATCTCCTGAAATTCCATCCGGGATAAACCAATCGAGATAAAAGAGAGATCTTTTATCCTGGGTCACTCAACCGGGACTAAAAACGGGTCACCACGCCAGGCGCTGCTAAAAAAAATTCCGGGAGGCCCCCCCACACGCGCATGTCGCAAGTCACAAGTCACAAGTCACGTGATTTTTTATACGAAATATGCGCGTGCGTGCTGCATGGGATTCGAACCCACGACCTCCAGCCTCGCGCGTAGCTTCCTTGCCATCCCACCTACACAACACATCTAACTATATAGGGGAGGCAATCGTTTTGTATTAACTCATGGGGGACCCTTTTATCCCAGTTGGAAACACCAACCGGGATAAAAGACCCCATTTTATCCGGTTGGTATTACAAACCGGGATAAAAGGGTTTGAGAGATTTAGACCTCTTTCAGCCACCCTGTTGGAGACCCTTTTATCCCGGTTTGAAACACCAACCGGGATAAAAGACCCCTTTTATCGTGGTTGGTATTACAAACCGGGATAAAAGGCCCTCAACCCTTTTATCCCGGCTGGTAACACCAACCGGGATAAAAGGGGGGTCTTTTGTCCCGGTTGGTGTTTCAAACCGGGATAAAAGGCCTCTCAGGATCTTTTTTTTCCACTAGCCTTTGCAACCGGGACAAAAGGTCCCGGTTGGTGAGCCCCCCGCTAGTGACTGAGTTTTAGTCCCGGTTTGTGAACCTTTTGTTCCGGGTCAACTTTAAACCGGGATAAAATGGGATGCATAGAAGGTGAGTTCTCTACTGGTAGCTGCACCAGCGCTAGCAGGGCTAGCATGGTGGTGGTAGAGGCAGGGGAGCATGGAGGAGGGGGTGGCACGCTGGGAAAGGAAGAAGAAGAGATGCGAAAGTAGATAAGGTGACGAGCGTGCCTCGAGGGAGAAGATGATAAGGTGACCACTATCTAAATTAGATGGCCACTAGGAGATGCTTTTTGGTTTTACTCTGGTTTCATACTGATGACTTTTATTATTTCTATAAAATAAACAAACTTTGCATTTTATGCCTCCAAATTGCAGCAATATGTCACTATCATGAACCAAAGATGGTCGATTACTACCCTACTTGGCATTGATATATTTCACAAATTGTAGTATATGCCATGGGCGCACAAACATACAAAGATATGAACAGCGCCAAATGTGTTGAATGTATTCTCATATCAGGTATCAGATTTTGATAATCCGGATTCGGATCAGTAAGAATATTGATTATCCAGATTCAGATATATGCTATCATGTTTAGTGTCTGGACCCTTCCTTTGGATAGGCGGACGGATAATGTCCATACCGTTTTCACCCCTATCTGGTTTCATACTGATGACTCTACGGTTTGTAATACAAGGCATAGTAAAAAAATGTATCTATCATGTTTTTTCGTCTCTAGACTTATCTGTGCCATAAAAGTATTCAACAGTTGAGAATATCTTCTGTGCCATAAAAGTAAGTTTGTTTTTCACAGATAATATCTTTCGAAACCGTGAAAGATAGCCAACCAGATGTATCGAGGAGTACGCTAGAAGCGATATTTAAAATCACCAGCTAGCACCCTTTTGTGTCCTCATCTTGCACGGGTTAACATGACACCAATCAAAACTTAGATCCTGTTTGGCGCGGTTCCACTCCTAAACTCCAGCAACTCCATCAAAAAATTTAGCCAAACACCCCAACTCCAAAACTCCATGGAGTTGCCAACTCCATGGAGCTGTAGTGCAAATGGAGGTGGAGTTTTGGAGCACCTCTTTTGCTGTTCCAGAAACCTCTCTTTTGAACCTCCTCGTGGAGTTGGTGGGTAATTACCCACCAATGCCACTGGTTACATAAAAAAACGTTTTATTCTATTCTGCCTTCTATTCTCCCGAGTTCCACTCGCCGCCAGAGCCCCGCCCATCGCCGCCCCTGTGGCCGGCCGGCCCTGCCGCCCGTCGCCGCCCAAGCTGCTCCGCCGCCCGTCGCTGCCCAGCGCCGCCCCCGTCGCCGCCCACCCCGCCGCCCGTCGCTGCCCACCCCGCATCCCGCCGCCCAACGCCGCCGCCGTCGCCACCCACCCCGCCGACCGTGGAGGGTCTCCCGTGTGCGGCACAGTGCAGTGGAAAAAGGGGAAGAAGAAGATGGGATAGAGAGGATGACAAGTGGGACCTTAATTAGGGGGGCAACAATGGCAATCCACACTAAAATCGATCTTTTTTGGAGCTCATTTTTGTTCTGGAGTTTTGGAGCGGAGCTGGCTCCATGTGGAGTTCTGGAGTGGAGCAGCTCCACCTGGAGTTGGAGCCATGCCAAACAGGATCTTAATTGATTTTGCCTTGTTTCATGACTACAGTTGATTGCCGCCCCTTTAGTCCCATTAAAAAAAAGGCAAAATTTCCTGCAGGACATGCAAAGTGAGGTGGATTTGCTGGTGGACATCGAAAAAAGAACAATTGGCTGGTGGACACTCTAGTTTTATGATAATTTGCTATAAGACAGTGCATCAATTAAAATAATATTTTTAAGTGAACCGGAGAGAGAAATAGAGTGAATTATCATTTTTGCCCCTGGCTCCACCGGTCAGCCCGTCCTTCTTCCTCCTCCTCCTTCCTCGCCACCTTCTGAGATCTCGTGCACACCAAGCTGCGCCGCGCCCTAGTAGTGATGCGCTGAGCGTACCGCCAGCCAACCCACTAAACTGTCGCTGCCCATGTCCTATTCGTGCATGTGGCCCCTGGACTCAAGGACACCTTGTCCTTGACAAACCTCGAAGAGCCCGCAAGAGCAGAGGGCTAAATCAAGGTTGACCAGCAGAAATTGAGCTCATCTCCCAACTTGGATTATGCTCCTCCATTTACGAATCTAAAGCTTCTTTCCTCTTCCTCCTGTAAGGGCCCATGGTACCCCTGCGCCCGCGGCTGCGCTATCTGACATCAGAGCTCCTCCGAGCAAAGCTCGGGCAAGAGCCGACGCACACTGCTTGATGGCCTCAGGGAGAGCAGGTGCACATGGCTGCCAGGGAGGGGACCTTAGGTGGAGGTGCCCGAAGTGCTCCAGGCAGGTGGCGGGGTGGAGCTAGGTCCATGGGGAAGGGATAAGGAAGAAGAAAGGAGGAGGAAGGAGGGAGGAGGAAGAAAGATCAGACAGTTAGGGCTAGGAGTAAAAATGACCATTCACCCTATTTCTTTCTCCTGTTCAATCCAAAAATATTATTTTAATTGATGTGGTGTCCTCCAGCAAACTATCATAAACTAGGGTGTCCACCAGCTAATTATACTTTTTTCGATGTCCACCTGCAAATCGACATCACTGTGCATGTCTTGTAGCAAATTTTGCCAAAAAGAACCATTCGATGTCCACCTGCAAATCGACATCACTGTGCATGTCTTGTAGCAAATTTTGCCAAAAAGAACCATATCGATGCATTCGCAATTATTCGCAATGACGTCATTCATTTTTTAATCTTTGCCATCCTCTTGTCCAAGTCATCTTGTAGTAGTTGTACTGTTAATAACATCTAGGAGCATTACTATGAAATGAAGTTACGAATCCAGTTTGTCCACTTGAAGATAACCGTTATCTTGGAGTAGTAGAAGCTAATACCATGTTCAAAACAAATTATTTTGCATTCCCAACACAAGTCTTACTAGAATTGAGAAGGCCAATGGGTACTGTGCATTTGATGCAAAAATGTGCAAGAATTGCACTGTATTTTCTGTTAATAATGTATATATTATTTTTTTAGAACTTCATTTTTTAAATTCAGTTCCTAGTAGACCCATAATAATCAAATTGTGTAAGAACATATTAAAGGCCACTACTTTTTTTATCCATCACACAACAAACGCTAGCTTAAATGATACGCTCTCCCCTCCGAACAGTTAAACTTGGTGAAAGGCTCGTGCTAACTAATTAATGAAATATGCCTAACAGAGGGAGTAGAAATTTTTGTTCCACCGGTAGAGAACTCACCTTCCATGCACCCTCTTTTATCCCAGTTTAAAGTTGGCCGGTAACTAAAAGTGGCGTGCCACGGTAGGCTGAATTGAGGGGAGCTTTAGTCCTGGTTGTAAATACCAACCAGCACTAAAGCCCCCCAACCAGTCCTGATTGTAACGGCTAGTTTTTTACCACCAACGCCCCCTTACTTTTATCCTGGTTGGAAGCTCTAATCGGGACAAAAGCCTCACCCTTTTTTCCCGGTTGGAATTACCAACCGGGACAAAAAGTTTACTCCCGATTGGTAATTCTAACCGGGACAAAAGGGGAGCCTTTTGTCCCGATTGGTGTTTCCAACCTGGAGTAAACTCCCAACCGGGACAAAAGGGATTTTTTTTTTGTCCCGGTTGGAATTTCCAACCGGGATAAAAACTCCTTCCCTATGAAATTGCAAGACAGATACCTCTTCTTTCTCCTTCAGCCCGAGCCACTCCACTCCACAAGACAGAGAGTTTCATCCTCCTGTCCATGGCGCCAAAGCAAGCCTAGGGGAGGTGCTGCCCAAATTTTTTTCGTCATTTCCATGGGGATTTCACTAATCCAAACTATTGTGAAGGTTAGTTACTTCATCCTCCTTTCATTTATTGTTGTTATGCTTTTTTTATACTTTAGAGAGAGAGAAAAATAAGTTGGTTAGAATAAGGAAGAATGGAGAGGATGTGTATGCAAGCAGTGCTAAGGTATGAATTTTTGTACATAGAAATGGCTTCTGCTGCTGGAGGTAGTGGCAATGGTGGGGGCGATCGTCATTCCTCTCGCGGCAAGGGGAAAACCATAGTTGGCTCTCATGATATGCCGAAGAAAATGAGCACGTGGGAGAAAGCAATAATTCGTTATTTGCAAAGATGTCATGAAGATGCTGTTACGGCGGGTCAGGAACCTCCTTTTGATGGTCGTTATGCTCCACCGCCAGTCCCGAATGTTTCACGTCCACATATTACTACCGTTGTAGGAGGCACAAATAAACCACAGGTTGAGGTTGGTTTGTTGTAGTGTATCATGTTATTAAATCTGAAATTTAAATATGTGTATTTCTATCTATATCTAAACTTTTAGCATCATTTGCACTATGAAGTTTGACATGCTTTCAATCATGAATAGCATGTAGATAAGTCATAAAGCGTATCAAATAACCATCAATAGGAGATGAATTTTGATGCGAAATGAAATGACACACTTATTCGCAACAAGAGAACCTATATTTGTAATCATTGAAGGATGAAGAAACAATATATTTGAATTGGTAAAAAAAAGAACTACCATAAAACCTAATATTTATAATGTTGGCAAGATATTAGACACCTGCATGCTAAAAATCATATTAAAATTAACTGTGTACAATAGAAATAAAATAGGAAAAAATGTGTAATCCATTTCCATGCGTAATCCATTTTCATGCGTAATACGATGCAAATGAACCGGTAATGGATGTATAACGTGGACATACGGAGCAAGGAGTTTGTTAATGGCTTGCATTTTTTTCTTGAAGTGGTCAAAGCGAACAAGCTAGAGAACGGGTTCATATGTTGTCCATGCTTCCAATGAAGTAACAAGAAGGACTATTCACAGGCTTCCAGGGGGACTATTCATAGCCACTTGTTTAGATATGGTTTCATGCCTAGCTATTTGGTTTGGACCAAGCACGGCGAAAGAGGGGTTGTAATGGAAGATAGCGAAGAAGAGGAGGATGATAACAACATTCTAGACTGGGCTGCAAGCCAAGCTTTTGCAAATACTACAATGGGCGAAGCTGATGAAGATGAGTTTCTAGAAGACGGCCCTACTGATGACCTTGGTCAGGTGCTACGGGATGCACATAGAGATTGCGAAACTGTAAAGAAATCGGAAAAGTTGCATGATTAATGATCATAAAAAATTGTTGTACCCAGATTGCAAGCAGGGCCATAAAAAATAGGGTACCACACTAGAATTTGTGCAATGGAAGGCCAAAAATATTGTGTCCGATAAGGCATTTCAGGGGATGTTGAAAATTATCAAGAAGATTCTTTCCAAGAATAATGAATTGCCGTCCACAACATATGAAGTTAAACAGATTGTTTGCCCTCTGGGATTGGAGGTTTAGAAGATACACACATGCCCTAATGATTGTATCCTCTATCATTGTGATAAATATGAGAAATTGGATGCTTGTCCTGTATGCGGAGGGCTGCAGTATAAGATCAAGCGAGATGATCCTGGTGATGTCGAGGGGCAGCCTCCCAAAAAAAGAGTTTCCGCGAAGGTAATGTGGTATTTCCATGTAATATCACGCTTGAACCATTTGTTCAGAAACAAGGTGAATGCTAAGTTGATGCAATGGCACAAAGAAAAACGTAAGCAAGATGAGATGCTGAGACACCCCGCGGATGGGGCCTACTAGAGATAAATTGATAGAGCATTCCCGGAATTTGAAAGTGATACAAGGAACATAAGGTTTGGTTTAAGTACTAATGGATTCAATCAATTCAGTGAGTTGAGTAGTGGTCATAGTACTTGGCCTGTGACCCTATGCATGTTCAACCTTCCTTCTTGACTGTGCCTGAAGCGGAAGCTCATTATGATGCTGATGCTTATCTAAGGCCCAAAACAACCTAGCAACAACATTGACGTGTACCTAAGACTGTTGGATGATGAACTTTTATTGCTCTGGAAGAAAGAAGGTGTACGTGTGTGGGATGAGGATAAATAAGAGAGCTTTAACCTATGAGCATTGTTGCTCATAACCATCAATGACTAGCCTGACCTGACTAACCTTTCAGGACGGACAAACAAGGGGTATCGGGCTTGCACCCACTGTTTAAATGACATAGACAGCATGTATTTGAAGCATTGTAAGAAGGTCGTCTATATGGGCCATCGTCGATTTCTCCCTGCTAACCACCCACTGAGAAAGAGGGATACTTTTCAAAGGGGCGCCAGACCATCGTAAAAAAACCTGCACACCATAATGGAAATCGTGTCTTTGAGATGATGAAGGATGTAATGGTAGTCTTTGGAAAGGGTCTTGGTAACGAACTTGTTTCGAACAATGATAACGGACGTGCACCCATGTGGAATAAGAAGTTAATATTTTGGGAGCTACCTTATTGGGAAATCCTAGAGGTCCGCAACACAATAGACGTGTTGCATCTAATGAAGAATGTTTGCATGAACGTGCTAGGCTTCATGGGTGTTTATGGGAGCTTAAAAAATACATTGGAAGCATGACAGGACCTGAAATGTATGGGGCAACGAGATGACCTACATCCAGAAAAGAGAGATAATAGACAACACTACTTACATCCTGCCAGTTACACTCTCAACAAGGAAGAGAAGGATACATGTTTGAATGCTTGAATATTATCAAGGTCCCATCTGGGTACTCCTCGAATATAAAAGGGAATAATAAATATGAAAGAAAAGAAGTTCAAAAATCTCAAGGTCCATGACTGCCACATGTTGACGACCCAATTGCTTCCGGTTGCGCTGAGGGATATTATACCAGAGAATGTCCGATTGCCGCTCGTAAAGCTATGCGCGTTTGTCAATGCAATTTCGCAGATAGCAATCGATCCAACCAAGATAGTAAAGCTACAAAACGATGTGGTGCAATGTCTTGTAAGCTTTGAGTTGGTATTTCCACCAGCCTTCTTCAATATTATGACGCACCTCCTGGTTCACCTAGTAAAAGAGATTACTATTCTTGGTCTTTCGAGAGGTTCATGTCAGTCCTAAAAAATTATGTTCTTAATCGTGCCCGTCCAGAAGGAAGCATCGCCAAGGGATATGAAACAGAGGATGTCGTTGAGTTTTGTGTTGATTTTATTGACTCAATTAATTCGATTGGGGTTCCAACTTCACGCCACGAGAGGAGGCTGCAGGGAATGGTCGTTGAGAAATGATACTGATTTGTTTGACAAGGCACACTTCACTATTCTGCAACAATCATCCTTTGTGGCTCCGTATATCGAGAAACACAAGCATATGCTAGTTTTCGAACACCCGACGAAATCCAATGCCTGGATTATACATCATCACATGGATACTTTTCCCTCTTGGTTGCACCAAAACCTTATGGGTAACTCTGAGATTCACCCACAGCTCACTAGGTTAGCCAGGGGACCTTCTAGCACCATTGTGAAATTCCAAGGCTACGAGATAAATGGTTATACATTTTACATGAGAGCCCAAGACCAGAAAAGCACGAACCAGAATAGTGGTGTCCACATAGATGCCATAGACAGTAACAGGAGCAAGGACTCGTATTATGGTTTCATAGAGGATATATGGGAACTCGAATATGGACCATTGAACATCCCTTTGTTTCGTAGCCAATGGGTGAAGCTAACTGGCGTAACCAAAGATCAGTATGGAATGACAATAGTGGACCTGACCAAGACTGGATACAATGATGAACCATTCATACCTGCTAATGATGTGCATCAGGTTTTCTATGTGAAGGACATGTTTAGCAAACAAAAGAAAAATTCAGAAGAGCCATGGGAGCTAAAGAACCATATAGTGCTTCCAAGTAAAAGAAAAATAAAGGGAGTCGAGGACAAAATAGACGCATCAGAT
Organism: Setaria viridis; assembly: GCF_005286985.2. Classification (NCBI taxonomy): domain Eukaryota; kingdom Viridiplantae; phylum Streptophyta; class Magnoliopsida; order Poales; family Poaceae; genus Setaria; species Setaria viridis. The sequence goes on along the minus strand of NC_048270.2, from coordinate 16,852,885 downwards.
GATTATGATCAGTTTGATGGCATGCTTCCATTCACTGTTAAACTTGACCCAAGCATCATGCTAGCCAAAGAAGAGGCTCCATACTTACGCCGCGATCATGACCAAGGAACTTTCGAGAAGACAAGTTTTTTAATATTACATTATAATGCACTAAATATAGTTCACCTTTATGTAAAGTGACATTGCAAGGTTCTATGATTTCATATACTACTTGATACAATTTTTAATTTAACGTATCTATGATTTCATGCATGTTTAAATTAGGTGAGGTGAAGAATTATTTGAAATATGTTTTTTAATATATTTTTGCATGTTCGAAATATGTAATGTTTTTATTTTTTCTTTAACAAAACCAGTTAAAAACATACAAAATTTTGTGTGTTCAAATTAGTTGAGGTGAAGATTTATTCGATCAATATGAACAATGTTAACCACATACATCAATTGAATTTTTCGCGTGTTGAAATTATTTAATTGAATAATTTCTTGATGATAGTGATGCAGTAAAATAATTATTTAGAAACTAAAAGAACTAGTATAGAATTAATGACTCATCCAAACTTACTGTAAATATATTTACTAATTTAATATATTTTTGCATGTTCGACATATGCAAAGTTCTTGTTTTTTTCTTGCTAAAACCCAGTAAAAACATATATAAAATCTATTTGCAAAAAATAGGCGGGAGACGAAAAATGGAAATAGTGCCTTTCGTCCCGGGTGCCAATTGCAACCGGGACAAAAGGCCCACCCCCTTTAGTTCCGGTTGCAATTTGCAACCAGGATAAGGGGGGGATAAAAGTAACAGTCCTCTTCTCCCCCTCCACCCTTCAACACTTAGCCAAATTTTCACCACTCTCCAAGACACCGCGCCCGTCCACCTCCGTTGCCGTTGGTCTCCCATCGCCGCCCTTCCACCTCCGTCGCCCGCCGTCCCACTCCTCGTCGCCCACCGCCCCAGCTGCCGTCACCCATGACCGGACCGCCGCCTCCTCCGTCGCCCCAGCCAGCTGCCGTCTCCTCCATCACACCCTCTCGTCACCGCCGCCTCCGTTGCGCCTCCTCATCGCTGCCTCACTTTGTGCCGCCTCCTCGTCGCCACCTCCGTCCGCGCCGTCCTATCATCGCCGCCTTCGTCGTCCCCGCCGCCACTGGCCTCCGCCGCCCCAGCCTCCTCCTCGTCCACATTACCACTCCGCCACCCCAGCCACCATCGCCCGCCGCCCCGTTGTGACCTCCGACCCTTTTTTGAAATTTTTTTAGTTAGACAATTAGTATGATTAGTAAAAAATCAGAAGGAAATTATTATTATTAGTAGAAAATCAGTAGGAAATTACTGTTAATTAGTTGAAAATCAGTAGGAAATTACTATGATTAGTAGAAAACCAGTATAATTTAGTTTGGATGCTTAGTATAATTTTTTATACATTTTGTATAACTTTTAGAAATTACTATGTTTTATTATAAATGATTCAAAAATTAGTAGAGATTTGTAGAAATGCTTAAGACTTATTTAGTATAAGTGCTTAGTATAATTTTGTATACATTTAGTATAATTTTAAGTACATTACTATGATTTAGTACAAATGCTTTGAAAATTAGTAGAAATTAGTAGAAATTTGCTAGAAATTCTTACAAATTTGAAGAAATTTGGTAGAAATGTTTAGAAATTAGAAGAAATTTGGTAGAAATTCTTAGAAATCTTTAGAAACACTTCAAATTTGGTAAAATTTAGTAGGAATTAGTAGAAACTTGTACAAACACTTCAAATTTGGTAGAAATTCTTAGAATTTAGTAGAAATTTGTAGAAACACTTCATGTAGGATTCATTCAAGATATTTCGTGTAAGTTTCATTCTAGACTTTCATGTAACATTCTTGTAAGTTTTCATGTATGTTTCATTCAAGACATTTCATGTAAGTTTCATTCAAGACATTCATGTAAATTTCTTGTGTACATTTCATGTGTACGTTTCTTGTGTACTTTTCAATCACTTTGTTTTTTCTCATGGTTGTTCTATGATTTCATGTATATACCTTAACGTACATGTAACTATGATTTCATCTGTGTTTAAAGTAGCTGAGATGGCAGACGATGAGACCGCAAGCTATCTAATGGAGCAGATTATTGCTGGTGGTATTGGCTTCAACCTTCCCGTAACGTACACCGATGAAGAGGGTCCGGCAATGGCAATGAAGAGCGTGAGCCCTAGCAAAACCTTGCTGTGACGGAAAGTTCTGGCGAGGTATATATCATTTACATTGTTTTATCACATCTATAATGTCTTATTTGTTATTACTATGTACTAATTAACGAATCTTAAACTATTAGCCCTCTTGATCGATGAACCGTTAGAAGCCCCGAGGTCGTACAGAGGTGATGGATGAAAGGCTTATCATCATGGAAGTCATAGAAGTGGGCAAGCCGATTGCTCCCGAAAACATGGCAAAATAGTACGTGAGTCAGATTGGGATAATCGTAAGGGACAACATGCCCATCAACATCAGGGAATGGAGGGGCAAAAGTACTAATCCATATGCACTCCCGGATAGAGAAAAGGAAATGCTGTGGTTAGATGTGAAGAAACATTTCACATTTCCCGAAGGATGTAATGAAGATGATGTGAAATCGTCGATGCTGAAGAAGATGGTCACACAATTCCAGACATTCAAGAAGATGCTGGATGCCACCTTCATCAAGAAGGGCCGGACTCCGGATATGAACGAGTGGCTGAAGTTGAGGGACCACTGGGAGGCTTTTGTTGAATACAAAACGAGTGAAGACGGTGCGAATAAGGTTCCCACCAATGTTGCAAATGCTGGCAAGAAGGAGTACTATCATCGCCTAGGCTAAGGTGGTTACAACACTACAATTCCTAGATGGCGCAAGATGGAACAAGACTAGATCAATTGGGGTATCATACCAGCAACTCTTGAATGGCCCAATTGATCGAAAAATTGGTATTACACTCATAGAGGCAACCTGAGCTAAGAGGATGGGACACTGATCTTCAATGAGACAATACGTTAGAAGGCCGAAAGGTTATCAAGAACATTGAAGATGCTAAGGCTGGGAGGTTGAAGGTGGACTGAGAGAATGATGAGCTGACATTGGCCCTCGGGAATCCCAAGCACCCAGGACGTTGCTGAGGATACGGGGTCATTCCGTGGAACTTCGCTTTCCAAGGTGACATGGACTCATACAGAAGCCGCAAGCGAAGAAAGCAACAACAAGAGGAGAGGTGGTGGCGCATGTTAGAATCCAAAGTGCATTCACAAGAAGTAAGAATGCAGGAGAAAATCAATCGTCGAGTGGCCTTGGCAGTTGCAGAGTTGGCCCAATCTGGAGCACTGCTAGATCCAAACGTCGCCAGCCCTTCTCAACGCCTCGAGAGCAACTGTGCTTCTACAGGGGTCCCCGATCCACAAACGCCATGATTACCCATGGACGAGCAATGGTTCCCTATGGATGTCATCATGCAACACACCTCATGTGAGCTGCATAAACCGGTCGGCAACATCACCATTAAGGTATACTTATACATAATATTTATGCAATCTTCTCAATCCATCCACACCTCGGGAGTTTAATAACTTCTTTATTTCTGCTATATGTACAGGTGGTATACGGGAGTGCCTTACGAATCCTGCCAGGGTAGACAATCCATGGTATAGAGATTTCACCTAGCTACGCCAGCGTCGGCCTAGAGCAGCTCATTGATAGCCAATATAAAGGCATAGAGCTCGACCTCCTAGGAGGCGATGGGGAAAGGACACTAGAAGATGCGCTTCATGGGATCATTCTATGGTGCAAATACTACATCATCATCCCTGGCATGGAGGCATCACCGCTCCCTATAGATCCCCAGCAGCGACCATCTCCTCAAAGCTCAAGACTGTCATCTCCACTACGGCCTGCTCTAGGACCGTCATCTCCAGCACAACCTGCTCCAAGACTGTCATCACCATTGGGACTGTTGCTTCCTACTCGATCACAGTCTCCATCTCCAGCACATCCTGGTGGTGCGAGCAATGACGACAACAACACCCCTCCCTGATCACCATCGCTAAGACTAAGAGCCGCATCGAGTAAGGAACCTGCAGCCCCACTTAAGAAGTCATGACCACCGCCTCCCAAGCTAAGACAGAGAAAGAAAAAAACAAAGGAGCCTGAATTGACTCCTGAGGAACGCAGGGAGGCAATGACTCATGAAGAACACTAGGCCCAAACCAAAGAAGAATGCAGGCAGTGGTTTAAGAAAATGGCCGAAGAAAGAAAAGCAAAGGTGATGGAGCCACTGCTAGTAGATCGAAGATAATTAAATTTTTTTATAAAGATGTCAGAAGAAGCCAAGAAGATGTTTCCACCACTATCGAACTACGGCCGGACGTTAGTCAAGGCTCATGAGAGGCAAAAAAGGAAATGAAAGTCGTCTTCAAGGGGTAGTGTCCCCCACCTAAGCCATCTACCAGAAAAAGATGCTCAAAAGATAGCAGCAATGCCCTTGGATCAACAAGAACAAGTAGTGAAATTCATCCAAGAAATAGGAATGTCCCTTTCTGAATGTCTAGGGCAAAGTGAGCTGCCAGCTGCACCGCCAATTGAACCAAAATGGACCTTTGAGCTAGGCAAGTCTCTGGTAAGGCCTGAGTTGGTACGGAAGCTATCAACAAAAATGTACGAATTCCATGAATGTTACATGAAGCAGTCCTCCATTTGACATGGAAATGTTCGGCCTTAAGGTAAAATCGATAGATTTTTTTGGCGAAGGTGAGAAAGTCCTATGGCTAGAATTCAAGGATATATATAAAGTGTACCGTCATGATACCCTTGACATCTCTCGCATCAACGCCTGGGCTTTGTAAGTGTCCGTGTATATATATATATATATATATAATTATGTAAATTTTGGCTCATACCATTATTTTTTGTGCGTGCGTCACCCTACTAACTTCGTCTTCCATTTTATGTAGGATGCTAATTCAGACGTACTGACCAGAAGCGTACTTCGATGTTGGCTTCATGGATCCATCCCAAGTTAACCAAGACCAGATATGGGATTTTTCAAAGCAAACGTTGATGGAAGTATACAATTTCCTGGACAAACAAAATTACAATGAATACATACTACTTCCATACAACTTCAAGTAAGTGTGTGTATACCGTCTATTTTTATTTTCTTTTTCCTGACCTGATTAATGTTAGTTAGCTCTAATATGAACATTTACGTACGCAGTTTCCACTGGATCCTCCTAATAATTGAGCCTGATAGAAGCCACATCACTGTCTTCGATTCGTTGAGGAAACCACTGAAGCAGTACCAAGACATTCAAGACAAGCTAGACTTGTAATAATTTTGGACTTTTATCTCTTTGCAAAAGTTTGTTTCCTAAATTTTTACCTAACACTGTATCATTCATTATTTTAATATGCAGCGTATGGGGACAATTCATCAGGAAACACAAAGGTCCATTCAAAGAAAAACTTACATGGAACACAGACTTCCCAGTACGTATGAAGTTTGCATATTTTGTATATTCTATAGTACGAATATTTCATAACTTGTTTTTTTCCTCACTGAAGTGCTTAAGATATGAACCTGGGAATAATCTATGTGGCTACTACATCTGTGAGCACATCCACAATTTTTTGGGACCCAAGGGACTAAATATGACGCCACACAACTTTAAAGTATGTAAAGTAAAACTATTGATAGTTAATTATTTTCTTACTCTTTATATTTAATTGTTCGTGTAATATTCACATATTTTTAAATTACAGATGCATAATATTCAACAAAGACTCTTGGAGAAGGAAAGAATAGGAGCAATATGCGAAGGTCTCATGGGATTCCTGGTGGATGAGGTGGTAAATCCACAAGGAGAATTTTATTACGATGGACGAAAATTAGACGCACTGAGCAGCACCACGACGGGAAGATCCAAGGAATGACCGGGACAAATTTTTGTATATATATATATATATACACTAATTGTATAAATACTATGCTAAGATTTGTATAGTATGCGAAGAATTGTATATATACTAAGAATTGTATATATAATAATTGTATAAATACAAGTTTGATTTCATTATAAAAAATAGTCTTAACTACTAAAGGGTACGTGATGCATGAAATTACAGACGCCATGCAGGCAGGCGGTTTCATGCATGCCCTTTAGTCCTAGTGGGAAAAATCAACTGGGAAAAATCAACGGGGACTAAAGGGGCCTGTCCCATGCCTAGCGTTGCAGCCCCTTTAGTCTCGGTTGGAACCAACTGGGACTAAAGGGTGTCTTTAATCCCGGTCCGGTTGAGCTATCCGGGACTAAAGACCCTCCTTTCGTCTCGATTGCTTAATCTTGGATGGATTTTTGGGAGATTTGACCCTACCAACTGGGACGAAAGGCGAGTTTTCTACTGATGTTGTTCTACTTTTCTAATTGATATACTTTTTGAAATGAGAAAACTTCCTCCATCAAAACATCCTGGCACTGGCTTTTCGCTATGTTGGTGCGCTAGGCAAAATTATGTTGGATATTAATTTTTTCTTCCTTTTATTATTGAAACTATGGCATTTTTGCATGTCGTGTTGAGCACCATGTCACATTACGCTTGAAAGCAATGGGTATACCATTTCTCACAATTGATAGCTCAAATTCAGTGCGTTGTGATAAGTCATTCAAATGGACTAAAACACGTTGTTATAAAAATATTGTAGGACAGGTGTAGTACGTGAAATATATTCCTCTGAAAGCAAGGTGACATCTGACATCGACTACAACCCGTAGGATCTGCCCTCGGCGTATAGCAATGCGACCGTCCATAGCCGCCTCGATGGATACACATCAATGGCAAGGGAGGTCCATGGCTCAGAGTACGATTTGAGCACCTAGGACCTTGACGGAGAAGTCGTCATGAGGGCGGGAGGAGGTAAGAAGCATGGCTGGTACTGGATTGGTTATAGCACAATCGACACAGCCAGTACTCCCACTCTCTCCCAGATTCGAGCAAGGAGCACGAGTTCCAGCCAAGCGATACGCCCACGGCCAGACACTACACGGTTCCAGATGGAGGCACTCCAGGTTATTTCTGTTTTAAGAATTTGTTCATTGATTTTTACATACTTTTGTGTTGCATTGTAACATTGGGATGAAATATTGTAGGCCCAGGTGGAAGAAGAAAGGAGGCAAGGATAGAGGCAGATCGGTAAACGATGGAGGCAGAGTGGCAGATGATGGAGCAGATGTTTGAGTATATGCAGGGTGTTTGTGCGAGGATGGGTCAACCTTCGCCACTGATCCCATTCCCTCCTCCTCAACCTCCTACAACTACTCCTGTGAGTCACTTCACAAACTTATAATCACCGTTTCTAGTTTATGTAGAATCAACTTACAAAGATGCTAAGATGCCTAGAAACTAGAAATAAACTAGAAACTAGAAAATAGAATGATTTATAGTTTACAAACTAGAAAGAAACTAGAATGATTTATCTCTTCTTCTTTGTCCAGAATTAATCAGCGGCATCAAACGAGCCTCATGACCCAGCATGGTCACAGTGGACACCCCGGCCTCCTCAGTGACTACTTGTGATTTTATTGGCATTTGCATTTGTGGATTACTTGTGACTACTCAATGGACACCCTTGGACTCAGTGAATTTTATTTGCATTTGTGGTTGTGAATGAACCTACTTGTGATTCTGAAGTTTATTTGCAATGTGTTGTCCATATATATCTATATGAACTGCCTGTGATGGTTATTGTGAACTATGTGTGATGCTTATAATGTTTATTATAGTGGGGTACGTTATACGTGACTGAACCATAAAAGCTGGAAATAAATGGTCACTTTGCCGAGTGTTACACTCGGCAAAGGCCTCTTTGCCGAGTGCTAGACGTAATACACTCGGCAAAGAGGACACATGACAAAAATCTGTTCATTCTAGGCAGATTTTGGCCTCTTTGCCAAGTGTCACTAGCCTCTTCGCCAAGTGCCACAGTGACACTCGGCAAAGATGCTAAGATCTGGCCCAGGAGGCGAGGCTTTGCCGGGTGTCAGTGTATGGCACTCAGCAAAGCTTGCATCTTTGCCGAGTGTTTTCTGCCGATGACACTCGGCAAAGAGACATATGTTGCCGAGTGTCTTTGTAACTGGCACTCGGCAAAGAGCCAGGTGTTGCCGAGTGTTTTTGCCAGCTGGCACTTGGCAAAGGCGGCGTCTTTGCCAAGTGTTTTTTGCGTTAGACACTCAGCAAAGCCGCCATCACCGTCTTCTCCCCGTTGCAGACTTTTTTTTTTGTTGAGAGTCGGATTTAGCACTCGGCAAACTATTTGCCGAGTGCCCGACGACAAACACTCGGCAAAGCAATGTTTACCGAGTAAATCGATGTCGAGTGATCTTTGCCGAGTGTAATAGTCGGCAAAATCTTTACCGAGTGTTTTTTGGACTTCGTCGAGTGCCCTAGGCACTCGGCAAATCTTTTGTTTTCAGTAGTGAGCGTGTACAAAGTTCCTATAGACATGAACATATATCACCACGAAATCTTTTAAACATAAATATGGTTCCACTTGCATGCATGCACACATAAACGAAAGACTGATCCACACATCAAAGCATTCAACTGAGAGATGAGCTTCGGGAAACACACCCAATAGATTATAGCTTACAACTGGCTAAGTTTTAGGGGTAGAGCTCGACGATTGACCGAACACCTAAAACTGGTATAATTTTGTACTCAGCGAAACCAGCTTCAAATATAATCTTCCTCCACTCTTGCTCATCTCTCTCAATGCCATTGACAATCATAAAAAAGAGATCATATAATACTTGTGTTTCTCTATGCTTATGATTTGAAGGCCCTGCACCAACTACGGTGTCTACTATTATCACCTTTCCACCTGCATCTCGTGGAGGTATAGCCTTCTTGCAGTTCTTTAATATCGTAACACATTCGGAGTCAACCCAGTCATGCATAACCCACTGAAATAATCAACAAAGACTTGGAGTTATTCTGGGCTCTTCTGGTGAGATTGAAACTACTAGTACTTCCTAGGATCCACATAAATGTAATTTCAGACAGTGCATAACCTCCGAACACAAGTTCAGTATAAATTATAATAGAAGTCTTACTACTTAAGGTTGAACATACTTTTTCTCAGGAACTCTTACAACAAAATGAAATGCATCCCCAAACAAAATGTAATACTAGAAGACGTACCTTGAGGAAGACTGCGTTTGCAGGTGGAATGCTCTCAAACATGTCACCAGCAATGTATTTAAGTCCGGTGCTAGCAGGAGCACTGGCTACGACGTGTGAGAGATCCCGCACACTGCAGTCTATGTGAGGGAAGGCCTTTGAGATGGCCTGTGCCGCTGCACCATGGCCCCCCGCAACATCAATGAGGGAGCTTATCCCCTGGAAAACGTAGCCACACTCTTTGATGGCAATATCCATGAGGAAGCGGCTATCGGCGACCATTCCAGCATTGAAGAGAGGGCTCATGGTTTCGTCGTGGCCGATCACATCCCACACAGTCTTTCCATGCGACATCTCAAAAAGGGTCAGATCTGGCAGCTCATGCTCAAACCAAGTGGCAAGACAGAGGAAGGGGGACACAAAAGTGTTATTGAGAATCAAGCTTAGTGTAGGAGTCAAGCTCAGAGTGCCGACAAGAAGTCGAGATGCCGGAGTGAGACCATAGACACAATCACCATCACCAGCCGAGTGCTTGGAATTGGCAATGCTGAAGATGCCGGTGACACTGAGCACGCGCATGAGTCTACGCATGCATGGTATCTTTGAGGGGTGAAGTTGGACCTTGGTGGCTATTTGGGTGATGGTGGCAGTGCCGCCATGATGATGGATTGCGTCAGCGATGCGGAGTTCCATGGCGGATTTAAGTGCCATGGACTTGATGAATGCGAATGTGCTGTGCCAGAGCTCAAGCTGAGCATCGAGCAAGGCCTGCTGATCAGTGTAGTGTTGCTTCTGGATGGATCCCATGGCACGATGTTTCCGCTTTGTTACCTTATCAGTTATGGCCTTATGGTTGGATATAGAAAAACATGTACGCTACAGCTCTATTTATAGACTTATGGTTCAGAGTTACCTTAGAACTGTATAATAACCATGTTCAGTAATTTTCTAGGTGAAAAACATACAAGTTCAATTGCAAATAAAAGAGGCCATGATTAATCCTTTTTTAATGAAAAACATCTACATGCTAAAAAATTATTGAGAACAAGGTAATTTTTTGCATGACAACAGCTTTTTAGTCTATGAAAATTATTTAATCAAACTTTAACTAAACATTTCTCGTTATTTCAATGACTAGTTATGTTTTCGAGCTAGGTAGCTAGTTCAGTCTAGCTAGATGCTGCTATTTTACTAAAGATTGCTGAATGCAATGCTGCTTTCTGTAGCAGGGATCAACATCCTCAGGAGCACGTGTTGAATTAACTATAATAAAATCTGTCGAATTTTCACTTTTCCATATCTGGCGAGCTATATCGTCGCGACGGGTTGTCCATCGGTGTCATCCATCTCACCTTCAGATTTCATGTCCCATCGCATTAGTGAACCAGCCAAGAAAAGAGCAACAGAATTATGTAATTATTGATCGATTTCAGGTATAGACTATAGCTCAAAACGTGTAACTCGAGAAAGCAACATGCAAGTCCTGCCCCCTATGTCAAACGTACGGGGTCCCTGCCGCTCTTGCTTGGATGCCGTGACATGCCAATGTGACAGTTCTCGGCTATCTGTCAGAGTTCGGCCAGGATCTCATCCATTCCTGCTCATCAAACAAATAATAAAGCGACACGACAACGGATGAGGATCTTGGATATTGCTATTATTTGGTTTCGCGTGCTACGTTCTCAAGAAGACATGAGAAAATATAGAATTATATTATCAGATAATTTAAGCCTTTATTTCCTTCCAATTTGTCTAGAGATAATATGCAAATCGTCATATAACTTTAAAAGAAGCTTATTACGCAAATCAGTTGGCAAATTCGAAAAGCTCACAATGTCACAGCAACCGGATAGTTAGACAAATATGCAGATATTTATGCTCCGTGGGCCTGATTCATACAAGTCATATTCACTTTGTGTCACTATGTTTGTTCATACGATATTCCAATCACTAATACAAATTGTGTAGTCGTCGATTTTTAATTATCCGTAGAATTTTCTCATCAAATTTCGGAAGAAATCTGTGTATTTTGAAATGAAAACCAAAGACTGACAAGAATCCCAAGGAACATAACACAAAATGAAATGTGTTTCGGTCTAATTTCATAAATAATTTAAATAAAGAAAAAATAAAGAGTAATCTCCAACCAAATGGAATCAGATTTAGCAAGAGATCTCTCTGAAAATTTGTATGAACCTAAAAGCAAATCATTGCTGACCCAACTTCGATCCATTACCATAAGGATTCTCACTCAAACTCTTGGGGAATAACAGGGTATATTCCTACTCCCCAGCTACAGGCCATCATCACTGGTGGCGAGTTTGTTGGGTCCCTTTATGCCATGGCTGTCAGCCCAACCACCTTCTTCCTCAAGCAAGAGGTAAATCATCCACTACACAGAGCTGCCATAGAAGAGAAATTATAGGTAAATACTTAAAAATTGGTGGGAAGATTTGAATGTTCAAAATGGGAAAATGATTGTACTTACGATCAACCTAACATGACAGCCATCACAAAATCGATCCGTGTTGACGGTGAAGGGACCGTGATACTCTATTAGGAGGTGAATTTAGTGTTATAAAAATTAAGGCTCCAAGCACATATAAAAACCTATTTCAATTTCTATCTAGACGTGCAAGTTTTTTATGTGTTGCTATTTCTACTACAAAAGAGTTTTGCACTCTAGGTTCCAATCCTATAAACTACACATGCAAGAATTCTAGGAAAGGTAAACATGGAATGTAAAGTGCAATATGAAATGCGGAATGTAAATGAGGTCGAGAAGGTAAACTCTTGGCACCGCGACACAACAATTTTTACCAAGGTATTGGAAAGCAAAGCTTTCCACTAATCCTCATTTTTTTTGATGACACAGGAGGGGATAGGTCCCCTACTGATTATATATTAATAAAGAGAGCTGGAAAGAAATGTTACGGACCAAAGTTTAAGAAACAAAGAAGGAAACAAAAAAGATCAAAATGGTTACACAATCTGATCTAGCCAAGACATTGTAGATTTCCAATCCTCTTTTACTCTAAGAATAACTTGAGTAAAAACCAATTTGAAAGTACTCAAATAGGACTGCACAAATTGGCTGATCCCTTTGAAAATCCAATCATTCCTGACCAACCAGATGCTCCAGCTCATAATAATGATAATTTCCATGAAAAAAGGCACCTGCAATTGCTGTTTGAAGCTTTCCAAAATATCATAGGGTTCATCCAAGAGATTGGCAAAGATGCCAAGATGAATCCAACATTCTTGCGCAAATGAGCAGCCAAGAAGAAGATGAAATAAAGTTTCTTCAACCCCATGATGACATAGAACACAGTCATATGACAGGAGGAACATGTTTTTCCTTCTAAGAATATTTCTTGTACTAAGTATGTCCTTGATAACCAACCAGAAAAAGACTTTGTGTTTGTTTTGGCATCTTGATTTCCATAACCATCTAAAAACCTGATGAATGTGTGAATGGCCTGTAAGTTGTCAATATGCCTTTGACGATGAAAGAGTGGATTCCCCCATATATAGGACCAAACACCTGGATCATTGTTTAGCACCATGCCTTCAAGGTCATGATCTAGATTAACTAGCTGATCAAAAGCTTGAGCTGAAACTGGAAGGTGAAATAATTGTTAAATGTCAACTACTTCCTTGGCTTTCTGAACTGTGATGTATGGCTTCTTGGTGAAAGAGAACAGATGGGGATATGTTTGGGCAGGAACTTTCTCTTTCTATATGTTATTCCATAGACACCATTGGTAGGAATTCCTCCACTTTTGGCTTTGTCAGCCCCAATGGTAGACCCAAATAGGTGAAGGGTAGAACACCTCTAGAGCAACCAAAAAGCTAAGATAAAAACTGAAGCCTTTCATCTGAAACATTACTGGGCACCATCATGGATTTGGAATAATTCACCTTTAGGCCTGTGGAGATAGCAAAGGACTGCACAATGTCCTTGAGTATTTGAAGTTGTCATGGACAGGCTTCCATGATAATTCATGTGTCATCAACATATTGCAGAATGGGAAAGTCCTGACTATGTAAGAGAGGGATGGGTAAACTTATCAACCCTTGACTCTTGGCAATATTACGAAGGGATTGTAAAAGATCAGCTGCCAGGACAAAAAGTAGAGGGGAGAGGGGGTCTCCTTGGCGCACCCCTCTTTTCTAATGAAAAGTCTACCCTGGGACTTCATTTAATAAGACTGAAGAAGTGCCTGAATTGAATATTTGTTGCATCCATCCTAACCAAACAGTCCCAAAACCTTTATGTTTCATAATAGTCAACATTGCTTCATGTTCCACTCTATCAAAAGCTTTTTCAAAATCCAGTTTAAGGATGACAATCTCTTTCTCGGATATGTGACATAAATGCAAATACTCAAATGCCCAAGCCAAGCAATCCTGAATAGTCCTTGTTTTGATGAAACCATGTTGGTTTTTGTGAATAAGCTCCATAATAACTTTCTGCAGCCTGTTTGCTAATAGTTTTGTAAGGAGCTTCATGGAGATGTTAAGCAGGGAGATTGGCCTAAAGTCTGACACCTTGCAAACCCCATCCACCTTAGGAAGTAGAGTGATGAAAGAGCCATTGATACTTTGAAGGCAAATGTTTCCTGAATGGAAAGTTGTGCATAAGTCATAGAAGTCCTGTTTAATTATTGGCCAGCACTTCCTCACAAAGTTTGTATTGAAACTATCTAGGCTAGGAGCTTTATCTGAAGGCATATTTTGGATTACAGAATCTATCTCTTCAGCAGTAAATGCCTCTTCTAAGCATTGGAGGCTGTTTGCTGCTTGGAGTAGCTGTTCTAGATTAAAAACCATGGGATGAGGATCTGATGAACCTAGTATGTCTTTATAAGCTTCCCATAAAATTAGTTCTTTTGCCCGATGTTGTGATTGAGGAATACCATGAGTGTCTTCTAAACTTGTAATGAAATTTCTTCTGTACTTTATGGTGGCATTGGCATGGAGAAGTTTGGTGTCCTCATCACCAAATTTGACCCATTTAATGTTTCCTCTTTACTTCCAATATATTTTCTGCTGCTGCAATAGGGATACCAATTTTTTAGCTAGAACTGGCTTAAAGCTCCATTCTATAAGAGTTAGGTCTCTGCATTCCTCAATTAGTTCCAGAAAGGTGAGAATGAGTTTGATAATGGAAATGTTTGTCTTGAGGTTGGAAATTTACTTTTTCCATGCCCTTAGGACTCTCCTTAGGTTCCTGCACTTTGCAGTGATTACCTTTGCTTTGTTTGAGTGATTGACAGGAATGGACTACCCACTTGCTACAACATTCATAAACTGCTCATGTTCCATCAAATAATTTTCAAATCTGAAGATGTTACCCTTTGGTATGTCTGTGCAAACACTTATAATACATGGGGAGTGATCTGAAGTTTCCATAACTAGAGGATGTGCTGTGATGTTAGGATATGTTAAGGTCCAGGAGTTTGATGTGAAAAACTAATCCAATCTTTCTAACAATGGGGACTGCTGTTTATTGGACCATGTGAACTGTTTGAGTTGTAAAGGGATTTCAATGAGGCTAAGAGCACTGATAGCTTCCTTGAACATGAACATTTCATTATAATCACCTCCAGGCCTATTTCTATTTGAGGGATCTCTCATTAAATTGAAGTCACCCAAGACCATCCAATTTATATCTTCTAGCATCTGAACATGAAAGCTCTTTTCTCTTCTGAAGTACAAGGGACATAAACGTTGGTAAGTACCCAATCACTCCCAGTTATTTTGGAAATGAACTGAACAGAGATGGCAAAAGCATTCCTGAAGACTAATTGACCCTCAAAGCAGATTTCCATATAATTGCTATGCCACCAGAGGCTCCTTGAGAGGGCAAATATTCAAAATGATCAAAGGACAAAGGGTAAAATTTTCTGACAAATTGAGAATCTAAATGTTCTCTCTTGGTTTCTTGTAAGCACAGAATATCACATTGGCTTTCAATAATTTTATCCCTAACAGAATTCCATTTCATATCTGAATTGATTCCCGTATTATTCTAGCACATAATTTTCCAAGTTCTTTTACTATTCATGTTTTAAACAAGATTATCATAGAAGACTTAAACATCCAGTGACTAGCACTGATGTTGAAACACAAAGTCACTTTGGGAAAACCATGACAGTAATTCCCCACAAAAAATACAGATTCAACAGAAACAAGATAAACTATCTAGAAGGTCTTTCTTATGAAACATAACCTGGTGAGCAAAAGAATGGTCCCCTCATGAAGACCAACTGTGACAGCTCGAGTAATTAAGAACATAAATCAAATAATCAACAGGGTGATTAAGAAGCAAATCAAAGCTAAATCCAATTTGCTAAGAGTTAAGGTCCAAAAATACCTCAGTTTTCGAACCAAGTGTTAAAAACTCCCTCCTGTTGAGAATAACTTGTGAAGCAAATAAAAATAATTTTTAAAGAAGAACTTGAATTTTGGCCAATATAAAAGTGGTATAACTTTTCAAGTTGAACACCTTCCACTCACAGTGCTTCTTCTAATTTTGAGCAGAGGATGTTCCAAAATCGAGTAGACGATCGGTCAAATTTCAAATCTAATTCCAAAATAGCTTCAACTGACGTTCCACCAAAGGTCCTACCATCCTATCTCCAACTTCGTCGAGCTTCTCCTTGTTGATCTTTATAAAAGTCATAGCACATACCTTGTTCCCGAACCTTCACTTTTGGAAATCAAACCGCGTAGTTCGAACTTGGTGTGAAAACACATGTTATACATGACACCTTCATCATGACACGCATCACGAGCATCATCATGCATAATTAAGCATCATGAACATCTTTTGTGCATAGTTGGCCATCATGAGCATCATTTGTGCATAAATGAATGTTTTGGCCATGAGTTGTTGAGTGCCCAGAAATTCGTCTTTTATTGGTGAAAAATCAAATTTGTGAAGGAATCCCAATTTGTTCTATACAACTGTGCCTCCAATTATGTTATTAAAATACTAGACATCATTTAGTGATTTTACAATATTTTTACCAAATTTTTCAGAGATGTTTTCTTGGGTTAAAAATTCACTTAAAGTTCAATTTTAGCTGTTTTGTTTTGACGATTGTGTGCAAACCATAAAAGCTTTTGAGTTGATTCTTGTTGCATTGGATTCTTGGTGATTTTTTCTTTCCAACGAGTATTTTTGGAGAATTTTTTGACACCGATAACTAGGTCGTTTAAGGGGTCAAAGTTGGCACATTTTATTTCTCCGCGGGCCCACGCGTCAGTCATCTTCAACCTCTGTCCAGCCACCTGCACGCCTCCCCTTGGCCGGCACAGACATCGAGGATGGCCATTGGGCGCCTCCGGCCACGCCAGCAGGCCCCTCTCCACCCATAGGTCCGCCAAGCATCTCCCATGTGCTCTCCCTTCCTCCCCACGCCACTCCTCGCGCTCCATTGGGCAAGCTTCCGTGCACCCGCCATGGCCGCCACATGGCCGGCGGCCACTAGCAGCCCCTCCCCTCCAATCCTCACGCCCGGTGCTGTGTCACCTCGCCCGTGCTTATCCTCTCCGCTCCCCCTCCTATATAAAGCCCCCAACCCTCCCCTTCCTCCATTGCCAGTACAAGCTCCAAGTTTTCCCCAAACTTTGCTGCCCAAATCCGTTGCCATGGTCGAGTTCCGGCTAGATTCCTCGCAGCCACGGCGCCTCCTCGACGTCGCGATTCCATTTAGCTACTTCCCGGTCGTCCTCCCTCGCCGGACGACCCTCCCCACGGCGAGCTCCCCCACCCCCATCCGCTACCTTCTGGAAGTTCCTGTTGTGCTGCTCCTCCTCGTCGCCAGGCCCTTCTGGTGAGCCTCCTGGCCCCCGTGCGCCACCCCTCTCCCTCCCCAAGCCGCCCCTTCTCTTTCCCCCACCTTCGGCCCCAAGTCCATGGCCAGCCGTGCCTGTGTTGTGTGCTGTTGGTGCGTGGGGGGCTTCATTGGAGAAGAAGAAGGAAGTGTAGGGGGTTATGGGGAAGTTTCAGGGACGTTTGTGCAATTAAACCGTAGACCCACGGGGTAGATCGTAAGATCGTCTCGGTTTTGTTTATTTTCTAGATCTAAAAAGGCTGAAACTTTAAAAATTCATAGTAAATTGTAGAAAAATCGTAAAATATCAAATGAGGACTTTTTGGAATCCTTGAGAGAAGAATTACATATTAGAGTTATAATATGATGTGTTTTAGTAGAAATTTCTGATGTTTTCATTTATTCTTTCAAAGTGCTTTTAGAAATCCTTTTAAATTGTTAGATGCACATCTTGAGTTATAGAAGTCCAAAACTTGTGATTCCAGTTGTGTTGGTCTTGTGATGACACCCTATAGCTAATAAAAATATTAAACATGTTAGTTGTGTACTGTCTTTAACATGTTTTGATTTAATCTTGATAAATAGGCAAATTCTAGCTTGCCGTGCTTATCATTTTCATATCTAAAGTTGTGGTGCTCCAATCGTTGTGAAATTTTTATGGTAGGCTATATGTGGTGCTCGGGAGCTGTGGTAAACATTTTATACTGATTGGTGCATGTATGACTGAGTTATTGAGTTAACTTGTTTATTGCTTCATAAATGGTTTTAAATAAGTTATAACTTTTATGTAGGTGTAAAAATGGGAAATGTGGTTCCAATACCTTTTTATGATGTTGTTCTACCATAATAACATATAAAATGGCTATATGTTTATAGAAAATAATGATCTTTAGATTTATCTTACTTTTACATGCTTTCTTGCAAGAGCATTTTGTCTTTTTCATAGAAACTAAATTATACCACTTGAGCATATGAGATTTATACAGTAGCCATATTTTGATAACATCTATCATCCATAAAAATCTCAGCTCCCAATGAGATGTTTGCCACATCACTTATAATTAATATATATGGTTACTATATAATTGGATGATGAAAGTTTGCTAGTAGATGCATATACTTAGGTCATGTGAACCTTTTAATCATTGTTTTTGAGGGGTACATATGATTCTAAGTTATAATAAGTAGTGGTTAAGCTTTGAATATGACTCATATGTATGCTCTCATGTTAATATAACAACTACTTATATAAGTTCTTCACCTTTGCTTTGATTCTTGCTTAAGGTATTTAGGGTGTTCCATGTTACCTAAAGCTAACGCTATTTAACTATGTCTATAGTATTTATGAGCTATGTATTTAACTTATGCATATGTTACCTTGTTAAAGAAATAAATGAAGAACCTTGTTACATATGTGCTGAAATGGCTGCTAGAGTAGTTTCTGTTGTGGCAATATTTTCGTGATGCAAATGATATTTTCTGCAAATATGGTGAATATAAAAGTTGTGGGTAACTTCATAATATACCTTGTGTCAAATTTTCATGACCATAATTCTGATGGTTTAGGAGCTATAGATTTTATAAGTTCATTGTCAGGTTTTGCATGCTCTATGTATAGGTCTGAATGATTGCATTGTTTGACTTAGCTAAGATTTGAATAATATCTTGGAGATCATATAAGAAGTGTAGGGTTTTTCATGATCCTTCCAAATTGTTAAAGATCACCCCTTTTGGTGGTTTAAATCTCCAGTTATGAGCTTGTGAAGTGGAATGGCAGAATCTGTCCTAATCTGGACAAAGATGTCTTCTTTCTGATGTTTGACCTGGTTAACTTTGGTTTTAGCTTGTGGTGTTTACAATAAAGTTGTGCATGGTTTGTTAAGCTTTCTAAAAAGTCTAGAACCACCTTGTTCTGAAAGTTATAACTCCAGATATGGCTGTCTAAAGTTTAATATCAAAATCTGTCCACGTTTGGACAGATTTGATTCTTTGTGTTGTGTAGTCTTGTCAACTATTGAATCATCTTTATATTACAATAATAAAGTTATAGATAACTTACTGAGGTTTCTACCAAGCTAATAATCATGGTTGTTGGAGGTCTAGAACTCTAGATATGCATCTGTGAAGTTCGTGTCAGTTTTCTGTCCTTGTTTGTACAAATATGCTCATTGGTGTGTTTTCACCTTGTTATTTGTTGAATCAGCTTTTGATGTGAGTAGAAAAGTTTTATATAACTTACTTAACTTTACATAAAGTCTAGTATTACCCTTGTTGGATGCTTATATCTCTAGTTATGGTTAAAACAAGTGACTACTATGCTGCTGTCCAGATTCGGTGTATGTGCTTAAGTTATTAGCTTTAACTTGACACTGCCTTGTATGTTTGTTAGTTAGCTCATATCACTACTAGAGTTAAATTGATCTACTTGAAAATCTTATAAATGTGTTATATAATGTTGGTCAAGCACTTAACTAATAAATGTTCATGTATACATGTTGCTACGAAATCACCTTGCTGCATAGCTTGCTAGAACCTTAGTGATGTTGGTGTGTGACTTGCTTATGTATGAGTGGTTTAAAAACAAATGTAATATACTTTTATCACCTTCAACTTGCTGGTTGTGTGATGCACTTATATATGCCATGTTGATAAGCACCATCACCCTAGTTCTTGTATGATGCTAGGCTTAATTAGCTCTTGATTGTTAAATGATTCAATAGCTTGACTTGAGTTAACTAGTGTGCCGTGCTTGTTAGGCTTGCTATCTCTATGGAGACTTGAGTGATAGTTAGTTAAATAACTTGCTCTCTAAGTGCTTATATCTTGTGGTGTAACCTTGTGCGTGTCCCGAATGCTTTTGTGTGATGCATCTCTTTTCACTGTTCTTCGTATTCATGCTCTTGCATCTTGCATCTCATCTAGATACGCTAGATAAACCACGTGAAGGATGTGATGATGGAACCGAACCCGAAGACGGTGTATGGTGGAGCTATCTCAAAGATGGAAGGACTAAGCATGTGCCGTGGTTTCCAAGCAAACCCCGGTGCATGAATTCCCTATTTTACTTTTATGCCAATTACAATGCGTATGATTGTGCATTTACGTTTGTAGGAGTTGATTGAAACCGTAGATGCATGAACTTAGTACCTTGATCTGAATACTAGTTGCTAAGGTTGAGTAGTTGCAATGCTTAATAGGTCTCGGTAAAAGCGAGTGATTTCCTGTCACTCGCGAGTTATAGGAGTTGAATGTTTTATTTATGTTGCAACTATAAGGACGACGGACGGGGTCGGGCTTATGTTCGATACTTGGTGGTTTGCCCCGTCTGTCTAAATGAAATTGGACTAAGGTCGAAACGTGTCGGCGTTCGTGATTAAGTGTTTGAAAGTACTAATCTCATACCTAGTATGGGATGGGGAAGCCAAGTACCTGATTGAACTGGGATGTGGCTTACACTCCTGCTGTCCTTGGAATGTCATTCCCATGGTGCATCATGTGGGTGCAATGGCGGTCACAGTACGGTAGAGACCGGGACTGTGGAGCATTGCATGCCAAAGGCAGTTTGGCCCTGACACGTGCCTAAGGGATCAATAGGGACGGCTGACAAATGAAGCGACCCTTCGTGGTGCGCGGATGTCGTGAGATTAGGTTCGCCATGCATGGCTAATAAATTCGAATCGATTCGTCTGCCTCTCACAGTTTGGGACTACTTGATCGCTATTCTGCACTGAGTTAAGATGGAACATGATGATGATATTAATCTTGATATTTGTTCTTTAATTGTTTGGAAACTATGCTTGCCTAGTATAAGTTGCTAATCTAGACTGGTTAATGAATTTAGAACTTGAGCTAAAATATTGAAAGTAAGGACCAACTTTAGTCGCTTTTGGCAAAAACAAACCCACCGCCAAAAAGCCTTGCATCTCTAGGAGTCGGTGGAGTAGTTACCACCTGACGGGTATGCCTTGTTGAGTATTAGTATACTCAGCCTTGCTTGTGGCTTCTTTTTCAGGTGTGATTGCTGGTGTTGTCTTGTTTGGGACTCATCCTCGGTCGGTGAGGATAGGGATCATTGATGTCATGATCGGCTTCGTCATGATATCGTGTATCGATGTTTAGCTTCCGCTTGATTTACTTCTTGTTGCTTACAACCTTGCAAATTCGGTCTGAATTTCGAAAACTCTGATGTAATAAAATGTTGAACTATGTTATTGTGATGAGAATGTTGTAATCTCTGTGCCCACTCACCCTCGTGTGAGCAATGCTTCTCGATCCTGAGTAAGTGGTTTATCGGATGAAATCCGACGGACGACCATGTTGACTTTCTTAAAGTGCATGATCGCGTGTCAGGCGACTTAAGTGCATTTTAGTCAGGTTAATTTGGGCGGTTCCGCCACACCAACCCAATTGCTTCTTGGGCTTTTTCTTGGAAATCTTCTGGATATCAGCATCATCTTTAGTAGGATCAGACTTCTTCTTGGCTAGCTTCTTACCACCAAGGGGAGCTATTGCCTTCTTATTCGGAGCAACTGAAGTCAATTTCGTTAGATCCACTTTACAAAAGGATTCCTCAAGATTTCTGATAACAAAAGGAGTGAGTATGGGAGGGCTGACTGAACACCCAATGCAGTTTTGATTTTTGCATCCTGCAGCTTTAAAACCTTGGTTTTGAGATTGATATCTCTTGCTTCTTCTAAGATCTTCCTCAGAGATTACCTTGTCAACAATTTTAAGATTGGCAGCTTGTTGCAGTAAATTTTTTGAGCAAGGCCCAGGAGAAGAGGAGACCTTTTGCAGCATGGCTTCCATGGGTGTCCCTAGAGATAGCTCTTTGACAGAGAAAAACTCTGAATGAGAAGCATCAGCCGTATCAAGAGTTGGCTCAGGTGTAGTTTGATATTGTTTAGCTGAACTTGCAATATTGCCCAATGGAGTACCCTCAAAGATTATTTCTTTCCATTTATCTATTGAACTTAACAGTTGCTGGTAGGTAACATAACAGCAAATACTATCAAAGGAACAAAACTGAGAGGGTTAAGGAGCTGTGTAGTGAAAATTTCTAACCAAAGATGAGGAATATCAACCCTCTGAGATGTCATGCCTAGAGAAAAGTGCCTTGCCCACTGTCTCACTACTTCAGGATTGGATTTAGAAGTCGGAAATGGCTGCATAAGAGTTCTTGAGGTGAAAATAGGATCTTGACTAGGCTCCAGTATTTCAACAAAGCACAGCTGCATATTGTTATTATCAAAGCCATGCTGCTGTTGATCAACATTGTTGTTATCTTCCCCCATCAGCTCATGCTCCTGAATATCTTCCTAAATGAAATGCATAGGCTGACCATTGTTTTGTGGAATAAAGACCTCCACCTGTATCCCCTCTACACCTTTATTTATCTCTGGAGCATTAGCATTGGAGCTATCTGATGAATGAGTTGCATCAATGACTTGAGCAGGCTGTATAGGATCTTCAGCTTCTAAATCTTCAGCAACCTGAATGAGGTTATTAAGGCCTCCCATGTCATCATCAACATCCATGTTTAGATCAAAATCCAGGGCATTGCCAGGTCATTGACTTCCAGGAAGTCATTTGCAAGAGGTTGTGGAGCTGGTTGAGGATCATTCTGTGTTGCTGGCCCTTGAGGATTGACTGGAGGCCCCATGAAGGGGGGCATCATCCTGAGCTTCAGGCCCATCTAGCCAAAGACCCCATAGGGGTGCAGGCCCATGATTAGCATTCAAATTATTGCCATGACCATCATTAGCAGGACCTGCATTAGAAGGCTGCCCATAACCAAAGAAATCAAACAAGTTTGGCTCAACATCTTTAGGTGGCTGATCTTAATCTCCAGGAGCACCTCCTAACATTCTATATTGCAGAATCTCACACTGTGCTATCCAGGAATCCCCTTCAAACCTCCCCTTCAGAACACAGAATGAACCAAGGGATTTCTGAATGATCAACTACCCTTGCTTTGACAACTATTCTGGCTAGATTATTTGGATCTTCTTCCGAAACTAGCAGTTTACCAAGTTCAGCAATGGTTTTTTCTATGTGTGATCTGGACCAGAAATCAATATTAAACCAAAGCAGCATCAGCCAAACTTGACAGTTCATGGTAATTGTTTCATTGTTACAACCTCTATTATGCTCGGCAAAGGAGATCCTATACTATCCAAAATCATTGGGGCTACCACCAATCAAGAAATCCCTATCATCCACAAAATTGAAACGCACGTAGGCTTGACCATAAGGGCAGGGTTGAATTGAGTGAAAGTCCACACGGCAACGATTGTGCAAGAAGTCATCTAATAGGTCTCTGATACACTAGAAAGATACCTGTTGCTCTGGCAGAGGTTCAGTGATTGCCACATCATAGTTGTACCGTCGTGGACCATCAAGAACCACCCTAGTCATCGGCTTCCTGAACCCCACCAGCTGGCAATGACATCCTCTAGGCATTAATGGAGCAGGGTCGATGAACCTGTAGGCCATGAATGATTCTGGGCAAGGCTCATTTCTTGCATGAAGGGAACTGTAGCACTGGGGTTTTCTATGGCACAATGCGGGGGAGGGCACGAAGCAAGAGGGCTCGAAGGAGGTGCAGGAGGATGGACTGCAGGAGGAACAGGGGACTCTCTAGGAAGGCAAGGAGGAGAACTTGGCGAACAGGGTGGTGACGATGGCACTGATGTCGGCAGGGAAGGTGAAACGCATTCTCCGATCTCCACGCTGCACTTCCATGTTATTGTAATAGGTGGTTCTGATGAAATGCAACCCAAAACATGATGACCCATCTCTTAGAGAGAGCTGAACATAGGGGCTTCACAACTGTTGGACCCATCAGTCATAGGTGCGCATCTAGTAAACCATCTGTCAACATTTTGCCCAACCCAATTTGCCAGCAGAATTGCAAAGGTGAAGCTCCTATCGTGAGAGAGGCCCGAAAACTGAGGTGGGAATCGGCAATAAGTAGAAATGTGGCCCAGGCGGAAACAAAGCCCACACCTGACAGGCCTGGTGTATTTGGGCCGAGAGTGTACGGTGGAGAGACATCGCGTACAATGCAAATGGCCCACAAGATGAGTAACTGCTCCATTCAAAGATGGTGCCCAAACTGAATGCTCCATATTTGTAGCCCTTCTTTAAACCCCACCATCATTGAGCCCTAAATTAAGGCTCAAATCAATATCCAAAACTGTAGAATTCAAATTTGAAGAATTTGAGAATTCCGTGTTCTTCGCAGAAATTAGAGATCCAAGAACAATAGAAGAATGTTGACGGCCAAGATGATGGAAGACTGAAATATGAGGAACCTGATCTTGCTGCTAAAAGGCCCTTTTGGATTCCCTAATCGGTATAGAATTTGCCCCAGTTAGAGGACTGCCGGCAGGACTAGCTGTTTGGACTGGCACCCATTTGCTGGATTTCTTGGACCCAACATGATGCCATGGAAAATGAGTGCCTTGAGCCTCTGCAATCACTTGCTGTGCACAATGCAGACCTCGATCATTCCAAAGATTGAAATCCACTTTGAATTGCTCACATTGAAAAAAACCCAATTTGTATACAAGCAAGCCAACTTCTTTAGGTGAGACTCTAAATTGGTAAACCCAATCATGAACCTCCAAGGGGGCAAACTGAGAGGCAGACCCTCCAAGCACCGATTGAAGGAGAAAACCAACACTGTCTTGAGACAATTTCAACCTCGATCGAGGGAAAGAAGCTAGCAGCAAAAAGCTTGGAACCTCAACTGAAGGAGGCGATGAGACTTTGGCACCAAGAAGGGAGCGTACCTTTGCTGAAAAGTTATGGCCCTAGCGTAGATCAATGTTTGGAGCCATTGTAATCTGAAAATAATTTCTTCTTCAAACACTTCATTGTATTTGCATGCTCCAACTTACTTCATCGGACATCAATGCTACGTCAATTGCGAGAAGGCGGTTATAGGACTTTTATCCCTGCAAAAATTTACATGCATAAGGAAACTTTCAATTGCTTGAATTCTTGACACTGAATGACTGAATAATAAATAAATTAACACAAGTTGCAGAAACAACAAGATTCACACAAGCATGTTTATCCATGTGTTAGCACAAAAATGCAGTTGATGCCGTCAGCTCAGATAAAATTAGATGTAATAGTTCTAACAACTAAAAAAAATCTGACAGTGGTAGAGCAGAGATCTCCAGCCTCCAGGTGTTGCAATTTCTAACATACAGGCCTCAATTGCAATTTCACCACCTGTACATGTTCAGTAGTACTGACCCCCACTGAAACCGATCATCAGGAGTCAAGCTGCCCTGCCACCAACTTTCTTTACCCATGAATTAGACATCACCCCTGATACAATCAAATCATGCAGTCCAATAGTCCATACACCATACACATGAAAATGCAATCCATTACTCTCTCTCTTTTCCTATCTTCTTTTTTTCAATTAAACTGTTGCAGATAAGAATATTCAGACATTCAGTCGTATAACCTTTTAAAATGGCACAGCCAACCTAAGCAGCAGGCAGGTCTTATTAACAGGAATATCACCACTTTGCTAACGTTCTGAAGATTAACTTGACATCAGAAGTTCCAGATGTCAACTACCCATTCAAATTCTCATAGGCTGTTATTTTAAAGATTCATTAGAAGGCATAAGGCTGTTATTTAGCATTTTGTACCTAGCAGAAGATGCATAAAAAACAGAACAAATAAGACATGCCCCATGGTCTCCTCTTTCTGACAGAGGTAGAGCAGAGAAGGATCTAACACTAGACAGCAAGAAGAATCTAACAAATCTACTGAGAAACTATCACTGCATCCAACAGGTAATATACTTGATAATTTTTTTTCAACCATGACCTAACAGACATAGCTAAGGACAAGGAAGAAACGATTCAAGATAGCAGGCAAAACGAACTGAAGGACATATGGTTCTTTAGATGAAGATGATAGCAGGCAAAACGAACTTGAGGAGATCCCGCGCCACCACCGCTGCTTCTCCGCTTGCCAATCATGGAAACGCACTCAGCCGGTCGCCAGCGCCACGATGGTGGCGGATCAAGGTGAGGGCGATGGGCTTGGGCGACGGATCGAGGCGAATCAATCAGTTGGGTACTAGAGGAAAATGATTAGGGTTAGATTAGAGTTACCATCACATAGCGGCCGCGCGGATCCAGATGCCATAGCCCGCCGCCGCAGTGATGGTATGATCCACCGCCGTTCACACTGTGGAGAAGATAGAGGAGATGGGCGGTTAAGGAGAAAAAGAGATAAGGTTGTTTGGCGGGGCATTTTCAATTTCGGTGGGGAGTTTGGTCGCCAAAAATTTTAGCCATATAGCGAAACATGCTCTATTTCTCAAAATGGTATAAATTATTTGAAGATTATTTAAAAATTTATAATAATTTTGAAAATTGGACATACATAGGTAAAGACATGTTGTACATTCAAAATAAATTACAGGAGCAAAATAATTCATATTTTGTGTGAAATGGAAAAGGCAAATCAAGGTTATAATATTTTTATTGAGTTTGAATGAATTCCAAAATTATGTTACTGCAAAAAAGTTGAAGTTATGCGTTGTACTTAGACAAAACATATGAAATTCAGCTATTAATTAGCTTAAACCTTAGTAATACATAGAGTGGTTATGAGGATGTGCTCTCAAATGAACACTATATCAAGCATATGGTTACCTCGTTCTCAATTAAACCAGATAAAATTAATTAATAGTCACATTGAATCTTGCTAGAGAGAAGATTGTTGACTATAAACACGTGATCTCAATAAGCAGCAAATGGAGGAAGTTACGGCACTTTAATTTCTTGATGAAACTTTTTTCGTGTATGTAACAAGGATATATATTGGTCGGCAACAAAATTTAATACTTTTCTAGAAAAGATTTGTGTGTTTTTTAAAATAAAAACAATTAAGTAACTATGAAACTCCAATTGCAAAGTACACAAACATTTGATTTTTTTCCTTCCAAACTCAAACACAGTTTTGATATGTATGCCAATACTCATCTATGACCTTTTTAGTAAATTAAATATTATTATAATAGCACATGTAGTTCAAATTTTGAGTAATTATAACAAATAGGCTTAAATATATTTAAATTCTAAAAAGTATATTTTTGCTTAAAAATACAATTAATTTTTTTACATAACTGAATCATATGGAAACAACAATATATTAAATTCTCATACCAAATAGACAAGGTTAACTAACAGTCATATCGAATCTTGCTAGAAAGAAGAAGGTTGACTATAAACATGTGATTTCACGGTGATTTTTTAATGAAACTTTTTTCATGGATGCAATAAGGATTTATTTTTGTCTCTGACCAAATTTTATAATTTTCTAACATTTCGTGCATTATTAAAAATAAAAATTTAAGAACTAAAAGTGACTGCAACTAAAGCATAGACATAATTGCGAAAGGGCTTCTAGCCTAGAGGTTAGAGCACCTAAGTAGCACCCAGTAGGCCCGGATTTGACTCCCCGTGGGAGCGAATTAAACGGATCTGAAATAAAAAATGATAAAAAAAGAATAGGTAGAGGCTTCCCAAATGATAAAAAGAATAGGTAGAGGCTACCCATGCATCAAAGTTGTTTATGGGTTCGAAACCCCATCCATACTAACTATTTTTATTTTATAATTATTAAGAGCCACGGTCCAAATCAAATCAGAGAGAGGAGGAGCAAGAGCTCGGCTCAGAATAGAAGGCTGCGCAGGGCCGAAACTGAACTGTAATTTTATTAGGAGCCATGGGCCAAACCAGAGAAAGGAGGAGCACGGGCTGGACCCAGGATATGACCCAAGCCAGAGTAAGGACACACACAGCCTCGGTCCAGAATAAAAGGGTGCGCAGGCCCACTTCATAAGCAACAAGCGGGCCTCAGTGTCGCGGCCTTATTCGAGGCTTACAAAGAAATACAAATAATATTTTAGTTCTGAATCAAATTAAACTACATCATTAGTGCAATGGTTTGGGTACGGTTTTCAAAGGTGCAGGTCAGAGCTGGATTCTAGACACATCACTAATTTTTTGTTTCCTATTTTTTTAAAATATACTAATAACATTTTAGTTCCGTACTTTTTAGGCCTTCAGGTCATCGTTCAACTCCAGGTGCATCATCTTTTTTTCTCCTTTTTTAATTCAGTATTTAATATATGGTTTACAGTTTTAGTTCCGTACTTTTTAAGCCTACAGGTCATCGTTCGACTCTAGGCGCATCATCTTTTTTCTCCTTTTTTAATTCAGTATTTAATATATGGTTTACGGTTTTAGTTCCGTACTTTTTAAGCCTACATGTCATTGTTCGACTCTAGGCCCATCATCTTTTTTCTCTTTTTTAATTCAGTATTCAATATATGGTTTGAGACGACTTCAATAGCATGTTAAAAAATATCTTTATATGCTAATAACACTATAATGGTTGCGATAAAATCAATCTTTTGCAATGAAATTGCATAATGGTGGCAATAACACGTACCTATTGCAACGAATTTTCATAGAATTTATTTCTATAACTAACATAGAATTTATTTCTTTTACTTCGGCTCCTATCCATCACCCAACTATTGCGTAGCATGGTGGTGAGGTGCTCGAGTCCCAACTCTGGAGACCCTGGTTCGATTCCCTCATTGCGCATCTTTTAATTTTTCCGAAATGAAGCTCGCAACCATTTTTCAACTCGTGGCGATAACACCAATCTATTGCAACAAATTTCTTGTTGTTGCCATAGACTATGTGGCAACGTAACAAATTCATTGCAATATTGCTTCCTACATGCAACATTACGTATTTCGTGGCAATAACCCTTACATATTGCAACGCAAAAAAATCTTTATAACAACGTAAAAAAACCGTGGCAATTTGTTCAGCAACTCGCAACCATTTTCGACTCATTGCGACAACACCGACCTATTGCAATAGATTTTCCGTTGTAACCTTGGGCTATGTGGCAACATGACAAATTCGTTGCAAAAATGTTAAAGCCTTGCAACATTGCGTATTTCGTGGTAATAACCTGTCGATATTGCAATGAAAACAATTAATTATTGCAACGAAAAACACAGGTGGCAATATCGCCTACCTATTGCAACAAATTTTCAAATGGTGGCAATAACGCCTACCGGTTGCAACAAAAACTCAAAATCATTGCAATAACCCCTACCTGTTGCAACAAAATTTGAGTTGATGGGATGATGGCCGTGGCAATAGCTCTAAAATCTAGTAGTGTAAGAACCGCCATCATGCCAATGAGCTTCATGACGTCTTTTTTGTTGGAAGGTTTCACCATGTTTCTGATTGCACCGATCTTGATGGGATTGGCTTCGATGCCACGCTGGCTGACCATGAAGCCCAGGAGCTTTCCGGACATGACACCGAAGACACATTTGCCCGAATTGAGTTTTCAGCGATACGTCCGGAGGCTGTTGAAGGTTTCTACGAGGTCGGCTATGAAGCTCTCCTCATCTTTGGTCTTGGCAACCACATCATCAACATAGGCCTCGACGTTCTTGTGTAGCTGCGTCGTGAGGAAACCCTAGAGTTTTTCAACCACGAGGTCATGGTGTTGTAGCAGTAGATGCCGAAGGGTGTTATGAACGTCGTCTGGTCTTGGTTGGTAGGATTAAGGGCGATTTGGTGATAGCTCGAGTAGCAGTCGAGTAAGTAGAGTAGGATACTCCCAGCTATAGAGTCTATGACTTGGTCGATGCGCGGAAGAGGGAAGTAGTCCTTAGGGCAGTACTTGTTCAGGTCGGTGTAATCGATACACATTCTCCATTCACCGGTTTTCTTTTTTACAAGGACTGATTTGCTAACCAGTCGGGGTGCTTACATTCATGGATGAATTCAACTACTAAGAGCTCATTTAATTCTACCCTAATGGCCTCCTTGCGATCTTGGGCAAAGTGGCGAAGTTTCTGCTTTACCTGCCGTGCAGTCTTGCTCATGTCCAAGGAGTGCTCAGCCAACTCTAGCGAGACACCGAGCATATCGGATGGCTTCCACGTGAATATGTCTGAGTTTTTCCCAGAGGAAACTGGTGAGCGTGAGTTCCTATTTCTCAAAGAGGTCGGACCCTATGAGGGCCGTCTTGGTCGGGCCTTCTAGGGAAAGGAAAATCTTCTTGACCTTGGGGTCCGGCTGCAATGCTGTGGGTGTTGGCTCCATCTCTGGGATCGTGAGATGGTCCTTGTCCACCTTCTGGGCCTTGGCAACCATGGCGGTGGCCTTGGCCAAGTACTCCAGGGCTCCAGCAAGCTGCACCGCCTAAATGTCGCACT
Organism: Setaria viridis; assembly: GCF_005286985.2. NCBI lineage: Eukaryota > Viridiplantae > Streptophyta > Magnoliopsida > Poales > Poaceae > Setaria > Setaria viridis. Next base: position 16,822,546 of record NC_048270.2, on the reverse strand, counting down.
TGTATGAAGTCTCGACATCACCGTAGACGGACAGGACACCGTTTGGAGCCAGCATCTTGAGCAAGAGGTAGGTGTGATGTGGGTTCGCCATAAACCTCGCCAGCATGGGCCTGCCAAGGTGGTAGGAAGTCTTGAAATTGGCAACCTCAAATGTGAGGTACTCTGTGTGGTAGTTGACTTGCGTGCCAAAGGTGACCGACAAAACAACTTGGCCAATCGGATAGGATCCATTGCCAGGGACGATGTTGTAGAAGGGTTCTTCACAGGGTTGGAGCCGCTCGAAGTTGAAGTCCATGTGCTTCAAGTCTCGATGAAGATGATGTTGAGGCCGCTGCTACCGTCGATCAGCACCTTGAGGAGTAAGGCATGGTCTATGGTCGGGCAGACCACCAGCGGATAGCACCCGGGATCTAGAATGTGTACCCAATGATCTTCCCTAGAGAAGGTTATGGGCTACTGTAACCAACACAGATACTAGACTGGTCGTAAGGCAACAAAGAGTTGGGGCCACCCATGATGATGTTGACTTGCCGTTTCGGTCATTTGAACTCCCCATTCTATTCAGCACTGGGCCGATGGGCATCTGGGTGTCGCTGGTCATGGTGCTCCTCTCGGTGCTAGTCACGCGGTCGTCGTGCTGGCGGTCATCGCGGTTGTCGTGGCGGTGATCGTCACGATCATCATGGCGGTGGTCACGGTCGTCGTGGTAGCTGTCGTCGCGGTGATGGTCATCACAATCGTTGCGGTCATCGCAACAGCAGTAATCAGGACAGTTGTCATCCTTGCAGTAGTCATTACGGCAGGGTCACTTGTACTCCACTAGGAAACCGAGCTCTTTCTTGAGGACTGTGCAGTCCCGAAGATTGTGGTGTGCGACCTTGTGGAAGTGGCACGGAGCAATGAGGGTGTCATCAAACTCTTCCCGGAGAAAGGTGGTCAGCCTGGCGGGGTCGCCTTGTTGGAGGTATGCCCTAGAGGCAATCATAGAGATGATGATATTCCATTTGTATCCATGATTTGTATGTTGTGTTCATTGAATATCCATTGAAGGCTACTTGAATTGATTTGCAATTATGTGAATTGTATGTGAAACTCTTTACTTGTATGGTTATTCTAAAGTTGTCCCTAGTCGGAGTTCATGTGAGGACACACATGAATATTAGACTAGCACATGTATTAGTTGATGACTATGTTTCACAAGTCATGGACATGGAGATGTTGAACTAATAATGTGGACACATGTGGAGACATGTGCTAGGACTGACCCAACACGAGAAGTAGGTCTCTCTTTAAACAACATATACGCTTTGTCCTTAGACCTGAGATTGTCGCATGTATTCTAGATGTGGATCGACCTACTTAGGGGCTATCAAACGCTACGCCGTAACAGGGTAGATATAAAGGTAGCTTTCGGGTTTTTCAAGAAGCATGCTATGAGACATGGTCAATCAAGATGGGATTTGCCCCTCTCTGATTGAGAGTGATATCTCTGGGCCCATCGAGTGATCGGATCCGAAAATGCATGGCCATGCTACGTACGGTTAAGAGTTAACCTACAAAGGGATTCCAAATCACAGGATCGAGAAAGAGCGGTCAGCTTGAAGCTAGACCAAATATCGTGAGGCAAAGGGAATAGCATGTATATTATGTTGTGATGGTTCGTCTGATATGATCTTCGTGTGCGTATAGGAGTTGGCACGTCTTGCTAGAGGCTGCTACCGACTATTGGGCCGAGTAGGAGTACTCGGGCCATGTCTATACGTATCCGAACCCATAGGGTCACACACTTAAGGGGCTGGAAGCCCAATTCGGATCAGATCTGAGTTGGATTAGATTTAGATGTACTAATGGGCCTCGGATCCAGAGGTCCGTCAGGAACCTCTATAAATAGAGGGGTGGGAGCGCCCTAGGGTTTACACCCTTTTTGGCGAAACACACCTGCCGCGCCTCCCACGCCCTCACCTGTTGCAACTCGCGGATCTAGCAGTCCGGTTTGCGACGCTTCCTCCCTGCACGTGTGGATACCTTGGAGGTGTTGCGCCTGCAGCACTTGGACGAGCCATCGACGAGCCGCCGACGAGCCACGACGAGCCGCGGCACCGGAAGCGATCTTGCTGCACGTGGAGGAGCTGCTGAACGTGACGTTGATCGACTACGTACGACTACGTGATCGTCTTCACTGCATCGACGCATATCTACATCTTCCGCACCAGTAGTGCGTCGAGTGGTAATCCCGTGATCCTTATACGGCAGTTCTTCCTGGTTATACGCGGTAGAAATTTTGATTTGCGCTAGTGTAGCCTACCTCGTCACCCAACAGTGGTATCAGAGCCGTAGCTGCTTAGTTTTGGATTCGGGATGTGTGCATATGGAGATATGCGAGTTCTCTGTTTGATCTATGTCCTGATTTCGTGCCCTTGCTGCAATGGTAGTGTAACGACATACTCCTACCGGTCGGTTTCCGCCATCGGAGTTAAGTGATACACGTAAATCCAGTTGCAGTGAGCGAAGATCAATATGATTGGTCGAATCGAGATCCAGGGTCATACGCCAGGCGCATTAGATGTGCAATAGTAGATGGGATCTACTGCCGGGGTCGGGATTTTGCCGTATGCGTATGCTTCGGTAAATCAGCCGTAACTTTTCGGTACGATCTCGGATCGGGGCGATTTTTATACGAAAATTGATCTACAAAAAAAGTTACACATGAATTTCAACCGCTTCGCTGTTTTCGGCGAAATTAGATTTCCCAAATTCGGCTTGGAAGATGGAGTTTCGGGCCTCCGAAGTTTGGAACGTTAGGACGCCTAACTCTGTTTTGCAGGATGTATGTTTGTATCTTGTGATCAGTATGGCCCCCTTGTGTATGTGATGCATGTGTGTAACTCATTCATGACCTGCGTGTCGCGCGTACGGCAACACGGCAGGAGCCATATGTGTTGTCACTTTATTGTATTTAATGGTCTGCGTACCAATCTGTGATGATCCACGCAACTATGTAATCTTCATTACTAGATTCTTTACTAGCTATTAGGCGTAATAGAATGCTCTAGTTCTTGGAGGACTCATCACCAGGAGGATGGCGCACATGGAACATGGAGATGGAGATCACCATGGTGAACAGGTTCTATGGAGATGGAGATCACCATATGAAAAACGGGTCATACTGTGTCACAACTGTGTGAATGCTATTCTGTTTATGTTTAAGTTAGTATGCCCTCCCAACTAAAACTTGCACCGTCCCATGTCTTGTACAATTAGTGATGGGTCTATGAAATTAGGGTGCCACTAGTTTTCCTTGACTAGACGGGTTTGTGTCGGACACTTACACGCATAAGGGTTGGTTTGCTTAACAAGGTTGTCTTAACGGTTAAGGACCTTGGGGCATAAAGGTTGGGCGCCGAGACATAGAGATGTCACCCAACAACAGGAGTCATATGTGATATGATTAGCAAAAGTTGCTTACCGATCTACCTCGTTTGCTAGCGGTGATGCTAAAGCTCACTAGTAAACTTGTTAGTTGTGGATCCTGAATCACTAAGTTTCAATAGAGGGATATTGATTTTAGTGGGAGTAGATTCTGTTAAAATAGTTTAATGTAATTTGCTCTATCATGGATACGTTTGTCTTAGTGTATTTTGCATTACTTTTGTTGTAGATTAAATGGCACCTAGCAACACCACCACATCGTTTTTGCTTTGCGTTCGGTCCTTGAGAAGGACAAGTTGAATGGAACAAACTACTCGGATTGGATCCGTAACCTGAGAATTGTTCTCAGGGCTGAGAAAAAGGAAGATGTTCTAGACAACCCACTACCAGAAGAACCTGCTGATGATGCACCCGCTGCTGCTAAGAATGCTTACAAGAAAGCATGTGATGCTAACCTTGAAGTAAGCTGCCTTATGCTTGCTTGCATGGAACCCGAGCTGCAGATGCAGTTCGAAACAAACCATGAGGCGCACGATATGATCGTGGCGCTTAGAGACATGTTCCAAACACAGGCCAGGACTGAAAGGTTCAATGTGTCTAAGGCCTTTGTTGAGAGCAAGCTAGCAGAAGGCGCAGCAGTAGGACCACACGTAATCAAGATGGTTGGTTACACTCAACGGTTGGAGAAGCTGGGCTTCCCACTGGGCCAAGAGTTGGCCACTGATTTCATTCTTTCCTCTCTTCCGCCTAGCTATGGGAACTTCATCTCGAACTACCATATGCATGGGACGGAGAAGGGATTGAATGAGCTGTGTGGTATGCTCAAGACAGCAGAGGCTGACATCAAGAAAAGCGCTAGTACCAGCCATGTGATGGCGATACAGAACAAGCCCAGCTTTAAGAAGAAGGGCAATTCTTGGAAGAAGAAGGGCAAGGCTGGAACGTCCAAGCCAAACCCACCGCCCAAGGTTAAAGCTGGACCTGGACCTGCTCCAGACAAAGAGTGCTTTTACTGTCATGAACTTGGTCACTGGAAGAGAAACTGCAAGCAGTACCTAGCTTCCTTGAAGAATGGCGGAAGTAAGAGTACTTCTACCTCAGGTACGCTTGTTGTTAATGTTATAGACAACATATTTCTCGCTGATACAATTATTAATTCTTAGGTATTTGATACCGGATCGGTTGCTCATATTTGCAATTCGATGCAGGGAATGATAAGAAGTAGAAGCGTGGAAAGAGGAGAAGTTGATTTCCGCGTGGGCAATAATGCAAGAGTTGCTGCTTTGACCGTCGGGACGATGCAACTCCACCTCCCGTCAGGATTTATTATGGAGTTGAATAATTGTTATTTTGTTCCTAGTTTAAGTTGAAACATTTTATCTCCTTCATGCTTGATGAAGGATGGTTATTCATTTGCGAGTGAAAACAATGGTTGTGTGATCTCTAAGAATAATATGTTTATGGCTTTTGCACCCATTATGAATGGATTATTTGTTTTAAATCTTGATGGTTCACCTGTCTGTAATGTAAGTGCTAAAAGGCCTCGGCCTAATGATTTGAGTCCTACCTACTTGTGGCATTATCGTTTGGGTCATATAAGTGAAAAGCGCATGAAGAAGCTCCATTCTGATGGACTTCTAACTTTGTTTGATTTTGAATCATACGAGACATGTGAGGCTTGCTTGCTAGGCAAGATGACCAAGACGCCTTTCACAGGATTTCCTGAGAGAGCAGTAGACTTGTTGGAACTCGTACATAGTGATGTATGCGGACCAATGAGCACGACGGCTAGAGGAGGATTCCAATACTTCATAACTTTCACTGATGATTTTAGTAGATATGGCTATGTCTACTTGATGAGGCACAAGTCTGAAACCTTTGAAAAGTTCAAGGAATTTTAGAATGAAGTTGAAAATCAGTGTGGCAAGAAAATTAAGGCCTTACGATCTGATCGTGGAGGCGAGTATTTGAGCCACAAGTTTAGCAATCATCTAAAGAGTTGCGGAATTGTTCCACAACTTACGCCGCCTGGAACACCTCAGAGAAACGGTGTGTCCGAGCGACGTAATCGAACTTTGTTAGACATGGTTCGATCAATGATGAGCCAGTCGGACCTACCGCTGTCATTTTGGGGATACGCTCTAGAAACAGCAGCTTTCACACTTAATAGGGTACCATCTAAATCCGTAGTTAAGACACCATATGAGATATGGACTGGAAAGGTTCCTAGTTTGTCTTTTCTAAAGATTTGGGGATGTGAAGTGTTTGTCAAGCGACTTCAGTCGGACAAGATCACACCCAAGTCGGATAAGTGCATTTTCGTGGGATATCCAAAGGAAACTTTGGGATATTATTTCTACAACCGATCAGAAGGCAAAGTGTTTGTCGCTCGGAACGGGGTTTTCCTAGAGAAAGAGTTTCTCAAAGGAGAAAAGAGTGGAAAGACAGTGCATCTTGAAGAAGTTCAAGATGAGCCGATCGGGCAAGAATCAGTGAGTGATGCTAATGTAGCAGAACAAGTTGAGATACCCATGGCAAGAGAAGCACCGCCACAACCACGAAGGTCGGCAAGGCTCCGCGAAATGCGGGAAATATTATTGTTGGACAATGATGAGCCTGCGACATATGCAGAAGCAATGATGGACCCAGACTCCGAAAAATGGCAGAATGCCATGCAATCCAAAATAGAGTCCATGGGAGACAATCAAGTTTGGAACTTGGTTTGGTTGACCCGCCTGATGGTGTTAAAGCCATAGAGTGCAAGTGGATCCATAAGAAGAAAAAGGACATGGATGGAAATGTTCACATCTATAAAGCACGACTTGTCGCAAAAGGTTTTCGACAAGTTCAAGGAGTTGACTACGACGAGACCTTCTCGCCCGTAGTGATGCTTAAGTCCATTCGGATTATTCTAGCTATAGCTGCATATTTCGATTATGAGATATGGCAGATGGATGTCAAGACAGCTTTCCTGAATGGAAACCTAACTGAGGACGTGTATATGATACAGCCCGAGGGTTTTGTCGATCCGAAAAATGCTGGAAAGGTATGCAAGCTTCAGAGATCCATTTATGGATTGAAGCAAGCATCTTGGAGTTGGAACATTCGTTTTGATGAAGTGGTCAAAGGGTTTGACTTCACCAAGAACGAAGAAGAGTCTTGTGTTTACAAGAAGGTTAGTGGGAGCTCTGTAGTATTTCTAATCTTATATGTGGATGACATATTACTGATTGGAAATAACATTCCTATGCTTGAGTCCGTAAAGACTTCACTGAAAAATAGTTTTTCAATGAAGGACTTAGGGGAAGCGGCATATATTCTGGGCATTAAGATCTATAGAGATAGATCGAGAAGGCTTATAGGTTTAAGCCAAGATACTTACATTGACAAAGTGTTAAAGCGGTTCAGCATGGAAGAGGCAAAGAAAGGGTTCTTGCCTATGTCACATGGCATACATCTCAGCAAGACTCAGTGTCCTTTGACTGCTGATGAGCGGGATCGCATGAGTAGAGTGCCATATGCCTCGGCTATTGGATCTATCATGTATGCAATGATAAGTACTCGCCCAGATGTTTCATATGCGCTAAGTATGACAAGCAGACACCAATCTGATCCAGGTGAGAGTCACTGGACAGCAGTGAAAAACATTCTTAAGTACTTGAGAAGGACTAAAGATATGTTCCTCGTCTATGGAGGTGAGGAGGAGCTCGTTGTAACAGGTTACACCGATGCTAGTTTCCAAACCGACAGAGATGATTCAAAGTCACAATCAGGATTTGTGTTCACGCTAAATGGTGGTGCTGTTAGTTGGAAGAGTTCCAAGCAGGAGACGGTGGCCGATTCTACGACAGAAGCCGAGTACATCGTGGCTTCGGAAGCCGCGAGGGAAGGTGTTTGGATAAGGAATTTCCTCATTGAGCTTGGTGTGTTCCCGAATGCGTCCAGCCCATTGAATCTCTAGTGTGATAACAATGGGGCAATTGCGCAAGCAAAGGAGCCAAGGAACCACCAGAAGAACAAACACGTATTCGAGACTTCGTTAACAGGGGTGAGATCAAGATATGCAAAATACACACGGATCTGAACATTTCTGATCCGTTGACAAAACCACTCTCGCAGGCTAAGCATGATGCGCATGTAAGAGCTATGGGTATTAGGTACCTTCTAGATTGACTCTAGTGCAAGTGGGAGACTATTGGAGGTATGCCCTAGAGGCAATCATAGAGATGATGATATTCCATTTGTATCCATGATTTGTATGTTGTGTTCATTGAATATCCATTGAAGGCTACTTGAATTGATTTGCAATTATGTGAATTGTATGTGAAACTCTTTACTTGTATGGTTATTCTAAAGTTGTCCCTAGTCGGAGTTCATGTGAGGACACACATGAATATTAGACTAGCACATGTATTAGTTGATGACTATGTTTCACAAGTCATGGACATGGAGATGTTAAACTAATAATGTGGACACATGTGGAGACATGTGCTAGGACTGACCCAACACGAGAAGTAGTTCTCTCTTTAAACAACATATACGCTTTGTCCTTAGACCTGAGATTGTCGCATGTATTCTAGATGTGGATCGACCTACTTAGGGGCTATCAAACGCTACGCCGTAACAAGGTAGTTATAAAGGTAGCTTTCGGGTTTGTCAAGAAGCATGCTATGAGACATGGTCAATCAAGATGGGATTTGCCCCTCTCTGATTGAGAGTGATATCTCTGGGCCCATCGAGTGATCGGATCCGAAAATGCATGGCCATGCTACGTACGGTTAAGAGTTAACCTACAAAGGGATTCCGAATCACAGGATCGAGAAAGAGCGGTCGGCTTGAAGCTAGACCAAATATCGTGAGGCAAAGGGAATAGCATGTATATTATGTTGTGATGGTTCGTCTGATATGATCTTCGTGTGCGTATAGGAGTTGGCACGTCTTGCTAGAGGCCGCTACCGACTATTGGGCCGAGTAGGAGTACTCGGGCCATGTCTATACGTATCCGAACCCATAGGGTCACACACTTAAGGGGCTGGAAGCCCAATTCGGATCAGATCCGAGTTGGATTAGGTTTAGAAGTACTAATGGGCCTCGGATCCAGAGGCCCGTCAGGAACCTCTATAAATAGAGGGGTGGGGGCGCCCTAGGGTTTACACCCTTTTTGGCGAAACACACCTGCCGCGCCTCCCACGCCCTCGCCTGTTGCAACTCGCGGATCTAGCAGTCCGGTTTGCGACGCTTCCTCCCTGCACGTGTGGATACCTTGGAGGTGTTGCGCCTGCAGCACTTGGACGAGCCATCGACGAGCCACGACGAGCCGACGACGAGCCGCGGCACCGGAAGCGATCTTGCTGCACGTGGAGGAGCTGCTGAACGTGATGTTGATCGACTACGTACGACTACGTGATCGTCTTCACTGCATCGACGCATATCTACATCTTCCGCACCAGTAGTGCGTCGAGTGGTAATCCCGTGATCCTTATACGACAGTTCTTCCTGGTTATACGCGGTAGAAATTTTGATTTGCGCTAGTGTAGCCTACCTCGTAACCCAACACGCCTTTAGCAGTGGGACCTCGGGGGCCCTTTTCCGAAGTCGGGACTCCGATCGTGCTTGGTGTTCATTATGGGTTGGCTGTTCGTAGTCGTCGTTCTAGCGATGCATGCCACCCTGGAAATATACTGTCGCCGCCTCCTCTATGTCTGTCTGGGTGTTGACAATGTCTATCATCTACCTGATCGTCTTGGGGGCAGCCTCATACAACTTTTAGAACATGGTGCAATTCATCAGGTTGAAGCGGAAGTACATGATGATGTCACGGTCCTCGATGCTGGCAAGCCGGGTTCTCGAAGAAGCAATTGACATACTCTAGGTTAGTTTCATTCTTCCTCTGGCGGACTTGGCCAAGTTTCTCCGTGTTACCAGGTCGGCTTTCACCGCGGTACTGTACGTATTGAGCTAGATGGTTGGGTTAGAGCGACCGTCATACTTTTCATTGATGGCTGGCTTGAATGAGGCAGGACGCTCAACAAACTTGAGGCGTGGGGTGAAGGCGGCAAAATGCAACAACTCTGCCTTAATTAGGTGTACTTAAACCTGAACCAGTTGTTAGTCGCTAAGCAAAAGAGGTAAAATGTCCTTTTGACACTAAAAATCTCCTTTTTGAGTTTAAAATAAAGCTTGAAGACCTTGTTTGCAAACTTAAATCTTTTGCCCAAATGAGAGTTTGTAAAAATTTTCAATTTCAAAACAACCTTTGTTCAAAAGACCTTTCACTTTTTCGGAGTGGACCCCCCAAGAGTCGATGGTGTGCGCTGCCCAACCTTGCCTCGACGCCAGTGCACCCAGGCATGTTCGCCCGCGCGCCGTGTGGCCACCGGCCACCGGAAGCTCGCCGGCGCCCTATCCCCAACGAGGAGGCGACAGGACAGGAGCCTCGACGCCCAACCTGCGCCCACGACAAGACGGGGTGAGCACCGTGCTAGCCAATCACCAGCCGAGCACATCCTTGCCCCTGCCGTGCATCCACACCTGCCAACTGGAGCTTTGCGCGCTCGCCGAAAAAGCTGCCACATCGCCGTCATTCCGTGCCTTCGCCCGCTCGCCCAACCAGCACCCGCGTCTTCCTTTCCCTCGCACGCCACGCCACTTCCACACACCGACCGAGCCGCTGCACCAAATCCTGCGCTTGACGTGACCAGACACATGCTCAACCTCGCCAATCCTTCCGCCCAGCAAAACCGTGCTTGCCTGACGCTATCTTCCTTGCCCAATGCCCGGAGGATCCTGTCCCCGGAGCTCCGCTTCTCCGGCCAATGGTGGGGCCAAACAATCGCCGCCGTGGCAGAGCACTTCCTTCTTCCTCGATCTTATCCTCTCGCCACTTGAGCTCGCTTCCTTCCTCCGAGCACTTCCGCGCAGCTATAAAAGGAGTACCGAAGCCTCTTACGGAGTCCCCTTCGCCATCGCCTTTTTGCCGCTCTACCTGCTCTGTTCTTCTCCACCGTATTCGCCGCCGCCTGAGCTCTGTGGAGCTCCCCCTTTCCGCCCAACCCCGCGCTTGGCCGACACCACCCACCACTTCGCCACCCTCTCGCCCAACTCCAGAGCTTGCTTGTTGTCCATAAGAAGCACCATCTCCGCCGGAGCACCGCCGGACCTCGCAGCCGCCCGAAGCTTACCGCCTCCCACCGTTCCACTTCGGCTTGTTTCTCCCCGACCCCAAGACCTCATTCGTAGGACCAGAGGTAAGCTGCCGACCCCTGTCTGTTTCACCCGACCCCTGTCTGTTTCACCCGACGCCTTTTGTTTCGCCTGATCCCTGTCCGTTTCACCCGAGTGTTGTCCGCCTCGCCCGAGGGTTCGGATGAGTCTTTTTCTCTTGACCAAGTGTATCTGTGTAAAATTCCGAGGACTTCCCTATGTTAAATCTAAGGATCCCGGTGCAGTTATTCCTTAAGTCTAAGGGTTAGATCGTAAGTTTTCCCTGGTCCGACTCCTTTAACTCGTTCTAAATCGGCAGAAGCTTGGAAGTTTCATCTTATATCGAGGAAAAATTGGAAAAAATGTGGAATCACTTTTGTTGGAATCCTTGTTATGTCTAGTTTCTTGTAAAATAAGTAATTTTGGAAGAGGTACATAAAAACATTCAGAAGTAAATGCTCGCCTTATGCACTTGAACCACCTGAAACGCAGCCTCTCTCTCTCGCTCTTTGTGCAAATATGAATACAACTGACCCCTTGCATTCCATTTCGTGTAGAGCTGAACCTCGCCGACGGCACTTACGAGCTTCACCCGGCGCCAAAAGACGAAGCTGTAGCGCTGCCGCCGCCTGCAGGAGTCGAGCCCGTGTACGCTGCGGACCAGTTTGCTTCCGCCCCGCTTGAAGGCAAGCCTCGGAGCATAACCTAGTTTTTCTAAACTTGTGCATGCCTTCTATTGTTATGTGTGTGCATTTATGTTTCAGGAATTGTTTGAAACCGTAGATGCATGACTCAGTTTCCCTTTGATTCGAACACTAGTATGATAGGCCGAGTAGTTGCTTTGCTTAAACAGGACTCGGTAAAAGTCGAGTAATTTCCTGTCACTCGCGAGTTATCGGAGTTGCTTGCTCTCCTTTTTGTTACAACCATAAGGACAGTGGACGGGGCAGGGTTCTGTGAACTACTTTGGTGGTCGGTGGATTGCCCCGTCTGTCTACATGAAAATGGGCTAAGGTCGAAACATGTTGGTGTTCATGATCAAGTGTTTGAAAGTACTAATCTCATACCTAGTATGGGATGAGGAAGCCTAGTACCTGATTGAACTGGGGCCTGGCTTATACCCCTGCTGTCCCTAGAACGAGGTTCCCATGGTGCATCATGTGGGTGCAAGTGCAGTCACAGTGCAGCAATAGGCCGGGACTGTGGAGCATCGCATGCTAAGGGAAGTTTGGACCTGACACGCGCCTGGGAATTAATGGGGACGGCTGACAAATGAAGCGACCCTTCATGGTGCGCGGATATCGTGAGATTAGGTTCACCATGCATAGTTAAGAAATTCGAATTGATTCGTCTGCCTCTCAAAGTTTGGGACTGCTTGATCACTATGCTACACTGAGTAAGAATGGAAGATGATGGTGATCTAAATATTGATGCTTGGTTAATTTCTTGGAAACCATTGCTTGCTTAGTATAGCTGCTAATTGAACGTAGAACTTGTGGCTAAATATTGAAAGTAAGGATCTACTGTAGTCGCTTTTGGCAAAACAAAACCCTCAGCCAAAAAGCCTTACATGTCTAGAAGTTGGTGGATGAGAACCACCCGTCGGTTAAGTCCTGTTGAGCATAGTTGCTCAGCCTTGTTTGTGGCACATCTTTCAGGTGATGTTGAAGCCCCTGAGTTTGCTGCTTGTGGCACTTGGCCGCCCCAGCTTCCTCCTGGACGGACGGTCGAGTGGGATCCCTCCTCGAACAGTGAGGACAGGGATCATTGATGTCATGACCGGCCTCATTGTGACATCTGACTTCGGCGCTAGCATATGTTTGTTATTTCTCCGCTGCTTAAGAACTCTGCAAACTTGGTTAAATTTTGAACCTGTGTTGTAATAAATTAATATACTTGTTTAACTTGGATGATCTATTGTAATCTCTGGTACCACTCACCTTCGTGTGACCTATGCTTCTCAGTCCCGTGTAGTGGTTTATCGGATGGAATCCGACGGACTGTCGAGTTAACTTAATTAAAGCATATGATCGCGTGTCAGGCGACGTAATTGTGCTTTAGCTAAGTTAATTAGGGCAGTTCTGCCATAGCTGGTACCAGAGAAGGTTAGCAGGACAGAGAAGACACTAGATCCTAAACACCTTTTCTAAATAAAACTTGCAAGAAATGTGTTTGAAAAATTCGTAAGTTCGTTAAGGATGAGCTTAGTGCGAGAGGCCCTAGGGGAATTTTGGGTTATTTAAGGTGGCTATTAGCTATTGGTTATTTCCTGGCTTCCAGCACATTGCCCATGTGTATCATACGTGCGCCGAGTTCCGCATCATGAGTATGCGAGGGTTGATAGGGAGTTCTATTCAAAAGAACATATCATCATGGTTGTTTCGCCCATGTCTATTATACGTGCGCAGGTTCCGTATGTTAACTCATGCAAAGGATGGTATGGTTCGATTCCAACAAGCCTATCATCACGGTTGTTCGCCCACGTCTATTATACTTGTGCATGATTCCGCATCACAAGAATGCGAAGGGGTATATGGTTCTATTCAAAGGAACCTATTTCCAAGGTTGTTGCGCTGTCCATGCAGCGTTAAACGCATGAGTGTCGTTTCTATAATGAACGGTAATGATTGTGGACGCTTTCGTGGGTGCTGGCATGAAAGGTTCATGTGGTTGTGTTTTTCTGCAGGTACACTAACTGCATTCCCGTAGGGAGACGATGTTAGAGACCCGACTAGCTACTATAGGGAGAGACGTAATTGTTGCCTAGCCACCGGCATTAACCACATAAGTCCAAAACTTTTTGGCAATTATTTTGGTTGAGAGGACAGGGTAGGTCGTGCATGCGTCATGAACTAAAATCTGTGAACCCAAACCCTTAAATCAACCTTGCCTTTGCGTTTAAGCCCTTCCTCGCGTTAAGGATTTTCTAGCTGTCCTTTTTCCACCCTGCGAGTTTTAACAAAAATCTTTCAGGTTGTTCCAAATGATAACTCCAGAAAGTTTTTATAAGAAAGTTGTGTTAAAGATCTTAAATAACTTGCTGTCAATTTTCATAAAAATGCTACCACCTAGATTGGAAGTTAGGGTCGGCTTTTTAACCCTCTGTTTGGCTGTTAACACTGGTGTACACCCAGTTGGAGTGTTACTGTTTCAACCCCCCCCCTTGGCAACTTTTTCTGCCAGGAGTCCTTTAATCTAAGTTGCTCAGAGCTTAGTCAAGAACTTGGTGGTAAAGTTTCAGCCTCATTCGGACTCTGGTTTGAAGTTATGCTCAGTTTCCTTCAGCTCGGGTTAAGAACTTCCAACACAAACCACCTAATAGAAATCTGAGCTTGTCACCCTGTTAGGTTCTATTTTAGCTCTACCTTTGAATGCCAAACTTGTTGCACACTACCTAAAGAGCATGCAGGTAAAGTTCGAGGAATGTTGGATAAATGCTTGCTAAGTTATGAGTTTTTTTCTCTAACTGTCAGAAATCTGTTTTGATTTCTAAGTATTGGTTCCGTTCCTCACTTGTCCTTTTGTTACAGATGGCTCATCCTGTGTGTGTTGCGGTTGGTGTAGATGGCACCACCCACTCAAGGTGCCTCCATTACAAGGGTTTTCCGGCCATATTGTGGGACACCCTGCGCTCCTTTGGGTACCCGTCACTGCCTATTTACATGGGACGCGGGTACTAGGACCACAAGATTCCTCGGAGTTGTGTGCATGTCAAGGTGCCCCCACCCCCGGACCGGCCACAGTGGCCACTTCTGGAGGTCATTGTAGGGATACGAGGTAGGCTACACTAGCGCAAATCAAAATTTCTACCGCGTATAACTAGGAAGAACTGCCGTATAAGGATCACGGGATTACCACTCGACGCACTACTGGTGCGGAAGATGTAGATATGCGTCGGTGCAGTGAAGACGATCACGTAGTCGTACGTAGTCGATCACGTCTAGCAGCTCCTCAGCAGCTCGTCCACGTGCAGCAAGATCGCCTTCGGTGCCGCGGCTCATCGTCGGCTCGTCGTGGCTCGTCGGCGGCTCGTCGATGGCTCGTCCAAGTGCTGCAGGCGCAACACCTCCAAGGTATCCACACGTGCAGGGAGGAAGCGTCGCAAGCCGGATTGCTAGATCCACGAGTTGCAACAGGCGAGGGCGTGGGAGGCGCGGCAAGTGTGTTTCGCCAAAAAGGTGTAAACCCTAGGGCGCCCCCACCCCTCTATTTATAGAGGTTCCTGACGGGCCTCTGGATCCGAGGCCCATTAGTACTTCTAAACCTAATCCAACTCGGATCTGATCCAAATTGGGCTTCCAGCCCCTTAAGTGTGTGACCCTATGGGTTCGGATACGTATAGACATGGCCCGAGTACTCCTACTCGGCCCAATAGTCGGTAGCGGCCTCTAGCAAGACGTGCCAACTCCTATACGCACACGAAGATCATATCAGACGAACCATCACAACATAATATACATGCTATTCCCTTTGCCTCACGATATTTGGTCTAGCTACAAGCCGACCGCTCTTTCTCGATCCTGTGATCCGGAATCCCTTTGTAGGTTAACTCTTAACCATACGTAGCATGGCCATGCATTTTCGGATCCGATCACTCGAGGGGCCCAGAGATATCACTCTCAATCAGAGAGGGGCAAATCCCTTCTTGATTGACCATGTCTCATAGCATGCTTCTTGACAAACCCGAAAACTACCTTTATAACTACCCTGTTACGGCGTAGCGTTTGATAGCCCCTAAGTAGGTCGATCCACATCTAGAATACATGCGACAATCTCAGGTCTAAGGACAAAGCGTATATGTTGTTTAAAGAGAGAACTACTTCTCGTGTTGGGTCAGTCCTAGCACATGTCTCCACATGTGTCCACATTATTAGTTTAACATCTCCATGTCCATGACTTGTGAAACATAGTCATCAACTAATACATGTGCTAGTCTAATATTCATGTGTGTCCTTACATGAACTCCGACTAGGGACAACTTTAGAATAACCATACAAGTAAAGAGTTTCACATACAATTCACATAATTGCAAATCAATTCAAGTAGCCTTTAATGGATATTCAATGAACACAATATTCAAATCATGGATACAAATGGAATATCATCATCTCTATGATTGCATCTAGGGCATACCTCCAACAGTCTCCCACTTGCACTAGAGTCAATCTAGAAGGTACCTAATACCCATAGCTCTTACATGCGCATCATGCTTAGCCTGCGGGAGTGGTTTTGTCAACGGATCAGAAATGTTCAGATCCGTGTGTATTTTGCATATCTTGATCTCACCCCGGTTAACGAAGTCTCGAATGAGATGAAATCGCCGCATTACGTGTTTGTTCTTCTGGTGGTTCCTTGGCTCCTTTGCTTGCGCAATTGCCCCATTATTATCACAGTAGAGATTCAATGGGCTGGACGCATTCGGGAACACACCAAGCTCAATGAGGAAATTCCTTATCCAAACACCTTCCTTCGCGGCTTCCGAAGCCGCGATGTACTCGGCTTCTGTCGTAGAATCGGCCACCGTCTCCTGCTTGGAACTCTTCCAACTAACAGCACCACCATTTAGTGTGAACACAAACCCTGATTGTGACTTTGAGTCATCTCTGTCAGTTTGGAAACTAGCATCGGTGTAACCTGTTACAACGAGCTCCTCCTCACCTCCATAGACGAGGAACATATCTTTAGTCCTTCTCAAGTACTTAAGAATGTTTTTCACCGCTGTCCAGTGACTCTCACCTGGATCAGATTGGTGTCTGCTTGTCATACTTAGCGCATATGAAACATCTGGGCGAGTACTTATCATTGCATACATGATAGATCCAATAGCCGAGGCATATGGCACTCTACTCATGCGATCCCGCTCATCAGCAGTCGAAGGACACTGAGTCTTGCTGAGATGTATGCCATGTGACATAGGCAAGAACCCTTTCTTTGCCTCTTCCATGCTGAACCGCTTCAACACTTTGTCAATGTAAGTATCTTGGCTTAAACCTATAAGCCTTCTCGATCTATCTCTATAGATCTTAATACCCAGAATATATGCCACTTCCCCTAAGTCCTTCATCGAAAAACTATTTTTTAGTGAAGTCTTTACGGACTCAAGCATAGGAATGTTATTTCCAATTAGTAATATGTCATCCACATATAAGATTAGAAATACTACAGAGCTCCCACTAACCTTCTTGTAAACACAAGACTCTTCTTCGTTCTTGGTGAAGTCAAACCCTTTGACCACTTCATCAAAACAAATGTTCCAACTCCTAGATGCTTGCTTCAATCCATAAATGGATCTCTGAAGCTTGCATACCTTTCCAGCATTTTTCGGATCGACAAAACCCTCGGGCTGTATCATATACACGTCCTCAGCTAGGTTTCCATTCAGGAAAGCTGTCTTGACATCCATCTGCCATATCTCATAATCGAAATATGCAGCTATAGCTAGAATAATCCGAATGGACTTAAGCATCACTACGGGCGAGAAGGTCTCGTCGTAGTCAACTCTTTGAACTTGTCGAAAACCTTTTGCGACAAGTCGTGCTTTATAGATGTGAACATTTCCATCCATGTCCTTTTTCTTCTTATAGATCCACTTGCACTCTATGGCTTTAACACCATCAGGCGGGTCAACCAAGTTCCAAACTTGATTGTCTCCCATGGACTCTATTTCAGATTGCATGGCACTCTACCATTTTTCGGAGTCTGGGTCCATCATTGCTTCTGCATATGTCCCAGGCTCATCATTGTCCAACAATAATATTTCTCGCATTTCGCGGAGCCTTGCTGACCTTCGTGGTTGTGGCGGTGCTTCTCTTGCCATGGGTATCTCAACTTGTTCTGCTACGTTAGCATCACTCATTGATTCTTGCCCGATTGGCTCATCTTGAACTTCTTCAAGATGCACTGTCTTTCCACTCTTTTCTCCTTTAAAAAACTCTTTCTCTAGGAAAACCCCGTTCCGAGCGACAAACACTTTGCCTTCTGATCGGTTGTAGAAATAATATCCCAAAGTTTCCTTTGGATATCCCACGAAAATGCACTTATCCGACTTGGGTGTGATCTTGTCCGACTGAAGTCGCTTGACAAACACTTCACATCCCCAAATCTTTAGAAAAGACAAACTAGGAACCTTTCCTATCCATATCTCATATGGTGTCTTAACTACGGATTTAGATGGTACCCTATTAAGTGTGAAAGCTGCTGTTTCTAGAGCGTATCCCCAAAATGACAACGGTAGGTCCGACTGGCTCATCATTGATTGAACCATGTCTAACAAAGTTCGATTATGTCGCTCGGACACACCGTTTCTCTGAGGTGTTCCAGGCGGCGTAAGTTGTGGAACAATTCCGCAACTCTTTAGATGATTGCTAAACTCGTGGCTCAAATACTCGCCTCCACGATCAGATCGTAAGGCCTTAATTTTCTTGCCACGCTGATTTTCAACTTCATTCTGAAATTCCTTGAACTTTTCAAAGGTTTCAGACTTGTGCCTCATCAAGTAGACATAGCCATATCTACTAAAATCATCAGTGAAAGTTATGAAGTATTGGAATCCTCCTCTGGCCGTCGTGCTCATTGGTCCGCATACATCACTATGTACGAGTTCCAACAAGTCTACTGCTCTCTCAGGAAATCCTGTGAAAGGCGTCTTGGTCATCTTGCCTAGCAAGCAAGACTCACATGTCTCGTATGATTCAAAATCAAATGAAGTTAGAAGTCCATCAGAATGGAGCTTCTTCATGCGCTTTTCACTTATATGACCCAAACGACAATGCCACAAGTAGGTAGGACTCAAATCATTAGGCCGAGGCCTTTTAGCACTTACATTACAGACAGGTGAACCATCAAGATTTAAAACAAATAATCCATTCACAATGGGTGCAAAAGCCATAAACATATTATTCTTAGAGATCACACAACCATTGTTTTCACTCGCAAATGAATAACCATCCTTCATCAAACATGAAGGAGACAAAATGTTTCGACTTAAACTAGGAACAAAATAACAATTATTCAACTCCATAATAAATCCTGACGGGAGGTGGAGTTGCATCGTCCCGACGGTCAACGCAGCAACTCTTGCATTATTGCCCACGCGGAAATCAACTTCTCCTCTTTCCACGCTTCTACTTCTTATCATTTCCTGCATCGAATTGCAAATATGAGCAACCGATCCGGTATCAAATACCCAAGAATTAATAACTGTATCAGCGAGAAATATGTTGTCTATAACATTAACAACAAGCGTACCTGAGGTAGAAGTACTCTTACTTCCGCCATTCTTCAAGGAAGCTAGGTACTGCTTGCAGTTTCTCTTCCAGTGACCAAGTTCATGACAGTAAAAGCACTCTTTATCTGGAGCAGGTCCAGCTTTAGCCTTGGGCGCTGGGTTTGGCTTGGACACTCCAGCCTTACCCTTCTTCTTCCAAGAATTGCCCTTCTTCTTGAAGGTAGGCTTGTTCTGTACAGCCATCACATGGCTGGTACTAGCGCTTTTCTTAATGTCTACCTCTGCTGTCTTGAGCATACCACACAGTTCATTCAGACCCTTCTCCGTCCCATGCATATGGTAGTTCGAGATGAAGTTCCCATAGCTAGGCGGAAGAGAGGAAAGAATGAAGTCAGTGGCCAACTCTTTGCCCATTGAGAAGCCCAGCTTCTCCAATCGCTGAGTGTAACCAACCATCTTGATTACATGTGGTCCTACTGCTGCGCCTTCTGCTAACTTGCACTCCAGAAAGGCTTTGGACACATTGAACCTTTCGGTCCTAGCCTGTGTCTGGAATTTGTCCTTGAGCGCCACGATCATATCGTGTGCCTCATGATTTGTTTCGAACTGCATCTGCAGCTCGGGTTCCATGCAAGCAAGCATAAGGCAGCTTACCTCAAGATTAGCATCAAATGCCTTCTTGTAAGCAGCCTTAAGGGCAGCAGATGCATCATCAGCAGGTACTGGTGGTAGTGGGGTGTCTAGAACATCTTCCTTTTTCTCAGCCCTGAGAACAATTCTCAGGTTACGGATCCAATCCGAGTAGTTTGTTCCATTCAACTTGTCCTTCTCAAGGACCGAACGCAAAGCAAACGATGCGGTGGTGTTGCTAGGTGCCATTTAATCTACAACAAAAGTAATGCAAAATACACTAAGACAAACGTATCCATGATAGAGCAAATTACATTAAACTATTTTAACAGAATCTACTCCCACTAAAATCAATATCCCTCTATTGAAACTTAGTGATTCAGGATCCACAACTAACAAGTCCACTAGTGAGCTTTAGCATCACCGCTAGCAAACGAGGTAGATCGGTAAGCAACTTTTGCTAATCATATCACATATGACTCCTGTTGTTGGGTGACATCTCTATGTCTCGGCGCCCAACCTTTATGCCCCAAGGTCCTTAACCGTTAAGGTAACCTTGTTAAGCAAACCAACCCTTATGCGTGTAAGTGTCCGACACAAACCCGTCTAGTCAAGGAAAACTAGTGGTACCCTAATTTCATAGACCCACCACTAATTGTACAAGACATAGGACGGTGCAAGTTTTAGTTGGGAGGGCATACTAACTTCAACTTTGCGAGGGATCGTTCTACTTCTAACATCACAGCATGCAGAAAGTAAAACATAAAAAGAATAGCATTCACATAGTTGTGACACAGTATGGCCCGTTTTCATATGGTGATCTCCATCTCCATAGAACCTGTTCACCATGGTGATCTCCATCTCCATGTTCCATGTGCGCCATCCTCCTGGTGATGAGTCCTCCAAGAACTAGAGCATGCTATTACGCCTAATAGCTAGTAAAGAATCTAGTAATGAAGATTACATAGTTGCTTGGATCATCACAGATTGGTACGCAGACCATTAAATACAATAAAGTGACAACACATATGGCTCCTGCCGTGTTGCCGTACGCGCGACACGCAGGTCACGAATGAGTTACACACATGCATCACATACACAAGGGGGCCATACTGATCACAAGATACATGCATACATCCTGCAAAACAGAGTTAGGCGTCCTAACGTTCCAAACTTCGGAGGCCCGAAACTCCATCTTCCAAGCCGAATTTGGGAAATCAAATTTCACCGAAAATGGCGAAGTGGTTGAAATTCATGTGTAACTTTTTCTGTAGATCAATTTTCGTATAAAAATCGCCCTGATCGGAGATCGTACTGAAAAGTTACGGCTGATTTACCGAAGCATGCGCATACGGCAAAATCCCGACCCCGGCAGTAGATCCCATCTACGATTGCACATCTAATGCGCCTGGCGTATGACCCTGGATCTCGATTTGACCAATCATATTGATCTTCGCTCAGTGCAACTGGATTTGCGTGTATCACTTAACTCCGATGGCGGAAACCGACCGGTAGGAGTATGTCGTTACACTACCATTGCAACAAGGACACGAAACCAGGACATAGATCAAACAGAAAACTCGCATATCTCCATATGCACACATCCCGAATCCAAAACTAAGCAGTTACGGCTCTGATACCACTGTAGGGATACGAGGTAGGCTACACTAGCGCAAATCAAAATTTCTACCGCGTATAACCAGGAAGAACTGCCGTATAAGGATCACGGGATTACCACTCGACGCACTACTGGTGCGGAAGATGTAGATATGCGTCGGTGCAGTGAAGACGATCACGTAGTCGTACGTAGTCGATCACGTCTAGCAGCTCCTCAGCAGCTCGTCCACGTGCAGCAAGATCGCCTCCGGTGCCGCGGCTCGTCGGCGGC
This sequence comes from Setaria viridis, assembly GCF_005286985.2. Classification (NCBI taxonomy): domain Eukaryota; kingdom Viridiplantae; phylum Streptophyta; class Magnoliopsida; order Poales; family Poaceae; genus Setaria; species Setaria viridis. Next base: position 16,801,169 of record NC_048270.2, on the reverse strand, counting down.
TCGTCGATGGCTCGTCCAAGTGCTGCAGGCGCAACACCTCCAAGGTATCCACACGTGCAGGGAGGAAGCGTCGCAAGCCGGATTGCTAGATCCGCGAGTTGCAACAGGCGAGGGCGTGGGAGGCGCGGCAAGTGTGTTTCGCCAAAAAGGTGTAAACCCTAGGGCGCCCCCACCCCTCTATTTATAGAGGTTCCTGACGGGCCTCTGGATCCGAGGCCCATTAGTACTTCTAAACCTAATCCAACTTGGATCTGATCCGAATTGGGCTTCCAGCCCCTTAAGTGTGTGACCCTATGGGTTCGGATACGTATAGACATGGCCCGAGTACTCCTACTCGGCCCAATAGTCGGTAGCGGCCTCTAGCAAGACGTGCCAACTCCTATACGCACACGAAGATCATATCAGACGAACCATCACAACATAATATACATGCTATTCCCTTTGCCTCACGATATTTGGTCTAGCTACAAGCCGACCGCTCTTTCTCGATCCTGTGATCCGGAATCCCTTTGTAGGTTAACTCTTAACCATACGTAGCATGGCCATGCATTTTCGGATCCGATCACTCGAGGGGCCCAGAGATATCACTCTCAATCAGTCATGGCTGAGGGACACACGTTGCAGGACACATGGGAGTTTGCAGCTTTGCAGGCGCTGACCTAGTTTTGCAAGGCACACCCCCTGGAGATTGTGTTAGACCCGATTGGGTTGTTTCCTTCCAGAGATAGGAGAGATCCGGATTGGTTGGACCGCATGGAGCACATGGACTTACTAGGTGTTATGGATCCCTAGCATACGATCTTCGTTTCAGCTCGCTGCTTGAATGTGTTCTATTGGATGGTTGACATGCAGAGCAGGGCAATGGCCACTATGATTGGGATGGCCGTGGCCAACCAGATTGCCCTCACCACCGTGCAAAATGGCATGGTGGATTTGTCTCTTGAGTTGGTACAGAAGGATGTTCAAATAGCAGATATGCAGAACCGTATTTCTGATTTAGAGGAGAAAGTAGAGATGGAGCACGACATGGAGATGTTGGCCGACCAGTTCTATGACGTGAACATGGAGCTGCAAATGCCAACGAGCACCTACAGGAGCACCATGCTGAGCTTGATGCTATCCACGCCTTAGAGGTGCAGCTGAATGAGCCTATGGCTCAGGAGGAGGAGGAGCCTAAGGAGGTTGAGGGATTTTCAAGTATGGACTTTGAGGAGACCACTCCACAGCCTCAAGTTGGCAACGCACACTCTCCTGCACTTAGCATGGCCTCCGTAGGCAACTTGGACAACTTTTAGGCATATCGACTTGTTGAGGGCAGTTTCTTTTGTTGTACTCCTTGACAACCTATATTTGGTCAGTGGTGTAATAGGTTAGCTTGAGTGAGTATCAGGGTGCTGAAAAACTAATGTCATGTACGAATTTGCCAATGCTACCGACCAGTTGCAAGGTCTGAAATTTATGAAGCAAAATTTTAGTAGCTGTTCTCCTCAGTTTTTCCCCTATCTCCACTCATTTTTTGATCTGAGGATTGAACACTAAAGCTGTGCGGAAACATGTGTTCTAACTGCTCGTAAAATTCCAGCTCCTTTGGATCCGTCAAACTCACGTTAGAACTAAAACACCGCAGCTCAGCTTGCTGAAAAATCGGCCCAAAATAGAATGGTGACCTCCGCCGACTGGCCCGACCCCCCAGGTCACCGGATCAAACGTGCCCGACCCCTTGCAAAAGGTCTCCGCCTCACCCGACCCCTTGTCGCAAGGCTTCGTATCGCCCGACCCGGGCGCTAAGGGTCGAACATATCTGGACCCACGGGGCAGAGCTTCGCCTCTCCCCAAGGATGTGCGCGGACCAGCCGACGAGGACACAGAACTTGTGGGCCCTGCCAAGACTTAGAACGTAATATCCTTCCGTTCGGTTAGCAAGAGTAAAACAAAAGTTGCTAAAGGCAGAAATGAGCTAATCGCTAACTAGGATGGCAAGGAGAGATATGCACCTACTCAATAAAAGATATGATTGTTGTGTTGCACTATCGGCAAGATTAGCATTTAAAGATTCAGCACATAAATTCCCTTACGATTGGAAAGCTTTTAGGAATATGTGACTAATGGAAAGATGACTCTTGCAGATGGCGCATCGCACCCGTTCCGGCTCTATTCCCTGTGCCAGCGAGCAAAGGCAGGTGCCTCCACCACCTCCACCTCCGCCCACCCTAGAGGTGTTCTTAGCCGCTCAAACGGAGCTGCTGAGGCACATTGCTCAGGGGCAGCAGCAGCAGCCCCAGGGAGGAAGAGCTCCTCAGCAACCTCATGTTGCTCGTTATGAGGACTTTCTGGGAACACAACCTCCTCTGTTCCACAAGACGCAGGATCAGCTTGACGCCAATGCCTGGATTCATGCCATCGAGTCCAAGTTCTCCCTCCTCACCGCCCATTGCCCGAATGAAAACAAGACTCGGTTCGCCGCGCAGCAGCTGCGTGGTTCTACCCTCCTATGGTGGGATCACTACCACGCCATGCAGCTGGCTGACCACGTCGTCAGCTGGGAGGAGTTCAAGACGGCGTTCAGGGGCCATCATATCCCTGCGGGTCTCCTGGAGCGCAAGCTCAACGAGTTCCTGGCTCTTACCCAGGGAGGCCGCAACGTCCTACAATATGCGCAGGTTTTCAATGACCTGTGCCGCTATGCAGGCTATCACGCAGACTCCGATGAGAAGAAGAGAGACTGCTTCCTTAGAGGCTTGAGTCTGGAGCTCAAGGAAAGGCTGAATCCCATCAAGGTGGATTCCTTCAATGAACTGGTGAACCTGGCAATTTTCCGGGAAGATTGCATGAAGGCCCTCAAGGCCGACCTAAAGCGGAAAGCTCCAATGATGGCACCCAGCCCACCTGCACAGAGATATAGGATGGTTCCCCCACAGGCGCTCCATAGGCCACAACAGTCGGGAAGATGGGTTGCCCGACCCCCACCGCAGGCAGCACCTCATTTCCCGGGATTTTAGCAGCAGGCACCGCGGCCAACGCTACCACCGTCGCCCTGCCCTGCCATTGGAAACCGCTGTTTCACCTGCGAGAATACGGGGCACTTTGCCAAAGACTGCCCCCGCAACCAGAATGAATGGCCCGGTCAAAGCAATGCAATGGTCAACAAGGAGAAGTCCAAAGTGCAGATTCGCCAGGGTCAGCTAAACTTCACCAACGCAGTAGAGCTGCTCGAAGGTGCACCAGTGATGACCGGTACCTTCCTTATTCACAGTTACTCAGCTTTGATTTTGATTGACTTAGGAGCATCACATAGTTTTATTGGAAGAAAAACTAGTGACAAATATGGGTTAAAAGAATGCCAAACAAAAGGGTCTTTTATGATATCTACCCGGGTGGAAAAATCACGTCAGATAAGATGAATGTCAATGTGCCTATTAAGCTAGGCAAAACCCTCTTTAAGGAAAATCTCATTATCCTTGGTCTAGAGGGGATAGATATTATCTTGGGTATGGATTGGATGACTCAGCACCAAGTGGCACTGGACATCTCTGCCAGAGCAGTCCATGTAAATTCACCCATATATGGTAGCTCAATCATACACTAACCCCACCGCGGGTGCAAAAATTCTTGTGCCTATCTCGTAACTGAAGCCCAATTGGAGGATATTCCAGTGGTGTGTGAGTACCTCGATGTGTTTCCAGATGACTTGCCAGGCATGCCGCCCAACAGAGATGTGGAGTTTGCTATAGAATTGATCCCCGGCACAACCCCTATTTCCAAGAGACCTTATAGAATGCCACCAGCAGAGCTGGCTGAGTTAAAAACCCAATTGCATGCGTTGTTGGAGAAAGGTTTCATCCGCCCAAGTACATCATCTTGGGGTTGTCTAGCCTTGTTTGTGAAAAAGAAGGACGAGAGTCTCCGTATGTGTGTGGACTACCGACCTCTCAATGCGGTGATGATAAAGAACAAGTACCCACTACCCCGCATTGATGTTCTGTTCGATCAGCTAGTTGGAGCTAGAGTGTTTTCCAAGATTGAGCTTCATTCCGGCTACCATCAAATCAAGATCCAACCGTGCGATATTCCTAAGACCGCGTTCTCTACATGGTATGGGCTCTATGAGTACCTAGTCATATCGTTTGGGCTTACTAATGCGCCGGCTTATTTCATGTATCTCATGAATTTGGTGTTTATGCCCGAACTTGACAAATTCGTCGTGGTATTCATCGATGATATCTTGGTGTACTCAAAGAATGAGGAAGAACATCTAGAACACCTTCATACTGTACTCCAACGCTTGAGAGATCACCAACTCTATGTCAAGTTCTCCAAGTGTGACTTCCGGCTGGATAGTGTTAAATTCTTGGGGCACACCATATCCAGCGATTGCATAGCAGTAGATCCAAGCAAAGTTTAAGAAGTAATGGATTGGAGGCCGCCCACTTCAGTTCATCAAATTAGAAGTTTTCTCAGTTTAGCAGGCTACTACCATCGATTCATCCCCGACTTCTCAAAAATAGTTAAGCCAATGATTGAACTATTGAAGAAAGGAGTTAAGTTTGTGTGGAACGACAAATGTGAAGAAGCTTTCCACACCCTGAGACAATTGTTGACCTCTGCCCTAGTTTTAGCACAACCAGACACCTCTAAGCCATTCGATGTTTATTGTGATGGCTCTGGCACGGGACTTGGGTGTGTTCTCATGCAAGACAACCGAGTCATTGCCTACGCCTCGCGAGCACTATGGCCACATGAGCTGAATTATCCTACCCATGATCTTGAGTTAGCAGCAGTCGTTCATGCTCTGAAAATATGGAGACATTATCTTATGGGGACTCGTTGCAATATCTATACGGATCATAAGAGTCTCAAGTATATCTTCACTCAAGCCGACCTCAACATGCGTCAGAGAAGATGGTTATAATTGATCAAGGACTATGATTTAGAAGTGCATTATCACCCAGGCAAAGCCAATGTAGTTGCAGATGCTCTCGGCCGCAAAATCCATTGTAACTGCTTGTCTGCGAGCAACCATGCCGAGACCTTATGTCATGAGATGGCCAAGCTTAAGTTTGTAATTGTTTCCTATGGCACCCTCCATCATGTTTCCATGGAATCTGCCTTGGAAGACCAAATTGGGTCAGCACAATTAGAAGATGAGGAAATAAAGCTAATTAAAGGGAAGATTGCACAGAAGGATGAGGGGTATAAGCATTTTCGACAGGATGAAAATGGGAGAGTGTACTAAGAGAACCAACTTGTTTTCCCATCTAACCTTGATCTTAGAAAGCAAATCTTGGATGAAGCTCATCTCTCCAAGTTCTCAATTCATCCTGGCAGCAATAAGATGTATCATGACCTCCACCAAACTTTTAGGTGGAGTGGAATGAAACCAGAAATTGCGCGCTATGTCTCTGAATGCGACACGTGTCAACATGTCAAGGCAAGTCACTTGAAGGCAGCAGGTACCTTGCAACCGCTACCTATTCCATCTTGGAAATAGGAAGACCTCAGCATGGATTTCATTGTTGGATTGTCCCCTACCTCTCAGCGACATGATTCCATTTGGGTTATTGTGGACTGCCTCACCAAGCCTGCACACTTTCTTCCTGTTCACACCACCTACACAGTCAAGAAATATGCAGAGTTATACCTGGACCGTATCGTCTCCTTGCATGGTGTTCTGAAGATGATCATCTCCGATCGAGGTGTTCAGTTTGTAGCATGTTTTTGGGAGCAGTTACAAACTTCACTTGGCACCAAGCTAAACTGTAGCTCAACATATCACCCTCAAACAGATGGCTAGACAGAGAGAGTGAATCAAATCCTAGAAGATATGCTACGAGCTTGTGTCAGCAATTATGACAAACACTGGGATAAGTGTCTGCCATTAGCAAAGTTTTCTTATAATAATAGCTACCTGGCTAGCTTGAAGGTGGCACCATTTGAGGCCTTGTATGGTCGGAGGTGTCGGACACCTGTAAATTGGTCACAAGTTAGGGAAAGACAAACTTATGGTCCTGATCTAGTAGCAGAAGCTAAAGAGCAGGTTAAGGTGATTCAAGCCAATCTTAAGGCAGCCCAATCTCGACAAAAGAGCTATTCCGACAAAAGGAGGAGACCCCTGCAGTTTGACATTGGTGATCATGTATACCTCCGAGTCTCCCCGACCAAAGGAGTGCAACGGTTTGGGGTAAAAGGGAAATTTGCTCCGCGTTACATTGACCCTTATGAGATTGTGGAAATCTGCGGACCCATTGCTTATCGGATCTAACTACCCAAAACGCTCTCAGCCATTCACAATGTCTTCCATATCTCTCAACTGAAGAAATGTGTCCGAGACCCAACCGAAGTATTGGAGCAGGAACAACTTGACCTTGAACCCGACTTATCCTATGCAGAATACCCTGCCAAAGTTCTCGACCATAAGGAGAGGTACACCCGACAAGAAGTAGTGAAGATCTATAAGATTCAGTGGAGTAACCATATGGAAGATGAAGCAATGTGGGAGACAGAAGAGTATCTCAACACTAACTTCCGCAGTTTTCTTTTCGATCAGGGAGGTACGTTGCACCAGCCACACTAGTTCCTTTCTGCACTTGAATCTCGGGACGGGATTCCCCTAAGGGGGGTAGGCTGTAACAACTCCGCCTTAATTAGGTGTACTTAAACCTGAACAAATTGTTAGTCGCTAAGCAAAAGAGGTAAAATGTCCTTTTGACACTAAAAAGCTCCTTTTGGAGTTTAAAATAAAGCTTGAAGACCTTGTTTGCAAACTTAAATCTTTTGCCCAAATGAGACATGGTAAAACTCTTCAATTTCAAAACAACCTTTGTTAAAAAGACCTTTGGCTTTTTCGGAGTGGACCCCCCCCCAAGAGTCAATGGTGTGCGCTGCCCAACCTTGCCTCGACGCTAGCGCGCCCAGGCATGTTCGCCGGCGAATCACGCGCCGCATGGTCGCCGGCCACCGGCAGCTCGCCGGCGCCCTATCCTCAATGAGGAGGTGACAGGATGGGAGCCTTGACGCCCAACCCGCGCACACGACAAGACGGCGCGAGCGCTGTGCTGGCCAATCGCCGGTTGAGCACATCCTTGCCCCTGCCACGCATCCACACCTGCCAACCGGAGCTTTGCCCGCTCGCCGGAAAAGCCGCCACGCCACCATCATCCCGCGCCTTCACCCGCTCGCCCAACCAGTGTCCGCGTCTTCCTTTCCCTCACACGCCACGCCACTGCGGTACACTGACCGAGCCGCCGCACCCAATCCTACGCTTGACGTGACCGGACACACGCTCGACCTCGCCAATCCTTCCACCCCGCAAAACCGCGCTTGCCTGATGCTATCTTCCTTGCCCAATGCCCGGAGAATCCTGTCCCCAGAGCTCCGCTTCTCCGACCAATGGAGGCGCCGACCAATCGCCGCCGCGGCAGAGCACTTCCTTCTTCCTTGATCTTATCCTCTCGCCGCTTGAGCTCGCTTCCTTCCTCCGAGCACTTCCGTGCAGGTATAAAAGGAGTACCAAAGCCTCTTACAGAGTCTCCTTCACCATCACCGCCTTTGCCACTCTACCTACTCTGTTCTTCTCTACCGCATTTGCTGCCGCCTGAGCTCTATGGAGCTCCCCCTTTCCGCCCAACCCCATCCTTGGCCGACACCACCCACCGCTTTGCCACCCTTTCGCCCAACTCCAGAACTTGCTTGTTGTCCACAAGAAGCACCACCTCCACTGGAGCACCGCCGGACCTCGCCGCCGCCCGAAGCTTACTGCCTCCCGCTGTTCTGCTTCGACCTGTTTCTCCCCGACCCCAAGACCTCGTCCGTAGGATCGGAGGTAAGCTGCCAACCCCTATCCATTTCACCCGACCCCTGTCCGTTTCGCCCGATCCCTGTCCGTTTCACCCGAGTGTTGTCCGCCTCACCCTGAGGGCTCGGATGAGTCTTTTTCTATTGACCAAGGGTATCTGTGTAAAATTCCGAGGACTTCTCTATGTTAAATCTGAGGCTCCCGGTGTAGTTATTCATTAAGTCTAAGGGTCAGATCGTAAGTTTTTCCCGGTCCGACTCTTTTAACTCATTCTAAATCGGCAGAAGCTTGGAAGTTTCATCTTATATCGAGGAAAAATTAGAAAAATGTGAAATCACTTTTGTTGGAATCCTTTTTATGTCTAAATTCTTGCAAAATAAGTAATTTTGGAAGAGGTACATAAAAACACTCAGAAGTAAATGCTCGCCTAATGCACTTGTACCGCCCCAAACGCAGCCTCTCTCTCTCTCACTCTCTGTGCAAACATGAATACAACTAACCGCTTGCATTGCATTTTGTGTAGAGCTGAACCTCACTGACGGCACGTACGAGCTTCACCCGGCGCCGGAAGCCGAAGTTGTAGCGGAGTTGCCGCCTACAGGAGTCGAGCTCGTGTACGTCAAGGACCAGTTTGCTTCCACCCCGCTTGAAGGCAAGCCCCGGAGCATAACCCACTTTTTCTAAACTTGTGCATGCCTTATGTTGTTATGTCTGTGCATTTACGTTTCAGGAGTTGTTTGAAACTGTAGATGCATGACTCAGTTTCCCTTTGATCCGAACACTAGTATGATAGGCCGAGTAGCTGCTTTGCTTAAATAGGACTCGGTAAAAGTCGAGTGATTTCCTATCACTCGCGAGTTATAGGAGTTGCTTGCTCTCCTTTTTGTTACAACCATAAGGATGGTGGACGGGGCAGGGTTCTATGAACTATTTTGGTGGTTGGTGGATTGCCCCGTCTGTCTACATGAAAATGGGCTAAGGTCAAAACGTGTTGGTGTTTGTGGTCAAGTGTTTGAAAGTACTAATCTCATACCTAGTATGGGATAGGGAAGCCTAGTACCTGATTGAACTGGGGCGTGGCTTATACCCCTGCTATCCCTGGAACGAGGTTCCCATGGTGCATCATGTGGGTGCAAGTGCGGTCACAGTGCAGCAATAGGCCGGGACTGTGGAGAATTGCATGCCAAGGGAAGTTTGGACCTGACACGTGCCTGGGAATTAATGGGGACGGCTAACAAATGAAGCAACCCTTCATGGTGCGCGGATGTCGTGAGATTAGGTTCACCATGCATGGTTAAGAAATTCGAATCGATTCTTCTGCCTCTCACAGTTTGGGACTGCTTGATCGCTATGCTACACTGAGTAAGAATGGAAGATGATGGTGATCTAAATATTGATGCTTGGTTAATTGCTTGGAAACCATTGCTTGCTTAGTATAGCTGCTAACTTAGATCGGTAAATTAACATAGAACTTGTGGCTAAAATATTGAAAGTAAGGATCTACTGTAGTCGCTTTTGGCAAAACAAAACCCTCAGCCAAAAAGCCTTACATGTCTAGAAGTTGGGGGATTAAAACCACTCGTCGGTTATATCTTGTTGAGCATAGTTGCTCAGCCTTGCTTGTGGCACATCTTTCAGGTGATGTTGAAGCCCATGAGTTTGCTGCTTGTGGCACTTGGCCGCCCCAGCTTCCTCCTGGGTGGGCGGTCGAGTGGGATCCCTCATCGAACGGTGACGACAGGGATCATTGATGTCATGACCAGCCTCATTGTGACATCTGACTTTGGTGCTAGCGTCCGTTTGTTATTCCTCCGCTGCTTAAGAACTCTGCAAACTTGGTAGAATTTTGAACCTGTGTTGTAATAAATTAATATACTTGTTTAACTTGGATGATCTATTGTAATCTCTGAAACCACTCACCTTCGTGTGAGCTATGCTTCTCGGTCCCGTGTAGTGGTTTATCCGAAGGAATCCGACGGACTGCCTAGTTAACTTAATTAAAGCATATGATCGCATGTCAGGCGACATAATTATGCTTTAGCTAAGTTAATTAGGGCGGTTCTGCCACACAAAACCATTGATCGTTGTGTCATCGTCGTCCTCGAGGTTGTACACAACGGGTGGATCTTTGGGGCATCTGCCGTTGTCATGCCTAGGTGGGGTGTAGGCACTTTCAGGGGTACATGCAATCGTAGTCGGCACGACGGCGCATCTGATCTTCCTAGCGGCGGTGGTCCTCGTGTTCTGCATCGCGGTTGAGCCTAGGAGCACCGTAGTCGAGGTCGTACTCGGCATGGTGGCAGAGCTCAACCTCTTCCTACTCTTGGTGATGGTTGTTGAGGTCAGGGCAGAGGTCGCACAACTCTTCACAGAGGTCACGTTGCCAATCTTGTCGCCACGATCCTCACCATCGCCTCTCCTAGCGCGGCGTCTGTTGTCGTGGTTATCGTTGTTGGCATTGTTGGTGGGTGGGTTGGCAGGCTACTCCACGTCCTCTTCACGGATGGGCTCCAGCTGACATCCCACGTGGTTGTCGTGGTCGCCTTGATTATGGTCAGATCTGCTGTGCCCAGATCGGCTCCGGGAGTGCTGGGTAGCGGTGGACTGGGAGTATGCGGACCGTTTGTGGGCACGCTCCTCGATCTTGGCGTTGGCGACGCGGAGTCACGCCCGGATCCGCCGGATTGGCTCCAAGTCTAGAAGGTTTTCCAGGTCAGTGAAGGAAGCCCCCAGGTTAGCCTAGGTGTGGTGAAGACATTGTGGCCGGCCTCCTCGAGGTCAACTTGTAGATTGCCGGCGCATGTAGGGCGCTTACGTTTGGTCTGGGCACCATCCTGGTCGGCATTGCTGCCATCATTGGCGTGCAGTGGTTGGTAGCAGGTTGGTGCTGGTCGTTGGCCTGCTCCTGTTGGCACCGTGCCGCACGGTTCTGGTTCCTGGTGTTGCGACTTGCTTCCTGAGAAGAGGTTTCGCCATCCTTGGGTGCCTCGTCAGCGGAGACCACGAAGGCTTCGTGATCTGGCATGGAGGAGTTGCTCTCATCATCGCTTCCGTAGGGATTCGGCATCAGGACAATGCAGGGGACCTGAAACTTGGCACAGTCCAGAAGCTGGGCAGGTGCTAGTGGGTCTCTAGATTGGATCTGGAAGGACTGCACGGGGTTCGCGGATAACACAGCAACCGAGTTCCTCAAACCAAAGGGGATGAGGGAAGGACCCTACGCCGACCTGGTTGAGTGTAGCACTACCTTAGAGAGATCTATGCACGTAGCTATAGTGTTGTTGATGCAATCTAGCCCCGTGATTAGGTCAGAGGTCGTGGGTGGCGGGTCGTAGCTAGGATGTGCAGGACCCTCTTTGAGAGAGAGATTACTGACCTGCTAGGCAAGCGGCGTGATGATCCTCAGGTGGAGGTTTCGCTCCGTCGGAGTAGATCCAACGGATGCTGAGCTGGCGTCGGACGCCGAGTCAACAGAAGGCGCGGTGGAGTCAGAGTCCACCGACATCCTCCCAAAGCGGAGCTAGATTGGGTTGGTGAGGAAGTCCTTCATGCTCTCGGGGAAAATAACACCGGGGCGGGATGCCATCGAGCTCACTGGTGAGGATCTCACAATCACTTCTACCTGGCGTGCCAACTGTCAGATTTATAAGCCCGACAGTCTGCCAGGGGGTTACCCAAGTGGGTGATTTGTAGGTGGAGGTGATTGCGAGACTAAGAACTCGAAGATGATTGCGAGAACATGAGGGACACGAGGGTTTTAGATAGGTTAGGACCTCCGGAGAGTAATACCCTACGTCCTGTATGCTGGATTGTATTGCTCGAGAGTTGATGTGGGATACCCTCGGGGGTGCCCTTGGCCGCCTTATATAGGCTGACGACCTATGATTACAAGTCGGTTTGTAGTTTGTTGTTACATGGAAGGTAATCTGAGTCGGACAATTTGAATCGCCCGGCCTCCTTGGCATGTACTCTAAGTATCTTCATGTCCTTGGTCCGCGTGGAAGGTAATCTGAGTCGGACAATTTGAATCGCCCGACCTCCTTGGCATGTACTCTAAGTATCTTCATGTCCTTGGTCCGCACGCCCTAGTCGGGCGAGCCCACTTGTCAGGTCCGGCTAGTATCCTGGTTGGTGAGAACCCATGGGGTACCCATATACCTCAACATGGTATACATCATTATTTTATTAGTAATATTATAATTAACATCATTTGTAATTAGCAATAAGTTATAAAAATAAGTTTTAGATAGTTTTATCGGGTACTTTATTCTTCGCGGATACAAATATTGTTGGATATTCCATATTTTTGTCAAATACGAATTTGAAATTGGATAGAGAAAAATACTGAAAATTAAATCTAGATACGTACATTTGACACCTATATCGATACCTAATATTAAAGAGAGCATGTTTCTCCCAACTGTCATTTTTTTCAACCGTCGTGGTCATTTTGCAAAAATACCCCTCAACTTTTTAGTAATCAACCCGCGGTCCAAATCCTGAACAGATGGGGGGCTTGGGTGGAAGAAGGAGGGAAGGAAGGGGGTTAAAGGGAAAAAGCTCTCCTTTTCGTCCCCTCCTCGCCTCGTCGCCGCTCGGCCCCGTCGCCCCGGGTCTCGCGCCGCCCCTGTCGCCGCCCTCCACATCCCGCGCCGCCCGACTCCGTCGCTCTGGGTCCTCGCGCTGCCCCCTGTCGCCGCCCCTCCACGTCTCGTGCCACCCCGACCGCGCCGCCCCCCGTCGCCACCTTCCATGTCTCATGCCGTCCCGACCTTCTTCGGTCCCTCTCTCCCTTCTGAGGCCCGCCCGTCTCTTCCTCTGTCTCTCGCCAGCGGCACGGCAGCTCATTCCCAGCCAAGGTTGATGATGATGTAGAGGTAGCGTATGAGCCCCTTCTGGATGCGGGCCGCGGCGGTAGCGGCGGATCAGAGAAGGAGGCAGCGGTGGTACTACGCGTGGACGAGGGTCTTGGTGTGGATGGGGTTCTGTAGTATGCAGGAACACTGGTCAAAGTGAGTACTGAGTATTTTGCATATATGATTCGGCCTCTGTGGAGAAATTTTTGACTGATGTGTTTATCTTTATTCTGCGCAGCCAGCTGTGGCGCAGCCAGCTGTGACGACGGATGAGATTGACAGAGTTGTGCATCAGATGATCATCGACGCAGGCGCCTACCCTTCTCCCCTTGGAACGGGGGGTTTCTGAACAGTGTCTGCACGTCAGTGAACGAGTGCACCTGTCATGGAATCCCTGATTCTCTCGAGGTACAGGTTGATCGATTTTTTTTTTGCTTTGAATTGCTTTAAGTGTAGCAGTTAATCAGATGCATTTCTTGTTGAGCCATAGAAGCAGAATAACATACTATTGTTAGTAAATATTCTAGTAAGTAACTAGATTGCATTATAACAATTGCAAACTAGCTCTAAAACAAAATGTGTCAGCTGGTACAATGAACTTAATTTTTGGCTGAACAGTTATGCTTGCTTCGACTGACCTTGTAGGATGGAGACATTATCAACATTGATGTTACTGTCTACTTGAACGTATGTGCTACAGCTGTTCTTTTCCTTATCAGCCACCATGTTCCTTTCCTTGTCATCGCTCTGTTCTAATGTGGTCGATATGGTCATTGCTAATCTTCTCGCTTTGTAAAGTGACATGGAGTGCTGCTCTAGGGATATTCATGGGGACACCTCAAGAACATACGTTTGTGGAGATGTTGATGAATCTACTAAACAACTTGTCAAGGTGTAATTCTGTTGTTCCATCTTCTGACTACTTACCTAACACATTGTTTGAGCCTGTATCTGAATAACCTGTCTTTTTGTTCTGTAACAGGTCACTAAAGAGTACATGAGGGGCATATGAACCTGCAGGCGTGATTTAATCATATATATCGTTATTAATCATAACATAGAAAAAAATCTATTTTTAAAGAAATTTAGGCCCTATTTGGCATGGCTCCAACTCCGGGTGGAGCTGCTCCACTCCTGAACTCCACATGGAGCCAGCTCCGCTCCAAAACTCCAGAACAAAAATGGGATGTTTGGCTAGATGGGTGCTCTCAGCTCCAAAAAAGATCGATTTCAGTGTGGATTGCCATTGTTGCCCCCTAATTAAGGCCTCACTTGTCATCCTCTCTATCCCATCTTCTTCTTCCCCTTTTTCCACTGCACTGTGCTGCACACGGGAGACCCTCCACAGGCGGTGGGGTGGGTGGCGGGCTGGGCGGCGACGGGCGGCAGGGTGGGCGGCGGGCTCGATGGCGGGGGGCGACGGGGGCGGCGCTGGGCGGCGACGAGCGATGACGGGCGGCGGGCGGCGACGGGCGACAACAGGCGGTGGGCGGCGACGGGCGGCGGGCGGCGACGGGCGATGACGGGCGGTGACGTGTGACGACAGGCGGCGGGCGGCGACGGGCGACGGGCGATGGGTGCGACGACGGGAGGCGGCGACGGGCGGCGATGGGCGACGGGTGCGGCGACGGGAGGCGGCGGGCGGCGGCGGGCGGTGACGAGCTGCGGGCTGGGTGGCGGGGTGGGCGGCGACGGGGGCGGCGACGGGCGACGACGGGCGGCGGCGACGGGCGACGGCGACGGGCGGCGGGCGGCGACGGGCGACGGCGTGCGACAATAGGCGGCGGGTGGTGACGGGTGGCGGGTGATGACGTGCGACGACAGGTGGCGACGGGTGACGGGCGCGGCGGCAGGCGGCGGGCGCGGCGACGGGCGGCGGGCGGCGACGGGCAGCGGGTGGCGGGCGGCGATGGGGGCGGCGGCGGGCGGCGAGGCCGGCCGGCCACAGGCGCGGCGACGGGCGGGGCTCTGGCGGCGAGTGGGGCTCAAGAGAATAGAAGGGAGAATAGAATGAAACGTTTTTTTGTGTAACCAATAGCATTAGTGGGTAATTACCCACCAACTCCACGAGGAGGTTTAAAAGAGAGGTTTCTGGAGCAGCAAAAGAGGTGCTCCAAAACTCCACCTCCATTTGCACTACAGCTCCATGGAGTTGGCAACTCCATGGAGTTTTGGAGTTGGGGTGTTTGGCTGAATTTTTTGATGGAGTTGCTGGAGTTTAGGAGTGGAGCCGTGCCAAACAGGATCTTAAATGGCACTCGAGTGTCGTGCCTGGGCTGTGAATCAGGTGTTGCAAGTGGGCCAGGCTATAGGCCCAAGGTGATGACATAAAGAAAAAAAGAATAAATTCGATTTAAATAAGACTTCTACGTTTGAATAATTATAAATAAAATAACGTAGAATGTAAATAAAAAAAAATATAGATTTAGGGTAATATAAAAAAAGTAAAATTGAAATTTTCTACAATTACATTATTTAAAGTAGCAATGCACGGGCAAGTCCATATATTAATTAATTACTTTGCAAACATCTAAATAGATATTATTCTTAGAACTCTCAACTACATCTATTCTGATCCTCAACCTAATAAAACTCAACTATAGCTATGTTGACGTCAGATTTTGACACATTTTGGATCGGCATCAAGAGAGGAAAGGATTGGCCGATGCGGCGGATTAAAAAGGTCATGATTGGGAATCGGCCGATTGGTGTTACAGTTGGGAATCGGCCGATTGGCGCTACAGTGTTTCGAGCGATTCGCGGACGGAGTGGAGCTCGGCCGATTTGAAGGCTAGAGCGTTTGGGCTAATATGGGCTTAAGGTGGGCCAGAAAAAGAAGATAGAGAAAGATTGGCCCGTGGGGGTATGATAACCAACTCCGATACGAGTTGTGTTTGTAAATATTCGTTTTCGATTTAAAATTAGAGATAGATCCTAGTCGGTTAGGAAATCAGTTGTAACAGGCTATAAATAGCCATCTTTGGAGATTTGTAAAACAACACATCAATCAATACAAACAATCTACTTTTTCATCGTACTTTACTTTCAAGTCGGCGACTTCGCCAATACATCTTTTTCTTTCATGAGTTCGTACGGGTTGGCAGGGCTGCATCGACATGATCTCTGGCCGATTCTGTAAGTTTCGTTTATCGAGTAATATCTAAGCTTTAACTTCAAACGCATCGTTGTCGTTTCGTTTAGATTTATTCACAAGTTATTGATATTAACTAGAACTATAGGTTTTATCTATTATTTTAGTTTTCACCAGTTATCCAGCTTGAGATTTGAACTGTCAGCTTTATTACTGTTATTTTTATTTATCATTATACAGCCGATTAGATCTATTTCAAGTGTTGCTTCGTAGCGTTGTCTAGTCTGCTCTGGTAGATTCTTTACAATCGCTGCGTGATTGTCGGCTATTCTATAGCCGGTCATCTTCATAGCAAATCGGCCGATTCGCTGATACGCTTTTCGAGACAGATCGGAACTTTAGCTGATCGAAATCCCTAGGATTTAATACGTTTCTTTCCTTGTCAATCAATAGATCAGATTGACTGGCACACCGCACAAACGCACCAGGGCGATCACCCGAACAGAAGCTAAGCAGATTCTCCCGGGTCGTGTGTCTGACGCTGAAGGTCATCGGCCAATTTTTAGCGCCAACACACTTTTGGCACGCCCGGTGGGATCACTTCAACATCCAACATGTCAAAAACCACCGAAATCTCCGAAGACAACATCATCGAGGTTACGGAAGCAGATCTCAAGGACAACCAGAAAGAAGAATGGGCAAGGCACCTAGAAGAATACAGGAGGACATGCTTGCAATCTTTCAGTCGTACCAGAAGCGGGGAGACCATCAAGAAAGCTCCTCTTCCAACTCCCCGCCAGATCACCGTCACTGAGAACTCGGGCAAGATGTCCGATATGATTCAATAGTCCATTTATCAAGCTTTCATCGACCAATCCTCAGTGATGACCAACACGGTGTACAACGCCATCATCAGTTCCCTGGTCAGCGGAGTAGCTCAGGGATATCAGGGGCCAGCGTACGCCCCGCCTATTGTAGCTCCAGTCAGAAGCTTACCAGGCACATCTCACTCGACTCCTCAGCTGATACCGACACAACATGGAGGATACAACACTTCAATGCCTCCAGGATACAACGGCGCGCCATGCTTTCAATCGCAAGCGCCGCCTCAGCCCACCCAAATTTCCTCCATGCAATCACTGCCCTCAAACTTAGTGCCGTGGGGGGCACCAGCGATGATGGCTGGTTTGGACCAATCAACCGGTTATGGAAGCTCTCCGATCCAAGCACCACTCCAATCGGCTATCCGGCCAACGGTCCCACAATATCAACCGGCCTTGCCAGAAATCGGTAGGGGGCAGACACTACGGAAACACTCAGAAGCGCAGTGCCAATAATGTTGTACGATGGGATAGCAGATTCGCTATGCCACCAAATGTCAACTGCTCAGCCGGCCACGCTGCCGCAAAATTTGCCACACGCTTTGATCCATCACCCGGCCATCCCACTGCCAATCCATCAGCATGTGCCTATCCCTCAACCAGTCGTTCATCAGCAACAAGTGGATTGGATGGCAATGATAGCAGAGGTAATTCAAGATCAATTCGGGTTGAAGCCGAAGGTACAGACCTATATGTACAAGACGCCATACCCACTTGCCTACAACTTGCTGTCGTTTCCCCATCGCTACAAGGTCCCTAACTTCACCAAGTTCTCTGGACTGGATGACACGTCAACCGTAGAACACGTGAACAGGTTTATTATCTAGTGTGGAGAAGCAGCCACACAAGATGCTCTACATGTACGTTTATTCTCATCATCCCTATCTGGGTCGGCCTTCCAGTGGTTCACTACGCTGCCACCCAATTCCAACGTCACATGGGTCGATCTGGAGAAGCAATTCTACAAGTACTTCTACGCGGGAGTCCACAAGATGAAGCTTTCAGATTTGACCAGCCTTAGGCAGAGGAGCAACGAACCAGTGACCAATTACGTGCAGAGGTTCAGAGAGGTCAAAAACAAATGCTACACCCTAGTTCTGACCGACGCTCAGCTGGCCGATATCGCCTTCCAAGGTCTTCTGCCACACATCAAAGAGAAGTACGCCTCCCAGGAGTTTGACAGCTTAAGTCAAATCGTCCACCGATTGGCCGGTCAAGAAGTACGCCCTTTCGACCAGCGGAGAAATTTTCAGAAGAAGGTGGCATACTTGGAAGGATCTGAGTCTGAAGAGGAAGCGGAAATCAGCCTAGCAGAATGGGTAAAAGGAAAAAAGCCGATATCATACCCGTTCGGCAAGAAAGAACCAGAAGCGTTTGGTTTTGACACGTCAAAGGCCGACAAAATCTTCGATTTACTTCTCCAAGAAGGGCAGATCAAGCTCTCACCTTACCACACCACTCCATCGGCCAAGCAGCTCAAAAAGATGAAATATTGCAAGTGGCACAATGCCACATCTCACAACACAAACGAATGCAAAATCTTCCGTCAGCAGATACAGTCGGCCATTGAGCAAGGCAAACTCAAATTCAAAGTCCCGGCGAATGTCGGTGCTTTAGACCGGCAACCTGCCTAGGGGGTACCCTAGGTGGTCTTTTATGCGGTAAGGGCCGTCAAGAATCAAGGAGTCAATGGTGACACAAGGAACACGATTTAGACAGGTTCAGGCCGCTAGATCATGTATTACCCTACATCCTGTGTGTTTGTTTGTATTGATCTTAGATGCACTTGGAGTTGTTCTTGTTTGAGGTGGGTCCCTGCTCGCCCTTATATACACACGAGGACAGGGTTACAAGTCCGAGACCTAGTCGAGTACAATTACAGAGTTCTACTCGGTATGGCCCGAGTAGTTTCTATTTACATACTAGACTAGTCCGAGTGGGATACGCCTATCTCCTTGTCTTGATCATATCCAAGTACGTCCCTTAGTGGGTAGTTCAGGGTCTACTCGTGGGCCTGGGGTGCATGCCCGACAAGCCCCCGAGTACTTTGTAGTCGTGCGCCACAGTCTTGAGTACTGTGGGCACTATCCGAGTAATTCGTCATAGAGGTTGCAGTGTCCGGAGTGCTCGAGTATTGTCGCGTGGCTGGAAGGTACTCTTCTTGCTCCTTCGATTTGCTTCTTGTTCCAAGGATTTTATATGGTAGTGCGATGACAATCGCACTCCATATGGAGTAGCCCCCAAGCCTTAGGTTGAGCCGAAGAGTCAGGCTTAGGGTCAATCCTGCTTCTTGGCTTTTTTACTCTTGGTAATCCGGGAAAAAAAATTCTGACCATCGGGTACGGTACCCGCAGCCCCTGAGCACTTAGGCGATTTTTGTCATTGAAGTGGTCAAAACCCGTTGATAGGAGTAGCCATTGAGTGTTTATGGCACTAAATCCGTTTAAAACCTTTCCGTTGCGTAACTTACGCTTGGAATCCGGGGGCGACGGAGATATAACTGGAGGGCCCCCTTTCGGTTAGGTTTACACACCACTGTAATAGATCTGCTTTTCTTCCTCTCCTGCTTTTCCATTCCTCATTTGCGCCATCGCGATTGTCTAGCACCGCCACCACCATTGCTACTCTTTTGAGAGAGATCCGAGGTTGAGTGCATTTTGCTGCGGCTGAAGCCGGCAGATGCGCACCAAGAAGATGGGGAAGAAACCCGAGAAGGCTCAGGGCAAGGCTCCAACGGCGGGCCAGGTGAAGTCAAAGAAGGGGAAGGAGCTGGTGTTGCCGGCGCTGAAGGTGGGGCTGACGAACCAGACTGCACCACCACCGCTTGGAGTGACGTGGCAACATTCTATGATGAAGGAGGCGGCCGTTCAAGCGCTTGTCGACGCCAAGCTTCTGTAGCCAAGGGAGGTACTCGAGTGGAGGCCTGCCTTTGCTGACGCGTGGCAGTTCGAGAAGCATCCGAATGAGATGGTTATGCTTGCTCATTTTGTGGAGAGGGGACTGGCCCTGCCTACCTCTGACTTCTTGAGAGGTATCCTCGAGTACTACAAGCTTCAACTTGTACACTTGAACCCCAATGGTGTACTACATATGTCGATTTTTGTGCACCTTTGTGAAGTTTACTTGGGAGTTCCTCCTAGCCTTGAACTGTTTAGGAAATTGTTTCGCTGCAAGCCTCAGCCTAGTGCACTTAGGACGGAGGACTTTGGGGGTGCCAGGTTCCAACTCAAGAACTCGGGCGCGTACATTGACTACAATTTGACTGACTACCATGGGGAGTGGAAAAAAAGGTGGTTCTATATTGGGAACCATAATCCTCGCTTGCCGGTGGTTACTGGTCATGCGCCAAAGCACGCAGAGAATTGGGTAAGCGAGCTTGAAGATACCCCAGAGCTTGACCACTTGCTGCACCAGATTGCGGAGTTGAAAGCACTCGGTTTGACTGGGGTTAATGTGGCGGCCAGCTTTCTCAAGAGAAGAATTCAGCCCTTGCAAAAACGGGCTCACTTGGGTGGGGAGTACTCGGGTTTTAATGACCCATCACGTATGTCTCCGGATGATATTTCTGATGATGATGTTGAGGTGCTGCTAGCCAAGTTCTTTAGGAACTATCAAGAAGCATCAGTTATTCCTTCAACTCTTCATCAGTTTGATGATTGGTATCAGTCAGAAATGGTATGGCCTTTCACTTTGACTTGTACTTTTGAATTTTTGGGATATTTGTTTGAATATTGACTTGTTTTGTAGTCCTGAGTCCTTGCTAGCTATCTGGCACAGTCAGAAGAAGAAGAATCTGTTATTGAGGAGTTAGAGGACGAGCCCTCTCCTCCTGTGAAGAAACACCGAGTAGTCCGCAAGAGGTCTGCTACTAAGTCTGCCTCGACTTCTCCTCCTGAGAAGTCTCAGGGTGCCAAGGTATGTAATCGTGTACTCACTTGTAGCTAATGGATTTTAACTCGTAATCTTTTGATCACTCTATCTGTCTCAAAAGGCTGACGACGCGGCGCTTGGTGACGATGAGGCTACTTCGGATGAAGTAGTCGTGTCCGCCCAGGGTGTTGTTGCGTCTGTTGAGAAGGTGCCATAGGAGGTGCCGCCAGCAGATGCTGGAGTAGCCCCCGAGCTGACAGTCCAGGCTCCGTCGGCTACTGCGCTACCGGTCCCTGACTAGGCAGTCCTGGGTTTGCCTGCTGGAGGGGCTGACGTTGCGAAGGAGGTATCACCAATAGTTGCTATTGGTTCTTTGTTATCCAATGTGATCGCTAGTGGTGAGCTTGCTTCCCGACTATTATTTGTTAATCTGAGTTGGTTCTAGCCTTGACCCTATTTTTTCCAGGTCTTGGCGAGAAGACAGCGCCAGCAGCTGCTCCCGTGGTGCCGAGTACTCGGCCGCCTGTTGCCGAGAAGAAGTGTGTGCGATTACCGCCACGATCAACTCGGTGAGTTGTTTATCCTTGGTGTGTATCTTCGAGCTTTCTTGAAGCCATGTGATGACTATATTTTGATGTAGGGATGCGGAGGAGACTATCCCTGTAGAGGCAGGAGTAGAGTCGTGTCTCTCGACTACTCTTTCCACTCCTTTGGAGGATTTTTCTGTTGAAGAAGTATCCGAAGTTGATGCTAGTCGCCTTGGAGCTACCATGTCTATGCTCCAAGAAGTGATCCGCTCGGTGGAGTATCCCTCCGCTGCTTTGGGTTCTAGGAATGTATCTTTGTCGGCGTCTACTGGCGGAGCTTTGGCTCTAGTGGATGTGGAGAAATCCAAGGAACCAGCTGCTCCAGGTATGTAGCCGTGGTCCTGGTATTGTAGTCGTAGTATTGAGGTGACTGATGTTATTCTCTTAGGTACCGCCTTTGGTGCAGCTCCTCATGTTGTGAAGAGTACTCAGGATCCAGTACTTGGGCTTCCGTTTGAGTCAGAGTTCTAGAGAGCTGTCGATGTTTTTCAAAGCTTCCAGGTGCATTTTCTTCGCTTGTCTAACAGATTTAGTAACTAAGGGATTTGACCGTTTGCTTTGCTTTGCAGGATCTATATGACAGGACGCAAAGGAACACTTGGGCCCTTCAGGAGCGAAACGAACAATTGGAGCAGGAGTGTGCCCGGCTTACAGAATCCCTGAGGGTTCATGAAGATGGAGCGAAATCCTTTGCCGTTGAGCGGTTAGATCACGAAGTCTTGCAGCAGAAAGTGGAGAGTCGCTACAAGTCTTTGAATAAAAAGTATTAAGGTGAGTACTGTCCATGTTCTGAGTATGTCCAACTGTAGTCGGTTGTTTGAACTTGGTCATTTTTGCAGAGCTCAAGAGGAAGGAGGCTGCCTTGAGTAGCCAACTCCTTGACTGGAGAAACGTGCACGATCGAGTGGCGGATGAGGCTGAACATCTTTGGGCTGCACTGATGGAAGCACAGGCTGCCTGCGAGCATCAGCGAGACAGGAAGATCCAGAATGGAGTGATGCTTGCTATGGCCATGGTGGCATGCAGACATCATGCCCAGACCGTAGGAAGACTTTGAGGAAAGCTCCAAGAGTTAACTAATGCCGCTCAAGACTTGGTGAATGCGATTGCCCCCTTGGAAGAGGACGCAGGACCTCGATCACTAGTCGAGCGCTTGAAGACTGCTTCGGGTAAGGTGGCCGGCCTCTGCAAGGTTGTTTGCAAACAAGTCCTTGCTGTGGTCAAGTCATACTACCCAAGGGTAGATTTGTCGGCGGCTGGTGACGGCGTTGCTCGCAACTGCACAGAGGAAGCCTATGCGCAGTACCTCAAGGAGGCTGAGCCAATCGTGTCAAAGATGTCTGAATTTGTATCTCTGGAGGAACCTTGAGCTTTTATGTATTCTTGTAAACTTCCAAGTACTTTGAACGATATTTTGTCTGAGAGATGAATACTTGACCATACTTTGTTGTTTGAAGAGGTTCTGACTTGTCATGGGCAAGGAGCATTTTACTCCGCCTCGCCCGACCCAAGGTCCCGGGGTCGGACACGTCCGACCCTTCGCTGACAAAACTCCGCCTCGCTCGACCCACAGTCTCAGGGTCGGATGCGCCTGACCCCTTGGCACAAGGCTCCGTATTGCCCGACCCCGGGCGTAGGGGGTCGGACTCATCTGGGCCCCCAAGACAAGGATCCGCCTTGGGCGCAGACCATGCTTGGCGGAAGTAGTTCTGAGGACTGAGTTTGAGTAGTCGCGATGTAGTCAAGTACCCTACTTTGTTACTCTTTGAATAGAGGGTGCATGGGTGTACTGTACTCTTTTGTCCTTTGTGGCATGAATACTTTTATGTGGGCAAAGTCAGAGGTCATCCAGACTTATCGATCACGGGTGCATAGTAACTCCTAGGTGGTTGGTGGTTGCAGCCCTTGGCTATAAATAGACCGCCCTGGAGGTCGACCTGAATCAAGCCTTTGAGTAGCGATCCAGCCTCATCTTGCAGCTCGTGATCCAGCCGAGTACGTGCTGGAACTCGCGGGTGATGGGTGATGAGTGCCACGGTCTTTATCCCACTCACTTAGAGGTGGAGGTGTGGCCGTAGAGTAGGTTGGCTCGACAAGGCTAGCAAAAGAGCAGCCTTGTTTCCTTCTTTGCTCGGCACGCGGGATTCATCGTTGCCGCTGTCAAGGCAGCGGCGGTGCAAGAGTACCTGGCGTTGCCTTGGGTAGAGGACCTGGATATGGCTGCATTTTGCGCAGCTTCCTTGCGTGTAAGTCCCTCCCATTGTAGTCGGCAGACCTGAGTGGCCTTGTGATATTGTAAAAGCCTGATGCTTAAATGCAGCCCGCCAGTAGGCAGTTGCTTGCAGTCCTTTTGTATTGTACTTCAAGTACTTTTACTCGTGTGTAACTTTGGATTTGAGTAAGAAATTACTCTGCCTTTGAGGCTTTGTACCAGAGCTGGAATGCTTGTTGAATTGGTAATCTTGGGTCAAGAGTAGTATATCTTGTAGTCGGTAATCGAGCTGTTGGCTCGAGTAGTTGACATGAGTTTTTGCTTTGAAGCAATGACTCTAGTTCTCTCGTCTACTACGGGTAGTAGCGATAGAGGTGTTCTATATTCCAAGAGTTTGGTACTTGTTCTCCCGAGAGCTCTTGTAGTCTGTAAGATCCGGGCCCCGTAACCTTGGATACGATGTAAGGGCCTTCCCATGGTGAATTGAGTTTATGTAACCCTGACGTGTCTTGGATTCGTTTGAGGACCATGTCGCCTAAGTTAAAAGATCTTTCTTTGATGTTGCGGTCGTGGTAACGCCTTAACCCATCAAGGTATCTGGCAAATTGTACTAGCGCTGCGCATCTTGCTTCTTCTAGACTGTCTAGATCTGTTCGCCTTGTTTCTTCTGCCATTTCTTCATCGTATTGTTCAACTGAGGGAGATTGCCACATGACGTCTGCGAGTAATATAGCTTCTGAGCCATATATGAGGAAATAGGGAGAGAGACCAGTAGTCTTGCATGGTTGGGTTCGTAGTCCCCATAGAGCATTGGGTAATTCCTTGAGCCATTTGCCTCCTTTTGTGTTGCCGACGTCATGTAGTCGTTTCTTAAGAGCTTCGAGTATCATACCATTGGCACGCTCGACTTGTCCATTGGCTCGTGGGTGAGCGACCGAGACGTAGCGGACGTCAATTCCACTATTCTCGCAGTATTCCCAGAAGGCGTGATTGTTGAAGTTGGACCCTTGGTCTATGATGATTCTGTTAGGAAAGCCGTATCGATGTACGATTTTATCCAAGAAGTCGAGGACTCGGTCTGCCTTGGGGCAAGTGACTAGTTTGACCTCGATCCACTTGGTGAATTTGTCGATTGCCACGAGTACTCGGTTGAATCCTCCTAGCGCAGTTGGTAGTGGCCCTATCATGTTGAGCCCCCAGCAGGCAAATGGCCATGTTAGAGGTATTGTGACTAGCTTGTAGGCGGGGACATGTTGCTGTTTAGTGAAGAATTGACAGCCTTTGCACTTCCGAACTAACTGTTTTGCGTCAGCCAAAGCCATTGGCCAGTAAAAACCTGCTCTGAAAGCCTTGCCGACTATTGTTCGGGAGGATGCATGGTTGCCGCAGATCCCTTTGTGAATTTCTTCTAGAATTTCTTGGCCGTCTTCACGAGTAACACACTTCATGAGTACCCCTGAGGATGCACTTTTTCTATAGAGCCTATCTCCGACTAGCACGTAGTTTTTGCCTCGTCGGGAAATTTGCTCAGCTTGATTTTTGTCAGAAGGTAACTTGTGATCCTTGATGTAGTCGATGAAGGGTGTCCTCCAGTCGACTTCTATCATCATGATTTCTCGAGTGGCGTCAGTAGTCTGGACTACTGGAGGTGTAACTTATTCAGGTATGGACGGTTTGTGCAGTTCGTGTACGAAAATTCCTGCTGGAACCTCTGCACGAGTTGAGCCCATTTTTGATAGCTCGTCAGTGGCTACATTGTTGTCGCAGACGATGAAATTCCAAGCTCGAGAACTTGTTTTCTAGTTTGCGGACTTCTTTGCAGTAAGCGTCCATGTTGTCCTTGTTTCGGTCCCACTTGTCATTGACTTGGTTTATGACAACTAGAGAGTCGCCGTATACCAGTAGTCATTTGATGCCGAGGGAAATTGCGAGGCGAAGGCCGTGTAGCAGTGCTTCGTACTCGGCTTCATTGTTTGAGGTTTCCCAGAAGATTTGCAGTACGTACTTGAGTTGGTCTCCCTGTGGGGAGATGAGAAGTACGCCTGCACCGGCTCTTTCAAGTTTGAGGGATCCGTCAAAATACATTACCCAGTGCTCTGGCCTCTCGACTGGTGTTGGCACCTGATTCTCGGTCCATTCAGCCACGAAGTCGACCAAAGCCTGAGACTTGATAGCTGTCCTTGGCTTGAAGTCCAAGGTTAGAGCTCCGAGTTCAACTGCCCATTTGGAGATTCTACCCGTGGCATCTCTGTTGTGGAGAATTTCGCCGAGCGGGAAGTCAGAGATGACTTTGATGTTGTGTTCTTGGAAATAATGGTGTAGTTTTCATGAGGTGAGCAGAATTGCATATAAGAGTTTCTGTATCGGTGAGTACCGAGTTTTGGAGTCCGAGAGTACTTCATTGACGAAGTACACAGGTCTTTGGACTTTGTAAACGTGGCCTGGTTCAGATCGTTCAACTAATATTGCCGTGCTGATGACATGAGTAGTAGCTGCTATGTATAGGAGCAAGTCTTCATTTGGAGATGGAGCAGTGAGTACAGGGGGCTTGGACAGAAAGTCTTTGAGTTGCATTAGTGCCTTGTCTGCCTCTTCTATCCATTTGAACATGTCCTATCATTTGAGAAGCTTGAAGAAGGGTAGTCCCCGTTCTCCAAGTCTGGAGATAAACCAATTGAGAGCTGTCATACAGCCTATGAGTTTTTGCACATCCTTGATGCTAGCTAGTTCTTGCATGTTTGTGATGGCAGATATTTTTTCCGGGTTGGCCTCAATGCCGCGATGGCTAATGATGAACCCGAGTAACTTGCTAGAAGGTACTCCGAAGACGCATTTAGTAGGATTGAGTTTCCATCGGAAAGGTCATAGACTAGAGAAGGTTTCCTCCAGATCGGCGATGAGTTCCTCTTGGTTTCTTATTTTGATGACTACATCGTCCACATAAGCTTCGACATTGCGGTGGAGTTGCTTTTCGAAGCACATCTGTATAGCTCGTTGATAGGTTGCCCCTGCATTTTTTAGTCCGAAGGACATTGTCTTGTAGCAGAAAGCTCCAAATGGTGTGATGAAGGCTGTTTTAGCTTGATCTTCTTCTTTGAGACTTATCTGGTGATAGCCTGAGTAACAGTCGAGAAAACATAGTAAAGCACACCCAGCAGTACAGTCGACGACTTGGTCGATCCTGGGTAGTCCGAAAGGGTCTTTTGGACAGTGTTTGTTGAGGTCGGTGTAGTCGACGCACATTCTTCACTCGTTATTTTTCTTGCGAACGAGTACGGGATTGGCTAGCCAGTCAGGGTGAAAGACTTCTTTGATGAACCATGCCGTGAGTAGCTTGGCTAGCTCTTTTTTGATTGCTTCTCGTCTGTCTTGAGCGAACCTGCGGAGTTGTTGCCATTTTGGAGTGGCTTTGGGATCAACATTTAGAGAGTGCTCGATCACCTCCTTGGGCACACCGGGCATGTTAGCTGGTTTCCAAGCGAAGATATCGTGGTTAGCCCGAAAGAAACTGACGAGCGCGGATTCCTATTTAGGATCTAGCCCTGTTCCAATCAGGGCTGTCTTGGAGGAGTCACCCGTCAGGAGATCGACTGGTTTGAAGTCTTGCTCGCTTGCGGGTTTCACCTTTGTGGACCCTGACTTGTTTTCTAGGAACTCGAGTTCGGTTGGATGGAGTTTCTGTTGGGATACGAGGTAGGCTACACTAGCGCAAATCAAAATTTCTACCGCGTAAAACCAGGAAGAACTGTCGTATAAGGATCACGGGATTACCACTCGACGCACTACTGGTGCGGAAGATGTAGATATGCGTCGATGCAGTGAAGACGATCACGTAGTCGTACATAGTCGATCAACGTAGTCGTACGTAGTCGATCACGTCAATGTCCAGCAGCTCCTCAGCAGCTCGTCCACGTGTAGCAAGATCGCCCCCGGTGCCGCGGCTCGTCGTCGGCTAGTCGTGGCTCGTCGGCGGCTCGTCGGCGGCTCATCCAAGTGCTGCAGGCGCAACACCTCCAAGGTATCCACACGTGCAGGGAGGAAGCATCGCAAGCCGGACTGCTAGATCCGCGAGTTGCAACAGGTGAGGGCGTGGGAGGCGCGGCAGGTGTGTTTCCCAAAAAGGTGTAAACCCTAGGGCGCCCCCACCCCTCTATTTATAGAGGTTCCTAACGGGCCTCTGGGTCCGAGACCCATTAGTACTTCTAAACCTAATCCAACTCGGATCAAATCCAAATTAGGCTTCCAGCCCCTTAAGTGTGTGACCCTATGGGTTCGGATACGTATAGACATGGCCCGAGTACTCCTACTCGGCCCAATAGTCGGTAGCGGCCTCTAGCAAGACGTGCCAACTCCTATACGCACACGAAGATCATATCAGCGAACCATCACAACATAATATACATGCTATTCCCTTTGCCTCACGATATTTGGTCTAGCTTCAAGCCGACTGCTCTTTCTCGATCCTGTGATTCGGAATCCCTTTGTGGGTTAACTCTTAACCGTACGTAGCATGGCCATGCATTTTCGGATCCGATCACTCGAGGGGCCCAGAGATATCACTCAAAATCAGAGAGGGGAAAATCCTATCTTGATTGACCATGTCTCATAGCATGCTTCTTGACAAACCCGAAAGCTACCTTTATAACTACCCTATTACGGCGTAGCGTTTGATAGCCCCTAAGTAGGTCGATCCACATCTAGAATACATGCGACAATCTCAGGTCTAAGGACAAAGCGTATATGTTGTTTAAAGAGAGAACTACTTCTCGTGTTGGGTCAGTCCTAGCACATGTCTCCACATGTGTCCACATTATTAGTTCAACATCTCCATGTCCATGACTTGTGAAACATAGTCATCAACTAATACATGTGCTAGTCTAATATTCATGTGTGTCCTCACATGAACTCCGACTAGGGACAACTTTAGAATAACCATACAAGTAAAGAGTTTCACATACAATTCACATAATTGCAAATCAATTCAAGTAGCCTTTAATGGATATTCAATGAACACAATATACAAATCATGGATACAAATGGAATATCATCATCTCTATGATTGCCTCTAGGGCATACCTCCAACAGTTTCTTTGAAGCTGTGAAGACTTGTTGCATAGGGCTAGGTGCTTGAGAAGTCGCAGCAATCTCCACGGCTTCAATGTCGCATTCGTAGGATCGCCGTAGATCTCGTCGTAGCGTTAGTTCTCCCTTAGGCCCTGGCATTTTGAGTACCAAGTAAATGTAATGTGGTATGGCCATGAACTTGGCGAGTGCTGGCCTTCCGAGTATGGCGTGGTAAGATGTCTCGAAGTCGGCGACTTCAAATCTGATGTACTCGGTGCGGTAGTGTTCCTTAGTTCCAAAGGTAACTGGGAGGACGACTTGTCCTAGCGGTATAGCCGCGTTTCCTGGTACGATGCCGTAGAAGGGTGAATCCGTTGGAGTGAGCATTTCCGTGACATCGAGGCACATCTTTCTTAGTGTTTTGGCGAAAATGACGTTGAGTCCACTTCCACCATCGATGAGTACCTTTGTCAGCTTTGACCCTGCCACAACGGGATCGAGTACTAGAGGGAATCGGCCTGGTTCTAAGAATTTCGTCCACTAGTCTTTTCTGGTGAAGGATATGGGTACTTCTGACCATTTAAGCGGTGTTGGATCTGTTGGCTCGATGACCATGATTTCCCTGAGTATGAGTTTGCAGGCTCGCTTGGATGCGGTGCCTGGGATTCCGCCAAAGATGACGTTGACTATCTTAGAGGCGGTCTGGAAGTCACCTTCTTCTTCTACGTCGTTGTGGACTTTGTTCTTGCCCTTGTCCTTTTTCTTGCTGTATTCTTCAGGGGGTGGTGGTGCGCGTAAGTCTTGCATGACTCGACACATGCTATAGCAATCTATTGCCGAGTGTTTGCTAGTCGGGTGCCATGGGCACTGCTTTTTGAGTAGCTCGGTGAAGGTTGGCCCTTCATCATTTTTACGGGATCCCTTTTTCCCGGAGTTGGTCATGGTAGCAACGGTGTTGTCGGGCTTACTTTTGCGATTCTGATTACTCGAAAAGTTGTTTCGAGTACCATTGCGTTGAGTTCTATCATGGTAATTGTTGTTGTCGCGTCCTCAGTTGTGATGAGAGCCGGACCGTTCTCGCTCTTTGTCTTCTTCGTCTGCCCACTGTTGCACCATGACTTTGAGGTCTTTGACATTAGCTGGTTGTCATTGTAGTCTTGGTATGTTCGTCGATCGTAGAGTCCGTTCTGGAAGCACTCGATGAAGTCTGTTTCTGAAATGTCAACAATAGTTGCCCTCTTTTCAAAGAATCGTCGCAAGTAGTCGCGTAAGGTTTCACCTTCTTTCTGCTTTATTTGACTCAAGTCGATCTTGTTGCCCTGTCTAGCCATGGAGCCGGCATAGTTGTTGGTGAAAGCCTTTGTCAAATCTGCCCAAGAGTCGATTGATTTGGGTTTGAGGGACTCAAGCCATGTCAGTGGTGCAGGTTCCATGCATATCGGAAAGTGGATAACTTTGGTGTCATTATTGCCCCCGGCCGCTTGGACTGCTAGTGAGTAGCATCGTAGCCATTGAATGGGGTCTTGCTTGCCGTCATACTTGGTGATTCCTGTTGGTTTGAACTTCTCAGGTAGTCTTGTCCTCATTACCCGGTTCGTAAAAGCGGGAAAGTGGTTGTAGTTGTCAATTTCTCGCTCACGCCGACTGTTGATTATTTCTCGCAAATCACTGAAATTTGATACTTCGTGGTTCTTCCGAGTAGGGCGGGGACTCTTCACGGAGTTAGTGCAGCTGACTTCTCCAACGTCCCTCTGGCGTATTGGGGCATTGTACTTACTCGGACCGTGGCTGTGTTGCCGAGGTTGGTTGACGACTTCGTTGTCGTTTCTATGAGCATCATTGTTGTTGGCTGCAGCACCTCTACTGCCTTCTTGATGAGCTGCGATGCGGGGAACAGATGGGATCAGTGATTCTTTGTCGAGTAGCTTGTAAGCTTGTTCTACGAGTTGTGCGATTAGTCCGTTGCCGCGTTGTACGAGCTGGGCTGTGGCTTCGTTGTCTCTGTCTAGGGGTATGAGCTTTGATATAAAGTTGATCGAGGCAATTGCCGCAAGTGGAGTGGTATGTTCTTGAGCCTGAAATGCGTTGAATGCTCTTTCGAGGTTTGTGATGGGAATGTTTGTAGCCAGCGTCTGCCGTCGCTCAGCCTGAGTAGCATTGTGCATCCTTCTTTGGTTCCTTTGATCGGAAGTTTCATCTTGTGGGGCATTAGCTGTTGACTAGTCTTCTGAGATGTTGTCGAGTTGTGCTAATCGCCTGGGCGTTCTATTCTGGCTGGTACCCGGGTTGTTATTTTGAGTAATAACAAAAACCTCTCTGTCTGGGTAGTAGCTTCCGGAGCTTGATGTTGCAATTTCTGTGGAACTTTCCTCACGACTTGAAGTGAGTGGGACGCCTTCCTGATATGGGAGGTTGTCTATGTGAGCGACAAGGCGTGATTCATAGTCGCAGGCGAAGAGAGATGGTCACAATCCCGTCCAGTCTACGAATCTGCCTTGCGACGTCGAAGTTATTACTAGTCCTTGGGCTGGTCCTGTTAGTGGGACCTCTGAGAGATAGACCGAGGCGGAGTCGCCGTCTTCATCACTCTCGTGTTCGAGTAAGGTTCGAGTAAAGGAACTTTGGTAGACTTTGTCGGGGATACATCCCCAGTACCCGCAAGGAAGGAAGAAGTCAGACACCTACTAGGAATTCCCTATAATCCGACTAGGACTAGTCCCGTGTACTCCTACTAGGACTCCTCCTTGTAATCCGACTAGTACTCTGCCCCTGGGAGTATATAAAGGAGGGCAGGGGTACCTAGCTCGGTAGGTCATACCTCAACACCCAAGCCCGGGACACACGAGAACAACTCCAGTTCATCAAATACAAACCAACACACAGGACGTAGGGTATTACGCGATCTAGCGGCCTGAACCTGTCTAAAACGTGTTCCTTGCGTCACCATTCATTCCTTGATTCTCGACGACCCTTACCGCATAAAAGACCACCTAGGGTACCCCCTAGGCGGGTTGCCGGTCTAAAACACCAACAGCTGGCGCGCCAGGTAGGGGGATAGCGCGAACTCAATGGCACGGTCGTCATCAAGCCCATCTTTGCTATCGAAGCGGGCGCAACCTTCATTTTTGGATCCTGGTTCTGCATCGCTAACGGCGCCGGATCGTTCTGGCACCAGATCGTCAACTCTGACGGCGACCTCAGGTTCCATCGTGATTCGAACTCAAACTCCGACGGCGACTCCGGGTCCGACTACAACTTGGAGTCCGATGGCGACTCTGGGTCCAACTACGACTCGAAGTCCGACAGCGACTCTGAGTTTGACTACAACTCGAAAGTCCGACTACATCGCAAGCTTGCCGACGACTACGGGCTGCTCGCTGATGATTTCATCGACTATGTCGTAGGCACGCCGACTACTTCAGCCAAGCATGGTCTACGCTTAAAATGCACCCTTGTCTCGGGGTCTTGGATAAGTCCGACCCTCTAAGCCGGGGGTCGGGCGATTCGAAGCCTTGCGGAAAGGGGTCGGGCGCATCTGACCCTCAGACCAAGGGTCGGGCGAGGCGGAGTTCCACCCTCAAAGGGTCAGGCGCATCCGACCCTGGGACCAAGGGTCGGGCGAGGCGGAGTTCCATCCTCAAAGGGTCGGGCATGTCCGACCCCGGGACCTTGGGTCGTACGAGACGGAATGAACTACTCCTCGCCCACATCAAGACAACCACGATCAGTTTGCCAACCACTCCGTTAGCTACGGGTAGCTCGTGAACGACTTCAACTCGTCTTGACTAAAAATTAGTCGGGGCAAACTTTGCATCACCGACAACTAGTCAGAATCGCCTTCGACTAGTCGACTTCATCAACAACCGTTACGGCTTCATCAACGACTTTCACGACTTCATCAACAATCATCCACGAATCAAGCTAAGTCACTTTTCTAAATTATTTTCCGGCTTATTTTCCGTTTGCGCGCAACACGCGCTCTACTCGCCGGAAACTCTTGCGCGCAACGCGCGCTCTATTCGCCGGAGGGCAGCAAACTCTTTCGCGCTACCGCGCTCTCTTTTTATCGCAACAACGAATTTTCCCTTTTGTCTTCTCTTAAGGTCACTACTCTTTTCGAGTAGAACACGCCTTAACTCGTGAAAGCCTCAGGCGCATCTATCATGCCTAAGCCCATACGCGTATACGAGACAACGATCTCACACACGCAGCGGCAACGGCTACCCAGAGACTGCGAGCCTAAGCGTAACAGGCTAACTACTCGGGAAGAGTATGACTGAAACAAGAGCTTGACTCGCAATCGTGCAGTCTCTTTCTTGGCTGCATTGCGAAGTCCATGTGGAAACCGTTTTGGAGTCGAAGTTGATTTGGGGAGTGGTTGGGACCGACTAGTCCGAACTGAAGTCGAGTCCGACGCGTAGTCGAACTCGAGGTTGTTGATTTTGAAATTCTGATTTTTGCTGATTGGATCTTCTGATTTCTTCTCCTGGATGTTGATGATCTGGCACCGGAACCATCCAGCGCCGTCGACGATGCAGAGCCAGGACCCAAAAATGAAGGTTGCACCCACTTCGATGGTGAAGACAGCCTTGATGATGATCGTTGCCATTGAGTTCGCGCTAAGAAACTCGACGAGCTCCCCTACCTAGCGCCGGTTGTCAGTGTTTTAGACCGACAACCCGCCTAGGGGGTACCCTAGGTGGTCTTTTATGCAGTAAGGGCCATCAAGAATCAAGGAGTCAATGGTGATGCAAGGAACACAATTTAGACAGGTTCAGGCCGCTAGATCGAGTAATACCCTACGTCCTGTGTGTTTGTTTGTATTGATCTTAGATGCACTTGGAGTTGTTCTTGTTTGAGGGGGGGTCCCTGCCCACCCTTATATACACGGGAGGTCAGGGTTACAAGTCCGAGACCTAGTCGAGTACAATTACAGAGTTCTACTCGGTATGGCCCAAGTAGTTTCTATTTACATACTAGACTAGTCCGAGTAGAATACGCCTATCCCCTTGTCTTGATAATATCCGAGTACGTCCCTTAGTGGGCCGCTCAGGGTCTACTCATGGGCCTGGGGTGCATGCCCGACAGTGAAGCCAGTAAAACCGATGAAGATTGATCAGCATCCTTTCCCTACTAACATGATTGATACGGGAAGAAACGCGCTTCAAACCAAGGTGCTGACGTCGAAATCAGCTAAGAGAAGCGGCGCCGTGGATCCCAGAAATCAGGCTACGGTTGAAGATGTCAATGGGAAAAGACGGGTCGAAGACGAGGGCGAAGAATCAGAGAGACCGCATAGACCTATCACCTCCCAATTCTTGCTCAACAAATATCAGCGGCAGCAGGAAAGTTTGAGACACCGCGAAGAGATGATTCGCCAAGACGAAGATCATTGGCAATGCCTGTTCTTCATCCACTGCTGCAAAAATAACCTCAGGTTACCATCAGCCGATACTTGCCCTGAGTGCAGCGGTCCATATAGCGACAATCGCCCGTTCAAGAGATCACGTTCCAGAGATAGAGGGTCAAAACCGATCAGCAGAAGTTGTAGCGAACAAGAGGATCGGCGCCTTTCAGTGCGTGATCGGCTGGGGGGCAGAGTTGACCGATATGATCGGCCAAGGGGCAGTGCTGAACAGTATGATCGGTCGGGGGCAGGATTGACCAGCACAAGCAACTGGGGGGCAGAGCCAGCGCACACGATCGGTTAGAAAGGATGGCCAACGCTAGGGTGTCAAATGAAAACCCCCTAGGGTGAGAACCAGACTAGGAGCGCGTCAAACCGCCGGCCAAACCGGTGAACCCCAGGTGGTGCCCTGATGGATTGACCAAATCCCAAAAATGAAGGATCCAACGTCTGCGCCAATGGGAACAACAAGAAGAAGAGCAGAAACAGATGGTAGATAAGAAAGATGACAGGTCTCGAGTCTAGCGCCCCAAAAGAAACAACAATGAGGAAGGCGACAATCAGGAATCGGCAGCTGACGTCAGCATGGTGTTCATCTTGCCGATGGAGTTCATGGCTCCCGCCGATCGGGACGACACGACAAGGATGGAAGAGTAAATGGTGCAATTGGCTTTGGAGCCAATGACAGTCACTTTTGAGAAACCGGAGGATGAAAAACGACAACATCTCAAGGCTCTGTTCCTCAAAGGACACGTTAATGGACGACCTGTCACTAGGCTACTAGTGGATGGAGGCACCACAGTCAATATCATGCCATATGCTATGTTCCAAAAATTGGGCAAAAATGATGAAGATCTAACCAAGACGAACATGATGCTCAAGGATTTTGAGAGCAACGTGTCCCCCACCCGCGGAGCACTCTGCGTCGACCTCACCATCGGCAGTAAGACCCTTCCCACTACTTTCTTTATTATTAATGGCAAAGGGTCCTACAACATGTTGCTCGGTCGTGATTGGATACACGTGAATTGTTGCGTCCCATCTACAATGCACCAATGCCTCGTACAGTGGGTTGGCGACAACATCGAGATAGTCACCGCCGATTCTGCCTACAGTGTTGCTGCGGCTGACGCGTAACAGTGGAGCTGCGAACACGTCAAGTGCATATCCGGTAGAACTTGGGACACCGATTTCCTGAAAGTGTCCGATTTTGGCCTACAGCCGATCTGAGCAGTCGGCTCTGAAGATTCAGATTAGATGGATCAGTTCGTCCGAGAAGACGGGAAGCTTGGGCACGGATTTACGTCGGCCGATTCATTGGAAATGGTGGATTTAGGCGATGGCAGCAAACCAAGGCCGACGTATATTAGTGCTAGCTTGGATCCCGAGTACAAGTGTAAATTGACAAGTTTATTAAAAGAATTTAAAGATTGTTTTGCTTGGGAATACCATGAGATGCCCGGTCTAGACCGGTCCATTGTCGAACACCGGTAGCCTATAAAACCAGGATACCGGCCGTATCAGCAGCCTACACGACGATGCAACCCTAAAATTGTATCTGACATAAAGGCCGAGATTACAAGATTGATTGAAGCGAGATTTATTTGGCAGTGCCGTTATGCCGAGTGGATTTCTAATATTGTACCCGTATACAAGAAAAACGGAAAGCTGCGCATGTGTATTGATTTCAGAAACCTTAATCAGGCTACGCCGATGGATGGATATCCGATGCTGATGGCCGATGTTTTGATAGATGCCGCCGCAGGCCACAAAGTCATCAGTTTCATGGACAGTAATGCTGGGTACAATCAAATATTAATGGCTGAAGAAGATATTTCGAAGACGGCTTTCAGGTGTCCGGGCCACCTTGGTTTATTCGAGTGGGTAGTAATGACCTTTGGATTATAGAACGCCGGCGCTACATATCAACGGGCTATGAATTATATTTTTCACAAGCTTATTGGTGTACTGGTAGACATCTACATCGATGATGTCGTGGTCAAGTCAAAAAGACATGAGGAACATCTGGCCGATTTGCGAGAAGTGTTGGAGTGCACAAGGAAGCATGGGTTGAAAATGAACTCGAACAAGTGTGCATTCAGTGTGTCAGCTAGACAATTCCTAGATTCATGGTCCATGAGCGCGGGATAGAAGTCAACCGGAAGATCATAGCTGACATCAACAAGGTTGTGGCCCCGCAGAATCAAACTAAGCCGCAGTCCCTAATCGGCAAGGTCAACTTTATCAGAAGATTCATATCCAACTTGTCCGGGCGTATTCAAGCTTTCACTCCTTTGTTGAAGTTGAAACCTGATCAGGAATTTGTGTGGGAAGAAGAATAGCGAAAAGCATTGGAAGACATCAAGCAATATCTGATTTCGCCACCTGTATTAGTCCCACCACAGGCTGACAAGCCTTTCAGACTATACTTATCGGCCGATGAATGGGCTATCGGATCGGCGCTAGTACAGGAGTTCGAAGGAAAAGAATGGGTAATATATTATGTCAGCAAAAGACTCCTGGATGCCGAAACAAGATATTCCCCGGTAGAACGGCTGTGCCTGTGCTTGTATTTCTCATGTACCAAACTCAGGCACTACCTGTTATCGGCAGAGTGCATAGTCGTATGCAAGGATGATGTAGTAAAATACATGCTATCATTGCCAATTTTGAAAGGATGGATTGGAAAGTGGATCCTAGCTCTGTCAGATTTTGACCTAAGGTACGAATCGGCCAAAGCTGTCAAGGGCCAAGTCAAGGCCGATTTCGTGGCCCAGCATTGCGGACTGGAAGTCGCTGTCGTTGAACTAGTTTCATGGACTCTATACTTCGATGGTTCTTCGTGTGGGGCCGGATCAGGAATCGGCATCGTCCTCATATCGCCTCGGGGGGCAAGTTATGATTTCTCTCTGCCGATAGAGGCATCTGCGACCAACAATCAGGCGGAATACCGAGCCGTCCTAAAAGGTATTCAATTGTTAAGAGAGATCAAAGCCGATGCGGTGGAAATTTTTGGGGATTCCATGCTCATTGTGGATCAATTAACAAGGAGATCTGAATGCAAAGACGATGTCTTGAGGATTTACTACGAAGATTGCCTCCAACTTTTAAAGGAATTCAAGTTTGCGGTTATTGAGCATATTCCCAGGAATTACAATGAAGAGGCCAACAGGCTTGCCCAACACGCGTCTGGGTATCGGCCGATTCAAGGTGCCATGACTTTGGAACTTGCAGCCGACGATTGGCGAAAAGGGATCGCCGATTACTTGAAAGATCCGTCCAAGAAAGTGGATCGGAGAGTGCATTTTCAGGCCATGAAATATGTATTGCTCAAAGATGATTTGTTTTACCGGATGATTGATGGAGTTCTGCTCAAATGCCTGGGAACGGAAGAAGCAAAGGTCCTGATCGGAGAAATTCACGAGGGCATGTGCGGAGCTCACCAATCGGCTCACAAAATGAAGTGGATGATTAGAAACAACATGTATTATTAGCCGACGATACTTGAAGATTGCTTTAAATATTATAAAGGTTGTCAAGATTGTCAGAAGTTTGGAAATGTGCAGCATGCACCAGCCTCGGCTATGAATCCAATAATCAAATCATGGTCATTTAGAGGTTGGGGAATAGACCTCATCAGACAGATTTATCCTCCATCAAGCAAGGGACACAAGTTTATATTAGTAGCCACTGACTATTTTACCAAGTGGGTGGAGGCAGTTCCATTGAAAACCGTAACATCGGCCGCTATGGTCGATTTCGTAAGGGACCATATTGTTTATCGGTTCGGTATCCCTCAAACCATCACGACTGATCAGGGGACGATGTTCACTTCAGGAGAGTTTGAAGAGTTCACCATCGATATGGGGATTAAATTGTTGAATTCTTCTCTGTACTATGCTCAAGCTAACGATCAGGCCGAATCATCAAATAAGGGGATAATCAAGTTGATCAAGAGGAAGATAGAAGAACAACCCAAGAAGTGGCACATGTCTTTAACTGAATC
This sequence comes from Setaria viridis, assembly GCF_005286985.2. NCBI lineage: Eukaryota > Viridiplantae > Streptophyta > Magnoliopsida > Poales > Poaceae > Setaria > Setaria viridis. Next base: position 16,763,403 of record NC_048270.2, on the reverse strand, counting down.
TTTATGGGCCTACAGGATGGCCTGCCATAGGGCCACTAAAATATCCCCTTATCAATTGGTCTATGGTCATGAAGCAGTATTGCCTTGGGAATTAAGAACGGGGTCCAGGCACACATCGCTTCAGGATCAGTTGACGACCGATGATTCGTCCCTCCTCATGAAGGGGGAGCTCAATGATTGGCAAGTCAGCGATTAAGGGCTCTGATCAACATTGAAGAAAATAAGAAAAGGGTGGCCAGATGGTACGACAAGAAGGTCAAGGTCAAACAATTCTCCCAAGGAGATTTGGTATGGAAGTTGGTGCTGCTGATAGGGTCTAGAGATCCCAAATTCGGTAAATGGTCACCCACTTGGGAAGGGTCGTATAAAATCGGCTGATGCGCTCCGGGAAACGCATATATACTGGAAACTATCGAAGGAGAGGAATTCACAAGAGCCTTGAACAAAAGATATCTGAAGAGATACTATCCTAGTATATGGGTGGATGCATAACTGATGATAGGGTGCATCAAGACGACGTGGCCAACTCCTATTGGCTCCTGTTTATATAGCCGATGCAAAGATAACATTGCCTTAAGGACGAAACATTCGATTAGTCTGACCGATTTATTATTCGGTACAAGCAACAGGGTACATGGCCGACACGGTACAAGTCACCCTTAGAACAAAAAGTACCAACACATTTATTGACCACGCTTTTTCTTAATCTCCCTCTCGATCCGGCCTAATTCTATTAAGAGGCGGATGCTCTTTTCCTCCAGATCCTCCATGGCGGCTTCAACCTCGACTTGACGAGGAAGTGGGTGGCTCCTGTCAAGAGGTGGTTGGGATGTCCCGGCCACGGTATCCTCAAGGGTGACCTGGCGAGGGAGTGGATGACTCCTTTCAGTTGGCGGCCGCCTGGAGCAGTTGGCGTCCATATGGTCCAAGATTTTCTGAACGTCAGCGGGGATATGATCTTTGAGTTCTTCGTGATGAGCCCTGATCAGATCTCTGTCCACCTGCGACAGCAGTTTGTTGGAATGCATGACCTCAATCGCTCGTTCCAATTCAGGATTAAGGCGTTTCAGCTGAAAAGTAGCAAGCAACCACCCATCGTCAATTGGATTGAAATATCAGATAGAAGAACGAAGGAAGATTTCGTACCTGATTGACGAAGAAGGAAGAGGAGGAAGAAGACATCTTGGCATCTGGTTTGAGGGTATGGAGATCAAACTACTAGAGGAGAAGAAGACGGGCGATGTGAATGCCTTTGAAAACGATACGGGGTTTCATACTTATAGAAGGAAAAGGATGAGGGGTAGGTAAGACGCGTCCCATCGAAATAAAGGATCATTAAATGAAAAGGCTGCCACAGAGGACAGTCCAAGTTTGAATCTGCACGTCAACGGCAAAAGGACATTAATGTTTTTACAAAGCATTCAGTGTTTTTACAATTCACCCAAGGAGGGCATTAATAGCTGCAATCGCACGCTGCCTAACTTGATCGGCCGAATCTAATGTCTTCTGGTCATCGTCAGCCGATCCCGGGACTTCTGTCATGTGATGATGAAGTTTGATTGCTTCGTAGGCCAAGTTCTGCCTCTCCTGCTTCAAATCGGCGATGACGGATGGGAGGTCTTGAAGTTTCTTTTCTTCGGCGGCTATGGCCTTGGTCACCTGCTCCATCTCTTTGGCGAGCTCTGCCCTTCGTCGTTTAAGGCGGTCTATGGCACTGATGATATCTAGGTGAGAGCTTTCAAGGAAGTTGATTCTTTGGTGCACTTCTTGAGCTCGATGTTTATAGGAGTCCTCCTCTTCGCGAGCTTTTGCTAACTTGGCACGATCGGCCATGTGGCGTAGAGCCCTGAACACCGGGACCCACATTGACTCGATGTATGAGGCGGGTGCCAGAGCCTCTTTTGCCTTTTCAGGAACTCGGCCTCTAATGTTGCTGAAAAGCTACCAAATCGGCGAGGTGTCTTCCACTAGTCGGCCGATATCATCTTGGAAGAGGGTCTGTATGCTCTCAAGCTTGGCACGGACATCATCAGGGATTGAGCTCAGTGCGACTTGACGTGAAGCAACCTCTTCATCATCAAAAAGTGCAACCGCGAAAGAGAAAAGACTGTTGTTGGGGGTATCTTGCTCCTGAGAAAGAATAAATAAGTAAATACGGATTAGCTGATGGTAATTGGAAATCGGCCGATTTGGGTGTCAAGTGTCTTACCTCTTTAAAGCGGATTTCTTCTGCTTGCGCCGGTGGGAGTGCTACCCTCATCTCGAGAACTGGTGCAACTGGTTCATCGGAGGAAGAGGATTCGACGATTATTGGCGCTGTGCTTGGGCCAGCTTCCTGGAAAGAATTAAGAAATGGATCTCTATAAGTATGAGGCAAGTAATTAAGTCTGATGACAAGTAATGACTGCTATACCTCCGCAGGTCGTCCGGCCGATGGCCGATAGAAGGGTACATGATGTGTCCAGAGGGGTCTGCATCAAAAATCGGTTAGATTTTGGTTAAGCATTAAGAAATTGGGGTTAAATAGATATTCTCTACCTCAGAGGGAGGAATCGCTGGCGCCTCGTCTCTGCTTGGAATATGGCCGATTGCTACGGAGATTGTGCTGGAGCAATTTGCGCGGCCTAACAGAAGGGAGAAGTTAATATCGACAGGCTATTTAGAAGGATGTGGGGTATACGAAGTTACCTGAATAGCTTCTACCAACATGATGTAGTAGCTGCTCCAGCTTCTGTAGCAGCCTGAAGATCGACTTCCTTGATAATCGGCAGGGTCGGTGCAGCCAAGGATTCAGACGAGGCCGCCGCCGGTGGATCGGCCGATTCTACACGGGCGCGCACCCGACGGCTTGTCTTCTTCAAAGAGGTTGTCTTTGGCTTCTGCTTCGATCGGCCGGTGGTGATGTCTTTGACGGTTGAGGCATGATAGTCAATAAGCGGAAATGATGTATATGGCTAGCGATTTTCTATCGGCCTGCCACTTCGGCTGCGCGTTGGGGGAAGTTGACTTCCAGACTGTAAAAGAAAATAAAAGTTAGCAATAAGTTCATAATATAAAAGGGATGACATTGAAATCGGCTGAGAAGAGAGCAGTACCGCTGCGTTCGGGTCGATGTTGTCAGGGTCCAGGTCATTACAGTATATCGCGGGAGATACACAGAAGAGATGTTGCTTCCATTCTCCCCACCATAATTTAAATTGCTGGACAACAAAAGGAGCTACAACACAATTGTTCAGGTCAATGTTACTGGAGTCTGGCACTAGATTGCACAGCCGATTGTAATCAAGGCCTTTGGTGAGCTCATCCCGGAATTTTGCACGGCCGGCAAAGTAAACCTGAATCGGCAACTGACCAAGGCCGAACTACCGTGCTGCAATTGATGGGTTGATCAAGGCGTCTGTGAGATCATTGTCAAAGGAGTTGGACGTCGAGTCATAACAGAAGGGAAGCTCAAAGAGTGGCTCTATTCTCTGGTATGGATACCAACTTGTAGTTTCTTCACTAAAGCTGTTATAGAAGCATCTGAAATACTCGGCTGTCTGGGTGGTAGTGAACTGGCGACCAGGGAAAGCTGACGCCACTTCGCCGAAAGAGGTGCATCGTCGTCGTACTGTGGGGTTTTCCTCTGACCCAATGTTGAGGAATGTCTTGGTCTCTATCTGCTGCTAGAAGACCTTGCTCATGTACAAGTTGAGCCAGAGGGTGATGAACCACCAGGGACCACTAGGATTACCAATCGGCTCTCCCTTTGATAGTTTGACACCAATCTGGTGCATCATGTGGTAGGCTGATCCTAGCAGATGCTTCCCGAGAGGGATGGCGGCTCCTCTTGACAGGGCTTCGGCCAGAGCTTGTGTGTTGGAAGAAGGGCCGACTGCTCTGCCGCAGAAAAGGTGCTTCTCTAGCCACATCATCAAGAAGGCTGCGTATTCTCTTTCTAAAATCGTCCCGGTCCTCATGTTTTTGTTGATATAACCTTTCCACCTGCCGATTCCTTTCGTTTCCAGCCGATGGGTCGGCTTGATCAGATAATTAAAGGGTGTATCGGGGGAGGAAATATCGAGGCCGGTCAGCATCAGAACATCGGCTAGAGTTGGGGTCATGGGTCCGTGCCCGAAGAGAAACGCATTAAGCGCGTCAGACCAGAAGTAGGAGGCTGCTATCACCAAGGGTCCATTCTTCTCCATCTGGGACAAAGATAGATTGATGCACTGGCCGATTTTTAATTCATCCCATTAAACTCTCTTGGAGTTGACCATTCTTTGGTACCACTCTTTCCAGCCGGGGGTTTCATTCGGCCAAGATCTAAAAGTGCCTGACCACTTGCTCAAATCCATAGGTGATTGCTTAAAAGGGATTCTATGGGTTTCTAAATTAATCAGATCAGTCGGGTCTGGGTTCCTCATAGGGCCTAAGCAGATGAGACCAGGAGCTTCGGAAAGGCGGATGATGATTTGTTGTCTGAACACCTAAAGAAGGTAAAAAGGGGAGAACTAAGAATAGATCTAAAAAATGTATGGGCGGTAAAATATAAAAGGGAAAAGTTTCGAATGTTTACCTCTGGAATAAAGCTCATCGTTGCTGATGGGGTCGCCGATGGAACTGCCGTCGCTGATGAAGCTGCCGGCAGGACCTCCGTTGCTGGTGGAGTTGCCGATGGCGCCGCCATTGAGGGGACAAAGCGGGATGCGGACAAAAGAAGGATTGCCGGAGAATGCGATTGGAAGCCAAAAGGGCACTAGGAGGAGATGGAAAGTGATTCGCCGAGGAGGAAGTTACTGAGCTCGTGGAGAAGAAGCGGCAGGGAACGCCAGTATTTAAAGACGGTCCGAGAGAAGGGGTAAAGGCGGGATTTTTACCACGCCGTCTACACAAATTTCGGGGGAGCGGTTGTCTCAGGCGCCCAGTTCGAAAAGATTGCAATCATCAGGTAGAAGACCGCGAAACAGAAGGAGATTTTTGCTACGTTTGTTTCGGAGAAGGGGTTAAAAAAGAATTTCGAAGTAAAGGCATGTTTTACTCCGAAACTGACGCCAGATTTTGACACATTTTGGATCGGCGTCAAGAGAGGAAAGGATTGGCCGATGCGGCGGATTAAAAGATCACGATTGGGAATCGGCCGATTGGTGCTGCAGTTGGGAATCGGCCGATGGGCGCTACAGTGTTTCGAGTGATTGGCAGACGGAGTGGAGGTCGACTGATTGGAAGGCTGGAGCGTTTGGGCTAATATGGGTTTAAGGTGGGCCAGAAAAAGAAGACAGAGAAAGATTGGCCCGTGGGAGTATGATAACCAACTCCGATACGAGTTGTGTCTCGTTTTCGATTTAAAATTAGAGATAGATCCTAGTCAGTTAGGAAATCAGTTGTAACAGGCTATAAATAGCTATCTTTGGAGATTTGTAAAACAACACATCAATCAATACAAACAATCTAATTTTTCATCGTACTTTACTTTCAAGTCGGCGACTTCGCCAATACATCTTTTTCTTTCATGAGTTCGTACGGGTTGGCAGGGCTGCATCGACACGATCTCCGGCCGATTCTGTAAGTTCCGTTTATCGAGTAATATCTAAACTTTAACTTCGGGCGCATCGCTGTCGTTTCGTTTAGATTTATTCACAAGTTATCGATATTAACTAGAACTATAGGTTTTATCTATTGTTTTAGTTTTATCACGAGTTATCCAGCTTGAAATTTGAACTGTCAGCTTTATTACTGTTATTTTTATTTATCATTATACAACCGATTAGATCTATTTCAAGTGTTGCTTCGTAGCGTTGTCTAGTCTGCTTTGGTAGATTCTTTACAATCGTTGCATGATTGTCGGCTGTTCTATAGCCAGTCATCTTCATAGCAAATCGGCCGATTCGCTGATACGCTTTTCGAGACACATCGGAACTTTAGCCGATCGAAATCCCTAGGATTTAATACATTTCTTTCCTTATCAATCAACAGGTCAGATTGACTGGCACGCCGCGCGAACCGCACCAGGGCGATCACCCGAACAGGAGCTAAGCGGATTCTCCCAGGTCGTATGTCTGACGCTGAAGGTCATCGGCCGATTTTTAGCGCCAACAAGCTATTACTCTTTTATTAATTATCCAAATATACATCAAAAGTACCTATTAAGTCATATTAAAACATGATTAGAATCCTATTAAAATATGATTAGCTACATATAGATCATATTATATAGTATGGTAATATATTGATGTAGTTTTCATTTACCCGTAGCATCGTACGGGCATATTTGGTAGTTAAAAACAAATATGAATATCATATTAACGTATATTAACGCATGGATATAAATACTGATATTTTGGATTCGCAGGCATCCATCCATCCGGCACGCCGCCTCTCCCGTCTGGATCTCGCCCGTGCCCGACGCCGCCCCTCCCGTCCGCCACCTGCTCTCCCTCCGCCGCCTCCCCCGCCATCCGCTGCCTCCCGTGCCCGTCGCCGCCCCTCCCGTCCGCCACCTGCTCTCGCTCCGCCGCCTCCCCTGCTCTCCGCCGCCGCCCCTCCCCACCGTCGCACCTCCCCATCGCCTCTCATCCCGTCCGCCACCTTCCCTCCCCTCCGCCTCCTCCCTGCTGTCCACCGGTGACCCTCCCATCGGCGCACCGGAGCAAGGACATCTTCAGGATCTCAGCTTCGTTTCGCCAAGGTAAGGAATCCCTATCATGTCAACCCATCTGTGTCTTCGGTAGCAACTGCAACTCATCTTGTTGGACATGTGCTAGATAGTAGTACTACCTTTTTTCCCTTTACTGATTATGCTTTGAATTCAATTGGAATTGGATATAGTTGCAATGTGTGTGGTAATCTCACCAAGTAGGTCAGCATATTCACTGCCCATCCCTAACCCTCCAACCAAATAAGGATGGGACCACTCAAACCCACTTTATCCCTCCAATCAAACAAAAAACAGGATCCAACTTATCCCTACAATCAAACTAGAGATGGGTTGAACCCAACCTAGAAAAATGGGATGGAGCCGATCCATCCCAATTGGTCCCAAAATCAAATACATGCTAACGACAAAAAAGAAAAGAAAAGAAGGGCGAGTGCGAGAGCCGCCGGCGATCGAGCCAACTCATCCAACGCGATCTCCTCGCCGGCCGGCAAGGTTCGTTCCCTCCTAGGCGCATCCATCCGCTCAGTTGGGGCTCTCGACCGCAGGTCCTCCACGATCTTTCACCAGCTTCTTGTCTGCTTCTGCAGATCTGATACGCAGCCACCGCTGTTGGTGTCACCGCGCCATCTGGCAGTGGTGCTGCTTCACAACACAGTGTGAATTACGAGCACCCCATCAAGCACGGACTAGTTTTTAAACCGCATCCAAGCATCATGTTGCTTTTGATTTTAAAATGCCTTTTAGTTCTAAGGGTTTAGGGATATTTTATTGGTATAAATTAAGCCCAATGATTTGTGAAAGTAGTTCAAGTGTGCAATCACATCGCGTCATTTTGATTTTCTTAAGATGTTTTATGATCTTTAACATAAACTAGTTTGGATCACATTGCGTGAATGTCCCTGGATCTAAACGCCCCTGATCCTGAACTTAATTTTCCTGAACGACCATGTGGTGAATCTATTATATTAGACATCACGTGCTACTCAAACTTCTTAGAAATGCATAATCAAATGGGAGTTTTCTCATTCTTATTTTGACCTGTAGTGCTAGCTAGTATGATAGAGAATTTACTAATGCATAATCAAATGGTTCCTCAGCAGAACTGCTCTATAAAACTTACAAGTTAGTACTGGTACATCAATGGCTGAAATATCTATTCTTGAATAGTTATGAGATTTACATTAGGTGCATTACTACTATTTGCAGCAGTTAAGTTTTGTGAAATTAATTTGCCAGCTCCACCTTTCAGAAGTTGAGCTCACTAAAATTGAAATATGCTCATCGCATTCTGACCTTTTTATGGATGGTACAGGCATGTCTTATAGCAACAGTGTTGAAATTAAGATTGGAATATTTAATGTGATAGTACGTCTGTGTATATGCTGATCATCTACAGCATTGTTATTTAAAATCTACACTGCAAAATTGAGATGTAACTTAACTGAAAGAAAGGTGGCATTTTTGTTGCCTAAGATGTCAATTTCCTCGTTTGCCCCTCCTATGATCATTACTAGAAAACAAGTAGTTGTGGTAATTCAGAGGAGCAGCTGACGAAGCACAAAATCAAATATTCATTATTGGATTGAATTTCAAGTTTTCAACAATGCTATGATTTGTTCATAGACAAACGTGCTGGTATGGCTTCTTATTCTAAAAGGGAAAATGAAACAGAGAATGCAGTGGTGCAGTGGCAGAGCTTAATCTGATTTAGAGGGGGCCAGTACTAGTAATCTAGAGAGATTAGCAATCTTTAATCAAATTAATCACTGTTGTACCATTGAAAACAGCAAACTACTTCTTTCTTGGGGGGGTGGGGGGTGGGGGTGGGAGGCATGGCTCCCTTTAGGGCATCTCCAATGTATAGGAGTGACCCTGGTTCTATATGGAACCTCCTTTGTCTTGTTAAAAATAGAGTAAAATGTACGGCCGGACCTCGAACTTGGCAGGGAGTGCCATCTAGTTCCCCAAACTCCTAAAATGCACACTCAGACCCCTAAACATCCAAATACATTCACATAAGGTCCAAATTACTATTTCTTGCATTAAATTGCGTACGTGGCAGGCTAAATGGATGATGATGCGGACCTGACATGTGGGGCCCACATGTCAGGCCCATCTCCCTTCTCTAATGCTCTATTCGTGGCCCATTGTCTTCTAATTAAAAAAAAGAAAAAAAATCAACCGCAAGACTTCTCCGCGCAACCCCTGCGGCCGACACCCGGGCACGACCTCGGCCCACGCCCGATCCGGCAGGGCTGTCGCCGCAGTTTCGCCGCGCAAGCTGCGACCTTGGCCGCCGAAAGCCCAGGCGTGGCCTCTGCCACCTCCGTTCCCGCTCAGCCGCCACCGTCCGCACAAGGCCGTTACCCTCGGCCAATGGCAACTCATGCACGGCCTCAGCGCTGTCCGCTCGCGCCGCGAGGCTCGCAACCTTGGCCAACGGCAACCCGGGAATGGCCTCAACCAAGGAGCGGCGGTGGCATAGCTTGCGGGGGTGGGGCAGACCGGCATGGATCTCTGGTGGCGGATGGGCAAGACAACATGGTGGTGCGGGGAATCGACGCTCAGTGCAACTGGAGAGGCGCGAGCGGCAGGGAGCTCGCCGGTGGTGCCGGTTGGGCAGGGTTGCGCATGGTGCCGTCTTGGTTTCGGCTGACCTATGGGGCAGCGGTAGCGCGGATCGGCCGCTCGGGGCTGCGGCAGGGGTGGGCTCAACCGGTGCGGCACATGGTCGGCAGGGGCGGACCGCGCCGGGCTGGGGGTGCTGCTCAAAGGCGTTCGTGCTGCTCAGCCGGATGTGAAAGAGGTGAGGAAGAGAGAGGAGGCAGAGAGAAAATAGAGGAGCTGACATGTGGGCCCACGTGCCAGGTCCACGTCAGCGCATGGCCAGCATGCCACGTAGGTAGTTTAACACGGGGAACAATGATTTGGACCTCGCGTGAACCAATTAGCAAGTTTGGGGACTCTAATGTGCATTTTAGGAGTTTAGGGACCTAGATCACACCCCTTGTCAAGTTCGAGGTCCGGCCGTACATTTTACTCTTAAAAATAACACAATGTATAGGACCAGCTTCTTTATTACTGTGGGTCCCACTTAATAAATAAAAAAATATCCCTTCAACCACTGTCGTTCCTGTCCACTCGTGCACAGGTCCACCAGTCGTTCTCCCTTCCATCTATCTCCTCATGGCGATGGCCAACAGAGCCATCTCCTATCCCCCAAGATGCATGCCTGATCTGATTTAGATGGAAACAAAGATTACTTCCGGTGCTTGTTCAAATCAGATCTCCACCATCACGAGGCTCGATTTGGTGCGGCCACCATCAATCGCCAGTCTGATTTGGAGAGGTCAAGCCGTTGCTTCGATGCGGAAGCAGGCGGCCGTTTCTGCAAAGGCCGCTACCACCCCTCACCGGTGCAGATTCCATGTCAAATCGGGCGTGGAAGCGGAGGGTAGGGGAGGTGAGGAACAACAAGAGTAGACTGCCCGACGCGGTAGAAGGCACGCGGCAGCCAGATCTGCATGGGGCGCTACCTCCGCTGCTGATTTCTTCAGAAAAATCGGGCCCTGGAAGGGGAAGGGAAAGAGGAGGTGGCCAACGACGGACAGGTCGCTGCTACTTCCTCTTGGTGGCTTCTCCGACCTGGCTCGGGCATGGAGCGTCGAGGCTATTGTGCCCAAGAGCAACTCCGGCGGCTCCACCACTCAGGTTCGGCAGGAGCAGCAACGGTAGGAGAGAGAAAGTTGGGTTGCGGAGGACATTGAGTTTTTTATTCTAAGGGACTCGCTTCCATGGATGGGAGCAGGTTCTCTGTCTCCCCCAGATAGGAGCGACCTCGCAATGTCTGGGACCGGGTCCGACGCGTATAGGAGCGGGTAAGGACCACCCATTGGAGAGGCCCTTAGTCTGCATATAGGTGTGAGTAAGAGCAACTCCAAGAGGCTGCTAATCTTACCCCCAATACCTTTTTTAGGAAAAAAGAGAGAAAAAATGAACTCCAACAATCCACCTAAACCTTCCCCAATTTTTTAGCGACGCTAAAAAATAGCCTGCCACCACGTATATTTTAGCGTTGGCATTCCTCCCCCAATCCTGATTCCCGCACGCCCGCGCGTCCCTTCTGATGGGCCCAATACGATGACGTGGCCTGTGTTTGAAATATTAGGGGCTATTTATTAGCGATCTGCTGTGGACTGATATGTTTTTGGGAATTTTTTTTGGGAGAACCCCCAATATATAGTTTTGGGGAAGAATTTTTTAGGATACTCTTGGAGTTGCTCTAATGCAAACAAAAACTTCTAAACACGCTACTATCAACTGGGGGAGGACTTCTTGCAGTTCAGTTGAGGGATAACAAAATACAACTCAGGGCTTTTGTTGTTTGAGTAGCCAGTTATCTACAATGAAGCAACCACCACATTGCACTTAGAGCTTCATGTGTGTGCAGCTGATGTAAACAAGGGAGATTTGTGTAAGCCATGCTCATAAACATTTTTTTATCAGTATAACGAAACTGATCAACTACCAGGACAGACATTTTGCATTAGTATTTGTATAGAATGATGTTAACCATCATCAATAGTGAGCATAGTCAGTACAAATGTGTACCAACATAGTGTGTGTTTGATCAATTAAAGTTTGATTTCCTTTCTTCAAAATATCCTAACTCTAGGCATTCAACTTTGGTAGGGTGTCACTCCACTAGGTTATTTGAGAATTTTTGTTACTTACCAGAAATTAAAATATCTACTATGTGATTTTCTAATATTCTTGGATTTTCTAACATGTGAGTTTGGTTTTGTAGTGATATACTAGAATTTATGCCGATTTTCTAACTAGATCTGATCCAAATCTTGAATAGATACCAAGAGTGAAGAGACTTTATAATTTGTTCATTTTCCTAGTTATGTTTCCTGCAACTTCATGATGAAATGCCATACCTGTTGCGTTTGATGCTTGCAGTCGTAGCAATACGGTAGCATATAATCTCACAGTAGCATCTGCCACATATCCATATGTGCAATGCCTAAATTTGGGATATATGCCAATGCCAGTATATTTACTATTCAGTGTTACTAAGCTAGTGCTGGTCTGTTCAATTGTTTGTTCTTTTCCTTGTTTGTTTCTCTTGCCTTCATTTGGGTGTATTGTTTAGACAGGCTTAGCAGTGGAGTGGCTGCTCATCGCCCTTGATACAGTTTTAGCAGTCTAGTCTGTTTTTCCCATATTGGGTTTTTTCAACATATTTGACATTTGCTTGAGATTATGATGATCATCATCTGCCAGATTGACAAGGTTGTTATTTCTATTATTCATAGAGAAATGGAACTGGGTGATAAGGCAGTTGGTTTTCTGCTGACGCTAACTAGCTTATCCATCTTCACCTACTATACATTCTGGGTCATTATCTTGGTTAGTAACTTCTAAGCTTTTTTTCAGTTTCAGTTCAAGTAGAACTGTTATGACCTTATTTCTGAATGGTTATTTTGTTTTTCTTGTTCCCATCTAGCCATTCGTCGACAGCGACCACTTTGTCCACAAGTACTTCCTGCCTCAAGAGTATGCGATTTTAATACCAGTGATTGCTGGCGTGGTTCTTCTTTCTTTCTTGAGCGTCTTTGTGGGTCTCGTGATGCTCAAATCAAAGAAAAAGAAGAAGACCAATTGATTGTTTTGACATGTACACTGTATTATTCACTTACTATGATTAAATCCATGAGTTCAGTCTCTATGTACTCCCTCCGTTCCAAAATTTGGGTCTTTTTGACTTTTCTAGATACATAGACTTTGTTATGTATCTAGACATAACCCAATAATTAGGTGCATTGCAAAATTTATGTATCTAAAAAAGTTAAAATGATCTGCATTTTGGAACGGAGGGAGTAATTGCTAGAAGCTCGGTAAACGGTTCCAATATATTGAAAGGCGCTCACTTTGTAATTCAGAACTCTATAGCCTTTTTAATTCTTGGGTCACGTCAATTAAAAGATGACCACTCAGATTGTTGTTTTCTCTTTATTGTGAAATATTCTATTTTTGTCTTTCTAATTCTGGGTTAGTCAATTAAAGGCGACCACTTTTTGAACTGTCGGATTGTCATCAAGAGCCCAGGTTCACGCTCTTCTGATTGGAGCACATCAGCCTTGGTCAGGCCAATCCCCTTCCATAAACCACATCACTACGGCATCTGCTCACTCTTGCCTTAAATCAAGCACCAAAGGCATTAATCCTGTTAACTGTGGGCGGAGCCATCAAATATGTAGCCGTGTAACAGACCCCAAGTTAAATTGCAAATTCAAGTGAAGGCAACATGTTCTCACAAGAAAAGAGGTGAGGCAAATATGTTTTCCATATTGAAACATCAAACATCTCCCAAGTGACCATTTAGGCTAAGCACAGCAGTAAATTGAGACATCGGTAACTGACGTTTACACTGAAGCACAGCACTGGAGATGACACATTGTGAATAATGGAGCATTGCAGACATGCTTATAAATAAAATGATCAAGCTGCTTTTTCAAGTGAAGAATCCTGTGCGGCAGGGATGAAAACAGATCGGATACAAACGGATATATGCGGATACAAATACAGATAGTTATTTTTTTCTCGGATCGAATTTGGATACAAATAGTACCAAGATGTGTTGAATATTGATATTCATCCTATTCGGATTTTAGAAATACAACTTTGAGTACCCAGATTCGGATACGGTACGGATATTGAATGTCTGGATTCGGATACGAACTTATCATTTTAGTGTCTTTTTAGTGTCTGAACCCCTTCGGTCGGATGAACAAACGTATAATATTCGTATCACTTTCATCCCTACTGTGCAGGGTACAAATTGTTACATACTTGGGCTCGTATAGGTAATAGAAAAGCGAATTCCTTGTATGACACTAAAAATTGACCCATTCCCTTTCATGCCATTGTGTTCCCTTCCCTTGTGCGCCACTAGATGAAATTTTCATTACCCTTACTGCCACTGTTGTTAGTTCCACACAAAATTGTCACTGTTATGGCTATTGGGTCCGTCAAAATACACTAGGCAATGTCATCTCTGCTCTTTGTTACACTAACAAGGTGGGCCCGTGCCCATACAACTAGCCGAACCCTTCCTCAGTCCAAATCGATCGCCATCCTCAATCCAAATCGATCCCCTTCTCTCATCCTCAAAACCCTAGCGTGGAAGCAACGACGGCAGGTCAGGCGGAGGTCGTGGGCGAGGCTCCTACAGGCCACGAGCAGGGGACGGTCGAGGTTCCAGGCTCCAGCCGACCACGCATGCAGGTTGGCGTGCCCCGTGCCTACGACGCGCAGGTCGGCGTGCCCCCGGCCTGAGCAGCGCACGAGAACATTTGGAGAAGTACGTTCACCCATATTATTCAGTTGAGAGATTTAGGGCTGCATATGAGAATCTTATCCCTACCCTCACCGGCAAGTCTGAGTGGTAGAAGTCTAACCACGGCTTCTTCATGTATCCACCTCTTCTCAAGGCTGTGGCTGGAAGAAGAAAGAACGAGATGTTCAAAGGAGCTGCTGAGAGCAATGGCAATACAACACGCAGAAAAGGGCACCATAGATACGATATTTGCGGAGGATTTGGACACCATTGACACACATGCAAAAACGGTTACCCGACTGATATAGCATAGCAGCAATGCTAGATGAGACTGAGAGGTACTCCTTCCGTTGCAAATTATTGCAAATTATAGGATCTTTTGGTTGGTGTATTTCATATTATTCAATATGTGCCCATGGTATATATTGTTAAACTAATAGATTGTTCATGCAGGGGCCCACCTAAGAAGAAAAAGAAGAAAAGCAGTGAACCAGCTCAAGAATCAATAGAGAATAGTATTGTAGCTGTTAGCTCAACTTCAGGACCCACACCAATGTGTTTTCCACCAAGGTAAGCATCTCGGCACATATATTCAACTTCCCTTACAATTATGAAGTTCTAAATTACCAACAATGTCTCTCCTGTTGTATTCTAGCCAAGGAAGCTCCAAATTGAGTTCTGGGAGAACTTCTAGGTAAGTTTTTGTTTCTTGCACATGTTCTGGTCATTGCTACACTTTCATTCCTTTACCTACTAAAGTCAATGTAACTCTTATTTGCAAGTCAGGATGTGACTCCGGTCATCCTGAACTACTCTCCTTGAGTGCACTTTGCCATCTTGTGAAACTGCACTACCTGGTACTTCCAAGCATTTAACAGAAAACCAAAATGCACGAGGGGAGGCAAAGGCAGTGAAGGAAAAGGCAAAGAAGCAGCAAAACTTGGTGCCACCACATAGTCCTGCAATGTGCACCAGAAGCAAAGCTCATGACAACCCAGCTATGAGCACTAGAAGCAAAAGAAAAATTCTTGACTAAATGTCCAGCTATGGCTTTTGGGCACTATTTTGCTTGGTTTTGTATGATGTGGTCAATGTACTGACCTTTGGATGACCTATATGATACCAAACTGATCTCATTTTGCTCTGTACAAATGGTCCTCATGTGATCTGTGTAAGAGCGTTGTGTAATGATACTCAAATTGCTACTCATTTTACTTGTATGTGATATGTGATGAGACAATGGTACTCATTTGATCTATGATGAAACTCTAAGAAGTGGCAAATTTATGTTGAGTCATTTATGTGAGAATGGTCTGTGTGATGAAACTCTAAGACGTGGCAAATTTATGTTGTCATTTATGTGAGATTTTTATGTCATCAATATGGAATGTGAAAATATATGCCATTCATTTATATTAATTCAATTTATTCAAATTGTTTAAATTCATCGAGCAACGTTATGTTCATCCGCATATAAAAATCCCGAGAAATCATTATGAAATAGCAAATTTGCCTTCTTTCTTGTGGGAGGGGTAAAATCGTCTTTTCCCTACCAATTTAACATCATTTAACACCTTAGTGATGGCAATGGCATAGAGGTGATTGGAAATTTCATACAGCAACACAAGGGAACTAACGAATTTCAGTGGTACACAAGGAATTGGATCAATTTTCAATAGCATAGAGGGAATTGGCTCTATAAAGAAAGGTAAAACAACAAAACTGCTGTTACAACCAGCGCAGCCGAGGCAGAGAGAACCACCACCAAGAAATAATCCGGTTAGCCTAAGTGATTATATTTGCAAACTTATTCAGTTTGGTCGACTTCCATGGCTTCAACTGAGTCTGTCAGAATCTCTCTTAACTTCCGCCTCCTTTCTTTCGCCAAGCTAATGCACTCCTGCAGGATAAGATTCGAAATACAATTAGCAGCAATTACTTTAAATATGTATTATATTTGGAGTACACATGCCATGTAGTGAACGTGATAATAACAGAAAAAGAAAAGGAGTCAACCTTAACAAAACAAAACCAAATGTTGCAAGATTGCAAATTTGTAGTATCTTAGCAAAGCCCATTGACCACAGTTTAATACAAGCAGCTCATTGACCACAGTTAACACAATGCAATAATATCCTCCTTATCAAATAACATGTAAGAAGTCTATTCTCTGCTAATGACACATTGCTGCAAATTCACATGCACTACCGCATAGTTTTACATAGCTCAGGGTTTTCAAAATTTAACGTACTCCATGCGTCCATCGAGAAAATTTAATATTTGAAAAAAAGAAAAGGAATTGCTTTAGAATGTTGGTCAAGAGTTAGTGAAACTAAATAAATGTTTAGTGTAAAAGTTTACACCGACAGATTCATATTAAATGTAATTTTAAAATAATGTTGATTTTATAGCGATTAACAATAGAGTAAAGATCGTTTTGCACCCCTTGTCACTGAGTTTGAAAAAAAAACCCTAAACTCAAAAATCAAACATCAGACACCCCCGGCTCTCAAAAACTGGACAGATTGCCCCCTTTAGCAGTTCAAAGTGGTTTCAAGCCTGTTTTCCCTGATGTGGCATGCGGGGCAGTTTCGAAAGACAGAAAAGTATAAATGAAATATTTCCATTACAAAACATTCTAGGAAGAAAATCTCAGATTAACTGACCTTAATAGCTTCCATGGAAGTCACTGCACCTCCAAGTTTTTGTATTGACACTATGCGGTCTGAAGAATCTACAACAACAGTCACATAGGTCTCTATTACTGATTCCTCTTCAGAAGTTGGGTCCGCCAGAATACTATCCTTGTGAAGTGCACATGTAAGGGAAAATGGAATGTTGCCAAGTGTAAGCTTCCTCTTTTCTCTGTTTACCAATTCGAATTTTGTCTTTCCTTCATTGCCTCCAACAGTGAATAGTCTACCATCATCACCAATAGAAACTAAAGGAATCTCCACTGCAAAAATAACATAGAACGTGATTAGTGATTTGTAAGAGCTTCATCACCTCGTGCGAACTCATCTTTATTTTTTCTTAATGCAAAGATTGTGCATCTCTTTTGCGTATTTTTGAGAAAAGGAAGTAGTGATCAGTCAGAAATGACACAAAGGTACCAGCAGGTACTAGCACTAATTCAACAGGATCTCACCTCGCTTCCAAAGGGTGATTCAAATCATGATCCAACTTTGGATAATGGCTGGTGCCAAAGGGTTTCACGGCTGACCATGGTTGAGGTTTAATTTTGGATGGAAAAATTGTCGGTCGTTCTTATTTTCTTTAGTGGCACGTATGAAATTAAGAAAATAAAATCTGGTGAGGAGCGCATATAGTTAAGCAGATACTAGCACTAAGGCATTAAAACATAACATAATAATTGAATGCATGAACCAAACTTATTTGAAGAGCAATAGAGGTGAGCATAGCATAGTTGATATTTTGGCTTCCTAACCAAAACATATGAACTATAACAAACTGCAAGTTGCCCAAGTGAATGCGTTGGACCAACAAAGCATTAGCTACAAAAGGATTTAGCGCTCAGACATGAAAGAACATGCAAGGGATGAGCATGCAGTGCCAAGGAAGTGCCAAAGCAGAGATGAAGACAGCTAGGCAACAGTTTGAGTTCGAGATCAACAACAGCATCAGCCACTAGGTCAGCCTTAGTTAGACTGAGGACAGAAATTGCGCTATAGTGAGAATGTTCCTAAAGATCGTACTCTTGGGAACCAGTTCAAGGTATGCATGACTGCCTGAGCACCGGTCAATTTTCACCTGAAAATCCAGGCCCCCGAGCAAAACAAAGTTTATGACCATCTATTTTCGTACTTTCAATGACAGTAAGGGTGTTGCACTTGTAATTTTCTTGCACAAGTGAGCTAAGCATAGGTCTGTTCCAGTCACAAGAAAAAGAGACACAATTATCTTATCATGTAGCAGATAATGTTGGTGGGATCAACCCCAGCAACACCTCAACTCTCACACACACTTGCACTCCTGCACTGAGGGGGCAGAAAGGAGAACAGAGAGCACTCTGCTTTGGTGCTGCTGAACTGAGCTGCAGCTGCTCCTACCTCTTCCATATAAACAAGGTATAGCAAAAGTCAAGAGAGGTACAAGTGATGTCACTACCAACTGCTACTAGCATACTTCTACTAGCACTACTATTGCATCACTACCTGCTGCCTACTACCCCTACTTGCTACAGCCTGCTGCTGTAAATTGACGAGCAGAGCATGGCCAAAAGAAAAAATGAAGCGCAGCAGTTGCTCCAATAACAGAGGTAATGCAATAGAATACTTGATTATCCATCAGATAAGGTGCACAGGTGTTCATTTCACTACAATTAAGTATAAAAAAGCAAGATATAGTCATATTTGAAATTAATCAAATCACCAAGCACCTAATGGGAACACAAAAATACACATATTTCCTTCCAACAGATAAGGTGCACAGATGTTCATTTCACTACAATTAAGTATAAAAAAGCAAGATAGTCATATTCGAAATTAATCAAATCACCAAGCACCTAATGGGAACACAAAAAATACACAAACTTGCTCCTAAAAGAGTAAGGAACACAAAAAATACACATATTTCCTCCTAAAAGGGTAACTTATTCAACAACTATCAAGAGCTCTAACATAAATATCTTATATGATCTCAAAAAAACATAAATATCTTATATTCTAATCTTTCAGGCATAAACTTTACGGATGAATCAAAAGTTCAAAACACAGTAGGAAGCAATTATCTCATTATAGCAGCTTCCAAAAACTAACACAGGAAATATATAAAAAAGACTCGGCCGGTGGGGGAAAGACCATCCCCACAGTCCGAGAAAAAAGACTCAGCAGCATGGGGGGAAAAACTAAGAAGAGCTCAACCAGAGTCCGTCCGAGAAATGTCAAGAAAGCTGCCCCCTATGGTTCGGGACTTTACCCGTGCTTTGAGGCCCAAACCCACGACTGCCCCACTACACGAGGGCCTGTCTACCACAGTTCGGTTCCCCGTGCTGACCAGGAAACCAGCAAGTGACCTTTTTCAATCCAGTCCTATTTAATTCGCTCCCATAGGGAGTCTAACCTGGACCTGCTGGATGCTACTCAAGTGCTCTAGCCACTAGACTAGAGGCCCTTTCACAACACAGGAAATGTGTTAGGACTTGGAACCACAGAAGGATATGCATCATTTTAGCCCTTTCAATTTTAGAGCTAATTCTTTTCTCAACAGTTGTCAGTTTGCATCATGGGCATAGTTTGTACGGCCCTGAACCCAAGCAATGCAACCATGCTGATGAACAGCAGCCGCACCACGAGGCCAGGGATAGAGGGAGATAGGATTCAACTAATAATCAAAAGATATACAATCCCATCCTTATATTGATGGAAAAACTTGATCATAAGGAAGCAACCCAATCTAATACTATCTCTAAGGCTGCACATGACATTTGTGTATTCGATACTACCATAGGCTGAGAAAATCAGCTCGAGAGGTTGGTTTCATTAGAAGGTTTCACACAGAAAGGACAGAAGTAATAACATAAATACATTCATGATGGAAGTAACGGCAGCAGAGTATCAGGGTATTATAGAATAGTGATATTTCCAATATTGTACAATGAGATAGTGGGAGGATATCATGTCCATAATATAGACAGTGAAAATAAAGGAGCGTACAATGTGTGAAGGCAGCCACTGCTGAAATCAGTGCAGCGTCAAACAGAGACCCATCAACATTCAAACAATAGATATCCTGCAAATGTTTGATGTCAAGAAAAGATCAAAACAAAGCTCTCGTAAAGAACTTATTTAGGACCCAGAATATCTCAACTTGTTTCTAAGGAAAAAGATAGACCTGTGCCACTTCAGAATGTAACAATTTGGAAAATTTCAATGTAAATTGGAAAGGCCACCCTAAAAAGGTTTATCTAATCATTGGCCACTCTTGAACATTATTGACTGTTTTCCATTCAAATTCTACTAACCTCTGCTCTTTCTCTTGGCGGCCCTCAATGTATTGAAAAAACTGCTAGGCTAGGCGGTGAAGGGTGTCTTGTGCTTAGGCATCGCATAGGTGTGACTAAGCGCTAGTACTTTTTACAGGCGAGTAGAGTAACAACATGTTAAACAGAGTATATGCGGGAGGAGCCGGGACACTAAGACATTACCATGCAATCCATGAGTTGCATGACCACAGATCATTAATCTCCACCTCTAATTTGTCCCGCTTTCAGATATAAATCAAGCCCTAAACTTCTTTAGGTGAAAAAAAATGGCTAGACAAAACACCTAGGTGCTAGGTGAGGCGGTCTTCCTCCGCCTAGCACCTATCGCTGATTAGCTCTGCCTAGCCACCGCCTTTCAAAACAGAGACTGGCAACAAGGCTTAATTCGATGTGGAGCTCACTGGAGCAGGCAGCACCTAGGTCCCCACAAAGAAGGGAAAAGTACGAATGGCATAAGATTGTTCACTTTTTAGAATGGCATTTTCCAAGTGGTAAAATTTTGAAGCATCATGGATCCAACCTTGCATGATTTTAACATTGTATGTATTACCGTGAACCCATATTAGATATGCACATGCAGTGCAGCAGTCTAGAGCATACATCCTATTTGGTGCTATCACGTGAACCTTACAGAAAAAGGGGTAAAGAAGGAAACAGTTAAACTCAAAACTTGTATTGGGTGGGGTGGGGTTTATTCAGTTATTTTAGGCCAAATATTATCTGCTCACCGGAAGTTACACAAAGTTTGTCTAATTCCTGTCCACTCCCCTGAGGCATAAAGTCCTAAAACTTACATGGCATAAATTTCAAAGGTGCTGCTGAAAACCAATGCTTGGATAGTAATCAAATTTTGAAGGTTCTCTTAATAGCGTAAAATAAAAAATTGTCACTTGAGTAAAGAAAGTTCAAAAGAGTTACTAAGATGATAGTACAACGAAGGTTTAGAAAGGTAATGAGGAAGTGCTGAGATTAGAGGAAATACATAAGAAATGAAGGTGGGTTAGCTTCTAAAAAAGAAATCAATGATAGAGGGATCACAATAAAGTTGGCTAAACAAGAACGGAGCTTGAGGAAAGGCATCACAAGCACTCAAAACATCACGAATCATAACACATATTAGTATTCTAGCACTCACAGGATAGGATGAGTAAAATCATAAGGATATTTTAGCCTGATTGTAAGGCTGTCATTCTCAACTACAATCATGTTATTCCAAGTCACCTGATCTTTCAAGGTAAACTAGTTTGACTCAATGGAAGCCCGTGGGTGTTTGGATCGGCCCCTTTATCATATTATTCAACTTATGTTATTTATCACTAAAAGTACAAAGTGGAGCCTTTCTAGTGACTAATTGAGATTTTTTCATATCAAGGGTGATGATCCTTTCGGTTCACACTATGAAACTATCAACAAGAGAAGCATAGATATATTACCAGATATGCTAGCCAAGATGCCTTCCCACTGATCAAACAGAGCTGCTTCAAATTCAACACTCCAGAACTGCACAGGAGGCATAAGAGGACAGAAAAAAATTACCTATGCGACACTATGTACCACTTATTAGGTTGTCGAAGTGTTACAGAAAAAAGGACAAAGTAGCAAAATCATGCAATGACAAGACAAAATCGAACAGATTAAAGCCTACAATCAGAAAAATAAGTTTACATGTTTTTCGAAAAAAAATAAGTTTACATGCACGCCAGTGCATGATGAAAACTATTGCTACTCCCTCTATTCTTTTTCATTTAACATTTTTAACTGCAGTTTACAACATGTAACTCATTATTATTTTCTACAGCTATATTTATATCTACTAATGCAAAAACAGAGCATGTGCCACTTAGTATTCAAAGCAATCACATAAGCAAGAGAAAACTAAGCGTAAATGGCAAAGCAAATGTCAAGGAGTCCTGCTCTTATTTTGATTTACAGGAAATAGTCTGTGGTAAATAAACTGAAGTGGCAATGTTATGTTAGTTTATTATTATGATGAAAAAGAATGAATAGGCCAAACCAGTACTCTCTACTCTAAAGCACAGCTACTCGTCTAGTCCATATTGATTGGTCAACAGCCAGGACGAATTCTCGCTTTCACTGGAAAGGATTCAATTCTGCATCTATCTATCTATTCATGCAACAAAGAGCTGAAGTTAATGGAGCAACAAAATGAGACAACAAAAACCTCATGAGAACGTCCTCAAGGGCCTTGGAGATAACCGGTGCCACATCAACAGGCCGGCCTGGCCTGACCAGCGGGGAGCAGATGGGTGGCATATGGAACTCAACAGCTGCGCAAAACAAAGTTAACAAACAATAACAAGAAAAGGCAATAGGAGCAGCAGCTATCCATGGGACAGGGGGAGCACGAACCGAGGGATCCTTCATCTGGGGATTCGGCTGGGGGCGACATAACCTCAAGCTTGACCGACGCGAGCATGGCCTGCAGAGGCATTTCGTCAAGCAGTTGCCGAGCGCGCGAGGCCAGCACGAGGGGAAAATTAGGGGAGAGGAGGGGAACGCATTACGGTGTCGCCAAGGCGAACGAGAGCGGAGCCATGCGCGGAGGAGACGGCGCCGAGGGCGACGGTGGTGGGGCGGGCCTCGCAGAGGCGTCGGGCATCGGGGCGGACGGATTCGCCGAGGTGACGCTCCAGAAAGGCCAGCGGGAAGAGGCGGCGGTACGCCTCTACCTCCATCTCCCCGGCGAGCCCGCTGGCCGCGGCCGCCGCCGGTTCGGTCTCCGCCGCCATCTCACGGCTTGGTGGTGGCAGCTGCCTGGATTTTGGGAGAGGGGTTTGGGGTTTCGTGCTGAAACGCTGCGGCTTACTAGGGTTTATGTTTTCTTCGAAAAAAAGCTAGCCGCAAAAGGTAACACATGTCCGTTGGATTAACATGGAGCGAGGGCTGATCCATCAACCAAACGTCACGCTAACTCGCCGAATACCGTCCCAAAATAAGGCCTTGTTCAGGTCCCAAAATCCCAACTTTGACACTATGCAAAAAGAAAATTCCCCATCACATCAAACTTGCAGTACATATGTGGAGTACTAAATATAGATGAAATCAAAAACTAATTAAACAGTTTTGTTGTACTTTGCGAGACGAATCTTTTGAGCCTAATTAGTCAATGTTTGGACAATAATTCACAAATACAAACGAAATGCTACAGTTGCGCGTTTATGACAAAATGCAAACTTTGCTACTCCCAATTTAGGAACTAAACAGGGCCTAAGTATTACTAGCATCATAAATGTCCGTACGGTTTGTTACCCGCTCTCAAGTTGTCCTCCGCTAGCTCCTAGTTCCCATGCTTCACTTTCTAATCTGATTTAGGATGTTTCATAATATTTATATACATCTCTGATAATAATAAGCGGATAACTTCTTTAAATTCTACGTAGCCTATTTGAACGGTGGAATCTCAATTTTTATACATATGTAATGTGTCCTACATCTGGTTCAAATATGTACTAAAACTTCTAGTAAGATTAAGTACTCTTAACTTTTATAAATATGCAACTTATTATGAAGATAAGAGATTGTCCACAAAACTTTCAGCCTATAAAAAGAAAAAAAAAATTATAAGGCTAAAATAAATGTTCAGTCCATGATTATAATATGCTCAACAATTTATGCCTGAGTGTATACATCCTGACAGCCTAACATCATAGCCTAGTTGCTCCAAGAAACATGAGCAATCAACCCATGCAAGTATCCTTCTGCAATTTGCTCCTCATAATATATTCAATGATGACTAAATGTTCTACCTATAAATTAATTTACAGATTCAGATAGTAAAGGCATAGCAGTCGACCTACTATCTTGCGGTTGAAAATTCCAAAATATAAGGACAAGATTTGATTGTCCATCAGTTGGGCTAAAATTTTTCGTAACAAAAAACCATGATTATTGTTAGGCATATGAGAGAGAGCGTTGTACTAAGACGAAGACAAATTGTAGAAGATAAGGCACTGCACCTGAGGGACCATGAAGTGTGCCCCCAAAAAATACCACAATATCTGAGTGACCCACGAGAAGGTCCTTAATCATATTACAAAATAAGTGGAGCAAGAAAATCTCTCTTATCGTTAATTTACCTCCGTTATCATTAATTCTTGTAACTTAAAAAGTACCCGTGCAGGTCAGCAGTGACGTGCTCTAGTAGATTTTTCCTCGTCATCCTATGCATATGGTTCCCAGTTGTGGATTGCCCTTCTAATGATGCAGCAGTGGGCAGTAGAGCTTCTTGCTAAGACCGAAGTGGCAGCCTTTCTAGCAGGTGGCGGTGAGTGTTGCTGATGAAGATGACATCAGCTAGCGTTGCCTCTGGTTGAGGACTATTGTTGGGCATGCGAGCGAATCTACACTGGTGGGTGGTGATGTACATCACTATAGCCATGCGAGATCTGCTGGGGGAGCTCCTCCACTACTATGCTATGCCTATGACGCCTCCCCCGTCGGAATTAGCTTCAGGTTCCAGCAAAGGGTGACGGCGATGTGATGCACCGCCACTGTGGGGAGTCCCAACGCCACCGCTGGGAAAGCCGCTAGTCCATCCTTGTCGGAAGCCGCAACATCTCCATCCCCCATGTGCGATGGCGTAGCTGCGCCAGGACCACCCCTTGGGCCTAGCACCGCCCATGCCCACACTGGCCGCGCTGCTCCATCAGGTGCTCGACTGCTGCTCCATCCCCACCCTCGCGCTTAGTGTCCATTACGAAAAAGTTGAGGGACTTTTTTACAAATCATCAACGCGTTAACTCCTAAGCTCGCGGGTTTATTACAAAAATATTGAGGGACTTTTTTGCAAAATAACCACGACAGTCGGAAGAAACAACTGCACTTTAATATTAGGTATAGATTTTATCCTTCAAATTTTATCCTAAAAAAATATTTTATTACTCTCTCCATCTATCTATATAAGGCATAGTATAACTTGGCACGGTCTTAAAAAATACTTTAACTATTCATTTATCTTATATTATATTGTTTATGGTTATAAACTTATAATCATTGTAACAATATAAAGTTTACAATATAAAAATAAAAAATTGATATTCAAATATTGGTAAAAAATTGTAAAGTTTGAATATTGACATGCGTGTGCGCCTTATAAATAAAAATGGAGGGAGTAGCTTCTAGTAAACCTCAATACTCACATCAATAAAAAAATTGTAGGGAAAATCGCGTAGAGCCAATCAATCCAATTAGTTTATGTTTGTTCTACTCCCTCCATTCTTTTTTGATAAGCCGATTTGTAAAATTAAATTTGTCTCTTTTGATAGTCCTATTTGAGTTGTTATCTCGTGTTTGACACAAATGGCTGTTCAATTCCCGTGATGAGTAACTCCTCTGGAAAAATAATTGGTACATGTATATTATGACATCGATATCGAGGTGTGCATACATATGATAATAAGAATTATATAATGACATGATTCATTAGGCTATTGTGTCAACGTGAAATAAGTTTATCAAAAGAATATGGAGGGAGTAATTATAAAACAAACAAGATAAAATCTTTTATTTGTGTGAGAAATATAATAGACCAACCCCAATCATTTTACCAATTAGCATCCTAGAAGATTTCACAAAACCATTATCGCTTAGTTTTTACTTTTTGAAAATGATAAATTGATGATATTTCTCTGATTCCAACCATTTATTCAGGATTCACAAAATTAAATAGACACCACGATTTTCAATCACAATTAGTATAAGTTATTAGGAGTAACATAGACATTTCTTGCAACTACTAATATGTCTGAAATTTTCTAAATGGACACTTAATTTGGGATAGAGAGAGTATAGAATAATAATATGAATAATTTTTACCCAAAGTACAGAGATTTAGATATTTGAAAAAGAAACAAGAAATTGGTATACTCCTCCGTACCAAATTATTATTTATTTTGATTTTTCTAAATACATAATTTTTGATATGTACTAAAGATGTATTTAGAAATTTAAAATGAATAGTAATTTGGAATAGAAGGAGTATAACATTGAGGGAGCTGGATATTTTATTTTAGAGAAATTTTAGAATGGTTTGGAAAAAAAATGAGAGTCGTCCACCGTGAGAAATCTAACGGTGGAAACAAACCTAAAGAGAAGTAGCAAGGAGTACCAAATTAGTGCGACCAAGTACATAAATAGTCCTTAAATTTATTTTTTAAATTATTTTTTCAGATTAGACGGTGGACAAAAATTAGAGACAATAGTACCAACAAGTACCGGTGCGTACCTTTTGTATTGCTTAGGCTTGTAGCATAAGGACCTTACCACTGTAACCCAGTTCAATATAAAATTAAGAGCTCTTTTACAGTGGTTTAAAATTACACATAGGTACTTGTTGTTACTTCAATGTACTTCCTTTCCACCATCTGATCTGAAAAAATAATTAAAAATTTAAAATTAAGGACTATTTGGTACTTGGTCCCACCAATTTAGTACTCCATGTACTTCTCTTTAGGTACTTCCGTTGTTTCCACCGTTAGATTTCTCCGGATGGTCGGCTCTCATTTTTTCTACCATTCTAAAATTTCTCTAAAATTAATATTTATGTGACACTGTAAATATAATGGGATCATGTAGGCCTTAGTCCTTTTACTTAGTTTTGTAATATATAAAGGGGTTGTTTGAATATATTTTAATAGTTGTGATTAGTCTTAGGGCGCGTTTGGTTACTTTTGCTTATTTTTAGCACGTGTCATATCGAATGTTTAGATACTAATTAGGAGTATTAAACGTAGACTATTTACAAAATTCATTACATAAGTGGAGGCTAAACGGCGAGACGAATCTATTAAGCCTAATTAATCCATCATTAGCAAATGTTTATTGTAGCAACACATTATCAAATCATGAACTAATTAGGCTTAATAGATTCGTCTCGCCGTTTAGCCTCCACTTATGTAATCCGTTTTGTAAATAGTCTACATTTAATACTCCTAATTAGTATCTAAACATTCGATGTGACGGGTGCTTAAATTTAAGTCAGTGAACCAAACCAGGCCTTACGCGAAAATAATATTTTAAACCCCAACATACTCATGGAGAGATATCGGAGTGAAGACATGAGGGTGAAATTAATTTTCCTATTCGTTACGTCTTGTGGGAGGACTATTCTCATATGATGAAATCTTTTTTCTTAATGCGCTAGGGTTGTCATAGGCTCTCCCTTTTCTCTTACACAGTACTCTCTCCATTTTTCTTTAGGCTGAGCACATTACTACACACATCAACGGTCTCATAGGTCATCTCATGCAATGCCACGTAGTATTTTTGCTGATGTGAAGAAGAGAGGGTGAGGAGAGAGAAAGAGGTCGTTGTTTCGTGAAACAACCACCTCATAGGTTAGGTTTTAGGACTATGAGATGACTAATCCACCATTGTACAAGATTTGGTTTCCATGCAACTCATATATTTGTTTTTTTATATGCACAAATTAAGGAAATAGAACTAGACAACTTAAAAAGATAAGTCATTGTATATGTTGTCTGTTAAGTTGTCTCAATATTACGTGTCAATGCGACCGCTTATTAAATAGCACCAATGTACTTGCCCTTAGATGCCATATTTTCCTTTGATACACAAACAAAGAAAATGATTAAGAACATTGTAATCTTCTCTCCCACAAATTAATTCTTCTTGTTACCAGCTTACCGCTCCTTCCAATTAAATACTCCCTCCATTTTTATTTATAAGGCGTGCGCATATCAAGATTCAAACTTTGCAATCTTTGATCAATAATTTGATTATTAATCTTTTATTTTTATAATATAATCTTTATATGGTAGGATTTGTAATCAAATACACTCTACAATGATTATAGTTTATAACCATAAACAATATAATATAAGATAAATGAATGGTAAAAGTGTTATCTACAAGACCATGCCAAGTCTGCCTTATAACACATAGATGGAGGGAGTATGCATCAATTCCACCTCGCATGCAACTCTGTCACGCCCTACAGCCGATTTGATGAGCCCATGGCTCCTCAAATCGTGATAGATTATGACCATGTCAAGAGGTGCTTTCTTTCTTTCCAATAATTCAGATGGTAATGCAACGAATATTAATCCTCCTATGTTTGGTGGTTTCCTTTTAAGGAGAAATAAGGAGAAATACAAAAGTAATGCAGGGAAATTTACTGCTTGCGACGTTAAGGATAATTTTTAGAGGTGCAATATTGTGCATGAAAGAGGAGAAAAAGAAGCCAAGAAATTATATACATATTGGTTCCATGCATGTGGAAATTGGTTCATGTTGGACCAAGGATATCTGGAGCCATGCATGTCATGTTTTGGCTGTCCGAGTCCTATCATGTTGGTATTCCTAATGGAGTCATTAGCAATGTGGCCGGACTATTTTATATTATTTCCATACGATGAGTTTGCTAGCTAGTATGAGTCGGTCTTTTGGTTTAATTTGAGTTAGGCTCAGGTGCGCCTTTTATTTTGCATGGTCGAGGCCCCACCTGCAGGTTTCTAGCCGACCTGTGATCCATAAGGCCTAGGCATTGCCCATCAGGCTCGGCTCAAGGGGAGGGCAGGCAGTGCGACCGTCAGGGATCCAAAACCGTATAGGTAATTAGTATATATAATTTGGTTGGTGAACTTTGCTTCGGCCTTTCTGAATGGCCTTCATAACAAGGTTCTTTGGGCCTGCCTCCCGTCCCTGCCAAATCAACTGCGGCCTGCCTCCTGTCCTTGCCAAATGAGGCCCGCCTCCCGTCCCTGACTCCCTGCCAAATTGCCAACACGGGTGCAGGAGGCCATCGCTCAAGATCAGAGTGCCACCGACGATCAGCAAGGCCATCACGCGAGTGCAGGAGGCGAGCGTGTCAGGGGCGCTCATGACGGGCGAGCTGATCCATGAGGGTGAGCTGATCCATGAGTTCACGGCCTTGAAGGAGCAATGCCCCTGAGAGTACACGATAGATTTTGTTTAGCAACCGCTCTGCCGTGCCACCGCCGATCCGATCCCAACGCCCCCCATCCCCCAACAGCGGTGCGGTTACACGCACGTCATCCGTCGGCGACGACTCCACGGACCGCGGCTGCGGAAACTGTGACATCCCTAGTGATTAAGAGGCTAAATAAAAGAAATATCAAAGAGATTAAGAGACAATTCAAATTTTGCCAGTGTCAAATTCAAAAACAGTTCAAATCTAGCCAAGTGTTAAAAACACCCCCTAAATGGTGCTCAATTGGGTAGGAAATGAAAATAGATTTTTATGTAAGAACTCAAATTTTGGCCAATGTAAAAGTGGTAGATCTTTTTAAATTGAACAACTTTAATAATTAGCACTTTTTCTGATTTTGAGTGGAAGGTATTCAAAAACTTAGTCAATGTTGGGTCAAATTCAAAATCAGCTTTGCCCGGCGTTCTACCCAAGTTCACATGGTTTTATGTCCAAATCCAGCATGTTTTTCACCTATCAGCCTTTATAGAATTTGGAGTTCATAGTTTGAACTCAAACTTTTATATTTGAAGTTTTCCTCATTTAGTTCAAAATTTGGGAGAAAAATCAGAACAAAACATCTATCCTCGCGTGACACCTGGGAACGCATGTGCACCCAGAGCACGGTCACCGCGCATGGCGAACTTGCCAGCACCACGCGGTGCCGCCCATATGGCTCCGCCATCTCGCCCAACCCCCGACCATCAAGCGATAGCACGAGCTCGGCAGCTGCCCACTTCGCGCGCGTGTGATCTCCCCCCTGGCACGCCCCATCTTGGGTAGCCAACCGCAGCACCCGACGCACGCCGCACGCTAGCGCACCGCATGGCCACTAGCCAACCTCACGCGTCCACCCCCTGCCACCACTGCCAGTGCACTGCTTCCCTGGCCAATGCGCCCAGGGCCTTCGTCTCAGCACAGCAGGCCCGACCTGTGGCGGAACCGCCCAAATTAACATGGCTAAAGCACACTTAAGTCGCTTAACACGCGATCATGTACTTTGAACAAGTCAACTTGGTCATCCGTCAGATTTCATTCAATAAACCACTTAACTCAGGATCGAGAAAGCAAAGACTCGCACGAAGGCGAGTGGTTACAGAGATTACAACAGTCCATCATAATTAAACAAGTGTATTAAATTATTACAACCTCAAGTTCGAAATTCAAGAAAAGTTTGCAGAGTTCTCAATTAATAGAAATGACTGAGCGGAAGCTAAACGTCATTGCAGGACATCATGACGAAGCTGATCATGACATCAATGATCCCGATCCTCGCCGTCCGAGGAGGGATCCCACTCAAACGTCCAACCAGGAGGAAGCTGGGGAGGCCAAGTGCCACTTGCAGCAAGCTCAGAGGCATCAACATCACTTGAAAGAGATATGCCAGAACAAGGCTGAGCGGCTACGCTCAACAAGACTTAACCGACTGGTGGTACTATTCCACAACACCTAGACATGCAAGCTTTTTGGCTAGAGGGGTTGGTTTTTGCCAAAAGCGAGTAGTGTAGGTCCTTACTTTCAATATTTTAGCCACAAATTCTACGTTCATTTACCAATCTAGTTAGCAACTATACTAAACAAATATAGTTTCCAAACAATTAATTACATGTAACAAAATTTGATCATCATCATCTTTCATTCTTACTCAGTGTAGCATAGCGATCAAACAGTCCCAAACTATGAAAGGTAGATGAATTGATTCAAATTTCTTAACCATGCATGGCGAACCTAATCCCATAACATCCGCGCACCGCGAAGGCTCACTTCATTTGTCAGCTGTCCCCATCACTTCCCAGACCCGTGTCGGGCCTACTTCCCTTGGTACAAGGCTCCATAGACCCGGCCTTTGCCATTCTATGACCGCACTTGTCATCACATGCGACCGCAAGGGAACTCCGTTCCAGAGACAATGGAACGATCCACTCGCGTTCCGGTTCAATCAGGTACTAGGCTTCCCCATCCCATACTAGGTATGAGATTAGTACTTTCAACACTTGATCACGAACACTATCACATCTCGACCTTAGTCCTATTTCATGTAGGCAGACGGGGCAATCCACCGACCACCAAAATAGTTCATAGAGCCCTACCCCGTCCATCGTCCTTATAGTTGTAACAAAGAGGAGAGCAAATAACTCCTATAACTCGCGAGTGACAGGCGATCACTCGACTTTTACTGAGTCCTATTAAGCATTGCAACTACTCGACTTCAAATACTAGTGTTCAGATCAGAAGGATGCCTATCTCATGCATCTATGGTTTCAAACAATTCCTGCAACGTAAATGCACAAACAAGACAAGCAATTGTATTGCAAGTAATGAAAACATAGGAATTTATGCTCCGGGGCTTGCCTTCACACAGGGAGGTAGCAAACTGGTCTTCGGCTTGCTCAAGCTCGGCTCCGACGAGCTATAGATCAGCTACGGCTCCTTCTTCTGGCGCCGGGTGAAGCTCGTAAGCCCCGTCAGCAAGGTTTAGCTCTACACGAAATGCAATGCACCAAGTTAAATTTTCCAAGCTTTCTCATAGGATGTAACACACGAATTAGTACAGAAGAAGTTATATTAGGGCCACATTCACCTAAACAAGGTCCTACACCTTCTTTATTTGCATAAGGAAGGTGGGTTGTGGTACAAAGCATGGGGTGGATTTGATGGCGATTGTGTACATATATGCACCTCAACTTTATTAAACTTTAGATCGGAAAGTTATCCTATTTTTGAATGTTCTTTTGTACCTCTTCCAATATTACCTTTAACACCTTAAGGTAGCATATACTTAAACATTTTTAAAACAGAAACCTTAATGAAACTGGTCATGAAATTTTAACAGTGAGTTATAGGGGTGATATAGAACCTTTGATGAATTTTTCACAATTTTTAGTGAAGGGCATCTTTTTCCATACATTTACCCTATTTATTCTTCCCTAAAAAGGAGAGTGGTTTTTCT
Organism: Setaria viridis; assembly: GCF_005286985.2. NCBI lineage: Eukaryota > Viridiplantae > Streptophyta > Magnoliopsida > Poales > Poaceae > Setaria > Setaria viridis. The sequence goes on along the minus strand of NC_048270.2, from coordinate 16,731,499 downwards.
AATGCTTCTGATCAGGTTCTATGTTTTTCTACAAACTATACTACACTACTGACCTATTCCAATTTGTTTCATATTTTTATCATCTCTGGTTTAATTATAATGCAAACGACAAAAACAACCTTAGATTCCCATGGTAAAACTAAAACAGAGATTTAAACATCTGAGATAGGCTCCAAATCATTTTTCCAAGCTTCTACTCTCTGAAACAAACACTTGAGAGTTGGATTTACCATATTAGCATTTTTCTGCAATTTACTATGATTTAAATGGCTTAAACAAGGATTAAAACATATAACATCAATTCTAGCATATATATGTGCCAAAAGTATTTTTATTAGACACTACACTTTACTTTGAGTCTAGCAAAATTGGTTTGACATTTTTTTGAATTTTCTACGAGTTTTGGTGAATTTTCAAAGTTCAATATATATTTTGCCGATATAAAAAGATAAACTGCGGCCAACTTACGGTCTAGCCCCTAGGTCTATGGTTTAATCATGCAAAGGCCCCTGGTTTTTGCACTAAAACCCCTAATTCAACTTTCTCAATTGCAATTGGGTCCTGGGGCACGCGGCGGCGGCGGCCGGCCGAAATTCCGACGACTCGCTGGCGGCCTTGGGATAGTAAGGGGCCGGGAAGGCTTGCGGGCTCACCATGGGTCTGTTTGAAGCAGTTGGGGGCGACCGGGAGGCTCAACCATTGTAGAACGCAGCGGCGGGCTAAGGGTGGCGGTGTTCCGGCGGCGGCGGTACTCTTCGTGGGCAACCCACGGGCTCTAGAGCTGCGCGACGGAGAGGCGAAGCAGCGGGTGGTGTCGGTGTGGTGCGGGGTCGAGCGGAGGTGGGGGCTCCACGGAGGACTGAGCGGTAGAGCGGAGAGTGAAAACAGGGGAGCTTCAGCGAGGCAAGGGCGAGCGGGGAAGGGGGCACCGGCGGCGCTGGGCTTCCATTTATAGGGCCAGGGCGGAGCGGCGCACGAGGCGGGGCCGTGGCGCTGGCGGGCGGGACCGGAGGGGAGTTGGGGCGTTGCTGTGGCCATTAATGGCGGCGGCGCCATTAGCGGACAGAGGAGTGATGGTGGCGCGGCAGGCGAGGTGTGCAGGCGTGGGCGAAACGAGCAAGCGTGCGCGGCAACATCGGCTTTGCCGCAACACGCCACTAGTGAGGTGGGGAGGAGTTGTCACGGCTGGGGTGGCGGTTGGTGGAGGCGACGACGTCGGGCAGGTGTCCATGGGGGCGTGCGCTCTCGGGGCGGGGCGTGCCCTCGGGCAGAGCGGGGTGGCGCATGCGTGGCAGGCGACCGCGCTCTCAGTGGCGGCGGGGCGCGTGAGGCGACATCTGGCCGGGGCTGGTGATCGAGTGGAGGTGCTGCGCCGGTGAGGCCGCGCCATGCGGCAGTGCGCTCTGGAGCACGCGGCGTGCATGCCCTGGCACACTCTGGGCTGAGGGATTTGCGGGATCGCTCGCTGGGCCGATTTCCAAGCACAAGATCTCCTGATTCTTGAACTGTACAACATTAACTCCCTTAACAAAAGTTGTAGTCCTCAGACAAAAGTTCAACTTTTGTAATTGAACCGAGTTCAAATTCATGGTAGATTCAGAGATACAAAGCACCAAAATTTGGAGGAACGCCGATTTTTCGGACTTAGAGAAAATCAGCTGTTTGGCTGTTTTCAAGGTGTTTGGCTGACTTGAGCTTTAGTTTTGAAAAGCTGAGGTGAATTGGACTCTAGTCCAATTGACAAATTTGATGCATAATTTAGTTCTCAAACTCTTATAAAGGATTTTTCCAGATGTTCGGTTCAACTTTTGAGAGATAAGTTCATGCCAAGATGCATGGTTGAACTGATTTCTAGACAGTCTAGATTGCAAGTCTTGGGCTGAGTTAACCAAACTAGATGATTTTAACCAGATTTTGAAGGCTTTCGGGGCAGATTTAGATCTTACTCCTTTAGTCAAAGTTGTTAAGGTCTTGAAGCTCTAAAACTTTGGTATAGAGCTCATCTTGAGTTTATATTAGACATTTCGAAATAAAGAGCCCCAAAGTTGGGACTTTATCTGTTTTTCTTAAATTGACACAGTTTTATACTTCGAGTTTTTGAAGGTCTTCTGCTAAGATTCAAGAAAAACACCAAAAATAAAAGTTGTTAGGAAAGTTTATTTCTATAATACTTAGTTGGACAGATTTTTAAGTTCTTAAGCAAAACTTCGAGTTATGATTTAAACAACGGTTTAGCTTGTGAGAGGCACAAGCGTCTTTTTACTGGGTTTCACAGCTGCCACTCATTCTCTTATGTTCGAATAACTTTACTTAAGATTAAACATGGTTTAATTAGGGTAGCTGTTACAGCTCGACCCTCCCCTTTGCCACTATAAAAGGCGCTTGCCCATGCTCGCTGGTGCCACCCTTCCATTTGCGCTCGGAGCTCCGTCGTCGCCATTAGCACCGCCCCATGGAGCTCCCCCTTCCGAGCACCCCTGACACCACCCGAGCCTTCCAATGCGCCACTAGACCCTTGCAGCACCTCCTTCACCCCACAGCCGGCCTTCACCGCCACCGCCCTCGTCGGAGTTCGAGCTGGAGCACCGTGCCCGAAGTCTTGCCGTCGAGCCTCCTCGCCGGCCCTCCTCCGCCCTCAACCCCTACAGCGAAAAGGTTACCAGTGAGCTCCTCGACACCTTCGTGCCCTAGCCCACACTCCCACAGCCAGACTTCGCCTGATTTTGCCACCCTCGCCGCCGGCCGGCCCCCAAGGGCCACATTGCAAGGCCGAGATTAGTCCCAGGGTCATTAGTGTAATATGCAAGGTTATCGTTATGAAGGTTTGAAAATTCTAGGGGCCGTTCTATAAAAGTGAAACTCAGATTTGATTAAAAATACATTTAAACGGCTGAAACTTGGAAAAAGCGTAGAAAATTGTAGAAAAATGATAAAAATGTGAAACTTATTTTGTTGAGTTCGTGATGATGTCTAGTTTAATTTAAAAATGTTTATGTGCATGTTACTATCCTATATCTAGTGCTATGATTTATTTTGTCTACATGACATTAAATGCTTGATAAATCATGGGATGTTGTAAAAATTGTGAAACCAATTTTGATAGCTTCCTTTTAACATACATGTCCTAGATCTGCAACTTGTGTTAATAGAATCTATGGTGTTCATACTATTTTAAATCTAAATGCATAATTACTGTCTTAATATTGTTATTTACATGATAATTAGTGGAAAATAGATAGAAATGCAAGAAAAATTTTGTTAGATTCCTGATGCTCATGACTGACTAGTAAAAATGCTTGTTCCTATGAAATATATGTTTTCCATTGCTTAATGAAATACATGTTGTTTAATCTCCTTATTATGGGATAAATAGTTCACAGTAGCATATGTTAGTATTGAAAACCCTTCTGTAAAATTTGTGGAACTAAACTGATGATGAAACTCTAATTAAAAATCATTCTTCATGTTCTGCAATTTAACACTATTTGATTTTTAGTAAATTCAGTAGATGCCAAATTCATCTCAAATTTCTACAGTAAATATCTTGTGTAGGGGGGAAGCTCTTGTAAGTAAATTTGATGTTCATATCTTAACAGATGCTTCCTAAAACATTTATTCATGTTGAAAGTTAGTTTAATCATCATTAATAATTACTATTAGGACTTGTAGGCTCATGAGTAATTATTGTGCTTTCTTCAGTAACATGATCACTCTTAAGAAGGTTGCTAAACAGGACCAACATGACACCACCCTTTGTCTTTTGAATAATAAGCTTCTAAGAATCTTATATGTGTAAATCGCCATCAAAATAAAAGCTAGGTTTTCTTCCCAACCAACCTTGTTTTGCGAAGAAAGAAATGTTTATAAACTTGTCTAGGTGAATGTGGTTGAAAATGCACCCTATGCTTTTGGAATGATTAACGAAAAGCTTATAAATGAAATCTTATGCATATACATCTCGTGTAGAAGCTAACCTCGTTGACGGCACATACGAGTTGGTCCCGGAAGCTGAAGAGGAACACTCTCCTACTGCATTGAACCTGATTGAGAAGACTCAAGACCCGAACCCAGAGTCGGAAGAGCCCAAGGCTAGCATAGGACAAGAAGGCAAGCCCCGGAGCATAACCCTAGTTTCCAAATTATGTATTACTTATGTTACTTATGTTTGTGCATTAAGTTCATAGGAGTTGTATTGAAACCTAAGTTGCATGCTCCATAGTACCCTGTTTTGAATACTAGCGTGATAAGTCATTTAGTTGCTATGCTAAATAGACACACGATAAAAGTCGAGTGATTTCCTGTCACTCGTGAGTTATAGGAGTTGCCTGTTTAGTTATATTGGAATCATAAGGTTGATGGGTGGGGCTTGGTAACATGTTCTGAATTGGTGGATGCCCCGTCTATTTAGAGGAAAGAGGAAAGCTGCTAAGGTCGAAATGTGTTAGAGTTGTGGTCAAGTGTTTGAATGTACTAAACACATGCTGAGAGTATGGGGAATCAGCAAGCCTAGTACCTGATTGAACCGGGGCGTGGACATACTCCCCGCTCTCTCTAGAACTGGGTTCCCCTAATGCATCATATGGGTACAAGTGTAGCCATGGTACGACGTCATTCCGGGACCATTGGGGCATTGTATCCAAGGGAAGTGGGCCCTGGACACATGCCAGGGATTGATGGAAACGATTGATATATGCAAACCCATCGCAGTACGCATATGTTGTGTGTTTAGGTCCACCTTGCAAGGTTAAGAAATTCGATTCCAATCATCTCCTTCTCACAGTTTGGGACTGCTTGACTGCCTTTCTGCACTGAGTAAGAAGATGAACAATGATGATATTTAATATTGATGCTTGATTAAATTGCCTGTTCTACCATGCTTGCTTAGAATAGGTGCTTATCTAGAATGGTTAATCAACTAGAACTTGACGCTAAAACTTGAAAGCAAGGATCCACATTAGAAGCTTTTGGCAAAAACAAACCCTTTAGCCAAAAAGTCTTGCATGTCTAGGAGTCGGTGGATTAGATACCACCTGACGGGTAAGTCTTGCGGAGTATTAGTGTACTCAGTGTGACTTGGCTGTACCAGATCCCTTTGGGATGGACGGTTGAGTGAGACCCATCCTTAGTGGGCGAGGATTGTGGTGAGTGATATCATGGAACGACTTCACCATGGTATCGTGTATCAATGTTAGACTTATTGTTATTTTTTCGCTGTTTTGAACTCTGAACACTTTTTATGGTTTGAACTCTGAACTACTCATGCATTTGGAACTTGGGTTGTGTTGATGTAAGATTTTGACACGTATGGAATCGGCGTCAAGAAAGGAAGAAATCAGGAGATGTGGCAAGACACAGAGGTCACGATTTGGAATCGGCCGATTGGTGCTACAATTGAGGATCGGCCAATTGGTGCTATAGTGTTTCCACGAATGGAGTTGGTAGAAATCGGCCGGTTGGGAGGCTGGAGCAATTGGGCCGGTATGGGCTTAAAGTGAATTATGAAGATAAAGAGGGAGTCAGCCCATGAGAGCATGATGATCAACTCCAGTACGAATCGTACTTGTAAATATTCGTTTTCGTTTAAAATTAGAGATAGAGTTCTAGTCGGTTAAGAAATCGTTTGTAATAGGCTATAAATAGTCACCTTCGTAGATCTGTAATCATCACAAAAATCAATACAACAAACTACTATTTCCTCGTACTTACTTTTGAGCAGGCGACTTTGCTAATACTTTTCTTCTTTTCACGAGTTCGTACGGGTTGGCGGGGCTGCATCAGCTTGACCTCCAGCCGATCCTGTAAGTTCCGTCTATCGAATAATATCTAAGCTTTAACTTCAGGCGCATCGCTGTCGTTTCGTTTAGATTTGTTCACTAGTTATCGATATTTACTAGAATTCTAGGTTCTACCTGTTGTTCTAGTTTTATCACCAGTTATCCAGCCAGGAATTGGAACTTTCGGCTTTCTTGTACTTTATTACTTATTTTATTGCTTTCTGCATAGCCGATTCAGATCTATTCCTAGTATTGTTACTGTAGCATTGTTTAGATTATTCTAGTAGTTTTCTTTACTAACGCTGCTCAGCAGTCGGCTGCATTATAGCCGATTTCTTTATTACAGCAAATCGGCCGATTCGCTGATAAGCTTTCTCGAGATCGGAACCTTAGCCGATCGCAACCTCTGGGATCTGATACGTTTCTTTCCTTGCCAATCAACAGGTCAGATTGGCTGGCACGCCGCGCGAACCGCACTAGGGCGATCACCCGAACAGGAGTTAAGCAGATTCTCCCGAGTCGTGTGTCTGACGCTGGAGATTCAATCGGCCGATTCCTAGCGCCAACACACTTTTGGCACGCCCGGTGGGACCAATACAACCGCCACTATGTTGAAAGCTGCCGAAGTCTCGGAAGACAACGTCATCGAGGTGACGGAAGCAAACCTCAAGGACGACCAGAAGGAAGAATTGGAAAAGCAGATGGCGTACTACCGGAAGACGTGTCTGCAATCCTTCTGTCGTACCAGGAGTAGGGAAACTGTCAAAAAGGCTCCATTTCCAACTCCCCGCCAGATCACAATCGCCGAGGACTCGGGCAAGATGTCCGAGATGGTTCAACAATCTGTCTATCAAGCTTTCATCGATCAATCCCCGGTAGTTTCTAATACGGTATACAATGCCGTCATCAGCTCCTTGGCCAACGGCGTGTCCCAAGGGTACCAGGGGCCGGCGTATGCCCCACCTATTACGGCCCCGACTAGGATTTATTCAAATATACCCTACTCAGCTCCTCAGCCGATCCAGGCTCCAATTGTAGGTCCCGGCACCTCCTCATCATCAATCCCTCTGGGGCCTAACGGCGCGCCATATCTCCGGCCGCAATCCATTCAGTTATCCTCCGCGCAGTTCTCTCCTTTGAATTCAGTGCCTTGGGGGGCACCATCAGTAACGGCCGCCCAGTATCAATCGGCCAGCCATGGAGGTTCTCCAATCCAAGCACCTCTCCAATCAGCCGCGCGGCCGACGATGCCACAATATCAGCCAGTCACGCCGGAGATGAGCAGGGGGGCAGAAGCAACGGAAGTACTTCGGGGCGCTGCGCCGATCATACTATATGACGAAGCGGCCGATTCACTCAGACAGCCGATCCCGACTACACAGCTGGCCACGTCACATCAAGCGCCGCACGCTTTCGCCCACCTCCCGGTCATCCCGCTGCTAGTCTACCAACACATGCCGGTTCCCCAACCGATAGTCCACCAACAACAACCAGACTGGACGTCATGCATAGCAGAGGTGATTCAAGAACAATTCGGTTTAAAACCGAAGATGCAAACCTACATATACAAGACACCATACCCACCTACTTATGACTTACTGCCGTTTCCTCATCGGTACAAAGTTCCTGATTTCACCAAGTTTTCGGGGCTGGATGATACCTCAACTGTAGAGCATGTGAACAGATTCATCATCCAATGCGGGGAGGCAGCGGTGCAAGATGCTCTACGGGTGCGCCTTTTCTCGTCATCCCTATCCGGGTCGGCCTTCCAATGGTTCACTACACTGCCACCCAACTCAATAATTACATGGGCTGACTTGGAAAGGCAGTTTCACAAATACTTCTACGCGGGGGTACATGAGATGAAACTTTCAGATTTAACCAGCCTTAGACAGAGAAGTGATGAACTAGTATCCTCGTACGTGCAGAGGTTCAGGGAGATCAGGAACAAATGCTACACCCTAGCCCTGACTGATGCACAATTGGCCGACATAGCCTTCCAGGGTCTCCTGCCTCATATCAAAGAGAAATATGCTTCGCAGGAGTTTGAGAGCCTGAGCCAAATCGTGCATCGTTTGTCTGGTCAGGAAGTACGCCCCTTTGATCCGCGAAGGAATTTCCAGAAGAAGGTGGCGTACTTAGAGGAGGCTGAATCCGAAGAAGAAACAGAAATCGGCCTGGCGGAGTGGGTCAAAGGAAAAAAGCTGATATCATGTCCGTTCGGGAAAAAGGAGCTGGAAGCATTTGGTTTCGACACATCAAAGGCCAATAAAATTTTCGATCTTCTCCTCCAGGAAGGACAGATCAAGCTCTCGCCATACCATACGATCCCGTCAGCCGAGCAACTGAAGAAAATGAAATATTGCAAGTGGCATAACGCCACCTCCCACGATACAAATGAATGCAAAATCTTTCGACAGGAGATACAATCAGCCATCGAACAAGGCAGGCTCAAATTTGAAGTCCCAACAAAGCCGGCCAAGCCGATGAAGATTGACCAGCACCCCTTCCCCACCAACATGGTTGACACGGGAAAGAATTCGCTCTAGACCAAGGTGCTGACATCTGAATTGACTAAGAAAAGCGGTGCCGTGGACCCCAGAAATCAAGCGGCGCCCAAAGACATTAAGGGGAAACGACGGATGGAGGATGAAGGCGATGGATCGGGAGAACCACGCAGGCCCATCACCTCCCAATTTCTGCTCAACAAATATCAACGGCAACAAGAAAGCTCAAGATTCCGGGAAGAAGCGATGCGGCGACATGAAGATCACTGGCGATGCCCATTCTTCATCCACTGCTGGGAGAGCAACCTTAGGTTGCCGTCGGCCGATAATTGCCCTGAGTGCAACGGCCCGTATCATAACACTCGGCCATTCACGAGGTCTCATTCCAGAGATGGAAGGCCGAAGCCGATCAGCAGGAACTGGCGCGAACAAGAAGACCGGCGCCCTTAAGTGCGTGATCGGCTGGGGGGCAGAAGTGACCGATATGACCGGTCGGAAGACAGGCGTGAGCGAAGCGATAGGCCGGGGGGCAGATTCGATCGGCGCAGCCAACCAGAAAACAAGGTCAGCACTCATGATCGGCTGGAAGAAATGGCCGATGCTCGGATATCAGATGAAAACCCTTTAGGATGCAAACCACAATGGGAACGCGCCAGGCCACTAACTAAACCTGTGAACCCTAGGTGGTGCCCTGACGGACAGACTAAGTCTCAAAAATGAAGAATCCAATGTCTCCGCCAATGGGAACAACAGGAAGAAGAGAAACAACATATGATGGACGAGAAAAATGGCAGGCCTCAGGTTTGGCGCCCCAAAAGAAATGACAGGGAAGACGATGACAACCAGGAATCAGCAGCCGACGTCAGCATGGTTTTCATTATGCCAATGGAATTCATGATTCCTGCCGACCGACAGAACATGTTGACAATAGAAGAATAGATGGCACAATTGGCTTTAGATCCAATGACAGCCATGTTCGAGAAACCCGAGGATGACAAACGACAACACCTAAAAGCATTGTTCCTCAAGGGGCATGTCAACGGCCGACCCATGACCAGGTTACTAGTAGACGGAGGAGCTGCTGTTAACATCATGCCATACGCCATGTTCCGGAAGCTAGGAAAGAGTGATGACGACCTGACTAGGACAGACATGATGCTCAAGGACTTCGAAGGCAACGTGTCTCCCGCCCACGGCGCACTCTGCGTCGACCTCACCATCGGCAGTAAGACCGTTCCCACTACTTTCTTTATTATTAATGGCAAAGGGTCCTACAACATGTTACTCGGCCGAGACTGGATACATGCAAATTGCTGCATCCCGTCTACAATGCACCAATGCCTCGTACAGTGGGTCGGCGACAACATCGAAGTGGTAACCGCCGATTCCGCATGCAGCGTCGCGGCAGCCGATACACAGCAATGAAGCTGCGAGAATGTCAAGTGCATATCTGGGAGGACATGGGACACTGATTTCCTGAAGGTATCCAATTTTGGTCTACAGCCGATCCGAGCAGTCGGCTCCGAAGATTCAGATTAAATTGATCAGTTTGTCCGGAAGATGGAAAGCTGGGGCACGGGTTCACGTCGGCCGATTCATTAGACATGATAGATTTGGGCGATGGCACCAAGCCAAGGCCGACGTACATTAGTGCGAATTTGGATCCGGAATACAAATGTAAATTGACAAATTTATTAAGAGAGTTTAAGGATTGCTTTGCTTGGGAATACCATGAGATGCCCGGATTAGACCGATCTATTGTCGAACACCGGTTACCCATAAAGCCGGGATATCGGCCATATCAGCAACCCGCATGGCGGTGTAATCCTAAAATCCTACCCGATATAAAGGCCGAAATAACAAGGCTAATCGAAGCAAAATTTATTCGGCAATGCCGTTATGCCGAATAGATCTCCAACATTGTACCCGTATACAAAAAGAACGGAAAGCTCCGTGTGTGCATCGATTTCAGGAATCTCAATCAGGCCACGTCGATGGACGGATACCCAATGCCGACGGTCGACGTGCTAATAGATGCCGCCGCGGGACACAAAGTTATTAGTTTCATGGATGGAAACGCTGGATATAATCAGATACTAATGGACGAAGAAGACATATCCAAAACGGCCTTCAGGTGCCCGGGTCACCTTGGTTTATTCGAGTGGGTGGTAATGATTTTCGGTTTGAAGAACGCCGGCGCTATGTATCAGCGAGCCATGAATTACATATTTCACAAACTTATCGGCATTCTGGTGGAAATTTACATCGACGACGTCGTAGTCAAATCAAAGGGACACCAGGAACATCTGACCGATTTGCGGCAGGTACTGGAATGCATGAGGAAACATGGGCTGAAGATGAACCCAAACAAGTGTGCTTTCGGCGTATCCGCCGGACAATTCTTGGGATTCATGGTTCATGAACGCGGGATAGAAATCAACCGGAAGACCATAGCGGCCATCAATAAAGTCGTGGCCCCGCAGAACAAGACCGAGTTGCAGTCCCTAATCGGCAAGGTCAATTTCATCAGAAGATTCATATCTAACCTATCCGGGCGTATCCAGGCCTTCACTCCATTGTTGAAGTTACAACCCGACCAGGAGTTTGTATGGGGAGAAGAGCAACGTAAGGCACTAGAAGACATCAAGCAGTACTTGGTCTCGCCACTAGTATTGGTTCCACCTCAAACTGGTAAGCCGTTTAAGCTGTATTTATCAGCCGATGAACGAGCTATCGGGTCAGCCTTGGTTCAGGAGTTTGAAGGAAAGGAACGGGTAATATACTATGTTAGCAGAAGACTTCTGGACGCCAAAACAAGATATCCCCCAGTAGAACGGCTATGCCTATGCCTTTACTTCTCGTGCACCAAGCTCAGGCATTATTTGTTATCGGCAGAATGTGTGGTCGTATGCAAAGACGACGTAGTAAAATACATGCTGTCATTGCTGATTTTGAAAGGACGAATCGGAAAATGGATCTTGGCTTTATCTGAGTTCGATTTACGATTTGAATCGGCAAAAGCCATCAAAGGTCAGGTTATGGCCGATTTCGTTGCCCAACACTGCGGACCAGAAATCGCCGTCATGGAACTAGTGCCATGGACCTTATATTTTGACGGTTCATCATGCAGGGCCGGATCTGGAATCGGCGTTGTTCTCATATCGCCTCGGGGGGCAAGCTATGATTTCTCTCTGCCGATAGAAGCATCCGCCACTAATAATCAAGCAGAGTACCGAGCCATGTTAAAAGGATTACAATTGTTGAGGGAGATCAAGGCCGACGCCGTCGAGATTTTTGGGGATTCCATGCTTATCGTGGACCAATTGACAGGAAGGTCCGAATGCAAGGATGACGTACTAAGAATTTATTACGAGGATTGCCTCCAACTCCTGAAAGAATTCAAGTCCACGGTTATTGAGCACATCCCTAGGAATCATAACGAGGATGCCAACAGGCTTGCCCAGCACGCGTCCGGATATCGGCTGATTCAGGGCGCTATGGCTCTAGAGCTCGCGGCTGACGACTGGCGAAAGGAGATCGCTGATTATTTGAAAGATTCGTCCAAGGAAGTGGATCGACGGATACGATTTCAGGCTACAAAATATGTGTTACTAGAAGATGACTTTTTCTACCGGACAATTGATGGTGTTCTGCTCAAATGCCTAGGAACAGAGGAGGCGAAGACTCTGATGGGAGAAATCCACGAAGGAGTGTGTGGAGCCCACCAATCGGCACATAAGATGAAGTGGATGATTAGGAATAATGGATACTACTGGCCGACAATCCTCGAAGACTGCTTCAAATATTATAAAGGATGCTAAGATTGTCAGAAATATGGGAATGTGCAACGCGCGCCCGCATCGGCTATGAATCCAATTATCAAGCCGTGGCCGTTCAGAGGATGGGGGATAGTCCTCATCGGACAAATTTATCCTCCATCGAGTAAAGGGCATAAATTCATTCTAGTAGCCACAGACTATTTCACCAAATGGGTGGAGGCGATTCCGTTGAAAGCCGTGACATGGGCCGCCATGATTGATTTCATAAGGGACCATATCGTCTATCGCTTCGGCATCCCCCAGACTATCACAACCGATCAAGGAACGATGTTTACATCAGGAGAATTCGAAGAGTTCACAGCCGATATGGGAATCAAACTCCTAAACTCCTCTCCGTACTATGCCCAAGCTAATGGTCAGGCCGAATCTTCCAATAAAGGGATAATTAAGTTAATCAAGAGGAAGATAGAAGAACAACCCAAAAAATGGCATTTATGTCTGACCGAAGCTCTATGGGCATACAGGATGGCTTGCCATGGGGCCACCAAAGTGTCTCCTTATCAGTTAGTGTACGGTCACGAGGCAGTACTGCCGTGGGAATTGAGGACAGGATCGAGACGCATGTCGCTCCAAGATCAGCTGACGGCCGATGATTACTCCTCACTCATGAAAAGGGGGCTTGATGACTTGGTAGATCAACGATTAAGAGCTTTGATCAGTATCGAGGAAAACAAGAAGAAAGTGGCCAAATGGTATGACAAGAAGGTCAAAGTCAAGCAATTCTCTCCGGGGGACCTAGTATGGAAGTTAGTACTGCCGATTGGGTTAAAGGATCCTAAATTCGGTAAGTGGTCTCCCACTTGGGAAGGGCCGTATAAAATCGGCCGATGTGCCCCGGGAAATGCTTACATTTTGGAAACGATCGAAGGAGAAGAGTTTACTAGGGCTTTGAACGGGAGATACTTGAAAAGGTATTACCCTAGTATATGGGTCGGAGCATAAGAATCGATCGCAGGATATGATAAACAAACATGCAGCCGATACGAAAGAAAATCGCCTAAAGAGAAAATATAATCGTCCAAATCGGCTGATTTATCATTCGGTACGGACGATAGATTATACGGCCGACACAGTACAAGTCACCCTTAGAACAAAAAATAATCAACCACGCTTCTTCTTGATTTCTCTCTCAATCCGGCCTAGTTCTATCAGAAGATGGATACTTCATTCTTCTATGTCTTTCATCGCGGCCTCCGCTTCAACTTGACGAGGAAGAGGATGACTCCGGTCCATCGCCGGGCGCGATGTCCCCGCCGCGGCATCCCCAAGGGCAACCAGACGAGGGAGCGGGTGGCTCCTGTCAACTTGAGGTCGCCTGTAGTCGTTACCGTCGATGAAGTCCCAGATCCATTGGACGTCGGCGGGGACGTGATCCTTGAGTTCTTCACGGTGAGCCCTAATTAGGTCCTTGTCTTCTTGCGATAATGGTTCGTCAGAATACACGAGCCCGATGGCTCGTTCGAGTTTAGGACTAAGGCGCCGTGGCTGGGAAAAGAGACAACATATAACCGCCTAAGATGAGGTGTTTTAGAGGAATCGAACTAAAAGAAGGCGGAGGCGGATCTCTTACCTGGTCAACAGAGGAGAAAGAAGAAGATGAAGACGACATGACCGCAGAACGCTCCGATGGAAACAAGTCAGGGAAAAAGAGAATCAAGTAGAACAAGCGCTTTCAAGAGCAAGACCAAGGCTGGCATTTATAAGTAGAGAAAGCGTGGATGTTTGGTAGGACGCGTCCCATCGGAAGTAAAAAGGGCAATAAATAAGAGGGTGCCGCAAAGGACGGTCAAAAGGGCATTAATGTTCTTACAAAACGACCAGTACTTTTACAGATCGCCCAGAAGGGCGTTGATGGCTGCAATCGCTCGTCGACGAATCTGATTGGCTGAATCCAAAACCCGTTGGTCATCCTCTGCCGATCCCGGGACTTCTGACATGTGGCGATGGAGTCTGAGGGCTTCATGGGCCAGATGTTGTCTCTCCCACTTTAAATCGGCGATGACGGAGGGGAGCTCCTGAAGCCTCTTCTCTTCAATGGCTATTTCCTTGGTCACTTGCTCCATCTCCTTGGCGAGTTCTGCTCTTTGGCGTTTGAGGCGGTCTATCGTGCTGACGAGACCAGGACGGGAGTCCTCGAGAAAGTGAATTCGTTGATGTACCTCCTGAGCCTAACGCTTGTACGAATCTTCTTCTTCACGATTCTTGGTCAGTTTGGCGCGATCGGCCATGTGACGCAGAGCCCTGAAGACCGGGATCCGCACTGACTCAATATAAGCGGCCGGCGCCAAGGCTTCTTCTGCTTCCTCTGGGACTCGCCCGCTGACGTCACCAAAGAGCTGCCGAATCGGCGAAGCATCCTCTACTAATCGACCGATGTCCTCTTGAAGAAGGGATCGTATGCTTTCGAGCTTGTCGCAGACGTCATGAGGGATAGAGCTCAAAGTAACCTGACAGGAAGCGACTTCCTCGTCGTCAGAAAGCGCGACCGCAAACGAGAAGAGGCTGTTATTAGGGGTGTCTTGTTCCTGTAAAATGGTAGATGAAAAGAAAACAAGTCAGCCGATGGTGGTAGCAAATTGACCAATAAAGGTTGGGAGATTTCTTACTTCTTTAAAGCGGATTTCTTCCGTCGGCATCTGCGAGACCGCCACCCTCGACTCTGGGACTGGCACCATTGGCTCGTCGGAAGAAGAGGACTCAACGACAATCAGCGCTCTGCTCGGGCCGGCTTCCTGAAGGGTGACCAATGGTTGATCGGGTAGCGTGCTTAGCGTACCAGTAACCTGCGTCGAAGTTAGTAAGAGCATCATCCAAATATTAGAAGATTGGGTCGAAGGGTCGTATACCTCAACAGGAGGGGGCGCTGGCATTTCAACAGCTGCTTGGGACGCCACCGATTGCTGAGGATTTACAAGGGCAGTCTGTGCAGCCTAATATAGGAGGAGTTAGTATGGAAATAGCAATTGGGAAGATCAGACAGTGAGTTTACCTGTATAGCCTCCACCAATAATGACGCGGCGGCTGCTCCAGCTTCTATGGCGACTCGAACATCGACCTCTTCAGCAATCGGAAGGGTTGACACGGCCGTAGTTTCCGCCGATACGAGTATGGGTGGATCAGCCGATTCCGTACGAGCACGTACTCGGCGACTGGTCTTCTTGATGAATTTCTTCTGCGCCTGTTTCGCTCAGCCGGTGATGTCATCTACAGAAGGGGCATGATAGCCGATGAGGGGGAATGCTGTGTACGGATAGCGGTCCTCTATCGGCCGGCCACTCTGGCTGCGTTTTGGGGGAGCGCGGCTTTCAGACTGAAGCAACAGCAAGAGTCAGTATATATGTGTAAAAAAATGAAGAGGATGAAAATCGGCCAGAGAAAAGAGAGGTACCTCGGCGTTCGGGTCTCCGTTGGTTGGATCCAGGAGATTGCAGTATACCGCCGCAGAAGCGCAGAATAGGTACTATTTTCATTCGGCCCACCATAGCTTGAACTGCTGAACGGCGAAAGGAGCTACTATCCAACCGTTCAGATCTATGGTACTGGAGTCTGGGATCCGATCACGCAGCCGGCTATAGTCAAGACCCTTGGTAAGTTCATCTCTGAACTTTGCTCGGCCGGCGAAGTATGCGTAAATCGGCAATTGACCCAGGCCGAATTGCCGTGCTGCGACAGAGGGGTTGTAGAACTCATAAGTAGGGGCATCCTTCCCCGAGAAGAAGTTTGCCGGTAAGATCCCCGGTTTGATTAATTCATCTGTGAGGTCTTCATCGAATTGGCCAGTGGTTGAGTCGAAACAAGAAGGGAGTTCAAAGATTGGGTCCTCCCTCTGATAAGGGAACCAGCTGGTTGCATCTTCGCTAAAGCCATTATAAAAGAACCTGAAGTATTCGGCCACCTTTGTAGCAGAATATGAGCAACCAGAAAAGGCTGATGCCGCTTCGCCGAAGGACGTACATCGGCGTCGGACAGTGGGATTTTCTGCCGATTCGATGTTGGGGAATGTCATGTGCTCCACTCGTTGCTGGGAGATCTTGCTCATGTACAGATTAAGCCACAAGTTGATGAACCACCAGGGTCCACCAGGGTTTCCAATCGGCTCCCCTTGGGATAGTTTGACGCTGATTTGGTGCAGCATATGATAGGCTGCTCCCAATAAGTGCTTTCCAAGGGGAACATAGGCCCCTATCGATAGTGCCTCGGCCAGAGCCTGCGTATTGGTGGATGGACCGGCTGCTCTCCCACAGAAAAAATGTTTCTCTAGCCACATCATCAGGAAGGCCGCGTGCTCTCTGTTCTCGACTGTTTCGGCCCTTCTGTTGCATCTGATGAATCCCTTCCATCCGCCGATTCCCTTTGTATCCAGTCGATGGGACATCTTGGCCAAAAGGCGAAAAGGAGTATCTGGAGAGGAGATGTCAAGGCCGGTCAACATGACCACATCGGCCAAGGTGGGAGTCATAGGTCCGTGTCCGAAGAGGAATGCGTTGAGAGCATCGGACCAGAAATAGGAAGCTGCTATCACTAAGGGCTCGTTCCTTTCCATTTGGGATAAAGATAGATCAATGCATTGGCCGATTTTGTGCTCGTCCCATTGGACTCTCTTGGAGGCGGCTATCCGTTGGTACCATTCTCTCCAGCCGGGGGTTTCATTCGGCCATGACCTGAAGGTACCTGACCAGTGATCTAGGTCCATGGTTGATTGCTTAAAAGGGATCCTATGGGTTTCCAAATTGATTAGGTCAGTTGGATCCGGGTTTCCCATGGGACCGAGACAGATAAGGCCGGGAGTTTCTGTGAGACGAATGGTAATCTGATGCCTAACCGTCTAAAAAAGGAAAAAGGGGGTGCGGAAGTAAGAACAGATCTAAAGTAAATGCATTATTGTTAAGGAAAGTTTCGGTAATGACCTCCGGGATGAAGCTCATCGTAGTTGGTGGGATCGCCGGTAGAGCTGCAGATGCTGAAGCCACTGATGGGACTTCGGTTGAAGCCTCAACTCCCGCCGATGGAGCTCCTTCTCCCGTCGATGGAGCCACCACCGTTGCCACTGGAACTTTTTCCGGTGGAGCCATCTCCGGAGCTTCGAGCGTTGGTGAGGTGCCTGAAGGTGCCGCCATTGGAAAAGTAGGGAGGAATGTAGATGAAAGGAGATGCCGGGGAAGAAACTGGAAGCTAAGGAAGGCGTCGGAGGAAGAAGAAGGCTAGTGCGCTAAAGAAGGAAGACGTGAGCTCATAAGGAGGACTACGGGATGCGCTGATATTTAAAGGTGGTATGAGAAGGGGTAAAAGCGGAATTTTTACCGCGCCGGCGTTTTGATTTTTTTGGGAGGAGTGGTTGTCGTGGGCGCCCGTTTCGAAAAGATTGCAATCATCAGGCTGGAGACCGCGAAACGGAAGGATATTTTCAATGCGTTTGTTTCGGAAGGGAAGTTGAAAAGAATGTCGAAGTAAAGACTATGTTTTACTTCGAAACTGGGGGGCATGTGTTGACGCCATATTTTGACACGTATGGAATCGGCATCAAGAAAGGAAGAAATCAGGAGATGTGGCAAGACACAGAGGTCACGATTGGGAATCGGCCGATTGGTGCTACAGTTGAGGATCGGCCGATTGGTGCTATAGTGTTTCCACGAATGGAGTTGGTAGAAATCGGCCGGTTGGGAGGCTGGAGCAATTGGACCGGTATGGGCTTAAAGTGAATTATGAAGATAAAGAGGGAGTCAGCCCATGAGAGCATGATGATCAACTCCAGTACGAATCGTACTTGTAAATATTCGTTTTCGTTTAAAATTAGAGATAGAGTTCTAGTCGGTTAAGAAATCGTTTGTAACAGGCTATAAATAGTCACCTTCATAGATCTGTAATCATCACAAAAATCAATACAACAAACTACTATTTCCTCGTACTTACTTTTGAGCAGGCGACTTTGTCAATGCTTTTCTTCTTTCACGAGTTCGTACGGGTTGGCGGGGCTGCATCAGCTTGACCTCCAGCCGATCCTGTAAGTTCCGTCTATCGAATAATATCTAAGCTTTAACTTCGGGCGCATCGCTATCGTTTCGTTTAGATTTGTTCACTAGTTATCGATATTTGCTAGAATTCTAGGTTCTACCTGTTGTTCTAGTTTTATCACCGGTTATCCAGCCAGGGATTGGAACTTTCGGCTTTCTTGTACTTTATTACTTATTATATTGCTTTCTGCATAGCCGATTCAGATCTATTCCTAATATTGTTACTGTAGCGTTGTTTAGATTATTCTAGTAGTTTTATTTACTAACGCTGCTCAGCAGTCGGCTGCATTATAGCCGATTTCTTTATTACAGCAAATCGGCCGATTCGCTGATTAGCTTTCTCGAGATCGGAACCTTAGCCGATCGCAACCTCTGGGATCTGACACGTTTCTTTCCTTGCCAATCAACAGGTCAGATTGGCTGGCACGCCGCGCGAACCGCACCAAGGCGATCACCCGAACAGGAGTTAAGCAGATTCTCCCGGGTCGTGTGTCCGACGCTGGAGATTCAATCGGCCGATTCCTAGCGCCAACAGTTTGTAATAACTCAATTTGGGACCTCTGTAATATTCATTTGGATTGTTGTAATCTCTAGGCTCATCTTCGTACGAGTATTGTATGCTTGTTTCGATCGGAAATATGTGGTTGTATCGGGTGAAACCCGACAAACTACCATTTTAATTTGATTAAAGTGTCTATTCATATTAGAGGCGATGTTGAGCACACTTTAGCCGAGCTAAATTGTGTAGTTCTGCCACAGCTGGTATTAGAGCGAAAAGCATACACCAGAGAAAGCAACGAGCCTTAAAAACTTATTTCGATAAAACTTGCCCAGAAAAAAAATCGCGTTCGAAAAAATTGCGTTGGTTCGTTATGGGTTGATTAGGTGGCTAGTTAACTATTGGTTATATTATACTGACTTCCAGCACATTACTTTTAGTCAAAACTTACTTTCTTGCAGAACAGTCGACACAGGGGTACAACAATTGCTATAACGTACCCACGGCTCATATGCAAATATGGTGGTGGTACATAAAAATGTGGTTGGCACAGGGGTACGACGATTGCTGTAACGTACCCATGGCATCATATGCAAATATGATGGAAGCACATAAAAAGTGAATACGCTATTCGGCGTATGAACGTGGCCCATACAACGGAAATCGTGCGGGTGCTGTTTTTGTAGTGAACGGTAATGAATGGGGACGCTTTCGTGAGTGCTGGCACGAAAGGTTCAAATTGTATAAATGATCTTCTATAGGTACACTAACCGTGCTTACGTTAAGTTAACGAACGGTTAGAAATTCGACTTACTATTATAGGGAGAGCCGTAATGTATGCCTTGCCACCGGCACTGACCCGTAAGTCTAAGTATTTGGCAATTCTTTGAATTTTTGAGGATGTATAGGTCATGCATACATCATTTTAAAAACCCACAAATTGGAAATTGGAACAAATTTTGTATGGATGACATGTCAACCTAATGTCGCTCTCACAAAAACTCATGCTTTTTCTAGTTGTCACGAACTGCAGCTACCTACTGTCAGAATTTTCGAGCTCCCAATGATATTGTTTCCAGAAATATCCTATGAGAAATTCATTCCAAATTTAGCATGGGTTATGATGTAAAAATCTCATAAAATTGGCAAAGTAGAACTCGGGTTATGCTCAAATTGGTAAACAACTGTTGCTGAAAATCTCTGAGTGCACTGATGACAAAAGTTGAATTTTTCGGCCACCTTAGGATCAGTTTCTGTCCAGTGTCATAAAAGCAAAGTTGTAGAAAACATAGTATAAAACCTTCTGAAAAAATTTCAGAATTTTTGGGTGAATGGTTTGAGAATTCTGGTCAGATTTGTGATGCATGGTTGCAGAAAGTTTCAGACTAGACCATAGTAGGCAAATCTGAATTTATGACCCTCTTAGATGCTGTTTAAGTAAAAGTTGTGAATAACAAAGTGGGAGCCAAATATCTAAGAAACATTCTGGTAAAATTTGGGAATTTTTGGATGGGTACTTCTCGAGTTACAGCCATTTTACCATGTATCCAGATTCTGTCATTTTTGGGACTGCTCTCACACATTCCCTCGATTTTTGTTTCTTCCAGATGGCTGACCCTGTGTACGTTGTGATGGATATGGATGGTTGGTGAATTCACTCAAACTGCCTACACCAGGAGGGCTTTCCTTCCATCTTGTGGGGCGTCTTGAGCTCGGCAGGGTACACCACTCCTCCCCGTTACATGGGCTAGGAGTACGAGGAGCACGACGTGCCCCGTTGCCGCGTGCACCTCACCCTTCTTCCCCACCAGGCGCACCCTGATTGGCTGACCTTGGAGGTTGAGGCTCTTGGGTATCGCCTTGACGACACTTGGGAGACAGCTGCTCTTCAGGGACTCACTACCTTTTGTAGTCAGCACCCCGAGGAGGTTGCTATGGCTCCTGTGGGGATGGCTGACCTTGGAGGTTGAGGCTCTTAGGTATCGCCTTGATGACACTTGGGAGATAGCTGCTCTTGAGGGACTTACTACCTTTTGTAGTCAGCACCCCGAGGAGGTTGCTATGGCTCCCGTGGGGCTATTTCTCACCTCAGTCAGATGACCCCATGTGGATTGACTGGATGGACAACATGGAGCTTTTAGGGTTCATTTGCCCTCATGAGACTATCTTTACCTCAATACGGTGCATGAATGCACTGTACCATTTGCAGACTCTCCAGGGCGAGGCAATGGCCAAGTTGACCGATCTGGCACAGGCAAATCAGATCATGTTCAATGAAAGGAACAGCCAGATGGTCGACCACTCGCTTGAGTTGGTTGACAAAGACATACAGATTGCCCAGTTGGAGGCCCAGGTGGGAGAGCTTCAGCACGATTTGGATGATAGAGTGACCGATATTGAAATCTTGGAGGATCAGATCCATGATCTCAACATGGAGTTGGAGGATTCTAATGACCAAATTGAGATGCACCATGAGAAGGAGGTAGCTATGCAGGCCCCTCCGGCGGTCATGGTGGAGGATGAGGATCCCGAGGAGATGGAGGGTGTCTCTAGCATGGATATGGAGAGTGGAGCACCACAGCTACCACCTTGGGGAGCTCACTCTTCCATGCTCATTGTATCCTCAGTCAACGATTTGGATGATTTCTAGATGTTTGCGATAGTTTGTGTATACTCCTTGGTGTACCCTAATTTTGGACATGGATGTAATAGGCTAACTTAGAGTCGAGTATTCTTTTGTGTAGCGGATGCTAGGGTTGTGACATTGATTATGGCGGTTGTTCCCGAAACCTTGACATCGATGTAACGTGGCATGTGAATGATCGATTTCTGTGGCAGAAGCATGTTTGAATTTTTAACTTGGTTTCCTTTCACCTCTGAGCTGTTTGATGAATACCAAAGTAATTTCATAGTATGAATGCTCACAAAATTTCAGCATCATTGGACTTTTCTAACTTGAGTTATGAGCAAAATATCACAGCTCGGCCTATTGAAAAACAGCCAGGACAGAGATGTAAAGATGGAATTTTTCGGCCAAGATAACGCTTGAATTGGTCCCTGAGTTGAATATCAAAGTTGTATTACACCAAATTTCCTACTCATTGACCAAAGATGAGAATCTATGGATGCTTGAGTCAGGAGATATGAATTTTCTCCTAAGTAACAGTTTTCTACCCGCAATATTTTGACTGCATTTTGAACTTTAACATTCCGCACATGATTACCTTGTTTCATCTTCTTGTGAGCAAGTTTGAAAATTATGTGACTAGTGAATAAGTTCAACCTTGCATATGGTGAAGGGAACGTGCCAGAACCCTGGTGGATTTGCGCCTAGCGACAGCAGGCAACAAACACCACCACCACCCTCGCCTTCTATGGAGGCGATACTGGCTGCCCAAACGGAATTGATGCGGCATCATGTTCAGCAGCAGCAACAGCCTCAGGGTGGGCGGTGTAACATCCCTAGTCTTAAGCCAAGTAAATCAAGGGTGATCAAAGTCAAGAAGTAAACAAATCACCTTTTAACTCACTTTGGTCTTTTGTTAAATTTCAAATGCACTTGAACTTTTGAAAACAACCCCAAAAGGCAAAAATAAAGTCAAAAAGGGAAAAACAAGAATCCAAGGGTGAAAAAAGGCAATGCAGGAGGCAAAAATAGAAAACACTCCTAAGTTCAAAATGTCCAACTCTAAAGACCCTTCAAATTCACTAAGTGTTGGAAATGTCCAAAAAGAACTAAATTAGGGGTAGAAGTTAAAAACCAAATTTTATATGAGAACTTAACTTTTGGCCAATATGAAAGTTGTAGAACTTTTAAAAACAAGCAACTTTCATTATTTGCACTTCTTCTGATTTGGAGTGGAAGGCACTCAAAATCTTGATCAAAGTTTGGTCAAATTCAAACTTAATTCAAATTCAAGTTTTACTTAAGCTGGTGTTCCACCAAATTTCCAACCTATCTATCTCACTTTCTGTTGAGAATTTGAACCATAGGATTTTGTCAAAGTTGTAGAGTATGGTTTGGGCAACAACTTTTATATTTTAAATTTTCGAAGTTTCAATTCAAATTTTGAAGCAAAATCAGCCCAAAGTTGCTGCCACGACACACCCCTGCGACGCACGTGCACCTGGTGCACGGTCACCATGCGCCCCGCGCACGATGTCACCACAGCGCCGCCCGCTTGGCGCAGCGCCACCGGCCTATCGCCACCGGTGATGGGATGGCACATCCCCGGCATCGCCCAACCGCGTGCAGCGCAATCTCGTCCTTCCCACGCCGCATCTCCCCTGGCCAGTGGCCATCGCGTGCCCACATGCCCCGGCTGAAGCCCGCTGCCACGTCGCCGCCCGCCACCGGCCGTCGCCACCCAGCTCGTGCCATCCCTGATGCAATCGGACGAGCGCACCGTCTTGCCCACTCCCCGCGCGAGGCAAACCAGATCCTCCGCGCGAAGATCCTAGCCAGCTTGTCCCCGCTGTTCACCCACGCGTGCACGCTGCCTCAGCCAACCACCATGCCGCGTGTTTACTCCGCCACTCTCCGGCCAACTTCGTGCTCGCCAATAGCACGCCGGCCTTATCACTGGCTCGCTCGCTCACCCACGCTGCGGTGCAGCTATAAAAGTAGCCCCCGAGCTCGCTGGCGCTGCCCTCCGCCCCTCCCCTCTATGCCGGAGCGCCACCTCCTAGCCCTCACTGTGGAACCCCTACTCCCAAGCCTCCCCGGAGCTTGCTAAGCGCCACAGTGATCACACGCACACCACCCAAGCCTCTAGAGCCACTTCCCAGCCTCCTCCAACACCGCCAGCACTGGAGCAGGAGCTCCCTCGCCACCACAGCCACCTCACCACTGCCAGCTGCCTCCGATCACCCTCCGCCCGCAAGATCCTCAGCACATCAACTCGTGGTGAGTCCCTGACCACGCCCGTGCCCTTTCCCCACCCCCTCACCGCCGCCGCTCGCCGGATTTTGGCTGAAGATGCCGCTAGCCGAGTCAAGGACCAAATCGCTTAGCCCTAATTCTTTGTAGGGTTAAACATGTAAAACACTGGGACCTCTTTGTGAATGTTTAAAAGTTTAAGGGACCCCTTTGTGAAACATATTTGACCTTTTCTAAATTAAATTTGTTTAAATGGTTGAAACTTTGGAAATGTGTAGGAATTTGTAGAAAAATGCTAAAAATGTGAAATCAATTTTGTTAGACTCCTGATGCACATGAATAACTAGGAAAAATATTTGGTTCTCTAATATACATGTTTTACCTTTCTTAAATAACTACATGTGGTTTAGTGTACTTTTTAGATGATAAATAGTTTTCATGCTCAATAAATCCTGGAAAATTTACAGTAGCCCCTCTTAGTGTTGGTAACGATTCTGTAAATTTTGTGAAACCATTCTGATGATGAAGATCCAGTTAAAAATCATTCTTCGTGTTCTGCTTTTTAAAACTATTTGGTTTTTATTAAATTTTGTAAAAGTCAAATGCATCCCAAATTTTTACAGTAGATCACTGGTGTGATGATGAAACTTCTGTAAACATTTTAAAAACATATCTTATCAGTTTCTTCTAGAAATAGTTATTGAAGTTTAATAGCTAGATAAATGGTTAATAACAAATGTTAATTAGCAAGGGTAAAATGGTAAAAGCTCATTAGAGTTTGTTTAAAATTCAGAAACAGGATAACTTTCCAAATGCATGTTGAGCAACCCAAAAATGACCCCACCTTTCTTTTGTGAAGTTTAAGCGGTTAGAACTTTATTTGTGTACACAATCACCATCAAATCAAGCCCAGGTTTTAAATCGCAGCGCATGTTATTTTACGAAGAAACCAATTTGAAATTCTTCTCTAGGTGAATGTGGTCGAAATGCAATTTACACTTTTGCAATAATTCATGGAATGCATCCTATATGTGAAAGCATGGAAAATTGAACTATTGCATATTCATCTTGTGTAGAAGCGAATCTCACCGACGGAAGCTACGAACTACTCCCGGCAGCTGAGGAGGAGCCGTCTGCAGAGGTGAACCAGATCAAGGTTGAGCAGGACCCCAGTCAAGCTTTGAACGACCTTCAGACTAACCCAGTATAGGAAGGCAAGCCTCGAAGCATAACCCTGATTTTAAAGTTTATGCAATACTTCTATTACTTATGTTTGTGGAGTAAGTTTATAGGCGTTGCTTGAAACCTTATTTGCATGATCCTAGGTACCTATGTTCTGAATACTAGTATGTTAAGTTGAGTAGTTGCAATGCTAAATAGGGACACGGTACAAGTTGAGTGATTTCCTGTCACTCGTGAGTTATAGGAGTTGCCTTTTTACTTATGCTAAAATCATAAGGTTGACGGGCAGGGCTGGGCAATTGGTTCTTAATTGGTGGATTGCCCCACCTGTATAGAAGATGACTGTGCTAAGGTCGAACCGTGTTGGTGATTGTGGTCAAGTGTTTGAAAGTACTAAACTCATACCGAGTATGGGATCGGGAACCCTAGTACCTAATTGAACCGGGGCGCGGACATACTCTGCGCTCTCTTTGGAACCGGGTTCCCCTGATGCATCATGTGGGTACAAGTGCAGTCACAGTACGGCGACGTTCCAGGACCGTGGGGCCTTGTATCCATGGGAAGTGGGCCCTGTCCACATGCCTGGGGATTGATGGGGACGGCTGACATATGTTGACCCTGTGTGGTACGCATCTGTCATGGGTTTTTGTTCACCTTGCAATGTTACGAAACTTGATTCGAATCGTTTGCCTCTCACAGTTTGGGACTGCTTGATCACTATGCTGCACTGAGTAAGAAGTGGAACAAGTATGAGGATAAATATTGATGCTTGATTTAAATTGCTTGTTTCACCATGCTTGATTAGAATAAGTGATTACTTAGAATGGATAATCAACTAGAACTTGATGCTAAAAATTGAAAGTAAGGATCTACTTTAGATGTTTTTGGCAAAACTAACCCCTCAGCCAAAAAGCCTTGCATGTCTTGGAGTCGGTGGAGTAGTTACCACCTGACGGGTAAGTCTTATTGATTTTGAGGAAATGGTAGCTATGTTTGTGGCTATGTTTTCAGGAAGTGTTGATTTTGAGGAAATGGTAGCAAGTTTGACTTGGCTGACCCAACTCCCTCTGGGTTGGACAGTCAAGTGGGACACGGTCGGCAAGGAACGTGGTGATTGATATCAAGGCAGGCTTCACCATGGTATCTTGTATCGACATTAGCCTACGGTTTTATTTCTGCTGTTTGAACTTTGAAACTCTACTTTTATGCATTTGAACTCTTGGTTGGTTGTAATAACTTATTTTGGGACCTGTAATAAAATATCTGGATTTTGTAATCTCTGGACTCGCTTTCGTGTGAGTAAGCTTCGTTTCGATTCGAGACAAGTGGTTTATCGGGTGAAACCCAACAGACTACCATTTTAACATGATTAAAGTGTTTGCTCGCATATGAGGCGAAGTTGAGTACACTTTAGCTGGGTTAATTTCGGTGGTTCTACCATAGGCAGAACGTCCACTAGCCTTGGATCACGAGCTATGAGGATTTTTTGGGCACCCAGCCCCTTTGTTCCACAAGATAGAGGAGCCTCTAAATGCCGATGCTTGGATTCACACTATCGAATCCAAATTCTTGCTACTCATGGCACCTTGTCCTGACGAGAACAAGGCAAAGTTCGTGGCATGACAGCTTCGTGGTTTAGCATGGCTATGGTGGGACCATTATCATGCCATGCTCCCAGCCGATCACGTGGTTTCTTGGGATGAGTTCAAGGTTGCCTTCAGAGGCCATCACATCCTAGAGGGTTTAATGGAGAGAAAGTTGAATGAGTTCTTGGCACTCACTCAGGGCACACACAATGTGCTCCAGTATGCTCAGGCCTTCAATGATTTGTGTCAGTACTCGGGTTATCATGCTGACACCGATGAGAAGAAGAGAGACCACTTCCGTAGAGGTCTCAATACAAATCACAGAGAACGACTGAATCCCATCAAGGTGAATAGTTATAATGAGCTAGTGAACTTGGAGCTCCCTCAGGAGGACTGTATCTTGGCTCATTAGGCAGATAAAAAGACGAAGGCTCCAATAGTGCCTTGACTCCGAAGTTCCAGCTGGTTCTGAATGCTCCACCCCAAGTTCCTCAGAGGACTCCTCAGCCTGGACGATGGGTCATTAGGCCACCTCAGGAGCAAGGAACTCCGTGT
The DNA here is from genome assembly GCF_005286985.2 of Setaria viridis. Classification (NCBI taxonomy): domain Eukaryota; kingdom Viridiplantae; phylum Streptophyta; class Magnoliopsida; order Poales; family Poaceae; genus Setaria; species Setaria viridis. The sequence goes on along the minus strand of NC_048270.2, from coordinate 16,704,667 downwards.
TTCCCTAACTTCCAGCAGCAGGGCCCAAGGCCAAATGCTCCACAGCCAGCTCGCACTGGCAATGGGAACCGATGCTTCATCTGTAGGAGCCCAAATCATTTTGCTAAAGAGTGTCCACAGAATAAGCCCCAGAACCAAGGACAGGGTTCAAACCAGAACAAGGGCAAGAGGTAGAAAGTCCAAGTCAAGCAAGGGAGGCTTAATTTCACCACTCTCGCCGATCTTCTAGAGGGTGCACCGGTCATGACGGGTATTTTCTCTATCCATAACTAGCTTGCGGTTATATTATTTGATTCTGGTGCATCACATAGTTTCATTGGAACAAAATTCAGTGGTAAATGTGGATTGGAATTCTGTAATACTAAAGGTTCGTATATGATTTCAACACCTGGTGGTAAAATTGCTTCCAACCAAATAGCAAGTCATGTGCCACTCAAGTTGGGTAGTAAAATTTACAAAACTATCCTTATTATCTTGGGTTTGGAAGGTATAGATATAATTTTGGGGACAAATTGGATGACTCGGCATAAGGTCATGATGGACATTGCAGCACGGGCCGTCCAAATAAATTCACCTACACTGGATCTTCCACACTTTACTTGCCAGCCTGAGAGTGCATAAATTCGTGCGCTTATCCGGCAATAGGGTCCCAACTGGCAGAAATTTCCTTGGTATGCGAGTATGCCAATGTTTTTCTAGATGACTTGCCAAGAATGCCACTGGATAGGGACATTGAATTTGCCATTGAGCTACAGCCAGGCATTGCACCTATCTCAAAGAGACCTTATCGAATGCCACCTGTGGAGTTGGTAGAATTGAAAACCCAACTTCAAGAGCTACTAGGTAAGGGCTTTATTCACCCAAGCACATCACCTTGGGGCTACCCAACTCTCTTTGTAAAGAAGAAGGATGATAGTCTGAGGATGTGCGTAGACTACCGACCTCTCAATGCGGTGACTATCAAGAATAAGTATCCATTACCCCATATTGATGTCCTCTTTGATCAACTCGCCGAAGCTAGAGTATTCTCCAAGATTGATCTCCACTCTGGCTATCATCAAATTAAGATCTGGCCGAGTGACATTCCTAAGACCGCCTTCTCTACTTGGTATGGATTATATGAGTACTTAGTCATGTCCTTCAGGCTCACAAATGCTCCTGCCTACTTCATGTATCTCATGAATTCGGTGTTCATGCCCGAGCTTGACAAGTTTGTCGTGGTCTTCATTGATGACATCCTCATATATTCCAAAAATGAAGAAGAGCATGTTCAACACCTCCGCATTGTTCTTCAACGCCTTAGAGATCATCAGCTTTATGCTAAGTTCTCTAAGTGTGAATTTTGGTTGGATAGTGTGAAATTCTTGGGACACACCATCTCTAGTGAGGGCATAGCCATTGATCCAAGCAAGGTACAAGAGGTGATGGACTGGAAGCACCAACTTTCGTTCCTCAAATCAGAAGTTTTCTTGGTCTAGCAGGCTATTATCATCGTTTCATTCCGGATTTCTCAAAGATAGCCAAATGGATGACCGAGTTGTTAAAGAAAGCGGTTAAGTTTGTATGGAGCAAAAAGTGTGAAGAAGCTTTCCACACTCTGCAAAAACACTTGACTTTCGCACCAGTCTTAGCTCAACTTGATAATACCAAGCCCTTTGACATTTACTGTGACGCCTCTGGTCTCAGTTGTGTTTTTATGCAAGACAATCGTGTCATTGCTTATGCCTCACGTGCACTTCGGCTTCACGAGCAGAATTACCCAACACATGACCTTGAGCTAGCAGCAGTGATTCATGCTCTGAAGATCTGGAGACATTATTTGCTGGGTGCTCATTGCAATATCTACACAGATCATAAAAGTCTCAAGTACATCCTTACCCAAGCCGATCTGAATATGCATCAAAGGAGATAGTTGGAGTTAATTAAGGATTACAATCTCGAGGTGCACTATCACCCTAGGAAGGCCAATGTGGTTGCGGATGCATTAAGCCACAAGATTCATCGCAATTGCCTTTTTGCAGAAAACTTTACAGAAACATTGTGTTTTGAGATGAGGAAGCTAAATTTGGAAATTATTCCTCAAGGCACACTGAATCACATCTCTATCGAACCTACCCTACACGATCAAATCATTATGGCACAACTAGAGGATGAAGGGATAAAAATTATAACGCAAGGGCTCTCTCAAGGGGACGAGAGATATAAGTATTTTTGCCTAGACTGGAAAGGAGTTGTATGGTTTCAGGACTGCTTGGTTGCTCTAGAGAATCACAAGCTCCGAAAGCAAATCCTGGATGAGGCATACCTCTCCAAGTTCTCTATTCACCCAGGTAGCACCAAGATGTACCAAGACCTCAAACAAAATTTTTGGTGGACTGGGATGAAACCGGAGATTTCTAAATATGTGTCAAAATGCGACACTTGTCAAAGAGTAAAGGCAAGCCACTTAAGAGTAGCCGGTACTCTTCAACCATTACCTATACCATCATGGAAATGGGAGGATATAAGTATGGATTTCATTGTTGGTTTATCCAACACCTCTCAGATACATGATTCCATATGGGTCATAGTGGATAGACTCACTAAAACGGCACATTTTATTCCCATCCGAACAACCTACTCAACCAAGAGATATGCAGAGCTATATCTTGATCGCATTGTTTGCCTACACGGAGTGCCCAAAATGATCATCTCAGATCGAGGTACTCAATTTGTGACATGCTTCTGGGAACAGTTGCAAGGCTCTCTTGGCACTAAACTAATTCACAGCTGGACTTATCAACCTCAAACAGATGGACAAACGGAAAGGGGGAACCAAATCCTTGAAAACATGTTTCGAGCTTGCGTCATTCATTATGATAAAAACTGGGACAGATGCTTACCTCTAGCAGAGTTTTCTTATAAGAACATCTACCAAGCTAGTCTAAAAATGGCACCATTTGAGGCCTTGTATGGTTGTAGGTGTCGAACTCCGTTGAGTTGGTCCCAAGTCGGAGAGTGGAAAGTATATGGGCCAGATTTGGTAATTGAGGCGGAAGAGAAAGTGAGGGTAATACAAGAACACCTTAAAGCCGCCCAATCTAGGCAAAAGAGCTATTTCGATAAGAGGAGGAAACCATTGCAATTTGAAGTTGGTGACCATGTATACCTTTGGGTTTCAGCAACCAAAGGTGTGCAAAGGTTTGGAGTAAAGGGAAAACTAGCTCCTCGGTACGTTGGTCCCTATGAAATCATGGAAATTTGAGGACCCGTGGCCTATCGAGTGAAACTTCCACCTAGACTCTTAGCTATGCACGATATCTTCCATGTATCTCAACTTAAGAAATGTGTTTGAGTTCCAACCGAGATTATCGAACAAGAGGAAGTATGGGTAGCATCAGATATTTCCTATGTTCAGTATCCCATCAAAATTCTAGATCGTAAGGAAAGAAGAACTTGGAGATAAGTGGTAAGAATGTTTAAGATTCAATGGAGCCACCATACCAAAGATGAGGCAACATGAGAAACTAAAGAATATCTCAACAAAAATTTCCGCGGTTTCCTATTGGAGCAGAAAGGTACACGCACATCGACACTAGTTTTGATCACCCGAATCTCGGGATGAGATTCTTTTTAAGGAGGTTAGGCTGTGACATCCCTAGTGATTAAGAGACTAAATCAAAGAAATATCAAATATATTAAGAGACAATTCAATTTTTGCCAAGTGTCAAATTCAAAAAGACCTCAAAATCTAGCTAAGTGTTAAAAACACTCCCTAAATGGTGCTAACGTGGGTAGGAAATAAAAACAGATTTTTATGTGAGAACTCAAATTTTGGCCAGTGTAAAAGTGGTAGATCTTTTCAAATTGAACAACTTTAATAATTAGCACTTTTTCTGATTTTGAGTGGAAGGTGTTCAAAAACTAGGTCAAAGTTGGGTCAAATTCAAATTCAGCTTTGCCTAGCTTTCTACCCAAGTTCACATGGTTTTATCTCCAAATCCAACATGTTTTTCACCCATCAGCATTTGTAGAAGTTTAAGTCCATAGTTTGAACTCAAACTTTTATATTTGAAGTTTTCCTCATTTAGTTCAAAATTTGGGAGAGAAACCGACACAAAGCATCTATCCTCGCGCGACACCTGGGAACGCATGTGTGCCCAGAGCACGGTCACTGTGCACAATGAACTCACCGGTGCCACCCGTCTGGCTCCGCCATCTCGCCCAACCCCCGGCCGTCGAGTGACAGCACGAGCCTAGCAGCTGCCCACTCCATGCGCGTGTAATCTCCCCCTGGCACGCTACATCTTGGCTGGCCAACTGCACGCCGGCGCACCGCATGGCCGCTGGCCAACCTTGTTCATCCGCCCCCTTCCACCACTGCTAGTGCACCGCTTGCCTGGCCAATGTGCCCAGGGCCTTCATCTCAGCACAGCAACTCCAACCCTCCCCTTCGCCACTATAAAAGGCGCTTGCCCATGCTCACCGGCGCCACCCTTCCATTCGCGCATGGAGCTCCGCCGTCACCATTAGCACTGCCCCATCAAGCTCCCCCTTCCGAGCACCCCCGACACCACCCGAGCCCTCCATTGCGCCACCAGACCCTCGCAGCACCTCCCCCGCCCCATAGCCGGCCTTTACCGCCACTGCCCTTATCGGAGTTCGAGCCGGAGCGCCACACCCTAAGCCTCTCCGTTGAGCCCTCCCAACCGGCCCTCCTCCGCCGTCAACCCCTACAGAGAAAAGGTCACCATTGATCTCCTCAACACCTTCTGTCCCTAGCCCACACTCCCGTGGCCGGACTTCGCCAGATTTCACCACCCTCGCCGCTGGCCAGCCCCCAAGGGCCACATTGCAAGGCCGAGATTAGTCCCAAGGTTGTTAGTGTAAAATGCAAGGGTATCATTATGAAGGTTTTAAAACTCTAGGGGCCGTTCTATAAAAGTGAAACTTAGATTTGATTAAAAATGTATTTAAACAGCTGAAACTTGGAAAAAGCGTAGGAAATTGTAAAAAAAGATAAAAATGTGAAACTTGTTTTGTTGAGTTCATGATGATGTCTTGTTTAATTTAAAAATATTTATGTGCATGTTACTGTCCTGTATCTAGTACTATGATTTATTTTGTCTACAAGACATTAATTGCTTGATAAATCATGGGATGCTCGAAAAATTGTGAAACCAATTTTGATAGCTTCCTTTTAAAATGCATGTCCAAGATCTGCAACTTGTGAGGACCAGTGGTGGTCACCCTTGGATGATGAGTGATTGACAACACTTTGTTGGAATGATGTTGCTCTTGGCTTGTGATGTGCAGGTGTAGGATGCGTTGTGACGGTCGATGGCCTACGGTGAAGTTCAAAACAAAGGTTCATGCCGATGGACCAAGGGCGGTGAAGGATGAATGCGAGTAGGCTTGGACCGATGGACCCGAGGAGTCCAGGCAGAGTCATGGGCGGTCCACACGGTGCACAGAAAAGCAAGAGAACATGGTGGGATGGAGATGGTGTCAGTCGAGTCAAGCTGGAGGCTTGGCGGAGGGTTGACACACGTCGACATCAGGAAGGTCGCATGGCGGCCAAGCGAAGATTGACTGTTTGGGTGGTTTAGGCCTCAAAACCACCGTGCAGGCAGGTTTTCCGGTTTGGGCCTCAAAACCAGGGGCGAGCCCGGTGCGGCTAAAGCTTCGAGTAGGAGGGCACGTGGCATCATCGCAAAGCTTGCGTCGAGGTGAAGCAAAGTTGTGAAGGTGGTGTGTCCATCCGATGAGCGCAGAAAAACATGGACCAAAATGCCCCTGCGTGGGTAGTTATCCTAGTTGTAGTTGTAGGGGTAGTTTAGTCATTTGTCCTGGACTATAAATAGGGATGGGGGGTTGGTTATTTCAGTACCTCTTCCATCTCTTACTTAGGAGTTTATTATCCTTAGATTAGAGTCTAATCTCTTTCTCTCTCTAGTCTCTCTCTCTATAGGTCTTTAGATGATTTGAGCACCGAATCTGTGTATTGAACTGAAGTTTGTTGCGAGAATGGAGGCCCTAACCTTCTCGTGTCCTCCGGGATTTGGGAGATGATTTCTTTGTGCAATTCCTGTTTCTGTTCTTCACGTTCTTGTTTCTTTCTCTCCATTCCCTCTCATGTTTTTGTTCGATTCATGATTTGTGGGATGCTTTGAGTCAAACCGATTGTTTTGAAATGAACTAGGACATGAGTTGAACCTTTCCACCGAAGGAATTTGATTGAAACCTCACGAGTTCATAGATCGGGGCGATTAAATTTTTGGAGTTGAAAAGGTGGTGTTCTTCACGAGATTTGATTTTACTGTTGATTGAAAAATCTTTGAGCGATGATCTCTTAGGAGTAGCTTCACTACTACTTTGTGATACTTTGGTTCAATTTTTATAGTAGTTGGTGTTGATTTGGTCATGAATCGGGCGAATTTGTGTTTGTAGTACTCGTCCCATTTCTGGGAAGGATTCTGTCCCGCAGAATGCGGACCGCCCAGCCCTAAGTAGCGGACCGTCCGTCTAGTCTGCCTGTATAGTTCGGTATCGGTCCACAGAACAGTCAGAGACTATGCAGTCTTCAAGGTGCTTGTGTTGAGGTTTTGGCTCGATTGTTTTGTTGAGGATCCCACTATGTCTATTGGGCATCACCATAGGCATCCAGCCACCTAGTTGGCTCATGGATCTCTCCTCTTTTTCTCGTATGGATTTGGGGTTTGTTTTTGGGACAGTGGCCTAAACTTTCAAAAGAATTTTTAGAGGCTCCCATTCACCCCCCCTCTGGTTGCCGTTTCGGTCCTTCATATTGTGCTTTCTTCAGTAACATGATCACTCTTAAAAAGGTTGCTAAACAGGAACAACATGACACCACCCTTTGTCTTTTGAATAATAATCTTCTAAGAATCTTATATGTGTACAGAATCACCATCAACTCGTGTACAAGGTAACCTCGCTGACGACACATACGAGTTGGTCCTAGAAGATGAAGAGGAGCACTCTCCTGCTGCATTGAACCTGATTGAGATGACTCAAGATCGGAACCCAGAGTCGGAAGAGCCCAAGGGCTAGTAGGACAAGAAGGCAAGCCTCGGAGCATAACCCTGGTTTCCAAATTATGCATTACTTATGTTACTTATGTTTGTGCATTAAGGTCATAGGAGTTGTATTGAAACCTTATTTGCATGCTCCCTAGTACCCTGTTTTGAATACTAGCATGATAAGTCATTTAGTTGCTATGCTAAATAGGGACACGGTAAAAGTCAAGTGACTTCTTGTCAATCGCGAGTTATAGGAGTTGCCTGTTTACTTATGTTGGAATCATAAGGTTGATGGGCGGGGCTTGGTAACATGTTCTAAATTGGTGGATGCCTCATCTGTTTAGAGGAAAGCTGCTAAGGTTGAAATGTGCTAGAGTTGTGGTCAAGTGTTTGAACGTACTAAACACATGCTGAGAGTATGGGGAATCAGCAAGCCTAGTACCTGATTGAATATGAGTGTGGACATACTCGCTGCTCTCTCTGGAATCGGGTTCCCCTGATGCATCATGCAGGTACAAGTGCAACCATGGTACAGTGTCATTCTGGGACTGTTAGGGCACTGTATCCAAGGGAAGTGGGCCCTGGACACATGTTGGGGATCGATGGAAATAATTGATATATGCGAACCCGTCGCGGTACGCATAGGTCGTGAGTTTAGGTCCACCTTGCAAGGTTAAGAAATTTGATTCGAATCGTCTGCTTCTCACAGTTTGGGACTGCTTGACCGCCTTTCTACACTGAGTAAGAAGATGAACAATGATGATGTTTAATATTGATGCCTGATGAAATTGCTTGTTTTACCATGCTTGCTTAGAATAGGTGCTTACCTAGAATGGTTAATCAACTAGAACTTTGATACTAAAACTTGAAAGTAAGGATCCACTTTAGAAGCTTTTGGCAAAAACAAACCCCGCAGGCAAAAAGTCTTGCATGTCTAGGAGTTGGTGGATTAGATATCATCTGACGGGTAAGTCTTGCGGAGTATTAGTACGCTCAGCCTTGCTTGTGGCTATGTTTTCAGGTAATATTGATGATATGATTGCCAGTGCGACTTGGCCGTACCAGATCCCTCTGGGATGGACGGTTGAGTGGGACCTATCCTCAGTGGGCGATGACCGTGGTGAGTGATATCATGGAACGGCTTCACCATGGTATCGTGTATCGACGTTAGACTTATCATTATTTTTTTTTGTTGTTTTGAACTCTGAACACTTTTTATGGTTTGAACTCTGAACTACTCATGCATTTGGAACTTGGTTTGTAATAACTCAATTTGGGACCTCTATAATATTTATTTGGATTGTTGTAAGCTCTGGGCTCATCTTCATACGAGTATTGTATGCTTGTTTTGATCGGAAATACGTGGTGTATTGGGTGAAACCTGACAGGCTATCATTTTAATTCGATTAAAGTGTCTATTCGCATTTGAGGTGATGTTGAGCACACTTTAGCCGGGTTAAATTGGGTGGTTCTGCCACAGAAACGTGCCGGAACGCCCGTCGTACATCATCGTCTCTCAGCCATGCGTGCCACGCGTCGGCAACTGCGGAACACGCCGTGCCTTTTGCTTCCATGTGCCGTAGCCCGCAGGCGATGTTTCGTTTGATCGTCACAGTAAGCAACACACTGATCTATTAGTATTTCCATTTTTTTTCTTATTTGCTTTTTTATGTTCTATGCTTATACTGATTGTGCTAGGTTTAAAATTTTTAATTCAATGTATTTTTTTGAATATGGTAGATGTTGCCTAAGAAGCATTTGTCGGGTGCTCAAAGAAGAAAAAAAAAGAAAACAAGAAGATCAGTTCATAGAATCGCAGAGAGGTGCTCTACATTAGTTTTTAATAGTGTCAAATAATGCTAAAGTCAGTCAAGATCAGGGGTGGGAACAAGTTGCAGAAGTTGATGCCAATGAAGGTGCTACAGAAGAGCATAATTTAGATGCTGAAGCTGATGCCAATGATCATACCAGGCTCTAGGAGGTGACACTTTACAACCTTCAGATGATACTAAAACTGCAAATATTGACCAACAAGGAGATTCAGTTTTGACTATTTTTGATCCTAGAACATGGGGAAATCTTAACAATAGCAAAAAAGATATCTTATTTGAGAAAGGACCTGCAAGAGAAATGGATCTACAATTCCCTTGTGATCCCAGTGGTAGACGTTTTTCTTATGCTTACTACTCCAGGAAATTATCTAATGGTGAGTTTGTTAACAGGAAGTGGTTGGTTTATTCTAAACATGTGGACAAGGTTTATTGTTTTTACTGCAAGTTGTTCAAATCAAATTAGAAAAAGTCATTGTTAGTATCTGATGGAGTAAGGGATTGAAAGGATCTCAGTGAGAAACTGAAAACACATGAGAACAGTGTGGAGCATTAACAAACATAAGTACATGGAATGAGCTTCAACTTATATTAAGCAATGCCCATGTACTGGTAGATTGGGTTTTATTCGTCAGTTTTGTTCAAGGGTTTTCCTTCATGAACAAGAGAGAGGTGGCGAGTCCATCCTCTTGATAATCCTGCTGCCGTTCCTTTGGATCGAGAGAAGACGTGATCTAGTCATCAGGCTGGGGTGCGTGCTGGGAATTATTTTAGTTCCCCTTTCTTCTGAATGTGAACCTTGTTGGTCTCAAAGGAACTCGACACCAACATATGTATGAATAGAAAGAGATGGTACTTGTAAGTTCTTAAAAACAATGAATCTCCCTTTACATCGGGGTAGGGCTCCCCTTTTATAGTAACCTGAGCCACTTTACATTCCGAAAATGTCCCTTCTCAACTATTACATTCCTAGGATATGCCGTACATAAAGGTCACTGGGGTAACATGTACAAATTGAATTCCTCTATGCAGTCATGCTTCTCACGCCTTCTTGTAGTCACGCTTCTCACACCTTCATCTAGTCATGTTTCTCATGCCTTCATGTAGTCACGCTTCTCACACCTTCATCTTCTTAACCTTGGGACTTCACCTTCATGCCAGATCAAGCTTCAAACCTCATATAATGACCCTCGCACTAGGTGAAACCTCCAACCTCGTGGTGCTTGGTCCGTTGTGGTACTTCAAGAGCTTGTAACCTCACAACGTCTTCACTTAAGTTCCATTCCTGAGTAAAGAGAAGAAAAGGTGATAGTTTGGTGCTCCAGAGTAGTTTCAAGCACTCGAGGTTTGCTCGATCGGAGTTCAGTCATCAGTCAATAGTTGTCAGCTTTGAATCCTCAAAGTAACAAGGAATATGAAAGGGTACGAGTTTTATTACCAGAATAGCCTCAATGAGAAGTCGGTTAACCAAGTTTTATTTCTTGGTCCAGAACTTGCGAGGTTAGAGGGTTTTTGCGACGCTCGAGGTTGCTTAGTTTTTGGGTGATCCCCAACAGTAGCCCCTCATGGGCGAGGGTCGACTCCGACGGGCCGAACCCGGGACAAAGGATTGCTCTATAAAAAATGTCACTCACGAGCATCAGAGGAGAGATGAGCCAATGGTTACTCTTTGCTTCTGTCGTGTCAATTTCTGATTGGTTGACGCTTCGGCTTCAATTCAAGTTTCGAGGCATCCGATCGTGCCCATTAGTGCACCTATAAAAAGCAGGGGGTGCGAGTTGCTCGGGGTTACCCTCGCGTCTTGTTGTGTGTTTGAGCGCTGTTTGCTGGTGCTTTAAGATTCGTGCTTCCTCTGCTGTTTTCTTTGTCCTTCGTAGCTTCGAAGGTACTGATCTTGTCTGTATTTTTCATTCTTGCTTACCTCTCGCTTTATTGTTTTGTTTTGATTTACTATTTATGAGTTGTTTAGCTGGCTTGGATTATGCAAACAGCAAGGTTGATGACTTCTGAAGAACTAGCTGACAAGCGAGTCTGTGTGGTGACGCTACCGAGGCACAAGAGGCTCACGAGGCTGGTGAGGTTGTGGTTTCTTGCAAAAGTGACAGCGGAGAAGATCTTTCTAACGTTGAAGCTGACCCATCAGAGCTAATAGTTGGCAAGGATGATTTCCCTCCAACCTTGCGCTTTGGGAAGTCTTTGGTTTCAACGAACGCGATCGACTTCTACATTAGCAAAGGGTATTTTCTCAAGGGTATTGCTAGGCCTCCGGTGATGATCTTGTGCCAAAACCAGATATTGGTGAAGCTGTGGTGTTTAGGGATTTCTTTACCGTGGGCCTGCGGTTTCCCTGCGAAAAACATTGCCTCTTATCTTGGATAGATACAGTGCTAAGCTTCATCAGCGTACTCCTTGTTGGGATATGAGGTAGGCTACGCTAGCGCAAATCAAAATTTTCTACCGCGTAAACCAGGAAAACTGACGTATAAGGATCACGGGATTACCACTCGACGCACTGATGCGGAAGGTGTAGATTCGCGTCGATGCAGCGAAGTCGATCAGCGTAGTCGTACGTAGTCGATCACGTCGACGTCCGGCAGCTCGTCCACGTGCAGCAAGATCGCCCTCGTGCCGCGGCTCGTCGTCGGCTTGTCGGAAGGTGTAGATTCGCGTCGATGCAGCGAAGTCGATCAGCGTAGTCGTACGTAGTCGATCACGTCGACGTCCGGCAGCTCGTCCACGTGCAGCAAGATCGCCCTCGTGCCGCGGCTCGTCGTCGGCTTGTCGTGGCTCATCGGCGGCTCGTCGTAGCTCGTCGGTGGCTCGTCCAAGTGCTGCAGGCGCTACACCTCCAAGGTATCCACACGTGCAGGGAGGAAGCATCGCAAGCCGGACTGCTAGGTCCGCGAGATGCAACAGGGCGAGGGCGTGGGAGGCGCGGCAGATGAGTTTTGCCAAAAAGGTGTCAACCCTAGGGAGCCCCACCCCTCTATTTATAGAGGTTCTTAACGGGCCTCTGGGTCAGAGGCCCATTAGTACTTCTAAACCTAATCCAACTCGGATCACATCCGAATTGGGCTTCCAACCCCTTAAGTGTGCGCGACCCTATGGGTTCGGATACGTATAGACATGGCCCGAGTACTCCCACTCGGCCCAATAGTCGGTAGTGGCCTCTAGCAAGACGTGCCAACTCCTATACGCACACGAAGATCATATCAGGTGAACCATCACAACATTATATACATGCTATTCCCTTTGCCTCATGATATTTAGTCTAGCTTCAAGCCAACTGCTCTTTCTCGATCCTGTGATTCGGAATCCCTTTGTAGGTTAACTCTTAACCGTACGTAGCATGGCCATGCATTTTCGGATCCGATCACTCGAGGGGCCCAGAGATATCACTCTCAATCAGAGAGGGGCAAATCCCATCTTGATTGACCATGTCTCATAGAATGCTTCTTGACAAACCCGAAAGCTACCTTTATAACTACCTTGTTACGGCGTAGCGTTTGATAGCCCCTAAGTAGGTCGATCCACATCTTGAATACATGCGACAATCTCAGGTCTAAGGACAAAGCGTATATGTTGTTTAAAAAAGAGAACTACTTCTCGTGTTGGGTCAGTCCTAGCACATGTCTCCACATGTGCCCACATTATTAGTTCAACATCTCCATGTCCATGACTTGTGAAACATAGTCATCAACTAATACATGTGCTAGTCTAATATTCATGTGTGTCCTCACATGAACTCCGACTAGGGACAACTTTAGAATAACCATACAAGTAAAGAGTTTCACACACAATTCACATAATTGCAAATCAATTCAAGTAGCCTTTAATGGATATTCAAGGAACACAATATAAATCATGGATACAAATGGAATATCATCATCTCTATGATTGCCTCTAGGGCATACCTCCAACACTCCTAACTCTGTTGTGGTGCTTTCTATGTTCTACTTGATTGAGCACATGTTTAAAGGTGTGATTGACGTTGATGGTTTTGCCAGGCTGTTTGAGCTTCATGTGCAAAAGAAGAGGGTCGAGTTTGATGATGAAGATGGAGTTTTTGAGACACAGTTTTGTTGTTGCACATTCACGACCCGAAGGAAGAACGAGAGCAAGAAAATTTCCAGGGTCAAGCTCTCCATGGCACAAAAGAACAGATGGGACGATGATTGGCTCAAATATTGGTTCCACATTAAGATGGACATGTCCAGGCTTCTGGCTATGGTCAGCCTTTCTATCCGTTTTTTAGCTTGATGTCCCCCTTGAATGTTACAACTGCTCCTCTATTCCAAAGGACAAAGGCTTTTTGGGTTTGCAAGGATGCCTTTATTCTTCCTTGCTTGTCTATAGCTAGGTGAGATTTGGTTGAGGAATTTTTGGCGGCGGACATCTGGCCCCTTTCTAGCGGATGGGTGCTAAAGGAGATTGTGAAGAAGTCGGTATTGTGGTATCCTAGGCCGGTTCCTTTTCCTATATTTGGATTAAACTTGCTGGAGGGAGCTAATGCCAGTATTTTTGTTGACGAGGTTGAAAGGTGGGCTGTGGATCTTCTTGGGCCTTGCCATAAGAGCTAATTTTTGTCTGCTCGCAAGTTTGTTAGTCACGGTCTCCGAATGAACCGTGTTTTTTTAGAGATGGGCATAGAGGTCGAACCTCATGCCAAACCTCACTAGCCCTCCAAGTGTATGTGTGAGGTTGGCATGACTAGCTCCATTGAGATCGATGGGAATGGAGGTAAATGGAAGAAGAAGAAACCTAAGGATTCAACCTCTTTACCTGTGGTTGAGGTCGGCAAGAAGTCCAAGACCTCCGGCCTTGAAGCCCTTAAGAAGAAAAGCTTGCTTGGTTAGGACTCCTCCGCTGGCCAGCAGCTAAGTATTTTTGGCAAGAAACTTGGGGTTGTAAAGAGCTCTGTGCCTGCAACGTGCGATCCCGAGGCTAGGATGGAAGCCACGAAGCCGGAGCTCGAAGCTGCTGGAGCTCCTGCTGGGCTAAAGTTGAGGAAGGTCAGCAAGAAGATGGGGGCTAGAATTGTTAGTGTCCTGGATGAAGAGGATGATGAAGGATTTTTGGATCATGATTTGTCTTTGGTCTCGTCTCTAGGCCCTAAAGCTAAGGCAAAGTCTCCTCTAAAAGAGGTACACCCCAAGGCTACGTTTGCCACCAATATGAAATGAAACATTTGATGCCTGTAATATTTGGTGGTTGTAAACTTTTGGTGTAAATGATGGATGTTCAACCTTAGTTGTTTAAATGTAGTTATTAGCTATTCATGGTTATTATCTTTTTGAGCATTTTGTTCATGCTCTACTTCAAGGTTGGTTCTATATTTGGTTGCTGTGCTAGATGTGTTTCCTGAGGTTTCAAGGCTTGAGTCTCGGTTATGAGATAAAAACTCTTTTTGGATTTGTAACAAAACTCGTAGCAGAAAGGAAAACACCATTTTTCTTTTGCAAAAACGTCACCCCCCTTTCCTTTATGTGAGGTTTTTGTTTTGGGTAACTAGAGATTTATGATGCTTGTTCGAATGTTTGTTAGACTTGTGTTATTTTGATTCATTACCTTTGTGTATTTTTCACGAAAAAAGATGAAGGGCCTTTTTGGTAAAAAAATGTGATGAGGACATTGCCATGCTGGATACATACGAGCCTTGGTCTTCCACAAGTTACAAGTCGTCACCAAGTTGGTCGTTGCGCTCGGTTCGGAATCAACCGACTACTCTGGACAGAATTGGCGATATCTCCTTCATACGACATCAAAATGAGGCGTTCTTTGATGCGTTGGAAAGAAGATGATGAACCCTTTCATTTGGTTCTAGTCCTAGCTCCAGAAGTGTCATGGATCATTCTGTGTGACCATAACAAGGTGTTGCGCCACCAGTTTTGGGCCAAGTTGACCTTCTATCGTGTCGGGCCTTAAGCCCAAGTTGTGGGTGCACCCCTTTCCTGGTCGCCCCCAACCCTAGCTCGCTCTTTTTGATATAAACTTAGTAGCCACCGCCTTAGAAACTTAGGTTTTGTTTACTTCTAGTTTTCCATCGAGAAACTAAGATTGATTCGTTGTAATTGTGGCGATAAGTCCTTTTACAGTGATCCAGGGCCCCTGTTCTTATTCTCCTCGACTGTGTTGATTAGTCCTTTCAAATTTAGAGCTTGAACCTATATTTATCTTCACTTCAGACATATTTGCAATTTCAGATTGCGTGCTTATACTTTCTTGCTTGTGTTCTTCGATTCGCTTGCAGGGAAAACCTTCTTGGCGAGGTCAATCGAGTTGTTCTTGGTTGATAACCAACAAAGTAGTGGTGTAGCGCTTGCAAGGATTCGAATTGTGTCTGATTAGAAGTCTGGATCGTCAACGTTGAGTTCTCCACCAATCAAATTTCCCATACCTATCGGAAGATCGGGCCAGTCCTACATCAAGTGGTATTAGTATTATAGGTTACCCGTGAGGTATATTATTGTGTTCGTCCTTAGATTCAGTTCGTGTTCTTTACCTATAGTCCACAAAATGCCCCCAAAAAAAACACATTTACGCTTTCCGCTGTCCTATCGCCTTTTTAGCCCTTGCAATCTTCGTTTCAGATCCGGTTTGTTGAGTTTGTGTCCATGGTCGAGTCTTGTTGCTGGTTTAGTGTGTTCGTGGTTGTAGTCCAACCGCCTATCGCTGTTTTGTTTCCGCCGCTATCCCATCCACCTTTACCCATACAACAAGTCGATCCCTTACATTACTTGACTTGCTCCACTAGCCACCTTGTGTGAATTCTCGCCGCGTAAGCCCTAGATAGGTTGCAAGCCGCAGTGTCTCCGGCCGTGCCCCAATGTCTTCCGACCCTCCCGTCAAGACCCCCACCGCTGTCAAGCGCGCACCCCTACGCCCGCCTTCCAGTGCACCGCCGCCTCCGCCAACTGCCACCCTAGTAGTGACGCTTCGGGCCTAGCCTCGCCAACCCGCCGCCCGACAAAGCCGTCACTCTCGCACATGCCCGCTCCGCCCGCTCCGCCCGCGCCTGCCACCTCGCCTGCAGCGCCCTCACCTGCCACGCTCCTTCCCTCTCCCCTGGCCGTCAATGGCGCTATCGCCATTGATGGCCGCAGCAGCGTCCGGCTTCCCTCTGGTCCCGCCCACTAGAGCCACAACCCCGCCTCGTTCACCACTCTGCCCTGGCCCTATAAATAAGAGCCCAATGCCGCCGGTGCCCCCTTCCCTGCTCGCCCGAACCTCGCTGCGCCTCCCCTGTTTCTACTCCCTGCGCTACCACCTGAGCTCTCCGGGGAGCTCCCCCTTCCGCCCGATCCCGCACCTTGCCAACACCACCAGCCGCTTCGCCAACCTCTCGCGTAGCTCTAGAGCTTGCTTGTTGCCCGTGAAAAGCACCACCACCGCCGGACCCCATCGCCAACAGAAGCTTTCCGCCTTCCACCGTTCTGCCCCGGCCAAGCCTCCCCGTCACCCCCAACCGCTTCAAACCAGACCAAGGTGAGCCTGTAAGCCCTCCCGGCCACTCACCGTCCCAAGGTCGCCGGCGCATCGCCCAGATTTTACCCGCCGCCGCCGCCGCCTGCGCGCCCGAGGACCCAATTGCTTTTGGGAAAGATGAACCAGGGGCCTTAGTGTTAAAACCCAGGACCTTTACATGATTAAACCCTAGACCTAGGGGCTAGTCCGCAAGTTTACCTCGGTTTAAATGATTTAATCGGCGGAAATCGTGTTTAACTTTGGAAATTCACCAAAATTCGTAGAAAACTCAGAAAAATGCCAAATCAATTTTGCTAGGCTCAAAATAAAGAGTAGTTTTTAATAAAAATACTTTTGGCATATGTCACTGTTGGAATTAATGTGGTATGTTTTAATTCTTGATTAAGCCATTTAAATCATAACAAATCATAGAAATATGATAAAAAGACGAAACCAACTCTCATATGTTTGTTTCAAGCAGTAGAAGCTAGGAAAAATGTTTTGGAGCTGGCTCAGGTGTACAACTCCCTATTTTAGTTTTACCATGTGTATATAAGGTTGTTTTCATCTTTTCCCATAACAATTAATCTATAGCTGCAAAAAATATGAAAGCTTCTGATTTAGATCAGTGATGTAACTCAATTTGTGGGAAAAATATGGAAACCACCAGAAATAAATAGATGAACTCCTTTCCTATTTAGGGAAGAGTAAATAGGGTAAATGCATAGAGATTGTTATCTTTCTCAAAAACTGTTAAATCCAAGCTACCTTAAGGAAATAAAGGCTATATTGGAAGAGATACAAAAGAGCATTCAGAAATAGGATAACTTTCCGATCCAGAGCTTAACAAAGTGATGTTACATATATGTACACAATCGCCATCAAACCAACCCCGACCGATACCACACCTGTAACACCCCAAGAAAAATAAACACCACCTTAGGATGCTACTAAGCCACACCGGACAAAAGAGAAAGATTTTGACAGCATTGTTGGGGGGAAATATTAACGATCTCCCCAAGCTCATGGAAACAACAAAACGTAAAGGCCCAGGCCCACCTAAGGTAGCAAGATTGCCGTCGGCCCAATATGGGAGGGAGAGGCCACGTTCCGCCTTACCCGACCCGGCGTCCCGGGGTCGGACATTCCCCACCCCTTGAAGACTAAACTCCGCCTCGCCCGACCCAGGGGACCGGGGTCAGGAGCGCCCGACCCCTGCCGCAAAACTCCGCCTCGCCCGACCCTGGGCGCGGGGGTCCGACTTGTTCAGGCCCACAAGACAAATATCCGCCTCGGGCGCAGATTGGAGGATCAGGGTGCTGATCTCATGGGTCCCCCTATCGACCTCACCATAAATGCGCCGCGGCCCTAGCATGCAGAAAGGGGCTGGCGCTCTCAACGCATCCTGTCACGAGTACCCATGCGCGACCACGCGGCGCGAGCTGCAGTGGCCGCGGCTCCCTCTGATTCACCACAGGGTACTTATGGCCCGCGCCGTCCGGCACAGGAGGGCGTTCCGCTCGTTCTCGCGCCCCGTGCTCCCGATGACAGGGTCGCGATGTACGCATCTCATGGGTGATCAGCAAGATAACAGAATCGGCCATCCTCCCCGGTGGGCACAAATGCCAAGACTGAACATCATCATCATGCCTTGTAGCAACGGCCACCGGAGAGATCATCAACAAGATCTGGAGGAAACTGCCCTCTCTCGACGGACGCGCTGACAGGAGCCGGAGGCCGGAGCGAGGGGCGGCGGTCCTGGGACTTGGTCTCTCTCCTTATGTTGTATTTTACTTAGCTTTGTTTGTCTCTCTTACTCCCCCTCACACCCGGTCTCACCTGTAACCCCGGTGGCTCCCTTGCGCTATAAAAGGAGAACCGAGGGCCTGAGACAAGGGGGACTCTCTCAAGCGAAGAGAACACACTCACACCCACTCAGAGCATCATTGCACACCCAAGAGACCTGGGATCAGCTCCCTCTCTCGCACTCCTGTAACCCCTACTACAGAACTCCGCGTGGGCAACACGAGTAGCTCCCGATACTGGACGTAGGACATTCCTTTGCCCGAACCAGTCTGAACCCCGTGTCTCTCATGCCACCATCCGAAGCCTTATGCGCATAAAAGAAATTTACTAGTCTAAGTCTTGACCGGCTAATCTTGACAACGACAGTTGGCACGCTAGGTAGGGGACCTTTGCGCGTACATCTCTAGCTTCAAATGGCCAGCCACGACGCCAGCTTCGCTCCGGGCTCCCTGATCCGCTTCGGGGGTCTGGACTTCCTCGCCACCGGGGAGGGGATCGAGATGATCCCTCTCCTCGTCTTGCTCGCTCGCCCCACCATCCCCGGCTCCACCGCTGGGACAGCAGCAAGCGGCCAGGCGCGCGCCGGAGGGCCTTCCTCAAGGGGGCAGCTCTTCGGGCTGCGCAATGCCGCGGTGACCTACGGTCGCCTCCTGACGCGGTCCACGACTGTGTCACCCGCGAGCAACGAGTTCGTAGGCGTGGCGAGGACGATTTTCGACGCCGGCTCCGACAACGGGAGCCACCACCCCTCGCGCGAGTGCTTCATGGCCGATGTACACTCCGAGGGGTCCAACGACGATGGCGCCGAAGGGAGGCAGAGGACTCCCCCACCGTGCGCCGCAGCTACGACTGGAGCCCTTGGCAAGGCCCCGGCGCGACCCCAGCAACCGGAGGCGTGCGCGGCGTCCCGCTAGGAGGTCGAGCGCCCCCTTCAAGAAAGCGCCCGGGGGCTTCACCCACCTGCTTGTCACCGTCAACAAGTTCTCCAAGTGGATCGAAGCACGACCTGTCGCGCAGATCAAGTCCGAGCAGGCGGTACAATTCTTCACCGACATCATTCATCGCTTCGGAATCCCCAACTCCATCATCACGGACAACGGCACACAGTTCACTGGAAAGAAGTTTCTGCAGTTCTGCGACGACCACCACATCAAAGTGGACTAGTCGGCCGTGGCACATCCCCACACGAATGGGCAGGTCGAACGAGCCAACGACATGATACTCCAGGGTCTCAAGCCATGGATCTTCAGCAGCCTAACAAAGTTTGGCGGACAGTGGGTGGCGGAGCTCCCCGCAGTCCTTTGGAGTCTGAGGACAACCCCCAGTCGGGCGACTGGCTTCACCCCGTTCTTCGTGGTCTACGGGTCCGAGGCCATCCTGCCCACCGACCTGGAGTACGGATCGCCGAGGGTCAAGGCATATGACAAACAAGGGAACTAGGCATCGCTCGAAGATGCACAAGATCAGCTCGATGAGGCACGCGATGTGGCCCTGCTGCACTCAGCCAAGTACCAGCAGGCCTTACGACGCTACCACAGCTGCAAGGTGCAAGGCCGAGCCTTCAATGTTGGCAACCTGGTGCTCCGTCTCATCCAGGATAACAGGGGTCGGCACAAGCTGACCCCTCCGTGGGAAGGTCCCTTCATTGTCACGTAGGTACTGTGGCCAGGCACCTACAAGCTGGCGACCCCCGACGGACAGATCTTCAGCAATGCTTGGAACATAGAACAGCTAAGATGCTTCTACCCCTAGCTTTCATTTCCAAGTTCTGTACATAGACACTTCTATAAATTAAAAATTTTACGGAAAAAAGAATTTTGAGCTGGTTCCATTCAAGTTTCATGTCAAACTCAGGGATACCCGACCATGGCTCCACTTCAGGGACGTATATCCCTCGGGGGCTATCAGGGGCTCCGGCCCAAACCACTTGACACCCTCTCAAAAACGCTTTCTCTTTCCGAGCCGACCCTCTTTCTGAACCTTCGGGCATAAAAAGGAGAGAGTGCATGAACGACGTTCAGGCAAGACTGATCGGATTGTGAAAAACCTACGCCCCAGCGGCTATGGTGCCTTCGCTCATCAACGCTTATTGACACGCCTGACAACACGCTCTAAACTTTCCAAGTCTAAAAAACAAGAAAGAGGATCAGAAACTTTTTTACGACAAGTTATAGAAAAGGCCCCTATGGCCATCACAAAAAGAAAGTCTTTCACTAATGTATTTACATCTTGGGCGCCAGCCCGACACAGCTAACTCGTCCGGGGATCTTCGGGCGGGACGGCCTCATCCTCAAGGAGCCTCGCCAAGGCCTCCATCAGGTTTAACACCGACGCGTCGATCTCGTCCAGCTCGGCCTCGGAGTAGCCAGCGGCGTACCCCCCGCTCATCCCGGCGAAGTTGATGCTGGAGTAGTGGGAGCCGAAGACCCCGAAGGCTCACCTCACGCCGATGTGGAGCGTTTCCACGGCGATCTCGTGGGCCTGGCAGTACATCCCGAGGACACGAGCCGTCAGCGAGCTCGTCCCCTCCCCCTGGACCACGCTGAGGCCGTCGCAGACGACGTGGACCGCATCCCGCTGGTTGCCGTGCTCAGCGTGCTCCGCATCAAGCACCTCCCTCAGCCGGGTGATTTTGTCTGCAAGGACCACCCGGAAGGACCCACCAAATCAGAAACCACCGCAACACCACAGAGACAAAGAAACGAAAAGAAGTCTTACCCTCGGACCAAGCCTTCAGCTCATGCTCCCGGTCGACCCCCTGGGCCACAGCGGTCTGGAGCCCCTGCACTTGCGCTTGGAGCTGGCCGACCTCCGCGCCAAGCTCGGCCGCCACTTTCTCGGCCTCGTCCTTCCGGGCCGCCTCGAAGTCCCGCTCCTGCCAGGCCTTTTGTCGCTCGCGCCGGATGCACTCAACGGTTTTCTGAAGGGCATCAAGATCTCCCCTTAGCCGTGCAAGCTCCTCGGCATCAAGGCGGGCCCTCTCGACAGCAGCGACCTGGAGCTCCTCGCGGTTGAGGCGAGCCTTATCAACGACGGCTTGGAACTTGGCCTCCGGCCGCCGCGCATCCTCCTACGCCGCTTGCTCGCGCCTGTGCAGATCGTTGATAACCTGCTGGGCGGCGGCAACTTGCATGGTCAGCTCCCTGGTCCGTTGCCTCTCCAAGTTGAAGCGCTCCCAGAGCCTCCGCTCCAGCCGGAGGAAATCAGATTTCCCCCGACTGCATTCTTGGAGAGCCTGCAAAACAATACGCCATCAGGGTTGGAGCAACGGAAAGGAAACAACCACCAACAGAGAGGTACCGTACCTGGCCACCGGGGAGGACGACGCCGTCCAACTCCCCCAACGCCGAGGATAGAGCCGCACGGACATTAACGACGCCGCCCTGCATCGCCTGCCACTTGCCCCATTCCGTGGCGTCATCCAACGTGAAGAGGGGCCTCTGCGGGTTGTCACGAGATGACCAACGTAGGACAGATCCTCTCCATGCCTTGGGAACGGGAGTGGCCGAGCCAGAGGCGGGAGCCGACCCCGACGCCACCGTCAAAACGGGCACCACCATCCTGGAAGCCGCCGGGCTCACCGACGGTCCCGGCGCACGCGCCCCTGCCCCCGTCGAGGCTGCCGCGGGCCCACCCGTCGACGCCACCGCCCTCCGTCGCGACCGCCGAGGCAGGCGTCTCTGCCCCTGTCGGGGCCTCCGGAGTAGGCACCTCCACCTCCGCCGCAGGTGCCACCTCCGCCATGGCTCCCCGGGCAGACGTCCCTGTCTCCGTCGCCACCGCCTCCTACGTCGCAGCCACCGGGGCAGGCGTCCCAGCCTCCCCTGCTGCAGCCGTCCCCATCGTGGCCACGGGGACAGGCTCTCCTTCCTCCATCGCCGCCGCCATCCCCGTCGCGGCTGCTGGGACATCCATCCCTATCTCCACCGCCGCCGTTCCCTCCGCCTTGTCGGCGTCGAGGTCGATCACCTTCCCAGCCTGAGGGCCCCAGGGAGCGACACCTTGCACTGCAGGGTCGGCCGAAGAAGCGGAAGGCGGAGCGGGGTCCTCGCCCTCTCCCGCGCCCGGCGGTGGCACCACTCCACCGGTCGCCGCCGTGGGGGCCACTTCCGTGGTGGGACCCGCGACCTCACCAGGAACACCGCGGGGCGGACAACACCCGCAGCGCCTTCTTGGGCACCAGCTGCGGGACGAGGCCTCGAGGGGCAGCGCTGCGAAACAATCAACAAACATCAGCGGAAACAAACACAATGTATGGAAAGGAGCGAGGTTCGCGAGGAAATTCAACTCACGTTTCCCCAGCGCAAAGACGGTGTGCGCGTTTCGCCTCCGAGCCGGACGCCGACCCCGGGGCGTCCGGCAATGGCCGCTTGTCACTGCTCCTCTACTCCTGGGCCGCAGGCGTGGGGATGGGGGCGGGCTCTGTAGACCCCAGGGGAGCGCTCCGTGCCGACCCCTGGGGGGCGCTCCGCGCTGACCCCTGGGGCATGCCCCCAGAGCTTTGCGGGACCAAGTCCCGGGCGGACGGTCCGCCCGCTTCATCCCTCACGGCCGCTTGGGAGCGCGTCTCCCGAATAACGAGCGCGCCCGACCGGGGGGATAGGACAAGCTCCTCCTCCTCCTCTTCCTCGTCGTCGTCGTCGTCGTCATCATCATCGTCGTCGTCCGACACGACCTGTCCTCGTCGCCGCCGCTGGAACTCCTTGGCGGCCCTCTTCTTCTTCCTCGCCGTCTCCTTGTCCTTGTGGTGCTTTTGCTTCTCAGCAAGGAGATGGTTCTGCAGCCGCCGCTCGACGTCCTCCGGCACCGGCGGGTGCGAGTCCACGACCCAGGTCATGATGCCCTACAAACGCAAAAAAGCCCCGCGTCAAAGCGGCAAACCAAGAAGCACGAAAAAAGAAGGCTGGCGCACAAAATCCTTACCAAATCGATGAAGTTCTCGTCCGGGCGCACCGGAGGGTGCCCGGGCACCGGGTAGTCGGCATCCTTGTCCTCCAGCACCTCCCGAACCCGCTGCCAGATCTTGGAGGCAGCGAGCGCACCCGTCGCGAGGACGGTGCCCTCGGTCGGCGCACCGAGGGTCATGTCGGCGAGCGAGCGGACCCGGAGCATCAGCGGCGCCACTCGTCGGGCGTGGTACGCCCCGATGACTCCGGCTCCAGTCAACCCCCTCCTCTTCAGGTGCTCGATGGCCTGCAGCAGGCCGTTGATCCACTTCTTCTCCTTATTAACCGGGCCGTACGCCCACACCTCCGGCGCCGCCTCGATAATGCGGCCGGTGAACTCCGGCAGGGGGGAGTTCGAGTAGTTCTTCACGTAGAACCACAGCTGGTGCCACCCCTTGTGGGACGCCGCGGTCTTCATCGCCATGTACTCCTTGGCGCGGGTATGGCGGAGGTGGATTCTGGCGCACCCTATCGGCACCGGGGTCGACCGCTGCTGGCTTCCCCTCTTCTTGGCCTTCTGATACAGGCTGACCGTGAAGAAGTACTTCCATAGTGAGAAGTTGGGCTTAATGCCTAGGAACCCCTCGCACAACGCGACGAACGCCGCGATGTGCTGGATCCCGTTGGGGTTGAGTTGCTGCAGCGCAAGCCCGTAGTAGTGCAAGATCCCGCGGAAGAAGAGGCTCAGCGGAGTCGCGAACCCCCTCTCGTGGAAGTGGGCGAAAGATACGACGTGGCCGGCGGGCGGATTCAGCACCTTCTCCATTTCAGGGAACCTCCACTCATCCCTCTCCGTCCTCTCGCAGAGGAGGCCCTTCTTCACGAGGCCGTCGTCGCGTGAGGAGCTGAAGTTGGAACGCACCCAGGATCCCATCGCCGGAGGGAGAAGAACTCGATGGGGGATGGGGAGAAAGGGTGCGGCACTGGGCGGAGGAAGACGAAGCGGGCGCAGAGGAGCTGAGGGCGTGCGAGGAGACGAAAAGGCTTGAAGGCAGATGGCAGGCGGAACTAGCGAGGCGAAGTCCTCGTTTTATAGGGAAGGCGCGAGGGAAGCAGAACAGACGCCCTTATCGCAATAAATGCAGCGCCAGGTATGCCCCCGTCACGCCCACTCCCTTTTCGGAAACCGTGCGCACAATCTGCAGCAGAAACATCCCCTCCTCCCTCGATTTGCAGGTCGGCGCCCTCCACCACTTCGTCTCCCGGAAGACACGCACGCGACGTCCTCCACGTTCGGCCCAAGACGCGACATCCACTACGATTCGGCCCAAGGCCCATCAAAAGCTAAAAAGGGATACGGGGCTAAAAACGCCCCTACGGCCCATTATGATCCAGAGGTTCGAAGGCTGGCCCGCCGCGGGTTCGACAGCCGCCTCAGGATAATCCCGAGCGAGGGGTGAGAAGAGACGGGTCCGCTAGCGACAATCACCCGGGCGCGCGACAGCCCAGGGCGTCTCAATCTCACATTCGAGTCCGGACCGGCATCAAAGTTCATGGTTTTCCCCCGAAGAAAGGCAACGAGCCCCAGGATCCGACCGAACGGACTCGGGAACTATATGAACTGGCCGACCGGAGCCTGGGGTACGCCACCAGCCTTGCCCAAGCCGGACCCCCCCGAACAAGGACCGGGATCCCACTCGAATCAACCTGTTAGTAGCTCAACGAGCACCACGGTTCGTCCGACGAGGATAGCGTGGCACGGCTCGCCCCCTCCATCCTAGCGAACGGACGCTTAAGGGGGAACGAACAAAAGTCAACCCGACCTCCGACTGGTCCCCTGCAACGCGCAGGGGCTCGGGGGCTAGCCTCGCAACCTAATGCCACGCGGGTGGTCTCAACTTAAGGCTCGCAGACGGAAGGGAACGACAAGAAGTCCCCCCCCCCCGCGCGCCGAGTAGCTCACAGGATGAGTCGCCTAATTAATCCCCTCGGTCAAACCATCTGAACAACACCCCCTGTCCCGGATCAACTGCGAGGGTCCCACCCTGGCGATCACAGCAGCCTCTCGAGGAGCGTCCCCACTCCACCACAGGCTCGGGGGCTACTGTTGGGGGGAAATATTAACGATCTCCCCAAGCCCATGGAAACAACAAAACGTAAAGGCCTAGGCCCACCTAAGGTAGCAAGATTGCCGTCGGCCCAATATGGGAGGGAGAGGCCACGTCCCGCCTCGCCCGACCTGGCGTCCCGGGGTCGGACATTCCCAACCCCTTGAAGACTAAACTCCGCCTTGCCCGACCCAGGGGACCGGGGTCGGGAGCGTCTGACCCCCGCCGCACATCTCCGCCTCGCCCGACCCTAGGCGCGGGGGTCAGACTCGTTCAGGCCCACAAGACAAATATCCACCTCAGGCGCAGATTGGAGGATCAGGGTGCTGATCTCATGGGTCCTCCTATCGACCTCACCATAAATGCGCCGTGGCCCTAGCATGCAAAAAGGGGCTGGCGCTCCCAACGCAACCTATCACGAGTACCCATGCGCGACCACGCGGCGCGAGCTGCAATGGTCGCAGCTCCCTGTGATTCGCCACAGGGTACTCATGGTCCACACCGTCCGGCACAGGAGGGCGTTCCGCTTGTTCTCGCGCCCCGTGCTCCCGATGACAGGGACGCGACGTCCGCGTCTCACGGGTGATCAGCAGGGTAACAGAATCGGCCATCCTCCCCGGCGGACACAAATGCCAAGACTGAACATCATCATCATGCCTTGCAGCAACGGCCACCGGAGAGATCATCAACAAGATCTGGAGGAAACTGCCCTCTCTCGACGGACGCGCTGACAGGAGCCGGAGGCCGGAGCGAGGGGCGGCGGTCCTGGGACTTGGTCTCTCTCCTTATGTTGTATTTTACTTAGCTTTGTTTGTCTCTCTTACTCCCCCTCACACCCGGTCTCACCTGTAACCCCGGTGGCTCCCTTGCGCTATAAAAGGAGAACCGAGGGCCTGAGACAAGGGGGACTCTCTCAAGCGAAGAGAACACACTCACACCCACTCAGAGCATCAGTGCACACCCAAGAGACCTGGGATCAGCTCCCTCTCTCGCACTCCTATAACCCCTACTACAGAACCCCGCGTGGGCAACACGAGCAGCTCCCGATACTGGACGTAGGGTGTTCCTTTGCCCGAACCAGTCTAAACCCCGTGTCTCTCACGCCACCATCTGAAGCCTTACGTGCATAAAAGAAATTTACTAGTCTAAGTCTTGACCGGCTAATCTTGACAATGACAAGCATCTTCCCTAAAACAGGAACACCGCGGAAGCAAGAAATAATAAGATATGAAAATAGATAAAGCACATTAGCATAAATAAAAGATCCTAACATGATATTCAAACGATTAAGGCAAGGTTTAACAAAGCTTAACCATCATTAAGCAACAAACAGACTCTCATAAAGAAGGACTTAAATATTACAGCATCACACTAGAGGATTTTGATTAAAGAGAAGTGTGTGACGTGCTGCTACTTTCCAACCCCCAAGCAAAGCATCCATCCATCAAGTACCTGAGAGGATAAAAAAAATAGGGGTGAGATAAAAAATCTCAACAAGTAACTAGCTTTAACAAGCTATTTAAACTACAAGTTCATTAGACCATGATTTAATTATTATCATCAAGCGTATCTCCTCAATGAATAATAATAATAATAATAATAATAATAATAATAATAATAATAATAATAATAATAATAATAATAATAATAACTCCAACACCCTCATACATAAATAAAACCAATTCATCACCAAACCTTGGAGAAAATTCACTTCTCACTACCACTGCCAAATAAATACCATAGAAAACCGATAGCACCCCAAATGCAAATGCAATGCAAATGCCTTCATACTAGAGAGGTAGCAAAGGGAGGTAGGCCCGACACGGGTCTGGGAATTGATGGGGACGGCATACAAGTGAAGTGACCCCGGTTAGCAAAGTCTCGAATGAGATGAAATCGCCGCATTACGTGTTTGTTCTTCTGGTGGTTCCTTGGTTCCTTTGCTTGCGCAATTGCCTCATTGTTATCATAGTAGAGATTCAATGGGCAGGACGCATTCGGGAACACACCAAGCTCAATGAGGAAATTCCTTATCCAAACACCCTCCTTCGCAGCTTCCAAAGCCGTGATGTACTCGGCTTCTGTCATAGAATCGGCCACCGTCTCCTGCTTGGAACTCTTCCAACTAACAGCACCACCATTTAACATGAACACAAATCCTGATTGTGACTTTGAATCATCTCTGTCGGTTTGGAAACTAGCATCGGTGTAAGCTGTTATAACGAGCTCCTCCTCACCTCCATAGACGAGGAACATATCTTTAGTCCTTCTCAAGTACTTAAGAATATTTTTCACCGTTGTCCAGTGACTCTCACCCAGATCAGACTGGTGTCTGCTTGTTATACTTAGTGCATATGAAACATCTGGGCGAGTACTTATCATTGCATACATGATAGATCCAATAGCCGAGGCATATGGCACTCTACTCATGCAATCCCGCTCATTAGCAGTCGAAGGACACTGAGTCTTGCTGAGATGTATGCCATGTGACATAGGCAAGAACCCTTTCTTCGCCTCTTCCATGCTGAACCGCTTCAACACTTTGTCAATGTAAGTATCTTGGCTTAATCCTATAAGCCTTCTTGATCTATCTCTATAGATCTTAATGCCTAGAATATATGCCGCTTCCCCTAAGTCCTTCATCGAAAAACTATTTTTCAGTGAAGTCTTTACGGACTCAAGCATAGGAATGTTATTTCCAATCAGCAATATGTCATCCACATATAAGATTAGAAATACTACAGAGCTCCCACTAACCTTATTGTAAACACAAGACTCTTCTTCGTTCTTGGTGAAGTCAAACCCTTTGACCACTTCATCAAAATGAATGTTCCAACTCCTAGGTGCTTGCTTCAATCCATAAATGGATCTCTGAGGCTTGCATACTTTTCTAGCATTTTTCGGATCGACAAAACCCTCGGGCTGTATCATATACATGTCCTCAGATAGGTTTCCATTCAGGAAAGCTGTCTTGACATCTATCTGCCATATCTCATAATTGAAATAGGCAGCTATAGCTAGAATAATCCGAATGGACTTAAGCATCACTACAGGCGAGAAGGTCTCGTCGTAGTCAACTCCTTGAACTTGTCGAAAACCTTTTGCGACAAGCCGTGCTTTATAGATGTGAACATTTCCATCCATGTCATTTTTCTTATTATAGATCCACTTGCACTCTATGGCTTTAACACCATCAGGAGGGTTAACCAAGTTCCAAACTTGATTGTCTCCCATGGACTCTATTTCGGATTGCATGGCACTCTGCCATTTTTTGGAGTCTGGATCCATCATTGCTTCTGCATATGTCGCAGGCTCATCATTGTCTAACAATAATATTTCCCGCATTTCGCGGAACCTTGCCAATCTTCGTGGTTGTGGTGGTGCTTCTCTTGCCATGGGTATCTCAACTTGTTCTGCTACGTTAGCATCAACTTGCCCGATCGGCTCATCTTGAACTTCTTCAAGATGCACTGTCTTTCCACTCTTTTCTCCTTTGAGAAACTCTTTCTCTAGGAAAACCCCGTTCCGAGCGACAAACACTTTGCCCTCTGATCGGTTGTAGAAATAATATCCTAAAGTTTCCTTTGGATATCCCACGAAAATGCACTTATCCGACTTGGGTGTGCTCTTGTCCGACTGAAGTTGCTTGACAAACACTTCACATCCCCAAATCTTTAGAAAAGACAAACTGGGAACTTTTCCGGTCTAAATCTTTAGATGGTACCCTATTAAGTGTGAAAGCTGCTATTTCCAGAGCGTATCCCCAAAACGATAATGGTAGGTCCGACTAGCTCATCATTGATCGAACCATGTCTAACAAAGTTTGATTACATCGCTCGGATACACCGTTTCTCTGAGGTGTTCCAGGCAGCGTAAGTTGTGGAACAATTCCGCAACTCTTTAGATGATTGCTAAACTCGTGGCTCAAATACTTGCCTCCACGATGAGATCGTAAGGCCTTAATTTTCTTGCCACATTGATTTTCAACATCATTCTAAAATTCCTTGAACTTTTCAAAGGTTTTAGACTTATGCCTCATCAAGTAGACATAGCCCAATCTACTAAAATCATCAGTGAAAGTTATGAAGTATTGGAATCCTCCTCTAGCTATCGTGCTCATTGGTCTACATACATCACTATGTACAAGTTCCAACAAGTCTACTGCTTTCTTAGAAAAACCTCTGAAAGGCGTCTTGGTCATCTTGCCTAGCAAGCAAGCTTCACATGTCTCGTATGATTCAAAATAAAACAAAGTTAGATGTCCATCAGAATGGAGCTTCTTCATGCGCTTTTCACTTATATGACCCAAATGACAATGCCACAAGTAGGTAGGACTCAAATAATTAGGTCGAGGCCTTTTAGCACTTACGTTACAGACAGGTGAACCATCAAGATTTCAAACAAACAATCCATTCACAATGGGTGCAAAAGCCATAAACATATCCGGCGTGTTCGCTTCAGCTTATTCAGTCGGCTTATCAGCCACCAAACAGTGTTTTTCTCTCACAACAAATCAGCCGTTTCAGCTTTTCAGCAGGCTTATAAGCTGAAGCGAACAGGCCCATCATTCTTAGAGATCACACAACCATTGTTTTCACTCGCAAATGAATAACCATCCCTCATCAAGCATGAAGGAGACCAAATATTTCGACTTAAACTAGGAACGAAATAACAATTATTCAACTCCATAATAAATCCTAACGGCAGGTGGAGGATTTATTATGGAGTTGCATCGTCCCGATGGTCAACGCAGCAACTCTTGCATTATTGCCCACGCGGAAATCAACTTCTCTTTCCACGCTTCTACTTCTTATCATTCCCTGCATCGAATTACAAATATGAGCAACCGATCCGGTATCAAATACACAAGAATTAATAATTGTATCAGCGAGAAATATGTTGTCTATAACATTAATAACAAGCGTACCTGAGGTGGAAGTACTCTTACTTTCGCCATTCTTCAACGAAGCTAGGTACTGCTCGCAATTTCTCTTCCAGTGACCAAGTTCATGACAATAAAAGTACTCTATGCCTGGAGCAGGTCTAGGTCTAGCTTTAACCTTAGGCGCTGGGTTTGGCTTGGACATTCCAGCCTTGCCCTTGTTCTTAGAGCTAGGCTTGTTCTGTATAGCCATCACATGGCTACTACTAGCGCTTTTCTTAATGTCAGCCTCTGCTATTTTAAGCATGCCAAACAGTTCATTCAGATCCTTCTCCGTCCCATGCATATGGTAGTTCGAGATGAAGTTCCCATAGCTGGGCGGAAGAGACGAAAGAATGAAATCAGTGGCCAACTCTTGGCCCAGTGGGAAGCCCAGCTTCTCCAACCGTTGAGTGTAACCAACCATCTTGATTACGTGTGGTCCTACTGCTGCGCCTTCTGCTAGCTTGCTCTCCACAAAGGCCTTAGACACATTGAACCTCAGTCCTGGCCTATATTTGGACCATGTCTCTAAGCGCCACGATCATATCGTACGCCTCATGGTTTGTTTCGAACTGGATCTGCAGCTCGGGTTCCATGCAAGCAAGCATAAGGCAGCTTACTTCAAGGTTAGCATCTCATGCTTTCTTGTAAGCATTCTTAACAGCAGCAGGTGCATTATCAGCAGGTTCTTCTAATAATGGGTTGTCTAGAATATCTTCCTTTTTCTCAGCCCTGAGAACAATTCTCAGGTTACGGATCCAATCCGAGTAGCTTGTTACATTCAACTTGTCCTTCTCAAGGACCAAACGCAAGCAAACGGTATGGTGCTGCTAGGTGCCATTTAATCTACAACAAAAGTAATGTAAAATACACTAAGACAAACGTATCCATGATAGAGCAAATCACATTAAACTATTTAATAGAATCTCCTCCCACTAAAATCAATATCCCTCTATTGATACTTAGTGATTCAGGATCCACAACTAACAAGTCTACTAGTGAGCTTTAGTATCACCGCTAGCAAACAAGGTAGATCGGTAAGCAACTTCTTGCTAGTCATATCACATATGACTCTTGTTGTTGGGTGACATCTCCATGTCTCGATGCCCAACTTTTATGCCCCAAGGTCTTTAACCGTTAAGTTAACCTTGTTAAGAAAACCAACCCTTATGCGTGTATGTGTCCGACACAAACCCGTCTAATCAAGGAAAACTAGTGGCACCCTATTTCATAGACCCACCACTAATTGTACAAGACATGGGACGGTGCAAGTTTTAGTTGGGAGGGCATACTAACTTAAACTTTGTGAGGGATCGTTCTACTTCTAACAGTAACATCACATCATGCAGGAAGTAAAACATAAAGAATAACATGCACACAGTTGTGACACAGTATGGCCCATTTTTCTTATGGTGATCTCCACCTCCACAGAACCTGTTCACCATGGTGATCTCCATCTCCATGTTCCATGTGCGCCATCCTCCTAGTGATGAGTCCTCCAAGAGCTAGAACATGCTATGACGCCTAATAGCTAGTAATGAAGATTACATAGTTGCTTGGATCACAACAGATTGGTACGCAGACTATTAAATACATTAAAGTGACAACACATATGGCTCCAGCAATGTTGCCGCACGCGCGACACGCAGGTCATGAATGAGTTACACATATGCATCACATACACAAAGGGCCATACTGATCACAAGATACATACATCTTGCAAAACAGAGTTAGGTGTTCTAACGTTCCAAATTTCAGAGGCCTGAAACTCCATCTTCCAAGCCGAATTTGGGAAATCTAATTTCGCCGAAAATGGTGAAGCGATTGAATTTCATGTGTAACTTTCTTGAAGATCAATTTTCATATAAAATTCACCCCAATCCGAGATCGTACCAAAAAGTTACGGCTGTTTTACCGAAGCACACGCACACGGCAAAATTCCGACCTGACAGTAGATCCAATCTACTATTGCACATCTCATGTGCCTGGCGTATGAACCTGGATTTCGATTCGACCAATCACATTGATCTTCGCTCGCTGCAACTGGCATTACGTGTATCACTTAACTCCGATGGCGGAAATCCAACTGGTAGGAGTATGTCGTTACACAACCATTACAGTAAGAACACGAAACCAGGACATAGATCAAACTGAAAACCCGCACATCTCGAATCCAAAATAAAACAGCTACGGCTCTGCTACCACTATTGAGATACGAGGTAGGCTACGCTAGAGAAAATCAAAATTTTTCTTCTGCGTAAACCAGGAAAACTGCCGTATATGGATCACGGGATTACCACTCAACGCACTGGTATGGAAGATGTAGAATCGCGTCGGGGCAGCAAAGTCGATCAACGTAGTCGAACACGTAGTCGATCATGTCGACATCGAGCAGCTCCTCAGCAGCTCGTTCACGTGCAGCAAGGTCGTCCTCGTGCCGTGGCTCGTCGTCGGCTCGTCGTGGCTCGTCGGCGGCTTGTCCAAGTACTGCAGGCGCAACACCTCCAAGGTATCCACACGTGTAGGGAGAAAGCGTCGCAAGTTGGACTGCTAGGTCCGCGAGTTGCAACAGGCGAGGGCGTGGGAGGCGCGGCAGATGTGTTTCGCCAAAAAGGTGTAAACCCTAGGGTGCCCCCACCCCTCTATTTATAGAGGTTCCTGAAGGCCTCTGGTTCGAGGCCCATTAGTACTTCTAAACCTAATCCAACTCGGATCACATCCGAATTGGGTTCCAGCCCCTTAAGTGTGTGACCCTATGGGTTCAGATACGTATAGACATGGCCCAAGTACTCCTACTCAGCCTAATAGTCGGTAGCGGCCTCTAGGAAGACGTGCCAACTCCTATACGCACACGAAGATCACATCATACGAACCATCACAACATCATGTACATGGTATTCCCTTTGCCTCACGATATTTGGTCTAGCTTTAAGCCGACTGCTCTTTTTCGATCCTGTGATTCGGAATCCCTTTGTAGGTTAACTCTTAACCGTATGTAGCATGGCCATGCATTTTCGAATCTGATCACGTGAGGGGCCCAGAGATATCACTCTCAATCAGAGAGGAGCAAATCCCATCTTGATTGACCATGTCTCACAACATGCTTGTTGACAAACCCGAAAGCTACCTTTTTAACTACCCTGTCACGGTGTAGCGTTTGATAGCCCCTAAGTAAGTCGATCCACATCTTGATTACATGCGACAATCTCAGGTCTAAGGACAAAGCGTACATGTTGTGTAAAGAGAGAACTACTGTCGGGCATACACCCCAGGCCCATGAGTAGAGCTTGGACGGCCCACTAAGGGGCGTACTCAGACATGATCAGAACAAGGGATAGGCGTATCCCGCTCGAACTAGTCAAGTATGTTTATGGAAAACTACTCGGGCCTTACCGAGTAGAACTCTATAATAGTACCCGACTAGGACTCAGACATGTAACCCTGCCCTCCCATGTATATAAGGGCGGGCAGGGACCCCCCTCAACAACAACTCCAGTTCATCAAATACAAACCAACACACAGGACGTAGGGTATTACGCGATCTAGCGGCCCGAACCTGTCTAAATCGTGTTCCTTGCGTCACCATTGATTCCTTGATTCTCGACGATCCTTACCGTACAAAAGACCTCCTAGGGTACCCCCTAGGCGGGTTGCCGGTCTAAAACACCGGGCACGCTAGGTAGGGGGACTCGTCAGTTTGTCAGCGCGAACTCAATGGCAAAGGTCATCATCAGGCCTGTTTTCCTCATCGAAGCCGGCACCACCTTCGTTTTTGGATCTTGGCTTTGCGCCGCCGTCGGCTCGGGTTCGTTCCGGCACTAGATCGTCGACGCTCAAGAGAAGAAACCAGAAGATCTGATCGGAAAAAATTAAGATTTCAAAATTGACGAGTTTGAGTTCGACTATGCGTCGGATTCGACTTCGCCTCGGACTAGTCGGTTCCAGCCAGTGTCCAAGTCGGTTTCGACTTCAAAGAGGTTCCCGCACGGATTTCGCAACGCAACCAAAGTACACCAAGGCTTTCTTACTTGAACCCGATTTGAACTCGGGCATGATGAAGGCGTCGACTCCGACTCGTCTTATTCGCCAGAGATACCATTATCTGGTCCAGCCCAAGGATTGGTAATAACTTTAATATCACAAGGCAGATTCGTCCACTGGCCAGGATTGCGACCATCTTTCCTTGACTGCGACTACGACTCGCTCCTCGTCGCCCGTATAGACAACCTCCCATATCAAGAAGGCATTCCACTCACTTCCAACCGAGAGGAAAGCTCCACAGAGATTGCAACGTCAAGTTCCGGAAGCTACAATCTGGGTACTAGCCAGAACAGAACCCCCAACCAATTAGCACAACTCGACAACATCTCCGAAGACGAGTCTACAGCTGACGCCCCTCACAATGAAACCTCCAAGCAAAGAAACCAAAGGAGGATGCGCAATGCTACTCGAGCCGAGCGACGGTAGTCGATGGCTACAAATATTCCCATTACAAATCTTGAAAGAGCTTTCAACGCAGTTCAGGCTCAGGAGCACAATACTCCACTCGCGGCTATTGCCTCGATCAACCTTTTAACAACGTTGATGCCTCAGGATAGGGATAATGAAGCCATAGCTCAACTCGTGCAGCGCGGCAACGGACTGATCGCACAACTCGCAGAGTAGGCCTACAAGTTACTCGACAAAGAAACACCAATTCCATCTGTTCCTCGCATCACAGCTCACCAAGAAGGTAGCAGAGGAGCTGCAGACAACAACAATGCCCCAAAAAATAGCAATGAAGTTAACCAACCTCGGCAGCACAACCAAGGTCCAAGCAAGCACAAATCCCCAGCTCGCCATAAGGATGTTGGCGAGGTCAACTGCACCAACTCGGTTAGAAGCATCCGCCCTACTCAGAAGAACACGAAGTGTCCAACTTCAGTGATCTGCGAGAAATTCTCAACAGTCGGCACGAGCGAGAAGTCGACAACTACAACCACTTTCCCGCTTTCACAAACCGGGTAATGAAAACAAAATTACCCGAGAAGTTCAAGCCAACCGGAGTCACCAAGTATGATGGAAAACAAGACCCAATTCAATGGCTACGATGCTACTCGCTAGCCGTCCAAGCAGCCGGGGGGCAATAACGATACCAAAGTTATTCACTTTCCCATATGCATGGAACCCGCACCACTGACCTAGCTTGAGTCACTCAAACCCTAGCCCATTGACTCCTGGGCAGACTTGACAAAGGCTTTCACCAACAACTTCGCCGGATCCATGGCTAGATCAGGCAACAAGATTGACTTAAGTCAAATTAAGAAAAAAGAAGGCAAGACCCTACGCGACTACCTGCAATGGTTCTTCGAGAAGAAGGCTACCATAGTTGACATCTCCGAAATAGACGTCATCGAGTGCTTCCATAATGGGCTCTACGATCGATGAACATACCAAGACTTCGGTCGCCGATGACCAGCTAATGTCAAAGAACTCAAAGTCATGGTGCAGCAGTGGGCGGATGAAGAAGACAATGAGCGAGAACGGTTCGGCTCCCACCGTAACCGTGGACGCGACAACAACCACAACAATGACCAACATAGACGTCGGCATAATGATACTCGAAACAACTATTCGAGTAATCACAATCGCAAAAGGAAGCCCGACAACACTGTTGCTGCCATGACCAACTCTGGGAAAAAGGGACCCCAAAAAAATGATGAAGGGACAACCTTCACTGAACTACTTAAAAAGCAGTGCCCATGGCACCCGACTAGCAAGCACTCGGCAATAGAGTGCTACAGCATGCGCCGAGTCATGCTAGACTTACCCGTACCACCACCTCCTGAAGAGTACACCAAGAAAAAAGATAAGGGCAAGAACAAATCCCACAATGACGAAGACGAAGAAGGCGACTTCCAGACCGCCTCAAAAACTATCAATGTCATCTTCGGCAGTATCCGAGGAACCACATCCAAGCGAGCCAAGAAACTTGTACTCACGGAGATCATGGCCATCGAACCAACAGATCCAACACCGTTAAAATGGTCAGAAGTTCCCATTTCTTTCAGCAGAAAAGATCAATGGACCAATTTCTCAGAACCAGGCCGTTTCCCACTAGTACTGGATTCGGTTGTGGCAGGCTCAAAGTTAACCAAAGTACTCATCAACGGCGGAAGCGGACTCAACATTATTTTGCCAAGACATTAAGGAAGATGTGCCTCGACATTACCGAAATGCTCACTCCAACAGATTCACCTTTCTATGACATTGTGCCTGGAAATGTGGCTATACCAGTAGGACAAGTTGTCCTTCCAGTTACCTTTGGAACTAAGGAGCATTACCGTGCCGAGTACATCAGATTTGAAGTTGCCGACTTCGAGACATCTTACCATGCCATACTCGGAAGGCCAGCACTCGCCAAGTTCATGGCCATACCACACTATGTTTACCTGGTACTCAAAATGCCAGGCCCCAAGGGAGAACTCACGCTACGAGGAGATCTACGGCGATCCTACGAATGCGACACTGAAGCCGTGGAAATTGCTGCGTCTACTCAAGCACCTAGTCCTATGCAACAAGTCTTCACAGCTTTGAGGAAGCTCCATCCAAACGAACTAGAGATCCCGGAAAATAAGTTGGGGTCCTCAAAGGTGAAACCCGCCAGTGAGTAAGACTTCAAATCAGTTGACCTCCAGACGGGTGACCCTTCCAAAACAGCCCTGATCGGAACAGGGCTAGACCCAAATAGGAATTCGCGCTCGTCAGCTTCCTTCGAGCTAACCACGATATCTTCGCTTGGAAACCGGCTGACATGCTAAGTGTGCCCAAGGAGCTGATTGAGCATTCTCTCAATGTCGATCCCAAAGCTACTCCAAAATGGCAACGACTACGCCGGTTCGCTCAAGACAGACGAGAAGCAATCAAAAAAGAGTTAGCCAAGGTACTCACGGGAGGGTTCATCAAAGAAGTCTTTCATCCTAACTGGCTCGCCAACCCCGTGCTCGTTCGTAAGAAAAACAACGAGTGGAGAATGTGTGTCGACTATACCGACCTCAACAAACACTACCCAAAAGACCTTTCAGGCTACCCAGGATCGATCAAGTGGTCGACTCCACCGCTGGGTGCACTTTACTGTGCACTTTATCACTAGATAAGCCTCAAAGAGGAGGATCAAGCCAAAACAACATTCATCACACCTTTCAGAGCTTTCTGCTACAAAATATTTTCCTTCGGACTGAAAAATGCAGGGGCAACTTACCAAAGGGCCATACAGATGTGCTTCGAAAAGCAACTTCACCGCAATGTTGAAGCTTATGTCGATGACGTAGTCGTCAAAACAAGAAACCGGGAGGAACTCATTGCTGACTTGGAGGAAACTTTCTCTAGTCTACACGCTTTCGGATGGAAACTCCATCCTACTAAGTGCGTCTTTGGAGTACCTTCCGGCAAATTACTCGGGTTCATCATTAGCCATCGCGACATTGAGGCCAACCCGGAAAAAATATCTGCCATCACAAACATGCAGGCACCAGCTAGCATTAAGGATGTGCAGAAACTCATAGGCTGCATGGCCGCTCTCAACTGGTTCATCTGAGACTTGGAGAATGGAGACTACCCTTCTTCAAGCTTCTCAAATGCCAGGACAAGTTCAAATGGACGGAAGAGGAAGATGAGGCACTAACACAACTCAAAGACTTTCTATCAAAACCTCCTGTACTCACCGCTCCTTCTCCGAACGAAGACTTGCTCCTATACATCTTAGCTAGTACTCATGTCGTCAGCACGGCAGTAGTAGTCGAATGGTCTGAACCGGGCCATGCTTACAAGGTCCAACGACCTGTCTACTTCGTCAGCGAAGTACTCTCGGACTCCAAAACTCGGTATTCACCGATACAAAAACTCTTATACACAATTTTGCTCACCTCCCAGAAACTGCACCATTACTTCCAAGAGCACAACATCACAATCATCTCCGACTTCCCGCTCGGCGAAATTCTCCACAACAGAGATGCCACGGGTAGAATCTCCAAATGGGCAGTTGAACTCGGAGCTCTGACCTTGGATTTTAAGCCAATGACAGCTATCAAATCCTAAGCTTTGGTCGACTTCGTAGCTGAATGGACTGAAAATCAAGTGCCAACACCAGTCGAACGGCCAGAACACTGGGTAATGTACTTTGACGGATCCCTCAAACTTGAAGGGGCCGGCGCAGGCGTATTACTCACCTCCCCTAGGGGAGACCAGCTCAAGTACGTACTACAAATATTCTGGGAAGCATCTAATAATGAAGCTGAGTACGAAGCACTACTCCACGGCCTTCGCCTTGCAATCTCCCTTAGCATCAAACGACGACTGGTGTACGGCGACTCTCTAGTCGTTATAAACCAGGTCAATGATGAGTGGGACCGGAAGAAGGACAACATGAATGCTTACTGCAAAGAAGTCCGTAAACTGGAAAACAAGTTCTCAGGCTTGGAATTTCATCACATTGTTCGCGACAACAACGTTGCCGCCGACGTCTTATCCAAAATGGGCTCAACTCGTGCAGAAGTTCCAACAGCAATTTTCGTACACGAACTGCACAAGCCATCCATATCCGAACAAGTCGCCACACCAGTGGTCCCGACTGCTGACGTCTCTCGTGAAGTCATGATGATAGAAGTTGACTGGAGGACACCCTGCATCGACTACATCAAAGATCACCAGCTACCATCCGACAAAAATAAAGCTGAGAAAATCTCCTAGCGAGTAAAAAATTACGTTCTAGTCGGAGACAAGCTCTACAGGAAAGGTGCTTCATCTGGAGTACTCATGAAGTGCGTCACCAGAGAAGACGGCCAAGAAATCCTAGAGGAAATTCACAGAGGAATCTGTGGCAGCCACACCTCCTCGAGGACACTAGTTGGCAAGGCTTTCAGAGCAGGCTTCTACTGGCCAATGGCTCTGGCCGACGCTAAACAACTAGTTCAGAAATGCAAAGGTTGTCAATTCTTCACAAAATAGCAACATGTATCGGCCTACAAGCTAGTCACAATACCTCCAACATGCCTGCTAGGGGCTCGACATGATAGGACCGTTACCAACTGCGCCAGGAGGATTCAACCGAGTACTCGTGGCAATCGACAAATTCACCAAGTGGATCGAGGTCAAACCAGTCACTTGCCCCAAGGCATACCGAGTCCTCGACTTCTTGGATGAAATCGTACACCGCTACGGTTTTCCCAACAGGATTATCACAGACCTAGGGTCAAATTTCAACAATCACGACTTTTGGAAATATTGCGAGAATAGCGGCATCGACGTCCTCTATGTCTCGGTCGCTCATCCGCGAGCCAATGGACAAGTCGAGCGTGGTAATGGCATGATACTCGACGCCCTGAAGAAAAGACTACATGACGTTTGCAACACCAAAGGCGGCAAATGGCTCAAAGAGTTACCCAACGCTTTGTGAGGCCTACGTACCCAACCGTGCAAGACTATTGGGCTATCACCCTATTTTCTTGTATATGGCTCGGAAGCCATCCTACCCGCTAACATCATGTGGCAATCACCATCCGTTGAACAATACGATGAAGAACTGGCAACAGAAACAAGGCAAACAGATATAGACAGTCTAGAAGAAACAAGATGCAACACTAGTGCAATCTGCCAGATACCTTGACGGTTTAAGGCGTTACCACGACCGCAACGTCAAGGGAAGATCTTTCAACTCTGGCGATATGGTCCTTAAGCGTATCCAAGACACGTTAGGGTTGCATAAACTCAATTCACCATGGGAAGGTCCTTACATCGTATCAAAGGTTACAGGACCTGGATCTTACAGACTCCAAGAGCTTTTAGGAGAACAAGTACCAAACTCTTGGAATATAGAACATCTCTATCGCTATTACCCATAGCGGCATCCGAGTAATTGCTTCAAGGCAATAACTCATGATGACTACTCGGGCTAATTGCCCAACTACGGACTTCAAGATACCTCAGCTTCGACAAGAGTTATCAACTCAACAAGGATCACTGCCCTGGTACAAAATTTCCGTAAAGTATTTCTTTACTGAACCAAAGATACATCAGGTTACATACAAGTACAAGTACTCGGAATACACGAAGACTACAAGCAACTGCCTACTGGCGGGCTGCATTTAAGCCTCAGGCTTTTACTATATCACAAGGCCACTCAGATGTGCCGACTACAATGGGAAGGGCCCACACGCAAGGAAGCTGCGCAAAACGCAGCCATATCCAGGTCCTCTACCCAAGGCAATGCCAGGAACTCCAGCATTGCCACTACCTTGACAGCGGCAACGATGAATCCGGCACGACGCGCCTAGAGGGAACCAAGGCTGCTCTTCTGCTAGCCTTGCGGAGCCAATCCACTCTACGGCCACACCTCCACCTCTCAGAGAGCGGGATAAAGACCGCGTCACTCATCACCCATCACCCGCGAGTTCCAGCGCGTACTCCACTGGATCACGAGCTGCAAGATGAGGCGTGCGACGAAACCTCCTACGAGGATTCTTCTAGCATCGCGGCTATCCCTACGAGCGCAGGAGTCTGTGGAGGGAAGGTGGCCTCAATCTAGGAGGAATCTTCTAGCACTGGTGCACTCTTTGATGGCTCTTTACAATCAAACAAAAGCAACAGAAGGCAATCCATTGCCACTCAGAAACTTGGTTTGGTTCGCTCTCCAAATGGCTCTATTTATAGCCGAAAGATGCAACTACCACCTGCCCAAGAGTTTATATGTGCTCGTGATCAATGAGTCTGACGACTCCTGACTCTGCCCACGTGATGGTACTTATGCCACAAAGGACAAAAGAGTACAGTACACTCGTGCATCCACAAAGGACAAAGGTGTACAGTGCACCCGTGTCCCTCAAAAGAATACTCGACAGCATTACGACTACTCGACACTCGGAACTACTCCAAGCCAAGCGCGGCCTACGCTCACACCATTATCTCGGGGGCTTGGAATATTCTGACCTCCTGCTCAGGGGTTGGGTACACCCAACTCTAAGACTTAGAGTCAGGCGAGGCGGAGCTTCCACCCTCAAAGGGGTCGGGCGAACCCGACCCCAGGACATAGGGTCGGGCGAACCTGACCCCAGGACATAGAGTCGGGCGAGGCGGAGCTTCCACCCTCAAAGGAGTCGGGCGCACCCGACCCCAGGACTCAGGGTCGGGCGAAGCAGATAGGCTTAGTTGAGCCCAAGACTCAAGGTCGGGTGAGGCGGAGTTCCTCCCCAAAGGGTCGGGCTCAGCCGACCCCGAGACTTTGGGTCGGACAAGATAGAGTAAAATTACTCTTCGCAAGACAATCACCTCAAGCAATGGGCAAATATTCATTTGTCCAAAAGTATTGTTCAGATTACTCGACACAGATTCAAGAGTACATACAAAACTCGAGGCTCTTCTAGAGAGACAAACTCTGACATCTTCGACGCGATAGGCTCCGCCTCCTCGAGGTACTGTGCATATGCTTCTTCTATGCAGTTGCGAGCCACGCCGTCACCAGCTGCCGCCAAGTCTACCCTCGGGTAGTAGGACTTCACGACTGCAAGGACCTGTTTGCAAACAGCTTTGCAGAGTCCCGCCACTTCACTCAGGGCAGCCTTCAATCGCTCGACTAGTGATTGCGGCCCTGCGCCTTCTTCCACGGGGGCTATGGCGTTCACCAAGTCTTTAGCTGCTACAGTTAGCTCCTGGAATTCACCTCGAAGTCTTCCCATGGTCTGGGCATGATCTCTACACGCCACCATGGCCATGGCAAGCATCACACCATTCTGCATCTTCCGCTCCCGCTGATGCTCGCAAGCAGCCTGTGCTTCCGTCAGTGCGGCCTGAAGACGTTCAGCTTCATCCGCCACTCGATCGTGCACGTTTCTCCAGTCGAGAACTTGGCTCCTTGCAGCCATCTCTTGCTTTTTGAGCTCTACAAGATAAAACAAGTTCAACCACAGCCGACTACAATCGGACATACTCGGAGTATGCAAAGTACTTACCTTGATACTTCTTGTTCAGAGACTTGTAGCGGCTCTCCAATTTTTGCTGCAGGACTGCGTGATCCGTACGTTCCACAGCAAAAGACTTCACTCCAACCTCGTGAACCCTTAGAGCTTCTGTCAGTCGGGCACACTCCTGCTCTAGTTGATGACTTCGTTCCTGAAAAGGTCCGAGTATGCAATGGTGAGTTAAAAGCCTCACAACTACTCGGTCCATGTGACAACTCAAAAAAGGAAATCTACCTGGAAGCTCCGAAAAACATCGATGGCCTTCTGGAACTCCAAGTCAGATGGCAGGCTGATCACCGGTCTTTGAGTACTCTCTGCAAGATGAGGAGCTGTACCCAAAATGGCACCTACAACATTTATCATCAGTCAACTGCTTGCTACGACTAGAATTGACTACAATAATAAGACTACAGAAACATACCTGGAGCGGTCGCCTCTTTGGACTTTTCAACACCTACTACGACCAGCGATCCGTCGGTGGATGTCGATAAGGTAGCACTTCTCGAACCCGAT
This sequence comes from Setaria viridis, assembly GCF_005286985.2. Taxonomy (NCBI): domain Eukaryota; kingdom Viridiplantae; phylum Streptophyta; class Magnoliopsida; order Poales; family Poaceae; genus Setaria; species Setaria viridis. The sequence goes on along the minus strand of NC_048270.2, from coordinate 16,662,128 downwards.
GTAGCGGCGGAAACCTCCACCGAACGGATGACGTCTTGAAGCATCGACATAGTGGCTCCAAGACGACCGGCATCAACTTCGGGTACCTCCTCACCAATTAAATCCTCCAAAGGAGCAGATAATGTAGTTGGGGAATCCGACTCTACCCCTGTCTCCACAGGGATAGTTTCCTCTGCATCCCTACATCAAGAAAAGTCATTATACGACTTCAAGACAACTTAAAGATATACACCGGCTAAGAAAGCTCACCGAGTCGAGCGTGGCGGAAATCACACATGTTTCTTCTCAACAACAGGCGGTCGAGTAGTTGGCGCCGTAGGAACAGCCGCCGGTGCTGTTTTCTCGCCAAGACCTATAAAGCAAAAGTCAAGCCTACAATTCAACTCAGACAAATGAAACTCGCTGGGGCAGAACACTTACCACTGGCGATCACACTGGATAGCAAAGAACCAGTAGCGAGTACTGGCAACACTTCCTTTGCAACACCCGCTGATCCAGCGGGCAACCCCAGGACCGCCTGGTCAGTGACGGGCAGCATGGCAGTCGACGGAGCCGGTGCCTATAGCTCGGGGGCTACTCCAACTTCTGTTGATGGCACCTTCTCTGGCACCATACCAACAGATACATTACCGACGACCAGGTCGGTTACGACTACTTCTCCAAAAGCAGCCTCATCATCACCAAGGGCCGTGTCGACAGCCTTTATGAACAAAACGAATCAGCCATAACAATAGCAAGTTCAAAATTATCAGCTACAGATAAGTTCATGACTACACACCTTTGTGCCCCGAGACTTCTCAGGGGTTGAAGCAGACTTAGCCGCAGACATCTTGCGGACTATGCACTTCTTGGTAGGAGGAGAGGGTTCGTCCTCTGACTCCTCAGCAACAGTTTCTGATTCTTCTTCCAACTGCGCCAAGTAGCCAGCAAGAACTCGAGACTACAAAAAACAAGTCGATATTAACAACAAATATCACACAAGTGAAACAGTACAAGTCAAGTGCAAAGACATACCACTTTTGGCTCATACCAAGCGTCATACTGACGAAGAGCCGCAGGGATTACTGGTACTCCCTGATAGTTCCTGAAGAACTTGGCCAGCAGCGCCTCTACATCATCATCGGATATATCTTCATCAGACATATGCGATGGATCCTTAAGACCCGTGTACTCACTTCCCGAGTGAGCACGTTGTTGAAGCGGCTGAACTCTTCTTTTCAGAAAGCTGGCCGCCACGTTGATTCCAGTCAGACCAAGTGCCTTCAACTCGGTAATCTGCTGCATCATGTGGTCGAGCTCGGGGGTATCTTCGCGTTCGCTCACCCAGTTTTCTGCGTGCTTGGGAGCATGACCAGTCACCACAGGCAAGCGAGGATTGTGGTTCCCAATGTAGAACCACCTTTTCTTCCACTCCCTATGGGAGTCAGTCAAGTTGTACTCAATGTATGCGCCCGAGTTCCTGAGTTGGAACCCGACGCCTCCAAAGACTTCTATTCTATGGACACATGGCTGTGGATTACAGTGGAACAGTTTCCTAAACAACTCAAGACTTGGAGGAACTCCCAAATACACTTCGCAGAGGTGTACAAATATCGACATATGCAGTACACCATTGGGGTTCAAATGCACGAGTTGAAGCTTATAATAGTTGAGAATACCTCTGAAGAAGTTGGAGGTGGGCACTGCCAACCCCCTCTCCACAAAATGCACAAGCATCACGGTCTCACCTGGATGTTCCTCAAATTGCCACGCATTTGGAAATGCGGGGCACCACTCAAGAATCTCTTTCGGCTGCAGAAGCTTCGCATCGACTAGTGCTTGCACGGCTTCCTCCTTCATCACTGAATGTTGCCACGTTGCTCCAGGCGGCGGCGGCGCAATCTGGTTCATCGGCCCTACCTTCGGCGCCGGCAGCACCAGCTCTTTCCCCTTCTTGGACTTCGCCTTGCCCGTCGCCGGAGCCTTGCCCTGGATCTTCTCAAGTTTCTTGCCCATCTTCTTGGTGCGCATTCGACGGACTCAACCTCAAGCTAGAATGGCACTCTCACTCGAATCTCTCTCAAGGGGCAGCAATGGCGGCGGCGGCACTGGCGGTGGCACAAATGTGGAGCAGGAGGACGGAGGAGGCAGATAATCAGATCTGATTACCGTGCGGCGTAAAAATAACCGAAAGGGGGCCTTCCAGTTTTATCTCCGCCAGCTCCGGTTTCCACGCGTCGATTGCGCAACGGACAGATTAATTGCAGATTAATCACCTTAAACACTCAACGGCTACTCTTTTCAACGGACTGCTGACCACTTCCACGACAGAGATCGCCTAAGTGCTCGGGGGCTGCGGGTACCGTACCGGTTGGTCATTTTTTTCTTTTTCAAAGACTGCCGAGGGTAAAACAGACAAAAGAATGGTTTGACCCTAAGCCTGACTCTTCGACTCAACCTAAGGCTCGGGGGTTACTCCATATGGAGTGCGATTGACATCGCACTACCATATAAAATCTTTGAATAGAAGCAACTCAAAGGAACAAAAAGAGTACCTTCCAGCCATGCGACACTACTCGAGCAGTTCGGTCTGCAAACTCTACGACTAGCTACTCGGATAGTGACCGCAGTGCCCAAGACTGTGGCGCACGACTACAAAGGACTCGGGGGCTTGTCAGGCATACACCCCAGGCCCACGAGTAGACCTTGGACGGCCCACTAAGAGGTGTACTCGGACATGATCAGAACAAGGGATAGGCGTATCCCGCTCGAACTAGTCAAGTATGTTTATGGAAAACTACTCAGGCCTTACCAAGTAGAATTCTGTAATAGTACCCGACTAGGACTCAGACTTGTAACCCTGCCCTCCCGTGTATATAAGGGCGGGCAGCGACCCCCTCAACAACAACTCCAGTTCATCAAATACAAACCAACACACAAGACGTAGGGTATTACGCGATCTAGCAGCCCGAACCTGTCTAAATCGTGTTCCTTGCATCACCATTGATTCCTTGATTCTCGACGATCCTTACCGCACAAAAGACCTCCTAGGGTACCCCGTAGGCAGGTTGCCGGTCTAAAACACCGACAACTACTTCTCGTGTTGGTTCAGTCCTAGCACATGTCTCCACATGTGCCCATATTATTAGTTTAACATCTCCATGTCCATGACTCGTGAAACATAGTCATCAACTAATACATGTGCTAGTCTAATATTTATGTGTGTCCTCACATGAACTCCGACTAGGGACAACTTTAGAATAACCATACAAGTAAAGAGTTCCACATACAATTCACATAATTGCAAATCAATTCAAGTAGCCTTTAATGGATATTCAAGGAACACAATATAAATCATGGATACAAATGGAATATCATCATCTCTATGATTGCCTCTAGGGCATACCTCCAACACTGCCAGATGGCAACGCGGAATCGACTGCTGATGCTAGAGCCATCCTCGATATGCTCAATCCAACAAACTCTCCATTCTATGGGATTATCTCGGGCAACGCGGTTGTATCCCTCGGACAGGTGGTTTTGCTAGTTACCTTTGGGACCAAATAAACACTACCGGACAGAATATAGCCGGTTTGAGGTAGCAGACTATGAAACATCGTACCACGCCATCCTCGGAAGACTAGCATTGGCCAGATTCATCACCATCCCGCACTACGTGTACTTAGTACTCAAGATGCCCGGACCCAGGGGAGTACTCTCCCTACGTGAAGACTTGAACAGGTCGTATTGCTGCGACACAGAAGCCGTGGAGCTAGTAGAAACTATCCAAGTACCAAACTTAATGATCCAAGTCTTCGTCACATCCAATAAGCTGTCCCCATCAGAGCTCGACATTCCAGAAAAGAAATTGGGGGCAACAAAGATCAACTCGGCAAGTGAAGTAGACATCAAAGCCATTGACCTTGAGACTGGTGATAGCTCCAGAACAGCCCTGATTGGCACAAGGCTGGATCCTAAATAGGAAAGCGTGCTCGTCAGCTCTTCACGTGGAAACCAGCGGACATGCCAGGGGTGCCCAGGGAGTTGATTGAGCACTCACTCGACGTGAATCAAAAAACTACACCAAAAAGGCAATGCCTACGACGATTCGCCTAAGACAAAAGGGAAGCCATCAAGAAAGAGCTAGCCAAACTACTCGCGGCGGGCTTCATAAAAGAAGTCTATCATCTAGAGTGGCTCGCTAATCCCCTCTTGGTGCAAAAGAAAAACAACAATAAGAGGAGGATGTGTGTCGACTACACAGACCTCAACAACCACTATCCAAAGGATCGCTTCAGGCTCCCTAGGATTGATCAAGTCATCGACTACACAGCTGGATGCGCCCTCCTCTATTTTGTCAATTGCTACTCAGGGTATCACCAGATAGCTGTCAAGGAGGAAGACCAGATAAAGAACGCATTCATCACCCCATATGGAGTTTTTTGCTACACAATAATGTCTTTCAGGTTGAAAAATGCAAGCACTACTTACCAACGGGCAATCCAGGAGTGCTTCAAAAAGTAGATACACCACAACATGGAGGCATACATGAACAACATGGTCGTAAAGACCAGAAATCCTGACTACCTAATTGCAGATCTAGAGGAAACTTTTGCAAGTTTGCGAGAGTTCTGGTGGAAGCTTAACCCGACAAAGTGTGTCTTTGGCGTGCCCTCCAGAAACTACTCGAGTTCATCATTAGTCACCGAGGCATTGAAGCTAACCTCGAGAAGATCTCTGCCATCACCAACATGCATGCCCCATCTAGCTTCAAGGATATCCAGAAGCTGATTGGATGCATGGCGGCTCCCAACAAATTCATCTCAAGGCTTGGAGAACCTACCCAACTTCAAACTACTCAAGCAGCAAGACAAGTTTTAGTGGACCGAGGAGGTAGAACAAGCCCTACAACAATTAAAGGATTTCCTATCAAAGCCACCGGTCCTCACGGCGCTAAACCCGAACGAAGACTTGCTGCTCTACATCATCGAAACTAATCATGTTGTCAGCACAACGATTGTGGTTGAAAGACTGGAACTAGGCCATGTATTCAAAGTATAGAGGCCCGTCTACTTTTTAAGAGAGGTGCTGTCAGATTCCAGGACTAGATATCCACCGGTCTAGAAGCTGTTGTACGTGATACTGCTCACCTCACGCAACTTACGACATTACTTCTAGGAGCACAAGATCTCTATTGTCCCGACTTCCCCCTAGGAGAAATTCTCCACAATCGCGATGCAATAGGAAGAATAACTAAGTGAGTAGGTAGAACTTGAAGCATTGTCCCTAGAATTCAAATTAAGGACTACAATCAAGTCCTAGGCCCTAGTCGATTTCATGGCATAGTAGCCAGAGAATCAACTACCAATGCCGGCAGAGCGTCCGAAGCACTAGGTCATGTATTTTGATGGATCACTAGAGCTCAAGGGCGCTGGTGCAAGCATACTCTTGATATCTCCCAAGGGTGAACAACTCAAGTACGTCCTGCAAATCTTCTGGGAAGTGTCCAACAATGAAGCTGAATATGAGGTGCTTCTGCATGGGCTCTGCTTGGCAGTCTTGCTAGGAATAAAGCGATTGCTGATCTACGGTGACTCACTGGTGGTGATCAATCAAGTCAACAATAAGTGGGACCTCCATAAGGAAAACATGGATGCGTATTGCCTAGAAGTACGCACGCTAGAGAACAAATTCTCTAGTTTGGAGTTCCACCATATAGTTTGTGACAACAACGTTGCCGCAGACGTCCTATCCAATCTTGGAACTACTCATGCTCAAGTTCCCGCGGGGGGTTTCATCCATGAGCTACACAAGCCATCCATAACGGAGTTGACACCATCAAGAACCACTAATCGAGGTCCTACCACACCAGATCGGTGTCAGAGTTACGGATCCAGCAGTCTACCTAGGGGTTAACCAAGTGGTTGATTTGTAGGTGAGGGTGGTTGCAAGACCAAGAACTCGAAGGTGATCATGAGAGCATGAAAAAGATACAAGGGATTTTAGACAGGTTCGGGCCTCTAAAGAGTAACACCCTACGTCCTGTATGTGTGGATTGTATTGCTTGGTATGAGAATCGATGTCCTGGGAGGGGCCCTTGGCCACCTTATTTAGGTTGACGACCAAGAGTTACAAGTCGGTTTGGATCTAATCTACTCGGTCTTTACAAGGAAGGTATTCTAAGTCGGATTACAATACATGTCCCGCAATATCCGAGTAGATTTGACAGTCTAGTTGCCTTGTTGTGCACTCCAAGTAACTTCGTATCCCTAGCCCGCATGCCCTGGTCAGGCGGGCCCACTTTTTAGGTCCGGCCAACATCCTGGTTAGTAGGGACCTATGGGTCCGCATATCCCTCAAGCCCCTAAGCAATGTGTAGGCGAACAGGAACTTGAGGTCATCACAGTGAAGCTTGAATTTAGGTTGGCTAAGGCTGTGACAACGTCAAGGTAACGGAGAGGCTGCACAGTGCTCACAAAACAAAGAAAAATTCGAGCGTGCGCAGAGCCAACGTGCGGAGCGAAGACGAGTGCCAAGTTGATGGAGGTTGGGCATCCAACAAGTTGAAGAGAAGGTTACGGAGGGCGTCATGAGATGCACTCCGTATGAGTAGCCCCCGAGCATTGGAGTGATTAGCATAACCGGTCCGATGGTCAAAGAAGAAAAAGCTTGTCTTTTGAAGCAGCTCTCTATGTCTGGGCACAGCTGCGGGGGCATGCCGACCAAAACTTCGTGCCCAAATCTCTTGGAGAGGCAATGATAGGTAAATGACAAAATGTCCTTCTTCATGAGAGTGCTGCTGCATTAGTAGAGCAACACGGGGATACTATTTCGCCGTGGCAGCTGCACAGGGATTCTGCACCGTCATAGCATCTGTACGGGGATTCTTTTTAGCTGGAGCAGGCGCATGGGGGTACTGTCTACCAATACTTTTCAAGATAATGCTGGGTGCCACGTGAGTACTATGGAGTCATGTTGATGTGGAGGGGCTCTGCTATGCATATTCACATGCTTCCGATGGCAGCTTGGAGGGTATCCGGCGCTCTGGCTATAAATAGGCCTGCTCTTCCTCTTGGGGGGTCATGGCTCAAGTTATAGTGCTTGTTGGCTTGAAGCTTGTAGTGTTTGATAGGAGTAGCGTTCACCAATGTTCCTGATGCTAGAAGAATTCTCATGAAGAATGCGGGTGCTCCTTTCCTCCACAGCTTCTGCGATCCAGTCGGGGGGTAACGATGCTAGAAGAATCCTTGTGATAAGGCTGTATCATGAACCCTCCCAACTTTGTCCAGGACCCTGACTGAAGGGATACGAGGTAGGCTATGCTAGCACAAAAATAAAATTTTCTACCGCGTAAAATAGGAAAACTGTCATATATGGATCATGGGATTACCACTAGACGCACAGATGCGGAAGTTGATGAAGCGCGTTCGGGTAGTGTAGTCGATCACACGTCACCACAGTGTAGTTGAACACATCCACGTCTAGCAGCTCCTCAGCAACTTGTCCACGTGCAGTGGCATCCTCTTCGCGCGCCGGCTCATCAAGCTCTCGTGCGGTGGCTCATCCAAGTGCTGTAGATGCAACACCTCTAAGGTATCCACACGTGCGGGGAGGAAGCGTTGCAAGCTGGACTACTAGGTTCACGGGTGCAACAAGGCGAGGCCGGGGGGGAGGGGGCGCAGCTGAGGTTCGGTAAAAAGGGGTAAAACCCTAAGCGGCCCCCACCCCTCAATATATAGGGATCCCTGACGGGCCTCAAGGTCCAAGGCCTATTAGTACTCCCGAACCTGGTCCAATTCGGATCATATCCTCATTGGGCTTCTAGCCCCTTAAGTGTGCGACCCTATAGGTTCATATACGCATAGACATGGCGCGAGTACTCCTACTCGGCCAATAGTTAGTAGTGGCCTCTAGCAAGACGTGCCAACTCCTATGTGCACACAAAGATCATATCAGACGAACCATCACAACATCATGTACATGCTATTCCCTTTGCCTCACGATATTTGGTCTAGATTCAAGCCGACCTCTCTTTCTCGATCTTGTGATTCAAAATCCCTCTCTAGGTTAACTCTTAACCTCTCATGCATTTTTGGATCCGATCACTCGAGGGCCCCAGAGATATCTCTCTCAAGTAGAGAGGGGCGAATTCCATCTTGACTAACCATACCTCACAGCATGCTTCTTGACAAACCTGAAAGCTACCTTTATAACTACCTAGTTAGGGTGCAGTGTTTGATAGCCCCTAAGTAAGTCGATCCACATCCTGAGTACATGCAACAATCTCAGGTCTAAGGACAAAGCATACATGTTGTGTAAAGAGAGAACTATGTAACTCACGTTGGATCAATCGTAGCACATGTCTCTACACGTGCCCATATTATTAGTTTGACATCTCCATGTCCATGACTTGTGAAACATAGTCATTAACTAATACATGTGCTAGTCTAATATTCATGTGTGTCCTCACATGAACTCCGACTAGGGACAACTTTTAGAATAACCATACAAGTAAAGAGTTTCACACACAATTCACATAATTGCAAATCAATTCAAGTAGTCTTTAATGGATATTCAAGGAACACAATATAAATCATGGATTCAATGGGATATCATCATCTCTATGATTGCCTCTACGGCATACCTCCAACACCGGCAAGGAAGCTTGAGCGCAGCTTTCTTGTATCGCACTTTTTTCTTCTTCTGCATTGTAGCTTCTTATCCTAGGATGTCGTCTATCCTGGAGCTGTTCACACATTCTTTGTGTCATGTTTCTTGCATTCATGAGGTCGTGGAGGCGTGCTCTTTTTGAGATTGGAATGTTTGTTCCTTGGTTTGTGATCTGGTCGCGCTGCGGAGGCTGGCTGAGTAGGATTTGGCACCCAGCCCCCAAGGGTGAGGGCTGGCAAAGGCTGCGAAGGCGTGCTGAGTAGAGTTAGGCACCCAGTCCCTCAGGGTGAGGACTGGTGAGGCCGTGGAGGCACGCGGAGTAAAATTTGGCACCCAGCCACTGACGTTGAGAACTAGCAAGGGCCGGAGGTGCACCGAGTAAAAATTGGGTGTTTTTCTCTAAGGACAGGGGATGATAAGGCCATAGAGGCGCTCTGTGTAAATCTCAGCAAAAATCCCAAAAAATCCATTAGGTGCACACCATGTTAATGGAAGGGTCCGTAGATTGCGCCCCGCATGCCTGCACAGTGCTAATGGTAGGGTCCGTGATTTCTGTCCGTGATTGATGTCGTTATCTCCTTTAAAAGCGCAAGGGTCACGGAGCCGTTGCCATTTGCATCTTCAACCTTTCGTAGTGCCGCCACTTAGAGCTCACTGAGTGCTCTGCCTTCACCTTCGCAAACCCTAGGTTGCGCCACTGCATTCCCACACACGTCGCCGCCACCGCCTGAGCTGGTGTGCCACCGCCGCCTGAGCCACTGCACCAGTTTATGCGCAACAAAACCCTAGTGCTTTTTAGATCCACATCGCGAGCTCGTAGAGTAATGGTGCAGTGCCATGCTCCGAGTCCTTCCTCGGTGTGGATGAAGAGCGTCATGACGCACGAGTAGATCCAAGCCCTCATTGACCACGGGCTCCTCGGCCCACAGGAACTACTCAAGTGGCGGGCCACCGCGAGCCAGGAGTTTCCATCCGAGGATATGGAGCCAGTGGTGGTCTTCTCCCTATTCTTCGAGTACGTGTTCGGGATCTCGACCGGAGATTTCTTCTACAGTCTCCTTCATTACTACAAGATCAAGTTGGTACATCTCAATCCTAACTCGATCTTAGACATTGTTGTTTTTATTCATTTGTGCGAGGCATATTTAGACATCCCCCCCACTTCAATATGTGGTGGTATCTGTATCAACTTAAGCCTGTGAATACCAAGGGTAGGAAGGATAGGGTCATAGGTGGGGTTGGGTTCTCTCTACGCCCCAAGAGGATGCGCGAATATTTTGACCTTCAATTGAAGGAATCCCACAAGGGGTGGCATGCCAAGTGGTTTTTGATAGCCAATCAGAAGCCCGAGTTGCCACCATGCATTGGATTTGGTCCTGTGTCCGTGTCCGAGTGGCAGGAGGCGCCGACCCCGGCGGAGCAGGTTCAAGTGAACGAGTTGTTGGCGAGGATCGCCAACCTCAAGGTGCGAGGATTGACACCTGCAGCGATTGGGATAATCTTGTGCCAGAGGGCCACCCAGCCGATCAAGCACTGAGCACATCCATCATTCAAGTACTCGGGGGTTAATGATCCAACTCGGGAGGTTGCTAAAGATGTGCCCATTGAAGAGATTCTTCGTCGGTTGTTCGGGTTGTTCAAGGGCGAGGTCCACAACATGGGTGCCCCTAAAGTGTTTTCTCTAAGAAATTCGTTGCCTACCTCGGTGAGTTTGCATTCTTTTTTGCTTAGATGTAATGCACTCCTGATTTGCAATCTTTTTTATTTGTTGTCATTTTCTGATTTAGAGTGATCCCTGTATATATTTCTGCCCTTCGCTGTTGCGTGGCGGGACTCAGGTGACGCTGCCCAAGGTCACACTGGTTGATGTGCCAGTTGCGTCGCCGCCTAGCCTTGCATTTGAGTCGAATTCATCTTTAGGACCCATTGTCAGCGGAGCTGGCGAGGACCAAGGTGCACGTCGGGAGGCCCGACAGGCTACGTGCAAGCGGCCCCTTTCCAAGTCATCTGAGATAGTCAGGAAGAGGAAAAAGTTGGTCGGCTGGAAGAAAACTGTGTCGACTACCACTGCTGCTTCCGGGTCGGGTGGTGAGGTGAGGAACGACATGTCGAGCCCAGCTGTGTAGGAGAAGGAGCAGGAGCTTGGTGGAACCACCACGGCTAACGCGGCGTGCCTCAAAGAGGCACTGAAGGAGAAGATGCGGGTCAGCTTTGGTGGCGATACTCCTGATCCGCCACGAGAATTGCGCCCAAAATTATGCTTTAGGAAGAAGAGCACTCTGTAATGTTGCCATCTCTTGTCATTTCTGGACTTGTTGCAGTGGTCTGACTTTGTGCTTGGGTTTTCAGCTGTAATGATAATGCAGGTCAGGGTTGTGTCGGCCACATAGGTCAGGACTGGCAGGAGTGGCCAGACTGAAGAAGCTGCACCAAGTCTTGTGTCACAACAAGGTGAGGTCAGCGCTAATGCCACCGATGATAGCATGGCTCGCCCCGGGATTACAAGGGAGTCGGGGTAGGGGGAGGCCGTAGTTGAAGATACGGCCGGTGGTGAAGGCGTTGACGTCGGGTTCCTAGACCGAGGCGACATTGAGGTTGAGGATGCAGCCCCTTAGGGTGAGGAGGACGTCGAGGTCGGCAAAGCAGCTGGGGATGAGGGAGACGTCAAGACTGATGATGAGGTCCAGGGGGACATTGAGGTCGAGGACGCGACCTAGGAGGAAGACGTTGGGGCTAATGCTCATCAGGGTGGAGCTGATGATCCCCATGACTGCTTCTACTCTGATGAAGAGCTTACTATGGACATCGAGGAGGATAGGCTAGCTATTCGTAACCTGCGAAGCATGGGCTCCAAGATCTCCCACTTGTTAACTGTAAGTGTGCTTTCCAATTCTATGGGTCTTCATATTTGAAATTCAGCATGGTTGCAAAGCTTTGATAGTTTGATCTTGATCAGGGTCTGGCGGGTCATGCTAATGAGAGGATGGAAAAAGTCCCCTGCCAAGTGCTGGCACACAAGGGCAGCGCATTTTGAGGCCGAGTTCGAGAAGGCCAAGGGAGATTTCCAGAAGCTGCAAGCTCACCAGGATGTTGAGAGGGTGGCACATTATGTGCTTATGAAAGGTACAGCGTGCCGACCTCATTTGATATACTTGCTTTTGCGATTTTGATGCTGATGGAATCTTCTTTTGGTTCTGTAGACTCCATGGCACAAATGGCTAGGCTGTAGTGAAGCCTTAAGAAAAATGAGGACACTAAAGCACGCCTTGAGGCTAGCTTTGTTGCAAAGAAGGGAATCATCAGCTCGGAGCTGGAAGGTGAACTTTGCCAACCTATGAGGTCACACATTTTTTTTCTTTGATGTTTTTGTACTAATGCAGTCTTGGTCGGCTAAGAAGATTCCAAGAGGAGGGAGGCAAGGCTACAGCAGGATCTCAAGGAGTGTGAAGATGCCAATGCATGCCTCCAAGGCCAACACGACATAGTAGTCAATCATGAGTATGCGGTATCCCAGAAGCTGGACTATGAAGCCAATGCATGCAGGGACCTCGAGCGCTACATAGAGGACACTGTTAGTAATCTCTAGAATGACCAAAATGTTATTGCAAGGTTGAAATTAGAGCTGGAGGAACTTTGAAAGTCTGCCAGGTATGTGATGGATATGATTAAGGCAGACACCGACCCAGCCAGACCTACACCTCTTCTTGATCGCCTCGAAGCTGCACTGGGCCTTCTGAAGAAGCTGCTGAAGGATACCGCCATCGAGTGTCTTAAGAACACCTTTGCACTGTTGGTTTCGCACTTCCCGACCACTCCCTTCGAGCGAGTCACGAGTGGTATTGCTGTCGACTTTGAAGAAGATAAAATTCCAGAGGTGGTTGAGCAGTACCATGATACGGTGGAGTCGATTGTAAATGATCTTGACCAGTAGGAAGAAACATTGAGATGTATTAAACTATATTTTGTGCCATGTTGAATGAAATGCATCTTTTTTATGTTTTGATGAAAGAAAAGTTCCGTCCCTCCCTTGGCGTATACGACAGGATAACGTGTAGCTAAGGCTTGTAGCTGCTAAGCGCCTAGCCTCGCCTGACCAGCGTCTTGCTGAGAGCAGATCTCGAGCATGTAGGAGGGTGAACACAAGGTTGTCTAGGTTTCGCTAGCTAGGATGCCGACCACATGTGTTAGTCGTATAGCCTTAAGAGGTGGTGGAAAAAAGGTATGACCTAGAGGTTGGTGAGGAGAAGCCCCCAAGTTTGAGAGTAAACAAGCTGCTGAATAGTTTGGGCAGCCCCCGGGCGTCTAGCGTAGCTCGGGAAAGAAAAAGCAGTAAGGCAGTAGGGTATGCAAAAAAGGAACCACAGAGGTATTTATTTATTCAACATAAAAAGGGAAACAGAGTACATAGCTGTATATTATAAGGGTAGAATCGACGTAGATGCTCGATGTTCCATGGGTTGGAGACGTCGGATCCATTCTCCCATTGTAGTCGGTAAGTGCCTGGTTGGATCACCTCTTTGACAATGAAGGGCCCCTCCCAGGGGGCGGCCAATTTGTGCATGTCTTTGGTGGACTGTACTCGCGAAGCACCAAGTCACCAACATTGAGGGAACATTCCTTGACGTTGTGATCATGGTAGCGTCGTATCTGCTGCTCGTGGTGTGCTTGTTGGAGGACAGCTGCTACCCGATGTTCTTCGAGACTATCAATATCAACTTGCCGACTTCTTTCAGCCTCACCCTCCTCATAGTATTGAATGCGCGGGGTGCCAAATGCTACATCAGATGGCAAGATTGTTGGAGGTATGCCCTAGAGGCAATCATAGAGATGATGATATTCCATTGTATCCATGTTATATATTGTGTTCCTTGAATATCCATTAAAGGTTACTTGAATTGATTTGCAATTATGTGAATTGTGTGTGAAACTGTTTACTTATATGGTTATTGCAAAAGTTGTCCCTAGTCGTAGTTCATGTGAGGACACACATGAATCGTAGACTAGCACATGTATTAGTTGATGACTATGTTTCACAAGTCATTGACACGGAGATGTCAAACTAATAATATGGGCACGTGTAGAGACATGTGCTAGGAGCAACCCAATGCGAGTTACATAGTTCTCTCTTTACACAATGTGTACGCTTTGTCCTTAGACTTGAGACTGTCGCATGTACTCAAGATGTGGATCGACTTACTTAGGGGCTATCAAACGCTGCACCGTAACTGGGTAGTTATAAAGGTAGCTTTCAGGTTTGTCAAGAAGCATGCTGTGAGGCATGGGCAGTCAAGATGGAATTTGCTCCTCTCTATTTGAGAGAGATATCTCTGGGCCCCTCGAGTGATCGAATCCGAAAATGCTTGAAAGATGGAGTTTCGGGCCATTTTCGTTGAAATTATATTTTTCCAAATTCGGCTTGAAAGATGGAGTTTTGGGCCTTTTAAGTTTTGAACGTTAGAATGCCTAACTCTGTTTTGTAGGATTTTGTGATCGGTATGGCCCCTGGATATGTGATGCATATGTGTAACTGATTCGTGACCTGCGTGTCATGCATACGGCAATATGGCTGGAGCCATATGTATTGTCACCTTAATGTATTTAATGGCTTCCGTGCCAATCTGTGATGATCCGAGCAACTATGTAATCTTCTTTACTAGCTATTAGATGTAATAGCGTGTACTAGTTCTTGGAGGACTCATTGCTGGAAGGATGGTGCACATGGATCATGGAGATGGAGATCATCATGGTGAACAGGTTCTATGGAGAGATGAAGATTGCCAATAGAAATTAGGCCATACTATGTCACAACTGTGTGCATGCTATTCTATTTTGTTTTACTCTTACATGCTGTGATGTTGAAAGTAGAACGATCCCTCAAAAATTTTAAGTTAGTATGCCCTCCCAACTAAAACTTGCACCGTCCCATGTCTTGTACAATTGGTGGTGGGTCTATGAAATTAGGGTGCCACTAGTTTTCCTTGACTAGACGGATTTGTATCGGATACTTACACGCATAAGGGTTGGTTTGCTTAACAAGGTCATCTTAACGGTTAAGGACCTTGGGGCATAAAGGTTGGGCGCCAAGATATGGAGATGTCACCTAACAACAGGAGTCATATGAGATATGATTAGCAAGAAGTTTGCTTATGAATCTACCTTGCCTACTAACGGTGATGCTAAAGCTCACTAGTAGACTTGTTAGTTGTGGATCCTGAATCACTAAGTATCAATAGAGGGATATTGATTTTAGTGGTAGTAGATTCTATTAAATAGTTTAATATGATTTGCTTTGTCATGGTTACGTTTGTCTTAGTATTTTGCATTATTATTTTGTTGTAGATGGCACCTAGCAACACCACACCATTTTCTTGGCGTTCGGTCCTTGAGAAGGACAAGTTGAATGGAACAAACTACTCGGATTGGATCCATAACTTGAGAATTGTTCTCAAGGCTGAGAAAAAGGAAGATGTTCTGGACACCCCATTACCAGAAAAACCTGCTGATGATGCACCTGCTACTGTTAAGAATGCTTACAAGAAAGCATGTGATGCTAGCCTCGAAGTAAGCTTCCTTATGCTTGCTTGCATGGAACCCGAGCTGCAGATGTAGTTCAAAACAAACCATGAGGCACATGATATGATCATGGCGTATCTACAACTTACGCACCTGTGCGTCGAGTAGTAATCCCGTGATCTATAATGGCAGTTTTTTCTTGGTTTACGTGGTAGAAATTTTTTATTTTGCACTAGCGTAGCCTACCTTGTATCCCAACAAAGATAACTTCTGAGGTGTATACCATGAAGAAGGGAGTATAGCCGGTAGGCAGACTTTTCTGAATTCTCAGACCCCAGATGGCGTGGGAGAGCTCACGCAACCATTTGGTAGCGTACTAGGATGCATCATCAAAGATGCGTGACTTGAGGGACTGGAGGACCATCCCATTAGCATGCTCTACTTGGCCGTTGCAGCGTGGGTGCACTACTGAAGAGTAGCATATGTCGATGAGGTTATCTTGGCAAAAATCCCAAAACTCGGCGCCTGTGAATTGCGTGCCAAGTTCGGTTATGATTCTGTTAGGCACTCCAAAACGGTGCATAATTTCTTCCACAAATTGGGCTGCTTTAGCTGACTCAATGCTAGTGATGGGCTTCACCTCGATCCATTTTGTAAATTTATCAACCGCCACAAAAATGTGTGTATAGCCACATGGGGCAGTTTTGAAGGGTCCGACCATGTCCAGCCCCCAACATGCAAAGGGCCATGATGGAGGGATGGTGCGCAGCGCCTTAGCTGGAAGATGCTGCTGCTTGGAGAAAAATTGACACCCCTTGCAATGCTTGACTAGCTCCTTTGCATCAGCTACTGTTGTGGGCTAGTAAAAACCAGAGCGGAAAGCTTTGCCGACCAAAGTGCCCGAGGTAGCATGGCTGCCGCATGTCCCCGAGTGGATTTCGTGCAATAGTTCGATGCCTTCGCTGCGTAGAATGCATTTCATCAATATGCCTATAGATGCAACTTTTCTATAGGGCACTTTTCCGATGACAACATAATTTGCATTGCGCCGAGCTAATTTTTCGTGCTCTATTTTGTCTTCTGGCGCCATTTGGTCGGTGATCAAGGCTATGAACAGGGTGCACCAATCTTCTTCTGCCTCGATCATCATGACTTCAACAAGTTTTAGGTTGGCCAAAGCCTGAGTACTAGCGTCACTAGCCTGGTCAGGATCCAGGATGTCGATGGAGGGTTTCCGGAGATTTTGAACGAATACACCGGCTGGAACCTATGCCAACCTTGGACAGGATGTTGGCAGCCACGTTATGGTCCCTGGGGACGTGATGGAACTCGAGGCTGTCGAAGTGATTTTCGAGGTTGCGGATTTGTGCGCAGTATGCATCCATAGAGTCCTTGGTGCAGTCCCAATTCTTGTTGACCTGCTCTATGACAACTTTCGAATCGCCATAAGCAAGTATACACTTGATTCTAAGGGAAACAGCTATGCGAAGTCTGTGGATGAGAGCTTCATACTCGATGCCATTGTTGGTAGCCTTGTAGTGGATCTGGAGCACGTACTTGAGCTGTTCGCCTTTGGGAGATATGAAGATCACTCCTGCACTGGCTCCTTCGAGGTTAAGGGTGCCAAAAAAGTACATGACCCATGGCTCTGACCTCTCTGGGGAGGGCGTCTTTTGGATTTCCGTCCACTCTACCACGAAGTCGGCCAAAATTTTTTAACTTGATCGCAGGCAAAACTCGAGGTCAAACTCACCAAGTTCCACAGACCACTTGACAACTCCGCTGTTGACATCCCTATTATGCAGGATTTCGCCAATGCAGAACGAGGAGACCACACAGATTTTGTGTGCATGGAAGTAATGACGTAGCTTTCTTGAAGATATTAACACTGTGTAGAGTAGTTCTTGCACTTGGGTGTAGCGGATCTTGGAGTCGCTGAGGACTTCGCTGATGTAATATATTGGTTGCTACACTGCATAGTTGTGGCCAGGTTCTTGATGCTCTACGACTAGCACTTTGTTGACCACATGCATTGTGGCTGAGATGTGGAGGTAAAGTGTGTCCTAGTTGGCTGGGGTCGTCATGACTGGAGGTGTAGTGATGAAAGTCTTGAGCTCTTCAAGTGCCTTGCTGGCCTCATTATCCCATAGGAATTTATCTGCCTTTTTGAGGAGCTTGAAGAAGGGCAGACTTTTTTCTCCAAGTTTGTTGATGAAGCGGCTTAGGGTCACCATTATTCTAGTAAGCTTCATGACATATTTCTTATTGGATGGCTTCGCCATGTTTCTGATTGCATCTACTTTGACGGGGTTGGCCTCGATGCCACGCTGGCTAACCATGAAGCTAGACGGGACACCGAAGACACACTTGCCGGGGTTAAGTTTCCAGCGGCAAGCCCGGAGGCTGTTGAAGGTCTGCTCAAGCTCGGCTATGAAGCTTTCCTCATCTTTGGTCTTGATGACCACATCGTCGACATAAGCTTCAATGTTTCTATGAAGCTGGGTTGCGAGGCAGCCCTGGATAGCCTTCTAGTAGGTGGCGCCAGAGTTTTTCAACCCGAAGGTCATGGTGTTATTGCAGTATATACCAAAGGGCGTTATGAACGCCATCTTGTCTTGGTCGACCGGGTTGAGGGCAATCTGGTGATAGCCCGAGTAGCAGTCGAGGAGGTAGAGCAAGATGCTCCTTGCAGTAGAGTCTACGACTTGGTCCATACGTGTAAGAGGGAAGGGGTCCTTAGGGTAGTGCTTGTTCAGGTCAGTATAATCAATGCACATTCTCCATTAACTGGTTTTATTTCTTACAAGGACTAGGTTTGCTAACTAGTCAGGATGCTTACATTCATGGATGAATCCAGCAGCTACAAGTTTATTCAATTATGCCCTAATGGCCTCCTTGCGATCTTGGGTGAAGCGACGTAGTTTCTGCTTGACCGGCCATGCAGTCTTGCTCAAGTCCAAGAAGTGCTCAGCCAGCTCCTTGGGGACACCGAGCATATCTGATGGCTTCCCTGCGAATATGTCCGAGTTGTCCCTCAGGAAACTGGTGAGCACGAGTTGCTATTTCTCCGAGAGGTCAGTCCCGATTAGAGTCATCTTGGTCGAGTCTTCAAGGTTGAGGCAAATCTTCTTGACCCTAGGGTCAGGCTGCAGTGTTGTGGAGGTCGGCTCCTTCTCAGGAATCATTAGCTGATCCGCACTTATGCTCTGGTCCTCGTCAACCATGGCACTGGTCTTAGCTGATAGCTCAAGGGCTTCTGCAAGTTGGACTGCCTCAGTGTCACATTTGTATGAAGTCTCCATATCACCGTAGACGGAAAGGACTCCGTTTGGGGCTAGCATCTTGAGGACAAGATAGGTATGGTGGGGGATTGCCATGAACCTTGCCAGCATTGGTCTACCAAATATAGCATGATAGGAGGTTTTGAAGTTGGCAACCTCAAATGTGAGGTACTCTGTGCGGTAATTGGCCTGTATGCCAAAAGTGACCGGCAAAACAACTCAGCCGATGGGATAGGATCCTTTACTAGGGACAATGCCGTAGAAAGGTTCTTCGCAAGGTTGGAGCCACTTGAAATCAAAGCCCATGCGTTTCAATGTCTCACTGAAAATGATGTTGAGGCCATTGCCGCCGACAATCAGCACCTTTGGGAGTAGGGCCCAATCTATGGTCGGACAAACCACCAACGGGTAGGACCCAGGATCTAGGATGTGGACCCAATGATCTTGCCTAGAGAAGGTTATGGTCTGCTCGGACCAGCGCAGATACTGGACTTGCTGTATTGAGATGAAGTGGACATCTCACTGACATAGCTTATGCTAGTGATTGCTGCAAAAAGCAATGCAGCCACCTACGATGATGTTGACTTGGCTTTCAGGCCATTGGAAATCTCCATTTTGGTCCGTGTTGGGCTGCTAGGCATCTTGCTGCAGCTGGTTGCAGCGCTCTTCTCTGTTGCCGCGGTCATCGCGTCTGCTGTTGTGGTCATCATGTTCATCATCATGGCGGTAGTCACGATTGTCTTGGCGATGGTCACCATCACAACCATGGTAGTCATGCTTGTTGTTTTCCCGATGGTAGTCATTGCGGTGAGGTCGTTTATATTCCACTGGGGTGCCGAGCTCTTTTTTCAAAGCCATGCAGTCTCGCAAAGTATGACGTGCATCCTTGTGGAAAGGGCATGGGCCACTAAGGGTTCCATTGAATTCTTCCCGGTTGAGAGTGCTCTGCCAGGTCGGATCACCTTTAGCAGCATAGACCTCTGTTGCCCTTTTTCGGAATCGATGATTCAGATGTGCTCGAGGTTCGTTGTTGGTTGGCTGGTTGTAATCGTTAGCTTGGCGGTGTCTCTGGAATTGAACTTTTGATGCTTTCTTGAGGTCAGCTTGAGTGTTCACAACATTCATCATCTGTCCAACCGTCTTTGGTTTTGCCTCATGCAGCTTCTCAAACATCTTTTGGTTCATCAAGCCAGAGTGAAAATACCAAATGATATCTCGATCATCAATGCTAGCCAGCCTGTTGCAGTTCTCGAAGAAGCGATTGGCGTATTCTCGAAGTGGCTCGCCTACTATCTGGCGGACCTGGCCAAGTTTCTCCCTGTTGCCAGGTCGGCTGTAGGTGGCCTAATAATTCTGAGTGAAAGCTCTAGCAAGCTGACCCCAACTGTCGATGCTATTTGGAGGAAGATTCTCTAGCCACAAAAGCGAAGCGGGTCCCATCACCACTGGGAAATAGGTGGCCATCTGGTCGTAGGTGCCATTGGCGGCTCTCACAGCTGTACTGTATGTCTTGAGCCATATTGTGGGGTTGGAGCAACCGTCATATTTTTCATTGATGGCCGGCTTGAATATGGGTGGCCAAACAACAGCCTTGAGGTGAGGTGTGAAAGTAGAAAAGCCATCTATTGCCATGTCATCATCATAATCATCGTCATGGTAATACTAGTCGAGAGGAAATCATCCGCCATGGTTGCGTCTAGGTGGGTAGTAGGCATCTTCATAATCATACTCATGCCTGGGTGGGTTGTATGCGTCTTCGTAATTGTGCTCATGCCTGGGCGGGTTGTACGCATCTTCGTCATGGTAATCACATCTGGGTGGATCACGGGTGCATCTAGGAGCACCATATCCGTGGTTGTAGTCGGCGTGGCGGCACATCTCATCTTCCTGACGACGCCTGTCATCATGCGCTGCGTCGCGGTTGGGTACAGGAGCGCCATAGTCGCGATCGTTTTCGGCACGGCGACGAATCTCATACTCGTCGCACTCATTGTGGAGATTGTTTAGGTTGGCGTGTATGTCATGGTTCTAATGGAGTTCACGTAGCTCATCATGAAGATCACATCCTAGTCGGCCTTGGTCTCCATCATTGCCTCTCCCGCCACGCAGTCGGTTGTCGTTGTTGTCTTGCTAGTGAACGGTGTTGACAGGCGGATTGGCATTGTTGGCTGCTGGATTGCCTGGCGGGTTGACATTGTTGATGGCTGGCGGATTGGGAGGTTGGACAGCATTTTGCTCCACTTCTTCTTAACAAATTGGGTCTAGCCGACCACCCACACGGTCACCTCTACGGCGATTGGACCTGCTGTGCCTAGACCGGCTCCGAGAGTGTCTAGAGGATGTGGACCGAGAATGTTGGTCGTTGAATTGCGCTTCGATTTGAGCATTGGCGACTTGAAGTCATGCTTTGGCTTGTCAGACCTCATCTGAGTCTGGAAGATTCTCTAGCTTGGCAACAGCGACCCCCAGGTTGGCCTGGGGTGTAGTGAAAACGTTGTGCCCTGCCTGCTCGAGGTCGACGAGTAGAATCCGGGCATGCGCAGCGTGCCTGCGTCGTTCCCGAGCACCCCCTTGGTTGGTGTTTTCACACTCATTATATAGATATGGGCACTGATCTGTAACAACCCTAGCTAAATTAACCTTGCTCAAGCTTGAATAGGATGATTAGACACTAATTTAGCATGAAAGGTCCAAATTGCCCTTTTAAAGCATAATTTGGGGTCAATTTTAAAACATGAAATTTTATATAGGAACTTGAATTTTTGTCAATCTAAGAGTTGTAGAAATTTACAAACCCAACAACTTTTCTTATTTGCACTTTGGCTAATTTAGCTGCTGGAAACCATGCTAGTAGAGTACTTTAGCTGCTGATACTTCAAATTTTGAACCTTATCTTAGGGTAGATCTTTTACAAAAGTTTTAGAGTAAAACTTTGAAGAATAAATTTGTCAATATGAGTCTGAACTAAATCACACTAGAACATGCTCAAATCCTAGGCTAGAGTCAGCAAGAAATTCATAAACAGCACAAACTGCTCTAAGTCTGAAACCGTGAAATTTTTTCAAATTGGCAGCTTGATTTCTCACAAAATTTAAACTGAACTCGAGCTGGACCCTTTAGAAACGTTTGAGTACTATGAGTCTACTACAATTTCACTTATTTGACCTGGGCCCAAAACTTGACAGAACCATTTCAATTTTTGATCCAAAGTCAGCCAAAACACTGAACTCGGCCCAAACCTGAAAATCAGCAAAGTCTGAGTTTTTGACGTTCCCGAGATTTTGGAGTTCATATAACTTCAAATAGAGTACAGTTTTAAACCAAAGTCCTTTCTAGGATTTGAAGCTTGACCTCAGGACTACAAACTCTAGTTTGGGATTTTCATGAGTTTGGATTTGAAATTTTGCAAAAGATTCGTTAAAATCTCGCCCCCTCACCTGGCCATGTGCGCGTGGATCACTGGATCGCGCCCAGCATGTCGCCGCCCGCCCCATGACACCGCCGCATCGGCGAGGCCCTGATGTCCTATCACCGGTGTTGAGGTGACCTTACGCCTCGCCCGTTTGCCCAATCGCCCGACGAGTGCACCTTATCCCCTGGCGCGCTATCTCCTTCCCCCTACCCGCGCCCGCGCACACGCCACCGCACTCCGCCACGATGTCACCGCTCATCGGCCAACGCCTTCCACCCGTGGCCAAGACAACAACAATTCATGCCCCAGCTTCGCCAATCCCTGCGCCCAGCAAAGCAGCTCCTCACGCTTGCTATCGTGCTTGCCCAATCGCTTGGAGATTCCCTCCTTGGGACTCCGCTCCACCCGGCCAACCATGGCCGCTGGCTAATGGCTCACCTGGTTGATGCCCCTCCACTCACTTCCAGCCATGACTCTCGCAAGCATTGGCTCCGCCTCACTCCTCCGCGCACACCTGTGGCCTTAAGAGGCTTCATTGATCCACCCGAGCCCCCCCCCCCGGCACTTGCCAAGCTTCGCACACGCCCACCACCTCGCACTTCACCGTCGACGACCCCCTTTGGCTTAGCTCCCTCACTCACCACCACCCCCAATCACCTCCGCACAACCTCCGAAGCTCCCAGCGCCGCCCGTTGCCACCGGAAGACCTCACCGGCGCCGGACCAGCCAAGTTCTCTGCTGCCACGGCCGCGTTTCGTCCCCACTCCCGTTCGTCGCCGGCGAGCCTCCATCACCACCCCAACCTTCACCGGAACCACTCACGGTGAGCCTGCACACACGCCCCGCCCCTTATTCCCTTCAATCGCACGCTAGGTCGCCGGAATCACGCATAGCCCATTGCTGGCCGCCATAGGGGCCTTTCTATGGAGCTTTAGTTCTCGTAGGGTCTGGAGTGAAAGAAACTGAGGGCCTATCTATGATAAATTGAAACCTCTAGGGGTCTACCTGTAAAACTGCCAATGTCTGTTTGATTTAAATTTAATCTAAATGAACTAAACTTTGGAAATGCATAACTTATCGTAGAAAAACTAGGGTGAAATCTAGGGTGAAATCTTACTTTTTACTTAGTAAATAGGAGAAGATAGAAAAATGTGAAACCACTTTTGTTGGATCACAAATGAAACATACTTGCTAGGAAAAATAATCGTCACTGTACGAAACTTGATGAAACAGGCTTAACTTTTTGTACAAGTTTAAATCATAGAAAAATATTGAAAATAGATGTCCTTCACCAAAAATTATGGAAAAATCACAGAAACCTCTGTCACACTAGTGTAACCTCCTATAAAAATATCAGAGCCAAACAATTACTGGACCTTGAGTTAAAAATAGATCCCTATAATCTGCCATAGGGTACTGTTTTAATTTTAATTAATTTTCTAGAAGTTCAATGCATCCCAAAATTTTACAGTAGCTCACTAATTTGATTAGGAAGCCTCTGCAAAATGTTTATAACCATATATTATCAAAAGCTACCAGAAACATTTATGAAAGTTAAACCCGTAAAAGGAAATGAATAAAAACCACTAGGTAATAGTAAGGGTAAAATAGGAATTTTGGAAGAGGTACAAAAAAACATTCAGAAACAGGATAACTTTCCAAATGAACCTTGAGCAACCCTAGAGTGACCCCACCTCTCTTGTGAAGTCTAAGTTGTAAAATATTATATGTGTACACAATCACCATCAAATATACCCGAGGATTAAAACACGAAATTACTCATCTAGTGTATAAAGTTTAATGTTTGTCTAAGTGTAGTGGTCAATGCACTTAATATGTCTTTTTAACTTGAAATGCATCTTGCTCGCAAACTCATGAAACTTGAACATTGCATATGCATCTCGTGTATAAGCAAACCTACCTACGAGTTGACACCTGCTGCCGAGGAAGGATCTGCAGAGCTGCACCATGTCGAGGCCGAGCAGGACATCCCAGAAGCTGCCAGTGACTCTGTCACTAACATAGTTAAGGAAGGCAAGTCCTGGAGCATAACCCTGATTTCTAAAATTATGCACTACTTATGCTAGTTATTGTCGGTGTCAAGAATCACGGGTCGAGACTACCGGCTTAGTCAATTTGTTTTCTCTGCGCATTAGGCTCGGATGGTTGTACGGGAGGACACGAGGATTAGACTGGTTCGGGCAGGAATAGCCCTACGTCCAATGTGGGTGGCTGGTCACGTTACTCATACCAAGTTTGCAATAGGGGCTACAAATGGGCGAGAGAGGGAAGCTGGTTCCCATGTCTCTGTGGGTGTTTGCCGATGCTCAAAGTGCATTGAGCGCTATGGTTCTACGAGAGCTGTTGTGTGCGTTCGGTGTTGTTCCATTTTCTTAGCCCCTCCCTTCCCTCGGGCCCCTGGTCCCCTTTTATAGTGTAAGGAGGACACAGGGGTTACAAAAATGAGTCGGGAGTAAGAAAGGTAAAAAGGTAAAAAGGTAAAACAAGAAAGGGGGAGGAGCTACTGGAGACGCCGTCCTCCTTTCTTGTCTCTGCGTCTTGTAGGTACTGCTACTGGGAAAGGGCAGTTGCCGTTGGGTCCCATCGATGATTTGGTGGTCGGCCACTGTAGCCGAGCACGCAAGCCACATATGGCGGCTGACCACTGTAGCCGCGCAAGTTGGTGGTGACGACCAGCCACTGTAACCGTGTAAGTGGCAGGAGGCAGCTGACCACTGTAGCCATATGTTCTAACAGAGCGGTGCGGTTGATGTGTACTTCTTGCCAGGCTGCGCAGGAAACCAGGTGGTTTGCCCTCCTTCATTTAGACAGTATGGGCGATGAGTGCCCTATGAGAAGTGTCGTAGAGGGATAAGATGGTTCAGCCGTAGCCCTGTATTGTCGTCGTAGCACGGTGCAGTCTGACATTCCAACAGGTCATGCTGAGGAATGCGGGCGCCTCTCCACACGTTAGAACCGTATCCTGGAGCGTGCGCGTCCTATCGGTTATGTTTTGGCAAGATCTGAGGGACCCACAAGACATGTGCCTCCGTTGATGGCCTGTACATGCCTTCGGGCGAGGCGGAGTCTTGCTTCGAGGGATCGGGCGTGTCCGACCCCTTCTGCCCGGGGTCGGGCAAGGCAGAATCTTGCTTCGAGGGGTCGGGCGCGTCCGACCCCTTGCGCCTGGGGTCGGGCGAGGCGGAATCTTGCTTTGAGGGGTCAGGTGCGTCCGACCCCTTGCGCCTGGGGTCAGGCGAGGCGGAGCAAGGTACCTCCAGAGTGTGTTTGGTCGGTGGAGATTACGGGTGCTGGGGGTGGGCCCTGGCCCTGACGACCGTTGATTAGGGAGCGTAAGGAGGTCATTAATATTTCTCCCCGACAGTTATGTTTGTGCATTAAGTTTATAGGAGTTGCTTGATACCTTAGTTGCATGATCCTAGGTACCTATGTGCTGAATACTAGTATGTTAAGTCATGTAGTTGCTATGCTAAATAGGGACACAGTAAAAGTCGAGTGATTTCCTGTCACTCATAAGCTATAGGAGTTGCCTGATTATTTTTGTTGCAACCATAAGGATTGACCGGTGGGGCTGGGCTATATGTTCTGTTTTGGTGGATGTTGGATTGTCCCGTCTGTCTAGTGGAAAACTGCTAAGGTCGAGATGTGTTAGAATAGTGGTCAAGTGTTTGAAAGAACTAATCTCATACCTAGTATGGGATGGGGAAGATTAGTACCTCATTGAACCGGTGTGGACCTTTACCCCACTCTCTCTGGACCTAGGTTCCCATGCGGCCGCATGTGGGTACAAGGGCAGCCACAGTACGGTGATGATCCGGGACCGGTGTGGCATTGTATTCCAAGGGAAGTGGGCTCCGGACAAATGCCGCGAATTGATGGGGACGGCTGATATATGTGAACCCGGCGTGGCAACATCATATATCGTGGGGTTAGGTTCACCTTGTAAGGTTAAGAAACTCGATTTGAAGTGTCTGCATCTCATAGTTTGAGACTACTTGACTGCGCTTCGGCACCCGAATGCACTATTGCCGGGTAGCGAAACTTGGGTGGATTTTTTCGCAACGAACGCATGCAATCTTCCTAAATATGCACTAGAACATGTTTGGGAGTATTTTTGGGCATTTAGTTCCGGCACGAAAAACAATGCAAAACGGGTGCATTTCGGCACCCGAATGCACTATTGCCGGGTAGCGAAACTCGGGTGGATTTTTTTGCAACGAACGCATGCAATCTTCCTAAATATGCACTAGAACATGTTTGGGAGTGTGTTTGGGCATTCGGTTCCGGCACGAAAAATGATGCAAAACGGGTGCATTTCGGCACCCGAATGCACTATTGCCGGGTAGCGAAGCTCGGGTGGATTTTTTCGCAACGAACGCATGCAATCTTCCTAAATATGCACTAGAACATGTTTGGGAGTGTTTTTGGGCATTCGGTTCCGGCACGAAAAATGATGCAAAACGGGTGCATTTCGGCACCCGAATGCACTATTGCTGGGCAGCGAAACTCGGGTGGATTTTTTCGCAACGAACGCATGCAATCTTCCTAAATATGCACTAGAACATGTTTGGGAGTGTTTTTGGGCATTCGGTTCCGGCCCGAAAAACGATGCAAAACGGGTGCATTTCGGCACCCGAATGTACTATTGCCGGGTAGCGAAACTCGGGTGGATTTTTTCGCAACGAACGCATGCAATCTTCCTAATTAGACCCTAGAACATGTTTGGGAGTGTTTTTGGGCATTCGGTTCCGGCACGAAAAACGATGCAAAACGGGTGCATTTCGGCACGCGAATGCACTATTGCCGGGTAGCGAAACTCGGGTGGATTTTTTCGCAACGAACGCATGCAATCTTTCTAAATATGCACTAGAACATGTTTGGGAGTATTTTTGGGCATTCGGTTCCGGCACGAAAAACGATGCAAAATGGGTGCATTTCGGCACCTGAATGCACTATTGCCGGGTAGCGAAACTCGGGTGGATTTTTTCGCAATGAACGCATGCAATCTTCCTAATTAGACCCTAGAACATGTTTGGGAGTGTTTTTGAGCATTCGGTTCCTATGACTGAGTAAGAAGTGGAACAAAGGATGATTATTTAATATTGATGCTTGAATTAAATTGTTTGATCACATGTTTGCTTAGGATAGGTGCTTACCTAGAATGGATAATCAACTAGAACCTGATGCTAAAACTTGAAAGTAAGGACCCACCTTAGATGCTTTTGGCAAAATAAACCTTGCTTGTGGCTATGTTTTCAGGTAGTGCTGATTTTGAGGAAATGGTTGCCAGTTTGACTTGCTAACCCAACTCCCTCCCGGTTGGACAGTCAAGTGGAAACCATCCTTAGACAGTGAGCATCGTGGGGATTGATATCATGGTCGGCTACGTCATGGTATTATGTATCGATGTTAGTTGCATCGTGACTTTTTCCACTGCTTAAACTCTGAAACAATTTTACCTTATGCACTTTTGAACTACGGTTGTGTAATAACTAAATTCAAATTTATGTATTAAGTACTGGAATGTTGTAATCTCTAGACTCGCCTTCGTGTGAGATGCTTTTCATTTCAATCCGAGACAAGTGGTTTATCGGGTATAACCCGACAGACTACCATTTTAACTTGATTAAAGTGTCGGTTCGCATGTGAGGCGAAGTTGAGTACACTTTAGCCGGGTTAATCTAGGTGGTTCTGCCACATGGTCACCTGTTGCATTTGCGTCAGCAGCAGGTTGCTGCTAGGTTCCGACTTGTTCATGTTGGTGTCGTTCAGCATGGTTGCGGTTTCTGGCGTTACAACCTTCCTCTTGAGACTCTGTCTTGCCAACGGAAGGTGGCTCATCAATGGAGACAACAAATGCTTCACAATTTGGTGTGGAAGAGTTGCTCTCATTGTCGCTTCCATAAGGGTTTTGCGTCAGGACGATGTAGGGCACCTAGAATTCACCACAATCTAGAGACTGGGCGGGTTCAGGTGGGTTTCCAGATTGGAACTGGAAAGCTTGGTCAAGTCTGGTGCAGTACTCGGAGGCCGAGTTCCATAGACCGAAGGGGATGCAGGACGGACCCTGCGCCGACCTGGATTCACGCAGCGCCACCTCAGACAGCTCTATGCACTCGGCGATAGTGCTGGATGTGATCTAACCCTACGATCAGGTTAGAGGGCATGGGTGGGCGGGAGCCGATAACCAGATCTGGAACCCTCTCAAAGAGGAAAAGTTCACCGACTTGCTGGGCAAGTGGCATGATGACCCTTGGGTGGAGAATCGATTCCGCCGGAGCAGATCCAATGGAAGTCGAGTTGGAGCTGGACGCTGAGTTGGCAAAAGTCACCGAGTCGATGGAGAAAGTGGTCGGAATAGAATCCGCTGGCATGGTCTTGAATTGAATCTAGACCAGGTTGTCGAGGAAGTCCTTCATGCTCTCAGGAAAACAACATCGGGATGGGATGCCATCGAGGTCACAAAAGTGGATCTCGCAACCTCCCCTACCCGGTGCACCAACTATCAGAGTTACAGATCCAACAGTCCACCTAGGCCCAAGTGGTTGATTTGTAGGTGAGGGTGGTTGCAAGACCAAAAACTCGAAAGTGATCACGAGAGCATGAAAAAGAGACAAGGGATTTTAGACAGGTTCGGGCCTCCAAAGAGGAACACCGTACGTCCTGTATGGATGGATTGTATTGCTTGGTATGAGAATTGATGTCCTCGAGGTGGAGCCCTTGGCCGCCTTATATAGGCTGACGGCCAAGAGTTACAAGTCGGTTTGGATCTAATCTACTCAGTCTTTACATGGAAGGTATTCTAAGTCAGATTACAATACACATCCCGTAATATCCGGGTAGATTTGGATAGTCTAGTTGCCTTCATGCACTCCAAGTTACCCATATCCCTCAATCGGGAGGTCATAATGATCCACGTAGATTGGAGAGTCCCCTTCATCGACTACATCAAGGAGCACAAGTTACCCTCAGACAAGACATAAGTAGAGCAAGCCCTACGATGCAGCAAGAACTATGTTCTAGTTGGAGACAAGCTTTACAGAAGAGGCACATCGTCAAGGATGCTCATGAAGTGCGTGTCATGGCAAGATGGCAAGGACATACTAGAAGGCATTTGCGATAACCACACATCCTCACGCACAATCATGGGTAAAGCTTTCAGATCAGGGTTCTATTGGCCTACAGCTCTTGCTGACACTGAGGAACTAGTCCGCCAATGCTGAGGATGCCAATTCTTCGCCAAGTAGTAGCACGTCCATACCCACAAGCTGATCACCATACCACCCTCCTGGGCCTTCGCATGCTAGGGGCTCAACATGTTGGCCTACTGCCCATGACGCCTGGAGGATTCAACTGAGTACTGGTGGCAATTGACAAGTTTACCAAGTGGATCGAGGTGAAGCCAGTAACATGCCCAAAGGCAGATAGAGTACTTGACTTCCTCGAGAAATTGTCCACCGCTACGGCTTCCCCAATCGCATTATCATAGACCTAGGCTCCAACTTCATCAATAACAAGTTCTGGGAATACTGCAAGAACAATGGGATCGATGTCCGGTATGTATTTGTCGCTCATCCGCAGGCCAATGGCCAGGTTGAGCGCCCCAATGGGATGGTACTTGAAGCTCTCAAGAAAAGGTTGCACGATATCTGAAACATGAAAGGAGGCAAGTGGCTCAAAGGGGTGTCCTCAGGAGGCTCTGTACCCAGCAATGCAAGCCTACAGGGCAATTGCCCTACTTCCTGGTCTACGGATCCGAAGCTTCCTTACCTCCCGATGTCATGTGGAAATCTCCAAGAGTCGAGCAGTACGAGGAAGGTGCAGCAGAAGAAACAAGGCATCTAGACTTAGACAACCTCGAACAAGCTCATTGTGCAGCACTCGTCCAGTCTACAAGGTACCTTGAAGGAATCTGCCGCTATCATGATTGCAAAAGCTCACCATGGGAGGGACTTTCGTCATCTCCAAGGTCACTAGACCTTGGTCGTATAGGCTCCAACATCTCTCTAGTGAAAACGTCAACAACTCGTCGAATATCGAGCATCTTTGTCGATTTTATCCTTAATTTAGATTTACATATTCATGTAAACTGACCATTGGCCATAGTTGTAGATTTACAATTCAATAAAGCAGTCATATCCTTGTCGTAATTTGACTACTTATTTCTGCTTTAGAAATAAGTACTCCTAATGAGCTGTCAGCTGCCTGGGAAAAATCACCCAATCATGGCTTGTAATAACAAGTTTGCAAAATTCTAATGAGCTATTCAGCTCCCTGGGCAAAACCTCCCAAATATGGCTTGTAATAACAAGTCTGAGTCATTCCACTCATTGGAAAAAATCGTCCAATCGCGGCATGCAAAGCAAGTCTGCAGTAAACTTCATGAGTTAGCTAACTCATTGGACACATCTGTCCTTCAGCCGCTTGCAAAAAAGAAGCCATTAGTACCTCAGGAGTTAACTAACTACTTGAGAGACTATCCACAAGACAAATCTGTCTAGTCGTGGCTTGTAATAACAAGTCTGCAGTTCCTTCCATCCGGCATTGGAGTCTATCAACTCATAATCCAAATATTGGCTGCAAGCTGTCACCCGCATCTGAATTCTAGTGCCCCCAACAAAAAGCGTGTGTTCCCTCGATGGTTGTGGCTTCACACAGAAAAATTCTAGAACAATTGAAAATGCGACCTAATGCCCAGGAAGGTTTCACATAAGTGCACGGAAATAGCAGTGTGGAAGATCCCATTGGGGTTCAGATGGACCAACTCCAACTTATAGAAATCTAGCAAGCCCTAGAAGAAATTAGAAGTTGACAATGTGAGACCCCGCTCAATGAAGTAGGAAAATATTTCTATCTCATTGGGATAGGTCTCTAATAGGCAGGCGTTGCCATAAGTAGATCTCCAGTTGACGAAGTTCTGATCTCGGAGCAACTTGGCCGCTACGAGTGCCTTGACTTCCTCCTCTTTCAGAGCTGACTGTTTCCAGGCACAGACGGGATTTGGCAGTACGGTCTGACTGGTCTTCCCGTACTTGGGCACCGACAACTATGGCTCTTTCTTCTTGTTGGACCTTTTCTTCTTCTCACCCTCGCCCGCTTTGGACGCAGCAGTCTTCCTTCCCATCTTTTGATGTCACGAGCATTTTCAGTCGCATACACTCGTGGGGCTGCTTGGTGGGGAGATGGTGGCGCAAGTGTTCGAAGATCAAACAATGGTGGTGGTGCTAGGGCTAAAGTGTGGAAGTTGGAATGGCAACTGGCAAAGGCATAACGGAAGGGATAACTTCCTCCATTTTTATCACAGTGGCGCAGTAACAACGGCGCTAATAAAGAGATTTTTTATTTAAAGGATCCCTAGAATTTTGGACACCTGATTGGCAGTTACCTTTATTTCAAAAGGAGATAAGATCTCCTTCCAGAGATGGTCATGTTGACCAAAGGTTGACCCTTATACCCACCAAACTAGTCGGCTAAAGGCTCTGGGGCTGCGTGCCACGTGTCCATCAACAAAAAGTTTTTTCTTCGGGTTTTAAGAAAAAAGTGATGCAAATTACAGATTGAACCTCAGCCTAGTTCTTCAATTCAACCAAGGCTCGGGGGATACTCCATATGGAGTGCGACTTTCATCGCACTACGACATAAAATTCAAGATTGAAGGATGTGAGACTGAGTTAAATGAGGCTTGAGCACATTCTAGCCGCATGGAAGTTTTTGGGTACCTTTGAAGATTCAACCAGATGAAGTACTCGAAGAGCACAAAAACTAGTCGGTGAAGTCTGCAAAAGTACTCGGAACTGCTGCATTTGACTAAAAAGTACTCGAGGGCTTGTCGTACAAACATCTATGGCTCCACCAGAAGGTTTGGACAATCCTAAATATGGGGCTAGACATCGAGACGCATCTAACATGGAGACCATAGCACAGGACGGCGTAGTCTACATGGAAAGATAGAAACTAGTCAAGGTTTAGGAAAATACTCGTTGTAATAAGAGTAGAACTCCTCTAGTCTTCTTGTAACCAACCGACCTGTAACCATGCCTGCAATAAATGGTGGGGCAGGGACCCCCTCCAA
This sequence comes from Setaria viridis, assembly GCF_005286985.2. Taxonomy (NCBI): domain Eukaryota; kingdom Viridiplantae; phylum Streptophyta; class Magnoliopsida; order Poales; family Poaceae; genus Setaria; species Setaria viridis. Next base: position 16,630,180 of record NC_048270.2, on the reverse strand, counting down.
AGCAATTAAATCCAATCAACACACTGGACGTAGAGTATTACGCAATCTAGCAGCCCGAACCTATCTAAATTGTGTGTCTGCGTTTACCTTCGAGTTTCTGATCTCGATGAGCCCCAATAACCGAAACACTACCTTGGGCACCCCCCCTCCCGGTAGGTTGCCGAGTTTAAACATTGACACCTGTCTCCCCTCTTTTATTTATAAATAACGGGGGAGGACTCGAAGGATGAGCGGGGAATTCAAAATTTCAGATCCCGCCTTTGTGCACGGTAGCGGGAGACGAAACTCTTTGGAAACCACCACAAGACATGGGTCACTGGCACGTTGGACCGCTTGGGACTCGAACCCAAGCGTCAATGACCTTACGTAGATGAGCAGTTCCAGAAGGTAGTCTAGGACAGTCCGTGGCATCATGGCATTGATGAGAACTCCACAAATTATCCTCCTTGGTAGAATTATATCTGCAGGATGATCCGACTATTGCATTACAAATGTACTTCAGTGCAACAAATTAATGTACCGTTTCACCTATTTAAATGATAGAACACTTAAATAATACATTAAAACTATGGTGGACCCTAGCGGCGACCTCCTAATCTCTACTTGACGTTCTTTAAAGCAAGCACGTGTATCCTCTTGATAACTTCGGGATGGTGGTGACACACGAACACAAAATCCTCTATGAGAATTCTGTCCGGCGAGATTAGTGCTATGAGAGACATGCACTTCTCCTTCAATTGGCTGCAGTTAGTCTCAAATTCTCATCGTAGAAATGTGGTCACAGTTTTCTCACACGCCATGTCCCACATATTTGACGCACAATGTAGCTTCAACCATTCGACGTAGTACATGTCGGCGAGTGAGAGTAACATAGGCTAGGCATTGACAGGGGTGTCCCCTAAATCAGCCTCCTCTGGGAGTGATCCATCGCAGGCGTATTTGATCAGCAGCAAGAAGCCAGCAGGGTTAGTGTCTTTAATTGAAACAGTTTGTAACTTGGACTCCACTCTGCTGCCATAGAGAAATGCCTCCATCACATGAGATAGTGCTGCCACATCAGTATTTCTTGCTCGAATCACCTGGCCGCCTATGTCGAAGACGACGTCCACAAGGGCTTGGGCTGCAATTGTTGTGCATATGCTTCTACCTACTAATGGAGGTGGAGCTTCCATGCAGTCATCCTCTAGTACTGTAACAATGCAGGATATGTTTATGCAACCAGAATGGTCCCACACAAGCTCAATCTCATGATGCCCCATGAGGCAGTTAAAGCCATATTCTAGATTCACATTCCTAAATTCAAGTTCCTTTAAATCTTGAACTCAAAACATATCATCATAATTCGTTGCGTCTCCAGCTACCGCATGGAACAAGACTTGTACCTACGTGCAAGCATTCATAGGGTTGACCATTGGAGCGTATATGTGAGCATGTGTATGCATAGCAACGAGACACCTACCTTTTGTGCATTGTTCATCAGAACGAGGATGAAGGAAATTCCTTTTAGTCCTACTAATGGGTACCACGGATCATGAAAACCCATTGGGTATCCACGTATCCTCCATATTAACGACCTCCAATCATGAATGTACTGGATTCCTTGTACCACCCAATAGTTCCTTCTGCTTTTGCTTCCGCGCTTGAGATTGAGAAGTCAACTTGTGATGCAAGGAACATGGTAGTGTGTAATGCCATAACTACAAATGACAAGGATCGATTCGTGAATACACTGCCTCTTATAGGTGTGAGTGTGTCATTCAGAAATGGCCATTCGTGAATGTCCATTACCAGTTCGTCCCTACAGTAGTGGTAATGAACACCCGTTACCAGTCTTGAATCGACATGTCCCTATAGTGGCAGTCATGAATGCCCATTCCCAGTCTTGATTCCCGCCCTTTGGTAGTATTTGGTCCGCCATATTCCGCCTAGGCCTAGTCGCATCGACTAGTTCACATTTTCCAGGCTCCATTGGCATGCGAGAATCATCTAGTGCGAATTCATGCCCTTGGCAGACCTTTTCAACCACACACCACAGATAAGTTTGACTAGTCATGACATCCTGCACTGTGCGTCTGACAACGTAAGGACTATCCGACCTTATCGATTTGTGCAACATGACAACAATTATTCTCTTTCTCCAGAAGAACGGTGGCAACTTCTTTCTTTCATTTAACTCACATTCAAAAGGGAACCTATGACTCATAATCTCACTTTAATTGTTTTGCATGAATGTCTTGTGTTGTATGCCGAACAGTCCAACAAAATGTACACATGCACACATCGGGCTTATCCCATGACACCCGTCGTGCAGACATGTAACCGATGTGCAAAATTGAAGATTCCTACCTACATTCGTGGTAGGCTTAGGCCTGAATATATTATGATCATCTCACATTTTTCATTTCAACTTTGACCTACTACACCGAGCTCGCGTGCCCGGCGTAGTGCTCAATAAATAGGCGGCGCCTTGACTCATCAGCTCACCGTCTGCATTGTTCTACGTGGGTCTGACCTTTTTGCCACATGGTCACAGGCAATGGACCATTTGTGACCTCTTTTTCCATGTGCATACGATTACCATTTCACCTGTGTGGCTGTGGGATACTAGGGCGAGGCATTGTGCTTTAGAAAAGTATTTGTGCCAGGATGGCCTATGTATGCTCGATACCTTTGTTAGAGTGTGTTGTTGAACTTGTACCGACAGTGGATCTATGCCTATGTATGTTGTGGCCTATGAATGTGATGTTGGTAATAAGAATGGTCATATTTATCTATGTTCTAACACAAATTGCTGCATTTGTTTTTGGTATGTTGTCATTGCCCAAGATATCTTTACCGAGGAAGAGGGAACGTCCGCTGCTACTTTTTGAATTGGCTGAATGAAAGCCGAATAAATAGGTCTTCTTGGTCTTACAATAGTTTTGTAAAGTTCGACAAGGGGGAAAGTCCGTTATTAGGCATTTGAACAGACCGGATGATAGTGCAAGCAATAGACCTTCTTGGTCTCACAACAGTTCTGCTAGGTTCAAGAAAGGGGAAAGTCCGTTATTTAGTTTCTGAAAAGATCAGATGAAATTGTTACCAATAATGATGCTACTTAATTAAAACCATCTTACTAACAAAAGAAAACCGCATCGTACTTGTCTCGCAGGAATGTCTTGTGTTGTATGCTGGATAGTCCAGCAAAATGTACACATGCACACATCAGGCTCATCCTGTGACACCCGTCGTGCACACATGCAACCGATGTGCAACATTGAAGATTCTGACCTAAATTCGTGGCAGGCTTAGGCATGAATATATTCTGAGCATCTCAAATTTTTCATTCCAACTTTGGCCTGCCACACCGAGCTCGCGTGCCCACCGTAGTGCTCAATAAATAGGCGGGTGCACAACGTTCTTGCAAGGCAACGCCTACACTCATCGGTTCACTGTCTTGCATTGTTCGATTGGAGGTACACGAGCTCATTTTCTTGTCTATCTCGTTTACTATATATGCATGGTATTGATATGGTCAGCATTGTAAGCGTATGGTGCCTTTGTTCTTCGTTTGCGTATGTAGTGGAGAATGGTCGGACATGGAAGATACGAAACATAGAACTTGGAGGAGTCGGAGAAGCGGGAGCAGCCTGCCCCCATGGCACCTCTGAAGGACTACGAGGTAGGCTACACTAGCGCAAAAACAAATTTTTTCTACCGCGTACACCAGGAATACTGCTGTTTATGGATCACGGGATTACCAATAGACGCGCAGATGTGGAAGTCGATGAAGCACGTCGGGGCAATTTAGTCGATCACACGTCGGGGTAGTGTAGTCGAATGCCTCTACACCAAGCGTGTAGCTCCTCGTGCAGCGGCTCGTCCAAGTGTTGCAGATGCAACACCTCCAAGGTATCCACACGTGCGGGGAGGAAGCACCGCAAACTAGACTGCTAGATTCGCGAGTACAACTAGGCGAGGGCGTGGAAGGTGCAGCGGCTGCTCGACCAAAAGCATTAACCCTAAGCCGCCCCCACCCCTGAATATATATAGGGGTCCCTGACGGGCCTCTGGGTCCAAGGCCCATTAGTACTCCTAAACCTGGTCCAATTCGGATCATATCCTCATTGGGCTTCCAGACCCTGATGTGTGCGACCCTATAGGTTCATATACATATAGACATGACGCGAGTACTCCTACTTGGCCAATAGTTGGTAGCGGCCTCTAGCAAGACATGCCAACTCCTATACGCACATGAAGATCATATCAGACGAACCATCACAACATCACATACGTGCTATTCGCTTTGCCTTACGATATTTGGTCTAGCTCCAAGCTGACCTCCCTTTCTCGATCCTGTGATTCAAAATCCCTTCCTAGGTTAACTCTTAACCTTACGCAGCACGGCCATGCATTTCTGGATCCGATCACTCGAGGGGTCCAGAGATATCTCTCTCAAGTAGACAGGGGCAAATTCCATCTTGACTGACCATGCCTCACAGCATGCTTCCTGATAAACCCGAAAGCTACCTTTATAACTACCCAGTTACAGAGTAGCATTTGATAGCCCCTAAGTAAGTCGATCCACATATTGAGTGCACCTGACAATCTCAGGTCTAAGGACAAAGCGTACACATTGTGTAAAGACAAAAATATGTAACTACGTCTCGTGTTGGGTCAGTCCTAGCACATGTCTCTACATGTGCCCACATTATTAGTTTGACGTCTCCATGTCCATGACTTGTGAAACATAGTCATCAACTAATACATGTACTAGTCTAATATTCATGTGTGTCCTCACATGAATTCCAACTAGGGACAACTTTAGAATAACCATACAAGTAAAAGAGTTTCACATACAATTCACATAACTACCTATCAATTCAAGTAGCCTTTAATGGATATACAAAGAACACAATATAAATCATGGATACAATGGAATATCATCATCTCTATGATTCCCACTAGGGCATATCTCCAACAACCTTAGCAGCAGCCAGCTTTGATGGCAGCTGCGCTTCAGCTGCTGGCAACGGCACCTCAATAGCACCCTGTCTGCATGGCACTTCCGATTCAGTCGTTGGCAACGGCACCTCAGGATCAGCTGAGCCTCATGGCACCAACTTTTCACTCGTAGCCCAGGTCTCCACCTTTGCTGCTGCCCGTTGAAATGCCACCTCCACGACTAGTCCACATCAAACTAGATGAATCGCATGAGCTAAAATGGTCTATGTTGGCTTGGCTTCGGCAATCCGGGCCCAACCATGTTCGTCTCCATGGTATGTGGGTCTTCCGTTTTGGCCAGATTGGTCATAGGTAATGGACTATTTGTGACATCATCTAATATCCATTTCACCTATGTGGCTGTGGGATACTGGGGTGAGGCATCATGCTTTAGAAGAGTATTTCCACCAAGATGGCTGTTTTGCTGAATTCCGTGCTGCAGCGGGTTTGCCATGAGCCCATGATGGTAGTAGTATGTCATCGGTGCACCACTTCTATGCCTATGTGTTGTTGTGCTTTGTTCATTAGAGTGTGTCATTGTACCAACAATGGTTGTATGCCTAAGTATCCTTCATTTCTTTGTTAGAGTGTGTCATTGTACTTATACCGACAGTGGATCTATGCCTATGTATGCATTTGTGTCATTTGTACTTGGAGTGTGTTGTTTGTAATAAAACCAATCATGTTTATCTATATTCTAAGAAACATTTGTTCTAAGGGGTGAAAATATGTTTCCCTGATTTCTATCAAACTAGATGATAGCGCAAGCAATATGCCTTCTTGCTCTGTTGCTCTATTTTTGAACTAACCGAATGAAGGGGGAAAGTCCATTGCTATAATTTTGAACTAACCGGATGAAAGTGTTAACAATAATAACAGTATCAACTAGATCTAGATCAAAAAGAGAAAACCTCATCACATTGGACGCAAGATCGAAGATAAAACCTCATCACAATGGGATCTACTTGGGATCTAGATCCAAGATCATAAAGGATTGTTACTACTACTACCACCAGTTACCACTAATCGAGGCACCGCTTCTAGGTCGATGGTGCATCCGATTCCGCCGCCCATGGAAGATAACGGACCTCCTTGGCCACCTCCCACAGATGAGGTCATCCCTCCATTGCCACCGCCCGCGGATGATGGCGCCACTCCATGGGCATTGGTCGAGGAGCATGATGGCGGTCCATGGCTGCCACTCGACGAGAATGGTAAAGATCGTCTACCGCCGACTGACGAGGATGGTTGCGGTCCCTTCCTGCCTCCTCGGGCCCCGTGCTTGGGGATGGTGGTGCCCCGACGAGTGATGGTGCTTCCGCACCCCTGACCACGGCCACCTCTGGCTTACCTAACCTGAAGGGAAATCATATTTACTTCCTGTGAACTTATTGGAATGATGAAGATGAGCAATATTGGATCTACCAGCAGGGACTAAGAAATGTGGCAGGCCTCCACCATGATCCTACGATCTGCATCACGCAGGTTCCTGGGAAATAGATTTAGTCGCGAGGAACATGGATGTTGCCTAGCTATTAGTAGATTAGTGATCTTTCATTTTATAAGACCTGCAACGCATTTGTATATATATTACTAATGTCTATATTATTAGTGTTCCTCAATTATGCAGCATATCTGAATTCTGAATGGTAAATATGCTAGAACCAAATTGAAAGTAGATTAAACCAAAGTGGCATAATCAGATGGCATGTCATAGCCATTCATCACTACAAAGTTCACAATAGCAACAAGCAGCAAACATTGCAACAGCAATAAGTTTCATAAGATGGCATGTTATAGCCATTCATCACAACAAAGTTCACAGCAGCAGCAAGCAGCAAACATCACAACCCCAACAAGTTTCATAAGATGGCATGCTATAGCCATTCATAATAATTTGGCCTAATGAGTGATATTATGCCATTAATCATCTCTGATGAGTTTTCTTCTATATTTGGCCTCAAGCATCGATTGCTTGATCCTTGTCACCACATTGGTGGCCTAGTCTAGGTGTCCCTTTGTTGAAGTTATGCCCTAGAGGCAATCATAGAGATGATGATATCTGATTGTATCCATGATTTGTATATTGTGTTCATTGAATTTCCATTAAAGGCTACTTGAATTGATCTGCAATTATGTGAATTGTATGTGGAACTCTTTACTTGTATGGTTATTCTAAAAGTTGTCCCTAGTCGGAGTTCATGTGTGGACACACATGAATATTAGACTAGTACATGTATTAGTTGATGACTATGTTTCACAAGTCATGGACATGGAGATGTCAAACTAATAATGTAGGCACATGTGGAGACATGTGCTAGGACTGACCCAACGCGAGAAGTAGTTCTCTCTTTACACAACATGTACGCTTTGTCCTTAGACCTAAGATTGTCGCATGTACTCAAGATGTGAATCGACTTACTTAGGGGCTATCAAACGCTACACCGTGACAGGGTAGTTAAAAAGGTAGCTTTCGGGTTTGTCAAGAAGCATGCTGTGAGTCATGGTCAATCAAGATGAAATTTACCCCTCTCTGATTGAGAGTGATATCTTTGGGCCCCTCGAGTGATCGGATCTGAGAATGCATGGCCATGCTACGTACGGTTAAGAGTTAACCTACAAAGGGATTCCGAATCACAGGATCAAGAAAGAGCGGTCGGCTTGAAGCTAGACCAAATATCGTGCGACAAAGGGAATAGCATGTACATAATATTGTGATGGTTCATCTGATATGATCTTCATGTGCGTATAGGAGTTGGCACGTCTTGCTAGAGGCCGCTACCGACTATTGGGCCGAGTAGGAGTACTCGGGCCATGTCTATACGTATTCGAACCCATAGGGTCACACACTTAAGGTGCTGGAAGCCCAATTCGGATATGATCCGAGTTGGATCAGGTTTAGAAGTACTAATGGGCTCAAACCTAGAGGCCCATCAGGAACCTCTATAAATAGAGGGGTGGGGTGCCCTAGGGTTTCATCCCTTTGGCCGAAACACATCTGCCACGCCTCCCACGCCCTCGCCCTGTTGCAACTCACGGACCTAGCAATCCGGCTTGCGATGCTTCCTCCCTACACATGTGGATACCTTGGAGGTGTTGCACCTACAGCACTTGGATGAGCCGCCGATGAGCCACGATGATCCGCCGACGAGCCACAACGAGCCAACGGCGAGCCGCAGCACGAGGACGATCTTTCTGCACGTGGACGAGCTGCTAAGGAGCTGCTCGACGTCGACGTGATCGACTACGCTGATCGACTTCGCTACCCCGACGTGATTCTACATCTTCCGCACCAGTGCGTCGAGTGGTAATTCCGTGATCCATATACGGCAGTTTTCCTGGTTTACGTGGTAGAAAAATTTTGTTTTGCGCTAGCGTAGCCTACCTCGTATCCCAACACCCTTCACCTTCTACAACTCAGTGGTAGTCTCTTGAAGCTCCATGCAAGCCTTTGTCTATTCCTCCTTCCACTTCCTTGCATCATAATCATTGTAAGGGTTTTCCATTTTTATCTACTTCAACACTGCATCGTTTCTCATTTTCTTCCTTGTGCTCATCAAGGAATTGGTTGCCTCCCCAAAGTATTGCTTCATCAAGTGCAGCTCATTGGTTGTGTCATTGGCCTCCTTCCTAGCAATTCTCCATGCCTCTTCCCACGACCTTGCTTCCTCTTCAGCTTTTTCCTTCCTCTTCATCAGATTCACCGGAAGTTTTTAAGTCCTAGCATCCCATTCAATATCTACCCACCTAAACGACACGGATTTCATCCCTTCATTCTATAGACACCGATTACATTCATACAATTCGACATTTAGAACACTAATAACATCAAAAGTAGAACCAAGGTTTATTAGAATTGAAACAAGTTATCATTTACCTCGCAACAGCATGCATACTGGTGCCTAGGGTGGTCAAATGTCCAATTATACCTCACATAGAAAGGCAATGCTTGCACTTGTTTTCAGAATCCACAACGATAACATCATGATCAGGCAACGGCGATCTGTAGCTATCAGTAACTCCAAGCACCTGTGGAAGCTAATAAAACACATGAACCTATCAAATTATAAACTAGATACATGATTTTTGCTGTGCACCTATGGGAGTTGATTTTCTGAGAGAAGTGATTTTGTGGCTGCAAGTGATTCTTTTGATTCTCTAGCATAAACTCTTAACTTCATAAACTATAGCCTATCAATTTCTAACACCAATCGGAATGAAAATCTAAGGGTACCACGAAATTAGAATCTAGTATCCTCAACCCAGATCCCCAAATTTAGAATCCCCTTCCCTAGGACAATAGGGGAAAGTAGCGGCACAAAACAGGGGACTAACCTGACCGAAGATCCTCCTCATCCTATCTTCACCGATGCTAGCTATAGTCTTTGCCACAGCCAACAGGAGTGTGGTGCCGGCGAGTCTCTTGCAGTAGTGTACGCTGTGTCGAGAAATGAGAAATATACCCCATACTTGGGCATGCAACTGGCATGTGGACCACACTTATTAGAACCAACATATATAAATTGTGTCCTTTCAAAAAAACATACATAGTTTATATCTCAGTGGTAGTGCTGTCTCCGCACTTTCAAGAGGTCAAAGGTTTGAGCCTTGCTATCGACACTATTTCCTCTTTATTTTTCATTCCTTTTTTCATCTCAGACTAACATAACTTACCAAAACTTCTGCCACCAACTCACCTAAATCTTACATGTGGGACCCCGTTGAAGTAAAGACTTCCCATTCGATCAGTAACAGGTTCAACCCACGGGAGGAGCACGATTTACTTTTTATTTTACAGCCATCTTTATCAACTTAAACTTACATGTGGGACCCTAGTTGGTTTATGACATTTTCGCGGACCTTATATCATCATAAAACCACCATTTAACAGGAAGTCACGATTTATTTTTGGCTACAGCGGCACATTTTATGATGTTCCGTTAATTTGTCACTAAATTTGCTCGGATGTCAAACTTTATGATGTTTTCATCTAGAAACATCATAGATCTATGATGAGAATAAATGTGTCATAAAATTTTCATCATAGATCAACACACTTGTAGTGCGACCTTGTCCCTTTTATTCTTAATATTGTCTTTTTTGTTCACGTGCACGTGGGGGCCCGAGCCGCTACGGGCACGCCTGGGCTTGGCCGGTCGATGTTGGAAGCTCGTAATCCCATCAGCAATTTGGGGTCAGCCATTGGATGAGAATGAGAGGTTGATGGCACAGCCCTTATTCATCAGGCAGGTCTTCCCGAGCCTCTTCCCGAAAAGCCTGACGACAAGGAGATCAGTGGCACCGCTGCGGGGGATGGAAGCTCCTCAATGGTGGGAGGCGGTCGTGGTGCTCCCACGGTGGTGGGTGAGAGTGGAACTCCCGCATCAGACCATTTGGCTCAGAAGCGAGGGGATGGAGACTTTAGCACGGAGTCCAGCTTGAAGCGCCCCCGAACCACTCCGCGCTCTGACGCGCGGGATGCATCGAGGTTGGGCTTGCTCATGCTCGGAGGCTGAGGGCCAGCAATCTCCAAGCATCCCCCGCTGCCCCCACCTGATAGGCCACCGACCACGGCGGGGGAGTTTGTTGCCACGACCCCATTCAGGGGGGCGGATTGGGAACAGAAGGTGACCTCGGCTACCCCGACTCATCAACACCGATGGCGGTGGGAGGCCGCGTCCTAGATCTTGGGGTCGTGGCGGACGGGTCGGAGGTGGCCCGGCGTGCAGCGCCTGTCGCTGCGCCCCCTGGGTCAGGGTTGACTGTAGCCTTGGTGATGTTGCGGTGCACGGAGCCGCTTCCCCTGCATCATTCCGGCAGGTGAGGGTTCCTAGCCTCTCTTCATCTTTGGTCTTTTTTGGGGCTGCAGGGGCTCCAGTCCTCACCCGCTGTTTGGCTCTCCAGGGGTTTCATTCTGGGGATGAGCGTTGCTCCCACCACATTGGGGTTCGTGAACCCTATCATCCGACTATCTCAATCAGTGGGAAGAGGCATGGACATGAGGATGCCAGCAGTGCCCATCGTCGCTTCAGGCATGGCCAACATGACGGAGCCAAAAGTCGAAAGCTCGGTGACCGCAGAGGCCCGAGCGGCGGGGCGGACAGCGACCGCGATGGTAGAAGTGGTGGACTTGGGCGACTCCTCGCCCTCAAAGGCAGCAGTGAATGACACCCATCTGCAGGAGATGACTAGGGAGCTTGAGGCACTTCGGGGCGCGTCGCAGCTCGAGACAACGCAGGGTCAGGTGGATGACCTGATTGCGGAGGCGCTCTACCAGGGTGCCCACACTGCTTTCACCTCGGTGACCATGCACTACAATGGTGTGAACTTCGCCACCGTTGGAAGTGTCTATGCGAGGGATCGCACCTTTGAGGAGCTGATGCAACTCGGGGAGATGGTGGCCCCTAGAGCAAAAGAACTGGTCGGGCAGATCTCGCCGGCTGTCATTCGATGCAAAACCCCTCGTGAAGCCCCTGCGGAGTAGATGCTTATATTTTTTTCCCCTTTCTCACATTAAGTCCAGAACTATGTAATGAACTTGAATGTTTTTTTATCGCGGATTTGTTTAGAATTTTAGTTCCTCTTTTGCATGTTGTTTTTGCCTTTGTCATTTTCTCCACACAACGAAGTCTGGGGACTGGCCCACGAAGGTCTTTGTTTTGCCCTAGTCGGCCGGGTGACGATGGTTGGGATTGTGAGAGGCGTACACAGGTGCGACCGAGGAATGCATATGTATGCAAGTAGACCCTGTAAGAATGTCATGTTGATTGCATTTGTGGGTCGTCGTGGCCTACTCGGCTAGGAAAGCCATTAGAAATTGCAAACTTAGCCGATCATGTTGTTCTTTTTTATTGCCGTGGTGCGAAATGTTTGTACAAACTTGAGAAAGGTCTAAAGGTAGAAGAGACGTAGCCACTCTATGTTCTAGGAGTTGGTGAGGACATTGCCATCCTTGTCCTTAAGGCGGTAAGCCCCCGGGCATAGGACCTCAGCTACGGTGTAGGGTCCCTCCCATGGTGGTGTGAGCTTGTTCCTTCCTTTGGTCGATTGGACCCTCCGGAGGACCAGGTCACCAACCTGAAAAGCATGGCCCCTCACACTTTTGCTATGGTAGTGTCGTAAGGCTTGCTGGTACTTGGCTGATCGGAGGAGCACCACGTCACGCGCCTCATCGAGCTGGTCGAGCACGTCCTGGCGAGCCTCTTCTGACCTTGCCTCATCATAAACCTTGATGCGGGGCACCCCGTAGTCAACGTTGGTTGGGAGGACAGCCTTAACGTCGTACACCACGGGCACCTCTCCGGCCCATTGTCCTACAAACTTCTTGAGCCTGTGGATCAATTTGGGGTGGTCCTTACGCTCCAGAGCACCGCGGGCACCTCTCCAGCCCATTGTCCTACAAACTTCTTGAGCCTGTCGAGGGCTTGAGGCCCTGCAGGACCATGTCATTGGCCCACTTGACCTACCCATTGGTGCGTGGGTGGGCCATGGAGGCCCAGTCAACCCGGATGTGGTAGTCATAGCAGAAGCATAGGAATTTTCTCCCCGTGAACTGCGTGTTGTTGTCAGTGATGATGGAGTTCGGGACCCTAAACCTATAGATGATGTTGAGGAAGAACTCAACTGCGGCTGCTAACTTGACCTTGGTAATGGGCTTTGCCTCGATCCATTTGGTGAATTTGTCCACTACCACGAGGAGGTGGGTGTAGCCCCAGACGCTCTTTTGAAGGGCCCGACTAGGTCAAGGCCCCACACTGCAAAGGGCCATGGGATCGGGATGGTCTGCAGCTCTTGAGCTGGCACATACATCTGTCATGCATAGTACTGGCACCCCTCAAAGGAGTGGATGATCTGCTAGGCGTCTACTGCCACCGTGGACCAGTAGAAACCTTGTCGGAATGCCTTGCCAACCAGCGACCTCAGGGCCGCATGGTGGCCACAGATGCCGGCGTGGATCTCCAGGAGCAGCTCCCGCCCCTGGTCGGCGGGAATACACTTTTGGAGGATGCCCGACAGGCTGCGCTTGTAGAGCTCATCCCCGAGGATCACAAAGGCCTTCGCACGTCTAGCGAGGAGGCACACCTCAGTGGCGTTAGTGGGAAGGGTGTCCCGTAGGAGGTGCTCAAGGAAAGGCGTGGTCCAGTTTGGCTCGAGCGTTGCGACCTCAAGGTCGGGAGTGCTCTGCTCGGCCCCCGCAGCTGGCCCTGTTGCTAGGTCAGGGTGGGCTGCATCAGGTGCAGGGTTGGGTGCCTTGGCGAGCTTGATTGATGACTCGTGGGAATTGTTGACGAAGACTCCTGGCGATGCATGCTCGCAGACCGCCTTGGTGTCCTTTGTGGGCTTGAAGACTCCCGAGGTTGAAACTTTGTTGGAGTCCGGGCGACCTCCTGCGTGATCTATTGGATCTTGAAGAACTCGAGGGAGCAAATGGTTTGCGTTGCTAACTCGCAGTTCTCTACGTCATAGAGAAGTGTGAACTCATGGTTGGCGCTAACCGTGATCACGCCGCAGGGCTTGGGAATCTTGAGCTTGAGGTATGTATAGTTCGGGATCACCATGAACTTCTCGTAGCCTGGTCTCCCAAATATCGCGTGGTAAGACCCCACGAAATCAACCACCTCAAATGTAAGGATCTCCGTGTGGAAGTTGGCCGAGGTGCCAAAGGTGACGGGCAGGTCAATCTGCCCTAGGGGGATCGCCTGCTTCTCTGGGATGACCCCATGGAAAGACGCCCCCTTTGGTCAGAGCTCCGACCTTGAGCAAGCGGAAGGTCATGATGATCAGGGCCACCATGAGGGGAAGCCTCCCTGGTGCCCCGATGTTGTCGAGGTGGTCGGTCCTGTTGAAGATGATAGCCATGTCTGACCACTTCAAGTAGGTCAGAACAACGGGGTCAGCACTTAATACCTGCCTAGCCGTGTTTTTTCTCTTACGAGTCCCATAGAAGTCCAAGCTGCCGAAGATCATGAGGCAATCCTGAGACTTGGGGAAGGTGTCCTCCTCCCCGGCGTTGACATCGACATCCGGGGGCTCTTTACCCTTGTGAAGGACTGAAAGGGCAACCAGAGGGGGGGTGAATGGGAGCCTCAAATATTTCTTCTAAAATCTTAGGCTTCTGTCCCAAATTTCAACCCCAAAACCGAAGCGAGCGGAAGACGAGAGATCCACGAGCCAACTGGGTGGCTGGGTGTCTATGGTGATGACCGATAACACAGTGGGACTCTCAGGAAACAACTGGAAGCAAACTCCAAAGCTCCGAAAAGCAAACTCCAAAGATCTGAGTCAAAACAGGACTCAAAATGCTCCTATCGGAACTTCCAACACCCTATCGGAAGTTCCGATACCTATCGAAAGTACCGGTAAACCCCCGACGGGAAGTCTCTGTCGTTTCAGCAATTTTCCCATTGGAATTTGCGACACAGTGTCGGAACAAAATTATGTCGGAACTTCTGACAGCGCAGAAATCAGCCTTCGTGAGGATAGAAGAAAAATCCAAAACTCGATCAAACGACCTCCAAAAATCATGAAATTTTAACCATAGTTTTCCAACAACATAGCAAACATGTTCCAAAAAGATCTCCTCAAAAAGATCAGCAAATCAAAGGGAATTAAATATCTTGTGAGGAATGCCGATTTTTCAACCCTAGAGCTTGAATCGTCCTGATCTATGAACTCGTGAGGAGTTCGATGAATTCCTTTGGTGGAAAGGCTTCCCTCACATTCTAGTTCATTTCCCAATGATCAGTTTGAGCCAAGACTCCTCATAAATCACGAATCAAACAAAAATGTGAGAAGGGAAAAATGGGAGAAACTAAGAACGCAAAGAACTCGAGCGAGAGTTGCACAAATCGTCATCCCCCAACACAAGGAGGACACGAGGAGGTTAGGGCCTCCATTCCCGCAACTAAAACTCAGTTCAATACAATGACTCGGTGCTCAAAACATCCGAGGACCTCTAGAGAGATAAACTAGAGAGAGAGAGTAGACTAATGAATTTCTAAAACCCTAGATAGATGAAGTGCTTAGAGAGGTACTAAAACATCCAGCCCCTCATCTCTATTCTGAGACTCCCCTAATGACTAAATTACCCCTCCAATTTAAAATTAAGACCGCGCAGGGGCATTTTGGTCCATCTATATGTTCGGTCAATCGGACGGCCACGCTTCCTGCACAGACTTGCTTCGCCTCGACGCAACCTCTGTGATTCCGCCACGTGCCTCCGTGTTCCTCCTCGGAACCTCCGCCCGGGTTTTGCGGCCCAAACCCGGAAACCATCCGCCTGTGGTTTTTTCGGCCCAAACCACCAAACCCGCTCCTCGACACGTGTCACCACCGTCCTCGACCGCCCGGCCACCAAGTCTTCTAGCGCCCTTGCTTGACTTGCATGTCCACCGTCTTGACTTGGTCAACACGGTCACTCCTCCATGTACACTTGCACTTGTCGATGTCCCCAAGTGTTAGCCACCGCGGCTGATCCTCCGATGCTCTGGTGCCTCAGTCCAAGTCTCACATCCATCCTTCACCGCTCCCAGTCCATCGGCACGGCCCGTCTCTACTTGACCTTCTCCTCGCCATTGATCACCGCCTCCGAGCTCCACACCTGCGCATCACAAACCAAGAGCACATCAATCCAACACAACATTGTCAATCACTCATCATCCAAGGGTGACCATCCATTTGTCCTCAATCTCCTCCTTGATGAGTGCATTGACAACACCCAACACAAATTCATAGTTTGATAAGAAAAGAAAAAAAACTCAAACTGCAAAGTCTCAACCCCCTAAGATAAAAGGCAAAGGCTCGACACGACTAAGATAAAAACATGTGATCCCTCAAGAAGAGGCAAAAAAATGGGCTCAACACCAATCACATGAAAATCAAAATCCGGCTACTCAAGAAGAGGTACAACAGCTCAACGCGACCGGCAAAAGAGCAAATGAGCACAACAGCATAAAAACTCCCTAAAATCAGGACTCCCCCTGAACAAGTGCATGAAAAAACTTCCCCCTCGACAAAAGAATGAGTTTGTGTGAAATCTCTACCCCTTGTTGGCAATGCAAGCATCAAGATAAGCATGAAAGTCGAAAATCATGACATAGAAATGCAGAAACGAACAAGCTTCTCAGATATACCATGAAATACTCTCAAAGGCTACAAGAGAGATAAGCTTGGAGTATTACAGGAAGCAACTGCATCGCCAGCAAGATGAAATCATGCTAGAGCAAGTATGAGAAGCAGTTTTAGCAATGTTGAAAAAGATCACCACATGAGCAAATACCTTGTTAAGAAATACCCAAGCAAGAATAACTAGGCCATTAAAAACTCATACAAGGAACAACCATTCTTGACAAAAGATCAGTGCAGACACCCACATACGCATCTCTTGTCATGTGAAGCTTTGTTGAAATCAAGTGCCTACTTCTTTTGGTAGACATCTTGTAACAACTAAGCAAGCCAAAATATAAACAATTAAGTATAAATACTTGGTGAATTTCTTGAATTTTTCTTTTCATGATTCACACAAGGTAAAGTACATGAAGTGCCTTTGCGGCACAAAGAAGCCATGCTTCTCCAAGGGGTGCATCATGGGCTAAACATCTGCAATGATACCTAGATCTTTGACCCGATTGTAAAGAACATGCATTCGAAACATAAGCTAAAAAATGGAACTAGCATTCAAATAGGGGCAAATCATAACTAAGCATCAACTCATGGGTGATATAGCATTAGATTTTAGAAAGTAGTTATCTCATTAAGTAAACAAGATCATCAAGAGCATAACTGCACATTGCATCAAAATAACCAACCAAAGCACTATCTCACAAGTACCATAAGGTAGTATACAGGGCATATAAGAGAAGCTCATCTAATGCAATATGATACAAATGCAACATGATACGGATGCAATGAATGCCAAACAAGAAAAATGACTATACATATATGATACAAGAGAAGCACCAAAAACCAACTCAGAAAGGAAAGCAAACACCCAACTCCCCCCGCAAACGAGCAAAAGAGGCTTGATCCAAGGGTTTGGTGAAAATGTCAGCGAGTTGGTTTTGGGTAGCAACATAGCCAAGGTCAATGTCTCCTCTCTTAACATGATCTCTCAGAAAATGGTATCTCACATCTATATGTTTGGTTTGTGAATGGAGAATAGGGTTCTTGGCTACACTTATGGCACTCGTGCTGTCACAAAGAAGAGGCACATGGGAAAAGCTCAAACCAAATCTTTCTCAAATTTCAATTTTGGTAAACCTCGAATCAAATCCAAAGCACTCAATAGGGAAAGCAAGTCAAAGCTCAAATGGCCCAATCTTCCGTGCCATTTCCAAAGTTCAGAAGATGAGCCAGCCACAAGACATCAAGAAAGACCAAATGATTTGGAAAAATCAACCTGAAACACTTGACCCTCGGGGATGATCACACACACAAGATCGCCCCCGAGAGTCCAAGATCTTTGAGGACCCATGCTTGAAATGCACCTCAAAGCCATCGTCAAGGAGTTGAGAAACCGAAAGCAAATTAAAGCCAAGAGAATCTACAAGGGCAACTCGCTTAAGCATGAAGTTCTCACTCACCTTGATGGCACCTTCAGACATTACCTTACCTTTGCTATTATCCCCAAAAGTGATGTACTCCTTGGTCATCACCGGGGTAAGGCTGGAGAACCATCTGTGATCACCGGTCATGTGTTGAGAGCAACCGGAATCAATGAGCCACGTGTTCTCCAGGCCTCCGACCTGCTCAAGCAAAAGAGGACCAAGGATGAGAAAATGACTCAACACTGGGGTTAGAAAAACAAGTAGAATACTAGTGTCGAACTATTTGCTCAAGAGTGGGGTTAGCAAAATCAACCATCTCTCGTCTCACAGGAGGACTACGGCCAACGCTAGGGGGAAAATGTGGTCCGTTGTAGCTCTGAGACTCAAAACCACGACCATGCTGTCCTGGGCCATATTGATCATGGCGAGGGGCATGCCTGGCAACAACACGCAAAGGAGCAAAATGCACACTATCCACACGATGAGGTGGAGGGACTGATCTAGGCACATGTACACCATGAGAAGGGTAGTATATATCCCTATTGCCCCACTCACGCTGACGCCTCAAAGCCTTCTTGCGAAAACAAAACTCCTCAAGGTGACCCCCTTTCTTGCAATACTCACAGTGGAATCTAGATGGTTGTTTTGGTTGTGGATTCACTCTAGATTGTGGCTTGGCTTGGGGTTTTGGTGGAGGTTTCTTAGGAGAAATTTCTGGAAGTGTGTCAAGCTTGTTCTTTAGGTGGTTTGGCTTTTCCACCCAAATGGCTTTCTTGGGTGCTTTGGGTGGTGTCTCAATGAAAACTCCATCTCTCACACACTCAGACAAGTTTTGCTCACAAGCTATATTGGGTTGCTCTCTATTTTTAGTGGATGACTCTCGAGGGGTGTAGTCAGCTGGTGGTTCACACTAGTTATAGTTTCATTTCTTTCTCTCACCATTGTTTTGACCCACCTTCTCATACAACCCATCAAAGAACTTGTGCAACCCATTAAAATGACAACCCTTCATAACAGACCCAAGCCCAAAACCATCAGCCCTTTTGAACTCCTGAATCATCATGCCTAGCTGAGGTTCCCTACTTGACACCCAACAAAAAACCATGCGCAAGTAAGACTTTTCATCCTCAGCATGTGCAAACTAAGCTTGAGTTCAGGACAATCAGTGCATTTAGGAAGTTTAGATCTAGCAATGAACTCAGACTTCCCTAAAGCACTAAGCTTAGCACATGCATCGTCCAACTGAACTTGCAAAGCGGGGCAAGACTTACATGCACCAAGCAAAACAGGCCTAGTCTTGACCTCATCTAAAGCAGCCCTAGTCAAATCCAATTCATCTACCAACAAAGCATGCTTAGATTGTAAAGATGCAAGACTATCCATATGAACAGCACATTCATTACACTCAACAACATCAAAAACAGGAGGAGCAGACTTGAGCATACCAATCTCAATCAAGGCACTTTCTAACTTAGCCTTAAGCTCAACTCGCTCTCTAGCAACCTTCTTAAGCAGTTTATCTTGATTGATCAGGCAATCATTAAGTTCTTCTACTTCTAGAGCAAGTTGTTCTGGAGTAGGCTTTACCTCAGTTTCTGTGTTGGAGTCGCTTTCCTTGTCATCCTTCTTGGAGTTGAGGGCCATGACACAGTACTCGTTGCGGTTCTTGCCGGAGTAGAAGCAGAGGCCGTTGAAGTTCTTGCCGTCCTTCTTCTTTGCCTTGCGGTCGTCGTCCTCCTCACTTGAGCTTGAGTTGGTGTGGTCGTCGGTGTCGGAGTCGACGTCGCTGAGGGAGGCGATGAAGGCACGTGCTTTCGCCTTCTTGTGATACTCCTTCTTTCACGATCGGTGTACTTATTCTTCTTCTTGGTGCCGTCCTTGCTCTTATGCTTGTTGTAGTCGTACCCGCTCTTGGATTTGTTCTTGTCGAGGCAGTCGGTGGTGAAGTGGCCTGGCTTGCCACAGTCGAAGCAGGTGTTGTTGTTCCTTCGCCTGTTCGTGCGGTTGTCGTTGAAGCGCATGAACCGTCGTGTGATCAAGGCGAGCTCATCATCGTCAAGGACCTCCACCTGCTCCTCTGAAACAGAAACCAAGGAAGACAAGGCAAACAACATAGAAGAAGAGTTCCCCAAATACTTAGGCTGTCCAAAGCCAGACATGAGAACCATACTACTTGGATCAGTAGGGCTCCCTTGTTTTGCTC
Source organism: Setaria viridis (assembly GCF_005286985.2). Lineage (NCBI taxonomy): Eukaryota > Viridiplantae > Streptophyta > Magnoliopsida > Poales > Poaceae > Setaria > Setaria viridis. The sequence continues at coordinate 16,610,449 of NC_048270.2, read as the reverse complement.
GGAGCCTCTTGTCAACTTCAGTGGACTTCAACTTGGCAAAGAGTTCGTCAGTGGAAAGTGTTTCATAATTTGGTGACTCGATGATTGCATCAACCTTCGTACCCCACACCTCATGATCCAAAGCATGAAGGAGCTTCAAAGCTCTATCGTGATCACTGTAGGGTAGAACGGTGATGTTTGCTTTCATCTTATTCACGATAGCCAAGAATCGCTGAAACAAAGCATCGGCAGACTTGCCAGGCAAATGAACAAAATTCTCATACTCACGCCTGTAGGTCTCGAAGAGCCTAGCCTTCACCTGGCTATTTCCCTCATGGAAACTCTGAAGTCGGGACCAAATCACATGAGCAAGAGTGAGATCCTCGACTCGATCAAACTTAGCACGACTCAGACTCGCAAACAGGATATCCAAATCCTTGTTGTTTGCGTGATACTTATCTCTATCATCTTAAGTCACACGAGTCATAGGAATCACATAGTTCACATCCTGAGTGATTTCCCAAACCCCTGCTCCCTTACTATTAAGACGGGATCTCATGAGAGTTTTCCAGTACCGATAATCAGAACCATCAAAGTAGGAGGCAGCGGTCGAGGAAGAATGCTCAGAGGTCGCTATCATGGGTTTCAAAACTGATTAAGCTATCGTGAAACCTTAGCTAGCTCTGATACCAATTGAAGGACCGAAAGGGCGACCAGAGGGGGGCTGAATGGGAGCCTCAAATATTTCTTCTGAAATCTTAGGCTTCTGTCCCAAATCTCAACCCCAAAACCGAAGCGAGCGGAAGATGAGAGATCCACGAGCCAACTGGGTGGCTGGGTGTCTATGGTGATGACCGATAACACAATGGGACTCTCAGGAAACAACTGGAAGCAAACTCCAAAGCTCTGAAAAGCAAACTCCAAAGATCTGAGTTAAAACAGGACTCAAAATGCTCCTGTCGGAACTTCCAACACCCTATTCGAAGTTCCGATACCTATCGGAAGTATCGGGAAACTCCCGACAGGAAGTCTCTGTTGTTTCAGCAAATTTCCTATTGGAACTTGTGACACAGTGTCAGAACAAAGTTATGTCGGAACTTCCAAAAGCACAAAAATCAGCCTTCATAAGGAGAGAAGAAAAATCCAAAACTCGATCAAACGACCTCCAAAAATCATGAAATTTTAACCATAGTTTTCCAACAACATAACAAACATGTTCCCAAAAGATCTCCTCAAAAAGATCAGCCAATCAAAGGGAATTAAATATCTTGTGAGGAATGCTGATTTTTCAACCCTAGAGCTTGAATCATCCCGATCTATGAACTCATGAGGAGTTAGATGAATTCCTTTGGTGGAAAGGCTTCCCTCACATTCTAGTTCATTTCCCAATGATCGGTTTGAGCCAAGACTCCTCATAAATCACGAATCAAACAAAAACGTGAGAAGGGAAAAATGGGAGAAACTAAGAACGCAAAGAACTCAAGCGAGAGTTGCACAAATCGTCATCCCCCAACACAAGGAGGACACGAGGAGGTTAGGGCCTCCATTCCCGCAACTAAAACTCAGTTCAATACAATGACTCGGTGCTCAAAACATCTGAGGACCTCTAGAGAGATAAACTAGAGAGAGAGAGTAGACTAATAAATTTCTAAAACCCTAGATAGATGAAGTGCTTAGAGAGGTACTGAAACAACCAGCCCCCCATCTCTATTTAGAGACTCCCCTAATGACTAAGTTACCCCTACAACTTAAAATTAAGATAACTACCTGCGCAGGGGCATTTTGGTCCATCTGTGTGTTTGGTCGATCGGACGGCCACGCTTCCTGCATAGACTTGCTTCGCCTCGACGCAACCTCTGTGATTCCACCACGTGCCTCCGTGTTCCTCCTCAGAACCTCCGCACGGGTTTTGCGGCCCAAACCCGGAAACCATCCGCTTGTGGTTTTTTCGGCCATAACCACCAAACCTGCTCCTCAACACGTGTCACCACCGTCCTCGACCGCCCGGCCGCCAAGTCTTCTAGCGCCCTTGCTTGACTTGCACGTCCACCATATTGACTTGGTCAACACGGTCACTCCTCCATGTACACTTGCGCTTGTCGATGTCCCCAAGTGTTAGCCACCGCGGCTGATCCTCCGACGCTCTGGTCCCTCAGTCCAAGTCTCACGTCCATCCTTCACCGCTCCGAGTCCATCAGCATGGCCCGTCTCTACTTGACCTTCACCTCGCCATTGATCACCGCCTTCGAGCTCCACACCTTCGCATCACAAACCAAGAGCACATCAATCCAACACAATGTTGTCAATCACTCATCATCCAAGGGTGAGGTTTGGCACACCCGAGCTTGTGGATGAGCATCTTGCAAGTGGTCCCCAAGATGAATGCCCCGATCACGTTGGTGTCGACCACGTCGTGTAGCTCGTTGCACTACCGGGATAAACAGCATATGTAGCTCTTGAGCTCCCAAGAGTTGCCCGGTCGGGTGTACGTACCCTGGAAATTGCCGATGAACATCCAGCGAAGGTTGGACCAGCTGTGGATGCAGTCCGAATGGAGATACTCCAACCATGGTCGTGCCGAATCTGCGAGGAAGATCAGCAAGTATTGAATGATGAAGTTTTCATCGTTGGCGCCACCAGCTCGACAGGCGAGCCGATAGTCCTCCAGCCAAATGCTGGGGTTCGTGTCCCCAGCGTATTTGCTAATGTTGGTCGGGGTGCAGATGCACTCGGGGAAGGGTGTGAAGCGGATCCTTCTCCTAAAGGCCTTCGAGCCTGGACTATCAGGGGTCAGAGAGCGTGAGCGCTTGTAGTGGCAGCCGCAGTGGCCGCGGTGGACATCGCGGTCGAACTCCGCACAATCGCGGCATCAAGCCACTATGGTGCACTGCGCATTGTGGGCACCGCCCAGGTGACTATGCACTGAGTGTTGGAGGTATGCCCTAGAGGCAATCATAGAGATGATGATATTCCATTTGTATCCATGATTTGTATGTTGTGTTCATTGAATATCCATTGAAGGCTACTTGAATTGATTTGCAATTATGTGAATTGTATGTGAAACTCTTTACTTGTATGGTTATTCTAAAGTTGTCCCTAGTCGGAGTTCATGTGAGGACACACATGAATATTAGACTAGCACATGTATTAGTTGATGACTATGTTTCACAAGTCATGGACATGGAGATGTTGAACTAATAATGTGAAGACATGTGCTAGGACTGACCCAACACGAGAAGTAGTTCTCTCTTTAAACAACATATACGCTTTGTCCTTAGACCTGAGACTGTCGCATGTATTCTAGATGTGGATCGACCTACTTAGGGGCTATCAAACGCTACGCCGTAACAGGGTAGTTATAAAGGTAGCTTTCGGGTTTGTCAAGAAGCATGCTATGAGACATGGTCAGTCAAGATGGGATTTGCCCCTCTCTGATTGAGAGTGATATCTCTGGGCCCCTCGAGTGATCGGATCCGAAAATGCATGGCCATGCTACGTACGGTTAAGAGTTAACCTACAAAGGGATTCCGAATCACAGGATCGAGAAAGAGCGGTCGGCTTGAAGCTAGACCAAATATCATGAGGCAAAGGGAATAGCATGTATATTATGTTGTGATGGTTCGTCTGATATGATCTTCGTGTGCGTATAGGAGTTGGCACGTCTTGCTAGAGGCCGCTACCGACTATTGGGCCGAGTAGGAGTACTCGGGCCATGTCTATACGTATCCGAACCCATAGGGTCACACACTTAAGGGGCTGGAAGCCCAATTCGGATCTGATCCGAGTTGGATTAGGTTTAGTAGTACTAATGGGCCTCGGATCCAGAGGCCCATCAGGAACCTCTATAAATAGAGGGGTGGGGGCGCCCTAGGGTTTACACCTTTTGGCGAAACACAACTGCCGCGCCTCCCACGCCCTCGCCTGTTGCAACTCGCGGATCTAGCAGTCCGGCTTGCGACGCTTCCTCCCTGCACGTGTGGATACCTTGGAGGTGTTGCGCCTGCAGCACTTGGACGAGCCATCGACGAGCCGCCGACGAGCCACGACGAGCCGACGACGAGCCGCGGCACCGGAGACGATCTTGCTGCACGTGGAGGAGCTGCTGGACGTGACGTTGATCGACTACGTACGACTACGTGATCGTCTTCACTGCATCGACGCATATCTACATCTTCCGCACCAGTAGTGCGTCAAGTGGTAATCCCGTGATCCTTATACGGCAGTTCTTCCTGGTTATACGCGGTAGAAATTTTGATTTGCGCTAGTGTAGCCTACCTCGTATCCCAACACTGAGGCGGCGGGTCGCCGCGGTGCTGTTGCCCCTTCCTCGTGCTGGCCGGCTCCTTGGCGTCCAGCTGTGGTTGTGGCCGACGTGCGGCAAGCTTGGGGGCCACCTGCGCTTCGCGTCCATTGGCTGGACCTGTGCTTCGCGTCCGGTGGCTGCTGCTATCCATGATATCTTTCATGTGTCTCAACTCAAGAAGTCCCAACTAAGATCATTGAGCATGAAGATGTATGGGTAGAACCAGATCTCTCCTACGTGGAATACCCAATTAAGATCCTTGATCGTAAGGAGAGGAGAACCTGTAGGCAAGTGGTGAAAATGTTCAAAGTTCAGTGGAGCCATCATACTGAGGATGAAGCTACATGGGAAACAGAGGAGTATCTCTATTAGCATTTCCACGGTTTTCTTTTCGATTAGGGAGGTACGTGCAGAGCCACACTAGCTTTCTTCACTTGAATCTCGGGGTCAGATTCTTTTTTAAGGGAGGTAGGCTATAACATCCCTAGTTTAGTGTGGCTAGCTCCGAGGCCTGGCTTGGCCTACTCCAGGATGTGCCCCCACCCCGTCCGCCAACCCCATGGCAGTGAACGGGACATTAGCTACCATTGACATCCGTATCGTAGATGAGTGGGTAAGCCTTGGCCATGTAACATCCCTAGTTTAGTGTGTCTTTCAAAGGCTAATTAGAGTAATCAAGAGTTAAAATCACACTTAGAACTTAAACCTTGTTATGTTTGAAATGCAAAATGAACTTGAAACATGAAATCTCACCAAAAAGGGCAAATTAAAGTCAAACAAGACCAAATAAGCAGCTAAGTGTGAAAAACAAGCAAACTAGGTTGGGAAGGTAGAAAACATTCAAAAGACCAAATCCCAACTTTTGGAAACTTTTTAAATTTTTGGAGAAAAACTGGCTCAAACCCAGTTGCTTTGCACACCATCGCATTCCCACCCTTCTGCCCGGTGCACGGTCACCGCGCGTCTCGCGCGTGCCGTCGCCACGCGGCGCCGCCCGACCAGCGCAGCCCCCCAGCCAATGTTCACTAGCGATGGGACAATTCGTCCCCAGGATTTTGCCCAATCCGTGTCGCACAATCTCCACCCTTCCACGCCGCATTTCCACCGGCCAATGGCCTTCGCACGCACCACACGCCCTGAAAACCACCACCACCACAACGTGCTGCGCCATCGGCAGCCGCCCGACCACTCACCGCCATGGAGGTGACAACTCGAGCTCCCCTCCCGGCCAGTCCCAGCATGCAACCAAAGGAATGGCGCATCGCCCCATATCCCACTCCGCCACTCACCGTCGAGCGCCCACGCGCGTGCACCGCTGCAGCCACTCCGGCGCGTCTTCCTTCTGCGCCGCCAATGCTCGGCCACCTCCGTGCACCCCGGGGGGGCCGAGCTCTCCCACGACGTCCTTATCGCCTCCTCGCACCTCTCCTGGCCTATAAAAGGCGCCCCAAGCCTCGTTGGTGCCTCACCGTGCCACCTCTCCCACCACTAGCAAAACCAGAGCGCCATCACGCACCTCACCGCCGAGCTCCACCCTCCGGCCATCCCTGCCGCCCGCTGAGCCCGTAGGTGCACCACGCACACTCCACTCGAGCCTTCCAAACCACCCCTTGGCCACCCGCACCTCTGGCGTCGCCGGAGAAAAAGCTCCGCCGCCGCGCCAGAGACCTCGCCGTGAACCTTCGCTGTCGAGCCGCCTCTGCCCCGAGCCCCTCAGTGTATCTCTTTGCGGTGAGCCCCTGAGCACCCCCGTGCCCTTTCCTAACCCTAGCAGTGCCGCCGTTCGCCAGATTTACACCGGCAAGCCGCCGGCCGAGCCCTAGGGGTGACATTGCAAGTCCCCTTTTCTTTCCAGGGGCTATCACGTAAAAAGCTAGGACTGATCTGTGATAGTTTAACAGTTCCAGGGGCCTCTCCACGAAACATTTTTCCTTTTCCGTTTTGTTTTGGCGTTAAAATGGCTGAAACTTTGGAAATTTGTAGGAATTTTTAGAAAAATGGTAAAAATGTGAAATCAATTTTGTTACACTCCTGATGCACATGACTAACTAGGAAAAATACTTGCTTCTGTAAAATACATGTTTTACCTTGCTTAAATAAATGCATGTGGTTTAATGTACTTTTTATGTGATAAATAGTTTTCATGCTCTTTAAATCCTGGAATTTTTTTTTACAGTAGCCTCTGTTAGTGTTGGTAACCCTTCTGTAAATTTTGTGGAACCACACTGATGATGAAGCTCTAGATAAAAATCTTTCTTCATGTTCTGCAATCTAATGTTGTTTGGTTTTCAGAAAATTTTGTAGAAGTCAAATGCACCTTAAATTTTTTCAGTAGATCACTTGAGTAATAATGAACCTTCTGTAAAAATTTCAGAACCATATCTTACCAGGTTCTTCTAGGAACAGTTATTGAAGTAATATCTAGTTAAATGGAATAATAACAAATGTTAAATAAGAAGGGTGAAATGGTAAATGTTAATTTAAGTAGTTCAAAAATTCAGAAACAAGATAACTTTCCAATTGAATGTTGAGCAACCCAGAAATGACCCCCACCTTTCTTTGTGAAGGCTAAAATGTCAAAACCTTATTTGTGTACACAATCACCATCAAATCAAGCCTGAGGTTTAAATCGCAAAAGTACTTTACTTCACGAAGAAAACAAACATAAATCCTTATCTAGGTGAATCTGGTCATTATTCTTATACTTCTGCAATATCATCTGAAATGCATTCTGCTTATGAAATAATGAAATCTTGCACTCTTGCATATGCATCTCGTGCAGAAGCGAACCTTGTTGATGGGACATACGAGCTACTTCCAATAGCCAAGGAGGAACCTTTTGCAAAGCTACATCAGATCGAGGCTGAGCAAGACCCCAGCCAAGCTTCCAACGATCCGCAGACTAACCTAGTTCAGGAAGGCAAGCCCCGAAGCATAACCCTGATTTTTTTGAAAGTTCATACAATATCTATGATGCTTATGTTTGCGCATTTAAGTTCATAGGAGTCGCTTGAAGCCTTAGCTGCATGATCTTAAGTGTTGGAGGTATGCCCTAGAGGCAATCATAGAGATGATGATATTCCATTTGTATCCATGATTTATATTGTGTTCCTTGAATATCCATTAAAGGCTACTTGAATTGATTTGCAATTATGTGAATTGTATGTGAAACTCTTTACTTGTATGGTTATTCTAAAGTTGTCCCTAGTCGGAGTTCATGTGAGGACACACATGAATATTAGATTAGCACATGTATTAATTGATGACTATGTTTCACAAGTCATGGACTAGGAGATGTCAAACTAATAATGTGGGCATGTGTAGAGACGTGCTAGGACTAACCTAACATGAAAAGTAGTTCTCTCCTTACACAACAAGTACGCTTTGTTCTTAGACCTAAGATTGTCGCATGTACTCAAGATGTGGATCAACTTACTTAGGGGCTATCAAACGCTACACCGTAACAGGGTAGTTAAAAAGATAGCTTTCGAGTTTGTCAAGAAGCATGATATGAGGCATGGTCAATCAAGATGGGATTTGCCCGTCTCTGATTGAGAGTGATATCTCTGGGCCCCTCGAGTGATCGGATCCAGAAATGCATGGCCATCCTACGTACGGTTAAGAGTTAACCTACAAAGGGATTTCGAATCACAGGATCGAGAAATAGCGGTCGGCTTGAAGCTAGACCCAATATCGTGAGGCAAAGGGAATAGCATGTACATGATGTTGTGACGGTTCGTCTGATATGATCTTCGTGTGCGTATAGGAGTTGGCACGTCTTGCTAGAGGCCGTTACCGGCTATTGGGCTGAGTAGGAGTACTCGGGCCATGTCTATACGTATCCGAACCTAAAGGGTCACACACTTAAGGGGCTGGAAGCCCAATTCAGATATGATCTTAATTGGATCAGGTTTAGGAGTACTAATGGGCCTCGGACCCAGAGGCCTGTCAGGAACCTCTATAAATAGAGGGGTGGGGGCGCCCTAGGGTTTTGTACCTTTTTGGCCAAAGCATAGCCGCCGCACCTCCCACGCCCTCGCCCTGTTGCAACTCGTGGACCTAGCAGTCTAGCTTGCGACTCTTCCTCCCTGCACGTGTGGATACCTTGGAGGTGTTGCACCTGCAGCACTTGGACGAGCCACGACGAGCCGCCAACGAGCCACAACGAGCCGATGACGAGCCGCGGCACGAGGGCGACCTTGCTGCACGTGGACGAGCTGCTGAGGAGCTGCTCGACGTCGACGTGATTGACTACGTGTTCGACTACGCTGATCAACTTCGCTGCCTGACGCGATTCTACATCTTCCGCACCAGTGCATCGAGTGGTAATCCCATGATCCATATACGGTAGTTTTCCTAGTTTACGCGGTAGAAAAATTTTGTTTTGCGCTAGCGTAGCCTACCTCGTATACCAACATTAAGTACCTATGTTTGAATACTAGTATGATAGGTCGAGTAGCTGCAATGCTAAATATGGAGTCGGTAAAAGTCGAGTGATTTCCTATCACTCGTAAGTTATAGGAGTTGCCTGTAACTTATGTTGGAACCATAAGAATGATGGGCGGGGTCAGGATTTTGCTTCTGAATGGGTGGATTGCCCCATCTGTCTAGCGATAAATGTGCTAAGGTCGAACTGTGATGGTGATTGTGGTCAAGTGTTTAAAAGTACTGAGCACATACTGAGTATGGGATCGGGAAGCCTAGTATCTAATTGAACCGGCGTGGACCTTTTCCCTGCTCTCTCTGGAACTAGGTTCCCATGGTGCACCATGTTGGTACAAGTGCACCCTCGGTACGGCGTCGTTCCGAGACCATTGGGGCATTGTATCCAAGGGAAGTGGGCTCTAGACAAACGTTGTGATTGATGGGAACCGCTGATATATGTGAACCCATCACAGCAGTAGCATATGTCGTGTGTTTAGATCCACCTTGCAAGGTTAAGAAACTTGATTCGAATCATCTGCCTCTCACAATTTGGGACTGCTTAATCACTATGTTGCACTGAGTAAGAAGAGAACAAAGGTTGATGATTAATATTGGTGCTTGATTAATTTTGTTTGTTTCACCGTGCTTGCTTAGTATATGTGCTTACCTAGAATGGATAATCAACTAGAACCTGATGCTAAAACTTGAAAGTAAGGATCCACTTTAGTTGCTTTTGGCAAAACAATCCCCTCAGCTTAAAAGCCTTGCATATCTAGGAGTCGGTAGATTAGATACCACGTGATGGGTAAGTCTTGCGGAGTATTAGTATACTCAGCCTTGCTTGTGGCTATGCTTTCAGGTAATGTTGATGTGCATGACTTGGTTGCCAGTTTGACTTGGCCGTCTCAGCTCCCTTCGGGATGGACGGTTGAGTGGGACCCGTCCTCGGTCGGCGAGGATTGTGGTGATTGATATCATGGCAGGCTTCACCATGGTATTTTGGATCGACGTTAGTTGTATCATTTTTTCTACTACTTTTGAACCATGAACACTCTTTACGTTGTGAACTCTCAGTTTGTAATAAATTAATTTGGGACCTGTAATAATGTATCTGGATTGTTGTAATCTCTTCACTCGTCTTCGTGCGAGTATGCTTGTTTTGATCCAGAACACGTGGTTGCATCGGGTGAAACCTGATAGATCACCATTTTAATTTGATTAAAGTGTCTATTCGCATTTGATGTGATGTTGAGTACACTTTAGCCGGGTTAACTTGGGTGGTTCTGCCACAGGCCAGTGGCCGGGATGGGGCGTGCCGCTTCTCCTGACTTTCCCCGACCTCTTTAGTGTGCTCACGGCCACTCCACATCATGACACTTGACGCTGGGTCCCGCCTCGCCTGTGAGCCCACACCAGACCCGTCGTGGTGGCCTGGTCTTGATTGCAACGGATCACCACAGCGGTGAGGGTGATGATGAAGTCGTGGCGCGTGGGCACGTATAGGCCGTGTGGCCTTGTCCTGCAGGTTGTTCCAAGCGGTCCGAAGGGTGTAGATTCACCCTTGGACCCCCTGGCCAAAGGTCGGCTCCCTTCACCGGGTCACGTCTTCGCGGGGGCGGTCAGGGAAGCCACGTTCCGCATTTAATGCTTTTGGTACGGTATTGGTCGCCCTTGGTCAAGGAGTAGGTGGGGCACTGAGGGCCTCCTTCGGGCCCCATTCCCGAGCCGGCTGGTGAGGTGACTCATGGCCTCCAGCTTCCGACCAAAGGAGGTCGGGAGGTGAGCCACGACGTTGCATGGGCTGCCTTCAAGTTGCTTCTCGTTGTTGGCCCCCGGCCTTTTCTTGTTCGGTCACCTTAAATTCTCTTTCAAGGGTACCCCTGGTACAGGTACCCATCACATGCCAATTAAATTCTCAACACAGTCGAGGCGTAGCTGCAACGTCCTAAGACCAGCCTCAGTGGGGTGTCATGTGAGATTTCATGGGCATTAAATCCTATGCTACATCAGCAGTTGTCCTGACTTGGCAACCTAATTATTTGGAGAGAGGAGATGGGAGTTTCATCCTCATGAAACTCAGTTGGCACAGTTACCAGGTCTTATGAAACCCAATGAAACTTGCATCAAGGATGTTATAGTTTCATCCATGACTTATTTGATCATAACTTTATGTAAAAATTAAATGATGCATGATGTCTATGAAACTGTGCAATGAAATTATGTACTAAAACTGACAGTTTCATTTCATTGAAAAGAATGAAAAAAATATGACATGACAATTTTGGTAATAGTATCATGAAACCATGCACTGAGATTGGCCATATCTCTTCCACGGAAGCTTGGCAGACTCCAGACACAAATGCCACGTGCTTTTTCGACTATTTTCAAAAACAAAATACGACATCTAAAGAAAACCGGAGCGAGTAACTCCATTATTCTCTTCCACCGCATCCATTTATTGCACCCCTCTCACTGCGAGCCACGCACGTACTCCCTCCATCTCAAAATAAATGTTTGTTTAGAAAATTTCAGACACATTAGTAGTTGTGAGAAATGTCTATGTTGTCCCTAATAACTAATACTAATTGTGATTGAAACTTATGCTGTCTATTTAGTTTTTCTAAATTCTGAATAAATGCATGTACATTGGAACCAAAGAAATAAAATCAATTAATCATTTGTTTAGCTCTACACACTTCTCTATACACTTTCTTTATTGGTGTGAGTGTTGCTTTAATTAGATGAGATTTACCGGGACCTAAAACAACAAGCTGATTTTCAAGTTCCTCAAAGCACTCTAATGAACCCACTAAAGAGTTTATTTTTGCGTCCCAAGCGCGGTGCCCTCCTAGGCGCGCAGTGCCCACGAAATTCAAAGTGACGGTGGGGTTAAAAGACCCCAATGGAAGTGATTTGAAACTCACGTTTCCTTTCTTTAGAATTCAACTAGCAGAAATACCCGTGCGTTGCTACACGTCCTTGCTCTCACGTTATTATTCGCTTGTTTCTAATATGTTTGTTTCGCTTCATAATATATTGGTGTGTTGTCCCTAGTAGTCCTCTCTTTGCAAGTATAGTAGTAGAAGACATTTGTGGGTAGTTTGATGTCGTCTGTTTATTATGTGGGACCCACACATGGAAATAAAAAAAGTTCACTGCTTAACCTCCGCTCTATCCATTCATTCGATTTCCCCAGTTCTCATCATTATCCAGCCAGTAGGTGCCTCTTCGTCCATCGGCGCCAGTCGCTACCTCTTCGTCCATCGGCGCCACCCGCATCTTGCCCCATCCTCGCCGTCACCTAGACGTTGTGCATCTTACCGTCCTCGCCGTCGCCCAGGCAAGCGCTCGTCCTCCCCGTGCCTAGCCTCATTCCCACTTCAAGCGCTAGGCCACAACGCCTCTGGCCGCCATGAGCAGGAGCGCGTCCTCCTCTTCTTCTCATTTCCATCCACCTCCCTTCTATAATCCACTCCAAATCGTTCCAATCAAGTGCAAAATCAAGCCCCCAACTGCTAGATGCCCCCCTCCCTGGCGCCATGTCCTCAATGGCACATGGCTCTACTTGGTTGATTGCAAGGAGGCACTCGGCACAAATAAAAATAAGAAAACCAGACATGGAGTTATGAAAACATCATAACTAAGTGATAAAAAACAATTGTAAACATGAAATAATAATTAAGCACACCACATAGCCAATTGCAGCGAGGGGACCGAGGTAAAATCATTCTACTATTTTTTATGGCATGAAAAAGAGCGTGCTTCAAAATTCTTGTGATCATATCCTGGAAGCTCACAACTATCAATTATCAAATAAAACTTGAGTGCATCTAGAAAATACATCTAAAACATCAAAACATGAGTAACGTGCATTTGATTTGTAGTCAGTAGTGAGAAATCATATCCCACACATTCTATACAGCAATTATCCAATTCCAATATAATGAATCCAATCTACCAACCTTTTTCCTTTTCCCCTATTGTAGTTCGCCTAATCAGCTTGCCCTTGGCAGTGATCTCTTCTGGCTCCCAGCCCCATCCACGATCCTGTCGAAGTGGAGCTAGTATCCTTTCTCTAATCCTTCTCCGGCTCTGGTCCTTTCTCGTTCTTGATCCTTAGAACCTGAAACTGTGAGGATATATACTACTCTGCAGGCTGCAGCAATGCTCTGCGCCGCGGAGGCAATAATGCAAGGTTGAGGGCCGATGATAATAGGGAGGATCTATTCCGGCAGAGCTGAATAGGATTCCAGGTCGCATTGATCGATTATCTGTTGGGCATATGCTCGGTTCCGACACCACCAACCCCTTGTTCCTCAAGCATGCTCAGTTTCCCTCGCCGCATGTTAGCTAGAGCTCACGAATCTAGGGAGGTTCTAATAACTCTGTTCAGATGCTGTCTAGGGAGGGCATTATTGGGCGAGTGTTGGTCGCTACCTGCTAGCAGTGATTGAAGCAGCAGCATTAGCGTCTTCTTCCTCCTGTATGGCCGTATCTCCTCTTTCTTCTTCCTCCTTAGCAGAGCACCGGCTGCAGCAGCACAGCAGGGTCAAGCTGTGCACCCGTGCCTAGCCACCCAGCCACCACGGGCCCACATGCAAAGACTACGGGACTTTAAACAAAACAACCACGATGGTTGGAAGAAACAACTACACTTTAATATTAGATATAGATTAAGAAGATGTCTCCCATACGGCAACAAAAAGGTGCTCACTACAGGATTTGCGGATGAATGCTGGGCTGGGCCACTCTTTGTCGCACAAAATTTGAAAGCTAAAAGAACACTTATTTCGAGACAGAGGGAGTAGAGTGGTAAATAAGCTGGATTCATAAATGATTACCGTTGGTCTAATATGTGTGAGGCATGAAATCGCGCAACGACATTGGTGCTCGACAACTAAATAGAATTATCTAATTACCTTGGGTTGCATATGATAAGGCAGGTGTATTCATGGGTGAGTGTTACGAAGGGAAAAAATGGTTCAGAATAAAGATGGCAACAGGCACTGAATGCCCGCATGCCCGCAGGTATGGAACCTGATAAGCAAGGATACGGGCGCCACTTGTTGCCCACGAGCACGGGCGCGGACACCATCCTGAACCCAAAGGATAGTTCTTCACGGACAAAGAAATTTGCTATCCTCGCCCGCGTATCCGCCAGACCCACTCTACAGGTTTGACATGTGGGACCTACAAGAAAATATGTATATATACACAATTCTAGGATTTTTTCCTGATTCAATCCACAACCCACCCCACCCAGCCACCCCAATCCCCGCCGCCACCCCTTCGTCTTGGTCTCTCGGAGACTTGGATTCTCGCCTTGCGCTGCGCTCGGCCAGCAGCTGCCCTCGCCGCCTCGAACCATCACGCGGGCGAGGCCACGACCACGAGGGTGCCCCTGCGTGATCTCTGCCGCCTTCCTCCCCTGTCCCCAGCCAGTCGCCTGCCCCTAACGTCCAAGCCTTGTGACCACAACCCTCCCTGTCTCCGTCGAGCTGTTCTCCGACCGGCGGCTTTCCTCCATTCAAGCAGCACCTCTTGCTCCTTGGTGGACGGCCAGATCTACTTGTAGCTGTCTGCGCCAGCCGCCAGATCTAGGTAATTTCTTGCCATTCACTTCAATGGTTCAACTAATTTTGTTTTGTAGACAAGATTGGGTGTAGGGTTGTTGCAAGCTAGAGTGTTGATTTGTGTCGTTTGTTGACATGCAGTTGCAATGGCAACCCCTAGTATCTCCCGAGTGCAAGCTTCCCATGGGACTAGTGCCTCCGGTCCTCTTGTGGCTGCAGATACTAACGTTGATAGAGAGGTTTTGGACGTATCTGAGGGAGAAGATGAAGAAATTGATGTTCTGTTATCGTCGAATAATGTATGATTGGCTGGTTGCATCTCATCTCTCGTATGCGTGCGAAACAAATAATGTGTGAACTATTGAATGACTATGTTTGATATATGCGTGCGAAATAAATAATGTGTGAACTGTTGAATAACTATGTTTAATGTTATCAATGTGAACAATCTGTATTTGTGTGAACTGTTGAATGACTATGTTTAATGTTATCAATGTGAACAATTTGTTGTGAATCTGTATCTTCATCTCTTGTAATGCACTATAGTTTATATAAACTATATGCTCAACCTGACGTGTAATGCACTATAGTTTATATAAACTATATGCTCAACCTGACGGGCACACGGGCGTGCCTGCAGGCATGAAATTCCAGCAGATGTAGGGCACGGGCGTGGTTTGTTGCCCACGGCGGGTGGAGGGCGCGTGCGAGAGATTTAGCTGGCGGGAGCAGATATAAGAAGGTAGTATCCGCAGGCACCACACGCGTTGCCATCTTTAGTTCAGAACAAAGTCGACACCAGAAACACTGCTTTTGGTACCTCAACACGATGAAACAGTGCAACAATGCTGTAACGCTGAAGAAAGATTTAGAGCAGGGTTCCCTAAAAGAATCCCTAAAATATTTTAACATTTAGAGGCAAAAAAAAAAATGTTTCCAACAGTTCCCTATATTGTTTCCTAAACTTTTCATGTTCCCAGAAAACTGACACCGAGCCGAATGGAGAGTGTCTGTGTAGGTGAGCATCGGGTCATAGAATGCCTGCAGCAATGCTCAAACTGGAAAACTCCGAACTTTCACACGAAAACACGATCTTAATGTGCTCAATTTCAAGTGGCATCGTTATCAACTCCCTCCGTTCTAAATTATAGGTCGGTTTGACCTTTCTAGATTCATAAATATTATTATGCATCTAGACATACGGTATATCTAAGTGCGTAACAAAATCTATGAATCTAAAAACACCAAAACGATCTATAATTGGAAAGAAGGGACTAACATATAGCTGTTGTATGTCTAGATCACATTATTGCATCTGCCTTTTTCAGCAATAAAATCTAACATTTTCAAGTGAATCGCGGCTATGAACTGCAAAACTAAACAATTCTAAGATATGCGACTCAGCTAGCCAAATGGCAACTCGACCTACCTTAGTATACCGAGGCACATTCTGTAGACAGATGGGGATCAAAACACGACCACTTGACAAAACCATGAGTTACTTGGTACCACCATTTTTCCTCCGTTTCTGAACCACTCGATCACATATGATGTATATGCCGTACATAATTCTGCAACATCTCATTGTATCTGATACAGCCAAAGAACACAATCAGTAGCAGGTGCATTGCCACTCCGTCAATAACCAGCAAACCTCTGATTGTGCGCGTCAAAAAATGATGTATGTTCTTAGTTGAGCAAGTATGCACCAACCCACTGGACAGAAATGTTAGTATGATCTTCCAGAAAAGCATCAGGCTGACAAGAAGGATCTTCAGTATCAGGAAAATGTCATTTCTTGCCTTTCCGTGCAAGGTAGCGCTCACGAGCTGCCTGGATTTTACTGTCCACCTCAGATTGTTTAACATCCACGGCTTTCTTTGGCATGTTTACTTGCTTATCCTCCAATGGTTCAGAATCTTTCAGTGCACTCCCACCACTGCAATGAGATACATAAGGCTATGACATTATCGATCACAAAATTTTGCTGGATCATAATTCAGAAATAATGCTTTTAATCTCAATATACCTTAATCTGTTTATATCTAATTTCTCAAGCTTCTTCAATATAGGCTCGACCCAGGCCTGATCGACAGCACAAATGTTTCTCATGTACGGACGAGTTGTACTTATCAGCTCATGATAAACAACATACACAGGAAACTTCCCGTACTCATCACCTTCCAGTACAGAAGATGGGTGCACCTGCAAAAGAAGTTCACCATTCAAATTCCCAAATTACACACCACCAACTATTGCTCATCAAGAGATTAAATATGTTCGTGAATAAGTTCATCAAGAGATTAAATATGCCATTAAAAGCTTCATTTGTATTGCACACCACCAACTATTGCTCATATATACGATTAAGTGTGGTATGTGCTCTTCATTATAAACTGTCGAATGTTTTTGGCATATCTAGAGTACTGTTCTGCAAGAAAGCATAACAGCAAGCAGCATTTCCTCAAGACAAGGCACCCTAGGAAACAATTCAAGTAGCTACCAGCAGTTTCTATGTTCAGTAGGGTGGTGCTGATCTTATAAGTAAAATGGTTCAGGACTATTCCACTCCCCCTTAAATTTTGGCAAGCTATAACATTACAACAAAATAAATCTGGCAAAGAAATTACAGAATTCAGTACCTGTACAAGTTGGGTCCTATAGCCAACAGTATGGTACCCATTGTGATGCAGCATCCTCTCAGCTAGCTGGTTACCATATCCTACACATAGAGCTCTCCTTAACTTTCTATAGTCGGGGTCACTCTTCCGGCTTTTCCTTGCATGCACATCAGTTGGACCTAAACTTAATAAAATTTCAAGTTAACTTGCCTGTTTTCCCATTATGTCTTTAGGGATCTTGGGTAACTTGAGATTCAAAGTTATGAACAAATTAGGGCAATCCCATTAAGTGACAACTCATGATGCAGCATTAAAGGGGGGGGGGGGGGGGGGCGTATTCTTTTTAAATATCTGACAGGCTGACCTTGTGCTTACTTTCAGTAACAAGCAGACCTTAGTAAAAGCAGATATTTCAGACAACTACATTGAGTTCTGGGCACAAAAGACCAATTCATCAGTTGCTCTTTACATTTATATGACCCCTTCGGGTTTTACAAGCTGACCTTCAAATCAAATCAAATAACAAAACCAGTCGCCTAGACTCTAATAAAATCAACAGCGACCACCTATGCTACATAAACTGCTGTATCAAAACACCTCTTTTAGGTAATCCTTCAAAACAAAACTGATACTTCAAATTATCTTAAGAGGAAGAAGCTCAAAAACAGTGTCAGCACTAGGGATGCAAGTTTTGCCTCCTCTGGGTCATTGGGTCGACACAAAACTCATTTAATTGAACTAATCCAGATTTCAAACAACAGAAGTGGGACAAAAATGAACTAGTTAGCTGAGCCACTACTTTGTCGCTTATCTTTCAAAGGGATCTGCTTTATCATTGATTTCAGGACTGAGATAAAACAAAAGCTAGAGAATTGACCTTTTGCGATTTTTTGAATAATTTGACATAGTTGGTTCCTCACATCTTTGCTCAATTTCATACCCCGCACCTGCAAAAGACAGCCAATATAATACATATATGGTGACAAACTAGAACTACTTTCTTTAAAACATATACATTTGATGAAAAAAAACTCATCTATACTCAGCTTTATAAAGCTGAGTTGTATCCTTAGGTGACCGTAAGCATAACAATGGCAGCTTTGAGCCTGCGTGTAGTAAATCATAGAATGCATTGGAAAGCTGTTGGAGCGAGGGCAAAAGTCACCAAGCAGAATAAAGCAAACAGTCATGATAGTAGCATCAATATGATGGCCTTTGAGTAGCCTTGCATTGATATAAAATAGACTTTCGTAAATATGTACAAACCCAAGCTTTCAAGCACTATAAAATAAAAAACTACAAGATCCTTATGTTTGAACAGATAACTGAAAATTGTTACTACTATCTTATTGATTCATTTCTGTACAGCATTCCCTTTTCTCCACCTGAGAAATCAGATGAAAGGTGTGGGAATGATTTCTATCATGAAACTGCATGAGGACAACCATCACTAGGGTATTTTGTGGAAAATTCAGGTGATGTCTTTTGTTCCTTCAGTGATCGAAGACGACTGAATTTACTTTTACTGAACTACCAAGCATGGCTAAGTTTCATTAAACATATTAGAAAAATGTTTTTTTCAGTCACCTGCAAATCATGATCAGAGCACCATCGTGGATCATATCCTGTTTGGTCCCAGCTTTCGAATATCTGAAGCAATTGTATATGGTCACCCCAGCCAGAACCATCCGGAAGCTCTTGCCTTTTCCTCTTTCCCTCCATGTCCTTGCTGTATATAGTACAAGTCTATCATATGACTGCGAATAGTAGAGTGCATGAGAGGAGGAAGAGGGGGGATCACCTTCTAGTTGATCGCAATGTTATTTCCGCTGACAAAATCGCAGCAACAGTTAATGCCTGAGACAGACATCCCAATTCATTCGCTTCAATCAAAGTCCTTGAAAGAGAAGGTTCCAGGGGGAGTTCTGTACAGAATTTTATCCTTAGACAAAGAAATTAAAATATTCCAACAGTAGTGGGCCCAAGCAAACTTATCCCATATAAAGAGTCAACATAGAAGCTTATATAGTGCATACATCCACATCATAGAAAACAACATTCTACAACTACTTCACATAGATGTTTCATGCTCACACTAAATTTAACTCTACTAACACATTAAATGCTCCCTTTTGGATCCCTAACTCGTGAGCTCTTATGAATACCTATTGCTTAAATTTTTATGTGTAATTATTGTGCTCATCTATAAGCTACAATTCCATTATGCTACAAGAACTTGTAGCGTATAGAATCACCGTTCCACAAGGGGCACATTTTAGAATCAGATGAATTCATCAAACATGGAAACAGTCAAATCGTGTGACATGTTTCTGACTAGAATTATTTTAACCATTCAATTACTAATTAAACATCAACATGATATATACTGACTGATGCTTGAAACAAAAACATGTAAATCAGAGACAAAATAACAATCATGTCTCAAGAATTCAAGGTATGTTAACATTGCAATGTAGAAGCACCAACTGATACATGCCTACATACTGTCCATGTTGTTCGATCAGTAAGGAATTCCAAGGACACAATACTAAAGGCACTGAAATTACAGAGAATGGAAACAAGATGACAGCATTACATTATAGTGTCATTCACAACTTGTATGGCTTGATCCTTCAAAGTTAAGGAATATTAAATTAGATATGCCCAAATTTCAGGTTAAAAGATGTTAAACATACAATAGTCTGCAAATAAACAGCTCAAGAAGGCTTTGAATAACCATTTAATTTCAATAGAAGCAGACAGATCCGGGATACCTGCCATAATGCGTCCAACATCTGTTATTTGTCCATTTTCATCAATTGCATCAATAAGGTATAATTGCCTCAAAGCATCTTCTAATGACTCACCTGCAGACCATTCGTGAAATAAGAAAAAAGTAGGCAGAAGCCACAGAACATACTTTCGATTTTATTTATTACAGGGCACACAACTACTTCCTTTTGGCCATGGATATCTTTTGTAAGTATAGTTTTGAACATTAATGTTATGGGCATAAGGCCCATGGGCCAAGCAGCCAACCCGACCCAGAGGCAGCAGCCACAAACACCACCTACAAGGCACACAACTACTTCCTTTTGGCCATGGATATCTTTTGTAAGTATAGTTTTGAACATTAATGTTATGGGCATAAGGCCCATGGCCAAGCAGCCAACCCGATCCAGAGGCAGCAGCCACAAACACCACCTACCTTTTGCAGCCACTGGAGGGTGCGGCTGGCATTCTGCAGCCTCCCTTCCTCTCCAAGTGGGGCCCGCCAGCACATTATCTTATAGATTAAGAGAGGTTTGAGGAAAGTTTTAATTGTATTAGGCGGGGTGGATCATATCCATAAGATTACATCTTTAGCTGTACCCATATGGATTAGGATTAACCAGAAAACTGATTTTCCCTCAAAGCTCCCTCTCACCCTCCTTTCCGCTACCGCCCGCCCCTGGTCAAGCCAAATCCACTGCCCAGGCACCCACCTCTATGAAGACCGTCAACCATCACAGGTTGCTGCCTTTGCTGGCGATAAAGCTCATTGCCCCCACCATACCATCCACCCTGAGAAACCACCTCCTCCAACCACAACTAGCCCCATAACAATCGTCCCAAAAGTAATTTCTTCACACGACTTCATAGTAATAAGTAATTACAAAATTTACTATTTCCATAGAAAATAGCAAATTTAAATTTACAATGCTTTAGAAGACAGTAAAATAGAAGTAATCCATCAAACTCTGTGCATAATAAGTAACTAGGCAATAACGAGATGTTTTCAGGCAGGTCCAGAAGAATAATTAGAACTGTAAGAAGTTGAAGTGTTATCTTACGTGATGGTGGATCTAGAAAATCAAACTTCAGGATATTAATGTCTGGAAGATTTAATGATTTCAGATATAAAACACTTCCAGCAAGAGAAGAGCGTTGAATTTCAGGAACTGTAGCCTCAAGAAACTCCTTTTGATATATAGACATTGGGTATAGCCTATAGCACTTGCCGGGTCGAGTTCTTCCAGCTCGCCCTGCTCGCTGATCAGCCTGCACTCTAATTATTCATTAAAATCATCAGTGCATGTTGACAATTAAAACTAGACATATAAGAATGGAAGTAATATGACAGTGAACAAGATGCAGGCACATATAAGCATATGTCAAATTATTTACCTGCTGATCTGAACTACATCAAGAGAATACATTCCACTTGATGGATTATATTGACGTTGCTTTACATAGCCACAATCAATCACAAACCTAAAGAAATAGGAAATAATATCATTAAAATCTCTGTGCAAACATACAAATATAGAACACCTGAAGGAAAAATAACTAATATACAGCCATTTTAAGTATTCAACAACAAAATAAAGATTGAGAAGTTTGATAGTTTCTGTTGGGCAGTTGCTCACTTGCAGGTCAACAGCTAAACTTTCATGCATCACTTCATGCATCCTGATTAACAAAACATCTCGACCAGGGGGAGAGACGTCCCCCTGATTTTGTCTTAAGAAGATTGTGCCGCAACTCGAACTCGGGCTGGCTCAGCAAACCGCTTCTCTGGCATGTTCTGCTGACCAGTTGCACCGTGAGAGTGTTGGCATGCATCCTGATTAACGTAATGTTTCTAGTTACAGCTCTCCCTCCTTTTCTAAAGCTATAGTGTTTATGTTTGTTTCAAATATTTACCAGTTAGGGGATCTACAGTATGGCGATTTTAAGTTTCTGCGCACTCTACTGCTGCTATAAGTGGCGTAAAAGATGTCCAGCGACACCAAAATGTCATACAGGGCTATGCATGATTTAGTTCCAATAAATATATATATTTATTTTAGCACCACCTTGGTCTCTAGACATCATATAGACAGGACTAACGAAAAAGGAGTACTCAGCTATTAGTATAAATGGTAAAATAATTAAATGCAATCACATTAAAAAATCGCAGCATGAACTGTAAGCAATTCCACATGCACTCAAAAGTTATTGAAGTTTTTTATAAAATTTTAAACTACATGTATTTTAGACAGTGACACAAAATTCTCAGGTGACAACAGCTTACATGATTTATTTTTGAATAACACGTCTCTTCTAAATAATAAACTAAATATGTCAGTGTTTCTTATTAGCAGAGTAGTCGATGTCACTATAATCCATTGCTAGCATATTATTTTTCTATTCTATTACTACTTCAGAAAACACCAAGCAAATTTGTCACTCCAATTTAAATACAAGAACTACGATCTGAAGATGGAAATGAAAAGCACATGCTCCTCAACTGATTTGCTGCTTACACGACTCCATCTACAGTCAGAGAAGTTTCAGCAACATTTGTTGCAACAATGAAGCGTCGACAGTTCGGAGGTGCTGGAGCAAATACCCTAACCTAAATGAGAAGTGTGCAAAATCAGAAACACTGCAGAGCATGATAAATGTTTAACAGAAGGAAGAAATAGAAAACTAAATGTGAAGGACTGCAAGGGTATGGTATTTATCCTGTAATATAATAGCAAAGTTTGGTTGGAAGGCTGAGAGGAGCAAAATGGCTTGGAACTTGCCTGCAGTTCAGGTGGCAAAGAACCATGAAGAGGAAGGACAAGAGCATCCATACAGGAGCCTTCCTCAAGATTTTGAATTCTCTCCTCCAATTTTGAGACCATCTTGTCAATATCATCCTGCAGAAATCTCAAATAATCATAGTTCAGCATGAGCAGACAAAACATAATTAATAAAGGAAAGAATAAGCATAAGCACCAATAAAAGTTATCTTTACATATTATACTCGGGGAATACAATATAGGTTTCCCTATTAATCCTACAAGAAAAAGAAACTAGAACTTCTTATATCAATAGGAATTAAATATCCACAAAATTATTAATATTCAGCACTACGATAAAAAAGGGGGAGAAATTCCTACATTGATAAAAAAGGAGCTTTTGGTTCGGCGATTGTAAGGTAAACAGATTGCGGAGGGTTATAAGGTACCATTACAGCGGTTGTTCTACTTGACTCATTATTGGATACCGTGTAATATATTTCTCGGCAGTTCCAGTATAAATGTCAATTAAGGCCATGATGCCAGCGACTACAAAAATATACTTAAAAATTGCAGAAAGAAAGGGGTAAGGGGTAAACAATGACAAATCTTGAGGTGCTGACCTTTCCTGTCATAAATATTAAGACATCCCCAGGGGGTTCCTTGGCATGGATATCTGATAACAAACATTTTTCAGTTTTGTTAGTGAAAGAAATGAGAATTTAAAAGTTTAAGAAGTTGTAAACATTAAGTAACTCAAACATTGAACAAATCAACAAAACGTAAAAATGTAACTATAATATTCCCATGTCATAGATATGTGATATAAAAAGAGATATGAACCTAATTTGAACCATACCCTCGTTAAGACTCTTTACACGAATACGCATGAGACCAAGGTATTATTTCATTAAAAGAGAAGAAAGGCCAAAATAGCGAGGTAGAGTGACCAGACACTACATATGAATAGTTCAGATTTTTCATAGTTTCCAAAATATATTGCTAACAATTAAGTTCAAAAGGAGGCTCATAAAAGCCAATGCAGGGCGCAACTTATTTCTCAGCATCTCCACATAAAAAGCAAAAGCTGTGCTTGACATAATTGCAGCAGCTTATCAATAAGCAGAATCTAAGCTTCTACATAAGTGGATTCGGCTTAAGTGGATTTGGCACAAGCAGAAGCTGCTCCAAACAGGGCCACCTTGAGATGACCATGATTCAAGCCCATCATAATTGACTAAGGTTCTTGAGATAAGTTATTGTTGGTCAACCTTTTCACTTTGTGAAGTACTGCAAAACTGATGGTACAATCACTGCCAATCATCATATACCCACAGTTGTTTTCTGTGTTAAGACTTTAGCGATAAAGTGTACTATCCATTAGATAAACCTGGCAGTACTATTGTGGATGCACAAGAATTCAAATGGGGCTAGCATATTCCTTTGTACTGAGAGGCTCAAAGGAGACCCGAGTTAATTGAATTGTAGGAAAGCGTACAGGATTGCGAGACCCTGGTATTTGTAACGCCACTCCACATTATATTACACTAGGCAGCTAAGACATAAAGAGAATTTCTTCCTTGGCTCTTTCCTCCCTATCGACCAATTTCATAGTAGAATAGTGACAGTGTGTCCAACATAAGGACCCATGGCAGCAACCCAGTTTCCCTCTTACCACTGTAATGACCATTCTTCATGGCACATACCAAAATAAACATGCGGCCTTTGTCACAAACATTATCTCCATTGATAATAATGAATAAGTTTCTGAGTGACGCAATGCACATGCAGAACACAGATAAACTAACAATATTGACAGGACGATCACAAAAATGCAAAAGGTTACACCAAAAAAGAGGGTTCTTCTTACCTATAGCTGTCCTGAGTGAAGATTCTATATAATTTGTTGGGCGCTCAGTGCTGTAAAATTTCTCCACAGGGAATAAAGTTCCAGGAATGTTTAACACAGGGCATCCTGAGAAGAACTCTGAAACTTTCAAACCATCAAGAGTCGCAGAGGTGATCAGAACTTTTAAATCTGAAGCTCGGTCCTTGACCAATCTTTTCATCAAACCTAAAAGGATATCACTGTGTATAACCAGATAAATATTAAAATGAGCGTATGCAAACAGTTTCCACAAGAACCTACACAACTCATCCCATGTAACACTAGTCCCATTTTAAAAAGAAGAGATCAGTACTGAATGTCTATCATCTAAGAACTATAGTGGGTAATGTGTATTTGCAGGTTCCAGGGTAGCACAAAGCAGCTTAGCACTATTAATATATCTAATGTGTGAACTATGGAGAATGAGAACCTCAGTGCACAAACTCTATAGCTAGCAGCTACTTACTATTTCCTATGAGATTTCTTCTATTCTCCATTCCACCACTAAGGATACACACTGCCGAACCAGAAACAATATTAAGGGCCTGTTATTTCATTCCATGTCCTTCAGATTCAGTTCATTATATTCTAAATCCTAAAATTCCTTGGGAAACATTTCTCATTCAAACAGCCCTCCTGTGTTTAGTTAGTGTCACCTAGAAAAGATACGAAGAAGTCTGTATAACCCCCCCCCCCAACCTATTGTAAGTGGACTAATTAAACCCCCTAACTATAAAACTGGATATTTTACCCCCTCATCTTTGCAAAACCATTCAAATAACCCCCTGGCATGGCTTTCCACAGCGGTTTTGCAGCGCTGCAGGGGTGCAACATGCACGACGCCGCACGGAGCCGTGGGGCTCGCCGGAGCTCCACCAGACCGGCGAATCCAAGCACGATTGCGAATCCAAGGGCATAGGGAGAGAGAGGAGGATGACAACTCAGTTTGGGTGCCCACAATGTACATTGGTGCTTGGAAGAGAGGGGGCCATGGGCGGCCATGGTTGCAGCTCTGGAAGCTCATGAGTCATGAGGAGATCGGGTACAGCAGGGAGGATCGGATAGAGATGATGGAGAGGCGGAGTTGATGGTGGAGAGGCTCTCTGGTGTCTCACCTTAGCGGGGAATGTCTTGAGAAAGGAGATCCGTCAGCATCATGTTTTATGTGGTAAAGAGCACTGGTGGAGAGAATGAGAGACTCAGAGATGGTGAACGATCTGGCCAGTAGGATGGCTTGGCAAGCACTGGATGGTGGAGACCTCAATGATGCCCTTTTACAGGTCGGAGGAGGGTGCTGTGCTAGCACATTAATCACATGACGTTAATGGCAACGATTCTGGCCGGGCAGCAACTCGACGCTTGTGGCGACATCGACGCTGAGGCGTGCAAGCATAGTAAAAGGCGCTAGCACTTAGCACGGATTTCTCCACTTGCCATGAGGAGCCGCTGCTCAGATCGGACCTCCCGTCCCTTGAGAAGCTCTTCATGAGCCTTAAATCATCTAATGGCCTCCTCCATGGACATCTTGTTGGTGTCTCCGAACAGCACCATCGTCGAAGCAACATTGATGAACTTGGTGGAGACGGATCGCAGCAGCTTCTTCACAACATACTTCTCCTCCACCTCATCTCCGAGCTCACGGATAGCGTCGTGAACTTCTCAGCGAAATTATCAATAGATTCCGCATAACTCGTCTCGAGATTATCAAGATCAGCTTGCAACGACTGGACCCTTGCCTCCCGGACACACTCGACGCCCACATGCATGGAGCGCAACGCCTCCCACACATCATAGGCGGTCTCCTTCGAAACTCATGGCAGCATCTCGTAGTCGACTGACTGGGAGATGATCAACAAGGCCAGCTGGTCCTGGACCTCGTCGACATCCTCGGTTGCTGGTACCTTCCCACGATCAACAGCACCCCATGCCTCATTGGCTTGCAGTAGGAACTTCATCCTCATCCTCATCACCCCTCTCTCTCTACTTTGTGTTTGTCACAGCACAAGGTACAAGCTTCTGTCGATACAGCCACCACTGGCCTCATCGTTTTTCTCATTATATATAAAATTAACAAAATGCAAGGGATAACAACTGGCCGCTTCCCTTTGTCCATGACTCACGCCATGATCCTAAAATAACGCAACGTGCAACGACCATGCAAGCCAGGACCTATTCACAAACCTAGACTTCACATCGTGGCTCGACCCGGACTAACAGAGCACCATGCATTCCTGACGTGCTATCTCATGCAGATCACATTGCATGCATGCCTCAGATATTTGGAGCCTCCGGCCGCTTCGCAAATCACACGACTCACTCCACACACCGGCTCAAGCCACCATGCTTGTGCGCTTCACACACATCGCCATTGCATTGCTTTCAGCACAACTCACTGCTGCAATGCAAATTACTACACTCTGTACATGACATTATTGACTACATGCAAGTACTACTTGTCTACGTGAAAACAAACATAATAAACGTGCATATGCAGAAACAATTAAGATTAGTTCTAACACTCTTGCTTGCGCACGCTCCTTGTAAGCTTGCGCACGCTCCTCGTAAGCTCACGTCGGCTCGCATGCAGTCAGCAGGTAGATATCAGTTCACATCAGCGACTCCATTGGTCCTGGATGGCTGAATCATTCTAATCTTCAATTCAGAGGTAACAGGCTCACAGCCATCGAATCAACGCCACTCAACAGAAAAGAATGACAGTCGGACAAGGATTGGCCTTGCGAGGATGGAGTATGCAGCGGTGCGGACGGAATCGATGGGGCCAAGGGTGGGCGCTGCGAGCTCAAGCTGCAACTGCAGGCAAGTGCCACCGGCGGACGAACGAGGGCAAGGCATGAGCTGCAGCTGTGGGAGAGCGCCAGCGGGCGGAGGGGCCCTAGCAGGAGATCTGCGGCAGACCGGCAGCAGGACGATGCGTATGGAGGAGCAGCAAGCAACACCAATCGCGGTGCAGCTGCAGTCATGGGAAGCACCGCGGCGGGAGATGCATGCGACAAAGCATTGTTGCACGCCCATGGTAAGTAGGACTTCGCCGTGGCCATGGGAGAAGAAAAGAGATGGGGACTCTGATCTGCCCACTTATAAGCGGGGTCCACGTGTCAGTCAGTCCATGTCAGCTTCTCGACCAACTTCAGCACACCAACGTGGCAAAACCACCATGCAGAACCACCTCGGGGGGTCATTTAAACGGTTTTGCAAAGCTTAGGGGGTTAAATACTCAATTTTATACTTCATGGGGTGATGTAGTACACCCTCGATATGTTGGGGGCTTATATAGACTTTTCCCGAAAAGATAGGCTAGTAAGTGGTATTATTTGGTAGGTCCTACATGCCCTACCAGCAGAGAAAGAAGGCATTGACAAAAATAAAATTAAGCTAGATGTAATCCTGATTCAAAACTATCGTTTGTATTGTGTGTGTTATGTATAGGAAGGAAAAAAAATATTCCAATTCATCTGTGCTGAATCCCAAATATGTGGCAGGATGGCACATAAGTAGCTTGTTAGTAAGACATGTGCCAAGTGCCAACTACCAACTACCTTTCCTCGGTACAGGTTAGGACTTAGGACAGAAATAACCAACACACAACATGACAAGAACTGCTACAACAAAGATACCTAAGCACACCAAATGATCTGGTAGGCCCTAAAATTATTATCTATTCTGTGGTAGTGTGTAGCAAACTCTTCTAAAATAAGTAACAAGTGGTACTGACTAGCATTTGCACAAATATTTGTAATAGCCACACTAAATACAGTGGCCATATAACGAATCTTTGATGGAGGTATTTCCTTACAAGAAAACAGAGTATATGAAATGCTTACAGTAACGTAATACATTTACATTTAAGACAAGAGTTCATATTATAGTAGTTGACACAACTGTCAAGTAACTGAAATGCAAAACAGTAGATATGAATATCAAAACACATGCTACCAAGCTAGTTTTAAATTGACTCGGGTAGATAAGGTTCAGATACACATACGTGTTTAGACTACGCTCATGAGCTTCGTCCAGTATGATTACTGAGTATTGCTTCAAATCAGGATTTGAAAGGCTTTCACGAAGAAGAACGCCATCCGTGAGGTATCTATAAAACAAGTGAAGAATTTAAATCCAAAAATTGAGCACATAGGTATAGGGTAGAAACATCAAGCATAATCACCCTATTGGGTTCCGCTCTGCAATTACTCTTTATGATGAATTCTTGCAATCACTTTTAAATTGATTACTAAATCAAAATTCAAGACTTGATGTAGTGCTCATTTTACTCTACCTATGCATAGAACTTCAACATCACTCTGCGTTACAAGCAACAAGTGTGACAAAACACTGACAGGAGATAAATTAAAATGAAAAAAAAAGAGGAAATGGCAGTGTTACCTTCTTCTAACACTGGTAGCTACAACACTCTATGGACCACAGTATCAATTT
Source organism: Setaria viridis (assembly GCF_005286985.2). Taxonomy (NCBI): domain Eukaryota; kingdom Viridiplantae; phylum Streptophyta; class Magnoliopsida; order Poales; family Poaceae; genus Setaria; species Setaria viridis. The sequence continues at coordinate 16,581,677 of NC_048270.2, read as the reverse complement.
CTTACAAGCCTTTTGTGTTGATATTGTTCCCAAACCAAAAGGTTTATTACATGGGGCACATCCAGTGGTTATTAAACTTGGAATGTAATATTTCTGCATGTTTCTGAGGCTTACTTTATGCATGTTCTCTCTGAAGTTCTGTCCTCAAATCGAATTGCATAACCCACTTCATCCCCGAGTGGGACACCAAGCTCCTGAGCTACTCTTCTGTGAAATAACAAATAAAAGTGTTCTTATTCACAACTCAGTTACATATATGTTTTGTATTTGAAGGCAGTAAACAACACAGTAAGTGAAATAACTTTTAACAGTGAGTAAAATAACTAAAACAGAATCCCATACTGTTAAATTGACAACGGCTAGCTGATCAACCAGGCAGAAAGTCATTCAAAATTGAGAGTAGTTGCTCAAACAGGAAGAACCACCTAACAACCCTCACATGACAGTTCTTTATAAGCTTGTTCTGCATGACACTTGGCAGGCTATCCAACAAAAAGATCCTCTCACAACTCAGAATATGATGAGGTTTCTGGTATTTCCCCGGCCACTTAGCTGTCGAGTAAGTCTCCTTTCTAAATGCAAGAGTAGTTCCAATCCCAATTCATAAAGCCCTCCAATTGCCAAATTGCAACCCACAAATTGGCAGCAAGGCAAAGCATAACCAAAACAGATGAAGCAATACTCTGGCACTAACAAATAAGCACCAGATGAAGCAATACTCTGGCACTAACAAATAAGCACCAGATGACGAAGTCACCCGTGTCCTCTGCGGTCGCGAAAAAACACGCCCTCGCGCGCATGGGATAGAACGAGAGATGTAATGGGTGTGGAGAACCTGGAGACGGAGACGGCGGCGACGCGGCGGGGTTGGGTGACGGCGATGGCGCCCCGGCGGGTGTATCCGCGGCGGTGGAGGATCTGGGAGAGCTGGGTGCTCTTGCCAGAGCCGGTCTCGCCGATAACCACCACCACCGGGTTCGTGTCCACCGCGGCGACAATCTCGTCCTCGTGCTCCGAGATCGGCAGCACCGGCGGTGACGGCGACGGCATCACCGGAAGAGGCGGGCGGGCCGGCTTCGGTGTGGATTAGGGTTTAGCCTTTTCTTTTTCTTTTTTTCTTTTCTCTGGCCGTCGGGGTTCCGGCCTCCGGGGACATTGATGACCGGTCGCCCGGTCGGATGCTGCGGAGCGCGGTGCTGCCGTGCAGCGGTGCAGGTGCTTAGCTCGTGCTGTGCTTGCGTGGTAGCGCCAAGGTAGTGAGACGTATCAGCAAGGAGGAAGCGTATTGGAAACACTACGTGTTCGGTGTTTCCTTTTGGGTCTGCTTGTTGTCCTGTCCAAACCTGCCGACTTTTTTTTTTAAGGTTCTCACAAATAGGCTCCTAGTGAAAACATTTCGGAAAATGGACCCTTAGATTGGTGCTAGCATTGGTGGTGCCAAGCATACACGCCTCGGCGCTAGAGCCGCTGGCGTCTAGATCCTTGCATAGCTGCTGACCTGGATGCTGACATGACGATGGCGCCAAGTTTTGAATTCCTACCACCCACCTCCTTCCTGCCCGAGCCTTCCTCCTTTTCTTTCTCCTCCTCTCGATTTTTTTTATCTCCCCACTTTGCCATGCATCACAAATTGCCTTATGGGACCTTGGAAACTTTGATTTGCTCCGTGGATCTTCAAGAGCAAGGTATCATCGCTCCTTCATAGTTTTTTCACGTCGATTCAGTATATAATAGTCGGATTTTTTAACTTAGGGTTTCATGCAACCGTAGGTTGTCAAGGCGTGGAAAAGCTAGGAAACCAAGGTAACCTCAGTAGCGCACGTTGTTATGTTATGGGTTCATTGTTGTGGATCGAATGGAAAACCCTATATGTAGGTTTAATGTTAATTGCTTTCGGTTCTTACAACGAAAATGACTAAATTGTAGTTATAGCCGGATGATCAGAAATGCCTTCGATCCATTGCCTCTAGTGGTGTTCCAATGCCCATGTGCTTTTGCGGCGATCCTTGCAAGGTAGCCAAATCCGATGCAGAGGACACGTATAGGCAGAGGTATTGGATGTGTTCCAATTTTGCGTTTGAGCCTACACTTTGTCAGCGTTGCATTAACAAGATGGTGAGAAATTGATGTTGTCTAATAATTAATTTGTGTCCTATGACATATTCCATATTTTTTATTTTGTAACAATTGCATTTGTTGCAAAACCTTCCACCGCTTTGTGATTTTGAGCAGTGGATCAACACTGAGATCAAGCTTGAAGATAAGGAAGAGATGCTGGAAATGTTGCGTTGGGAGGCAGAGAAGAAGGAGACAATGGAGAGGAGGAAAGGAGGCGTGTTGCTGCGAACAAGGAGGAGAGGGAGAAGAAGCTTGAGCGTGCACGCCGAGCAAAAGCAGCGATTGAGGAGAATCCCGATGCCCTGAGGAAGGGAAAGTGACCTCGTTGCACAGTAGTATCCATTACTGTTGGACTTTTCATTGTGTTGTCATGTAATGCACTTTAAGTATGGGCGATTGTAGGATCTAGGATACCGACTAGAGGGGGGTGAATAGGCAGTTTTAAGCTAAAACACAATACTTAACAAACTTTAATTAGAAACTCAAAAGATAAGCAACTACTAGCAAATCTACTACTAGGTATTTCAAGACGGGCTAGGATGACAAGTAATAAAACAAGATATATGAAAGCATGTACTTGAAGTAAGTGCTACTAAGAAGGTAGAGAGCAAGAAGACAACCAAGAGAGACCGATGTTTTCTCATGGTGTCGATGACTTGCCGGTCACCCCTAATCCACGTTGAGATGGATTCAATGATTCAATCGCTTCTCTATCAAGCCACCGCTTGATGTTTAAGATGAATTAAATCAAAAAATCTCTCCAAACCTCGTTTCCACTAGAGTTGCTCTTCACCACTCCGGTGAGATGAGCACAAAACCTCTCACAAGAATGGCCGGAGCAACTTCACAACCTCCTTGAAGTGCTCAACGGCTCCGCAAGCTCCAAGCCGTCCGCAAGCTCCAAGCCGTCTAGGAGGCGGCAACCTCCAAGAGTAATAAGCCAATTGACGCTTGCTTGAAGACTCCCTAGTGCCCCAAAGCTCAAGAAATCAATGCAATGCACTAGAAGCCTCTCAAACTCACTATAAAGCAATCTCAATTCAATGCAAGTGAGTGAGAGGTGGAGAGAGGCTCAAAAGATCATAAATCTAGTCCAAAGAGCCAAGAGAGAGCTCCAACAACCGGTGGGGGGATATTTATAACCCCCACTACCAAAACTAGCCGTTACAGTAAATTTTCGTGCAAAACTGGAAAACTGCGGACCGTCCAAAGTACAAGTCGCGGACCATCCGTAGTACAAAGCCCAATGGCTATATTGACATTTAATGTGTGTTAGAGAAGAACCGTTACGGGGGTCGCAGACCATCTGTAGTACAAGTCGCGGATCGTCCGTGCCCCGTGAACCGTCCGCCAAATGAACTGCAGACCGTCCGTAGTTCAAACACCCGGCAGAAATAGTTTCTGGAGGCCCTTAGCGGACTGTCCGCCATTTGACCGGCGGACCGTCCGCCATTGGCGCAGAAACTCCATTTCAAAAGAGATCTTTTCAATATTGAAAAAAATATGCTCATCTTAGATCAAAACTTTGATATGCAATGCATTCTTTTGAGCAAAGAGGCACTATAGAACCCTCAAGCAATAAGAGAATTGACCCCTCTTAATAGTACGGCCATCTATTCTATTAAATCCGGTCATATTGTTCATCCACTAAGCACCTATTTGACCAGCAAAAGGAAAAACCCTATTTTATACCTCTGCCTTGAGCCTCCCATCTTCAAATCAATTTGGAATGTCATCATACTAAGAATCATGGCCACAACTCATTCAAGGGACTAACCTACACTCAATATTACTCATTGAAAAACGTTAGTCCTCAAGAGGTTGTCATTTATTACCAAAACTCAAATTATGGACCTAGATGCTTTCAATCTCCCCCTTTTTGGTAATTGATGACAACCTCATATAAAGGTATAGAAAGATTTGAGTTAACCTTATACATAAGGCATAATATGGACTCAAGAATTGAATTTTCGAAGATGTTCTTACCCATTTTGAAGAGACTTGAAGAACAAGAGTAAGGACTAATCTTCGAAAAGATTTATATGAAGAACTCCCCCTACATATGTGCATTTATCTTGTATAGAAGTCTTCCACATATGTATGAATATTTAGAATTTACCATAGAGCCTTCCCTTCAACAAATTACTCAAGCAACATAGTTCAACATTAGCATACATAAGATCCAAATTTACTTTAGGCAATATAGTTCAACATAAGATCCAAGTGCTAATTATTACAACTTAAGTTCATGCAACACGTAAAAGTTCATGCATAACCACTTAAAGGTTCCACACGATGCAATAATAAAGTTCATGCAAATGCAAAAAGGACAATAATCCCATGAGCTCCCCCTTTCTTCATGGCATCAAGAGGTCTTCTCCCCCTTTGGCATCAAGTACCAAAAAATGTTATTCTTCCGGAGGAGGTGGAGGAGGATAGTACGGCTGGTGAGGATAGAAGTCAGGAGGTGGAGCAGGAGCCAGAAAGATACTGTAGAAATGATCACTGAAGCTGGAGAAACTTGATGAGAGAGTGTTCATGTCTTGCTCAAGTTTCTGCTGGCGCTCATCAAGCTGAGAATTAGAACCACTGAGACTCATAGTGTCAAGCCTAGCACCTAAGGCTCCAATGTCATTGTGAAGACCCTCCTGAACATTTGCAACCTAGTCATCATGGGCTCATACATGGTAGAATGGATGTGATGTCCAAACCAATGATCCGGTTGTCGATATGAGTTCTCATGTTATCTTGCATGCTCTGAAAATTGTCCATCACTTGCTGTCCAAAAGCTTTAAAATTTGAATTAAAGCCCTCCTAGAGATTTGCAAAGTATGGATCAAAATAACCGGCAGGAGGCTCCCAATGTGACTGTGACCCAGAAAGAGGTTGTGGAGGCGGAGGAGGCATGGCTTGTGCATCGGCACCATCATTTCCTGCCCACCCCATATATCCATCATCTTGATTGGAGTGACTTCTCTTTCAAGAAAGGCCGTGTTATTTGCATATGGCTTGTAGACGGTATGGTTGACATTGCACGGACCTTGGAATCTTGTTTTGACCTTAATGAGTGTCATGATATAAGGGGCAAAGTATACATTGATTTCAAGATTGACCTTCTTTGCCGCAATTTGATCCATAATCAATCTTACTACATCAAATTTCTGTCTATTCATAACATGCTTCACAAAGTTTCTATGATATCCCACAAATCCATCCTTGAAGCCACTCTTAGGCAAGATTGTGACTCGAGCTATTTTGTTGATTATTGCAAGATAGTGCCTCAAGCCAGTTGTTTTTCCATAGAGTCTAGGAATCCCAGTTCTAGCTGGCTCATAATACTATGATATGTGCTCAATCTCCAAAATGTTCTCATCAACCATATTTATGCTATAGTCATCAGTGAGAAAAGCATAGTCAAGATGGTTGACTGCAGCAAACTCAGCAAAAGTAGAGATGTATTTCCTTTTTCCTGTCATCCACTCAATCTTATCTTCAAAGAAATCAATTTTAACAGTGGCATAGGATTGACAGATGATAGTGTCATTCCAGTTGCACCTATGCTCAAGAAACCTCCTCAGGCCAATAGCCTCAAACTTCCCTACTACCTCGGTCATAACAGATTGCTGAGCCATGTACACAAAATCTATTGTCTGATGCTTGAACACTGTTTTATTGACTAGGTGACCAAAGAAAGCATCTTCCTGTACCTGAGTGTGAAAGAACAGGTTGATGAGGTACGAGGAAGACTGAATTGATAAGGTGTTCTCTCTCTGGAGTAGGTCTTCATGTTCCATTTTCGCTTGGGTGCTGTGTGTAGAGTCACATCAATCACTGCATCGATATCTTCATCTTCATCAACGTCTTCATCTACATGCATTGAGAAAGCCGCTAAGGATTCCACTTCGGTATCACTGGGAGCATAATCATCATCTCTAGAATCCTCTTCTCCTGAATCCCCATCATCATCAAACCGAGGCCGCTTAGATGAACTTCCCTTTTTCAGCTTCCGAGCAAAGGCCTTTGTGATATGACCAACACGGCCACTATCAATGATATGGAGATATGATATTAGTTTATGCAATGATACAAAGAGAATGACACGTGCCGTTATCTCTAAGATTCTAGGGCTCTTAGGCAGCCGTCAAGGAACCGCGAACGGTCCACCAAGTAACGGTGGACGGTCCGCCGTTCATCGGGCTGACCCCAAGATCTAGAACAACATGAAAATCCTTCCCCCAAATCTCTTAATTTCCAATGTACTAATGATTGAGAAATTTCACAGAAGAATATAGAGATGAATCCCCAACATGCGACCCCTTATCCATGGACAAATCAACAAATCCACATGAAACCCTAACCATCCTTCTTCCTCATTGAACAACCAAGAAAACCAAATGAGATCGAAGGAATACCGTCCGATCATGGTGAGGATCTTGCGGATGGTCCGGAATCATTCCTCAGACAGTTCGGGAAAGTCTCCAAAGCTTAACCTTAGGAGAGGATCTTCCTCTAGAGGTGGAGGAGAAGGGGATGAAAGAGAAAGCGTTTTGACCGGTTGGAGGAGAAAGGGTCAAGACCCGTCTAGATAAGGCATGCGGGGCACGGGTCCACTGTGGCACCCCTGTTGCAGACGATCCGCAATGAAGAGCGCGGACGGTCCGCCGGTTGAGGAAAAATTGAACTGTCGGCTGAAAAGTTTCTGTTTCCTTTATCGGACGGTACGCGGTTGCTATCACGGACGGTCCACAGACCGCGGACGGTCCGCCACTCTAGACAGAAACTTTTCTCCCCTTTTTCTGCATTCTTCTTTTGTGATAAGGATTGAGGATAAGATCAAGGGTTCGTGGCTCATTGGAAAATTGTCTTTTATGAGATGAAGAAAAATGCAACAACACAAATATAGAGTTAGACATGAAAGAAATGCATGATGCATAAAAAAAGAAATGTATTTGGTTTCAAGCCACATTTAAGAAGTCAATCACATTAATCTCATTCCGTAGTTTGCAAAATCTCTATTCATCCAACAGCTTTTTGAAGATATCCACCAATTGGTCATTTGTACTAATTCCATCAATTTTGATATCCCCTTTGCTTATATGATCTCTAAGGAAGTGATGTCTAATGTCGATGTGCTTGGTTCTAGAATGTTGATCCGGATTGTTAGCAATCTTCACAGCACTTTCATTATCACATAAGAGTGGAATTTCCTTGAAATCCAAGCCGAAATCAAGAAGAGTTTGCTTCATCCACAATAATTGAGCACAACAACTTCCCATCGAGATATATTCCGCTTCGGCGGTAGAAAGTGCTACTGAGTTTTGTTTCTTTGACGACCAAGATACAAGAGATCGACCAAGAAGTTGACAACCTTCGAAAGTGCTCTTTCTATCAACCTTGCAACCAGCATAATCGGAATTCGAAAAACCAACCAATTCAAATTGAGCACCATTTGGATATCAAAGACCAATATTCGGTGAATACTTTAGATATCTCAAGATTCGCTTCATGGCCGTCAAATGACATTCTTTAGGGGTGGCTTGAAACCTTGCACACATGCATACACTAAACATGATGTCGGGCTTAGATGCGGTAAGGTAAAGTAAACTACAAATCATGGATCTATAAAGCTTTAAATCTACCGGTTTACCTCCCTCATCAAGATCAAGATGCCCATTAGTGGCCATAGGGGTCTTGATTGGTTTTGCATCTTCCATCCCAAACTTCTTCAATAAGTCTTTCACATATTTTGATTGCCACACAAATGTGCCTTGCTTCAATTGCTTGATTTGAAGACCAAGTAAGAAGCTTAATTCACCAATCATAGACATTTCGAACTCCCTAGACATCATTTCACCAAATTCTTCACAATAGCTTTCATTAGTGGATCCGAAGATGAAATCATCAACATATATTTGGCAAATGAAGATATCCTTGCCAATCCTTTTAGTGAAAAGTGTAGTGTCAACTTTCCCAATTTTGAATCCCTTAGAGATGAGAAAATTTCTTAGCCTCTCATACCAAGCACGGGGGGCTTGTTTTAGACCATAGAGAGCCTTTGAGAGCTTGTATACATAGTTCGGCTTCTTGACATCCTCAAAACCGGGAGGTTGCTCGACATACACTAGTTCGCTAATCTTGCCATTCAAGAAAGCACTTTTGACATCCATTTGATATAACTTTATATTATGATGACATGCATATGCTAGCAAGATTCTTATAGCCTCTAATCTTGCAACGGGAGCAAAGGTTTCACCGAAGTCGAATCCTTCAACTTGAGTATATCCTTGAGCAACAAGTCTTGCTTTGTTTCTTACAACAACCCCATCTTCATTTTGCTTGTTGCGAAAGGCCCACTTTGTACCTATAACATTGTAACCCTTGGGTCTCTCAACTAATTCCCAAACTTTATTTCGGGTGAAATTATTTAGTTCCTCATACATATCATTCACCCAATCAGGATCTTGGAGTGCTTCATCTACATGATTAGGCTCAATAGAGGATACAAAAGAATAAAATTCACAAAAAGAGGCAACACGAGAACGAGTTTGAACACCCTTACACAATTTGATCAATTGGATGGTCTTTTGCAATGTGATGGCTTATTCTTGGTTGAGCAATAGGTTCTTAAGTTGATGTAGATGGAGATATGTGAGTGTCATCTTGACCATAATCATGAGGAATCCCATCATCAACTTCTTGATCGTTGTATTCTTCTTGAATATTAGTGATAGAAGTTGGAGGATTCACTCTTATAGAGATGGATGGATCATCATCCTTCTCATTTTCTTCTCTAGGCTTGATATCTCCAATAGTCATTGTTTTTATTGCATTACTCAAGCCCTCATTTCTCACATCATCCAAATTCTCTCTTTCTTCATGAGACCCATTGGTTTCATCAAATTCCACATCATATGCTTCCTCAACAAATCCCTTTGATTTGTTGTACACCCTATATGCCTTGCTAGAAGATGAATATCTAAAAAGAAATCTCTCATCACATTTGCTTTGGAATTTTGACAACCGAGTACCCTTCCTTAGGATATAGCACTTGCATCCAAAAACCTGAAAATATGATATATTGGGTTTCCTTCCAACAAGTAGCTCATATGGTGTCTTGTTAAAGAATCTATGACAATAGAGCCTATTTGATGCATGGCATGCGGTGTTGATCGCTTCGGCCCAAAAAGAGTCTGATACATTATATTTCGAAAGCATTGATCTTGCCATATCGATCAAGGTCCTATTCTTCCTCTCAACTAAGCCATTTTGTTCCGGTGTGTACTTGGTTGAGAATTCATGCTTGACCCCTTTTTCTTCACAAAAATCTTCTACTCTTGTGTTGTTTAATTCACTACCATTATCACTTCTAACTTTCTTCAACTTAAGGTCAAATTTATTTTCGGCCCTTGTCACGAATCTCTTGAAAATGTCACAAGTGTTCGTCTTGTCATGAAGAAAGAAAACCCATGTGTATCTTGAATAATCATCAACAATCACGAGACAATAGCAATTTCCCCCAATGCTTCTATATGTGGTTGGACCAAACAAAACCATATGCAATAGCTCTAATGGCCTTGAGGTCGACATTATGCTCTTGGATGGATGAGAGTTACCCACTTGCTTCTCGGCTTGACAAGCACTACGTAATTTGTCCTTCTCAAACTTCACATCTTTCAAGCCAACTACTAGATCATGTTTCAACAAACGATTCAATTGTTTCATTCCAACATGAGCTAATCTTCTATGCTATAGCCAACCCATAGAGGATTTTGAGAAGAGACAAGTTGTTAGCTTGGCATAACTCGAAGAAAAATCCACAAGGTATAAGCTTTCATGCCTAAAACCCTTGAAGATGCATATTTTCCCATCCATGCTAGTGACCTCAAAACCGTCACTAGTGAAAGTGCACTTATAACCAATATCACAAAGTTGAGCAACCGACAATAAATTAAATTTTAGAGAATCAACCAATAGCACATTTGAAAGGGAGTGATCATTTGAGATAGTGATTTTACCCAATCCTTTTACCTCACCCTTGCCATTGTCTCCAAAGGTAATATTATCATATCCGAATGCTTCATTATCAAGAGAAGAGATCATTTTTGCTTCGCCGGTCATATGTTGAGAGCATCCACTATCAACTACCCAATGTCTTCCTCCGGACTTGTAGTTTACCTACAAAAAGAATTAAGCTCTTTTAGGTACCCAAACTTGTTTGGGTCCTTGGATGTTAGAAACCAAGACCTTTGGTACCCAAATGGCATTCTTTTTAGCACCAAATGTGGGTAACCCAACATATTTAGCAATAATGTTTCCATTTTAATTTTTCTTAAGGATATAACTAGCATCAAAGGATACGGCTTGCTTCTTTGTACACTCATTCATGATATGTCCAATATTCTTGCATCTTTTGCAATACTTGCCTTCATTCTTGACAAAAGTGATCGTCTTGTGAGTGAAAGCTTTCTTTCCTTTCTTAGGAATATATCCTAGCCCTTCACGATTCAACGTGAATTTTTGGCTTGACCAAATATGCTTGAATTGAGCTCTACTATCATAGCACTTCATCAAATCATTTTTTAAGCATTCCACTTCCTTCTTTAATTTCTCATTCTCCATCATGATATCCGAGTCACTCATAGAGGCATAACTTATGAATGACATATCACTATAACAAGCATTTGAAGAACTAGGCATGCAAGAAATATCATTTTTCATAGCACAATTTATATCCATGCTTAGTTTCTCCTTAGCTTCATGTGCAAGAAGAGAATTGTGAGCTTCCTCAAACTTCTCATGAGATTCTTTTAGATTCTCATGAGAAGTCTTTAGCTCCTCATAGGTTTCTTGAAGTGATTGGAATTTCAACTTCGAGTCCTTAAACTTCTTCTTTTCTTTATGCATGTAGTCATCGGATTCATTAAGCATGTTAACAAGATCATCATAGGTAAGCTCATTATCGTCATCATGATCAAGTTCATCGAATGGTACCTTTGTTTCTCCTTTTGCCATTAGACAAAAAGGTGAGGAGAAGAGAGATGGAGCTTCCTTGATGGCAATTCTGGCGACCCCCATTGGAGACTTATCATCCTCATCATCTTACAAGTCGGAGCTTGCATCGGAATCCCATTCAACATAATAGGCTTGCTCGTTCTTCTTCTTTTTATAGAATTTACTCTTCTTCTTGTAATCAAATTTCTTGCCCTTGTTCTTCTTCTTGTTGGGACAATTTGCGGCAATATGACCAATTTCTCCGTACTCAAAACACTTTTTTTCTTCAAAAAGATTCTTCTTTGATGATTGACCCTTGTTGAAACTTTTGTTCTTCATGATTCTTCTTAGCCTTCTTACAAACAATGCCATCTCTTCATTGGAATCATCATCATCATCACTCTCAATATTTTTCTTCTCCTTTGAGGACTTAGCCTTTAGAGCAATGCTTTTCTTCTCCTCTTCTTTCACTACACCATGTGCTTCATTTTGTGATTGCTTGAAGATATCATGAGTGAGTACTTCACCTAGCACTTGTGTAGGAGTCATAGTCTTCAAATTTAATCTCACTATCAATGTCACAATTGTATCATATTTCTCCGGGAGACACCTAAGAAATTTGTGAGAGAAATCCTCATCCAGAACATTGAATCCAAGACCCTTGAGTTCATTCATAATCTCATTCAACCGGTTGAACATGGATGAGACATCTTCATCTTTCTTCAAGAGCATTCACTAAACTTTTCTTTGAACACATAAAGTTTAGCTTCCTTCACGGTAGAAGTCCCTTCATAAATTTCCATTAACTTGTTCCACACTTCATAAGCAGTTGAGAGATTCTTGACCCGATTGAACTCATTTACATCAAGGGCCCCATATAGCACATTCATTGCTTGATCATTCAATAATTCATTTGCTTCATCGGCTTCACTCATATTTTTATCATCAAGATTCACAAAACCTACATTGACAATCTTCCACACTTTCTTGCCCATAGCCTTAAGATGCACCATCATTCTAGTCTTCCAATAATCATAGTTATTCCCATCAAAGAAAGGTGGCTTTCCCACATGAATATTGTTCTCACTAGCCATTTATCCTACTTCGGGATGGTTAAATCCTTGGAATACGGAGTCCTTAGCTCTGATAACACTTGTAGGATCTAGGATACCGACTAGAGGGGGTGAATAGGCGGTTTTAAGCTAAAACACAATACTTAACAAACTTTAATTGGAAACTCAAAAGATAAGCAACTACTAGCAAATCTACTACTAGGTATGTCAAGACAAGCTAGGATGACAAGTAATAAAACAAGATATATCAAAGCATTTACTTGAAGTAAGTACTACTAAGAAAGTAGAGAGCAAGAAGATAACCGAGAGAGAGACCGATATTTTCCCGTGGTGTCGATGACTTGCTGATCATCCCTAATCCACGTTGAGGTGGATTCAATGATTTAATCGCTTCTCTATCAAGACACCGCTTGATGTTTAAGTCGAATGAAATCAAAGAACCTCTCCAAACCCCGTTTCCACTAGAGTTGCTCTTCACCACTCTGGTGAGGTGAGCACAAAACCTCTCACAAGAATGGCCAGAGCAACTTCACAATCTCCTTGAAGTGCTCAACAGCTCCACAAGCTCCAAGCCGTCTAGGAGGCGGCAACCTCCAAGAGTAATAAGCCAATTGACGCTTGCTTGAAGACTCCCTAGTGCCCCAAAGCTCAAGAAATCAATGCAATGCACTAGAAGCCTCTCAAACTCACTAGAAAGCAATCTCAATTTAATGCAAGTGAGTGAGAGGTGGAGAGAGGCTCAAAAGATCATAAATGTAGTCTAAAGAGCCAAGAGAGAGCACTAACAACCGGTGGGGGGATATTTATAACCCCCACCACCAAAACTAGCTGTTACAGTAAATTTTCGTGCAAAACTGGGAAACCGCGGACCATCCGCAGTACAGTACAAAGCCCAACGGCTATATTGGCATTTAATGCGTGTCAGAGAAGAACTGTTACGGGGGTCGCAGACCATCCGCAGTACAAGTCGCGGACCGTCCGCGAAATGAACTGCGGACCATTCACAGTTCCAACACCCGGCAGAAATAGTTTCTGGAGGCCCTTAGCAGACCGTCCGCCATTTGACTGGTGGACCGTTCGCCATTGGCGAAGAAACTCCATTTCAAAAGAGATCTTTTCAATATTAAAAAAAATATGCTCATCTTCGATCAAAACTTTGATATGCAATGCATTCTTTTGAGCAAAGAGGCACTATAGAACCCTCAAGCAATAAGAGAATTGACCCCTCTTAATAGTACGGCCATCTATCCTATTAAATCCGGTCATATTGTTCATCCACTAAGCACCTATTTGACCAGCAAAAGGAAAAACCCTATTTTATACCTTTGCCTTGAGCCTTCCATCTTCAAATCAATTTGGAATGTCATCATACTAAGAATCATGGCCACAACTCATTCAAGGGACTAACCTACACTCAATATTACTAATTGAAAAACGTTAGTCTTCAAGGGGTTGTCATTTATTACCAAAACTCAAATTATGGGCCTAGATGCTTTCAGCGATGACAAAAAGAAGTACCGACTAGAGGGGGGTGGTGTACTGTCCGCCCTTGTAGGACCGGACTTTCCGCCCCAAGCGGACTGTCCGAGTAAAAAAACTGTGGACCGTCCACATTTAGATGGCCTGAAAACATGTTTGTCTACGTTTAGGTGACCGTCCGCCACCTAGGGCCGGACTGTCCGCGGCATGCAGACTGTCCGCCAAAAACTACAGCGGACCGTCCGCCTTTGAGAAATAATTTCTTAGCTCGAGAACATATTTTTGTCTAGGTTTAGCTGACCGTCCACCAACTAAGATTGAACCGTCCGCCCCATGCGGACTACCAAAAACACCTGCGGATCGTCTGCCTGTGAGATATAATTTCTCGGTCCGAGAACATGTTTCTGTCTAGGTTTAGCTGACCGTCCGCCACCTAGGGACGGACCATCTGCCCTTATACAGATAGACCTCTTTTAGAACAAGTTTTTCTTCTCATTTCTTTCACTTTCTCAAACTAAGTTAATGAGTAGAGAAGAAATCCCCCGTACATATGTGCATATATTTTGATTCCATTAATTTCACATATGCATGGATATAGAGATTTTGGCGGAGACTACCCTGCAAAATTGAAACCAAGGCTACAAGAGAGAATATAATTGAAATCCATGAAAAGGTTAGCCTCACATTTCCACAAACACTAGAACAAGAAACAAAATAAGAAATAACAAGAAACAAAATAAGAAATAAAGCACATAAAAAGACTTCAACATGATTACACCCAAGTTTTAGTGCGAAGCGAATTATTACAAACCAAAGTCCGTGCAAACATAAATGCAAATATCCATTACATGAGCTTCCCCTGCAACAGATCCACCACTCCAAGTCTCCAAACCTTCTCCCCCTTTGGCATCAAGTACGAAAAGAGGCTAGTCATCCTGTGGCGCCGGTGGAGGAGGATAATAAGGTTGATGAGGATAGAACTCAGGGGGAGGTGCCGGAGCTAGAAATATGCTGTAGAAATGATCACTGAAACTCGAGAAGTTGGATGACAAAGTATTGAAGTCATTCTCTAGTTTATGCTGCTACTCCTCAACCTGTTAACATTGCTCAGTTATGTCTAAGTCACCAAATCTAGCATCCAAGGCCTCAATATCACTGTGAAGACCCTCCTGAACGTGCTGCAGCCTAGTCATGATGGGCTCATACATAGTAGAGTGGATATGCTGCCCAAAAGCCACAAAACGGTTATTAATCTGCTGATGCATGTTCTACTGCATATTCTAAAAGTTTGTCACCATTTGCTGCCCAAATGCCTCAAAGTGTGAACTGAGCCCCTGCTGCATATGCTGGAAGTTCTCATTCATGTTCTGCTGCATGGTGGCAAAGTAAGGGCCAAAATAACCAGCTGGAGGTACCCACTGTGACTGCATAGGGGGGAGGAGGAGGCATAGCCTAAGCATCATCATCCTGAGGTGGAGCCTCTCCCATATATCCCAGGTCTCCCTCATCTTGAACTCCTCCAACATCCGGGAAAGGAGTCAAGTCCCTTTCAAGAAAACTTTATCATTCTTATAAGGCTTGAAGGGAGTGTGAACCACCTCACAAGGACCTCAGAACCTAGTTTTTTCTTTGATAAGTGCCATGATATATGGAGCAAAGCATACATTTATCTCAAGGTTGACCTTTTTGTCAGCAATTTGATCCATGATCAACCTAACCACATCAAACTTCTGACCATCCATCACATGGCGAACAAAGTTCCTATGGTAGCCCACAAAACCAACCTTATATCCACTCTTAGACAGTATTGTTACTCTAGCAATCTTATTTATGACAGTCGGATGATGCCTAAGACCATTGATCTTGCCATACATTCTAGAGATACCCATCCTAGCCGGCTCATAATACTGAGTAATGGCATCAAGCTTTAGTGGATTCTCATCAACCATATTAAAGCTTTGATGATCAGTGAGAAAATCATAATTTAATTGATTGACAGCAGCAAACTCAACAAAGGTGGCCTCATATTTTCTTTTACCCATCATCCACTCCAATTTATCTTCCTCAAAATTAATCTCTACTGTAGCATGGAATTGACGAATGATGGTGTCATTCCAATCACATTTATGCTCAAAAAATACCCTTAAGCCAATAGCTTCGAATTTACCAACTACTTCAGTCATCATGGGTTGCTAAGCCATATAATGGAAATTTATGGTTTGGTGCTTAAAGACTATCTTACTCAGCAAATATCCAAAGAAGGCATCCTCTTGTATCTGAGTGTAGAAGAAGAGATTTGAAGTGGTTCGAGGAAGAATGTATTGATAAAGAGTTCTTTCTCTTGAATATGTATCTATTGTCTACCTCCTCTTAGAAGTAGTATGTGACAGTACATTAATGATCTCATCGACATCACCCTCTTGATTCATCTCATCATCCTCATCATTAACTGAAGGAGCTACTGAAGATTCGACCTCAGTATCACTAGGCTCATAGTCATCATCCCTTGAGTCATCATTCCTTGAATCACCCTCATCATCCACTCTTGGCCTTTTAGAAGAACTTCCCCTTTTAAGCTTGCTTGCCAAAGCCTTAGTGATACGATGAGGACGATCACTGTCAAGAACACGTGCACAAACATTAGCAAGAACACGCATGCACCAAGTGACGCTGAGGACACAGACCGACGACAAGCCTCGCACAGCTGCCGGTACAAAAAAACCAACACTATAGAGCCCCAGCTGTACTGATCGTTCCAGTCGGTGAGGCAGTGGATCCACATCCACGACGTAGTGTCACCCGTGGCATCGGGGAAGAGAACACAGGCGAAGAGGTGTAGGATCTAGGCCCTGCAGTAGTTCCCAACAATTTGCTCACCTGCATCCTCGGGGCACTGTGCAAACTATTGCCGTAGCCAGGAGATTAGAACACCAGAAGTGCGAGCATCTTGCTTGTCAACCTCACGGCCAAGGAAGGCCGCTACTCGTTCTCTCCAACCATCTGACCTGCACGGCCCAGTCACTGCATCACCGCAAATCGTCAGACTGAGCATCTTTTGACAGTCCTCGAGCGCAACTGTCATCTCTTCGAATGGCAAGTGAAAGGTATGAGTCTCAGGCCGCCACCTACATTTTAGACAAAGGAAGATTACATGTCAAATATGAAAGGGCATGAATAATAGGCTATGAATGGACGCAACGATTGAAGATAGTACCTGTCAACCAACGCTGTTATGGCTGCTGAGTTGAACTTGGGCAACCCACGACGAACCTGAAACGAGATGACATCTAGGCCAGCAGCCTGCAGTAAAGGAGTGTAGCAATCATCATACCGCATGTCCAAGAACCGATCGTGGGTTCTAGAACGAAGGAGCGGAAGGTCCTACATGCAATTAAACACGATCTTTAGTTATTTCACAAACAACACATGCACACTCACAAAAATTCGATCAACATGTACACATTATTACCTGCCCCCCCTCCCGCTATGAGACATCCTCGATGGGCGTGGTTGTACACCGGGTCGAGCAGGTGGAATTGCACCATCCCACAAAAATTCAATGAAATATAAATTCAATATGCAATGAAACATAAACTTATAAATGTACAAATAATTGACCCAATTGCAAGCATAAATTGAGACATGCATAATTAATTGAATGAATACGACATATACGAAATAATGAAAACAACTACTACTCGCACCTCACTAATCTGCCAATGGCAAGTGCGTGAATTGTGGCCCAGTCTACCACACTTGCCGCACTCATTCTGCTCGGGGTCAGTTAGAAATGGGGTTGCTCTACCACGCCTTGTTCTTCCGAGTATCTGATCCATAATCATCCTGTGCCTCGTCCTCTTTCTTGATCCACGCTTGTTCCAATAGTAAGCTGGATCCGCAATGTACTTAGGCCCATCATATGGAGGCCACTCTCTAGGGTCCTGGAAAGGCACGAAGCGGGGGCTCCATGTGTGCACAAGCATGTCTACATTGAACTCGTGAGGTATCATGTTCTCGATATCAAAGTTGTGATGCATAGCTGCTGCCACCAAATGAGAATATAGAAAGTGGTATTGCCTTGGTTTACCACAAGTGCATGTGAAATCTCGGAGGACTACCACATGCATCATCGACTCTTGGACCTCACCGTCGGATGTTGTGCCGCCCCTTTGCTCCACCTGATAAGTCCCTGTGCCGAGGTCAAAACATATAACCTCATGTGTGGCCACCCTTTCTTTTGCCTTCTCTAGGTGTTCCTTTGGTTTGGGAGGCCATTTCTCTCCAGTACTTCGTAACTTCAATGCATAGGCGTGTCTTTCATTGAACCAAGCAACAAGCTTGTAGAAGGTGAATTGAACGATTGTGTTCATGGGCATAGCACGTATCCCTAATAACAACTTATTGAATGACTCCACCATGTTGATGCACTGAAACTCATACCTCCATCCACCGACATCGTGAGCTCTTGTCCATTTCTCCAGATCCCTCATCAAACCTATGAGCCATTGTCTACCTTCTGTATTTGTTGCGGTCCTGACCTGCTCCAACTTCCGCTGAAAGTACCTGTCCTCAAGCTGCCGAGCAGTATCCTGGAACATCTCAAAGTTATCCTTCACACCATCCTTCCGGAGTAGATTCTTGGCAAGGTGCCGAGTACAACAACGATGGTGCAAAGGTGCGTACCCCTCTATCTGCTCTTGCACGGCATTAAGTATGCCCTAATGCCTATCAGATATGATGCCAACCTCTCTGCTAGGCCCAACCACATGTAATCGGACTAGCCTCAAGAACCATCCCCAACTGTCATTGTTCTTCCTCTCAACCAATGCAAATGCCAAAGGAACCAAGTTGTTCGCGTCATAGGATATGGCTATAAGAAGTGTGCCCCTATATTTTCCAATCAAGAACGTACCATCAATGGAGAAGATGGGACGATAGTGCCTAAAGGCCTCGACACATTGAGGGAAGCACCAGAAAGCACGGAAGAATATCTGCCTCCCGTCCTTCCATTCATTTGGTTTTGGGATGTACTCATAATGCATGCCTGGATTCACCGCTTTGATTGCATTGAAAAGTACCGGCAGCTGCTCGTACCCAGCCTCCCGGTCCCCATATATCATCTTCCACGCTCGCTGCTTAGCCCTCCAAGCTTTACCATAACTTATGACATAACCTCCATACAACTCCTCAACGGTCCTGATTATTGTCCTAACCTTCATGTTGGGTTCTAATTGCAATATCGACATCAACCGCTTGGCAATGAGGGTTGATGTCAACTGCGGATGCTTCATTCTAAGCTCATGGTCAGCACAATTGTGTGGCCCCACAACTTTTGTGATATTCCACTTCCCCGTTACCTTTTGCTTCCTTGCACAAACCCTCCATAGGCAGCTTTCCTTCACACACACAACTGTGTAACGGCGCTCCGCATATGAATGTAACACCTTGGAAGGTCTCTTTTGTATCACTACAAATGCCTGCAACCACCTCTTCAATGCAGGGAGGTCCTTGAAAACCCTACCCTTCTCAATTACCATGCTAGGGCCGGCCTCAGGAGCTTCTAGGAGCTCATCATCACGTCCTTTTGCACACGCTTGATCAGAATGGGCAAGATCGCTGAACTCGTGAACTCTTGGATCACGACGGTCAGGAAAGATACGCCTGAACATCTCAACATCACTCTCTGTCATCTCTCCAACAGGGCAATCATCATCAGATTCAAGATCCATTCCCGTCTCATATGCATCCAAATCATTCATAATTTCAACACTATTGGAGCCACGGACTCCATCTCCACAGTGCACTTGCGCAGCAACTGGGGGCACATCCATATTGTCAGGAATCTCTCCTGCAACATAAGTAGAAATTTGAGGAAAGAAGAAAGAAATGGATGTAATGAAGGGCATTAGCTCCCAACAAGCGTGCGGATAAGACACTTACTCGGATGATTCTGTGTCAACGGGATCTCATGGGGAGGATCTACCACAACATCAAGAGTCCGACAAGCATCTCCAACTACCTCATTGGGGGCAGATTCAGCATCGGGAACCATAGGTGCAACCTCCACGTCCATAACAGGTTCCGGGATGGGAGGGTCGAAGTGTGCATGCTAACCCAGTGGTGGGGAAAACCGACAAGGGATGGGATCAACTGACACCCGACACACAACCATGTCCAAACTTTGGAACTGGCACTTCATAACCAATCTCACATACTTCTCCCACTCGTCTGCACACCGAATTGGGATCATCTTCCTTAGGAGGTTGGGAGGGGTACCTAGGTGAAGTACACTCTCAACTACAATGCCATCATCTCCATGGCAATGTACCTCCTCCCGAGCCCTTCTAATCAACTCACTGAATGAAGGTGTTGACGCCAGATTTTGACATGTGTAAAATCGGCATTAGGAGAAGAAAAGATCGGAAGATGCGGCGAGATACAAGGGCGACGATTGGAAATCGGCCGATTGCTGCTACAGTCAAGGATCGGCTAATTGATGCTACAGTCGAGGATCGGCCGATTGATCCTTGGAGTTCCGCCTCGCCCGACCCCTAAGGCTTGGGATCGGACGCGTCCGACCCTCCAAGGGAGGATCTCCGCCTCGCCCGACCCCTGGGGTTTGGGATCGGACGCGCCTGATCCTCCAAGGGAGGGTTTCCGCCTCGCCCGACCCTCCAAGGGAGGATCTCCGCCTCGCCCGACCCCTGAGGCTTGGGATCGGACGCGCCTGACCCTCTAAAGGAGGATCTCCGCCTCGTCCGACCTTAGTCCCCAGGGTCGGGATAAGTCTGAGCTCTCGACGTGTGGGTCTTGATCGGTTACCCCCTTGCCAGAGAGGTGATCGGCCGATTAGGAGGTTAAGAATAGTTGGGCCGATGTGGGCTTAAAAAAGATTATGAAGATGAAGAAGGAGTCAGCCCATGAAGCGCGTGAAAATAGTACGAATTGTACTTGTAAATATTCGTTTTCCGTTTAAACTTAGGGATAGAGTTCTAGTCGGATAGGAAGTTGTTTGTACGGGGCTATAAATAGCCACCCTTATGGATCAGTAATCATACAATCAACTCAATACAACAAATTACTTTTTCCTCGTACTTACTTTCGAGCAGGCGACTGCGCCAATACTTTTCTTCTTTTCACGAGTTCGTACGGGTTGGCGGGGCTGCATCAACTTGACCTCCGGCCGATCTTGTAAGTTCCGTTTATCAAGTAATTTCTAAGCTTTAACTTCGGGCGCATCGCTGTTGTTTCGTTTAGATTTATTCACCAGTTATCGATACTTACTAGAATTCTAGGTTTTACCTGTTGTTCTAGTTTTATCACCAGTTATCTAGCTAGGAATCGATACTCTCGGCTTTTCTTGTACTTTGCTGTTTAATCTACCTATTTCATGCATAGCCGATTAGATCTATTCCTAGTGTTGCTACTGTAGCGTTGTTTAGATTACTCTAGTAGTTTTCTTCATAAACGTTGCTTGGTAATCGGTTGCATCATAGCCGATTTCCTTATTACTGCAAATCGGCCGATTCGCTGATAAGCTTTCTCAAGATCGGAACCTTAGCCGATCGCAACCCCTGGAAACTGACACGTTTATTTCCTTGCCAATCAACAGGTCAGATTGGCTGGCACGCCACGCGAACCGCACCAGGGCGATCACCCGAACAGGAGCTAAGCAGATTCTCCCGGGTCGTGTGTCTGACGCTGGGAATTCGATTAGTGATTTCTAGCGCCAACACACTTTTGGCACGCCCGGTGGGACCAATACAACCGCCACCATGTCAAAAGCTACTGAAGTCTCCGAAGATAACGTCATCGAAGTGACAGAGGTAGATCTCAGGGACGACCAGAAGGAAGAACTAGAGAGGCAGATGGCATACTACCGGAAGGCATGCTTGCAGTCCTTCAGTCGCACCAGGAGCGGGGAGACTATCAAAAAGACTCTGTTTCCAACTCACCGCCAGATCACAATCACCGAGGACTCGGACAAGATGTCCGAGATGGTTCAATAGTCCGTTTATCAAGCTTTCATCGATCAATCACCGGTGCTTGCGAATACGGTGTACAATACCGTCATCAGCTCCTTGGCTAGCGGAGTATCTCAAGGGTACAAGGGACCGGCATATGCTCCGCCGATTACACCAAACAAGAGTTATCCGAATTCGGCTTCTCAGCCGATCCAATTTCCAGTTGGGGGTTCAGGCGCTTCCTCATCATCGATCCCTATGGGGTTTACTGGCACGCAAGACCTCCAGCCACATCTCGTTCAGTTATCCTCTGTGCAGTTTCCTCCGGTTAATCCAGCGCCTTGGGGGGCACCATCAGCGACGGCCGTTCAGGATCAATCGGCCAATCAGGGAAGCCCCCAATTCCAGGCGTCTTTCCAGGCAGCCACTCGACCAACTATGCCGCCGTACCAGCCTGTCGCACCAGAGATGGGCAAAGCAGCAGAGCTCGTACTATATGATGAAACAAGTGGCTCATTCAAGCAGCCGACCCTGAATACGCAGCCAGCTATAACACATCAAATGCCACATACTTTCACTCAGCATCAAGTCATCCCGCCGCCGATATACCAGCACGTACCAGTCCCTCAGCCGACGGTTTACCAGCAACAGCCGGACTGGTCGGCACGTATAGCAGAGGTGATTCAGGAACAATTCGGCTTGAAGCCAAAGGCGCAGACCTACACCTACAGGACACCGTACCCGTCTATGTACGACTTACTGCTGTTTCCCCATCGGTATAAAGTTCCTGACTTCACCAAATTTTCAGGGCTGGACGACACCTCAACCGTCGAACACGTGAACAGATTCATCATCCAATGCGGAGAGACAGCGGCGCAAGATGCTCTACGGGTGCGACTTTTCTCGTCATCCTTGTCTGGGTCGGCCTTCCAGTGGTTTACAACCTTACCGCCCAACTCGATAATTACATGGGCCGATCTGGAGAGGCAGTTTCATAAATACTTCTACGCCGGGGTACATGAGATGAAGCTGTCCGATTTGACCAGCCTCAGGCAGAGAAGCGACGAGCCGATATCCTCATATGTGCAGAGGTTTCGGGAAATCAGGAACAAATGCTATTCTTTAGCTCTGACTGATGCACAGCTGGCTGATATAGCCTTTCAAGGTCTCCTGCCTCACATCAAAGAAAAGTACGCCTCACAGGAGTTTGAGAGCTTGAGCCAAATCGTCCACCGATTGTCTGGTCAAGAGGTACGTTCTTTCGATCCACGGAGAAACTTCCATAAGAAGGTGGCATACTTAGAAGAGGTTGAGGCCGAAGAAGATGCAGAAATCGGTCTTGCAGAATGGGTTAAAGGGAAGAAGCCGATATCATGTCCGTTCGGCAAGAAGGAGCCAGAAACGTTCGGCTTTGACACATCAAAGGCCGATAAAATCTTCGACCTCCTCCTCCAGGAAGGACAGATCAAGCTCTCGCCATACCATACTATTCCTTCTGCCGAACAACTGAAGAAGATGAAATATTGCAAGTGGCACAACACTACCTCCCATGACACTAATGAGTGCAAAATCTTCCGGTAGCAGATACAGACGGCCATTGAGCAGGGCAGACTTAAATTTGAAGTGCCAACAAAACCAGCCAAGCCGATGAAGATTGATCAGCACCCCTTCCCCACCAACATGGTCGACACAGGAAAGAACTCGCTCCAAACCAAGGTGCTGACATCCGAATCGGCTAAAAAGAGTGGCGCCGTAGACCCCAGAAATCAAGCGGCGCCTGAAGATGTCAAGGGGAAGCGGCGGATGGAGGACGATGATGGCGGATCAGGAGAACCACGCATTACTTCCCAATTCCTGCTCAATAAATATCAGCAGCAACATGAATGCTCAAGATCCCGGGAAGAAGCAATGCGGCGACATGAAGATCACTGGAGATGCCCGTTCTTCATCCACTGTTGGGAAAGCAACCTCAGGTTGCCTTCGGCCGATAATTGCCCAGAGTGCAACGGCCCGTATCGTAACAATCGGCCGTTCAGTAGGTCTCGCTCTAGAGATGGGAGACCAGAGCCGATCAGAAGGAACTGGCGCGACCAAGACGACCGGCGCCCTCCAGTACGTGATCGGCTGGGGGGCAGAAGTGACCGATATGACCGTTCGGAAGGCAGGCGCAATGACGGGATGGGGGGCAGATTTGATCGACATGACCGGCCAAAAAACAGGGTCAGCGTCCACAGTCGTCTTGAAGAGATGGCCGATGCTCGGATGTCAGACAAAAACCTTTTAGGACGCGGACCAGAATGGGAACATGCTAGACCACGAACCAAACCGGTGAACCCCAGGTGGTGCACCGATGGATTGACCAAGTCTCAAAAACGAAGAATCCAACATCTCCGCCAGTGGGAACAGCACGAGGAAGAACAACAGTACACAACGGACAAGAGGGAAGGCAGGTCTCAGGTATGGCGCCCTAAAAGAAACGACAGAGGAGGCGACGAATCGGCAGGCGACGAATCGGTAGCCGACATCGGCATGGTTTTCATACTGCCGATGGAGTTCATGACTCTTGCCGACCGACAGGACATATCGGCGATGAAAGAACAGATGGTGCAATTGGCTTTGGAGCCAATGACAGCCACATTCAAGAAGCCCGAAGACAACAAACGGCAACACCTGAAAGCGTTGTTTCTTAAAGGGCATGTCAACGGCCGACCCCTCACCAGATTACTGGTAGACAGAGGGGCTGCAGTCAACATCATGCCGTACGCCGTGCTTCGGAAGCTTGGGAAGAGCGATGATGACCTGACCAAGACAGATATGATGCTCAAGGACTTCGAGGGCAACGTATCTCCCGCTCGCAGTGCTCTCTGCGTCGACCTCACCATCGGCAGTAAGACCCTCCCTACTACTTTCTTTATTATTAATGGCAAGGGGTCCTACAACATGCTTCTCGGCCGAGACTGGATACATGCAAATTGCTGTGTTCCATCTACAATGCATCAATGTCTCGTACAATGGGTCGGCGACAACATCGAGGTGGTCACCGCCGATTCCGCATACAGCATCGCGGCAGCCGACACGCAGTAGTGGAGCTGCGAAACCGTCAAGTGCATATCCGGGAGAGTATGGGATACTGACTTCTTGAAGGTGTCCGATTTTGGCCTACAGTCGATCCGAGCAGTCGGCTCCGAAGACTCAGATTAAATGGATCAGTTCGCCCGAGAAGATGGGAAGCTAGGGCACGGGTTCACGTCGGCCGATTCATTAGAGATGATAGACTTAGGTGATGGCACCAAACCAAGGCCGACATATAGTAGTGCAAATTTAGATCCGGAATACAAATGTAAACTGACAAGTTTGTTAAGAGAATTTAAGGATTGCTTTGCTTGGGAGTATCATGAGATGCCCGGATTAGACCGATCTATCGTTGAACATCGGCTACCCATAAAACCAGGGTATCGGCCGTATCAACAGCCTGCACGGCGGTGCAATCCTAAAATCCTACCAGATATAAAAGCCGAAATAACGCGGCTAATCGAAGCAAAATTTATTCGGCAATGCCGTTATGCCGAGTGGATCTCCAACATTGTACCAGTATACAAGAAAAACGGAAAGCTACGCGTATGCGTCGATTTTAGGAACCTCAATCAGGCCACACTAATGGACGGATACCCCATGCCGACAGCCGATGTGCTGATAGATGCCGCCGCGGGACACAAGATTATTAGTTTCATGGATGGAAACGCTGGGTACAATCAGATACTTATGGCCGAAGAGGACATACCCAAAACGGCCTTCAGATGCCCAGGTCACCTTGGTTTATTCGAGTGGGTGGTAATGACTTTCGGCTTGAAAAATACTGGCGCTACGTATCAGAGAGCCATGAACTACATATTTCACAAGCTTATCGGCATACTAGTAGAAATCTACATCGACGACGTCGTAGTCAAGTCAAAAGGACACTAGGAGCATCTTGCCGATTTACGACAAGTATTGGAATGCACTAAGAAACATGGGCTGAAGATGAACCTGAACAAGTGCGCCTTCGGCGTATCCGCCGGACAATTCTTAGGATTCATGGTGCACGAGCGGGGAATAGAGATCAATCAGAAGACCATAGCGGCCATCAACAAAGTCGTGGCCCCACAGAATAAAACTGAGCTACAATCTCTAATCGGAAAAGTGAACTTCATCAGAAGATTCATATCTAATCTGTCTGGGCGAATCCAAGCCTTCACACCATTATTAAAGTTGAAGCCCGACCAGGAGTTCATATGGGGAGAAGAGAAACACAAGGCATTAGAAGATATCAAGCAGTACTTGGTCTCACCGCCGGTATTGGTCCCTCCTCAAACTGGTAAGCCGTTTAAACTGTATTTATCAGCCGATGAACGAGCTATTGGGTCGGCTCTGGTCCAGGAGTTCGAAGGAAAGGAACGGGTAATTTATTATGTCAGTAGAAGACTTCTGGACGCCGAAACAAGGTATCCTCCAGTGGAACGGTTGTGCCTATGCCTTTACTTCTCATGTACCAAACTCAGGCACTATTTGCTATCGGCGGAATGTGTGCTCGTGTGCAAAGACGACGTGGTAAAATACATGCTGTCACTGCCGATTTTGAAAGGACGAATCGGCAAATGGATCTTGGCTTTGTCAGAGTTTGACCTTCGATATGAATCGGCAAAAGCCGTCAAGGGTCAGGTCATGGCCGATTTCGTCGCCCAACACTGCGGACCAGAGGCTACCTTCGTGGAACCGGTACCTTGGACTTTATACTTTGATGGATCGTCATGTGGGGTCGGATCAGGAATCGGCATCGTCCTCATATCGCCTCGGGGGGCAAGCTATGATTTTTCTCTGCCGATAGAAGCGACCGCCACTAACAATCAAGGAGAGCACCGAGCTGTACTGAAGGGATTACAATTGCTAAGAGAAGTCAAGGCCGATTCTGTCAAAATTTTTGGAGATTCCATGCTTATTGTGGATCAATTAACAGGGAAGTCCGAATGCAAGGACGATGTGTTGAGGATTTATTACGAAGATTGCCTGCAGCTTTTGAAAGAGTTCAAATCGGCAGTTATTGAACACATCCCAAGGAATCACAACAAGGATGCCAACAAGCTCGCCCAACACGCATCTGGGTATCGGCCGATTCAAGGCGCTATGGCTCTAGACCTCGCGGCCGATGACTGGCGAAAAGAAATTGCCGATTACCTGAAAGATCCATCTAAGAAAGTGGATCGGCGGGTGCGTTTCCATGCTACCAAATATGTACTACTGGAAGACAACTTGTTCTACCAAACAATTGACGGCGTCCTACTCAAGTGTCTGGGAACGGAGGAGGCTAAGACTCTGATGGGAGAAATCCATGAAGGAGTGTGGGGAGCCCACCAGTCGGCACATAAGATAAAATGGATGATCAGGAATAATGGGTATTACTGGCCGACGATCCTCGAAGATTGCTTCAAATATTATAAGGGATGCCAGGATTGTCAGAAATTCAGGAATGTCCAACGTGCGCCCGCGTCGGCCATAAATCCCATTATCAAACCATGGCCGTTCAGAGGATGGGGAATAGACCTCATCGGCCAAATTTATCCTCCATCAAGCAAAGGGCACAAATTCATTCTGGTGGCCACCAATTATTTCACCAAATGGGTGGAAGCAATTCCGTTAAGGGCCGTAACATCGGCTGCCATGGTCGACTTCGTAAGGGACCATATCGTCTATCGATTCGGCATCCCCCAGACTATCACGACCGATCAAGGGACAATGTTCACATCAGGAGAATTTGAGGAGTTCACGGCCGATATGGGAATCAAATTGTTAAACTCCTCTGCATATTATGCCCAAGGTAACGGCCAGGCTGAATCCTCCAACAAAGGGATAATAAAGTTAATCAAGAGGAAGATAGAGGAGCAGCCGAAAAAATGGCATCTATGTTTGACTGAAGCCCTATGGGCGTACAGGATGGCTTGCCATGGGGCCACCAAGTTGTCTCCTTATCAGTTGGTGTACGGTCACGATGCAGTGCTACCATGGGAATTGAGGGCGGGGTCGAGACGCACTTCGCTCCAGGATCAGTTGACGACCGACGACTACTCCTCACTCATGAAAAGGGAGCTTGATGACTTGGCTGGCCAACGATTGAGAGCTTTGATAAGCATCGAAGAAAACAAGAAGAAAGTGGCCAGGTGGTCTGACAAGAAAGTCAAAGTCAAACAATTCTCTCCGGAAGACCTGGTTTGGAAGTTAGTGTTGCCGATTGGGTCGAAAGATCCTAAATTCGGTAAGTGGTCCCCTACATGGGAAGGGCCGTATAAAATTGGCAGATGTGCTCCAGGAAACGCTTATATTCTGGAAACAATCGAAGGCGAAGAGTTTACTAGGGCTCTGAATGGAAGATACTTGAAAAGGTACTACCCTAGTATATGGGTCGGAGCATAAGGGTTGACCACGATGAATAACATACAGCCAATACAAAAGGATTCGTCTAGAGAAAACACGTAATCGTCCAAATCGGCCGATATATTTCATTCGGTACGGACGATGGGTTACAAGGCCGACAAGGTACAAGTAGCCCTTAGAACAAAAAATAATTAATCACCCTTTTTCTTACGATCTCTCTCAGTCCGACCTAGTTCTATCAGAAGACGGATGTACTCTTCTTCTATCCCTTTCATCGAAGCCTCCGCTTCGGCTTGACGGGGGAGAGGATGGCTCCGGTCCATGGTCGGGCGTGATGTTCCGGCTGCTGCGTCTTCGAGGACGATTTGATGGGGGAGCGGATGACTTTGGTTGGCTTGAGGTCGCCGATGGTCGTTGCTGTCCAGAAAGTCCCAGATCCGTCGGATGTCAGCAGGGACATGCTCTTGGAGTTCGTCGCAATGAGCTCTGATTAAATCTTTGTCTTCTTGCGACAACGGTTCGTCGGAGTGCATGAGTTCGATGGCACGTTCGAGTTTAGGGCTAAGGCGCCGTGGCTGCGGAAAGCAACAATATTCGTATAGCCACCGAAAAGGTGATTCCTTTCAGAAGATCTAAAACTAAGAGAAAGAATGAAGGCAAAACTTTTACTTGATTAACAGAGGAAGAGGTAGAGGATGAAGAAGACATGACTGAAAGGCGCACCATCAAAAACAGGTTGGAAAGGTGAAGCCGAGCTAGACAGGTGCTCTCAGCACAGGGACCTGGGCCGGTGTTTATAAGAAAGGAGGGCGTGGATGTTTGGTAAGACGCGTCCCATCGGAAATGAAAAAGATAATAAATAAAGGGGGCGCCGCAAAGGACGGTCAAAGGGGGCATTAAATGTTTGTACAAGAGCTGCCAGTACTTTTACAGGTCACCCAGAAGGGCATCGATAGCTGCGACCGCTCGGCGCCGGATCTGATTGGCAGAGTCAAGGACCTGTTGGTCATCCTCTGCCGATTTGGGGACTTCTGACATGGTGCGGTGGAGCTTGAGGGCTTCGTGAGCCAGATGTTGCCTCTCCCGTTTCAGATCGGCGATGACGGAAGGGAGTTCTTGAAGCCTCTTCTCTTCGGCATCTATTGCTTTGGTCACCTGCTCCATCTCCTTGGCAAGCTCTGCCCTTTGGCGTTTGAGGCGATCTATCGTGCCAACGATCCCCGGGCGAGAGTCCTCCAAAAAGTGAATCCGTTGATGCACTTCTTGAGCTTGGCGCTTGTACGTGTCCTCTTCCCCACGGGTCTTGGTCAACTTGGCGTGGTCGGCCATATGGCACAGGGCCCTAAAGACCAGAATCCTCATTGACTCGATATATGCGGCCGGCGCCAAGGCCTCTTCCGCTTCTTTTGGTACTCGCCCGCTGACGTCACCAAAAAGTTGCCGAATCGGCGAGGCGTCTTCTACCAATTGGCCGATGTCCTCTTGCAGAAGGGATCGGATGCTTGCGAGCTTGGCGCGGACGTCATCAGGGACAGAGCTCAAGGTGACCTGGCGAGAGGCGACTTCCTCGTCATTGGAGAGTGCGACCGCAAACGAGAAAAGGCTGTTGTTGGGGGTGTCCTGTTCCTGGAAAAGTAATAAGCCAAGAAGAAGGACAAGTCAGCCGATGATGGTAGCAAATCGGCCAAGTAAGGAGAAGAAGTCTCTTACTTCCTTAAAACGAATTTCTTCAAGTTGCGGTCGGGAGGCTGTTATCCTCGATTTAGGGGCTGGTTCCATTGATTCATCATGAGTAGAAGACTCCACCATGATTGGTGCTGTGCTCGGGCCGGCTTCCTGAAAGATGACCGATTGGGTCGCTGCCGATTGTTGCGAATCCACAGAAGGGATTTGTGCAGTCTAAAATAAGATGAGTCAGTATGAGGATGGCAATCGGCAGCTTGAGACAACAAGTTTACCTGCATAGCCTCCACCAGCAACAATGCAGCGGCCGCCCCAGCTTGCGTGATGACTTGAGTATCCACTTCTCCAGCAGCTGGAGGGGCCATGCGGCCAAAGTTTCTGCCGATGTGATCATAGGAGGGTCGGCCGATTCTATACAAGTTCGTACTCGGCGACTGGTCTTCTTGGTAACCTTCTTCCGCGCCTGCTTCGATCGGCCGGCAATCACATCCACGGAAGGGGCATCATAGCCGATAAGAGGAAAAATGGTGTAGGGGTGATGATCCTCTATCGGCCGGCCACTCTGACTGTGTGTTGGGGGAACGCGGTTTTCAGACTGGAGTAACAGCAAAATGTTAGTATACATATTTAATCGCATTAATAAAGGAATGAAGATCGGTTGGGGGAAAAATACCTCGGCGTTCGGATCGATGTTGGCTGGATCCAAGAAATTGCAGTATGTTGATGCAGAGGCGCAGAACAAGTGCTGTTTCCATTCGGCCCACCATAGCTTGAATTGGTGGACAGCAAAAGGGGCTACTATCTAGTCATTCAAGTCTATGGTGCTGGAGTCTGGTATCCGATCTCGCAGCCGACTGTAGTCAAGGCCCTTGGTGAGCTCGTCTCTGAATTTTGCTCGGTCGACAAACTATGCCTGAATCGGCAGTTGACCCATGCCGAATTGCCGCACTGCAACAGAGGGGTTGTAGAATTCATATGTAGGGGCATCTTTTCCTGAGAAGAAGTTGGCCGGTAAGACCCCTGGTTTAATTAACTCATCTGTGAGATCTTCGTCGAATCGGCCGGTGGTTGAGTCAAAACAAGGAGGGAGTTCGAAGATTGAGTCGTCTCTCCGATAAGGGAGCCAGACGGTTACATCTTCATTGAAGCCGTTGTAGAAGCACCGGAAGTATTCGGCTACCTTGGTCGCAGAATACGAGCAACCAGAGAAGGCCGATGCCGCTTCGCCAAAGGACATACACCGGCGTCGGACAGTAAGGTTCTCTTCCGATTCGACGCTGGGGAAAGTCATATTTTCCACTCGCTGCTGAGAGATCTCGCTCATATACAAGTTCAACCACAAGTTAATGAACCACCAGGGCCCACCTGGGTTTCCAATCAGTTCCCCTTGGGATAGCTTGATACCGATTTGATGAAGCATGTGGTAGACTGCTCCTAGTAAGTGCTTTCCGAGAGGAACCGAAGTCCCTATTGATAGTGCTTTGGCCAGAGCTTGGGTATTGGTAGATGGACCAGCTGCTCTCCCACAGAAGAAGTGCTTCTCTAGCCACATCATCAGGAAGGCCGTATACTCTCTGTTCTCGACAGATCCGGCCCTTTTGTTGCATCTAATGAAGCCTTTCCACCCGCCGATTCCCCTTGTGTCCAGCCGATGTGATGTTGCGGCTATAAGGCGGAAAGGGGTGTCCGGGGAAGAGATGTCCAGGCCGGTCAGCAAGACTACATCGGCCAATGTGGGGGTCATGGGTCCGTGTCCAAACAAGAATGCGTTGAGAGCATCGGACCAAAAGTAAGAAGCTGCCATCACTAACGGCTCATTCCGTTCCATTTGGGACAAGGATAGGTCGATGCATTGGCCAATTTTGAGCTTGTCCCATTGGAGCTTCTTGGAGGCGGCTATCCGCTGGTACCATTCCCTCCAACCAGGAGTTTCATTCGGCCAAGACCTAAAGGTACCCGACCAGTGATCTAGGTCCATGGTTGATTGTTTGAAGGGGATCCTATGGGTTTCCAAGTTGATCAGGTCGGTTGGATCTGGGTTCCCCATGGGCCCGAGGCAGATAAGGCTGAGGCTTTCTGTAAGGCGAATGGTGATGCGATGCCTAACTGCCTAAAAAGGAAAAGGGGGTGCGAGGGTAAGAAATAGATCTAAGGTAAATGCACTACTGATAAGGGAAGGTTTTGGTAATAACCTCCGGGATGAAGCTCCTCGTAATCGGCGGAGTCGCCAGTGCAGCTGCAGATGATGAAGCTGCCAATGGGATCTCGGATGAGGCTTCAGCTTTCGCCGATGGAGCTCCTTCTTCTATCAATGGAGTCACTGCTGTCGCTACTGGAATCTCCGCCGAAGGCGCCATTTCTGGAGCTTCGCGCGTTTGCGAGGTGCCTGAAGGTGCCGCCATTGGAAAAGTAGGAGAGAATGCGAAGGGAAGGAGGCGCTGGAGAATTGAGGAAAGTGTTGGAGGAAGAAGAAAGCCTGTGCGCTGGAGAAGAAGGACGTGAGCTCGTAAGGAGTACGGGATGTGCTGATATTTAAAGAAGGTCTGAGAAGGGGTAAAAGTGGAATTTTTACCGCGCCGGCGTTTCGAGTTTTTCGGGAGTAGTGGTTGTCATGGGCGCCCATTTCGAAAAGATTGCAATCATCAGGTTGGAGACCGCGAAACGGAAGGATGTTTTCGTGGCGTCTGTTTCGGATGGGAAGTTGAAAAGAATTTCGAAGTAAAGACTATGTTTTACTCCGAAACTGGGGGGCATGTGTTGACGCCAGATTTTAACACGTGTAAAATCGGCGTTAGGAGAAGAAAAGATCGGAAGATGCGGCGAGATACAAGGGCGACGATTGGAAATCGGCCGATTGCTGCTACAGTCAAGGATCGGCTAATTGATGCTACAGTCGAGGATCGGACGATTGATCCTTGGAGTTCCGCCTCGCCCGACCCCTAAGGCTTGGGATCGGACGCGTCCGACCCTCCAAGGGAGGATCTCCGCCTCACCCGACCCCTGGGGTTTGGGATCGGACGCGCCCGATCCTCCAAGGGAGGGTTTCCGCCTCGCCCGACCCCTAAGGCTTGGGATCGGACGCGCCCGACCCTCCAAGGGAGGATCTCCGCCTCGCCCGACCCCTGAGGCTTGGGATCGGACGCGCCTGACCCTCTAAAGGAGGATCTCCGCCTCGTCTGACCTTAGTCCCAAGGGTCGGGATAAGTCTGAGCTCTCGACGTGTGGGTCTTGATCGGTTACCCCCTTGCTAGAGAGGTGATCGGCCGATTAGGAGGTTAAGAATAGTTGGGCCGATGTGGGCTTAAAAAAGATTATGAAGATGAAGAAGGAGTCAGCCCATGAAGCGCGTGAAAATAGTACGAATCGTACTTGTAAATATTCGTTTTCCGTTTAAACTTAGGGATAGAGTTCTAGTCGGATAGGAAGTTGTTTGTACGGGGCTATAAATAGCCACCCTTATGGATCTGTAATCATACAATCAACTCAATACAACAAATTACTTTTTCCTCGTACTTACTTTCGAGCAGGCGACTTCGCCAATACTTTTCTTCTTTTCACGAGTTCGTACGGGTTGGCGGGGCTGCATCAACTTGACCTCCGGCCGATCTTGTAAGTTCTGTTTATCGAGTAATTTCTAAGCTTTAACTTCGGGCGCATCGCTGTTGTTTCGTTTAGATTTATTCACCAGTTATCGATACTTACTAGAATTCTAGGTTTTACCTGTTGTTCTAGTTTTATCACCAGTTATCTAGCTAGGAATCGATACTCTCGGCTTTTCTTGTACTTTGCTGTTTAATCTACCTATTTTATGCATAGCCGATTAGATCTATTCCTAGTGTTGCTACTGTAGCGTTGTTTAGATTACTCTAGTAGTTTTCTTCATAAACGTTGCTTGGTAATCGGTTGCATCATAGCCGATTTCCTTATTACTGCAAATCGGCCGATTCGCTGATAAGCTTTCTCAAGATTGGAACCTTAGCCGATCGCAACCCCTGGAAACTGACACGTTTATTTCCTTGCCAATCAACAGGTCAGATTGGCTGGCACGCCACGCAAACCGCACTAGGGCGATCACCCGAACAGGAGCTAAGCAGATTCTCCCGGGTCGTGTGTCTGACGCTGGGAATTCGATCAGTGATTTCTAGCGCCAACAGAAGGCTTCTTATCGAATAACACGGCCGCACTTTGCATCTCAACAAGCTCAACATATCTATAATGATCTCTTTCCACGGTGCCTCCATGATAAATACTAACTAGGTTGTCCATCTAGTCCATACACATAACAACACAAAATTCCTTTAGTCCAACATAACTTTGTAACTATCAATTCACTAACTATTTATTTAAGTCATATTTATCTATTATATAACTAAGTAACTAAGTATATAACTATTTAACTAAATAACTTTGTAAAGAAAATTATATGTGAAGAAAATTCTATCTAACTATCTATCTATCCATTTCTATCTAACTATCTATCTAACTATTCTATCTAACTATCTATTCTATCTAACTATTATACCTATTATACCTACCTAACAGGAGAAAGGGCGGGTGGAGGAGCGGCGGGTGGCCAGGTGGAGAAGCGGCGGGTGGTCGCGGTGGGGCGACGGTCGGGGCGTGGAGGAGAAAGGGTGGCCGCAGCTGTCCGGCGGGCCGGCGTGGAGGAGCGGCAGGCCGGCACGACGGGCGCGTGGAGGAGAAGGGCGGGCGCGGCGGGGCGGCGGACCGGTGCGGCGGACGTGTGGAAGAGCGGCGGGCGGCCGGGGACAAGCGACGGGTGTGTAGGAGCGGTGCTGCCGGACGGAGAATGGCTAATGGCAAAGACGAAACTTGGGCTGGTTCTGTGTAAGCAAGCTTGGCGCCATCCTTCCTGGTGCCAAGCTTGGCGCCATGTCAACATCCAGGTCAGCAGCTGCGCAAGGATCTAGACGCCAGCGGCTCTGGCGCCGAGGCGTGTATGCTTGGCGCCACCAATGCTGGCGCCAAGCTAAGGGTCCATTTTTCGAAATGTTTCTGCTAGGGGCCTATTTGTGAGAATCTTTCAAAAAAGGGGCCAAAAAATAAAAAAGTCGACCAAACTTGCCTACCACCGTTGCTCGGCGAGACTTAGCAAGGCAAACCTTACTTAGATGGAGGAAGCTAATTTGACTCTCTCTTTAAAACAAGGCTATCCTCGCTCACATTGTCCAAATTCAAATCAAGCAAAGTAACCAAATATGTTTGTTTATTCTCTAACTATCGGGGATAGATCCCCAGTACCCGCAAGGAAGGAAGAAGCCGAACTCCTAATATGATTCCCCTATAATCCTACTAGAACTTAGACCCTGTAATCCTATTAGTACTCAATATACAACACCCCAAATAGGATGTAGGGTATTACGCTACTTTGGCGGCTCAAACCTATATAAATATGTGTCTTGTATCCTCGCTTTTACCATCAAGCTCCAATTTCGACGATCCCGTACCAACTAATCTACTATCTCGGGATACCCCTCGGTAGGTTATCGGGTATTGATGAGGACATCACTTGCTCGGATACAACCACATTAGCAAATTTTGATTTAAAGGTGAAACAATTCTTTCTCATGATTGCATTTGATACATTTAATGAATCGATGCTGCATTCAAGCAACTATGGAGACCAAGTGTATTTGATACATTTGATGGTATTTGACAGATTTGATTCCTTGATGAGGGTAAATTTTTTTTACCCCTGTAGTCCTCATTGCATTACTTTCCAAATCTTTTGGCCACCTGTAGTGACATTGGAGCTTGCAGTACACTATCAACTGAATGGCGAGCTAAGGTTATCTTTAAATGGCAGATAGATGGGTCAGTGTTTGAGGATTCTTGCTTTTCCCAAAATAATAAATTCCTGAATTGCTAGGTTATTTTACTTGCTTTGTACTATTTGATTTTTCAACTTCATATGGCTGTGCTTGAAAATGCAGATTAGTAGGATGCCTATCATTGGTATCACTTTTTTTTTGTGAATTCCTAGGTGCTTTACACAATTGTTATTGTAGTTTATAATTAGAGGATTGGTGTCACTTGACCTGCATATAACTGAAACCCCGGGCAAGTTATTGATGATTAGAGAACATGTTATGTGGTCTGCATATGCCTAAGGAAGCTTAACTGACTGAACTGAATCCGTAAATGGTAACTAGCTTATCAATGAGTTTGCCTACTCTGAAATCTCATGGGGTCATAGTCGTTTCTAAAATCTAAGAACTGAAATAATTTATTGATAATAAATACTATGAACCACTTTGACAGTTATTTTGAAATGATAATCACTACTACAAAACATAGATATTGTAACACAGTCCCGTACACATCCAGGACAATAGTAGTGTTATTATAAGAACACAACATTATGTGTTATTGTAACACATAGCACTTGTTTTTTAAAATTGTGTTACAAACAACAATTGTAGTAACACAATATTAATGTTAAAACTAAATGTTACAAAAATAGTAGTTTGTTGTAACGCTTCACTTGAAGGTACAAAACATTTCACCGATAGATATACTATAGCAACACAAAATATTGTTACACATGAAGTGTTACAAACAAACATATATGTTTTTCACATTGAATATCGACACTACATCCACAAAGGTCCACATGTCTACCGCTTCCTAGTATGACATGGGTAAATACATAGAACTTTGTTTTATTAGTAATGAACAAAGTTAATCTCGAGGGTATTTGTGAATGGTAAGAAATGTCTCCCTATGCAACAAATAAAGGAAACTTGGATATGGAATTGAACACCTCATTAGTGCTGGTTATTTGATCTGATGCAACAAGAATAGGAGCATGGCAATTGGCAAAATAAAATAGAAAAAAATAGGTCAAGCTGTTTGTCTTTGAAACCCACAATCTCCCTCCTCACGTGAACCATCTTTACCATCCCACCAATAGATCATTGCTATTGGGAATAAGGAATTTTATTTCTTTTGGCCTTGTTCTCTAAAAACATAGTCCATTATAAGGGCATCTAAATGACTAATAATTAAAAAAATTCAACTAAAGTTGTCCCTCATGGAAACCAACAATTTTATATAAACTTTGTCTCCATTTGCCAAACTTCCTAAAAAATTTAATACAAGCCGACATTTAAATTACAAAGTTGGAAAATTAGCTATAGCAACTCATATTAAGAGTCGGTACGGATAATCCGTATCAGATGAGGACATCACCTGCTTGGATACAACCACATTGGAAACTTTTGATTCACAAGTGAAACAATTCTTTATCATGATTGTATTTGATACATTTGATGAATTGATGCTGCACCATGATGTGTGTTCATTATCATTTTTAGCAATACATACATGGATCAAAAAGAGTGTTAAACATACATGGAAGGCGTGGAGGACCAAAGAAGTTGATTTGGAGCCAAGTCCAAGTATTCCCAATATTCTCCACCAGGCCACCACGTCACTTTTGGCCCAAGGAAAGAAAGAGATCAAATCCAACATATTTTGGGGCTAGATTCGGACTGCAGCACTGCGCAAACTTGCGACGGCCGCCACAACCTCATCCGTACTTCATTTTGGGCATTCAAGTACTCCTTGGAATTCTTATGAAGTCTATTTTCATATGGATCCAGACTCATATCCATATCTTTCCTTAGTAGTCATAATGATCAAATTACTACCGAGAGGTTTTTCTGTCAAAGCTGTCGCGTCGCCTTATTTTGGCCCGATGGGCCTTGTATCAAGTCGGGTCCAATAAGGACGTGTCCTAGGGTTGGAGCACGACACCAGGACTCCCCTAGTCATCCTCCCACCTTGACATACCCCTTAGCTACCATCAGGAACACTCGGATTTTGTTTTGTTGAAAGTTTAGCTATCACTACTTCCTTATAGACACGTGTGTCGATTAGACTATCCGTTCTACTCGATTCAGAACCACAACTTTATGATTTCTGATTGGTTTTCATCTCCATATTTGCAATTGAGTTGCTTGTTCTACTTGTTCTTGCTTGTTCCTCGATTGCTTGCAAGAATTACCCTAGTGGTTTGGTCGATCATGCTCCACAAGATCGTGACGATCATTGTAGGTGGTGTATCAATTGTTAAGGCGTAGCATCCTTGGATGGTTGTAGTTGGGCTGTGAGCGTCATCTCCATCCCCAAATTGGATTATCCACCTTGTCTTATCGAAAGATCGGGATTAAACCCTACCAGGTTCCTATCAGTTGGTAATCAGAGCAAGGTTGATCGGTGAGAGACTTCAGTTCTTTGTTGTTTTTAATTTCCTACAGTCTAAAAAAAAGTCAAAAAATTAGTAGATTTGTTTTCCTTAATCCTAAAGACCCTTTGAGCCTTTTACTAGTGTTGCTTAGTTAGTGCTTGTTGAGTCTTTAGTTGCATCGGTTGTGTCGAGTTGCTGGTCTTAGTGTCTACTCTTTTAGAGTTTCGAGTTCTTGTCATGTTTTGGTCGCTTCCACCATTACCACTATTGTTTGTTGATTTCATATCTATCAAGATTCCAATTTAGTTTAGTTTGTCGTGAATTCCAAGCTAGTTGTTGCTGCTACAATTGTGTAAAAAACAGAAAGAAAAAAATAGGAAAGGAAAAGAAAAAATAGAAACAAAGAAAAAAACAAGGGTTGTTCCTTTTGTTCCTCTTTTCTTTAGGTGGTGCTTTGTGACTTCCTTTGTGTCTAGGCTCGCGTCTCTAGCACGGTCTAGTCTAGGACCTGCACACTACCGCCGTTGAACAATTACTCAGCTTGCTTTTGTGACTAACGTGGTGCTAGTATTTTCCCTTGCTTAAGCCCACCTATAGCTCCACATATTCAACTGCAGCTTGACAAGTTTTTTTATTGCTGCGGTACCGATACACTTCGCTCCACGGTTGCAGATTTTTTTGGTTGCCGTTACCTCCTGTTTGGCTTGGTAAGAACTTGTAAGGGCTTGTTTTAAACAAGTTGACTTTAAGAGAATTACAACCGACACATCTTAGTAGTTGACAGGAGGATACATATTATTTTTATATTTCTTGTTTTCCACTAATCATGGCAGGTGATACAAAGAATTTTGAGCTGTTGAAACTAGACCCTCATATTCAAGATGTCATTCAACACTTGCAATTATATGATGGTAAGTTTGATCCTAAAGCTTACATTGATTGGGAGCTAAAAGTAGATAATGAATTTGATGAGCATGATCTGTTCGAGAAACAAAAGATTTTTATTGCCTCTAATGTTTTGACTGAATATGCTTTGCTAGAATGGAAACACATGTAGGCACAACAAAGTTCTAGAATCTTGGGAAGGCTTCACATTTCATTTTAGAGATGCATTCGTTCCTGCATATGATGCTGATTATTTGCTTGCAAAATTAGACAACTTGAAGGAAGGTAGTAGGACTATGAAAGAATACTTCCATGATTTTAAAATTTGTATCATGTATGGTGGATTAGATGAATGCATGAAAGATGTTATGAGTAGGTTCATGAGAGGGCTCAATTCTGAAATTCGAACCTTGTTAATTAGCAAATCATACAGACATATTGGTCAATTGTTTTGTCTTGCTCTCCATGATGAAAAGGAGATTCTATTATCTCTGAATATTTGCAAGAATGATGTGACCCATAATGTCCAAACGTTGTCCACTCTGCATGCTAATCAAGAGCAACAAATAGTGGAACCTCTTGCTGATTTACCTTTGTCACAAGATGGATTACTTGCTGTTCCTTGTGATAAAGATGACTTGTGTGCTGATGATTCTTTTGCTCCTATGACACAAGTAGCGAATAAGTGTGATATTTTTGGTTTGGAACCATACAAATGTGCTGAAGATAAGCTTTTCCATCCTATTACTTTGTGCACAAGATGAACTGAAGTTGCTGTCCTCTTTAAATATTTTGGGTTATATTGAATTTGATATTCTGTGTAATCTAAATTGTCTAAAATAGAAACCTAATTTTGATTCTGGTTTGCCAAGTTTTAATCATTGTTCGCTTCATGCAATTGGCAAATACGACAGCAAAGGAGAATATTTGGTGCATAAAGTTTATATTTGCTCTAATCTGAAATATCCTTTTGGTATACAATACCAAGATCAAATAGGGGGCTGCACTAACACTAGTAATGTCTTGCAAATTTTTCCTAGTTTTTCCCGTATACAACAGGGTAAGCCTAAAGAAGGGGAGTATTGCTGGTTGTGGCTGTGCAACATAGCCATCGCTCCGTGTTCCAACATCAAAGCAAACACCTCTGAATGCCATTGGAGCAAGTCAAGGATGACTTGCAGCCAAGAAGGGGAGAATGATGAGGATATCACCTGCTCAGATACAACCACATTGGCAACTTTTGATTCACAAGTGAAATAATTTTTTATCATGATTGTATTTGATACATTTGATGAATTGATGCTGCACCATGAAGTGTGTTCATTGTCATTTTCACAAATACATACGTGGCTCAAAAAGAGTGTTAAACATACATGAAAGGCATGGAGGACCAAATAAGTTGATTGGGGGCCAAGTCCAAGTATTCCCAACATCTTCCACCAGACCACCACGTCACTTTTGGCCTAAGGAAAGAAAGAGATCAAATCCAACACGTTTTGGGGCTGGATTCGGACTGCAACACTGCGCCAACTTGCGACGGCCGCCACGACCTCATCCGAACTCCGTTTTGGGTGTTCAAGTACTCCTTGGAATCCTTATGAAGTATATTTTCATATAGATTTAGACTCATGTCCATATCTTTCCTCAGTAGGTTGCAATGATCAAATTACTACCGAGATATTTTTCTATCAAAGCTGTTGTGTCGCATTACTTTGGCCCGATGGGCCTTGTATCAAGTCTGGTCCGATAAGAATGTGTCCTAGGGTTGGAGCACGACACCAGGACCCCCTGGTCATCCCCCCATGTTCATATACCCCTTAGCTGCTACCAGGAACACTCGGGTTTTGTTTTGTTGAAAGTTTAGCTATTGCTACTTCCTTGTAGATGCGTGTGTCGATTAGACCATCCATTCTACTCGATTCAGAACCCCAACTTTATGATTTAAAATTGGTTTTCATCTCCATATTTGCAATTGAGTTTCTTGTTCTACTTGTTCTTACTTGTTCCTCGATTGCTTGCAGGAATTACCCTAGTGGTTTGGTTGATCGTGCTCCAAAGGATTGCGACGACCATTGGAGGTGGTGTATCAGTTGCTAAGGCGCAACATCCTTGGATGGTTGTAGTCGGGCTGTGAACATTATCTCCATCCCCAAATCGAGTTATCCATCTTCTCTTATCAAAAGATTGGGATTAAATGCTAGCGGGTTCCTATCAATATCTATATTGGCTCTCGAACAACCCAACATGGATTTGTAGATGACTTGCCCATGCCGCTTTCTAAATCTTCGACACGAATGAGTCGACATGAATTCAGGTAAAAAAATTGTAGATAGAGTAAAAAGGTATGAGTTTCTATAAAAATACTACATTATTACACCTAAGCCACACTTTTCACATATTCACTCTACTTGAGATATTAGACAAATTGGTCACGTTGATATATAGTTTTGTTCTCAATAGGAATACTGTTGGGGGGAAATATTAACGACCTCCCGATCGGTCTCCTGCAATGCGCGGGGGCTCAGGGGCTAGCATCGCAACCAATGACCACGTGTGTGGTCACGGCTTGAGGTCTCGAGGCGAGGGCGTCCTGCGGAACAACGAGAATCTTCTCGCGCCAAGACAGCCACAGGGCGCTTCGCCTAGTCAACCTCCTCGGCCAAGCTGAACAAACAACACTTCCCATCCCTGATTAACTGCAGCTTGCATGACGAACAGAGATCCCCGATGGACAACGATAACAGCCTCTGGAGGAGCATCCCCGCTCCACCACAGGCTCGGGGGCTACTGTTGGGGGGAAATATTAACGACCTCCCAAAGCCCATGAAAACAACAATCATAAAGGCCCAGGCCCACCTAAGGTAATAAAGACTGCTGTCGGCCCAACACGGGAGGCGAGAGCTCCGCTCCGCCTCGCCCGACCCAGTGCTCCGGGGTCGGACGCCCCTGACCCCATGACAACCAAACTCCACCTTGCCCGACCCAGGGGCCTAGGGTCGGGAGCACCCGACCCCCCGCCGCAAGACTCCGCCTCGCCCGACCCAGGGCACAGGGGGTCCGACTCATCCGGGCCCACAAGACAAATATCCGCCTCGGGCGCAGACTGAAAGATCAGGGCGCGGATCTCGTGGGTTCCCCCATTGACCTCGCCATAAATGCGCCGCGGCACTGGCGCGCAGAAAGGCGCTCGCGCCCCCGATGCGACCCGCCACAAGTACCCATGTGCGACCGTGCGGTACAGGCTACAGTGACCGCGGCTCCCTCTGATTCGCTACAAGGCACTCATGACCTATGCCGCCCAGCACAGGAGGAAGTCCCGCCCGTTCTCGCGCCCCGCGCATCTGGCGACAGGGACGCGACGTCCGCGTCCCACGGGCCATCAGCAAGGTAACAGGACCAGCCGCCCTCCCCGACGGGCACAGATGCCACGACCAAACATCATCATCATGTCTGGTATCAAAGGCCACCAGGGAGATCGTCGACAGGATCCGAAGGCAGCCGCCCTCTTCCGGCGGATGCGCTGACAGGAGCCGGAGGCCAGAGCGAGGGGTGGCGGCCCTGGAACTTGGTCCCTCTCCTTATGATTATTTTTTACTTAACTTAGTTTATCTCTTTTACTTCTCCTCACACCCGGTCTCACTTGTAACCCCGGTGGCCTCCTTGCGCTATAAAAGGAGAACCGGGGGCCCTGGGACAGGGGACTCTCTCCAAGCCAACAGAACACGCTCACACTCTTC
This sequence comes from Setaria viridis, assembly GCF_005286985.2. Classification (NCBI taxonomy): domain Eukaryota; kingdom Viridiplantae; phylum Streptophyta; class Magnoliopsida; order Poales; family Poaceae; genus Setaria; species Setaria viridis. The sequence goes on along the minus strand of NC_048270.2, from coordinate 16,539,130 downwards.
TTTAGAGCCTTAGTGCACACCCAAGAGACTTGGGACCAACTCCCTCTCTCGTCCTCCTGTAACCCCTACTACAAACCCCGTGTGGGCAACACGAGCAACTCCCGATACTGGACGTAGGGCTCTCCCTTGCTCGAACCAGTCTAAACCCCGTGTCTCTCACGCCACCATCCGAAGCCTTACGCGCATAAAAAAAAATTTACTAGTCTTAGTCTTGATCCGCTAATCTTGACAACAACAAATACTAAGTTAGAAATGATCTTCAATTATTCAAGTTATCATACAATTTCTAGAATTAAATAATACCAAAATTTTCTCAAAAACTTATGAACTTCTTAAGATTTTTTTTGCGGGCATGAACTTCTTAAGAATTTATAAATGTATTTCTACCCTTTTGAGAAAAATGACAGAAAAAAGAATATACAATGGGAATCAAAACCATGACCTAAGGCACAAAAGAATTTCATGCATCTAACCATTCCACAACTAAAAATGTCCTTTCTCTCAAAAAAAACTAAAAATGTCCTTGTATAATTAAACGATTATATCTGTCTTATACTGTGTATAAGTTGTTGTATCATCAGACTTGAAAAACTCGAGTACTCAACCCCACGGCCACACATAATCGACCACGATACACAAATCCTATGCGCACAATACGCACTCTTCTCGCTGAAGGGCAGAAAACTCTTTACGCACAATCGTGCAGTCTTTTTGTCAATGACGACAACTTATTTTCAATGTCTTCTCTTAGTAGTCATTAATCTACTCGAACAGAACACACCTTAATCCGTGAAAGGTTTGAATCTTCTCTCATGCTTAAACGCTAGCACGCATACACGAGACAAAGATCTCAGACGCGCATGAGACAAAGATCTCGCATGCAGCGGCAATGGCTAAACAGGGACTGGGAGCCTACATGTAACAGGATAACTACTCAGGAGAAATATGGCCGAAACAAGAGCACGACACGAAAAAATTACATTCATCACTGAATAAAATTTCAATAGTTCAAAAATTCTACATTATGCTACATAATGTTTGCATCTCTTTTTACATGTCAAGCTTTGGTGATGACTCTCCAGGACGCTCAGCATACCTCCAATGGCTCAGCTAGCTTCGAAACTCAAGGGCTAAGTGCAAATTGCTTCTTGAAATATCTCCAATGGCTCCTCTAGCTCCCAGGCTCGGGGGCTAAGCACCAATAACTACTCGATGTGGCTCCTATGGCTCACCTGGTGCATAAGCTTGGGGGCTGGACGCTACAATACAACTCGGAAGATGACTAGCGTGAAGACTAAAGCTCACTAGACCCTTGAATTTATTGTATCTTTGGGCTTACCAATATGATGTGTAACACCGATAAGTCGGGGATACATCTGGTGTTGTCATCGTGTATTGCACTGACAAGACACAAATTGGGACGCAAGACACCCCGATCTGACCCACTCTCAAATATTGACAACTAATTAGAATCAACTCCGACTAGTCGGCTTCATCAATAATCGCCACTTTGTCAACAATTGTCCACAAACCAAGCTAAGTCACTTTTTTAATAATTATTTTCACCAATATAATCTCGTTGACCTATTTTCAGCATGGTTGGTCAATGCGTTGACTACTTGTTTGTGTACGTCTCTCAATGGGAATTACTGTTGGATTTATTGAGCAACAGTCACCAGGGGGTTACCCAGGTGGTAGATTTGTAGGCGAGAAAGATCGTAAGACCAAGAACTCGAATGGTAACACAGGGACGCAAGGTTTAGGTAGGTTTGGACCTCCGGAGAGTAATACCTTATGTTCTGTATTCTGGTGGATTGTATTGCTAATTGCAGGTGCAAAGAGTTAGCGTGAGGTGGTGTGAGTTACCCTCGAGGGGCACTCCTGGCCGCCTTATATAGGCTGATGACCTAGGGTTACAATCGGATAGTATCTAATCCTAGTCGGTTGTTACACGGAAAGCAATCTGTACAACAAGTATCCCGTGATATACGGGCAGAATCATTCGCCTGACCTCCAAACTTTTGCTCCACGTATCTTCATGGCTTGGCCCACACAATGTGGTTGGGCAGGCCCACCTGTTAGGGCTAAGTAGTATCCTGGTCGGTGGGGACCCGTGGGTACCCTTATCCCTCAAGCCCCCGAGCAATGTGGAGTCAAACAAGAGCTTGACGGATGCGCAATGAAGCTTGTAATGTTTTCGGCCGAAGTTGCGGAGTCATTATAGCAATGGAGAGGCTGCGTGGTGCTCAAAAAAGAAAGAAAAATTGAAGCTTCTACAGGCGTATGATGAAATGCGAGTGGCTATGCGATTACCGAGCTCCGGGTTGTTTGGCATCCTGTAGATCGAAGGGAAGTACATGGAGGGCGTCGTAAGACGCACTCCACATGGAGTAGCCCCCGAGCATTGAAGAGATTAAAGTAATCGGTTCAATGGTCAAGAATATGGTTTATTGTTTTCGTCATGAAAAGGGTCCAAATATAGCGCCCAGGCCCCAAGTGCGAGGACTGGCAGACCCGGGGAGGCACGCCGACCTGAAATAGGCGTCCAGCCCCTGAGCGCGAGGACTAGTGGAGCCACGGAAGCACGCCGACACGAAATAGGCGCCCAGCCCCTAAGCGCGAAGACTGGCGGAGCTGTGGAGACACTTCGACCTAAAATAGGCACCCAGCCCCTGAGCGCGACGACTGGCAGAGCCGTCGAGGCATGCCGACCTAAAATTGATGCCCAATGTGGCAGAACCACCCAAATTAACCTAGCTAAAGTGTACTCAACGTTGCCTCATATGCGAACGGACATTTTAATCAAATTAAAATGGTAGTCTGTCGGGTTTCACCTAATAAAACCATGTGTCTAGATATTACGACAATCAAGATAGATTATTACAGGTCCCAAATTAAGTTATTACAACTCAAGAGTTCAAATGCATAAAAGAGTGTTCAGAGTTCAAAGTAGTGGAAAACAACGATAAGTCTAACGTCGATACATAATACCATGGTGGAGCCTGCCATGATATCAATCACCACGTTCCAAGCGACCAAGGATGGGTCCCACTCGACCATCCAACCCGGAGGGAGCTGGGTCAGCCAAGTCAAACTGGCAAACATGTCATTCACATCCATATCACCTGACAACATAGCCACAAGCAAGGCTGAGTATACTAATACTTCACAAGACTTACTTGTCAAGTGGTATCTAATCCACCGACTCCTAGACATGCAAGGCTTTTTGGCTAATGGGTTTGTTTTCGCCAAAAGCTTCTAAAGTAGGTCCTTACTTTCAAGTTTTAGCATCAAGTTCCTAGACATGCAAGGCTTTTTGGCTGATGGGTTTGTTTTTGCCAAAAGCTTCTAAAGTAGGTCCTTACTTTCAAGTTTTAGCATCAAGTTCTAGTTGATTAACCATTCCAGGTAAGCACCTATTCTAAGCAAGCATGGTAGAACAAACAAATTAATCAAGCATCAGTATTAATCATCATCCTTGTTCATCTTCTTACTCAATGCAGGAAAAGAGGTCAAGCCGTCTCAAACTGTGAGAAGTAGACTATTCGAATCGGATTTCTTAACCTTGTAAGGTGGACCTAAACACACGACATATGCGTACCACGCCGAGTTCACATATATCAACCGTCCCCATCGATCCCTAGCGCGTGTCTAGGTCCCACTTCCCTTGGATACAATTCCCCAATGGTCCCAAAATAATGTTGTACCATGGCTGCACTTGTACCCACATGAGGCCTCATGGGAACCCAGTTCTAGAGAGAGCGGAGTATGTCCGCGCCCCAGTTCAATCAGGTACCGGGCTTACTGATTCCATATACTCTCAGCATGTGTTTAGTATGTTCAAAAACTTGACCAAGACTCCCACATGTTTCGACCTTAGCAGTTTTTCCTCTATACAGACGGGGCATCAATAATTGCAAAACATAGTACCAAGCCCCGTCCGTCAACCTTATGATTCCAACATAAGTAATCATGCAACTCCTGTAGCTTGTGAGTGACAGGAAATCACTCGACTTTTACCGTGTCCCTATTTAGAATAGCAACTACTCGACTTAACATGTTAGTATTCAAGTCATGGGTACTAGGAGCAAGCAACTAAGGTTTCAAGCAACTCCTATGAACTTAACGCACAAACATATGTATCATAAGTATTGCATAATTTGTAAAACCAGGGTTATGCTTTGGGGCTTGCCTTCTTGTCCTAGGTTGGCCTTGGGCTCTTCTGAATCTTGATTCGGGTCTTGATTCGCCTCGACCAGGTTCAGCTCAGCTGGAGCGCATCCTTCTTTAGCTTCCGGAACAAACTCATACATACCGTCAGCGAGATTAGCTATGAATTGAACTTTGGAAAAGCACAGATAAATGTAGAAAAATTAGAAAAATTTCAAACTACTTTTGTTAGACTCAGTGAGCAAAATAGTTTCATAGAAAAATAAATTTGCACATGTTACTATTAGAAATGATGCTCTATAATTTTATTTCTTGTTTAGGCCATTTAAATCATAGTAAATCACAAAAAAATGTAAGAATAACAAAACCACATATGAAATGTTTGTTGCAGTGAGAAGCACCTTAGCAAAATACTTTGCAGCCTAGTTTGGAACTTTAAATCATAGTTTAACTTCTATCTTTGAAATCTATGGTTAAATTTATCTTTTTGCCTAGAGATTAATCTAGAGTAGAGAAAAATGTTAATCCACTTGGAGTAGTTAAGTTTTGAAGTATAGATCTTAGGAATAATATGAAACCCTGGATGAAACTTAATGAGACACACTTTCCTTTTTATGGAAAGATAAATAGGGGATATATGTGGAAAATAGATGTCCTCCACTAAAAATCATGAAAAATTCACCAAAGTCTCTGTCACACACATTCAACCCATTGCTAAAGTTTTGCCCTCATAATCACTATAGATTTTGAGATAAAAATAATTAAGTACATGCTACCTTTGAGCCATTTTATTCAATTTTAAACTGAAAAGGTACATCTTTACCCAGGCCGATCTGAATATGCGTTAAAGGAGATGGTTGGAGTTGATAAAAGATTATAATCTAGAGGTGAATTATCACCCCGGGAAGGCTAACGTGGTTTCAGATGCTGGACCTTTCCTATGTGGAATTTCCCATTAAGATTCTTGACCGTAAGGAAAGGAGAACTCGGAGGCAAGTGGTGAGAATGTTTAAGATTCAGTGGAGCCATCATACATGGGATGTAGCCACATGGGAAACTGGAGATTATCTCAACAAAAATTTCCGCGGGTTCCTATTCGAATAGGAAGGTACGTGCACAGCCACACTAGTTTTTCACCACGGGAGTACCCGGGGTAGTAGATTGGTTGGTGGGGAATCATAGGACCTGGAACTCGAAGGTAAAAGCGAGGACACAAGATACGGATTTATTCAGCCTAGATAACCCTTGAATTGGCCTCTGAGTTGAATACCAAAGTTGTAGTAGACTAAATTTTCTACTCACTGACCAAGATGAAAATTTATGGACATTGGGTGGAGGTTTTGCTTCGTTGAAGTAGATTCGACGGATGTTGAGCTGGCGGCGGATGCTGAGTCAGTGGAGAAGGTGGTGGAGTCAGAATCCACCGGCATGCTCTTGAAGCGGAGCTGGATCGGGTTGGCGAGGAAGTCCTTTATGCTCTCAGGGAAGACGACGTCGGGGCGGGATGCCATCGAGCTCGCTAGGAAGGATAAATTTTGAAGTGTAATTCAAAGTTTTGGTTTAAATCTCAGTTAAACCTCAACGTTTCACCTTGTCTCGCGCCACCCCTTGCGCTAGAGCGCGCCCGGCGCTGCCCAGCTCACCACTGTCGCCGCGTGGAACCCCCTCACCGGCGAGCTCCCGTCGCCCAACCCGCAGTTGTGACAAGACAAATCGGTGCCCCGGCTCCCCAATGCTTGCCTGCGAGCATCTCCCCCTCTACAGTAGCATCACGTCTGCCCAACTGCGCACCTCACCTCGCCAGTAGCTTGCTGCCACACCGCATGCCTTCACCGGCCGGCTCCGCCGCGCTAACCTGCTGCTTGATGGGACAAAATGGAGCCCAGCTCCACCAACCAGTGCACGTGGCAAAACCGCTCAACAACTTTCGTATCCCGCCGGGCTAGTGTGATCGAGATGCTCCCCTGGAGCTCCACCTCTGCCGCCAATGGCGTCCCTCGCTAATCAACTAGCCGCTAGTGGCTTCCTAGTGCCCTCCGGCCACGCCTCTCGCCACCGCTGGCCTCGCCTCGCCCCTCCGCTTCGCCCCGGCCCTATAAAAGGGGTGAATGCCTATTTGTGCAGCTCCCCGCTCACCCGCACCTCTGCCTCGCTGCGAAGCTGTAACATCTGTAAAAATCACCAACCTAAATCACCTACTAAATTTTTTTTTCAAAATCTTTTTAATGTTGAGCTCCCGAATATCCCATCTTCCCGGTGATTTCGCCGTCCTAGCACCCAAACCTGACAACCATCCTTTTTACCCTTTTTATCCTCTCCGCAAATTTCACCGCGTGCTGGTCGACAAACCGCCATGCGTGCTCCATTCTCCGCAATCAACGCTAACTCTCCCTTTCTTTTTGTCTCTTTCTCCTATTTTCTTTCTCTTTTCTTTTCCTTCCTTCTCTTTCTTTCTTTCTTCTTCTTCCTTCCTCCTCCTTCTTCTTTCTTCCTCCTCCTCCTTCTTGGTTGGCCACATGCCAGGCCCCCCTCCCCCTGGTGCCAGCCCCCCTGGCCGGCTCCCCCTCCTTCCCTCGTGCGCGCGTGGGGCCTATGCCCCCTACGGCGTGCCCGACCCCTCCGTGCCTCATCATCCACGCAGCGCGCCCGGCGCCAGCGCCGGCGCTGCCTGCCGCACCTGCCCTCCTAGCCGCTTGCCTCCCCGAGCCGTGACGGCCCCCCCTCCCATCGCCGGTCCCTACCTCACCGGCCGCCCAAGCTCGCCAGCTCCTACCACTGCCCTATGCGTCGCCCATCGCCACTCCACCCACCAGCTATAAAAGGCCTTAATGCCCAGCCTCCACACCCCACAAGCTTGCCGCCTCTCACCTTGCTTCCACCCGTGCGCCGCCCCTGCGCCATACGCCGCGCCGCTGCCAAGCCGCCCCTCGCGCCGCGCGCCGCTGCCTCCTACCCACCACCAGCGCCCCCTTCCCTACCGCCGCACGCCCAAGGTGAAGGCACAAATAGAACCCCCTCACCCTCCTCTACCTCCCCCACCACTTAGCTTGCCGCCGACGAGGCCCGGCCGGCCGACCACCATCGGTCATCCCCTCCTCCTCTCCCTGTACCGTGCCTAGGGAAGGAGAAAGAAGGAAACCCCCCAATTTCAATCTAACCCCCTACTTCTTTCTATTCGCAAAACAGCCCTCCCACCTCTCTCAAAGATTGTCTCACAGATATGCCCTTCCACCTCCCAAGAATCTTTACAAACAAGTCCCTGGTTCTCGCAGTTTAGTCCAAAGCTTTGTTTTAATCCGATAATACACGATTACCTCATCATTTCGTGTGCCAAACTTCCTCCAATCAATCCCAAATTTGACCACGTCATCCTCCAATATACTTCCGCCGAGTCATATCCAAATCTCATGAAAATACTCATTCCTTCTGTTTTCCGTTCGCGTTCTCTGTTTGAGCTCAACGGGTAAAACTATAATTTTCTTTTATTTATGGTGTGCCCGATTGTGTGTGCTGTAGATCGCGAGTACAAGAGGAGGAGCACGAGGAGGAGTTTGACCGTGAGCCCGAGCCCAAGAACCAACACCGCGAGCAAGAACTCCCGGCCAACTACGAGGACAACAAGTCCAATCTCACCCTTTGATGCATATTTATTCCTAGTTTTTCAAACACAACCTACTGGCCTGTTTTATAAAATTTCATATTGTTTTGTTGCTGAAACACGGTTGGATAGCCACCCCTTTATTGCTATGAACATTCCTTGATTGTCCTATAATTATCTCTAAATATGATTTACTCTATTTGGATGATAATTACTGCTAGAATGCTTAGGACCTTGTTACTCAATTCAATCATGATGGCAATGGTTTATGTGAAGAATAAATGTGTGAGTGTTTTTAAATGAGAAAATGGGTTTTCGGAAATAAAGAAAAGAAATGCTTAGATGAGATGGATGGGTGTTTCTTGTGTGAAATGCCAATAAGTTGGGCTCGTACCTTTGTGGTTGAGCAAGGTTGGGAGATATCCATCTTGTCACAGTTAAGGACCGAGTTGATGTGCCATCTTGCCTAACCCACTATCATGCAACCACTCAACCGTTGTGTGGGCGACGGCTCAGCATAAATCCCACTAGCTGGATTGTTAGCCATCAGGAGAGCTGGTGAGCAACAGGAGACCATGGAGAAGGACTAAAAACTTTGTGAACTTAGATCCCGGTTAAGACCTCATTGGAAGGTCGTTAACCCCTTGGTTGCTTCCGTGTTGGCTAGTCAGTCTTAGCTAAGGTGGGTAATGGTTTTGATAGGATCTGCACCGACACTAAGGTGATCGTGCTGTGGTACCCTACTTGTGGGTAAAGTGTACAACCTCTGCAGAGTTAAAACCTATCTGGATAGCCGTGTCCACGGTATTGGATGATTTATGGCTTGGACACATAACTAGTGTTTAGGTGATGAATGGTTTTCATGGTGTGAGTTGAATTTTGGAAGGTATCCGGCAGTTGTGCCATGAGCTACTGTGGACGGGGAGTCTAGTAGTATTAAAAATTGGATCCTTTGTATAGGATCAACCCCTCTTATTGATTCGGATACTAAACAAAATGTTTTGTGAAAACCCATTAGAAAATGAACCCCTGCATGTGTTGAAAAACCTAGCTTTATGGCAAAATAAACCTTAGCCTTATCCTTGATATATCCTGTGCATATTGTTAATTGTATCCCCCTCCATGGATAGGATTGGACTTGTTGAGTACTTTTGTACTCACCCTTGTTTTTTTGCTTCAGAGGAAGACCCAAACTTTGTCACCAAGGATTTCGAGTAGAAGGTCGCTTCCGCACCCAACGCTGCCTGTGGTGTTGGCCTTTGCAGAATGCTTCCGCTGCCGTGTAGTCCGGATTGCTGTCTCTTGACAGTAGCTTGGCTCACTACTGTTGTTTATTTACTTATCATTTCAGCGTGGCTTTCGCGCCCGCTCCCTCGAGAGTTGTTCGGTTTTTGAACCATCTGTTGAACAAATGTGTTATCAGCCTCCTGGGACTAATATTTGTGTCACATTTAGTCTCCGCTGATGTAGGGACACTTCAGAAGCTCTGCCCAAGCTCTGTGTCGCCGCTGCTCGCCATGGAGCTCACTCCACCGCCGCTTGCTTTAGCTCCGCCGCCCCATCGCGAAGCTCGAGCCACTACCCGTTGCCTTCCCAGGAGCCCGCCGACGCTGGAACACTGGAGCCCTCTCTGCCACCACCCACGAGTCTTCCCCAGCCCCGTTCGCTATCCACACGCCTTCTCTGCCGCCCAAACCTGCCCCAAGCCTTCCCTGGTGAGCACACCTTCAACCCTGAGCCCTCATTCCCTTGGATTGCACGCCGTACCACCGGAATCACACTCGCCCCGCTGTCGGCCGCCATAGGGACCGGTTTAAGGGTTGACTCTAACATCCCGATGCCATGTTGATGCTGCTGCTAGAGGAGCCTTCTTCTCGCTGACTATTGAAGTTGCAACAACTTTGATCAAGAAGATGGTCTCCAACCCCGATTTGAATCGTCTGCTTCTCACAGTTTGGGACTGCTTGACCTCTTTTCCTGCATTGAGTAAGAAGATGAACAAGGATGATGATTAATACTGATGCCAGAACATGAAGAATAATTTTTAACTAGAGTTTCATCATCAGTTTAGTTCCACAATTTTTCCAGAAGGGTTACCAACACTAACATAGGCTACTGTGAATTTTTCAAGGTTTAAAGAGCACCTAGCGTGCCAACTGTCGTATTTAGTAGCCTGGCAGTCCACCAAGGGGTTACCCAAGTGGTTGATTTGTAGTCAAAGGAGATTGTAAAACCAAGACCTCGAAGGTCATCATGAGAACACAAGGGACACGAGGGTTTTTGACGGCCACGTTCCTCGCCGACCGAGGATGAGGCCCACTCGATCGTCCAACCTGGAAGGAGCTAGGTCGGCCAAGTCAAACTGGCAAACATGTCATTCACATCCATATCACCTGAAAACATAGCCACAAGCAAGGCTGAGTAGTTTAGAACTTTGTTTAAGGGAAAGCCAAGAAGGACATGAGCGCCCATCTGCTGCGGTTCCTTGAGCTCTACAGCACGTTCACCATCAGAGGGGTGAGTGAAGATTGTTAACAACACTTCAACCATCCTGGCTACGGTGACAATGGCTAAAGCCACCACGGAAATGGTCATTGAACGAAATATCTCCAATGGCTCAGATAGCTTCCAAGCTCGGGGGCTAAGTGCCAATAACTACTCGACGTGGCTCCTAGTGCATAAGCTCGGGGGCTGGACGCTGCAAAACTACTTGGATGATGACTTGCATGAAGATTCAATATCCTTATGATGTTTACTGTGACACCTCTAGCACTGGTCTCGGATGTGTTCTTATGCAAAACAATCGAGTCATTGCTTATGCTTCACATGCACTATGGCCTCATGAGCAGAATTACCCGATCCATGACTTTGAGCTAGCAGCGGTGACCTCTTCCTTTAGGGCATGATCCAGGTCTTTCCACACGGCATCCTCTTTGGCCTTATTGAGGTTGGCCTTGAGTTGCTCTACCTCTAGGCGATAGTGCTCGGGACGAGATTCTTTTTAAGGGGGGTAGGCTGTGACATCCCTAGAATTCAAAACGTCACAATAGAATTCAAAAAGGGCAAAACAAGAATTCAAAGGAGCCAGGGACAACATTGCAATGAATGTTTTCGCGTCAGGGTCTAGCGTAAAATGCGAGGGTCTGGTTGTAGAGTTCAAAAGATCTAGGGGCTTTTTTGCAAAATGTACCTAACTTTGCCCAATTTTAACTCCAAATCTGTTGAGTTCTTCACTAGTTGGCCTTTGTAAAAGTTGTAGCCTGTAGTCCCATCTCCAACTTCTAGTTTTGGAAAATTCAAAGTTTGAATTCAAATTTGGTTGTTGTACCATGCTTGCTTAGAATAGGTGCTTACCTAGAATGGTTAATCAACTAGAACTTGATGCTAAAACTTGAAAGTAAGGACCTACTTTAGAAGCTTTTGGCAAAAACAAATCCATCAGGCAAAAAGCCTTGCATGTCTAGGAGTCACACCTGGTGGTAAAATTGCTTCCAACCAAATAGCATGTCCTGTGTGACTCAAGTTGGGAAGTAAAATTTTCAAAACCAACCTTATTATCTTGGGATTGGAAGGTATAGATATAATTATGGGGATGGATTGGATGACTCAACACATGTAATCCTACTAGGACGCCTCCTTGTAACCGACTAGTAATCCTACCCCCTGGAATATATAAAAGAGGGCAGGGGTACCAAGATCAGCGAGGTCTTAGACAACAAAGGCCAGCACCCAGAACCACTAAGAGGTTCAACACCAAACAACACCCAAGCGTAGGGCGCAATATACAACTCCCTAAACAGGAAGTAGGGTATTACGCTACTCTGACAGCCCGAACCTGTATAAATCCATGTCTTGTGTCCTCGCTTTTACCTTCGAGTTCCAGGTCCGACGATTCCGCACCAACCAATCTACTACCCCGGGTAGGGCCAAATATCAACAAAAACCCTTCAAAAATCAGGTCAAAGTCGACCAGAATGGTCAACTCAGCCCAAACCGGCAAATAGTTTTAAGTCTAGAAACAGTTCAAAGTATGTATCTTGGCACGAAAATTACTCACAAAACTCAAACCAAACTTAAGCAAAACCCTCTATAAGAATTTGAGACCCATGTGTATACAACAACTTTGTAAATTAAGCCTTTGCCAAATTCATATCAGAAGCCTTTCAAATTTCAAGCCAAAAACAGCCTAATCACTGAAATCAGCTCAAAACTGAAAAATTGCCTAAGTCAGGATGACAAGCGTTCTACCAAACTTTGAACCCTTATAGATCCAAATCTATCTCGAATTTGAACTGGAACCTTTTGTAAAGTTTAAATTTGACCTGAGGACAACAGATGGTGCCCAGGTTTACTGATGGTTTAGGGTATCCTTAATATGGATACCCATCAGTAGTCCCTGAGTCCATCTTCAACTGGAAGTTGGGGAGGGACTGTACTCTGATGACGGTCTCCTAATTGCCTCTGTCGTTAGTCCGACGCAGGTCGCCCAGGGCCCAGCGTATGTTATTATTTTATTGTCACCGGGTCGTGATGGGATAGTTTTCTCGTTTTCGTGTGCGCCGGCCTCAAAGCGCTCTTTGGGCCGGCCTTCGAACCGCGCACCTATATTGAGCAGCTGATCGTCGGGTATTCCGGATCTTCCTTGCTTGTAGCTTCTAGTTCATCCCTTGATTCTTTCCTTTGTGTATGGGTTTTTCCTGCATGGTTGGCAACAAATGGCAGGAGAAAGATGCCTCGAGCGCACCTTCGCGGCTAGGTCGACGAGTGATGCGGACAAGGAGTCTGACATGCCAAGCCTGCCCGCAAAGAAGAAGTCCGAGCTTCGACCTAGGGTTAGAAGTCAGTTTGAATCTAATCTACTTGGTAGTTACATGGAATGTAATCTGAGTTAGACTACAATACATGTCCCGCAATATCCGGGCTGATTTGAATCGCCCGGCCTCCTTGACTTGTACTCCAAGTATCTTCATATCCTTGGCCTGCATGTTTTGGTCGGGTGGGCCTACTTGTTAGGACCAGCTAGTTGACCCAGCTTCCTTTGCACCTTTGTCGGATTTAGTATCTTGGCAGTCCACCAGGGGGTTACCGAAGTGGTTGATTTGTAGGCAAAGGAGATTGCGAAACCAAGAACTTGAAGGTGATCGCGAGAACATCCAGCTAGAGGCTCGTATTCGAATCCTCGCACTCTTTGAGGTGCCGCTTGAGCCTTTGCTCCCTGACCTCGGCATTTGCTCATTCAAAACAAGTATTTGTCAAGCACCAAGATTACAAGGACAAAACCAAGTAAACAGGTCAGCACAACATACCCAGTCCTCGTTCTTTGGGGCTGGGCGCCTATTTCTGGTTAGCGTGCCTCCACAGCTCCACCAGTCCTCGTACTTTGGGGCTAGGTGCCTATTTCTGGTCGGCCTGCCTAGCTACTGATTTTGATTCTAGTTTTTGAACCTCTTCCTCTCAAAGTCAAATAAAGTGCTAATAAGGAAAGTTGTTAGAAATGTAAAACTCTACAACTTTTAGTTTGGCAGCTTTGTCAAGAGAAACAGTGCAACGAGGACTTAAACCAAAGTGGTAACTAAATTCTTTCTAAGTAAAGTGGTATTCCATACCGAAGAGTCGGAAAGAAATACTGTCCATCACCTCTTAGGTTCTGCTTACATTCCAACAGTCAGAGCTCTGCAAAACAACTAGATTTCAGATATAACTTCTCTAGGATGGTTGGCACACTTAGAGATAGCAACTCAGAAATTTCTGAGGACAACTGTCGTAGCCTGGCCCTCAAGAGGGGGAGGAGAAGGATGCGAGACCTGGAGGTCGGCACCTGGGGGAAGCCCCCGAGCTTGAGAGCGAGTGGTATGTCGAACAGGTCGGACAGCCCCCGAGCATTAGGAATAGCTCGAGCAAAGGAACAATAAGGTAGTTGGTACGCAAAGAACCTCAGAGGTTTTATTTATTAAATAAAAAGGGGAATAAGAGTACATAGCTTTTAGATCTAAGGGTAGAAGCGCCGTAGGTGCTCGATGTTCCATGGATTGGGAACGCCTAAGCCATTTGCCCATTGGAGCAGATAGGTGCCTGGCGAGGAAGGGATTGCATGAGTTCCAACGAAAACACAGTAGCCAAGTTCCTCAGACCAAAGAGGGCAAGGGAAGGACCTTGCACCGACCTGGTTGAGTGTAGCGTCACCTCAGTGAGATCTATGCACTCAGCAATAGTGTTGCTGATGCGATCTAGCCCCACAATCAGGTCGGAGGGCATGGGTGGGCGGGTCGCAGCTAGGATGTTCAGTGTGGTGAGCTCAATTCTAGCAGGTTTCGATGGGGAGGGGGTGAGCAAAGGGTATGGGTGCGATGAGGGGCTCACCGTGGGTCGGCGGGCTGTGGGTGTCGTGGGCGGAGGAGGGCTGGCGATGGCTGTCAATGGTGAGGCGGAGGGTGTGGCTTGGGGTGTTCTTCTCTAGTGGTGGTGATGGCGGAGATGGCTGGGGAGGTGCTCGGAGAGGTGGAGTGGTGGGTGGAGAAGGCTTTGGAGGGGTCAGGTGGCGGCGGGAGTAATCGGAGGGGAGGGCTCCACGGGCGGTGCTTCTAGCGGGCGGTGGAGCTGTGGCGTGGTGGGGGGAATGGCACCGGCGAGCACTGGCTGGGGCTTTTATAGCCGGCAGATGCGAGGGAGGATAAGGTGAGCGTCAAGATAGGCTTGGCGTGCGATTGGGCAAGCGAACGGCAGCCGGGCAGAGGCGGAGCAGGGGGAGTAGCTAGGACGGCGTGCCATGCACCGGCGTGCTTGGCCGGGGAGTGGCCCGGCGGGATAAGGCATGGCTGAGGGAGGATCGTGCGGGTGTTGAGTGGGCAAGCCACTGCACACGTGTTGTCACCTCCTGGCTGGTAGTTGGGAGGCGGGTAGGTAAAAAGAGTTTACTATGCATATGAGTATATCATAAGATGGATAGAGACAATACTCAAGATAGGGGTAAGGTAATGATGGATAGAGTAGTGTGACACACATAGGAATCATCTCAAGATAACTAAGCCCTTAGATCGGGAAGTTATCCTATTTCTAAATGTTTTGCTGTACCTCTTCCACTTTACCATTTTAACCTTACTATTACTTAATGTTTTCTTTTATCCGTTTAAACTGGTTCATCTTCTAATTTTGCCATCCTTTGTAACCCCCACATTCGGGTACGCTGTAGGAGTTTGTAAACTAGCAGTAACTATACCGGTAAGGTGGTAGGGCACTGTCTCCCGGTGTGTGCCTGGGTGCATAGACCTGGTCCTTAT
This sequence comes from Setaria viridis, assembly GCF_005286985.2. Classification (NCBI taxonomy): domain Eukaryota; kingdom Viridiplantae; phylum Streptophyta; class Magnoliopsida; order Poales; family Poaceae; genus Setaria; species Setaria viridis. The sequence goes on along the minus strand of NC_048270.2, from coordinate 16,524,085 downwards.
ACAATGTGTATGTATGTCGACTAGGAGGCAGGCTGCTTCTGCACAGTCTTCCATGTCCGACGTCCAACCGGCGTAGCGTCTGCGGCCAGGACAACCTCTTCTGGCATGCTCTTGTCCGACCCGATGGAAGAGTCGGACTCCCACTCAAGGCTGGCAGGCAGCTCGTTGGACTCGTCGGTCGGGCGGACCCTGGGTTGCTGTTGCTCGGCCCCTCCAGGAAGCAGCGCCGGGAAAAAGAATTCGAACTCATCATTTTGGTCAATTCCACAAGCATAGTCAAAAACAAACAGTACAAGAACTACGCCAAATAAGTGCCGTTAAAGATCATGGTACATTGAATTATGGAGGCAGTAGCCACACATGTGATGCATTGAATACTGGATGCACACAGCGGCTACACCCTAAGGAGGCACAAATCTTATGTGCACAACATGCGCTCTACTCGCTGGTAGCAAACTCTTGAGCGTAATCGCGCTCTCTCTTTTTGTCATAATGCTGACTACTTTTGTCTTCTCTTAGCTGTTGATAATCTCCTTGAGCGTAACACGCCGGTAGCAAGCCTCAAGAGCATCTGTCATGCCTAAGTGCCAGCACACATACACGAGACAAAGATCTCAGCTGTGCAAATGGCAGTGCCCATATGCGTACAAGAGACAAAGATCTCGCCACGTAGTGGCTGCGACTAGACGGAGACTGAGAGCCTAAACATAACAGGCTTGACATATGAGGTTTGTGGAAACACCAGACACTGGCTGGTGCTGTTCCTTCTACTGAGGTCAGGAAGATCCCGGGGCAACTCGAGTCTTATCATGAAAATGTTAGTGCAGTGACCGCCATATGGGGTAAGCCTAACTCGTGTGGTCAGCGTTCTAACTCACGAAACCTAGACAATCTTGCGGTCACCCCTGCTACAAGCTCGAGATCCACTCTCAGCAAGATGCTAGTTAGGCAAGGCTAGGACCTTAGTGGCTACAGGCCTTAGCTACATGTTGTCCTATCATATACACCAAGGGAGGGATGGAGCTTCTTTTTCTCCACACACAATTAAGTTAACTACATCACATGTCCTGCGACTAGCTATTATAGGGAGAGTCGTAAATGTTTGCCTTGCCACCGACACTAACCCCGTAAGCCTAAGTAATTGGCAGTTATTTGATTTGTGAGGATGCATAGGTCGTGCATGCATCATGTTAAAACTTGCAAATTGAAAACTTAAATAAGCTTTGCAGCAGACAAAAAAAAGAGGCAAAGTCAATGTCCATACCTATTTTGTCCAGAAGTTCCGAGCCGTAGGCCTAGGTGTTACCGAAGGCCTAGTCCTTGAGTATGGCATATTCTTGCTTCTCTCAATCACCTTGCAAGTCGAGGTAGGGGGCATCAATTGCATCCACCTCCATAGCTTTGACTTGCGGTTCAGCTTGCTCTTCTTGCTCTTCTTCATAGTCCACCAAGGTCGGGCTTGGTGTTGGTTCGGAGGAGTGAGGAGAGCTTGCGCTAGCCCGCGAACGGGACGAGCTTGAATCCGTCATCCTCCTGAACTTACAGGCAACTCGCGCCATGCTTTCCAGTAAAGACAAAGGAAACACATGAGCAACTCAGAACGGGTTAGCATAATCCAATGAAATTCTTACCTGAACATTGCTCCTCTAGTGCTTAGCCAATCTTGAAGCAAGGAAATCAAGAGAGAGACTGCTTGCACTCAACTTTGAGCAAAACTTCCAAGAAAACCCAAGAGCAAAGAGTAGAGAGAGAGAGTGAGCGGATGAAATTTGAATAATGGGTGAAGATCACCCCCTCTTGGGTCCTATTTATAGATCAATAGGGGCCAACGGCTGGGGATGGCCGAGGCTCATGCACAAACAAAAGTAACACAAGTATTGCATAATTTGAAAAACTAGGGTTATGCTTCGGAGCTTGCCTTCTTGTCCTAGTGTTGGGGGGGAAATATTAACGACGTCCTAAAGCCCACGAAAACAACAAATCATAAAGGCCCAGGCCCACCTAAGGTAACGAATATTGCCGTCGGCCCAACACGGGAGGAGAGAGCCCCGCTCTGCCTCGCCTGACCTAGTGTCCCGGGGTCGGACGTCCCCGACCCCTTGAAGACCAAACTCTGCCTCGCCCGACCTGCGGGCCTAGGGTCGGGAGCGCCCGACCCCCCGCCGCAAGTCTCCACCTCGCCCAACCCGGGGCGCAAGGGGTCGGACTCACCCGGGCCCACCAGACGAGTATCCGCCTCGGGCGCGGGTCTCATGGGTCCCCCTGTCGATCTTGCTATAAATGCGCCGCAGTTCTGACACACAGAAGGGCGTCCCTGTCCCCGATGCAACCCGCCACAAGTACCCATGCGCGGCCACACGGTACAGGCTACAATGGTTGCGGCTCCCTCCAATTCGCTACAAGGCACTCATGGCCTACGTCGCACGGAGCTAGAGGAAGCCACGCCCGTTCTCGCGCCATGTGCGTCCGTTGACAGGGACGCGACGTCCGCCTTCTACGGGCCGTTAGCAAGATGGCGGAATCAATCGCCTCCCCCAACGGACACGACGAAACACCATCATCACACCTGGCGGCGACAACCACCGAGGAGACTGTTGACAGGACTCGACGGTGGCCGTCCTCCTCTGGCAGACGCGCCGACAGGGGCCAAAGGCCGGCGAGGACGCCGGCGGCCTAGGGACTTGGTCCCTCCCCTTGTGTTGTACCTCACTTGACTTAGCTTATCTCTTTTACTTCTCCTCTCACCCGGTCTCGCTTGTAACCCCGGTGGCCTCCTTACACTATAAAAGGAGAACCGGGGGCCCTAAGATAGGGGATTCGACCAAGGAACGATTGGGGCACTCCTAAGCCAACAGAACACACCCGTACTCTCCTTAGAGCATCAGTGCACACCCAAGAGACCTGGGACCAGCTCCCTCTCTTGCCCTTTTGTAACCCCTACTACAGACCCCACGTGGGCAACACGAGCAACTCCCGATACTGGACATAGTGCTCTTCCTTGCCCGAACCAGTTTAAACCCCATGTCTCCCACGCTACCATCCGAAGCCTTACACGCATAAAAGAAATTTACTAGTCTAAGTCTTGATCCGCTAATCCGGACAATGACAGTTGGTGCGCCAGGTAGGGGACCTTTGCGCGTACATCACCGGCTTCAGATGGCCAGCCACGACCCCAGCTTCGCTCCGGGCTCCCTGATCCGCTTTGGGAGTCTGGACTTCCTCGCCACCGGAGAGGGGATCGAGTTGATCCCTCTCCTCGTCTTGCTCGCTCGTCCCACTGTCTCCGGCTCCGCTGTCGGGATAGCGGCGAGCGGCCGGGCGCGTGCCGAAGGGCCTCCCTCGGAGGGACGACTCTTCGGGCTGCGCAATGCCGCGACGACCTATGGTCGTCTCTTAGCGCGGTCCATGACCGTGCCGCCTGCGAGCAACGAGCTTGTGGGTGTGGCGAGGACGACTTCCGACGCCGGCTCCAACAACAGGAGCCACCACCCCTCGCGCAAGTCCCTCATGGTCGACATGCACTCCGAGGGGTCCAATGATAATGGCGCCGAAGGGAGGCATAGGACTCCCCCACCGCGCGCCGCGGCTAGGATCGGAGCCCTTGCTAAGGCCCCGGTGCGACCTTGGCAACCAGAGGCGCGCGCGGTGCCCCGCCAGGAGGTCGAGCGCCCCCGCAACGAAGGCGGGGCACCACAACGGGCGTGCGACATCCAGCAATGCATCTGCGCGGATGAAGAGCGCCCGTAGCTCTTCGCTCGTGCCAGCCAGAACCTCGCCGCTGCAGCGGCCCTACTCCGACGACTACCCGAGCCAACGACACCCGAGGAGCGTCAGGCGCACCAAGAGGTGCACAACGTGATCGAGTGCGCCACCGTCCAGCAGGTGGAAAGCTCCGTATCCCGACGACGCGGGCAAAATACCAGTAGGGCAGCGCCCACCGCACCCCCTGAGAGGCGGGGGGAGTCTGTTCACCAGCCTCCTCCTAGGGCGAACCAGGCTGTGCCCACTCGACGGACACCGCCGCCCGTGGAAGGTGGGGCTCTGTCCATTCATCGGCGCGTCGGCCCAATCCGCGACACCCGCGACACCCTAGACGCATGAAGGCACTCCCGCGCAGACAGGGAGGAGGGGGTGGATCGCGGCTACCATGTCCATCGCGGCGGCCGCTATGACAGCGGAGAAGATCGCAGCTCGAGCCCCGATCCAGCGGGGCCCCGGGGCTTCTCCGCGCGCATCCTGAACGCGCCATTCCCGCCGCGCTTCAGGCAACCAATGGACGTGGCCAAGTACTCCGGGGAGACAAACCCTGGCCTGTGGCTCAGCGACTACCGGCTTGCATGTCAGGCCGGTGGGGCGGATGATGACCTGTTCATCATCCGCAACCTACCACTCTTTCTGGCCGACTCGGCGCGAGCCTGGCTGGAACATATCCCTTCCGGTCGGATCCGCAGCTGGAATGACCTGAAGGAGATATTCGTGGGAAACTTCTAGGGCACGTACACGCGCCCTGGCAATTCCTGGGACCTCTGGAGCTGCCGCTAGAGGTCAGATGAGTCCCTCCGGGACTACATCCGGCGCTTCTCCTAGAAGCGCACCGAGCTCTCCAACGTCGCGGACACCGACATCATAGGGGCTTTTCTGGCAGGAACCTCCTGCCGGCCCCTCGTCCACGAGCTGGGATGCTGAGGCCCACGGACCATGGAGGAGCTTCTCAACATCGCCACAAGCTTCGCCTCGGGCGAAGAGGCCATCAGAGCGATCTTCGACCACTCCAAGGGCAAGGCGAAGTGGGAGGAGGACGCCGACGAAGGCACCTCCAACCATCAACAGAAGAAGAAGAACAAGCAACGGCGAGAGGCTCCCCTCATGGCCGCTGTTGAGCGCAAGCGGGGACAGCCGCCCCCAGAGGGCACCCCCGGCTTCTTTGACAAGCTGCTCGAGGGACCGTGCCCGAACCACGAGTTCCCCATGAATCACGCCTATAAGGACTGCAACCTCATGAAGAGGTACTTTGTAGGCAACCCAGTGAAGGGCGACCGAAGACGGAAGCCCAATGAGGAGAAGAAGGACGGCGAAGAGAAGGAAGATGGCTTCCCCAAGGTGGACGGCTGCTTCATGATCTTCGACGGCCCGGTGTCTTACGACTCCAAGCGCCGCCAGAAGCTGGAGCGCCGCGAGATCTACGCGGTCGAGCCTGCTACACCAGCCTTCCTCGACTGGTCGGGATCCGCCATCACCTTCGACCGGTCTGACCACCCAGGCACGTCCTGCAGCCAGGACGGTACCTGCTCGTCATCGACCCCGTCGTCGGTACGACACACCTCACCAAGGTGCTCATGAACGGAGGCAGCGGCCTCAACATCCTCTACGCCGAGACCCTCGACGCCATGGGGATTGACCGCTCCCGCCTCCACCCCAGCAAGGCACCATTCCACGGCGTCATGCCGGGGAAACAGGCGATGCATCTCGGGACCCCTTCCAACTACAAGAAGGAGGTCCTTACCTTCGAGGTGGTAGGTTTCCGCGGAACCTACCACGCCATCTTGGGGCAGCCATGCTACGCCAAGTTCATGGCCATCCCCAACTACACCTACCTCAAGCTCAAGCTGCCGGGGCCCAATGGGGTCATCACCTTCGGCACGTCTTTCCAGAAGGCGTACAAGTGTGACGTAGAGTGCTGCGAGTACGCCGCAGCCATCACCTTCGTGGAGGATTCGGTGGTCTAGCTCGTGGTGAAGGGATACGAGGTAGGCTACACTAGCGCAAATCAAAATTTCTAATGCGTAAAACCAGGAATAACTGCTGTATAAGGATCACGGGATTACCACTCGACGCACTACTAGTGCGGAAGATGTAGATATGCGTCGATGCAGTGAAGACGATCATGTAGATATTCCAAATGATATTCCATTTGTATCCATGATTTGTATATTGTGTTCATTGAATATCCATTATAGGCTACTTGAATTGATTTGCAATTATGTGAATTGTATGTGAAACTCTTTACTTGTATGGTTATTCTAAAATTGTCCCTAGTCGGAGTTCATGTGAGGACACACATGAATATTAGACTAGCACATGTATTAGTTGATGACTATGTTTCACAAGTCATGGACATGGAGATGTTGAACTAATAGTGTGGACACATGTGGAGACATGTGCTAGGACTGACCCAACACGAGAAGTAGTTCTCTCTTTAAACAACATATACACTTTGTCCTTAGGCTCGTCGTGGCTCGTCGGCGGCTCGTCGACGGCTCGTCCAAGTGCTGCAGGCGCAACACCTCCAAGGTATCCACACGTGCAGGGAGGAAGCGTCGCAAGTCTCGAATGAGATGAAATTGCCGCATTACGTGTTTGTTCTTCTGGTGGTTCCTTGGCTCCTTTGCTTGCGCAATTGCCCCATTATTATCACAGTATAGATTCAATGGGCTGGACGCATTCGGGAACACACCAAGCTCAATGAGGAAATTCCTTATCCAAACACCTTCCTTCGCGGCTTCCGAAGCCGCGATGTACTCGGCTTCTGTCGTAGAATCGGCCACCGTCTCCTGTTTGGAACTCTTCCAACTAACAGCACCACCATTTAGCGTGAACACAAATCCTGATTGTGACTTTGAATCATCTCTGTCGGTTTGGAAACTAGCATCGGTGTAACCTGTTACAATGAGCTCCTCCTCACCTCCATAAACGAGGAACATATCTTTAGTCCTTCTCAAGTACTTAAGAATGTTTTTCACCGCTGTCCAGTGACTCTCACCTGGATCAGATTGGTGTCTGCTTGTCATACTTAGCGCATATGAAACATCGGGGCGAGTACTTATCATTGCATACATGATAGATCCAATAGCCGAGGCATATGGCACTCTACTCATGCGATCCCGCTCATCAGCAGTCGAAGGACACTGAGTCTTGCTGAGATGTATGCCATGTGACATAGGCAAGAACCCTTTCTTTGCCTCTTCCATGCTGAACCGCTTCAACACTTTGTCAATGTAAGTATCTTGGCTTAAACCTATAAGCCTTCTCGATCTATCTCTATAGATCTTAATGCCCAGAATATATGCCGCTTCCCCTAAGTCCTTCATCGAAAAACTGTTTTTCAGTGAAGTCTTTACGGACTCAAGCATAGGAATGTTATTTCCAATCAGTAATATGTCATCCACATATAAGATTAGAAATACTACAAAGCTCCCACTAATCTTCTTGTAAACACAAGACTCTTCTTCGTTCTTGGTGAAGTCAAACCCTTTGACCACTTCATCAAAACGAATGTTCCAACTCCTAGATGCTTGCTTCAATCCATAAATGGATCTCTGAAGCTTGCATACCTTTCCAGCATTTTTCGGATCGACAAAACCCTCGGGCTGTATCATATACACGTCCTCAGCTAGGTTTCCATTTAGGAAAGCTGTCTTGACATCCATCTGCCATATCTCATAATCAAAATATGCAGCTATAGCTAGAATAATCTGAATGGACTTAAGCATCACTACGGGCGAGAAGGTCTTGTCGTAGTCAACTCCTTGAACTTGTCGAAAACCTTTTGCGACAAGTCGTGCTTTATAGATGTGAACATTTCCATCCATGTCCTTTTTCTTCTTATAGATCCACTTGCACTCTATGGCTTTAACACCATCAGGCGGGTCAACCAAGTTCCAAACTTGATTGTCTCCCATGGATTCTATTTCGGATTGCATGGCACTCTGCCATTTTTCGGAGTCTGGGTCCATCATTGCTTCTGCATATGTCGCAGGCTCATCATTGTCCAACAATAATATTTCCCGCATTTCGCGGAGCCTTGCCGACCTTCATGGTTGTGGCGGTGCTTCTCTTGCCATGGGTATCTCAACTTGTTCTGCTATGTTAGCATCACTCATTGATTCTTGCCCGATCGGCTCATCTTGAACTTCTTCAAGATGCACTGTCTTTCCACTCTTTTGTCCTTTGAGAAACTCTTTCTCTAGGAAAACCCCGTTCCGAGCGATAAACACTTTGCCTTCTGATCGGTTGTAGAAATAATATCCCAAAGTTTCCTTTGGATATCCTACGAAAATGCACTTATCCGACTTGGGTGTGATCTTGTCCGACTGAAGTCGCTTGACAAACACTTCACATCCCCAAATCTTTAGAAAAGACAAACTGGGAACCTTTCCAGTCCACATCTCATATGGTGTCTTAACTACGGATTTAGATGGTACCCTATTAAGTGTGAAAGCTGCTGTTTTTAGAGCGTATCCCCAAAATGACAACGGTAGGTCCGACTGGCTCATCATTGATCGAACCATGTCTAACAAAGTTCGATTACGTCGCTCGGATACACCGTTTCTCTGAGGTGTTCCAGGCAGCGTAAGTTGTGGAACAATTCCGCAACTCTTCAGATGATTGCTAAACTCGTGGCTCAAATACTCGCCTCCACGATCAGATCGTAAGGCCTTAATTTTCTTGCCACGCTGATTTTCAACTTCATTCTGAAATTCCTTGAACTTTTCAAATGTTTCAGACTTGTGCCTCATCACGTAGACATAGCCATATCTACTAAAGTCATCAGTGAAAGTTATGAAGTATTGGAATCCTCCTCTAGCCGTCGTGCTCATCGGTCCGCACACATTGCTATGTACGAGTTCCAACAAATCTACTGCTCTCTCAAGAAATCCTGTGAAAGGCATCTTGGTCATCTTGCCTAGCAAGCAAGCCTCACATGTCTCGTATGATTCAAAATCAAACGAAGTTAGAAGTCCATCAGAATGGAGCTTCTTCATGCGCTTTTCACTTATATGACCCAAACTACAATGCCACAAGTAGGTGGGACTCAAATCATTAGGCCGAGGCCTTTTAGCACTTACGTTATAGACAGGTGAACCATCAAGATTTAAAACAAATAATCCATTCACAATGGGTGCAAAAGCCATAAACATATCATTCTTAGAGATCACACAACCATTGTTTTCACTCGCAAATGAATAACCATCCTTCATCAAGCATGAAGGAGACAAAATGTTTCGACTTAAACTAGGAACAAAATAACAATTATTCAACTCCATAATAAATCCTGACGGGAGGTGGAGTTGCATCGTCCCGACGGTCAACGCAGCAACTCTTGCATTATTGCCCACGCGGAAATCAACTTCTCCTCTTTCCACGCTTCTACTTCTTATCATTCCCTGCATCGAATTGCAAATATGAGCAACTGATCCGGTATCAAATACCCAAGAATTAATAATTGTATCAGCGAGAAAAATCTTGTCTATAACATTAACAACAAGCGTACCTGAGGTAGAAGTACTCTTACTTCCGCCATTCTTCAACGAAGCTAGGTACTGCTTGCAGTTTCTCTTCCAGTGACCAAGTTCATGACAGTAAAACCACTCTTTGTCTGGAGCAGGTCTAGGTCCAACTTTAACCTTGGGCGCTGGGTTTGGCTTGGACGTTCCAGCCTTGCCCTTCTTCTTCCAAGAATCGCCCTTCCTCTTAAAGCTAGGCTTGTTCTGTATAGCCATCACATGGCTGGTACTAGCGCTTTTCTTGATGTCAGCCTCTGCTGTTTTAAGCATGCCACACAGCTCATTCAAACCCTTCTTCGTCCCATGCATATGGTAGTTCGAGATGAAGTTCCCATAGCTAGGCGGAAGAGACGAAAGAATGAAATCAGTGGCCAACTCTTGGCCTAGTGGGAAGCCCAGCTTCTCCAACCGTTGAGTGTAACCAACCATCTTGATTACGTGTGGTCCTACTGCTGCGCCTTCTGCTAGCTTGCTCTCCACAAAGGCCTTAGACACATTGAACCTTTCAGTCCTGGCCTGTGTTTGGAACATGTCTCTAAGCGCCAGGATCATATCGTGCGCCTCATGGTTTGTTTCGAACTGCATCTGCAGCTCGGGTTCCATGCAAGCAAGCATAAGGCAGCTTACTTCAAGGTTAGCATCACATGCTTTCTTGTAAGCATTCTTAGCAGCAGCGGGTGCATCATCAGCAGGTTCTTCTGGTAGTGGGTTGTCTAGAACATCTTCCTTTTTCTCAGCCCTGAGAACAATTCTCAGGTTACGGATCCAATCCGAGTAATTTGTTCTATTCAACTTGTCCTTCTCAAGGACCGAACGCAAAGCAAACGGTGTAGTGCTGCTAGGTGCCATTTAATCTACAACAAAGTAATGCAAAATACACTAGACAAACGTATCCATGATAGAGCAAATCACATTAAACTATTTTAACAGAATCTACTCCCACTAAAATCAATGAAACTTAGTGATTCAGGATCCACAACTAACAAGTCTACTAGTGAGCTTTAGCATCACCGCTAGCAAACGAGGTAGATCGGTAAGCAACTTTTGCTAATCATATCACATATGACTCCTGTTGTTGGGTGACATCTCTATGTCTCGGCGCCCAACCTTTATGCCCCAAGGTCCTTAACCGTTAAGATAACCTTGTTAAGCAAACCAACCCTTATGCGCGTAAGTGTCCGACACAAACCCGTCTAGTCAAGGAAAACCAGTGGCACCCTAATTTCATAGACCCACCACTAATTGTACAAGACATGGGACGGTGCAATTTTTAGTTGGGAGGGCATACTAACTTAAACTTTGTGAGGGATCGTTCTACTTCTAACATCACAGCATGCAGAAAGTAAAACATAAACAGAATAGCTTTCACACAATTGTGATACAGTATGGCCCGTTTTCATATGGTGATCTCCATCTCCATAGAATCTATTCACCATGGTGATCTCCATCTCCATGTTTCATGTGCGCCATCCTCCTGGTGATGAGTCCTCCAAGAACTAGATCATGCTATTACGCCTAATAGCTAGTAAAGAAGCTAGTAATGAAGATTACATAGTTGCTTGGATCATCACAGATTGGTACGCAGACCATTAAATACAATAAAGTGACAACACATATGGCTCCTGCCGTGTTGCCGTACGCGCGACACGCAGGTCACGAATGAGTTACACACATGCATCACATACACAAAGGGCCATACTGATCACAAGATACATACATCCTGCAAAACAGAGTTAAGCGTCCTAACGTTCCAAACTTCGGATGCCCGAAACTCCATCTTCCAAGCCGAATTTGGGAAATCTAACTTTGCCGAAAATGGCAAAGCGTTTGAATTTCATGTGTAACTTTTTCTGTAGATCAATTTTTATATAAAATTCGCCCCGATCCGAGATCGTACCGAAAAGTTACGGCTGATTTACCGAAGCGTACGCATACGGCAAAAATCCCGACCCCGGTAGTAGATCCCATCTACTTTTGCACATCTAATGCGCCTGGCGTATGACCCTGGATTTCGATTCGACCAATCATATTGATCTTCGCTCACTGCAACTGGATTTACGTGTATCACTTAACTCCGATGGCGGAAACCGACCGGTAGGAGTATGTCGTTACACTACCATTGCAGCAAGAGCACGAAATCAGGACATAGATCGAACTGAAAACTCGCATATCTCCATATGCACACATCCCGAATCCAAAACTAAACAGCTACAGCTCTGATACCACTATTGGAATACGAGGTAGGCTCCACTAGCGCAAATCAAAAATTTCTACCGCGTAAACCAGGAAAACTGCCGTATAAGGATCACGGGATTACCACTCGACGCACTACTGGTGCGGAAGATGTAGATTTGCGTCGATGCAGTGAAGACGATCAACGTAGTCGTACGTAGTCGATCACGTCAACGTCTAGCAGCTCATCCACGTGCAGCAAGATTGCCCTCATGCCGCGGCTCGTCGTCGGCTCGTCGTGGCTCGTCGGCGCTCGTCCAAGTGCTGCAGGCGCAACACCTCCAAGGTATCCACACGTGCAGGGAGGAAGCGTCCCAAGCCGGATTGCTAGATCCGCGAGTTGCAACAGGCGAGGGCGTGGGAGGCGCGGCAGGTGTGTTTCGCCAAAAAGGTGTAAACCCTAGGGCGCCCCCACCCCTCTATTTATAGAGGTTCCTAACGGGCCTTTGGGTCCGAGGCCCATTAGTACTTCTAAACCTAATCCAACTCGGATCACATCTGAATTGGGCTTCCAGCCCCTTAAGTGTGTGACACTATGGGTTCGGATACGTATAGACATAGCCCGAGTACTCCTACTCGGCCCAATAGTCGGTAGCGGCCTCTAGCAAGACGTGCCAACTCCTATACGCACACGAAGATTATATCAGACGAACCATCACAACATAATATACATGCTATTCCCTTTGCCTCACGATATTTGGTCTAGCTTCAAGCCGACCGCTCTTTCTCGATCCTGTGATTCGGAATCCCTTTGTAGGTTAACTCTTAACCGTATGTAGCATGGCCATGCATTTTCGGATCCGATCACTCGAGGGGCCCAGAGATATCACTCTGCGTACCAATCTGTGATGATCCAAGCAACTATGTAATCTTCATTACTAGATTCTTTACTAGCTATTAGGCGTAATAGCATGTTATAGTTCTTGGAGGACTCATCACCAGGAGGATGGCGCACATGGAACATGGAGATGGAGATCACCATGGTGAACAGGTTCTATGGAGATGGAGATCACCATATGAAAACGGGCCATACTGTGTCACAACTGTGTGAATGCTGTTCTGTTTAAGTTTTACTTTCTGCATGCTGTGATGTTAGAAGTAGAACGATCCCTCACAAAGTTTAAGTTAGTATGTCCTCCCAACTAAAACTTGCACCATCCCATGTCTTGTACAATTAGTGGTGGGTCTATGAAATTAGGGTGCCACTAGTTTTCCTTGACTAGACGGGTTTGTGTCGGACACTTACACGCATAAGGGTTGGTTTGCTTAAACAAGGTTATCTTAACGGTTAAGGACCTTGGGGCATAAAGGTTGGGCGCCGAGACATAGAGATGTCACCCAACAACAGGAGTCATATGTGATATGATTAGCAAAAGTTGCTTACCGATCTACCTTGTTTGCTAGCGGTGATGCTAAAGCTCACTAGTGGACTTGTTAGTTGTGGATCCTGAATCACTAAGTTTCAATAGAGGGATATTGATTTTAGTGGGAGTAGATTCTGTTAAAATAGTTTAATGTGATTTGCTCTATCATGGATACGTTTGCCTTAGTGTATTTTGCATTACTTTGTTGTAGATTAAATGGCACCTAGCAGCACTACACCGTTTGCTTTGCGTTCGGTCCTTGACAAGGACAAGTTGAATGGAACAAATTACAAGTTGAAGGAAGATGTTCTAGACAACCCACTACCAGAAGAACCTGCTGATGATGCACCCGCTGCTGCTAAGAATGCTTACAAGAAAGCATGTGATGCTAACCTTGAAGTAAGCTGCCTTATGCTTGCTTGCATGGAACCCGAGCTGCAGATGCAGTTCGAAACAAACCATGAGGCGCACGATATGATCGTGGCGCTTAGAGACATGTTCCAAACACAGGCCAGGACTGAAAGGTTCAATGTGTCTAAGGCCTTTGTGGAGAGCAAGCTGGCAGAAGGCGCAGCAGTAGGACCACACGTAATCAAGATGGTTGATTACACTCAACGGTTGGAGAAGATGGGCTTCCCACTGGGCCAAGAGTTGGCCACTGATTTCATTCTTTCGTCTCTTCCGCCTAGCTATGGGAACTTCATCTCGAACTACCATATGCATGGGACGGAGAAGGGTTTGAATGAGTTGTGTGGCATGCTTAAAACAGCAGAGGCTGACATCAAGAAAAGCGCTAGTACCAGCCATGTGATGGCTATACAGAACAAGCCTAGCTTTAAGAGGAAGGGCAATTCTTGGAAGAAGAAGGGCAAGGCTGGAACGTCCAAGCCAAACCCAGCGCCCAAGGTTAAAGCTGGACCTGGACCTGCTCCAGACAAAGAGTGCTTTTACTGTCATGAACTTGGTCACTGGAAGAGAAACTGCAAGCAGTACCTAGCTTCGTTGAAGAATGGCGGAAGTAAGAGTACTTCTACCTCAGGTACGCTTGTTGTTAATGTTATAGACAACAAATAATGTCGTTGAGTACGAGGCCCTCCTCGATGAGCTTCGCATCGCCATCGAACTGGGCATCCAGCAGCTAGACATCCGAGGCTACTCTCAGCTAGTCGTCGAACAAGTCATGAAGGAGTGGAGCTGCCATGACCCAAAGATGGCGGCCTACTATAATGAAGTCCGTAAGCTCAAAGACAAGTTCGATGGGCTAGAGCTCAACCACGTCATAAGGCGCTTCAATGAGGCGGCTGACGAACTGGCAAAGGCGGCGTCCAGCCAAAAGCCCGTACCCGACGATGCCTTCTTGAGCAACCAATTCAAGCCCTCGATCTGGTACCAGGAGCTAGGGAGGGACAGCAACGCCCCCCACCCGCCCCGGACCCAAGTCCCGACCCAGGAGAGGTCGGCAACACGCCACCTGTCCCGGGCTCGAGCACCGACCCACACGAGGTCGGTGACGCTCCACCTGCCCAAGGGTCGGAGGCCGACCCTTCCGACCCCGAGGTCATGGAGATCGATGCAGACCCAGCAGCGGGGCCCGACCCCCCACTTGATTGGAGAATCCCATACCTCGACTACCTCGTCCGCGACATGCTCCCAGCGAACAAGACGGAGGCACGTAGGTGTAACGACTCAGGTTCATCAGCTGAGTTGATCCTAATCCGAGTCCCTAATCCCGCTAACTCAGCTCCCCTGAGCTTAAGCGCTCAACCTCCGGTTCCCAGCTCCGACCCCTGAAAACCTAACCAAAACCGCCGGTTCCTTCTAAGTCCCAACAGCAGTGTTCCCTCAAACCTTGAGTAGAGGAGAAACCGAGACTGACTGGTGGACCCTTAATCCTTCTCCCATGGATCTCTTGGGTCAAGCGTGCCAGAGCAAGCGTGCGCCCTGCGTCAGAATCTCTCCGCCGCGTGGCTTAACCTCCCCGACGAGCCCCGCCTCACCCAGTCGCCGGCCACGACCAGACGGATCAGCGTGCCTTCTTCCCAATCACGCGCAGAAGCACCCTTTAGACTCTCTGCCTCGCCTCGTCTCGCTTGCAACCTCGCCGGCCATGCCAGGCGCCCTGGCGCTGCTGCGACCAGTGATTGGCCGCTGCTGCGCCAGACTGCCTCGCCTCCCGCACTCATCATCTCACCCGGATCCCCGGCCGCACGCGCCCCTCGATGATGTCACCTTCGCCAACCATGGATCCAGCAGTGACAACTCCTTTTCCCGCCTCGCTAGTAGTGTGCCCCGGCAAAGCCGCGGGTTTGCGCCTGCTAGCATCACCGCTCGCCCTGTCACATCGCATGCAGCGCTCTCGCCTGTAGTGCCCCTTCCTTCTTTCCTGTCACACGCTAGCCGAGTCGCCGCCCCCAATCCGCCGCTTGATGCGACCAGACCCGCGCTCGCCCTCACCAATCCTTTTCTCCAGCAAAACCGGGCCTGCATAAGCCTTGTCTCCAGTACCTAATGGCCGAAGACACTATCTCTGAAGCTCTGTTCCGCCGCCCATCGCCGCTCAATCGCTGCCATGGCAGCGCACTCCATCTTTTTCTTCCTGATCTTCGTGCTGCTCCAACACTCTCTCTCCCGCGCAGCTATAAAAGGGAATGCCAGAGTCCTACCGGAGTTCCCTTCGCCATCGTTGCCTTGCCGCCTTTTCCTTTGTTTCGTGCTCAACGCTACCACCTAAGTTCTTGAGGAACTCTTCTCTCCACTCAACACCCACCTTTCCCAACCCACCGGCCGCTTGTCTTCTCCGCGCTGTGCTAGAGCTTCCTTGTCTCAACAAGAAGCACCGCCACCGCCGGAGCACCGCCGGACATCGCCGCCGCCCAAGCCTTAGTGCTTAAGACCTTCCGCCCAAGTCTACTCCTTCCCGACCCCAAAACTTCGCCAGTAGACCTGGAGGTAAGCTGCCGACCCCTTTTTCCATCTCGCCTAACCCTGTCTGTTTCGCCCGACCCCTTTTTCCGTCTCGCCCGACCCTGTCTGTTTCGCCCGACTTTGTCTGTTTTGCCCGACCCCTTTTTCCGTCTCGCCCGACCCTGTCTGTTTCGCTAACCCTTATCCGCCTCGCCCGAGGGCTTGGCTGTATCTTTTTCTTGGACCCAAGGGTATCTGTGTAAAATTTGGGGACTTCTCTGTGATAAGTCTGAGGACCCCGGTACAATATTCCTTAGGTCGGAGGGTCAGATCATAAGTTTCTCCCAATCTGACCCCTTGCCTTGTTCTCTATCAACTGAAGCTTGAACCTCCACACTTTTTCCGTAGCTTTGCTATAAAATTCTGGGCTAAAGCTTGCAAGTGTTATTGAATTAACCGTCTAAGTGCTAACTCCTGCATTTGCATTCGTGTAGAGCTAAATCTCGCCGACAGCACATACGAGCTGCATCCGGTGCCAGAAGATGGAGCAGTAGCTGAGCCGCCGACCGCAGGAGCTGAAGCAGAGCCCTCAGAGGACCAGTTCGCCTCCACCCCGCTTGAAGGCCAGCCCCGGAGCATGAACCCAACTTCCTAAACTTACACATGCCTTCCTTCATTTGTATGTGCATTTAACTACAGGAGTTGTTTGAAACCATAGATGCATGACTTGGTTCCCTTGATCTGAACACTAGCCTGATGAGTCCGAGTAGTTGCATTGCTTAATAGGACTCGGTAAAAGTCGAGTGATTTCCTATCACTCGCGAGTTATAGGAGTTGGTTGTTCTCCTTCTGGTTACAACTATAAGGATTATGGATGGGGCAGAGCCTGGTGAACTCTTTTGGTGGTCGGTGGATCACCCTGTGTGTCTATATGAAATTACTTAAGGTCGGAAAGTTTTGGTGTTCGTGATCAAGTGTTTGAAAGTACTAATCTCATACCTAGTATGGGATGGGGAAGCCTAGTACCTGATTGAACTAGGGCGTGGCTTATACCCCTACTGTCCCTGGAACGAGGTTCCCATGGTGAAACATGTGGGTGCAAGTGCGGTCAAAGTACGGTAGAGGTCGGGATTGTGGAGCATTGCATGTCAAGGGAAGTTTGGACCTGCCACGTGCCTGGGAATTGATGGGGACGGCCGACACAGGAAGCGACCCTTTGTGGTGCGCGGATGTCGTGAGATTAGGTTCACCATGCATGGTTAAGAAACTCGAATCGATTCATCTACCTCTCACAGTTTGAGACTGCTTGATCGCTATGCTACACTGAGTAAAGATGGAACATGATGATGATATGAACCCGATGCTTGTTCTCTACTTTGTTGTTGGAAACTATGGTTGTTTAGCATAAGTCGCCAATGTAGAATGGTTAATGAACTTAGAATTGGAGCTAAAATATTAAAAGTAAGGACCCACTGTAGTCGCTTTTGGCAACACAAACCCCTCAGCCAAAGAGCCTTGCATGTATAGATGTTGGTGGAGTAGTTCTCCACTAGTCGGTTAAGTCTTATTGAGCTTAGAAGCTCAGCCTTGTTTGTGGCTCTCTTTCAGGTGAAGTTGAAGCTCCTGAGTTTGCTCCTGTTGGCACTTGGCCGCCCCAGCTTCCTCCTGGGTGGTGGACGGTCGAGTGGGATCCCTCCTCGGACGGCGAGGAAAGGGATCACTGATGTCCTGATCGGCCTCATCAGGGACATCCGACCCCGGCAATAGCTTCCACTATTTTATCTTTCCGCTGCTTTTGAATCTTGTAAAACTCTGACTTTCGAATTGATGTTGAAATAAATTGTCAAACTTGTTTAACTTGGTGGATCTGTTGTATTCTCTGGAACCACTCACCTTCGTGTGGGTTATACTAACTCGGTCCTGTTAAGTGGTTAAATCGGTTGAAATCCGACGGCACTTCGAGTTAACTTGACTAAGGCATGAGTGTCGCGTGTCACGCGACTTAACCGTGGTTTAATCAAGCTAATCCGAGGTGGTTCCGCCTCAGCTGGTACCAGAGCAGGTTTAGCAGGATAGAGAAAACAATAGGTCCTAAACACTTTCTTTTTAAATAAAATTTGCAAGAAATGCGTTGAAAAATCTCGTACGACCGATAAGGATGACTTTTATACGAGAGGCCCTTGGGGATTTTGGGGTATTTCAGGTGGCTATTACTTATTGGTTATTTTGCTAACCTCCAGCACTTCGCCGCGTGTATCATACGTGTGCTGAGTTCCGCATCACGAGTATGCGAGGGTTGATAGGGAGTTCTATTCAAAGGACCCTATCATCGCGGTTGTTTCGCCCATGTCTATCATACGTGCGCAGGTTCCATATGTTGATTCATACGAAGGGTGGTATGGTTGGATTCCAACGAGCCTATCATCACGGTTGTTTGCCCACGTCTATTATACATGCGCTGATTTCGCATCACGAGTATGCGAAGGGTTATACGGTTCCATTCAAAGGGGACCTATTTCCACGGTTGTTGTGCTGTCCATGCAGCCTTAAACGCATGGGTGCCGTTTCTATAGTGAACGGTAATGCTTGGGGACGCTTTCGTGGGTGCTGGCACGAAAGGTCCAGGTGGTTGTGTTTCTCTGCAGGTACACTAACCGCGTTCGCTTAGGAAATGCTGCTAGAAATCGACTAGCTACTATAGGGAGAGACGTACTGGTTGCCTTGCCATCGGCACTAACCGCGTAAGACCAAAGGTTTTTAGCAGTTGTTTTGGTTGAGAGGACGAGGTAGGCCATGCATGCGACATGAACTAAAATCTGTGAAATCACCTCTCTAAAATGACCTTGCCTTGGAAAAGCTTTTCTTCGCTTTAAGGATTTCTAGCTACCTTTCCAGCTTGTGCTTTGGTCAAATCCGAGTACCTTTTCTGCCCGACCTGTTCTTCTTCTTAGAGTCTCTATCTCACGTTGTTTCGGTTGTTGGTTCCAGATGGCTGCCCCCGGACACGTGTTGTACGGTGCTGACGGCATTTCCCACTCTACATGCCTACACTTTGAGGGTTTTCCTGCTATTCTGTGGGATACCTTAAGGTGGTTTGGGTATCAGTCCCCACCTCTGTACGTGGGACGGATGTACCAGGAGCACGGAGTGCAGCGATGCAACGTGCAAGTGGTTGTACCTCCACCCTCTATACAGCCCGAGTAGCCCCAGCTCGAGGTCTCGACCTACGGTCACACCCTTGAGGACACCTGGGAGTCAGCTGCCCTGCAAGCTCTCACCCACTTCTGCCGGCTACACCCGTTTGAGGTCCTTTTGGACCCGATCGGTTTGTTTCCCGCCAGGGACTTGATGGACCTGGCTTGGCTTGACCGCGTCAACAACATGGATGTGTTGGCAACCTCCGATTCGTTGGTCACCGTCTCCACCACCACCAGATGCATGTCAGCTTTATATCAACTGGTTGAACTTCAAGGATGGACTGTGGCTGTCTTGGCACGGATTGCCGTAGACACCCAGGAGCATTTCAACACCGCCAAGAGGGACTTTGTGGAATAGTCATACCAGCTTATCCAAAGGGGCACACAAATCTCTGACATGCAGACCCGGATTACAGAGCTAGAGGAGGAAGTGATGGACATGGAGCATGACATGACTCAGCTTGCTGAGGAGAAATTGGAGGTTGAGATTGAGCTCACGGTCACAAATGCACACTTAGCCGAGCACCATGCCGAGCTAGATGCTATCCATGCCTTGGAAATGCAGCTGGATGAGCAAATGGCCCCAGAGGAGGAGGAAGACCCCGAGGAGGTAGAAGGAGTCTCCAGTATGGACATTGAAGATGGTGACGCCCCTTCTCCGACTCATAGTGTTCCCTCAGTCAGCAATCTAAATGACTTTTAGGTTGAAGACTGTAAGAATCTAATCTTTTGTTATACTCCTCGGCAACCTATAATTTTGGATAGTGATGTAATAGGTTGGCCTTGAGTTGAGTACTCCTTCTGTATTAAGAGACCAGCAATGAAATGATCTTGGTGAAATCAGTTCCTGTTTTTCCTTCACTCTTGACTAAACTTTTGAACCCTTTGGGACAAGCCTTGGATGCCAAGTGTGTGAGTTTTTGTGCTATAACCGCACGCAGGTTTCCGTTCTGTGGGTCTGTCCAAAATTGGCCGACCCTGGGTCACGAGGTCGGATGCGCCCGACCCCTCGCGGCAGGTCTCCGCCTCGCCCGACCCCTTGTTGTAAGGCTCCGTTTCGCCCGACCCGGGCACTAAAGGTCGGACATAGTGGGACCCCCGGGATAAGGTTCTGACTCGCCCGAGGGTGTGTGCAGACCAACCGATGAGAACCCGGATCTTGTGGACCCTACCGAGCGTGGATCAGAATACCTTTTCATTCGGTAGCAAGGGTAAAACGACAGTGCAGAAATGAGCTAGTTACTAACTAAGATGGCAAAAAGGGATGTGCACCTCCTTAATGAAAGATAGGTTGTTGTGTTGCACTATCGGCAAGAGTCGCATTTGAGGATTTAACCTATACGTTCCTGCATAATTGGAATACTTCTGAGGTTGTGGAATTAACGGAACGTTGACTCTTGCAGATGGCGCATCGCACCCGATCTGGCTCTGTGCCCAGCGGCAGCGAGCAGAGGCAAGATCTTCCCCCGCCCCTGCCCTCGCCCCCGCCCCCGCCTTCGCTGGAGGCGATCTTAGCGGCTCAAACCGAGTTGCTGAGGCATATTGCCCAGGGGCAACAGCAGCAGCCCCATGGGGGAAGGGTTCAACAGCAGCCTCATGTTGCTCGCTATGAGGATTTCTTGGGGACGCAACCCCCATTGTTCCAGAAGACACAAGACCCGCTCGACGCCGACGCCTGGATTCGTGCCATCAAATCCAAGTTCTCCCTCCTCACCGCCCATTGCCCGGAGGAGAACAAGGCTCGGTTCGCCGCGCAGCAACTGCGTGGTTCTTCCCTCCTTTGGTGGGATCACTACCACGCCATGCAGCCGGCCGACCACGTTGTCAGCTGGGAGGAGTTTAAGACGACGTTCAGGGGCCACCATATCCTTGAAGGTCTCCTAGAGCGTAAGCTCAACGAGTTCCTGGCCCTTACCTAGGGAAATCGAGATGTCCTGCACTATGCGTAGACTTTCAATGATCTGTGCCGATATGTTGGATACCATGCGGACATAGATGAGAAGAAGCAGGACAGGTTCCGCAAGGGCTAAGCCTGGAGCTCAGAGAGAGATTAAACCCTATAAGGGTGAATACGTACAATGAGTTGGTGAACTTGGCCATCTCACAAGAGGACTGCATGAAGGCTCTGGCAGCCGAGAGGAAGAGGAAGGCTCCAATGCCGAAGCCCAGCGCACCTGCACAGCGATTCAGAATGGTTCCCTCATAGGTGCCCAGCCGACCCCAGTAGTCGGGAAGATGGGTTGCCCGACCCCCACCAACGGTAGCACTTCATTTTCTGGGATTTCAACCTCAAGCACCGCGGCCGACCCTACCGCCGCCACCGCGCCCTGCAAATGGTAACCGCTGCTTCACCTGTGGCAATATGGGGCATTTTGCCAAGGAATCAGAATCAGCGCCCAGGGCAGAGCAATGCGATGCTCAATAAAGGGAAGAAGCTCAAGATGCAAGTTCACCAAGGTCGGCTGAACTTCACCAATGCAGCAGAGCTTCCTGAAGGTGCACCGATAATGACGAGTACCTTTCTTATCCACAGTCGTTCAGCTTTGATTTTGTTTGACTCAGGAGCCTCACATAGTTTTATTGGAAGAAAGACTAGTGACAAATATGGGTTAAAGGAATGCCAAACAAGAGGGTATTTTAGGATATCAACCTGGGTGGGGTAATCACATCTGATAGGATGAGTGTCAATGTGCCTATCCAGCTAGGCCGAAACCTTTTTAAGGAGAATCTTGTTGTCCTTGATCTAGAGGGGATTGATGTCATCCTTGGAATGGATTGGATGACTAGGCACCAGGTTGTGCTAGATATCCTAGCCCGAGCCATCCATGTCAACTCACCCCACCAAGGCCCCTCTGTTGTCCAATTGCCTCACCGAGAAGATGTGAATTTTTGTGCGTATCCTACAGTTGAGACCCGACTGAAGGACATCCCTATAGTTTGTAAGTACCCCGACGTGTCTCCCGATGTTTTGCTAGGCATGCCGCCCGATAGAGATGTGGAGTTTTCCATAGAGTTGATCCCCGGCACCGCCCCTGTCTCCAAAAGACCTTATCGGATGCCACCCGCCGAGTTGGCTGAGTTAAAACCCAACTACAGGAGTTGTTGGAGAAAGGCTTTATCCGACCCACACTTCACCCTCGGTTTGCCCAGCCCTGTTTGTAAGAAGAAGGATTGGAGTCTACGCATGTGTGTGGACTATCGACCCCTCAATGCGGTGACTATCAAGAACAAGTATCCCCTTCCCCACATTGATAATCTGTTTGATCAGTTAGCTGGAGCAAGAGTATTCTCCAAGATTGATCTTCATTCCGGTTATCACCAAATCAAGATCAGACCCTGTGACATTCCCAAAACTACCTTCTCCACAAGATATGGACTCTACGAGTACCTGGTTATGTCTTTTGGACTCACCAATGCACCCGCTTACTTCATGTATCTCATGAATTCAGTGTTCATGCCCGAGTTGGACAAGTTCGTGGTGGTGTTCATTGATGATATCCTAGTGTACTCGAAGAACGAAGAAGAACATGCCGATCATCTTCATGTGGTTTTTTAACGGTTGAGGGATCATCAGCTTTATGCCAAGTTCTCCAAGTGTGAATTTTGGTTAGATGGTGTCAAGTTCTTGGGACACACTATCTCTCGGAATGGCATAGCCATTGACCCCAGCAAGGTACAGGAAGTCATGGACTGGAAGCCACCCAATTCAGTTCCCCAGATTCGAAGTTTTCTTGGACTAGCAGGCTACTATCGGCGCTTCATTCCGGATTTCTCCAAGATAGCTAAGCTGATGACCGAGCTGTTGAAGAAGGAAGTCAAGTTTGTGTGGAGCAACAAATGTGAAGAAGCCTTCAACACCTTGAAACACTTGTTGACTTCTGCCCCCGTTTTAGCTAAACCCGACCCTTCTAGGCTGTTTGATGTATACTGTGATGCCTCTGGCACTGGACTTGGGTGTGTTCTTATGCAAGACAACCGAGTCACTGCCTATGCCTCACGAGCGTTACGACCTCATGAGCTGAACTATCCAACCCATGATCTTGAGTTGGCAGCAGTGATTCACGCCCTAAAAATATGGAGACACCATCTAATGGGCACCCACTACAACATCTACACTGATCACAAGAGCCTCAAATACATCTTCACTCAAGCCGACCTCAACATGCGACAAAGAAGATGGTTAGAGCTGATTAAGGATTATGATTTGGAAGTACATTATCACCCCGGCAAAGCCAACGTAGTGACGGATGCTCTTAGCCGCAAGACCCATTGCAATTGCTTGTCGGCAACCAACTTCACAGAGACTCTGTGTCATGAGATGGGAAAACTTAATTTGGAAATTGTTTCCCAGGGAACCCTCGGTCACCTCTCCCTTGAGTCTGCTTTGGAGGACCAAATTGGGATGGCACAGTTGGAGGACGAGGAAATAAAGCGAATTAAAAGGAAGATTTCATGGAATGATGAAGGGTATAAGCATTTCCGACAGGATGAGAATGGGAGAGTGTATTATAGAAATCAACTTGTTGTACCATCCAACCCCAATCTGAGGAAGCAAATCCTAGATGAAGCCCATCTCTCCAAGTTCTCAATCCATCCTGGCAGCAATAAAATGTATCATGACCTCCGTCAAACTTTGTGGTGGAGTGGAATGAAGCCGAAAATTGCACACTATGTCTCGCAATGTGACACCTGCCAACATGTTAAGGCCAGCCATTTAAAGGTAGCAGGTACCCTGCAACCGCTACCTATCCCATCCTGGAAATGGGAAGACATCAACATGGATTTCATTGTTGGACTGCCTTCTACATCTCAGCGACATGACTCCATTTGGGTTATAGTGGACCACCTTACCAAGTCTGCCCACTTTCTCCCTGTCCACACCACCTACACGGCCAAGAAATATGCAAAGCTGTATCTTGACCGCATTGTTTCTCTGCACGGTGTGCCTAGGACGATCATATCTGATCGGGGTGTTCAGTTTGTAGCGCGCTTTTGGGAACAGCTACAAGCATCACTTGGCACCAAGCTCATTCGTAGCTCGACCTATCATCCTCAAACCGATGGTCAGACCGAAAGAATAAATCAGATCCTTGAAGACATGCTACGAGCTTGTGTCATCCACTATGACAGGAATTGGGATAAGTGCTTACCATTGGCAGAGTTCTCCTATAACAATAGCTACCAGACCAGTTTGAAGATGGCACCGTTTGAAGCCTTATATGGTTGGAGGTGTCGGACACCTTTGAATTGGTCACAAGCTGGAGAAAGACAAACCTATGGTCCTGATCTAGTAGTAGAAGCCGAAGAGCAAGTTAAGATAATGCAAGCAAATCTCAAGGCAGCCCAATCTCGACAGAAGAGTTACTCCGACAGGAGGAGGAGACCCCTGCAGTTTGACATTGGTGATCACATATATCTTTGAGTCTCCCCGACCAAAGGAGTGCAACGGTTTGGAGTAAAAGGAAAATTGGCTCCCCGGTACATTGGCCCTTATGAGATTGTGGAAATTTGCGGACCCGTTGCTTACCGGATCCAACTACCTGAGCAGCTCTCGGCCATTCATGATGTTTTCCATGTCTCCCAACTGAAGAAATGTGTCCAAGTCCCAACTGAGATCTTGGGACAGGAGCAACTTCAAATCGAACCCGACCTGACCTATGCTGAGTACCTGACCAAAGTTCTCGACCATAAGGAGAGGCGCACCCGATGACAAGTGGTGAAAATGTACAAGATCCTATGGAATAACCACACGGAGGATGAAGCAACATGGGAAACAGAGGAGTATCTGAACAAGCACTTCAGAGGCTTTCTTTTCAACCAAGGAGGTAAGAACCGCACCCCCACTAGTTGTCCTTACACCCGAATCTCGGGATGAGATTCTTTTTAAGGGGAGTAGGCTGTAACGACTCAGGTTCATCAGCCGAGTTGATCCTAATCCGAGTCCCTAATCCTGCTGACTCAGCTCCCCTGAGCTTAAGCACTCAACCTCCGGTTCCCAGCTCCGACCCCTGAAAACCCAACCAGAACTGCCGGTTCCTTCTAAGTCCCAACATCACTGTTTCCTCCAATCTTGAGCAAAGGAGAAACCGAGACTGACTGGTGGACCCGTAATCCTTCTCCCACGGATCTCTCGGGTCAAGCGCGCCAGAGCAAGCGTGCGCCCTGCGTCAGAATCTCTCCGCCGCATGGCTTCACCTCCCCGACGAGCCCCGCCTCGCCCAGTCGCCGGCCATGACCAGACGGATCAGCGCGCCTCCTTCCCAATCACACGCAGAAGTGCCCTGTAGACTCTCTGCCTCGCGTCGTCTCGCTCGCAACCTCGCCAGCCGTGCCAGGCACCCTGTCGCTGCTGCGACCAGTGATTGGCCGCTGCTGCGCCAGACCGCCTCGCCTCCCGCGCTCATCATCTCAAAAGTATCCCCGGCCGCGCGCGCCCCTCAACGATGCCACCTTCGCCAACCACGGATCCAGCAGTGACAACTCCTTTTCCCGCCTCGCCAGTAGCGTGCCCCAGCAATGCCGCTGGTCTGCACCTGCTAGCGTCACCGCTCCCCCTGTCACCTCGCATGCAGCGCTCTCGCTTGCAGTGCCCCTTCCTTCTTTCCTGTCACACGCTAGCCGAGTCGCCGCCCCCAATCCGCCGCTTGATGCGACTAGACCCGCGCTCGCCCTCACCAATCCTTTTCTCCGGCAAAACCGCACCTGCATAAGCCTTGTCTCGAGTGCCCAATAGCTGAAGACGCTATCTCCGAAGCTCTATTCCGCCGCCCATCGCCGCTCAATCGCCGCCAGGCAGTGCACTCCATCCTTTTCTTCCGGGTCTTTGTGCTGCTCCAACACTCTCTCTCCCGCGCAACTATAAAAGGGAATGCCAGAGTCCTACCGGAGTTCCCTTCGCCATCGTTGCCTTGCCGCCTTTTCCTCTGTTTCGTGCTCAAGCGCTGCCACCTAAGTTCTTGAGGAACTCTCCTGTCCGCTCAACACCCACCTTTCCCAACCCACCGGCCGCTTGTCTTCTCCGTGCTGTGCTAGAGCTTCCTTGTGTCAACAAGAAGCACCGCCACCGCCGGAGCACCGCCGGACATCGCCGCCGCCTAAGCCTTAGTGCTTAAGACCTTCTGCCCAAGTCTGCTCCTTCCCAACCCCAAAGCTTCGCCAGTAGACCTGGAGGTAAGCTACCGACCCCTTTTGCCGTCTCACCCGACCCTGTCTGTTTCGCCCGACCCCTTTTTCCGTCTCGCCCGATCCTGTCTGTTTCGCCCGACTTTGTCTGTTTCGCCCGACCCCTTTTTCCGTCTCGCCCGACCCTGTCTGTTTCACCGACCCTTATCCGCCTCGCTTGAGGGCTCGGCTGTATATTTTTCTTGGACCCAAGGGTATTTGTGTAAAATTCGGGGACTTCTCTGTGATAAGTCTGAGGACCCCGGTACAATATTCCTTAGGTCGGAGGGTCAGATCATAAGTTTCTCCCAATCCGACCCCTTGCCTTGTTCTCTATCAACTGAAGCTTGAACCTCCACACTTTTTCCGGAGCTTTGCTACAAAATTCTGGGCTAAAGCTTGCAAGTGTTATTAAATTAACCGTCTAAGTGCTAACTCTTGCATTTGCATTCGTGTAGAGCTAAATCTCGCCGACAGCACATACGAGCTGCATCCGGTGCTAGAAGACGGAGCAGTAGCTGAGCCGCCGACCGCAGGAGCTGAAGCAGAGCCCTCAGAGGACCAGTTCGCCTCCACCCCGCTTGAAGGCAAGCCCCGGAGCATGAACCCAACTTCCTAAACTTACACATACCTTCCTTCATTTGTATGTGCATTTAACTACAGGAGTTGTTTGAAAACCATAGATGCATGACTTGGTTCCCTTGATCTGAACACTAGCCTGATGAGTCCGAGTAGTTGCATTGCTTAATAGGACTCCGTAAAAGTCGAGTGATTTCCTGTCACTCGCGAGTGAATTTCTACAACTTTCATATTGATCAAAAGTTGAGTTTATTTATATATGAAATTTGGTCCCCGCCACGCTTGTGCGTCCCGTCCGTTCGCCCTTCCTTTATTAACCGTCCACGCATTAGTAGGGTTCACCCTTTCTTCTTCCTAGCTTGGCATCTGACCACTTGCCTCCTCGCATGCTCAGCAGCCAGCTTGCACTAGTGTTGGCGCTGAAAATCGGCGATGACCCTCAGCGTCGGACACACGACCTCGGAGAATCTGCTTAACTCCTGTTCGGGTTATTGCCCTGGTGCGGTTCGCGCGGCGTGCCAGTCAATCTGACCTATTGATTGAAAAGGAAAGAGAAGTATTAAATTCCAGGGGCTTTGATCGGCAATATTTCCGATCTATCAGCGAATCAGCCGATTTACTGTAGCGACGACCGGCTATGAACAGCCGATATCCATGTAGCAATTGTGAGGAAAACTACTAGAGTAACTTAGACAACACTAGAAACGCAACACTTGGAACAGATCTAATCGGCTATTATGATGATAAACAAAAATAATAACGAAAAGCCGACAGTTCATGTGTCAAGCTGGATAACTGATGATAAAACTAAAACAACAGGTAAAACCTATAATTCTACTTAATATCGATAACTGGTGAATAAATCTAAATGAAACAACAGCAATCCGCTCGAAGTCTTAGATATTACTCTATAAGCGGAACATACCAATCGGCCGGAGATCGTGTCGATGCAGCCCCGCCAACTCGTACGAACTCCTAAAAAAAGAAAAGGTTCTGGCGAAAGTAAAGTATGAAGAAAAAGTAGATTTGTTGTATTGATTGATGTTGTTGTTTACAAGTCTCTCGAGGCAGCTATTTATACCATGTTACAACTAATTTCTTAACCGACTTGGATCTATCTCTAATTTTAAATGATAACAAATATTTACAAACACAACTCGTATCGGAGTTGGTTACCATCTCCCCATGGACCAATCTCCTTCTTCAGCTAATCCTCATATTGGCCCACCTCAGGCCCATACTGGTCAAGCCATCCTGACTCCCAATCAGTTAGCCTCTACCAATTCCTTCTGTCAGTCGGCCGAAACATTGTAGCTTTAATCGGCCGATTCCCAACTGTAGCTTCTAGCCACCGCACTGGCCGTCTTTCTTCTCCTTTGACGCTGATTCCAAACACGTGTCAAAATCCGGTGTCAACACATGACCCCAGTTTTGGAGTAAAACACAACTTTTGCTCCTAAAATATTTCAACTCTAACTCCTTCCCCGAAGAAAATGCAATAGTAAGCCCGGCGAAAGATCATTTTCGCTCCGCAGTCCTCTCTCTGATGATTGCAATTTTTTTTCAACGAAGCGCTTGCAGGCAACTGCCATCCCCGAAATTCGGGTAGACGGCGCGGTAAAAATCCTGCCTTTACCCTTCTCTCGAACTGTCCTTAAATACTCACATCCTTCACCGCTTCTTCTCCACAAACTCCGAAGCCTTCCCTCTCCGGCGAATCACCTCCCATCACATTCCGGCGCCCTTTCAGCTTCCAGTTGCATCGATCCGGTGATTCTTCCCTCATCTTCTGATCATCTCACTCTTGTTCATTCCAATGGCTATCCCATCGGCGACTATGGCCTTCATCCCAAAGGTAAATACCCCAAAAATTTTCCCGTTTCACTTTTTACTGTTTCACGCATTTGTTTAGATCCGTTCTTAGCCTTCCTTTTATATCCTTCTTAGGAACTTAAGCAGAGGATCACCATCCCTATTTCTGATGCACTTGGCCTCATTGGTCTTGGCCCCATGGGGAATCCAGATCCCACTAAATTGATCAACTTGGAAACCCATAGGATTCCCTTCAAGCAATTGCCCATGGATCTGAATCATTGGGCAGGCACATTCAGATCTTGGCTGAATGAGACCCCTAGCTGGAGGGAATGGTTTCAAAGGATGTCCAATTCTAAGAGGGTTCTCTGGGATGAACTAAAAATCGGCAAATGCATAAACTTATCTCTATCTCAAATAGAGAGGAATGAACCCTTGGTCATTGCAGCTTCTTATTTCTGGTCTGACGCCCTCAATGCGTTCCTCTTTGGACATGGGCCCATGACTCCTACTTTGGCTGACGTCCTGATGCTGACCGGCCTCGACATCTCTTCCCCCGATTCGCCCTTTGATCGCCTGATCAAACCAACTCATCGTCTAGAAACAAAGGGAATCAGCGGGTGGAAAGGTTTCATTGAGAAAAACATAAAGACCGGAACCATCGGCGACAGGGAATATACAACTTTCATGATGATGTGGCTAGAAAAACACTTTTTCTGCGGCAGAGCAGTCGGCCCTTCTTCCAACACACAGGCTCTGGCCGAGGCCCTAGTAAGAGGTTCTACTGTCCCTTTGGGAAAACACCTGCTAGGATCGGCTTATTATATGATGCACCAAATCGCTGTCAAGCTATCATCCAGAGAGCCGATTAGGAACCCTAGTGGTTTATCACCCTCTGGCTTAACTTATAAATGAGCAAGGTCTCCAGGGAACGAGTCGAGACCAAGACTTTCCCCAATATTGAGTTAGAGGATGACCCAACATCAAGACAGCGTTGCACCTCCTTTGGTGAGGCAGTGTCAGCTTTTCTTGGTAGCAGATTCACCTCGACAGAAACAGACGAGTATTTCAGATGTTTCTACATCGGCTTTAGCGAAGAAACCAAGAGACGAACCACTCTTTGAAAACCCTGATTGATTTGACTCAACCAGCAGCTCTTTTGAGAATGAGCTTATGCACATTTTGATCAAGTCCAGGATTCTGCCAGCAAACTTCTTCTCGGGAAAGGACTCCCCAACTTATGAGTTCTACAATCCATCAGTGGCGGCGCGGCAATTTGGCCTAGGACAGATGCTGATTAAAATTTATTTCATTGGCCGCATGAAGTTTTGAGAATGGCTTTCAAGAGGACTTGAGTACAATCAGCTTTACAGCTTGACGCCAGATTCCAGCACCATTGACTTGACCAATTGGGTAGTAGCACCCTTCTCGGTTCAGCAATTCAAGTTATGGTGGGGAGAATGGAAACAACACCTTTTCTGTGCATCTCCTGCATCATACTGCAACAAGCTGGATCCCGCTAATATTGATCCAAACGCCAAGGTAATACTCTTTCCTAGTCGACTTCTCACTATTTTTTTCTTTAGAGCTGTCGCTGACCTCCCCTCTTTGTGCAGTCCGAAAGCCAGCCTCCTCCAACGCGTAGCCGAAGTGGTAGGCTGATAGAAAGTCACCACCCGTATACTTCATTTCTAATCATCGGCTTTCACACTCCGTCAATGCAAGACATAGTCACCGGCCGATTGAAGCAAAAGCTGAAAATATCTTCCTCAAAGAAAACAAGCCGTCGGGTGTGCGCCCGCACGGAATTGGCCGCTCAATCGGCTACGCTGCCAGCCGAACCTACCAGTCACTCAGGAGGTTGATTCCCAAGCAGCCTCAGAAGCCGGATCGGTGGCTGCATCCTTATTAGTAGAAGCTGTCCATGTAATCTTACATGTTGCAATCCTTCTAAGTATACTATCACCGCTTTAACTCCACTCCTTATTAGGTTGCGCAGATCCTCCCGGAGCAAACTTCTCATCAAACGGCCGAACCTCAAGCAGAGACCGAGCCACCAGCAGTCCTTCCAATTGTGGTAAGGAATATACCTTTTGTTTATTCTTTCCAATCTTCAATTAAAACTGACTGACTCCTTGGCGTAGGCCACTCTGGGCACATCAATCGTGCCTTTCCAATAGCCATCAGCTGCGCAATTTACAGAGGTAAGACAACTGACACCCATTTATAGATCCATTCACCCCCTCGTACTGATAGAGACTTGTCTTATCATACTTTAGAAGGCTGGTCCAAGTACCGCACCAATTGTTGTCGAATCCTCTTCCTCTGATGAGCCAGTCGCGCCGATTCCCCAGCCAAGGATAACATTCCCTCCAACGCAGGCAGAAGAAATCCGCTTTAAAGAGGTAAAGACCTTTAGTATTTAAATCAGCCAATTTCCTACTACTGTTGGTTAATCCACATCTTCCTCTTTACTTTCTCAGGAGCAAGACACAACCAACAACAGCCTCTTTACATTTGCGGTTGCCGTCTCTAATGATGAAGGCTCGTCAAGTGGCTCTAGGTTCAAACCCCGAAGAAATACGTGCCAAGCTCCAGAATATCCAAACCCTCCTCCAGGGAAGACACCTCGCCAATTTGACAAATTTTCAACGAAATCAAAGGCCGAGTCCAAGAGGACGCAAAAGAAGCTCTTGCACCCATGGCATACATCGAATCAATGCAGATCCCGATGTTCAGAGCCCTACGGTATATGGCTGATCGTGCCAAGCTGGCAAAGGCGTGCGAAGAGGAAGAATCCTACAAGCACCAAGCTCAAGAGGTACATCACCGAATCAGCGCTCTTGAGAACTCTCACCCGGACATCGTCGGCACCATAGACCGTCTCAAACGGCGTAGGGTACAGCTTACCAAGGAAATGGAGCAGGTCGTGAAGGCCATCGCCCTTGAAGAGAAGAAGCTCCACAATCTTTCGATCGTTATCGCTGATTTGAAGCAGGAGAGGCAAACTCTTGCCCACGAGGCCATCCGCCTTCATCACAAGCCAGAGGTTCCTGGATTGGCCGACGACGACCAATGGATGTTACACTTAGCAGACCAGATCCGCCAGCGGGCAATTGCGGCCATTAATACTCTCCTTGGGTGAATGTATCAGACATTGAATCATCCTTTGAAAACTTTTGTACAAACATTTAATGCCCTTTGCCGTTGCTGTGGGAATACGAACTTGAATGTTTCCCCTTCGTAGCTTTTTCACCCAACGGTCATTTGCTTTGAATGGATGCCTTTACTAAGTGTTGCCCCTTACCCTTTTCCTCCCATAAATATGAGGTTTCCACACCTCTTCTAGGGGCACTCGCATCTTGTCCATACTTTCTACTTGAACATCTTTAAATCTCCCACCAGGCACCGAGATGTCTTCTTCCTCCGTCAATCAGGTACGAAATCACTCTTGCGTTCCTTGACCAACACTTTCCGTCGACTGATTGCCCACTGTTTTCCAGCCAACCTGGCTCAACCCTGATCTCGAGCGGGCTATAGAGATTATGCACTCCGAGGAACCACTGGCGCAAGCGGACAGAAACCTAATCGAAGCCCACCGTGAGGAACTCAAACACCATCTTCCAGCCCACATCAAGAAGATTGTGGATCACATCGAAGCCAACAGCTCCAAGAAACCAGCTCAGCCGCCAATTGAGAGGAGCCACTAGCTACCTCACCAAGTCGCTCTCGAAGATGCCATGGCGGACGTGGAGGAGAAGAGCACCTGTCTCCTGATTCAACTAGGTCGGATTCAAAGAGAAATTGATGCAAGCAAAGCCCAATTGAAACACCATTAACCACATCGTAGTATGTTGGTACTTTTATTCTAAGGGCGACTTGTACCATGTCGGCCATGTACCCAAACAATGTATCAAATAATAATCAACCTGTTTGAGCGGAGATTTTTCTTACTTTTTTGCCCTCAAGGTGATGTCCCCTTGCATCGGCTACACAGACACGAATCAATAGGGATCGGCCGCAAGGAATCGACAAGCTATATCATCGGCTAGGCATCTACCCATATGCTGGGATAGTATTTCTTTAAATATCATCCATTTAAAGCCCTTATGAATTCCTCTCCCTCAATAGTCTCCAATATGTACGCATTTCCTAGTGCGCATTGACTGATCCTATACGGCCCTCCCCAAGTAGGCAACCATTTTTCGTATTTGGGATCCTTAGATCCTATTGGAAGGACCAATTTCCATACCAAATCTCCTTGGAAGAACTGCTTGACCTTGACCTTCTTGCCATACCACCTGGCGACTCTTTTCTTATTCTCTTCAATACTGATCAAGGCCCTCAATCGCTGACCCGCCAAATCGTCCAGCTCCCCTTTCATGAGGAGAGAATAATCGTCGGCTGTCAACTGATCTTGAAGTGACGTGCATCTAGACCCAGTTCTCAATTCCCAACGTTGCACCACCTCATGCCCATACACTAATTGATAAGGAGATACCTTAGTAGCGCCGTGGCAGGCCATCCTGTAGGCCCACAAAGACTCGCTCAAAGTCGCATGCCATCTCCTTGGTTGCTCCTCTATCTTCCCCTTGATCAACTTGATTATCCCTTTATTGGACTATTCAGCCTGACCATTAGCCTGAGCATAATATAGAGAAGAATTTAACAACTTAATCCCCATGTTGCCAGTGAAATCCTCAAACTCTCCTGAAGTAAACATTGTTCCCTAATCAATTGTAATGGTTTGAGGAATACCAAACCGATAGATAACATGCTCCTTTATGAATTCAATCAGGACGGCCGATGTCACGGCTTTCAGAGGGACTGCCTCCACCCATTTGGTGAAGTAATCAGTAGCCACCAATATAAACTTGTACCCATTTGTCCGATAAGATCAATTCCCCAACCTCTGAACGGCCACAGCTTAATTATTGGGTTCATAGCCAAAGCTGGTGCTCGTTGCACGTTGCCGAATCTCTAACAATCCTAACATCCCTTATAATATTTAAAGCAATCTTCAAGAATCATCGGCCAATAATAACCATTGTTTCGAATCATGCACTTCATCTTGTAGGCCGATTGATGGGCCCCACATATGCCTTCGTGAATTTCTCCCATCAGAATCTTTGCTTCATCTAACCCAAGGTATTTGAGTAGCACCCCATCAATCGTTCGGAAAAAAAAGTCATCTTCAAGTAGTACATATTTTGTAGCCTGAAAACGTACTCGTCGGTCGACCTTCTTAGATGGATCTTTTAAGTAATCGGCGATCTCCTTCCTCCAATCATCGGCCGCAAGCTCCAGAGTCATGGCCCCTTGAATCGGCTGATACCCAGAAGCATGTTGGGCAAGCCTATTGGCTTCTTCGTTGTACACCCTGGGAATATGCTCAATAATTGCGGACTTGAACTCCTTAAGTAACTGGAGGCAATCTTCGTAGTAGATCCTCAAGATATCATCCTTTCATTCAGACTTCCCGGTTAATTGATCCACAATGAGCATGGAATCTCCAAAAATTTCTACTGCGTCGGCTTTAACCTCCCTCAATAATTGAATCCATTTTAGAACAGCTCGGTATTTCGCTTGATTATTAGTGGCAGACGCTTCAATTGGTAGGGAGAAATCATAACTTGCCCCTCGAGGCGATATGATGATGATACCGATTCCTGATCCGACCCCACATGAAGACCCATCAAAGTATAGTGTCCACGGCGCTGGCTCGACAACGACAAACTCTGGTCCACAGTGTTGCGCCACGAAATCGGCCAGTACTTGCCCCTTGGCAGCCTTGGCCGATTCGTACCTTAGGTCGAATTCTGAGAGGACCAGGATCCATTTTCCAATTCTCTCTTTCAAAATCGGCAGTGATAACATATATTTGACAACATTGTCTTTGCACACAACCACGCACTCCACCGATAACAGGTAGTGCCTGAGTTTGGTACAACAAAAACATAAACAAAGGCACAGCCGCTCCACCGGAGGATATCTGGTTTCAGCATCCAGAAGTCTTCTGCTGACGTAATAGATTACTCTTTCTTTCCCCTCAAACTCCTGGACCAGCGCCGATCCAATAGCTCGTTCATCGGCCGATAGGTACAGTCTGAATGGCTTATCAGCCTGCGGAGGGACCAATACCAGGGGTGAGACTAAGAACTGTTTGATGTTGTCCAACGCTTTCTGCTGTTCTTCACCCTAGACAAATTCTTGGTCGGGCTTCAATTTCAACAAAGGGATGAAAGCTTGAATATGCCCAGACAAGTTAGATATGAACCGCCAGATGAAGTTGACCTTGCCGATTAAGGACTGTAGCTCGGTCTTGTCTTGTGGAGCCACAACCTTATTGATGGCGGCTATAATCTTCTGATTGATCTCGATGCCGCGCTCGTGGACCATGAAACCTAGAAATTGACCAACCGAAATGCTGAAGGCACATTTGTTAGGATTCATTTTCAACCCGTCCTTCCTTGTGCATTCCAACACTTTCCACAAATCGGCCAGATGCTCTTGATGCCCCTTTGACTTGACCAGGACATCATCAATGTACATATCCACTATGACCCCAATAAGCTCATGGAATATATAATTCATGGCCCGTTGATATGTAGCTCCAGCATTTTTCAAACTGAAAGTCATCACCACCCACTCAAACAAACTAAGATGGCTTGGACATCTAAAGGCCGTCTTTGAGATATCTTCTTCAGCCATTAATATTTGATTATACCCAGCATTACCATCCATAAAGTTGATGACTTTGTGTCCCACAGCCACGTCTATTAAAAAATCAGCCGTCGGCATCGGATATCCATCCATTGGCATAGCTTGATTAAGATTCCTGAAGTCAATGCACACGCGTAGCTTTCCATTTTTCTTATATACGGGCACAATATTGGAAATCCACTCGGCATAGCGACACTGCCAAATAAACCCTGCTTCAATCAATCTTGTAATCACGGCCTTTATATCAGGTAGAATTTTAGGGTTACACTGTCGTGCAGGCTGCTGATATGGCCGATACCCTAGCTTTATAAGCAACCGGTGTTCAACAATGGACCGGCCTGGACCAGGCATCTCATGA
This sequence comes from Setaria viridis, assembly GCF_005286985.2. Taxonomy (NCBI): domain Eukaryota; kingdom Viridiplantae; phylum Streptophyta; class Magnoliopsida; order Poales; family Poaceae; genus Setaria; species Setaria viridis. The sequence continues at coordinate 16,488,471 of NC_048270.2, read as the reverse complement.
TACTCCCAAGCAAAACAATCTTTAAATTCTCTTAACAAACTTGTTAACTCACGCTTATACTCGGAGTCTAACTTAGCACTAATATACGTCAGTCTTGGCTTGCTACCGTCACCAAGGTCCACCATCTCCAGCGAATCAGCCGATGTAAACTCATGCCCAAGCTTCCCTCTTCTCAGGCAAACTGATCCATTTAATTTGATTCTTCAGAGCTGACTGCTTGGATCGGCTATAGACCGAAATCGAACACCTTCAGGAAATCAGTGTCCCAAGTTCTGCCAGATATGCATCTGACGTGTTCGCAGCTTAACTGTTGCACGTCGGCCGTGGCAACGCTGTAGGCAGAATCGGCAGTGACCACTTCGATGGTGTCGCTGACCCACTAGACGAGGCATTGGTGCATTGTAGACAGGATGCAGCAATTCGCGTGGATCCAATCCTGTCCGAGCAACATATTGTAGGACCCTTTGCCATTAATAACAAAGAAAGTGGTGGGTAGGGTCTTACTTCCGATGGTGAGGTCAACGCAAAGTGCCCCCCGGGCCGGAGATATGTTGCCTTCGAAATCCTTGAGCATCATGTCCGTCTTGGTTAGATCTTCTTCTCTTTTGCCCAGCTTGTGAAACATGGCATATGGCATGATGTTCACAGTAGCGCCTCCATCCACTAGCATCTTAGCAACTGGTCGTCCATTGACGTGTCCTTTAAGGAACAGGGCCTTGAGATGCTAGCGTTTTTCATCTTCAGGTTTCTCAAAAGTGGCGGTCATTGGCTCCAAAGCCAACTGTCCCATCTGTTTCTCTATCTCCGCCGCATCGACTCGGTCGGAGGGAGCCATGAACTCCATCGGCAAGATGAACACCATGCTGATGTCAGCTGCTGAATCGTGATCATTGTCTCCTTCGTCAATTTTTCTTCTGGAACACCAAACTCGAGACCTGTCCCCTTTCTTATCCACTTCTTGCCTTTGTTCTTCTTCTTGCTGCTCCCATTGGCGTAAACACTAGACTCTCCATTTCTAGGACTTAGTTAAACCATTTGGGCACCATCTGGGGTTTACTGGCTTGCTAGGCGGTTTTGCACGCTCCCAGTTTGGCTCTCGCCCCAGGAGGTTCTCATCTGAGACTCTTGCGTCGGCCATTTCTCCTAGCCGATCATGTGCCTCCCCCAGCCGATTACGCTGGTCAACTCTGCCCCCAGCCGATCACACACTAAAACGGGCCAATCTCCTTTCTCGTGCCTATCTCTGCTGATCGGCTCTGGTCCTCGATCCCTAGAGCATGATCTCTTGAATAGGCGGCTGGTACGATATTGACCGTTGCACTCAGGGCAGTTATCGACCGATGGTAATCTGCGGTTATTCTCCCAGCAGTGAATAAAGAATGGACACCTCCAGTGATCTTTGTGTCGGCGCATCATCCCCTGATGGCGCCTCGTGTCCTCTCATTGCCGCTGGTACTTGTTGAGTAATTCTTGGGAGGTGACTGGTCGACGTGGTCTTTCTGATCCTTCACCTTCGGTTTCCATCCATCCTTTCCCTTTGACATCTTCAGCCGAGGCCTAATTTTTGGGGTCCATGGCGCCGCTCCTTCTGGCCGATTCTGACGTCAGAACCTTGGTTTGGAGCGCGCTTTTTCCCACATCGACCATGTTAGCAGCGAAGGGGTGTTGATCGATCTTCATTGGCTTTGCTGGCTTCACCGAGACTTCAAACTTTAGTCTTCCTTGCTCAATGGCTGACCATATTTGTTGACGGAAGATCTTGCACTCATTGGTGTCATGAGATGTGGCATTGTGCCACTTGCAATATTTCATATTTTTGAGCTGCTCGGCTGACGGAATCGTATGGTAAGGTGAGAGTTTAAGCAGCAAGTCAAAGATTTTGTCAGCCTTGGATGTGTCGAAGTCAAATGTCTCCGGTTCCTTTTTGCCGAACGGGCACAATATTGGCTTTTTCCCTTTTACCCACTCTGCCAGGCCGATTTCTACCTCTTCTTCCGATTTGGACCCTTCCACATACACTACTTTCTTCTGGAAATTTTCTTCATTGGTCGAAGGGGCGCACTTCCTGGCAAGATAGTCGGTGAACGATTTGGCTCAAGCTCTCGAACTGTTGGGAAGCGTATTTCTCCTCGATGTGTGGCAGGAGTCCTTGGAAAGTGATATCGGCCAACTGGACGTCAGTCAAGACCAGGGTGTAGCACTTGTTCCTGACTTTCTTGAATCTCTGTATGTAGCTGTTCACTGATTCATCGCTTCTTTGTTGAGGCTGGTCAGATCTGAGAGTTTCATCTCGTGGACTCCCGCATAGAAGTATTTATAGAATTGCTTTTCCAAATCGGCCCAGGTAATGATGGAGTTGTGCGGCAGTGCAGTGAACCACTGGAAGGTTGATCCGGATAGGGATGACGAGAATAGGCGCACCCTCACAGCATCTTGTGTAGTAGCCTCCCTGCACTGGATGATGAACCTATTAACGTGCTCCACCGTCGACGTGTCATCCAGGCCCGAGAACTTGGTGAAGTCGGGGACTTTGTACCGATGAGGGAACGGCAATAGGTCGTAGCCAGGTGGGTACGGCGTCTTATATGTGTAATTCTGTACTTTTGGTTTTAACCCGAACTGATCGTGAATTACCTCTGCTATCCTCACGGTCCAGTCCACCTGCTGTTGATGCTACTGCTGCTGATACACGACCAGCTGAGGAATCAGCACGTGCTATTGAACTTGCGGTACCACGATCGGGTGGTAGACTGGAGCGTGCTGCAGATCTTGTGGCTGGGCTATTAGCTGAGGAGCCGATGGCTACTGACGTAGTGGATCTGCCGCCTATCCGTATAATGTTATCGGCGCTGCAGTTCTGAGTGATTCTGGAGCGCCTTGCACAACCCGTGTCCTTGAGACTGCAGGTGAAACTATGCCTTGCACAACCCCTGTTGTTCGGGACCGCCCCACAACGCACCCTGAACGGCGCTGGCACAAACATCATCTCTACACTGACGTTGACCTCGTCACGTTACTTATTTACGAAGCTAACAATTAACCGAAGCTAACTGGTACGAAGATGCCCACTCTATGATTTTGCAGGTGAGGATTCCCGAAGCTGAAGACCCTGCGAAACTCCCGGTGGCTGACTTCGGGAAGGTTCAATAACCGAAACCCGAGGTTAGCTGACCTCGACCGAAGAAGGCGGAAAGCTTACGGAAGCTTGTTCAGCCCTGATGAAGCTAACGGTTGGGGAAGGAAGCTATCAAGGCAGCCCGGGGACCACATTATCGTGAGACAATCTTGTACTAACGGTTTTGGAGAGGGTTAGAAATGTAATTCCACCGTGAAAGCGACGTTTTCAATGAGGGTCGAGTTACTGTCTAGTACGGGATATGCTAGGGATGTAGTTGTTGAGTGTGGGCAAAACGGGAATGCGGAAATGTAACTTTATGGCTGTCCCCCTTGAAACGGCCACTATTCATTGATAGGATAGCTACTGTTACACTTGCTTGAGTTGTTATTGCCTTCGTAAACTGTTACACCCTAACTGCCATTTGGTCAAGCCCCAACATTTGGCACCCACCGTGGTCTAACTCGACAAACAGCCCACGATGCCACCACAACGGAAAAAGAGACTTACAGTTCAGAGAGAAGATAGCACAGTGGAGGCCGGTCAGCTTACGGCTCCCGAAGCCACAGATCAGATCCTTTCGGATAAGGAGGAACGCCTTGCAAGAGTCGAGCAAAACTTAAGGGAAAAAGCAATGAGCGAGAGACCCACAGCCGAAGTCAACCACCAAAGCCAACAACCCATAGCAAACAAAGCTGCCAACCGCACTGACGGCCACCAGCCCGCAACGCCCGAAGCTAGACTCAGTCCTCCGAGAGATAGAAGAGGTCAAAAGAAAAAAGGAGCAGTTAGCACGACAAGTGCAATAACAGAGGGAGGCCTCGTCTAGACTATCAAAATTGAACGAAGCTAGGCGGCAGCTGGAAGCACTGCAGTAAGAAGTTGCGAAGCTTGAAAGCCCACTCGAGAATACAAACCAGGCCACAGCTTATTTTTATCAAAGTCCCACCGTTGATCAGGCACAGCTCCAACCCAGCCTCAACTTCGGCCAAGGCACCCAACACCACTCGCCGAGGGTGTCCCTCGTGGTCGACGCCACATCGCTGCTCTCAATAGGGCTCCAAACCGCACCATGGCCAGCAACTTACAAGCCAACCACCCTGCCCAAATTCAATGGACGGACAGACCCACATCAATTCCTAATGAGTTACGAAGCCGCTGTAGCTTCAGCTGGGGGAGATGATGTCGTCCTCGCCAAGTCCTTCATAATTGCTTGCGAAGGCGCAGCATTGAACTAGTACTCACTACTCCCTCCACACACGGTGATCAGCTGGCATGACCTCAAGGCGAAGGTCACACAAAACTTTCAGGGTTTCCATTACCCCCAAACGGCCCAAGCAGATCTTTTCCAATGCAATAAAAAAGACAAAGAGCCACTCGCAGAATATGTAAGAAGATATGTCCAGCTTCGTTCTCAAGCGTCGCACATTGAGGAATCTGTAGCAATATCCGCGTGCATCGCGGGCCTTACCCCCGGCCCAACAGCGTCAAAGCTATCAAGAAAAGAGCCCAAAACGATGAGCGCCCTCTTCAGCAAACTCGATGAATACATCAGGTCCAAAGAGGACCACCGCAGAAGAGTGGCGGAACGTAACAAGGAGAGACAAACAAACCAGAACCAAAGCTAGCAACCTTCGCCTTACAACAAGCCTCAAAACCAAAACCAAAAGCAAAACTGTGTCATGAACATTGAGCGAAACCAAAACCAAAGCCAGTGTCAAAACCAAAACAACAATACCCAAAGAGGGGGCCACTCTAGTAGAGGACGAGGTCGGGGAAGACAACAAAAATCATTCTACTGTGTCAACCATGGCCATCAGAATCATCACAATACAGAGTGGTGCCCCAAAAAGAAAGAAGAAGAGAGAAAAGCTGCAGAAGAAGCCACGAAGGCAGTCGCACAAGCACCCAAAACAATCCACCACACAGCCTTTTACCCACACCCAAGCTTTTACCCCAATCAGCCCAGCTTCGCCAACTTCCAGCAACCAATGACTTGGCCTCTTCCGCCACACATACAACCATACCACCAAACAATCCCACAGCATGCCAATCCAAATCCACCTCAGAAGCCTCAAGAAACACTACCTCCTCCCCCAAGCATTCCAGCTATAATGCCCAAAGCCAGAGCCCAGCACACAAAACAGCAACCAAAACTCCTTACCTACCTTCGGCATGATAATACCAATCACCGGAGGCTCCTCCTTGGAGTTTGAGAACAAGAGGTAGAGGTGAAACTATTTCAGAGAAGTCAACGTGATCATACCCGACGGACCCCCAACAAAGCCAGAATGGGAACACATGCCCATAACCTTCACCGGGGAAGACTTCAAGCTCAAGACAACCTCGCACAACGATGCGATGGTCATCAAAGCACTAATAGCAGGCTGGACAGTAGGAAAAGTCCTAGTAGACATGGGCAGCTCCACGGACATCCTTTTCGCAAACGCATTCAGAGAAATGAACATTGACATGAACACACTCGACCCAGCCAACATCCCGCTCCTCGGCTTCGGTGGAAAGCCAGTGAACGCCTTGGGAAAAATTGCTCTCCCAGTTTCGTTCGGAGACCGCGATAATGCGAGGACAGAGCACATCACCTTCGACGTGGTGGAGATGCACTATCCCTACAACGCAATACTTGGTCGTGGCTTCATCACCAAAATGGATGCAACAATTAGGCAACTGTACCTATGCATGAAAATACCCACGCTCAAGGGGGTCATAACAGTGTACGGTGACCAGCAAATGGCAAGGAACATAGAAAAAGGGGTAGCTCCGGGCCAAAAGAATGTCCACCACCTAGCCTCGTCAAACGAAGCCGAAAGCTCAGCAAAACAAAAGGCCCACGACGAGCCCAAGAGAGATAAAGAAAAAATAAAGATCAGTGCTAACGGCGAAACAAAGCGGGTATAGACGGGTACATCGTAGACAGATTCGTAACAATTGGGGCCAACCTCAACTCCGAAGAAGAGCGTAACCTCATTGAGTGCCTCAACAAGAACAAAGACATCTTCGCTTGGTCCGCAGGTGATATCAAGGGGGTGGACAAGGAAATCGTCGAGCACAGCCTCGACATCAGGCAAGGAGCTAGGCCAAAGAAGCAAAAGCTAAGAAAAATGTCCGACGAAAAGGTCCAAGCCGTAAAAGCTGAAGTTGACAGGCTCATCGAAGCCAATGTGATCAGGCCAATCCAATACCCTGACTGGTTAGCTAACACAGTGCTAGTAAAAAAGAAAAATGGCAAATGGAGAATGTGCATAGACTTCACAGACCTCAACAAGGCCTGCCCAAAAGACGACTACCCTCTCGAGAGGATTGACAAGGTGGTGGATGATGCTGCAAACAGTGAAATGCTCTCACTACTTGACCTCTTCTCGGGGTATCACCAGATCAGAATCAAGGAGGATGAAGGCAAAACAAGCTTTGTGACACCCTTTGGAACATTCTGCTTCATACTTATGCCAGAGGGGTTAAAAAATGCAGGCCAAACATTCTCAAGAATGACGGCAACAGTCCTGGACAACCAACTTCGGCGCAACATCCTGGCTTATGTGGACGATATCATTGTCAAAAGCGCCAAGCGAAGCGACCACATTCTAGACCTCACAGAAACATTTGCTAACCTGAGGTCAGCCAACCTAAAGCTAAACCCAGAAAAGTGTGTATTCGGGGTCCAAAGAGGAAAGATCCTAGGCTGCTTGGTAACGAAAAAAAGGCATTCAGGCCAACCCAGACAAAATCAAGGCGTTAGCCAACATGTCAGAGCCAACCTCGCTCAAACAAGTCCAACAACTCACAGGCAGGGTCGCTGCACTAAACCGTTTCATTCCAAGAGCGGCAGAGCGAAGTCTCCCCTTATTCAAAGCACTTCGAAGCTCCAAAACATTTGAATGGGGACACGAGCAAAGCAAAGCATTCCAAGACCTCAAAGAGTACCTGCAATCTATGACGAACCTATGCCCACCAGAGCCCAAATCGCCACTGCTACTGTATGTCTCAGCCTCAGCAACAGCTGTTAGTGCTGCATTGATTCAAGAAAAAGAAATCGAAGGCAAAACTAGACAAGTACCAGTTTACTTCGCATTCGAAGCCTTGAGCGGCCCAAAGCTACATTACTCTGAGCTCGAGAAAATCGCATACGTAGTCGTCATGGCAGCACGGAAACTGTGACACTACTTCGAGGGGCACAAAATAGTCGTAGTAACCAACCAACCTCTTATTGATCTTTTCTCAAACAGGGAAGCTTCTAGCCGTATTGCCAAATGGGCATCTGAGCTCTCGGAGTTCGTCGTCGACTTCGAAAGGCGCACAGCTATAAAATCCCAAGTACTGGCTGACTTCGTGGTCGACTGGACCTCACCAAAGTTCGAGCCTAAACAACTTGAAACACCATGGGTCGTCCACTGCGATGGGGCCTGGTGCCGCAAAGGAGCAGGCGTCGCAGCAGTGGTCACATCACCAACAGGTGTCAGAATCAAGTATGCAGCAAGGCTAAACTTCCCACCAACCACGAAGTCAACCAACAGCACCACAGAGTACGAGGGATTGCTGCTGGCCTTAAGGAAAATGAAAGCCATAGGGCAACAAACATTCGTCGTCAGAACGGACTCGAAGGTAATCCGCGATCACATCGAGAAAGACAGCAAAGCCAAGGAACCAGAGCTTGTTAAATACCTTGAGGCAGTCCGAGCCATGGAGAAGCACTTTCGGGGGTTTGACGTCAAAAACATACCAAGAGCTCAAAATGACGATGCAGACAAGCTTGCAAAAGCAACAGCAGAGGGCGAGCCAATCCCACCCGACACATTCTATGAAGTCATAACCTCACCCTCGATCAAAGAAGAAGACCCAACCCTCATCAACGCCCTCCAGCGTTACGACTGGCGGCAAGCATAATGGCTTTCCTTAGAGGTCACTTCGAACCTCAGAATGAGGCCGAACGCACACGCCTAAAGCAAAGAGCAAGGGGCTACGCAATCATCGAGGGCCAGCTCTACAAAATAGGCATTTCAACACCATGGCTTCGCTGTATTGATTATGTAACAGGCAGCGAACTGCTCAAAGAAATACACGGCGGTTTTTGTGGGACCCACATCAGCTCAAGGGCTCTAGTAGGGAAAGCAATCTGACAGGGATTCTACTGGCCATCAATCCACACGAACGCACATTTGCTCGTACGAAGCTGTGAGGCCTGCCAGAAAATAGCAAGGCAAACGCATGCACCCTCGCTCCCCATCCAGCTCATCCCACCCTCGTGGCCTCTCCAGAGATGGGGTATGGACCTAGTTGGCCTACTGCCAGCAGCACAAGGAAATTGCAGATTTGCAGTAGTGGCAATAGACTACTTCACCAAATGGGCCGAAGCCAAACCACTCGCCGTCATCACATCAGCTTCGGTGCAAAAAAATTTCTGGCAAAACATTGTCTGTCGGTTTGGAGTCCCAAGGGAGCTAACCGTTGACAATGGCAAACAGTTTGATTGCATCTCATTCACAGACTTCTGCGCCAGCATCGGCATGAAGATAAAATTCTCGTCCGTATACCACCCACAATCAAACGGAGCCGTGGAAAGGGCCAACAGTACAATATTCACTGCAGTCAAAAAATGTCTCTTCGATCAGAAAAAGGGAAAATGGGTCGACGAGCTCCCAAGTGTCATATGGTCCCATAACACAACCGAATCCAGGGCAACAGGCTTCACCCCATTCAAGCTCTTATTCAGAGCCGAAGCTGTAACACCTGAAGAAATAAAAAACAAAAGTTTAAGAGTCCTCAAGCACGGGGACTTCGACGAAATCACCAGAATAGAGAAAGACATGATCGAATTCAACATCAACGAGGCCATTGAGAATCTGGACAAATACCAGGAAGAAACCCGAAGATGGAGGAATCAACACATTCGAGAAAGACAGATCAATGTCGGTGACCTCATCATCAAAAGGAAAAAGAATTGGGAAAACCCAGGCAAGCTGCAAGAGACTTGGGAAGGCCCCTACATTGTAACAAAGAGTGGCAGACCTGGCTCTTTCCACCTCACAGACCAGCAAGGAAACACTCTCCCACACACATGGAACATTGATAGCCTACAAAAATACTACCCATAATTGTACACGTTACCTTCGGCTTGCGGAACTATAAGCAACGCCGAAGGTAACAGAGTGGTTTTACTTTCTTTTCTTTTCTTTACTTCCAAGCTTACCTCATTTGTAAGGTCATAGAGTCTGGACTGCACTCTTTTCCTTGCTAGGGGCTCCATAATGGAGGCAAGGTTTTTAACGAGGCAGATCCATGTATACCTTTTTTACAAAGAAAGAAAGGAAACTTCCCCTAAAATAACCGCTTGCGTGACCTCGCGCCAGTGCGTGGAGGAGACATCGTGTGTGCAAGCAACAACAAGTTGCGTGACCTCGCACCAGTGCGCGGAGGAGATTCCGCATCCAAAAGGTAGCAACAAGCTACATGACCTCATGCTCGAGCACGCAAAAGGCAACACCAAGTTGCACAACCTCGCGACAGAGCGCGCAGGAATCCTAACGCCTAAGCACAACAACATTGCAGACCGAAAGAAACTAAAACCTCTCTCCTACAGCTTCGCCAAAGGGGGGGTGACATTTTTCGAAAGAACGTGGAAAATTTCTACGACTTCGCAAGAGGAGAATCTGCAAGACTAAGTTATCTAACATCTCTCTCGCGACGTCGCAAAGTGGGGGTGACATGGAAATTTTTTGTAACTCTAAAAGAAAAGACTTTACAAAAAATCGTATCAACTAACCTCGGAAAGGCCCTAATAGCATTATCGACCCCACTCAGCAAATGGTCAAACTACGGCATTGGACATAATCAGGGTTAACTTCTTCGCAACCATCCACCAAGTTAAGCGCACGCATTTCCAAAAGCAATAAACCATGCCGACCTCGCATGAGGTCAACCCACATAAAATACAACAACGCATGTAGTTATGGTTGAAGCGACTCCAGGTCGCTGTATCAACCGGCTCTCGCAACGTCTAAGTCAGCGGGTTGCCCGACACGGCAACCCAGCTTTGACTTATCTAACCTCGCAATCGACCCATGTTTGAACGGGAGAAAAATGCAGCAATTACAAAAATAAATACATAAACAAAAACCAGCACACAAGTACTTTACAGGGCATAATCTCACACACAAATAAAAGTATCTGACCTCGTCAACCTTATACACAAAACCCAATAAGTAAAAACCTACTTCGCAGCACCCTCCTCTTCGTTAACAGCACCAGGTTGCAAGCGAAGTTGAGCTAACCGCTCACACGCCAGCCTCTTCACATAGTCTTGCCCGAAGATTGACCACATGCGCTCAAATAAGTTCTTCTTTGCATTCTCCACAACATTAGACTTCGTAGCACAGCCAATCTTCGAGGCAGTTGGCACAACATAATTGTCTTCAGAAATATTCTTAACATGCTCACATCCTTGTTGCTCCAGCAAATAAAAGGCGCTTTCCAAATAGAATACCGCGGAGTAGTCGTTCAAGCCCTCAAGAACCTCGGGAAGACTTTTGACCTCATCCAAAAGCCACTCAAACATGCGCTCACATCCTTCATCCAGCGGGCAATCATCGGGCTCGGCGCCAAACACACCAAGGGAGGCTTTGTAAGCTTCATGAACATTTTCGAACCTCTCCCTCAGTGTAGTTTCTATTTGGCTCAACAATTTTGCCTTCATTTCTAACTCAGGCTCCATCTGGCCGATCTTAGACTTCAAACCCGAGATAACCTCGCTGTTGCGCTGGGCACCCTCGCGTAAGCCTTCAATAGTTCGATCCTTCTCTTTTATTTGGCCCTCCAGATCCACTACTTTCGACAACAGACGATCAATCTTGTCGCCCCTGGCTTCGTAGTTTTCACCAAGTCTGCGAGATTCCTCTTTCAACTCTGCGTTCTCAACTTTAACTTACTTCATCTCTAAAGACATAGCAGCAATGGTCGCTTCAAGCGAAGCTACCTTCTTTGAAAGTTCCGAGGCTGCTTTCTCACTTTTAGCAAGCCGATCCCTCGTAATCATTGACGAATAAGACACCTACAGGTTTTAAACAAAGAACATTAAGCCAAGTCGCAAAAGACGTAACAAAGATAGTCCACACCACACATGTCATCAAATTAGCCAATAACCATACCTTCTTTACGAGGTTGGCCTCCAAGTTGAAGAGTTCTTCTGAGCTCATCGACTTTACAGCTTGCTGAAAATCTGTGCGTCAAAGGATAAAATATTAAGTATGCTACAACAGCAACAAAAGCCACAAACAGCAATAACCACCCGCAAGCAGCCCTCACCTTCATATCTTCGTGCCTCGACGGTGACCGGAACAACCTCGCCGTTAGACTTCACCACAGCAGCTCCTCCTTTGCCCTTGGTCCCCCTCGACGTCGCCCCGCCCGCCTTCTCCACCTTTTTCGAACCACCAACATCTGCATAGCGCTCACAATCTTCAACCTCAACCCTCCAGTCCAAAGTTAGGTTGTGTGGATTATAAACCCTACCTTTTGCGCACGTCACTAGAACCTCTGTGCGCCCGCTCAAGCCCAGACCTTCATTAAGCCCTCGAAGACCCGCCGGCAAGCTCTCACCTACATCATAACATTTAACTTTCAGCCTCACATGATCCTCACAACTAGGCTCACCAACATCTCCCATGGTTGCCTCCAAGTCCCTCAAAAATCCCGTCAAAGCCCTCCCACAATCAAAGAACCGAAGATTCGGCAAAACCACCTCTACATGCTTACCAGATCTCATAGCCTCGGCGCATGCAGCCTTGGGATCATACGAAAATGCATCCACAAGTTTCGCCTTTTCGGCGGCTACCCTCTTCTCATGTTTCCCAGCTTCAATCAAGAGAGGTTGCGCACTCTTAGCCTTCGAACTTGTGGAAGGCGCTGCAGTCTTGATACTGGTCGCCGAAGGCGCATCAACCTTGGCGCCCGGTACAGTAACACGTGCAAAATGAGGCTTGTTAGCTCCTTTCTTGGTCCGTGTAGCAAGCCCGGCGGACGAAGGCGCAACAGTAGGAACCTCCCTTGGAGGGTGCACGGAGACAGGAACGACGTATGCCGGCTTGCTCAAGTCAACAGACGAAGCTGTCGACACGGATGGCAACACGGCTGACGAAGCCCCCGCAGTAACCTCTTTCCTCTTCTGCGCCTCCAAGTTAAGGGTTTTCTACTTTGCCTTAGCGGCCATTTGTGACTCAATAGTGGGCTTCGCCGCGGGTGCAGAATCAAATTTAACCTTCTTCCTCTGCTCAGCACCAGCACCCCGATAGCGCCTTTTGCCCACAACTTCGAGACGAGCTGGAACTACAATGTCAAGCAAATAAAAAATTCGATTGACACGACGCCCGTGTCTCACAACGGACTCAAAAGAACGCCTTTCCGGCTGGGTCATGGGACCCAAAATTTCGTAGGCCATGTCCTCTACTGTCTGAACAAGCAAGTCCAAGTCGGCACCCCTCTCAACACTAAGTTTAAAGCAGGGGTACTACATAGCCTTCTCACTCCAAGACACCTTCTTCTCAACAAGCTCAAACGGCTTCGCAAAATCAGCAGACAAAGGCCACACTTTGGCAGCAACATACTCCTCTACGAGGTCACGCCTAGATATCAAGGGCCTAGTTGCCCTATAAGCAGCCTCGCACTTCATCACAACTGTCGTCTAAATAAATGACGGAGTTGTGAGCACATCCATCAGCCCAAATGATGCGTGAACAACACCAGCCATCTCAATTTTGACATAAAACCAATGCGTCAGCCACGCATCATCCCATTTATTCCTCTACGTGAAGGTAAGTTCTAACCTCGGCAAATTCCTCTTATCGTTCTTCTTGCGTGGCATGAAGGTACAACACCCAAAGTGATTCTCATAAACACCTTTACCATCATCGGAGTAAATCCTTTTCTTTTGAATGTGAAGCTCATGCAACCTCGCAAAACCCTCCACATCAACACTACCACCAAACATGCGTTGCACCCAGTGAAACTTAGACAAATTTACAATGGTGTTAAGGGTCAACTGGTGCAGCCTAACACGATAGCGATCCAATATAACCGGCAACTGCATGTCACAGGGAAACCAAAGCCCCGCAGTAAACAGGTCCCTAAAAACAACAGCTTCGCCAACCTCGAGCGTAGGAACTGCCTCATTCCAAGGCGCTCTGCCCAGCCCCTTAGGAAAGAAGTTGCTCTCCTCAAAAGAAGTAATGTCTCGCGAAGTCACCTGGGAGCACCCGAAGTAGAGAGTAGGAACACATTGAACCTTCCCCCCAGTGGACGTCTTTGACCTCATCCCAACCTCGGCATCCTCCTCCTCCTCCTCAACCTCGCCAACCTCTTTTTCCCCCTCCTCCTCCTCCTCGTCCGAAGATACAGCATGAACTTTGGCCTCTGCTATACCTTTTGCGGCTTGGATCTGTTCACCTTCACCTTCAACCCCATCAGAAGACCACTCAGGCAAACTGCTGCCAAAAGAGCTTTCCTCTGCAGAAACCAGGCTGTCCTTCGTATAGATCCATTTCTTTGACCTCTTCCCTTCACCTTATCCACTGCTCGCAGACACCGACTGCGAAGCAGGGCTACCCCTACCACCAGAGGCAACCTGAAGGGCCAACTCTTCCGAAGACATTGTCTGCAAACTCTACCTGATGCGGGCTGCCACGAAAAACGAAGATGACACCTCACCAAGAAAATGCAACCAAAGAACCCAACGAAGATGCGTAGAGAAGGCGCAAGAAGCAAAAACTACAGCTTGAAAGCGACAGCGTAAAGTATGGCCCGGCCCCCCGGCAAACCTTATATAGGCACGGTAAAAACCGTCTCGAATCACCAACCGCCGCATGGAAAATGACATCAATACCCCCAACTAACGGTAAAATGCCTCGGCCCGCGCCGCCGTTTAGGGTGACATTTTGAGGGCGTTTTGGACTTTTCGCGGGATCGGTCGATGGCATCTCTAACCTCGCCCACGAAGGGGCTACTGTTGGGGACCGTCTTACAATGCACCCTGAACGGCACTGGCGCAAACCTTATCTCTACACCGACGCTGACCTCGTCACGTTACTTATTTAGGAAGCTAACAATTAACCGAAGCTAACTGGTACGAAGATGCCCACTCTATGATTTTGCAGGTAAGGATTCCCGAAGCTGAAGACCCCACGAAACTCCCGGCGGCCTGACTTCGGGAAGGTTCAATAACTGAAACCCGAGGTTAGTTGACCTCGACCGAAGAAGGCGGAAAGCTTACGGAAGCTTGTTCAGCCCCGACGAAGCTAACGGTTGGGGAAGGAAGCTATCAAGGCAGCCCGGGGACCACATTATCATGAGACAATCTTGTAATAAGGGTTTCGGAGAGGGTTAAAAATGTAATTCCACCATGAAAGCGATGTTTTAAATGAGGGTCGAGTTAGTACGGGATATGCTAGGGATGTAGTTGTTGAGTGTGGGCAAAATGGGAATGCGGAAATGTAACTTTATGGCCCTATAAAGGGAGATAAACCGTCCCCCTTGAAACGGACACTATTCATTGATAGGATAGCTACAGTTACACTTGGTTGAGCTGTTATTGCCTTCATAAACTATTACACCCTAACTGCCATTTGGTCGAGCCCCAACACCTGTCCTTGAGACTGCAGGTGAACATGAAATGGGACAAAACATTTTTGAGGAAGAGGAAGAGCATGCTCGTGGTTGTGATGAGGAAGATGATGAAGCTGATCATGCTCTAGCTGCAAGACCTGTACATTCTACTTCAACAAGAGTTGATGGCCCTACCCCTACTTCCACTACCTCAAGCCATTACCAAGTACCACTCCAATATGATGAAGAAGAAGATCAGGTTGAGCCAGCTGCTGTTTAGGGGGAGGCAACTTCAGAGTGAGGAACTCCACGACACATTCAGCATGACCATCCTCCACAACAGATGATCGGTAACTTGCATGAGCATACCACTAGACACAGCTCTAGGCAGATTTCACACTTTGCACATTCTACTTTTGTTGCCTCTTTTGAACCCCGAGATATTGGACATGCTTTATCTGATTCTAACTGGGTCAATGCCATGCATGAGGAGTTAGAAAACTTTGAGAGAAATAGGGTTTGGGTTTTAGTTGAACCACCTCCAAACTGCCACCCCATAGGGACAAAATGGGTTTTCAAAAATAAACAGGGTGAAAATGGGTTGGTTGTGAGCAATAAAGTGAGGTTGGTCGCCCAAGGTTTTACCCAAAAAGAGGGGATAGATTATGAGGAAACCTTTGCCCTTGTTGCCCGTTTGGAAGCGATTAGAATTCTTCTAGCCTTTTCTGTGGCTAAAGGTTTTAAGCTCTTCCAAATGGATGTGAAAAGTGCCTTCCTAAATAGTTTTATTGAGGAGGAAGTGTATGTGAGACAACCCCATGGTTTTGAGAGTTCTAAGTATCTTGACCGTGTTTTCAAACTCCAGAAAGCTTTATATGGCCTAAAACAAGCACCCTGAGCGTGGTATGCTAGGTTGAAATCTTTTTTACTTGGGAATGGGTTTGAAATGGGATCAATTGATAAAACTCTCTTTCTCCTCATGCAAGGCAGTGACTTACTAGTTATTCAGATTTACGTGGATGATATAATCTTTGGTGGTTCCTCTCATGCTTTGGTTGCCAAGTTTGCAGATACTATAAGCAGGGAATTCGAGATGTCAATGATGGGTGAACTAACCTTCTTCCTCAGGCTACAAATCAAGCAAAGCAAGGAAGGAACTTTCATGCACCAAGGGAAGTACACAAAGGACGTGCTAAGAAAGTTTGACATGGATGATGCTAATCCACTATCCACACCCATGGCGACGACGACGGCGCTTGATGCGTTTGAAGATGGCGAACCGGTGGATCAGAAGGAATACCAGAGCATGATCGCCTCCCTCCTCTACTTGACGGCGACGAGGCCCGACATCCAATTTGCAGTGTGTCTCTATGCCCAATTTCAGGCTTCCCCAAGAACCTCTCACCGCCAAACGGTTAAGAGGATCATGAGGTATTTACGCTTTACCCCTGAATTTGATTTGTGGTGTTCTGCCTCCTCGGCACTCACGCTCTGCGGATATTCCGATATGGACTTTGCTGGGTGCTGACTGGATCGCAAGTCTACCTCGGGCACTTGCCAATTTCTTGGATCGTCTTTGGTCTCTTGGTCTTCTCGCAAACAGTCTAGTGTTGCTCAGTCTACCACTGAAGCTGAGTATGTTGCTGCTGCTAGCTGTTGTTCCCAGTTGCTTTGGATGATTTCCACTCTGAGAGACTTTGGTTTGAGCTTTTCCCATGTGCCTCTTCTTTGTGACAGCACGAGTGCCATAAGTGTAGCCAAGAACCCTATTCTCCATTCAAAAACCAAACACATAGATGTGAGATACCATTTTCTGAGAGATCATGTTGAGAGAGGAGACATTGACCTTGGCTATGTTACTACCCAAAACTAGCTCGCTGACATCTTTACCAAGCCCCTGGATCAAGCCTCTTTTGCTCATTTGCGGGGGGAGTTGGGTGTTTGCTTTCCTTTCTAAGTTGGGTTTTGGTGCTTCTCTTGTATCATATATGTATAGTCATTTTTCTTGTTTGGCTTTTATTGCATCTGTATCATGTTGCATTTGTATCATATTGCATTAGATGAGCTTCTCTTGTATGCCCTATATACTACCTTATGCTACTTGTGAGATAGTGCTTTGGTTGGTTACTTTGATGCAATATGCAGTTATGCTCTTGATGATCTTGTTTACTTAATGAGATAACTGCTTTCTAAAATCTAATGCTATATCACCCATGAGTTGATGCTTAGTTATGATTTGCCCCTGTTTGAATGCTAGTTCCATTTTTAGCTTATGTTTGGAATGCATGTTCTTTTCAATCTGGTCAAAGATCTAGGTATCATTGCGGATGTTTAGCCCATGATGCACCCCTTGGAGAAGCATGGCTTCTTTGTGCCGTAAAGGCACTTCATGTACCTTGCCTTGTGTGAATCGTGAAAAGCAAAATTCAAGAAATTCACCAAGTCTTTATGCTTTATTGTTTATAGTTTAGCTTGCTTAGTTGTTACAAGATGTCTACCAAAAAGAAGTAGGCACTTGGTTTCAACAAAGCTTCACATGACAAGAGATGCGTATGTGGGTGTCTGCACTGATCTTTTGTCAAGAATGGTTTTTCCTTGTATGAGTTTTCGATGGCCTAGTTATTCTTGCTAGGGTATTTCTTAACAAGGTATTTTCTCATGTGGTGATCTTTTTTAAAAAAACATTGCTAAAACTGCTTCCCATACTTGTTGTAACATGATTTCATCTTGCTGGCGATGCAGTTGCTTCCTGTAATACTCCAAGCTTATCTCTCTTGTAGCCTTTGAGAGTATTTCATGGTATATCTGACAAGCTTGTTAGTTTCTACATTTTCATGTCATGTTTTTCGACTTTCATTCTTATCTTGATGCTTGCATTGCCAACAAGGGGGAGAGATTGCACACAAACTCATCTTTTGTCAAGGGGGAGAGTTTTTCATGCATTTGTTTAGGGGGAGTCCTGATTTTAGGGGGAGCTCTGTGAGTTTTTATGCTCTTGTGCTCATTTGCTCGAGCTTCTTACCTCTTCTTGAGGAGCCGGCACTTTGATTTGAGCTTGTGTCTGCTCTTGTGCTTGCTTGTCGGTCGTGTTGAGCTGTTGTACCTCTTCTTGAGGAGCTGGATTTGGATTTTTCATGTGATTGGTGTTGAGCCCATTTTTCTACCTTTTCTTGAGGGATCAGATGTTTTTGTCTCAGTCGTGTCGAGCCGTTGCCCTTATCTTAGGGGGCTAAGACCTTCCAGTTCGAGTTTCTTTTTTATTTTCTTATCAAACTATGAATTTGTGTTTGGTGTTGTCAATGCACTCATCAAGGGGGAGATTGAGGACCAATGGATGGTCACCCTTGGATGATGAGTGATTGACAACGTTGTGTTGGATTGATGTGCTCTTGGTTTGTGATGCGCAAGTGTGGAGCTCGGAGGCGGTGATCAATGGCGAGGTGAAGGTCAAGTAGAGACGGGCCGTGCTGATGGATCGGGAGCGGTGAAGGACGGACGTGAGGCTTGGACTGAGGGACCAGAGTGCCGGAGGATCAGCCACGGTGGCTGACACTTGGGGACATCGACAAGCGCAAGTGTACATGGAGGAGTGACCATGTTGACCAAGTCAAGACGGTGGACGTGCAAGTCAAGCAAGGGCGCTAGAAGACTTGGCGGCCGGGTGGTCGAGGATGGTGGTGACACGTGTCGAGGAGCGGGTTTGGTGGTTTGGGCCGAAAAAACCACAGGCGGATGGTTTCCGGGTTTGGGCCACAAAACCCGAGCGGAGGTTCCGAGGAGGAACACGGAGGCACATGGCGGAATCACAGAGGCTGCGTCGAGATGAAGCAAGTCTGTGCAGGAAGCATGGCCGTCCGATCGACAGAACACACAGATGGACCAAAATGCCCCTGCGTGGGTAGTTATCTTAATTTTAAGTTGTAGGGGTAATTTAGTCATTAGGGGAGTCTCTAAATAGAGAGGGGGGCTGGTTGTTTTAGCACCTCTCCAAGCACTTCATCTATCTAGGGTTTTAGTAATTCATTAGTCTAGTCTCTCTCTCTCTCTAGTTTATCTCTCTAGAGGTCATCGGATGTTTTGAGCATCGAATTCATGTATTGAACCGAGTTTTTTGTTGCAGGAATGGAGACCCTAACCTCCTCGTGTCCTCCGTGTGTTGGGGGATGATAGCTTTGTGCAATTCTCGCTTGTGTTCTTCGCGTTCTTGTTTTCTCCCTTTTTCTCCCTCTCACGTTTTTGGTTGATTCGTGATTTCTAGGAGTTCTTGAGTCAAACCGGTCTTCTGGAAATGAACTAGGACATAAGTTGAACCTTTCCAGCAAAGGGATTTGATTGAAACCTCACGAGTTCATAGATCGGGGTGATTCAAGTTTTAGGGTTGAAAGAGCGGTGTTCTTCATAACATTTGGAATTTCCATTGTTTGAGAAATCTTTTTGAGGAGATCATTTCAGAACAGCTTTGGTATGTTGTTGTGATGCTATATTTCAAATTTCGTGATTTTTGGAGGTTGTTTGATCGAGTTTAAAATTTTTCTTCTCTCCTCACGAAGGCTGTTTTGTGTGCTATCGCAAGATCCGATGCAGTATCAGAAGTTCCAAAGGGTAAATTGCTGAAAACCTGAAAGTCTGTGTCGGGAGTTTCCCGGTACTTCCGATAGGTGTCGGAAGTTCTGAGGGGTAATTTGCTGAAACAACAGAAACCCCCTGTCGGGAGTTTCCCGGTACCTCCGATAGGTATCGGAAGTTCCGACAAAGTGTCGGAAGTTCCGACAAATGTGTTTTGAGCCCTGTTTTGTCTCAAAACTTTGGAGTTTTCTTCCGCTTCTTTTTCAAGAGTCTCGTTGTGTCTATTGGTCATTACCCTAGACACCCAGTCACCTAGTTGACTCGTGGATTGCTCGTTTTCGGCTGGCATTGCTTTTTGGGGATTGTTCTGGGACAGAGGCCTAAGAAATTGAAACAAATATTTGAGGCTCCCATTCACCCCCCCCCCCCCCACTGGTCGCTTTTCCAGTCCTTCATTAGTTCTAGTTTTCCTTTGAGAAATTGAGATTGATTCGTTGTAACTATGGCGACAAGTTCTTTTACAGTGATCCAGGGCTCCTGTTCTTGTTCTCCTCGACTGTGTTGATTAGTCCTTTCAAATTGAGAGCTTGAACCCTTCTTTACTTCATTCATATTTGCAATCTCAGATTGCGCGTTTATACTTTCTTGCTTGTGTTCTTCGATTCACTTGCAGGGAAAGCCTTCTCGGCGAGGTCAATCAAGTTGTGCTTGGTTGATAACCAATGGAGCAGTGGTGTAGCAGTTGCAGGGATTCGAATCGTGTCTAATTAGAAGCCCGGATCATCAACGTCGAGTCTCCACCAATCAAATTTATCATTACCTTTCAGAAGATCAGGCCAATGCTACATCATCATGATGACGGAGAGGCTGCACAGTGCTCAAAAAAAAGAAAATCCGAGCGAACGCAAAGCCATATGCGTAGAGTGAAGTTGAGTGCCAAGTCGATGGATGTGAAACATCCAGCAGGTCGAAGAGAAGGACATGGAGGGCGTCGCAAGATGCACTCCATGGGAGTAGTCCCCAAGCATTGAAGCGATTAGTATCATCGGTCCAATGGTCAAAGAAGAAAAAGTTAATCCCAATAGCAGGTGCAACTGCCTGAACACAAGGATGGGCAAAGCCACATGGCATGACGACCAAAAGTAGGTGCTTAGCCTCCGAGGACGAGGACTAGCAGAGCCACGGAGGCTCGCCGACCTGAAATAGGCGCCTAGCCCCCGAGGACAAGGACTGGCGGAGCCACGGAGGCACACCGACCATAAATAGGCACCCAGCCCCCGAGGACGAGGACAAGCCTATCATGCCCCTAAGACGTAGCTAGGCCTGCCCGATGTGACAGCCATAGCATGGGCCGAGGTGAGGAAGTGTGGGCCGACCAGTCAGGCATACCGTTTTCTATACCCAGAGGGGTAGGACAACCGCCTCAAGACAAAAACTCCCGAGAATGGCACTTCAGCTTCCCTGCTATCCTTCATACTGTTGGCTATCTCATTGGAGATATGGCTTGTTGTGCTGATGTCAGTAGCCAGTCCATGGTCGCACAATCGACCATGAGTTCTATACTTGTATCAGTTGAAAATTGTGTCAACCAAAGGGAAGGGGCCATGAGTGATTGGGGGTTACGGTTTTCGCTGCAGTCGAAGAAATTCTAGGAGTACTAGGAGCCTCAAATATGTATTCATTCAATGGGAGGCCGAAGCCATTTTACATACACAAACGAAGCCATCGCCGCCCATCAATTCGACGAGGCAGGAAAATGGGTGCTGGTGCTACAACTACGGTGGAATGAGGCAACAAAGCTCCTCGCTAACCTTCTGCTAGCATCAGCAACCTACTCGAGAAGGTCGGGGATAGCGGTGCCTTCAAAACTCAATGCACCAAACTCGTGGACATAGCCTTCATAATTCGGTGTACCAGGCCTATGGCTGTTGGTCAACATACCCCATGAATAATTGGCAAATTGTAGCTCTGAGGGTAATTACCGTCGAGAGAAGTACACAAATAAGTAGTTGGTGTGTTGCCCCGCATGCGGATGACAAGCTGGAAAATAATTAGGAAAGTGACTTAGTGATTCGTGGACGATTGTTGAAAAAGCTATGGAGGTCGTCGATAAAGCCGTGATGATTGTTGATGAAGCAAACTAATCGGAGTCGATTCTGACTAGTTGTCGACGGTGTAAGGCCCACCCCGACTAATTTTCTAGTCGAGATGAGTAGTCACCGGTGAGCGTCACAGCATAGTCAAAGTAGTCGTCGGTAAGTTGCTCGTCGAAGTACTTGAGATTTTCACTAGAGCGATGGGCACGCCAACCTGAAATAGGCACCCAGCCCCTGAGGACAATGACTGGCGGAGCCGCGGAGGCACGCCGACCTAAAATAGGTGCCCAGCCCCCGAGGATGAGGACTGGCGGAATCACGGAGGCACGCCAACCTGAAATAGGCACCCAACCCCTGAGGATGAGGACTGGTGGAGCCATGGAGGCACATCATTGAAAGCATAATGAAAAACCCCGCGGACTCCTTCCGACGTGCACGCCGCAATAACGGAAAACCCGCAGATTCCGTCGCTAGGGTTACGCCGTCACACCCTTCAAAAGCTAAAGGGGTGTAGATCTATTTTCACTTCCATCCATTACACTCGCGTCACCACCGCCACAGTCCATAGAGCACATCGCCGCCGCGCCCGCAAACCCTAGGCCGCACCGCCGCGATTTCTAATCGGCTCGCGCGCACTTCGCTGCCGCCGCCCGAGCCGCTGCGCCACCGTATCCGCATGAAGACTCTTGCGAATATTAGATCCAAATCGCAAGGCCTAGAAACTGAAGAAATGGCGTGTACACAATCACCATCAAAGTCAAACCCAAGTTTAAATCACAACACACCTTACTCTACAAAGAAAGAAAAGTTCAAAATCTTGTCTAGGTGAATGTGGTCAAAATGCACCGATTTAGTACTCGGCACCACGCATCTCCTGCCACGTCAAGTAGGGATCAAGTAGGCATTGGGTTCAGTAATCGAGTTTGAAACCAAAGCAAGGCATCTTCGAGTCCGAAGCGAAGTTGGCCTCCTAGACGGTACCTCGATGAGAACCAGCACTCGCAAGGGTCGGTCGAACCAAGGGTTCAACCGAACTGCCCTTGTCCCCTCTCATCTCCAGCTTCCACGTGGTGACGGTTTAGGTCGATTAAGGGATATTCCTCGAAGATTCCCTCACAAAACTGCCACTTGGAGCTCCTGACTGAAGGAAATCTCCAACTGCGTTTGAAAGCCATAGTTACGACCCTACCAGCGGGCTGGCCCCATAAGGGGTGGACAACGAAGTCCCTCGAGTCGGTCGAATGACTCAGGAGATGAATCGGAAGAGGGACTAGGCAGTGTGAGATGCTCCAAGATGAGCCAAGCTAGCGTTCCCACGGACAGAAAACTGGATCTTTCTCGAACAAACCTGTTGAAACTCAAAGTGAGTGCGGCATGCGACCATCGAGGAATTTGCCGTTTGAGCTCGAAAAACCCGCCTCCACTGGAGGAAGTGCGGGGCGATTAGAAACAAGATAGAGAGCAAAACTAGATTCAAAATTTTTTTATTTCCCCATCATTTGATTTTTTTCCAACCCACATTTGCATGCTGGAATTTTTCTAACCATTTTTCCCTTTCCATAAAAATTCTGAAAATAATTTTTGAGCTAAATTTCTTTGAAAAATATTTTGAGCATTTATTGAGCAAACTTTGGCAGAGGCACCCAGGCATGATGTCATGTAACCGTTGGGAAGCCACTGGCCAAAGGGGGTAGTTGGTGGGGCCCACCAGGGTTCAGCCGAACCAGGGACAACGGTCCCTAGGTGCCACCAGTGCCAACGGGTACTAGCCATGGGGCCGGGCTTATTATTCGGTACTCGGTGGTTTGCCCCATCTATCTACTTAAAATGGACTAAGGTCGAAAAGCGATGGTGTTCGTGATCAAGTATTTGAAAGTACTAATCTCATACCTCATTGGCTTGGCTATTTTTGAGAAGTCCGGAATGAAACGCCGGTAATAGCCTGCTAGACCAACAAAACTCCTGATTTGATGAACGGAAGTAGGTGGCTTCTAGCCCATCACCTCTTGCACCTTGCTTGGGTCAACTGCTATGCCTTCACTAGATATGGTGTGTCCCAATAATTTCACACTATCCAGCCATAATTTGTACTTGGAGAATTTGGCATAAAGCTGATGATCTCTAAAATGTTGAAGAACAATGTGGAGGTGTTGAGCATGCTCTTCTTCATTCTTGGAATATATAAGGATGTTGTCAATGAAAACCATGACGAACTTGTCAAGCTCGGGCATAAACACCGAATTCATGAGATACATGAAATAGGATGGAGCATTTGTGAGCCCAAAGGACATGACTAAGTACTCATATAGTCCATACCGAGTAGAGAAGGCGGTCTTAGGGATGTCACTCGGCCGGATCTTAATTTGGTGATAGCCAGAGTGGAGATCAATCTTGGAGAAAACTCTAGCTTCGGTGAGTTGATTAAAAAGAAAATCAATGCAGGGCAAGGGATACTTATTCTTGATGGTCATCGCGTTGAGAGGTCGGTAGTTTACGCACATCCTTAGACTATCATCCTTCATCTTCACAAAGAGAGTTGGGAAGCCCCAAGGCAATGTGCTTGGGAGAATGAAACCCTTATCTAATAGCTCTTGAAGCTGGGTTTTCATCTCTGCCAATTCCACAGGCGGCATTCGGTAAGGCCTCTTTGATATCGGTGCCGTGCCTGGTTGCAGACAATGGCAAATTCAATGTCCTATCCAGTGGCATTCCTAGCAAGTCATCCAGAAAAACATCGACATACTTGTATACCACGGGAATATCCTCCAGTCGGACTCTACTACCGGATAAGCGCACGAATTTATGCATTCTCAGGCTAGCAAGTAAAGTGTGGAAGATCCATGGGTAGGTGAATTTATTTGGATGGCCCGTGCTGACCCACATGAGACCTCATGAGAACCCAGTTCTAGAGAGAGCGGGAGTATGTCCACGCCCCGGTTCCATCAGGTACTAGGCTTACTAATTCCCCATACTCTCAGCATGTGTTTAGTACATTCAAAAACTCCACCAAGACTCCCACACGTATTGACCTTAGCTGCCCGTCTTGATCTCAAAGCTCGCATTCCCCGTGTCCACCTCAGGGCCTTTCAACACCTGAGAGGCTAAGGGAGCAGAGTACTCACGAAGAGTCTTCTGGGCCATTGCATTTGATGTAGATGGCTCAGTCGAAATTCGAACACATTTCTTGAGTTGAGATACATGAAAGATGTCATGGATAGTGGAGAGTCTGGGTGGAAGTTTTAGCCGATAGGCAATAGGTCCACAAATTTCTGTGATTTTATATGCCCCAATATATCGAGGAGCTAAATCACATCTCTATCAAACCTACCCTACATGATCAAATCATTATGGCACAGCTAGAGGATGAAGAGGTAAACTCATTAAGCAAAAGCTTTCTCAAAGGGACGAAGGATGCCGTATCGTAGAAGCTGACTTATGAAGCCAACGCGCGCAAAGATGCTGAGCGCTGCTTAGAGGCTGCAATACGTAGTCTTCAGCATGACCAACTAGTAATTTTAGGGTTGGAGGTGGAGCTAGAGGATCTTCGTAAGGTGGCCGGCTATGTGATGGACATGGTCCAACTAGAGACCGACCTGGCCATGCCAATGCCATTGCTCGATCACCTCAAGGTTGCACCTAGTCGACTAAAGGAGCTGTTGAAGGACACCACGGTAGAGTGCGTCAAGAACGTCTTGGCAATGTTGGCGACACATTTCACCCCAGATCCCCTTGGAGGGTGCTGGGACAGGAGTCACGGCCGGCTTCAATGCGGATGCGCTTCCAGAACTGGCCGACCAATATCATGATGTAGCGGAGAACATTGTCAATGACTTGGACCTATAAAATGAAACTCTGTGGTGTATTAAACTACGCGTGCGATGACTGGGTGAGGACCGGGCGTGTCTGGTCACCTCATCGGCGGGGATTGACCAGTGGCGCTTGGCCAACAGCGCGGTGCGATGTGGCGCCAGGCGATGCGCTGTGCACGATCAACCTGGATCGGGTCTAGGTTGTCGGGTTAAAACACCGACATCTGGCACACCAGGTAGGGGTGATCGTCGAGATCATCGGGCGAGCTTGAAGAACCTCATCTTCAAAATCAATTTCCTCAATGAGAAGCAAGTCACTGAGTTCCAATTCAAAGCAAAGTCGAGAAGCTTGGGAAAATAATTGGATCACGGGCGATTCCATCCACAGAAAGCCGCAAGTCCCTATCCTAGTTGAATCTGACAAGGCAACGCCAAGGATCGCATCGATCAAGATTATAGCTCACGCGGCAACACCTACAATTGGCAAGCCGACGCGCCAGCGACAACCTTGACTACTATCGGCCAGATGTACTCCGGAAGCCTTTCCCACACCTCGGGAATCAACTTAGAGGCTGCTTGCTTAAAACTCAAAATCCTTCCACAAAGGGTGTTGGTTTTTGTGATAGCCCTAGTCATTAAGAGACTAAATCAAAGAATCATCAAAGTGATTAAGGAATAAATCAAAGCTAGCTCCAAGTGACTAAGTGTAAACACCTTTGTAATGATGCACTTGGGAAAGCAAGTAAAAACTATCAGTGAAATAGAAAGGAGAGTAATAGTACTTTATTTTGATAGCTTCCATTTAACATACATGTTCTAGATTTGCAACTTGTGTTAGTAGAATCCATGGTCTTCATGATGTTTTAAATCTAAATGCTTATTGTTGTCTTAATATTGTTAATTGTGTAATAAAAAGTGAAAAATTGATAAAATATTGAAACCACTTTTAGTAGCCTTTGTTTTCCACACAGAATCTAGGAAAAATGATGTTGATGCTTTTATGGTTGATTTACAAGCCTTTTTGGATTTAATGTGCTTAATGGTATTTTATCTTGTTTATTTTATATCTCCACATTAAAAATTGCTTTTGATGTGAATCCAATTTTCATGATTTTGTATTGTTGTCTTCTGTTAGTACAATTTATTTCATAATTGTTTCTCAACAAATGATTTTTGTCTTGCAATTTCGTGCTTGCTTGGCTTATCGTGCAAATTAGTTTATCTCATTGTTATTGTATGATTTGGTATTGTTTGCAGCTAGATTGTTCTGTTAAAAATCCATTTCTTACTGTTTCTCTTATTTTTCATGCATTTCATGAGCATTCGCACTCATAGCATCATCTCTAATGCATGCACATATTTCATTCTTTTAGAAAGTGATTTGCCAGAGAACGTGACCCTTGAGCCGAGGCCAACGTAGAGCTCTAGTTGAGCCCAAAGAGAACCAAGGCAAGTCGCTAAGCATATTTATCTCCTACTTTTGAAATGAAATTGTTACTATGTATCGCTATGCATGTGGGTCATCTTATTGCGTTATCAGAACCCATGTTTTTGTTATTATGGACTCCCTAGCTTTGTTGTCATATACCTTGTCGCTCGAGTAGTATGCTTATAATAACTTGATCTTGCAAATTACTTAGCCATGCTTAGTCATAGAACAATCATGTGGTAAGGGAAATGGTCATAGGTTAATCAATACCGTCTCTAATGAAGTTCTTTAATGTTGTTGAACAAATGAACATGATGGGTAAATTTGGATATGAGAATTGAGTAGTAGGAATTGCAACCACTAAAGTTCACAAGTTAACACATAGGGCACGATACATATTAAGCGTCATACATCGCGATACAAGACTACTAAAGGCTAACGGTGCAACTTCTCATTCACTCCTAACCAAAAGTGCTCATAAAAAGACCCCTAACCACTTTAGGACAACCCCCACATGCGACAAGATAAGTTAAGAGCATCTTAAATAAACAAGTAAGTGGATACAAAACAATGGGGACGTGATTAAGTTCGGAACATAATTTGTATTCATTATTTTTTCACAAAACTTCATTAAGAGGGTTGAAACACTCAGGTAATAGGTAGGGTTCATTGAATGTAGAAAACTAAGGGACCTGGTTGTAAACCTTGAAAAGTTCTAAGGGTTGTGCTGTAAAAAGAGAAAATTCAAGTTTGAATAAACTACATTGAAATGGCTAAAACTTTGGAAATCTGTAGAAAAGCATAGGAAAATGATAAAAATACGAAATAAATTTTGGTAGCTTCCAACTGCTCATACCTAACTAGTAAAAATACTTGTTCTTGTGAAATAGGTGTTTTCCATTGCTTAACAAAATGCATGTTGTTTAATCTCCTTATTGTGGAATAAATAGATCCCATGCCTATAAAATCTTGATAAAATCACAGTAGTCTCTAATAGTGTTGGAAACCTTTCTGTAAAATTTGTGGAACTAAACTGATGATAGAACTCTAGTTAAAAATCCTTCTTCATAATCTGCAATATAACCATATTTGATTGTTAGTAAATTTGGTGGTTATCAAATCCCTCTCAAATTTTTACAGTAGACATCTGGTGTAGGGGGAAAGCTCTTGTAAAAATTTCATGTTCATATCTTAACAGATGCTTCCTAAAACATTTATTCATGTTGAAAGCTAGACTAATTATTAATAATGATTACTATTAGGACTTGTAGGCTCACAAGTGATTATTTATGTTTTCCATCAGTACCATGATCATCTCTAAAAGGTTGATAAATAGTACCAACACACCACAACCTGTTGTCTTTTGAATAATAAGCTTCTAAGAATTTTTTATATGTACACAATCACCATCAAAGTAAAATCCATATTTTCTTTCCAACCAACCTTGTTTTGTCAAGAAAATAAATGTTTATAAACTTGTCTAGGTGAATGTGGTCGAAAATACACCCTATGCTTTTGCAATGATTAATGAAATGAAACCTACATCATGAAAGGTTATAAATGAAATCTTATGCATATGCATCTCATGTAGAAGCTAACCTCGCTGATGGAACGTACGAGCTCGGCCCGGAATGTGAAGGACACCCTCCTGCTGAGCTGAACATGATCAAGGCAAACCAAGGCCCGAACCAAAGTTCGGAAGAGCCCAAGGCTGATTTAGGGCAAGAAGGCAAGCCCTGGAGCATAATCCTAGTTTCCAAATTATGCAATACTTATGTTACTTATGTTTGTGCATTAAGTTCATAGGAGTATTGAAACCTTAGTTGCATGCTCCCTAGTACCCATGTTTGAATACTAGAATGATAAGTCATTTAGTTACTATGCTAAATAGGGTCACGATAAAAGTCGAGTGATTTCCTATCACTCGTGAACTATAGGAGTTGTCTGTTTACTTAAGGGTGGGGCTTGGTACTATGTTCCTAAAATTGTTGATGCCCAATCTGTATAGAGGAAAATTTGCTAAGGTTGAAACGTGTCGGCGTTCATGGTCAAGTGTTTGAACGTACTAAACACATGCTGAGAGTATGGGGGATCAGTAAGCCTAGTACCTGATTGAACCGGTGTGGACCTATCCCCCGCTCTCTTTGGAACCGAGTTTTCTTGGTGCACCACGTGGGTACAAGTGCAGCCACGGTACGGCGTCGTTCTAGGATTGGTGGGGCCTTGTATCCAAGGGAAGTGGGATCTGGACAAGCGCCGCGAATTGATGGGAACCGTTGATATATGTGAACCCGTCGTGGTACGCATATGTCGTGTGTTTAGGTGCACCTTGCAAGGTTAAGAAATTCGATTCGAATCGTCTTCTTCTCACAGTTTGGGACTACTTGATCATGTGCTGCATTGAGTAAGAAGATGAACAAGGATGATGATTAATATTTATACTTGATTAATTTGCTTGTTCTACCATGCTTGCTTAGAATATGTGCTTACCTAGAATGGTTATTCAACTAGAACTTGATGCTAAAACTTGAAAGTAAGAATTCACTTTAGAAGCTTTTGGCAAAACAAACCCCTCAGCCAAAAAGCCTTGCATGTCTAGGAGTCAGTGGATTACATACCACCCGATGGGTAAGTCTTGCGGAGTATTAGTATACTCAGCCTTGCTTGTGGCTATATTTTTAGGTAATGTTGATGTTGATGACATGATTGCTAGTGTGACTTAGCTGTGCTAGCTCCCTCCAGGATGGACGGTTGGCGAGGACTGTGGTGAGTGATATCATGGATGGCTTCACCATGGTATCGTGTATTGACGTTAGACTTATCATTATTTTCCACTACTTTGAACTCTGAGCGACTTTTCTCGGTTTGTTATAATTAATTTGGGACCTCTGTAATATTTTATTTGAATTGTTGTACTCTCTGGGCTCGTCTTCGTGCGAGTTTTGTATGCTTGTTTCGATCGGAAATACGTGGTTGTATCAGGTGAAACCCGACAGACTACCATTTTGATTCGATCAATGTGTCTACTCGCATGTGAGGCGATATTTAGCACACTTTAGCCGAGTTAATTTGGGTGGTTCTACCATAGTTTTTCCCAGTGGAAAGAACTTCGCGGTGAACATCGCAGAGCATTTCTCCCATGTATTTACCTCTGTACGGCTCGCATAGAACCCTTTCTTCGCCTTCCGAAGGAGAGAGAACGGGAATAGTCAGAGACGAATAGCATCTTCACTCACCCCTCTAATGGTGAAGGTGCTGCAGAGCTCAAGGAACTGTTGCAGATGGGCACTTGCGTCCTTGTTGGCTTTCCCATAGAATCGGCTAGCCTGCACCAAGGTAATGAGACCCGTCTCCATCTCGAAGCTTGTGTTCCCTGTGTCCACCTCTGGGTCTTTCAACACCTGAGAGGCTAAGGGAGCGGAGTACTCATGAAGAGTCTTCTGGGCCATCGCGTTTGACGTAGATGGTGCAAACTAAGCTGGATCGACTACCGAGAGAGTAATCTGAGGAGGAACGACATGACATTATACCCTTCTCACAAGTGACTCCGGATTCTCGCTGAGGTTTGACGGCAAGTCAAAACCAGTCATACACTACCTGTCTTCACATCAAAGATAGAGAAGACAATCAAGGCTAGCCTGTTTGAGTTATGATCTATCAACTATAAATATAAACATATACAAAGTAAAAACTTTTAACCAGTGCCTTCCTCAGCAATAACGCCAGAAATGCTTGTTGGTATATTTAACGATCACGAATAAATTCATAAGTGTACGGATGTACCGTTGTAGCATTTCACCCAAGAATATTCCCGAGGGTATCGTATTTCCCAAAGGAAGGCGGGTAGGTCAAAAGAGTTTACGATGCATATGAATATATCATAATATGGATAGAAACACTACTCAAGGCAAGGGTAAGGTAATGACAGATAGGGTAGTATGACACACACAAGAATCATCTCAAGATAACTAAGCTAGGGAGAAGGAGCAAGAGTTAGCCCTATGCTCATATGTACTTCCTATATACTGCACAGATCATACAAGCATAATATACATACACATTGTATAGGGACCAGGCCTATGCACCTAGGCACACACGGGGAGATAGTACCCTACCGGTCTGCCGGCGTAGTTACTGCTAATTTACGAACTCCTACAGCGTACCCGAATGTGGGGGATTACAAAGGATGGACAGGGCTGTCACCACCTGCCACCTACCCCTACCAATCTGTGGGGCAAACTCATATCCAATGAAGATAAGCAATCCAAGCACCATGCTTGCATTGTTAACAACACTCCAGCCATCCCAAGCTATTGTGACAAAGGCTGAAGCCATCATAGACAATGCCATTGAACTGATACCGTGACATAGATCGACTAGCCTATATATGATATATACGCACACAATGTATGTACTATAGCATGGTCTAAAGGTACACATGAGACCATATAATCATATACTACGATAGCAAGGGTATACTACTAGCATACGAGCGTATAAGCCTATCATATCAACATAGCAAGGGTATAAGACTAACTCATGCATAGAAGAACCAAATATAACACTATATGAAGAAGATAAATACTTTGAATAACATAAAGTTAACCTAGGAATGTAAGATACAAGAGCCATACTCTGAACTCCAAGAAGACATGAAACCCTGAAGTAGAGCTACTCCAGCCTAACTACACTAACTTGGAAACTACGAGGGAGAGAGTTTTTCAACTTGTGGTGTGTATGAGAGAGAGGGGAGAGCTACTCTATTTATAGGAGCTTGGAGGCGGTTCTGCTATGGAATATCCGGGGAATCTTCCATAACCGACATAGGGGCCCCATAAACCGTCGCCACGCATCGCCTGGAGATGACGGGAGTCAAGGGTGGTTCAGCTAGCCCCCTATGCCCCTCCCTCCCTCCCCCCCCCCCCCCCCCCCCCGCAACCGCCTTCGCCTGGGTGACTGCCTGATGGGTCCCAACGACAGTTGTGTGCGTTATGTGGTGGATTGAGGTGGTTGTAGTAGTTTGTGGGCCCTTCAATCCATGGGATGCAGACATGGCAGCTTCCTATTGGTTGGAGTTGTGTTTCTTACTCCTTAGAGTGTGCTTTCTCCTTCCTTTTGTGTTTATTCACCTGCACTCAAATAATCTTCAAGGACATGTGGAACTACATTATTCTTAACTAAATATCACTGGTAGAGAATTGGCCTTTAGTCCCGGTTGGTAGGGTGCATATCTCTCGAAAATCCATCCGGGATAAACCAACCGGGACAAAAGGGGGGGGGTCTTTAGTCCCGGGTCTTTTAACCGGGAGTAAAGGTCCCCCTTTAGTCCCGGCTGGATTCCAACCGGGACTAAATGGCGCTTGCATGGCACTACCGTGACGCCTGAATTTTTCATGCATGCATCACGTATACGTAGTACCGCGGCCCTTTTAATTTGTTAACCTTTAGTAGTTGAGATTTTTTAAAAACGAAATCAACTAGTATTTAAACGAATGGGATTTGTAATTATACAATTACTATATATATACACAATCCTTATACACAATTCATATACACAATTCAACTAGCTTAGTACAAATCGATCATAATTAGCGCGTATTATATATACAAATAAATCAAAGTATCTTCCTACAATCTTCCCGTCGTGGTGTTGCTGATCGGAGTGTCTAATTGTCTTCCATCGTAATAAAATTCTCCTTTTGGATTTACCACCTCGTCCATTATGAATCCAATGAGACCTTCACATATTGCCGCTACTCTTTCTTCCTTCAAGAGTCCTTGTTGAATATTTAACATCTATAATTTGGAAATTTGTGAATGTTACATGAACAAATACATATAAGGAGCTAGAAAATAATTAACTAGTAATAGTTTTATTTTACGTACTTTAAAGTTGTGCGGCGTCATCTTCGGTCCCTTGGGTCCCATAAAACTGTGCATGTGCTCACAGATGTAGTAGCCACATAGATTATTCCCGGGTTCCTGTCTTAAGCACTTCAGTGCGGAAAAAAATAAGTTATGAAATATTCGTGTTATACAATGTAATAAATGTGCAGACTGCATACGTACCGGGAAGTCTGTGTTCCATGTAAGTTTTTCTTTGAATGGACCTTTGTGTGTCCTTATGAATTGTTTCCATGCGCTGCGGATTAGAATAATGAATGATATAGTGTAACAGGGATAAAATTTAGGAAATAAATTTTTGCATAGAGATAAAGGTCCAGAATTATTACAAGCCTAGCGTGTCTTGCAATTCTTGGTAGTCCACCGGATCTTTCCTTAACGAATCAAAGACAGTGACGTGGCTTCTTTCAGGCTCAATTATAATAAGGATCCAGTGGAAGCTGCGTGCGTAAAATGTTCATGCATATTAGAGCTAACTAACATGTAGAGATAAGGAAAAAGACATCGAAAGTAGACGGTATACACACACTTACTTGAAGTTGTATGGAAGTAGTATGAAATCCTTGAATGTTTGTTTGTGTAGGAAATTGTATATTTCCGCAAAGGTTTTTTCCGGCGCTAATTGTATCTGTTGTTGGTTAACTACAGATGGATCCATGAAGCCTATATGTAGGTACGCATCTCGGCGGCATGTCTGAATTAGCATCCTACATGAAATGGAAGATGAAGTTAGTACGGTGACGCACGCCAAAATTTACATGTAGAGATAAACGGACACTTACAGAATCCAAGCGCTGATCAGAGAGACGTCCAGGGCATCATGATGGTACACTTCGTATATATCCTTGAAGTCTAGCCACAGCACTTTCTCCCCTTCACCGTGAAAATCTATCGGTTTTACCTTCATGCCGATCATTTCCCTCGAGTCGGCGGATGCCATCATGTACCATTGATGGAATTCGTACATCTTTGTTGATAGCTTCCGTACCAATGAAGGCTTTACTAGAGGTTTGCCTAGCTCATAAGGCCACTTCGGCTCAGGGGGCGGTGCAGTTGGCGTCTCAACTTGCCCTATGCATTCATCAAGTCCCAGACCTATTTCTTCCATGAACTTCAATACATTTGCTTGTTGATCCAAGGGCATTGCTTTTACCCGTTGAGCATCTTTTTTTGATAAATGGCTGAGGTCGGGGACTGGACCGCTGGAAGATGACTTTCCTTTCCTTTTATCCTTTTCATCAGCCTTTACTAGAGCCCGTTCATAGTTTGACAAGAGTGGTATCCTTTTCTTGGCTCCTTCTTCCATCCTGATAAAAAAGTTTAAATCTCGCCGACTTACTGGTGGTGGCTCCATCTCCCTTGCCTTTTTTTTCTTCGGCTTGTTTCTTGAACCACTCACTGGCCTCTCGTTGGATTTCTGCCCACTGTTCTGCATGAGACATTGCCTCAAAGCGTTCCTTACGAGTCACTTCAGGCTCCTTTGTTTTCTTCTTTCTCTGTCTTTGCTTGGGAGGCGGTGCTCGTGACTTCTTTAGTGGTGGTGCAGGTTCCTTCAAGGGGGCCGCTCTTGGTGCCGGCGACGGTGATCGGGGAGGGGTGTTGTTATTGTCGTCGTCGCTCCCAGCACCAGGATGTGGTGGAGATGGAGACCTTGATATAGATGGAAGGGACGGTCCTGGAGCAGCAGATGCCGGTCTCGAGGTATGAGGAGAAGGTCGCTGCTGGGGATCTACGGGGAGCGGTCTTGAGGTCTGAGGAGATGGCTCCGTGCCGGGAATAATGATGTAGCGTTTCTTCCATAGAATGATCCCATGAAGCGCATCTGCCAATGTCTTTTCCCCGTCGCCTCCCGGGAAGTCGAGCTCTAGACCTTCATACTGGGGATCAACTATTTGCTCTACGCAGACGCTGGCGTAGCCTGTTGGAATTTCCATGCCATGACTGCTCTGCCCTGCCAGGGTTGCTAACGCACTCCCGTACGCTACCTGTACATATAGCAGAAGTAAACAAGTTGAACTCCGATCTTGAGGCCTGGATCAATTGACAAGATTGCATAAATATTATGTATAAGTATACCTTAATAGTGAGGTTGGAGACCGGTGCATGCAGCTCACATGAGGTCCGTTGCGTGATGGCATCCACGGGGAACCATTGCTCCTCCACGGGTAACCTGGGCGTCTGCGCATCGGGGACCCCTGTAGAAGCACAACTGCTCAAGAGGCGTTGAGAAGGGCTGGCGGTGTTAGGATTCGGCATTGCTCCAGATTGGGCCAACTTCGCAACTGCGTGGGCCACCCGCCGATTGATTTCATCCATCATTCTTTGTTCTAGCATCTGCCACCAGCTCTCCTCGATCTGTTCCTTTCTTCGCTTCCGGCTTCTGTACGAGGCGTTGTCGCCTCGGAAAGCGAACTTCCACGGAACCACCCCGAACCCTCGGCAACGTCCTGGGTGCTCTGGATTACCGAGGGCCAATGTGAGCTCATCATTTTCTCGGTCCACCTGCAACCTCCCAGCCTTAGAATCTTCAATGTTCTTCATGAGATGTTCGGCCTTCTCACGTATTGTGTCATTAAAAATCAACGTCCCATCCTCTTGGCTTAGGGAGCCTCCATGAGCGTAGTACCAATTTTTTGATCGTTCGGGCCATTCAATAGTTGCAGGTACGATTCCCCGTTCGATCAAATCTTGTTCCATCTTCCTCCACATGGGAATTGCTGAGCCATACCCACCTCGCCCCAAATGATGATGGTAGCCCTTCTGACTAGCATTTGCTGTGTTGGTCGTGATCTTTTTCACACCTTCTTCACTCCTCTTATATTCAACAAATGCATCCCAGTGGTCCCTCAACTTTGGCCACGCGTTGAAGTCTGGAGTTTTGCCCTTCTTGATGTAGTGGGTATCCAGCATCTTCTTGAATGTCTGGAATTGAGTAGCCATCTTCTTAAGCGTCCACGCTTTGACATCCTTCTCACTATATCCTTCAGGTAATGTGAAATGTCTCTTCACGTCTTCCCACAGCATATTCTTTTCTGTCTCTGGAAGGGCGTACGGATTAGTGCTTCTGCCCTTCCATTCTCTGATGCTGATAGGCACGTTGTCCCGGACGATTGCCCCGATTTGACTCACGTACTTCTTTGCTACTTTCTCGGGAGCAACCGGCCTGCCCTCTTCTGTAACTTCCGTGATGACAAGCCTCCCTTCCATCACCTTTGTACGACCTCGGGTCTTCTGCCCTTGTGTCGATCCGGAGGGCTAACAGTTCAAGATTCGTTAATTAGTACGTAGTAGTAACGGTGGCGTGAAACAATACAAGAATGGTTGTATATACCTCGACGGAACCTTCCGCCACGGCAAGTTGTTGCTGCGGCTGTTGCTCTTCATTCCCATCGGCGGACATGTTGAGGAACATGTCCGCCTGGGTGCCCTCTTCATCCGTGTATGATAGTGGAACGTTGTCGCCACTACCATCACCAGCGATTATCTGCTCCATGATATACCTTGCGGTCTCATCGTCTGCCATTTCAACTATTGATGGAAACATACATGGAATCATACATGACAGTCATAGAAATTGTCTTACTAGAAATTTCTACAAAGTCCTACAAAGTCTGGAATCATACATGTATATAATGAAATCATAAAATAACATGAATCATACAAAGTCCGGAATATTTATACAAATTTCTACGAATTTCTACGAATTTTAACGAATTTCTACGAATTTCTATGAATTTCTATGAATTTTGACGAATTTCTACAAATTTCTACGAATTTTGACGAATTTCTACGAATTTCTATGAATTTCTACAAATTTCTACGAATTTCTACGAATTTTGACGAATTTCTACGAATTTCTACGAATTTCTAACAATATCCACGTGTGGTGCCTAGGTTGTGACGGCGGCGATCAGGGCGGCGGAGGCGGGACGGCGGCGGTCAGGGCGGCGGTACGGCGGAGGCGGGGACGGTTCACCGGAACCATGGGCGGTGCCTACTAGGTTGTGACGGCGGCGGTCAGGGCGGCGGTACGGCGGAGGCGGGGACGGTTCACCGGAACCACGGGCGGTGCCTACTAGGTTGTGACGGGCGGCGGGACGGCGGCGATCACGGCGGCGGGACGGCGGAGGGGACGGCGGTGCATCCTAGCTATGAATTTCTAACTTCATTTTCTAACTTAAAAATCTAACTTAACAAACTAACTAAAAAATCTACGGTACAAATATAACTTAATTTTCTAGCTTAACACTCAAAATTAAAAATCTATCGTAAAAATATAACTTAATTTTCTAACTTAAAAAAAAAACCCTCCCGGCGCTGCCGCCGGCACGGCAGCGGACCTCTCGCGCGCGGGGCGGCGGCCGGGGCGGCGGGACGGCGGCGGCCGGGGCGGCGGGACGGCGGCGGCCGGGCGGCGGGACGGTGGCGGCCGGTGCGGCGAGGACGGCAGCTGCCGAGGCGACGAGGACGACGGTGGCCGAGGTGACGACGATGACGGCGGCGTAGGCGGGACGGCGACGAGACGACGACGAGGGGCGACGAGGGGCGACGAGGATGGAGCCGGCGACGAGGATGGAGCCGGTGGCCGGAGGCGACGAGGTGGCCGGGGGCCGGGCGCGTCGACGGACGAGGAGGGGATCGAGGCGGGCCGGCTGGGGGACGACGACAGCGCAATGGGGGACGTCGACGGCGCAATGGGGGACGACGACGGCGGCGGCCGGCGAGGGAGGCGGACGGGCGGCAACGGCGGAGAACGCGCGGGACTTGGCGAAAATTTGGCTAAGTGTGTAACTGGCGGGGGTAGAAGGGAGTACAGTGCCTTTTAACCCCCCCCCTTTTATCCCGGTTCGTAATGGCACCCGGGACAAAAGGGCCTTTTGTCCCGGGTCCCGTCACCAACCGGGATAAAAGGCCCCCCCCCCTTTTATCCCGGTTGGTGACGGGACCCGGGACAAAAGGGTGCCCCCGCCAGGTGGGGCTGGGAGCGTACCCTTTTATCCCGGGTCCCGTCACCAACCGGGATAAAAGGCCCCCCCCCCTTTTATCCCGGTTGGTGACGGGACCCGGGACAAAAGGGTGCCCCCGCCAGGTGGGGCTGGGAGCGTACCCTTTTATCCCGGGTCCCGTCACCAACCAGGATAAAAGCCCCCCCCCCCCTTTTATCCCAGTTGGTGACGGGACCCGGGACAAAAGGGTGCCCCCGCCAGGTGGGGCTGGGAGCGTACCCTTTTATCCCGGGTGCCACCACCAACCGGGACAAAAGGGGGGGCCTTTTATCCCGGTTGCAGTTGGCAACCGGGATAAAAGGGTACGTTCGGACGGGAGACGAAACGTACCCTTTTATCCCGGTTGTCGTTTGCAACCGGGATAAAAGGGGGGCCTTTTGTCGCGGTTGCTGTTAACACCCGAGACAAAAGGTCTTTTTTCCTATTTTTCTTCTCCCGCCTGTTTTTTGGAAATGGATTTTATTTTATCTTTTCGCTGCATTTTAGGATGAAAAACAAAACCTTCACAGATTTTGTACATGCAAAAATATATTTAATTAACGAGTAAATTGACAATAAGTATGAATTAATCATTAATTCTATACTAGTTCATTTAGCCTGTAAAATATTTATTTTACTGCATTGCTGTGATCAAGAAATTATTCAATTAAATTATTTCAATGCGCAGAAAAATCCATGTTAGTATGTGGTTAACAATGTTCATGTTTATCTAAAAAATCTTCACCTAACAAATTTAATAACACATGAAATCATACATAGGGTAAATTACAAATTGTATCAATTAATACACAAAGGTCATGTACATTTAACGCATTACAATACAACGTTGTAAAATTTCTTCTTCACGAAATTTCCATGATCATGATCGCGGCGTAAGTACGGAGCCTCTTCTTTGGATAGCAGGATGCTTGGATCAACTTCAACGGCGAATGGAGGCATGCCATCAAACTGATCATAATCATCTGATTGGTCTGTTTTATCCTCGACTCCCACGATTTTTCTTTTACCTGGAAGAACTATGTGGCACTTTGGCTCCCATGTCTCTTCTGGATTCCTCTTGGGTTTGCTGCACATGTCCTTCACATAGAACACCTGATGCACATCATTGGCAAGTACGAATGGGTCATCACTGTATCCAGTCTTGCTCAGATCTACTATTGTCATTCCGTACTGATCTTTGGTGACGGCAGTTAGCTTCACCCAATTGCAAAGAAATAGAGGGATGTACAGCGGTCCGTATTCGAGTTCCCATATCTCCTGTATGAAACCATAATACGACTCCTTGCTATTATTTCTGTCCATGGCATCTATGCGGACACCACTATTCTGGTTCGTGCTTTTCTGGTCCTGGGCTCTCGTGTAAAATGTGTAACCATTTATCTCATAGCCTTGGAATTTGACGATTGTGGTAGCAGGTCCCCTGGCTAACCAGGCAAGCTGTGGGTGAATCTCAGAGTTACCCATAAGTTGTTGGCGCAACCAGGAGGGAAAAGTTTCCATGTGATGACGGGTAAGCCAAGCATCGGATTTGGTCGGGTTTTTGGAAGCTACCATCTGCCTGTGCTGCTCGATATACGGAGACACAAAGGATGACTGTTGTAGAACAGTGTAGTGTGCCTTGTCGAACAAATCAGTATCATTGCTCAAACTTGATTTCCTTCCAAGGGTGCCCATTCCTCGGAGCCTCCCCTCGTGGCGTGAATTTGGAACCCCAATCGAGTCAATTGAATCAATAAAATCAACATAAAACTCGATCACCTCCTCTGTTCCATATCCCTTGGCGATGCTTCCTTCTGGACGGGCACGATTAAGAACATAGTTTTTTAGGACTGCCATGAACCTCTCGAAAGGCCACATATTGTGCAGGTATACAGGTCCGAGAATACCAATCTCTTTTACTAGGTGAACCAGTAAGTGCGTCATAATATTGAAGAAGGATGGTGGAAATAACAACTCAAAACTGACAAGACATTGCACCACATCGTTCTGTAGCTTTGATAGCTTGGATGGATCGATTGACTTCTGCAAAATCGCATTGAGAAACGCGCATAGCTTTACGAGCGGCAACCGGACATTTTCTGGTAGAACACCCCTCAGTGCAACCGGAAGCAACTGGGTCATCAACATGTGGCAGTCATGAGCCTTGAGATTTGTAAACTTCTTTTGTTTCATATTTATTATTCCCTTTATATTCGAGGAGTACCCAGACGGGACCTTCATACTATTCAAGCATTCAAACATGTTATCCTTCTCTTCCTTGCTGAGAGTGTAACTGGCAGGATGTAAGTAGTGCTGTCCATTATCTCTCTTTTCCGGATGTAGGTCATCTCGTTGCCCCATGGCTTTCAGGTCCTGTCGTGCTTCCAATGTATCTTTTGAGGTTCCATAAACACCCATGAAGCCTAGCACGTTCACGCAAAGATTCTTCGTCAGGTGCATCACGTCTATTGCATTGCGAACCTCTAGGATTTTTCAATAAGGTAGCTCCCAAAATATTGACTTTTTCTTCCACATGGGTGCATGTCCGTTATCGTCGTTCGGAATAGGTTGGCTACCAAGTCCCTTTCCGAATACTACATTTACATCCTTCATCATCTCGAACACACGCTTTCCATTACGGTGTGCAGGTTTTCTACGATGGTCTGGCGCCCCTTTGAAATGCATCCCGCTCTTTCTCAGCTGGTGGTGAGCAGGGAGAAATCGACGATGACCCATATAGACGACATTCTTACAGTGCTTCAAGTACATGCTGTCTGTGTCGTCTAAACAGTGGGTGCATGCCCGATATCCCTTATTTGTCTGTCCTGAAAGGTTACTCAATGCAGGCCAATCGTTGATGGTTACGAACAACAGTGCTCGTAGATTAAAGATCTCTTGTCTATCCTCATCCCACACACGTACACCTTCTTCCTTCCAGAGCTGTAAAAGGTCATCAACCAACGGCCTTAGGTACACGTCAATGTCGTTGCCGGGTTGTTTTGGGCCTTGGATAAGCGCCGGCATCAGAATGAACTTCCGCTTCATGCACAGCCAAGGAGGAAGGTTGAACATACAAAGGGTCACAGGCCAAGTACTATGGCCACTACTCAACTCACCGAATGGATTGAATCCATCAGTGCTTAAACCAAACCTTATGTTCCTTGCTTCACTTTCAAAGTCTGGGAATGTTCTATCAATTGATCTCCACTGTGCCCCATCTGAGGGGTGTCTCAGCATCTCATCTTCCTTACGGTCTTCTTTGTGCCATCGCATCAACTTAGCATTCGCTTTGTTCCTGAACAAGCGCTTCAAGCGTGGTATTATAGGGAAATACCACATCACCTTCGCGGGAACTCTCTTCTTGGGAGACTGCCCCTCGACATCACCAGGATCATCTCGCCTGATCTTATACCGTAGGGCTTCGCAGACGGGACAAGCATCCAATTTCTCGTATTCATCACCACGATAGAGGATACAGTCATTAGGGCATGCGTGTATCTTCTGAACATCCAATCCGAGAGGGCAAATAATCTGTTTAGCTTCATATGTTGTGGACGATAATTCATTATTCTCGGGGAGAATCTTCTTGACAATGTTCAACATCCCCTGAAATGCCTTATCGGACACACCATTTTTTGCCTTCCATTGCACAAATTCTAGTGTCGTACCTGGCCCTGCTGGCAACCTGGGTACAACAATTTTTGGTGATCATCTATCATGCGCTGCAACTTTGCTGCTTCCTTCTCAGTTTCGCAATCTCTGTATGCATCTCGTATCACCTGACCAAGGTCATCAGTAGGGCCATTTTCTGCAAACTCATCTTCATCAGCCTCGCCCATTGTAGTACCTGCAAAAGCTTGGCCTGCAACCCAGTCCGGAATGGTGTCATCTTCCTCCTCCTCCTCGCCATCTTCCATTACAACCCCTAGTTCACCGTGCTTGGTCCAAACCAAATAGTTAGGCATGAAACCGTATTTAAACAAGTGGCTGTGAATAGTCCCCCAGGAATCCTTTGAATACTCCTTCCTGTTATTGCATTGGAAGCATGGACAACATACGAACCCATTCTCTGACTTGTTCGCTTTTGCCACTTCGAGAAAATAATGCAAGCCATCAATAAACGCCTTGCTCCGCCTGTCTGCATTATACATCCATTGCCGGTCCATCTGCATCGTATTACGCATGAAAATGGATTACACTTGACAATGGATTACACGTGAAAATCGATTAAAGATCCAAACAACATGGTACAATACAACAACATGAAGATCCAAATACACATATTTAAATTAAAGTCCCAAACAACATGATACAATACAACAAGCCATCCACTGGTTATTATCAAGGAGGACTTTAAGCATCCTTGGACGGTGAAGACGAAGGTTCCGCTGACCCAACCTCATCCTTAGGTTTATTTGTGCCGCCTGAAACGGTAGTATTAAGTGGACGTGAAACACCCGGGACTGAGGGTGGAGCATAACGACCACCAAAAGGAGGTTCCTAACCCGCGGCAACAGCTTCTTCATGACGTTGCTGCAAATAACGAAGCATTGCTTTTTCCAGCGAGCTCTTTTTCTTCGGCTTATGCTGAGGGCCAACTATGATTGGAACCTTGCCATAATAGGAACCACGATCGCCCCCACCATCACCACTTCCTCCAGTAGCAGAAGCCATCTATGTATAAAAATTATTATCTTAACACTGCATAAGTTGTTCAACTTGAAGACCGTGATCATCTCGCGAGGATGTCCTCAGCTGGGCGGCACCGCACTTCGTCATGAAAGAGGTTAGATGCTACGGAAAAGGGGACACGGTCACCATGTCCGTATCCACTCTTTCTCGTAGAATCGAACCTCCTTCTTGACATACGTTGCTGCTCGGCGGAGAACATCCTCGCCGAAATGAACACGGTATGCAAGTTCAACAAGTATGGATTTAAAAAACCATATTGAATTTGATAAGATAAACCGTCTAGACAAGGTAGCATCATTTTTAAACCACTGCAATAATGCATACTATATATGACACATCAATCTCCCTCACATTCTAGCTCAAAATACCTCTCCATTTTTCTACTTCATCATCACATTGTAGCAAATAATATTTCCATCTCCAAAGCATAAATCAAAGCATAACACGAGGATGAAGTAGCAAACCTTCGCAACACTTGTGTTGGCCGAGTGAAATTCCCACGAAAATGAGGGAAAAAACTTCGGGCAGCACCTTCCTTGCTTGCTTCGGCACCACTGGAGAGTAGGTGAAGCTCGGCTCTCTCTGTCAATGTGCTGGACTGGCTCGGGCTGGAGGAGGAAGAAAGTCCTCTGTCTTGGCCGTATATAATGGGGATGAGTTTTTATCCCGGTTAAAAACTCCAACCGAGACAAAAAGGAACACCTTTTGTCCCGGTTGGAAGTTTAGTCCCGGTTGGAGGATCCAACCGGGATAAAAGGGTCCCGCCACCGACGCCCCCCAGCTAGCCGTTGCAACCGGGACTAAAGGGGGGCCTTTAGTCCCGGTTGCAATTACCAACCGGGAGTAAATCTCCCCTCCAATTTTGCCTACCGTGGCGCACCCCTTTTTGTCCCGGGTCAACTTTAAACCGGGACAAAAGGGGGCGGATCGAAAGCCAATTCTCTACTAGTGTATGCGTGTAAAAAATGCTAATCCTCCTTTATTCTTGAATATATTGACGGCTATATTTGGTACTTAACGACTATCAATAGCGTCGATGGACATCTTCATCTACCTCGTGCCCGTGGCGGCGGTGCCGAGCAGGATCCGACCAGCCAGTTGAGGAAGATGAGTACGAGGTCGCTCACTG
Organism: Setaria viridis; assembly: GCF_005286985.2. Classification (NCBI taxonomy): domain Eukaryota; kingdom Viridiplantae; phylum Streptophyta; class Magnoliopsida; order Poales; family Poaceae; genus Setaria; species Setaria viridis. Next base: position 16,445,142 of record NC_048270.2, on the reverse strand, counting down.
GCTGTTGGGCCCTTTTGCTCAGGAAAGGATGGAGGCGTTGGATCGAGTATGAATGCTGGAAGTGGAGCAAAAGTTACAACGTGACTTCATGAAAAGTACAGTGTGTATCCTTTGCTCTTATTCAGTGTCTCCTTCCCGTGCATTGTGGTGAATAGCCTCTCGCTATGGTTTGTTTTTTCGTTGACTCGTTCAGAAATCAGAACTGAGACTTGGCATTGCCTCTCTGGGTCCGTGTCCATTTCTATGCATGACCACGCACATGGCATTGTTGGAGCGATGGACCTACCGCTGTGTCAGGAAAATACAGACCGGTACTTCTACATGTACATCGATATAATACACTGTTACGTACTCCCTCCTCCCTCCATCATAAAGTATATAGATCGTTTTGAGTTTCTAAGTTCGTAAATATTTACATACATCTAGATATGGTGCATACGACATGATGATATATTGGCAGTTTGGCACATTCCTGCTACTGCGACTGCGACGCTGCGAGGACAATCGACGCGTCTGTGATTATCAGCAGCAATCAATGGTCGAAATAAAGTTTGTCCTGTGGTGCAGGTGACACTAGAAAAGTTTGTGTCACGTACTAGTAGTAACAAAAACAGCCGGCGTTAGGAGGAAAGAAGCACGGTGCACGTTCCTGTACCTTGGGTACGGGACACCGTACAGTTGCAGCTCCGTTGCACGCAAGCGGATCATTGTGTTATTATTGTGTGGTGTGTTGGCATAAGTGATTAGAAATGCTCATAATTACACCCGAAGAAAAAGTCATATTAGAATTATCCTGTGTCGAGTCATTTTCCTGGTAAATCGAATTGCGCACCTTTTTTTGTTTTTCATACACAGAAACGCGACTACAGGCATTTTGCTACAAGAAAAAAGTGATTTATCAGAAGATGGTAGTACAAGAGCATGTGTTATGGCTGATAATCTTTTTGAGGAGCAAATGATTGGATTCGGCATCATCATTACCCTTGAAGATTTTCAGAAAAGGGATGGGATCATGGGAGGGCCGCCAGCATCTAGAGGAGACATCACATGATTTCCTCAAAAGGAAAAAGAGACAGCACACTTTGCTCAAAAGGTAGTCAGCCTCACCCACATTGTTGTCCTTGCTTCCAAAGATAGCGAGCGGTTTACTCATTCATGCAAGTGATTTGACGCCAAAATTAAGGCTTGCTATTAGTATTTGCTTATATACAGATATGCTCGAGTTGCATTCACCTACTAGAGTTGACGAAAAACATAATTAAGCACTTGTAGATTCCAAATTTATTTTTGAAAAAACTCACATTGCTGAGTGTGAGTGTGCCATGGTAGTAGATACATCATACATGCTGCCGTGAACCTCTCAAGAGACCGAAATCATCAGATATTGTTGACCGTTTAGAGTCTCTCCATAAGTGGAACAAAACCCATGAAATTTATGAAAAGAAAATACCCCACCCCTTAAAAATCTAACTTTTTCTGTGAAGTTTGATTAACAATTAGTTGAATTATAAGTATATCAGCATATATAGAATTATACAACTAGATATTTCAAAATACTTTCACAATGTATTGGTTTTGTAGCCATAAGGAGCATATTTTGTGACAAGACAATGGACAAAGTCTAGAGACCGAGTCAAAACAAAATATGTCTTGTATTTTCACATGAGGACATATTCATTTGTTCTGAGACTTCTTAATTCACCTGACGAACACCAACCTTGCATGGGTTAATTACGCTAAATATAAGAAATGGAGACCTGAAGTGCAAGCTGATCATGAGTAATGCTGGATTCATTCGAGGCATGCTAAATTATTTTTCCTGCTACTTGCACGGTAGTTGCTGCTCGTTGGAATCGTAGGAGACAAGTTCAGTCACCAGCCGATTCCAACGACCAAAGCCAGACATCATCACGAACTAAGGGGTTGTTTGGGAGGGCTTCTCACAGCTTTACTTGTGAAGCCAAAGTCGATGAAGTCAGTTGATTTTGACCTTGACTTACACAATGACTTCATGCTACAATGCTCAGTCTTTTTGCAAAACAGGTGGAGTCGAAAATAAAGTTAAAATAAGGGCCCCCCCGAACAAGGCTTTAGGTTCTCCAACTTTCATGTGGGCAAATTTGTGGCTGGCACCGCATGATTAACATATTTGTTTTCTTTCCCCCTAACCTCCCTCCGTATAAGATGAATATAGCCCGCTTCCCATTAAGATAATATATTAGTTCAAATCTGCTTTTGCCTATGTTTTTAACAAATATTTGTATGCTGAAACAATTATTAGTACCGATGGAACATTCTTTTTCCATATATTGGAATACTAATTTGGCAAAAGAACAAGCAAACGCTTATATTGAAGAGAAGGATCTTGATAGACTATAAAATTGTAAGTAGCACACGTATAGTATTTCTTGTGAGAAATGAAATCACGAGAACAGAGCTATCATTTCGCTGAAAGAACAAAGGCACTTAATTGGTTTTGAAACTCAAACTGATTGGCCCATGAACTGATCATAATTTGACAGAGCCCTACCACCGGTGTTCATCCATCCATAAAATACAAGGACAATGCGGTGTTTTGTCAGGTTTAAACCCATACCTGCGTGATCAATCCATCCAGATCTCACAGACACATGTGGGGGCGTTTGGTTCGTCGTTTAGCCTCCACTTATATAATAGGTTTTGTAAATAATCTACATTTAATACTTATCTAAATATTCGATGTGACGAGTGCTAAAAATAAGCAGGAGAAACCAAACTAGGCCACATCTAGCTGCCAAGCGAACTTGCTAAATTCCACCGCTACAGCGAATTCCCATCCCCCACCGCCGACGACGAGACACCGCGGGACCGCGCTGAAAATCCGGAGCGGCCCCGTCTCGGCGTCTCCCTCCGTCCCGCTCCGTGGATTTGGATCCAAGCCCTCTTCCTTGCTCGGCTTCACTTTCACGGTTTCACCACCCACCAGCGTCAGCGTGCCAGCCACCGGTCAAAACTTCAAAGCGGCCGGGCGGGCACGCCCTGACGCCCCGCACCCTGTGCCGTCCCGCAGGTAAAAACGTTTCCGCCACCACCTCCCCAGCTCGCTTTGCGGCGCTTTGGCCCGTTCCTCCCCGCCCGCGCCCGGCGCCTCTACTTCCGCGCCAGCCAGCCAAGCCAACCACTCCCCTGCGTGCCCCAGTGCCGGCGGATTAACTTTTACTGCTTCGTGACTGAGGAGTAACAACGGATGGCTAGCAACCAAACATCCTCGTTCAAGGGTGAGGTGAGGCGCAGGCAGTGGTAGCGCTGGCGCCTGGCGACGCCCACCGGTCACCGTCCAGGGTCCATTAATGTCCTCCCGGAGGACCGCTACTGCTTGCCGCCTGCTGCTGGGGGGAGTGTGAGCAACCGCGTAGGTGAGAGATTGGTCCCGTGTGCACTGCGGCACTCTCCCTGCCTCCGACCCTCCCTCCCCTGCTGGTCCTCTTCCTCCTGCGACTGCTTGCTAGGTGCTGAGGAAGAATGGGGAAAGAATGTTGGGGGTTCTTGGATGCATTCGCGGGGTTCAGGCTTTGAAGTGACTTGGCGAGCTTCTTGCTATTGCCTCCTGGATTCGCTGCGTTAAGGTCAAAATCTCTGTGTTAGTCTGTTCCCGCATTTGCATTCTGAATGTCATTTCTCTTCTGCGCCAATTTGGTTCCTGATGCATTCTCTACTCTGGTACTACGGTGTGATTCGGTCTCAAGAAGATACTGAAATTTCCAATTTTCCTCCATGTTTTCAGTTTTACGTTTCCTTAAAGTCATGTGGTAAACCCTCGTTTCCCCGTCGAGTTTGCTGGATTCCTTCTTTTGCGATACAGCGGTTTTGTTTTACCGTCAAGCCTACTGCGTTTCTTGGTCGGTTTCGCTGCAGTTCTTGCTTGCAAGCTCAGATTTCTGTCTTGTTTCCTACCATTCTGTTATTAAGTCCCCATCAAGCGTTCTTGCAAAACCACAGGTTCCGAACTTGAATTTTGTATTTGTGCCAGCAAGCTCGTATGGTGGGGAATTCGCATTGGCAGTACAATTTGATCAATTTACTGTTGCCGTGTTCTTATTGCATATTAATGCTCCGCCCCGCGACCCGTCTGTCATTTTCTTTGTCGGGTTCCAACATATTTGGGCTACAACCCAAATGTTATTTTATTTAGACCGCAGGAAACTGTACACTGTTGCCTTGTTTCTTCCCCTGTTCGATCTGAAGTGAGGTTCTTCCGTCCGGCACCCAATTTGGATTTTTTATTTATGATAAGACAAGGATATGAGTCAGTTTACTGACATATTTGCCTTGTACTGCTGTAATTACTCTTTGTTACTTCCAATTTGGGCTAAAAAATTATAATATTCTGCAGGAAACTGTTTTTAGCAAGGAAAGGTCTAAGAGGAATCAGTGTGCAACACTGCAACTACATTGCTCCACCTTGGGCCTTTCTGGTTTATTCTGTTGCGAGAGAAAATTCTCATTGAAGTTCTGACAATTCCAGTTTTGAAGTGATAAAAGTTCACCAAGATACCAAGCCAACGGAGAAAATATAGAGATAGTTGAGTTCCAATGGCTTGGCACCTGAGTATCCTTATCATGGCCACAACCTGTTTTATGTTATTCCCAAGAAGTGAACAGTCTTCAGAGAGCGAACTGCTGCAGCAGCTCAGGAAGCAGCTGGAGTACCCCAGGCAGCTGGATGCATGGGGCAGCCCAAGCAGCGATCCCTGCTACACTCAACCCACTGCGGTACTTGCTGTAACCTGTGAGGGAAATGCCATCACAGAGCTAAAGATAATCGGTGACAGGATCACCAAACCACCAAAGTTCAGTGGCTATTCTGTTCCTAATGTCACCCTTTCAGAAGCCTTTGTTGTTGATTCGTTTGTTACTACGTTGGCAAGGTTGACTACCTTGCGGGTTGTTATCCTTGTGTCTTTGGGCCTATGGGGTCCCCTCCCGGATAAGATTCACCGCTTGTCTTCCCTTGAAGTGCTTGATTTGAGCTCCAATTTTCTGTATGGATCGATCCCTCCTAAGCTTTCAGTCATGTCAAAGCTCCATACCGTGACACTGGATCGTAACTATTTCAATGAAAGTGTGCCAGATTGGCTTGACTCGTTCTCAAACCTCACTGTTCTTCGGTTGCAGAGTAACAGGCTGAAAGGATCCATACCAGCATCAATTGGCAAAGCTGCCATGCTTACGGAGCTCGCGCTTGCTGGCAATAGCATCTCGGGGGATGTTCCAAATTTAGCCTACCTAAATAAACTTGAGATGCTGGATTTAAGGGACAATCAGTTGGATGGAGATCTTCCAGAGATGCCTACAGCATTGGTAACAATCTTACTCAGCAAGAATTCACTAAAGGGTGAAATTCCCAAGCAGTTTGGTGAGCTAAACCGGCTTCAGCACCTTGATCTCTCATTCAACTTTCTTGTGGGGAGTCCTCCTGAAGGGCTCTTTGCTCTCCCCAACATCAGTTATCTGAACTTGGCAGCAAATATGCTTAGTGGATCACTCTCGAGTAGCTTAACATGCAGCAGTACTCTGGGCTTTGTGGACCTGTCCACTAACCGACTCACAGGTGATCTGCCTGCTTGTCTGAATGGCAATATGAATAACAAGGTCGTTAAGTTTGATGGGAATTGCTTTAGTGTTGGCCCTGCTCACCAGCATGAAGCTAAATATTGCCAACAATCTCATAAGGGATCAAACAAGGATGTTGGACTTGTAGTCACTGTTGTCGGTATTTTGTTTATTGTGCTTGTGCTTTCTCTGGTGTTAATGGCTTCAAACAGAAGAAGCTGTCAGAAAGTTCTTGCTGAACAACAGTTCCTGCAAAAGCATAAACAAGATAATTCAACTTCAGGAATGTCCTCAGAATTGTTAGTTAATGCAAGTAAGAGCTCTTAAGATTTTGGCGCATTACATATATCTGGCACTTTACCTTCTATGGAGACCCCCTTTTGTTACTTATTGAACTTTGTGACAGTGACTATTTATCTGTTTACAAAAACCAAAATAAAGAATTAAACAGTCCATTTCTCCCAAGTTACGTTATGTCTGAATGAGCAAATGTGACATAGTTTTTGTGTTTCACATTGTTACAGTACAGCATTGGACTTGCCATTTCATGCAATTGTTCAACACTGCAGTTGTGTATATGTAGATGTGAATAACAATATAATGATGGAATTGTCATGAAATCTGAATTCTTGCATGCATGAATTCTAATTTCTCTTAACTATAATACTCACATAAGATGATTTCTCCTGTTTTCCTTGTCAATTTCAATAATCTCCCCTTCATTGCAGGGTGTATATCTCAAGCTGTCAAATTAGGAACACAAATACAGCCTTCATATCGCATATTTTCTTTAGAGGAACTCAAGGAAGCAACAAAAAGCTTTGAAAGGTCAGCATTTTTAGGCGAGGGAGCAATTGGAAAGGTTTGTTGCCATATTTTAATATTCATATTTTTTATTACCAAATGTGATACAGTTAATACTTAATGTTTTTTTTCTTCAATATTGAGTATGGTTTAATCTGTTTTTTATCGCAGCAGAGTAGAAATATTGGTCAGAGTAGTATGAATAGTATTTTGTTGACCTTCCATTTGTCACAACTTATCTTATTTTCAGCTATACAAGGGAAAGCTAGAGAATGGCACCCTGATTGCCATAAGATGTTTGGCATTACACCAGAGATATTCAATCAGAAATTTAAAGCTTCGTTTAGATCTCCTTGCAAAGCTTCGCCACCCAAATTTGGTTTGCCTCTTGGGGCACTGCATTGATAGTGCAGTTGATGAATCAAGTGTGAAGAGGGTATTTCTTGTATATGAATATGTTCCTGGTGGAACTCTCTCTTCTTATCTTTCTGGTAATAACCTAAATTTAAATATGCAGAAGTAAATTTAAATGAAACAACGCAAATTTTTGGGCCCAATTTGTTATTTACATTGCACTTTCTTTTCTGCCAGGCTCTAGTCCAGAGAAGACCCTAAAGTGGTGTGATAGGCTGCAGTTGCTGATTGCCATAGCTAAGGCTGTTCATTTCCTACATACAGGAATAATTCCTGGTTCCTTATATAACCGGCTAAAATCTTCTAGTATTTTGCTTGACGAACACCTTGTGTCAAAGTTGAGCGACTATGGATTATCGATAATCACAGAGGAGATATACAAACATGAGGTGGGTTTGTCATTCCGAATGAATGTTGCACCTTGCTCTCACCTATTTATTAAATTTTAATAAAGCAACTTCAAGGGTAGAATTCCTGTATTTTAGTATAAAACTAAACGTTTGCTGTTTGCAGGTAGTAGAAGAGAAAAGATACTTACAAAACAATGCTGCAGAAACGTAAGTCCCAGCTGTACAAATGCAGCTAAGCTTGATTTTATATGCATCTTCCAATTGTGCCTAGTTTGATTTCTGATATCCAGTTAAGACATACCGTAAAGTTTAGTGAAGAGTTCATTCCACTCACCAAATGCATTGAAATAGAAAAAGGAAAGGAAATCTGATTATAGGGGTTCATGAATGTCCTAATTAATGCTGATCCATTTCAAGAAACTTATATCTGTGTGTTTTTTTTTAGGGAAGATTCGGAGGATGATGTCTACTCCTTTGGTTGTATTCTACTGGAAGCACTTATGGGACCAAAATTACATGAAAAAGGGGGCCCTTTTGTTTTAAATGATTTGGTATATTCCCCTTCATATTTTACGTTATCAAGTTTTTAGTAGTGATACTTGATCAAGATTTGCTTGGTCCTGAGTAGGTCGCTTATTTACAAGAAGATTTTAGGCAATTTATAAGTACTTAAAATATCTATACTCCTGGTCATAATTAGTAATTAGACTTCATTCTGCATCATCCTTTTCACCTTCACAATTTGTAGTAACAAATATGCAAAATACCTGTAATCAACTTGAGTTACATTTTTTTTTCATTTTCTGAAAAGGATGAGGCATCCGGCGCAACTGATGAATGATTAATTCTCAGTGATCTAAGTTTGGCCTTCATATCTGTGTGACTGAAGTCCAACATGAGCATTAGTCTGGTCATACCAGTACAACTACTGGGGAAAACTACCAACTAAATCTAATAAACATTAGATTGTATCTGCAGGTTGCGTCAATATCATGCCAGGAAGAGCGAGAGGAAGTTCTGGATTCAGTCGTTATTGGCACTTCATCACAGGACTCCTTGTCCATAGTGGTTTCTATCATGATCAAATGCCTATCTGCCCAATCCTCAACCCGACCGTCCATCGAAGAGGTTCTCTGGAACCTGCAATATGCTGCACAAGTTCAGGTGACAACTGATGGTGATCAGAGATCAGAAGTTTCCTCACAAGCATGTTAGCATACCTGAAAATAGCAACATGGAAGCAATCTGGAACCCAGTGGCATCTGTATATTTTTGCAGTTTAAATAGCATGCTAAGTTCTGTAAGCTTAGCCGGGATATGGTTATCTAGCTACTCCCAGTGAAGGATAGCCGGCGGCGGTAACATTTTCCCTGCTAGCAGAACGAGTGCGTCACCATGGTGTTATGTAGAGCTTCCAGCATTTTGCCATGAATTTCACACCTCCGTCGTCAATCCAGAAATGCAGCACATGCTGCGTTCACTCAGAGCATAGAACTAGGTAGCTCCACTTCCACAAAATCAAGAATTGTTGCAGACCTGTTGCGCTTTCTAAATGCTTCATGATAAAACGAAACATAAGAATTTAAAAAAAAAAGAAAATGTATTTTTCACCTTCAAGTATTGTAAAAGTGTGAATTTCATCCCTTATACTCTCTCCATCCTAAATTACTATTCGTTTTGGTTTTTCTAGGTATATGACTTTTGCTACGTATCTAAACATAATATATATCTAGGCAATGTTTTTTTAGGCGCTAGGCGGTTTCTAGGCGGAGACCCATCGCCTAGCACCTAGGCGTGCCTAGGCGTTTTGCCTTTTTTTTATTTCAGCATATATAGCTGAATAATATATATAAATATAGTATTTCAGCATAAGTTGAAGATAAATTAAAAGATAAAGTGATAAACATGACATGATAATTGTCTAATTGATAAAGCCCCACTGCCATATCTTCTTCAATAGGGTTCCATATATCCATCCTCATCATCATCAAACTCTTCTTCTTCGGACTCAAATTCTTCTCCTTTATAAAGTTATCTCACTCTTGCACTTCTACGCAGCTCAAGTTGTTGATCTGCTCCCACTGCATCTCCAATAACAGACCAAGGTATCCCTGTACCTTCCATCTCCTCATCTTCCTCATCTCTATAGACAACTGTTGCACAATTATCTCCATCTTCATACAGAAAACCTTGAGCTTCAGTTGTCTCACTAGACAAGAGAACATCAGTGGTCTTCTTTGACATTATCCTTTCTTTCTTATTAATCAACTTGGAGTTGAATTGAACAAAGACCAATTTGTTGAGTCGGGTTGTAGTAAGCCTATTTCTCTTCTTAGTGTGTATCTACAAATTAAACATGAGAGCATATAACTATCTTAATTCCTGTAAGTTTACTGCTGAAATCTAGTCACTAGATATGGAGTTAGGGACTAACCATTTCAAATGTACTCCAATTTCCTTCACAACCAGAAGAGCTTGATGTCAGAGAAAGGATCCTTGTTGCCAACTTTTGTAAAGCTGGTGCTTCAGTTTCATACAGCCGCCACCAAGATGCTGAAATAAACAACAACTCTTTAATATTAGTTACAAACATACAATAGATGATAACCAGCTGTGTAACATAACTACATAAGTTACCTCTACCTGGATTGTAATCAAATTTTTCACAACTCCTTGCAAGCTTCTTGTTAAAATTTCCTTCTCTATTTTGAAACTTCTTTAGTTCAGTGTTGACAGCCTCATCTTGCTTCTCATCATGATGATAAAAAGTCTCTACACAGCTGATAAATCCTTCTGTTATTGTGGCTTTATCAAAGATTGATAGGTTACCATAGCTGTAGTATGGATTCAGCAGATAGGCAGTCAAATGCAATGGAGAATCTAGTCTTCCTTTCATCTTCTTGTCAATAATAGCAATAACTTCGTTGTAGCAGGACTGAACATTGCCATAGGCTTCCTTGATCTCTCTATTTACCTTCAGTAGTTCTCCATATAGGAAACCCATTAATGGCTTCACATCCCCATCAACCAAACAAAGAACTTTAACCAATGGCTCAAAAACACTCAATATTGTTGCTGTTGCATCTTTTCCTTTTTTTTGACATCACATCCTTCAATGTGTCCCACCTATTATGAACCACCATATTTCTTAGTTGGTCCTTCTTCTCTAGTATGCTGTTCAAAGTGAGAAAAGCTGAAGCAAACCTAGTCACTCCTGGCCTTATTATCTCTCTCCCCTTTGTGAAGTGTCTCAAGCACTCCAATGTTCTTGTATGCCCATATACAAATATGGTGAATGCCTTTGCTTGGTCAATCACCTTCTTGAACCGTGGCATGTTGCCAATTCCTTGGAGCATCAAATTGATTGTGTGAGTTGCACAAGAGCTCCAAAAGATGTTTGGTCTCTTCTCCAAAAGTAGCTTCTTTGCTCCCATGTTGTTAGAAGCATTGTCTGTCACTACTTGCACCACATCATCCAGACCAATGTCTTCAATTGCCTTGTCCACTAGTTCAAATATGACTTCACTTGTGTGTGACACATCTGACATCTCTTTTGAGCTGACAAAACTGGATCCATCAGCACATTTAGTGCACAGGTTCATTATGCTTCTCCTCTTCCTATCTAACCAAGCATCAGTCATAACAGAGCACCCATTCTTCACCTTCTCAGCCTCACGTTCTCCCAGCAAACTCTTGGTTCTTGCATATTCTTCTCCTAGCAAACTCTCTCGCAGATCACGCAGAGGTGGAGGTTGAAGTCCAGGGCCAAACTGTCCAATTGCTTCACACATTTGCTTGAACTCATCATTGTCACAAGCATTGAATGGTATGGCTGCATATGATACAAAAAGTGAGTAGTTCAGGCATGTATTCAAATCTGAAATGTAAAGAAAGTGAGTAGTAAATTACCATGTGTATAGACCCATCTTGCAATATATTTATGCACCTCATGTGTTCTTTCTTTCCAAACTTCCTTGTTCAGCTTCTGTTGCTGCAAAGATTCAGATTTTGTTGCTTTAGGATCAATAGCACGTGTTCACTTATCCATGGGTCCTAATTTGTGAGGCTCTGAACTTCCAACACAAGTTACTTCTTCATCCTCTCCTCCAACCCGAGAAACATTCACTTCTTCTCTAAGCTCTAGTTCACGAGCAACTACCTCCTTCCTCTTCCTTTTTGAATCTTCCAGTGACTTCTTGCACTTGTCTTTAGCCTCCTGTGTACTCTTCTTGCATTTCTTCGCATTTGTTCCAACATTGGCCACATGTTCCTTCAACCGATGCACTCCACCTTGGCTCCGGTGACCACAGAACTTGCACTCCACCTTGTCCTTGTTGTTTGGATCCACCAGAAACCCATACTCTCATCCCACATCATCTGAATTTCTTTTGAGGACATTCACCTCCTCCCGAGCACATTCAGTGGTAACACCAGTACCAGTTTTAGGAGCACAACCATTAGCAGCACTACCTCCCGACATACTACATGAACATTGAAGAGCAACAGAGGCATCAGGTATATGAATTGCAGAGATACAGAGCACTAGAGTCTAGAGCAGTGCAAGACTACAAGGTATATGAATTGGAATTGCAGAGATCAACCATGAATTGCAGAGACTACAAGGTATATGAATTGGAATTGCAGATATCAACCATGACTACAATATAGAGCATACAGAGGTACACAGAGCAAACATGCACCATGAATTGCAAATATCAACCATGAATTGAATTGAATTGCAGAGATGACAGATGAGATGAGAAGCCAAGAAGAGTACAGAGGAGCAGGGGGTGGCGGGAGGAAGGACAAGGCCCTCACCTTGGGGTTCCCGAGCGGCGGGGCGAGGTGCAGCGAGGATGTCCAGGGGCGGCGGTGGGCCGGCGGACGGGGGTGCAGGGGACTTCCTAGGGGCAGCGTCGGGCTGGCAGACGGGGGCGCAGGGGACTTCCCGGGGGTGGCGTCGGGCTGGCGGACGGGGGCGCAGGGGACCTCCCGGGGGCGGCGTCGGGCTGGCGGACGGGGGCGCAGGGGACCTCCCAGGAGCAGCGTCGGGCCGGCGGATGGGTGCGCATGCGACCTCCAGGGGCAGGGCTGGGCGGCGGACGGGGGCGCAGGTTCCTCCAGATGCGGTGGTGGACCAGCGGCCGAGGGCGCAGGGAGCTCGAGATGCGACGGCTGGAGGGAAATCGATTCCTTTTATCGCGCAGGGCTTTCCTTTCCCACGCGCAGGGCTTTCCTTTCCTAGGTGCCGCCTCCTCCGCCTACTCGCCGCGGAGGCGCCGCGGAACTCCGCGGAATGCCGCGGAGCAGGACGCGCCTACACCCCTAGGCCAGGCGGAACGGCCCCGCCTAACGCCTAATCACGCCTAGGCGAGCGCCTAACCGCGCCTTGTTTTTCATTGTATCTAGGTACATAGTAAAAACTATGAATCTAGAAAAGCTAAAACGAATAGTAATTTGGAACCGAGGGAGTATATGCAAACCAGCCCTTTAGCTAACTAATCTGGAGTACCGATCATCCTACCTCAACTTTACAATAGTTTAGTTTCATCCGGCAGCGGTTTCTACCACGTAATCATATACTAATCACTACTTAGCCTTGTCATATTAATAATTCTATTTTCTTAATCTGTGCATAGAAAAAAAATAAATCTTATAAGTTGCATGCAACCACAACTCGTATAATGGTGGAGAGCCGTCTCAATCCTAAAATATAGCCTATGAGACGGTTGTTTCACGAAACAACGACCTCTCTCTCCTCACCCTCTCTCCTCACGTCAGCAAAAATCTTACGTGGCATTTTATGAGCTAACCTATGAGACTGCTGAGGTGTAGCAATGTACTTACTCTTATCATGAGGACCCACACCTGGTCAATCAGATCACATGCAACTTCAATTCTACAAAGATTTTGCCATCAAGAATAAATTTCATAGGAAAACTAATTTAGAAAATTTCCGAAATATTTTTGTGGGCTTTATATTTTTGACTTAGCATATGATATGGCTAAGTAGTGATTGGACAGATGATTACATGACTTAAACTGTTGTCAAGTCGCACTAAATCGGTTGTAAGCCGAGGTGCGATTATGAGTGCACTAATTTGGTTAGTTACGGGATTGATTTGCATCAATTAGAAAACAAGGTATTACCGGATGTACTTTGAAACTAGACTACGAAGAAGTTACTTTGTATTTTGCAAAAAATCTGCCAAAGTTACTTCCTGGACAGATAAATTTTTTTGAGAAGTTACTTTCAAATGAGAATATTTGTGTTGTAGCAGGTACATTATCATATACATCTATTAGGCTTAACATGAAAAAAAATAAAACCCACCATTGAACAATTAAATTGAGATTTTAGGTGTGCAATGTTGGTGCAAATTAGTGGAACTTAGGGGGCGTTTTCTTCCTGTGTCTTATTTTTAGCACGTGTCACATCGAATATTTAGATACTAATTAGAAGTATTAAACGTAGACTATTTACAAAACCAATTACATAAGTGGAATCTAAACGGCGAGACGAATCTATTAAGCCTAATTAAGCCTAATTAATCCATCATTAGCAAATATTTACTGTAGCAACACATTGTCAAATCATGGACTAATTAGGCTTAATAGATTCGTCTCGCCGTTTAGATTCCACTTATGTAATGGGTTTTGTAAATAGTCTACGTTTAATACTCCTAATTAGTATCTAAACATTCGATGTGACGGGTGCTAAAAATAAGTCAGTGGAAGAAAACGGGGCCTTAATTTGTTATTCAGTAAAGTTAAGTTACTTTTTCCCTCATCCGTTATATTAAGAAGTTACTCCGTGCTCTAACAAAATTTACTTAAAGCTACTTCATCAGGTGTCTAGGCGCATAGATAATGAAAAGAGCGCATAAATTTTGTAAAATAGCAAACATAAAAAATTAACTATAAAGTAACTTCCTAAGGTGTACAATCTACTTGATATCTACTTCATACAGCCAGGTATTCCCTAGTTAGTTGATTCTGCTTGTCCGTAAATGCTGGAGCAGGGAGGAGAAATAGCACGGGGGTTCTGATTCACTGCCATGACGTGACTTTCTAGTTTCTTCTCACTAGAGCCTGGGGGGCGCCTCCTGCGCGCCATCTTTCCGGTCCAGTTTGGGTCAATTGTAGCTTGCAACAGTTACAACTCCTTCAATCTACATGTTTGTGTTGGAGACATACCCTAGAGGCAATCATAGAGATGATGATATCTGATTGTATCCATGATTTGTATATTATATTTATTGAATATCCATTAAAGGCTACTTAAATTCATCTGCAATTATGTGAATTGTACGTGAAACTCTTTACTTGTATGGTTATTCTAAAAGTTGTCCCTAGTCGGAGTTCATGTGTGGACACACATAAATATTAGACTAGTACATATATTAGTTGATGACTATGTTTCACAAGTCATGGACATAGAGATGTCAAACTAATAATGTAGGCATATGTAGAGACATGTGCTAGGACTGACCCAACATGAGAAGTAGTTCTCTCTTTACACAACATGTACGCTTTGTCCTTAGACCTGAGATTGTTGCATGTACTCAAGATGTGGATCGACTTACTTAGGGGCTATCAAACGTTACACCGTAACAGGGTAGTTAAAAAGGTAGCTTTCGGGTTTGTCGAGAAACATGTTATGAGGCATGGTCAATCAAGATGGAATTTGACTCTCTCTGATTGAGAGAGATATATTTGGACCCCTCGAGTGATCGGATCTGAAAATACATGACCATGCTACGTACGGTTAAGAGTTAACCTACAAAGGGATTCCGAATCACGGGATCGAGAAAGAGCGGTCGACTTGGAGCTAAACCAAATATCGTGAGACAAAGGGAAATAGCATATACTTGATGTTGTGACGGTTCATCTGATATGATCTTCGTGTGCGTATAGGAGTTGGCACATCTTGCTAGAGGCTGTTACCGACTATTGGGCCGAGTAGGAGTACTCGGGCCATGTCTATACGTATCCGAACCCATAGGGTCACACACTTAAAAGGTTGGAAGCCCAATTCGAATATAATCCGAGTTGGATCAGGTTTAGAAGTATTAATGGACCTCGGACCCAGAGGCCCGTCAGGAACCTCTATAAATATAAATAGAAGGTTGGAGTGCCCTAGGGTTTCATCCCTTTTGCCCAAAACACATCTGCCGCGCCTCCCACACCCTCGCCCTGTTGCAACCCGCGGACCTAGCAATCCGGCTTGCGATGCTTCCTCCCTGCACGTGTGGATACCTTGGAGGTGTTACACCTGCAGTACTTGGACGAGCTGCGACGAGCCGCAGCACGAGGACGACCTTGCTGCACGTGGATGAGCTGCTGAGAAGCTGCTCGACATCGACGTGATCGACTACGTCTTCAACTACGCTGATCGACTTCGCTGCCCCCCACGCGATTCTACATCTTCCGCACCAGTACGTCAAGTGGTAATCCCGTGATCCATATACAGCAGTTTTCCTAATTTACGCGATAGAAAATTTTTATTTTACACTAGCGTAATCTTCCTCGTATCCCAACAGTTTGTGTCAACTGGATTTGTTTCCACTGCTAGCTTACTTGGGACAGCGATTTGACTCTTTCGGACATCTGCCTGTCGTAACTGTGAAAGAATAACAAACATTGGCACACAAGATGGTTTGCCTCGGTACGTTACAATATATATATGCATAGACATGTACAATGTCTACTAGCATCAGCAGTAGCAACAAGGGTTGTCGAAGTAGTGACAAACCAACAAAAACCACCGCAACATTGTAGTACCCTGCATTTCTAGTTTTTTATTACTAAAAAGTTATCCCCGCAGAGCTATCGGTGGTTGCTGTAGACAGGAGTGTGCATGCAGCTCTCGGCGTATTTCACCAGGTCTCGGGGGTAATGCAAATGGTCCCCAAACCTGTAGCCAAAAGTTTATGGGAATTGGAGGCGAATGGAAATATTTGGAATCGGGGCAAACTGAGGTGAAGTGTACCAAGCTCATAAGCTTTTTTGCAGCCATGGCGACAGCAATGTGAGCGGAAATCTTTCTGATGCTGGTGACAGGCACGAAGGTTGATACCTTTCAATTCTCTCGAGTGACCTGATCAGCTAGTGCTTCCACTATTTGAATGAATAAAACCATCAGATTGCTTCACACCCAACCCTCCAAGTTCCTACATTTTGATAAATAGTATGTTCATAGGCTCCATTAAGAAAGTACTTACAGGCATCAAGAAGCATGTCCTCATGGACATGGATGGCACCAGGGATAACCAGACCAAGACCAAATTTGGTCACATTTTATAAACATTTTATGAAACACAAATCATTTTTTCACTCATGAAGTCTGCATTTCGAATGGTACTGCAGATCTGACTCTGCTCACTTGAGTCCAGTTATATGCTTCTTCAGCAGTACATTCAGAATGCAAAGATGGATTTGACATGCCTTTGTATTTATATTTCAGAGATGTAATAAGTTAACAAACCACAATTGCAAGACAACACCTCAACATTACAGCCTAGGTAGCAAAAGCTGACAAAAATTACCTCATTGAAGGAAGCCATCGTCTCAACAACATATTTTGTGGATGTCATTCCAACTCCTGATGTTCCAATCAGAACCGTAGGTTTGATGGACTGGAGAATAAATAAAGAAACATTAGTAAGATTTTGATGAACAACCACCAAAATAATAGTTGGACAACCAATCACAACACTAAAAAGATTTTGATGCATAAGTAAAGGCAGCAGCTGTCAATGAATCCAGTCACAATCTTAAATATGCATGAACAATAAGTACCAAGACAGCATCATACAAGGTCGTCAAAGGCTCATGCTCATTTGCACAAGATTTTTTTTTTGAATGATCGGAGTCTTTACGGAGCTAACAATTAAGTCATATTTATAAAATATTGCATCAAGCCATCAGATTTGGAAACCAATTGCTTGATCACAAATTCACAACTAGCCCGAGCCCCTGGTGGCATTCAAGATCAACCTTCAGGTTTATCCTGTACCTACAGGGAAAAAAATTTCAGTTAGGCACTCTACTGTACATTACAAAATTTGCTAATCTTGAAGGAACATTGTACTGTACATTTAAAAAATCTGCTAGTCTTGAAGTTCAAGTCCTCAAAGAAATTGGCATATTCAAGCAACCAAATCTTGCAAATACACAAGAATTACTCTGTAACACACAGGTGAACCAAAGTATGAATTCAGGCAAAGAAAATAACGAGATTTGAAATAGATGCCCAAAAGCCCAACCTGCTTCTTGAACTGGGGAAAAATGTTTCAGTTCCTATTTTACACGCATGCGCTAGTCTGCAATTGTGTAATGACACTTTCCTAGATTACTCATTTCTAATATGTCGTCATAATTATGCAAGCACTTATGTAGCTTGACAGATTAACTGCACTAAAGACAAAATTGAGAACTTGCAGCGAGGGAACCAATATGCTAACTGTCGCCATGGAATTGGTAATCCAACACTACAGGAGGTTGACCATATTAACAAGATCTATATTTTTGTATTGTTGTGGCCTTGGAACACCTAGGCTGCACAACTCTGGTCTCCAATGTGTGTTTCAGTCACCACTAGATTCAATCATTGAACACAATCCAAAGGTGGTTAAGTGCTGCTATTAAGAAATTAACAAACACAAGGAGTACACCGATATACTTCTAAACCTAGAAGTGACAGCACTGTTTACATTTAGAAATCACAAGAGAGTATACCTTAAGCGCCATACAATGGGTAAATCACAGATTCTGACAACTGTTTGAGTAGTCTGCTACTTGCTTCAGATATGGAGTATACAGCACCTATGTCCCGATCAAGCATCAGTTTGTGCAAAACTAAACTGAAAAAAAAGATATGTACAATGGTGACCAGCTAGTTACCTTCAACTGAGTTGAATCTCATGTAAAATTTTCCATAGTCGTAGGTCGGTACTCCTAACCCCAAGTAACAAAATTCTAGCAATGTTTATAGCCTGTCCTGGATCAAATTCAGCACCCTCTCATAAAAGTGAGACAACACAACAAAATTATTGTCATGTGTAGGTTGAACTGACTGGTGCCTCTTTCCGTTGCTTAAATGCAATCTGTCATCAACTAAACTACTGAAAGATCATCCCCTTGAACAACTAAAAAATGTAAAGGTAACAGTCGGATAACTCAAATATAGTCAATGAGAGGTAAGCCAAGTTTCAAACACTAGGCATTAGTTGTCTTGCATGATAAGAAGCAAGATCCATGGTAATAACAAACATGCGTTGGACAACTTTGGTTCCTGCAAAATAAAAGACTGATGTAGCAGAACTCCTTGATCAAGGACATGGAAAGGTGCATACATAATTATTACCATTTTTAACAAAATAAAAGATGGTTCTGAGTACCGACATAGCTAGCAAGTAGCAACTTATTTGATTCCTCAAACTCTAGTACCCCTGATTCAACACAATTTACCATCTTGTAAATTTGAGGCCCTGCCATTTGTATGGAACCACCAATCCTGAGTCCTGACAACCTTGTTAACGGTTTTCTCATAGGAATTGCACACCAGATTACAATACTGGATAGTGCAGTCATGGAAAAGCATCTTCATTGTCAAGAGAAATATGCTTGGGAATATAGTGTAATGCCACAAAAATTGCTCACCGGATAGACAGATTAGATATACAGAAATTTTTAAATTATTTGGACATATCAAAGGCACGTTGCCCTCTCAAGTTAATATAATGTAACGTTGCCCTTTGTTGAAGAAAAAAAAAGTCAAATTCTACATGGACTTCATGTAAACATCAGTTAAATATAACAACCATAGGTGCAATATCTCAGGTAAAAGAACCTGTGACTCAGAAGCCAATGAATCAGGAAATTTGGATTGTCTCCCTGTCAAAGGTTACTACTCTCTCAAATAATTCAACACATATAAAAGTAATCAAATTGATCTCTCATTTAGAAATTTGGATACAAAAGGCAAAGCTGATTACATAATATTCACATTGGTTGGTGGCATTTCATCGAACAATTTAGGACCATGGAGACAAATAGATTAACAAGCTTAGTTTGAATCATACTGTTGTGAAAATTTTGAGTAAGAAAAATGCAAGTTTAAGGCTCAGAAAGGCAAACCAAGACAAAATTGAAGGATGACCAGGTGTGGGAGTGGGTAGGAATCATGCGGGAGTGCACCAATTGGATCCGCAGCACCAATTCGTTAAGCACTAAGTCTTGATGCTCTGCTCGAAAAATGCATTGAATCTGAGTTCAATTTGGACCAGGGACACATAAGAGAAACTGTAAGAAGCAAGGAGCATCAAAATCCTTACGATGGGGTTATCTTCAATGCTGCAGTTCGGCAAGAATTGTGGCGTGGAGGTGACAGCACCGGCACTCCTCGTGGTTCACCTCACCACCGTCCCCGGGTCTAGAGCCGGCCCTGGCCGTGGGGAGGAACTCCCGTTCTGCTTACGCCTCCTCTTCCCCCACCGCCGGCTTGACACAAAAGGCCATGAGGGAGCGCACGGGGGGCGGACCCAGGGGAGAAGGCGCCTACAACGGGCGGAGGGAAGTGAGGGAGGTGAAGCCGCCGGATCGCATCTTTTTGCTGGCGGCGGCCTCCATCTCGAGGAGTCTAGCGGAAGACGATGGCCATCGGGGGCGGATGCGGGGAAGAAAGGAGAAGAGGAAGAGGAATGTAGAGGGGCGACGAGTTCGGTCCGGGCGAGCGGCGCGAGCAGGAGGCGACAACGGGGGATCTTAGGACGATGAGCCAGCGCGCCAAGGCAACCGCGCCGCCGGGAGCCAGGGGAAGAAAAGAGAAAGAAGGAGAGAGGAAGAGAGGGGGGGGGGGGGGGGGGGGGGGGGAGAGCGAGCGACGGAGAAGAGGAAGAGGGTGGAAGGCGGCGCGGCACGAC
Source organism: Setaria viridis (assembly GCF_005286985.2). NCBI lineage: Eukaryota > Viridiplantae > Streptophyta > Magnoliopsida > Poales > Poaceae > Setaria > Setaria viridis. The sequence goes on along the minus strand of NC_048270.2, from coordinate 16,425,056 downwards.
GCCGTGAACGAGGGAAGGGGGAGAGGGAGAGAGAGAGAGGGAAGGAGAGAGAAGGGGGAGGAGGAGCAGACGGCACGACGCGGCCGGGAACGAGGGAAGGGGGAGGAAGAGAGGGAGAGAGAGAGGGAGGGGGGGGCGGCTCGGGCCGCGGCGCGCGGCGAGGGCGGACGGTGGCGGAAGCGGGCAGCGCGGCGCGGTGCCAGGAGCGAGGGAAGAGGGAGAGAGAGACAGGAGAGGAGAGGGAGAAGGACGGGAGGGGGCAGCTCGTCCAGGGTGGGCGGCGGCGGGCGGTTTTTGCAAAGCGTCAGTTGGGCGGTTTTTGGAAAAAAGGCACGATTTTCGATTCGGAAACGCTACTGTCAGGCCGTCCAGACGAACGGATGCTCCCACCGCTCTGTTCTTGGTATGTTTTCTTCACCTTGCTAAACTTTAGTTGCTAAAAGTTGCTAAACTTTAGTGAAGCTGTTTGGATACTCTTGCTAAAAGACATTTAATGAGCTGTAAAAGGACCTATCTACCCTTATTAAAGGTGCGCAGAAGGGGGAAGACAAGCAATAAATGAGGGGTATATGTTGTCCAGCCCACCTTTTAGCAAGTTTTAGCAACCAAAAACTTGCTAAAGTGCTAAACTTTAGCAACTCAACTTTAACAAGTTTTAGCAAGGGTGTTTACCAGTTTAGCAGCTAAAAGTTGCTAAACTTTAGTTGCTAAAGTTTAGCAAGGTGGAAGTAAACACCCCCCTTATCTATTTCTACTGCTTTTTTCTTCCTTATCCCTTTTCTTCTTGAACCTTCCATCTCGACGTATTCCTCCTCCATCCCGGCGGCAGCACGCTCCTCAACCCCGGCAGGCTCGTCCCGCACCCCGGTGGCCTCATCCCCCACCCCAACGGCAGCGCGCTCCCCCACCACGGCGTCCTCCTCGTCCACCCCGGCAGCGGCGGGCTCCTACACTCCAGGAACCTCGTCCCCTACCCTGACCCTCCCCTACCCCGGTCGGCGGCAGCCTCCTCAGATTAGGCGGGATCTCCTCTCCTTCGGTCGACAACGGGCAGGCTGGTTGTCGTGAATCTGAGTGTTGCAATAGGTACCTCATGGTGTTGCAATAGTTATTTTGGATGTCCCCTACCCCTGACCCTCCCCTACCCCGGCCGGCGGCAGCCTCCTCAGATCCGGCGGCATCTCCTCTCCTTCAACTGACAACGGGCAGGCTGGTTGTCGTGGATCTGAGTGTTGCAATAGGTACTTCATGATGTTGCAATAGTTATTTTTAGATGTTGCAACGGTAGCTTTTGATGTTTTATCTGTTTTGCAACAGTCTAACTTACCAGCAATTGGGTATTGCACCAACTTGTTCATGATGTTGCATATAGTTGTTTTCTTTATTTCGTCTCTTCTTCTTTCTTTGTTGCAATGTTGTAAGAGATGTTTATTGTGTTGTTGCAATGTATCTGTTTTGAATGTTGCACGAAGCAATTCGGGATGTTTCATGCACGTAAAGGTGTTGCAATCCTCGGTGTTGCAAGTGTTGATTTTTGATGTTTCGATAGTTATTTTTCAATGTTACGATGAAGCGTCCGATAAAACAAAATTATCGGACGTTTGGGCGCTAGCACTTCCCTTTTCGATTTGTTAAAATATTTTAGAAGCTAGGGGTTTTATGTAAGAAAAATGAACACGATTACTATAGGGCCTATTTGGGAGCACTCCACTTCAGAAAAACCAGCTCCACTCCATCAGCTCCACACTTTCCTAGCTCCACTCCACCAACTCCAAAAAAATATAGAGCTGTTGCACGTGTTTGGCTAATGGCAGTGCTTCAGCTCCAAAAATATGAGCACTTGTTGTGAATGTTCTATTTTACCCTTTGTAAACGGACCCACATGTCATACTCTTCTATTTTCTCCTCTCTTCTTCCTCTCTCTCCTCTCCTCTTCTCTTCTTCCCACGGACGCCACGACAGTGGGCACCTGGCAAGGAACTCGCCCCCGGCCGGCCGCGCCGCCGCCGCGGGGGAGCTCGCCCCCGGCCGGCCTGCGCCCCGGCCGTGCCGCCGCGGAGCTCGCCCCCGGCCTGCGCCCCGGCCGCGCCGCCGCGGAGCTCGCCCCCGGCCGGACTCCCCCGCCGGCCTGCGCCCATGGGAGAAGGAAATGAAGATGACGGAGGAGATAGAAAAATAAGAACCGAACCGGTAACCTGTGTAACCAGTGGCAATGGTGGGTAAATAATCCCTCCATGATGAGGTCTGAAAAGGAGATTTTTGGAGCACCTCTTGAGGTACTCCATGAAAAACGTGGATCTACCCTCCTGCTCCACCTTTTTTCTGGAGCCGGAGTTGCTGGAGCTAGACGCGTTGGCTGCGAAATTTTCGGAGTTGGTGGAGTGGAGCAATTTTTTATGGAGTGGAGTGCTTCCAAACACCCCTATAGTCTGAGAACCTCTCCGAGGTCCGATTAGCAGAAAACTTAAGCGATTTTTCGCAAAGTTGCGGGAACTTGTGGCACCATCCTGTGATAGCCGGATCCTCCGGGATCGGGCACCCGTGAAAAAAGGGCGACGTGACCCAGCCGAATGGCCCCGTAGGATCCCTGGAATAGGGGTCCGAAACAGCACTATTCCCTCCTTCCTTTTGACTGTTCATCGCGAAAGCTGCAGCATTTGAGATATGAGGGAGACAATTGAATTTAGTTAGCAGCAAGAGTATATATGGATATAGAGAGTTTACATAGCTCGTGCTGCAAAAAAAGATTAAAGTGAGAAAGTGAAAAAAACATGGTTTCTGGTTTTCTTCGTAAATGTTATCTCCTTTGATTTTTTTTATACTTAATGACTCGATTATATTAAAAATTAAAACAGAGTACAAAGATTGGGATCTTCCCTCCCAAGGGAAGTTGTAGCTTCCGAGCTACTACAATAGAGTAAGCCAGATGACTCAAATGAACACACTCAAATTCATCGGTACTTAATGGTCTAAAAAAACGAATTCAGCACTTGTGGTGGAGAAGCATGGGTGGTATTTCCAACGCGGGCGTCGGGCCACAAGAGAGAGCTGGCCACGTAAGAGACATCTTGTAACCCCCGTAAAAACTACATATTTAAATCACTCGTTAAACATGCATTCCAAAATTTTTCGACCGTTGAGCTCCCGAAAAATCCCCTCTTTCCTGTCAGATCCGCCGTTCCCACCCCCGACGTCGTCAACCCTCCTTTTCCGTTCCCCGTATTTTTCGCCGCGTGCCCGTCAAGTCCATCACGCGTGCCGTCAAATCCCGCAATTCCTGCCGTCTCCCTCTTTTCCTTTTCCCTCCTTTTTTCCCTCTCTTTCTTCCTTCTTTTTCCCTTCTCCTTCTTCCTTCTCTTTCTCCCTCCTTCCTCTCTCTCTCTCTCCTTTCTTTTCCATGCCTCCTTTTCTTCTCTCTGGCGCCAGGCGCCCGGTTCCTCCCTCCTGGCGCCGCCCGTGCACCACCTGCCCCGCGCCGCGCTCATCCGTGCCCGCCCGTGCCACGCACGCCCGCACCCGCTCGCGCCGCTTGGCCGAGCGCGTCGCGTCGCCACCCGCCGGGTGCCGGTCGCCGCCCCTATGCCCTCGTCGACCGCGCCGCCACGCCATCCACGAGATTCTCCACCCTGGCACGCCACCGGCCAAAGTTCCGACCGCCATCATCGCCACGGCCGCACGCCGCTCCTCCCGCCGCCTATAAAAGGGGGGGCCGAGCCCCTGCACCTCCACACCACCACAAGCGCCCCCTCCCTTGCCTATCACCGCCGCCGCCTCAAGCGCCGCCGCCGCCACCAGAGTAGCCACCGGCACCACTCCCTTTTCCCATCACTAGCCGGTCAAGATCGCGGAGTACCCGAGGAGGAGCATGATGAGGAGTTCGACCGTGAGCCCGAGCCCGAGGACCAGTACCGCGAGCAGGAGCTCCTGGAGGGCTTTGAGGACGGCAAGTCCAACCTCAACCTTTGATGCATATTTAATACCTAGTTTTTCAAACACAACCTATTGGCCTGTTTTATAAAATGCATATTATTTTATCGCAAGACATGGTTGGATAGCCACCCCTTGATTGTTATGATTATTCCTTGTTGTCCTATATTTGTCTCTAAATATGAGTTGCTCGGTTTAGATGATAAATACTGCTAGAAAGCTTAGGAACTCGTTATTCTTAATCAATCATGACTACACTTGTTTATTCAGAAAATAAATGTGTGAGTGTGTTCATCTGAGGAGATGGGTTTTCAGGTCTAAAGACAAGTGGTGCATGGATGAGATGGATGCGTGTTTCTTGTGTGAAATCCCGGAATGTTGAGCTCGTACCTTAGTGGTTGAGCAAGGTTTGGTGATATCCATCTTGTCATGGTTAAGGACCGAGTTGATGTGTCATCTTGCCTAATTTAACCATCGTGCAACCACTCGACCGTTGTATGGGCAACGGCTTAGCATAAACCCCACTAGCTAAACTGCTAGGCTTCAGGTGTGCTGGTGAGCAACGGGAGCTCATGGAAAAGGATTAAGCTCTTGGTGACTTAGGTCCCGGTTTCGACCTCGTGGATGGGTCGATAACCCCTTGTGTGCTTCCGTGTTGACTAGTCAGTTTTGGCTAAGGTGGGTAATGGCTTTGTTAGGATCCGCACCGGCTCTAAGGTGATCGTGTTGCGGTACCCTACTTGTGGGAAAAGTGTACAACCTCTGCAGAGTTAAAACCTATCTGGGTAGCCATGTCCATGGCATTGGACGAGTTACGGCTTGGTCACATAACTAGCTTTTGGAGATGGTTGGTTTATACGGTGTGTGTTGGATTTTGGAAGTGTCCGGCGGTTGTGCCGTGCGCTACGGCGGACGGGGAGTCCGTTAGCGATAAAACTTGGATCCTTTGTGTAGGATCAACCCCACTTGATGTGTCAGTTACGAAATAAAATACTTTACGAAAACTCTTTGAAAATGAACCCATGCATGTGTTGAAAATCTAGCTTTATTGCAAATGAACCTCAACCTTATCCTTGTTGTATCCTATGCATACTCTTGCTGTATCCCCCTCCGTGGATGGGGTTGGACTTGTTGAGTACCTTTGTACTCACCCCTGTTTTGTTCATTCAGAGGAGGATCCGAACTTCGTCGCCGAGGATTTCGAGTAGGAGGTTGCGTCTGCACCCAACGCTACCTGCGGTGTTGGCCCTTTTGCAGGATGCTTCCGCTGACGCATAGTTCCGATTGCAGCCCGGAGTCCCACTAGACTGCAACTTGGATTTGTATTGTTATCGCTCTAGTTTTACTTTGGGTGTGGCTTGCCCGCCCGCTCCTTCGGGAGCTGTACGGTTTCTAAACTATCTGTTGAATAAATGTGTTATCAGCGTCCTGGGACTGATAATTGGATCATATTTAGTCTCTGCTTTTGTGGGGACGCTTCAGGTGGTATCAAAGCCATCGTTGGCCGTAGGACATAACCATTAGGACCAAGAAAGCCCTTTTGACCAAATTAAATGATTTACAAAATTTCTTGCTCCCTCTGCTCAATTGCAAAACTGATTTACACCCCGATTCTTTCCAGATGGCCGAATAAGGTAGGGTCAATAGCCATCGCCTGGAGGAGCTCGGTTTTCCCAGGTTGCTGTTCGCCTGCATGGACCGCCTTGGGATTTATGAGCGCTCGGAGTACTCTAGCCGGGAGTATGAAGATCGCGGGACTCTCCAGTGTGAGATGACCATCTACGTTGGCAGGAGCAGCCGCTTCCCCGACATTCAGCCTTGGAACGTGTGTGCCATTGGTTTCCGGCGGAAAGGCACTTACTAGGTGGCAGCTCGGAAAGTCCTGTGCTACCTGTGCCAGATTTATGAGAGGCACATCGGTCGCACACCGATGAGGTTTTACCCGCTTGTCAAGAAAAACCGCCCGGTTTGGCTGGCCCGGGTAAGGAATTTGTAAGGACGTGGACAGCGCGAGGATGACCCCACCGTGCTCCACATGGCTGCCTACCTCCTCACCTTGGATGAACTCTACGACGAGCAGACCACCCATCTGAAGCAGCAGATCCGTAGAGCCGAGGACGCAGAAGTCATGGTGAGGAGACTCCAGGTGAGATTGGCAGCAGCTGAGGCACGAGCCGCGGCCGCCCAAAGCAATGAGGCCCTCGCCATTGAGGCCCTCAAGGAGGTCGAGGATCGGCACGCGCGGGCATTGAAGGAGGTCCACCACTCGAACCGCGCGAGAAGGAAGATGCGGGTCGTGGAGGACGACGAGGCCCCAGTCTTGGATGGAGTCCCTGTTGCCCAGGGGTCCGGGAAGCGGAAGAGCCCTGATGCCCCACCAGTACCACCGCCTTCGGAAAGGGACTATGAGGTGGCCAACGGAGAAGCCTCGGAACCCCTTTCCGCCGGTGGGACCCTAAGGGACGAGGTGCTGGCCCTCCTTATTCCGCCAGAAGACCACTCCGTGCAGGGTGAAGATTCGTCCTGCGAGTAGAGTGCCCCACCTAGAGTTGTACCCCAGAAGCTGTCCCGAGTCTAGACTTGTACCCCAGTTGTGTTGTTGTACCGGCCGTATAGTGCGTGTTTTGGCCCCACCCCAAGTGTTGTAACCGCCCCGGCAAAATAATAAAATCATTTGTGCTTGTTGTTTGTTAGTCTGTGTGCTTGTCGATAGGAGGTCGATTCTGTCTCTTCGAAAATCCGAATTAATTAACTAAACATCACTTTAATATCCAAATCCAAGTCTCATGAAAGTTCACTCAATCTGCTGATGCCTCCCAAGCGTGCTACCAGGACCTCCCCGAGTCAAGCACGTGCCACACCTAGTGCAGAAAGACATCTGGAAAGGCAGGAACCCCCACCAGCGGTGCACCATGAGGAGCAAGAAGTGAATCAGCCCGAGGGCAGGGGGGAAAGTCAAGTGGGAGCACAGCAGCCACTGCCCCCACCGGTTATTGATTTGGTACAAGTCATGAACAATCAAACCTTTCTGCTGGAAGCCTTGGCCAATGCCATCACCCGCCAAAGGCCCCGCGGACAGGGCATGAATGAGAAGCTGACAGATTTTCTCCGGACCAAGCCACCCACTTTTGGTGAGTCCATCAACCCTCTGGACGCTGATGACTGGCTGCGGGTCATCCAGAGGAAGCTAGAGCCGTTTGGCTGTGAGAGCAGGGACAAGGTTCTCCTGGCTGCCCATCAACTCACTGGGACTACTTTAGCTTGGTGGGAGAACTACTGCACTGCCGCCCAGGATGCCTCCACTATCACCTGGGATGAGTTCATGACTGAGTTCCGCCGCTACCACATCCCTGCGGCCACCATGAAGCGCAAGGCGAATGAGTTCCGTGAACTGCGCCAAGGCAACAAGTCCGTGGAAGAATACACCTATTAGTTCATGGAGTTGGCCTGCTATGCTCCAGAAGAAGTAGACAAGGATGAGAAGAAGCAAGATATGTTCAAGAAGGGTTTGAACGCAGAGCTGAGGACCCTGCTTACTCCTCAGATCTATCCTGATTTCAACACCCTGATGAACATGGCCATCCTGACTGAGAGGGCCAAAGCAGATGAAAGGAGGGACAACAAGCGCTGGTTCTTGGACAGCAAGGCCCACCAGCAGGACAGGTTCCAGAAACCAAGGAGCTTTGGTCACCCCGTGCCCAGGTCCCAAGCTCCCATGCAGTACCGGACCTAGTATCAAGCCTCCGGTTCCCATCAGACCAATGCCCCATTCAGAAGCCAGAACACTGCCAAGGCCCCACAGAACAGCGCCGGTCAAGTCACCAACAATAGTGTGGCGGAACTGCCCAACTTAAGCTGGTTTAAGTGCGCCTAATCGCTGTCGAAACAACAATTATCCGAAACGCACCTAAAACAGCATAAGTCCGGTAGTCCGTCGAGTGTCCCTAGGACTCCTCGAAAAACCCACGACGTATCTCATAGCCATACATCAGGATAGTATCCGCGATGGGATAATATCAACAAACATTACATTTTTACATACATATAAAAGGTACGAATTATTACAGAACATAGATTGAAGCAAACTTAGCGGTGCAGTGTTAGACAGAATTCTAAGATTTAAACATAAACAGTTTAGGAGAAGATGTGCATGTAAAACTTCTTCTCTAGGGGTATTGTGAGACTCAGGACAATACCCTAGGACTTCGGGGTCTCCTCCTCTGTAGACTCCTGCGGAGCTTCTGAAAGATAGCCACAAGGGGAAAACCCTGAGTACGGGGTACTCAGCAAGTCTTACCCGACTAACCAATATAATAGTTTTCTTGGGGTATATATGGTAGCTTTTTGGTGTACTTGGCTGATGCAACTTTTGTTGAAAGCTTACTACAAGTGATGCCTTAGTTTTATCTTTTATTTGGGTTAAGTCATTACCTAATCATTCTAAATGATAACAGAAAGTAAAAACAACCATAGAGGTTAAGTCATACATCAAATATCAACCAAAGGTATATATATAGCATGAATTGATACTACGATGCTCAACAGTGATCGAGTGCATTCATAACCGAGAATTGCGGCGATCCGGACCCATTTACATCCTGCAGGAGAGTACCCTGATCACCAGTTTTATACGACTGTCCAGGTCGTACATAACAACCTCTCGATTAGCAAAATCAATGATTAGGAATACGACTACCCGGACCCAGGGATGCACCCCCACATGGGACCCCACGTCTGGCCCGATCACCATGTGAGTTTCAGGCTACACCCCTGCCAATCTCCAGCACGTCAAGCGCGGGTACGAAGTATTCCCGATCATAGAGTTTACTAACCTACTGGGCTTTACTGGTCCCATACCCAGTAAGTGATTAGATGCTTATCACTTGATCAAAGGTTAAGACAACGAATCGGGCCTTAACCAAATTAATCTAGCAGACATAACTACATCTCTAGCTTCTGTCCGCTTTCAACTTTCCAAGTTATTTTCATAAGCAACATGTATGACTCAAAAATTTTCCTTAAGGTTGGTAAACCAAGTATGTAAGCAAGTAAGCAATTCTAGACTTGGGTATCTTCTAAGGTTTGAACAAGTGGCAAAGATGTCCTTAAAACAAGGCATGATCATACATAAGAATAGGTTTCAAGCAACTCCTAGACTTAGTGCATACATAAAGCAAATAACCAATAATTAGACACATGAAATAACGACTCCAAAATAGATAGGTATAAATGCACCGGGGCTTGCCTTGTTCGCTTAAAAAGTTAGTATTCTCTGACGGGTTGGCTTCACAGGGGACTAACTCAAAAACTTCTTCGAACTCCGAAGGTCCTTCTGAAAATTCCAAATATTCTCCTTCTGGTGCTTCGGGATCTATAGCACAATACATGCAGGGGTTAGAAATGCAAAATTTTGAATAAAAGACTATACAACTTTCCTTCATGATAAAGTTGCAAGCCAACAAGTACTATACAACTTATCATGATAAAGTTGCAAGCCAACACACGTAAACCCAAAAGATTAACCCACAATTTTATTATTTTTTTTGTCTTACTCAACCTTCCTTAAGGCTTTTTCTTTTATCTTTAGAAAAAGTTATAATTGTTTTCTAACTTGAAAATCTAATTTCCTATGAGTTAAGAATAATTTGTGATTAAGAAAGTGTTATTTCATATTTTATACATTTTATAAATATTAAGTATTTATTTAATTACCTTAAAAGGAAGGCATTAAATAAATACCCGAATTTTTATTATTTTTTTTTCTAGGGTGTAAAAATTTTAATGCATAAAGGAAAATAAAACAAGCCTAACAAAATTGGTTTCACTAATTTTGGACACTCCTAGAAATTTCTGTGATTTAAACGGTGTAAAATGGATTTAAACTAATTACTTTCTTAAAGGAAATCTAATTTTCCCGAAAAACACCCGGAAAACTTTTCTTACTGAGCCTAACTCTACCCCCTCTCATGCGCACTAGGCCCCACGGCGCGGACCCACCTATTCCTATTCTTTTCTACCCGCCGGCCTTATTCTTCCCTTAACGGGCCCCGTGGGCCGATTCTCTTTTTCTTTCCCCTCCTCCGGCCCGACACCGGCCCAACGGCCCTTTTCCTTTTTCTCTTTTCTCGCGAGCGCGGCCTGCTTTCCACTGGGCTTCCGGCCTTTTTCTCTTTCGGTCGACCGCGCGCGTGTCACTGGGCCTCAACGCGCCGGCCCACAGACGCCCGCGCCTTCCCGGCCTTCTTCTCCCCCTCTCACTTCTCACTGCCGCGCGGGCCCGAGCGTCCAGATGCTTCTTCCTCCTCCCGCCAAAACGCGCGCGACAGGGGGCGGCGCGACTCGCCGGCCGGCGCCCCACCGGCGGCGAAGCTAGGCCAAGACGGCACCTCTACACCTTCACGCACCCGTGCGCGGCAACAGCTCCTCGGGAGATGGCCGGAGCCATCCCCTCCACGGCGGCGGGCGACGACACCTTCGGCCGGTCGTGACTACTCACGACGACGGCACAAACTACTCGAACGACTACTCTCACACCATCCTAGGACCCTAAGGACTTGCCTACGACGACTGAAGAAGGAAGGGAAACAGCGCAAGGTAGGGCTCACCGTGAGCGGGCGGCGCGGCGATGGCGGACAGAAGCAGCGGTGGTTCAAGGCGTGACGACGGAGAAGCTGGGCAACAAGTTGCTAGGGTTGCTGGTGGGGTGTGGGCGGAGGTGTGGACGGAAGGAATCGGCGGGAGCTGCGGTGTGGCGGTGGAATTTTGCTCGGCGGCGGCAACGGAGACAGAGGCGCTGGCGGCGGTAAAAAGAGCGGCGGTGAAACGGCGGCGCGGGAGCGGTAAATATACGAACCGTTAACCGCGCGCATGGGCGACACCGTGGCCTACTCATAGGCTTGCGTGGTGAGGAGGTGGCCTAGCTATTTGCGCTGGCGAGCGACCGACGACGGCGGCGGCGACACGTCCTGTTGCTCTGTCATCGCCTCCTCCCCTTTTCTTTTTAATGCCTGAACTTCAGAGCCTCCCTATGGTAGATTTCCAATCCGACGGTGCACGTGGGTCTTAACCAAAGTCGTAGATAATTTCAGGCTTTCCAATTCATCTATAAGTCTTTGCCCGAGATAAACATCAAAAAGTCTTCAATTTTAAGTTTTTCCTCGGGCAATGTCTGAATCCCGTTTACTCTTTCATTCAGTTTCATCAGTTAACTGACAGTGGCACTTGCTTCACTTTGGAGCTGAGTTTAGTGATCCAATTCCTCTCCTTTCAGTCCAACTTCTTCCCAAATGTGTTCTACAACATCCCAAGGTTCCATTTTGCTCAAGAACTCCTACCCCTCTTGATCTACATTGCTCTGAATTCAAGTCCAAAGTCGACCCTATACTGCTGATTTCAGACTTAACCATTTTCAGGGTGACAGTCAACTGTGACAGTGTGCTGACTTTGAGCTCAATTTCGAATTTGTTCCCTTCCATGTTCCTGGCCAACAACACTCAAATCTTGTGGTCCAAAGTTCATACTTCAATATGGTATAGTTGTCCTGATGCACTTATTTGAAAAATTCTTCAGAATTCAATTTTGAAAACAGACTCTGCTGCTGTTTTTTTCTGAATTTCTGTTTTCAGACGAGGAACAGTAACTTCAGTTTTCTTTTTCCTTTCTTTAATTCCTTTGAGATAATTTGCACCATTTCTATTCCAAATTCTTGATCCCTAAGTTCTAATCACTCTTACACTTGTATTCCATATTTTTGCCGAATTTTTCTGAATTTCAAATTCAAAATTCAAATTTCGGCCAAATTTGACCCGAATTTGATTTTCGGCTAATTTCTTTTTCTTTTCTTCTCAATTTGCTTTTAATTCTTCAAAGTCACTTAGATGACTAAATTGGCAGCTGTTACAAATAGCAGGGCATGCTTCAACTGCCGTGAGCTGGGGCATTTCATTGCCAACTGGCCCTACGCCAACAAGCCAGCTGCATCAGCCTTCTCCAACGCAGTGACTGGGCCAAGGGCAGCAGTGTCAGGAGCCAACCGTGTTCCCGTCCGTAGCAACAACAACCCCGGCAACAACAACAACAACCAGCAGATGAGGCAGCCCCAGCAGTTGTTCGGACAAGCTCGCGTCAACCACATCAGCGCGCAAGAGGCTCAGGAAGCTCAGGGCGTGGTACTCGGTGAGTTTCTAGTCAGCTCAGTCTTGGCAACAATACTCTTCGATTCTAGGGCATCACATTCATTTATATCATCAAGCTTTGTGGATAAGCACCACAAACCTATAGTACTACTAAAGGTACCCCTAATAACCCAGACGCCTGGAGCCGACATCCAGTGTCGACTAGGTTGTTCCCGGGTAAGGATCAATTTAAGTGGGGTAGGATTCCTAGCAGACTTAGTAGTACTTGAGTCTAAGGGGATAGTGTGATCCTTGGAATGGATTGGCTAAGCCTACATGATGGTCACATAGGATGTGCCGATAAGGTGGTACGCCTGGTTAATCAGGACGGTGTACAAGTGACCTATCACACTCGGGAAAGTGGACCCGACCCAATGGTTTTTAGCTTGGAAGCCAAGGCCATAGAAGGAGTTCTGATAGTGAGTGAGTACCCTGATATCTTTCCTGAAGAACTACCTAGAATGCCCCCAGACAGGGATATAGAGTTTGTAATTGACCTTATCCCTGGAACCTCCCCTATAGCCAAGAGACCCTATAAAATGGCAGCATCTGAGTTGGCAGAGCTGAAGAAACAGTTAGGTGAGCTGCAACAGAGTGGCTTTATCAGACCTAGCTCGTCCCCGTGGGGAGCCCCAGTGCTCTTTTTCAAGAAGAAAGACGGAAGCATGAGGATGTGCGTGGATTATCGCGCACTGAATGAGGTCACCATCAAAAATAAATACCCCCTTCCCAGAATAGATGACCTACTTGACCAGTTGAAAGGAGCCAAATATTTCTTCAAAATAGATTTGAGATCAGGTTACCATCACCTCAAGATCAAGGAAAGTGATATCCCGAAGACAGCTTTTGTCACCCGCTATGGCCAGTTTGAATTTACAGTGATGTCCTTTGGACTGACCAATACCCCTGCTTATTTCATGAACCTCATGAACAAGGTGTTTATGGAGGAGTTAGATAAGTTTGTCGTAGTCTTTATCGAAGACATACTTATTTACTCCAAGAGTGTCCAAGAGCATGAGCATCATCTACGGGTAGTGTTGGAGAAATTGAGAGCCCACCGACTCTATGTTGAATTCAGCAAATGTGAATTTTGGCTCGAGAAAGTGGCATTTCTTGGTCATATTTTGACTACAGAAGGAGTAGCAGTTGATCCCGAGAAAGTTGAAGCCGTCTCCAACTAGCAGCAACCCACTAATGTTAGTGAAATTAGGAGCTTTCTTGGTCTAGCTGGGTATTATCGGAGGTTTATTGAAGGATTCTCTAAGATAGCCCAGCCCATGATAGAGCTACTTAGGAAGGACAAGAAATTTATTTGGACAGAGTCATGTGAGAGGAGTTTTCCAGAACTGAAGAGAAGATTGACGACCGCCCCAGTATTAACCCTATCGGATATCCAGCGGGACTTCGTCATTTATTGTGATGCTTCCCGACAAGGGTTAGGGTGTGTCCTGATGCAGGATGGGAAAGTAGTGGCATATGCTTCCCGCCAACTTAAGCCCATGAAAAAAATTACCCCACCCATGATTTGGAATTTGCAGTAGTAGTGCATGCTCTCAAGATCTGGAGGCACTATCTGATTGGGAACAAGTGTGAGATTTACACAGACCACAAGAGCCTAAAATATATCTTCACTCAACTAGATCTGAATTTAAGGCAAAGAAGGTGGTTAGAGTTGGTCAAGGATTATAATCTGGAAATTCACTACCACCCCGGTAAGGCTAACGTGGTAGCGGATGCCTTAAGTAGAAAATCCTATGGACAGATCGGACCTAAGGACCCCCACTTGTAGGAGGAAATGGCCCGACTAAATGTACACATCATCCCTTAGAATACCAGCCGCAAGCTAAGTGTTCAGCCCACTTTGGAGGATAGAATCCGAAAGGCCCAAGGTTTAGATCAGGACTTGGTAAGAATTCGCAAGCAAACCGGAGAGAATAAAGCCCCAGACTTCAGAGTGGATGACAAAGGGACCTTGTGGTACAAGGATAGGATTTGTGTGCCCAAGGAAGGTGATTTCCGACAAACCATCATGAATGAGGCTCATAACTCAGCATATTCCATCCACCCGGGATCCACCAAGATGTATATGGACCTAAAGTAGAAATACTGGTGGAATGGGATGAAAGCGGACATAGCCCAGTTCGTCGCTCATTGCGATATTTGCCGAAGGGTTAAGGACGAACATCAGAAGCCAGCCGGCTTACTACAACCACTACCCATCCCAGTTTGGAAATGGGACGAGATTGGCATGGATTTTGTAGTGGGTTTACCCAAAACTCAGAAAGGGAATGACTCCATATGGGTAATAGTGGATCGACTCACTAAAGTTGCCCACTACTTACCTGTACGGACCACCTATGGTGGAGAAAGGCTAGCTCAGCTCTATGTGTACAATATAGTGAAGCTACATGGTGTGCCTAGCAGAATTGTATCGGATAGAGGGACCCAATTTACCTCTAGATTTTGGAAAAGTTTGCATAAGGCCATGGGCACCAAACTGGATTTTAGTTCAACCTATCACCCCCAGACTGATGGCCAAACAGAAAGAGTGAATCAGATTATGGAGGACATGTTGAGGGCATGTGTCCTTACTTATGGTAAAGACTGGGAACAGAGTCTACCTTATGCAGAGTTCTCATACAACAACAGTTACCAAGCCAGCTTAGGCATGTCACCGTTTGAGGCTCTCTACGAAAGAAAGTGCAGGACCCCGTTGATGTGGTCGGAAGTAGGAGGGCGCACTCTAGTGGGACCCGTCTTTATCAAAGAGGCAGAAGAACGAGTGGCTGAAATACGAGAGAAGCTGAAGGCAGCACAGTCTAGACAGAAGAGTTACTCAGATAAAAGAAGATGAGAGTTGATTTTCAATGAAGGGGACTTCGTATACCTCAAGGTCTCCCCGATTCGAGGTACCCGGAGATTCCAAGTGCAAGGAAAATTAGCCCCTCGGTATATTGGACCATACCAGGTGTTAAAGAGAGTTGGAGCTGTGGCATACCGTATTCAGCTGCTCGAAGAAATGTCGAATATACACCTGGTATTCCATGTGTCCCAGCTAAGAAAATGCCTAAGAGTGCCAGAGGAGCAAGTACCGTTGGAAACCATTGATTTGCAAAAGGATCTGCGGTATCAGGAGGTGCCCGTCAAGATTTTGGACACCGTCACCAAGAGGAAAAGGAATTCAG
This sequence comes from Setaria viridis, assembly GCF_005286985.2. Lineage (NCBI taxonomy): Eukaryota > Viridiplantae > Streptophyta > Magnoliopsida > Poales > Poaceae > Setaria > Setaria viridis. The sequence goes on along the minus strand of NC_048270.2, from coordinate 16,409,770 downwards.
TAGTGCGGATTTGCAGAGTCCAATGGAGTAGGCATGGTGAAGAAGAAGCTACTTGGGAACGCGAGGATGCGTTAAAGGAGTTTCCCCATCTTTTCAGAATTCAGCCGAATCTCGAGGACAAGATTCAATTTAAGTGGGATAGGTTTGTAACGCCCGTAAAAACTACAAATTTAACTCACTCGTTAAAAATGCATTCCAAAATTTTCCGACCGTTGAGCTCCCGAAAAATCCCCTCTTTCCCGTCAGATCCGCCGTTCCCACCCCCGACGTCGTCAAGCCTCTTTTTTCATTCCCCGTATTTTTCGCCGCGTGCCCATCAAGTCCATCACGCATGCCGTCAAATCCCGCAATTCCCGCCATCTCCCTCTTTTCCTTTTCCCTCCTTTTCCCCTCTCTTTCTTCCTTCCTTTTCCCTTCTCCTTCTTCCTTCTCTTTCTCCCTCCTTCCTCTCTCTCCTTTCTTTTCCCTGCCACCTTTTCTTTTCTCTGGCGCCAGGCGCCTGGTTCCTCCCTCCTGGCGCCGCCCGTGCACCACCTGCCCCTGCGCGCGCCCCGAGGCGCATAGCGCCCGCACGCGTGTTGGGCCCGCGTCGCGCCAAGCCGCGCGCTCGCCCGCCGCGCCGCTCGCCCCGCCCCGCGCTTGTCCGTGCTCGCCCGTGCCGCGCCCGCCCGCGCCCGCTCGCGCCTTGGCGCCTAGCGCTTGGCCGAGTGCGTCGCGTCGCCACCCGCCGGTCACCGGTCGCCGCCCTTGTGCCCTCGTCAACCGTGCCGCCACGCCGTCCACGAGCTTCTCCACCCCGGCACGCCACCGGCCAAAGTTCCGGCCGCCATCATCACCACGGCCGCACGCCGCTCCTCCCGCCACCTATAAAAGGGGGGGGGGCGAGCCCCTGCACCTCCACACCACCACAAGCACCCCCTGTCTTGCCTATCACCGCCGCCGCCCGTGCGCCACTGCCGAGCCGTCGCCACCGCCTCCAGAATAGCCACCGGCGCCCCTCCCTTTTCCCATCACTAGCTAGTTAAGATCGCGGAGTACCCGAGGAGGAGCATGATGAGGAGTTCAACCGCGAGCCCGAGCCCGAGGACTAGTACCACGAGCAGGAGCTCCCGGAGGGCTTTGAGGACGGCAAGTCCAACCTCACCCTTTGATGCATATTTAATACCTAGTTTTTCAAACACAACCTATTGGCCTGTTTTATAAAATGCATATTGTTTTATCGCAAGACGTGGTTGGATAGCCACCCCTTGATTGTTATGATTATTCCTTGTTGTCCTATATTTGTCTCTAAATATGAGTTGCTCGGTTTAGATGATAAATACTGCTAGAAAGCTTAGAAACTCATTATTCTTAATCAATCATGACTACACTTGTTTATTCAGAAAATAAATGTGTGAGTGTGTTCATCTGAGGAGATGGGTTTTCAGGTGTAAAGACAAGTGGTGCATGGATGAGATGGATGGGTGTTTCTTGTGTGAAATGCCGGAATGTTGAGCTCGTACCTTAGTGGTTGAGCAAGGTTGGGTGATATCCATCTTGTCATGGTTAAGGACCAAGTTGATGTGTCATCTTGCCTAATTCAATCATCATGCAACCACTCGACCGTTGTAGGGGCAACGGCTTAGCATAAACCCCACTAGCTAAACTGCTAGGCTTCAGGTGTGCTGGTGAGCAACGGGAGCCTATGGAAAAGGATTAAGCTCTTGGTGACTTAGGTCCCGGTTTTGACCTCGTGGATGGGTCGATAACCCCTTGGGTGCTTCCATGTTGACTAGTCAGTTTTCGCTAAGGTGGGTAATGGCTTTGTTAGGATCCGCACCGGCACTAAGGTGATCATGCTGCGGTACCCTACTTGTGGGAAAAGTGTACAACCTCTGCAGAGTTAAAACCTATCCGGGTAGCCGTATCCACGGCATTGGACGAGTTACGGCTTGGTCACATAACTAGCTTTTGGAGATGGTTGGTTTATACGGTGTGTGTTGGATTTTGGAAGTGTCCGGCAGTTGTGCCGTGCGCTACGGTGGACGTGGAGTCCGTTAGCGATAAAACTTGGATCCTTTGTGTAGGATCAACCCCACTTGATGTGTCGGTTACTAAATAAAATGCTTTACGAAAACTCTTTGAAAAGGAACCCATGAATGTGTTGAAAATCTAGCTTTATTGCAAATGAACCTTAACCTTATCCTTGTTGTATCCTGTGCATACTCTTGCTGTATCCCCCTCCGTGGATGGGGTTGGACTTGTTGAGTACCTTTGTAATCGCCCCTGTTTTGTTGCTTCAGAGGAGTATCCAGACTTCGTCGTCGAGGATTTCGAGTAGGAGGTTGCGTCTGCACCCAACGCTGCCTGCGGTGTTGGCCCTTTTGCAGGATGCTTCCGCTGACGCATAGTTCCGATTGCAGCCCGGAGTCTGACTGGACTGCAACTTGGATTTGTATTGTGATCGCTCTAGTTTTACTTTGGGTGTGGCTTGCCCGCCCGCTCCTTCGGGAGCTGTACGGTTTCTGAACTATCTGTTGAATAAATATGTTATCAGCCTCCTGGGACTAATAATTGGATCACATTTAGTCTCTACTTTTGTGGGGACACTTCACATCTGGGGTCCTCTTTGTTGCACTCCGATAGTACAGCCGGCACTCCCCTCGACTGTTTGACCGAGCTGTGTCGTCGAGGATTTAGAATCTTAAGCCGTCATAGATGTTGATTGTGCTTCACCGAATTCGAGATGTTGGTGTTAGAAAACACGGTATGCTACTCACTAGCACATAAAAATAACCACGTAAATAGGATCACTTGTGAGTAGATGATCATAGATTATACTTTCGCTCGTCGCGCGTCGCAGCGGAAGTCTTGACGAAGCGTGAGTGGTCGATCCGATCGACATCGAGAAAGTAGTCGTACAATCTGACGAAGTGCGCAACCGACCGACACCTCTATGGTGTGACATCCCTAGTAATTAAAAGGGTAATCAAAGAAAACATCAAGAGATTAAGAGACAATTCAAATTTGCTAAGTGTCAAATTCAAAAAACACTTCAAAATCTAGCTAAGTGTTGAAAACACCCCCTAAATGACACTCACTTGGGTAGGATTTAAAAACAAATTTTTATATAAGAACTCAAATTTTGGCCAATGTAAAACTTGTAGAACTTTTTAAACTGAACAACTTTATAATTAGCACTTTTTCTGATTTTGAGTGGAAGGCATTCAAAAACTGGGTCAAAGTCGGATCGAATTCAAGTCAAATTCAAATCAGCTTTGCTGGCGTTCCACCAAAGTTTCAACAATTTTATCTCCAAATCTGTTGTGTTTTTCACCAATCATCCTTTGTAAAGTTGGAGTCCATGGTTCAACCTCAAACTTTTATATTTGAATTTTTCATCGTTTAGTTCAAAACTTGGGAGAAAATCCGGCACAAAGATCCTATCTTCGCACGCCACACGCGAACCCAGAGCGTGGTCACCACGCGTGGCGAACAAGCCGTCGCCATGTGGCGCTACCTGCCTAGCTCCGCCCCATCGCCCAACCTCCACCGGTGACGCGACAGCACGAGCGTCGTGCTGCCCAACCAAGCGCGCATGCAATCTCCCCCGGGCACGCCTTATCTTTCCCGGCCAACCTCGGTCCACGGGCCACGAGACGCTGGCACACTGCGTGCCCTTCCGGCCAGTCCTGATGTGCCCCCTTGCCAGCTAGCGTCATGCCAGCGCTGTCCATGCCAATGCGCAAGAAGGAGCACCCGAACGTCGCCTTATCCTCACGCTGCTTTGCCACTATAAAAGGGACATGCCCAGACCCGGCGGTGCCATCCCTTCACTCCCCGCACCCGAGCTCCGCCGAGTGCCATTAGAGCCGTCTCCATCGAGCTCCCCCTTCCAAGCAGCACCGACACCACCCGAGCCCTCCTTTGCACCACTAGAGCCTCGCGACACCTCCCTAGCCCCTTCCCCCAGCCATCTCCACCGCCACCTTCGCTGGAGACAAAGCTACCGCGCTGCGCCTGAGGCCTCGCCGTCGAGCTACCTCGCCAAACCTCCTCCGCCCTCAACTCCTACAGCCCAAAGATCACTGGGGAGCTCCTCGTCACACTTGCGCCCTTAGCCCACACCCAAATGGCCGGACTTCGCCGAAATCTCACCGTCGGCTAGCCGCCAAGGGTTACATTGCAAAACCTGAAAATTAGTTCCAGGGTTTAGGCGTAAAATGCAAGGGTCTAGTTGTGATGTTTCAAAAGATCTAAGGGCCTAATCGCGAAACCTTTTTTTCCTTTTTGGTTTTAAATTGATTAAAATGGCTGAAACTTGGAAAATGTCTAAGAAATTTTAGAAAAATGAGAAAAATGTAAAACTTGTTTTGTTGGGTTCCTGATGATGTCTAGTTCAATTTAAAAATGTTCATGTGCATGTTACTGTCCTGCATCTGGTGCTATGATTTATTTTGTATAAAAGCTAATAAATGCCTTATAAATCATATAGAGGTCTAAAAATTGTGAAACCAATTTTGTTAACTTCCTTTTAACATTCATGATCTAGATCTGCACCTTGTGCTAATGGAATCCATGATGTTCATACCGTTTTAATTCAAATGCTTAATTGTTGTCTTAATCTTGTTATTTGCATGATATTTGGTAGAAAATCGATAAAAATGCAAAATAAATTCTGTTAGGTTCGTGATGTCCATGTCTGACTAGTAAAAATACTTGCTCCTGTGAAATATGTGTTGTTCATTGCTTAATGAAATACATGTTGTTTAATCACCTTGTTGTGCAATAAATGGTTTTTGTCCTAATAAAACTCTGAAAAATTCCCAGTAGCATATGTTGGTGTTTGGTAACCCTTCTGTAAAATTTGTGGAACCAAACTTCTGGTAAAACTCTAGTTAAAAATTATTCTTCATATTCTGCAATTTAACACTATTTTATTTTTTTAGTCTGTAGATGTCAAATTCATCTCAAATTTTTACAGTAAATAACTTGTGTAGAGGGAAACCTCTTGTAAAAATTTCATGTTCATATCTTAATAGATGCTTCCTAAAACATTTATTCATGTTTAAGAGCTAATTTAATTATTAATATAATTGCTACTAGAGATGGTAGACTAGCAAGTGATTAATTATGCTTTTCATCAGAACATGATCACGCTTAAAAAGATTGCTAAACAGTAACACATGACACCACCTTTTATCTTATGAATACTAAGTTTCTAATAATCTTATATGTGTACACAATCACCATCAAAGTAAAACCCATGTTTCCTTCACAACCAACCTTGTTTTGCGAAGAAGAGATTTGTTACAAACTTGTCCAGGTGAACGTGGCCAAAAAGGAAGAAAGGTGTATAAGCTTGTCTAGGTGAATGTGGTCGAATATGCACCCTATGCTTTTACAATAATTACGAAATGCAATCTACATCATGAACTGTTATAAATGAAATATTAAGCATATGCATCTCATGTAGAAGCTAACCTCATGATGGTACGTATGAGTTGGAGAGATTTCTTGTCACTCGCGAGCTATAGGAGTTGCCTGTTTACTTATGTTGGAATCATAAGGTTGACGGGCGGGGATTGGTATATGGTGGATGCCCCGTCTGTTAAGAGGCAAACTGCTAAGGTCGAAATGTGTTAGAGTTGTGGTAAAGTGTTTGAACATACTAAACACATACCGAGTATGGGATCGGGAAGCCTAGTACCTGTTTGAACCAGAGCGTGGACTTTATCCCCGCTTTCTCTAGAACCGGGTTCCCCTGATGCATCATGTGGGTACAAGTGCAGCCTCGGTACGGCATAGTTCTGGGACCGTTGGGGCATTGTATCCAAGGGGGTGGGCCCTGGACATGTGCCGGGGATCGATGGAAATGGCTGATATATGTGAACCCGGCGTGGTACACATATGTCGTGTGTTTAGGTTCACCTTGCAAGGTTAATAAATTTGATTCAAATCGTCTGCTTCTCACAGTTTGGGACTACTTGACCGCCTTTCTGCACTGAGTAAGAAGAGGAACAAGGACGATGATAAATATTGATGCTTGATTAATTTGCTTGTTTCACCATGCTTGCTTAGAATAGGTGCTTTCCTAGAATGGTTAAACACCTAGAACTTGATGCTAAAACTTGAAAGTAAAGATCTACCTTAGAAGCTTTTGGCAAAACAAACCCCTTAGCCAAAAAGCCTTGCATGTCTAGGAGTCGGTGGATTAGATACCACCTGACGGGTAAGTCTTGCGTAGTATTAGTATACTCAGCCTTACTTGTGGCTATGTTTTCAGGTAATGTTGATGTTGATAATATGATTGCCAGTGTGACTTCGCCGTTAGATCCCTCCGGGGTGGATGGTTTAGTCGGACCCATCCTCGTTGGGCGAGGATCGTGGTGAGTGATATCATGGAAGGCTTTGCCATGGCATTATGTATCGTCATTAGAACTATCATTTTCTTTTCTGCTGCTTTGAACTTTGAACACTCTTTATGATTTGAACAAACAGTTTGTAATAACTTATTTTGGGACCTCTATAATATGTTATCTAGATTGTTGTAATCTCTGGGCTCATCTTCGTGCGAGTTTTGTATGCTTGTTTCGATCGGAAATACGTGGTTGTATCGAGTGAAACCCGACAGACTACCGTTTTAATTCCATTAAAGTGTCTATTCGCATTTGAGGTGATGTTGAGCACACTTTAGCCGGGTTAATTTGGGTGGTTCTACCACATACGGCAGTCCACACGTACGGGATGGGATGACAAACCGGAGCGTGCTAGCACTCCATGGCACGTACTCGGAGATCCCCGCAATCAACCTTTGATATGGGAGGGAGGACTGCAATAGTGCAGCACCGGACATGTGCGTGTGACATGATATGAACCCGCTAGGGTTGATTCCCGATCTTCGATGAGAGAGGCGTGGATAACTCGATTGGTGGATGGAGATGACGTTCACAGCCCAACTACAGCCTTCCAATCTGCGCCTTAGCAACCGATACACCACCTCCAATGGCTGCCATGATCTTGTGGAGCGCGTCACCCGGCCACTAGGGCACTCGTCCTGCAAGCAATCGAAGAACAAGCAAGAACAAGTAGAACAAGCAACTCAATTGCAAATATGGAGATGAAAACCAATCTGAAATCACAAAGTTGGGGTTCTGAATCGAGTAGAACGGATGGTCTAGTCGACACACACGTCTACATGGAAGTAGCAATGGCTAAACTTTCAACAAAACAAAACCCAATTTATTTGTGGTGGCTCTAATCCTTATTAATACCTAGGAGGATGACCAGGGGGGTGTTGGGGTCGTGCTCCAACCCTAGGACATGTCCCTAATGGACCCAACATGATACACGGCCCATTGGGCCAAAATAAGGCGACGCAGCACCTCTGGATAGAAAACCTCTTGGTAGTGTTTCGGTGATTTCGGCCGCCTCAGAATAGATATGGATATGAGTCTAGATCCATATGAAAATAGACTTCATAAGGATTGCAAGGAGTACTTTAACGTCTAAAACGGAGTCCGGATGAGGTCATGGCGGCCATTGCAAGTTGGGCCAGAGCTGCAGTCTGAATCCAGCACCAAAACGTGTTGGATTGGATCTCTTTCTTTCCTTGGGCCAAAAGTGACGTGATGGCCTGGTGGAGGACGTTAGGAATACTTAGACTTGGCCCCCAATCTACTTCTTTGGTCCTCCATACCTTCCATGTGTGTTTAACACTATTTTTGATCCATGTATGTATTTCTGAAATTGACAACAAATACACATCATGGTGCAGCATCAATTCATCAAATGTATCACGTATAATTATGATAAAGAATTGTTTCACCTCGGAGTCAAAAGATGCCAAGATGGTTGTATTCGAGCATGTGATGTCCTCATCATGACAGTAGCAGCGGCGGCGCACCAGCTCCTGGTGTATGTGGCGGCAAGTGGGAAAAGTGATTAGGGTTAAAAAAAACTTGTGGCCGGTGATTAGCATTTGTAATACTTGCTTAATGGGCCAGCAGTTCAGATTGGGCCAGACCCTCTTAGGCATCCAACAGTCTCCCACTTGCACAAGAGTTAATTATGCAAGTATCCATGTGTTCCAATCCCTTAAGTGTGTGACCCCGTAGGTTCATGCAACCAATGGACATGACTTGGAAACCATTTCTGATCAATAGTTAGCATTGGCCTCTAGCAAGGCGTACTGACTCCTGGAGGTCCACGAAGATCATATCTTGCATAACCTTGACACTCGTCAATATTGTATTCTTCTGCCACATGACACCTAGCCAAGTATAAGGTGAGTGAAGTGCTACCCTTATTCTTAGCCATTTCTCGCTCAGTGAAGAACCTTTTTGATCAACTAACCTTTAGGTCGAGGCATGGCCATGCGCTTCTAGTTCATCACACCAAGAGGACCTAGAGGAGTCTCTTCCTGAAACAGGAGGGGCAGATTCCTTCTTGACTCGGTACACAAAATCTACTTTTATAACTACCCAGTTATGGAATAGCATTTAGCAATCCCAAAATACGATGCTCCACAATCCGAGACTCTCCACTGATCTCAGGTTAGAGGACATAATATGCGTGTCGTTACGAGACTCACCGATAGCAGTGTACTCGCGGTGTCTCGTAGTGGGTCTATCCAGCACCGTGTTCCTAACACGTGCCTACATTGTTGGCGCAATATCCCATATTGCCAGGACATGTGAAACAAGATCATCCACCCAACACATGTACTAGCTTATCTCTACATCACAGTTTCGCATGACAGATGGAAGTTGGGGATCATTTTTAGTACAATGTCAATATTGTACCATGGAGTTTCACTAACGAATCACGTATTCGCTAATCACATATAATGACAAAGTCATGGAACATATCACTGAAAAATGCATATTACAAACGTTGACATGATGTCATCATCTTATGACTACCTTTATGGAATACATCATCATAAGCCTCCCACTAGTGCTAGTCAGTTATGCTAGCATCTCATGGCATTGACTTCGTATACATCTCATGCTTTGCTTGTAGGAGTGGCTTAGTCAACGGATCTGCAATGTTCAGGTTGGTGTGCACCTTGCCTATCTTCACATCTCCTCGATCGATGATTTCTCGAATCAGGTGATATCACCGTAGTATGTGTTTGGACTTCTAGTGCGACCTAGGCTCCTTTGCCTGTGCGATAGCACCACTATTGTCACAATAGAGGTATATCAGACTGGAGCAACTAGGGACCACGCCTAACTCAGAAATAAATTTTTTGATCCATACAGCTTCCGAAGCTGCAATATACTCAGCTTCTGTTATCGAATCTGAACTGTCTCTTGCTTGGAACTTTTCCAGCTCACTGCCCCACCATTGAGGCAGAAGACATATCCTGATTGAGATTTGCTATCATCCTGGTCAGTTTGGAAGCTACCGTCGGTGTAACCATTTACAATGAGATCCTCCGAACCTCCATAAACTAGGAACATATCCTTAGTTTGTTGGAAGTACTTAATGATATTTTTTACTACAACCCAATGACCATCACCCGGGTTTGATTGGTACCTGCTCATAACACTTAGAGCATACGAAATGTCTAGGCCCGTGCGCAACATGGCATACATGATCGAGCCAATAGCCGAAGTGTATGGCACCCGACTCATCATTTCTTGCTCATTAGGCGATGACGCACACTGAGTCTTGCTCAAGGTTACACCATGTGACATAGGTATGAATCCTTTCTTGGAATCATTCATGTTGAACCTATTCAACACCTTGTCAAGGTACATGCTCTGGCTCAATCCAATTAAGCGTTTAGACCTATCTCTATAGATCTTTATACCTAGTATGTATGCTGCCTCTCCAAGGTCCTTCATAGAGAAACTCTTTCTCAATGAGATCTTGACATCCTCCATAAGCGAAATGTCATTCTCAATTAATAGTATGTCATCCACATACAAGATTAGAAATACGAGTGCGCTCCCACTAGCTTTCTTGTAAACACATGCCTCTTCTTTATTCTTGAGAAGCCAAACGATTTGACTACCTCGTCAAAACGAAGATTCTAGCTCCGGGATGCTTGCTTTAGCCCGTATATAGACTTCCTAAGTCAACACACTTTTCTAGCATTCTGCTGGTCGACAAAACCTTCAGGCTATGTCATGTACACATCCCTACTTAGATTTCCATTAAGGAAAGCCGTTTTGACGTCCATTTGGCAAATCTCATAGTCATAATATGCGGCAATTGCTAGAAGGATCCAAATAGACTTCAGCATGGCGACGAGCGAAAATGTCTCATCATAGTCAACACCTTGAATTTGACGAAAACCTTTCGCTACTATTCGTGCATTATAGATGTGAACCTTTCCAACAACGTCTATCTTTTTCTTGAAAATCCATTTACACTCAACGGCTCTCATGCCATCGGGTGGACCAACCAGGTTCCAAACCTGATTCTCTCTCATGGACTCCATCTCAAATCGCATGGCATCAAGCCATCTCTCAAACTCCGATCCCATCAATGCTTCTATCCATGTTTTAGGCTCCTCATTGTCCAACAATAGGATGTCCTGCTGCCCTGTAATCAGGAGTGTGTACTTATCAGGTGCGCGACGTGCCCATGTTGATCTTCGTGGTTGAGGTTCATCATGTTGGTCAGCGACCATCACTGATTCATCATGTCGCACCTCATTAATGGGAACTGAAACATTTTCTTGTGTTTCTTGAACTTCTTCAAGTTGCACCATCCTCCCACTAATTTCTTTCGAGAGAAACTCTTTCTCAAGAAAGACAATGTTTTGAGCAACAAACACTTTTTTCTCTTGACGGTTATAAAAATAGTATCCTTTGGTTTCCCTAGGATACCCCACAAAGACACATTTATCAGATTTGGGCTCGAGTTTAGTGCATGTCAAACACTTCACATAGGCTTCGCAGCCCCAAATCTTCAAGAACGATGAACTGGGATGCTTCACAGTCCATATCTCATATGGCGTCTTCTCCACAGATTTAGATGGTACATGGTTTAGTGTGAACGCAACAGTCTCTAATGCATAGCCCTAAAAATACAATGGAAGATCATCTTGACTCATCATAGACCTCACCATGTCCAACAAGGATCGGTTCCTCCACTCAGACACACCGTTGCAGAGTCAGTTGTGGAACAATTCCGCAACTCTTCAGATGACCGCTAAACTCATGGCTCAAATATTCTCCACCATGATCCGATCGTAGGAATTTAATTGTCTTGCCGGTATGATTCTGTACTTCATTTTGGAATTCTTTGAACTTTTTAAAGGATTCTGCCTTATCCTTCATCAAATAGATATAGCCATATCTACTCAAGTCCTCAGTATAGGTAATTAAGTACTAAAAATCACCTCTTGCGACCGAGTTCATTGGACCACATACATTTGTATGTACTAGGCCTAATAACTCGCTTTCTCTCTCGCTATGTCCAACAAAGGGAGTTTTAGCCATTTTTCCAAGTAGGCACGACTCCCATATCTCAATTGATTCAAAATCGAAAGGATCGAGAAGACCATCTTTATGGAGCCTCTCTATGCGTTTCTTGCCTATATGGCCTAAACAACAATGCCACAAGTAAGTAGGATTTGAGTTATTTACGTGAGTTCTCTTAGTACTAATGCTATTGATTTCTGCATCTTCTAGATCAAGAACATAAAGCCCATTCACAATGAGACATTTCCCATAGTACATGCCATTCATAAAAATAGAACAACACTTGTTCTTTATTATGAATTCATAACCATCATCCTCTAAACATGAGGAGGAAATAATGTTCTTATTCAATGCAGGAACAAAATAACAATTATTGAGTTCTAGCACTAATCTAGAAGGCAATGACAATGGATAAGTACCGACGGCCAACACAACAATCTTTGCTCCATTCCTGACGCGCAAATCCACTTCATCTCTTGCAAAGTGTCTAATTATTTTTAGTCCTTTCAACGATTTGCAAATGTGAATCATTGCACTAGTATCAAATACCCATGCATTATTACAACGTGTAGCAAGATTAATTTCAATAACATTAATACCTTGAGAGGAGGTCTCACCTCCTTTTTTCCTTTTATCTTCCAAGTACTTCTTGCAATTCCTCAACCAATGTCCCTTGGCACCACAGTGAAAGCAAGCATCATCAGTAGAGGCACCATCTTTCTTTTGTTTTTCTTTGGCCTTGGACGCCTACCCGGAAGTCCCACTTTTGGCAAGTTTCTTAGCCTTCGCTAGCGCTTACGCTTCTTACCTTTCTGGACTGTCATCACATGACCAGAAGTCTTCCTAAGACTCACCTCTGCTGTCTTAAGCATCCCATGCAACTCAGTCAATTGCAGTATCACATCGGTGGTGAGATCGTCATTGAGGGGAAAACCCAGTCTCTGCAAGCTCTCAATGTACCCAATCATCTTAATCACATGAGGGCTGACTGGAGCACTTTTAGGATCGATCTATCTAGGATCGATCACAGATTGCAGTAAGATATGCAACGGTTTGCACTTCTTTTATTAACACTTTTAATGAAAGAATCCTACTATGTTGTGCGAACGTCCCTCGACGTTGCATAGCAGGATGAGATCCAATGTTCCCTATGATACTAGTGAGCTTTGGCATCACCGTTAGCATCATAGTGAACAAGGTAGGCAACAATTGCCAATCGCATCCAATGCGACTCGTTTGTTGGGTGACATCATATGTCTCGGCTGCCAACACTTATGCCCCAAAATCCAAGTCCAACTTGATAGCTCTGTCAAGCAAACCAACACTATGCCGTGGTGTCCAATACCACCCAATGGATCAAGGTAGGAGATGACATCCTACTTTGGCAGACCCATCACCTACTAACAAGACCCTAATGGTGCAGCTGTTGGAAGGGCATAAAATCTTAATTTTTCGTGAGGAATTTATCATGCTCATCATAGGCAGTGCATAATAATAATCATCACATATAATCAAATTATTGTGATAGCATGGTCTTCGTCCAACGAAAATTAGCACATGCCGACGACCGCTAGTATGCACGCCTACACCGAGATGTCGCATCTTGGGCACCTTCTCCAAGGTACGACATTCATCGAGCCACTTCGCTCGTGTCAAAGAATTACATAGTCTAATTCAGCTTATACACGCTAGTAGCTAAAATAAAATAATACATCACATGAGTGGCATGCAGGCCGAATAGGAACAGCCTCAACCCGACTTTAATAATTTGTGACACGCATGCCACACGAATTTATTACACATAGATCATCAAATGATTTTGAGGCCATACCATCACATCATTCTCAGTAAAAACAAGTTAGGCATTTCTATGAACGATGCAACACGTCCCTCCCCCATTTTTTTTAAAAAAAATATGATCTGATCCCGTCAGCCGATAACAGATAGAACAGCTTTTCGCATGATGCCAGCAAGCTAACATACATGTCGTTCTAGCTGACATAGCCGTTCACGCCGCGTATCGATTGCTTCACTACACGAACTCACAACCTCGTGGTCAACCGCGCGACGCTCGCGCGCTGTTGTAAAGACGGCCAGTTAGCCAGTCATATAATGAGAAAGCAAGAACGGAGTAATACAGTCTGATTCGCGCGTAATGCTATTCACCAAAACGATTTGATCTACAACCAACCATGCAAAGTTTTTAATCTAGATCAAAACAACACAAGCACAACCCTAGTACCATTGTTAGAAAATGCGGTTTTCTACTCGTTACCACACAAAAATAACCGCGTAAACATGATCACTTGCGAGTAGATGATCATAGATTTTACCGTCGCTCGTCGTGCGTCGCAACGGAAGTCTTAATGAAGCGCGAGTGGTTGATCCGATTGACGTTGAGGAAGTAGTCGTACAATCTAATAAAGTGCGCAACCAAACGACACCTCTATGGGAGTCCACATTGCAGGATGAGGTGACGAACCGGAGCGTGCTAGCACTCCACGGCACATACTCGGAGATTCCCGCGATCAACCTTTTGTCCGGGAGAAAAGACTGCAATAGCGCACTACTTGCGTGTGAGAGCAGCAGCGGCAGCGCACCAGTTCCTGGTGCATGCGGCGGCACACCAGCTCTTGGTGTATGCGGCGGCAGGTGGGAAAAGTGAGTAGGGTTAAAAAACTTGTGGCTGGTGATTAAGTATTTATAATACTTGCTTAATGGGCCAGCAGTTCAGATTGGGCCACGCGCATCCAACAGTTGGCTCTACTCTTTTCAACGTCAAATCTGAGGACCAGCATCGACAAGAGTCAAAGGTCAGCCCGAACGTTGAGGAGTATTGCCACTTCGGTCTGGTTTGGTTTCTCCTGCTTATTTTTAGCACCCATCACATCGAATGTTTAGATACTAATTATGAGTATTAAATGTAGACTATTTACAAAACCCATTATATAAGTGGAGGCTACACGACGAGACGAATCTATTAAGCCTAATTAGTTCATGATTTGACAATGTGTTGCTACAGTAAACATTTGCTGATGATGGATTAATTAGGCTTAATAGATTCGTCTCGCCGTTTAGCCTCCACTTATGTAATGAGTTTTGCAAATAGTCTACGTTTAATACTCCTAATTAGTACCTAAACATTTGATGTGACACGTGCTAAAAATAAGCAAAGGAACCCAACGTCCCCGAACATTTTTACTGCCAAGTACAGAGGATGTAATGGATATTGCTTCGGAGATGCAGAACGTTGGAGATGTGCATGTGAGTCTTTACTGACACAGCTTGACTTTCACCTTGAAAAACTTAATGATGGTCAGAAGGAGGATGGAAAGAAGTATCCTTTCGTTGATTGCAACCACAGCATAGGCTTGCATGCTCAGCACGTATGAAAACGTGTCCACCTCCGGTCATTTTTTCACCTCCACGGCTCCACAAGGAGACCAAAGTGGGACCCACCCAGGCAACCAAGTTGGGGCCCATAACCGCTTGAACACTGGTGATGGGAACCACCGGCGAGGCCTGAGCGTCGAACTCGTCGCCGACCAGCACCTCCGTGAATCCCCAGCCACTGGCGACCACTCCGGCCATGGACCCAAACAGTGCCACCTCGCCCACAGGAACTGCCGCAGACGAAGCACGGTAGCACCCCCAACCGGAGAAGGTAGGGATACAGGCACATGCCGCGACATTCAGCAAGAGGGAGCAGAGGTGATGTCTTCTTGTCGCGGAGCCCACTTGAGCAGCACCACGCCGCCCCCGTGGCCACCGAGTATGGGGAGAAGATGAAGGGAGAGCATAAAGGGCTTTATTGGATCACTCACCTCGCCATGCTGGTGGAGACCACCGCCGGCAACCACGCCGGTGAGGAGCCTGCCCACCACCACCCAAGACAAGGGAGAGGACTACCATCCTCGACTACATAGCCATACGACAAACTGAAATAGGTAGCTACTCCTACGAACAACTAAAGAGCAAAGGCACCCGGACTCGCCGTTGGCGAGGACGCCGGAGGAGAGGAGGGAGAGGGTCGGAAACTGGGAACTACAGAGAAAACGCAACAGGCAGCCTTTGATCCGGTCTGGGCCTAGGGGTCCTTATCAACTCCCTTTATTCCGGCATCCCTGCCCTGGCCAACCGTGCGGGCCACGTCACGCTGAAATCGCGACCGGATGTCTGGCCACGACCGATCCAGCAGCCTCGGGGCCGCCACGCGGTACACGGCCTCGCGGAGAGCCCCTCAGGTCCACGGCGTATCGGATCGGGGTCCGGGGGAGGCCCTTGGTGTACAGTAAATGCGGCCATTTTTCTTGCGGCGTGGCCCTGTGCTCCAGGATATTCCTCCACCAAGAAGAGGAAATTCAGAGATCATGCTGCTTTTGTGGAAAGGCACCCGCCTGGCGCTTTGCGGGGAGCCCCCCGCCACCGCCGCCCGCCCCCGGTGCCTGCCCACGGCCCGAGGTGCTCTGTCCTGAGGTGCAGCGCCACATGTTTGCTTTGCGCCCCTGGGGCAAGTGGTAGACTACGACGCGGCCTAGTAATTAGGGGTCATCCCGGAGCCCCTTAGGCCTAGCCGGGGCTGCTAGTGGAGCACGCCATTTTGCAAGGAGCCCCTCGGGCCCTCGCCTTATCAGTTCCGGGTCCGGGGGTTGCTCTGTCCCGAGGTGTTGGGCTATGTGCCTTCGCCCTGCTGGCTAGGAGCCTCGAGGATAAGGGCGTGCTTGACTACCCCGCGTTTGTTTATGCTAGGTACATTAAAATTTGTTGCTGTCGGTGGTGGTGGCGTGTACGTGTGCATCGGCGCAGTGTTGGCATGCTCTTTGCTGCGCTGACGTGTCCTTCGCTGCGCACATGTGGCCGCCGACGTGTTGGTATGTAGTGCCTTCTTAATGTTGGGCTCTATCCATATATAGCCCCTTCGCTTTACTGTGCTAGTGTTTGGGGTCCCAGAGTTTCCCCTGCTTCGTATCGCCCACTGCAACCATGGCGTGCTCTGGGCTGCGTGATGTTTTGCCGGCGAGCAAGAACTGGTGTGTGCGTGCTCGTATCGCTCGCATGTAGGATTATTGCGGTGCTCGGGATGGACGGCCTACTCTGCATCTCAATTGGTGCTTGTGAATGAAAAGGTGCGTGCTTCTCATCCAGATTGTGGCTGTGCTTGTGTGTGTGTTTGTGCTGATTCGGCTACTGGGTGTGTAGGGGGACGCTATGTGTGCGAAAGCTACTGGTGTGACGTTGATATAGTTAGGAGTACCATCGAGGAAGGTGGTCTGTATTCATTTAGTAAGTTCCGTGTGATCAATATGAAGCCTTCCTACAAGCCTTTTTGTGCGAAGATCAAGCTCACCTCGTGGACAAAGATGGTTTGTATTAAACCTGTCGCTGAATCGTTTCCTCAATTTGTGTTCCACCTGTCGCCGCTTTCTGACCTTTCTTCGCGGGTAGGAAGCTAGGCGTATTTTACAAGTCGGTGATGCGGTATCGACTGTTAGGTTACTTGCTATCTTTTTTATTTTGTTTCCCTCTTACAATGATTGTGTGTGCTTCCAGATGTTATAGCAATGATAGTTGGTGTGTCTGACATTACTCATATACGGGTAAGGAGCAACTCGGTTGACATGCCTAGGAGAGTCATTGGTCTCAAGTGTAACAACCCTAGCTAAATTAACCTTGCTTAAGCTAGCACTTGAATGGTCAAAAATGCCCTTTAGAAGCTCAATTTAGGGGTAATTTAAAATTTGAATTTCATATAACAACTTGAAATTTTGTCAATCTAAGAGTTGTAGAACTTTACAAACCAAACAACTTTTCTTATTGGAACTTTGAGTGATTTGGAGAGGAAGAGATTCAAAAACCAGATTTAAACCCAGTGGCAAATCAACCTCATTTCAAAAATGCTAAGTGTTGAAAGCAGTGCTGAGTAGGGTACTTTAGATCTGGACTTGACTTGGAGCTTTTACAAAAGTTTTAGAGTAAACCTTGAATAACAAATTTGTTAAATTGAGCTTAGACTAAATCATCCTAGAACATGCTCAAACCCTAGGCTAAACTCAGCATAATTCTTAAACTCAGCCCTTGAACTCTAAGTCTAAAACAGTGAAAGACATCATCTTGGCATGCAGTTTTCTCACAAAATTTAAACTGAGCCCGAGCTAAGCCCTTTATAAAAGTTGGAGTCCTGAGTGTGTAATATGACTCCACTTATTCGACTAAGGCCCAAAACTCAATAGAACCTTTCCAAAACTTGAGTCAAAGTCAGCCAAAACAGTCAACTCAGCCCAAAACATGAAAATCAGCTAAGTCTGAATTTTAGGTGTTCCACCAAACTTTGAAGCCTTGTATCTTCAAATCTAGCTAGATTTCGAACCCAAGCCTTTTGTAGAAGTTGAAGCTGGACCTTAGGACAACAATTCATAGTTTGGGAAAATTTTGACCCTATTTGGCCCTTCGCCTGAACCGCGTCGGCCCCTTCGCCCAAAGCGCCACCGCGGCGTGTCCCTCCCTCACCGGCAAGCTTCGTTGCACCCTATCACCAATGTGATGGGATGAGGTAATGCCTGAACCCGCTAGTAGAAGAGCGAGCTGATCCTATCCTCTGGCCGTGATCTCCTTCGCCCAACCCGCACCTCGCTTCGCCCCACCTCCCTCTGCCATGGCGACGCCGCCCGCTGGCCGAGCTCCGTCCGCCAACCCACCGCTTGACAGCGACAACTCGCGCACCAAGCTCTGCCAATCCGCCCGCTCGACAAAGCCGCTCCTGCGCGCTTGCAATCGCGCCGAGCCAATGGTCGGGAGATTTTCTCCCCGCAGCCCCGCTTCTTTCCGCCAATGCTCGCCGTCGGCCAATGGCACCGCCCAGCCTTCCTTCCCCACTCGCCTCTGGCCACGTCCGGCACCAGCATTCGCCCCGCCTCACCCCTCCACATCTCCCCGGGCCTATAAAAGGTAGGACTGTGCCGCCCAAGAGCTCACCCGTGCCGTCACCCCCTGCCCACTCCTCTGCTCCGCAAGCCGCCACGCTACCCTGCCGTGGAGAGCCTCTACCCACGCAGCGCCGCCACTTGCCACCATCCCCACTAGCTTCCCAATAGCCCCGTGGAGCTTTCCCCGCCGCCCGTTGCCCTCCAGCGACATCGCCGGCGTCGGAACACTCGAGATCCGCCACCGCCGCCCGCGTTTCCTTCCCCACCGCCGTTCGCCCTCTCTGAGCCATCACCGCCACCGCCACCTTCTTCAACCCTACTCGAGGTGAGCTCACACGTGTCCCCAGCCTGTCGTCCCCTTGGATTGCGCGCTAGAATCGCCGGATTTCATCTCGTCCGCCGCCGGCCGCCATAGGGTTAAGGTTGTGAAGTTCAAAATTTCGTAGGGACCTATTTGTTAGAGTTAAGGGCTTATCTACGAGACTTTGAAAACCTTAAGGGCCCCGGTGTAAAACTGCCTCGGTTTATTTGATTTATTTTGGCAGATAAACGGATGAACTTTAAAAATGCACAGAAAAATCTAGAAAAATTGGAAAAATACAAAAAATCAACTTTGCTGGACTCAATGAAATGTGTAGTTTCATTGAAAAATAATCGTGCACATGTTGCTATAGAAATGTTCTACTTATGATTTATTTCTTGTTTAGGCCTTTTAATGCATAGTAAATCAAGGAAAAAATGCAAAAATAACAAATACAACTCTGAGATATTTGTTTCAGTGAGTAGAAGCTTAGAAAAATAATTAGAGCCCTGGCATAGATGTTTAAGTCACTATTTTAGTTTTATCTTTGTAAGCTAGGGTTAAATTTTTGTTTTTGCGTAAGTAATGTAATCCATTAGAGAAAAATATGAAACCACCTGGGTTAAATCACTTATGAAACATACTTGCTAGGAAAAAATATCAGACACTGAATGAAACTTGACAAGACAGGCTTAACTTTTTGCACAAGTTAAATCATAGCAAAATATGGAAAATAGATGTCCTTCACCAAAAATCATGGAAAAATCACAAAAGCTCCTGTCGCCCTTGTGTAACCTCCTGTAAAAATATCAGAGCCAAACTACCGCTAGAGCTGGAGTTAAAAATAGATCCCTATGCTATGCCATAGGGTACTGTTTTGGATGAGGTACAGAAAAATATTCAGAAATAGGATAACTTTCCAATTGGACCTTGAGCAACCCTAGAGTGACCCCACCTTTCTTGTGAAATCTAAGTTGTAAAACACTATATGTGTACACAATCACCATCAAATACACCCGAGGTTTAAAGCACGAAATTACTCATCTAGTGTATAAAGTTTAATGTTTCTCAAAGTGTAGTGGTAATTGCACTTAATATGTGTTTTTCAACTTGAATTGCATCTTGCTCGCAAACTTGTGAAACTTGAACATTGCATATGCATCTCGTGTAGAAGCGAACCTCGCAGATGGAACCTACGAGTTGACGCCTGTTGCGGAGGAAGGATCTGCAGAGCTGCACCCCATCAAGGCCTAGCAAGAGATCCCAGAAGCTGCCAGCGACTCTCTCACTAACATAGTTCAGGAAGGCAAGCTCCGAAGCATAACCCTGATTTCTAAAATTATGCACTACTTATGCTAGTTATGTTTGTGCATTATGTTTATAGGAGTTTCTTGAAACCTTAGTTGCATGATCTTAGGTACCTTTGGTTGAACACTAGTATGGTAGGCTGAGTAGCTGCAATGCTAAATAGGACTCGATAAAAGTTGAGTGATTTCCTGTCACTCGCGAGTTTATAAGAGTTGGTTGCTTGCTCATGCTATAACCATAAGGATGACAGACGGGACCGGAATTGGTTCCGGCTTGGTGGTTTTGTCCTGTCTATCTAGTGGTGAAAATGCTAAGGTCAAAATGTGTCGGTGTTTGCAGTCAAGTGTTTGAAAGTACTAAGCTCATACCTAATATGGGATAGGGAAGCCTAGTACCTGATTGAACTAGTACATGGGTATACTCTCCGCTCTCTCGGGAACGGAGTTTCCCCTGGTGCACAATGTGGGTACAAGTGCAGTCATGGTACGGTGAGGTTCCGGGACTGTGGGGCATTGTATCCAAGAGAAGTGGGCCCTAGCCACGTGCTTGGGGATTGATGGGGACGGCTGACAAGTGAAGTGGACCCGTTGTGGTACGCGGATGTCATGGGGTTAGGTTCACCTTGCAAGGTTAAGAAACTCGATTCGAATTGTCTACCGCTCACAGTTTGAGACTGCTTGACTACTGTGCTGCACTGAGTAAGAAGTGAAACAAAGGATGATGAATAATATTGATGCTTGATTAAATTTCTTGATCACATGCTTGCTTAGAATAGGTGCTTACCTAGAATGGTTAAACCAACTAGAACCTGCTGCTAAAACTTAAAAGTAAGGACCTACTTTAGAAGCTTTTGGCAAACAAACCCCTCAGCCAAAAAGCCTTGCAGGTCTAGAAGTTGGTGGAGTAGTTACCACCCGACGGTTAAGTCTTTCTGAGTATTAGCATACTCAGCCTTTCTTGTGGCTATATTTTCAGGTAGTGCTGATTTTGAGGAAATGGTTGCCAGTTTGACTTGGCCGACCCAACTCCCTTCGGGTTGGACGGTCGAGTGGAAACCATCCTCAGACCACGTGGATCGTGGGAATTGATATCATGGTTGGCTTCGCCATGGTATTATGTATTGACATTTAGCTTCCGCATGTTTTACTTCTTTGTTGTTTGAAACCGTGCAAACTATGTCTGAATTTCACAAAACTTTGATGTAATAATTGTTAACTATGTTAATATGATGGGAATGTTGTAATCTCTGTAACCACTTACTTTCGTGTGAGCAATGCTTCTTGATCTTGTATATGTGGTTTATCGGATGCAATCTGATGGATGACTAAGTTGGCTTGTTTAAGGTGCATGATCGCGTGTTAGGCGACTTAAGTGCACTTTAGCCAGGTTAATTTAGGCGGGTCCACCATAGCTGGTATCAGAGCTATAAAATATATCAGAGAGAACAACAGACCCTAAACACCTTTTTCTAAATGGTACCTTAACAAAGATATAGTAGAAATAGATGAATTCTGTAAAAGGTGTGTTCTGCTTGCATTGTTTTCCCTTGGATACTTTAGATCTTACACCTAATCCATCGATGTTGCGTCTACTTTTGTTTGTGTTTGCTAGGCTTGGTGATGATTTCACGAAAGTAGATTGGATTGTCGATGAACAAGGCGGTGACCACCATAGGTCTGGTCAATTGCCGTTGAGGAGTGTGTCTGAACTTTGACATTTAGATCCTTGGGATGTCGAGGTAACTTAACTTTTTCGTTTCCCGTGTGGTTTCAATGGTGGCGTACGCCATAGCATTTTGTTGCGGTGTGTACCTGTTCCTCTTGTAGGCTACTAGCTTTCTATGTACTGTGACGGTAGTGAGGATTAGCGCCGCCCAGCCATGGTGGTTTTCGTCCTGTGCTAGATGCTACAAGGCTTCTGCTCCGTATGGATCCGAGTATCATTGTAGCGGTGGCTACACTTCTACTACTGCTGTTCCTAAGTACGTTTTTTTTGTGGCAATTGTTTTGTTACTGTTGTTCTTCCCCCTGATTTTTCGTGGTTGTAGGTATCAGCTTTGCTTAATTTGTTCCGATGGTACGGCTGCTGCCGAATTTGTGCTATTTGGAAGGGTAGCTCAGCAAGTGGTTGGCAAGTCTATTATGGCTCTATTGACGCCAGATTTTGGCACGTGTTTTGAATCGGCGTCAGGGAAGGAAAAGATTGGCCGATGCGGCGGATTAAAAGCTACAGTTGGGAATCGGCCGATTGGTGCTACAGTATATCGGCCGATTGGCGAACGTAGTTGATGAAGGTCGGCCATTTGGAAGGTTGGGGCAGCTGGGCCAATATGGGCTTAAGGTGGGCCAAAGAAGAAGATAGAAAGAGATTGGCCCATGGGAGTATGATAACCAACTCCGATACAAGTTGTGTTTGTAAATATTTGTTATCGTTTAAAATTAGAGATAGATCCTAGTCGGTTAGGAAATCAGTTGTAACAGGCTATAAATAGCCATCTGTAGAGATTTGTAAAAAACACATCAATCAATACAAACAATCTACTTTTTCATCATACTTTACTTTCAAGTCGGCGACTTCGCCAATACATCTTTTCTTTCACGAGTTCGTACGGGTTGGCAGGACTGCATCGACACGATCTCCGGCCGATTTGTAAGTTCTGTTTACCGAGTAATATGTAAGAGTTAACTTCGGGCGCATCTCTGTCGTTTCGTTTAGATTTATTCACCAGTTATCGATATTAACTAGAACTATAGGTTTTATCTATTGTTTTAGTTTTATCATCAGTTATCCAGCTTGAGATTCGAACTATGGGCTTCGTTATTGTTATTCTTATTTATCGCCGTATAGCTGATTAGATCTATTTTGAGTGTAGCATTTGTAGTGTTATTTAGCCTACTCTAGCAGTTTCTTTACAATCGCTACGTGATTATCGGCTGCTCTATAGCCGGTCATCTCCACAGTAAATCGACCGATTCGTTGATACATTTTTCCATACAGATCGGAACTTTAGCCTATTGAAACCCTTGGAATTTAATACGTTTCTTTCCTTGTCAATCAACAGGTTAGATTGACTGGCACGCCGCGCGAACTGCACCAGGGCGATAACCCGAACAGGAGTTAAGCAGATTCTCCCGGGTCGTGTGTCCAACGCTGAAGATCATCGGCTGATTTTTAGCGCCAACAGGCTCATATGAATAGTGACAGGATTCCGAGGGAGATTGCTGCTATTGTGTCTCAAAAGTTTACTTTTGTCGTGTCTGTTAGTCAGAATAGTTTGAAGTAGAGGGCTGTGTCGTTTCAAGTTAATGGGGGTGGAGTCTTTTCTTGGGAGGCAAGCTTGTATGCCAGATATATGGGATTACGATGACGCTGAAGGTACGGAGGCATTGTCTTTCTCCAGCAATGCTGACGCCCCCTAAGCAACCTTCTGCTTCTGTTGGGTTACTTGTGTGGGCGACGCGTAACTCATCACGTCGAGTGGTAATGATGGCCTCTAATGGTATTTTTTTTGTGGTGAGGTAAATTCGATCTCTGGCCTTTTCTTATTTGTGCTTGTATGTAGCCTCTGGGTGCTAAGCGAGTGGATAGCTCTAGGGATACGCAGGTTGAAGGTGTTGGAGGACCAAGTTCATCATCGGTAACGCTTGACCAGTTACGTGTTTTGTTTTTTTTGGGTTTCATGCGTGTTATCCTTTGTTCGCCAGCTGCTGGATTTAACTACCTAATTTCTTCTTCAATTATTGGTAGCAGGTGCGCCCGATGTTGTTGTTGCAGAGAATTTGAAGATTCCTGTGGTTGCAAATGGTTTGGTTGATAATACGGAAGCCGAGGAAAGGAATCCTAAGGTTTTGTTCTTCTGCATTGTGTGTGTTTGTTTGCTCGCTGTGTGGTTACTTATGTATAATATTTTTAGAGTGGGGAATGGGGCGGCGATGGCCATGATAGCAATAAGGTTGATGGTGCTGACGAGCATGAGAAGGCTAGGGATGCTAAGGGAGCTAAATTGGTAGCGACGAAGAGGTTGCTCTTTGATTCCACTCTTTTTTTTCTGTGGTCCATGTACTTATTTTTCGTTGCGTTATCTGATTGTAGTGATATTGATTCGATTTCCAGCAGGCGAAGGTCGAATCATTTGTGATGATATTGCCACAGTTTCCTATAGGCAATAGTTGGGTTAGCCTGGTGTTCTTGATGTTCAAGTGATGTTGAAGAGTGTTTCTTTGTGAAGAAAGCAGAGTGGTGATGGTCTAGGGTGCTTTGTGGGTTGTGTGGTTGTACTTGTTGTATTTGTTGTTGTTGTTGTTATTGTTTTGCCTTTATGGTTGATGCCGTTGGCTGGTTTAACTTGTGGATCTGTAATATATATACTTAAGTACTTGCAGCATTGTGCATGTGTGGATTCTCTATTTTGGTGTGTTCGGCATTGTGCTGGTGTTTTTTTATGACACAGAGGAGGAATGCACAGTTGGAGATAAGGCAGCTAGATTTTTTCCACGATTTTTCTCTTCGGGCGTGGTTGCCGGATTTAGGTTGTTTCGTGTCTTTCCTGGTGATGATAATTTCTTTGGTGGTTGCCCTTTTTGCTGCTGCACCACAGGTGCGAATACGCGGCACCTGTGGTTCACCAGAGTGAGCATATCGATTTCTTGGGTGCTTGTTCTACTTCAATGTGTCGTTGGTGAGTAGCAGTTCCAAGCTGTCTGTTCGGTGGCCAACGTGCAGTATGTTGTATGATTGGTTCCTCATGTGGATACACGGCAAACACTACGTTGGAACCAGCGACCTTGTTGTTATTGTACATGCCTTGTTGACGGTTGTTCTGTTATTAGCTGCGCTATTGTATCGTGTTTTTGGTGATTCGAGTTTCTTCGGCACTGCTGCTTTTGCATTGCTTCAGTGTAAGTGCTGGAATGACTTGGTATATGTTTTCAATTATCATACTGGACGCTAGGGAGTATGATGGTTTGTTACTACCTCGTATCACTGTTGTTTGGTTT
The DNA here is from genome assembly GCF_005286985.2 of Setaria viridis. NCBI lineage: Eukaryota > Viridiplantae > Streptophyta > Magnoliopsida > Poales > Poaceae > Setaria > Setaria viridis. The sequence continues at coordinate 16,384,821 of NC_048270.2, read as the reverse complement.
CTTGTTGCGCTGTAGCTGGTGTATTTTTAGGCTCATATCAAGGATTGTTGGCCTCCGTGTTTTGGTGAATACAACATGTAATGGGCCGTTACCAGTTTTTTGGCCGTTAAGAGTTGATTAGGTCCATGTAAATGGTGGGCCAAAAATCGTGGACTGAGCTTCAGTTGTGCGTTCCTGGTTGGTTGAGGTGTCTCTAGGCAATTAAATAACTTCCGCATAAATAGATGTTTCTGTGTGCAGGTTGTTAAGTGTGCCATTTTGTCAGCAGTAATCCCGTCATGCGAGCGATACGAGCATGCACACACTGGTTCTTGCTCGTCGGTGAAACATCACGCAGCCCAGACCACGCCATGGTTGCATCGGGCAATTCAAAGCAAGGGAAACTCTGCAACAAATTCTATGTATCTATCATAAACAAACACATAGCAATCAAGCGCATCCTTATCCTTGAGGCTTCTAACTAGCAGGACGAAGACCACTGCTGCCACTTGCAACAAATTTTATGTACCTAACATAAACAAACACAGAGCAATCAAGCGCATCCTTATCCTTGAGGTTTCCAACTGGCGAGCTTTGACATCTCTGGTAATTAAGAAGCTAAATCAAAGAAACATCAAGAGATTAAGAAACAAATCAAGGTGTTAAGATTCTAAAACACCACAAATTTAGGTAAGTGTCAAAACACACCCTAAATGGTGCTCTTTGGGCAGGAAATAAAAACAAATTTTACATAAGAACTCAAATTTTGGCCAATATAAAAGGGGTAGATCTCTTCAAATTGAACAACTTTCATAATTAGCATTTTTTCTTATTTTGAGTAGAAGATGTTCAAAAACTAGGTTGAAGTTCAGCCAAGATTCAAATCAAATTCAAAATCAGTTGATCGGCGTTCTACCAAAGTTCACTCGATTCTATCTCCAGATTCATTGAGTTTTTCACCTATTAGACTTTGTAGAAGTTGCAGCCTATAGATTGGTCTCAAACTTTTGTATTTGAAGTTTTCCTCGCGCAGTTCAAATTTTGAGAGAAATTTCAGCGCAAAAGATCAGCCCTTGCGCGACACCCAAGAACACCATGTGCGCGCGACGCCCCGCGCCACGTCAAACTCACCGGTGCCATGTGGCACAGCCCCTCTGGCTCCGCCATCTCGCCCAACTGCCGGCCAGCGAGCGACAGCACAAGGCACAACTCTGGCCAACCGCGCGCGCGCTATCCTTCTCCTGGCACGCCACATCCCACCCGCCCAACCCCTAGCTGCGACAAACCATGCACCGGCACACCGCACGCCACCGCCGGCCGACCCCTTGCGCCGCCCACTGCCAGCCACTGCCTGGGCACTGCTTGCTTGGCCAATGCGCGGAGAAGCACGCCTGGATGACTCACCCTCATCCCTCCCCTTTGCCGCTATAAAAGGGCCACTACCCATGCCACCCAGCCATCCTTCACGCCCACCACAATCCATCATTAGAGCCACCCCGTCGAGCACCAACCTCCGACCACTCCCACCATCACCCAAGCACACCAGAGCCACCCCCGACCACCACTGCACCTTCCCCGCCCCACAGCCGGCCACCACCGCTACCGCCCTCGTCGGAGTTCGAGCCGAAGAGCCGAGCCCGCCACTGCTCCGTTGAGCTCCCTTGCCGACCCTCCTCCCACCTCAAGACCTAAAGCGAAAGGTCACCAGTGAATCCCTCACCACTCCTCCACCCTTATCCCGCACCCCTGCGGCGGCCCCTCGCTAGAATTTTGCCGCATGCGCCGCCGGCTGGCTAAGGGCCACATTGCAAACCAAGCTTTGATTTCAGGGGCCTAGATGCAAATATGTAGGGGCATCGTTGTGAGGTTTTGAAACGCCTAAGGGTTTGGTCGCAAAATGTGTTTCTCCTTTTTAAATTTAGTTAAAACAGCTGAAACTTGGAAAATGCTTAGAGAATTGTAGAAAATGATAAAAATGTGAACTTGATTTGTTGAGTTTTTTATGATGTCTAGTTTATTTCAAAAATATTTATGTGCATGTTACTGTCCTGTATCTAGTGCTATGTTTTATTTTGTCTAAAAGACATTAAATGCTTTATAAATCATGTGGGACTCTAAAAATTGTGAAGCCAATTTTGTTGGCTTCTATTTAACATGCATGTTCCAGATCTGCAACTTGTGTTAGAAGAATCTATGGTGTTCATACTGTTTTAAATCTAATTTCCTAATTGCTGTCTTAATATTGATATTTGCATGATAATTAGTGAAAAATCGATAAAAATGCAAAATAAATTTTGTTATATTCTTGATGCTCATGCATGACTAGTAAAAATATTGGTTCCTCTGAAATATGTGTTTATATTGCTTAATAAAAATACATGTTGTTTAATCTCCTTATTATTGGATAAATAGTTCTCATGCTCATAAAACCTTAAAAAATTTACAGTAGCAAACGTTAGTGTTGGTAATCCTTCTGTAAAAATTGTGGAACTAAACTGATGATAAAACTCTAGTTAAAATCATTCCTCATAATCTGGAATTTAAAACGATTTGATTTTTAGTAACATCTGTAGTTGTCAAATTCATCTCAAATTTTTACAGTAGGTTTCTTGTGTAGAGGGTAAGCTCCTGTAACAATTTCATATTCATATCTTAACAGATGCTTCCTAAAACATTTATTCATGTTGAAAGCTAATTTAATCATTAATAATAATTACTATTAGGACGTGTAGGCTCACAAGTAATTATTTGTGCTTTTCATAAGTAACATGATCACTCCTAAAAAGGTTGCTAAATAGTACCAGCATGACACCACCTATTGTCTTTTGAATAATAAGCTTCCAAGAATCTTATGTGTACACAATCACAATAAAAATAAAATCCATGTTTTCTTCCCAACCAACCTTGATTTGTGAAGAAAAGAAATGTTACAAACTTGTCTAGGTGAATGTGGCTGAAAATACACCCTACGCTTTTGCAATGATTAACAAAATGAGACCTACATCATGAAAGATTATAAATAAAATCTTATGCATATGAATCTTGTGTAGAAGCTAACCTTGATGATGGAACTTCTAAGCTGGTCCCAGAAGCTGAAGAAGAACACTCTCCTGTGTTGGAGGTATGCCCTAGAGGCAATCATAGTGATGATGATATTCCATTTGTATCCATGATTTATATTGTGTTCGTTGAATATCCATTAAAGGCTACTTGAATTGATTTGCAATTATGTGAATTGTATGTGAAAGTCTTTACTTGTATGATTATTCTAAAAGTTGTCCTTAGTCGAAGTTCATGTGAGGACACACATGAATATTAGACTAGCACATGTATTAGTTGATGACTACGTTTCACAAGTCATGGACATGGAGATGTCAAACTAATAATGTGCGCATGTGTTGAGACATGTGCTAGGACTGACCCAACACGAGAAGTAGTTCTCTCTTTATGAAACATGTACACTTTGTCCTTAGACCTCAGATTGTCGCATATACTCAAGATGTGGATCGACTTACTTAGGGGCTATCAAACGCTACACCATAAAAGGATAGTTAAAAAGGTAGCTTTCGGGTTTGTCAAGAATCATGCTGTGAGGCATGGTCAATCAAGATGGGATTTGCCCCTCTCTGATTGAGAGTGATATCTCTGGGCCCCTCGAGTGATCGGATCCAAAAATGCATGGCCATGCTACGTACAGTTAAGAGTTAACCTACAAAGAGATTCCGAATCATAGGATCGAGAAAGAGCGGTTGGCTTGGAGCTAGACCAAATATCATGAGGTAAAGGGAATAGCATGTACGTGATGTCGTGACGGTTCGTCTAATATTATCTTCATGTGCGTAAAGGGAATAGCATGCTACCGACTATTGGGCCGAGTAGGAGTACTCGGGCCATGTCTATACGTATCCAAACCCATAGGGTCACACACTTAAGGGGCTGGAAGCCCAATTCAGATGTGATTCGAATTGGATCAGGTTTAGCAGTACTAATGGGCCTCGGACCCAGTGGCCCGTCAGGAACCTCTATAAATTGAGGGGTGGGGCGCCCTAGGGTTTACACCTTTTGGTCGAAGCATAGCCGCTGCGCCTCTAACGCCCTCGCCATGTTGCAACTCGCGGACCTAGCAGCCCGACTTGCGATGCTTCCTCCCTGCACGTGTGGATACCTTGGAGGTGTTGCACCTGCAGCACTTGGACAAGCTGCCAACGAGCCACGACGAGCCATAACAAGTCGACGATAAGCCGCGGCACGAGGAGGACCTCACTGTACGTGGACGAGCTGCTGAGGAGCTGCTCGACGTCGACGCGATTGACTACGTGTTCGACTACACTAAGCGACTTTGCTACCCCGACGCAATTCTACAACTTCCGCACCTGTGCGTTGACTGGTAATCCCGTGATCCACATACGGCAGTTTTCCTGGTTTACGCGGTAGAAATTTTTATTTTGCACTAGCGTAGCCTACCTCGTATCCCAATAGTGGTATCAGAGCCATAGCTGTTTGTTATGGATTCGGAATGTGTGCATATGGAGATATGCGAGTTTTCAGATTGATCTATGATCTGGTTTCGTATTTTTGTTGCAATGGTAGTGTAACGACATACTCCTACCGATCGGATTTCCGCCAATGGAGTTAAGTGATACACGTAATACCAGTTGCAGCGAGCGAAGATCAATGTGATTGATCGAATCGAAACCCAGGTTAATACGCCAGGCACATGAGATGTGCAATAGTAGATTGGATCTACTACCGGGTCGGAATTTTTGCCGTGTGCGAGTGCTTCGGTAAAATAGCCGTAACTTTTCGGTGCAATCTCAGATCGAGGCGAATTTTATATGAAAATTGATCTACAGAAAAAGTTACACATGATTTGGTAAAAATGGATTTCCCATATTCAGATTGGAAGATGGAGTTTTGGACCTTTGAAGTTTGGAACGTTAGAACGCCTAACTCTGTTTTGCAGGATGCTCTAATTTTGTATGTGATGCATGTGTGTAACTCATTCGTGACCTGCGTGTCGCGTGTATGGCAACACGGCAGGAGCCATATGTGTTGTCACCTTAATGTATTTAATGGTCCGCGTACCAATCTGTGATGATCCAAGTAACTATGTAATCTTCATTACTAGCTATTAGGAGCAATAGCATGTTCTAATTCTTGGAGGACTCATCACCAGGAGGATGGCGCACATGGAACATGGAGATGGAGATCACTATGGTGAACATGTTCTGTGGAGATGGAGATCGCCATAAGAAAACGGGCCACACTGTGTCACAACTGTGTGCATGCTATTTTGTTTATGTTTTACTTCCTGCATGGTGTGATGTTAGAAGTAGAACGATCCCTCACAAAGTTTAAGTTAGTATGCCCACCCAACAAAAACTTGCACCGTCCCATGTCTTGTAGAATTGGTGGTGGGTCTATGAAATTAGGGTGCCACTAGTTTTCCTTGACTAGATGGGTTTGTGTCGGACACTTACACGCAGAAGGGTTGGTTTGCTTAATAAGAGTATCTTAACGGTTAAGGACCTTGGGGCATAAAGGTTGGGTGCCGAGACATGGAGATGTCACCCAACAACAGGAGTCATATGTGATATGATTAGCAAGACGTTGCTTACCGATCTACCTTGTTTGCTAACGGTAATGCTAAAGCTCACTAGTAGACTTGTTAGTTGTGGATCCTGAATCACTAAGTATCAATAAATGGATATTGATTTTAGTGGGGGTAGATTCTGCTAAACAGTTTAATGTGATTTGCTCTATCATGGATACGTTTGTCTTAGTGTATTTTGCATTGCTTTTGTTGTAGATTAAATGGCACCTAGCAACACCACACCGTTTGCTTTGCGTTCGGTCTTTGAGAAGGATAAGTTGAATGGAACAAACTACTCGGATTGGATCCATAAACTGAGAATTGTTCTCAGGGCCAATAAAAAGGAAGATGTTCTAGACACCCCACTACCACAAGTACCTGCTGATGATGCATCTGCTGCCTTTAAGGCTGCTTAAAAGAAGGCATTTGATGCTAATCTTGAGGTAAGCTGCCTTATGCTTGCTTTCATGGAACCCGAGCTGCAGATGGAGTTTGAAATAAATCATGAGGCACACGATATGATCATGGCACTCAAGGATATGTTCCAGACACAGGCCAGGATTGAAAGGTTCAATGTGTCCAAGGCTTTTCTGGAGTGCAAGCTAGAAGAAGGCGTAGCAGTAGGACCACACGTAATCAAGATGGTTGGTTACACTCAGCAATTGAAGAAGCTGGGCTTCCCAATGGGCAAAGAGTTGGCCACTGACTTCATTCTTTTGTCTCTTCCGCCTAGCTATGGGAACTTCATCTCGAACTACCATATGCATGGGACGGAGAAGGATCTGAATGAACTGTGTGGTATGCTCAAGACAGTAGAAGTTGACATTAAGAAAAGTGCTAGTAGCAGCCATGTGATGGCTGTGTAGAACAAGCCTTGCTTCAAGAAGAAGGATAATTCTTGGAAGAAGAAGGGCAAGGCTGGAGTGTCCAAGCCAAACCCAGTGCCCAAGGCTAAAGCTGGACCTGCTCCAGATAAAGAGTGCTTTTATTGTCACGAACCTGGTCACTGGAAGAGAAATTGCAAGCAGTACCTAGCTTCGTTGAAGAATGGTGGAAGTAAGAGTACTTCCACCTCAGGTACGCTTGTTATTAATATTATAGACAACATATTTCTCGCTAATAAAATTATTAATTCTTAGGTATTTGATACCGGATCGGTTGCTCATATTTGCAATTCGATGCAGGAAGCATTGAAAAGGGAGAAGTTGATTTCCACGTGGGCAATAATGCAAGAGTTGCTGCGTTGACCGTCGGGACGATGCAACTCCACCTCCCGTCAGGATTTATTATGGAATTGAATAATTTTTATTCCTACTTTAAGTCGAAACATTATGTTTCCTTCATGTTTGATGAAGGATGGTTATTCATTTGCGAGTGAAAACAATGGTTGTGTGATCTCTAAGAATGATATGCTTATGGCTTTTGCACCCTTTGTGAATGGATTGTTTGTTTTAAATCGTGATGGTTCACCTGTCTATAACATAAATGCTGAAAGGCCTCGGCCTAATGATTTGAGTACTAATGATTTGAGTACGACCTACATGTGGCATTGTCAATCATACGAGACATGTAAGGCTTGCTTAATAGGTAAGATGACCAAGGCACCTTTCACAGGTTTCCCTGAGAGAGCATTAGACTTCTTGGAACTTGGACATACTGATGTATGCGGACCAATGAGCACGACAGCCAGAGGAGGGTACCAATACTTTTACTGATGATTTTAGTAGATATGGATATATCTACTTGATGAGGCACAAGTCCGAAACCTTTGAAAAGTTCAAGCAATTCCAGAATGAAGTTGAAAATCAGCGTGGCAAGAAAATTAAGGCCTTTTGATCCCATCGTGGATGCAACTATTTGAGCCACGAATTTAGCAATCATCTGAAGAGTTGCGGAATTGTTCCACAACTTACGCCGCCTGGAACACCTCAGAGAAACGGTGTATCCGAGCGATGTAATCAAACTTTGTTAGACATGGTTCGATCAATGATGAGCTAGTCAGACCTACCGTTATCGTTTTGGGGATACGCTCTGGAAATAGCAGCTTTCACACTTAATAGGGTACCATGTAAATCCGTAGTTAATACACCATATGAGATGTGGACCGGAAAAGTTCCCAGTTTGTCTTTTTCTAAAGATTTGGGGATGTGAAGTGTTTGTCAAGCGACTTCAGTCGAACAAGATCACACCCAAGTCGGATAAGTGCATTTTCGTGGGATATCCAAAGGAAACTTTAGGATATTATTTCTACAACCGATCAGAGGGCAAAGTGTTTGTCGCTCGGAATGGGGTTTTCCTAGAGAAAGAGTTTCTCAAAGGAGAAAAGAGTAGAAAGACAGTGCATCTTGAAGAAGTTCAAGATGAGCCGATCGGGCAAGAATCAATGAGTGATGCTAATGTAGCAGAACAAGTTGAGATACCCATGGTAAGAGAAGCACCACCACAACCACGAAGGTCGGCAAGGATTCGCGAAATACGGGAAATATTATTGTTGGACAATGATGAGCCTGCGACATATGCAGAAGCAATGATGGACCCAGACTCCGAGAAATGGCAGAGTGTCATGCAATCCAAAATAGAGTCCATGGGAGACAATCAAGTTTGGAACTTGGTTGACCCGCCTGATGGTGTTAAAGTCATAGAGTGCAAGTGGATCTATAAGAAGAAAAAGGACATGGATGGAAATGTTCACATCTCTAAGGCACGGCTTGTCGCAAAAGGTTTTCAACAAGTTCAAGGAGTTGACTACGATGAGACCTTCTCGCCCGTAGTGATGCTTAAGTCCATTCGGATTATTCTAGCTATAGTTGCATATTTCGATTATGAAATATGGCAGATGGATGTCAAGACAGCTTTCCTGAATGAAAACCTATCTGAGAACGTGTATATGATACAGCTCGAGGGTTTTGTCGATCTGAAAAATGCTGGAAAAAGTATGCAAGCTTCAGAGATCCATTTATGGATTGAAGCAAGCATCTAGGAGTTGGAACATTTGTTTTGTTGAAGTGGTCAAAGGGTTTGACTTCACCAAGAACGAAAAAGAGTCTTGTGTTTACAAGAAGGTTAGTGGGAGCTCTGTAGTATTTCTAATCTTATATGCGGATGACATATTGCTGATTGGAAATAACATTCCTATGCTTGAGTCCGTAAAGACTTCACTGAAAAATAGTTTTTCGATGAAGGACTTAGGGGAAGCGGCATATATTCTGGGCATTAAGATCTGTAGATATAGATCGAGAAGGCTTATAGGATTAAGCCAAGATACTTACATTGACAAAGTGTTGAAACAGTTCAGCATGGAAGAGGCGAAGAAAGGGTTCTTGCCTATGTCACATGGCATACATCTCAGCAAGTAGTGTCCTTCGACTACTGATGAGCAGGATTGCATGAGTAGAGTGCCATATGCCTCGGCTATTGGATCTATCATGTATGCAATGATAATTACTCACCCAGATGTTTCATATGCGCTAAGTATGACAAACAGACACCAGTCAGATTCGGGTGAGAGTCACTGGACAGCGGTGAAAAACATTCTTAACTACTTAAGAAGGAGTAAAGATATGTTCCTCGTCTATGGAGGTGAGGAGGAGCTCGTTGTAACAGGTTACAACGATGCTAGTTTCCAAACCTACAGAGATGATTCAAAGTCACAATGAGGATTTGTGTTCACGCTAAACGATGGTGTTGTTAGTTTGAAGAGTTCCAAGCAGGAGATGGTGGTCAATTCTATGACAGAAGCCGAGTACATCGCGGCTTCGGAAGCCGCGAAGGAGGGTGTTTGGATAAGGAATTTCCTTATTGAGCTTGGTGTGTTCCCTAATGCTTCCAGCCCATTGAATCTCTACTGTGATAACAATGGGGCAATTGCGCCAGCAAAGGAGCCAATGAATCACCAGAAGAACAAACACGTAATGTGGCGATTTCATCTCATTCGAGACTTCGTTAACCGGGGTGAGATGAAGATATGCAAAATACACACGGATGTGAACATTTCTGATCCGTTGACAAAACCACTCCCGTAGGCTAAGCATGATGCGCATGTAAAAGCTATGGGTATTAGATACCTTCTAGATTGACTCTAGTGCAAGTGGGAGACTGTTGGAGGTATGCCCTAGAGGTAATCATAGAGATGATGATATTTGATTATATCCATGATTTGTATATTGTGTTCATTGAATATCCATTAAAGGCTACTTGAATTGATTTGCAATTATGTGAATTGTATGTGAAACTCTTTACTTGTATGGTTATTCTAAAGTTGTCCCTAGTCAGAGTTCATGTGAGGGCACACATGAATATTAGACTAGTACATGTATTAGTTGATGACTATGTTTCACAAGTTATGGACATGGAGATGTCAAACTAATAATGTAGGCATATGTGGAGGTATGTGCTAGGACTGATCCAACATGAGAAGTAGTTCTCTCTTTACACAACATGTACGCTTTGTCCTTAGACCTGAGATTGTCGCATGTACTCAAGATGTGAATCAAATTACTTAGGGGCTATCAAACGCTACACCATAACAGGGTAGTTAAAAAGATAGCTTTCGGGTTTGTCAAGAAGCATGCTGTGAGACATGGTCAATCAAGATGGGATTTGCCCCTCTCTGATTGAGAGTTATATCTCTGGGCCCCTCGAGTGATTGGATCCGAAAATGCATGGCCATGCTACGTACGGTTAAGAGTTAACCTACAAAGGGATTCCGAATCACAGGATCGAGAAAGAGCGGTCAGCTTGAAGCTAGACTAAATATCGTGAGGCAAAGGGAATAGCATGTACATGATGTTGTGACAGTTCATCTGATATGATCTTCGTGTGCGTATAGGAGTTGGCACGTCTTGCTATAGGCTGCTACCGACTATTAGGTTGAGTAGGAGTACTCGGGCCATGTCTATACGTATCTCAACCCATAGGGTCACACACTTAAGGGGCTGGAAGCCCAATTTGGATGTGATCCGAGTTGGATTAGGTTTAGAAGTACTAATGGGCCTCGAACCCAGAGGCCCGTCAGGAACCTCTATAAATATAGGGGTGGGGGCGTCCTAGGGTTTACACCTTTTTGGCGAAACACATATGCTGCGCCTCCCACGCCCTCGCCTAATGCAACTCGCGGACCTAGTAGTCCGGCTTGCGACGCTTCCTCCCTGCACGTGTGGATACCTTGGAGGTGTTGCGCTTGCAGCACTTGGATAAGCCACCGACGAGCCACGACGAGCCGCCAACGAGCCACGACGAGCCGACGACGAGCCGCGGCACGAGGGTGATCTTGCTGCATGTGCACGAGCTGCTGAGGAGCTACTCGACGTCGACGTGATCAACTACGTGTTCGACTACGCTGATCGACTTCACTGCCCCGACGCGATTCTACATCTTTCGCACCAGTGCGTCGAGTGGTAATCCCGTGATCCATATACGGCAGTTTTCCTGGTTTACGTGGTAGAAAAATTTTGATTTGAGCTAGCGTAGCCTACCTCGTATCCCAACAACTAGCTTGGATCCTGATATTGTTAATGGTCTAATATTAATACTGGATAATTCTAACCTTTTGGTGCAGCAATTCAGAAAGGCACGTGATCTTCTTGCTGAACATGGTTGTGAACATATTGGTATAAGATTTGTAGGTGCACATGAAGATTATCCTACTCAGTTTGATGTGCCAACAACAAGTGAAATAGCTGGGTTTGTTGTTGGTGATTTTTCTCTTGAGAATTATAAACGATATATCATAGTGGATAGTATACCATCTAGCCTGCAGCACATTTCTTGTCTCCATCCTGCTTATATGGCACTGCAATATCCATTGTTGTTTCCCTATGATGAGCAGGGCTTTCGTCTTGGGATTCCATATAGGCGTACAGATCTGTTAGAGGCTCGTGCTCGAGAAAATGTTACCATGCAGGAGTATGCTTGTTATAACTGTCATTACAGGAGAGGTCAGCCTAATCCGTATCTATGTTGTGGAAGGTTGTCTTTTAAATTAGCAGTTGATATTGTTGCCTGGATAGAAGAATGTAGGCTGACTTGGATAGCTGATCACCAGGATGACTTTAGATGTGAACATTTCCAAGGTATCACTGATGCTGTGAGTAGAGGCTGCATTGCTAGTTCTTCTATAGGGAAACAACGTGTTATTCCGGTTTCTTTCGTTGGTGGTCGGTGGTATTTAACTCAGCAATTTCAAGATGCAATTGCTATATGTAGGGTGCATGGTCCTCATTTTTTTATGACATTTACATGCAATCCAAAATAGCCAGAAATAAAACAGATCGTGGAGCTGGAGTGTGGGCAGCGGCCATCGGATAGACCTGATGCATATGAAGCTGAGCGAGTTAATGGATAATATTAAGTCTGGTTCTATTTTTGGACCTATTGTTGCAGGTACACACGTATGATTTATGCATTATTGGGTTCTGTTGCACTTTACAACAGTATCGTAAAATTGTTTTTTCCCTCGAATTTATCTTGTGTGACTGTTGTTGTACAATTTATATACTAATGAAGCAACTTCCTTTCAGCTCTGGAAAGTGCTGAGTTTCAGAAAAGAGGGTTGCCACATGCTCATATATTGGCTTGGCTTCAAGATATAGCAGCAGGGGACATTATTTCAGTCGTTGATAAGTATATATCTGCTGAAATACCAGATCCTAAAGAGGATCCACTTGGATATGCTCTCATGGAAGAATTTGTGATGCATGGTCCATGTGGCGAGAAATAAAAATTGCCCCTGTATGAAAGATGGTTCGTGTTCAAAGCATTTTCCTAAGCAATTCCAAGTAGAAACTACTGCTGATGGGAGGGGTTTCATTATGTACAAGCGACGTGATACGAGACGGTACGTTTTGAAGAATGGTGTTAAATTGGATAATTGTTATGTGGTTCCTTCCAACATGTACTTGTTGAAGAAATATCAAGCACATATAAATGTTGAATTTTGCAATCAGTCAAACATTGCTAAGTACTTGTGTAAGTATGTGACTAAGGGACCTGACCAAGCAAATGTTGCGTTTCGGAGGACTGGGAAAAGGAAGGCCTCATCAAGTAGCACTCTTCTGGTGAACAAAAGGTTGCGATCAATAGATAAATCCAGTGTGCCATATGCTAGAGATGAAATAATGGAACATATTCATTGTTGATATATATATGTGATAAGGAAGTATATTGGCATATTTTTTGTTTTGAACTACACCACAAGATTCAAGTTGTTGAGAGATTGGCAGTTTAGTTACCTATCATGAATATGGTGCCATATGCCACTGAAGCTAACTTGGCGGCTTTGATTGCTACTCCTTTTCTCCAAAAGACCATGTTGACCGAATGTTTTGTAGCAAATCGTAAATATCCTGCTGCTCATGAATTATCGTATTGTGATTTTTCTACTAGGTGGACATGGGATAGCTCATCCCGATTGTGGAACCCCAGGGGCAGTGGGAGCTAAAAGATTGGAGGCATGTATAATGTTCATCCTTCTCAGGGTGAGAATTACTATCTCAAATGCTTATGTTAGTTGTCAAAGGAGCTCAATGCTATGAGGATGTACGTGCGGTTAATAGAGTTTTGTATAACACGTTTAAAGAGGCTTGCTCAGCACGAGGTTTGTTGGGCGATGATTGCAAATGGTTTGCTGCTTTTGCTGAAGCAGATTGCTAGGCTACGAGATCTCAATTAAGATATTTGTTCGTGTTGATGGTGATGTATTGTGGTGTCTCTGATGAAGCCTCTTTATTCGATAGATGTTGGCGAGCCATGGCTGATGATATAGACTATGTTCTTCAGAAGCGTATGGGCAGTTCTTCTTATTCTGTACCTGATTCACAGGTAATAGGTATGGTAATTGATGAGCTATCTGAATTATTTTCTAAAAATGGGTTTGAATTACGAAGTACAATTTGCCATCTTCAGTGCCGAGTTCAGGTTTTGGAAATCATCTTATTGATGATGGAGAGGCATATGATATTGCTACATTGGTAGATCAGGCTCCTCTATTGTACAGTAGACTGAATGATTGTCAACGGGCTGCTTATGATTCCATTGTTAGAAGCGTCATGGGTAATGAACCTGCATTTTACTTCGTGTCACATTTTGGAGATACTAGCACAATGTTTCTTTCGAATAATATAATTACGTATGTTAGATCTCTTGGAAAGATCGTTCTTGTTGTTGCATCGTCAGGCGTTGCTTCGTTGTTACTGTCGGGTGGCAGAACTGCACATTCAATATTTAAGATTCTAACAGACATTGATGAGACTACAATTTGTGATATTAAGAGAGGTACCATGCTAGCTGATCTCGTGTAAAAAACATCTCTAATAATATGGGATGAAGCACTGATGATGCATAGACGGTGTTTTGAAGCTTTGGATCGCTCGTTACGCGACATCATGTCAGAGAACAATGCAGATATGGGGTTACTGCCTTTCGGTGGTATGGTTGTGGTTCTCGGTGGTGATTTAAGGCAGCTTCTGCCTATTGTTGAAGGTGGTGTGTGCTCAAAGATAGTGGATGCTGCGATTACTAATTCTCCGCTATGGAGGTCAATTATTGTTTTGGAGCTAACAATGAATATGAGATTAGTTGCAGATGGTTTAGATTCCGTTGCTAAGGAGGAGCTCTCTAAATTTAGTGACTGGGTTGTTTCAGTAGGTGATGGTACTTTGCCTACTATTTCTCATGCACCTAAAGATGATGGTGCTTGGGTACAAGTTCCTGATGACATGTTAGTTGTGACTACTACTGACGACAGAATACGAGCGGCTCCTACCCACCCTGGGTTATCATAGCATGTCGGGAATCGAGGGGGGACATACTGGACGTAACAACTCCCGTCGGTTGGGGGCTCTGCCGCCCTGCCTTTCGATCAATACACAGTTGAGGAGGCCGATCACGAACGTGACAGGTGTGGGAGCGATCCTAGGAAGGCAAGGCTAAGATGGCGCCTTCGTGATTATTCTATTTAATGCAAGAGTAAGGATAGACGTCTTATTCTTCAGTGTTGAGATAGAATGACTGTAGACCCTCTTCTCTCTTTTAGTTAGCCTTACTTATTTATTCCAATTCCTCAGCTGGAAACAGAACTACCAAAGGGAAGAGGACAGAAGGCAACAAAGGTGCGTAATCAGCTTCAAGCATATAGAGAACTTGACTTACTCACCTACTTTAATGCCTGCTTTTTACTACTTGAAAGCTGGCTTGGCTCTCAGACCAATTAACTTGACACCTGCTTAGCGCCCTCACTGCTACTTCTCTCATTAAGCTGCTCTCTCCTTTTATCAACTTATGAAAAAACAGCCTATTGATACAGTTTATGACAACTTCAACTTTAATTTTAAGTACAAATCTTATTTGTGCAAGCAAGCCATTGTGTCTCCTACTAATGACGTGGTAGATGAGATTAATTCTGCAGTGATATCGATGGTCCTAGGAGAAAGTAAAGAATATTTGAGTTTTTATTGCGTTTCCAAGTGTTCGGATACTCTTGGTGACGTTGATTTATTATATCTGGTTGAATTTTTGAATTCGAGGTTAATAATTTTCCTAATCACTGCCTTATTCTTAAAGTTGGAGTTCCAGTGATGCTTCTCAGGAATCTTAATTAGATCGCTGGTTTATGTAATGGTACGTGACTCATTGTCACTAATTTCGCTAACAGGATTCTAGAGGCACGTATTATTACTGGTTCTAACATTGGTGACACAGTATATGTTCCTCGTACAGTCTTGACTGCTGCAAATAAGAAGTGGCCTTTTACTTTGCAAAGTCGTCAATTTCCTGTTCGAGTGTGCTATGCTATGACTATTAATAAGAGTCAAGGGCAGACTTTGTTAGCTGTTGGGCTATATTTAAGAAATCCAGTTTTTTCGCATGGTCAGTTATACGTTGCAGTGTCAAGAGTCACTTCTAAAAAAGGTCTCAAGATTTTAATAGAAGATGGTGACAACGGATGTGGAGAATACACAAAAAATAGTGTGTAACTTGAAGTGTTTGCTTCGCTCAGACCATCGCTTTCTTAGTGACCACTGAAGTGTTATGGATGGTGTGGTTCATTATGATGTTGATTTTATGTATGTGCTTGTACTCTCTCGGCGATCTTTTCAACTGGTGGTTATTTTCTTCGTTAAGAAAAAAGACGTATTATGTATTTATTTTGACTGATTTTCAGAATTTTTACTTGCAGCCAATTCACAGATTGAGATCACAATCTTTTCTTACATGTTTGAAAAAGTCGAGACTATAAGTGAATACTTACAGGGAGTGCAAAGGTAAAGTTATAGACAAGGATCTGCTACGCTGAGGCTCTGCTGACCTCTGAAAGGATGTTGAGAAACTGTGTAATGAAAAGGATATGTTGGTACTGAAACTTTTAGTGGCTCCAAGAGAGCCTGGTGCCGTAATTACACCATGACATGCCTGGAATACTTTCCCATCTGGTCATTGTTTAAAGTAAGAAGTAGTAATTTTTTTGCAACTGTTAGGTCGGAACCAAGTTATCGTAGAATTTGGAGCTCTGGTGTCATCACTACCAAGGGAAATCGGTGCCGTGCAAAGTAAACTGTCCAAACACAGGGATGCTTCCTTACAGTTGCATGCTTTGCGAGCAGAAGTTTTTTCACTATCTAGCATCCTAACCAGAAATGTAAATTTCATTTGTTAGTTTGCACAATCAGTGTGCAAGTGTTGTGGCATTGGTTTGCCAATATGTCAATTCTGTGTATTTTTGTAGGAGCAAGAAATTGAAGAAACGTCATGCAGATCTGCCCATGCTTGATCTGATGTAAGCCAACTTCAATTTTTGGTAAGTGTTTTCTTTTGTTCATCTGATTTCTAACTTGAGAGCCTTTTAATACTAATATTTTTCTGTACCAATTTGAGAAGGTGCTGGTTTATTAAGGCAATGCTGTTTATTAAGATGTTTATGTATTGTAGGTCCTTGATCTTAAGGAAAACATAAAGGAGTTTAAGCTATTTGTGGAACTGTATAAGCATGAGTCCACTGAATGAGGTGGGTTCGTCTTCTTGCAAAATCATCATTTACGTAACTTCTATATGAGTGATATTTATTGAACAGGGTATTTCTTTTCAGTTCATTTTTATGAAAAATGTTGATTTAGTGTTATTCTTGCATGAACTTGGAGTTTTAGGTGTAGTTTTAGTGCTTGAACAATTTGAATTTATAGTAGTACGTTCACTCGATGGAGCTGCGTTGCACAGCACGTATAAGCAGGCAACAGATTTGACCAGATAAACATACGCAACAGATTGAACCATTAGCAGACGAGAGGTGTAACCTTCCACGAAGTACTTGGTTAGCGCATATAAGTATGAAGTTGTTGCCCATGTGACCGAGATGAGGCAGAGGCATCCAACATAGTGAATGCGTTACATATAGATTGGAAAACTAACATATACGAAGTCTATCTTCATGGAACTAGAGTAAAGCGGAGAGGCATGTAAAGTCTTGCAACCTCAACTATACTTCATCCTAGATACTAAAACTTACTAGCCATCGTCCTTCGCTTGATAGTAACGCGAAGCTCCTCCGCCTTGGATTTGATCTCACATTTTACAACGGCATCAATTTTTTCCAGAGATTCCAAGTCAGAAAATGATGTTACCATATGTAAATGAGGGATGATTAGGTAAGGGAAGGACTATCACCTGTTTGGCAGAAAGGACATTGTCACTGCCTTCATCATCGCTGTTAGCAGAGAATGACATTGACACTTTCATTTTTTTGAAATACAACACACAGTCATCGGAATCCTCCTGCATTCAGGAAAAAATAGGGTCACGGTGAATATATAGGATACCTAGAATTTTGCACCCTTTGTACAATACTAACTGCACTAGACAAAAAAAATATGGCACGCATTGATGAGTCAGGATGGTAGGCTTCTCTGTTTGTATCCCTTAGATTCATGTTTGTTGCAATTGTTTGTTATAGGAAATAAAAGAGGGTTATTTGTTATAGTAAAAGAATGTGCTACTACCAAAAGGCATGAATGTATCTGTATGAGGGCAAATATAATTCATGAAGGTAGAGGTTAATCTAATTTGCTCTTGATTAAATAAGCCAAAATCAGTTTTGATTATTAATTAATCTAATTTGAGGTATAATATTATTGGCAACTGTCACTACAAGAAATCTATTAATCTGTGACGAATTTTCTGTGTCGATTTCAGAAAACGTCATAGATTTGCAAATGATCCATTCGGGCTCCAATTTGGGCCCAATTTCTGTGATGATATGTGAATTTGCGTCACAGATCTACAAATGGTCCATTCAGGCTCAAATTCGGGCCCGGTTTCTTTGAGGAACATCAGTAACCGTCATAGATTGAAAATGAAAATCGTCACAGATCTGAAGCTACAATTTTGATAAAATAAATGTGTCACTTACTTTAAAGAAAATAAGATACGTTACTTTTTTTCTTATAAAACGTGGGTGTTGTGCTAGGTACGGAAAAAGAAAAAAATAAGAAAAATGAGCTCCCATCGATCCGAAAAAAAAAGGAGTTCCAGTGTTATATCAATTTCGTCACAAAATGGCCCAAAACCTGTGACGTTATAATAAATTTATCACGAAACGGTCTAAAACCTGTGACGTTATAATAAATTCGTCGTGATTAACAAATTTAGAATTGTCATGACATAAGGGGGCAAATAGAATTTTTGGGAAAAAAAGGGGAAATGATTTTTTGGGCTGGTAGGCCTGCACGCTGTGTGCTGCTGCTGTGCTTGGGCCTGCTACTGTGCTATGCTGTGCTGCGCGAGCTAAAATGGCAAAAAAGAAGAGCAGCAACAGGGAATCGAACCTGAGACCTTGCATTGAAATAAAGCTTGCCTTACCACTGGGCTACTGGCTCAATGATGTTTTGTCGTCGTACGACCTTATATTATAAACAAATAGATATAGCCGAGCTAAAATGGCAAAAAATGAGGGCAACCGCTGGAACCGGGAATCAAACACAACACCTTGCGCTGCAATCTGGCATGCCTTACCACTACTGCCTCATTTGTGTTTTGTCTTCGCACGGCCACTTTTTATATAACATGAAACTAATAAGCTAATTTAGGTTCAAGAACATATGAATAATTGATCTTTCTTTTTTTAATTTAGAATCAAAATTTGTAGCTGGTATTTCTCCATCATACATTATCCAAATTTGATGAGATTTTTTTTTCAATTTTTTCTAAAATCACCATATTTTCTTTAATGGCGTTTGTTTGTATGTTAATTGCTATTTCTTGATTTTTTTTCATTTGACATGTTTTCTTTAAACTAAATAGAGAATAGATAAAACATGTTTTTTACGTAACAACTGCTAACATAACTTCATATTTTCTAATGTCGTGGTAAACATAAGGTTCTATCCAATTTTGAGGTGCATACGAGCTCGAACATGTCAAGTGTTTCTAATGTCGTGGTAGACATAAGGTTCTAGCCAATTTTGAGGTGCATACGAGTTCGAACATGTAAAGTGTTTCTAATGTCGTGGTAGACATAAGGTTCTAGCCAATTTTAAGGTGCATACGAGTTTGAACATGTAAAGTGCTACCTAAATCTCAAAGTTTGACTTGAGTTAGTAGAAACTATGTGAGAGATGTATCCATTTTATAAACAATATATAGTACAGCTTTAATAAAATCTCGTAAAAATTTTATGACAAGCTTATAGACCCAAAATATGTTGTCATGTCAATTTATAAAATTTTTTGACCAACTTTAGATATTATTGTAATTATTATGTGGTAATTTGGAGATAAAAGTTTGAATTGTCCCTAGAAGACAATTGAATTATTTTATATATCTCCAAGGCATGGGTTAGAATTGAACAGACAAGCCTAAATATAATTTTTGTGCATTTTTTGAATCTTATTGGAGGTACACATAGTTCAACTTGGAATTACTTTTGATAAGCACATAGAAATTCATTTAAACGATAGAAAATAATAAATCTATTTAAAGAATCTTGAAACTCCTACATGACAACTTATATGTTGTATATTACATGTAAAAATGTAATTAGGGGTATATAAAATAATTATTTTGCAAGTTACTTCATAAGGGTGTATTAATTAGTTAGTTAAAAAATAGAAAAATAACTTTTTTCCACAATAAGTGGCAATGTAAATCCATAAATGACAACAGGGTAAAGGTAAGGTTGTGTTTAAATTTGAGGTGCATACGAGTTCAAACATATTACGAGGTATTTAAATCTCAAAGTTTTATTTGAGTTGTGTGAAAGAATGTGAGAGGTCTATCTATTTTGCAACAACGTACACTCCAATTTTTGTAAAATCTTGTAAAAATTTTATGACAAGCTTATAGACCAAAAATATGTTGTCATGTCAATTTGTAGAATTTTCTAACCAAATTTAGATATTATTATAATTATTATGTGGTAATTTAGAGATTGAAGTTTGAATCGTCCCTAGAAGACAATTGAATTTTTCATCTATCTCCAAGACATGGGCTATAATGAAACATATGAGCCTAAATATAATTTTTTTTGCAATTTTTCAAATCTTACCGGAGATACGCATAGTTCAACTTGGAATTACTTTCAATAAGCACGTAGAAAATCATTTAAATGATAAAAATAGTAATTCTATTCAAAAATTAATAAAACTCCTACATGACAACTTATATGTAGTCTATTGTATATAAAACATATATTGGTACATATTAGATAATTTATTTTTGTGTGTTACTTCACAATAGTGCAATAAAATCAAAAAATAAAAAGAAAAAAAAATAAGCAGAGAAGGAATGAAAGATGGCCTGTTTTGGCCCAAATGGCCTAACTATTTCCGACCGTTCATCGCAGATTCGATGGCTCTGATCGCGTTCCCATCGTATATAACGTGATCCCTAGGCCAAACTCAAACTCACTCCTCCCTCTCCCTCTCCCGGCCGCGCCTGCCTCCCCCGACGCCTCCCTCTCCCTACCTCAGATCCGCCGCCACTCCCATCTCTCCCACAGCTCCTCTCCCGTAGATCCACCCGCCCTCCTCCCACTTTCCTCCCGCGGCCAGCCTCCTCGCCTCCACCGTCCTCCTCCGCGGCCGGTCTCGTCGTCCTACAAGCAACTCAAAACAAGTCATCAAGAGTTGTCAAAACACAATTAGTCAAAGAAAATAGTTCATACACACTTGAAAGCTCTGGATAGCTCTTCAAAACTCTGATTCTGGCGGCAGCTCGAGTACCTGACCCCCAGTATTCTTAGCAATTTGAGGCTCCGGACTTTCACCCACAACATCCCCTGACAACAAAAACTTATGGGTAATTATTGGATACAAAGGAATTGCCCTTCAAAAGCATCTATACTCCAGCAACATACCCGATGCGTCGACTTCACCCACTTTAGTCGCATCAACCAAAGCCAAGGTGCCACCAGCAGTCGTTGAAGACGGCATACCTCCAGAACTCGAGGGAACTGTTGGGCCCTCCACTGAGCGAATAACTTCTTGCAGCATAGATATAGTGGCACCAAGACGATTTGTGTCTTCAACCTCAGGTGCATCATCCATCGACAAATCAACTAAGGGGCCAGAGAGCGTAGTCGGGAGACCAGCCTCCACCCCTGTCTGCACGGGAATAATATCTTCAGCATCCCTAAATCAAAACATGAGGTCATTATCTACTTTTAAGAATTCAAAAACAATCAAAGGGAAAGATTACATAAAGAACTCACCGGGATGATTGTGGTGGCAATTGAACACATTTCTACTCAACTACCGCCGGTTGGATACTCAGCACTACAGGGCCCGTGGGAAGAACGACCTCCACTCCTTCGCCGAGTCCTGAAAAAACTAAGGTTGAGACTACATACGCACGACTACCAGAATAAATAGAGTACTCACCACTTGTGATAATATCAGACAACAAGGCACCAGCAGCCACCGCTGATGTCCTAACTGTTGGGATACGAGGTAAGCTACACTAGCGCAAATCAAAATTTTTCTACCGCGTAAACCAGGAAAACTGCCGTATATGGATCACGAGATTACCACTCGACGCACTGGTGCGGAAGATGTAGAATCGCGTCGGGGCAGCGAAGTCGATCAGCATAGTCGAACACGTAGTCGACCACATCAACGTAGAGCAGCAAGATCATCCTCATGCCGCGGCTCGTCATCGGCTCGTCGTGGCTCGTCAGCGGCTCGTCCAAGTGCTACAGGCGCAACACCTCCAAGGTATCCACACGTGCAGGAAGGAAGCGTCGCAAACCGGACTGCTAGGTCCGTGAGTTGCAACAGGCGAGGGCGTGGGAGGCGTGGCAGATGTGTTTTCGCCAAAAAGGTGTGAACCCTAGGGCGCCCCCACCTCTCTATTTATAGAGGTTCCAGACGGGCCTCTAGGTCCGAGGCCCATTAGTATTTCTAAACCTAATCGAACTCGGATCACATTCGAATTGGGCTTCCAGCCCCTTAAGTGTGTGACCCTATGGGTTCGGATACGTATAGACATGGCCCGAGTACTCCTACTCGGCCTAATAGTTGGTAGCGGCCTCTAGCAAGATGTGCCAACTCCTATATGCACACGAAGATCATATCAGACGAACCATCACAACATCATGTACATGCTATTCCCTTTGCCTCACGATATTTTGTCTAGCTTCAAGCTGACCGATCTTTCTCGATCCTGCGATTCGGAATCCCTTTGTAGGTTAACTCTTAACCGTACATAGCATGGCCATGCATTTTCGAATCCGATCACTCGAGGGGCCTAGAGATATCACTCTCAATCAGAGAGGGGCAAATCTCATCTTGATTGACCATGTCTCACAGCATGCTTCTTGACAAACCCAACAGCTACCCTTTTAACTACCTTGTCACGGTGTAGCGTTTGATAGCCCTTAAGTAAGTCGATCCACATCTTGAGTACATGCGACAATCTCAGGTCTAAGGACAAAGCGTACATGTTGTGTAAAGAGAGAACTACTTCTCGTGTTGGATCAGTCCTAGCACATACCTCCACATATGCCTACATTATTAGTTTGACATCTCCATGTCCATAACTTGTGAAACATAGTCATCAACTAATACATGTACTAGTCTAATATTCATGTGTGCCCTCACATGAACTCTGACTAGGGACAACTTTAGAATAACCATACAAGTAAAGAGTTTCACATAATATCTAGTCAGTGCCGGTGGCCAGACAACCAGTACGTCTCTCCCTATAATATCTAGTCGGTTTCTAGTAGCGTCTCCTAAGCGAACGCGGTTAGTGTACCTGCAGAAAACACCACCACATGAACCTTGCCAGCACCCACGAAAGCGTCCTCAAGCATTACCGTTCACTATAGAAATGGTACCCATGCGTTTAAGGCTGCATGGACAGCGCAACAACCGTGGAAATAGGTCCCCTTTGAATGGAACCGTATAACCCTTCGCATACTCGAGATGCGGAATTAGCGCACGTATAACAGACGTGGGCGAACAACCGTGATGATAGGCTCATTGGAATCGAACCATACCACCCTTCGTATGAATTAACACACGGAACCTGCACACGTGTGATAGACGTGGGCGAAACAACCGCGATGATAGGGTCCCTTGAATAGAACTCCCTATCAACCCTCGCATACTCGTGATGCGGAACTCGGCACACGTATGATACACGTGGCGAAGTGCTAGGGGTTAGCAAGATAACCAATAAGTAATAGCCACCTAAAAACAACCCCAAAATCCCCTAGGGCCTCTCGTACTAAGGTCATCCTTATCGGTCGTACGAAATTTTTCAACAGTTTCTTGCAAATTTTACTTCAGAAGAAAGTGTTTAGGACCTATTGTGTTCTCTGTGCTAAACCTGCTCTAGTACCAGCTGTGGTGGATCCACCTTGAATTACCTTGATTAAAGCACGGTCAAGTCGCCTGACACGCGACACTCATGCCTTAGTCAAGTTAACTCGAAGCGCTGTCGGATTTCCTCCGATTTAACCACTTAACAGGACCAGATTAGCAAAACTCACACGAAGGTGAGTGGTTCTAGAGAATACAACAGATCCACTGATTTAAACAAGTTTGACCATTTAGTTCAACATCAAAACAAAAATCAGAGTTTTACAAGATTCAAAAGCAGCGGAGAGGTAAAATAGCGGAAGCTAGCGCCGGGGTCGGATGTCCTTGATGAGGCCGATCAGGACATCAGTGATCCCTTTCCTCGCCGTCCGAGGAGGGATCCCACTCAACCGTCCAACCCTGAGGGAGCTGGGGCGGCCAAGTGCCAACGGGAGCAAACTCAGGAGCTGCGACTTCACCTGAAAAACAGAGCCACAAACAAGGCTGAGCTGCTAAGCTCAACAAGACTTAACCGACCGGTGGTAAAACTACTCCACCACGTCTAGACATGCAAGGCTCTTTGGCTGAGGGGTTTATTTGCCAAAAGCGACTATGTTAGATCCTTGCTTTCAAATTTTAGCTCATATTCTAAGTTCATTAACAAGTCTACATTGGCATATTACTCTAAGCAAACATAGATCCAACTTTATGTATATAAGCTCATCATCAAGACCATGTCATCATCAGACTCCTTCATTACTCAGTGTAGCATAGCGATCAAGCAGTCTCAAACTGTGAGAGGCAGACGAATCGATTTGAGTTTCTTAACCATGCATGGCGAACCTAATCTCACGACATCCGCGCACCACAAGGGTCGCTTTCTGTGTCGGCCGTCCCCATCAATTCCCAGGCACGTGTCAGGTCCAAACTTCCCTTGGCATGCAATGCTCCACAGTCCCGGCCTCTACCGTATTGTGACCGCACTTGCACCCACATGATGCACCATGGGAACCTCGTTCCAGGGACAGCAGGGGTATAAGCCATGCCCTAGTTCAATCAGGTTCTAGGCTTCCCCATCCCATACTAGGTATGAGATTAGTACTTTCAAACACTTGATCACGAACACCAATACTGTCGGGCCTTAACAGATTCCATAGACAGACGTGGCGATCAGCCGACCACCAAAAGAGTTAACCAAAACCCTGCCCCATCCATCATCCTTATAGTTGTAACAGAAGGAGAACAACCAACTCCTAGAACTCGCGAGTGATAGGAAAACACTCGACTTTTACCGCTTCCTAATTAAGCATAGCAACTACTCGGTCCAACAACTAGTGTTCAGATCAAGGAACTATGTCATGCATCTAAGGTTGCAAACAACTTCTATACGTAAATGCACAAACATGAGAAAGAAGTCATGCGCAAGTTTGGGGAAACTTTGGGGTTCATGCTCCGGGGCTTGCCTTCAAGCGGAGGGGAGGGAAGCTGGTCTTCAGCGGGGGCGACTCCAGCTTCTGGAACTGGTAGCTCAACTACAGCTCGGTCTTCTGGCACCGGGTGTAGCTCGTAGACGCCGTCAGCAAGACGAAACTCTACATGAATGCAATGCAGAAGTTAGTGTTTAGACGGTTATTTCAACAGCAACACTCGCAAGTCTTAGCCAAAAAACTTGTAGCAAAGCTACGGAAAGAGTGTGGGGTTCAGGCTTCAGTGGATAGAGAACAAGACTGAGGGTCGTATTGGAAGAAACTTATGATCTGACCCTTAAACCTTAAGGGATAACTGTGTTTGGGGTCCTCAGATTTATTACAGAGAAGTCCCCGAAATCTTACACAGATACCCTCGGTTCAAGGAAAAAGAGTACAGCCGAGTCCTCGGGCGAAGTAGATAAGGGTCGGCTAACAGATAGGGTCGGGCGAGACGGAAAGAGGGGTCGGGCGAACCGGTGAGGGGTCGGCAGTTTACCTTCGGTTTATAGGTGAAGCCTTTTGGGGTCGGGAAGGAGTCGACTTGAGCGGAAGGTCTTAAGCACTAAGGCTTTGGTGGCGGCGATGTCCGACGGTGCTCTGGCGGCGGCGGAGCTTCTTGTGATCAACAAGGAAGCTCTAGCACAGCGAGGAGGAGCAGGCGGCTGGGTGGATTGGGAGGGGCGGGTGTTGAGCGGATATGAGAGTTCCTCAAGAACTTAGGTGGCGGCGCTCGAGCACAAAACAGAGGAACAAGGCGGCGAGGCAACGATGGCGAAGGGAACTCCAGTAGGGCTCTGGCATTCCCTTTTATAGCTGCGCGGAAGAAAGAGGGAGTTGGAGTAGCACGAAGACCGGAAGAAAAGGAGGGAGTGCGCTACCATGGTGGTGATTGAGCAGCGATGGGCGGCGGAACAGGACTTTGGAGATAGCGTCCTCGGCTATTGGGCACGGGAGACAAGGCGGTGCAGGCGCGATTTTGCCGGTGGTTGAGGTTTGGTGGAGGCGGGCGTCGTCGTGCGGCGGATCTGATGGGTGTTACAGGGAGAACGGTGTTACAAGCGAGGTTGCAACAGGTGAAAAGACAGGCGGGCTGCGGCTGCGCAGGCGGCGGAAAAGCCGGAGGGCATCGGGCCTTGCAGTCGGGGATCCGGGGAGATGATGATGGGCGCGAGCCGCGAGGCAGTTTGGACGCAGCAGGCGGCAAAGCTCTACCACAGTGGCGTCGGAGCACCAAGGCACGGTCGGCGAGGGTGCGAGCGAGACGAGGCGCTGCAGAAAGGGTTGCAGAGGGGCTTCCGCTGTGATTGGGGAGGAGGGCGCGAGAATCCATCCTGTCACGGCCAGCGACTGGGCGAAGCGGCGGGCGTCGGAGAAGTTGAGCCACGTGGCGGGGGAGCTCTGAAGAGGTGCAGGCCGCTCGAGTGCGTCTGCCTCGGGAGATCCGGGGAAAAGATTGCGGGTCCACCGGTCAGTCTCGGTTTCTCCTCTATTCAAGATTGAAAGGGACACTGTTGTTGAGACTTAGAAGGAACTGGCGGGGTGAGTTGGAGTCTTCAGGGGTCGGGACCGGGAACTGGGGTGGAGCACTCCTGCTCGGGAACAGCTGAGACAGAGGAATTTTGGGACCCGGATTATGATTAACTTGAATGATTTAACCAGGGTCGTTACAGCCTACCCCCCTTAAAAGAATCTCGTCCCAAGATTCGGGTGTAAGAGCGACCAATAGGGGTGTGCCGTCCTTACCTCCTTGGCTGGAAAGAAAACCTTGGAAAAGCTTGTTCAGATATTCTTTTGTTTCCCATGTTGCTTCATCCTTTGTGTGGTTATTCCATAGGATTTTGTACATTTTCACCACTTGTCGTCGGGTGCGTCTCTCCTTCTGGTCAAGAACTTTGGTCGGGTACTCAGCATAGGTCAGATCGAGTTCAATTTGAAGTTGCTCCTGCCCTAAGATCTCAGTTGGGACTTGGACACATTTCTTCGGTTGGGAGTCATGGAAAACATCATGAATGGTCGAAAGCTGTTCTGGGAGTTGGATCCGGTAAGCAACGGGTCCACAAATTTCAACAATCTCATAAGGGCCAATGTAACGGGGAGCTAATTTCCCTTTTACTCCAAACCGTTGCACTCCTTTGGTCGGGGAGACTCGAAGATACACATGATCACCAATATCAAACTGCAGGGGTCTTCTTCTCCTGTCGGAGTAACTCTTCTGTCGAGACTGGGCAACCTTGAGATTTGCTTGAATTATCTTCACTTGTTCTTCTGCTTCTACTACTAAGTCAAGGCCATAGGTCTGTCGTTCGCCAACTTGTGACCAATTCAACGGCGTCCGACATTTCCGACCATAGAGGGCTTCAAATGGTGCCATCTTCGAGCTAGTCTGGTAGCTATTGTTGTAGGAGAACTCTGCCAATGGTAAGCACTTATCCCAGTTTTTGTCATAATGGATGACACAAGCTCTCAACATGTCTTCAAGGATCTGATTTACCCTTTCGGTTTGACCATCGGTTTGAGGGTGATAAGTCGAGCTACGAATGAGCTTGGTGCCCATTGATGCTTGTAGCTGTTCCCAAAAACGTGCTACAAACTGTGCTCCTCGATCAGATATGATTGTCTTAGGCACACCATGTAGGGAAACAATGCGGTCAAAATACAAGTTCGCATATTTCTTGGCCGTGTAGGTGGTGTGATCCACAATCACCCAAATGGAGTCATGCCGCTGCGATGTAAGGGGTAGTCCAACAATGAAGTCCATGCTGATGTCTTCCCATTTCCAAGAGGGAATAGGTAGGGGCTGCAGGGTACCTGCTACCTTTAAATGGCTGGCTTTGACACGTGGACAGGTGTCGCATTCTGAAACATACCGTGCAATCTCTTGTTTTATTCCACTCCACCAGAAGATTTGACGGAGATCATGATACATCTTATTGCTGCCAGGATGGATCGGGAACTTGGAGAGATGAGCTTCATCTAGGAGTTGCTTCCTAAGGGTAGGGTCGGACGGAACAACAAGTCGGTTCTCAAAATACACTCTTCCTTTCTCATCCTGTCGGAATTGCTTATATCCCTGATCCTTCCATGAAATCTTCCTTTTGATTCGCCTTACTTCCTCATCCTTTAACTGTGCCGTTCCAATTTGGTCCTCCAAAGCAGACTCAAGGGATACGTGTTCGAGGGTTCCATGGGAAACAATTTCCAAATTAAGTTTTTCCCACCTCATGGCACAGAGTCTTTGTGAAGTTGGTTGCCGACAAGCAATTGCAATGGGTCTTGCGGCTAAGAGCATCTGCCACTACGTTGGCCTTGCTGGGGTGATAATGTACTTCCAAGTCATAATCCTTAATCAGCTCTAACCATCTCCTTTGTCGCATGTTGAGGTCGGCTTGAGTGAAGATGTATTTGAGGCTCTTGTGATCAGTGTAGATGTTGCAGTGGGTGCCTGTCGAGCATACTCCCCAGGCCCACGAGTAGGCCTTGGACGGCCCACTAAGGGATGTACTCGGACAAGATCAGAACAAGGATAGGCGTATCCTTCTCGGACTAGTCTTGTATGTTTATGGAAAACTACTTGGGCCAATACCGAGTAGAACTCTGTAATAGTACCCGACTAGGACTCAGACTTGTAACCCTGCCCTCCTGCGTATATAAGGCCGGGCAAGGACCCCCCTCAGAACAACTCCAATTCATCAATCCCCAAGATCAATACAAACCAACACACAGGACGTAGGGTATTACGCGATCTAGCGGCCCGAACCTGTCTAAATCGTGTTCCTTGCGTCACCATTGATTCCTTGATTCTCGACGACCCTTACCACATAAAAGACCGCCTAGGGTACCCCTAGGTGGGTTGCCGGTCTAAAACACCGACAGCTAGCGCGCCAGGTAGGGGCGCTCGTCGAATTTCTCAGCGTGAACTCAATGGCGAAAGTCATCATCAGGCCCGTCTTCTTCATCGAAGCTGGCGCCATCTTTGTTTTTGGATCCTGGCTTTGCGTCGCTGAAGGCTCAGGATCGTTTTGGCACCAGATCATCGACATTCACGAGAAGAAGCCAGAAGATTTGACCAGAAAAAAATCAAGATTTCAAAGTCAACGAGTTCGAGTTCGACTACGCGTCGGATCCGACTTCACCTTGGACTACTCCGATTCCCCGCTTAGGGGTCGAGCGTAGCCGACCCCAGGACTTAGGGTCGGGCGAGGCGGAGCTACTCTTCCAAAGGGTCGGGCTCCACCGACCCCAGGACTTAGGGTCGGTAGAAGCGGAGCCTCACTCGGGGTCGGGCGAGGTGGAGCTACTCTTCCAAAGGGTCGGGCTCCGCCGACCCCAGGACTCAGGGTCGGGCGAAGCGGAGCCTCACTCGGGGTTGGGTGAGGTGGAGCTACTCTTCTAAAGGGTCGGGCTCCGCCGACCCCAGGATTTAGGGTCGGACTCGCCTCGGATTCGACGGCCCCAGTCAGCATCCAAATCAGTTTCGACTTCAACGCGGTTCCTGCACGGACTCCGCAACGCAACCAAAGTCCACCAAAGTTTTCTTGCTCAAACCCGAGTCGACCTCGGGCATAATGAAGATGTTGACACCGACTCATCCTACTCACCAGAGATATCATTATCTGGCCCAGCCCAAGGGTTGGTAATAACTTCGACATCTCAAGGTAGATTCGTCCACTGGCCGGGATTGCGACCATCTCTTCCCGACCGTGACTACGACTCACGCCTTGTCGCCCATATAGACAACCTACCATTTCAAGAAGGTGTTACACTCACTTCCAACTGCGAAGAAAGTTACACAGAGATTGCAACATCAAGCTCCGGAAGCTACTACCCGGACAGGGAGGTACTTGTTATTACTCAGAATAACATCCCGGGTACTAGCCAGAACAGAACCCCCATGCGATTAGCACAAGTCGACTACATCTCTGAAGATGAGTCTACAGCTGATGCCCCTCACAATGAAACTTCCGAACAGCGCAACCAACGAAGGGCGCGCAATGCCACTCGAGCTGAGTGACGACAATCGATGGCTACAAATATTCCTATTACAAATCTTGAACGGGCTTTCAACGCAGTCCAGGCTCAGGAGCACAATACTCCACTCGCGGCTATCGCTTCAATCAACCTTTTAACGACATTGATGCCTCAAGATAAGGATAACGCAGCCACAGCTCAACTCGTGCAGCGTGGCAACGGACTAATCGCACAACTCGCGGAGCAAGCTTACAAGCTACTCGACAAAGAATCACCAATCCCGTCCGTTCCTCGCATTACATCGCATCAAGATGGAAGCAGGGGGGTTGCAGATAAAAATGTCACCCCACGAAACGATGATGCAGTCAACCAACCCCGGCAACACAGCCAAGGTCCAAGCAAGCATAAAGCTCCTACTCGACAGAAGGATGTGGGTGAAGTTAGCTACACCAACTCGGTTAAAAGTATTCGCCCTACTCGGAAGGTCCACGAGATGTCCAACTTCAGCGATCTATGAGAAATCCTCAACTGTCGGCGCGAACGAGAAATCGACAGCTACAACTACTTTCCTGCTTTCACAAACCGGGTAATGAAAACAAAATTACCCGAAAAGTTCAAACCAACCGGCATTACCAAGTACGACGGCAAGCAAGACCTAGTTCAATGGCTACGCTGTTACTCGCTAGCCGTCCAAGCAGCCGGGGGTAACAACGACACCAAAGTCATTCATTTCCCCATATGCATGGAACCCGCACCACTGACCTGGCTCGAGTCAATGGACTTGAGTCACTCAAACCCAAGTCCATTGACTCTTGGGCAGACTTGACAAAGGCTTTTACCAACAACTTCGCCGGCTCCATGGCTAGACCAAGCAACAAGATCGACTTAAGACAAATTAAGCAGAAAGAGGGCGAGACCCTGCGCGACTATCTGCGATGGTTCTTCGAAAAGAAGGCTACTATAGTGGACATCTCCGAAGCAGATGCCATTGAGTGCTTCCAAAACGGACTCTATGATCGACGAACATACCAAGACTTCGGTCGCCGACGACCAGTCGATGTCAAAGAACTCAAACTCATGGTGCAACAGTGGGCCGATGAAGAAGATAAAGAACGAGAACGATTCGGTTCCCACTGTAACCGCGGACGCGACAACATCCACAACAATGAAACAGATACAACTCGGCATAATGATGCTCGGAACTCCTATCCAGGTAACCACAATCATCAAAGGAAACCCGACAACACCGTTGCTGCCATGACTAGCTCCGGAAAAAAGGGACATCGCAGAAACAACGAAGGACCAACCTTCACAGAGCTACTCAAAAAGCAGTGCCCATGGCACCCGACTAGCAAGCACTCCGCAATAGACTGCTACAGCATGCGCCAAGTCATGCAAGACTTACCCGTACCACAAACTCCTGAAGAGTACGCCAAAAACAGAGATAAGGGTAAAAACAAAGCCCGCAACGACGAAGATGAGGACGGCGATTTCCAACCAGCTTCAAAAACCGTCAACGTCATCTTTGGCGGCATCCCTGGCACTACATCCAAGTGAGCTAACAAACTCGTACTCAGGGAGATCATGGCCATCGAGCCGACCGACCCCACACCGCTAAAGTGGTCGGAAGTTCCAATTTCTTTCAGCAGAAAAGATCAATAGACAAAATTTTCAGAACCAGGCCGTTTGCCACTAGTCCTGGATCCAGTCGTGGCAGGTTCAAAGTTAACCAAAGTACTCATCGACGGCGGGAGCGGCCTCAACGTTATTTTCGCCAAAACATTAAGGAAAATGTGCCTCGACGTCACTGAAATGCTTACCCCAACGGATTTACCTTTCTACGGCATTGTGCCCGGAAACGCGGCCATACCACTGGGACAAGTTGTCCTTCCAGTCACCTTCGGAACTAAGGAACATTACCGCACCGAGTACATCAGATTCGAGGTCGCCGACTTTGAGACATCTTCTCACGCCATACTCGGACGGCCAGCACTAGCCAAGTTTATGGCCATACCACATTATGTCTACCTGGTACTCAAAATGCCAGGTCCCAAAGGAGAGCTCACGCTACGAGGAGATCTTCGGAGATCCTACAAATGCGGCACCGAAGCCGTGGAAATTGCTACAACTACTCAATCTCCTAGTCCCATGCAGCAAATCTTCACAGCCTCAAAAAAGCTCCATCCAACTGAACTTGAGATCCCGGAAACCAAGTCGGGATCCGCGAAAGTGAAACCTGCCAGTGAGCAAGACTTCAAGTATGTCGACCTCCAGACCGGTGATCCTTCCAAGACAGCCCTGATCGGAACAGGGCTAGATCCTAAATAGGAATTCGCGCTTGTCAGTTTCCTTCGGGCTAACCATGATATCTTCGCTTGGAAGCCGGTTGACATGCCAGGTGTGCCCAAGGAACTGATCGAGCATTCCCTCAACGTCGATCCCAAAGCTACTCCAAAACGGCAACGCCTACGCCGGTTCGCTCAGAACAGACGAGAAGCAATCAAAAAAGAGTTAGCCAAGCTACTCGCGGCAGGATTCATCAAGGAAGTCTTCCATCCTGACTGGCTCGCCAATCCTGTGCTTGTTCGTAAGAAAAACAACGAATGGAGAATGTGTGTCGACTACACCAACCTCAACAAATACTGACCGAAAGATCCTTTTGGGCTACCCAGGATTGATCAAGTGGTTGACTCCACCGCCGGGTGCGCCTTGCTATGCTTCCTCAATTGCTACTCCGGCTATCATCAGATAAGACTCAAAGAGGAAGATCAAGCCAAAACAGCGTTCATCACGCCCTTTGGAGCTTTCTGCTACAAAACAATGTCCTTCAGACTAAAGAACGCAGGAGCAACTTATCAAAGGGCCATACAGATGTGCTTTGAAAAACAACTTCATCGCAATGTCGAAGCTTATGTCGACGACGTCGTCGTCAAAACAAGGAACCAGGAGGAACTCATTGCTGACTTGGAGGAAACTTTCTCCAGTCTCCGTGCTTTCCGATGGAAACTCAATCCTACTAAGTGTGTCTTTGGAGTACCTTCCGGCAAACTACTCGGGTTCATCATTAGCCATCGCGGCATTGAGGCCAACCCAGAGAAGATATCTACCCCATCACAAACATGCAGGCACCAGCCAGCATTAAGGATGTGAAGAAACTCACAGGCTGCATGGCCGCTCTCAACCAGTTCATCTCGAGACTTGGAGAACGGGGAGTACCCTTCTTCAAGCTTCTCAAACGCCAGGACAAGTTCAAATGGACGGAAGAGGCAGATAAGGCTTTAACACAACTCAAAGACTTTCTGTCAAAGCCTCCTGTACTCACCGCTCCCTCGCCGAATGAAGACTTGCTCCTATACATCTCCGCTACTACTCATGTCGTCAGCACAGCAATAGTAGTTGAACGGTCTGAACCAGGCCACGCTTACAAGGTCCAACGACCTGTCTACTTCATCAGCGAAGTACTCTCGGACTCCAAAACTCGGTATTCACCGATACAAAAACTCTTATATGCTATTCTGCTCACCTCCCGGAAGCTGCGCCATTACTTCCAAGAGCACAACATCACCGTCATCTCCAATTTCCCGCTCGGCGAAATTCTCCATAACAGAGATGCCACGGGTCGAATCTCCAAATGGGCAGTCGAACTCGGTGCTCTCGCTTTGAGCTTCAAGCTAAGGACAGCCATCAAGTCTCAGGCTTTGGTCGACTTCATAGCTGAGTGGACCGAAAATCAAGTTCCAACTCTAGTCGAACGACCAGAACATTGGGTAATGTACTTCGACGGATCCCTCAAACTTGAAGGAGCCGGCACAGGCGTCTTACTCATCTCCCCCAGGGGAGAGCAACTCAAGTACGTGCTGCAGATATTCTGGGAAGCATCTAATAACGAAGCCGAGTACGAAGCACTACTACACGGCCTTCGCCTCGCAATCTCCCTCAGCATCAAACGACTACTGGTGTACGGCGACTCCCTCATCATCATAAAACAAGTCAATGACGAGTGGGACCGAAACAAGGACAACATGGACGCCTATTGCAAAGAAGTCCGTAAACTGGAAAACAAATTCTTCGGCTTGGAGTTCCATCACATTGTCCGCGACAACAACGTTGCCGCCGACGTTTTATCCAAAATGGGCTCAACTCGTGCAGAAGTTCTAGCAGGAATTTTTGTACACGAACTACGCAAGCCGTCCATACCTGAACATGTCACACCGCCAGTAGTCCCGACTTCTAACGTCTCCCGAGAAATCATGATGATAGAGGTCGACTGGAGGACACCCTTCATCGACTACATCAAAGATCACCAGCTACCATCCGACAGGAATAAAGGTTAGCAAATCTCCCGACACGTAAAGAATTACGTTCTAGTCGGAGACAAGCTCTACAGGAAAGGTGCATCATCTGGAGTACTCATGAAGTGCATCACGAGAGAAGATGGCCAAGAAATCCTAGAAGAGATTCATAGAGGAATCTGCGGCAACCACGCATCTTCAAGGACACTAGTTGGCAAGGCTTTCAGAGCGGGCTTCTACTGGCCAATGGCTTTGGCCGACGCCAAACAACTGGTTCAGAAATGCAAAGGTTGTCAATTCTTCACAAAACAGCAACATGTGCCGGCCTACAAGCTAGTCACAATACCTCCAACATGGCCATTTGCCTGCTGGGGGCTCGACATGATTGGCCCGTTACCAACTGCGCCAGAAGGATTCAACAGAGTACTCGTGGCAATCGACAAGTTCACCAAATGGATCGAGGTCAAACCGGTCACTTGCCCCAAGGCAGACCGAGTCCTCGACTTCTTGGATGAAATTGTACATCGCTATGGTTTTTCCAACAGGATCATCACAGACCTCGGGTCAAACTTCAATAATCACGACTTTTGGGAATATTGCGAGAACAGTGGCATCGACGTCCGCTACATCTCGGTTGCTCACCCACGAGCCAACAGACAAGTCGAGCGTGCTAATGGCATGATACTCGATGCTCTGAAGAAACGACTACATGACGTCGGCAACACCAAAGGTGGCCGATGGCTCAAAGAGTTACCCAATGCCTTGTGGGGCCTACGTACCCAACCATGCAAGACTACGGGACTATCACCCTATTTTCTGGTATATGGCTCGGAAGCCATATTACCCGCCGACATAATGTGGCAATCACCATCCGTTGAGCACTACGACGAAGAACTTGCAATAGAAACGCGGCGAACGGATATAGATAGTTTGGAAGAAACAAGATGCGCAGCACTAGTGCAATCTGCCAGATACCTTGATGGTTTAAGGCGTTATCACGACCGCAACGTCAAGGAAAGATCTTTCAACTCGGGCGATATGGTCCTTAAACGTATTCAAGACACGTCAGGATTACATAAACTCAATTCACCATGGGAAGGTCCTTACATCGTATCAAAGGTTACAGGACCTGGATCTTACAGGCTCCAGGAGCTCTCAGGAGAACAAGTGCCAAATTCTTGGAATATCGAACATCTCTGTCGCTACTACCCATAGCAGCACCCGAGTAGTCGCTTCAAGGCCGCTACTCGAGCTAACTGCCCGACTACTAACTTCAAGATAGCTTTGACATGAGTTCTCTACCACAAGGATCATCGCCCCGGTACAAATCTCTTCGTATTACTCTACTGAAACAAGAGTACATCATGTTACATATGAGTACAAGGACTAGGTTTACACGAAGACTACAAGCAACTGCCTACTGGCGGGCTGCATTTAAGCCTCAGGCTTTTACTATATCACAAGGCCACTCAGGTCTGCCGACCGCAGAAAGGGCCCACACGCAAGGAAGCTGCACAAAACGCAGCCACGCCCAGGTACCCTACCCAAGGAAATGCTAGGTACTCCATCACCGCCACCGCCTTGACAGCAGCAACGCCAAATCCGCCAAGACGCGCCTAGAGGGAACCAAGGCTGCTCTTCTGCTAGCCTTGCGAAGCCCATCTACTCTACGGCCGCACCTCCACCTCTTTCAGAGTGGGATAAAGACCGTGGCACTCATCACCCATCACTCGCGAGTTCCAGCGCGTACTCCACTGGATCACGAGCTGCAAGATGAGGCGTGCGACGAAACCTCCTACGAGGATTCTTCTAACATCGCGGCTATCCCTACGAGCGCAGGAGTCTGTGGAGCGAAGGTGGCCTCAACCTACGAGGAATCTTCTAGCACCAGTGCACTCTTTGATGGCTCTCTACACTCAAACAGAAGCAACCGAAGGCAGTCCATCGCTACTTAGGAACTTGAGTTGGTTCGCCCACCAAATGGCCCTATTTATAGCCAAAAGCCCCAACTACCACCGGCCCAAGAGTTACTGTGCACCCGTGATCAATAAGTCTGACAACTCCTGACTGCCCACGTGACCGCACTCATGCCGCAACAAATAAAAGAATGTAGTACACTCGTGCATCCACAAAGGACAAAGGAGTACAATATACCTGTCCCTCAAAAGACGAATACTCAAACAACATTATGACTACTCGACACTCGGGACTACTACAAGCCAAGCATGGCCTACATGTCGGGGGCTTAGCCGACCCCAAAACTCAAGGTCGGGCGAGGCGGAGTTTTCACCCTCGACGAGGTCAGGCTTAGCCGACCCCAAAACTCAAGGTCGGGCGAGGCGGAGTTTTCACCCTCGACGAGGTCAGGCTTAGCCGACCCCAAAACTCAAGGTCGAGCGAGACGAATCCCCTCCCCAGAGGGTTGGGCCCAGCCGAGTTGCAATACTTCGGGATTCGACAAAATGGAGTAAAAACTACTCTTTGCAAGACAACAACACAACAAATTCAAAGGCTTGGCATTTCAAAATATCAATTTACTCGAATACAAGAGTACACAAACAGCTCAAAGCTCTTCTAAGGAGACAAACTCCGACATCTTGGATGCAATAGGCTCCGCCTCCTCGAGGTACTGCGCATAAGCCTCCTCTGTGCAGTTGCGAGCCATGCCATCACCAGCTGCCGCCAAGTCTACCCTCGGGTAGTAGGACTTCACAACCGCAAGAACCTATTTGCAAACAGTCTTGCAAAGTCCCGCCACTTACTCGGGGCAGCTCTTAGTCGCTCTACTAGCGATTGCGGTTCTGCGCCTTCCTCCACGGGGGCTATGGCATTCACCAAGTTTTCAGCCGCTCCAGACAGCTCTCGGAGTTCGCCTTGAAGTGTTCCCAAGGTCTGGGCATGATCTCTGCATGCCACCATGGCCATGGAAAGCATCACGCCATTCTGCATCTTTCAGTCCCGCTGATGCTCGCAAGCAGCCTGTGCTTCCGTGAGCGCGGCCCAAAGATGTTCGGCTTCATCTGCCACTCGGTCATGAGCGTTCCTCCAATCGATAACTTGGCTCCTTGCAGCCGCTTCCTGCTTCTTGAGCTCTACAAAACAAAGAACTCAGGTCACATCCAACTACAGTTGGACACACCCAGAGTAGTCGACATGCTCACCTTCATACTTCTTGTTCAAGGACTTGTAGCGGCTCTCCAGTCTTTCCTGCAGAACCGCGTGATCCGTGCGTTCCACGGCAAAGGACTTTGCCCCGACTTCATGAACCCGAAGAGTTTCTGTCAGTCGGGCACATTCTTGCTCCAATTGGCGGCTTCTTTCCTGAAAAATCCAAGTATGGTGTAATCATTTTAGAAGCCTCACGACTACTCGGGTCATGCAATAACATCAACAATATCTACCTGGAAGCCCCGGAAAGCATCAATGGCCCTCTGGAACTCCAAGTCAGAAGGCAGACTGAGTACTGGCCTTTGGGTACTCTCCACAAGATGAGGAATCGTACCCAGAGCAGCACCTACAACATTCACCATGTCAGCTACCAACTACGACTACAATAAACATCCCACAGGCACTTACCTGGAGCAATCGCTTGTTTGGCTTTTCCAACATCTACTACGGCCAGCGATCCGCTAGTAGATGATGACAAAGCAGCACCTCCTGAACCTGATGCCGTAGCAGGAACCTCCACTGAGCGAATCACGTCCTGAAGCATTGACATAGTAGCTCCAAGACAGCCGGCATCAACCTTGGGTACCTCTTCAACCATTAAGTCCTCCAAAGGAACAGATGTTGTAGCCGAGGTATCCGGTGCTACCCCTGTTTCTACAAGGATGGTCTCTTCGGCATCTCTGCACAAAAAAAAGAGTCACTAAATGACTTCAAGACAATCCAATGTCATTCAAAAAAAAGAGACAAGGAAGCTCACCGGGTTGAACGTGGCGGAAGTCGCACACGTTTCTTCTCGGTGATAGATGGCCGAGTACTGGGCGCC
Organism: Setaria viridis; assembly: GCF_005286985.2. Lineage (NCBI taxonomy): Eukaryota > Viridiplantae > Streptophyta > Magnoliopsida > Poales > Poaceae > Setaria > Setaria viridis. Next base: position 16,346,743 of record NC_048270.2, on the reverse strand, counting down.
GCAAGCGCTGTCTTCTCGCCAAGACCTACAAAACCAAAGTCAAGACTCCAATACTATTCGAACGGATACAAGCAGAAGGGACAACGCATACCACTGGCGATCACATTGGATAGCAAGGTGTTGGAGGTATGCCCTAGAGGCAATCATAGAGATGATGATATTCCATTTGTATCCATGATTTGTATATTGTGTTCATTGAATATCCATTAAAGGCTACTTGAATTGATTTGCAATTATGTGAATTGTATGTGAAACTCTTTACTTGTATGGTTATTCTAAAGTTGTCCCTAGTCGGAGTTCATGTGAGGACACACATGAATATTAGACTAGCACATGTATTAGTTGATGACTATGTTTCACAAGTCATGGACATGGAGATGTTGAACTAATAATGTGGACACATGTGGAGACATGTGCTAGGACTGACCCAACACGAGAAGTAGTTCTCTCTTTAAACAACATATACGCTTTGTCCTTAGACCTGAGATTGTCGCATGTATTCTAGATGTGGATCGACCTACTTAGGGGCTATCAAACGCTACGCCGTAACAGGGTAGTTATAAAGGTAGCTTTCGGGTTTGTCAAGAAGCATGCTATAAGACATGGTCAATCAAGATGGGATTTGCCCCTCTCTGATTGAGAGTGATATCTCTAGGCCCCTCAAGTGATCGGATCCGAAAATGCATGGCCATGCTACGTACGGTTAAGAGTTAACCTGCAAAGGGATTCCGAATCGCAGGATCGAGAAAGAGCGGTCGGCTTGAAGCTAGACCAAATATCGTGAGGCAAAGGGAATAGCATGTATATCATGTTGTGATGGTTCATCTGATATGATCTTCGTGTGCGTATAGGAGTTGGCACGTCTTGCTAGATGCCGCTACCGACTATTGGGCCGAGTAGGAGTACTCGGGCCATGTCTATACGTATCCGAACCCATAGGGTCACACACTTAAGGGGCTGGAAGCCCAATTCGGATCTGATCCGAGTTGGATTAGGTTTAGAAGTACTAATGGGCCTCGGACCCAGAGGCCCGTCAGAAACCTCTATAAATAGAGGGGTGGGGGCGCCCTAGGGTTTACACCTTTTTGGCGAAACACACCTGCCGCGCCTCCCACGCCCTCGCCTGTTGCAACTCGCGGATCTAGCAGTCTGGCTTGTGACGCTTCCTCCCTGCACGTGTGGATACCTTGGAGGTGTTGCGCCTGCAGCACTTGGACGAGCTGCCGACGAGCCGCCGACGAGCCACGACGAGCCGACGACGAGTCGCGGTACCGGAGGCGATCTTGCTGCACGTGGACGAGCTGCTGAGGAGCTGCTGGACGTGATCGACTACGTTGATCGACTACGTACGACTACGTGATCGTCTTCACTGCATCGACGCATATCTCATCTTCCGCACCAGTAGTGCGTCGAGTGGTAATCCCGTGATCCTTATACGGCAGTTCTTCCTGGTTATACGCGGTAGATTTTTGAATTGCGCTAGTGTAGCCTACCTCGTATCCCTACACAAGGTACCAGTAACGAGTACCGGCGACACCTCTTTTGTTGTACCCGCTGCTCCAGTAGGCAACCCCAGGACCGCCTGATCAACAATAGGTGGCATGGCAGCTGATGGAGTTGGCGCGGTTAACTCGGGGGCTACCCCAGTATCTGTTGATGGTACCCTCTGCGGCACCATGTCAACAGCCACACGGCCGACCTCTGGGTCGGTTCCGGCCATTTCTTCAGAAACAACCTCATCTTCACCAAGTGCCATATAGCCTTCACGAATCACGACAAGATTCGCTACATCAATAACGAAGATCAAATTCATCATTAACAGACAAGTTACCAACTACATACCTTGGTACCCCGGGACCTCTCAGGGGTTGAAGTAGACTTCACCGCAGACATCTTGCGGACTACTCTACGTCTTTTTACAGGAGGAGATGGCTCGCCCTCAGACTCCTCAACGACAGCTTCCGACTCTTCTTTCGACTGCGCCAAGTAGCCGGCAAGAACTCGGGACTTCAAAACAACAAAATCGGTATCAGCCACAAGAATCACAAGTCAACAAACAACAAGTCGGGAGCAAAATGACATACCACTTCTGGCTCATACCAGGATTCATACTGGCGAAGGGCTGCAGGGATTACTGGTAATTCCTGATAGTTCCTAAAAACCTTAGCCAGCAGCGCCTCTACATCGTCATCGGATATGTCCTCACCGGACATACGCGACGGATCCTTCAGACCTACGTACTCACTTCTCGAGTGAGCACGTTGTTGGAGCGGCTGAACCCTTCTCTTGAGGAAGCTGGCTGCCACGTTGATCCCAGTCAAACCGAGTGCCTTCAACTTGGTGATCTGCTGCATTAGGTGGTCGAGCTCGGGGGTGTCCTCGGGCTTGTTCACCCAGTTCTCTGCATGCTTGGGCGCGTGACCAGTCACCACAGGCAAGCGGGGTTCATGGTTACCGATATAGAACCACCTTTTCTTCCACTCCCCATGAGAGTCGGTCAGGTTGTACTCAATATACGCGCCCGAGTTCCTAAGCTGGAACCCGGCGCCTCCGAAGACTTCTGTCCGCTGGGCACTCGGCTGAGGCTTGCAACGGAACAGCTTCCTAAACAACTCGAGACTTGGAGGTACTCCCAGATAAACTTCGCATAGATGTAAAAATATAGACATGTGCAGTACTCCATTGGGATTCAAGTGGACGAGCTGAAGTTTGTAGTACTCGAGAATACATCTGAAGAAGTCGGAGGTGGGCACCGCCAATCCCCTCTCCACAAAATGCGCAAGCATCACCGTCTCGGCAGGATGTTCCTCAAACTACCACGCATTGGGAAACGTGGGGTGCCACTCAAGGATCTCCTTCGGCTGAAGGAGCCTTGCATCAACTAGCGCTTGGACAGCTTCCTCCTTCATCACCGAGTGTTGCCAAGTCACCCCAGGTGGCGGCGGCGCAGTTTGGTTCGTCGGCCCCACCTTCGGCGCCGGCAGCACCACCTCCTTCCCCTTCTTGGATTTGACCTTGCCCAACACCGGAGCCTTGCCCTGAATCTTCTCGGGTTTCTTGCCCATCTTCTTGGTGCCCATTCGACGGACTAAACCTCAAGGCAGAAGGGGCTCGACACTCGGATCTTTCTCCAAAAAAGCGTGGCAATAGTGGCGGTGGCGGTTTTCACGGAGGCAAAATGCAGAGCAGAGGTGCAGAAGAACAGATCTAATGCTCGTGCGGCGTAACAGCAACTGAAAAGGGGCTTTCCAGATTTATCTCTGCCAGCTCCGGTTTCCATGCGTCAGTTGCGCCACGGACAGATTAATCGTGTATTAACTGCCTTAAACACCCAACGGCTACTCTATTCAACGGGCTGCTGACCACTTCAACGACAAAGATTGCCTAAGTGCTCGGGGGCTGCGGGTACCGTACCCGTTGGCCAATTTTTTCTTTTCCCAAGATCTCCATGGGTAAAATAGACAAAAGCTGGCTTGACCCTAAGCCTGACTCTTCAACTGAACCTAAGGCTCGGGGGCTACTCCATATGGAGTGCGGTTGACATCGCACTACCATATAAAATTACTCAGGAACAGAAACAACTCGAAGCTGCAGAAAGAGTACCTTCCAGCCACGCGACAATACTTGAGCACTTCAGTCTGCAAAACTACTCAGGTAGTGCCTGCAGTGCCCAAGACTATGGCGCACGACTACAAAGTACTCGGGGGCTTGTCGGGCATACTCCCCAGGCCCACGAGTAGGCCTTGGACGGCCCACTAAGGGACGTACTCGGACAAGATTAGAACAAGGATAGGTGTATCCTTCTCGGACTAGTCTTGTATGTTTATGGAAAACTACTCGGGCCAATACCGAGTAGAACTCTGTAATAGTACCCGACTAGGACTCAGACTTGTAACCCTGCCCTCCTGCATATATAAGGCCGGGCAGGGACCCCCCTCAGAACAACTCCAATTCATCAATCCCCAAGATCAATACAAACCAACACACAGGATGAAGGGTATTACGCGATCTAGCAGCCCGAACCTGTCTAAATTGTGTTCCTTGCGTCAGTATTGATTCCTTGATTCTTGACGACCCTTACCACATAAAAGACCGCCTAGGGTACCCCTAGGCGGGTTGCCGATCTAAAACACCGACAGTGCCCATCAAATAGTGTCTCCATATTTTTAAGGCATGAATCACTACTGCCAACTCAAGATCATGGGTCGGATAGTTCAGCTCATGAGGTCGTAATGCCCGTGAGGCATAGGCAACGACTCGGTTGTCTTGCATAAGAACACACCCAAGTTCAGTGCTAGAGGCGTCACAGTACACGTCAAACGACCTAGAAGGGTTAGGTTGAGCCAAAACCGGGGCTGAGGTCAGCAAGTGTTTCAGGGTGCTGAAGGCTTCTTCACACTTGTCGTTCCACACAAATTTGACCTCTTTCTTCAGCAGCTCAGTCATCGGCTTAGCTATCTTGGAGAAATCCGGAATAAAACGCCGATAGTAGCCTGCCAATCCAAGAAAACTTCGGATCTGGTGAACTGAAGTGGGAGGCTTCCAGTCCATGACTTCCTGTACCTTGCTGGGGTCAACGGCTATGCCATTCTTGGAGATAGTGTGTCCCAAGAACTTGACACTATCTAGCCAAAATTCACACTTTGAGAACTTGGCATAAAGCTGATGATCCTTCAACCGTTGAAGAATCACATGAAGATGATTGGCATGTTCCTCTTCGTTCTTCGAGTACACTAGGATATCATCAATGAACACCACCACAAACTTGTCCAACTCGGGCATGAACACCGAATTCATGAGATACATGAAGTAAGCGGGTGCATTGGTGAGTCCAAAAGACATGACCAGGTACTCGTAGAGTCCATGTCTGGTGGAGAAGGCAGTCTTGGGAATGTCACAGGGTCTGATCTTGATTTGGTGATAACCGGAATGAAGGTCAATCTTGGAGAATACTCTTGCTCCAGCTAACTGATCAAACAGAACATCAATGCGGGGAAGTGGATACTTGTTCTTGACAGTCACCGCATTGAGAGGTCGGTAATCCACACACATGCGTAGACTCCCATCCTTCTTCTTCACAAACAGGGCTGGGCAACCCCAAGGTGAAGTGCTGGGTCGGATAAAGCCTTTTTCCAACAGATCCTTCAACTGGGCTTTCAACTCGGCCAGCTCAGCGGGTGGCATCCGATAAGGTCTTTTGGAGATAGGGGCGGTGCCGGGGACCAACTCTATGGAAAACTCCACATCTCTATCGGGCGGCATGCTCAGCAAAACATCGGGAAACACATCGGGGTACTCACAGACTACAGGGATGTCCTTCAGTTGGGTCTCCATTGCGGGATACGCACAAGAATTTACATCTTCTTGGCGAGGCAAATGGACGACAGAGGGGCCTTGGTGGGGTGAGTTGACGTGGATAGCTCGGGCTGGAATATCTAACACAACCTGGTGTCTAGTCATCCAATCCATTCCTAGGATGACATCAATTCCCTCCAGATCGAGAATAACAAGATTCTCCTTAAAAAGGTTTCGGCCTAACTGGATAGGCACATTAACACTCATCCTATCAGATGTGATTACCCCACCCGGGGTGGATATCCTAAAAGATCCTCTTGTTTGGTATTCCTTTAGCCCATGTTTGTCACTAGTCTTTCTTCCAATAAAACTATGTGAGGCTCCTGAGTCAAACAAAACCAAAGCTGAAAGACCGTGAATAAGAAAAGTACTCGTCATTATCGGTGCACCTTTAGGAAGCTCTGCTGCGGTGGTGAACTTCAGCCGACCTTGGCGAACTTGCATCTTGGGCCTCTTCCCTTTATTGAGCATCGCATTGCTCTGCCCCGGGCGCTGATTCTGATTCCTGGGCAGTCCTTGGCGAAATGCCCCACATTGCCACAGGTGAAGCAACGGTTACCATTTGCTGGGTGCGGTGGTGGCGGTAGGGTCGGCCGCGGTGCCTGAGGTTGATAACCTGGGAAACGAAGTGCTGCCGATGGTGGGGGTCGGGCAACCCATCTTCCCGGCTGCTGGGGTCGGCTGGGTGTCTGTGGTGGAACCATTCTGAAACGCTGTGTAGGTGGGCTGGGTGTTGGCACTGGAGCCTTCCTCTTCCTCTCGGCTGCCAGAGCCTTCATGCAGTCCTCTTGTGAGATGGCCAAGTTGACCAACTTGTTGTACGTATTCACCCTTATCGGGTTTAACCTTTCTCTGAGCTCCAAGCTTAGCCCTCAGCGGAACCTGTCCCGCTTCTTCTCATCTGTGTCCGCATGGTATCTAGCGCACCGGCACAGATCATTGAAGGCCTGCGCATAGTGCAGGACATCTCAATTTCCCTGGGTAAGGGCCAGGAACTCGTTGAGCTTACATTCCAGGAGACCTTGAGGGATATGATTGCTCCTGAACACCGTCTTAAACTCTTCCCAGTTGATGACGTGGTCGGCTGGCTGCATGGCGTGGTAGTGATCCCACCAAAGGAGGTCAGAACCACACAGTTGCTGCGCGGCAAACTGAGCCTTGTTCTCCTCTGAGCAACGGGCGGTGAGGAGGGAGAACTTGGACTTGATGGCACGAATCCAGGCATCGGCGTCGAGCGGGTCTTTTGTCTTCTGGAATAGAGGGGGTTGCGTGCTCAAGAAGTCCTTGTAACGAGCAACTTGGGGTTGTTGATGGGCTCTTCCCCCGTGGGGCTGCTGTTGTTGTCCTTGTACAATGTGCCGTAGCAGCTCAGTTTGAGCCGCTAGGAGGGCTTCCAGCGAAGGTGGGGCCGGAGGCGGAGATAGATCCTGCCTCTGCTCGCTACCGCTGGGCACCGAACCAGATCGGGTGCGATGCGCGATCTGCAAGAGTCAACGTTCCATTAATTCCATAACCTCGGAAGTATCCCAATCATGTGGAAACGCATATGTTAAATCCGCAATTGAAACTCTTGCCGATACTGCAACACAACAACATTTCTTATTAAGGAGATACACACTTCCTCTGGCCCTCTTAGTGAGCAACTATCTTAGTTCTGCACACAACTTCGGACGAACCATAACCCTATTCCAGGAGTTCCACTATATCCGACCTTAGGCCAAGGGGTCAGGCGAAGCGAAACAGTGCAACTAGTGGTTGGGCGAAGCGAACTGCACAGCAAGGGGTCGGGCAAGGCGGAGGACTGTCTCGAGAAGTTGAGCGCATCCGACCTTGCGACTTGGGGTCGGCCAAGCTTTGGACAAACCCACAAAAAAGGGGTGTGTGGTCACAGCACAAACTCCCACAACTTGGCATCCAAGGCGTGTCGCAAAAAGAGTCAAAGGTCAAGTTAAGATCTGAATTTACTAAGGTCATTGCATTATTGTTACAACGGAGAAAAACTCAACTCAAGGCTAACCTATTACATCACTATCCAAAACTTAGGCTGCCGAGGAGTACAACAAAAGATTAGATTTCTACAGCTCTCAATCTATGAGGGTACACTGTGAGTCGGAGAAGGGGCGTCGCCGTCCTCAATGTCCATGCTGGACGCTCCCATTACTTCCTCGGGATCTTCTTGTTCGTCCTGCTGCATCTCAAGGGCATGTATAGCATCAAGCTCAGCGTGGTGCTCGTCCAGATGAGCATTAGCAACTGCTAGCTCCATCTCGACCTCCATCTTTTCTTCGGAAAGCTCGATCATGCCATCCACCACGTCCGTCACTTCTCCCTCGAGCTCGGAGATTCGGTCTTGCATGTCATGGATCTGTATGCCTCTCTGGATGAGTTGATATGTTTGTCCCACCAAGTCTCTCTTGGCGGCGTTGAAGAGCCCTTGGGTGTCTATGGCTATCCGAGCCAAGACAGCCATCGCTCGGCTTTGGAGCTCAATCAGCCGATACAAGGCCAACATGCATCTGGTGGTGGTGAAGATGGTAACCAGCGAATGGGAGGCTGCCAACACTTCCATGTTGTTGACGCGATCAAGCCACGCCGGGTCTAGCCGATCCCTAGAGGGGAACAAGCTGATTGGGTCCAAAGTGACCTCCAGCGGGTGTACCCGATAGAACTGGGTGAGGATCTGCAGAGCAGCTGACTCCCACGTATCCTCCAGAGCGTACCCGCAAGTCAATACTTCGAGCCGGGGCCACTCGGGCTGCACAGGGGGTGGAGGTACCACCACCTGCACGTTGCACCACTGTACTCCGTGCTCCTGGTACATCCGTCCCATGTATAAAGGCGGGGACTGATACCCGAACCACCTTAAGGTGTCCCACATAATAGCAGGAAAACCCTCAAAGTGTAGGCACGTAGAGTGGGAAACGCCGTCAGCGCCGTACAGCACATGTCCGAGAGCAGCCATCTGGAACCAAAAACCGAACCGACGTGAGATAGAAACTCTAAGAAGAAGAACAGGTCGGACAGAAAAAGTACTCGAATTTGACCAAAGCACAAGCTGGAAGGAAGCTAGAAATCCTTAAACCGAAGAAGGGCTTTAGCCAAGGCAAGGTTGCTTTAGAGAGGTGGGTTCATAGATTTAGTTCATGCCGCATGCACGGCCTACTTTGTCCTCTCAACCCAAAACAACTGCCAAAACTTTGGTCTTACGTAGACAGTGCCGGTGGCCAGGCAACCAGTACGTCTCTCCCTATAATATCTAGTCGGTTTCTAGTAGCGTCTCCTAAGCGAACGTGGTTAGTGTACCTGCAGAAAACACCACCACATGAACCTTGCCAGCACCCACGAAAGCGTCCTCAAGCATTACCGTTCACTATAGAAATGGTACCCATGCGTTTAAGGCTGCATGGACAGCGCAACAACCGTGGAAATAGGTCCCCTTTGAATGGAACCGTATAACCCTTCGCATACTCGAGATGCGGAATCAGCGCACGTATAACAGACGTGGGCGAACAACCGTGATGATAGGCTCATTGGAATCGTATGAATTAACACACGGAACCTGCACACGTGTGATAGACGTGGGCAAAACAACCGCGATGATAGGGTCCCTTGAATAGAACTCCCTATCAACCCTCGCATACTCGTGATGCGGAACTCAACACACGTATGATACACGTGGCGAAGTGCTGGGGGTTAGCAAGATAACCAATAAGTAATAGCCACCTAAAAACAACCCCAAAATCCCCTAGGGCCTCTCGTACTAAGGTCATCCTTATCGGTCGTACGAAATTTTTCAACAGTTTCTTGCAAATTTTACTTCACAAGAAAGTGTTTAGGACCTATTGTGTTCTCTGTGCTAAACCTGCTCTGGTACCAGCTGTGGCGGATCCACCTTGGATTACCTTGATTAAAGCATGGTCAAGTTGCCTGACACGCGACACTCATGCCTTAGTCAAGTTAACTCGAAGCGCCGTCGGATTTCCTCAGATTTAACCACTTAACAGGACCAGATTAGCAAAACTCACACGAAGGTGAGTGGTTCCAGAGAATACAACAGATCCACTGATTTAAACAAGTTTGACCATTTAGTTCAACATCAAAACAAAAATCAGAGTTTTACAAGATTCAAATGCAGCGGAGAGGTAAAATAGCGGAAGCTAGCGCCGGGGTCGGATGTCCCTGATGAGGCTGATCAGGACATTAGTGATCCCTTTCCTCGCCGTCCGAGGAGGGATCCCACTCAACTGTCCAACCCTGAGGGAGCTGGGGCGCCCAAGTGCCAACGGGAGCAAACTCAGAAGCTGCGACTTCACCTGAAAAACAGAGCCACAAACAAGGCTGAGCTGCTAAGCTCAACAAGACTTAACCGACCGGTGGTAAAACTACTCCACCACGTCTAGACATGCAAGGCTCTTTGGCTGAGGGGTTTATTTGCCAAAAGCGACTATGTTAGATCCTTGCTTTCAAATTTTAGCTCATATTCTAAGTTCATTAACCAGTCTACGTTGGCATATTACTCTAAGCAAACATAGATCCAACTTTATGTATATAAGCTCATCATCAAGACCATGTCATCATCAGACTCCTTCATTACTCAGTGTAGCATAGCGATCAAGCAGTCTCAAACTTTGAGAGGCAGACGAATCAATTCGAGTTTCTTAACCATGCATGGCTAACCTAATCTCACGACATCCGCGCACCACAAGGGTCGCTTCCTGTGTCAGCCGTCCCCATCAATTCTCAGGCACGTGTCAGGTCCAAACTTCCCTTGGCATGCAATGCTCCACAGTCCCGGCCTCTACCGTACTGTGACCGCACTTGCACCCACATGATGCACCATAGGAACCTCGTTCCAGGGACAGCAGGGGTATAAGCCACGCCCTAGTTCAATCAGGTACTAGGCTTCCCCATCCCTTACTAGGTATGAGATTAGTACTTTCAAACACTTGATCACGAACACCAACACTGTCGGGCCTTAACAGATTCCATAGACAGACGGGGCAATCAGCCGACCACCAAAAGAGTTAACCAAAACCCTGCCCCGTCCATCATCCTTATAGTTGTAACAGAAGGAGAACAACCAACTCCTAGAACTCGCGAGTGATAGGAAAACACTCGACTTTTACCGCTTCCTAATTAAGCATAGCAACTACTCGGTCCAACAACTAGTGTTCAGATCAAGGAACTATGTCATGCATCTAAGGTTGCAAACAACTCCTATACGTAAATGCACAAACATGAGAAAGAAGTCATGCGCAAGTTTGGGGAAACTTTGGGGTTCATGCTCCGGGGCTTGCCTTCAAGCGGATGGTAGGGAAGCTGGTCTTTAGCGGGGGTGACTCCGGCTTCTGGAACTGGTAGCTCAGCTAGAGCTCCGTCTTCTGGCACCGGGTGTAGCTCGTAGACGTCGTCAGCAAGACGAAACTCTACACGAATGCAATGTAGAAGTTAGTGTTTAGACGGTTATTTCAACAGCAACACTCGCAAGTCTTAGCCCAAAAACTTGTAGCAAAGCTACAGAAAGAGTGTGTGGTTCAGGCTTCAGTGGATAGAGAACAAGACCAAGGGTCGGATTGGAAGAAACTTATTATCTGACCTTTAAACCTTAAGGGATAACTATGTTTGGGGTCCTCAGATTTATTACAGAGAAGTCCCCGAAATCTTACACAGAAACCCTCGGTTCAAGGAAAAAGAGTACAGCCGAGTCCTCGGGTGAAGTAGATAAGGGTCGGCTAACAGACAGGGTCGGGTGAGACGGAAAGAGGGGTCGGACGAACAGCTAGGGTCGGGCGAACCGGTGGGGGGTCGGCAGTTTACCTTTGGCTTATAGGTGAAGACTTTTGGAGTCGGGAAGGAGTAGACTTGAGTGGAAGGTCTTAAGCACTAAGGCTTTGGTGGCGGTGATGTCCGGCGGTGCTCCGGCGGCGGCGGAGCTTCTTGTTTCTTATGATCAACAAGGAAGCTCTAGCACAGTGAGGAGGAGCAGGCGACTGGGTGGATTGGGAGGGGCGGGTGTTGAGCGGATATGAGAGTTCCTCAAGAACTTAGGTGGCGGTGCTCGAACACAAAACAGAGAAACAAGGTGGCGAGGCAACGATGGCGAAGGGAACTCCAGTAGGGCTCTGGCATTCCCTTTTATAGCTGCGCGGAAGAGAGAGGGAGTTGCAGTAACACGAAGACCGGAAGAAAAGGAGGGAGTGCGCTGCCATGGTGGTGATTGAGCGGCGATGGGCGGCGGAACAGGACTTCGGAGATAGCGTTCTCGGCTATTGGGCACGGGAGACAAGGCGGCGCAGGCGCGATTTTGCTGGTGGTTGAGGTTTGGTGGAGGCGGGCGTCGTCGTGCGGCGGATCTGATGGGTGTGACAGGGAGAACGGCTTTACAAGCGAGGTTGCAACAGGTGAAAAGACAGGCGAGCTGCGGGTGCGTGGGCAAGCGCGACTGTGTAGAGGCGGCGGAAAAGCCGGAGGGCATCGAGCCTTGCAGCCGGGGATCTGGGGAGATGATGATGGGCGTGAGCCGCGAGGCAGTTTGGACGCAGCAGGCGGCAAAGCTCTGCCGCAGCGGCGTCGGAGCACCAAGGCGCGGTCGGTGAGGGCGCGAGCAAGATGAGGTGCTGCAGAAAGGGTTGCAGAGGGGCTTCTGCTGCGATTGGGGAGGAGGGCGCGAGAATCCATCCTGTCGCAGCCGGTGACTGGGCGAAGCGGCGGGCGTCGGAGAAGTTGAGCCACGCGGCGGGGGAGCTCTGAAGTGATGCAGGCCACTAGAGTGCGTCTGCCTCGGGAGATCCGGGGAAAAGATTGCAGGTCCACCGGTCAGTCTCGGTTTCTCCTCTATTCAAGATTGAAAGGGACACTGTTGTTGAGACTTAGAAGGAACTGGCGGGGTTAGTTGGAGTCTTCAAGGGTCGGGACCGGGAACTGGGGTGGAGCACTCCTGCTCGGAAAGAGCTGAGACAGAGGAATTTTGGGACCCGGATTAAGATTAACTTGAATGATTTAACAGGGGTCATTACATAGGGGCCCAGAGATATCACTCTCAATCAAACAGGGGCAAATCCCATCTTGATTGACCATGTCTCATAGCATGCTTCTTGACAAACCCAAAAGCTACCTTTATAACTACCCTGTTACGGCGTAGCATTTGATAGCCCCTAAGTAAGTCGATCCACATCTTGAGTACATGCGACAATCTCAGGTCTAAGGACAAAGCGTATATGTTATGTAAAGAGAGAACTACTTCTCGTGTTGGGTCAGTCCTAGCACATGTCTCTACATGTGCCCACATTATTAGTTCAACATCTCCATGTCCATGACTCGTGAAATATAGTCATCAACTAATACATGTGCTAGTCTAATATTCATGTGTATCCTCACATGAACTCTGACTAGGGACAACTTTAGAATAACCATACAAGTAAAGAGTTTCACACACAATTCACATAATTGCAAATCAATTCAAGTAGCCTTTCTTGGATATTCAAGGAACACAATATAAATCATGGATACAAATAGAATATCATCATCTCTATGATTGCCTCAAGGGCATACCTCCAACACACCCTTCACCGGGTTGCCTACAAAATACCTCTTCATGAGGTTGCAGTCTTTGTAGGCGTGCTTCACAGGGAACTCGTGGTTCGAGCACGGCCGCTCGAGCAGCTTGTTGAAGAAACCGGGGGTGCCCTCTGGGGGCAGTTGCCCCCGCTTGCGCTCAGCAACGGCCACGTGGGGAGCCTCGCGCAGCTGCTTATTCTTCTTCTTTTGTTGGTGGTTGGAGGTGCCTTCGTCGATGTCCTCCTTCCGCTTCGCCTTGCCCTTGGATCGGTTGAAGATTGCCCCGACAGCCTCTTCGCCTGAGGCGAAGCAGCTGGCGATGTTGAGGAGCTCCTCCGTGGTCTGCGGGCCCCTGTGTCCCAGCTCGTGGACAAGGGGCCGGCAGCAAGTTCCTGCCAAGAAAGCTCCTATGACGTTGGCATCCGCGACGTTGGAGAGCTCGGTGCGCTTCCTGGAGAAGCGCAGGATGTAGTCCCGGAGGGACTCGTCTGACCCCTTGTGGCAACTCCGGAGGTCCCAGGAATCGCCAGGGTGCATGTACGTGCCCTGGAAGTTCCCTACAAAGATCTCCTTCAGATCGTTCCAGCTACGGATCCGACCCGAGGGGATGTGTTCCAACCAGGCTCGCACCGAGTCGGCCAGAAAGAGTGGGAGATTGCGGATGATGAACAGGTCATCGTCCGCCCCACCAGCCTGACATGCAAGCCGGTCATCGCTGAGCCACAGCCCGTGGTTCATCTCCCCGGAGTATTTGTCCATGTTCGTGGGCTGCCTGAAGCGCGCCAGGAACGACGCGTTCAAGATGCGCGCGGAGAAGGCCCTGGGCCCCGCTGGGTCGAGGCTCGGGCTGCGATCTTCTTCGCTGTCGTAGTGGCCACCACGGAGGACGTGATAGCCGCGGTCCACGCCCTCCTCCCTGTCCGCGCGGGAGTGCCTCCGCGTGTCCACACCCTATCGATGATCTTCCTGGCGACTGCCACCGCTAAGCATGATGATGGTGTTCGATCATGGCAACTGTGCACGTTGGGGGAGATGGCTGACCCCTGTCTGTCCTGCTTACGGCCCGCAGGACACGGACGTCGTGTCCCTATCACCGGATACGCGGGACGCGCGAATGGGCGGAGCTTCCCTTTGTGCCGGGCGGCACAGGCCATGAGTGGCTCACAACGAACCAGGGGGAGCCGCGGCCCCTGTAGCCTATGCGGTCGTGGCTACAGTGTCCCGCCCGGGTACTTGTGGTGGCCATGTCGAAGGGTGTGGGTGCCTTTCTGCACATCAGAACCGCGGCACATTTATGGCAAGATTGGTGAGGGGCCTACAAAATCCGCGCTCTGGTCTACCGGTCTGCGCCCGAGGCCGACCCTTGTCTTGTGAGTCCGGATGAGTCCGACCCCCTACGCCCGGGGTCGGGCGAGGCAGAACCTTGCGGTGAAGGGTCGAGCACTCTTGACCTTAGGACCATAGGTCAGGTGAGGCGGAGTTCTGCTATCGAGGGGTTGGGAGTGTCCGACCCCAGGGCCCTGGGTCGGGTGAGACGAAGCGGGATGCTCCCTGCCCATGCCGAGCTGGCGGCAATCGTCATTGCTGCAGGTGGGCCTGGGCCTTCATGATTGTTATTTTAAGGGTCATTAGGAGGTCATTAATATTTCCCCCAAACACATGGCGAACTTAATCTCATGACATCCGCACACCACGAAGGTCACTTCCTTTGTCAGCTGTCCCCATCAATTCCCAGGCGCGCGTCAGGTCTAAACTTCCCTTGGCATGCAATGCTCCACAGTCCTGATCTCTCGCCGTACTGTGACCGCACTTATACCTACATGATGCACCATGGGAACCTCGTTCCAGGGACAACAGGGGTATAAGCCACGCCCTAGTTCAATCAGGTACTAGGCTTCCCCATCCCATACTAGGTATGAGATTAGTACTTTTAAACACTTGATCATGAACACCAACACTTTCTGACCTTAACCAATTTCATGTAGACAGACGGGGCAATCCACCGACCACCAAAATAGTTCACAGGGCCCTGTCCTATCCATCGTCCTTATAGTGGTGACAAAGGAGAACAAGCAACTCCTATAACTCGCGAGTGACAGGGAATCACTTGAGTTTTACCGAGTCCTATTTAAGCATTGAAACTACTCGGCCTATGATACTAGTGTCCAGATCAAAAGGGATCTAAGTCATGCATCTTTGGTTCCAAACAACTCCTGAACGTAAATGCACATACATACAACAGAAGGAATGTGCAAGTTTAGAAAGAATGAGTGATGCTCTGGGGCTTGCCTTCGAGCGGGGTGGAAGCGAACTGATCTTCGACGCTCTCGGCTTCAGCTCCTGCGTGTGGGCAGTGTGACTAAGGTATGACGGAAGGGCAGTAAGGCGTTGGGGCGCGTGGCCGGGGATCCGGGTGAGGCGATGCGCATGGGAGGCGAGGCAGTACTGGCACGGCAGTGGCCCATATTCGATCGCAGCGGCAGGCAGTGCGCCTGGCGCGGCCGGCAAGGTCTCGGGCGAGATGAGACGGGGCGGAGGGGTCTGCAGGGTGCTTCTGCACGCGATTGGGAAAGAGGCGTGCTGATCCATCTTGTTGCGGCTGGCGACTGGGTGAGGCGGCGCTTGCCGGTGAGGTTATGCCATGCGGCGGCGACGCTCTGAAATAGGGCGCACGCGCGCTCTGGCGCTCTTTGTCCGATGGATCCGCGAGATTCCTTGCCGTGCCCATCTTCCAGCCTCTTGATCTCCCAATATCCGAACTGCACCACTTTGACTCCCTTAACAAGAGCTGTAGTACTTAGGCCAAGGCCCAACTCTTGTAATTGGACCAAGTCCAAAAATGCAGTGGATTCGGAGATCCTAGGCTCCAAAGTTCAGAGGAACACTGGTTTCGAGACTTAGAGAAAACAGTGTTTGTTGGGTTTCAGGGGTCGGGGCTGATTTGAGCTGCAGATTCAGGAATCTTCGAAGGTGAATTGGATCAAGGTCCAATTAACAAAGCTAAAGCAGGGACTTCATTCTCCAACTTCTATAAAGAGTTTTCTTGGCATCCTGCTCAACTTTCCAAAGATAAACCCTCCCTAAGGCGCTATGTTGGGCTGAAAACCAGACTTAGCCGGTATAGCTCACGAAAGGCTAAGTCAACCGGATTAGGGGATTTGTCTTAAGATTAAACTTGGCTGAGTTAATGTAGGTTGTTACACTCATGCCCATTTGGAAAGGAGCCGGAGACGTTCGGCTTTGATATATCTAAGGTCGATAAGATCTTTGACTTATTGCTACAGGAAGGACAGATCAAGCTCTCACCCTACCACATAATCCCATCGGCCTATTACGTCTCAAGATCTACTCAACAAGTACCAAAGGTAATAGGAAGACATAAGGCACCGGGAAGAGATAATGCGCCGGCACGAAGACCACTAGAGGTGTCTATTCTTCATCCACTGTTGGGAGAACAACCTCAGATTGCCGTCGGCCGATAACTGTCCCGAGTGCAACGGCCAGTACCGCGGCAGCCGTCCGTTCAAGAGGTCACGCTCCGGAGATAGAGGACAAGAGCCAATCAGCAGAAATAGGCTCGAGCGAGATGACAGGCGCATTTCAGTGTGTGATTGGCTAGGGGCAGAGTAAATGAGCGTAATCGGCTGGGGGCAGAGCTAACACACATAATCGGCTGGGAGAGATGGCCGACATAAGAGTCTCTGACGAAAATACGTTGGGCCGAGAGACGGACTGGGAGCATATGAAACCGATGGGTAAAGCAGTGAACCCCAGATGGTGCCCAGAGGGTTTGACCAAATCCCAGGAGAGAAGGGTCCAGCGCTTGCTCCAATGGGAACAACAAGAGGAAGAACAAAGGCAAGCGTTGGACAAAAAAGGGGTCAGGTCTCAAGTTTGGCGACCCAGAAGAAAAGTCGATGAAGGAGATGATGATCAGGATTCGGCTGCCAACGTTAACATGGTATTCATCTTGCCAATGGAGTTTATGGCTCTCGCTGACCGCGATGACACAACAGAGGCAGAGGAGCGGATGGTGCAATTGGCTTTAAAGCCAATGGCCGCCACTTTTGAAAAACCCGAGGATGTAAAACGTAGCATCTCAAAGCTCTGTTCCTCAAGGGGCAAGTCAACAGGAGACCAGCACCAAGCTGTTGGTAGATGGAGGCGCAGCTATGAACATCATGCCATATGCCATGTTTCAAAAACTCAGCAAAGGTGAAGAAGACCTGATGAAGATTGACATGATGCTCAAGGACTTCGAAGGCAAGATATCTCCAGCCCGGGGGGCACTCTGCGTCGACCTCATCATTGGCAGTAAGACCCTACCTACCACCTTTTTTGTCATTAACGGTAAAGGGTCGTACAATATGCTGCTCGGACGAGACTGGATCCATGCAAATTGTTGCATGTCGTCTACAATGCACCAGTGCCTCGTCTAGTGGATCGGTGACACAATTGAAGTAGTCACCACCTATTCCTCTTACAGCATTGCTGCAGCCGATGCGCAACAGTGGAGCTACGAGCACGTCAGATGCATATCTGGCAAGACCTAGGACACTAACTTCTTGAAGGTGTCCAATTTTGGTCTACGGCCGATCCTAGCAATCGGCTCAGAAGAGTCCTCTTAATGGACGAATTCATCCAAGAAGATGGGAAGCTTGGGCACGGGTTTACGTCGGCCGATTTGTTAGAGATGGTAGTAAGCCAAGGCCGACATATATTAGTGCTAAGTTAGATCATGAGTATAAGTGTGAGTTAGTGAGTTTGTTAAGAGAGTTTAAAGATTGCTTTGCCTTGGAGTATCATGAAATGCCTAGTCTAGACCAATCAATTGTCGAACATCGGTTGCCCATAAAACCAAGATATCGGCCATATCAGCAGCCTAGAAGACGTTGTAATCCAAAAATTTTACCCGATATAAAGGCCGAAATCACAAGATTAATTGAAGCAGGGTTCATTCGGCAATGTCGATATGCCGATTGGATTTCTAATATTGTTCCTGTGTATAAGAATAATGGAAAACTACGTGTTTGCATTGATTTCAGGAATCTTAACCAAGCTATGCCGATGGATGGATACCCGATGCCGACGGCCGATGTGTTGATAGATGCTGCTGCGGGACACAAGGTTATTAGCTTCATGGATGGTAACGCTGGATATAATCAGGTATTAATGGTTGAAGAAGATATGTCCAAAACGGCTTTCAGCTGTCCTGGGCATCTCGGTTTGTTCGAATGGGTAGTCATGACTTTCGGTTTGAAAAATGCTGGAGCTACATATCAGAGGGCCATGAATTATATATTTCACAAGGTTATCGATGTCCTGGTGGAGATTTAGATCGATGATGTTGTTGTCAAATCGAAGGGATATCGACAGCATTTGGCCGATTTATGCAAGGTTCTGGAGTGCACAAGGAAACATGGGTTGAAGATAAATCTGAACAAGTGTGCTTTTGGTGTTTCGATTGGTCAGTTTCTAGGTTTCATGGTCAACGAGTGCGGTATCGAGATCAACCAAAAGATTATTACCGCCATCAACAAAGTTGTAGCCCCACAAGACAAGACTAAGTTGCAATCCTTAATCAGCAAAATCAACTTCATCCGGCGATTCATATCAAACTTGTCCGGACGAATTCAAGCTTTCAGCCCATTGTTAAAGTTGAAGCCCGACCAAGAATTTGTTTAGGGTCACGAACAATAGAAAGCATTAGAGGACATCAAACAATATCTAGTCACCCCTACCGTATTGGTTCCTCCTCAGGCTGATAAACTGTTTAGATTGTATCTATCGGCCGATGAATGAGCTATCGGCTCAGTGCTGGTCCACAAGTTTGAAGGAAAAGAAAGGGTGATTTATTACGTCAGTAGAAGACTCTTGGACGCCGAAACCAGGTATTCTCCGGTGGAAAGGTTGTGCCTTCGCCTATATTTCTCTTGCACTAAACTCAGGCACTACTTATTATCGGCGGAATGTGTGGTCGTGTGTAAAGATGATGTCATCAAGTACATGTTGTCACCGCCGATCTTGAAAGGAAGGATTGTAAAATATATTCTAGCCCCCTCGGAATTTGATCTAAGGTATAAATCGACCAAGGGCGTCAAGGGTCAGGTAATGGCTGACTTTGTCGCCCAACACTGTGGATCAGAAATTACTGTCGTTGAGCCGGCTCCATGGACTTTGTACTTTGATGGATCTTCATGTTGGGTGGGGTCAAGAATCAACATAATCCTCATATCACCTCGGGGGGCAAGTTATGAGTTCTCTCTGCTGATTGAGGCTTCCGCTACTAATAATCAACCAGAGTATCGGGCTGTCTTAAAGGGCATCCAATTGTTGAGGGAAATCAAGGCTGACGCGGTGGAAATATTTGGGGATTCCATGCTTATCGTGGATCAGTTGACTGGAAAGTGTGAGTGCAAGGATGATATTCTAAGGAATGCCTCCAGTTGCTCAAAGAATTCAAGACCGTAACTATTGAACATATCCCCAAAGATTACAACGAGGAAGCCAATAGACTTGCCTAGCACGAATCTGGTTACCAGCCGATTCATGGTGCCTTGGCTCTAGAGCTGGCGGCCGACGACTGGAGGAAGGAGATCGCCGACTATTTAAAGGATCCATCCAAGAAAGTTGATCGGCGGATACGCTTCCAAGCCACAGAATATGTGTTACTTGAAGACAAATTGTTTTATTGAATGATTGATGGACTGTTGCTCAAGTGCCTTGGCGTTGAAGAGGCAAAGACTTTGATGGGTGAAATTCATGAAGGGGTATGTGGGGCCCATCAATCGGCTTTCAAGATGAAGTAGATGATTAGAAACAATGGGTATTACTGGCTAACAATACTTGAAGATTGCTTTAAATATTATAAAGGCCGTCAGGATTGTGAAAAATTTGGCAACGTGCAACAAGCCCTGGCCTCGGCTATGAACCCAATAATAAAGCCGTGGCCATTTAGGGGCTAGGGAATTGATCTTATCGGCTAGGTCTATCCGCCGTCAAGCAAAGGGTATAAATTCATATTGGTGGCGACTGACTACTTCACCAAGTGAGTTGAGGCAGTTCCTTTGAAAATTGTGACATCGGCCAACATGATCGAGTTCGTGAAGGAGCACATTATTTATCGGTTTGGTATTCCTCAGACCATCACGACTGATCAGGGGTCAATGTTTACCTCTGGGGAGTTCGAGGAGTTCACTGCCAGTATGGGGATTAAGCTGTTGAATTCTTCTCCATATTACGCTCAGGCCAATGGTCAGGCCGAGTCGTCCAACAAGGGGATTATTAAGCTGATTAAAAGGAAGATCGAAGAACAACCAAGATGGTGGCATACGATGCTGAATGAGTCCTTGTGGGCTTATTGGATGCTTGCCACGGTGTCACCAAGGTGTCCCCTTATCAGTTAGTATATGGGCATGAAGCAGTATTACCTTGGGAGTTGAAGACTGGGTCTAGACATGTGTCACTTCAGGATCAGTTGTTAGTTGATGACTATTCCGCCCTCATGAGGGGAGAATTGGAAAATTTGGCGACTCAGCGGCTAAGGGCTCTGATCAGCATTGAGGAAAATAAGAAAAGGGTTACCAGGTGGTATGACAAGAAGGTCAAGGTCAAAAAGTTTTCCCAAGGGGATTTAGTCTGGAAATTTGTCCTGCTGATAGGATCCAAAGATCCCAAGTATGGAAAATGGTCGTGCCATATCAGATTAGCCAATGTGCTCCAGGAAATGCATACATGCTGGAGACTTTTGAGGGAGAAAATTTACAAGGGCTCTGAATGGAAGATATTTGAAAAGATACTACCCCAGTATATGGGTAGGCGCTTAGCCGATGATGTAGCATATCAGGCTTTTACAGCTGATGCGTACTGATATGTTTTCACCTAGCCGATGCAAGAGGCATCGCCTTAAGATCAAAAGAGGTGAAAAAGTACAATGATTTAATGGCGTTTTGATTGAACTTTATTCATATCAATATCCTTCTGGAGTTGATCCAATTCGATTTGGAGTTCGGTGTTCCCCTCCTCCACTTGTGCCATATCGTCTTCGAGAGCAACTTGACGGGGCAGCTGATGGCTCCTTTTGACTGGTTGCCAGGTTTGCCTTCTAGAAGCTTTGGCCTCGATTTCGTCCACAATCCTCTTGATGTTCATGGGAAGGTGGTCTCTGAGTTCCTCATGATGAGTTTGGATCAAGTATTTGTCAGCCTGAGTGAGCGGTTAATCGGAGTGGAGGATCTCAATGGCTCGTTCAAGGTCGCGGCTGAGTCGGTTTTGATGCGAGAATAATGGATGGTCAATTGACAAAGGGATCGGTCGAGAGGTAGGAGATTAATTTTGTACCTAATTGATAGAAGAGGAGAAGGCCATCTTGGTCGCTCGATCGAAGATTTGAAAGTGTGTGCAAGGAATGAGTTAATGGGTGCTTTGTGAATGCCTTCGGAAGGGGTGTGAGGGGTTCATATTTATAGAACAAAATGGCGGTGGACAATGGTCGGTAAAAGGAGGGCATTTAAAGAAAGTGACCGTTGAGTCATAAAAGCTGCATGAGAACTGTCCAGACTTGCATTCAAGACAGGAACGCCAAAGGTATCAACATTACACAAGATATTCAAAGGCTGGCAGAGTTCATTACGACTGTTCGAGAAGATTGTTTATGGCCTCAATCGCTCACAGGCGAACTTGGTCGACCACATCCAACACTGCTGATCGTCATCGGCCGATCCTGGGACTTTTGGTGCGTTGCGATGAAGACGAATGGCCTCGTGAGCGAGGGACTGCCTTTCTTGTTTTAGATCGACAATGACAGTTGGGAGATCTTCAAGTTTCTTTTCTTCGGCGATGATGGCTTTTACGACCAGTTCCATTTCCTTGGCGAGCTCTGCTCTACACCGTTTGAGCCGGTCTATTTCACCGAAGATGCTCGGACGAGAGGTCTCAAAGAGGCCGATCCGCCGGTGTACCTCTTGTGCATGGTGCTTGTAGGACTCTTCTTCTTGACGCACCATCTCCAGCTTAGAATGATCGGCCATGTGTCGCAAGGCTCTAAACATTGGAACCTACATGGTTTCGATATAAGCTGCGGGTGTTAGAACCTCTTCTGCGTCTTCTGGGACTTGGCCATTAATCTCGTTGAATATCCGCCGTATCGGTTCGGCATCTTCCGCCAATTGGCCGATGTTTTCCTGATGGAGGGTATGCATGTTTTGAAGCTTGGCACGGACATCTTCTGGTATCGAGCTCAGAGTTATTTGGTGCGATGCGACTTCTTCATCATCAGAGACCGCAACTGCAAAGGAGAAGAGGCTGTTTTTTGGCGTGTCATGTTCCTACAGGGATGTGGGAAAGTGTTTTAGCCGATAGAAGTAAAAAATCGGTTGATACAGAAAGTGCTTACCTCCTTCAAACGAATCTCTTCTGCCTGGGTTGGCAGAGTCGTTACTCCCATCTCAGAATCCTGCGAAGTTGGTCATCAGAGGGGGAAGACTCGATGATGATCAGCTCTCTAGGAATAGCCGGTAATGTGCTTGGACCAGCCTCCTGGAAGAAGAAAAGGGAAGCATTTATAAGTATAAAAGAATGCTGGATCTAAGTGTAAGTCTCGGTTTTCTTACCTCTGGCATGCACGAAGCCGACGGTGGCACAAGGAGAACGACTGATGTATCTGGAGCATCCTATGCCAAGAATCAGCCGATTTTAGTTATAAAAATTGTGGAGACTAAGGGAAGAGCATGTTCTTTACCTCAATCTGAAGATTTGTAGGTGACACAATTTCAGCTCGAGTATCGGCCGATTGAGGAACAGTCTGCTCTGAGATAGGTTGTGCGGCCTGTTGAGAAGAAACAAATTTAGTATTGGTGATACATATGAGGAAGTCAGAGCAGAAAGATTACTTGTATGGCTTCCACCAAGAGTGATGCAGTCGTCGACCCAGCTTCTGATGCTGCTAGGGGATCAATGTCCTGAATTGCTGACGAGACATTTGCTTGGATTGGTGCAGCTGAGGGCTCGGCCGATGTTGCTGCTGATTGGTAGGTTGCCCGAGTTGTCACTGATTCAGTACGAGCTCGTACCCTACGACTTGTCTTCTTTGTGGTAGACATTTTGAGCTTATGCTTCAACCGGCGAGTGGCTACGTCTTCCAATGATGGGGCGTGATAGCCGATGAGAGGGTACAGTGTGTACGGATGATGGGCCTCTACCAGTCTGCCGCTCCGACTATGCATTGGAGGTACTTGGCTATCAACCTGCGCAGAGAAGAAGGACAACAATGAGAAAGTTCTGCGGCATATGAGAATGTTAAGTAAGGAATCGGTAGAAAAGCATTGTTACCTCTATTGTTTTTCTTTGGCCTTGGACACCTGCCCAGAAGTCCCACTTTTGGCAAGTTTCTTAGCCTTCGCTAGCGCTTACGCTTCTTACCTTTCTGGACTGTCATCACATGACCAGAAGTCTTCCTAAGACTCACCTCTACTGTCTTAAGCATCCCATGCAACTCAGTCAATTGCAGTATCACATCGGTGGCGAGATCATCATTGAGGGGAAAACCCAGTCTCTGCAAGCTCTCAATGTATCCAATCATCTTAATCACATGAGGGCTAACTGGAGCACTTTTAGGATCGATCTATCTAGGATTGATCACAGATTGAAGTTTGATGCACTCGACATTTCTACAACAGTAAGATATGCAACGGTTTGCACTTCTTTTATTAACACTTTTAATGAAAGAATTCCTACTATGTTGTGCGAATGTCCCTCGGCGTTGCATAGCAGGATGAGATCCAATGTTCCCTATGATACTAGTGAGCTTTGGCATCACCGCTAGCATCATAGTGAACAAGGTAGGCAACAATTGCCAATCGCATCCAATGCGACTCGTTTGTTGGGCGACATCATATGTCTCGGCTCCCAACACTTATGCCCCAAAATCCAAGTCCAACTTGATAGCTCTGTCAAGCAAACCAACACTATGCCGTGGTGTCCAACACCACCCAATGGATCAAGGTAGAAGATGACACCCTACTTTGGCAGACCCATCACCTACTAACAAGACCCTAATGGTGCAGCTGTTGGAAGGGCATAAAATCTTAATTTTTCGTGAGGAATTTATCATGCTCATCATAGGCAGTGCATAATAATAATCATCACATATAATCAAATTATTGTGATAGCATGGTCTTTCTTCGTCCAACGAAAATCAGCACATGCCGATGACCGCTAGTATGCACGCCTACACCGAGATGTCGCATCTTGGGCGCCTTCTCCAAGGTACGACATTCACCGAGTCGCTTCGCTCATGACAAAGAATTACATAATCTAATTCAGCTAATACACGCTAGTAGCTAAAATAAAATAATACATCACATGAGTGGCATGCAGGCCGAATAGGAACAACCTCAACCTGACTTTAATAATTTGTGACACACATGCCACACGAATTTATTACACACAAATCATCACATGATTTTGAGACCATACCATCACATCATTCTCAGCAAAAACGAGTTAGGCGTTTCTACGAACGATGCAACGCGTCCCCCCCCCGTTGTTTTTTAAAAAATACGATCTAGTCCCGTCAGCCGATAACGGATAGAACAGATTTTTC
This sequence comes from Setaria viridis, assembly GCF_005286985.2. Lineage (NCBI taxonomy): Eukaryota > Viridiplantae > Streptophyta > Magnoliopsida > Poales > Poaceae > Setaria > Setaria viridis. The sequence goes on along the minus strand of NC_048270.2, from coordinate 16,322,229 downwards.
GCATGATTCCAGCAAGCTAACACACATGCCGTTCTAGCTGACATAGCCGTTCACGCCGCGTATCGATTGCTTCGCTACACGAACTCACAACCTCGTGGTCAACCGCGCGACGCTCGCGCGCCGTTGTAAAGACGGCCAGTTAGCCAGTCACATAATGAGGAAGCAAGAACGGAGTAATACAGTCTGATTCGCGCGTAACGCTATTCGCCAAAATGATTTGATCTACAACCAACCATGCAAAGTTTTTAATCTAGATCAAAACAACACAAGCACAACCCTAGTACCGCTGTTAGAAAATGCGGTTTTCTACTCGTTACCACACAAAAATAACCGCGTAAACATGATCACTTGCGAGTAGATGATCATAGATTATACCTTCGCTCGTCGTGCATCGTAGCAGAAGTCTTAATGAAGCGCAAGTGGTTGATCCGATTGACGTTGAGGAAGTAGTCGTACAATCTAACGAAGTGCGCAACCAAACGACACCTCTATGGCAGTCCACATTACAGGATGAGATGACGAACCGGAGCGTGCTAGCACTCCACGGCACGTACTCGGAGATTCCCGCGATCAACCTTTGGTCCGGGAGAAAAGACTGCAATAGCGCACTACTTGCGTGTGAGAGCAGCGGCGGCGGCAAACCAGTTCCTGGTGCGTGCGGCGGCGCACCAGCTCTAGGTGTATGCGGCGGTAGGTGGGAAAAGTGAGTAGGGTTAAAAAAACTTGTGGCTGGTGATTAAGTATTTATAATACTTGCTTAATGGGCCAGCAGTTCAGATTGGGCCACGCGCATCCAACAGTTAGCTCTACTCTTTTCAACGTCAAATCTGAGGACCAGAATCGACAAGAGTCAGAGGTCAGCCCGAACGTTGAGGAGTATTGCCACTTCGGCCTAGTTTGGTTTCTCCTGCTTATTTTTAGCACCCGTCACATCGAATGTTTAGATACTAGTTAGAAGTATTAAATGTAGACTATTTACAAAACCCATTATATAAGTGGAGGCTAAACGGCGAGACGAATCTATTAAGCCTAATTAGTTCATGATTTGATAATGTGTTGCTACAGTAAATATTTGCTAATGATGGATTAATTAGGCTTAATAGATTCGTCTTGCCGTTTAGCCTCTACTTATGTAATAGGTTTTGTAAATAGTCTACGTTTAATACTCCTAATTAGTACCTAAACATTTGGTGTGACACGTGCTAAAAATAAGCAAAAGAACCAAACATCCCCTACATTTTTACTGCCAACTACAGAGGATGTAATGGATATTGCTTCGGAGATGCAGAACGTTGGAGATGTGCATGTGAGTCTTTACTGACACAGCTTGACTTTCACCTTGAAAAAGTTAATGGCGGTCAGAAGGAGGATGGAAAGAAGTATCCTTTCGTTGACTGCAACCACAGCATGGGCTTGCATGCTCAGCACGTATGAAAACGTGTCCACCTCAGGTCATTTTTTCACCTCCACGGCTCCACAAGGAGACCAAAGTGGGACCCACCCAGGCAACCAAGTTGGGGCCCATAACCGCTTGAACCCTGGTGATGGGAACCACCAGTGAGGCCTGAGCGTCGAACTCGTCGCCGACCAGCGCCTCCGCGAATCCCCAGCCACTTGCGACCACTCCGGCCACGGACCCAAACAGCGCTGCCTTGCCCACAGGAACTGCCGCAGACGAAGCACGGTAGTACCCCCAACCGGAGAAGGTAGGGATACAGGCACATGCCGTGCCATTCGGCAAGAGGGAGCAGAGGTGATGTCTTCATATCGCGGAGCCCACTTGAGCAGCACCACGCCGCCCCCGTGGCCACTGAGCATGGGGAGAAGATGAAGGGAGAGCATAAAGGGCTTTATTGGATCACTCACTTCGCCATGGTAGTGGAGACCACGGCCGGCAACCATGCCGGCGAGGAGCCCGCCCACCACCACCCAAGACAAGGGAGAGGACTACCATCCTCGACTGCATAGCCATACGGCAAACTGAAATAGGTAGCTACTCCTACGAACAACTAAAGAGCAAAGGCACCCGGACTCGCCGCCGGCGAGGACGCCGGAGGAGAGGAGGGAGAGGGTCAGAAACTGTGAACTACAGAGAAAACGCAATAGGCAGCCTTTGATCCGGTCTGGGCCTAGGGGTCCTTATCAACTCCCTTTATTCCGGCATCCCTACCCTAGCCAACCGTGCGGGCCACGTCACGCTGAAATCACGATCGGACGTCTGGCCACGACCGATCCGACGGCCTCGGGGCCGCCACGCGGCGCATGGCCTCGCGGGGAGCCCCTCAGGTCCACGGCGTATGGGATCGGGGTTCGGGGGAGGCCCTTGGTGTACAGTAAATGCGGCCATTTTTCTTGCGGCGTGGCCCTGTGCTCCAGGATATTCCTCCACCAAGAAGAGGAAATTCGGAGATCGTGCTGGTTTTGTGGAAAGGCACCCGCCTGGTGCTTTGCGGGGAGCCCCCTGCCACCGCCGCCCGCCCCCGGTGCCTGCCCGCGGCCCGAGGTGCTCTGTCCTGAGGTGCAGCGCCACATGTCCGCTTTGTGCCCCTGGGGCGATCGCTAGACTGCGACGCGGCCTGGTAATTGGGGGTCGTCCCGGAGCCCCTTAGGCCTAGCCAGGGCTGCCAGTGGAGCACGCCGTTTTGCAAGGAGCCCCTCGGTCCCTCGCCTTATCAGTTCCGGGTCCGGGGGTTGTTCCGTCCCGAGGTGTTGGGCTATGTGCCTTCGCCCTGCTGGCTGGGAGCCTCGAGGATAAGGGCGTGCTTGACTACCCCACGTTTGTTTATGCTAGGTACATTAAAATTTGTTGCTATCGGCGGTGGTGGCGTGTACGTGTGTATCGGCGCAGTGTTGGCATGCTCTTTGCTACGCCGATGTGTCCTTGCTTAATCTAGCACTTGAAAAGTCAAAAATGCCCTTTAGAAGCTCAATTTAGGGGTAATTTAAAATTTGAATTTCATATAACAACTTGAAATTTTGTAAATCTAAGAGTTGTAGAACTTTACAAACCAAACAACTTTTCTTATTGGAACTTTGAGTGATTTGGAGAGGAAGAGAGTCAAAAACCAGATTTAAACCCAGTGGCAAATCAACCTCATTTCAAAAATGCTAAGTGTTGAAAGTAGTGCTGAGTAGGGTACTTTAGATCTGGACTTGACTTGGAGCTTTTACAAAAGTTTTAGAGTAAACCTTGAATAAGAACTTTGTTAAATTGAGCTTAGACTAAATAATCCTAGAACATGCTCAAATCCTAGGCTAAACTCAGCATAATTCTTAAACTCAGCCCTTGAACTCTAAGTCTAAAACAGTGAAAGACATCATCTTGGCATGCAGTTTTCTCACAAAATTTAAACTGAGCCCAAGCTAAGCCCTTTATAAAAGTTGGAGTCCTGAGTGTGTAATACGACTCCACTTATTCGACCAAGGCCCAAAACTCAATAGAACCTTTCCAAAACTTGAGTCAAAGTCAGCCAAAATAGTCAACTCAGCCCAAAACATGAAAATCAGCTAAGTCTGAATTTTAGGTGTTCCACCAAACTTTGAAGCCTTGTATCTTCAAATCTAGCTAGATTTCGAACCCAAGCCTTTTGTAGAAGTTGAAGCTGGACCTTAGGATAACAATTCATAGTTTGGGAAAATTTCGACCCTATTTGGCCCTTCGCTTGAACTGCGTCGCCCCCTTCGCCCAAAGCGCCACCGCGGCGTGTCCCTTCCTCACCGGCGAGCTTCGCCGCACCCTATCACCAATGCGATGGGATGAGGCAATGCCTGAACCCGCCAATAGAAGAGTGAGCTGATCCTATCCTCTGGCCGTGATCTCCTTCGCCCAACCCGCGCCTCGCTTCGCCCCACCTCCCTCCGCCATGGCGACGCCGCCCGCTGGTCGAGCTCCCTCCGCCAACCCGCCGCTTGACAACGACAACTCGCACGCCAAGCTCTGCCAATCCGCCCGCTCGACAAAGCCGCTCCTGCGCGCTTGCAATCGCGCCAAGCCAATGGTCGGGAGATTTTCTCCCCGCAGCCCCGCTTCTTTCCGCCAATGCTCGCCGCCGGCCAATGGCACCGCCCAGCCTTCCTTCCCCGCTCGCCTCCGGCCACGTCCGGCACCAGCATTTGCCCCGCCTCACCCCTCCACATCTCCCCAGGCCTATAAAAGGTAGGACTGCGCCGCCCAAGAGCTAACCCGCGCCGTCACCCCCTGCCCACTCCTCTGCTCCGCAAGCCGCCACGCTACCCTGCCGTGGAGAGCCTCTACCCACGCAGCGCCACCACTTGCCACCATCCCCACTAGCTTCCCAGCAGCCCCGTGGAGCTTTCCCCGCCGCCCGTTGCCCTCCAGCGACGTCGCTGGCGTCGGAACACTCGAGCTCCGCCACCGCCGCCTGTGTTTCCTTCCCCACCTCCGTTCGCCCTCTCTGAGCCATCACCGCCACCACCACCTTCTTCAACCCTACTCGAGGTGAGCTCACACGTGTCCCCAGCCTCTCATCCCCTTGGATTGCGCGCTAGAATCGCCGGATTTCATCTCGTTCGCCGCCGGTTGCCATAGGGTTAAGGTTGTGAAGTTCAAAATTTTGTAGGGACCTATTTGTTAGAGTTAAGGGCTTATCTACGAGACTTTGGAAACCTTAAGGGCCCCGGTGTAAAACTGCCTCAATTTATTTGATTTATTTTGGCAGATAAACGGATGAGCTTTAAAAATGCACAGAAAAATTGGAAAAATACAAAAAATCAACTTTGCTGGACTCAATGAAATGTGTAGTTTCATAGAAAAATAATCGTGCACATGTTGCTATAGAAATGTTCTACTTATGATTTATTTCTTGTTTAGGCCTTTTAATGCATAGTAAATCAAGGAAAAAATGCACAAATAACAAATACAACTCTGAGATATTTGTTTCAGTGAGTAGAAGCTTAGAAAAATAATTAGAGCCCTGGCATAGATGTTTAAGTCACTATTTTAGTTTTATCTTTATAAGCTAGGGTTAAATTTTTCTTTTTGCATAAGTAATGTAATCCGTTAGAGAAAAATATGAAACCACCTGGGTTAAATCACTTATGAAACATACTTGCTAGGAAAAAATATCAGTCACTGAATGAAACTTGACAAGAGAGGCTTAACTTTTTGCACAAGTTAAATCATAGCAAAATATGGAAAATAGATGTCCTTCACCAAAAATCATGGAAAAATCACAAAAGCTCCTGTCACCCCTGTGTAACCTCCTGTAAAAATATCAGAACCAAACTACTGCTAGAGCTGGAGTTAAAAATAGATCCCTATGCTATGCCATAGGGTACCGTTTTAATTTTAATTAATTATGTGGAAGCTCAATGCATCTAAAATTTTTAGAGTAGCTCACTGATGTGATTAGGAAGCCTCTGAAAAATTTTCAGAACCATATCTTATAAGAAGTTACCAAAAACATTTATGAAAGTTAAACCCAAATAGAAAATGAATAAAAACCATTAGGTAATAGTAAGGGTAAAATGGTAATTTGGATGAGGTACAGAAAAACATTCAGAAATAGGATAACTTTCCAATTGGACCTTGAGCAACCCTAGAGTGACCCCACCTTTCTTGTGAAATCTAAGTTGTAAAACACTATATGGGTACACAATCACCATCAAATACACCCGAGGTTTAAAGCACGAAATTACTCATCTAGTGTATAAAGTTTAATGTTTCTCAAAGTGTAGTGGTAATTGCACTTAATATGTGTTTTTCAACTTGAATTGCATCTTGCTCGCACACTTGTGAAACTTGAACATTGCATATGCATCTCGTGTAGAAGCGAACCTTGCAGATGGAACCTACGAGTTGACGCCTGCTGCTGAGGAAGGATCTACAGAGCTGCACCCCGTCGAGGCCTAGCAAGAGATCCCAGAAGCTGCTAGTGACTCTCTCACTAACATAGTTCAGGAAGGCAAGCCCCGGAGCATAACCCTGATTTCTAAAATTATGCACTACTTATGCTAGTTATGTTTGTGCATTATGTTTATAGGAGTTGCTTGAAACCTTAGTTGCATGATCTTAGGTACCTTTGGTTGAACACTAGTATGGTAGGCTGAGTAGCTGCAATGCTAAATAGGACTCGGTAAAAGTTGAGTGATTTCCTGTCACTCGCGAGTTTATAGGAGTTGGTTGCTTGCTCATGCTATAACCATAAGGATGACAGACAAGACCAGAATTGGTTCCGGCTTGGTGGTTTTGTCCCATCTGTCTAGTGGTGAAAATGCTAAGGTCAAAATGTGTCGGCGTTTGCAGTCAAGTGTTTGAAAGTAATAAGCTCATACCTAGTATGGGATAGGGAAGCCTAGTACCTGATTGAACTGGTACATGGGTATACCTCTCCGCTCTCTCTGGAACGGAGTTTCCCCTGGTGCACAATGTGGGTACAAGTGCAGTCACGGTACGGTGAGGTTCCGGGACTGTGGGGCATTGTATCAAAGAGAAGTGGGCCCTGGCCACGTGCCTGGGGATTGATGGGGACGGTTGACAAGTGAAGTGGACCCGTTGTGGTACGCGGATGTTATGGGGTTAGGTTCACCTTGCAAGGTTAAGAAACTCGATTCGAATTGTCTACCGCTCACAGTTTGAGACTGCTTGACTACTGTGCTGCACTGAGTAAGAACTGAAACAAAGGATGATGAATAATATCTATGCTTGATTAAATTTCTTGATCACATGCTTGCTTAGAATAGGTGCTTACCTAGAATGGTTAAACCAACTAGAACCTGCTGCTAAAACTTGAAAGTAAGGACCTACTTTAGAAGCTTTTGGCAAACAAACCCCTGAACCAAAAAGCCTTGCATGTCTAGAAGTTGGTGGAGTAGTTACCACCCGACGGTTAAGTCTTTCTAAGTATTAGCATACTCAGCCTTGCTTGTGGCTATATTTTCAGGTAGTGCTGATTTTGAGGAAATGGTTGCTAGTTTGACTTGGCCGACCCAACTCCCTCCGGGTTGGACGGACGAGTGGAAACCATCCTCAGACAGCGTGGATCGTGAGAATTGATATCATGGTTGGCTTTGCCATGGTATTATGTATTGACGTTTAGCTTCCGCATGTTTTACTGTGATGGTAGTGAGGATTAGCGCCGCCCAGCCATGGTGGTTTTCGTCCTGTGCTAGATGCTACAAGGCTTCTGCTCCGTATGGATCCGAGTATCATTGTAGCGGTGGCTGCACTTCTACTACTACTGTTCCTAAGTACATTTTTTTTGTGGCAATTGTTTTGTTACTGTTGTTCTTCCCCCTGATTTTCGTGGTTGTAGGTATCAGCTCTGTTTAATTTATTCCGATGGTACGGCTGCTGCTGAATTTGTGCTATTTGGAAGGGTAGCTCAGCAAGTGGTTGGCAAGTCTATTATGGCTCTGTTGATGCCAGATTTTGACACGTGTTTTGAATCAGCGTTAGGGAAGGAAAAGATTGGCCGATGCGGCGGATTAAAAGCTACAGTTGGGAATTGGCCAATTGGTGCTACAGTATATCGGCCAATTGGCGAACGTAGGTGATGAAGGTCGGCCATTTGGAAGGTTGGGGCAGCTTGGCCAACATGGGCTTAAGGTGGGCCAAAGAAGAAGACAGAAAGAGATTGGCCCGTGGGAGTATGATAACCAACTCCGATACAAGTTGTGTTTGTAAATATTTATTATCGTTTAAAATTAGAGATAGATCCTAGTCGGTTAGGAAATCAGTTGTAACAGGCTATAAATAGCCATCTCTAGAGATTTGTAAAAAATACATCAATCAATACAAACAATCTACTTTTTTATCATACTTTACTTTCAAGTCAGTGACTTCGCCAATACATCTTTTCTTTCACGAGTTCGTACGGGTTGGCAGGGCTGCATCGACACGATCTCCGGCCGATTTGTAAGTTCTGTTTACCGAGTAATATCTAAGCTTTAACTTCGGGCGCAGCACTGTCGTTTCGTTTAGATTTATTCACCAGTTATCGATATTAACTAAAACTATAGGTTTTATCTATTATTTTAGTTTTATCATCAGTTATCTAGCTTGAGATTCGAACTGTTGGCTTCGTTATTGTTATTCTTATTTATCGCCGTATAGCCGATTAGATCTATTTCAAGTGTAGCATTTGTAGTGTTATTTAGCCTACTCTAGTAGTTTCTTTACAATCGCTACGTGATTATCGGTTGCTCTATAGCTAGTCATCTCCACAGTAAATCGACCGATTCGCTAATACATTTTTCAATACAGATCGGAACTTTAGCCGATCGAAATGCTTGGAATTTAATACGTTTGTGTGACGACCGGCCCCAAATCTTCCAAGTTAATCTTAATCCGAGCCCCTGATCACCTGCCTTAAGTTTTTCCAAAGTCTAAGTGTTCAACCTCTCGACCGGTCCCGACCCCTGAGACCCGACCCCTCCCCGCTTGTCTCCAGTTCCGACCCCGCCAACCCAGCTTACCATCGAATCCATCTAAGTCCTTCCCAAAACGTCCGTTCTATCTGACCGGTGGACCCACGAGATCTTTTTCCTCCAGATCTTCCGCGACAGGCGCACTCGAGTTGCATGCCCGCTTCAGAGTTTCCCCGCCGCGTGGCTCAACTTCTCCGACGCCCGCCGCTCAGCCTTGTCTCTGGCCCGCGACCGAATGGATTCTCGCGCCCCCTTCCCCAATCGCAGCGGAAGCTCCTCTGCAACCTTTCTGCAACGCCTCGCCTCCCGCGCCCATCATCACATCGCCAGATCCCGGCTGCAGAGCCCGATGTCGCCCGTCTTTTCCATCACTTCGACACAGTCGCGCCGCCTGGTCTTCGCTACCCGACAATTCCTCCTTCGCCAACCCTGACCACGGCAGCGACAGCTCCTTTCCCTGCCCTGTCAGAAGCCGCCCGACAATCTGTTGCTCCGCGCTCGCCCGCGCGCCCGCGGCTGCTTGTCTTCTCACCTGTGCGCCCTCATTTCTAGCGCCGTTAACCCGGTCACTTCCATCAAATCTACCGCACGACGACGCCCGCCTCCACCAAATTTCAACCACCGGCATACCCGCTCCTACGCCGCCCTGACGCCAGAGCCCAATGACCGCTGGCGTCATCCCCGAAGTCCTGCTCCACCGCCCTCGTCGCTCAATCGTCGCCCAGGCAGAACACTCCATTGCTTCTTTCCCAGCCTTCGCGCTGCTTCCCTTCTCCCTTCCCAGCCGCTATAAAAGGGAATGCGCAAACCCCGCCGGAGTTCCCTCCGCCATCACTGCCTTTCCGCCATTTCTCTTGCTCCCTGCTCGAGCTCCCAGTGCCACACACTAAGTTCCTGAGGAACTCTCCTCTCCGCTCCACTCCGTTTTCCCCAAGCCATCCAGCCGCTTGCCCTTCCGTGCTGCGTAAGAGCTCACTTGTGATCCACAAGAAGCACCGCCGCCGCCGGAGTACTGCCAGACCTAGCCGTTGCTCAAAGCCTTAACCCCTCCGCCCAAGTCTGCTTCTTCCCGACCCCAAGCTTTCCCTGTGGGAAGAAGGTAAGCTGCCGACCCCTGGTCCGCCTCGTCCGACCCCTGTCCGCTTCGCCCGACCCCTCTTATCCACCCGACCCCGGTTCCGTCTCACCCGACCCTGTCTGTTCCGCCGACCCTTCTCCGTCTCGCCTGAGGGCTCGGCTGTAACCTTTTTCCTCAAACCAAGGGTATATGTGTAAAACTTGGGAACCCTTCAGCGTTGAGTCTGAGGATCCCTAGCACACCAAACCCTCTAGTTTAAGGATCAGATCATAAGTTCCTTTCCTCCGACCCTTACCTCTTGATCTCCACCAGCTCCCTTGAACCTTTCCACCCTCCTGCTTTGTGTCGCGAGTTTCTGGGCTCAGACTTGCAAGTGTTGCTGTTCAAATAACCGTCTATGCTAACTAATGCATTGCATTCGTGTAGAGCTGCGCCTTGCCGACGGCTTCTACGAGCTGCACTCGGCGCCAGAAGGCGATGGTGTAGCTGAGCTCCTGCCCTCTGAAGCCGAAGCCGCCCCAGAAGTCGAGCAATTCTCTTCCTCCTTGCTCGAAGGCAAGCCCCGGTTGCATGAAAACCCTGTGTTGTTTTACCAGACTTGCGCATGCCTTCCTTAACATGTTTGTGCATTTACGTATAGGAGTTGTTTGGAACCCTAGATGCATAACGTAGCGTCCCTGATCTGAACACTAGCTGTTGGACCGAGTAGCTGCTTGCTTAAATAGGAAGCGGTTAAAGCCGAGTGATTTCCTGTCACTCGCGAGTGGTAGGAGTTGGATGTCTACCCTTCTGTTACAACTGTAAGGACGGTGGACGAGGCAGGGTTTTGGATAACTCTTTGGTGGTCGGTTGATCGCCCTGTCTGTCTATGAAACTTGCTAAGGCCCGACAGTGGTGGTGTTCGTGATCAAGTGTGTGAAAGTACTAACCTCATACTTAGTATGGGATGAGGAAGCCTAGTACTGGATTGAACCTAGACGTGAGCGGTCGCCCCATTGTTCTTGGAACGGAGTTTTCCCTGCTGGATGTCGCACGTGGTGGCATGCGTGGTCACAGAACGGCAGAGGCCGGGTCTGTGGAACCTTGCACCAAAGGAAATGGGCCCGACACGGGTTAGGGGATTGATGGGGAAGACCGACACAGGAAGTGACCTCTGGGTGCGCGGATGTCGTGAGGTTAGGTTCACCATGCATGGTTAAAGAACTCGAATCGATTCGTCTGCCTCTCATAGTTTGAGACTGCTTGATCGCTATGTCACCCTGAGTAAATAAGGAATCTGATGATGACATGGTTTTGTTGATATATGCATACCTTGGTTGGTTCTATGATTGCTTAGAATAGGTTGCAAAAACCTAGACCAGATAATAAACTTAGAACCGGAGCTAAAACTTGAAAATAGGGTTTTACTTAGTGCTTTTGGCAAACAAACCCCTCAGCCAAAAAGCCTTGCATGTCTAGTTCTGTGGAGTAGCTTTACTCCCTATCGGTTAAGTCTTGTTGAGCTTAGTAGCTCAGCCTTGTTGTGGCTCCTGTTTTTCAGGTGAAGTTGCTGCTCCCGACCCTTCTCCCGCTGGCACTTGGCCGCCCCAGCTCCCTCCGGGTTGGACGGTCGAGTGGGATCCCTCCTCGGACGGCGAGGAGAGGGATCAGTGATGTCCCGGTTGGCCTCACTAGGGACGTCCGACCCCGACGTTTTGCTTCCGCTAGTGGTTTTACCTTCTGTTGTCTTTCTGAAAACCTTGTAAAACTCTGATGTTTATTTAATAACCAAACTAAATGGTGAAGTTGTTAACTTGGTGGACTTGCTGTATTCTCTGGAACCACTCACCTTCGTGTGGGTCTGCTAAAATGGTCCTGTTCAAGTGGTTAAATCGGAAGAAATCCGACGGCACTTCGTGTTTACTCGGCTTAGGCATGAGAGTCGCGTATTATGCGGCTAAATCATGTTTAACCAAGTAGATCCGAAGTGGATCCGCCACAGTTTGTTTCCTTGTCAATCAACAGGTTAGATTGACTAGCACGCCGCACGAACCACACCAAGGCGATAACCCGAACAGGAGTTAAGCAGATTCTCCTAGGTCATGTGTCCGATGCTGAAGATCATCGGCTGATTTTTAGCGCCAACACACTTTTGGCATGCCCAGTGGGACCAATACAACATTCAACATGTCAAAATCTGCCAAAATCTCCGAAGATAACATCATCAAAGTTACGGAAGCAGATCTCAAGGACGACCAGAAAGAAGAATTGGCAAGACACCTAGAAGAATACAGGAAGACATGCTTGCAATCTTTCAGTCATACCAGAAGCGGGGAGACCGTTAAGAAAGCTCCTCTTCCAACTCCCCGCCAGATCACCGTCACTGAGGACTCGGGGAAGATGTCCGATATGATTCAACAATCCATTTACCAGGCTTTCATCGACCAATCCTCAGTAATGACCAACACGGTATACAATGTTGTCATCAGTTCCCTGGTCAGCGGAGTAGCTCAGGGGTATCAGGGGCCAGCGTATGCTCCACCCATCGTAGCTCCAGTCAGAGGCTTACTAGGCACATCCCACTCGGCTCCTCAGCCGATACCAACGCAACATGGAGGATAAAATGCCTCAATGCCCATAGGGTATAACGGTATGCCATGCTACCAATCACAAGCGCCGTCTCACTCAATGCCTTGGGGGGCACCAGCAACAACGGCCGGACCAGATCAGCCAGTCGGTTACAAACAATCTCCGGTCCAAGCTTCTTTCCACTTGGCCAGTCAGCCGACGGTCCCGCAATATCAACCAGCTTCGTCAGAAATCGGCAGGGGGCAGACACTGCGGAAACACTTAGAAGTGCATTGCCGATGATGCTATACGATGGGATGGCAGATTCTCTATGCCACCAACTGTCAACTGCTCAGCCGGCTGCGCAGCCGCAAAATCCGCTGCACGCTCTGATCCATCACCTAGCCATTGCACCACCGGTCCAGCAACATGTGCTGATTCCTCAACCGGTCATTCATCAGCAGCAAGTGGATTGGACTGCAAGGATAGCGAAAGTAATTCAAGATCAATTCGGGTTGAAACCGAAGGTTCAAACCTACACGTACAAGATGCCATACCCGCCTGCTTATGACCTGCTGTCGTTTCCCCATCGGTACAAGGTTCCCAACTTTACCAAGTTTTCGGGGCTGGATGACACTTCAACCGTAGAGCACGTAAATAGATTCATCATCTAGTGTGGAGAGGCCACCACAGAAGATGCTTTGTGAATGCGTTTGTTCTCGTCATCCCTATTCGGATCGGCCTTCCTGTGGTTCACTACGCTACCGCCTAATTCCATTGTTACTTGGGCCGATCAAGAGAAGCAATTCCATAAGTACTTCTACGCGGGAGTCCACAAGATGAAGCTCTCAGATTTGACCAGCCTCAGGCAGAGGAGCGACAAACCAGTAACCACTTACGTGCAGAGGTTCACAGAGGTTAGAAACAAGTGCTACACCCTAGTCCTGACTGACGCTCAGTTGGCCGATATCGCCTTCCAAGGTCTCTTGCCACACATCAAAGAGAAGTACACCTCCCAGGAGTTTGAAAGCTTAAGTCAAATCATTCACCGATTAGTCAGTCAAGAGGTGCGCCCTTTCGACCAACGGAGGAATTTTCAGAAAAAGGTGGCATACTTGGAGGGGTTGGAATCTGAAGAGGAAGCGGAAATCAGCCTAGTAGAATGGGTAAAAGGGAAGACGCCGATATCATGCCCATTCAGAAAGAAGGAACCAGAAGCATTCGGCTTTGATACCTCAAAGGCCGACAAAATTTTCGATTTACTTCTCCAGGAAGGGCAAATGAAGCTTTCACCTTATCACACGATCCCATCGGCCGAACAGCTCTAAAAGATGAAGTATTGCAAATGGTGCAATGCCATGTCTCACGACACAAACGAGTGCAAGATCTTCCGACAGCAAATACAATCGGCCATTGAGCAAGGCAGACTCAAGTTCGAGGTCCCGACAAAGCCAGTCTAGCCAATGAATATCAGCATCCTTTCCCTACTAACATGGTCGATACGGGAAGAAACGCACTCCAAACCAAGGTGCTGACATCGAAATCGGCTTAGAGAAGCGGCGCCGTGGACCCCAAAAATTAGGCTACGGTTGAGGATGTCAACGGGAAAAGACGGGTAGAAGACGAGGGCGAAGGATCAGAAAGATCACGTAGACCTATCACCTCCCAATTCTTACTCAACAAGTATCAGCGGCAGCAAGAAAGTTTGAGACATCGCGAAGAGATGATGCGCCGACACGAAGATCACTGGCGGTGCCCGTTCTTCATCCACTGCTGGGAAAACAACCTCAGGTTACCATCAGCCGATAATTGCCCTGAGTGCAGCGGTCCATATCGCAACAGTCACCCATTCAAGAGGTCACATTCCAGAGATAGAGGATCAGAGTCGATCAGCAGAAACTGGCACGAACAAGAAGATCGGCGCCTTTCAGTGCATGATCAGCTGGGGGGCAGAGTTGACCAGTATGATCGGCCGGGGGGCAGAGTTGACCAACGCGAATGACTGGGGGGTAGGGCCAGAGCGCATGATCGGCTAGAAAGGATGGCCGACACCAGGGTATAATCTGAAAACCCCCTAGGGCGAGAACCAGACTGGGAGCGTGCCAAACCGCTGGTCAAACCGGTGAACCCCAGATGGTGCCCCGACAGCTTGACCAAATCCCAGAAATGAAGAATCCAACGTCTGCGCCAATGGGAACAACAAGAAGAAGAATAGAGGCAGATGATGGATAAGAAGGACGATAGGTCTCGAGTCTGGCGCCCCAAAAGAAGAACCAATGAGGAAGACGACAATCAGGAATCGCCAGCTGACGTCAGCACGGTGTTCATCTTGCCGATGGAGTTCATGGCTCCCGCCGATCGGGACGATGTGATAAGGATTGAGGAGCAAATGGCGCAATTGGCTTTGGAGCCAATGACAACCACTTTTGAAAAACTCGAGGACGAAAAATGACAACATCTCAAAGCCCTATTCCTCAAAGGACACGTCAATGGGCGACCTGTCACCAGGCTACTGGTAGATGGAGGCACCGCAATCAATATCATGTCGTATGCCATGTTCTGTAAATTGGGAAAAAGTGATGAAGATCTAACCAAGATGGACATGATGCTTAAGGACTTCAAAGGCAACGTATCCCCCGCCCGTGGAGCACTCTGCATCGACCTCACCATTGGTAGTAAGACCCTACCCACTACTTTCTTTTTCATTAATGGCAAAGGGTCCTACAACATGTTGCTCGGTCGCGATTGGATACACGCGAATTGCTGCATCCCGTCTACAATGAACCAGTGCCTCGTCCTGTGGGTCAGCGACAACATCGAGATAGTCACCGCCGATTCCGCCTACAGTGTTGCCGCGGCTGATGCGCAACAGTGGAGCTGCGAACACATCAAGTGCATATCTGGCCGAACCTGGGACACCGATTTCCTAAGGGTGTCCAATTTTGGCCTACAGCCGATCCAAGCAGTCGGCTCTGAAGATTCAGATTAGATGGATCAGTTCTGTTGGGATACGAGGTATGCTACGCTAGCGCAAATCAAAATTTTTCTACCGCATAAACCAGGAAAACTGTCATATAAGGATAACGGGATTACCACTCGACGCACTGGTGTGGAAGATGTAGAATCGCGTTGGGGCAGCGAAGTCGATTAGCATAGCCGAACGTGGTCGATCACGTCGATGTCGAGTAGCTCCTCAGCAGCTCATCCACGTGCAGCAAGATCGTCTTCGTGCAGCGGCTCGTCGTGGCTCGTCGGCGGCTCGTCCAAGTGCTGCAAGCGTAACACATCCAAGGTATCCACATGTGCATGGAGGAAGCATCGCAAGCTGGACTACTAGATCTGTGAGTTGCAACAGGCGAGGGCGTGAGAGGTGCAGCACATGTGTTTTGCCAAAAAGGTGTCAACCCTAGGACGCCCCCACCCCTCTATTTATAGAGGTTCCTGACGGGCCTCTAGGTCCAAGGCCCATTAGTACTTCTAAACCTAGTCCACCTCAGATCATATCCGAATTGGGCTTCCAGCCCCTTAAGTGTGTGACCTTATGGGTTCGGATACGTATAGACATGGCCTGAGTACTCCTACTCGGCCCAATAGTCGGTAGCAGCCTCTAGCAAGACGTGCCAACTCCCATACGCACATGAGATCATATCAGACGAACCGCCACAACATTATGTACATGCTATTCCCTTTGCCTCACGATATTTGGTCTAGCTCCAAGCCGGCCGCACTTTCTCGATCCTGTGATTCGGAATCCCTTTGTAGGTTAACTCTTAACCGTACGTAGCATGGCCATGCATTTTCGGATCCAATCACTCAAGGGGCCCAGAGATATCACTCTCAATCAGAGAGGGGTAAATCCCATCTTGATTGACCATGTCTCACAGCATGGTTCTTGACAAACCCGAAAGCTACCTTTTTAACTACCCTGTCACGGTGTAGCGTTTGATAGCCCCTAAGTAAGTCGATCCACATCTTGAGTACATGCGACAATATCAGGTCTAAGGACAAAGCGTACATGTTGTGTAAAGAGAGAACTACTTCTCGTGTTGGGTCAGTCCTAGCACATGTCTCCACATGTGACCACATTATTAGTTTAACATCTCCAGGTCCATAAATTGTGAAACATAGTCATCAACTAATACATGTGCAAGTCTAATATTCATGTGTGTCCTCACATGAACACCGACTAGGGACAACTTTAGAATAACCATACAATTCAAGAGTTTCACATACAATTCACATAATTGCAAGTCAATTCAAGTAGCCTTTAATGGATATTCAAGGAACACAATATAAATCATGGATACAAATGGAATATCATCATCTCTATGATTGCCTCTAGGGCATACCTCCAACATGATAGAGCAAATCACATTAAACTATTTTAACAGAATCTACTCCCACTAAAATCAATATCCCTCTATTGATACTTAGTGATTCAGGATCCACAACTAACAAGTCCACTAGTGAGCTTTAGCATCACCGCTAGCAAACAAGGTAGATAAGTAAGCAACTTCTTGCTAATCATATCACATATGACTCCTGTTGTTGGGTCACATCTCCATGTCTCGGCGCCCAACCTATATGCCCCAAGGTCCTTAACCGTTAAGGTAACCTTGTTAAGCAAACCAACCCATATGCGTGTAAGTGTCCGACACAAACCCGTCTAGTCAAGGAAAACTAGTGGCACCCCAATTTCATAGACCCACCACCAATTGTACAAGACATGAGACGGTGCAAGTTTTAGTTGGGAGGGCATACTAACTTAAACTTTGTGATCGTTCTACTTCTAACATCACATCATGTAGGAAGTAAAACATAAAGAATAACATGCACACAGTTATGACACAGTATGACCCGGTTTCTTATGGTGATCTCCATCTCCACAGAACTTGTTCACCATGGTGATCTCCATCTCCATGTTCCATGTGCGCCATCCTCTTGGTGATGAGTCCTCCAAGAACTAGAACATGCTATTACGCCTAATAGCTAGTAAAGAAGTTAGTAATGAAGATTACGTAGTTGCTTGGATCATCACAGATTGGTACGTAGACCATTAAATACATTAAAGTGACAACACATATGGCTCCAGCCGTGTTGCCGTACGCGCGACACGTAGGTCATGAATGAGTTACACACATGCATCACATACACAAGGAGGCCATACTGATCACAAGATCTATACATCCTGCAAGCCGAATTTGGGAAATCTAATTTCACAGAAAATTGCATAGCCATTGAATTTCATGTGTAACTTTTTTTGTAGATCAATTTTCATATAAAATTCGCCCCGATCCGAGATCGTACCGAAAAGTTACGGCTGATTTACCAAAGTACACACATACGGCAAAATCCCGACCCGGTAGTAGATCCAATCTACTATTGCACATCTCATGTGCTTGGCATATGAACCTGGATCTCGATTCGACCAATCACATTGATCTTCGCTCGCTGCAACTAGCATTACGTGTATCACTTAACTCCGATGGCGGAAACCTGACTGGTAGGAGTATGTCGTTACACAACCATTGCAGCAAGAACACGAAATCAGGACATAGATCAAACTAAAAACTCACATATCTCCATATGCGCACATCCTGAATCCAAAACTAAATAGCTACGGCTCTGATACCACTGTTGGGATACGAGGTAGGCTACGCTAGCGCAAATCAAAATTTTTCTACCGCGTAAACCAGGAAAACTGCCGTATAAGGATCACGGGATTACCACTCGACGCACTGGTGCAGAAGATGTAGAATCGCGTCGGGGCAACGAAGTCGATCAGCGTAGCCGAACGTAGTCGATCACGTCGATGTCGAGCAGCTCCTCTGGTATCGTCCGGGAAGGCGGGAAGCTTGGGCATGGATTTATGTCAGTCGATTCATTGGAGATGGTGTACTTAAGAGATGGAAGCAAGCCAAGGCCGACGTATATTAGTGCTAGCTTAGATCCTTAGTACAAGTGTAAATTCACAAGTTTGTTGAAAGAATTTAAAGATTGTTTTGCTTGGGAATACCATGAGATACCTGGTCTAGACCGATCCATTGTCGAACACCGGTTGCCTATAAAACCAGGATATTGGCCATATCAACAGCCCGCACGACGGTGCAACCCTAAAATTCTACCTGATATAAAGGCTGAGATTACAAGATTGATTGAAGCAAGATTTATTCGGCAGTGCCATTATGCCAAATGGATTTCTAATATCGTACCCGTATACAAGAAAAATGGAAAGCTGCGCGTGTGCATTGACTCCAGGAACCTTAATCAGGCTACGCTAATGGATGGGTATCCAATGCCTACAGCCGATGTTTTGATAGATGCCGCCGTAGGACATAAAGTCATCAGTTTCATGGACGGTAATGCTGAGTACAATCAAATATTAATGGCCAAAGAAGACATTTCGAAGACGGCTTTCAGATGTCCGGGCCACCTCGATTTATTCGAGTGGGTGGTAATGACCTTCGGATTAAAAAACGCTGGCGCTACATACCAACGGGCTATGAATTATATTTTTCACAAGCTTATTGGTGTACTGGTGGAAATTTACATCGACGACGTCGTGGTCAAGTCAAAAGGGCATCAGGAAGATCTGGCCGATTTACGAGAAGTATTGAAGTGCACAAGGAAGCATGGATTGAAGATGAACCCGAATAAATGTGCCTTTGGGGTTTTGGCTGGACAATTTCTAGGATTCATGGTCCATGAGCGCGGGATAGAAGTCAATCGGAAGATCATAGCTGCCATCAACAAGGTTGTGGCCCTGCAGAATAAAACTGAGCTGCAGTCCCTAATCGGCAAGGTCAACTTTATCAAAAGATTCATATCCAACTTGTCCGGGCGTATTCAAGCTTTCACTCCTTTGTTGAAGTTGAAACCCAACCATGAATTCGTGTGGGGTGAGGAACAGCAAAAAGCATTGGAAGACATCAAGCAATATCTGATTTCGCCACCTGTGTTAGTCCCGCCACAGGCTGACAAGCCGTTCAGGATATACTTATCGGCCGATGAACGGGCTATCGGATCGGCGCTGGTACAGGAGTTCGAAGAAAAGGAACGAGTAATATATTATGTCAGCAGAAGACTCCTGGATGCTGAAACAAGATATTCCCCAGTAGAACGGTTGTGCCTGTGTCTGTATTTCTCATGTACCAAGCTCAGGCACTACCTGTTATCGGTGGAGTGCATAGTCGTATGCAAGGATGATGTAGTAAAATACATGCTGTCATTACCAATTTGAAAGGGAGGATTGGAAAGTGGATCCTAGCTCTATCAGAGTTTGACCTAAGGTACGAGTCAGCCAAAACTGTCAAGGGCCAAGTAATGGCCGATTTTGTGGCTTAGCATTGTGGACCAGAAGTCGCTATCGTTGAACTAGTTCCATGGACTCTATACTTCGACGGATCTTCGTGTGGGGCCAGATCAGGAATCGGCATCGTCCTCATATCACCTCGGGGGGCAATTTATGATTTCTTTCTACCGATAGAGGCATCCGCGACCAATAACCAGGCGGAATACCGAGCCATCCTAAAAGGTATTCAATTATTGAGAGAGATCAAAGCCGATGCGGTGGAGATTTTTGGGGATTCCGTGCTCATTGTGGATCAATTGACAGGGAGATCTGAATGCAAAGATGATGTCTTGAGGATTTACTACGAAGATTGCCTCCAACTTTTAAAGGAATTCAAGTCTGCGGTTATTGAGCATATTCCCAAAAATTACAATGAAGAGGCCAATAGGCTTTCCCAACACGCGTCCGGGTATCGTCCGATTCAAGGTGCCATGACTCTGGAGCTTGCGGCCGATGATTGGCGAAAAGAGATTGCCGATTACTTGAAAGATCTGTCCAAGAAAGTGGATCGGCGAGTACGTTTTCAGGCCATGAAATATGTGCTACTCGAAGATGATTTGTTTTACCAGACTATTAAGGGGGTTCTTCTCAAATGCCTCGAAACAGAAGAAGCAAAGGTTCTGATGGGAGAAATTCACAAGGGCGTGTGCGGGGCTCATCAATCGGCTCATAAAATGAAGTAGATGATCAGGAACAACGGGTATTATTGGCTGACAATACTCCAAGATTGCTTTAAATATTATAAAGGATGTCAAGATTGTCAGAAGTTTGGCAATGTGCAGCGTGCACCAGCCTCGGCTATGAATCCAATAATCAAGCCATGGCCGTCTAGAGGTTGGGGAATAGACCTCATAGGATAGATTTATCCTCCATCAAGCAAGGGACACAAGTTTATATTAGTAGCCACTGACTATTTTACCAAGTGGGTGGAGGCAGTTCCATTAAAGACCGTGACATCGGCCGCTATGGTCGACTTCGTGAGAGACCATATTGTTTATCGGTTCAGTATCCCTCAAACCATCACAACTGATCAGGGGACGATGTTCACTTCAGGAGAGTTTGAAGAGTTCACTGCCGATATGGGAATTAAATTGTTGAATTCTTCTTCGTATTATGCTCAAGCTAATGGTCAGGCCGAATCATCCAATAAGGGGATAATCAAGTTGATCAAGAGGAAGATAGAAGAGCAACCCAAAAAGTGGCACGCATCCTTAACTGAATCTTTATGGGCCTATAGGATGGCCTGCCACGGGGCCACTAAAATATCCCCTTATCAGTTGGTGTACGGTCATGAGGCAGTATTGCCTTGGGAATTAAGGATAGGGTCTAGGCGCACATCACTTCAAGATCAGTTGATGGCCGATGATTATTCCCTCCTCATGAAAGGGGAGCTCGACGATTTGGCAGGTCAGCGATTAAGGGCCCTGATCAGCATCGAAGAATAAGAAGAGGGTGGCCAGGTGGTATGACAAGAAGGTCAATGTCAAGCAATTCTCCCAAGGAGATTTGGTGTGGAAGTTGGTGCTGCCGTAGGGTCTAAGGATCCCAAATTTAGTAAATGGTCGCCTACTTGGGAAGGGCCATATAGAATCGGCCGATGCGCTCCGAGAAATGCATACATACTAGAAACTACCAAAGGAGAGGAATTCACAAGAGCTTTAAATGGGAGATATCTGAAGAGGTATTACCCTAGCATATGGGTAGATGCGTAGCCGACGATATGGAATGTCGAGATGTGGCCGGTTCCTATTGATTCGTGTTCAAATAGCCGATGCGAGGAGACATTGCCTCGAGGACAGAATCTTTGACTAGTATGGCCGATTCATTATTCGGTACAGTAATAGGATACATGGCCAACATGTGCAAGTTGCCCTTAGACTAAAAAGTACCAATACATTCATTGACCACATTTTTTCTTAATCTCCCTCTCAATTCTATTAAGAGGCGGGTGCTCTTTTCCTCCAGATCTTCCATGGCGGCTTCAATCGCAACCTGACAAGGAAGTTGGTGGCTTCTGTCGAGAGGCGGATGGGATGTCCCTACCATGACATCCTCGAGGACGACCTGACAAGGAAGCTGGTGAATCTTCTCGATTGGCGGCCGCTTCGAACAGTTGGCATCCATGTGATACAGGATCTTCTGGACATGAGCGGGGATATGATCGTTGAGTTCTTTGTGGTGAGCCCTGATCAGATCTCTGTCCGCCTGCGTCAGCGGTTCGTCAGAATGCATAACCTCAATGGCTTGTTCCAAGCCAGGACTAAGGCATCTCAGATGAAAGGGAGCAAACAAACACCCGTTGTCATATTGATTGAAATGTCAGACGGAGGAACAAAGGGAGATTTTGTACCTGATTGACGGAGAAAGAAGAAGAAGAAGAAGACATCTCGGCACCTAGTCTAAGAGTACGGAAATTAGACTACTTGAGGAAAAGAGGATGGGCGAGGTGTGAATGCCTTTAGAAAGCAATATGGGGGTCTATTATAGAAAGAAAAAGATGAGGGGTTGGTAAGACGCATCCCATCGGAGTAAAGGATCATTAAATGAAAAGCTACCACAGAGGAGGGTCCAAGTTTGGATCCACACGTCAACGGCAAGAGAACATTAAATGTTTGTACAAAACATTCAAGGTTTTTACAATTCGCCCAAGGAGGGCATTAATGGCCGCAATCGCTCGCTGCCTAACCTGATCGGCCGAGTCTAAAGTCCTCTGGTGATCGTCAGCTAATCCAGGGACTTCTGGCATGTGACCATGAAGTTTTATTGCTTCGTGGGCCAGGTTTTGCCTCTCCTGCTTCAAATCGGCGATGACAGATGGGAGGTCTTGGAGTTTCTTCTCTTCAGCAACTATGGCCTTGGTCACCTGCTGCATCTCCTTGGCAAGTTCTGCCCTTTGCCGTTTGAGGCTACCTATGGCGATGACGATATCCGGGTGAGAGTTTTCGAGGAAGCTGATTCTTTGGTGCACTTGTTGAGCTCGGTGTTTATAGGAGTCCTCCTCTTTGTGTGTGTTTGCTAATTTGGCACGATCGGCCATGTGTCGTAAAGCTTTGAACATCAGGATCCGTATTGACTCGATATATGCTGCCGATGCTAGAGCTTCTTCTGCCTCTTCTGGAACTCGGCCTCTGATTTCGCTGAAAAGCTGCCAAATCAGTGAGGCGTCTTCCACCAGTCGGCCGATATCATCTTGGAGGAGGATCCGTATGCTCTGGAGCTTGGTACGGACTTCATCAGGGATTGAACTCAGAGTGACTTAGCGCGAGGCAACTTCTTCATCATCGGAAAGTGCAACCGCAAAGGAAAAGAGACTATTGTTGGGCGTATCCTGATCCTGAGAAAGAATAAATAATAAAATACAGATTAGCCGACAGTAATGGGAAATCGGCCGATTTGGGTGTTAAGTTTCTTACCTCTTTAAAGTGGATTTCTTCTACTTGTGCCGGTGGGAGTGCTACCCTCATCTCGAGAATTGGCGCGGCTGGCTCATCGGAGGAAGAGGATTCGATGATTATCAGTGCCGTACTCGGGCCAGCCTCTTGGAAAGGTTCAAGAAATGGATATCTATAAGTATGAGGCAAGTGACTAAGTCTAATGACAGCTAATGACTGCTATACCTCTGCGAGTCATCCGGCTGATGGTTGTTGAAAGGGCACAATCGACGTACCCAAGGTAGCCTGCATCAGAAATTGATTGGATTTTAATTAAAGAATAAGAAATTTGATTTAAAATAGATATTCTCTACCTCAGTGGGAGGGATTGCTGGCGTCCCGGTTTCTGCCTGTAATGTGGCCGATTACTGCGGAGATTGTACTGGGGCAATTTGCGCAGCCTAATAGAAAGAAGAAGTTAATGCCGGTAGAATACTTAGAAGAACGCCAGGCGTATGAAGTTACCTGAACTGCTTCTAGCATCAATGATGCAGCAGTTGCTCCAGCTTCTGTGGCGGCCTGGGGGTCGACTTCTTTGATAATCAGCAGGGTTGGCGCAGCTAAAGATTCAGCCGATGCCACCGCTGACTGATCGGCCGATTCTATGCGGGTGCGCAATCAACGGCTTGTCTTCTTGGTAGAGGTTATCTTCAGCTTCTGTTTTGATCGGCCGGTGGTGATGTCCTCGATGGTTGGGGCCTGAAAGCCGATAAGTAGGAATGATGTATATGGGTGGCGATTTTCTATCGGCCTACTGCTTCGGCTGCGCGTTGGAGGAAGTTGACTTTCGGACTGTAAAGGAAAATAAAGGTTAGCGATAAACTTGTAGCACAAAAGAAACGACATTGAAAATCGGCTGGGAAGAGGGTAGTACCGCTGCATTTGGATCAATGTTGTCTGGATCCAGGTCATTGCAATATGTTGCGGGAGATACACAGAAGAGATGCTGCTTCCATTCTCCCCACCATAATTTGAATTGCTGGACAGCGAAAGGAGCCACCACCCAGTTGTTTAGATCAATGGTACTGAAGTCTGGCACCAAACTGCACAACCGATTATAATCAAGGCCCTTGGTGAGCTCATCCCAAAACTTTGCGCGGCCGGCAAAGTAAACCCAAATCGGCAATTGACCAAGGCCGAGCTGTCGTCCTGCAACCGACGGATTATAAAACTCATAAGTTGGAGAATCCTTCCTAGAAAAGAAGTTCGCTGGTAGGATCCTTGGTTTGATCAAGACATCTGTGAGCTCATTGTCGAAGGAATTGGTCGTCGAGTCAAAGCAGAAGGGAAGCTCAGCTCTCTGGTATAGGTACCAACTTGTAGTTTCTTCACTAAAGCCGTTGTAGAAGCATCTGAAATACTGGGCTATCTGGGTGGGGGTGAACTGGCTACCAGGGAGGCTGATACCGTTTCACCAAAAGAGGTGCACCATCATCGTACTGTAGGGTTTTCCTCCGATTCGTTGTTGGGGAATGTTTTGGTCTCTATTTGCTGCTGGAAAACCTTACTCATGTATAAGTTGAGCCAGAGAGTAATGAACCACCAGGGACCACTAGGATTACCAATCGGCTCTTCGGTTGACAGTTTCACGGCGATCTGATGCATCATGTGGTAGGCCGATCCTAACAGGTATTTCCCTAGAGGGATAGTGGATCCTCTTGCCAGGGCTTCGGCCAGAGCTTGTGTATTAGAAGAAGGGCCGACTGCTCTGCCGCAAAAGAAATGCTTCTCTAACCACATCATTAAGAAGGCTGTATATTCTCTCTCTCCAATCGTCCCGGTCTTCATGTTTTTGTTGATATATCCCTTCGACCCGCCGATTCCTTTCGTCTCCAGCTGATGGGTCGGCTTGATCATATAATCAAAAGGTGTATCGGGGGAGGAAATGTCGAGACCAGTCAGCATCAGAACATCTGCCAGAGTTGGGGTCATGGTTCCGTGCCCAAAAAGAAACGCATTGAGCGCGTCAGACCAAAAATAAGAGGCTGCTATCACCAGGGGTTCATTTTTCTCCATCTGGGACAAGGATAGATTTATGCATTGGCCGATTTTCAATTCATCCCAGAGAACTCTTTTGGAGTTGGCCATTCTTTGATACCATTCTTTCCAGCCAACAGTTTCGTTTGGCCAAGATCTAAATGTGCCTGTCCACTGGTTCAAATCCATGGGCGATTGCTTAAAAGGGATCCTATGGGTTTCTAGATTGATCAGATCAGTCGGGTCTGGATTCCCCATAGGGCCTAGGCCGATAAGACCAGGTGCATCAGAAAAGCGAATGGTGATTTGCTTTCTGACCGCCTAAGGAAGGTAAAAAGGAAGAACTAAGAATAGATCTAAAAGATGCATGGTCAGTAAAAAGTAAAGAGGAAAGTTTCGGGTGTTTACCTCTGGAATGAAGCTCATGGTCGCTGATGGAGTCGCCGATGGAGCCGCCATTGAGGAAAGTGAAGCGGGATGAAGATGAGAGAAAGATCGCTAGAGAGATGCGACCGGGAGGCAAAGGGGCGCTGGGATGTGATGGAAGATGATTCGCCGGGGAAAGGAGAGTTACTGAGCTCGTGGAGAAGAAGCGCCGTCTACACGAATTTTGGAGGAGAGGTTGTCTCAGGCGCCCAGTTCGAAAAGATTGCAATCATGAGGTAGAAGACTGCAAAACAAAAGGGGATTTTTGCCGTGTTTGTTTTGAAGAGAAAGTTAAAGAAGAATTTCGAAGTAAAAGTTATGTTTTACTCCGAAACTTGGGGGCATGTGTTGACGCCAGATTTTGGCACGTGTTTTAAATCGGCATCAGGGAAGGAAAAGATTGGCCGATGCGGTGGATTAAAAGCTGCAATTGGGAATCGGCCAATTGGTGCTACAGTATATCGGCCGATTGGCGAACGTAGTTGATGAAGGTTGGCCATTTGGAAGGTTTGGGTAGCTGGGCCAATATGGGCTTAAGGTGGGCGAAAGAAGAAGATAGAAAGAGATTGGCCCGTGGGAGTATGATAACCAACTCTGATACAAGTTGTATTTGTAAATATTTGTTATCATTTAAAATTAGAGATAGATGCTAGTCAATTAGGAAATCATTTGTAACAGGCTATAAATAGCCATCTCTA
Organism: Setaria viridis; assembly: GCF_005286985.2. Classification (NCBI taxonomy): domain Eukaryota; kingdom Viridiplantae; phylum Streptophyta; class Magnoliopsida; order Poales; family Poaceae; genus Setaria; species Setaria viridis. Next base: position 16,296,333 of record NC_048270.2, on the reverse strand, counting down.
GAGATTTGTAAAAAACTCATCAATCAATACAAACAATCTACTTTTTCATCGTACTTTACTTTCAAGTCGGCGACTTCGCCAATACATCTGTACTTTCACGAGTTCGTACGGGTTGACAGGGCTACATCGACACGATCTCCGGCTGATTTGTAAGTTCCGTTTACCGAGTAATATCTAAGATTTAACTTCAGGCGCATCGCTGTCGTTTCATTTAGATTTATTCACCAGTTATCGATATTAACTAGAACTATAGGTTTTATCTATTGTTTTAGTTTTATCATTAGTTATCCATCTTGAGATTCGAACTGTCGGCTTCGTTATTGTTATTCTTATTTATCGCCGTATAGCCGATTAGTTCTATTTCGAGTGTAGCATTTGTAGTGTTATTTAGCCTACTCTAGTAGTTTCTTTACAATCGCTACGTGATTATCGGCTGCTCTATAGCCGATCATCTTCACAGTAAATCGATCGATTCACTGATACATTTTTCAATACAGATCGGAACTTTAGCCTATCGAAACCCTTGGAATTTAATACCTTTGTTTCCTTGTCAATCAATAGGTTAGATTGACTGGCACGCCGTGCGAACCGCACCAGGACGATAACCCGAACAGGAGTTAAGCAGATTCTCCCAGGTCGTGTGTCCGACGCTGAAGATCATCGGCCGACTTTTAGCGCCAACAGGCTCTTATGAAAAGTGACGAGATTCCGAGGGAGATTGCTGCTATTGTGTCTCAAAAGTTTACTTTTGTCATGTCTGTTAGTCAGAATAGTTTGAAGTAGAGGGATGTGTCGTTTCAAGTTAATGGGGGTGGAGTCTTTTCTTGGGAGGCAAGCTTGTATGCCAGATATATGGGATTACGATGACGCTGAAGGTACGGAGACATTGTCTTTCTCCAGCAATGCTGACCCCCCTAAGCAACCTTCTGCTTCTATTGGGTTACCTGTGCGGAGAACGCGTAACTTATCACGCCGAGTGGTAATGATGGCCTCTAATGGTATTTTTTTTGTGGTGAGGTAAATTCGATCTCTGGCCATTTCTTATTTGTGCTTGTATGCAGCCTCTGGGTGCTAAGCGAGTGGATAGCTCTAGGGATACGTAGGTTGAAGGTTTGGAGGACCAAGTTCATCATCGGTAACGCTTGACCAGTTACGTGTTTTCTTTTTCTTTTGGGTTTCATGCGTGTTATCCTTTGTTCGCCAACTGCTGGATTTAACTACCTAATTTCTTCTACAATTATTGGTAGCAGGTGCGCCTGGTGGTGTTGTTGCAGAGAATTTGAAGATTCCTGTGGTTGCAAATGGTTTGTCTGATAATACGGAAGCCAAGGAAAGGAATCCTAAGATTTTGTTCTTCTGCATTGTGTGTGTTTGTTTGCTCCCTGTGTGGTTACTTATGTATAATGTTTTTAGAGTGGGGAATGGGACGACGATGGCCATGATAGCAATAAGGTTGATGGTGCCGACGAGCATGAGAAGGTTACGGATGCTAAGGGAGCTAAATTGGTAGCAACGAAGAGGTTGCTCTTTGATTCCACTCTTTTTTTTCTATGGTCCATGTACTTATTTTTCGTTGCGTTATCTGATTGTAGTGATATTGATTCGATTTCCAGCAGGCGAAGGTCAAATCATTCATGATGATATTGCCACGGTTTCCTATAGGCAATAGTTGGGTTAGCCTGGTGTTCTTGATGTTCAAGTGATGTTGAAGAGTGTTTCTTTGTGAAGAAAGCAGAGTGGTGATGGTCTAGGGTGCTTTGTGGGTTGTGTTGTTGTACTTGTTGTATTTGTTGTTGTTGTTGTTATTGTTTTGCCTTTATGGTTGATGTTGTTGGCTGGTTTAACTTGTGGATCTGTAATATATATACTTAAGTACCTGCAGCATTGTGCATGCGTGGATTCTCTGTTTTCGTGTGTTCGGCATTGTGCTAGTGTTTTTTTATGACACAAAGGAGGAATGCACAGTTGGAGATGAGGCGGCTAGATTTTTCCACGGTTTTTCTCTTCGGGCGTGGTTGCCAGATTTAGGTTGTTTCGTGTCTTTCCTGGTGATGATAATTTCTTTGGTGGTTGCCCTTTTTGCTGCTGCACCACAGGTGCGAATACGTGGCACCTGTGGTTCACCAGAGTGAGCATATCGATTTCTTGGGTGCTTGTTCTACTTCAATGTGTCGTTGGTGAGTAGCAGTTCCAAGCTGTCTGTTCGGTGGCCAACGTGCAGTATGTTGTATGATTCGTTCCTCGTGTGGACACACGGCAAACACTACGTTGGAACCAGCGACCTTGTTGTTATTGTACATGCCTTGTTGACGGTTGTTCTGTTATTAGCGGTGCTATTGTATCGTGTTTTTGGTGATTCGAGTTTCTTCGGCACCGCTGCTTTTGCATTGCTTCAGTGTAAGTGCTGGAATGACTTGGTATATGTTTTCAATTATCGTATTGGACGCTGGGGAGTATGATGGTTTGTTACTGCCTCGTATCACTGTTGTTTGGTTTCTTGTTGCGCTGTAGCTGGTGTATTTTTAGGCTCATATCAAGGATTGTTGGCCTCCGTGTTTTGGTGAATACAACATGTAATGGGCCGTTACCAGTTTTTTGGCCATTAAGAGTTGATTAGGTCCATGTAAATGGTGGGCCAAAAATCGTGGACTGAGCTTCAGTTGTGCGTTCCTAGTTGGTTGAGGTGTCTCCAGGCAATTAAATAACTTCCGCATAAATAGATGTTTCTGTGTGCCGGTTGTTACGTGTGCCATTTTGTCAGCAGTAATCCCGTCATGCGAGCGATACGAGCACACACACACTGGTTCTTGCTCGTCGGCGAAACATCACGCAGCCCAGACCACGCCATGGTCGTATCAGGCGATTCGAAGCAAGGGAAACTCTGCAACAAATTCTATGTATCTATCATAAACAAACACATAGCAATCAAGCGCATCCTTATCCTTGAGGCTTCTAACTAGCGGGACGAAGACCACTGCTGCCACTTGCAACAATTTTTTGTACCTAACATAAACAAACACAGAGCAATCAAGCGCATCCTTATCCTTGAGGTTTCCAACTAGCGGGCTTCGATATCTCTAGTAATTAAGAAGCTAAATCAAAGAAACATCAAGAGATTAAGAAACAAATCAAGGTGTTAAGATTCTAAAACACCACAAATTTAGGTAAGTGTCAAAACACACCCTAAATGGTGCTCTTTGGGCAAGAAATAAAAACAAATTTTACATAAGAACTCAAAATTTGGCCAATATAAAAGGAGTAGATCTCTCCAAATTGAACAACTTTCATAATTAGCATTTTTTCTTATTTTGAGTAGAAGATGTTCAAAAACTAGGTTGAACTTCAGCCAAGATTCAAATCAAATTCAAAATCAGTTGATCGGCGTTCTACCAAAGTTCACTCGATTCTATCTCCAGATTCATTGAGTTTTTCACCTATTAGACTTTGTAGAAGTTGCAGCCTATAGATTGGTCTCAAACTTTTGTATTTGAAGTTTTCCTCGCGCAGTTCAGATTTTGAGAGAAATTTCAGCGCAGAAGATCAGCCCTTGCGCGACACCTAGGAACACCATGTGCGCGCGACACCCCGCACCACGTCAAACTCGCCGGTGCCATGCCGCACAGCCCCTCTGGCTCCGCCGTCTCGCCCAACCGCCGGCCAGCGAGCGACAGCACAAGGTGCAACTCTGGCCAACCGCGCGCGCGCTATCCTTCTCCTGGCACGCCACATCCCACCCGCCCAACCCCTAAATGCGACAAACCATGCACCGGCGCACCGCACGCCACCGCCGGCCAACCCCATGCGTTGCCCACTACCAGCCACTACCTGGGCACCGCTTGCTTGGCCAATGCGCGGAGAAGCACGCCTGGATGACTCACCCTCATCCCTCCCCTTTGCCTCTATAAAAGGGCCACTACCCATGCCGCCCAGCCATCCTTCACACCCACCACCATCCGTCATTAGAGCCGCCCCGTCGAGCACCAACCTCCGACCACTCCCGCCGTCACCCAAGCACACCAGAGCTGCCCCCAACCACCACTGCACCTTCCCTACCCCAAAGCCGGCCACCACCGCTACAGCCCTCGTCGGAGTTCGAGCCGAAGCGCCGAGCCCACCACTGCTCCATCGAGCTCCCTTCCCGGCCCTTCTCCCACCTCAAGACCTAAAGCGAAAGGTCACCAGTGAATCCCTCACCACTCCTCCACCCTTATCCCGCACCCCTGCGGCGGCCCCTCGCCAGAATTTTGCCGCATGCGCCGCCGGCTGGCTAAGGGCCACATTTTAAACCAAGCTTTGATTTCAGGGGCCTAGATGCAAATATGTAGGGGCATCGTTGTGAGGTTTTGAAAAGCCTAAGGGTCTGGTCGCAAAATGTGTTTCTCCTTTTAAAATTTAGTTAAAACAGCTAAAACTTGGAAAATGCTTAGAGAATTGTAGAAAATGATAAAAATGTGAACTTGATTTGTTGAGTTTTTGATGATGTCTAGTTTATTTCAAAAATATTTATGTGCATGTTACTGTCCTGTATCTAGTGCTATGTTTTATTTTGTCTAAAAGACATTAAATGCTTTATAAATCATGTGGTGCTCTAAAAATTGTGAAGCCAATTTTGCTAGCTTCTATTTAACTTGCATGTTCCAGATCTGCAACGTGTGTTAGTAGAACCTATGGTGTTCATACTATTTTAAATCTAATTTCCTAATTGCTGTCCTAATATTGTTATTTGCATGATAATTAGTGAAAAATCGATAAAAATGCAAAATAAATTTTGTTAGATTCTTGATGCTCATGCATGACTAGTAAAAATATTGGTTCCTCTGAAATATGTGTTTATATTGATTAATAAAAATACATGTTGTTTAATCTCCTTATTATTGGATAAATAGTTCTCATGCTCATAAAACCTTAAAAAATTTACAGTAGCAAACGTTAGTGTTGGTAATCCTTCTGTAAAAATTGTGGAACTAAACTGATGATAAAACTCTAGTTAAAAATCATTCCTCATAATTTGGAATTTAAAACAATTTGATTTTTTGTAACTTCTGTAGTTGTCAAATTCATCTCAAATTTTACAGTAGGTTTCTTGTGGGAGGGTAAGCTCCTGCAACAATTTCATATTCATATCTTAACAGATACTTCCTAAAACATTTATTCATGTTGAAAGCTAATTTAATCATTAATAATAATTACTATTAGGACTTGTAGGCTCACAAGTAATTATTTGTGCTTTTCATCAGTAACATGATTACTCCTAAAAGGGTTGCTAAATAGTACCAGCATGACACCACCTATTGTCTTTTGAATAATAAGCTTCCAAGAATCTTATGTGTGTACACAATCACCATCAAAATAAAATCCATGTTTTCTTCCCAACCAACCTTGTTTTGTGAAGAAAAGAAATGTTACAAACTTGTCTAGGTGAATGTGGCTGAAAATACACCCTATGCTTTTGCAATGATTAACAAAGTGAGACCTACATCATGAAAGATTATAAATAAAATCTTGTGCATATGAATCTCGTGTAGAAGCTAACCTTGATGACGGAACTTCTGAGCTGATCCCGGAAGCTGAAGAAGAACACTCTCCTGTGTTGGAGGTATGCCCTAGAGGCGATCATATAGATGATGATATTCCATTTGTATCCATGATTTATATTGTGTTCCTTGAATATCCATTAAAGGCTACTTGAATTGATTTGCAATTATGTGAATTGTATGTGAAACTCTTTACTTGTATGGTTATTCTAAAGTTGTCCCTAGTCGGAGTTCATGTGAGGACACACATGAATATTAGACTAGCACATGTATTAGTTGATGACTATGTTTCACAAGTCACGGACATGGAGATGTCAAACTAATAATGTAGGCATATATAGAGACGTGAGAAGTGGTTCTCTCTTTACACAACATGTACGCTTTGTCCTTAGACCTGAGATTGTCGCATGTACTCAAGATGTGGATCGACTTACTTAGGGGCTATCAAACGCTACGCCGTAATAGGGTAGTTATAAAGGTAGCTTTCGGGTTTGTCAAGAAGCATGCTATGAGACATGGTCAATCAAGATGGGATTTTCCCCTCTCTGATTGAGAGTGATATCTCTGGGCCCCTCGAGTGATCGGATCCAAAAATGCATGGCCATGCTACGTACAGTTAAGAGTTAACCTACAAAGGGATTCCGAATCACAGGATCGAGAAAGAGCGGTTGGCTTGGAGCTAGACCAAATATCGTGAGGTAAAGGGAATAACATGTACGTGATGTCATGACGGTTCGTCTAATATGATCTTCATGTGCGTATAGGAGTTGACACGTCTTGCTAGAGGCCGCTACCGACTATTGGGTTGAGTAGGAGTACTCGGGCCATGTCTATATGTATCCAAACCCATAGGGTCACACACTTAAGGGGCTGGAAGCCCAATTCGGATGTAATCCAAATTGGATCAGGTTTAGCAGTACTAATGGGGCTCGGACCCAGTGGCCCGTCAGGAACCTCTATAAATTGAGGGGTGGGGCGCCCTAGGGTTTACACCTTTTGGCCGAAACATAGCTGCTGCACCTCTAACGCCCTTGCCATGTTGCAACTCGTAGACCTAGCAGTCCGACTTGTGACGCTTCCTCCCTGCACGTGTGGATATCTTGGAGGTGGTGCACCTGCAGCACTTGGACGAGCCGCCGACGAGCCACCGACGAGCCACAACAAGTCAACAACGAGCCGCGGCATGAGGAGGACCTCATTGTACGTGGACGAGCTGCTGAGGAGCTGCTCCACGTTGACGTGATCGACTACATGTTCGACTACGCTGATCGACTTTGCTACCCCAACGCGATTCTACAACTTCCGCACCTGTGCATCGACTGGTAATCCCGTGATCCACATACGACAGTTTTCCTGGTTTACACGGTAGAAATTTTTATTTTGCACTAGTGTAGCCTACCTTGTATCCCAACAGTTGTATTAGAGCCATAGCTGTTTATTATGGATTCAGAATGTGAGCATATGGAGATATGCGAGTTTTCAGATTTATCTATGATCTGGTTTCGTGTTTTTGCTGCAATGGTAGTGTAACGACAAACTCCTACTGGTCGGATTTCCGCCAATGGAGTTAAGTGATAAACGTAATACCAGTTGCAGTGAGCGAAAATCAATGTGATTGATCAAATCAAAACCCAGGTTCATACGCCAGGCACATGAGATGTGCAATAGTAGATTGGATCTACTACTGGGTCGGAATTTTTGCCGTATGCTAGTGCTTCGGTAAAACAGCCGTAACTTTTCGGTACGATCTCAGATCGAGGCGAATTTTATATGAAAATTGATCTACAGAAAAAGTTACACATGATTCAGTAAAAATAGATTTCCCAAATTCAGCTTGGAAGATGTAGTTTTGGGCCTTTGAAGTTTGGAATGTTAGAATGCCTAACTCTGTTTTGCAGGATGCTATGATTTTGTATGTGATGCATGTGTGTAACTCATTCGTGACCTACGTGTCGCGTGTATGGCAACACGGCTGGAGCCATATGTGTTGTCGCCTTAATGTATTTAATGGTTTGCGTACCAATTTGTGATGATCCAAGCAACTATGTAATCTACATTACTAGCTATTAGGTGTAATAGCATGTTCTAGCTCTTGGTGGACGCATCACCAGGAGAATGGCGCACATAGAACATGGAGATAGAGATCACCATGGTGAATACGTTCTATGGACATGGAGATCACCATAAGAAAACAGGCTATACTATGTCACAACTGTGTGAATGCTATTTTTTATGTTTTACTTCCTGCATAATGTGATGTTAGACGTAGAACAATCCCTCACAAAGTTTAAGTTAGTATGCCGTCCCAACTAAAACTTGCACCATCCCATGTCTTGTACAATTGGTGGTGGGTCTATGAAATTAGGGTGCCACTAGTTTTCCTTGAATAGACAGGTTCATGTCGCACACTTACATGCATAAGGGCTGATTTGCTTAACAAGGTTATCTTAACGGTTAAGGACCTTAGGGCATAATGGTTAGGCACCGAGACATGGAGATGTCACCCAACAACATCAGTCATATGTGATATGATTAGCAAGAAGTTGCTTACCGATCTACCTTGTTTGCTAGCAGTGATGCTAAAGCTCACTAGTAGACTTGTTAGTTGTGGATCATGAATCACTAAGGGGGTGTTTGGCATGGCTCCACTCCGTAACTCCAGCGACTCCAGCAAAAGAACCAGCCAAACACGTCAACTTCAAAACTCCATGGAGCTGCCAACTCCATGGAGCTGTAGTGCAATTGGGGATGGAGTTTTGGAGCACCCCTTTTGCTGCTCCAAAACGTCCTCTTTTGAACCTCCTCATGGAGTTAGTGGGTAATTACCCACCACTGCCACTGATTACACAAGATAACGTTTCATTCTTTCATGCCTCGCGCCTCTGTTCCTTCTTCATTCTCGAGTACTCACACCCGGCCGCACCTAGGTTGCGCCGATCGCCCCTGCGCCGCCGCCGTAGGCCCTGCTGGCGGCCGGAGACCCGCCGTTCGGCCCTGCCGCAGGCCAGCCGAGCCCCGCCGCCAGCCGCTTTAGCCCCGCCCGGTCACCTTACCTCCGCCTCCCGCCGCATCTGGACGCGCCCCGCCGCCGGCCGTCGCGCCCGCCGCCGAAGGGCGCCGCCGGCTGCAGCGCCCCGCCCCCGAAGCCCGCCACCGCAGGAGTTCCCCGCCGCCGAAGCCCGACGCCGGCCGTCTTGCCCCGCCGCCGAAGCCCGCCGACGGTCGCAGCGCCCCACCACCAGCCCCCTGCGCCGGCCGCGGCGCCCCGCCGGCGGCCACAGCGGGTGGGTGCCCAGGAGAGCGTCGCGAGCTTTGCGTGGCGTCGCCACCCACCGGTCGTCAGGCGCATCGGAGAGGTCCACCGGACAACGATTGGGTCGACGTTGCGGAGGAGTTCTGCGGCCCGAGGAATCGGTTGTCCTCGTCGGCGGACGCGTGGTCCTCCCCAGCGGTGTCACTGGGGTCGACGTCATGGCACCCACACCACACATCTCCATCGCGAGGCCCGGCGATGCCGTCGCCACCTCCCGCGAAGGCATGCTGCTCTCCAGCCCGTGATAGCCGGGATCGCGGTCCAGGACGGGAGCCTGGTGGCTCTGGGGGCCAAGAGCCTGCAGTAGGTGCTCGTCACACCGCCGGCCGGGGGCGGCCTCACTAACAACGCGTTCCTCGACGTGCGGTCTGCGCCCGCTGACATCCGTAGCATCTTCCCTGTCGGGAAGCTCCAGTATGCATGTGATGCGCGAATTCTTCAGATCTGTTATGTTTTGTCTGCGATGCTATTTTTATTTGTTTTCCTATTCTCGGATAAGGTAATCAGTTCAATTTGTTTTATTTGTTTTCCTATTCTCGGATAAGGTAATTAGTTCAATTTGTTCGTGATGGTTCAGTAATCTGCTTGGTTGATTCTGTGCACGCTCCCCACGCTGCCACCGCCAGATCCGCGTTCGGCCGCCTCCCAGATACACGTAGTGCGTAAACTATCCGGTGCGAAAACTATCTAGGGGAAGAAGAACAGATGGGATAGCAAGGATGACAAGTGGGGCCTGAATTGGAGGGTAACAATGGCAATTCACACTAAAATCGGTCTTTTTTGGAGCTGAGAGCACCCATCTAGGCAAACACCCCATTTTATTTATGGACTTCTAGAGTGGAGCTGGCTCCACCTGAAGTTCTGGAGTAGAGCAGCTTCACCCGAAGTTGGAGCCATGCCAAACAGGGCCTAAGTATCAATAGATGGATATTGATTTTAGTGGGGGTAGATTCTGCTAAATAGTTTAATGTGGGTTAGGCAAGCCCCAGAGCATAACCCTGGTTTCTAAAATTATGCAATATCCTGTTTACTTATGTTTGTGCATTAAGTTTGTAGGAGTTGCCTTGAAACCTTAGTTGCATGCTCCCTAGTACCCATGTGTTGAATACTAGCATGTTAAGTCGCGTAGTTGCTATGCTAAATAGGGACACGGTAAAAGTTGAGTGATTTCCTATCACTCGCGAGCTATAGGAGTTGCCTATTTACTTATGTTGGAATCATAAGGTTGACGGGCGGGGCTTGGTTCTATGTTTCTGAAATGGTGGATACCCCGCCTATGTAGAGGAAAAATTTGCTAAGGTCGAAACGTGTCGGCATTCGTAGTCAAGTGTTTGAACGTACTAAACACATGCTAAGAGTATAGGGAATCAGTAAGCCTAGTACCTGATTGAATCAGGGCATGAACTTTCTCCTCGCTCTCTCTGGAACCAGATTCCCTTGGTGCATCATGTAGGTACAAGTGCGGCCACAGCATGGTGTCATTCTGGGGACCGGTGGGGCCTTGTATCCAAGGAAAGTGGGCCCTAGACACATGTCGGGGATCGATGGGAGATGTTGATATATGTGAACCCATCATGGTACGCTTATGTCGTGTGTTTAGGTCCACCTTGTAAGGTTAAGAAATTTGATTCGAATCATCTGCTTCTCACAGTTTGGGACTACTTGATCACTGTGCTACATTGAGTAAGAAGATGAGCAATAATGATGTTTAATATTGATGCTTGATTAAATTGCTTGTTCTACCATGCTTACTAAGAACAGGTGCTTACCTAGAATGGTTAATCAACTAGAACTTGATGCCAAAACTTGAAAGCAAGGATCCGCTTTAGAAGATTTTGGCAAAAACAAACCCCTCAGCCAAAAAGCCTTGCATGTCTAGAAGTCGGTGGATTAGATACCACCTGACAGGTAAGTCTTGCAGAGTATTAGTATACTCAGCCTTGCTTGTGGCTATATTTTCAGGTAATGATGTGGATGATGTGGTTGCTAGTGTTACTTGGCCGTACTAGCTCCCTCCGGGATGGACGGTTGAGTGGGACCCGTCCTCGGTGGGCGAGGACCGTGGTGAGTGATATCATGGACGGCTTCACCATGGTATCGTGTATCGATGTTAGAACTATCGCTTATTTCCGCTGCATTTGAACTCTAAACTACTTATGCTTTTGAACTCTAAACTACTGTATGCATTGAAACTCGGTTTGTAATAACTTAATTGGGACCTCTGTAATATTTTATCTGGATTGTTGTAATCTCTGGGCTCATCTTCGTATGAGTGTTGTATGCTTGTTTTGATCAGAAATACGTGGTTGTATCGGGTGAGACCCGACAGACTACCATTTTGATCTGATTAAAGTGTCTGTTCGCATTGAGGTGATGTTAAGCACACTTTTAGCTAGGTTAATTTGGGTGGTTCTGCCACACGGGACGAAGACCACCGTTGCCGTCCCCCCTGACCCGGAACCGATAAGCTCCAACAGATTTTATGCATCTAACATAAACAAACACTTTTGGTGGATGATGTGCTAACGTGTTCTTGCTTGTTGGTTACAGCTCAATGCCTACGTGTTGAGATTCCTAGATTTGTGGTGTTGACTGTGCGTTTTTATCTTTAAATGCTTTGTTGCTAAACTTCTGCTCTTTTTGCTATACCTATTTCACACTCTGCATTTTCCGAATTTGGAGGACCTGTTTAGGCTTTATGGCGCCACCTACAGGTCATCGTCGTATGCAAGCTTCTGATCGAAGGCAACGTCATCAGCGTCTCTTAGAATTAACTCAGTGTTTGTGCTTGTGCTCGATTGGTTTGGATTTCTTATTAGTTTTTACTTTAGTTGAGCGTGTGCGTTTACGTTTGATCCATTTATTTTGTCATGTTAACCCTATCATATTATTTTGTGGTTGTATGTATGCATGTTTATTTTTCCTATTGCTGAAGCATCTGAATCGGATTCGGTGAATCAAATGACAGGAGAATTGGGTGTCATCGGTAGGCGATGTAAGTACATGGAGTACTCTCTGTATTTGTTGTTTTTTAATTGTCAAATATATGTTCCCAGCGTTGATTGTTGTTCTATTTTGTTTGGCTAAGGGAGACATTTGTTTCCTATTGTGTCTCATGAGTATGCTTGTAAGCGGAGGTGGTTTTAGATGAAGGATCGGCATCTGCGTAATCTTGGAAGATTAGGTGTTGTAATTGTAGCCGCTGAGTTCCTTTCTTCTATTTTTTTACAAATTTTTGTTTATTCTATAAACTAATTTGTTCGCGTTGGTTTGTGAGTAGGTTTTTTGCAAAATATACCCTCAGTTTCTTGGGAGCGTTTTGCTCTGGAATATATTGAATTTTTGAAAGGTAATCGAAGTATGTATATATAGTACTCTTTTGTTTCAATTTGTGTGTTATACTAACTGTACATTTTTTTTGAAACTCTATTACGGATGAAGCAATATCCTATCCTGGTCGGTCATACTACGGTACTGCTAATTATGAATGCGCATTATGTGGTGCTATGTTTTGGTATGGAGATCGTAGTAAAAGGGATTCGACGGAACATCGTGTGACCTACAATCTATGTTGCAGAGTTGGCAAGGTGTTCCTGCCGTCTTTTCGAGCAGTACTGGAGTTTTTGGCTTCTTTGTAGCATTTTGATGGCGATTCTCAGTGCAAGAACTTCTTGAACAGAATTAGGCAATACAATTCCTTGTTTGCTTTTACTTCCATGGGCGCTAATACCGACGAAGGAACTAATGACGGCGGTGGCCCTTATGTGTTCAAGATCAATGGTTTAGTGTATCATCGTATTGGTTCTTTGATGCTTGCTGAAGATGAGTCTCCTAAGTTTGCTCAGTTATACATATATGATATGGAGCATGAAATTAGGAATAGAATTTCAGCTATTGTGTCTGAGGATAGTGATGATACTAGTGTTGGAGGTATGCCCTGGAGGCAATCATAGAGATGATGATATCTGATTGTATCCATGATTTGTATATTGTGTTCATTTAATATCCATTAAAGGTTGCTTGAATTGATTTGCAATTATGTGAATTGTATGTGAAACTCTTTACTTGTATGGTTATTCTAAAGTTGTCCCTAGTCGGAGTTCATGTGAGGGCACACATGAATATTAGACTAGTACATATATTAGTTGATGACTATGTTCCACAAGTCATGGACATGGAGATGTCAAACTAATAATGTAGGCATATGCGGAGACATGTGCTAGGACTGACCCAACACGAGAAGTAGTTCTCTCTTTACACAACATGTACGCTTTGTCCTTAGACCTGAGATTGTCGCATCTACTCAAGATGTGAATCGAATTACTTAGGGGCTATCAAACGCTACATCGTAATAGGGTAGTTAAAAAGGTAGCTTTCGGGTTTGTCAAGAAGCATGCTATGAGACATGGTCAATCAAGATGGGATTTGCCCCTCTCTGATTGGGAGTGATATCTCTGGGCCCCTCGATTGATTGGATCCAAAAATGCATGGCCATGTTACGTACGGTTAAGAGTTAACCTACAAAGGGATTCCGAATCACAGGATCAAGAAAGAGGGGTCAGCTTGAAGCTAGACTAAATACCGTTTTCCACGAAATTAGATTTCCCAAATTCGGCTTGGAAGATGGAGTTTCAAGCCTCTGAAGTTTGGAACATTAGAACGCCTAACTCTGTTTTTGCAGGATGTATGTATCTTGTGATCAGTATGGCCCCTTTGTGTATGTGATGAATGTGTGTAACTCATTCGTAACCTGCGTGTCGCGCGTACGGCAACATGGCTGGAGCCATATGTGTTGTCACTTTAATGTATTTAATGGTCCGCGTACCAATATGTGATGATCCAAGCAACTATGTAATCTTCATTACTAGGTATTAGGAGCAATAGCATGTTCTAGTTCTTGGAGGACTCATCACCAGGAGGATGGTGCACATGGAACATGGAGATGGAGATCACCATGGTGAACAGGTTCTGTGGAGATGGAGATCGCCATAAGAAAATGGGCCATACTGTGTCACAATTGTGTGCATTCTATTCTGTTTATGTTTTACTTCCTGCATGATGTGATGTTAGAAGTAGAATGATTCCTCACAAAGTTTAAGTTAGTATGCCCTCCCAACTAAAACTTGCACCGTCCCATGTCTTGTACAATTGGTGGTGGGTCTATGAAATTAGGGTGCCACTAGTTTTCCTTGACTAGACGGATTTGTGTCAGACACTTACACGCAGAAGGGTTGGTTTGCTTAACAAGGGTATCTTAACGGTTAAGGACCTTGGGGCATAAAGGTTGGGCGCCAAGACATGGAGATGTCACCGAACAACAGGAGTCATATGTGATATGATTAGCAAGACGTTGCTTACCGATCTACCTTGTTTGCTAGCGGTAATGCTAAAGCTCACTAGTAGACTTGTTAGTTGTGGATCCTGAATCACTAAGTATCAATAGATGGATATTGATTTTAGTGGGGGTAGATTCTGCTAAATAGTTTAATGTGTTTTGCTCTATCATGGATACATTTGTCTTAGTGTATTTTGCATTACTTTTGTTGTAGATTAAATGGCACCTAGCAACACCACACCGTTTGCTTTGCGTTCGGTCTTTGAAAAGGACAAGTTGAATGGAACAAACTACTTGGATTGGATCCGTAACCTGAGAATTGTTCTCAGGGCCGATAAAAAGGAAGATGTTCTAGACACCCCACTACCACAAGTACCTGCTGATGATGCATCTGCTGCCGTTAAGGCTGCTTACAAGAAGGCATTTGATGCTAATATTGAGGTAAGCTACCTTATGCTTGCTTTCATGGAACCCGAGCTGCAGATGCAGTTCGAAACAAATCATGAGGTGCACAATATCATCGTGGCACTCAAGGATATGTTCCAGACACAGGCCAGGACTAAAATGTTCAATGTGTCGAAGGCCTTTCTAGAGTGCAAGTTAGCAGAAGGCGTAGCAGTAGGACCACATGTAATCAAGATCGTTGGTTACACTCAGCGATTGAAGAAGCTGGGCTTCCCAATGGGCAAAGAGTAGGCCACTGACTTCATTCTTTCGTCTCTTCCGCCTAGCTATGGGAACTTCATATCGAACTACCATATGCATGGGACGGAGAAGGATCTGAATGAACTGTGTGGTATGCTCAAGACCGCAGAGGTTGACATTAAGAAAAGCGCTAGTAGCAGCCATACGATGACTGTAAAGAACAAGCCTAGCTTCAAGAAGAAGGGCAATTCTTGGAAGAAGAAGGGCAAGGCTGGATGTCCAAGACAAACCCAACGCCCAAGGCTAAAGCTGGACCTGCTCCAGATAAAGAGTGCTTTTATGGTCACGAACCTGGTCACTTGAAGAGAAACTGCAAGCAGTACCTAGCTTCGTTGAAGAATGGCAGAAGTAAGAGTACTTCCACCTCAGGGAATGATAAGAAGTAGAAGTGTTGAAATGGGAGAAGTTGATTTTCGCGTGGGCAATAATGCAAGAGTTGCTGCGTTGACCGTCGGGACGATGCAACTCTACCTCCCGTCAGGATTTATTATGGAATTGAATAATTGTTATTTTGTTCCTAGTTTGAGTCGAAACATTATGTCTCCTTCATGTTTGATGAATGATGGTTATTCATTTGCGAGTGAAAACAATGGTTGTGTGATCTCTAAGAATGATATGTTTATGGCTTTTGCACCCATTGTGAATGGATTGTTTGTTTTAAATCTTGATGGTTCACCTGTCTGTAACATAAATGCTAAAAGGCCTCAGCCTAATGATTTGAGTACTAACTACATGTGGCATTGTCGTTTGGGTCATATAAGTGAGAAACGCATGAAGAAGCTCTATACTGATGGACTTTTAACTTCGTTTGATTTTGAATCATACGAGACATGTGAGGCTTGCTTACTAGGCAAGATGACCAAGGCACCTTTCATAGGTTTTCCTGAGAGAGCATTAGACTTGTTGGAACTTCTACACACCGTTGTATGCGGACCAATGAGCACGACAGCCAGAGGAGGGTACCAATACTTCATAACTTTTACTGATGATTTTAGTAGATATGGATACGTCTACTTGATGAGGCAGAAGTTGTAAACCTTTGAAAAGTTCAAGGAATTCCAGAATGAAGTTGAAAATCAGCGTGGCAAGAAAATTAAGGCCTTGCTATCTGATCGTGGAGGCGAGTATTTGAGCCACGAGTTTAGCAATCATCTAAAGAGTTGCGGAATTGTTCCACAACTTACGCCGCCTGGAACACCTCAGAGAAACGGTGTATCCGAGCGATGTAATCGAACTTTGTTAGACATGGTTCGATCAATGATGAGCCAGTCAGACCTACAATTATCGTTTTGGGGATACGCTCTGGAAACAACATGTTTCACACTTAATAGGGTACCATCTAAATTCGTAGTTAATACACCATATGAGATGTGGACCGGAAAAGTTCCCAGTTTGTCTTTTCTAAAGATTTGGGGATGTGAAGTGTTTGTCAAGCGACTTCAGTCGGACAAAATCACACCCAAGTCAGATGAGTGCATTTTCGTGGGATATCCAAAGGAAACTTTAGGATATTATTTCTACAACCGATCAGAGGGCAAAGTGTTTGTCACTCGGAATGGGGTTTTCCTAGAGAAAGAGTTTCTCAAAGGAGAAAAGAGTAGAAAGACAGTGCATCTTGAATAAGTTCAAGATGAGCCGATCGGGCAAGAATCAATGAGTGATGCTAACGTAGCAGAACAAGTTGAGATACCCATGGTAAGAGAAGCACCGCCACAACCACGAAGGTCGGCAAGGCTTCGCGAAATGCGGGAAATATTATTGTTGGACAATGATGAGCCTACGACATATGCAGAAGCAATGATGCACCCATACTTCGAAAAATGGCAGAGTGTCATGCAATCCGAAATAGAGTCCATGGGAGACAATCAAGTTTGGAACTTGGTTGACCCGCCTGATGGTGTTAAAGCCATAGAGTGCAAGTGGATCTATAACAAGAAAAAGGACATGGATGGAAATGTTCACATCTCTAAGGCACGGCTTGTCGCAAAAGGTTTTCGACAAGTTCAAGGAGTTGACTACGACGAGACCTTCTCGCCCGTAGTGATGCTTAAGTCCATTCGGATTATTCTAGCTATAGCTACATATTTCGATTATGAAATATGGCAGATGGATGTCAAGACAGCTTTTGTAAATGGAAACCTATCTAAGGACGTGTATATGATACAGCTTGTGGGTTTTGTCGATTTGAAAAATGGTAGAAAAGTATGCAAGCTTCAGAGATCCATTTATGGATTGAAGCAAACATCTAGGAGTTGGAACATTCATTTTGATGAAGTGGTCAAAGGGTTTGACTTCACCAAGAATGACGAAGAGTCTTGTGTTTACAAGAAGGTTAGTGGGAGCTCTGTAGTATTTCTAATCTTATATGTGGATGACATATTGCTAATTGGAAATAACATTCCTATGCTTGAGTCTGTACAGACTTCACTAAAAAATAGTTTTTCGATGAAGGACTTAGGGGAAGCGGCATATATTCTGGGCATTAAGATCTATAGATATAGATCAAGAAGGCTTATAGGATTAAGCCAAGATACTTACATTGACAAAGTGTTGAAACGGTTCAGCATGGAAGAGGCGAAAAAAGGGTTCTTGCCTATGTCACATGGCATACATCTCAGCAAGACTTAGTGTCCTTCGACTACTGATTAGCAGGATCGCATGAGTAGAGTGCCATATGCCTCGACTATTGGATCTATCATGTATGCAATGATAAGTACTCGCCCAGATGTTTCATATGCGCTAAGTATGACAAATAGACATCAGTCTGATCCGGGTGAGAGTCACTGGACAGCGGTGAAAAACATTCTTAAGTACTTAAGAAGGACTAAAGATATGTTCCTCGTCTATGGAGGTGAGGAGGAGCTTGTTGTAACAGGTTACACCGATGCTAGTTTCCAAACCTACAGAGATGATTCAAAGTCACAATCAGGATTTGTGTTCACGCTAAACGGTGGTGCTGTTAGTTGGAAGAGTTCCAAGAAGGAGATGGTGGCCGATTCTATGACAGAAGCCGAGTACATCGCGCCTTCGGAAGCCGCAAAGGAGGGTGTTTGGATAAAGAATTTCTTCATTGAGCTTGGTGTGTTCCTGAATGCGTCCAGCCCATTGAATCTCTACTGTGATAACAATGGGGCAATTGCGCAAGCAAAGGAGTCAAGGAATCACCAGAAGAACAAACATGTAATGCGGCGATTTCAGCTCATTTGAGACTTCGTTAACCGGGATGAGATGAAGATATGCAAAATACACACGGATCTGAACATTTCTGATCCGTTGACAAAACCACTCCCGCAGGCTAAGCATGATGCGCATGTAAAAGCTATGGGTATTAGCTACCTTCTAGATTGACTCTAGTGCAAGTGGGAGACTGTTGGAGGTATGCCCTAGAGGCAATCATAGAGATGATGATATCTGATTGTATCCATGATTTGTATATTGTGTTCATTAAATATCCATTAAAGGCTACTTGAGTTGATTTGCAATTATGTGAATTGTATGTGAAACTCTTTACTTGTATGGTTATTCTAAAGTTGTCCCTAGTCGGAGTTCATGTGAGAGCACACATGAATATTAGACTAGTACATGTATTAGTTGATGACTATGTTTCACAAGTCATGGACATGGAGATGTCAAACTAATAATGTAGGCATATGTGGAGGTCTCTGCTAGGCCTGACCCAACACGAGAAGTAGTTCTCTCTTTACACAACATGTATGCTTTGTCCTTAGACCTGAGATTGTCGCTTCTACTCAAGATGTGAATCGAATTACTTAGGGGCTATCAAACGCTACACCATAACAGGGTAGTTAAAAAGGTAGCTTTTGGGTTTGTCAAGAAGCATGCTGTGAGACATGGTCAATCAAGATGGGATTTGCGCCTCTCTGATTGAGAGTGATATCTCTGGGCCCCTCGAGTGATCGGATCCGAAAATGCATGGCCATGCTATGTACGATTAAGAGTTAACCTACAAAGGGATTCCGAATCACAGGATCGAGAAAGAGCGGTCGGCTTGAAGCTAGACTAAATATCGTGAGGCAAAGGGAATAGCATGTACATGATGTTGTGACAGTTCGTCTGATATGATCTTCGTGTGCGTATAGGAGTTGGCACGTCTTGCTAGAGGCTGCTACCAACTATTGGGCCGAGTAGGAGTACTCGGGCCATGTCTATACGTATCACACTTAAGGGGCTTGAAGCCCAATTCGGATGTGATTCGAGTTGGATTAGGTTTAGAAGTACTAATGGGTCTCGGACCCAGAGGCCCGTCAGGAACCTCTATAAATATAGGGGTGGGGGCGCCCTAGGGTTTACACCTTTTTGGCGAAACACATCTGTTGTGCCTCCCACGCCCTTAGCTGATGCAACTCGCGGACCTAGCAGTCTGGCTTGCGACGCTTCCTCCCTGCACGTGTGGATACCTTGGAGGTGTTGCGCTTGCAGCACTTGGATGAGCCACTGATGAGCCACGACGAGCCACCGACGAGCCACGACGAGCCGACGACGATATTAATGCTGGATAATTGTAACCTTTTGGTGCAGCAATTCAGAAAGGCACGTGATCTTCTTGCTGAACATGGTTGTGAACATATAGGTATAAGATTTGTAGGTGCACATGAAGATTATCCTACTCAGTTTGATGTGCCAACAACAAGTGAAATAGCTGGGTTTGTTGTTGGTGATTTTTCTCTTGAGAATTATAAACGATATATCATAGTGGATAGTATACCATCTAGCCTGCAGCACATTTCTTGTCTCCATCCTGCTTATATGGCACTGCAATATCCATTGTTGTTTCCCTATGATGAGCAGGGCTTTCGTCTTGGGATTCCATATAGGCGTACAGATCTATGTTGTGGAAGGTTGTCTTTTCAATTAGCAGTTGATATTGTTGCCTGCATAGAAGAATGTAGGCTGACTTGGATAGCTGATCGCCAGGATGACTTTAGATGCGAACATTTCCAAGGTATCACTGATGCTGTGAGTAGAGGCTGCATTGCTAGTTCTTCTATAGGGAAACAATGCGTTATTCCGGTTTCTTTCGTTGGTGGTCGGCGGTATTTAACTCAGCAATTTCAAGATGCAATTGCTATATGCAGAGTGCATGGTCCTCATTTTTTTTACGACATTTACATGCAATCCAAAATGGCCAGAAATAAAACAGATCGTGGAGCTGGAGTGTGGGCAGCGGCCATCGGATAGACCTGATGCATATGAAGTTGAGCGAGTTAATGGATAATATTAAGTCTGGTTCTATTTTTGGACCTATTGTTGCAGGTACGCACGTATGATTTATGCATTATTGGGTTCTGTTGCAGTTTACAATGGTATCGTAAAATTGTTTTTTTCCCTCGAATTTATCTTGTGTGACTATTGTTCTACGATTTATATACTAATGAAGCAACTTCCTTTCAGCTCTAGAAAGTGCTGAGTTTTAGAAAAGAGGGTTGCCACATGCTCATATATTGGCTTGGCTTCAAGATATAGCGGCGGGGGACATTATTTCAGTCGTTGATAAGTATATATCTGCTAAAATACCAGATCCTAAAGAGGATCCACTTGGATATGCTCTCATGGAAGAATTTGTGATGCATGGTCCATGTGGCGAGAAATAAAAATTGCCCCTGTATGAAAGATGGTTCGTGTTCAAAGCATTTTCCTAAGCAATTCCAAGTAGAAACTATTGCTGATGGGAAGGGTTTCATTATGTACAAGCGACGTGATACGAGACGGTACATTATTAAGAATGGTGTTAAATTGGATAATTGTTATGTGGTTCCTTCCAACATGTTCTTGTTGAAGAAATATCAAGCACATATAAATGTTGAATTTTGCAATCAGTCAAACATTGCTAAGTACTTGTGTAAGTATGTGACTAAGGGACCTGACCAAGCAAATGTTGCATTTCGGAGGACTGGGAAAAGGAAGGCCTCATCAAGTAGCACTCTTCTGGTGAACAAAAGGTTGCGATCAATAGATAAATCCAGTGTGCCATATGCTAGAGACGAAATAATGGAACATATTCATTGTTGATATATATATGTGATAAGGAAGTATATTGGCATATTTTTTGTTTTGAACTGCACCACAAGATTCAAGTTGTTGAGAGATTGGCAGTTTACTTACCTATCATGAATATGGTGCCATATGCCACTGAAGCTAACTTGGCGGCTTGGATTGCTACTTCTTTTCTCCAAAAGACCATGTTGACCGAATGTTTTGTAGCAAATCGTAAATATCATGCTGCTCGTGAATTATCGTATTGTG
This sequence comes from Setaria viridis, assembly GCF_005286985.2. Lineage (NCBI taxonomy): Eukaryota > Viridiplantae > Streptophyta > Magnoliopsida > Poales > Poaceae > Setaria > Setaria viridis. Next base: position 16,275,182 of record NC_048270.2, on the reverse strand, counting down.
ATTTTCCTACTAGGTGGACATGGGATAGCTCGTCCCGATTGTGGAACCCCAGGGGCAGTGGGAGCTATAAGATTGGACGCATGTATAATGTTCATCCTTCTCAGGGTGAGAATTACTATCTCAAATGCTTATGTTAGTTGTCAAAGGAGCTCAATGCTATGAGGATGTACGCGCGGTTAACAGAGTTTTGTATAACACGTTTAAAGAGGTTTGCTCAGCACGAGGTTTGTTGGGCGATGATTGCGAATGGTTTGCTGCTTTTGCTGAAGCAGATTGCTAGGCTACGAGATCTCAATTAAGATATTTGTTCGTGTTGATGGTGATGTATTGTGGTGTCTCTGATGAAGCCTCTTTATATGTTGGCGAGCCATGGCTGATGATATAGACTATGTTCTTCAGAAGCGTATGGGCAGTTCTTCTTATTCTATACCTGATTCACAGGTGATAGGTATGGTAATTGATGAGCTATATGAATTATTTTCTAAAAATGGGTTTGAATTACGAAGTACAATTTGCCATCTTCAGTGCCGAGTTCAGGTTTTGGAAATCGTCTTATTGATGATGGAGAGGCATATGATATTGCTACATTGGTAGATCAGGCTCCTCTATTGTACAGTAGACTGAATGATTGTCAACGGGCTGCTTATGATTCCATTGTTAGAAGCGTCATGGGTAATGAACCTGCATTTTACTTCGTGTCACATTTTGGAGATACTGGCACAATGTTTCTTTGGAACAATATAATTACGTATGTTAGATCTCTTGGAAAGATCGTTCTTGCTGTTGCATCGTCAGGCGTTGCTTCGTTGTTACTGTCGGGTGGCAGAACTGCACATTCAATATTTAAGATTCTAACAGACATTGATGAGACTAGAATTTGTGATATTAAGAGAGGTACCATGCTAGCTTATCTCGTGTAAAAAAATCTCTAATAATATGGGACGAAGCACTGATGATGCATAGACAGTGTTTTGAAGCTTTGGATCACTCGTTACGCGACATCATGTCAGAGAACAATGCAGATATGGGGTTACTGCCTTTCGGTGGTATGGTTGTGGTTCTCAATGGTGATTTAAGGCAGCTTCTGCCTATTGTTGAAGGTGGTGTGTGCTCAAAGACAGTGGATGCTGCGATTACTAATTCTCCGCTATGGAGGTCTATTATTGTTTTGGAGCTAACAATGAATATGAGATTAGTTGCAGATGGTTTAGATTCCATTGCTAAGGAGGAGCTCTCTAAATTTAGTGACTGGGTTCTTTCAGTACGTGATGGTACTTTGCCTACTATTTCTCATGCACCTAAAGATGATGGTGCTTGGGTACAAATTCCTGATGACATGTTAGTTGTGACTACTACTGATGACAGAATACTTGCGGCTCCTGCCCACTCTAGGGTATCATAGCATGTCGGGAATCGAGGGGGGACATACTGGACGTAACAACTCCCGTCGGTTGGGCGCTCTGCCGCCCTTCCTTTCGATCGATACACAGTTGAGGAGGCCGATCACGAACGTGACAGGTGTGGGAGCGATCCTGGGAAGGCAAGGCTAAGATGGCGCCTTCGTGATTATTCTATTTAATGCAAGAGTAAGGATAGACGTCTTATTCTTCAGTGTTGAGATAGAATGACTGTAGACCCTCTTCTCTCTTTTAGTTAGCCTTACTTATTTATTCCAATTCCTCAGCTGGAAACAGAACTACCAAAGGGAAGAAGACAGAAGGCAACAAAGGTGGGTAATCAGCTTCAAGCATATAGAGAACTTAACTTACTCACCTACTTTAATGCATGCTTTTTACTACTTGAAAGCTGGCTTGGCTCTCAGACCAATTAACTTGACACCTGCTTAGCGCCCTCACTGCTACTTCTCTCATTATCAACTTATGAAAAAACAGCCTATTGATACAGTTTATGACAACTTCAACTTTAATTTTAAGTACAAATCTTATTTGTGCAAGCGAGCCATTGTGTCTCCTAATAATGACGTGGCAGACGAGATTAATTCTGCAGTGATATCAATGGTCCTAGGAGAAAGTAAAGAATATTTGAGTTTTGATTGTGTTTCCAAGTGTTCGGATACTCTTGGTGACGTTGATTTATTATATCTGGTTGAATTTTTGAATTCGAGGTTAATAATTTTCCTGATCACTGCCTTATTCTTAAAGTTGGAGTTCTAGTGATGCTTCTCAGGAATCTTAATTAGATGGCTGGTTTATGTAATGGTACGCGACTCATTGTCACTAATTTCGCTAACAGGATTCTAGAGGCATGTATTATTACTGGTTCTAACATTGGTGACACAGTATATGTTCCTCGTACAGTCTTGACTGCTGCAAATAAGAAGTGGCCTTTTACTTTGCAAAGTCGTCAATTTCTTGTTCGAGTGTGCTATGCTATGACTATTAATAAGAGTCAAGGGCAGACTTTGTCAGCTGTTGGGCTATATTTAAGAAATCTAGTTTTTTTGCATGGTCAGTTATACGTTGCAGTGTCAAGAGTCACTTCTAAAAAAGGTCTCAGGATTTTAATAGAAGATGGTGACAACGGATGTGGAGAATACACAAAAAATAGTGTGTACCTTGAAGTGTTTGCTTCGCTCAGACAATCGCTTTCTTAGTGACCACTGAAGTGTTATGGATGGTGTGGTTCATTATGATGTTGATTTTATGTATGTGCTTGTACTCTCTCGGCTATCTTTTCAACTGGTGGTTATTTTCTTCGTTAAGAAAAAAGACGTATTATGTATTTATTTTGACTGATTTTCAGAATTTTTACTTGCAGCCAATTCACAGATTGAGATCACAATCTTTTCTTACATGTTTGAAAAAGTCGAGACTATAAGTGAATACTTACAGGGAGTGCAAAGGTAAAGTTATAGACAAGGATCTGCTACGCTAAGGCTCTGCTGACCTCTGAAAGGATGTTGAGAAACTGTGTAATGAAAAGGATATGCTGGTACTGAAACTTTTAGAGGCTCCAAGAGAGCCTGGTGCCGTAATTACACCATGACATGCCTGGAATACTTTCCCATCTGGTCATTGTTTAAAGTAAGAAGTAGTAAATTTTTTGCAACTGTTAGGTTGGAACCAAGTTATCGTAGAATTTGGAGCTCTGGTGTCATCACTACCAAGGGAAATCGGTGCCGTGCAAAGTAAACTGTCCAAACACAGGGATGCTTCCTTACAGTTGCATGCTTTGCGAGCAGAAGTTCTTTCACTATCTAGCATCCTAACCAGAAATGTAAATTTCATTTGTTAGTTTGCACAATCAGTGTGCAAGTGTTGTGGCATTGGTTTGCCAATATGTCAATTCTGTGTATTTTTGTAGGAGCAAGAAGTTGAAGAAACGTCATGCAGATCTGCCCATGCTTGATCTGATGTAAGCCAACTTTAATTTTTGGTAAGTGTTTTCTTTTGTTCATCTGATTTCTAACTTCAGAGCCTTTTAATACTAATATTTTTCTGTACCAATTTGAGAAGGTGCTGGTTTATTAAGGCAATGCTGTTTATTAAGATGTTTATGTATTGTAGGTCCTTGATCTTAAGGAAAACATAAAGGAGTTTAAGCTGTTTGTGGAATTGTATAAGCATGAGTCCACTGAATGAGGTGGGTTCATCTTCTTGCAAAATCATCATTTACGTAACTTCTATATGAGTGATATTTACTGAACAGGGTATTTCTATGAAAAATGTTGATTTAGTGTTATTCTTGCATGAACTTGGAGTTTTAGGTGTAGTTTTAGCGCTTGAACAATTTGAATTTATAGTAGTACTTTCACTCGAGTGGAGCTGCGTTGCACAGCATGTATAAGCAGGCAACAGATTTGACCAGATAAACATACGCAACAGATTGAACCATTAGCAGACGAGAGGTGTAACCTTCCACGAAGTACTTGGTTAGCGCATATAAGTATGAAGTTGTTGCCCATGTGACCGAGATGAGGCAGAGGCATCCAACGTAGTGAATGCGTTACATATAGATTGGAAAACTAACATATACGAAGTCTATCTTCGTGGAACTAGAGTAAAGCGGAGAGGCATGTAAAGTCTTGCAACCTCAACTATACTTCATCCTAGATAATAAAACTTGCTTGCCATCGTCCTTCGCTTGATAGTAATGCAAAGCTCCTCCGCCTTGGATTTGATCTGACATTTTACAACGGCATCAATTTTTTCCAGAGATTCCAAGTCAGAAAACGATGTTACCATATGTAAATGACGGATGATTAGGTAAGGGAAGGACTATCACCTGTTTGGCAGAAAGGACATTGTCACTGCCTTCATCATCGCTGTTAGCAGAGAATGACATTGACACTTTCATTTTTTTGAAATACAGCACACAGTCATAGGAATCCTCCTCCATTCAGGAGAAAATAGGGTCACGGTGAATATATAGGATACCTAGAATTTTGCACCCTTTGTACAATACTAACTGCACTAGACCATAAAAAATATGGCACGCATTGATGAGTCAGGATGGTAGGCTTCTCTATTTGTATCCCTTAGATTCATGTTTGTTGCAATTGTTTGTTATAGGAAATAAAAGAGGGTTATTTGTATATAGAGTAAAAGAATGTGCTACTACCAAAAGTCATGAATGTATCTGTATGAGGGCAAATATAATTCATGAAGGTAGAGGTTAATCTAATTTGCTCCTGATTAAATAAGCCAAAATCAGTTTTGATTATTAATTAATCTAATTCGAGGTATAATATTATTGGCAACTGTCACTACAAGAAATCTATTAATATGTGACGATATGTGAATTTGCGTCACAGATCTACAAATGGTCCATTCAGGCTCAAATTCGGGCCCGGTTTCTTTGACGAACATCGGTAACCGTCATAGATTGAAAATGAAAATCGTCACAGATTTGAAGCTACAATTTTGATAAAATAAATGTGTCACTTACTTTAAAGAAAATAAGATGCGTTACTTTTTTTCTTATAAAACGTGGGTGTTGTGCTAGATACGGAAAAAGAAAAAAAAATAAGAAAAATGAGCTCCCATCGATCCGGAAAAAAAAGAGTTCTAGTGTTATATCAATTTCGTCACAAAATGGCCCAAAACCTGTGACGTTATAATAAATTTATCATGAAGCAGTCTAAAACCTGTGATGTTATAATAAATTCGTCATGATTAACAAATTTAGAATTGTCATGACATAAGGGGGCAAATAGAATTTTTGGGAAAAAAAGGGGAAATGATTTTTTGACACAAGCTGGCCGCTGCTGCTTTTTTTTTTTAGGACACCCGCTGCTGCTGCTGTGCTGCTGCTCGGCTTGGGCTGGTAGGCCTGCACGCTGTGTGCTGCTGCTGTGCTTGGGCCTGCTACTGTGCTATGCTGTGCTGCGCGAGCTAAAATGGCAAAAAAGAAGAGCAGCAAAAGGGGATCGAACCTGAGACCTTGCGGTGAAGTAAAGCTTGCCTTACCACTGGGCTACTGGCTCAGTTATGTTTTGTCATGGCACGACCTTATATTATAAACAAATAGATATAGCCGAGCTAAAATGGCAAAAAATGAGAGCAACCGCTGGAACCTGGAATCAAACACAACACCTTGCGGTGCAATCTGGCATGCCTTACCACTACTGCCTCATTTGTGTTTTGTCTTTGCACGGCCACTTTTTATATAACATGAAACTAATAAGCTGATTTAGGTTGAAGAACATATGAATAATTGATCTTTCTTTTTTTAATTTAGAATCAAAATTTGTAGCTGGTATTTCTCCATCATACATTATCCAAATTTGATGAGATTTTTTTTTCAAATTTTTCTAAAATTACCATATTTTCTTTAATGGCGTTTGTTTGTATGTTAATTGCTATTTCTTGATTTTTTTCATTTGACATGTTTTCTTTGAACTAAATAGAGAATAGATAAAACATGTTTTTTACGTAACAACTGCTAACATAACTTCATATTTTCTAATGTCGTGGTAAACATAAGGTTCTATCTAATTTTGAGGTGCATACGAGCTCGAACATGTAAAGTGTTTCTAATGTCGTGGTAGACATAAGGTTCTAGCCAATTTTGAGGTGCATACGAGTTCGAACATGTAAAGTGCTACCTAAATCTCAAAATTTGACTTGAGTTAGTAGAAACTATGTGAGAGATGTATCATTTTATAAACAATATATAGTACAGCTTTAATAAAATCTTGTAAAAATTTTATGACAAGCTTATAGACCCAAAATATGTTGTCATGTCAATTTATAAAAAATTTTGACCAACTTTAGATGTTATTGTAATTATTATGTGGTAATTTGGAGATAGAAGTTTGAAGTGTCCCTAGAAGACAATTGAATTATTTTATATATCTCCAAGGCATGGGTTAGAATTGAACATACAAGCCTAAATATAATTTTTGTGCATTTTTTGAATCTTATTGGAGGTACACATAGTTCAACTTGGAATTACTTTCGATAAGCACATAGAAATTCATTTAAATGATAGAAAATACTAAATCTATTTAAAGAATCTTGAAACTCCTACATGACAACTTATATGTTGTATATTACATGTAAAAATGTAATTAGGGGTATATAAAATAATTATTTTGCAAGTTACTTCATAAGGGTGTATTAATTAGTTAGTTAAAAAATAGAAACATAACTTTTTTCCACAACAAGTGGCAATCTAAATCCATAAATGTCAACAACAGGGTAAAGGTAAGGTTGTGTTTAAATTTGAGGTGCATACGAGTTCAAACATATTACGAGGTATTTAAATCTCAAAGTTTGATTTTAGTTGTGTGAAACAATGTGAGATGTCTATCTATTTTGCCAACAACGTACACTCCAATTTTTGTAAAATCTTGTAAAAATTTTATGACAAGCTTATAGACCAAAAATATGTTGTCATGTCAATTTGTAGAATTTTCTAACCAAATTTAGATATTATTATAATTATTATGTGGTAATTTAGAGATTGAAGTTTGAATCGTCCCTAGAAGACAATTGAATTTTTCATCTATCTCCAAGACATGGGCTATAATGAAACATATGAGCCTAAATATAATTTTTTTTGTAATTTTTCAAATCTTACCGGAGATACGCATAGTTCAACTTGGAATTACTTTCAATAAGCACGTAGAAAATCATTTAAATGATAAAAATAGTAATTCTATTCAAAAATTAATAAAACTCCTACATGACAACTTATATGTAGTCTATTGTATATAAAAAATATATTGGTACATATTAGATAATTTATTTTTGTGTCTTACTTCACAATAGTGTAATAAAATGAAAAAAGAAAAAGAAAAACAATAAGCAGAGAAGGAATGAAAGATGGCCTGTTTTGGCCCAAATGGCCTAACTATTTCCGACCGTTCATCGTAGATTCAATGGCTCTGATCGCGTTCCCATCGTATATAACGTGATCCCTAGGCCAAACTCAAACTCACTCCTCCCTCTCCCTCTCCCGGCCGCGCCTGCCTCCCCCGACGCCTCCCTCTCCCTCCCTCAGATCCGCCGCCACTCCCATCTCTCCCACAGCTCCTCTCCCGTAGATCCACCCGCCCTCCTCCCACTTTCCTCCCGCGGCCAGCCTCCTTGCCTCCCCCGTCCTCCTTCGCGGCCGGTCTCGTCGTCCTACAAGCAACTCAAAACAAGTCATCAAGAGTTGTCAAAACACAATTAGTCAAAGAAAATAGTTCATACACACATGAAAGCTCTGGATAGCTCTTCAAAACTCTGATTCTGGCGGCAGCTCGAGTACCTGACCCCCAGTATTCTTAGCAATTTGAGGCTCCGGACTTTCACCCACAACATCCCCTAACAACAAAAACTTATGGGTAATTGTTGGATACAAAGGAATTCCCCTTCAAAAGCATCTATACTCCAGCAACATACCCGATGCGCCGACTTCACCCACTTTAGTCGCATCAACCAAAGCCAAGGTGCCACCAGCAGTCGTTGAAGATGGCATACCTCCAGAACTCGAGGGAACTGTTGGGCCTTCCACTGAGCGAATAACTTCTTGCAGCATGGATATAGTGGCACCAAGACGATTTGTGTCTTCAACCTCAAGTGCATCATCCATCGACAAATCAACTAAGGGGCCAGAGAGCGTAGTCGGGAGACCAGCCTCCACCCCTGTCTCCACGGGAATAGTATCTTCAGCATCCTTGAATCAAAACACGAGGTCATTATCTACTTTTAAGAATTCAAAAACAATCAAAGGGAAAGATTACATAAAAGAACTCACCGGGATGATTGCGGAGGCAATTGAACACGTTTCTACTCAGCTACCGCCGGTTGGATACTCAGGACTACAGGGGCCGTGGGAAGAACGACCTCCACTCCTTCGCCGAGTCCTGAAGAAACCAAGGTTGAGACTACGTACGCACGACTACCAGAATAATAGAGTACTCACCACTTGTGATAATATCAGACAACAAGGCACCAGCAGCCACCGCCGATGTCCTCACTGTTGGGATACGAGGTAAGCTACGCTAGCGCAAATCAAAAATTTTCTACCGCGTAAACAAGGAAAACTGACGTATATGGATCACGGGATTACCACTTGTCGCACTGGTGCGGAAGATGTAGAATCGCGTCGGGGCAGCGAAGGCGATCAGCGTAGTCGAACACGTAGTCGATCTCATCGACGTAGAGCAACAAGATCGTCCTCATACCGCGGCTCGTCGTTGGCTCGTCGTGGCTCGTCGGCGGCTCATCGTGGCTCGTCGGCGGCTCGTCCAAGTGCTGCAGGCGCAACACCTCCAAGGTATCCACACGTGCAGGGAGGAAGCGTCGCAAGCCGGACTGCTAGATCCGCGAGTTGCAACAGGCGAGGGCGTTGGAGGCGCGGCAGGTGTGTTTCGCCAAAAAGGTGTAAACCCTAGGGCGCCCCCACCCCTCTATTTATAGAGGTTCCTGATGGGCCTCTGGATCCGAGGCCCATTAGTACTCCTAAACCTAATCCAACTCGCATCAGATCCGAATTGGGCTTCCAGCCCCTTAAGTGTGTGACCCTATGGGTTCGGATACGTATAGACATGGCCCGAGTACTCCTACTCAGCCCAATAGTCGGTAGCGGCCTCTAGCAAGACATGCCAACTCCTATACGCACACGAAGATCATATCAGACGAACCATCACAACATAATATACATGCTATTCCCTTTACCTCACGATATTTGGTCTAGCTTCAAGCCGACCGCTCTTTCTCGATCCTGTGATTCGGAATCCCTTTGTAGGTTAACTCTTAACCGTACGTAGCATGGCCATGCATTTTCGGATCCGATCACTCGAGGGGCCCAGAGATATCACTCTCAATTAGAGAGGGGCAAATCCCATCTTGACTGACCATGTCTCATAGCATGCTTCTTGACAAACCCGAAAGCTACCTTTATAACTACCCTGTTACGGCGTAGCGTTTGATAGCCCCTAAGTAGGTCGATCCACATCTAGAATACATGCGACAGTCTCAGGTCTAAGGACAAAGCGTATATGTTGTTTAAAGAGAGAACTACTTCTCGTGTTGGGTCAGTCCTAGCACATGTCTCCACATGTGTCCACATTATTAGTTCAACATCTCCATGTCCATGACTTGTGAAACATAGTCATCAACTAATACATGTGCTAGTCTAATATTCATGTGTGTCCTCACATGAACTCCGACTAGGGACAACTTTAGAATAACCATACAAGTAAAGAGTTTCACATACAATTCACATAATTGCAAATCAATTCAAGTAGCCTTCAATGGATATTCAATGAACACAACATACAAATCATGGATACAAATGGAATATCATCATCTCTATGATTGCCTCTAGGGCATACCTCCAACAGTCTCCCACTTGCACTAGAGTCAATCTAGAAGGTACCTAATACCCATAGCTCTTACATGCGCATCATGCTTAGCCTGCGGGAGTGGTTTTGTCAACGGATCAGAAATGTTCAAATCCGTGTGTATTTTGCATATCTTGATCTCACCCCGGTTAACGAAGTCTCGAATGAGATGAAATCGCCGCATTACGTGTTTGTTCTTCTGGTGGTTCCTTGGCTCCTTTGCTTGCGCAATTGTCCCATTGTTATCACAGTAGAGATTCAATGGGCTGGACGCATTCGGGAACACATCAAGCTCAATGAGGAAATTCCTTATCCAAACACCTTCCTTCGCGGCTTCCGAAGCCGCGATGTACTCGGCTTCTGTCGTAGAATCGGCCACCGTCTCCTGCTTGGAACTCTTCCAACTAACAGGACCACCATTCAGCGTGAACACAAATCCTGATTGTGACTTTGAATCATCTCTGTCGGTTTGGAAACTAGCATCGGTGTAACCTGTTACAACGAGCTCCTCCTCACCTCCATAGACGAGGAACATATCTTTAGTCCTTCTCAAGTACTTAAGAATGTTTTTCACCGCTGTCCAGTGACTCTCACCTGGATCAGATTGGTGTCTGCTTGTCATACTTAGCGCATATGAAACATCTGGCGATTACTTATCATTGCATACATGATAGATCCAATAGCCGAGGCATATGGCACTCTACTCATGCGATCCCGCTCATCAGCAGTCGAAGGACATTGAGTCTTGCTGAGATGTATGCCATGTGACATAGGCAAGAACCCTTTCTTTGCCTCTTCCATGCTGAACCGCTTCAACACTTTGTCAATGTAAGTATTTTGGCTTAAACCTATAAGCCTTCTCGATCTATCTCTATAGATCTTAATGCCCAGAATATATGCCGCTTCCCCTAAGTCCTTCATCGAAAAACTATTTTTCAGTGAAGTCTTTACGGACTCAAGCATAGGAATGTTATTTCCAATCAGTAATATGTCATCCACATATAAGATTAGAAATACTACAGAGCTCCCACTAACCTTCTTGTAAACACAAGACTCTTCTTCGTTCTTGGTGAAGTCAAACCCTTTGACCACTTCATCAAAACGAATGTTCCAACTCCTAGATGCTTGCTTCAATCCATAAATGGATCTCTGAAGCTTGCATACCTTTCCAGCATTTTTCGGATCGACAAAACCCTCGGGCTGTATCATATACACGTCCTCAGCTAGGTTTCCATTCAGGAAAGCTGTCTTGACATCCATCTTCCATATCTCATAATCGAAATATGCAGCTATAGCTAGAATAATCCGAATGGACTTAAGCATCACTACGGGCGAGAAGGTCTCGTCGTAGTCAACTCCTTGAACTTTTTGAAAACCTTTTGCGACAAGTCATGCTTTATAGATGTGAACATTTCCATCCATGTCCTTTTTCTTCTTATAGATCCACTTGCACTCTATGGCTTTAACACCATCAGGCGGGTCAACCAAGTTCCAAACTTGATTGTCTCCCATGGACTCTATTTCGGATTGCATGGCATTCTGCCATTTTTCGGAGTCTGGGTCCATCATTGCTTCTGCATATGTCGTAGGCTCATCATTGTCCAACAATAATATTTCTCGCATTTCACGGAGCCTTGCTGACCTTCGTGGTTGTGGCGGTGCTTCTCTTGCCATGGGTATCTCAACTTGTTCTGCTACGTTAGCATCACTCATTGATTCTTGCCCGATTGGCTCATCTTGAACTTCTTCAAGATGCACTGTCTTTCCACTCTTTTCTCCTTTGAGAAACTCTTTCTCTAGGAAAACCCCGTTCCGAGCGATAAACACTTTGCCTTCTGATCGGTTGTAGAAATAATATCCCAAAGTTTCCTTTGGATATCCCACGAAAATGCACTTATCCGACTTGGGTGTGATCTTGTCCGACTGAAGTCGCTTGACAAACACTTCACATCCCCAAATCTTTAGAAAAGACAAACTGGGAACCTTTCCAGTCCACATCTCATATGGTGTCTTAACTACGGATTTAGATGGTACCCTATTAAGTGTGAAAGCTGCTGTTTTTAGAGCGTATCCCCAAAATGACAACGGTAGGTCCGACTGGCTCATCATTGATCGAACCATGTCTAACAAAGTTCGATTACGTCGCTCGGATACACCGTTTCTCTGAGGTGTTCCAGGCAGCGTAAGTTGTGGAACAATTCCGCAACTCTTCAGATGATTGCTAAACTCGTGGCTCAAATACTCGCCTCCACGATCAGATCGTAAGGCCTTAATTTTCTTGCCACGCTGATTTTCAACTTCATTCTGAAATTCCTTGAACTTTTCAAAGGTTTCAGACTTGTGCCTCATCAAGTAGACATAGCCATATCTACTAAAATCATCAGTGAAAGTTATGAAGTATTGGAATCCTCCTCTAGCCGTCGTGCTCATTGGTCCGCATACATCACTATGTACGAGTTCCAACAAGTCTACTGCTCTCTCAGGAAATCCTGTGAAAGGCGTCTTGGTCATCTTGCCTAGCAAGCAAGCCTCGCATGTCTCGTATGATTCAAAATCAAATGAAGTTAGAAGTCCATCAGAATGGAGCTTCTTCATGTGCTTATCACTTATATGACCCAAACGACAATGCCACAAGTAGGTAGGACTCAAATCATTAGGCCGAGGCCTTTTAGCACTTACATTACAGACAGGTGAACCATCAAGATTTAAAATAAATAATCCATTCACAATGGGTGCAAAAGCCATAAACATATTATTCTTAGAGATCACACAACCATTGTTTTCACTCGCAAATGAATAACCACCCTTCATCAAGCATGAAGGAGACAAAATGTTTCGACTTAAACTAGGAACAAAATAACAATTATTCAACTCCATAATAAATCCTGACGGGAGGTGGAGTTGCATCGTCCCGACGGTCAAAGCAGCAACTTTTGCATTATTGCCCACGCGGAAATCAACTTCTCCTCTTTCAACGCTTCTACTTCTTATCATTCCCTGCATCGAATTGCAAATATGAGCAACCGATCCGGTATCAAATACCCAAGAATTAATAATTGTATGAGCGAGAAATATGTTGTCTATAACATTAACAACAAGCGTACCTGAGGTAGAAGTACTCTTACTTCCGCCATTCTTCAAGGAAGCTAGGTACTGCTTGCAGTTTCTCTTCCAGTGACCAAGTTCATGACAGTAAAAGCACTCCTTGTCTGGAGCAGGTCCAGGTCCAGCTTTAACCTTGGGCGTTGGGTTTGGCTTGGATGTTCCAGCCTTGCCCTTCTTCTTCCAAGAATTGCTCTTCTTCTTAAAGCTAGGCTTGTTCTGTATCGCCATCACATGGCTGGTACTAGCGCTTTTCTTGATGTCAGCCTCTGCTGTTTTAAGCATACCACACAGCTCATTCAGACCCTTCTCCGTCCCATGCATATGGTAGTTCGAGATGAAGTTCCCATAGCTAGGCGGAAGAGATGAAAGAATGAAAATCAGTGGCCAACTCTTGGCCCAGTGGGAAGCCTAGCTTCTCCAACCGTTGAGTGTAACCAACCATCTTGATTACGTGTGGTCCTACTGCTGCGCCTTCTGCTAGCTTGCTCTCAACAAAGGCCTTAGACACATTGAACCTTTCAGTCCTGGCCTGTGTTTGGAACATATCTCTAAGCGCCACGATCATATCGTGCGCCTCATGGTTTGTTTCGAACTGCATCTGCAGCTCGGGTTCCATGCAAGCAAGCATAAGGCAGCTTACTTCAAGGTTAGCATCACATGCCTTCTTGTAAGCATTCTTAGAAGCAGTGGGTGCATCATCAGCAGGTACTTGTGGTAGTGGGGTGTCTAGAACATCTTCCTTTTTATCGGCCCTGAGAACAATTCTCAGGTTACGGATCCAATCCGAGTAGTTTGTTCCATTCAACTTGTCCTTTTCAAGGACCGAACGCAAAGCAAACGGTGTGGTGTTGCTAGGTGCCATTTAATCTACAACAAAAGTAATGCAAAATACACTAAGACAAACGTATCCATGATAGAGCAAAACACAATAAACTATTTAACAGAATCTACCCCCACTAAAATCAATATCCATCTATTGATACTTAGTGATTCAGGATCCACAACTAACAAGTCTACTAGTGAGCTTTAGCATTACCGCTAGCAAACAAGGTAGATCGGTAAGCAACGTCTTGCTAATCATGTCACATATGACTCCTGTTGTTGGGTGACATCTCCATGTCTTGGCGCCCAACCTTTATGCCCCAAGGTCCTTAACCGTTAAGATACCCTTGTTAAGCAAACCAACCCTTCTGCGTGTAAGTGTCTGACACAAACCCGTCTAGTCAAGGAAAACTAGTGGCACCCTAATTTCATAGACCCACCACCAATTGTACAAGACATGGGACGGTGCAAGTTTTAGTTGGGAGGGCATACTAACTTAAAATTTGTGAGGGATCGTTCTACTTCTAACATCACAGCATGCAGAAAGTAAAACATAAACAAAATAGCATTCACACAGCTTGTAACACAGTATGGCCCATTTTCATATGGTGATCTCCATCTCCATAGAACCTGTTCACCATGGTGATCTCCATCTCCATGTTCCATGTGCGCCATCCTCCTGGTGATGGGTCCTCCAAGAACTAGAGCATGCTATTACACCTAATAGCTAGTAAAGAATCTAGTAATGAAGATTACATAGTTGCTTGGATCATCACAGATTGGTACGCAGACCATTAAATACAATAATGTGACAACACATATGGCTCCTGCCGTGTTGCCGTACGCGCGACACGCAGGTCACGAATGAGTTACACACATGCATCACATACACAAGGGGGCCATACTGATCACAAGATACATACATACATCTTGCAAAACAGAGTTAGGCGTCCTAATGTTCCAAACTTGGGAGGCCCGAAACTCCATCTTCCAAGCCGAATTTGGGAAATCTAATTTCGCCGAAAACGGCAAAGCCGTTGAAATTCATGTGTAACTTTTTCTGTAGATCAATTTTCGTATAAAAATCGCCCCGATCCGAGATCGTACCGAAAAGTTACGGCTGATTTACCGAAGCACACGCATACGGCAAAATCCCGACCCCGGCAGTAGATCCCATCTACTATTGCACATCTAATGCGCCTGGCGTATGACCCTGGATTTCGATTTGACCAATCATATTGATCTTCCCTCACTGCAACTGGATTTACGTGTATCACTTAACTCCGATGGCGGAAACCGACCGGTAGGAGTATGTCGTTACACTACCATTGCAGCAAGGGCACGAAACCAGGACATAGATCAAACAGAAAACTCGCATATCTCCATATGCACACATCCCGAATCCAAAACTAAGCAGCTACGGCTCTGATACCACTGTTGGAATACGAGGTAGGCTACACTAGCGCAATTCAAAATTCTACCGCGTATAACCAGGAAGAACTGCCGTATAAGGATCACGGGATTACCACTCGACGCACTACTGGTGCGGAAGATGTAGATATGCGTCGATGCAGTGAAGACGATCACGTAGTCGTACGTAGTCGATCACGTCCAGCAGCTCCTCAGCAGCTTGTCCACGTGCAGCAAGATCGCCTCCGGTACCGCGGCTCGTCGTCGGCTTGTCGTGGCTCGTCGGCGGCTCGTCGGCGGCTCGTCCAAGTGCTGCAGGCGCAACACCTCCAAGGTATCCACACGTGCAGGGAGGAAGCGTCGCAAGCCGGACTGCTAGATCCGCGAGTTGCAACAGGCGAGGGCGTGGGAGGCGCGGCAGGTGTGTTTCGCCAAAAAGGTGTAAACCCTAGGGCGCCCCCACCCCTCTATTTATAGAGGTTCCTGATGGGCCTCTGGATCCGAGGCCCATTAGTACTCCTAAACCTAATCCAACTCGGATCAGATCCGAATTGGGCTTCTAGCCCCTTAAGTGTGTGACCCTATGGGTTCGGATACGTATAGACATGGCCCGAGTACTCCTACTCAGCCCAATAGTCGGTAGCGGCCTCTAGCAAGACGTGCCAACTCCTATACGCACACGAAGATCATATCAGACGAACCATCACAACATAATATACATGCTATTCCCTTTACCTCACGATATTTGGTCTAGCTTCAAGCCGACCGCTCTTTCTCGATCCTGTGATTCGGAATCCCTTTGTAGGTTAACTCTTAACCGTACATAGCATGGCCATGCATTTTCGGATCCGATCACTCGAGGGGCCCAGAGATATCACTCTCAATTAGAGAGGGGCAAATCCCATCTTGACTGACCATGTCTCATAGCATGCTTCTTGACAAACCCGAAAGCTACCTTTATAACTACCCTGTTACGGCGTAGCGTTTGATAGCCCCTAAGTAGGTCGATCCACATCTAGAATACATGCGACAGTCTCAGGTCTAAGGACAAAGCGTATATGTTGTTTAAAGAGAGAACTACTTCTCATGTTGGGTCAGTCCTAGCACATGTCTCCACATGTGTCCACATTATTAGTTCAACATCTCCATGTCCATGACTTGTGAAACATAGTCATCAACTAATACATGTGCTAGTCTAATATTCATGTGTGTCCTCACATGAACTCCGACTAGGGACAACTTTAGAATAACCATACAAGTAAAGAGTTTCACATACAATTCACATAATTGCAAATCAATTCAAGTAGCCTTCAATGGATATTCAATGAACACAACATACAAATCATGGATACAAATGGAATATCATCATCTCTATGATTGCCTCTAGGGCATACCTCCAACAGGAAGAGATGAAAGAATGAAGTTAGTGGCCTACTCTTTGCCCATTGGGAAGCCCAGCTTCTTCAATCGTTGAGTGTAACCAACGATCTTGATTACATGTGGTCCTACTGCTGCGTCTTCTTCTAACTTGCACTCCAGAAAGGCCTTCGACACATTGAACCTTTCAATCCTGGCCTGTGTCTGGAACATATCCTTGAGTGTCACGATCATATCGTGCACCTCATGATTTGTTTCGAACTGCATCTGCAGCTCAGGTTCCATGCAAGCAAGCATAAGGCAGCTTACCTCAAGATTAGCATCAAATGCCTTCTTGTAAGCAGCCTGAACGGTAGCAGATGCATCATCAGCAGGTACTTGTGGTAGTGGGGTGTCTAGAACATCTTCCTTTTTATCGGCCCTGAGAACAATTCTCAGGTTACGGATCCAATCCGAGTAGTTTGTTCCATTCAACTTGTCCTTTTCAAAGACCGAACGCAAAGCAAACGGTGTGGTGTTGCTAGGTGCCATTTAATCTACAACAAAAGTAATGCAAAATACACTAAGACAAACGTATCCATGATAGAGCAAAACACAATAAACTATTTAACAGAATCTACCCCCACTAAAATCAATATCCATCTATTGATACTTAGTGATTCAGGATCCACAACTAACAAGTCTACTAGTGAGCTTTAGCATTACCGCTAGCAAACAAGGTAGATCGGTAAGCAACGTCTTGCTAATCATGTCACATATGACTCCTGTTGTTGGGTGACATCTCCATGTCTTGGCGCCCAACCTTTATGCCCCAAGGTCCTTAACCGTTAAGATACCCTTGTTAAGCAAACCAACCCTTCTGCGTGTAAGTGTCTGACACAAACCCGTCTAGTCAAGGAAAACTAGTGGCACCCTAATTTCATAGACCCACCACCAATTGTACAAGACATGGGACGGTGCAAGTTTTAGTTGGGAGGGCATACTAACTTAAACTTTGTGAGGAATCGTTCTACTTCTAACAGCACATCATGCAGGAAGTAAAACATAAACAGAATAGAATGCACACAGTTGTGACACAGTATGGCCCATTTTCTTATGGTGATCTCCATCTCCACAGAACCTGTTCACCATGGTGATCTCCATCTCCATGTTCCATGTGCGCCATCCTCCTGGTGATGAGTCCTCCAAGAACTAGAACATGCTATTGCTCCTAATAGCTAGTAATGAAGATTACATAGTTGCTTGGATCATCACAGATTGATACGCGGACCATTAAATACATTAAAGTGACAACACATATGGCTCCAGCCGTGTTGCCGTACGCGCGACACGCAGGTCACGAATGAGTTACACACATGCATCACATACACAAAGGGCCATACTGATAACAAGATACATACATCCTGCAAAAACAGAGTTAGGCGTTCTAATGTTCCAAACTTCAGAGGCTCGAAACTCCATCTTCCAAGCCGAATTTGGGAAATCTAATTTCACGGAAAACGGTATTTAGTCTAGCTTCAAGCTGACCCCTCTTTCTTGATCCTGTGATTCGGAATCCCTTTGTAGGTTAACTCTTAACCGTACGTAGCATGGCCATGCATTTTTGGATCCAATTACTCGAGGGGCCCAGAGATATCACTCTCAATCAGAGAGGGGCAAATCCCATCTTGATTGACCATGTCTCATAGCATACTTCTTGACAAACCCGAAAGCTACCTTTTTAACTACCCTGTTACGGTGTAGCGTTTGATAGCCCCTATGTAATTCGATTCACATCTTGAGTAGATGCGACAATCTCAGGTCTAAGGACAAAGCGTACATGTTGTGTAAAGAGAGAACTGCTTCTCGTGTTGGGTCAGTCCTAGCATATGTCTCCACATATGCCTACATTATTAGTTTGACATCTCCATGTCCATGACTTGTGGAACATAGTCATCAACTAATATATGTACTAGTCTAATATTCATGTGTGCCCTCACATGAACTCCGACTAGGGACAACTTTAGAATAACCATACAAGTAAAGAGTTTCACATACAATTCACATAATTGCAAATCAATTCAAGCAGCCTTTAACGGATATTAAATGAACACAATATACAAATCATGGATACAATCAGATATCATCATCTCTATGATTGCCTCCAAGGCATACCTCCAACACTAGAATCATCACTATCCTCAGAGACAATAGCTGAAATTCTATTCCTAATTTCGTGCTCCATATCATATATGTATAACTGAGCAAACTTAGGAGACTCATCTTCAGCAAGCATCAAAGAACCAATACGATGATACACTAAACCATTGATCTTGGACACATAAGGGCCACCGCCGTCATTAATTCCTTCGTCGGTATTAGCGCCCATGGAAGTAAAAGCAAACAAGGAATTGTATTGCCTAATTCTGTTCAAGAAGTTCTTGCACTGAGAATCTCCATCAAAATGCTACAAAGAAGCCAAAAACTCCAGCACTGCTCAAAAAGACGGCAGGAACACCTTGCCACCTCTGTAACATAGATTGTAGGTCACACGATGTTCCGTCGAATCACTTTTACTATGATCTCCATACCAAAACATAGCAGCACAGAATGCACATTCATAATTAGCAGTACCGTAGTATGACCGACCAGGATAGGATATTGCTTCATCCGTAATAGAGTTTCAAAAAAAACGTACAGTTAGTATAACACACAAATTGAAACAAAAGAGTACTATATATACATACTTCGATTACCTTTCAAAAATTCAATATATTCTAGAGCAAAATGCTCCCAAGAAACTGAGGGTATATTTTGCAAAAACCTATTCACAAACCAATGCGAACAAATTAGTTTATAGAATAAACAAAAATTTGTAAAAAATTAGAAGAAAGGAACTCAGCGGCTACAATTACAACACCTAATCTTCCAAGATTACGCAGATGCCGATCCTTCATCTAAAACCACCTCCGCTTACAAGCATACTCATGAGACACAATAGGAAACAAATGTTTCCCTTAGCCAAACAAAACAGAACAACAATCAACGCTGGGAACTGTTGACGCCGGATTTCGTCATCAGTAGAATCGGCGCCAAGGAGGAAAGAAGTCGAAGAAGTACGGATGAAATCGGTCAAAAGATGCTATAATGCGGAATCGGTCAAAAGATGCTATAAAGCAGAATCGGTCAGTAGCTCTTACTTCGCTTCAGGGTGAACGCGCTAGATTCCCAATCGGCAATCCTTTGCTGATAAGAAGTCGGCCGATCAGGAAGGTGGACTAAGGTGGGCCTGTGTGGGCTTGGAAAGATGGAGGGATAAGGTGGAGTTCAGCCCACGAAGCGTGGAGTAATTAGTTTAGCACGGATTGTGCTTGTAGATATTTGTTTTCTGTTAGAGATAGAGTTCTAGTCGGTTAAGAAGATTATTTGTACGGGGCTATAAATAGCTACCTTTGTAAATCTGTAAACACAACAATCAATCAATACAACAAGTTACTTTATTCTTCATACTTACTTTCGAGCAGGCGACTTCGCCATCACTTTTCCTTCTCACGAGTTCGTGCGGGTTGGCAGGGCTGCATCATCTTGATCTCCGGCTGATTCTGTAAGTTCCGTTTATCGAGTAATATCTAAGCTTTAACTTCCGGCGCATCGCTGTTGTTTCGTTTAGATTTATTCATCAGTTATCGATATCGACTAGATTCATAGGTTTTTACCTGTTTTCCTAGTTTTTATCACCTGTTATCCCGCTAGAAATCGGTAGTATCGGCTTTTATTACTTTCTATTGTCAGATCCATCTGTTGCCGATTAAATCTTTTTCTAGTGTTGTTATTACGTGCTTTGTACCGATTACTTTAGTATTTTTCTACCTACAAGGCTACAGGGATCGTGCTGTCTTATAGCCGATTTCATTACCATAGTAAATCGGCCGATCTGCCGATAAACTCTCTCGATCGGAAACTTAGCCGATCGTAGTTACTGAATTTGACACGTGTTCTTCCTTGCCAATCAACAGGTCAGATTGGCTGGCACGCCGCGCGAACCGCACCAGGGCATTCACCCGAACAGGAGCTAAGCAGATTCTCCCGGGTCGTGTGTCGGTCGCTGGGATTCGGTTGACCGATTTCTAGCGCCAACACACTTTTGGCACGCCCGGTGGGACCATTACAACCGCTGTCATGTCGAAAGCTGCTGAAGTCTCCGAAGATAACGTCATCGAAGTGACGGAAGCAGATCTAAAGGACGACCAAAAAGAAGATCTAAATCAGTATTTGGAGCAAGTCCGTAGAACTTGCTTGAAATCCTTCAGTCGTTCTAGGAGCGGGGAAACTGTTAAAAAATCTCCTTTCCCTACTCCCCGCCAGATCACAATTTCAGAAGATTCGGATAAAATGTCCGATATGATTCAACAATCTCTTCACCACGCCTTCATCAACCAATCCCCGGTACTTTCAAACATGGTGCACAATGCTGTTGTCAACTCCTTCGCCGGAGGTATACCACAAGGGTACAGGGGACCTACGTATTTTCAGCCGATTCCACCGAATCAGGCTTATCAGGCTTCTCAGCCGATCCAATCATCTGTCGGAGGAACCGGTGCTTCTACGTCATCAACTCCTTTGGGATACGGCTCCATCCAGCCGTCCTCTGCACCACTCCCTCCAGTCATCCCTTTACCCTGGGGGGCACCCTTAAACACGACCGGTTTGAATCAATCGGTCAGCCAAGGAAATCCTCCGTTCCAAACACCCTCCCAAACGGCTACTCGGCCGGTCATACCACCATACCAGTCTATTACTCCGGAGGTCAACAAGACGTCAGAGCTCATGTTATGTAATGAAACAAGTGGTGCCTACAAGCAGCCGTCCTTTACTACACTACCGGCTTATACTCAGATACCACCTTTTCATCAACCTCCTTTTATTCAACCTCCGATTTATCAGCACGTGCCGATCCCACCGCCAACTATTCCCCAGCAACAACCAGATTGGTCGGCGCAAATCGCGGAGGTAATGCAAGAACAATTCGGCCTGAAGCCGAAGGTGCAAACGTATACCTACAGGACACCATACCCATCTACGTATGACTTGTTGCCGTTTCCCCATCGGTACAAAGTTCCTGATTTTACCAAGTTTTCGGGGATGGATGATACGTCTACCGTAGAACATGTGAATAGATTCATCATCCAATGTGGGGAGGCAGCTACGCAAGATGCCCTACGGGTACGGCTGTTCTCGTCATCCTTGTCTGGATCGGCCTTCCAATGGTTCACTACTTTGCCACCAAACTCAATTATCACATGGGCCGATCTGGAAAGGCAGTTCCACAAGTACTTCTATGCTGGGGTCCATGAAATGAAGCTGTCCGATTTGACTAGCCTTCGGCAAAGAAGTGATGAGCCGATACCCTCGTATATACAAAGATTTCGGGAGATCAGGAACAAATGCTACTCCTTGGCTCTAACCGATGCGCAGTTGGCCGATATAGCTTTCCAAGGCCTGCTGCCACACATTAAGGAGAAATATGCTTCACAAGAGTTCGAGAGCCTGAGCCAGATTGTCCACCGATTGTCCGGACAGGAGGTGCGTCCATTCGATCCAAGAAGGAATTTCCAGAAGAAAGTGGCGTTCCTGGAAGAATTAGAGGACGAGGAAGACGCCGACATCGGACTTGCAGAGTGGATTAAAGGAAAGAAGCCGATATCATGCCCGTTCGGCAAAAAGGAGCCGGAAGCATTTGGTTTCGATACAACTAAAGCTGACAAAATATTCGATCTTCTACTCCAGGAAGGACAAATTAAACTCTCGCCTTACCACACGATACCCTCTGCCGAACAATTGAAGAAGATGAAGTATTGCAAGTGGCATAACGCCACATCACATGATACCAACGAGTGCAAAATCTTCAGGCAACAAATACAGTCGGCCATTGAGCAAGGCAGACTCAAATTTGAAGTGCCGGCAAAACCGGCTAAACCTATGAAGATTGATCAACACCCTTTTCCTACCAACATGGTGGATACGGGTAAGAATCCCCTCCAAACAAAAGTGCTGACGTCCGAATCGGCAAAAAGGAGCGGCTCTGTCGATCCCAGAAATCAAGTTACGCCCGAAGACGTCAAAGGGAAACGGCGAATGGAGGACGACGATGGTGAGTCTGATAGACCACGCATTACTTCCCAGTTCCTGCTCCAAAAGTACCAACGCCAACATGAACGATCGAGGTCCCGAGAGGAAGCAATGCGTCGGCACGAGGAACACTGGAGATGCCCATTCTTCATCCATTGTTGGGAAAATAACCTCAGGCTTCCATCAGCCGATACTTGCCCAGAGTGCAACGGTCCCTATCGAAGCAATCGGCCGTTCACAAGGTCTCGCTCCAGAGACGGAAGGCCAGAACCGATCAGCAGGAATCGGCGCAACCCAGATGATCAGCACCCTTCCATGCGTGATCGGCTGGGGGGCAGAAGTAACCGATATGATCGGTCAGAAGATAGAAGCCATAATAGGCAGGGGGGCAGGACCGATCGACACGATCAATCAAATAGCAAAGCCAGCGTTCACAGTCGGCTCCAAGACATGGCCGATGCTCGGGTAACAGACGAGAACCCGTTAGGACGCGAGCCAGAATGGGAACGCGCCAGGAAAGAAGGGAGGCCAGTAAACCCCAGATGGTGTCCCGATGGTTTAACCAAATCACAAAAACGAAGAGTCCAACGCCTCCGCCAATGGGAACAGCAAGAAGAAGAGAGCGCGATGGACAAGAAGGAAGGGAGGCCTCGGGTATGGCGCCCCAAAGGAAACGACAAGGGCAACGATGAGTCGGTGGGCGATGAATCGGCAGCCGAAATCGGTATGGTTTTCATATTGCCGATGGAGTTCATGACCTCTGCCGATCAACAGGACGTGTCGGCAATAGAGGAACAAACAGCACGGTTGGTTTTAGAACCAATGATGGCCACGTTCGAAAAGCCCGAAGATGACGAACGCCAACATATGAAGGCACTGTTCCTTAAAGGGCATGTTGATGGTCGCCCCCTCACCAGATTGATGGTCGACGGGGGAGCTGCCGTCAATATCATGCCGTATGCCGTACTCCGAAAGCTGGGAAAGAGCGACGACGACCTGACCAGGACGGACATGATGCTCAAGGACTTCGAAGGCAAGGTGTCAAACGCTCGCGGTGCTCTCTGCGTCGACCTCACTATCGGCAGTAAGACCCTTCCTACCACATTTTTCGTCATCAATGGCAAAGGGTCCTATAATATGCTTCTTGGCCGAGACTGGATACACGCAAACTGCTGCATCCCGTCAACTATGCATCAATGCCTCGTGCAATGGGTCGGTGATAACATCGAAGTGGTCAAAGCCGACTCCGCGTACAGCATCGCAGCAGCCGACGCACAGCAGTGGAGCTGCGAAACCGTCAGGTGCATATCAGGTAGGGTGTGGGAAACCGATTTCCTGAAGGTCACCGATTTTGGCCTACAGCCGATTCGAGCAGTCGGCTCCGAAGAAGCGCAATAAATGGATCAGTTCGCCCGAGAAGACGGGAAGCTGGGACACAGATTCACGTCGGCCGATTCATTGGAGATGGTAGATTTAGGTGACGGGACCAAACCAAGGCCGACTTTTATTAGTGCAAATTTAGATCCAGAGTACAAGTGTAAATTGACAAATTTATTAAGAGAATTCAAGGATTGTTTTGCTTGGGAGTATCACGAGATGCCCGGATTAGATCGGTCTATTGTTGAACATCGGCTACCCATAAAACCAGGGTATCGGCCGTACCAACAACCCGCACGGCGATGCAATCCTAAAATTTTACCAGACATAAAAGCCGAAATAACTCGGCTAATTGAAGCAAAATTTATTCGGCAATGTCGTTATGCCGAGTGGATTTCTAATATCGTACCGGTGTACAAGAAAAACGGGAAGCTGCGCGTTTGCGTTGATTTCAGAAATCTTAATCAGGCCACACCGATGGATGGTTACCCCATGCCTACGGCCGATGTACTGATCGACGCTGCCGCGGGGCACAAAATTATTAGCTTCATGGATGGAAACGCCGGATACAATCAAATACTTATGGCCGAAGAGGATATACCCAAAACGGCTTTCAGATGTCCAGGCCATCTTGGTCTATTCGAGTGGGTGGTGATGACTTTTGGCTTGAAGAATGCTGGTGCTACATATCAGAGAGCCATGAACTATATTTTCCACAAACTCATTGGCCTCCTGGTGGAGATCTACATCGATGACGTTGTGGTCAAGTCCAAAAGCCACGAGGAACACCTAGCCGATTTGCGACAGGTGCTAGAGTGTACCAAAAAGCATGGCCTCAAGATGAATCCCAACAAATGCGCTTTCGGCGTCTCCGCCGGACAGTTCTTAGGATTCATGGTGCACGAACGAGGTATAGAAGTCAACCAGAAGACCATAGCGGCCATCAACAAAGTCGTCGCTCCACAGAACAAAACTGAGCTACAGTCTCTAATCGGCAAGGTAAACTTCATCAGAAGGTTTATATCTAATCTATCTGGACGGATTCAGGCATTCACACCACTTCTGAAGTTGAAGCCAGACCAGGAATTTATATGGGGAGAAGAACAGCGCAAGGCGTTAGAGGACATCAAGCGATACTTGGTCTCACCCCCAGTCCTGGTTCCCCCTCAAACGGGTAAGCCGTTTAAACTATATCTATCAGCCGATGACAAAGCTATCGGGTCGGCTCTAGTCCAAGAGTTTGAAGGCAAAGAGCGGGTAATTTATTACGTTAGTAGAAGACTCCTGGATGCCGAAATAAGATACCCTCCAGTGGAGCGTTTGTGTTTGTGTCTTTACTTCTCGTGCAGCAAACTCAGACACTATCTACTGTCGGCAGAGTGTATAGTCGTATGCAAAGATGATGTAGTGAAATACATGCTGTCACTGCCGATATTGAAAGGGCAAATCGGTAAATGGATTTTAGCTTTATCAGAATTTGACCTACGGTACGAATCGGCAAAAGCCGTCAAGGGTCAAGTCATGGCCGATTTCGTTGCCCAGCACTGTGGGCCAGAGATCGCCTTCGTAGAACTAGCTCCTTGGCAGTTATTTTTTGATGGGTCATCATGCGGAGTCGGATCGGGAATCGGCATCGTTCTCATATCGCCTCGGGGGGCAAGATATGATTTTTCTCTGCCGATAGAAAACGCCGCCACAAACAATCAAGCGGAGTACAGAGCCGTATTAAAAGGCTTACGATTATTGAGGGAAGTCAAGGCCGATTCTGTTGAGGTCTTCGAAGATTCGATGCTAATTGTGGATCAACTAACCGGAAGAGCTGAGTGCAAAGATGACATATTGCGAATCCATCACGAAGATTGCTTACAGCTTTTGAAAGAATTCAGATCGGCAGTAATCGAGCACGTCCCAAGAGACCACAACGAGGAAGCAAACAAACTCGCTCAACACGCATCTGGGTATCGGCCGATTCCGGGCGCCATGGCCTTAGAGCTTGCAGCCGATGATTGGCGTAAGGAAATTGCCGATTACCTAAACAATCCGTCTAAAAAGGTGGAGCGACGAGTGCGCTTTCATGCTACCAAGTACGTGTTGCTCGAAGATGATCTGTTCTACCGAACGATCGATGGTGTTCTTCTTAAATGCCTTGGGACAGAAGAAGCCAAGACTCTAATGGGAGAAATCCATGAAGGGGTATGCGGAGCTCACCAATCAGCACATAAGATGAAATGGATGATCAGAAACAACGGGTACTATTGGCCTACGATCCTCGAGGATTGTTTCAAATATTATAAGGGTTGTCAGGAATGTCAAAAGTTTGGAAATGTCCAGCGTGCACCCGCATCGGCCATGAATCCCATCATCAAACCATGGCCGTTCAGAGGGTGGGGAATAGACCTCATCGGCCAAATTTATCCACCATCGAGCAAGGGGCACAAGTTCATTCTGGTTGCTACCGATTATTTCACCAAATGGGTGGAGGCAATCCCACTAAGGACCGTGACGTCGGCTATCATGGCCGATTTCGTAAGGGATCATATCGTCTACCGATTCGGTATCCCTCAAACTATAACAACCGATCAAGGAACAATGTTCACATCGGGAGAATTTGAGGAATTTACGACCGATATGGGCATCAAATTGCTAAATTCTTCTCCGTATTACGCTCAGGCCAATGGTCAAGCAGAATCTTCCAACAAAGGAATAATCAAGTTGATCAAAAGGAAGGTTGAAGAATACCCAAAGAAGTGGCACCTATGCTTAACCGAAGCCCTGTGGGCATACAGAATGGCCTGTCATGGGGCTACCAAGTTATCTCCCTATCAGTTGGTATACGGTCACGATGCAGTACTTGCATGGGAGTCGAGGGCAGGATCAAGGCGCATTTCACTTCAGGATCAGTTGTCGGCCAATGACTACGCGGTTTTGATGAAGGAAGAACTTGATGATTTGGCCAGCCAGCGACTAAGGGCTCTGATAAGTATCGAAGAGAATAAAAAGAGAGTGGCCAGGTGGTACGATAAAAAGGTCAAAGTCAAGCAGTTCTCCCCCGGAGACTTGGTATGGAAGTTGGTACTACCGATCGGGTCGAAAGATCCTAAATTCGGCAAATGGTCTCCTACCTGGGAAGGGCCGTATAAAATCGGCAGATGCGCTCCAGGAAATGCCTACATCTTAGAAACAATAGAAGGAGAAGAATTCACTAGAGCTCTGAATGGGAGATACTTAAAGAGGTATTACCCAAGTATATGGGTCGGTGCCTAAGGAGTCAACACAATCATACATGACCGATACTATTCGGTTTTGAGACACAAATAAAGTCGACCGGAACGGCCGATTACATTCATTCGGTACGGACGACGGATTGCACGGCCGACAAAACACTAAGTCGCCCTTAGAACAAAAAATACAGCAACTAATTGTTCTTTTTCTTACGCTCCCTCTCAGCCCGACCTAACTCTATCATGAGTCGAAAGTATTCTTCTTCTATGGCCTTCATTGAAAACTCCGCTTCGACTTGACGGGGGAGATCTACGGGAGGGCGCGAAGTCCCCGCTCCCGCGTCTTCAAGAACGACTTGTCGAGGGAGTGGATGACTCCTGTCGATGGGAGGTCGCCGGCTGCCGTTCCTCTCCACGAAGTCCAGGATCGTTCGGGCCGCCGTGGCGGTGTCGTCTTCAAGATCGCCACAACGATGGCTCCTAACGGGTGGAGATTGACGGTTACTTTCACTCACCACGGAATCCAAGACTACGCGAGCCTCCATGGTAATGTGGTCCTGGAGCTCCTCTCGGTGAGCCACGATCAGTATCTTGTCCTCTGACGTTAATGGATCTTCGGAGTGAATGCGCTCAATGGCGTGCACGAGCTCGGGGCTAAGATGCTGAGGCTGAAATAAAGAAGGAATGAGGGGGGATATTCTCTTCCTTAGGGTCTAAAAAAGAAAGGAAGGTAGAGGTCAAAGACTTCACCTGGTTAACAGAGGAAGAAGAAGATGACGAGGCCATGGCAAAGAAATTGCGCCGGTGAGAAGGGGCAGAAAAGTTAAACCGAGAGCCAAGATTGGTACTACCAGGAGTAAGCGCCGAGGTTGGTATTTATAAAAAAATGCGTGGAAATCTGTTAAAGCTACGTCCCATCGGTAATAAGAAGGCAATAAATAGAAAGGGCGTCGCGAGGGGCGGTCAAAGAAGATAGTAAATGATTCGTACAAAACGGTCAGTGTTTTACAGATTACCCAGAAGGGTATCGATAGTCGTGATGGCCCGACGCCGGATCTGATCGGCAGAGTCAAGAACCCGTTGGTCTTCTTCCGCCGATCCAGGAACCTCCGATGTGCTGCGATGGAGTCTCAGTGCCTCGTGAGCAAAGCGTTGCCTCTCCCGTGTTAAATCGGCAATAACAGAGGGAAGCTCTTGGAGTTTGTTCTCCTCGGCACTGATTGCCTTGGTCACTTGCTCCATTTCCTTGGCAAGCTCCGCCCTCCGACGTTTGAGACGGTCTATCTCACCTATGATCGCCGGACGAGAATCTTCTAGAACATGAATACGCCGATTCGCCTCTTGAGCCTGACGCTTGAAAGCGTCTTCCTCTTCGCGAGCCTTGGTCAGCTTGGCGCGATCGGCCATGTGGCGAAGGGCTCTGAAGACCGGGATCCTCATAGACTCGATGAAGGCCGCCGGTGCCAGGGCCTCCTCTGCCTCTTCTGGTACTCGTCCGCTGACGTCATTAAAGAGCTGCCGAATCGGTGAAGCGTCTTCTACTAATCGGCCGATGTCCCCTTGAAGGAGGGATCGGATGCTAGAAAGTTTGGCTCGGACGTCATCAGGAACGGAACTCAAGGCGACTTGGCGAGAAGCGACTTCTTCGTCATCAGAGATGGCGACCGCAAAAGAAAAGAGGCTGTTGTCGGGGGTATCCTGTTCCTGAAAATAATAAAGAAGAGAAATAAAACCAGCTGTAAGTAAGAGCAAATCGGCTAAGATAGAAGCCGAAACAGAAAATTACCATTTTGAAGCGAATCTCCTCATGTTGCACTCGAGAAGCCGCCATGCCTTGCTCGGGGGCCTGCGCCATAGGTTCATCAGATGAAGAGGACTCCACGATAATCGGCGCAGTGTTTGGACCAACTCCCTGAAAAGAAATCGACGATCGAGGAGCGATTGATGTGCCGATGGCCTGTGTCAGAAGTTTGAATAAATACGGTACGTGAATGCCCAAAGGAAATCGGTACGAGAAGTTCTATACCTTAACGGAAGGAAACGGGGGCGCGTCAATAGCTGGAGGGGCTGCTGCCGATTGTGGTACTTCTGTAGGGATGCTCTGTGCAGTTTAAAGATAAAAGAAAAATTAATATCAAAAATAATAATCGGAGGCAGCGCAACTCAGTTTTACCTGTATGGCCTCCAACAACAACGATGCGGCGGCCGCCCCAGCTTGCGTCATGGTTTGAGTATCGGCACCTTGAGTGACTTGAGGAGGTGGTACGGCCGAAGTTTCTGCCGATACGCTCACAGGAGGATCCGCCGGTCCCGTACGAGCCCGGACTCGGCGACTGGTCTTCTTGGTAGTCCTTTTATGAACTTGTTTCGATCGGCCAGTAATCACGTCAACAGACGGGGCGTTATAGCCGATAAGGGGATAAGTAGTGTATGGATGACTCTCTATCAGTCGTCCGCTGCGGCTGTGTGTTGGAGGGATCCGATTCTCGGCCTAAAATAATAAAATCATTAGTACTCGATCGTGTTAAGAGGAATAAAAGGGAATAAAAATCGGCTATGTGAAGTACCTCGGCGTTTGGATCAATGTTGGTCGGGTCCAGAAGATTGCAGTATGCCGATGCTGAGTTGCAGAAGAGGAATTGCTTCCAATCAGCCCACCAGAGTTTGAACGGCTGGACAGCAAATGGAGCTACTAGCTAGTCGTTCAAGTTAATTGTACTGGAGTCTGGAATTCGGTCTCGCAACCGACCGTAATCTAGGCCAGATGTGAGATCATCTCTAAACTTGATTTTGCCAGCAAAGTACACCTGAATCGGCAGCTGACCCATGCCGAATTGTCGTGCTGCAGCAGAAGGGTTGTAGAATTCGTACGTAGGGGCATCCTTCCCTGAGAAGAAGTTGGCCGGTAGGATCCCTGGCTTGATCAACCCTTCATAGAGATCTTCATCAAACCGGCCAGAAGTTGAATCAAAGCAGGAAGGGAGCTCGAAGATGGGAATGTCTCGCTAATATGGAAACCAGATAGTTGCGTCCTCATTAAATCCATTATAAAAACACCGAAAGTACTCGGCTACCTTTGTAACGGAATACGCACAACCTGGAAAAGCTGATGCTGCTTCACCATAAGACATGCATCGGCGGCGCTCGGTAGGGTCTTCTGCCGATTCGATATTGGGAAATGTCATGCGGTCCACTGGCTGCCGAGTAATCCTGTTCATATAAAGGTTCAACCATAAATTGACGAACCACCAAGGCCCACCTGGGTTGCCGATTGGTTCTCCCTTGGAAAGTTTTGTGCCGATTTGGTGGAGCATGTGGTACACAGCACCCAGAAGATGTTTCCCGAGAGGAATGTGGCTTCCTTTGGACAGTGCCTCGGCTAAAGATTGGGTGTTGGTTGTTGGGCCGGCGGCTCTTCCACAGAAGAGGTGTTTTTCGAGCCACATCATCAGGAAAGCGGTGTGCTCCCTGTTATCAACAGTACCGGTCTTCTTATTATCATTAATAAAGCCCTTCCAGCCGCCGATTCTTCTTGTGTCCAGCCGATGCGATGGTACGGTCAGAAGTTGGAAAGGCGTGTCAGGAGAAGATACATCCAGGCCGGTCAAGAGGACCACATCGGCCAGAGTGGGGGTCATGGGACCGTGTCCAAATAAGAATGCATTAAGTGCGTCAGACCAAAAATAGGAAGCCGCCATCACTAGCGGTACGTTTTTCTCCATTTGCGACAGGGAAAGGTTGATACATTGGCCGATTTTGAGCTCATCCCACAAGACGCTCCTTGATGCGGCTACCCGTTGGTACCATTCCCTCCAACCTGGGGTTTCATTCGGCCAAGATCTAAAAGTGCTGGCCCATTGATCTAAGTTCATATCAGATCGTTTGAAAGGTATCCGATCAGTTTCCAAGTTTATGAGGTCTGCTGGATCCGGGTCTCCCATGGGACCAAGGCAAACAAGGCCAGGACTACCCGTGAGATGAATAGTAATTCTATGTCTAACCGCCTAAAAAAGGAAAAGGGGCATAAGAAATATAAAGAGTAGATCTAAGATAAATACGTTACCGATAGAGGAAAGATTCGGTATTTACCTCCGGTATAAAATTCTGAGTAATCGGTGTGGTCGCCGATGCAGATGCGGATGATGGAGTCGCAATGGGGATCGCCATTGGGATCTCTGATGAAGCTCCTTCATCTGCAGATGGAGTGACGGTTGTCGCCACCGTTACCGAAGGCGCTACCTCCACCGGGGGCATTGTCCCTGGAGCATCGCGTGCTGGGGAATTACCGGAGGGAGTCGCCATTGAAGGGAAAGGGGAAGAAGTGATTGGAGCTGAAACTGGAAGACTTCGATGGCAAGATTGAAGAAAGAAGGAGATGCGCGCGCTGGAAAAGGAGATGCGAGCTTGAAGATGAGTTGCGGTGAAATGATATTTATAGGGTGCCTGAAGAAAGGGTAAAGATGGAATTTTCACCGCGCCGGCGCATCGAGTTTTTCGGGGTAGTGGCTGTCGTGGGCGCCTGTTTCAAAAAATTGCAATGATCAGCCGGGAGACCGCGAAACGGAAGGATATTTTCACTGCGGCCGTTTCGGAGGAGAGGTTATAAAGAATTTCGAAGTAAAAGATTATGTTTTACTCCGAAACTGGGGGGCATGTGTTGACGCCGGATTTCGTCATCAGTAGAATCGGCGCCAAGGAGGAAAGAAGTCGAAGAAGTACGGATGAAATCGGTCAAAAGATGCTATAATGCGGAATCGGTCAAAAGATGCTATAAAGCAGAATCGGTCAGTAGCTCTTACTTCGCTTCAGGGTGAACGCGCTAGATTCCCAATCGGCAATCCTTTGCTGATAAGAAATCGGCCGATCAGGAAGGTGGACTAAGGTGGGCCTGTATGGGCTTGGAAAGATGGAGGGATAAGGTGGAGTTCAGCCCACGAAGCGTGGAGTAATTAGTTTAGCACGGATTGTGCTTGTAGATATTTGTTTTCTGTTAGAGATAGAGTTCTAGTCGGTTAAGAAGATTATTTGTACGGGGCTATAAATAGCTACCTTTGTAAATCTGTAAACACAACAATCAATCAATACAACAAGTTACTTTATTCTTCATACTTACTTTCGAGCAGGCGACTTCGCCATCACTTTTCCTTCTCACGAGTTCGTGCGGGTTGGCAGGGCTGCATCATCTTGATCTCCGGCCGATTCTGTAAGTTCCGTTTATCGAGTAATATCTAAGCTTTAACTTCCGGCGCATCGCTGTTGTTTCGTTTAGATTTATTCATCAGTTATCGATATCGACTAGATTCATAGGTTTTTACCTGTTTTCCTAGTTTTTATCACCTGTTATCCCGCTAGAAATCGGTAGTATCGGCTTTTATTACTTTCTATTGTCAGATCCATCTGCCGATAAACTCTCTCGATCGGAAACTTAGCCGATCGTAGTTACTGAATTTGACACGTGTTCTTCCTTGCCAATCAACAGGTCAGATTGGCTGGCACGCCGCGCGAACCGCACCAGGGCATTCACCCGAACAGGAGCTAAGCAGATTCTCCCGGGTCGTGTGTCGGTCGCTGGGATTCGGTTGACCGATTTCTAGCGCCAACAGGAACATATATTTGACAATTAAAAAACAACAAATAAAGAGAGTACTCCATGTACTTACATCGCCTACCGACGACACCCAATTCTCCTGTCATTTGATTCACCGAATCCGATTCAGATGCTTCAGCAATAGGAAAAATAAACATGCATACATACAACCACAAAAGAATATGATAGGGTTAACATGACGAAATAAATGGATCAAACGTAAACGCACACGCTCAACTAAAGTAAAAACTAATAAGAAATCCAAACCAATCGAGCACAAGCACAAACACTGAGTTAATTCTAAGAGACGTTGATGACGTTGCCTTCGATCAGAAGCTTGCATACGACGATGACCTGTTGGTGGTGCCATAAAGCCTAAACAGGTCCTCCAAATTCGAAAAATGCAGAGTGTGAAATAGGTATAGCAAAAAGAGCACAAGTTTAGCAACAAAGCATTTAAAGATAAAAACGCACAGTCAACGCCACAATTCTAGGAATCTCAACACATAGGCATTGAGCTATAACCAACAAGCAAGAACACGTCAGCACATCATCCACCAAAAGTGTTTGTTTATGTTAGATGCATAAAATCTGTTGGAGCTTATCGATTCCGGGTCAGGGGGGATGGCAACAGTGGTCTTCGTCCCGTGTGGCAGAACCACCCAAATTAACCTAGCTAAAAGTGTGCTTAACATCACCTTAATGCGAACAGACACTTTAATCAGATCAAAATGGTAGTCTGTCGGGTCTCACCCGATACAACCACGTATTTCTGATCAAAACAAGCATACAACACTCATACGAAGATGAGCCCAGAGATTACAACAATCCAGATAAAATATTACAGAGGTCCCAATTAAGTTATTACAAACCGAGTTTCAATGCATACAGTAGTTTAGAGTCCAAAAGCATAAGTAGTTCAGAGTTCAAATGCAGCGAAAATAAGCGATAGTTCTAACGTCGATACACGATACCATGGTGAAGCCGTCCATGATATCACTCACCACGGTCCTCGCCCACCGAGGACGGGTCCCACTCAACCGTCCATCCCGGAGGGAGCTAGTACGGCCAAGTAACACTAGCAACCACATCATCCACATCATTACCTGAAAACATAGCCACAAGCAAGGCTGAGTATACTAATACTTTGCAAGACTTACCTATCAGGTGGTATCTAATCCACCGACTTCTAGACATGTAAGGCTTTTTGGCTGAGGGGTTTGTTTTTGCCAAAAGCTTCTAAAGAGGATCCTTGCTTTCAAGTTTTGGCATCAAGTTCTAGTTGATTAACCATTCTAGGTAAGCACCTGTTCTTAGTAAGCATGGTAGAACAAGCAATTTAATCAAGCATCAATATTAAACATCATTATTGCTCATCTTCTTACTCAATGCAGCACAGTGATCAAGTAGTCCCAAACTGTGAGAAGCAGATGATTCGAATCAAATTTCTTAACCTTACAAGGTGGACCTAAACACACGACATAAGCGTACCATGATGGGTTCACATATATCAACATCTCCCATCGATCCCTGACATGTGTCTAGGGCCCACTTTCCTTGGATACAAGGCCCCACCGGTCCCCGGAATGACGCCATGCCGTGGCCGCACTTGTACCTACATGATGCACCAAGGGAATCTGGTTCCAGAGAGAGCGGGGAGAAAGTTCACGCCCTGATTCAATCAGGTACTAGGCTTACTGATTCCCTATACTCTTAGCATGTGTTTAGTATGTTCAAACACTTGACTACGAATGCCGACACGTTTCGACCTTAGCAAATTTTTCCTCTACATAGGCGGGGTATCCACCATTTCAGAAACATAGAACCAAGCCCCGCACGTCAACCTTATGATTCCAACATAAGTAAATAGGCAACTCCTATAGCTCGCGATTGATAGGAAATCACTCGACTTTTACCGTGTCCCTATTTAGCATAGCAACTACGCGACTTAACATGCTAGTATTCAACACATGGGTACTAGGGAGCATGCAACTAAGGTTTCAAGGCAACTCCTACAAACTTAATGCACAAACATAAGTAAACAGGATATTGCATAATTTTAGAAACCAGGGTTATGCTCTGGGGCTTGCCTAACCCACATTAAACTATTTAGCAGAATCTACCCCCACTAAAATCAATATCCATCTATTGATACTTAGTGATTTAGGATCCACAACTAACAAGTCTACTAGTGAGCTTTAGCATTACCGCTAGCAAACAAGGTAGATCGGTAAGCAACGTCTTGCTAATCATATCACATATGACTACTATTGTTGGGTGACATCTCCATGTCTTGGCACCCAACCTTTATGCCCCAAGGTCCTTAACCGTTAAGATACCCTTGTTAAGCAAACCAACCCTTATGCGTGTAAGTGTGCGACACGAACCCGTCTATTCAAGGAAAACTAGTGGCACCCTAATTTCATAGACCCACCACCAATTGTACAAGACATGGGATGGTGCAAGTTTTAGTTGGGAAGGCATACTAAGTTAAACTTTGTGAGGGATCGTTCTACTTCTAACATCACATTATGCAGGAAGTAAAACATAAAAAATAGCATTCACACAGTTGTGACATAGTATGGCCTATTTTTCTTATGGTGATCTCCATCTCCATAGAACCTATTCACCATGGTGATCTCTATCTCCATGTTCTATGTGCACCATTCTCCTGGTGATGCGTCCTCCAAGAACTAGAACATGCTATTACACCTAATAGCTAGTAATGTAGATTACGTAGTTGCTTGGATCATCACAAATTGGTACGCAAACCATTAAATACATTAAGGTGACAACACATATGGCTCCAGCTGTGTTGCCATACACGCGACACGGAGGTCACGAATGAGTTACACACATGCATCACATACAAAATCATAGCATCCTGCAAAATAGAGTTAGGCATTCTAATGTTCCAAACTTCAAAGGCCAAAAACTCCATCTTCCAAGCTGAATTTGGGAAATCTATTTTGACTGAATCATGTGTAACTTTTTCTGTAGATCAAATTTCATATAAAATTCGTCTCGATCTGAGATCGTACCGAAAAGTTATGGTTGTTTTACCGAAGCACTCGCATATGGCAAAAATTCTAACCCGGTAGTAGATCCAATCTACTATTGCACATCTGATGTGCCTGGTGTATGAACCTGGGTTTCGATTCGATCAATCACATTGATTTTCGCTCGCTGCAACTGGTATTACATGTATCACTTAACTCCATTGGTGGAAATCCAACCGGTAGAAGTATGTCGTTACACTAGCATTGCAGCAAAAACACGAAACCAGATCATAGATCAATCTGAAAACTCGCATATCTCCATATGCACATATTCCAAATCCATAATAAACAGCTATGGCTCTGATACTACTGTTGGGATACGAGGTAGGCTACACTAGTGCAAAATAAAAATTTCTACCGCGTAAACCAAGAAAACTGCCGTATGTGGATCACGGGATTACCAGTCGACGCACAGGTGCGGAAGTTGTAGAATCGCGTCGGGTAGCAAAGTCGATCAGCGTAGTCAAACACGTAGTCGATCGCGTTGACGTGGAGCAGCTCCTCAGCAGCTCATCCACGTACAGTGAGGTCCTCCTCGTGCCGCGGCTCGTCGTCGACTTGTTGTGGCTCGTCAGTGGCTCGTCGTGGCTCGTCGGCGGCTCGTCGAAGTGGTGCAGGTGCAACACCTCCAAGGTATCCACACGTGCAGGGAGGAAGCGTCGCAAGTTGGACTGCTAGGTCTGCAAGTTGCAACATGGCGAGGGCGTTAGAGGCGCAGCGGCTATGCTTCGGCCAAAAGGTGTAAACCCTAGGGCGCCCCACCCATCAATTTATAGAGGTTCCTGACGGGCCACTGGGTTCAAGGCCCATTAGTACTGCTAAACCTGATCCAATTCAGATCACATCCGAATTGGCTTCTAGCCCCTTAAGTGTGTGACCCTATGGGTTTGGATACGTATAGACATGGCCCGAGTACTCCTACTCGGCCCAATAGTCGGTAGCGGCCTCTAGCAAGACGTGTCAACTCCTTTACGCACATGAAGATCATATTAGACGAACCATCATGACATCACGTACATGCTATTCCCTTTACCTCACAATATTTCGTCTAGCTCCAAGACAACCGCTCTTTCTCGATCCTGTGATTTGGAATCCCTTTGTAGGTTAACTCTTAACTGTATGTAGCATGGCCATGCATTTTTGGATCCGATCACTCGAGGGGCCCAGAGATATCACTCTCAATCAGAGAGGGGCAAATCCCATCTTGATTGACCATGCCTCACAGCATGCTTCTTGACAAACCTGAAAGCTACCTTTTTAACTATCATGTTACGGTGTAGCGTTTGATAGCCCCTAAGTAAGTCAATCCACATCTTGAGTATATGCGACAATCTCAGGTCTAAGGATAAAGTGTACATGTTGTGTAAAGAGAGAACTATTTCTCGTGTTGGGTCAGTCCTAGCACATGTCTCAACACATGCCCACATTATTAGTTTGACATCTCCATGTCCATGACTTGTGAAACATAGTCATCAACTAATACATGTGCTAGTATAATATTCATGTGTGTCCTCACATGAACTTCGACTAAGGACAACTTTTAGAATAACCATACAAGTAAAGAGTTTCACATACAATTCACATAATTGCAAATCAATTCAAGTAGCCTTTAATGGATATTCAATGAATACAATAT
Source organism: Setaria viridis (assembly GCF_005286985.2). Lineage (NCBI taxonomy): Eukaryota > Viridiplantae > Streptophyta > Magnoliopsida > Poales > Poaceae > Setaria > Setaria viridis. The sequence goes on along the minus strand of NC_048270.2, from coordinate 16,237,681 downwards.
AAATTATGGATACAAATGGAATATCATCATCTCTATAGGGCATACCTCCAACACAGGAGAGTGTTCTTCTTCAGCTTCCGGGACCAGCTCAGAAGTTCTGTCATCAAGGTTAGCTTCTACATGAGATTCATATGCATAAGATTTTATTTATAATCTTTCATGATGTAGGTCTCATTTTGTTAATCATTGCAAAAGCATAGGGTGTATTTTCAGCCACATTCACCTAGACAAGTTTGTAACATTTCTTTTCTTCACAAAACAAGATTGGTTGGGAAGAAAATATGGATTTTATTTTGATGGTGATTGTGTACACACATAAGATTCTTGGAAGCTTATTATTCAAAAGACAATAGGTGGTGTCATGCTGGTACTATTTAGCAACCATTTTAGGAGTGATCATGTTACTGATGAAAAGCACAAATAATTACTTGTGAGCCTACAAGTCCTAATAGTAATTATTATTAATGATTAAATTAGCTTTCAATATGAATAAATGTTTTAGGAAGCATCTGTTAAGATATGAATATGAAATTGTTACAGGAGCTTACCCTCTACACAAGAAACCTACTGTAAAAATTTGAGATGAATTTGAAAACTACAGAAGTTACTAAAAATCAAATCATTTTAAATTCCAGATTATGAGGAATGATTATTAGCTAGAGTTTTATCATCAGTTTAGTTCCACAATTTTATAGAAGGATTACCAACACTAACGTTTGCTACTTATCCAATTTTTAAGGTTTTATGAGCATGAGAACTATTTATCCAATAATAAGGAGATTAAACAACATGTATTTTTATTAAGCAATATAAACACATACTTCAGAGGAACCAATATTTTTACTAGTCATGCATGAGCATCAAGAATCTAACAAAATTTATTTTGCATTTTTATCGATTTTTTACTAATTATCATGCAAATAACAATATTAAGACAGCAATTAGGAAATTAGATTTAAAACAGTATGAACACCATAGATTCTATTAACACAAGTTGCAGATCTGGAACATGCATGTTAAATAGAAGCTAAAAAAATTGGCTTCACAATTTTTAGAGCACCACATGATTTATAAAGCATTTAATGTCTTTTAGACAAAATAAAACATAGCACTAGCTACAGGATAGTAACATGCACATAAATATTTTTGAAATAAACTAGAGATCATCAAAAACTCAACAAATCAAGTTCACATTTTTATCATTTTCTACAATTCTCTAAGCATTTTCCAAGTTTCAGCTGTTTTAACTAAATTTGAAAAGGAGAAACACATTTTGCGACCAGACCCTTCGCCAGCCGGCGGCGCATGCGGCAAAATTCTGGTGAGGGACCGCTGCAGGGGTGCGGGATAAGGATGGAGGAGTGGTGAGGGATTCACTGGTGACCTTTCGCTTTAGGTCTTGAGGTGGGAGGAGGGCTGGCAAGGGAGCTCGACGGAGCAGTGGCGGGCTCGGCGATTGGGCTCGAACTCCGACGAGGGTGGTAGCAGCGGTGGCCGGCTGTGGGGTGGGGAAGGTGCAGTGGTGGTCGGGGGCGGCTCTGGTGTGCTTGGGTGACGGCGGGAGTGGTCGGAGGTTGGTGCTCGACGGGGCGGCTCTAATGACGGATGGTGGTGGGCGTGAAGGATGGCTGGGCGGCATGGGTAGTGGCCCTTTTATAGCGGCAAAGGGGAGGGATGAGGGTGAGTCATCCAGGCGTGCTTCTCTGCGCATTGGCCAAGCAAGCGGTGCCCAGGCAGTGGCTGGCAGTGGGCGGCGCATGGGGTTGGCCGGCAGTGGCGTGCGGTGCGCCAGTGCATGGTTTGTCGCAGCTAGGGGTTGGGCGGGTGGGATGTGGCGTGCTAGGAGAAGGATAGCGCGCGCGGTTGGCCAGAGTTGTGCCTTGTGCTGTCACTCGCTGGCCAGCACTTGGGCGAGACGGCGGAGCCAGAGGGGCTATGCTGCATGGCACCGGCGAGTTTGCCGTGGCACGGGGCGTCGCGCGCACATGGTGTTCCTGGGTGTCGCGCAAGGGCTGATCTTTTGCGCTGAAATTTCTCTCAAAATTTGAACTGCGCGAGGAAAACTTCAAATACAAAAGTTTGAGACCAATCTATAGGCTGCAACTTCTACAAAGTCTAATAGGTGAAAAACTCAATGAATCTGGAGATAGAATTGAGTGAACTTTGGTAGAACGCCGATTAACTGAGTTTGAATTTGATTTGAATCTTGGCTGAACTTCAACCTAGTTTTTGAACATCTTCTACTCAAAATAAGAAAAAATGCTAATTATGAAAGTTGTTCAATTTGAAGAGATCTACCCCTTTTATATTGGTCAAAATTTGAGTTCTTATGTAAAATTTGTTTTTATTTCCTGCCCAAAGAGCACCATATAGGGTGTGTTTTGACACTTACCTAAATTTGTGGTGTTTTAGAATCTTAACACCTTGATTTGTTTCTTAATCTCTTGATGTTTCTTTGATTTAGCTTCTTAATTAACAGAGATGTCAAAGCCTGCCAGTTGGAAACCTCAAGGATAAGGATGCGCTTGATTGCTCTGTGTTTGTTTATGTTAGGTACATAAAATTTGTTGCAAGTGGCAGCAGTGGTCTTCGTCCCGCTAGTTAGAAGCCTCAAGGATAAGGATGCGCTTGATTGCTATGTGTTTGTTTATGATAGATACATAGAATTTGTTGCAGAGTTTCCCTTGCTTCAAATCGCCCGATGCGACCATGGCGTGGTCTAGGCTGCGTGATGTTTTGCCGACGAGCAAGAACCAGTGTGTGTGTGCTCGTATCGCTCGCATGATGGGATTACTGCTGACAAAAAACCTGCAAACAGAAACAACTATTTATGCGGAAGTTATTTAATTGCCTGGAGACACCTCAACCAACCAGGAATGCACAACTGAAGCTCAGTCCACGATTTTTGGCCCACCATTTACATGGACCTAATCAACTCTTAATGGCCAAAAAACTGGTAACGGCCCATTACATGTTGTATTCACCAAAACACGGAGGCCAACAATCCTTGATATGAGCCTAAAAATACACCAGCTACAGCGCAACAAGAAACCAAACAACAGTGATACGAGGCAGTAACAAACCATCATACTCCCCAGCGTCCAATACGATAATTGAAAACATATACCAAGTCATTCCAGCACTTACACTGAAGCAATGCAAAAGCAGCGGTGCCGAAGAAACTCGAATCACCAAAAACACGATACAATAGCACCGCTAATAACAGAACAACCGTCAACAAGGCATGTACAATAACAACAAGGTCGCTGGTTCCAACGTAGTGTTTGCCGTGTGTCCACACGAGGAACCAATCATACAACATACTGCACGTTGGCCACTGAACAGACAGCTTGGAACTACTACTCACCAATGACACATTGAAGTAGAACAAGCACCCAAGAAATCGATATGCTCACTCTGGTGAACCACAGGTGCCACGTATTCGCACCTGTGGTGCAGCAGCAAAAAGGGCAACCACCAAAGAAACTATCATCACGCCCGAAGAGAAAAACTGTGGAAAAATCTAGCCGCCTCATCTCCAACTGTGCATTCCTCCTCTATGTCATAAGAAAACACTAGCACAATGCCGACCACACGAAAACAGAGAATCCACGCATGCACAATGCTGCAGGTACTTAAGTATATATATTACAGATCCACAAGTTAAACCAGCCAACGGCATCAACCATAAAGGCAAAACAATAACAACAACAACAAATACAACAAGTACAGCCACACAACCCACAAAGCACCCTAGACCATCACCACTCTGCTTTCTTCACAAAGAAACACTCTTCAACATCACTTGAACATCAAGAACACCAGGCTAACCCAACTATTGCCTATAGGAAACCGTGGAAATATCATCATGAATGATTCGACCTTCGCCTGCTGGAAATCGAATCAATATCACTACAATCAGATAACGCAACGAAAAATAAGTACATGGACCACAGAACAAAAGGAGTGGAATCAAAGAGCAACCTCTTCGTTGCTACCAATTTAGCTCCCTTAGCATCCCTAGCCTTCTCATGCTCGTCGGCACCATCAACCTTATTGCTATCATGGCCATCACCGCCCCATTCCCCACTCTAAAAACATTATACATAAGTAACCACACAGGGAGCAAACAAACACACACAATGCAGAAGAACAAAACCTTAGGATTCCTTTCCTCGGCTTTCGTATTATCAGCCAAACCATTTGCAACCACAGGAATCTTCAAATTCTCTGCAACAACACCACCGGGCGCACCTGCTACCAATAATTGAAGAAGAAACGAGGTAGTTAAATCCAGCAGCTGGCGAACAAAGGATAACACGCATGAAACCCAAAAAAAAGAAAACACGTAACTTGTCAAGCGTTACCGATGATGAACTTAGTCCTCCAACACCTTCAACCTGCGTATCCCTAGAGCTATCCACTCGCTTAGCACCCAGAGGCTGCATACAAGCACAAATAAGAAATGGCCAGAGATCGAATTTACCTCACCACAAAAAAATACCATTAGAGGCCATCATTACCACTCGGCGTGATAATTTATGCGTCCTCCGCACAGGTAACCCAACAGAAGCAGAAGGTTGCTTAGGGGGGGTTAGCATTGCTGGAGAAAGACAATGTCTCCGTACCTTCAGCGTCATCGTAATCCCATATATCTGGCATACAAGCTTGCCTCCCAAGAAAAGACTCCACCCCCATTAACTTGAAACGACACATCCCTCTACTTCAAACTATTCTGACTAACAGACATGACAAAAGTAAACTTTTGAGACACAATAGCAGCAATCTCCCTCGGAATCCCGTCACTTTTCATAAGATCCTGTTGGCGCTAAAAATCGGCCGATGATCTTCAGCGTCGGACACACGACCCGGGAGAATCTGCTTAACTCCTGTTCGGGTTATCATCCTGGTGCGGTTCGCGAGGCATGCCAGTCAATCACTTGTTGATTGACAAGGAAAGAAATGTATTAAATTCCAAGGGTTTCGATAGGCTAAAGTTCCGATCTGTATTGAAAAATGTATCAGCGAATCGGTCGATTTACTGTGGAGATGACCGGCTATAGAGCAACTGATAATCATGTAGCGATTGTAAAGAAACTACTAGAGTAGGCTAAATAACACTACAAATGCTACACTCGAAATAGATCTAATCGGCTATACGACGATAAATAAGAATAACAATAACGAAGCCGACAGTTCGAATCTCAAGCTGGATAACTAATGATAAAACTAAAACAATAGATAAAACCTATAGTTCTAGTTAATATCGATAACTGGTGAATAAATCTAAACGAAACGACAGCGATTCGCCCGAAATTAAATCTTAGATATTACTCGGTAAACAGAACTTACAAATCGGCCGGAGATCGTGTCGATGCAGCCCTGTCAACCCGTACGAACTTGTGAAAGAAAAGATGTATTGGCGAAGTCGCCGACTTGAAAGTAAAGTACGATGAAAAAGTAGATTGTTTGTATTGATTGATGTGTTTTTTACAAATCTCTAGAGATGGCTATTTATAGCCTGTTACAACTCATTTCCTAACTGACTAGGATCTATCTCTAATTTTAAATGATAACAAATATTTACAAATACAACTTGTATCGGAGTTGGTTATCATACTCCCACGGGCCAATCTCTTTCTATCTTCTTCTTTGGCCCACTTTAAGCCCATATTGGCCCAGCTGCCCCAACCTTCCAAATGGCCAACCTTCATCAACTACGTTCGCCAATCGGCCGATATACTGTAGCACCAATCGGCCGATTCCCAACTGTAGCTTTTAATCCGCCGCATCGGCCAATCTTTTCCTTCCCTGACGCCGATTCAAAACACGTGCCAAAATCTGGCATCAACACATGCCCCCGAGTTTCGGAGTAAAACATAACTTTTACTTTGAAATTCTTCTTTAACTTTCCCTCCGAAACAAACGTGGCAAAAATCCCCTTCTGTTTCGCAGTCTTCTACCTGATGATTGCAATCTTTTTGAACTGGGCGCCTAAGACAACCTCTGCTCCGAGTGGTCCCTGGTGGTTCATTACTCTCTGGCTCAACTTATACATGAGTAAGGTTTTCCAGCAGCAAATAGAGACCAAAACATTCCCTAACATCGAATCGGAGGAAAACCCTACAGTACAACGACGGTGCACCTCTTTTGGTGAAGCGGTATCAGCCTCCCTGGTAGCCAGTTCACCCCCACCTAGACAGCCCAGTATTTCAAATGCTTCTACAACGGCTTTAGTGAAGAAACTACAAGTTGGTACCCATACCAGAGAGCTGAGCCACGTTTTGAGCTTCCCTTCTGCTTTGACTTGACGACCAATTCCTTCGACAATGAGCTCACAGATGTCTTGATCAAACCAGGGATCCTACCAGCGAACTTCTTTTCTAGGAAGGATTCTCCAACTTATGAGTTTTATAATCCGTCGGTTGCAGCACGACAGCTCGGCCTTGGTCAATTGCCGATTCGGGTTTACTTTGCCGGTCGCACAAAGTTTTGGGATGAGCTCACCAAGGGCCTTGATTATAATCGGTTGTGTAGTTTGGTGCCATACTCCAGTACCATTGATCTAAACAACTGGGTGGTTGCTCCTTTCGCTGTCCAGCAATTCAAATTATGGTGGGGAGAATGGAAGCAACATCTCTTCTATGTATCTCCCACAACATATTGCAATGACCTGGATCCAGACAACATTGATCCAAATGCAGCGGTACTACCCTCTTCCTAGCCGATTTTCAATGTCGTTTCTTTTGTGCTACAAGTTTATCGCTAACCTTTATTTTCCTTTACAGTCCAGAAGTCAACTTCCTCCAACGCGCAGCCGAAGCAGTAGGCCGATAGAAAATCGCCACCCATATACATCATTCCCACTTATCAACTTTCATGCCCCAACCATCGAGGACATCACCACCGGCCGATCAAAATATAAGCTGAAGATAACCTCTACCAAGAAGACGAGCCGTCGATTGCGCGCCCGCATAGAATCGGCCAATCAGTCGGTGGTGGCATCGGCTGAATCTTTAGCTGCGCCAACCCCGCCGATTATCAAAGAAGTTGACCCCCAGGCCACCACAGAAGCTGGAGCAGTTGCTGCATCATTGATGCTAGAAGCTGTTCAGGTAAATTCATACGCCTCGCGTTCTTCTAAGTATTCTACCAGCATTAACTTCTTCTTTCTATTAGGCTACGCAAATTGCCCCAGTACAATCTCCGCAGTAATCGGCCACATTACAGGCAGAAACCGAGACGCCAGCAATCCCTCCCACTGAGGTAGAGAATATCTATTTTAAATCAAATTTCTTATTCTTTAATTAAAATCCAATCGATTTCTGATGCAGGCTACCTTGGGTACGTCGATTGTGCCCTTTCAACAACCATCGGCCGGACGACTCGCAGAGGTATAGCAGTCATTAGCTATCATTAGACTTAGTCACTTGCCTCATACTTATAGAGATCTGTTTCTTGAACCTTTCCAAGAGGCTAGCCCGAGTACGGCGCCGATAATCGTCGAATCCTCTTCCTCCGATGAGCCAGCCGTGCCAATTCCCGAGATGAGGGTAGCACTCCCACCGGCACAAGCAGAAGAAATCTGCTTTAAAGAGGTAAGAAACTTAACACCCAAATCGGCCGATTTCCCATTACTGTCGGCTAATCTGTATTTTATTATTTATTCTTTCTTAGGAGCAGGATACTCCCAACAACAATCTCTTTTCCTTTGTGGTTGCACTTTCTGATGATGAAGCAGTTGCCTCACGCTAAGTCGCTCTGAGTTCAATCCCTGATGAAGTCCGTACCAAGCTCCAGAGCATACGGATCCTCCTCCAAGATGATATCGGCCGACTGGTGGAAGACGCCTCGCTGATTCGGTAGCTTTTCAGTGAAATCAGAGGCCGAGTTCTAGAAGAGGCAGAAGAAGCTCTAGCATCGGTAGCATATATCGAGTCAATATGGATCCCAGTGTTCAAAGCTTTACGAAACATGGCCGATCGTGCCAAATTAGCAAAAGCACACGAAGAGGAGGACTCCTATAAACATTGAGCTCAAGAAGTGCATCAAAGAATTAGCTTCGTTGAAAACTCTCACCCGGATATCGTCAGCGCCATAGACCGCCTCAAACGGCAAAGGGCAGAACTTGCCAAGGAGATGCAGCAGGTGACCAAGGCCATAGCTACCGAAGAGAAGAAACTCCAAGACCTCCCATCTGTCATCGCCGATTTGAAGCAGGAGAGGCAGAACCTGGCCCACGAAGCAATAAAACTTCATCATCACATGCCAGAAGTCCCTGGATCAGCCGACGATCACCAGAGGACTTTAGACTCGGCCGATCAGGTTACGCAGCGAGCAATTGCGGCCATTAATGCCCTCCTTGGGTGAATTGTAAAAAGATTGAATGTTTTGTACAAACATTTAATGTTCTCTTGCCATTGACGTGTGGATCCAAACTTGGACCGTCCTCTATGGCAGCTTTTCATTTAATGATCCTTTACTCCGATGGGATGCATATTACCAACCCCTCATCTTTTGCTTTCTATAATAGACCCCCATATTGTTTTCTAAAGGCATTCACACCTCGCCTATCCTCTTTTCCTCAAGTAGTCTGATTTCCATACTCTTAGACTAGGTGCCGAGATGTCTTCTTCTTCTTCTTCTTTCTCCGTCAATTAGGTACGAAATCTCCCTTTGTTCCTCTGTTTGACGTTTCAATCAATCTGATGACGGGTGTTTGTTTGCTCCCTTTCAGCCGAGATGCCTTAGTCCTGGCTTGGAACAAGCCATCGAGGTTATGCACTCTGAGGAACCGCTGACGCAGGCGGACAGAGATCTGATCAGGGCTCACCACGAAGAACTCAAGGATCATATCCCCTCTCATGTCCAGAAGATCCTGTATCACATGGATGCCAACTGTTCGAAGCGGCCGCCAATCGAGAAGAGTCACCAGCTTCCTTGTCAGGTCATCCTCGAGGATGTCATGGCAGGGACATCCCATCTGCCTCTCGACAGGAGCCACCAACTTCCTTGTCAGGTTGCGGTTGAAGCTGCCATGGAAGATCTGGAGGAAAAGAGCACCCGCCTCTTAATACAACTAGGCCGGATCGAGAGGGAGATTAAGAAAAAATGTGGTTAATGAATGTATTGGTACTTTTTAGTCTAAGGGCAACTTGTACCATGTTGGCCATGTATCCTATTACTGTACCGAATAATGAATCGGCCATACTAGTCAAAGATTCCATCCTCAAGGCAATGTCTCCTCGCATCAGCTATTTGAACACGAATCAATAGGAACCGGCCACAACATCTCGACATTCCATATCATCGGCTACGCATGTACCCATATGCTAGGTTAATACCTCTTCAGATATCTCCCATTTAAAGCTCTTGTGAATTCCTCTCCTTCAATAGTTTCTAGTATGTATGCATTTCTCGGAGCTCATCGGCCGATTCTATATGGCCCTTCCCAAGTAGGCGACCATTTACCGAATTTGGGATCCTTAGACCCTATCGGCAGCACCAACTTCCACACCAAATCTCCTTGGGAGAATTGCTTGACCTTGACCTTCTTGTCGTACCACCTGGCCACCCTCTTTTTATTTTCTTCGATGTTGATCAGGGCCCTTAATCGCTGACCTGCCAAATCGTTGAGCTCCCCTTTCATGAGGAGGGAATAATCATCGGCCATCAATTGATCTTGAAGCGATGTGCGCCTGGACCCCATCCTTAATTCCCAAGGCAAAACTGCCTCGTGACCGTACACCAATTGATAAGGGGATATTTTAGTGGCCCCGTGGCAGGCCATCCTGTAGGCCCATAATGATTCAGTTAAGGATGCGTGCCACATTTTGGGTTGCTCTTCTATCTTCCTCTTGATCAACTTGATTATCCCCTTATTGGATGATTCGGCCTGACCATTAGCTTGAGCATAATATGGAGAAGAATTCAACAATTTAATTCCCATATTGGTGGTGAACTCTTCAAACTCTCCTGAAGTGAACATCGTCCCCTGATCAATTGTGATGGTTTGAGGGATACCGAACCGATAAACAATATGGTCTCTCACAAAATTGACCATAGCGGCCGATGTCACGGTCTTCAATGGAACTGCCTCCACCCACTTGGTAAAGTAGTCAGTGGCTACTAATATAAACTTGTGTCCCTTGCTTGATGGAGGATAAATCTGTCCTATGAGGTCTATTCCCCAACCTCTAAACAGCCATGGCTTGATCATTGGATTCATAGCCGAGGCTGGTGCACGCTGCACGTTGCCAAACTTCTAACAATCTTGACATCCTTTATAATATTTAAAGCAATCTTCGAGTATCGTCGCCCAATAATACCCGTTGTTCCTGATCATCCACTTCATTTTGTGAGCCAATTGATGAGCCCCGCACACGCCCTAGTGAATTTCTCCCATCAGAACCTTTGCTTCTTCTGTTCCAAGGCATTTGAGCAGAACCCCCTCAATAGTCTGGTAAAACAAATCATCTTCAAGTAGCACATATTTCATGGCCTGAAAACGTACTCGCCGATCCACTTTCTTGGATGGATCTTTCAAGTATTCGGCAATCTCCTTTCACCAATCGTCGGCCGCAAGCTCCAGAGTCATGGCACCTTGAATCGGCCAATACACGAACACGTGTTGGGCAAGCCTATTGGCCTCTTCATTGTAATTTCTAGGAATATGCTCAATAACCGCAGACTTGAATTCCTTTAAAAGTTGGAGGCAATCTTCGTAGTAAATCCTCAAGACATCATCTTTGCATTCAGATCTCCCCGTCAATTGATCCACAATGAGCATGGAATCCCCAAAAATCTCCACCGCATCGGCTTTGATCTGTCTCAATAAGTGAATACCTTTTAGGACGGCTCGGTATTCCGCCTGGTTATTGGTCGCGGATGCCTCTATCGGTAGAGAGAAATCATAACTTACCCCCCAAGGCGATATGAGGACAATGCCGATTCCTGATCCGACCCCACACGAAGATCCGTCGAAGTATAGAGTCCATGGAACTGGTTAAACGACAGCGACTTCCGGTCCACAATGCTAAGCCACGAAATCGGCCATTACTTGGCTCTTGACAGCTTTGGGTGACTCGTACCTTAGGTCAAACTCTGACAGAGCTAGGATCCACTTTCCAATCCTCCCTTTCAAAATTGGTAATGACAGCATGCATTTTACTACATCATCCTTGCATACGACTATGCACTCCACCGATAACAGGTAGTGCCTGAGCTTGGTACATGAGAAATACAGACACAGGCACAACCGTTCTACTGGGGAATATCTTGTTTCAGCGTCCAAGAGTCTTCTGCTGACATAATATATTACTTGTTCCTTTTCTTCGAACTCCTGTACCAGCGCCGATCCAATAGCCCGTTCATCGGCCGATAAGTATAGCCTGAACAGCTTGTCAGCCTGTGGCGGGACTAACACAGATGGCGAAATCAGATATTGCTTGATGTCTTCCAACGCTTTTTGCTGTTCCTCTACCCACACGAATTCCTGGTCGGGTTTCAACTTCAACAAAGGAGTGAAAGCTTGAATACGCCCGAACAAGGTTGATATGAATCTTCTGATAAAGTTGACCTTGCCGATTAGGGACTGCAGCTCAGTTTTATTCTGCGGGGCCACAACCTTGTTGATGGCAGCTATGATCTTCCGATGGACTTCTATCCCGCGCTCATGGACCATAAATCCTAGAAATTGTCCAGCCGAAACCCCGAAGGCACATTCATTCGGGTTCATCTTCAATCCATGCTTCCTTGTGCACTCCAATACTTCTCGTAAATCAGCCAGATGTTCCTGATGCCCTTTTGACTTGACCATGACGTCGTCGATGTAAATTTCCATCAGCACACCAATAAGCTTGTGAAAAATATAATTCATAGCCCGTTGGTATGTAGCGCCAGCGTTTTTTAATCCGAAGGTCATTACCACCCACTCAAATAAACCGAGGTGGCCCGGACACCTGAAAGCCGTCTTCAAAATGTCTTCTTCGGCCATTAATATTTGATTGTACCTAGCATTACCGTCCATGAAACTGATGACTTTATGTCCTGCAGCGGCATCTATCAAAACATCGGCTGTAGGCATCGGATACCCATCCATCAGCGTAGCCTGATTAAGGTTCCTGAAGTCAATACACATGCGCAGCTTTCCATTTTTCTTGTATATGGGTACGATATTAGAAATCCACTCGGCATAACAGCACTGCCGAATAAATCTTGCTTCAATCAATCTTGTAATCTCAGCCTTTATATCAGGTAGAATTTTAGGGTTGCACCGTCGTGCGGGCTGCTGATATGGCCGATATCCTGGTTTTATAGGCAACCGGTGTTCGACAATGGATTGGTCTAGACCACGCATCTCATGGTATTCCCAAGCAAAACAATCTTGAAATTCTTTCAACAAACTTGTCAATTTACACTTGTACTCGAGATCTAAGCTAGCACTAATATACGTCGGCCTTGGCTTGCTACCATCTCCTAAGTACACCATCTCCAATGAATCGGCTGACGTAAATCCATGCCCAAGTTTCCTACCTTCCCGAACGATACCAGAGGAGCTGCTCGACATCGACGTGATCGACTATGCTCGGCTACACTGATCGACTTCGCTGCCCCGACGCGATTCTACATCTTCCGCACCAGTGCGTCGAGTGGTAATCTCGTGATCCTTATACGGCAGTTTTCCTGGTTTACGCGGTAGAAAAATTTTGATTTGCGCAAGTGTAGCCTACCTCGTATCTCAACAGTGGTATCAGAGCCGTAGCTATTTAGTTTTGGATTCGGGATGTGCGCATATGGAGATATGTGAGTTTTTAGTTTGATCTATGTCCTGATTTCATGTTCTTGCTGTAATGGTTGTGTAACGACATACTCCTACCGGTCGGGTTTCTGCCATCGGAGTTAAGTGATACACGTAATGCCAGTTGCAGGGAGCGAAGATTAATGTGATTGGTCGAATCGAGATCCAGGTCATATGCCAAGCACATGAGATGTGCAATAGTAGATTGGATCTACTACCGGGTCGGGATTTTGCCGTATGCGTGTACTTTGGTAAATCAGCCATAAATTTTCGGTACGATCTCGGATCGGGACAAATTTTATATGAAAATTGATCTACAGAAAAAGTTACACATGAATTTCAATGGCTACGCCATTTTCTGTGAAATTAGATTTCCCAAATTTGGCTTGGAAGATGGAGTTTTGGACCCCTGAAGTTTGGAACGTTAGAACGCCTAACTCTGTTTTGCAGGATGTATGGATCTTGTGATCAGTATAGCCTCCTTGTGTATGTGATGCATGTGTGTAACTCATTCATGACCTACGTGTCACGTGTACGGCAACACGGCTGGAGCCATATGTGTTGTCACTTTAATGTATTTAATGGTCTGCGTACCAATCTGTGATGATCCAAGCAACTACATAATCTTCATTACTAACTTCTTTACTAGCTATTAGGCATAATAGCATGTTCTAGTTCTTGGAGGACTCATCACCAGGAGGATGGCGCACATGGAACATGGAGATGGAGATCAACATGGTGAACCGGTTCTGTGGAGATGGAGAACACCATAAGAAACCGGGTCTCTACCCTTCTTCCACTCCGTCCCGAAGACTAACTAAGACAGTGTCACAACTGTGTGCATGTTATTCTTTATGTTTTACTTCCTGCATGATGTGATGTTAGAAGTAGAACGATCCCTCACAAAGTTTAAGTAAGTATGCCCTCCCAACTAAAACTTGCACCGTCCCATGTCTTGTACAATTGGTGGTGGGTCTATGAAATTAGGGTGCCACTAGTTTTCCTTGACTAGACGGGTTTGTGTCGGACACTTACACGCATAAGGGTTGGTTTGCTTAACAAGGTTACCTTAACGGTTAAGGACCTTGGGGCATAAAGGTTGGGCGTCGAGACATGGAGATGTGACCCAACAAACAGGAGTCATATGTGATATGATTAGCAAGAAGTTGCTTACCGATTTACCTTGTTTGCTAGCGGTGATGCTAAAGCTCACTAGTGGACTTGTTAGTTGTGGATCCTGAATCACTAAGTATAAATAGAGGGATATTGATTTTAGTGGGAGTAGATTCTGTTAAAATAGTTTAATGTGATTTGCTCTATCATGTTGGAGGTATGCCCGAGAGGCAATCATAGAGATGATGATATTCCATTTGTATCCATGATTTATATTGTGTTCCTCGAATATCCATTAAAGGCTACTTGAATTGACTTGCAATTATGTGAATTGTATGTGAAACTCTTTACTTGTATGGTTATTCTAAAGTTGTCCCTAGTCGGAGTTCATGTGAGGACACACATGAATATTAGACTTGCACATGTATTAGTTGATGACTATGTTTCACAATTCATGGACATGGAGATGTTAAACTAATAATGTGGGCACATGTGGAGATATGTGCGAGGACTGACCCAACACGAGAAGTAGTTCTCTCTTTACACAACATGTACACTTTGTCCTTAGACTTGAGATTGTCGCATGTACTCAAGATGTGGATCGACTTACTTAGGGGCTATCAAACGCTACACCGTGATAGGGTAATTAAAAAGGTAGCTTTCGGGTTTGTCAAGAACCATGCTGTGAGACTTGGTCAATCAAGATGGGATTTGCCCCTCTCTGATTGAGAGTGATATCTCTGGCCCCCTCGAGTGATCGGATCCGAAAATGCATGGCCATGCTACGTACTGTTAAGAGTTAACCTACAAAGGGATTCCGAATCACAGGATCGAGAAAGAGCGGTCGGCTTGGAGCTAGACCAAATATCATGAGGCAAAGGGAATAGCATGTACATAATGTTGGGCGGTTCGTCTGATATGATCTTCGTGTGTTTATGGGAGTTGGCATGTCTTGCTAGAGGCCGCTACCGACTATTGGGCCGAGTAGGAGTACTCGGGCCATGTCTATACGTATCCGAACCCATAGGGTCACACACTTAAGGGGCTGGAAGCCCAATTCGGATATGATCTGAGTTGGACTAGGTTTAGAAGTACTAATGGGCCTTGAACCTAGAGGCCCGTCAGGAACCTCTATAAATAGAGGGGTGAAGGCGCCCTAGGGTTGACACCTTTTTGGCGAAACACATGTGTCGCGCCTCTCACACCCTCGCCTGTTGCAACTCGCCGATCTAGTAGTCCGGCTTGCGATGCTTCCTCCCTGCACATGTGGATAGCTTGGAGGTGTTGCGCTTGTAGCACTTGGATGAGCCGTCGACGAGCCGCCGACGAGCCACGACGAGCTGCTGCATGAAGACGATCTTGCTGCACGTGGATGAGCTGCTAAGGAGCTACTCGACATCAACGTGATCGACTATGTTTGGCTATGTTGATCGACTTCGCTGCCCTGACGCGATTCTACATCTTCCGCACTAGTGCGTAGAGTGGTAATCCCGTTATCCTTATACGGCAGTTTTCCTGGTTTACGCGGTAGAAAATTTTTGATTTGCGCTAGCGTAGCCTACCTCGTATCCGAACAGAACTGATCCATCTAATCTGAATCTTCAGAGCCGACTGCTCGGATCGGCTGTAGGCCAAAATCGGACACCCTTAGGAAATCGGTGTCCCAGGTTCGGCCAGATATGCACTTGACATGTTTGCAGCTCCACTGTTGCGCATCGGCCGCGGCAACACTATAGACGGAATCGGTGGTGACTATCTCGATGTTGTCGCCGACCCACTGGACAAGGCACTGGTTCATTGTAGATGGGACACAGTAATTCGTGTGTATCCAATCACGACCGAGCAACATGTTGTAGGACCCTTTGCCATTAATGATAAAGAAAGTAGTGGGTAGGGTCTTACTGCCGATGGTGAGGTCGACGCAGAGTGCTCCGCGGGCGGGGGATACGTTGCCTTTGAAGTCCTTGAGCATCATGTCCGTCTTGGTCAGATCTTCATCACTTTTGCCCAATTTACGGAACATGGCATATGACATGATATTCTTTGCGGTGCCTCCATCTACCAGTAGCCTGGTGACAGGTCGCCCATTGACGTGTCCTTTGAGGAATAGGGCTTTGAGATGTTGTCATTTTTCGTCCTCGAGTTTTTCAAAAGTGGCTGTCATTGGCTCCAAAGCTAATTGCGCCATTTGCTCCTCCATCCTTGTCGCATCGTCCCGATCGGCGGGAGCCATGAACTCCATCGGCAAGATGAACACCATGCTGACGTCAGCTGCCGATTCCTGATTGTCGTCTTTCTCATTGGTTCTTCTTTTGGGGCGCCAGACTCGAGACCTATCGTCCTTCTTATCCATCATCTGCCTCTATTCTTCTTCCTGTTGTTCCCATTGGCGCAGACGTTGGATTCTTCTACTGGGATTTGGTCAAGCCGTCGGGGCACCATCTAGGGTTCACCGGTTTGACCAACGGTTTGGCACGCTCCCAGTCTGGTTCTCGCCCTAGGGGGTTTTCATATGATACCCTGGTGTCGGCCATCTTTTCTAGCCGATCATGCGCACTGGCCCTAGCCCCCAATCATTCGCGTTGGTCAACTCTGCCCCCGGCCGATCATACTGGTCAACTCTACCCCCCAGCTGATCATGCACTGAAAGGCGCCGATCTTCTTGTTCGTGCCAGTTTCTGCTGATCGGCTCTGATCCTCTATCTCTGGAATGTGACCTCTTGAATGGGCGACTGTTGCGATATGGACCGCTACACGCAGGGCAATTATCGGCTGATGGTAACCTGAGGTTGTTTTCCCAGCAGTGGATGAAGAACAGGCACCACCAGTGATCTTCGTGTCGGCGCATCATCTCTTCACGGTGTCTCGAACTTTCTTGCTGCCACTGATACTTGTTGAGTAAGAATTGGGAGGTGATAGGTCTATGTGATCTTTCTGATCCTTCGCCCTCGTCTTCGACCCGTCTTTTCCCTTTGACATCCTCAACTATAGCCTGATTTCTAGGGTCCATGGCGTCGCTTCTCCAAGCCGATTTCGACGTCAGCACCTTGGTTTGGAGTGCGTTTCTTCCCGTATCGACCATGTTAGTAGGGAAAGGATGCTGATCAATCTTCATTGGCTTTACTGGCTTTGTCGGGACCTCGAACTTGAGTCTGCCTTGCTCAATGGCTGATTGTATTTGCTGTCGGAAGATCTTGCACTCGTTTGTGTCGTGAGACGTGGCATTGCGCCATTTGCAATACTTCATCTTTTAGAGCTGTTCGGCCGATGGGATCGTGTGATAAGGTGAAAGATTGATTTGCCCCTCCTGGAGAAGTAAATCGAAATTTTTGTCGGCCTTTGAGGTATCAAAGCCGAATGCTTCTGGTTCCTTCTTTCTGAATGGGCATGATATCGGCTTCTTCCCTTTTACCCATTCTACTAGGCCGATTTCTGCTTCCTCTTCAAATTCCGACCCCTCCAAGTATGCCACCTTTTTCTGAAAATTCCTCCGTTGGTCGAAAGGGCGCACCTCTTGACTGACTAATCGGTGAATGATTTGACTTAAGCTTTCAAACTCCTGGGAGGCGTACTTCTCTATGATGTGTGGCAAGAGACCTTGGAAGGCGATATCGGCCAACTGAGCGTCAGTCAGGACTAGTGTGTAGCACTTGTTTCTGACCTCTGTGAACCTACGTAAGTGGTTACTGGTTCGTCGCTCCTCTACCTGAGGCCGGTCAAATCTGAGAGCTTCATCTTGTGGACTCCCGCGTAGAAGTACTTATGGAACTGCTTCTCTAGATCGGCCCAAGTAACAATGGAATTAGGTGGTAGCGTAGTGAACCACAGGAAGGCCGATCCGGATAGGGATGACGAGAACAAACGCACTCGCAGAGCATCTTGTGTGGTGGCCTCTCCACACTAGATGATGAATCTATTTACGTGCTCTACGGTTGAAGTGTCATCCAGCCCCGAAAACTTGGTAAAGTTGGGAACCTTGTACCGATGGGGAAACGGCAGCAGGTCATAAGTAGGCGGGTATGGCATCTTGTATGTGTAGGTTTGCTCCTTCGGTTTCAACCCGAATTGATCTTGAATTACTTCCGCTATCCTTGCGGTCCAATCCACCTATTGCTGATGAACGACCGGTTGAGGAATCAGCACATGTTGCTGGACCGGTGATGCAATGGCTAGGTGATGGATCAGAGCGTGCGGCGGATTTTGTGGCTGCGCGGCTGGCTAAGCAGTTGACAGTTGGTGGCGTAGAGAATCTGCCATCCCATCGTATAGCATCATCGGCACTACACTTCTGAGTGTTTCCGCAGTGTCTGCCCCCTGCCGATTTCTAACGAAGCTTGGACCGGAGATTGTCTGTAACCGACTGGCTGATCTGGTCCGGCCGTTGTTGCTGGTGCCCCCAAGGCATTGAGTGAGACATCGCTTGTGGTTGGTAGCATGGCATACCGTTATACCCTATGGGCATTGAGGCATTTTATCCTCCATGTTGCGTCGGTATCGGCTGAGGAGCCGAGTGGGATGTGCCTAGTAAGCCTCTGACTAGAGCTACGATGGGTGGAGCGTACGCTGGCCCCTGATACCCCTGAGCTACTCCGCTGACTAGGGAACTGATTTGGTCATCACTGAGGATTGGTCGATGAAAGCCTGGTAAATGGACTGTTGAATCATATCGGACATCTTCCCCGAGTCCTCAACGACGGTGATCTGGTAGGGAGTTGGAAGAGGAGCTTTTTTAACGGTCTCCCCGCTTCTGGTATGACTGAAAGATTGCAAGCATCTCTTCCTGTATTCTTCTAGGTGTCTTGCCAATTCTTCTTTCTGGTCATCCTTGAGATCTGCTTTCATAACTTTGATGACGTTATCTTCGGAGATTTTGGCAGCTTTTGACATGTTGAATGTTGTATTGGTCCCACTGGGCATGCCAAAAGTGTGTTGGCGCTAAAAATCAGCCGATGATCTTCAGCGTCGGACACATGACCCGGGAGAATCTGCTTAACTCCTGTTCGGGTTATTGCCCTGGTGTGGTTCGTGCGGCATGCTAGTCAATCTAACCTATTGATTGATAAGGAAACAAACTTATTAAATTCCAAGCATTTCGATCGGCTAAAGTTCCGATCTGTATTGAAAAATGTATCAGCGAATCGGTCGATTTACTGTGGAGATGACTGGCTATAGAGCAACCGATAATCACGTAGCGATTGTAAAGAAACTACTAGAGTAGGCTAAATAACACTACAAATGCTACACTCGAAATAGATCTAATCGGCTATACGGCGATAAATAAGAAAAACAATAACGAAGCCGACAGTTCGAATCTCAAGCTGGATAACTGATGATAAAACTAAAACAATAGATAAAACCTATAGTTTTAGTTAATATCGATAACTGGTGAATAAATCTAAACGAAATGACAGTGATGCGCCTGAAGTTAAAGCTTAGATATTACTCGGCAAACAGAACTTACAAATCGGCCGGAGATCGTGTCGATGCAGCCCTGCCAACCCGTACGAACTCGTGAAAGAAAAGATGTATTGGCGAAGTCGCCGACTTGAAAGTAAAGTATGATGAAAAGTAGATTGTTTGTATTGATTGATGTGTTTTTTACAAATCACTAGAGATGGCTATTTATAGCCTGTTACAACTGATTTCCTAACCGACTAGGATCTATCTCTAATTTTAATCGATAACAAATATTTACAAACACAACTTGTATCGGAGTTGGTTATCATACTCCCACGGGCCAATCTCTTTCTATCTTCTTCTTTGGCCCACCTTAAGCCCATGTTGGCCCATCTGCCCCAACCTTCCAAATGGTCGACCTTCATCAACTACGTTCGCCAATCGGCCGATATACTGTAGCACCAATCGGCCGATTCCCAACTGTAGCTTTTAATCTGCCACATCGGCCAATCTTTTCCTTCCCTGATGCCGATTCAAAACACGTGTCAAAATCTGGCATCAACAGAGCCATAATAGACTTGCCAATGACTTGCTGAGCTACCCTTCCAAATAGCACAAATTCGGCAGCAGTCGTACCATCGGAACAAATTAAATAGAGCTGATACCTACAACCACGAAAAATCAGGGGGAAGAACAACAGTAACAAAACAATTGCCACAAAAAAGACGTACTTAGGAACAGCAGTAGTAGAAGTGCAGCCACTGCTACAATGATACTCGTATCCATACGGAGCAGAAGCCTTGTAGCATCTAGCACAGGACGAAAACCACCATGGCTGGGCGGCGCTAATCCTCACTACCGTCACAGTACACAGAAAGCTGGTAGCCTACAAGAGGAACAGGTACACACCGCAACAAAATGCTATGGCATACACCAGCATTGAAACCACATAGGAAACGGAAAAGTTAAGTTACCTCGACATCCCAAGGATCTAAAAGTCAAAGTTCAGACACACTCCTCAATGGCAATTGACCAGACCTATGGTGGTCACCACCTGGTTCATCGACAATCCAATCTACTTTCGTGAAATCATCACCAAGCTTGGCAAACACAAACAAAAGTAGATGCAACATCGACGGATTAGGTGTAAGATCTAAAGTATCCAAGGGAAAACAACGGAAGCAGCACACACCTTTTACAGAATTCATCTATTTCTCCTATATCTTCGTTAAGGTACCATTTAGAAAAAGGTGTTTAGGGTCTATTGTTCTCTCTGATATATTTTATAGCTCTGATACCAGCTATGGTGGACCCACCTAAATTAACCTGGCTAAAGTGCACTTAAGTCACCTAACACGCGATCATGCACCTTAAACAAGCCAACTTAGTCATCCATTAGATTGCATCCGATAAACCACATATACAGGATCAAGAAGCATTGCTCACACGAAGGTGAGTGGTTACAGAGATTACAACATTCCCATCATATTAACATAGTTAACAATTATTACATCAATGTTTTGTGAAATTCAGACACAGTTTGCATGGTTTCAAACAACGAAGAAGTAAAACATGTGGAAGCTAAACATCAATACATAATACCATGGCGAAGCCAACCATGATATCAATTCTCACGATCCATGCTGTCTGAGGATGGTTTCCACTCGACCGTCCAACCCGGAGGGAGTTGGGTCGGCCAAGTCAAACTGGCAACCATTTCCTTAAAATCAGCACTACCTAAAAATATAGCCACAAGCAAGACTGAGTATGCTAATACTCAGAAAGACTTAACCGTCACGTGGTAACTACTCCACCAACTTCTAGACATGCAAGGCTCTTTGGCTGGGGGGTTTGTTTGCCAAAAGCTTCTAAAGTAGGTCCTTACTTTAAAATTTTAGCAACAGGTTCTAGTTGGTTTAACCATTCTAGGTAAGCACCTATTCTAAGCAAGCATGTGATCAAGAAATTTAATCAAGCATCAATATTATTCATCATCCTTTGTTTCACTTCTTACTCAGTGCAGCACAGTAGTCAAGCAGTCTCAAACTGTGAGTGGTAGACAATTCGAATCGAGTTTCTTAACCTTGCAAGGTGAACCTAACCCCATGACATCCGCGTACCACAACGGGTCCACTTCACTTGTCAGCCGTCCCCATCAATCCCCAGGCACGTGGCTAGGGCCCACTTCTCTTGGATACAATGCCCCACAGTCCCAGAACCTTGCCGTACCGTGACTGCACTTGTACCCACATTGTGCACCAGGGGAAACTCCGTTTCAGAGAGAGCGAAGAGTATACCCATGTACCAGTTCAATCAGGTACTAGGCTTCCCTATCCCATACTAGGTATGAGCTTAGTACTTTCAAACACTTGACTGCAAACGCTGACACATTTTGACCTTAGCATTTTCACCACTAGACAGACGGGACAAAACCACCAAGCCCGAACCAATTCCGGTCCCATCTGTCATCCTTATGGTTATAGCATGAGCAAGCAACCAACTCCTATAAACTCGCGAGTGATAGGAAATCACTCAACTTTTACCGAGTCCTATTTAGCATTGCTGCTAGTTAGCCTACCATACTAGTGTTCAACCAAAGGTACCTAAGATCATGCAACTAAGGTTTCAAGCAACTCCTATAAACATAATGCACAAACATAACTAGCATAAGTAGTGCATAATTTTAGAAATCAGGGTCATGCTTCGGGGCTTGCCTTCCTGAACTATGTTAGTGAGAGAGTCGCTAGCAGCTTCTGGGATCTCTTGCTAGGCCTCGACGGGGTGCAGCTCTGCAGATCCTTCCTCGGCAGCAGGCGTCAACTTGTAGGTTCCATCTGCGAGGTTCGCTTCTACACGAGATGCATATGCAATGTTCAAGTTTCACAAGTGTGCAAGCAAGATGCAATTCAAGTTGAAAAACACATATTAAGTGCAATTACCACTACACTTTGAGAAACATTAAACTTTATACACTAGATGAGTAATTTCGTGCTTTAAACCTCAGGTGTATTTGATGGTGATTGTGTACACATATAGTGTTTTACAACTTAGATTTCACAAGAAAGGTGGGGTCACTCTAGGGTTGCTCAAGGTCCAATTGGAAAGTTATCCTGTTTCTGAATATTTTTCTGTACCTCATCCAAAATTACCATTTTACCCTTACTATTACCTAATGGTTTTTATTCATTTTCTATTTGGGTTTAACTTTCATAAATGTTTTTGGTAACTTCTTATAAGATATGGTTCTGAAAATTTTTCAGAGGCTTCCTAATCACATCAGTGAGCTACTCTAAAAATTTGGGATGCATTGAGCTTCCACATAATTAATTAAATTAAAACAGTACCCTATGACACGAGCTTTTGTGATTTTTTCATGATTTTTGGTGAAGGACATCTATTTTCCATATTTTGCTATGATTTAACTTGTGCAAAAAGTTAAGCCTGTCTTGTCAAGTTTCATTCAGTGACTGATATTTTTTCCTAGCAAGTATGTTTCATAAGTGATTTAACCCAGGTGGTTTCATATTTTTCTCTGATGGATTACATTACTTATGCAAAAAGAAAAATTTAACCCTAGCTTACAAGGATAAAACTAAAATAGTGACTTAAACATCTATGCCAGGGCTCTTATTATTTTTCTAAGCTTCTACTCACTGAAACAAATATCTCAGAGTTGTATTTGTTATTTTTGCATTTTTTCCTTGATTTACTATGCATTAAAAGGCCTAAACAAGAAATAAATCATAAGTAGAACATTTCTATAGCAACATGTGCACGATTATTTTTCTATGAAACTACACATTTCATTGAGTCCAGCAAAGTTGATTTTTTGTATTTTTCCAATTTTTCTGTGCATTTTTAAAGCTCATCCGTTTATCTGCCAAAATAAATCAAATAAACCGAGGCAGTTTTACACCGGGGCCCTTAAGGTTTTCAAAGTCTCATAGATAAGCCCTTAACTCTAACAAATAGGTCCCTACGAAATTTTGAACTTCACAACCTTAACCCTATGGCGGCCGGCGGCGGACGAGATGAAATCCGGCGATTCTAGCGCGCAATCCAAGGGGACGAGAGGCTGGGGACACGTGTGAGCTCACCTCGAGTAGGGTTGAAGAAGGTGGCGGTGGCGGTGATGGCTCAGAGAGGGCGAACGGCGGTGGGGAAGGAAACACGGGCGGCGGTGGCGGAGCTCGAGTGTTCCGACACCGGCGACGTCGCTGGAGGGCAACGGGCAGCGGGGAAAGCTCCACGGGGCTGCTGGGAAGCTAGTGGGGATGGTGGAAAGTGGCGGCGCTGCGTGGGTAGAGGCTCTCCACGGCAGGGTAGCGTGGCGGCTTGCAGAGCAGAGGAGTGGGCAGGGGGTGACGGCGCGGGTGAGCACTTGGGTGGCGCAGTCCTACCTTTTATAGGCCTGGGGAGATGTGAAGGGGTGAGGCGGGGCGAGGCGGGGCGAATGCTGGTGCCGGACGTGGCCGGAGGCGACGGGGAAGGAAGGCTGGGCGGTGCCATTGGCCGACGGCGAGCATTAGCGGAAAGAAGCGGGGCTGCGGGGAGAAAATCTCCCGACCATTGGCTCGGCGCGATTGCAAGCGCGCAGGAGCGGCTTTGTCGAGTGGGCAGATTGGCAGAGCTTGGCGCATGAGTTGTCGCTGTCAAGTGGTAGGTTGGCGGAGGGAGCTTGGCCAGCGGGCGGTGTCGCCATGGCGGAGGGAGGTGGGGCGAAGCGAGGCGCGGGTTGGGCGAAGGAGATCACAACCAGAGGATAAGATCAGCTCACTCTTCTACTGGCAGGTTCAAGCATTGCCTCATCCCATCGCATCGGTGATAGGGTGCGGCGAAGCTTGCCGGTGAGGGAGGGACACGCCGCGGCGGCGCTTTGGGCGAAGGGGGCGACGCGGTTCAGGTGAAGGGCCAAATAGGGTCGAAATTTTCCCAAACTATGAATTGTTGTCCTAAGGTCCAGCTTCAACTTCTACAAAAGGCTTGGGTTCGAAATCTAGCTAGATTTGAAGATACAAGGCTTCAAAGTTTGGTGGAACACCTAAAATTCAGACTTAGCTGATTTTCATATTTTGGGCTGAGTTGACTGTTTTGGCTGACTTTGACTCAAGTTTTGGAAAGGTTCTATTGAGTTTTGGGCCTTGGTCGGATAAGTGGAGTCATATTACACACTCAGGACTCCAACTTTTATAAAGGGCTTTGCTCGGGCTCAGTTTAAATTTTGTGAGAAAACTGCATGCCAAGATGATGTCTTTCACTATTTTAGACTTAGAGTTCAAGGGCTGAGTTTAAGAATTATGCTGAGTTTAGCCTAGGGTTTGAGCATGTTCTAGGATGATTTAGTCTAAGCTCAATTTAACAAAGTTGTTATTCAAGGTTTACTCTAAAACTTTTGTAAAAGCTCCAAGTGAAGTCCAGATCTAAAGTACCCTACTCAGCACTGCTTTCAACACTTAGTACTTTTGAAATGAGGTTGATTTGCCACTGGGTTTAAATCTGGTTTTTGAATCTCTTCCTCTCCAAATCACTCAAAGTTCCAATAAGAAAAGTTGTTTGGTTTGTAAAGTTCTACAACTCTTAGATTGACAGAATTTCAAGTTGTTATATGAAATTCAAATTTTAAATTACCCCTAAATTGAGCTTCTAAAGGGCATTTTTTACCTTTCAAGTGCTAGATTAGGCTTCTAATCACTTTATTCAAGCTTAAGCAAGGTTAATTTAGCTAGGGTTGTTACACTTGAGACCAATGACTCTCCTAGGCATGTCAACCGAGTTGCTCCTTACCCGTATATGAGTAATGTCAGACACACCAACTATCATTGCTATAACATCTGGAAGCACACACAATCATTGTAAGAGGGAAACAAAATAAAAAAGATAGCAAGTAACCTAACAGTCGATACCGCATCACCGACTTGTAAAATATGCCTAGCTTCCTACCCGCGAAGAAAGGTCAGAAAGCGACGATAGGTGGAACACAAATTGAGGAAACGATTCAGCGACAGGTTCAATACAAACCATCTTTGTCCACGAGGTGAGCTTGATCTTCGCACAAAAAGGCTTGTAGGAAGGCTTCATATTGATCACACGGAACTTACTAAATGAATACAGACCACCTTCCTTGATGGTACTCCTAACCATATCAACGTCACACAAGCAGCTTCCGCACACATAGCGTCCCCCTGCACACCCAGTAGCCGAATCAGCACAAACACACACACAAGCATAGCCACAATCTAGTCGAGATGCACGCACCTTTTCATTCACAAGCACCAATTGAGATGCACAGTAGGCCGTCCATCCCGAGCACCGCAATAGTCCAACATGCGAGCGATACGAGCACGCACACACTAGTTCTTGCTCGCTGGCAAAACATCACGCAGCCCAGAGCATGCCATGGTCGCAGTGGGCGATACGAAGCATGGGAAACTCTGGGACCCCAAAAACTAGCACAGTAAAGCGAAGGGGCTATATATGGACAGAGCCCAAAACTAAGAAGGCACTACATACCAACACGCCGGCGGCCACATGTGCGCAGCAAAGGACATGTCGGCGCAGCAAAGAGCATGCCAACACTGCACCAATGCACACGTACACGCCACCACTGCCGACAACAACAAATTTTAATGTACCTAGCATAAACAAACGCAGGGTAGTCAAGCAAGCCCTTATCCTCGAGGCTCCCAGCCAGCAGGGCGAAGGCACATAGCCCAACACCTCGGGACGAAGCAACCCCCGGACCCAAAACTGATAAGGCGAGGGCCCGAGGGGCTCCTTGCAAAACGGCGTGCTCCACTGGCAGCCCTGGCTAGGCCTAAGGGGCTTCGGGATGACCCCCAATTACCAGGCCGCGTCGCAGTCTAGCGGTCGCCCCAGGGGCGCAAAGTGGACATGTGGTGCTGCACCTCAGGACAGAGCACCTCGGGCCGTGGGTAGGCACCGGGGGCGGGCGGCGGTGGTGGGGGGCTCCCCGCAAAGCGCCAGGCGGGTGCCTTTCCACAAAACTAGCACGATCTCCGAATTTCCTCTTCTTGGTGGAGGAATATCCTGGAGCACAGGGCCACGCCGCAAGAAAAATGGCCCAATTTACTGTACACCAAGGGCCTCCCCCTAACCCCGATCCGATACGCCGTGGACCTGAGGGGCTCCCTACGAGGCCGTGCACTGCGTGGCGGCCCCGAGGCCGCCGGATCGGTTGTGGCTAGACGTCCGGTCGCGATTTCAGCGTGACGTGGCCCGCACGGTTGACCAGGGCAGGTATGCCGGAATAAAGGGAGTTGATAAGGACCCTTAGGCCCTGACTGGATCAAAGGCTGCCTGTTGCGTTTTCTCTGTAGTTCCCAATTTCCGACCCTCTCCCTCCTCTCCTCCGGCGTCCTCGCCGGCGGCGAGTCCAGGTGCCTTTGCTCTTTAGTTGTTCGTAGGAGTAGCTACATATTTCAGTTTGCCGTATGGCTTTACAATCGAGGATGGTAGTCCTCTCCCTTGTCTTGGGTGGTGGTGGGCGGGCTCCTCACCGGCATGGTTGCCGGCGGTGGTCTCCACCAGCATGGCGAGGTGAGTGATCCAATAAAGCCTTTTATGCTCTCCCTTCATCTTCTCCCCATGCTCAGTGGCCACGGGGGCGGCGTGGTGCTGCTCAAGTGGGCTCCACGACAAGAAGACATCACCTCTGCTCCCTCTTGCCGAATGGCGCGGCATGTGCCTGTATCCCTACCTTCTCCGGTTGGGGGTGCTACCGTGCTTCGTCTGCGGCAGTTCCTGTGGGCGAGGCGGCACTGTTTGGGTCCGTGGCCGGAGTGGTCGCCAGTGGCTGGGGATTCGCAGAGGCGCTGGTCGGCGACGAGTTCGACGCTCAGGCCTCGCTGGTGGTTCCCATCACCAGTGTTCAAGCGGTTATGGGCCCCAACTTGGTTGCCTGGGTGGGTCCCACTTTGGTCTCCTTGTGGAGCCGTGGAGGTGAAAAAATGACCGGAGGTGGACACGTTTTCATACGTGCTGAGCATGCAAGCCCATGCTGTGGTTGCAGTCAACGAAAGGTACTTCTTTCCATCCTCCTTCTGACCGTCATTAAGTTTTTCAAGGTGAAAGTGAAGCTGTGTCAGTAAAGACTCACATGCACATCTCCAACGTTCTGCATCTCCGAAGCAATATCCATTACATCCTCTGTAGTTGGCAGTAAAAATGTAGGGGACATTTGGTTCCCTTTGCTTATTTTTAGCACGTGTCACGTCAAATGTGTAGGTACTAATTAGGAGTATTAAATGTAGACTATTTACAAAACTCATTACATAAGTGGAGGCTAAACGGCAAGACGAATCTATTAAGCCTAATTAATCCATCATTAGCAAATGTTTACTGTAGCAACACATTGTCAAATCATGAACTAATTAGGCTTAATAGATTCATCTCGCCGTTTAGCCTCCACTTATATAATGGATTTTGTAAATAGTCTACATTTAATACTCCTAATTAGTATCTAAATGTGACGGGTGCTAACAAAAAAGTTGGAGAAACCAAACCAGACCGAAGTGGCAATACTCCTCAACGTTCGGGCTGACCTCTGACTCTTGTCGATGCTGGTCCTCAGATTTGATGTTGAAAAGAGTAGAGCCAACTGTTGGATGCGCGTGGCCCAATCTGAACTGCTGGCCCATTAAGCAAGTATTATAAATACTTATGAACTGCTGGCCCATTAAGCAAGTATTATAAATACTTAATCACCAGCCACAAGTTTTTTTAACCCTACTCACTTTTCCCACCTGCTGCCGCATACACCAAGACCTGGTGCGCCACCGCACGCACCAGGAACTGGTGCGCCGCCGCTGCTGCTCTCACACGCAAGTAGGGCGCTATTGCAGTCTTTTCTCCCGGACCCAAGGTTGATCGCGGGAATCTCCGAGTACGTGCTGTGGAGTGCTAGCACGCTCCGATTCGTCATCTCATCCTGTAATGTGGACTGCCATAGAGGTGTCATTTGGTTGCGCACTTCATTAGATTGTACGACTACTTCCTCAACGTCAATTGGATCAACCACTTGCGCTTCATTAAGACTTCCGCTGTGACGCACGACGAGCGAAGGTATAATCTATGATCATCTACTCGCAAGTGATCATGTTTACGCGGTTATTTTTGTGTGGTAACGAGTAGAAAACCGCATTTTCTAACAATGGTACCAGGGTTGTGCTTGTGTTGTTTTGATCTAGATTAAAAACTTTGCATGGTTGGTTGCAGATAAAATCGTTTTGGGGAATAGCGTTACGCGCGAATCAGACTGTATTACTCCGTTCTTGCTTCCTCATTATGTGACCGGCTAACTGGCCGTCTTTACAACAGCGTGCGAGCGTCGCGTGGTTGACCACGAGGTTGTGAGTTCGTGTAGCGAAGCAATCGATACGCGGCGTGAACGGCTATGTCAGCTAGAACGGCATGTGTGTTAGCTTGCTGGCATCATGCGAAAAATTTGTTCTATCCGTTATCGGCTGACAGGACCAGATAGTATTTTTTTAAAAAAAACGGGGGGGGGGGGACGCGTTGCATCGTTTGTAGAAACGCCTAACTCGTTTTTGCTGAGAATGATGTGATGGTATGGCCTCAAAATCATGTGATGATCTGTGTGTAATAAATTCGTGTGGCATGCGTGTCACAAATTATTAAAGTCGGGTTGAGGCTGTTCCTATTCGGCCTGCATGCCACTCATGTGATGTATTATTTAATTTTAGCTACTAGTGTGTATTAGCTGAATTAGATTATGTAATTCTTTGACACGAGCGAAGCGACTTGGTGAATGTCGTACCTTGGAGAAGGCGCCCAAGATGCGACATCTCGGTGTAGGCGTGCATACTAGCGGTCGTCGGCATGTGCTGATTTTCGTTGGATGAAGAAAGACCATGCTATCACAATAATTTGATTATATGTGATGATTACTATTATGCACTGCCTATGATGAGCATGATAAATTCCTCACGAAAAATTAAGATTTTATGCCCTTCCAACAGCTGCACCATTAGGGTCTTGTTAGTAGGTGATGGGTCTGCCAAAGTAGGGTGTCATCTTCTACCTTGATCCATTAGGTGGTGTTGGACACCATGGCATAGTGTTGGTTTGCTTGACAGAGCTATCAAGTTGGACTTGGATTTTGGGGCATAAGTGTTGGGAGCCGAGATATATGATGTCGCCCAACAAACGAGTCGCATTGGATGCGATTGGCAATTGTTGGCTACCTTGTTCACTATGATGCTAGCGGTGATGCCACTAGTATCATAGGGAACATTGGATCTCATCCTGCTATGCAACGCCGAGGGACGTTCGCACAACATAGTAGGAATTCTTTCATTAAAAGTGTTAATAAAAGAAGTGCAAACCATTGCATATCTTACTGTGATCGATCCTAGATAGATCGATCCTAAAAGTGCTCCAGTCAGCCCTCATGTGATTAAGATGATTGGGTATATTGAGAGCTTGCAGAGCTGGGTTTTCCCCTCAACGACGATCTCGCCACCGATGTGATACTGCTGACTGAGTTGCATGGGATGCTCAAAACAGTAGAGGTGAGTCTTAGGAAGACTTCTGGTTATGTGATGACAGTCTAGAAAGGTAAGAAGCGTAAGCGCTAGCGAAGGCTAAGAAACTTGCCAAAAGTGGGACTTCCGGGCAGGCGTCCAAGGCCAAAGAAAAACAAAAGAGGTAACAATGCTTTTCTGCCAATTCCTTACTTAACATTCTCATATGCCGCAGAACTTTCTCATTGTTGTCCTTCTTCTCTGCGCAGGTTGATAGCCAAGTACCTCCAACGCATAGTTGGAGCGGCGGACTGGTAGAGGCCCATCATCCGTACACGCTGTACCCTCTCATCGGCTATCACGTCCCATCATTGGAAGATGTAGCCACCCGCCGTTTGAAGCATAAGCTCAAAATGTCTACCACAAAGAAGACAAGTCGTAGGGTACGAGCTCGCACTGAATCCGCGACAACTCGGGCAGCCTACCAATCAACAGCAACATCGGCCGAGCCCTCAGCCGCACCAATCCAAGCAAATGTCTCATCGGCAATTCAGGACATTGATCCCCTGGAAGCATCAGAAGCTGGGTCGACGATTGCATCACTCTTGGTGGAAGCCATACAAGTAATCTTTCTGCTCTGACTTCCTCATATGTATCACCAATACTAAATTTGTTTCTTCTCAACAGGCTGCACAACCTATCTCGGAGCAGACCGTTCCTCAATCGGCTGATACTAAAGCTGAAATTGTGTCACCTACAAATCTTCAGATTGAGGTAAAGAACACGCTCGTCCATTAGTCTCCACAATTTTTATAACTAAAATCGGCTAATTCTTGGCATAGGATGCTCCAGATACATCAGTCATTCTCCTTGTGCCACCGTCGGCTGCACGCATGCCAAAGGTAAGAAAACCAAGACTTACACTTAGATCCAGCATTCTTTTATACTCATAAATGCTTCCCTTTTCTTCTTCCAGGAGGCTGGTCCAAGCACATTATCAGCTATTCCTAGAGAGCCGATCATCGTCGAGTCTTCCCCCTCTGATGAGCCAACTTCGCAGGATTCTGAGATGGGAGTAACAACTCTGCCAACCCAGGCAGAAGAGATTCGTTTGAAGGAGGTAAGCACTTTCTGTATCAATCGATTTTTTCCTTCTATCGGCTAAAACACTTTCCCACATCCCTGCAGGAAAAAGACACACCAAAAAACAGCCTCTTCTCCTTTGCAGTTGCGGTCTCTGATGATGAAGAAGTCGCATCGTGCCAAATAACTCTGAGCTCGATACCAGAAGGTGTCCGTGCCAAGCTTCAAAACATGCATACCCTCCATCAGGAAAACATCGGCCAATTGGCGGAAGATGCCGAACCGATACGGCAGATATTCAATGAGATTAAAGGCCAAGTCCCAGAAGACGCAGAAGAGGTTCCAACACCCGCAGCTTATATCAAAACCATGCAGGTTCCAGTGTTTAGAGCGTTGCGACACATGGCCGATCATTCTAAGCTGGAGATGGTGCATCAAGAAGAAGAGTCCTACAAGCACCATGCACAAGAGGTACATCAGCAGATCGGCCTCCTCGAGACCTCTCGTCCGAGCATCGTCAATGCAATAGACCGGCTCAAACGGCGTAGAGGAGAGCTCGCCAAGGAAATGGAACTGGTCGTAAAAGCCATCACCGCCGAAGAAAAGAAACTTGAAGATCTCCCAACCGTCATTGTCGATCTAAAACAAGAAAGACAGTCCCTCGCTCACGAGGCCATCCGTCTTCATCGCAACACGCCAAAAGTCCCAGGATCGGCCGATGACGATCAACGAGTGTTGGATGCGGCCGACCAAGTTCGCCTGTGAGCAATTGAGGCCATAAACAATCTTCTTGAACAGTCATAATGAACTCTGCCGGCCTTTGAATATCTTGCGTAATGTTGATACCTTTGGCGTTCCTGTCTTGAATGCAAGTCTGGACAGTTCTCATGCAGCTTTTCTGACTCAACGGTCACTTTCTTTAAATGCCCTCCTTTTACCGACCATTGTCCATCGCCATTTTGTTCTATAAATATGAACCCCTCGCACCCCTTCCGAAGGCATTAACAAAGCACCCATTAACTCATTCCTTGCACACACTTTCAAATCTTCGATTGAGCGACCAAGATGGCCTCCTCCTCTTCTATCAATCAGGTACGAAATTAATCTCCTACCTCTCGACTGATCCCTCTGCCAATTGACCATCCATTATTCTCGCAGCAAAACCGACTCAGCTGCGACCTTGAACGAGCCATTGAGATCCTCCACTCCGGTGAACCACTCACTCAGGCTGACAAATACCTGATCCAAACTCATCGCGAGGAACTCAGAGACCACCTTCCCGTGAACATCAAGAGGATTGTGGACGACATTGAGGCCAAAGCTTCTAGAAGGCAAGCCCGGCAACCAGTCGAAAGGAGCCATCAGCTGCCCCGTCAAGTTGCTCTCGAAGATGATATGGTAGAAGTGGAGGAGGAGAACGCCGAACTCCAAATCGAATTTGATCAACTCCAGAAGGATATTGATATGAATAAAGTTCAATCGAAATGCCGTTAAATCGTTGTAACCTATAATTGTGTTGGTACTTTTTATCTAGGGGCGACTTGTACCATGTCGGCCATATATTCAGTCGATGTATAGACTAATGATTGGTTTATTTATATACATACTTTTTCACCTCTTTCGATCTTAAGGCGATGCCTCTTGCATCGGCTATGTGAAAACAAATCAGTACGCGTCGGCTCTAAAAGCCCGATATGCTACATCATCGGCTAAGCGCCTACCCATATACTGGGGTAGTATCTTTTCAAATATCTTCCATTCAGAGCCCTTGTAAATTTTCTCCCTCAAAAGTCTCCAGCATGTATGCATTTCTTGGAGCACATTGGCTAATCTGATATGGCACGACCATTTTCCATACTTGGGATCTTTGGATCCTATTAGCAGGACAAATTTCCAGACTAAATCCCCTTGGGAAAACTTTTTGACCTTGACCTTCTTGTCATACCACCTGGTAACCCTTTTCTTATTTTCCTCAATGCTGATCAGAGCCCTTAGCCGATGAGTCGCCAAATTTTCCAATTCTCCCCTCATGAGGGTGGAATAGTCATCAACTGAAAACTAATCCTGAAGTGACACATGTCTAGACCCAGTCTTCAACTCCCAAGGTAATACTGCTTCATGCCCATATACTAACTGATAAGGGGACACCTTGGTGACACCGTGGCAAGCATCCGATAAGCCCATAAGGACTCATTCAGCATCGTATGCCACCGTCTTGGTTATTCTTTGATCTTCCTTTTAATCAGCTTAATAATCCCCTTGTTGGACGACTTGGCCTAACCATTGGCCTGAGCGTAATATGGAGAAGAATTCAACAGCTTAATTCCCATACTGGCGGTGAAGTCCTCAAACTCCCCAGAGGTAAACATTGACCCTTGATCACTTGTGATGGTCTAAGGAATACCAAACCAATAAATAATTTGCTCCTTCATGAACTCGATCATGTTGGCCGATGTCACAATTTTCAAAGGAACCACCTCAACTCACTTGGTGAAGTAGTCAGTCGCCACCAATATGAATTTATACCCTTTGCTTGACGGTGGATAGACCTGGCTGATAAGATCAATTCCCTAGCCCCTAAATGGCCATGGCTTTATTATTGGGTTCATAGCTGAGGCCAGGGCTTGTTGCACGTTGCCGAATTTTTAACAATCCTGATAGCCTTTATAATATTTAAAGCAATCTTCAAGTAATATCAGCCAGTAATACCCATTGTTTCTAATCATCCACTTCATCTTGAAAGCCAATTGATGGGCCCCACATACCCCTTCATGAATTTCACCCATCAAAGTCTTTGCCTCTTCAACGCCAAGGCACTTGAGCAACAGTCCATCAATCATTCGATAAAACAATTTGTCTTCAAGTAACACATATTCTGTGGCTTGGAAGCGTATCCGCCGATCAACTTTCTTGGATGGATCCTTTAAATAGTCGGCGATCTCCTTCCTCCAGTCGTCGGCCGCCAGCTCTAGAGCCAAGGCACCATGAATCAGCCGGTAACCAGATTCGTGCTAGGCAAGTATATTGGCTTCCTCGTTGTAATCTTTGGGGATATGTTCAATAGTTACGGTCTTGAATTCTTTGAGCAACTGGAGGCATTCCTTAGAATATCATCCTTGCACTCACACTTTCCAGTCAACTGATCCACGATAAGCATGGAATCCCCAAATATTTCCACCGCGTCAGCCTTGATTTCCCTCAACAATTGGATGCCCTTTAAGACAGCCCGATACTCTGGTTGATTATTAGTAGCGGAAGCCTCAATCGGCAGAGAGAACTCATAACTTGCCCCCTGAGGCGATATGAGGATTATGTTTATTCTTGACCCCACCCAACATAAAGATCCATCAAAGTACAAAGTCCATGGAGCCAGCTCAACGACAGAAACTCAGATCCACAGTGTTGGGCGACGAAGTCAGCCATTACCTGACCCTTGACGGCCTTGGTCGATTCAGACCTTAGATTGAATTCCGAGGGGGCTAGAATATATTTTACAATCCTTCCTTTCAAGATCGGCAGTGACAACATGTACTTGATGACATCATCTTTACACACGACCACACATTCCGCCGATAATAAGTAGTGCCTGAGTTTAGTGCAATAGAAATATAGGCAAAGGCACAACCTTTCCACCGGAGAATACCTGGTTTCGGCGTCCTAAAGTCTTCTACTAACGTAATAAATCACCCTTTCTTTTCCTTCTAACTCCTGGACCAGCACTGAGCCGATAGCTCGTTCATCGGCCGATGGATACAATCTAAACGGTTTATCAGCCTGAGGAGGAACCAATACGGTAGGGGAGACTAGATATTGTTTGATGTCCTCTAATGCTTTCTGTTGTTCCTGACCCTAAACAAATTCTTGGTCGGGCTTCAACTTTAACAATGGGCTGAAAGCTTGAATTCGTCTGGACAAGTTTGATATGAATCGCCGGATGAAGTTGATTTTGCTGATTAAGGATTGCAACTTAGTCTTGTCTTGTGGGGCTACAACTTTGTTGATGGCGGTAATAATCTTTTGGTTGATCTTGATACCACACTCGTTGACCATGAAACCTAGAAACTGACCAGTCGAAACACCAAAAGCGCACTTGTTCAGATTCATCTTCAACCCATGTTTCCTTGTGCACTCCAGAACCTTGCATAAATCGGCCAAATGCTGTCGATATCCCTTCGATTTGACAACAACATCATCGATCTAAATCTCCACCAGGACACCGATAACCTTGTGAAATATATAATTCATGGCCCTCTAATATGTAGCTCCAGCATTTTTCAAACCGAAAGTCATGACTACCCATTTGAACAAACCGAGATGCCCAGGACAGCTGAAAGCCGTTTTGGACATATCTTCTTCAGCCATTAATACCTGATTATATCCAGCGTTACCATCCATGAAGCTAATAACCTTGTGTCCCGCAGCAGCATCTATCAACACATCGGCCGTCGGCATCGGGTATCCATCCATCGGCGTAGCTTGGTTAAGATTCCTGAAATCAATGCAAACATGTAGTTTTCCATTTTTCTTATACACAGGAACAATATTAGAAATCCAATCGGCATATCGACATGCCGAATGAACCCTGCTTCAATTAATCTTGTGATTTTGGCCTTTATATCGGGTAAAATTTTTGGATTACAACGTCTTGTAGGCTGCTGATATGGCTGATATCTTGGTTTTATGGGCAACCGATGTTCGACAATTGATTGGTCTAGACTAGGCATTTCATGATACTCCCAAGCAAAGCAATCTTTAAACTCTCTTAACAAACTCACTAACTCACGCGTATACTCATG
This sequence comes from Setaria viridis, assembly GCF_005286985.2. Lineage (NCBI taxonomy): Eukaryota > Viridiplantae > Streptophyta > Magnoliopsida > Poales > Poaceae > Setaria > Setaria viridis. Next base: position 16,201,991 of record NC_048270.2, on the reverse strand, counting down.
ATCTAACTTAGCACTAATATATGTCGGCCTTGGCTTACTACCATCTTTAACAAATCGGCTGACGTAAACCCGTGCCCAAGCTTCCCATCTTCTTGGATGAATTCGTCCATTAAGATGACTCTTCTGAGCCGACTGCTTGGATCGGCTGTAGACCAAAATTGGACACCTTCAAGAAGTTAGTGTCCCAGGTCTTGCCAGATATGCATCTAACGTGCTCGTAGCTCCACTGTTGCGCATCGGCTGTGGCAATGCTGTAAGAGGAACAGGCAGTGACTACTTCAATCGTGTCACCGATCCACTAGACGAGGCACTGGTGCATTGTAGACGACATGCAACAATTTGTGTGGATCCAGTCTCGTCCGAGCAGCATATTGTAGGACCCTTTACCGTTAATGACAAAAAAGATGGTAGGTAGGGTCTTACTGCCAATGATGAGGTCGACGCAGAGTGCCCCCGGGGCTGGAGATATGTTGCCTTCGAAGTCCTTGAGCATCATGTCAATCTTCATCAGGTCTTGTTCACCTTGGTCGAGTTTTTGAAACATGGCATATGGCATGATGTTCATAGCTACGCCTCCATCTACCAACAGCTTGGTGACTGGTCTCCCGTCAACTTGCCCCTTGAGGAACAGAGCTTTGAGATGCTACGTTTTACATCCTCGGGTTTTTCAAAAGTGGCGGCCATTGGCTCTAAAGCCAATTCCACCATCCGCTCCTCTGCCTCTGTTGTGTCATCGCGGTCAGCGAAAGCCATGAACTCCATTGGCAAGATGAATACCATGTTAATGTCGGCAGCCGAATCCTGATCATCATCTCCTTCATCGACTTTTCTTCTGGGTCGCCAAACATGAGACCTGACCCCTTTTTTGTCCAACGCTTGCCTTTGTTCTTCCTCCTTTTGTTCCCATTGGAGCAAGCGCTGGACCCTTCTCTCCTTGGATTTGGTCAAACCCTCTGGGCACCATCTGGGGTTCACTGCTTTACCCATCGGTTTCGTAGGCTCCTAGTCCGGCTCTCGACCCAACGTATTTTCGTCAGAGACTCTTATGTCGGCCATCTCTCCCAGCCGATTATGTGTGTTAGCTCTGCCCCCCAGCCGATTACGCTCATTTACTCTGCCCCTAGCCAATCACACACTGAAACGCGCCTGTCATCTCGCTCGAGCCTATTTCTGCTAATCGGCTCTTGTCCTCTATCTCCGGAGCGTGACCTCTTGAACGGACGGCTACCGCGGTACTGGCCGTTGCACTCAGGATAGTTATCGGCCGACGACAATCTGAGGTTGTTCTCCCAACAGTGGATGAAGAATAGACACCTCCAGTGGTCTTCGTGCTGGCGCATTATCTCTTCCCGGTGCCTTGTGTCTTCCTATTGCCTTTGGTACTTGTTGAGTAGATCTTGAGATGTAATAGGCCGATGGGATTATGTGGTAGGGCGAGAGCTTGATTTGTCCTTCCTGTAGCAGTAAGTCAAAGATCTTATCGACCTTAGACGTATCGAAGCCGAACGTCTCCTGCTCCTTTCCAAATGGGCATGAGTGTAACAACCTAGATTAACTCAGCCAAGTTTAATATTAAGACAAATCCCCTAATCCAGTTGACTCAGCCTTTCGTGAGCTATACCGGCTAAGTCTGGTTTTCAGCCCAACCTAGCGCCTTAGGGAGGGTTTATCTTTGAAAAGTTGAGTAGGACGCCAAGAAAACTCTTTATAGAAGTTGGAGAACGAAGTCCCTGCTTTAGCTTTGTTAATTGGACCTTGATCCAATTCACCTTCGAAGATTCCTGAATCTACAGCTCAAATCAGCCCCGACCCCTGAAACCCAACAAACCGCCGTTTTCTCTAAGTCCCAAAACTAGTGTTCCTCTGAACTTTGGAGCCCTGGATCTTCGAATCCACTGTATTTTTGGACTCGGTCCAATTACAAGAGTTGGGACTTGGCCTAAGTACTACAACTCTTGTTAAGGGAGTCAAAGTGGTGCAGTTCGGATATTGGGAGATCAAGAGGCTGGAAGATGGGCACGGCAAGGAATCTCGCGGATCCATCGGACAAAGAGCGCCAGAACGCGCGTGCGCCCTATTTCAGAGCGCCGTCGCCATGTAGTGTAACCTCACTGGTGAGCGCTGCCTCGCCCAGTAGTCGGCTGCAACAAGATGGATCAGCGCTCCTCTTTCCCAATCGCGCGTAGAAGCACCCTGCAGACCCCTCCGCCCCATCTCGCTCGCCCGAGACCTTGCCGGCCGCGCCAGGTGCACTGCGTGCCGCTGCGACCGAAGATTGGCCACTACTGCGCCAGCACTGCCTCACCTCCCGTGCGCATCGCCTCACCCGAATCCCCGGCCGCGCGCCCCAACGCCTTACAGCCCTTCTGTCATACCTCAGTCGCACTGCCCACACGCGCGCCCCGCGATGATACCACCTTCGCCAACCACCGCGCAGGCAGTGACAACTCCTTTTCCCTGCCTTGCCCGTCGTGTGCCGCGGCAAAGCCGCTAGTCCGCACATGCTCGCGTCGCATCGCTCGCCCTGTCACCTCGCCTGCAGCGCCCTCACCTGCAATGCACCTCTCTCCCTCCTGTCCGCCGATACCGAGTCGCCGCAACAAATTCAACGCTTGACGCGACCAGGCACGCGCTCGACCTTGGCAATCATTCCGCCCGGCAAAACCGCGCTTGCCTAGCGCTGTCTTGCTTGCCCAATGCTGTAAGATCCTATCCCTGGAGCTCCGCTTCGCCGGCCAATGGAGACACCGACCAAACGCCACCGAGGCAGAGGACTCCTTCTCCCTCGATCTTATCCTCACGCCGCTCAAGCTCGTTCACTTCCGTGCAGCTACAAAAGGGGTACCAGAGCCTCTTACTAGAGTTCCCTTTGCCATCTTTGCCGTTGCTGCACTGATTGCGTGGTTTCATCTCCTTCGCCCTCGTTGCCGCACACTCCTCTGCTTCATGCGCAAGTACCGCCATCTGAGCTCTATGTGGAGCTCCCCTTCCGCCCAACGCCGTGCCTTGCCAACCCCGCCAGCCATTCCGCCTTCCTTCGCGCTGTGCTCGAGTTTGCTTGTTGTCCACAAGAAGCACCACCACCGCCGAAGCACCGCTGGACCTCGCCGCCGCCTGAACCTTAAACGCCCTTCGATGTTCCACTTGAGCTTGCTTCTTCCCGACCCCCAAGACTTCATCAGTAGGACCAAAAGTAAGCTGCCGACCCCTGTCCGCCTCGCCCAAGGGCTCGGTTGTATCCTTTTCTTTTGACCGAGGGTATATGTGTAAAATTTCAGAGACTTCTCTGTGTTAAGTCTGAGGGTCAGATCATAAGTTTTTCCCAATCCGACTCTTTTATCTTGTTCTAAATCAACAGAAGCTTGGGAAATTCATCTTAAATCGAGGAAAAATTAGAAAAATGTGAAATCACTTGGGTTGGAATCCTCTTTCTGAGTAGAATCCAATAAAATGGGTTTCACACCTTTTCTGTAGTTTTGCTACAGTTTTTGGGCTAAATCTTGCAAGTGTTGTTGAAATAACCGTCTAAGTGATTGACCCTTGCATTTGCATTCCATGTAGAGCTAAACCTCGCCGACGGCACATACGAGTTGCACCCGGTGCCAGAAGATGGAGTTGTAGCTGAGCTGCCGCTTGCAGGAGCTGAAGCCGAGAGCGTCGAAGATCAGTTCGCTTCCACCCCACTCGAAGGCAAGCCTGAGAGCATAACCCATTCTTTCTAAACTTGCACATGCCTTCTGTTGTATGTATGTGCATTTACATTCAGGAGTTGTTTGGAACCAAAGATGCATGACTTAGATCCCTTTTGATCTGGACACTAGTATGATAGGCCGAGTAGTTTCAATGCTTAAATAGGACTCGGTAAAACTCAAGTGATTCCCTGTCACTCGCGAGTTATAGGAGTTGCTTGTTCTCCTTTGTCACCACTATAAGGACGATGGACGGGGTAGGGCTCTGTGAACTATTTTGGTGGTCGGTGGATTGCCCCGTCTATCTACATGAAATTGGTTAAGGTCGGAAAGTGTTGGTGTTCGTGATCAAGTGTTTGAAAGTACTAATCTCATACCTAGTATGGGATGGGGAAGCCTAGTACCTGATTGAACTAGGGCGTGGCTTATACCCCTGCTGTCCCTGGAACGAGGTTCTCATGGTGCATCATGTGGGTGCAAGTGCGGTCACAGTACGGCAAGAGGTCGGGACTGTGGACCATTGCATGCCAAGGGAAGTTTGGACCTGACGCGCGCCTGGGAATTGATGGGGACGACCGACAAAGGAAGTGTCCTTCATGGTGCGCGGATGTTGTGAGATTAGGTTCGCCATGTGTTGGGGGGAAATATTAATGACCTCCTAATGACCCTTAAAATAACAATCATGAAGGCCCAGGCCCACCTGCAGCAATGACGACTGCCGCCAGCCCGGCATGGGCAGGGAGCGTCCCGCTTCATCTCGCCCGACCCAGGGCCCTAGGGTCGGACACTCCCGACCCCTCGATAGTAGAACTCCGCCTCGCCCGACCCGCGGTCCTAGGGTCGGGAGCGCCAGACCCCTCGCCGCAAGGTTCCGCCTCGCCCGACCCCGAGCGTAGGGGGTCGGACTCATCCGGACCCACAAGACAAGGGTCCGCCTCGGGCGCAGACCGGCAGACCAGGGCGCGGATCTCGTAGGCCCCTCACCAATCTTGCCATAAATGTGCCGCGGTTCTGATGCGCTGAAAGGCGCCCACACCCTTCGACATGGCTGCCACAAGTACCCGGGCGGGACACTGTAGCCATGACCGCACAGGCTACAGTGCCTGCGGCTCCCCCTAGTTCGTCGTGAGGCACTCATGGCCTGCGCCGCCCGGCACAGGGGGAAGCTCCGCCCATTCGCGCGCCCCGCGTATCCAGTGATAGGAACGCGACGTCCATGTCCTGCGGGCCATAAGCAGGACGGACAGGGGTTAGCCGTCTCCCCCAACGTGCATAGTTGCCACAACCAAACACCATCATCATGCTTAGCGGCGGCAGTCGCCAGGAAGATCATCGATAGGATCCGGAGACAGCCGCCCTCCTCCGGTGGATGCGCTGACAGGAGCCGAATGCCAGAGCAAGAGGTGGTGACCCGGGGACTTGTTCCTTATCCTTATATTTTACTTTATTTAGCTTATCTCTTTTACTTCTCCTCAGACCTGGCTCATCTGTAACCCTGAGCTCTCCTTGTGCTATAAAAGGAGAACTGGGGACCCTGAGACAGGAGGACTCTCAAGCCAACAGAACACACACACACTCTCCTCCAGAGCATCAGTGCACACCCAAGAGACTTGGGACCGGCTCCCTCTCTCGCTCGCCTGTAACCCCTACTACAGACCCCGCGTGGGCAACACGAGCAGCTCCTCATACTAGACGTAGGGCTTTCCTTGCCCGAACCAGTCTCACCCCGTGTCCTCCCACGCCACCATCCGAAGCGTTACACGCATAAAAGAAATTCACTAGCCTGGATTCTTGATCCACAAATCTTGACAATGACAGTTGGCGCGCCAGGTAGGGGACCTTTGCGCATACATCACCGGCTTCAGATGGCCAACCACGACGCTAGCTTCACTCTGGGCTCCCTCATCCGCTTCTAGAGCTTGGACTTCCTGACCACGGGAGAGGGGATCGAGCTGATCCCTCTCCTTGTCTCTTGCCCGCTTTCCCCATCATCTCTAGCTCCGCTGCCGAGATAGTAGCGAGCGGCCGGGCGCGCGCCAAGGGGCCTTCTTTGGAGGAGCGGCCCTTCGGGCTGTGCAATGCCGTGGCGACCTACGATCGTCTCCTGGCATGGTCCATGACCATGCCACTCGCGAGCAACGAGCTCATGGGCGTGGCGAGGACAACTTCCGACGCCGGCTCCAACAACGGAAGCCACCACCCCTCGCGCGAGTGCTTCATGGCCCACGCGCACTCCGAGGGATCCAATGATGACGGTGCCGAAGGGAGGCAGCGGACTCCCCCACCACGCGTCACGGCTATGACAGGGGCCCTTGCTAGAGCCCCGGTGTGACCACGATAGCCGTAGGCACGCGTGGCGCCCTGCCAGGAGGTCGAGCGCCCCCGCAACGAAGGCGGGCCACGACAACGAGCGTGCGACGTCCAGCAATGCATCTGCGTGGACGAAGATCGCCCTCAGCTCTTCGCCCGCGCTAGCCAGAACATCGCTGCAGTGGCGGCCCTACTCCGACGACTCCCCGAACCGGCGACGCCCGAGGAGCGTCAGGCGCACCAGGTGGTGCGCAACCTGCTCGAGTGCGCCGCCATCCAGCAGGCGAAAAGCTCTACGTCCCGGCGACGCGGGCAGAACGCCAGCAGGGCAGCGCTTACCGCACCTCCTGAGAGGCGGGGGGAGTCTATCCACCAGCCTCCCCACAGGGCGGACAAGGTCGCGCCCACTCGATGGACCCTGCCGCCTGCAAGAGGCGAGGTTTAGTCCGTTCACCGGCGCGTCGGCCCCGTCCGCAACGGCCGCGACACTCTGGACACGCGGAGGCACTACCGCACGGACAGGGAGGAGGGTGTGGACCACGGCTATTACGTCCTCCGTGGTGGCCACTACGACAACGAAGAAGATCGCAGCCCGACCCCCAACTCAGCGGGGCCCTGGGCCTTCTCTGCGCGCATCCTGAACACGCCATTCCCGGCGCGCTTCAGGCAGCCCACGAACGTGGCCAAATACTCCGGGGAGATGAACCCCAGGCTGTGACTCAGCGACTATCGGCTTGCATGTTAGGCTGGTGGGATGGATGATGACCTGTTCATCATCCGCAATCTCCCACTCTTTCTGGTCGACTCGGTGCGAGCCTGGTTGGAACACATCCCCTCGGGTCGGATTCGTAGCTGGAACGATCTGAAGGAGATCTTTGTAGGGAAGTTCCAGGGCACGTACATGCGCCCTGGCAATTCCTGGGACCTTCGGAGTTGCCGCCAGGGGTTAGAAGAGTCCCTCCGGGACTACATCCGGCACTTCTCCAGGAAGCGCACCGAGCTCTCCAACGTCGCGGACGCCGATGTCATAGGAGCTTTCTTGGCAGGAACTTCCTGCCGGCCCCTTGTCCACGAGTTGGGACGCAGGGGCCCGCGAACCACGGAGGAGCTCCTCAACATCGCCACCAGCTTTGCCTCAGGCAAAGAGGCCATCGGGGCGATCTTCGACCGATCCAAGGGCAAGGCGAAGCGGAAGGAGGATGCCGACGAAGGCACCTCCAACCGCCAACAAAAGAAGAAGAATAAGCAGCAGCGCGAGGCTCCCCACGTGGCCGTTGCTGAGCGCAAGCGGGAGCAAGTGCCCCCAGAGGGCACCCCCGATTTCTTCGACAAGCTGCTCGAGGGGCCGTGCCCGAACCACGAGTTCCCTGTGAAGCACGCCTACAAAGACTGCAATCTCATGAAGAGGTATTTTGTAGGCAACCCGGTGAAGGGCGTGTTGGAGGTATACCCTAGTGGCAATCATAGATATGATGATATTCCATTTGTATCCATGATTTATATTGTGTTACATGAATATCCATTAAAGGCTACTTGAATTGATTTGCAATTATGTGAATTGTGTGTGAAACTCTTTACTTGTATGGTTATTCTAAAGTTGTCCCTAGTCGGAGTTCATGTGAGGATACACATGAATATTAGACTAGCACATGTATTAGTTGATGACTATGTTTCACGAGTCATGGACATGGAGATGTTGAACTAATAATGTGGGCACATGTGGAGACATGTGCTAGGACTGACCCAATACATGAAGTAGTTCTCTCTTTCCACAACATATATGCTTTGTACTTATACTTGAGATTGTCGCATGTCAAGATGTGGATCGACTTACTTAGGGGCTATCAAACACTACGCCGTAACAGGGTAGTTATAAAGGTAGCTTTCGGGTTTGTCAAGAAGCATGCTATGAGACATGATCAGTCAAGATGGGATTTGCCCCTCTCTGATTGAGAGTGATATCTCTGGGCCCCTCGAGTGATCGGATTTGAAAATGCATGGTCATGCTACGTACGGTTAAGAGTTAACCTACAAAGGGATTCCAAATCATAGGATCGAGAAAGAGCGGTCGGCTTGAAGCTAGACCAAATATCGTGAGGCAAAGGGAATAGCATGTATATAATGTTGTGATGGTTCGTCTGACATGATCTTTGTGTGCGTATAGGAGTTGGCATGTCTTGCTAGAGGCCGCTACCGACTACTGGGCTGAGTAGGAGTAATCGGGCCATGTCTATACGTATCCGAACCCATAGGGTCACACACTTAAGGGGCTGAAAGCCCAATTCGGATGTGATCCGAGTTGGATTAGGTTTACAAGTACTAATGGGCCTCGAACCCAGAGGCCCGTTAGGAACCTCTATAAATAGAGGGGTGGGGGTGCCCTAGGGTTTACACCTTTTGGGCGAAACACATCTGCCGCGCCTCCCACGCCCTCTCCTGTTGCAACTCGTGGATCTAGCAGTCCAGCTTGCAACGCTTCCTCCCTGCACGTGTGGATACCTTGGAGGTGTTGCGCTTGCAGCACTTGGACGAGCCACCGACAAGCTACGACGAGCCGCTGATGAGCCACGACGAGCCACGACGAGCCGACGACGAGCCACGGCACGAGGGCGATCTTGCTGCACGTGGACAAGCTGCTGGACGTCGACGTGATCGACTACGTATGACTACGCTGATCGACTTCGCTGCATCGACGTGAATCTACATCTTCCGCATCAGTGCGTCGAGTGGTAATCCCGTGATCCTTATACAGTAGTTTTCCTGGTTTACGCGGTAGAAAATTTTTATTTGCGCTAGTGTAGCCTACCTCGTATCCTAACAGGGCGACCGGAGATGGAAGCCCGACGAGGAGAAGAAGGACGGTGAGGAGAAGGAAGATGGCTTTCCCAAGGTGGACGACTGCTTCATGATCTTCGGTGGGCCGACGACTTACGACTCCAAGCGTCGCCGGAAGCTGGAGCGCTGCAAGGTCTACGCGGTCGAGCCTACTACACCGGCCTTCCTCGACTTGTCGAGATCCACCATCACCTTCGACCGGTCCGACCACCTGGGGCACATCCTGCAGCCAGGACGCTACCCGCTCGTCGTCGACCCCGTCGTCGGCACAACGCGCCTCACCAAGGTGCTCATGGATGGAGGCAGCAGCCTCAACATCCTCTATGCCAAGACTCTCGACGCCATGGGGATCAACCGCTCCCGCCTCCGCCCCAGCAAGGCGCCGTTCCACGGCATCGTGCCAGGGAAACAAGCAATGCCTCTGAGGCAGATCGACCTGCCCGTCACTTTCGGGACTCCTTCCAACTACAGGAAGGAGACCCTCACCTTCGAGGTGGTGGGTTTCCGTGGAACCTACCATGCCATCTTGAGGCAGCCATGCTATGGCAAGTTCATGGCCATCCCCAACTACATCTACCTCAAGCTCAAGATGCCGGGGCCCAACAGTGAGAGCATAGATCCACGATGGAGCTGCTCTATGGTGGAGTTGCTGTTTTTTTGGATCTGGAGCTGCGTGGAGCTCTACCAAATAGGCCCTAAGTGGACATTGTTGACAGCCATTATACACCATTCTGGACACTATTGCACGCAAGTATTGAATATAAAGATTTATTTAATCTGAAAAGTTCCACAGGTTTTTGCGGTTTTGGGATGTCTTGCAGCATTATGCTCAGAATATGCAAGAAAAAACACCACTAGGTGGAGCATGTGCAAGGATGATGCAACATGTACACAAGAAGTTGAGATGCTCATATCACCCACAAATTGATGGACAGTCAGAACGACTTAATCAGTCCTTGGACCACACTAAATATAAGCAGCTCATATCACCCACAAACTGATGGACAGTCAGAACGACTTAATCAGTGCTTGGAAACACAGTTGAGATGCATGGTTCAGGCATGTCCAACTAAATGGTCTAGATGGTTGTCACTAGCTGAGTATTGGTATAACACTACTTATCATTCTGCTCTGGTTACATCACCATTTGAAGCCTTATATGCACACCCTCCTTGGCATTTCGGGCTTGTATCAGCTGATGCATGCAATGGGGCTGATTTGAAACAATGGCTAGAAGAGAGATCCTTAATGACTAAAATGATACAAGACCATTTGCATAGATCCCAGTAGCCTATGAAATATCGACAAGAAAGGGAGTTCGAAGTCAGGGACTGGGGACTGGGTCTACCTGAAGGTGCAGCCTCATGCGCAAATGTCAGTAGCCAACAGGTGAAACCAGAAATTATCTTACAAGTACTTTGGGCCATATTTGATGCTACAGAAGATAGGGATTGTAGCTTACAAACACCAGCTTCCATCGCAAAGCAAGATCCATAATGTGATTCATGTATCCCAACTGAAGAAAGCAGTACCACACACTCTTATGCATTCAGAATGATACTGTTCTTTATCCTGCAAAGATATTGGCTACAAAACTGTTGCAAGTAGGGGCAAGTGCATCTCCATATGGGTTGATCAGGTGGACTCTGAAAACTGGACAACATGGGAGAACTTGCAGGATATCAAGAAAAGGTTTCCCAGCTTGGGGACAAGCTGATACTCAAGGAGAGGGGAATGTGAGAACCATGGGAGAGTAGGAAGGAAATGCCCGGTTAATGGGCTGCTATCTTGTGTAATGCTTGGGCCCAAGGCCGTTTCGTGAACTAGGTGGAGCCCATTTGACCACCAAGCTGGCATGTGGCGTGGATATGGACGGATCCCGTGTTGGGAGATGGCATCATCGAACAGTAAACTAAACCCTAAACCTCTTTCCCGTGCTTCTCCCTCCTCAAGCCGCCGCCGCCGGCGACGCATCTCCGCCCAAAGCTCGCTGGCGTGCCGCCACATAGTCTAGGGACGTTACAGAACCACCATTGCGGTCGATGGCCATAGGGATGCCGAGCTGGATGGCACTCCTCAGTGCCATTGACGTGAGGTAGTAGAGGCTGTGGCGCCATAGGTCCGCCTGCGCCTGCAGCAGCTCGGCTTCGGTGGGGACTACTGTGGACGGAGCCTGAGTCGCCATTGCTCTATTGGACGATGCCTATATGTGCGGTTGAACGCGTTTTGCTTGGACGTCAGGTAGTATATTTTCCGCGATGACAAATATAGTTCGGCTGATGGTAATTCTAGAAGCAACAAATAATAATTTAGCCCTCGCGTGGATCACGCGGACAGCGATATTGTGTGCTATGTGCGCGGGTCCCTGCTCATCAGCTGTCTTCGTGATGATGTACAGTGTCTCTTACGGACATTTTAGACGCTCGTGGAGTGCACTGAAAGCTACTCGATGCAATGAAAATGGCTGATGCGTTTGACCTCCAAAAATTAACCATGCCCGACCGGCAATTTGTTGTGACTTCTGACGTGTGTGAAATGGTCCCTTTGAAGTCTGAACTTTTTAACTTATCCATTTAAGCATCTACACGCTCTGTCCATACACCAGCCAGCATTACTTTTCTAGATGTATGTTACTAGTACTAGTAAACTATTTGAAAGTGATACTATGGCATTATCTTTTTTATGTTGCACAATTTAATACTACCTCTGCCCACACGCCACCCCTTCTGGTCGGAGTTTTTTATTGCAACCCTATTCATTGTGAACATTCTTTTAAGTTGATAGTATTTAACCCCTGCTGTTAAGTCCATTTTCAGTGCAAAGATTAATATTTATGTTTCTAAAAATATCACATAAGCAATAGTGCCATTTAATTCAAATATGAAATAGCTCACCATGTATCATTTTATCTTTCGTTATTTCCATAACTACACGCAAGACACATGTATCTTAGAAATAGTGTACACATGGTTTCATCCACATTAAACTAGTTTTTCTCTCACATCATAAATAGTGTTCCATGTCATGACAATTGCATGCATATCAGCTCATTTATTGCCCATAAAATTGCTATTAAGGATAGCCTAAATAAAATTATCTTTAATTTATTACTCGGCGCTATCTCATTCTATCCGAGTCATACATACCACTGGTTTGACTGCACGCATTCTCGATCAATACCAACATGAAAAGGTGGGAGTTATGCCATGAAATGATGAAGGCTCTCTATAACTTTAAATGAGAGGTGTACCTTAAATGAATGTGCTAGTTAGGTCATTCTCAATGGTAGTTTCATAGACAATAAATGAGCTGCCATGTAGTCGATTGTGGTGATATGCCACACTATTTGTGAGGTGAGAGAAAATTAGTTATATGGAGATAAAACCATGTGTACACTATTTTTGAAGATGTTTGTGTCTTGCATGTTGCCTTGGAAACAACAAAGGATGAAACAATGTATTGTGTGATCTATTTCATCTATCAATTAAATATACTCGTGCTTATGTGGCATACTTGGAAACATGAACATGAACATTGCATTTACTACAAGAAATGTGTTGATCTATGATGAAAATTTATGATACATTTGTTCTCGTCATAGGTCTATGACATTTCTGGCTGAAAACATAATAAAGTTTGACATCCAAGCAAATTTAGTGACAAAGTTACGGAGCATCATAAAAGTTGCCATTGTAGCCAAAAGGAAATCATCACTCGCTGTTACATGGTGGTTTTGTGATGATATAAGCTCCGCAAAAACATTAAAAACCAATGAGGATCCCACATGTAAGTTTAAGCTAATAAATGGGCGGTAAAGTAACATAGAAAACATGCTCCTCCCGTAGGTAGAACCTGTTACCGATCGAATGGGAAGTCTTTACCGCGACCAGATCCCACATGTAAGTTAAGTTTTAGGTGAGTGTGGTATTTGGTGCAGAAAAGCCCGCGCTGCAACCAAAAAATAGTTTACCCACTGTCGTGCTCCCGTGATAGGGAAAAAAGAAGAACAGAGAGAAGGCAGCCAGGATGGAGTACACTGGTGGAGATCTGCGCCTCCGCGCGGCGGCTCAGTCCTACGGTAGCACAAATCTGGTGCTTTCTGGTACGGCATGTCAATCTGGTCAATAATTTTGAGTTGATTTCACCAAAATTTCCTAGATGGATAGACGTTACTTACACGGTTGTCAACTATTTACCGCCGAGCATGAGAAAGGGGTCAATGCTTTCATGGAATTTGTTAAGAGTAGATACTCTAACGATGAACAAATATTATGCCCGTGTCGTGGATGCCTAAATCAGTCTAGATGTACTGTAGATGAGGTGAACCTGCACTTACTTTTGAATGCGATGGCAAGCACCTACTGTTGTACATACATCTATGGGTCAATCAGCAGGTTTGGACTGTCCTAAATATGGGGCTAGACACCGAGACGCATCTGACATGGAGACCATGGCGCAGGGCAGCGTAGTCTACATGGGAAGATAGGAACTAGTCGAGGATTAGGCAAGTACTCATTGTAATAAGAGTAGAACTCATCTAGTCATATCCGACTAGTATTCTTGTAAATCAACCGACCTGTAAACTTACCTCCGACTATATAAGGCGAGGCAGTGAGCCCGTCTAAAGAAATTCAATCCAACTAATATACAGGACGTAGGGTATAATGCTATTCAGCGGCTCGAACCGGTCTAAATCGTGTGTCTACATTTACCTTCGAGTTTCTGATCTCGATGAGCCCTACCAACCAAAACACTACCTCGAGCATCCCCCTTGGTAGGTTGCCGGGTCTAAACACCAAGAGCTGGCACGCCAGGTAGGGGATCTCGCTGAGAATCCGCTAGAGAATTCGATGGCACAAGTCATCATCAAGCCTGTCGTCATTTTCAAGGAAGGCGCAACATTCCTCTTCAGCTCCTAGGTCTGTGTCGCAAAAGGCACCGAAAGTTTTCACCACTACGTCCCACCGGCCCTGGAGAAGAAGCTCCCAACCAGCAAGCTCTAGCACAAAGCACTAGAAGACCTCGTCAAAAATTTTGGCAAATTTTCAATCTCTCACCTAGTCAGACGCTGGGGGGACGAGTCCGAGTACAACTCGACTTCTCTCTCCAATCGGTCTAGCTCGTGCGAGCGAACGCTGCAGCCATCGCATGAGTCAGACTACCTCCAACCTCGACTCCCGTTCAGACTCCGCAACACGACCACTGTTTATCAGGTGGCCATGTCCAGATTCCAATCCAACTCAGATGGGATCAAGGACCTTGACTACTACTCGAATTCGGATAAGGAGACGCCTTTATCAGGCTCGTAGCAGGGCTTGGTAATCACATCTACTCCACAAGGAAGATTCGTGTACTGGCCCACCATGAAGCCACCAGCTCTCGCCAGAGACGACAATTCCTACCTCATTGCTGATCTCGATACTCTACCATTCCAAGAGGGAGCTCATCTGTTGCCCATCTACGAAGAAGGTGGCACCACAGAGGTCATCACATCAAGCTCAAGAAGCTATTCTCCAGAATGAGAAGTCTTTGCCGCCCTTGGCGCTGCTGAGGAAGACAAAAATCAACAGGATAAGGACTAACAACACGAGCGTTATCCTGATGAGGTGTCCAATCATGAGTTGATTGCTGATGTAGTTGGGGAGAGAACTAATGCCCAAAGGACAACACGCAGAGCAAGGCACACCTCAAGAGCAGAACATCGCCATCACTTGTTGGAAGCCCTGCCAATCCGAAATCTTGATAATGCCTTCGTGGCAATACGAGGGCGCCAACATCACACCCCCGTAGCTACTATGGCATCCATCAAGCTCATCTTGCGAGCAATGCCTCAGAACAAGTACACTCGCGTGCTCGCGAACTAGCCGAGCGAGCATATGAGCAACTCCATCGCCAAAACCCTATACAATCGGTGGACCGCTCAGAGCGCAGCCATCACGCTAATAGCCGAAGGCCAAGTCAGATCGCCAATGCCCCCCGCGGAGATCGAGTCAAATCGGTAACGACGCTCAGCACGAACCAGCTAGAGGTGCAAGACCAAGTCAAGTTGGAGGTGAAGGAAGTCGGGCAGGACCATTGGGAGGCCATGGCCACCGAGGCGGTCATCCAGAGCCCGAACGCCCCATAGAAGACCTCTGCAATAAGATCAACTCCAACTGAGATGCCTGCACAATCATCGATAGCCGGTGCCGCGAGCGCGAAGAAGAAGTCGATCACCCAGGAGACGACATTGATGGGTTTCCTGCCTTCTTCATACACGTAAGGAGGACAGTTCTACCTGACAAGTTCAAACTTTCGGGAATCACCAAGTACGATGGCAAGCAAGATCTAGTGCAATGGCTTTGATGCTACTCGCTTGCAGTACAAACTACCGGTGGCAATAACGACACCAAAGTAGTCTACTTCCCCATTAGCATGTAGGCAACACCTATGACATGGCTCAAATCACTTGCAAGAAACTCCATTGACTCATGGGAAGATCTGAAGAAAATGTTCACCAGCAACTATGCCAGAGCAATGCAGTGTCCCGGCAACAAAATCGACTTGTCGTAGATCAAGCAACAGCAAGGCGAGACTCTAAGAAGCTACATACATCATTTCTTCGACAAAAAAGCCACAATTGTGGATGTCACGGAGAACGACATCATCGACTACTTCTAAAACAGCCTTTCCAATCTCCAGATGTTCCAAGACTTCGGATGGAGGCGCCCAAGCATCGTAAAATCCTTGAAGGTCATGGCTCAGACCTGGGCTGATGAAGAAGATAAAGAGATCGAAAGGTTCGAGTCCAACTGCAGCATGGGCTAGAACAATGAGAACAATAACATTAACAACAACGGCCAATGCAACAACAAGAACCACAACGATCACCCCAACAACAACAACCGGAGTAACTAATCGGGAAGTCAGAACCGCAAACGCAAACTAGACAACATAGTCACAGTGATGCAGAGCTTGTCCAAGAACGGTGGAAACAAGAACTCAAACAACACCTTGTTTGAACAAACTCCTAAAGAAAAAAGTGCCCGTGGCATCCGTACCATAAGCACTCTGCCTGGGACTGCTTCAGCTTGCACAAAGCCATGAAGGATGCTCCAGAACTGTCTGGCGCCATAGACAAGGGCAACGCTAAGGAAGATGAAAACAATGGGGAGAACAACAACTTCTAGAACCCGTCAAACACGGTCAATGTCATCTTCAGTGGCTCATAGGGACTCACCACCTAACGGTCCTAGAAGCTTACCTTAAGGGAGATTATGTCCATTGAACCCACGACGCCTACTTTCCTTAAATGGTCGGAGGTGCCTGTTACCTTCTCCATGGTGGACCAATGGACTAGTTTCTCAAACCTAGGGCGCTATCCTCTCATCCTAGATCCAGTGGTCACGGGCTCCAGACTTACTAAAGTACTTATCGCCAGTGGTAGTGGCCTAAACGTCTTGTTCGCCAAGATGCTCAGGAAGATAGGCCTTGAATCCACCGATATGCTTACCCCTACAAACTCCCCTTTCTACAGCATTGTCCCAGGCAACGTGGTTGTACCCCTTGGTCAGGTGGTCTTTCCAATTACCTTTGGGACCAAACAACACTACCAGATGGAGTACATCAGATTCGAGGTGGTTGATTTCGAAACATCGTATCACGCCATCCTTGGAAGACCAGCCTTGGCGAAATTCATGGACATGCTGCATTACGTGTACTTAGTACTCAAGATGCCAGGACCCAAGAGAGTACTTTCCCTGCGCGGAGACTTGAAAAGATCATACGATTGTGACACGGGAGCTGTAGAACTCGCAGTGACTACTCAAGTGCCAAATTCAATGATGCAAGTCTTCGCAGCATCCAAGAAGTTGTCCAACGAAGAACTGGAGATACCAGAGAAGAAGTCGGGGGGTAGCCAAGGTCAACCCGCGAAAGAAGTTG
The DNA here is from genome assembly GCF_005286985.2 of Setaria viridis. Taxonomy (NCBI): domain Eukaryota; kingdom Viridiplantae; phylum Streptophyta; class Magnoliopsida; order Poales; family Poaceae; genus Setaria; species Setaria viridis. The sequence continues at coordinate 16,185,234 of NC_048270.2, read as the reverse complement.
ACGTCAAACCCATTAACTCTGAGACTAGTGATAGCTCCAGGATAGCCCTAATAGGCACAGGGCTGGATCCTAAATAGGAAAGCGCGCTCATCAGCTTCCTTCAGGCCAACCATGATATCTTTGCGTGGAAACCAGCAGATATGCCGGGGGTGCGTAGGGAGTTAATCGAGCACTCACTCAACGTCAATCCAAAAGCTACACCGAAGAGGCAGCGCCTACGCAGATTTGCCCAAGACAGAAGGGAAGCTATCAAAGCAGAGCTCCTACACGGATTTGCCCAAGACAGAAGGGAAGCTATCAAAGCAGAGCTTGCCAAACTACTTGCAACAAGCTTCATCAAAGAAGTCTTCCATCTAGAGTGGCTCGCCAATCCCGTCTTGGTCAAGAAGAAGAACAGCAAAGAGTGGCGGATGTGCGTCGACTACACCGACCTCAACAAGCATGGTCCAAAGAATCCCTTCGGGCTCCCGAGGATTGATCAAGTCATCGACTCCATAGATGGTTGCATCCTACTCTATTTCCTCGATTGCTACTCAGGGTACTACCAGATAGCTCTAAAAGAAGAAGACCAAATCAAGACCACGTTCATCACCGCATATGGAGCTTTCTGCTTCACGACAATGTCGTTCTAGCTGAAGAACACTAGCGTGACGTATCAATGGGCCATCCAGGAGTGCTTCAAGAAGTAGCAACACCGCAATGTGGAGGCATATGTGGACGACATGGTCATAAGACCAGGAACTCTGACAACCTGATTGCGGATCTAAAAGAAACTTTCAGAAGTCTACGCAGCACTTGTCCAGTCCATAAGCTACCTCGAAGGCCTTCGCCGCTACCAAGACTAGAACATCAAAGAACGATCGTTCAACATAGGTGACATGCTCCTTCGTTGTATCCAGGACACTAAGAGGCTGCACAAGCTCAACTCACCATGGGAGGGGCATTTCATCGACTCCAAGGTCACTGGACCTGGATCATATTGACTACAACAACCCTCTGGTGAAGACGTCGACAACTCGTGGAACATCAAGCAACTCTGTCGATTTTATCCTTAATTTACATTTACTTATTCATGTAATCGGCCATCGGTCCTAGTTGTAGTTTTACAATTCAATAAAGCAGTCATATATTCATCGTAAGTTGACTACTTATTTCTGCCTTATCCCGGCTTGTAGGAGCATGTTTGCAGTACTCCTAATGAGCTAGTCAGCTTCCTGGGCAAAATTGCCTAATCGTGGCTAGTAATATCAAGTCTGCAAAACTCCAACAACCTATTCTGCTCCCTAGGCAAAATCGCCCAAATACGGCTTGTAATAACAAGTCTACAAAATTCTGATGAGTTATTTTGCTCCTTGGGCAAAATTGTCCAAACATGGCTTGTAATGACAAGTCCACAATATCACCATGAGCTATTCAGCTCTCTGGGCCTCATCGCCACACCTCGACTTGTAAAAACAAGTGTACAAATCTTCAGGGGTTATTTAACTACCTAATTGACTACTATCTCGACAATTCTGTCTAGCCACAGCTTGAAAGAAGAAGTCTATAGTACCAGGTTTTCTAGGGCATATGTCGACCTAACCCATAGAGGTTCTAAAAAGACAGACTCTATTTAAGAATTCTCGAAGAGACTACTCATCCAGAGATCTACTACCTAGCCCGAATACTTGCACTCTAAAGATGGAAAGCTTGACTACAATTAGTCTGTATTGGCTTTTGATAAGGCTAACATTAGTAGCCTTGCGTGCAAACAACTACATCGATTACACGAGTACAACTCAAAATCACTAGTAGGATGCACACAAACAAGTCACAAAGCAATAAATATTGCACAAAGACTTTGTTATATTACATCACAGACATTACTAATTGTTTATTACAATACTAATGTTTGTCTACACGTAGATTACTCAAGGTCTAGTCATTTGGCTACCTCTTCACCAATCTCCTGCATGTACTGCTTGAAGGCTTCATCCGAGCAGTCGTTCGCCACGCCTTTAGCAATGGAAGTCAAATTGGCTCCAAGGGTAGAACAACTTCATGAAGCTCAGCACTTGTTGGGAGATCGATTTTGCCATCTTTTAGATATAGCCGGTCACCTTGTCTGGCACGTCCTTGAGTATTTCTGACAAAGGATGCGGCACCACACCTTCAACTGGAGGCTCTATCATATCCACAATGGGCTGGGCATTCGAGTCTATCAGTTCGTAATCTAAATACTAGCTGCTCACTATTTCTCACATCTGAATTCTTGTTCCTCCAACCAAGATGGTGTGATCTTTTGAAGGCTGTGGCTTGACGCGGAAAAACTTCCAAAACAACGGAAAGTGCAGTCTAATTCCAAGAAAAGCTTCACAGAAGTGGACAAAAATAGCAGTATGGAAAATTCCATAAGGATTCAGATGAACTAATTCCAACTTGTAGTAATCAAGGAGGCCCCGGAAGAAGTCGCAGGTCGGCAACCCATGACCTCGCTTGATGAAGTGCAGAAAGGTTACCGTCTTATTGGGATATGATTCCAATGGGCAGGTATTTCCGAGGGTGGATCTCCATTGAATGTAGCACTGGTCTTGCAAAAACTTTGTGATAACAAGAGCCTTGATGTCACCCTCAGTAGCCTTCGATTCCTTCCAAGTGCACACAGCATTGGCTGGCGCAGTCTGATTGGTCTTCCTGTAATTGGGGACCGGCAACTGCAACTCCTTCTTTTTACTTGATTTCCTTTTATTCTCGCCATTGGTAGTCTTGGTTCTGGCGGTCTTCCTTCCCACCCTTGATGTCATGAGCGTCTTTAGTTGCATACGCTCAGGGGCTAGGAGGAATGGAGGGTGGCGATGCAAGTGCTCAGAGATTGGGCAGTGGCGGTGGCGCTAGGGCTACAGTACAGAAGTTGGAAAGGCAAATGGAAAGGGTAAAATAGAAGGGATAAACTTCCTCCGTTATTTATACCAGTTGTCGATGTTTTAGACCGGCAACCCGCCTAGGGGGTACCCTAGGTGGTCTTTTGTGCGGTGGTTGTTGTTGAGAATCAAGGAGTCGATGGTGACGGAAGGAACACGATTTAGATAGGTTTGGGCTGCTAGATCACGTAATACCCTACGTCCTGTATGTTGGTTGTATTGAACTTCTTTGTTGTTGTTTAGAGGGGGGTCCCTGCCCACCCTTATATACTCGGGGGAGCAGGGTTACAGGGTGGAGTCCTAGTCGAACATGGTTATAGAGTTCTACTCCAAATCGGTAGAGTAGTTTCCTTGTGCATTCCAACTAGTCTTTAGGAGTTCATGCAGGCTACGTTACCCTATGGCATAGCCTCCCATGTCCTGATCACATCCGAGTACGTCCCTGAGGATGTATGCCTGACAAGCCCCCGAGTACTTTGTAGTCGAGAGGAACAGCTCTGGGTACTTGAGGATGCCGCCTGAGTTCCCCTTGACGCGGCCAATCCTTCGAGTACTAGTGCTGTCGCATGACTGGAAGGTACTGCCAGCATCCCCCGATGTTTGCTTTGAGTAACCTTCACCTTGAAACTTTTTTATATGGTAGTGCGATGACAATCGCACTCCATATGGAGTACCCCCGAGCCTTAGGTTGAATCAAAGAATCAGGCTTAGGGTCAAATTTATGATTTCGCTCTGACTTGTGTAGTCTTTATAAAAAAGAAAACTTTATCCAACGGGTATGGTATCCGCAGCCCCCGAGCACTTGGGCGATTACTTGTAGTCAGTGAAGGGATCAAACCTTTGGCCAGAATATCCGTTGGAAATTATGGTGGTAAATCTAATTTATTTCTAACCGTTGCTTAATTGATGCTTGGAATCCGGAGATGCCGCTGATATAATAGGGGGGCCCTGTGGTGATTAGCGGTATGTCGTTTTTAGCAGATCTGTATTTTTTGCCCCTTTCCTGTGCATCCAGTGCCACTGATCTTCCCTGTGCCGCTGCTACCATTGTTGCATTTTGCTTAGCTTCTGAGAGAGATCTACTGCAATTCCTTCCCTCCTCCATCTTTCTCGAGATCGACTGATGCGCGTCAAGAAGATGAGGAACAAACTGGAGAAGACCCAGGGGGAAGCCACGGCCACCGGTAAGTTGAGATCTAGAGCCAAGAAGCGTAAAGAGCTCGTGCTGCCGATGCCAAAGTGTGGTCCAACAAACCAGACTGCACCGCCGCCCCCTCGGATCACCTGGCAGCACTCCATGATGAAGGAGCTGGCAGTCCAGGTTTTGGTCAATGCAAAGCTTCTTCAACCAAAGTTTGAACTTGAGTGGACTCCTGCATTTGGGAATGCGTGGCAGTTTGAAGAGCACCCAAAGGAGACAATCATGCTTGCTCATTTCGTTGAGAGGGTACTAACAGTGCCAACTTTCGACTACTTCAGAGGTATCCTTGAGTACTACAACCTTTAGTTAGTTCACTTGAATCCGAATGGTGTGCTTCATATGGCTATCTTTGTACACTGGATGTCCCTCCTAGTCTTGATCTTTTTAGAAAGTTGTTTTGCTATAAGTCGCAGCCCAGTGCAACTAGGAAAGAGGTGTTTGGAGGGGCTAGGTGTCAGCTGAGGAACTCGAGTGCTTATCTCGAGTATGTGCTGCCTGACTCTCATGGCGACTGGAAAAAAGATGGTTTTATGTTGGAAATCATGATCCTGTCTTACCAGTGGTCACCGGCCATGCTCCAAAGCATGTCGATAATTGGGTGAGCGAGCCCAAGGACACCCTAGAAATTGCTTACCTGCTGACTCAAATTGCCTAGTTGAGGTTGTTGGGTTTAACTAGGATCAATGTGGCCGCAAGTTTTCTCAAGCGGAGGGTTTAGCCTTTGTAGCAACGAGCTCGCTCAGGCTCAGAGTACTCGGGTTTTGATGACCCGTCGCAAATGTCCCCTGATGACATATGTGATGATGATGTTGAGGCGTTGTTGGGGAAGTTATTCAAAAACTATCAAAGGGTACCAGTACTTCCGGGAGTTCTTCGTCAGTTTGATGGTTGGTATGGACCAACAGAGGTATGTTGCTTTGCTTTAATTTGGGTAGTCGAGGGCATAGTAACACTTTTTCGAGTAACAATTGTTGACTTGCAATCCCGGGTGCTTTTTAGCTTCTTGCCATCATCTGAGGGTAGAGAGATTGCTGTGGTGAACACTGATGATGATCCTTCTTCTCCTACCATGAAATGGCGAGTAGTTCAAAAAAAAGCTGTTGTTCAGCCTATTTCATCTTCATCGAGTTTGACTCCCAAGGGGTCACAGAGTACCAAGGTATGTAGTCGTGTGTTGTATTCAAGTACTTTTTTGAAAAGTTATTTCTTTGCAGAATGCTGATGATATTAGTCGGTTGGGAAGGCTGACGACTTGACCATTGGTGGTGATGAGGCTATTTCTGGTGAAATAGTCGTGATTGCCAAAGATGCAGTTGTCACTGTCGCGGCTGTTGAAGAGCTGCCTGTGGGGGTGCCACTTTTGAACTCTAAAAGAACAGCCTCCGAGCAGGTAGCATCGGCGCTGATAGCCCCCAAGCAGGTTACCGAGTCATCCGTTGATAAGGTTACATCTTCTAAGCTGGCAGATGCCGTGAGTGTTGGAGGTATGCCCTAGAGGCAATCATAGAGATGATGATATTCCATTTGTATCCATGATTTATATTGTATTCCTTGAATATCCATTAAAGGCTACTTGAATTCATTTGCAATTATGTGAATTGTATGTGAAACTCTTTACTTGTATGGTTATTCTAAAGTTATCCCTAGTCGGAGTTCATGTGAGGACACACATGAATATTAGACTAGCACATGTATTAGTTGATGACTATGTTTCACGAGTCATGGACATGGAGATGTTAAACTAATAATGTGGGCACATATGGAGACATGTGCTAGGACTGACCCAACACGAGAAGTAGTTCTATCTTTACACAACATGTACACTTTGTCCTTAGACCTGAATTGTCGCATGTACTCAAGATGTGGATCGACTTACTTAGGGGCTATCAAATGGTACACCGTGACAGGGTAGTTAAAAAGGTAGCTTTCGGGTTTGTCAAGAAGCATGCTGTGAGACATGGTCAATCAAGATGGGATTTGCCCCTGTCTAATTGAGGGTGATATCTCTAGGCCCCTCGAGTGATCGGATTCAAAAATATATGGCCATGCTACGTACGGTTAAGAGTTAACCTACAATGGGATTCTGAATCGCAGGATCGAGAAAGAGCGGTCGGCTTGAAGCTAGACCAAATATCGTGAGGCAAAGGGGATAGCATGTACATAATGTTGTGATGGTTCGTCTGATATGATCTTCGTGTGCGTATAGGAGTTGGCACGTCTTGCTAGAGGCCACTACCGGCTATTGGGCCGAGTAGAAGTACTCGGGCCATGTCTATACATATCCAAACCCATAGGGTCACACACTTAAGGGGCTGGAAGCCCAATTCAGATGTGATCCGAGTTGGATTAGGTTTAGAAGTACTAATGGGCCTCGGACCCAGAGGCCCGTCAGGAACCTCTATAAATAGAGGGGTGGGGCGCCCTAGGGTTCACACCTTTTTGACGAAACACATCTGCCGTGCCTCCCATGCCCTCGCCTGTTGCAACTCGCGGACCTAGCAGTTCGGCTTGCGACGCTTCCTCCCTGCACGTGTGGATACCTTGGAGGTGTTGCGCCTGCAGCACTTGGACGAGCCGCCGACGAGCCACGACGAGCCGCCGACGAGCCACGGCACGAGGACGATCTTGCTACTCTACGTCGACTTGATCATCTACGTGTTCAACTACACTGATCGACTTCGCTGCCCCGACGTGATTTTACATGTTCCACACCAGTGCGTCGAGTGGTAATTCCGTGACCCATGTACAGTACTTTTCCTGGTTTACGCGGTAGAAAAATTTTAATTTGCGCTAGCGTAGCTTACCTCGTATCCCAATAGTGGTATCAGAGCCGTAGCTGTTTTGTTTTGGATTCCGGATGTGTGCATACGGAGATATGTGAGTTTTCAGTTTGATCTATGTCCTATTTTTTGTGTTCTTGCTGCAATGGTTGTGTAACGACATACTCCTACCGGTTAGATTTCTGCCATCGGAGTTAAGTGATACACGTAATGCCAGTTGCAGCGAGCGAAGATCAATGTCGTTGGTCAAATCAAAATCTAGGTTCATACGCCAGGTGCATGAGATGCGCAATAGTAAATTGGATCTACTGCCGGGTCGGAATTTTGCCGTGTGCGTGTGCTTCTGTAAAATAGCCGTAACTTTTCGGTACGATTTCGGATCGGGGTGAATTTTATATGAAAATTGATCTGTAGAAAAAGTTACACATGAAATTCAATGGCAACGCCATTTTCGATGAAATTAGATTTCCCAAATATGTTGGAATATTTACCAAATATGAGTTACCGTGTGCGTGTGCTTGGAAGATGGAGTTTCGGGCCTCTGAAGTTTGGAATGTTAGAACGCTTGACTCTGTTTTGTAGGATATATGTATCTTGTGATCGGTATGGCCCTTTGTGTATGTGATGCATGTGTGTAACTCATTCGTGACCTGCGTGTCGCGCGTACGACAACACAGCTGGAGCCATATATGTTGTCACTTTAATGTATTTAATGGTCTGCTTACCAATCTATGATGATCCAAGCAACTATGTAATCTTCATTACTAGCTATTAGGCGTCATAGCATGTTCTAGTTCTTGGAGGACTCATCACCAGGAGGATGGTGCACATGGAACATGGAGATGGAGATCACCATGGTGAACAGGTTCTGTGGAGATGGAGATCACCATAAGAAACCGGGTCATACTGTGTCACAACTGTGTGTATGTTATTCTTTAGGTTTTACTTCCTGCATGATGTGATGTAAGAAGTAGAACGATCCCTCATAAAGTTTAAGTTAGCATGCCCTCCCAACTAAAACTTGCACCATCCCATATCTTGTACAATTGGTGGTGGGTCTATGAAATTAGGGTGCCACTAGTTTTCCTTGACTAGATGGGTTTCTGTCGGTCACTTACACGCATAAGGGTTGGTTTGCTTAACAAGGTTACCTTAACGGTTAAGGACCTTCGGGCATAAAGGTTGGGCGCCGAGACATGGAGATGTCACCCAACAACAAGAGTCATATGTGATATGATTAGCAAGATGTTGCTTACCGATCTAACTTGTTTGCTAGCAGTGATGCTAAAGCTCACTAGTAGACTTGTTAGTTGTGGATTCTGAATCACTAAGTATCAATAGAGGGATATTGATTTTAGTGGGAGTAGATTCTGTTAAATAGTTTAATGTGATTTGCTCTATCATGGATATGTTTGTCTTAGTGTATTTTGCATTACTTTTGTTGTAGATTAAATGGCACCTAGCAGCACCACACCGTTTGCTTTGCGATCGGTCCTTAAGAAGGACAAGTTGAACGGAACAAACTACTCGGATTGGATCCGTAACCTGAGAATTGTTCTCAGGGCTGAGAAAAAGGAAGATGTTCTAGACAATCCATTACTAGAAGAACCTGCTGATGATGCACCTGCTGCTGTTAAGAATGCTTACAAGAAAGCATGTGATGCTAACATCGAAGTAAGCTTAGCTGACATTAAGAAAAGCGCTAGTAGTAGCCATGTGATGGCTATACAGAACAAGCCTAGATTTAAGAAGAAGGGCAAGGCTGGAACGTCCAAGCCAAACCCAGCGCCCAAGGTTAAAGCTCGACCTGGACCTGCTCCAGACAAAGAGTTCTTTTATTGTCATGAACTTGGTCACTGGAAGAGAAATTGCAAGCAGTACCTAGCTTCGTTGAAATATGGCGGAAGTAAGATTACTTCCACCTCAGGTACGCTTGTTATTAATGTTATAGACAACATATTTCTTGCTGATACAATTATTAATTCTTGGGTATTTGATACCGGATCGGTTGCTCATATTTGTAATTCGATGCAGGGAATGATAAGAAGTAGAAGCGTGGAAAAAGGAGAAGTTGATTTCCGCGTGGGCAATAATGCAAGAGTTGCTGTGTTGACCGTCGGGACGATGCAACTCCACCTCCCGACAGGATTTATTATGGAGTTGAATAATTGTTATTTCGTTCCTAGTTTAAGTCGAAACATTTTGTCTCCTTCATGCTTGATGAAGGATGGTTATTCATTTGCGAGTGAAAACAATGGTTGTGTGATCTCTAAGAATGATATTTATGGCTTTTGCACCCATTGTGAATGGATTGTTTGTTTTAAATCTTGATGGTTCACCTGTCTGTAATGTAAGTGCTAAAAGGTCTCGGCCTAATGATTTGAGTCCCACCAACTTGTGGCATTGTCGTTTGGGTCATATAAGTGAAAAGCGCATGAAGAAGCTCCATTCTGATGGACTTCTAACTTTATTTGATTTGTAATCATACGAGACATGTGAGGCTTGATGACCAAGACGCCTCTCACAGGTTTTCCTGAGAGAGCAATAGACTTGTTGGAACTCATACATAGCGATGTATGCGGACCAATGAGCACGACGGCTAGAGGAGGATTCCAATACTTCATAACTTTCACTGATGATTTTAGTAGATATGGCTATGTCTACTTGATGAGGCACAAGTCTGAAACCTTTGAAAAGTTCAAGGAATTTCATAATAAAGTTGAAAATCAGCGTGGCAAGAAAATTTAGGCTTTACGATCTGATCGTCGAGGTGAGTATTTGAGCCATGAGTTTAGCAATCATCTAAAGAGTTGCGGAATTGTTCCACAACTTACACCGCCTGGAACACCTCAGAGAAATAGTGTATCCGAGTGACGTAATCGAACTTTGTTAGACATAGTTCGATCAATGATGAGCCAGTCGGACCTACCGTTATCATTTTGGGGATATGCTCTGGAAACAGCAACTTTCACACTTAATAGGGTACCATCTAAGTCCGTAGTTAAGATACCATATGAGATGTTTACCGGAAAAGTTCCCAGTTTGTCTTTTCTAAAGATTTGGGGATGTGAAGTGTTTGTCAAGTGACTTCAGTCGGACAAGATCACACCCAAGTCGGATAAGTGCATTTTCATGGGATATCCAAAGGAAACTTCAGGATATTATTTCTACAACCGATCAGAGGGCAAAGTGTTTGTCGCTTGAAACGGGGTTTTCCTAGAGAAAGAGTTTCTCAAAGGAGAAAACAGTGGAAAGACAGTGCATCTTGAAGAAGTTCAAGATGAGCCGATCAGGCAAAAATCAATGAGTGATGCTAACGTAGCAAAACAAGTTGAGATACCCATGGCAATTGAAGCACTGCCACAACCACAAAAGTCGGCAAGGCTCTGCGAAATGCGGGAAATATTATTGTTGGACAATGATGAGCCTGCGACATATGCAGGAGCAATGATGGACCCAGAATCCGAAAAATGGCAGAGTGCCATGCAATCCGAAATAGAGTCCATGGGAGACAATCAAGTTTGGAACTTGGTTGACCCGCGTGATGGTGTTAAAGCTATAGAGTGCAAGTGGATCTATAAGAAGAAAAAGGACATGGATGGAAATGTTCACATCTATAAAGCACGGCTTGTCGCAAAAGGTTTTCGACAAGTTCAAGGAGTTGACTACGACGAGACCTTCTCACCCGTAGTGATGCTTAAGTCCATTCGGATTATTCTAGCTATAGCTGCATATTTCGATTATGAGATATGGCAGATGGATGTCAAGACAGCTTTCCTGAACAGAAAGCTATCTGAAGACGTGTATATGATACAGCCCGAGGGTTGTGTCGATCCGAAAAATGCTGGAAAGGTATGCAAGCTTCAGAGATCCATTTATGGATTGAAGCAAGCATCTAGGAGTTGGAACATTCATTTTGATGAAGTGGTCAAAGGGTTTGACTTCACCAAGAATGAAGAAGAGTCTTGTGTTTATAAGAAGGTTAGTGGGAGCTCTGTAGTATTTCTAATCTTATATGTGGATGACATATTGCTGATTGGAAATAACATTCCTATGCTTGAGTCCGTAAACACTTCACTGAAAAATAGTTTTTTGATGAAGGAGTTAGGGGAAGCGGCATATATTCTGGGCATTAAGATCTATAGAGATAGATCAAGAAGGCTTATAGGATTAAGCGAAGATACTTACACTGACAAAGTGTTGAAGCGGTTCAGTATGGAAGAGGCGAAGAAAGGGTTTTTGCCTATGTCACATGGCATACATCTCAGCAAGACTCAGTGTCCTTCGACTGCTGATGAGCGGGATTGCATGAGTAGAGTGCCATATGCCTAGGCTATTTGATCTATTATGTATGCAATGATAAGTACTCGCTCAGATGTTTCATATGCGCTAAGTATGACAAGCAGACACCAGTCTTATCCGGGTGAGAGTCACTGGACACCGGTGAAAAACATTCTTAAGTACTTGAGAAGGACTAAAGATATGTTCCTCATCTATGGAGGTGAGGAGGAGCTCGTTGTAATAGGTTACACCGATGCTAGTTTCCAAACCAACAGAGATGATTCAAAGTCACAATCAGGATTTGTATTCACGCTAAATGGTGGTGCTGTTAGTTGGAAGAGTTCCAAGCAGGAGATGGTGGCCGATTCTATGACAGAAGCCGAGTACATCGCAGCTTCGGAAGCCGCGAAGGAGGGTATTTGGATACAGAATTTCCTCATTGAGCTTGGTGTGTTCCAAAATGTGTCCAGCCCATTGAATCTCTACTGTGATAACAATGGGGCAATTGCGCAAGCAAAGGAGCCAAGGAACCACCAGAAGAACAAACACATAATGAGTTTTATTAATTTTTGAATAGAATTACAATTTTTATCATTTAAATGATTTTCTACGTGCTTATTGAAAGTAATTCCAAGTTGAACTATGCGTATCTCCGGTAAGATCTGAAAAATTGCAAAAAAAAATTATATTTAGGCTCATATGTTTCATTATAGCCTATGTCTTGGAGATAGATGAAAAATTCAATTGTTTTCTAGGGACGATTCAAACTTCAATCTCTAAATTACCACATAATAATTATAATAATATCTAAATTTGGTTAGAAAGTTCTACAAATTTACATGACAACATATTTTTGGTCTATAAGCTTGTCATAAAATTTTTACAAGATTTTACAAAAATTGGAGTGTACGTTGTTGGCAAAATAGATAGACCTCTCACATTGTTTCACACAACTCAAATAAAACTTTGAGATTTAAATACCTCGTAATATGTTTGAACTCGTATGCACCTCAAATTTAAACACAACCTTACCTTTACCCTGTTGTTGACATTTATGGATTTACATTGCCACTTGTTGTGGAAAAAAGTTATTTTTCTATTTTTTAACTAACTAATTAATACACCCTTATGAAGTAACTTGCAAAATAATTATTTTATATACCCCTAATTACATTTTTACATGTAATATACAACATATAAGTTGTCATGTAGGAGTTTCAAGATTCTTTAAATAGATTTAGTATTTTCTATCATTTAAATAAATTTTTATGTGCTTATCGAATGTAATTCCAAGTTGAACTATATGTACCTCCAATAAGATTCAAAAAATGCACAAAAATTATATTTAGGCTTGTATGTTCAATTCTAACCCATGCCTTGGAGATATATAAAATAATTCAATTATCTTTTAGGGACAATTCAAACTTCTATCTCCAAATTACCACATAATAATTACAATAATATCTAAAGTTCGTCAACAAATTTTATAAATTGACATGACAACATATTTTGGGTCTATAAGCTTGTCATAAAATTTTTATGAGATTTTATTAAAGCTGTACTATATATTGTTTATAAAATGGATACATCTCTCACATAGTTTCTACTAACTCAAGTCAAACTTTGAGATTTAGGTAGCACTTTACATGTTCGAACTCGTATGCACCTTAAAATTGGCTAGAACCTTATGTCTACCACGACATTAGAAACACTTTACATGTTCGAGCTCGTATGCACCTCAAAATTGGATAGAACCTTATGTTTACCACGACATTAGAAAATATGAAGTTATGTTAGCAATTGTTACGTAAAAAACATGTTTTATCTATTCTCTATTTAGTTCAAAGAAAACATGTCAAAGAAAAAAATCAAGAAATAGCAATTAACATACAAACAAACGCCATTAAAGAAAATATGGTGATTTTAGAAAAATTTGAAAAAAAAATCTCATCAAAGTATGATGGAGAAATACCAGCTACAAATTTTGATTCTAAATTAAAAAAAGAAAGATCAATTATTCATATGTTCTTCAACCTAAATCAGCTTATTAGTTTCATGTTATATAAAAAGTGGCCGTGCGAAGACAAAACACAAATGAGGCAGTAGTGGTAAGGCATGCCAGATTTCACCGCAAGGTGTTGTGTTTGATTCCCGGTTCCAGCGGTTGCTCTTATTTTTTGATGAGCCCAGTGGTAAGGCAAGCTTTACTTCACCGCAAGGTCTCAGATTCGATCCCCTTTTGCTGCTCTTCTGTTTTGCCATTTTAGCTCGCGCAGCAGAGCATAGCACAGTAGCAGGCCCAAGCACAGCAGCAGCACACAGCGTGCAGGCCTACCAGCCCAAGCCGAGCAGCAGCACAACAGGCCCAGCACAGCAGCAGCAGCGGGTGTCCTAAAAAAAAAACAAGAAGCAGCAGCGGCCAGCTTGTGTCAAAAAATCATTTCCCCTTTTTTTCCCAAAAATTCTATTTGCCCCTTATGTCATGACAATTCTAAATTTGTTAATCACGATGAATTTATTATAACGTCACATGTTTTAGACCGCTTCGTGATAAATTTATTATAACGTCACAGGTTTTGGACCATTTTGTGATGAAATTGATATAACACTGGAACTCCTTTTTTTTCCGGATCGATGGGAGCTCATTTTTCTTATTTTTTTCTTTTTCCGTACGTAGCACAACACCCACGTTTTATAAGGAAAAAAGTAACGTATCTTATTTTCTTTAAAGTAAGTGACACATTTATTTTATCAAAATTGTAGCTTCAAATCTGTGACGATTTTCATTTTCAATCTATGACGGTTACCGATGTTCGTCAAAGAAACCGGGCCCGAATTTGAGCCTGAATGGACCATTTGTAGATATGTGACGCAAATTCACATATCGTCACAGAAATTGGGTCCAAATTGGAGCCCGAATGGATCATTTGCAAATCTCTGACGTTTTCTAAAATCGTCACAGAAAATTCATCACAGATTAATAGATTTCTTGTAGTGATAGTTGCCAATAATATTATACCTCGAATTAGATTAATTAATAATCAAAACTGATTTTGGCTTATTTAATCAGGAGCAAATTAGATTAACCTCTACCTTCATGAATTATATTTGCCCTCATACAGATACATTCATGACTTTTGGTAGTAGCACATTCTTTTACTCTATATACAAATAACCCTCTTTTATTTCCTATAACAAACAATTGCAACAAACATGAATCTAAGGGATACAAACAGAGAAGCCTACCATCCTGACTCATCAATGCGTGCCATATTTTTTATGGTCTAGTGCAGTTAGTATTGTACAAAGGGTGCAAAAAGGGTGCAAAATTCTAGGTATCCTATATATTCACCGTGACCCTATTTTTTCCTGAATGTAGGAGGATTCCTATGACTGTGTGCTGTATTTCAAAAAAATGAAAGTGTCAATGTCATTCTCTGCTAACAGCGATGATGAAGGCAGTGACAATGTCCTTTCTGCCAAACAGGTGATAGTCCTTCCCTTACCTAATCATCCTTCATTTACATATGGTAACATCGTTTTCTGACTTGGAATCTCTGGAAAAATTGATGCCGTTGTAAAATGTCAGATCAAATCCAAGGCGGAGGAGCTTCACGTTACTATCAAGCGAATGACGATGGCTAGCAAGTTTTATTATCTAGGATGAAGTATAGTTGAGGTTGCATGACTTTACATGCCTCTCCGCTTTACTCTAGTTCCACGAAGATAGACTTCGTATATGTTAGTTTTCCAATCTATATGTAACGCATTCACTACGTTGGATGCCTCTGCCTCATCTCAGTCACATGGGCAACAACTTCATACTTATATGCGCTAACCAAGTACTTCGTGGAAGGTTACACCTCTCGTCTGCTAATGGTTCAATCTGTTGCGTATGTTTATCTGGTCAAATCTGTTGCCTGCTTATACGTGTTGTGCAACGCAGCTCCACTCGAGTGAACGTACTACTATAAATTCAAATTGTTCAAGTGCTAAAACTACACCTAAAACTCCAAGTTCATGCAAGAATAACACTAAATCAACATTTTTTATAAAAATGAACTGAAAAGAAAAATATCACTCATATAGAAGTTACGTAAATGATGATTTTGCAAGAAGACGAACCCACCTCATTCAATGGACTCATGCTTATACAATTCCACAAACAGCTTAAACTCCTTTATGTTTTCCTTAAGGTCAAGGACCTACAATACATAAACATCTTAATAAACAGCATTGCCTTAATAAACCAGCACCTTCTGAAATTGGTACAGAAAAATATTAGTATTAAAAGGCTCTCAAGTTAGAAATCAGATGAACAAAAGAAAACACTTACCAAAAATTGAAGTTGGCTTACATCAGATCAAGCATGGGCAGATCTGCATGACGTTTCTTCAATTTCTTGCTCCTACAAAAATACACAGAATTGACATATTGGCAAACCAATGCCACAACACTTGCACACTGATTGTGCAAACTAACAAATGAAATTTACATTTCTGGTTAGGATGCTGGATAGTGAAAAAACTTCTGCTCGCAAAGCATGCACTGTAAGGAAGCATCCCTGTGTTTGGACAGTTTACTTTGCACGACACCGATTTCCCTTGGTAGTGATGACACCAGAGCTCCAAATTCTACGATAACTTGGTTCCGACCTAACAGTTGCAAAAAATTTACTACTTCTTACTTTAAACAATGACCAGATGGGAAAGTATTCCAGGCATGTCATGGTGTAATTACGGCACCAGGTTCTCTTGGAGCCTCTAAAAGTTTCAGTACCAGCATATTCTTTTCATTACACAATTTCTCAACATCCTTTCAGAGGTCAGCAGATCCTTGTCTATAACTTTACCTTTGCACTCCCTGTAAGTATTCACTTGTAAGTATTCACTTATAGTCTCGACTTTTTCAAACATGTAAGAAAAGATTGTGATCTCAATATGTGAATTGGCTACAAGTAAAAATTCCGAAAATCAGTCAAAATAAATGCATAATACATCTTTTTTCTTAACGAAGAAAATAACCACCAGTTGAAAAGATAGCCGAGAGAGTACAAGCACATACATAAAATCAACATCATAATGAACCACACCATCCATAACACTTCAGTGGTCACTAAGAAAGCGATCGTCTGAGCGAAGCAAACACTTCAAGGTACACACTATTTTTTGTGTATTCTCCACATCCGTTGTCACCATCTTCTATTAAAATCTTGAGACCTTTTTTAGAAGTGACTCTTGACACTGCAACGTATAACTGACCATGCGAAAAAACTGGATTTCTTAAATATAGCCCAACAGCTGACAAAGTCTGCCCTTGACTCTTATTAATAGTCATAGCATAGCACACTCGAACAGAAAATTGACGACTTTGCAAAGTAAAAGGCCACTTCTTATTTGCAGCAGTCAAGATTGTACGAGGAACATATACTGTGTCACCAATGTTAGAACCAGTAATAATACGTGCCTCTAGAATCCTGTTAGCAAAATTAGTGACAATGAGTCGTGTACCATTACATAAACCAGCCATCTAATTAAGATTCCTGAGAAGCATCATTGGAACTCCAACTTTAAGAATAAGGCAGTGATTAGGAAAATTATTAACCTTGAATTCAAAAATTCAACCAGATATAATAAATCAACATCACCAAGAGTATCCGAACACTTGGAAACACAATCAAAACTCAAATATTCTTTACTTTCTCCTAGGACCATCGATATCACTGCAGAATTAATCTCATCTGAAACGTCATTAGTAGGAGACACAATGGCTCGCTTGCACAAATAAGATTTGTACTTAAAATTAAAGTTGAAGTTGTCATAAACTGTATCAATAGGCTATTTTTTCATAAGTTGATAAAAGGAGAGAGCAGCTTAATGAGAGAAGTAGCAGTGAGGGTGCTAAGCAGGTGTCAAGTTAATTGGTCTGAGAGCCAAGCTAGCTTTCAAGTAGTAAAAAGCAGGCATTAAAGTAGGTGAGTAAGTCAAGTTCTCTATATGCTTGAAGCTTATTACGCGCCTTTGTTGCCTTCTATCTTCTTCCCTTTGGTAGTTCTGTTTCCAGCTGAGGAATTGGAATAAATAAGTAAGGCTAACTAAAAGAGAGAAGAGGGTCTACAGTCATTCTATCTCGACACTGAAGAATAAGACGTCTATCCTTACTCTTGCATTAAATAGAATAATCACGAAGGTGCCATCTTAGCCTTGCCTTGCCAGGATCTCTCCCACACCTGTCACGTTCATGATCGGCCTCCTCAACTGTGTATCGATCAAAAGGCAGGGCGGCAGAGCCCCCAACCAATGGGAGTTGTTACGTCCAGTATGTCCCCCCTCAATTCCCGACATGCTATGATACCCCAGGGTGGGTAGGAGCCGCTCGTATTCTGTCGTCAGTAGTAGTCACAACTAACATGTCATCAGGAATTTGTACCCAAGCACCATCATCTTTAGGTGCATAAGAAACAGTAGGCAAAGTACCATCACCTACTGAAAGAACCCAGTCACTAAATTTAGAGAGCTCCTCCTTAGCAACGGAATCTAAACCATCTGCAACTAATCTCATATTCATTGTTAGCTCCAAAACAATAATAGACCTCCATAGCGGAGAATTAGTAATCTCAGCATCCACTATCTTTGAGCACACACCACCTTCAACAATAGGCAGAAGCTGCCTTAAATCACCACCGAGAACCACAACCATACCACCGAAAGGCAGTAACCCCATATCTGCATTGTTCTCTGACATGATGTCACGTAACGAGTGATCCAAAGCTTCAAAACACCGTCTATGCATCATTAGTGCTTCATCCCATATTATTAGAGATGTTTTTTACACGAGATCAGCTAGCATGGTACCTCTCTTAATATCACAAATTGTAGTCTCATCAATGTCTATTAGAATCTTAAATATTGAATGTGCAGTTCTACCACCCGATAGTAACAACGAAGCAACACCTGACGATGCAACAGCAAGAACGATCTTTCCAAGAGATCTAACATACGTAATTATATTGTTCCAAAGAAACATTGTGCCAGTATCTCCAAAATGTGACACGAAGTAAAATGCAGGTTCATTACCCATGACACTTCTAACAATGGAATCATAAGCAGCCCGTTCACAATCATTCAGTCTACTGTACAATAGAGGAGCCTGATCTACCAATGTAGCAATATCATATGCCTCTCCATCATCAATAAGACGATTTCCAAAACCTGAACTCGACACTGAAGATGGCAAATTGTACTTCATAATTCAAACCCATTTTTAGAAAATAATTCAGATAGCTCATCAATTACCATACCTATCACCTGTGAATCAGGTACAGAATAAGAAGAACTACCCATACGCTTCTGAAGAACATAGTCTATATCATCAGCCATGGCTCGCCAACATCTATCGAATAAAGAGGCTTCATCAGAGACACCACAATACATCACCATCAACACGAACAAATATCTTGATTGAGATCTCGTAGCCTAGCAATCTGCTTCAGCAAAAGCAGCAAACCATTTGCAATCATCGCCCAACAAACCTCATGCTGAGCAAGCCTCTTTAAACGTGTTATACAAAACTCTATTAACCGCACGTACATCCTCATAGCATTGAGCTCCTTTGACAACTAACATAAGCATTTGAGATAGTAATTCTCACCCTGAGAAGGATGAACATTATACATGCCTCCAATCTTTTAGCTCCCACTGCCCCTGGGGTTCATGAGCAGCAGGATATCTACGATTTGCTACAAAACATTCGGTCAACATGGTCTTTTGGAGAAAAGGAGTAGCAATCAAAGCTGCCAAGTTAGCTTTAGTGGCATATGGCACCATATTCATGATAGGTAAGTAAACTGCCAATCTCTCAACATCTTGAATCTTGTGGTGCAGTTCAAAACAAAAAATATGCCAATATACTTCCTTATCACATATATATATCAACAATGAATATGTTCCATTATTTCGTCTCTAGCATATGGCACACTGGATTTATCTATTGATCGCAACCTTTTGTTCACCAGAAGAGTGCTACTTGATGAGGCCTTCCTTTTCCCAGTCCTCTGAAACGCAACATTTGCTTGGTCAGGTCCCTTAGTCACATTCTTACACAAGTACTTAGCAATGTTTGACTGATTGCAAAATTCAACATTTATATGTGCTTGATATTTCTTCAACAAGAACATGTTGGAAGGAACCACATAACAATTATCCAATTTAACACCATTCTTAATAACGTACCGTCTCGTATCACATCGCTTGTGCATAATGAAACCCCTCCCATCAGCAGTAGTTTCTACTTGGAATTGCTTAGGAAAATGCTTTGAACACGAACCATCTTTCATACAGGGGCAATTTTTATTTCTCGCCACATGGACCATGCATCACAAATTCTTCCATGAGAGCATATCCAAGTGGATCCTCTTTAGGATCTGGTATTTCAGCAGATATATACTTATCAACGACTGAAATAATGTCCCCCGCCGCTATATCTTGAAGCCAAGCCAATATATGAGCATGTGGCAACCCTCTTTTCTGAAACTCAGCACTTTCCAGAGCTGAAAGGAAGTTGCTTCATTAGTATATAAATTGTACAACAACAGTCACACAAGATAAATTCGAGGGAAAAAAAAACAATTTTACGATACCGTTGTAAACTGCAACAGAACCCAATAATCCATAAATCATACGTGCGTACCTGCAACAATAGGTCCAAAAATAGAACCGGACTTAATATTATCCATTAACTCGCTCAGCTTCATATGCATCAGGTCTATCCGATGGCCGCTGCCCACACTCCAGCTCCACGATCTGTTTTATTTCTGGCCATTTTGGATTGCATGTAAATGTCGTAGAAAAATGAGGACCATGCACCCTGCATATAGCAATTGCATCTTGAAATTGCTGAGTTAAATACCGCCGACCACCAATGAAAGAAACCGGAATAACGCGTTGTTTCCCTATAGAAGAACTAGCAATGCAGCCTCTACTCACAGCATTAGTGATACCTTGGAAATGTTCGCATCTAAAGTCATCCTGGCGATCAGCTATCCAAGTCAGCCTACATTCTTCTATGCAGGCAACAATATCAATTGCTAATTGAAAAGACAACCTTCCACAACATAGATACGGATTAGGCTGACCTCTCCTGTAATGATAGTTATAACAAGCATACTCCTGCATGGTAACATTTTCTCGAGCACGAGCCTCTAACAGATCTGTACGCCTATATGGAATCCCAAGACGAAAGCCCTGCTCATCATAGGGAAACAACAATGGATATTGCAGTGTCATATAAGCAGGATGGAGACAAGAAATGTGCTGCAGGCTAGATGGTATACTATCCACTATGATATATCATTTATAATTCTCAAGAGAAAAAATCACTAACAACAAACCCAGCTATTTGACTTGTTGTTGGCACATCAAACTGAGTAGGATAATCTTCATGTGCACCTACAAATCTTATACCTATATGTTCACAACCATGTTCAGCAAGAAGATCACGTGCCTTTCTGAATTGTTGCACCAAAAGGTTACAATTATCTAGCATTAATATTACACCATTAACAATATCAGGATCCAAGCTAGTTGTTGGGATACGAGGTAGGCTACACTAGCGCAAATCAAAATTTTTGTACCGCGTAAACCAGGAAAACTGCCGTATATGGATCATGGGATTACCACTCGACGCACTGGTGCGAAAGATGTAGACTCGCGTCGGGGCAGCGAAGTCGATCAATGTAGTCGAACACGTAGTTGATCACGTCGATGTCGAGTAGCTCCTCAGCAGCTCGTCCACGTGCAGCAAGATCGCCCTCGTACCGCGGCTCGTCATCGGCTCGTCGGCGGCTCGTCGTGGCTCGTCGGTGGCTCGTCCAAGTGCTGCAAGCGCAACACCTCCAAAGTATCCACACGTGCAGGGAGGAAGCATTGCAAGCCGGACTGCTAGGTCCACGAGTTGCATCAAGCGAGGGCGTGGGAGGTGCAGCAGATGTGTTTCGCCAAAAAGGTGTAAACCCTAGGGTGTCCCCACCCCTCTATTTATAGAGGTTCCTGATGTGCCTCTGGGTCCGAGGCCCATTAGTACTTCTAAACCTAATCCAACTCGGATCACATCCGAATTGGGCTTTCAGCCCCTTAAGTGTGTGACCCTATAGGTTCGGATACGTATAGACATGGCCTGAGTACTCCTACTCGGCCCAATAGTCGGTAGCGGCCTCTAGCAAGATGTGCCAACTCCTATACGCACACGAAGATCATATCAGACGAACTGTCACAACATCAAGTACATGCTATTCCCTTTGCCTCACGATATTTAGTCTAGCTTCAAGCCGACCGCTCTTTCTCGATCTTGTGATTCGAAATCCCTTTGTAGGTTAACTCTTAACCTTACGTAGCATGGCCATGCATTTTCGGATCCGATCACTCGAGGGGCCCAGAGATATCACTCTCAATCAGAGAGGGGCAAATCCCATCTTGATTGACCAAGTCTCACAGCATGCTTCTTGACAAACCCGAAAGCTACCTTTTTAACTACCCTGTTACGGTGTAGCGTTTGATATCCCCTAAGTAATTCGATTCACATCTTGAGTACATGCGACAATCTCAGGTCTAAGGACAAAGCGTACATGTTGTGTAAAGAGAGAACTACTTCTCGGGTTGGGTCAGTCCTAGCACATATCTCCACATATGCCTACATTATTAGTTTGACATCTCCATGTCCATGACTTGTGAAACATAGTCATCAACTAATACATGTACTAGTCTAATTTTCATGTGTGCCCTCACATGAAATCCGACTAGGGACAACTTTAGAATAACCATATAAGTAAAGAGTTTCACATACAATTCACATAATTGGAAATCAATTCAAGTAGCCTTTAATGGATATTCAATGAACACAATATACAAATTATGGATACAATCAGATATCATCATCTCTATGATTGCCTCTAGGGCATACCTCCAACAGTCTCCCACTTGCACTAGAGTCAATCTAGAAGGTACCTAATACCCATAGCTCTTACATGCGCATCATGCTTAGCCTGCGGGAGTGGTTTTGTCAACGGATCAGAAATGTTTAGATCCGTGTGTATTTTGCATATCTTGATCTCACCCCGGTTAACAAAGTCTCGAATGAGATGAAATCGCCGCATTACGTGTTTGTTCTTCTGGTGGTTCCTTGGCTCCTTTGCTTGCGCAATTGCCCCATTGTTATCATAGTAGAAATTAAATGGGCTGGACGCATTCGGGAACACACCAAGCTCAATGAGGAAATTCCTTATCCAAACACCCTCCTTTGCGGCTTCCGAAGCCGTGATGTACTCGGCTTCTGTTGTAGAATTGGCCACCGTCTCCTGCTTGGAACTCTTCCAACTAACAGCACCACCATTTACCGTGAACACAAATCCTGATTGTGACTTTGAATCATCTCTGTTGGTTTGGAAACTAGCATCAGTATAACCTGTTACAACGAGCTCCTCCTCACCTCCATAGACGAGGAACATATCTTTAGTCCTTCTCAAGTACTTAAGAATGTTTTTCACCGCTGTCCAGTGACTCTCACCCGGATCAGTCTAGTGTCTGCTTGTCATACTTAGCGCATATGAAACATCTGAGCGAGTACTTATCATTGCATACATGATAGATCCAATAGCCGAGGC
The DNA here is from genome assembly GCF_005286985.2 of Setaria viridis. Classification (NCBI taxonomy): domain Eukaryota; kingdom Viridiplantae; phylum Streptophyta; class Magnoliopsida; order Poales; family Poaceae; genus Setaria; species Setaria viridis. The sequence goes on along the minus strand of NC_048270.2, from coordinate 16,162,416 downwards.
ATATGGCACTCTACTCAGGCGATCCAGCTCATCAGCAGTCGAAGGACACTGAGTCTTGCTGAGATGTATGCCATGTGACATAGGCAAGAACCCTTTCTTCGCCTCTTCCATGCTGAACCGCTTCAACACTTTGTCAGTGTAAGTATCTTGGCTTAATCCTATAAGCCTTCTGGTTCTATCTCTATAGATCTTAATGCCCAGAATATATGCCGCTTCCCCTAAGTCCTTCATCAAAAAACTATTTTTCAGTGAAGTCTTTACGGACTCAAGCATAGGAATGTTATTTCCAATCAGCAATATGTCATCCACATATAAGATTAGAAATACTACAGAGCTCCCACTAACCTTCTTGTAAACACAAGACTCTTCTTCATTCTTGGTGAAGTCAAACCCTTTGACCACTTCATCAAAACGAATGTTCCAACTCCTAGATGCTTGCTTCAATCCATAAATGGATCTCTGAAGCTTGCATACTTTTCTACCATTTTTCAAATCGACAAAACCCACAAGCTGTATCATATACACGTCCTTAGATAGGTTTCCATTTAGAAAAGTTGTCTTGACATCCATCTGCCATATTTCATAATCGAAATATGCAGCTATAGCTAGAATAATCCGAATGGACTTAAGCATCACTACGGGCGAGAAGGTCTCGTCGTAGTCAACTCCTTGAACTTGTCGAAAACCTTTTGCGACAAGCCGTGCCTTAGAGATGTGAACATTTCCATCCATGTCCTTTTTCTTCTTATAGATCCACTTGCACTCTATGGCTTTAACACCATCAGGCGGGTCAACCAAGTTCCAAACTTGATTGTCTCCCATGGACTCTATTTCGGATTGCATAACACTCTACCATTTTCGGAGTCTGGGTCCATCATTGCACTGTCTTTCCACTCTTTTCTCCTTTGAGAAACTCTTTCTCTAGGAAAACCCCGTTCCGAGCAACAAACACTTTGCCCTCTGATCGGTTGTAGAAATAATATCCTAAAGTTTCCTTTGGATATCCCATGAAAATGCACTTATCCGACTTGGGTGTGATCTTGTCCGACTGAAGTCGCTTGACAAACACTTCACATCCCCAAATCTTTAGGAAAGACAAACTGGGAACTTTTCCGGTAAACATCTCATATGGTATCTTAACTACGGACTTAGATGGTACCCTATTAAGTGTGAAAGTTGCTGTTTCCAGAGCATATCCCCAAAATGATAATGGTAGGTCCGACTGACTCATCATTGATCGAACCATGTCTAACAAAGTTCGATTACGTTGCTCGGATACACCATTTCTCTGAGGTGTTCCAGGCGGCGTAAGTTGTGGAACAATTCCGCAACTCTTTAGATGATTGCTAAACTTATGGCTCAAATACTCGCCTCCATGATCAGATCGTAAAGCCTTAATTTTCTTGCCACGCTGATTTCCAACTTCATTATGAAATTCCTTGAACTTTTCAAAGGTTTTAGACTTGTGCCTCATCAAGTAGACATAGCCATATCTACTAAAATCATCAGTGAAAGTTATGAATTATTGGAATTCTCCTCTAGCTGTCGTGCTCATTTGTCCGCATACATCGCTATGTACGAGTTCCAACAAGTATGCTGCTCTCTTAGGAAAACATGTGAGAGGCGTCTTGGTCATCTTGCCTAGCAAGCAAGCCTCACATGTCTCGTATAATTCAAAATCAAACGAAGTTAGAGGTCCATTAGAATGGAGCTTCTTCATGCGCTTTTCACTTATATGACCCAAATGACAATGCCACAAGTTGGCGGGACTCAAATCATTAGGCCGAGGCCTTTTAGCACTTACATTACAGACAGGTGAACCATCAAGATTTAAAACAAACAATCCATTCACAATGGGTGCAAAAGTCATAAACATATCATTCTTAGAGATCACACAACCATTGTTTTCACTCACAAATGAATAACCATCCTTCATCAAGCATGAAGGAGACAAAATGTTTCGATTTAAACTAGGAACGAAATAATAATTACTAAACTCCATAATAAATCCTGACGGGAGGTGGAGTTGCATCGTCCCGACGGTCAACGCAGCAACTCTTGCATTATGGCCTACGCGGAAATCAACTTCTCCTCTTTCCACGCTTCTACTTCTTATCATTCCCTGCATCGAATTGCAAATATGAGCAACCGATCCGGTATCAAATACCCAAGAATTAATAATTGTATCAGCAAGAAATATGTTGTCTATAACATTAATAACAAGCGTACCTGAGGTGGAAATAATCTTACTTCCGCCATATTTCAACGAAGCTAGGTACTGCTTGCAATTTCTTTTCCAGTGACCAAGTTCATGACAATAAAAGCACTCTTTGTCTAGAGCAGGTCCAGGTCGAGCTTTAACCTTGGGCGCTGGGTTTGGCTTCAGCGTTCCAGCCTTGCCCTTCTTCTTCCAAGAATTGCCCTTCTTCTTAAAGCTAGGCTTGTTCTGTATAGCCATCACATGGCTACTACTAGCGCTTTTCTTAATGTCAGCTACGCTTACTTCGAGGTTAGCATCACATGCTTTCTTGTAAGCATTCTTAATAGCAGTAGGTGCATCATCAGCAGGTTCTTCTGGTAATGGGTTGTCTAGAACATCTTCCTTTTTCTCAGCCCTGAGAACAATTCTCAGGTTATGGATCCAATCCGAGTAGTTTGTTCCAACTTGTCCTTCTCAAGGACCGATCACAAAGCAAACGGTGTGGTGCTGCTAGGTGCCATTTAATCTACAACAAAAGTAATGCAAAATACACTAAGACAAACATATCCATGATAGAGCAAATCACATTAAACTATTTAACAGAATCTACTCCCACTAAAATCAATATCCCTCTATTAATACTTAGTGATTCAGGATCCACAACTAACAAGTCTACTAGTGAGATTTAGCATCACTGCTAGCAAACAAGGTAGATCGGTAAGCAACATCTTGCTAATCATATCACATATGACTCCTGTTGTTGGGTGACATCTCCATATCTCGGCGCCCAACCTTTATGCCCCAAGGTCCTTAACCGATAAGGTAACCTTGTTAAGAAAACCAACTCTTATGCGTGTAAGTATCCGACACAAACCCGTCTAGTCAAGGAAAACTAGTGGCACCCTAATTTCATAGACCCACCACCAATTGTACAAGACATGGGATGGTGCAAGTTTTAGTTGGGAGGGCATACTAACTTAAAATTTGTGAGGGATCATTCTACTTCTAACATCACATCATGCAGGAAGTAAAATATAAAGAATAACATGCACACAGTTGTGACATAGTATGACGCGGTTTCTTATGGTGATCTTCATCTCCACAGAACCTGTTCACCAAGGTGATCTCCATCTCCATGTTCCATGTGCACCATCCTCCTGGTGATGAGTCCTCCAAGAAATAGAACATGCTATGATGCCTAATAGCTAGTAATGAAGATTACATAGTTGCTTGGATCATCACAGATTGGTACGCAGACCATTAATACATTAAAGTGACAACACATATGGCTCCAGCTATGTTGCCGTACGTGCGACATGCAGGTCACGAATGAGTTACACACATGCATCACATACACAAAGGGCCATACCGATCACAAGATACATATATCCTACAAAACAGAGTCAAGCGTTCTAACATTCCAAACTTCAGAGGCCCGAAACTCCATCTTCCAAGCTGAATTTGGGAAATCTAATTTCTGTAGATGATCAAGTCGACGTAGAGTAGCAAGATCGTCCTCGTGCCACGGCTCGTCATGGCTCGTCGGTGGCTCGTCCAAGTGCTGCAGGTGCAACACCTCCAAGGTATCCACACGTGCAGGGAGGAAGCGTCACAAGTTGGACTGCTAGATCCGCATTATTAGTTTAACATCTCCATGTCCATGTCTCGTGAAACATAGTCATCAACTAATACATGTGCTAGTCTAATATTCATGTGTGTCCTCACATGAACTCCGACTAGGGACAACTTTAGAATAACCATACAAGTAAAGAGTTTCACATACAATTCACATAATTGCAAATGAATTCAAGTAGCCTTTAATGGATATTCAAGGAACACAATATAAATCATGGATACAAATGGAATATCATCATCTCTATGATTGCCTCTAGGGCATACCTCCAACACTCATGGCATCTGCCAGCTTAGAAGACGTAACCTTATCAACTCGGTAACCTGCTTGGGGGCTATCGGCGCTGACGCTACCTGCTCGGAGGCTGTTGTTTTAGAGTTCAAAAGTGGCACCCCCACAGGCAGCTCTTCAACAGCCGTGACACTGACAACTGCATCTTTGGCAATCACGACTATTTCACCAGAAATAGCCTCATCACCGCTAATGGTCAAGTCGTTGGCCTTCCCAACCGACTAATATCATCAGCATTCTGCAAAGAAATAACTTTCCAAAAAAGTACTTGAATACAACACACGACTACATACCTTGGTACTTTGTGACCCCTCGGGGGTCAAACTCGATGAAGATGAAATAGGCTGAACAACAGCTTTCTTTCGAACTACTCGCCATTTCTTGGTAGGAGAAGAAGGATCATCATCAGTGTTCACCACAGCAATCTCTCTGCCCTCAGATGATGGCAAGAAGCCGAAAAGCACCCGGGATTGCAAGCCAACAATTGTTACTCGAAAAAGTGTTACTATGCCCTCGACTACCCAAATTAAAGCAAAGCAACATACCTCTGTTGGTCCATACCAACTATCAAACTGACGAAGAACTCCCGGAAGTACTGGTACCCTTTGATAGTTCTTGAATAACTTCCCCAACAACGCCTCAACATCATCATCACATATGTCATTAGGGGACATTTGCAACGGGTCATCAAAACCCGAGTACTCTGAGCCTGAGCGAGCTCGTTGCTGCAAAGGCTGAACCCTCTGCTTGAGAAAACTTGCAGCCACATTGATCCCAGTTAAACCCAACGACCTCAACTCGGCAATTTGAGTCAGCAGGTTAGCAATTTCTAGGGTGTCCTCGGGCTCGCGCACCCAATTATCCACATGCTTCGGAGCATGGCCGGTGACCACTGGTAAGACAGGATCATGATTTCCAACATAAAACCATCTTTTCTTCCAGTCGCCATGAGAGTCAGGCAGCACATACTCGAGATAAGCACTCGAGTTCCTCAGTTGAAACCTAGCCCCTCCAAACACCTCTGTCCTAGTTGCACTGGGCTGTGACTTACAGCAAAACAACTTTCTAAAAAGATCAAGACTAGGAGGGACATCCAGTGTACAAAGATAGCCATATGAAGCACACCATTCGGATTCAAGTGAACTAACTAAAGGTTGTAGTACCCGAGGATACCTCTGAAGAAGTCGAAAGTTGGCACTGTTAGTACCCTCTCAACAAAATGAGCAAGCATGACTGTCTCCTTTGGGTGCTCTTCAAACTGCCACGCATTCCCAAATGCAGGCCTCCACTCAAGTTCAAACTTTGGTTGAAGAAGCTTCGCATTGACCAAAGCCTGGACCGCCGGCTCCTTCATCATGGAGTGCTGCCAGGTGATCCCAGGGGGCGGCGGTGCAGTCTGGTTTGTTGGACCACACTTTGGCATCGACAACACGAGCTCTTTACGCTTCTTGGCTCTAGATCTCAACTTACCGGTGGCCGTGGCTTCCCCCTGGGTCTTCTCCAGTTTCTTCCTCATCTTCTTAACGCGCATCAGTCAATCTCGAGAAAGATGGAGGAGGGAAGGAATTGCAGCAGATCTCTCTCAAAAGCTAAGCAAAATGCAACAATGGCAGCAGCGGCATAGGGAAGATCAGTGGCACTGGATGCACAGGAAAGGGGCACAAAATACAGATCTGCTAAAAATGACATACCGCTAATCACCACAGGGCCCCCCTATTATATCAGCGGCATCTCCGGATTCCATGCGTCAATTAAGCAACGGTTAGAAATAAATTAGATTTACCACCATAATTTCCAACGGATACTCTGGCCAAAGGTTTGATCCCGCCACCGACTACAAGTAATCGCCTAAGTGCTCGGGGGCTGCGGATACCATACCCGTTGGATGAAGTTTTCTTTTTTCTGAAGACTACATAAGTCAGAGCGAAATCATAAATTTGACCCTGAGCCTAATTCTTTGATTCAACCTAAGGCTCGGGGGTACTCCATATGGAGTGCGATTGTCATCGCACTACCATATAAAAAAAGTTTCAAGGTGAAGGTTACTCAAAGCAAATATCGGGGGATGCTGGCAGTACCTTCCAGTCATGCGACAGCACCAGTACTCGAAGGATTGGCCGCGTCTACAACTCAAAAAGCACCAAGGGGAACTCAGGCGGCGTCCTCAAGTACTCGGGGGCTTGTCGGGCATACATCCCCGGGTCCATGAGTAAGCCTTGTATGGCCCACTCAGGGACGTACTCGAACATGATCAGGACATGGGAGGCTACGCCATAGGGTAACGTAGCCTGCACGGACTCCTAAAGACTAGTCGGAATGCACAAGGAAACTACTCTACTGATTTGGAGTAGAACTCTGTAACCATGTTCGACTAGGATTCCACCCTGTAACCCTGCTCCCCCGAATATATAAGGGTGGGCAGGGACCCCCCTCTAAACAACAACAAAGAAGTTCAATACAACCAACGTATAGGACGTAGGGTATTACGCGATCTAGCGGCCCAAACATATCTAAATCGTGTTCCTTCTGTCACCATCGACTCCTTGATTCTCGATGACAACCACCGCACAAAAGACCACCTAGGGTACCCCCTAGGCGGGTTGCCGGTCTAAAACATCGACAACTGGTATAAATAACGGAGGAAGTTTATCCCTTCTATTTTACCCTTTCCATTTGCCTTTCCAACTTCTGTACTGTAGCCCTAGCGCCACCGCCACTGCCCAATCTCTAAGCACTTGCACCGTCACCCTCCATTCCTCCTAGCCCCTGAGCGTATGCAACTGAAGACGCTCATGACATCAAGGACGGGAAGGAAGACCGCCAGAACCAAGACTACCAGTGGCGAGAATAAAAGGAAATCAAGTAAAAAGAAGGAGCCGCAGTTGCCGGTCCCCAATTACGAGAAGACCAATAAGACTGCGCCAGCCAATGCTGTGTGCACTTGGAAGGAATCGAAGGCTACTGAGGGTGACATCAAGGCTCTTGTTATCACAAAGATTTTGCAAGACCAGTGCTACATTCAATGGAGATCCACCCTCGGAAATACCTACCCATTGGAATCATATCCCAATAAGACGGTAACCTTTCTGCACTTCATCAAGCGAGGTCATGGGTTGCCGACCTGCGACTTCTTCCGGGGCCTCCTTGATTACTACAAGTTGGAATTATTTCATCTGAATCCTTATGGAATTTTCCATACTGTTATTTTTGTCCACTTCCGTGAAGCTTTTCTTGGAATTAGACCACACTTTCCGTTGTTTTGGAAGTTTTTCTGTGTCAAGCCATAGCCTTCAAAAGATCACACCGTCCTTGTTGGAGGAACAAGAATTCAGATGTGAGAAATAGTGAGCAGCTAGTATTTAGATTACGAATTTATAGACTCCAATGCCCAGCCCATTGCGGATATGATAGAGCCTCCAGTTGAAGGTGTGGTGCCGCATCCTTTGTCAGAAATACTCAAGGACATGCCAGACAAGGTGACCGGCTATATCTAAAAGATGGCAAAATCGATCTCCCAACAAGTGCTGAGCTTCATGGTTGTTCTACCCTTGGAGCCAATTTGACTTCCATTGCTGAAGGTGTGGCGAACAACTGCTCGGATGAAGCCTTCAAGCAGTACATGCAGGAGATGGCCCCCATTGATGAAGAGGTAGCCAAACGACTAGACCTTGAGTAATCTACGTGTAGACGAACATTAGTATTGTAATAAACAATTAGTAATGTCTGTGATGTAATATAACAAAGTCTTTGTGCAATATTTATTGCTTTGTGACTTGTTTGTGTGCATCCTACTAGTGATTTTGATTTGTACTCATGTAATCGATGTAGTTGTTTGCACGCAAGGCTACTAATGTTAGCCTTATCAAAAGCCAATACAGACTAATTGTAGTCAAGCTTTCCATCTTTAGAGTGCAAGTATTCGGGCTAGGTAGTAGACCTCTGGATGAGTAGTCTCTTCAAGAATTCTTAAATAGAGTCTGTCTTTTTAGAACCTCTATGGGTTAGGTCAACATATGCCCTAGAAAACCCGGTACTACAGACTTCTTCTTTCAAGCTGTGGCTAGACAGAATTGTCGAGATAGTAGTCAATTAGGTAGTTAAATAACCCCTGAAGATTTGTACAGTTGTTTTTACAAGACGAGGTGTGGCGATGAGGCCCAGAGAGCTGAATAGCTCATGGTGATATTGTGGACTTGTCATTACAAGCCATGTTTGGACAATTTTGCCCAAGGAGCAAAATAACTCATCAGAATTTTGTAGACTTGTTATTACAAGCCGCATTTGGGCGATTTTACCTAGGGAGCAGAATAGGTTGTTGGAGTTTTGCAGACTTGATATTACTAGCCACGATTAGGCAATTTTTCCCAGGAAGCTGAATAGCTCATTAGGAGTACTGCAAACATGCTTCTACAAGCCGGGATAAGGCAGAAATAAGTAGTCAACTTACGATGAATATATGACTGCTTTATTGAATTGTAAAACTACAACTAGGACAGATGGCCGATTACATGAATAAGTAAATGTAAATTAAGGATAAAATCGACAGAGTTGCTTGATGTTCCACGAGTTGTCAAAGTCTTCACCAGAGGGTTGTTGTAGTCAATCTGATCCAGGTCCAATGACCTTGGAGACGATGAAAGGCCCCTCCCATGGTGAGTTGAGCTTGTGCAGCCCCTTAATGTCCTGGATACAACGAAGGAGCATGTCACCTATGTTGAACGATCGTTCTTTGATGTTCCCGTCTTGGTAGCGGTGAAGGCCTTCGAGGTATCTTATGGACTGGACAAGTGCTGCGTAGACTTTCGAAAGTTTCTTTTAGATCCGCAATCAAGTTGTAGAGTTCCTGGTCTTTATGACCATGTCGTCCACATATGCCTCCACATTGCGGTGTAGCTACTTCTTGAAACACTCCTGGATGGCCCATTGATACGTCACGCTAGCGTTCTTCAGCTCGAATGACATTGTCGTGAAGCAGAAAGCTTCATATGGGGTGATGAACGTGGTCTTTATTTGGTCTTCTTCTTTGAGAGCTATCTGGTGGTACCCTGTGTAGCAATCGAGGAAATAGAGTAGGATGCAACCATCTGTGGAGTCGATGACTTGATCAATCCTCGGGAGCCCGAAGGGATTCTTTGGACCATGCTTGTTGAGGTCGGTGTAGTCTACGCACATCCACCACTCATTGCTGTTCTTCTTCTTGACCAAGACGGGATTGGCAAGCCACTCTAGATGGAAGACTTCTTTGATGAAGCCTATTGCATTTAGTTTGGCAAGCTCTGCTTTGATAGCTTCCCTTCTATCTTGGGCAAATCCGTGTAGGAGCTCTGCTTTGATAGCTTCCCTTCTGTCTTGGGCAAATCTGCGTAGGCGCTGCCTCTTCGGTGTAGCTTTTGGATTGACGTTGAGTGAGTGCTCGATTAACTCCCTACGCACCCCCAGCATATCTGCTGGTTTCCACGCAAAGATATCATGGTTGGCTTGAAGGAAGTTGATGAGCGCGCTTTTCTATTTAGGATCTTACCCATTTGCCTATTAGGGCTGTCCTGGAGCTATCACTAGTCTAAGAGTCAATGGCTTTGATGTCAACTTCTTTCACGGGTTGACCTTGGCTACCCCCTGACTTCTTCTTTGGTATCTCCAGTTCTTCGTTGGACAACTTCTTGGATGCTGCGAAGACTTGCATCATTGAATTTGGCACTTGAGTAGTCATTGCGAGTTCTACAACTTCTGTGTCACAATCGTATGATCTTTTCAAGTCTCCGCGCAGGGAAAGTACTCTCTTGGGTCCTGGCATCTTGAGTACTAAGTACACGTAATGCAGGATGGCCATGAATTTTGCCAAGGCTGGTCTTCCAAGGATGGCGTGACACGATGTTTCGAAATCAACCACCTCGAATCTAATGTACTCAATCCAGTAGTGTTGTTTGGTCACAAAGGTAACTGGAAAGACCACCTGACCAAGGGGTACAACCGCATTGCCTCGGATAATGCCGTAGAAAGGGGAGTTTGTGGGGGTAAGCATATCGGTGGATTTGAGGCCTATCTTCCTGAGCATCTTGTCGAACAGAACGTTGAGGCCACTGCCACTGGTGATAAGTACTTTAGTAAGTCTAGAGCCTATGACCACTGGATCTAGGATGAGAGGATAGCGCCCTAGGTTTGAGAAACTAGTCCATTGGTCCACCATGGAGAAGGTAACAGGCACCTCCGACCATTTAAGGAAAGTAGGCGTCGTGGGTTCAATGGACATGATCTCCCTTAAGGTAAGCTTCTAGGACCGTTAGGTGGTGAGTCCCTATGAGCCACTGAAGATGACATTGACCGTGTTTGACGGGTTCTGGAAGTTGTTGTTCTCCCCATTGTTTTCATCTTCCTTAGCGTTGCCCTTGTCTATGGCGCCAGACGGTTCTGGAGCATCCTTCATGGCTTTGTGCAAGCTGAAGCAGTCCCAGGCAGAGTGCTTATGGTACGGATGCCACGGGCACTTTTTTCTTTAGGAGTTCGTTCAAACAAGGTGTTGTTTGAGTTCTTGTTTCCACCATTCTTGGACAAGCTCTGCATCACTGTGACTATGTTGCCTGGTTTGCGTTTGCGGTTCTAACTTCCCGATTAGTTACTCCAGTTGTTGTTGTTGGGGTGATCGTTGTGGTTCTTGTTGTTACATTGGCCGTTGTTGTTAATGTTATTGTTCTCATTGTTCTAGCCCATGCTGCAGTTGGACTCGAACCTTTCGATCTCTTTATCTTCTTCGTCAGCCCAGGTCTGAGCCATGACCTTCAAGGATTTTACGATGCTTGGGCGCCTCCATCCGAAGTCTTGGAACATCTGGAGATTGGAAAGGCTGTTTTAGAAGTAGTCAATGATGTCATTCTCTGTGACATCCACAATTGTGGCTTTTTTGTCGAAGAAATGATGTATGTAGCTTCTTAGAGTCTCGCCTTGCTGTTGCTTGATCTGGGACAAGTCGATTTTGTTGCCGAGATGCTGCATTGCTCTGGCGTAGTTGCTGGTGAACATTTTCTTCAGATCTTCCCATGAGTCAATGGAGTTTGTTTCAAGTGATTTGAGCCATGTCATAGGTGTTGCCTACATGCTAATGGGGAAGTAGACTACTTTGGTGTCATTATTGCCACCGGTAGTTTGTACTGCAAGCGAGTAGCATCAAAGCCATTGCACTGGATCTTGCTTGCCATCGTACTTGGTGATTCCTGAAAGTTTGAACTTGTCAGGTAGAACTGTCCTCCTCACGTGTCTAAAGAAGGCAGGAAACCCATCAATGTCATCTCCTGGGTGATCGACTTCTTCTTCGCGCTCGCGGCACCGGCTATCAATGATTGTGCAGGCATCTCAGTTGGAGTTGATCTTATTGCAGAGGTCTTCTATGGGGCGTTCGGGCTCTGGATGACCGCCTCGGTGGCCATGGCCTCTCAATGGTCCTACCTGACTTCCTTCACCTCCAACTTGACTTGGTCTAGCACCTCTAGCTGGTTCGTGCGGAGCGTCGTTACCGATCTGACTCGGTCTCCGCGGGGGGTCATTGGCGATCTGACTTGGCCTCCGGCTATTAGCATGATGGCTGCGCTCTGAGCGGTCCACCGATTGTATAGGGTTTTGGTGATCGAGTTGCTCATATGCTCGCTCGGCTAGTTCACGAGCGCGCGAGTGTACTTGTTCTGAGGCATTGATCACAAGATGAGATCGATGGATGCCACAGTAGCTACGGGGGTGTGATGTTGGCGCCCTCGTATTGCCACGAAGGCATCATCAAGATTTCGGATTGGCAGGGCTTCCAACAAGTGATGGCGATGTTCTGCTCTTGAGGTGTGCCTTGCTCTGCGTGTTGTCCTTTGGGCATCAGTCCCCTCCCCAACTACATCAGCAATCAACTCATGATTGGACACCTTGTTAGGATAACGCTCGTGTTGTTGGTCCTTATCCTGTTGATTTTCATCTTCGTCAGCAGCGCCAAGGGCGGCAAAGACTTCTCATTCTGGAGAATAGCTTCTTGAGCTTGATGTGATGACCTCTGTGGTGCCACCTTCTTCGTAGATGGGCGACAGATGAGCTCCCTCTTGGAATGGTAGAGTATCGAGATCGGCAATGAGGTAGGAATTGTCGTCTCTGGCGAGAGCTGGTGGCTTCATGGTGGGCTAGTACACGAATCTTCCTTGTGGAGTAGATGTAATTACCAGGCCTTGCTACGAGCTTGATAAAGGTGTCTCCTCGTCCGAATTCGAGTAGTAGTCAAGGTCCTTGATCCCATCTGAGTTGGATTGGAATCTGGACATGGCCACCTGATAAACAGTGGTCGTGTTGCGGAATCTGAACGAGAGTCGAGGTTGGAGGTAGTCCGACTCGTGCAATGGCTGCAGCGTTGGCTTGCACGAGCTAGACCGATTGGAGAGAGAAGTCGAGTTGTACTCGGACTTGTCCCCCCAACGTCTGACTAGGTCAGAGATTGAAAATTTGCCAAAATTTTTGACGAGGTCTTCTAGTGCTTTGCGCTAGAGCTTGCTGGTTGGGAGCTTCTTCTCCAAGGTCGGTGGGACGTAGCGGTGAAAACTTCGGGTGCTTTTTGTGACGCAGACCTAGGAGCTGAAGAGGCATGTTGCGCCTTCCATGACAGGCTTGATGATGACTTGTGCCATCGAATTCTCTAGCGGATTCTCGGCGAGATCCCCTACCTAGCGTGCCAGCTGTTGGTGTTTAGACCCGGCAACCTACCGAAGGGGATGCTTGAGGTAGTGTTTTGGTTGGTGGGGCTCATCGAGATCAGAAACTTGAAGGTAAATGTAGACACACGATTTAGACAGGTTCGGGCCACTGAATAGCATTATACCCTACGTCCTGTATATTAGTTGGATTGAATTGCTTTACACGGGCTCACTGCCTCGCCTTATATAGTCGGGGGTAAGTTTACAGGTCGGTTAATTTACAAGAATACTAGTCGGATATGACTAGATGAGTTCTACTCTTATTACAATGAGTACTTGCCTAATCCTCGACTAATTCCTATCTTCCCATGTAGACTACGCTGCCCGGCGCCATGGTCTCCATGTCAGATGCGTCTCGGTATCCAGCCCCATATTTAGGACAATCCAAACCTGCTGATGGACCCATAGATGTATGTACAATAGTAGGTGCTTGCCATCCCATTCAAAAGTAAGTGCAGGTTCACCTCATCTATGGTACATCTAGACTGATTTAGGCATCCACGACATGGGCATAATATTTGTTCATCGTCAGAGTATCTACTCTTAACAAATTGCATGAAAGTATTGACCCCTTTCTCATGCTCGGCCGTAAATAGTTGACAACCGTGTAAGCAACGTCTATCCATCTAGGAAATTTTGGCGAATTCAACTCAAAATTATTGACCAGATTGACATGCCATAGCAGAAAGCACCGGATTTGTGCTACCGTAGGACTGAACCGCTGTGCGGAGGCGCAGATCTCCGCCAGTGTACTCCATCCTGGCTGCCTTCTCTCTGTTCTTCTTTTTTCCCTATCGCGGGAGCATGACAGTGGGTAAACTATTTTTTGGCTGCAGCGCGAGCTTTTCTGCACCAAATACCACACTCACCTGAAACTTAACTTACATGTGGGACCTGGTCGCGGTAAAGACTTCCCATTCGATCGGTAACAGGTTCTACCTACGGGAGGAGCATGTTTTCCATGTTACTTTACCGCCCATTTATCAGCTTAAACTTACATGTGGGATCCTCATTGGTTTTTAACGTTTTTGCAGAGCTTATATCATCACAAAACCACCATGTAACAGCAAGTGATGATTTCCTTTTGGCTACAATGGCAAGTTTTATGATGTTTTGTAACTTTGTCACTAAATTTGCTCGAATGTCAAACTTTATTATGTTTTCAGCCAGAAATGTCATAGACCTATGACGAGAACAATTGTATCATAAATTTTCATCATAGATCAACACATTTCTTGTAGTAAATGCAGTGTTTCATGTTCATGTTTCCAAGTATGCCACATAAGCACAAGTATATTTAATTGATAGATGAAATAGATCACACAATACATTGTTTCATACTTTGTTATTTCCAAGGCAACATGCAAGATACAAACATCTTCAAAAATAGTGTACACATGGTTTTATCTCCATATAACTAATTTTCTCTCACCATACAAATAGTGTGGCATATCACCACAATCGACTACATGGCAGCTCATTTATTGTCCATGAAACTATCATTGAGAATGACCTAACTAGCACATTCCTTTAAGGTACACCTCTCATTTAAAGTTATAGAGAGCCTTCATCATTTCATGGCATAACTCCCACCTTTTCATGTTGGTATTGATCGAGAATGCGTGCAGTCAAACCAGTGGTATGTATGACTCGGATGGAATGAGATAGCGCCGAGTAATAAATTAAAGATAATTTTATTTAGGTTATCCTTAATAGCAATTTTATGGGCAATAAATGAGCTGACATGCATGCAATTGTCATGACATGGAACACTATTTATGATGTGAGAGAAAAACTAGTTTAATGTGGATGAAACCATGTGTACACTATTTCTAAGATACATGTGTCTTGCGTGTAGTTATGGAAATAACGAAAGATAAAATGATACATGGTGAGCTATTTCATATTTGAATTAAATGGCACTATTGCTTATGTGGTATTTTTAGAAACATAAATATTAATCTTTGCACTGAAAATGGACTTAACAGCAGGGGTTAAATACTATCAACTTAAAAGAATGTTCACAATGAATAGGGTTGCAATAAAAAACTCCGACCAGAAGGGGTGGCGTGTGGGCAGAGGTAGTATTAAATTGTGCAACATAAAAAAGATAATGCCATAGTATCACTTTCAAATAGTTTACTAGTACTAGTAACATACATCTAGAAAAGTAATGCTGGCTGGTGTATCGACAGAGCGTGTAGATGCTTAAATGGATAAGTTAAAAAGTTCAGACTTCAAAGGGACCATTTCACACACGTCAGAAGTCACAACAAATTGTCGGTCGGGCATGGTTAATTTTTGGAGGTCAAACGCATCAGCCATTTTCATTGCATCGAGTAGCTTTCAGTGCACTCCACGAGCGTCTAAAATGTCAGTAAGAGACACTGTACATCATCATGAAGACAGCTGATGAGCAGGGACCCGCGCACATAGCACACAATATCGCTGTCCGCGTGATCCACGCGAGGGCTAAATTATTATTTGTTGCTTCTGAATTACCATCAGCCGGACTATATTTGTCATCGCGGAACATATACTACCTGACGTCCAAGCAAAACGCGTTCAACCGCACATATAGGCATCGTCCAATAGAGCAATGGCGACTCAGGCTCCGTCCACAGTAGTACCCACTGACGCCGAGCTGCTGCAGGCGCAGCTTTGGGCGGAGATGCGTCGCCGGCGGCGGCGGCTTGAGGAGGGAGAAGCACGGGAAAGAGGTTTAGGGTTTAGTTTACTATTCGATGATGCCGTCTCCCAACACGGGATCCATCCATATCCACGCCACAGGCCAGCTTGGTGGCCAAATGGGCTCCACCTAATTCACGAAACGGCCTGGCGCGCCAACTGTCGTTGTCAAGATTTGTGGATCAAGACTCCGGCTAGTGAATTTCTTTTATGCGCGTAAGGCTTCAGATGGTGGCGTGGGAGGAAAGCCCTACGTCCAGTATGAGGAGCTGCTCGTGTTGTCCACGCAGGGTCTGTAGTAGGGGTTACAAGCGAGCGAGAGAGGGAGCCGGTCCCGAGTCTGTTGGGTGTGCACTGATGCTCTGGAGGAGAGTGTGCGTGTGTTCTGTTGGCTTGAGAGTCCTCCTGTCTCAGGGTCCCCAGTTCTCGTTTTATAGCGCAAGGAGAGCTCAGGGTTACAGATGAGCTAGGTCTTAGGAGAGGTAAAAGAGATAAGCTCAATAAAGTAAAATACAAGGAGAAGGAACAAGTCCCCGGGTCACCGCCTCCTGCTCCGGCCTTCGGCTCCTGTCAGTGCGTGCACCGGAGGAGGGCGGCTGTCTCCGGATCCTATCGATGATCTTCCTGGCGACTGCCGCCGCTAAGCATGATGATGGTGTTCGGTCGTGGCAACTATGCACGTTGGGGGAGATGGCTGACCCCTGTCTGTCCTGCTTACGGCCAGCAGGACACGGACGTCGCGTCCCTGTCACCAGATACGCAGGGCGCGCGAATGGGCGGAGCTACCCCTGTGTCGGGGGGCGTAGGCCATGAGTACCTCACGACGAACTAGGGGAGCCACGGCAGAGCCGCTAGTCCACGCATGCTCGCGTCGCATCACTCGCCCTGTCACCTCGCCTGCAGCGCCCTCACCTGCAATGCACCTCTCTCCCTCCTGTCCGCCGATACCGAGTCGCCACAACAAATTCGGTGCTTGACGCGACCAGGCACGCGCTCGACCTCGGCAATCCTTCCGCCCGGCAAAACCGCGCTTGCCTAGCGCTGTCTTCCTTGCCCAATGCCGTAAGATGCTATCCCCGGAGCTCCGCTTTGCCGACCAATCGCCACCGTGGCAGAGCACTCCTTCTCCCTCGATCTTATCCTCATGCCGCTCAAGCTCGTTCACTTCCGTGCAGCTACAAAAGGGATACCAGAGCCTCTTACCGGAGTTCCCTTCGCCATCTTTGCCCTTGCCGCACTGATTGCGTAGTTTCATCTCCTTTGCCCTCGTTGCCGCACACTCCTCTGCTTCACGCGCAAGTACCGCCGTCTGAGCTCTCTGTGGAGCTCCCCTTCCGCCCAACGCCGTACCTTGCCAACCCCGCCAGCCGTTCCGCCTTCCTTCGCGCTGTGCTCGAGTTTGCTTGTTGTCCACAAGAAGCACTGAGCGAGGTTGGCTCTAACATGTTGGCTAACGCCTTGATTTTGTCTGGGTTGGCCTCAATGCCCTTTGTCGTTACTAAGTAGCCTAGGATCTTTCCCCTTTGGACTCCGAATACACACTTCTCTGGGTTTAGCTTTAGGTTGGCTGACCTTAGGTTAGCGAATGTTTCTGTGAGGTCCATGATGTGGTCACTTCGTTTGACGCTTTTGACGATGATATCGTCCACGTAGGCCAGTATATTGCGCCGAAGCTGGTTGTCCAGGACTGTTGCCGTCATTCTTGAGAATGTTTGGCCTGCATTTTTTAGCCCCTCTTTGGCATTCGCACGAAACAGAATGTTCCAAAGGGTGTCACGAAGCTTGTTTTGCCTTCATCCTCCTTTTTGATTCTGATCTGGTGGTACCCCGAGAAGAGGTCAAGTAGCGAGAGCATTTCACTGTTTGCAGTGTCATCCACTACCTTGTCAATCCTTTCAAGAGGGTAGTCGTCTTTTGGGCAGGCCTTGTTGAGGTTTGTGAAGTCTATCCACATTCTCCATTTGCCATTTTTCTTTTTTACTGGTACTGTGTTGGCTAGCCAGTCGGGGTATTGGATTGGCCTGATTACGTTGGCTTCGAGGAGCCTGTCGACTTCGGCCTTTACGGCTTGGACCTTTTTGTCGGACATTTTTCTTAGCTTTTGTTTCTTTGGCCGAGCTCCTTGCCTGATGTCGAGGCTGTGCTCAATGATTTCCCTGTCCACCCCCTTGAGATCACCTGCAGACCAAGTGAAGATGTCTTTGTTCTTGTTGAGGCACTCGACAAGGTCATGCTCTTCTTTTGGGTTGAGGTTCGCCCCAATTGTTACGAATCTATGTGCGATGTACCCGTCTAGGAGTACCCGCTTTGTTTCGCCGTCGGCACTGATTTTTATTTTCTCTTTATCTCTCTTGGGCTCGTCGTGGGCCTTTTGCTTTGCTGAGCTTTCGGCTTCATTTGACAAGGCTAGATGGTGGACATTCTTTTGGCCCGGAGCTACCCCTTTTTCTATATTCCTTGCCATTTGCTAATCACCGTACACTGTTATGACCCCCTTGAGGGCGGGTATTTTCATGCATAGGTACAGCTGTCTAATTGTTGCATCCATTTTGGTGATGAAGCCACGGCCGAGTATTGCGTTGTAGGGGTAGTGCATCTCCACCACGTCGAAGGTGATGTGTTGTGTCCTCGCATTATCATGATCCCCAAACGAAACTGGGAGAGCAATTTTTCCCAAGGCCTTCACTGGCTTTCCACCGAAACCGAGGAGCGGGATGTCGGCTGGGTCGAGCATGTTCATGTCAATATTCATTTCTCTGAATGCGTTTGCGAAGAGGATGTCTGCGGAGCTGCCCGTGTCTACCAGGACTTTCCCTACTATCTAGCCTGCTATCAGTGCTTTGATAACCATCGCATCATTGTGTGAGGTTGTCTTGAGCTTGAAGTCTTCCCTGGTAAAGGTTATGGGCATGTGTGCCCATTCTGGCTTTGTTGGGGGTCCGTCGGGAATGATCACGTTGACCTCTCTGAAGTAGTTCTGCCTCTGCCTCTTGTTTTCGAACTTTAGCGAGGAGCCTCCGGTGATTGGCATTATCATTCCGAAGGTAGGCAAGGAGTTTTGGTTGTTGTTTTGTGTGCTGGGCTCCGGCTTGGGCATTATGGCTGGCATGCTTGGGGGAGGAGGTAGTGTTTCTTGAGGTTTCTGAGGTGGGTTTGAATTGGTGTGCTGTGGGATTGTTTGGTGGTACGGTTGTATGTGTGGTGGAAGAGGCTAAGTCATTGGTTGCTGGAAGTTGGCGAAGCTGGGTTGGTTGTGATAAAAGCTTGGGTGTGGGTAAAAGGCCGTGTGGTGAATTGTTTTGGGTGCTTGTGCGGCTGCCTTCGCGGCTTCTTCCGCAGCTTTTCTCTCTTCCTCTTTCTTTTTGGGGCACCACTCTGTATTGTGATCATTCTGATGGCCGTGGTTGACATAGTAGAATGATTTTTGTTGTCTTCCTCGACCTCGTCCTCTGCCAGAGTGGCCCCCTCTTTGGGTATTGTTATTTTGGTTTTGGCTCTGGCTTTGGTTTTGGTTTCCCTCAATGTTCATGATAAGGTTTTGGTTTTTGTTTTGGTTTGGGTTTTGAGGCTTGTTGTAGGACAAAGGTTGCCAGCTTCAGCTCTGGTTTGTTTGTCTCTCCTTGTTACGTTCCGCCACTCTTCTGCGGTGGTCCTCATCGGACCTGATGTATTCATCGAGTTTGCTGAAGAGGGCACTCATTGTTTTAGGCTATTTCCTTGATAGCTTTGATGCTGTTGGGCCGGGGGTAAGGCCCGCAATGCACGCGGATATTGCTACAAATTCCTCAATGTGCGGCGCTTGAGAACGAAGCTGGACATATCTTCTTACGTATTCTGCGAGTGGCTCCTTGTTTTTTTGTTTGCATTGGAAGAGATCTGCCTGGGCCGTTTAGGGGTAATGGAAACCCTGAAAATTTTGTGTGACCTTCATCTTGAGGTCATGCCAGCTGATCACTGTGTGTGGAGGGAGCAATGAATACCAATTCAGTGCCGTGCCTTCGCAAGCAATTATGAAAGATTTGGCGAGGACGACATCATCTTCCCCAGCCGAAGCTACAGCGGCTTCGTAACTCATTAGGAATTGCCGTGGGTCTGTCCATCCGTTGAATTTGGGCAGGGTGGTTGGCTTGTAAGTTGTTGGCCACGGTGCGGTTTGGAGCCCTATTGAGAGCGGCGATGTGGCGTCGACCATAAGGGACACCCCGGGCGAGTGGTGTTGGGTGCCTTGGCAGAAGTTGA
Organism: Setaria viridis; assembly: GCF_005286985.2. NCBI lineage: Eukaryota > Viridiplantae > Streptophyta > Magnoliopsida > Poales > Poaceae > Setaria > Setaria viridis. Next base: position 16,142,651 of record NC_048270.2, on the reverse strand, counting down.
GGCTGGGTTGGAGCTATGCCTGATCAACAGTGGGACTTTGATAAAAATAAGCTAGGGCCTGGTTTGCATTCTCGAGTGGGCTTTCAAGCTCCGTGACTTCTTTCTGCAGTGCTTCCAGCTGCCTCCTAGCTTCTTTCAATTTTGACTAGACACGGCCTCCCTCTGTTGTTGCACTTGTTGTGCTAACTGCTCCTTTTTTCTTTTGACTTCTTCTATCTCTCAGAGAACTGAGTCTAGCTCATTGTCCAAGCTAGAGGGGCCAGTAGCTTCGGGCGTTGCAGGCTGGTGGGCGTCAGTGCGGTTGGCAGCTTCGTTTGTTGTGGGTTGTTGGCTTTGGTGGTTGACTTCGGCTGCAGGTCTCTTGCTCATTGCTTTTGCCCTTAAGGTTTGCTCGACTCTTGCAAGACGTTCCTCCTTGTCCGAAAGGACCTGATCTGTGGCTTCGGGGGCTGTAGGCTGACCGGCCTCTACCGTGTTGTCTTCTCTCTGAGCTGTGGGTCTCTTTTTCCATTGTGGTGGCATCGTGGGCTGTTTGACGAGTTAGACCACGGTGGGCGCCAAATGTAGGGACACGATCAAACAACAGTTGGGGTGTTACAAAACACGAAGGCAATTACTGCTCAAGCAAGTGCTCCAGTAGCTATCCTATCAATAAATAATGACCGTTTCGGGGGGACGGTTCACCTCCCTTTATAGGGCCATAAAGTTACATTTCCGCATTCCCATTATACCCACACTCAACAACTACATCCTAAGTATATTCCGTACTAGACAGTAACTTGACCCCTACTAAAAATGTCACTTTTACAGTGGGATTACATTTCTAACCCTCTCCAAGATTCTTATTACAAAATTGTCCCACAGTAATGTGGTCCCAGGGCTGTCTTGATTACTTCCTTCCCCATTCGTAAGCTTCATCGGGGCTGAGCAAGCTTCCGTATGCTTTTTGCCTTCTTCGGTCGAAGTCAGCTAACCTCGGGTTTTGGTCACAGAACCTTCCCAAAGTCAAATTGCCGGGAGTTCCATGGGGGCTTCAACTTCGGGAATCTTCGCCTACAAAATCACAGAATGGGCATCTTCGCACTAGTTAACTTTGGTTAATTGTTAGCTTCGTAAAAGGGGAAAGTGACGAGGTTAGAGCCGGTCCAGAGAAAAGGTTTTCGCCAACCTCGTTCAGGGTGCGTTGTGGGGCGGTCCCCAACAGCTCCTGAGGAAAATCTTCTACAAGTACTTCAGGACAGCCACTTATATGTTGTTTAGAACTTTCAGTTAATCATACGAGCAACAAAGCTAGTTATTTATGCACACAACTATGGTAGTGCTCCATAATCCATATAGATTTATGCGTAGACACATTTTAACATATCAAATGCTAGTTTCTCATCATCTGTGCAAGGCAAAAACCAGTACCTGTTACTGTGTGGCCTCAGTGATGTTTTCTAGGTTACCTCTAAATATGTTATGCTACACCAAAATGAGTCGTGGTGCAAACTTTAGACCATGGTTACTGTGTCAACACCTGCCAACAAAATTTTTGTGTTGCAATTTTGTCTATTGCAACCATTTTGGTATATTGCAACACTTTAGGCCGTTGCATCAGGGGCAAAACCTTGTAGTGACCACTGAAGTTGAATATGTGGCAGCCGATGCATGTTGTGCACAACTTTTGTGGATGAAGCAAATGTTGAGTGACTTCGGTTGTGACTTTAGCAAGATTCCATTCTTGTGTGACAACGAAAGTGCCATCAAGCTAGCTAACAATCCGGTGCAACACTCACGAACAAAGCACATAGATATTAGACATTACTTCTTGAGGGATCATGAGGCTAAGGGAGATATTGCTTTACGTCATGTAAGCACCGAGAGGCAACTTGCCGATATCTTTACTAAGCCTCTCGATGAGCAAAGATCTTGTGCTTTGAGGAATGAGCTAAACATCTTGGATTCTCATAACTTGGCTTGACTTATTGCACATATTTTTATGTTGCCTAGATAGGGAAAATGGATTTACTTGTGTTTAGTGATAGGAACTCGCTAGGGTTGGTTCCCGATCTTTCAATGAGAGGGCATGGGGTAACTTGATTGGTGGATGGAGACGACGTTCACGGCCTGACTACAGCCTTCCAAGCTGCACCTTAGCAACTGATACACCACCTCCAATGGATGCCGCGATCTTGTGGAGCGCGTCACCCGGCAACTAAGGCACTAGTCCTGCAAGCAAACGAAGAACTAGCAAGAACAAGTATAAAAAGTATTGAATGTACTATATGAAGATGAAGGTTTCAATCTCAATCTCAATAAGGTGGGGTTCCGAAGATAAGAAGACGGGCGGCTGATCCAGCACGCACGCTTACAAGCAAGTAGCGAGAGCTAAACTTGATCTAAACAAAACTCAACTGTTCTTCATGGCGGCTAAGGGGTATATGAATGTGGGAGGATGACCACCAGGATTTTGGGGTTTTCCTCCAACCCTAGGATGTGTCCCTAATGGACCTGACTTGATACACGGCCCATTGGGCCAAATTAAAGTGACGTAGCACCAGAAAACCTCTTGGTAGTAATTCGGTCATTGCGGCCGTCTCAGACTAGATATGGACTTGAGTCTAGATCCATATGGAAATAGACTTCATAACAAATCCGTGAAGTACTTGAACACCCCAATCCGAGTCCGTATGCGACCATGGTGACCATCACAATTTGGTGCTGTCCTAGAGTCCGAATCCAGCCTGCATGAGTCCTTTTCCCTTTCGGTCTTCTCCCTGGTTCCTAACCAAAACAAGAGTGCACGCATCTTCATGGTCCAAATATGATGGATAGAAACTCAAGGGTGAACTTACTTGATGATTAAGTTGATGAGCACGGGCGCGAGTAATAGGACCAAAAACTAGTACTTGTGTCGGCATAGAATCTGGTACTCGTATCGGCATGGATGTATCATTGGTGTTGATGTCCTCATCATCGAGTTTCTTTCAAAACTTGGATTTTGATCCTTGGATCAAATCTTGACTCAAGTGATCATTGTTATATAATGTTGCTTGTTGGCTGATCACTTTAGGGTCAAGATGTCTTATATGTCCATAAGCCTTTCATCTTGAAATTTCAATCAATATCCTTCTTGAAATCTATCTTTTTGGAGCTCTTTTGAACTTGTTGGAACTTCCGACACTCATCTGGAACTTCCGGTGGGTACCAGAAGTTTCCGAGAAGTCCCGACAGGGGTGCTCTAGAGAATCTCATCTCCCGTCAGAACTTCCGACGGTCTTCCAGGGGTTTAAATACCCCTGAACCGCTAGCCCTCAAACCCTAACTCCCATTTTCTTCAAACTAGCGCCCTCCTCTCCCTTCTCTCCATCACTCATGGAGATTTTGAGTTTTGACCATGGAAAGTTGAAGGGATTGCTATATTTGGATTCTCCACACCTCGGAACCTTTGATCCACCCTTGGAATCATCCAATCCATGTGGGAAATCATCAAGGTATTTCATTCAAAAATCCCATCGCCAAACCTCTCAATGCCCTAGGAGTTAGTGGATTTCCTGTTGGGGATAGTCTCTAGGTTCATCATAGAACTCATGCCTGTGATATCTTTTGGATTGGATGGCAAAATCTCAAGTTCCATGGATTTTGGACAAACTCGGGCTCTGTCGGAACTTCCGACGATTGAAAGTTCTAACGCATGGTTGGAAGTTCCGATAAGCTCTTGCAGTTCCTGTTTCTAAATCCTTGTGTATCATCTCTGATCCATCGTTCATTTCCTTTGCATATCCTGTCGATGGGTTGTGAGAAGAGAAGCAAAAGGCGTGAGGATACCCCAGAGATTCAGTTCGATTCCTCTACTGAGTCAGATGTGACTCCTATTTCTCAGAGGAGAGGGAAAAGGAAAGGCGACTCCCAAAGTGCCTACCCGTGCTAAAGGAAGGGGAAAGCCTAGTGCAGTTGGAGGTTCTAGCCAAGGTCATCGTCCACGCATAAAGCAAGCATCCGCCCCAGGATCTCACTTGGATGAAAACTAGTCAATCAACTTGGATGCCCTTAAGATTGTCATTCTCAGGATGAAGAAGTCCATTCATCAAGAGAGACCTGGTTATAATCTAGTGCACCCTGTGGACTATCAGAAGGGAAGACATGATGTTCGTGCTCTAAGGTATGATGATCCATCCCAATATAAGAAGGAGTTCTGTGGAGATGTTTGTTTTTGGTTGCGCTTCCATGCGGATTGGTATGAGTCTGTCATTCTCTGCAAATCTCATCCTACCACAGAAATGAAGTCTATTGACTGGCCCTACTTTAATGAAGTTGATTTGTTGGTTATTGAGCAAGTGTATGAAGCCTGCAACAACAAACACCTTCTATCTATCATGTAATTCAACCACAATTGGAATGAGGAGGTGGTGGCCCAATTCTATGCCACTCTCTACATTGATAGGGCCACCAAGGTCATGCATTAGACGTCCAAGGGAAGCCACTTTCAATCACCTATGCAGACTTTGTAGGTATTCTTTGTTATGCGGGAGCTGACCTTACTAGGTACAAGATACATGATGAGAATGTCATTGAGGATGGCAAAATGGCTTTCATGTATGATCTTGCTTATGGGACAATTGAGCATGGCACCACTAAGGGCATGATTCCGTATTATAGATTGTTGAATCAGTTGTTTCGTTATAGTCTTTGCCCTAAAGGTGGTGATTCGGACAACATCTCCAATATGTCCAAGAATTTGTTAGTATGGATGCATCCGGATAAGGGAACTTCAGTGTCTTTGACTTCATATGGGAAGAGATTATTATTTGCTCATATTCTTCCAATAAGAGTTGTCACTATGCACCATTCATCTTTGCTATGATTACAGAAGTGACGAACTTGGACATCTTAACGGATAAAGGTCATCCCATCTACAAGCCCAAGAAGGGCCAAATTGAGAGGCTTTTGAAGATAGGGTCTCATGCAATTTTTCTTCCACCTCCAAGTGTTTCTCAAGGACCTTTAGCTTCACAAGGACCTTCACTTGGACCTTCTTCCTCTCATGGACCATCTATGGAGCCATCTTCCTCACGTTGGCCCTCTACTTCTAGAGGCCCCACTCGTGCTCCTAAGAAGAAGGGGATTCTGAGCTTCATCTCCCAAGGCCTTTTTGCTTGCTTCAATGTGCCGTGACACAATGCGGATGAGATATATGCCCACAAGAAGCAAATGGATGAGGAGCTTCTCAAGATTGAGAAAAGGCAAAAGGAACTCATGGCCAAGAATGATATTCCCCACTCACCTCTTAGTGCTCCTATGGATTTCCCTCCTCCACCGGTTTTCTGCAATCCTGGGGAGGAGATAGGGAAGCCCTCTATGTTCTTTGGGGCTACCCAAGGTGGTGATGAGGAGGAGGACTTTGGTGGGTGAGAGGACTCTGAGGAGTAAGATGAAGATATTCCCGAGGCTCACACTCCCGACGATGAAGAAGAAGAAGATGATGGTGATGAGGATAACGATGAGGACGACGAGTGATGGCCCATGGAAGGGCCTCCCCTTTTTGGAGCTTGATGCCAAAGGGGGAGTGAGCTCACCATTGATGGATGGAATTATCTTTATCTTTTGAGTTTTTCTAGTTTTGGCTTGTGGACATAGGAGAACTATGTGTGGTGTGATGCATGGTGTGCCAAGTGAACCTTTTTAAATTTGTAAGACTTATTTGTGACTTGCTAGTGTGGTTCATATCTCTAAATCATTTGTGATGTATCTTGTCATATGCTTGGTGTATTGTTATTTCCACTTTGATGAAGTGTTATATATTGTCATATGCATCACGTTGATATTTATATCACACCTTTGCACCCCACGAATGCAAGGATATAGGGGGAGCTCACTTAATTTGTGCAAGTGGCATTTGAGGCCATCTATCTTTTCATGCACATATTAAGGGGGAGCTCACCTATATAGTTGCATTCAAAATGTTTATCTATCTCATGTGAGCCCTAATTGTGTTGTCATCAATCACCAAAACGGGGGGAGATTGAAAGTGCATTTGGCCCCCTAAGTGGGTTTTGGTGTTGATGACATGCATGGTTAGGGGACTAATAATTTTATCAAGTGATTAACAGGTTTTACTTCTAAAGAAGTGCAAAGGTGTATGAAAGGAATCTCAGGAAACCCCCGACTTCAAAGAAAGAACGATGTTGAGCTCAAAAGAAGACTCGTTTGTAATTTCTAATTTTGAATTTGAGTATTGGAACGTCGTACTATTAAGGGGGACACGGATGGATAGCTCGAAGATTCTAAATTGCTCAATTGAAGATGCTAACACCCATTGAGAGACACAATTCACTCACTTGCACATCCTTTACCACGGTTTTTCTGTGAGTGTCGGAAGTTCTGATGGGGTGTTGGAAGTTCCGACACCAGTCTGAAGTATTCAAAAATTCCCGACTAGGGTCCTCTGTCAATTTATTTTGAAAGTATCGGAAGTTCCAACACTCCATCGGAAGTTCCGATAATTAACCATCAGATGTTTGTTGAAACTCCTAATAGTGGTCCTCTGCCATTTAACTTAATTCCATCGGAAGTTCCAACCCTGTGTCGGAAGTTCCGATAGGTACATAAATGTACTGTAACGGCTAGTTTTGGAGGCTCGGGTATAAATATCCCCTCAGCCCCCCCATTCATTGCTGCTGACCTACCCGAGCAAGAAAACCTCTTTGAGCACTAAATACTCCCTCCCCTTTCCCCTTTGAGCTAAATCTTTGAGACTTTGAGCTAGGGTTTGGGTGAGAGCAAGATTGAGAGTGTGAGACTTGAGGTTTTGAGTGTGAGGTTCCACTTGTTCATCTCAAGAGCACTCCAAGCATCCTCGACTTCGATTCATGTTTGTTACTCTTGAAGCTTTCTTCTAGATAGATAGGCTCACCCGTTTGAGCGCCCTCTTTGTGTGGTGCGGCCGGGAACGTTTGTATTACCCATCCTTCATGGATTTATAGTAAGTGACTCAATCCTCCTTTGTTGTTGATTGAGGGAGATAAAGGGTTAGTGAGGACCCGGCTCTTTGTGAGCTCCTCAACGGAGATGTAGCTCCCTTTGTGGAAGTGAACTTCGGTAAACAAATCCTTGTCTCTTGTGCTTGTTGTGTTCTTTGATTTCTTTTTGACTTAGAAGCTTGTTTTGGGCTGATCTATAAATTTGTGTAGTTCCTTGCTTATCTATCACTTGCAGTAGTCCCTACACTTCATTTACAATCTTTTGTTTCAAATAGAATTGGCAGATTCAGGTTGCATTTTGAATTTCGTTCAGCTCACTCTATTTTGTCGGAAGTTCTGATCCTATACCGGAAGTTCCGATCCATCGAAAGTTCCGACATAGCGTTGGAAGTTCTGACATATCTAATACTACTGCGAAGTTTTTTTAGGAAAAATTTGAAGTGAGGCTATTCACCCCCCCTCTAGGAATCACAAGATCCTTTCAATATCGTGTGTTGGCTAGCTGTAGGGGAGGGTCGGCATGTCGTTGAGCATCGGATGCTGTCGGGTTGGTCATAGCTTGTGCTTGCTGGGTGGCGAAGAACTCAATCAGCACCTGCTTGGTGATTGCTCTCCGCTTCTTCTCAAGGTCTTTCTTATAACGGTCCCGCTTCCTGTAGCTTGCTTGGTCATTCTGGAATACATCACCCCAGGGCAATGTTGATGACATCCCTTGAACATGTCCAGAGTGCTCCACGGTTCCGATTGCGGCGGTTAGCTGATCTCTCTTCCTATCTGGTTTGAAAAGACCCTTCTTTTGCAACTCGACGTGCTGTTCCAACCTTTCATAAATTTCCATTGTTGTTTGATGTTTGAATGTAACCTTGCCCTCGGGTGTGAATACCGGAATTTGAGCTAGCACCCAATTCCTGCTGCGCTCATCCAAGCCTTCATACAAATCTGGTAAACCAGCTATCCTCCATTCTTCTTCCTCTCTCCTCCATTTAATGATCCTGGCCACGTACCCTCCCACACCCAAGTGATGGGGGTTCTCGGCGGCTTTCATAGCCTTCCTGGTATTTTCTTCGCTCAGGGCTTTTGCTTCCGGCGTGTTCTTCTGTTGTACGAACTCTTCCCACATATTTGGAGGAATCCTACCAAAGTCGTCCTTGGCATTCTTGCCTTTCTTTACATATTCTGTATTAAGAATATACCTCCAATTCCTGAAACATCTCCCAAGAAGGCCCTCAGCAAATTTTCTTGAGGAATCCTCTTGACCTTCAGGAAAAGTGAACTTTTCTTTCAATGTGGCCCACAAAACATCCTTCGTAGTGGTAGACACGTTCTTCCAGTTACTAGTCATGATCCAGGTCTGCAATTTGTCCCTCACAATAGCTCCACATATGTTTCGAAACCTAGCAGCCATCCCCTCAAGTAATATGGGCTCACCGTTGGAGCCAAGCATTTCTATGACGAGAGTATCTTTCTCAGGGATCTGGTTTCGGCTTCTTTTCCCACATTGCTTTTTCGGAGCACTATTGGAAGGAGTTGTAGCCGAAGGTTGTGGTGCAGAGGCAGCTACCTCACCTTCCTGCAGAGTTGATGTTCTACGACGTCGCGATGGCAAATGAACCGGGGATTGCTCATCATTCTATAGAGAAAACAATGGTTGGAGTTTATCATCTTCCTGTGAACAACAAACACATCACTAGCAAGTATATGATTGTGCATGCAGGTACCTGATGATCCACGGTTGGATCGTATTCAGGGTCATCTTCATCTAGATGCCTACGAGTCTTAGGTGGGCTTGGTTCTTACTCAGGTAGAGTAGAATACGATCCAAATGAGCCATCGGAATCAGAATCCTCCTCGGCGGATTCATTCGCTCTTAATATGCAAAATTGTATACTTGCAATTAAAAATTATTCATGAATTTATACAGTCATGAATTAAAAATTGCACGAAAATTATATTTAGGCTCTTATGTTCCATTCTAGCTCATTTACTAGAGATGAAAAATTCAATTGTCTTATTGGGACAATTCAAACTTATATCTTCAAATTACCAAAGAATAATGTACATACTTTTGTATGTAGGCCGGCAAGCGCCAGTAGGGAATAACTGCCAAACTCCAATAAAAATTTTAGGAAATGGTACAATTTATTTACACAAGTAAAATAATGGCATACATATCATAATATGTGATCTCTACAACTCTTGTCAAGAGTCCCCTCATCCAAAAGCCGTGATTCCCTTTAACATTTCCATTAATTATTCTAGAATGATGGCATATTAAAACTTTCAAATGGAATTCCATTTTCTCCTGTGTTTCTTGTGGTCCTAGTCCTACTGATCATACTCCTCATCAGCCATCAAACCTTCAATTAACATCATAAGCAAGGATCCACACACATGGCATAGTATATATATGCAGCATTGGTTGATCCACACTGATGCAACCCCAACTTTTCCAGCTCGTTTCGAGCTAACGCAAAATATCTTCGAGGATAAAGTTCAAATTTTTATCTTTAAGTTTAAATCATTTCAAATTTTAAACTCATCGAGGCTTAGTGTCTGCCGGCGATGGTGCGGGCTCGAGGAGAGCTAGCGGCAGCGGCGACGCGGAGGCCTCGGGGAGGGCTGGCAACGGTGCGGAGGCCTCAGGGACGTTTGGCACGCCAGCGGTCGAGGAGGAGGCGTGGCTCGAGGAGGAGCAGCGGCACGGCATGACGTCGCGCACGGGGAGGAGGGATGCACGGCGGAGGAGCGGTGGCCGGGGGAGGAGAGGTGGGTGTGAGCGTTGGCGGCATTCCGGGAGGGCAGCAGCGTCGGGGAGGAGCAGCGGCCATGGGTGGTCCGGTGGGTGTCGGGGAGGCGTCGGGGAGGCATCGGCATCGAGGCGGAGGCGCCGGAAGAGGCGAGGCAGCGACGCTCGGTAGGCGAAGTGGCAGTGCTTGAGCGGGGGGCGCTGCGGGCGGCGGCGCTCCGGTGATCGGCGGAGGCGGTTCCGCGGGAAAATTTGGCAGCCTGACGGCATCGTTTGGATTTCACGCCAGGACTTAGAAGATTTCGAGTCCCGCGCAGAGTTATATGGATGGGCATAGCGCTGGCAGGCGCTAATGCGGCTCGCCAGCATAGAGCCTCAGCGTTGGCAGGTCGCCTTAGTGCCCGCCAGTGCAATGCTTTCAAAAAAGTTCAAAAGGATTTAAATACTTGCCAAATGATTTCAAAATTATTTCAAAATTTTACACATGGACATAAATATTATTTAGTCAATTTAAAAAATATTATTTCATAGATAACACAAATGAGAATGAGTAGTTAGTTCACTTGTCATTATAGGTTGAAACACCTCATGAGTTATAGGTTGTTTCAACCCATCGTGACAAGTGAACTAACTAGTCATTATAATTTATGTTATGTATAAAAAAATATTTTTGAAATTCACTAAATAATCTTTATGTTCATGTGTAAAAGTTTGAAACAATTTCAAAATTATTTGTCAAGTATTTAAATAATTTTGAATTTTTTTGATCTTCACGGTCGTAATCATCTGTTTGATCACCATTTTGATCTCCATGGTCGTAAGCGGTCATTATTGTTTGCATCATCACCACACACTTCATCACAGCCAGTATTGATGTATGTGTTGTTGAAAGTATCTCCTGCCTCTCCATGGTGGGACCAAATTGTGTACCCATCCACAAAACCTCACTTTATCAAATGCCTCTTGATAACATTAGTATCCTCCCATACAATTTTGTTGCTACAGTCAAAACATGGACAATGTATTTGCTTTATCTTGCAAATGCTAGCGTGCTTCTTCGTAGCCACCACAAACTTCGCTACCTCTGATATGAAAGTAGGCGAATGTCTCTGTATGCCATACATCCATGCTCTTTGATCCATCTTTAACAACCTATGATAAGATTTCTATGTTATATTAACTAAATTCAATTATGGATGTTCTAATAAGTAGCAAGAAATTTAATAAAAAACAATTCTATATGTCAAGGAATCATAAAAAGATTCTGAGGCTGCTTCGTTGCCAGCCTTCTATAGCCATGCCAGCTGAGGCACCTGCAGCGTCAAAAAATGGCGCCACACTTGTGGCGAAAATTTGCACTGCAATGACCTATGGTAGCAGCAGCTTTTGTACAAACCAAACTCCTGCCCTGCTTTTATGGCAAGGCAACTTTTAGTGCGGCGAAACGTGGCAAGCAACCAAACATCCTCTCTACACATATATGGTGGCACTCATCAAACCTGAATTTCTTAACAAACTACCATTACAAGAAAATAAGTCTATAAAAATTTACGATTGTTTGATATATTTAAAGAATACTAAAAGAGGGTTAAAACAAATACTGTCCTACATTCATGGTTATTCATTCGGAGGCAGTTTATTATGTCTTGGGCTCAATTATTTCTAGAGACAAAATTCTTTTTTGAAAATATTGTTGTAGAACCAACTGATGTAATGATGAAATTGTCACAATTTTCTGACATATATTCGCAGGTATCTAGTAGTCAAGTACTCACTTTAACAGGGACAGAGGGTTAATTTCATTGAGGGCGCATTTGTTTCGTCGGAATTGAATCTCATTCTAGCAATTAGATTCAATAGGAATTAAATTACATAAAATCAGATTCATTTCAATTTTCTTGTTTGGATGTACAAAGAAATTAATTCCTAGAATTAGATTCCAAATATTGTTTGGTTGATTATAAATTCAAACGGAACAACATGCTACCAGCATACAATTCAAACATCACCTCTGATTACTTGCAACATGTGAAAGGATATACTTCTGATCGATTACTTGAAACATCACCTCTGATTACTTGCAATCAAACATCACAAGTAATCAAACATATCTGGCGAATCGCTCAAGATTTATCGCGCAATCAAACATATCTGACGCAAACCAAACTCTCCTCTCTTTTTCAAACTTACCACTGGTCCAGCACCCAGTTACACACCATGAACGAAGCTGCGCATGTCAGAGGAGATTATAATTATGACAAGTTAAAGCCACATATTATTACAAGGCAATGCAAGTTCAATAGATATTATCCATCACTTGATATAGATGAACTAGTTTCTTCACTTCTTGAGTTGTTTCAGTAGCCACCTCTTCCTCATCTTCTCCGAAAGCGCCAACAAAGACTCATACTTGCGTGCATCACCGGTCAGGATATCAGATAGGTCCAACAAAGTGTCTTCATCCAATCCTTGTACCTCATTCAGTGTGTTTAGAATTTCTTTTGATGTTGGGCCTTTAGGGGCTTCCTCCTTGAGTGCTTCAGCGAACTTGTCCATTTTTTCAGCCATCATAGAGGTAAAAGACTCACCTGACCGTTGCCTCTTTAAACTTCCTGAAGTTGCCGATGATGTGGGCTCTTTGTTACTAAGATCTTCCTTACTCATGTTTTGTAAGCTCTCAGCTGTAGTCCTTGCCGCTTCACCGGTAGCATGGTCTTTGCCAAACACCAAGCTAATTGAGTCCCAGTACAAGACAGTCTTGTGCCTATACCCAGAAACTTCTTTGTTTTTCTAAAAAAAAAATGGTTAACACATGTATATACATCCTGCAGATGTGCTATTAGTATCAATAAGCTACTTTTAGTCGACATAGCCAGCTAGTTATCCAGGCACCAGGAAGGTAACAAAAGTGCATGCATGTACAGAAATCAGAAATCAAATGAAATTCATCACTCCAAATTTACTACAAGCAGATGGATAGTGTCCAAGTTTTCAAGAAGCTACTCAATATTAAAAAGTGACTGCGCATCTGATTGGAAAGAAGGAGCTAGTCAGCAGCAGCTAGCAAGAACAGACATCATAAACTAAAATCAAAACAACAAGCGAAGCAAATTACAGAAGAGCTTATACTGAATGCAAGTTCTGGACCAAACTATCTTTTCTGGCAAGACACATTTATTACAGAGAAATGTTTGTTACCAGTGGGACAATTTTGATATGCAACCCTTTCTGTGATGTATATATTGTAAGTTCATGTTATAGTGGAATCATGGAAACAAGCATCCTACCTAGATCATCTAATCAAGCTAATGCCTCCAAGTTCAGGAAATTGCTCCCTGACCTCACTTAGGAGAGCAAAGAGCTTTTGTCAATAGGTACTGGATGTGACTACGCATCTTATCTGACTGGAGCAACTTCTCAGTAATACTTCAACATATTGATATTCAAATAACATGTGACAGGCACCTTAAAAAGTCTACCCTGTTCTGAACTTAACACAAATTTAAGTAAATCAGTGGTTTTTGAAACTTACTGCCACACATTCTTCCCATACAGAATCACTATCATCAGATATTTTATTTTTGTTCCAATCCCAACCAAATCCACTTGATTCCAGCATACCATTGATGATAGTGTAGTGTTTGTCAAAGCTCTTGTTCCTCACCATGATGTTGTCTTTTGAGATATCCACATTACACATTTCTCGGACATTCTTGATAGCAGCTATATAGACATGAGACTTCCACCCATTCTGGCATCTATCACCCTTGTTATAGTACTCCATAAATGTGTCAAGAAGAGCCTTGTCCATGTCATCATTCCAAGAAATGTAACCCCTGCCCGAGCTTGACTTCTTGCCCTTCTCCATATCCTACAAGAAAAAAGTTCACAAAAGGTTATTAGTAAAATATTAAGGAGAAAAACCAAATATCATAAGTTTGAGCATGCATTGATGATAGAATTTATCATACATTGACCACGTCTTGCTTGGTAATCAGCAAACATTTGGTTAACTTTGGTATCCCTAAAATTGCTCCATTCATTTAATTATTGAACATTGGTAATCATACCCACTTCACTTTGAACTTCATGAAGTTCAAAAGATATTACTTGATCAACTTGGTGTATAAGTAAATCATCCATATCTCTCTGTCTATCAATTACAAAGTTGTGCAATATGCAGCAAGCATTAATGATCCTAATCTGCAAGAATTTAGTAGAAATGAGTTACATGCTAGCTAAGGTCATTCAGAGGTGAATTTCAAGCTAGGTTACTAACTACAGAATACCTGATTTTGTAAGTCAAAATATGAGTTACTTCTTAGTATAGCCCACCTCATCTTCAATAGCCCAAATGTTCTCTCTATCACATTTCTAGCAGTTGAATGGCGCAAATTGAATAGTTCTTTGGCAGCGGATGGGTTATGCCCTTGAGCAGCCCACCCATTCAAGTGGTAGCGAGTGGATCGATATGGAGCAAGAAAGCCCGGTCCATTGGTGTATCCGGCATCTACTAGATAGTATTTCCCACTTAGAAAAACAAATGCATCGTCCCGAGACATTGCATCACGTAGCACACGTGAATCTGAAGCTGATCCTTCCCATCCCGCTAAGACATAAACAAATTTCATGTGACGATCACAAACCCTCAAAACATTGGTGGTAATATGTTGCTTCCTATTCCTATACCTCCCTTGGTCAGCCAAAGGCACAAAAACATCAATGTGTGTACCATCTAATGCTCCAAGGCAATCTTCAAATCACTTCCATTTGGAATCCTCAGGTTGTACAGCTGATGGATCAGGAAGCTTGATAAATTCATGGCATAATGATAGAATACCTCTCAGCACCTCATTGAAGTGACGGTAGATTGGCTCAAGTGACCATCCATATGAGCTACGAATCATCCTCATCTTAGTGCCATGACCCACTACAAGCAAAAAGACTGCTACCTTTTCTTCTACCGACACATTCTTGTGATCACACATACCACATCTCTCACGTAAGATGGCACATAGGTCATAAAATGATCTCTTAGTTAGGCGCAAACTATCATAGCAATAGACATTTGATCCTTGGTACAGATTTCTTAGCATTTGTTTGCGTGTAGCTATATCTCTCTCAGCCACTTCATCCGGATCAACGATATGTCTAGGTCTCTTACATTGATACCAGTGCAGAATCATGCTCATGACAGTAGAAACAAATAAAGCAACCACTCTTTTTCTCTTCTTCCTACGCATCTCTCTCATTTGCTCCATGCTTGTATTAACCAAGTCTATATTTTTGTCAGGCATCTAAAGCACATATGCAAAAAGGAATGTTTTAATTTATCATCAAAATGCTACACTATTTCACGAAACTAAGCAGAAACATAGATAGCTTGCAAAATGCTACAGAACGAGTGTACAGCTACAGAACATTTTGGATAATCAGTTAACAAAAATGATACAGGCAAATAGTCAGTAAAAATGATACAGGCAAATAATCAGTTAACATTTTGGATAATCAGTAACTTCATGTGTTACAGTTTAATCAGTTAACAAAAATAATACAGGCAAATAGTCTGAACTCTGGAGTACCCCAATGCCTAACCTAATTTCACTCTAGGAGATGCTCCAGGTTTGCACTAAAATGGCTAACTTTCTAGTAGCTTACATAATAATCCTGCAGCCACTATGAAACTAAGCATCCATGATGGAAGGTGTCATATATTCCTACAAAACATTGGGGATAGGCACCAGGTATACAAAATAGTTTTTATTCAATGTCATCAGCTTGTCACTGCCTGATTACAAAGCATATCACACAACCTTCAGAATTTTGCATCTACAACATTTGGCACCATATCGACAGATTAACCATCTTGGAGCTAGCTGTCCTTGGACAACATAAGTGAACAATCAGTTTGCTAAAAGTGAAGGAGCCGACTAGCTCTGAGCATTTCCGGCTGTTTTCAGTTTGCTAGCTTGAATGATGAGCGATGATTACACACAATACTCTTATATAAGCAAGATATTTCTGGTTCGTCTACTGTCTAATGTGTGTCAGTATACTCTTAAATAAGCAAAACATTATATTGTGGTCACAATAGGCTGATCAATCAAGATGATTTCTTCAAAAATAGCAAATCCATGATTATCCCAACATTTCAGGTGAAATGCTACAAAATAGCTGAGATATGCTACAAATTAGGCTTCCAGAAGACTAAGAGCTACATATTGTACATAATTACCAGATCAAGACCCTAAGAACGAAGTGCAACAACCAGATCAAGACACAAATAGTAAGAACAAAGTGCAATCAGGGAGGAGAAGAGACGTTGCACGAACCCTAGTGGGTGCCTGAGGTAGATGGGGGCGCCTGAGGAGGGGCGGTGGAGGAGGTAGACGTCACCTTCTTCGTGGAGGAGGCGGCGGAGGAGGAGGACGAGTCTTCGCGGCGGATGGGGCGGCGGAGGAGAGGCTAGCGGAGAGGGTGCCGGAGGAGGAGGCGGCAGCGCGGGAGGCGGCGGCGCGGATTCGGGGGTGGCGGAGGAGGGGCTGGCGGAGGGGGTGCCGGAAGAGGAGGAGGAGGCGGTGCGGGAGGTGGCAGCGCGGAGTCGGGGGCGGCAGCACGGGGGTGAGGAGTCGGGAAGCGTCGGGGGGAGGCGAGTTGGGGCGAGGAGTCAGGAGGAGTCGGGGGGAATCGTTTTCCTGATATTTTGCTCCGAATGTAGGGAAGGAAAGGTGGAATCACCAGAAATCATTGTTTCCAATTCTGGGGGGAGCCAAACATGGTGATCTTGAAAACTAATTCCAATTCCAGCAGTTTACAACGAAACAAACAGGCCCTGACTTTATTTTCTTCACAGTGATTGTTGTCACATGAAGACGTCGACTTATCACCTTTGGGAAGTTGATTCAGGTTCACAGCAGCCCTTCATTACTCGTACGTCTGCGTTGGTTGCAACTAACTTTGCCCTTTATTACTTTCCATGCCAAATACGAGCGCGACAAAATATAATGTAGCACAGTCATTTTCCCTTGCTCAGTCGTAAGCCTTCAGTCACAATCACACCATGTCCCACATCGTGTTCCACGAGATGACAAGATAGGTCAGTCGTAACCAGTCAAATAGTAGCTAATCCGCGCACACTATATAAATCCCTGCAAGGATTGGTGCTCGACCTATCTAAGAAAACCACACAAAAAGTAACTTCGAAGATTGTTGCGCAGAGAGCAATGACGGCTCAAACTGTAGTCCCCACTGACGCGGAGCTGTTGCAGGCGCAGGCCGACTTGTGGCGCCACAGCCTCTACTACCTGACACCAATGGCACTGAGGTGTGCAGTCGAGCTTGGCATCCCCACGGCAATCCACCGCCTTGGTGGGGCTGCCTCACCCACTGGCCTTATCACTGCACTGTCTCTCCCCTCTGCTAAGCTACCGTTCCTTCGCCGCTTGATGCGGCTCTTGGCTGCGTCGGGCGCATTCACTGTGGACAAGAGCACGGAGGAGGGGGTATACTGCATCAACCCCGTGTCCTACCTCTTGGTGGATGGCATCCCTGACGAGGTACACATCAACCATACGTCTTTCGTGCTCACGACCACCTCAACACGTTACATCGATGCGGCAATGGGGCTGGCTGACTGGTTCAAGAAGGACGTAGTGACACCACCATTCGAGGAGCTGCATGGGGCAACTTTGTTCCATGAGAGTATGGAGAGTCTTGACGCAGATTACCACAAGATGGCAAATGAAGCTTTGGAAGCCCACGACAACTTTGGGGTTCCAATTGCAATGCGGGAGTTCCGTGACATATTTAAGGGGATTCAGTCAACGACTTGCTGCTGGGGTGCCTCTGGTGATGACACATTTGCCAGGGCCCTTGTCAAGGCTTTCCCACATATTAAGTGCACGGTGCTGGCCAATCCCAAGACGATTAGCTCCAAACCGGGTGATGGTGCGATAAACTATGTTCAAGATGACATGTTCAATTTCATCCCACCTGCTCAAACTGTGGTGCTAAAGGTAACAATTTTTAGATTGCGTTATTTATACTGTTGCTAATAAAAATTTCATGAACCAAAATTAAACCATGTAATATAGAAAATTAAAATGCGAATCACTGCCATTTTAATTTCACATCTAAATGACAACCCTGATATTTTCTCATCTTGATATCTATGACTTGCAATCTCGCTTAAAAATATAG
This sequence comes from Setaria viridis, assembly GCF_005286985.2. Classification (NCBI taxonomy): domain Eukaryota; kingdom Viridiplantae; phylum Streptophyta; class Magnoliopsida; order Poales; family Poaceae; genus Setaria; species Setaria viridis. The sequence goes on along the minus strand of NC_048270.2, from coordinate 16,124,744 downwards.
AACGTTCACTCACTCAGTAACAGATCGTTGCATATAACTATGTTACAATGTGTGCATGATAGCTTATGCTGCACCACTGGACTGACGAGGATTGCGTGAAGATCCTCGCTCAATGCCGTAAGGCGATTCCTTCACGAAAGGATGGTGGAAAAGTTATTATTGGCGATATTGTGATTGACTACTCTGCGGGGCCATTGTTGGAGGCCCAGCTCTTAATGGACGTTGCCATGATGACAATGACTAAAGGACGTCAACGGGACGAAAAAGAATGGCGTGAGATTTTCATGAAAGCAGGGTTCAGTGACTATAAGCTTCTAAAGAAATTTGGAGCTCGTGGTGTCTTTGAGGTCTATCCATAGCAGGATTGCACCGGAACATGGCATGATGATGTGTACTAGCTAAATAAATGTCATGCCTTAGATGTGTACTCATGCATGCTTATCCTTATAACTTTCATTTGAATAAGTACCGGTGCATGTGATGAAAATGGCAAATAAACATCCTCCAACCAGATGGCGTTGGATAGTATATATGTACGTACATTGATATTTTATTTTAATGTTAATTATCATAATATATGGTGTATTTATATATGTCGCATGCAATATATATTTTTTATAACTAATTCTGGGCCATGATGGAAATGCTACTGTTCTCTTCCATCTCATGTTTTAGCCTCTCTGTCAAACATGCTGCTATCTTAGTTAGACAAATATAAGCCTTCAGTTGTTACTAGCGTAGTCGAAATACTTGTACCAGCAAAGAATTGATGATTAGATATCCTTTATGTTTGTAACGACACATCAAAAGTTAATACTAAATCGAATTGGGTGAAGGGTGACCAAAGCATGGGGAAGATGTTGTCTCGTCATTGAACCATCGAGCTATATATATCTCTCTCTAAAGAGTAAACATTACTGCGAAAGACCTTATCCGTGTCAGTCCAAAGCGCATCGGTACCTATGAGGGCGATCCACACACATGTAGATAGCCAACATGATATACACTATGCAGCTATTCCTCGTAGTATTTCCTCAAGATTTATCGATAAATCTATGATACTTATAATGCAAGAACTAGTTCAATTAGCATTGTCAGTATGAATCTTTGTTTATGAGTAGATTAGATGTAATCAACATATATAGATAGATAACAGATATAAGCAAGAGGTAACCAATCTAGAGCAACCTAGATAATGCATAAGTTGTAATTTTGAGCAAGATAGCAAAGCAAAACAGATGCAATTCTCAATCAAAAGCCTCTTTAAATCTACACCTCCGGTCTGGCTCCCGAAAACCCCACCTGTAGGTCCTGTCACGATCCCCCCATTAGTGTAGCAAGTTTAAGAGAACGAACATAAGAACATTAGTGTCATAACCCAAATCTAATCACCACGACCACATAAATATCCTATGCAATCTATCATCGATCATAGAACAAAAACAAGCAAACCTGATAAAGCATTAAACCATAGAGGGAGGCACTTATATTGCTAAGAACTGGAACATATCCATTACTTCACCATGAATGATTGTACATCACCAGATCTCAACCGGGATCCTACCTTGATCAGTTGATCCTAGCTCCAGAACTCCGACATGGATCTTCCTCGCAAGGTTCCCACATCGGCTAAAGCTTAGTTACGTTAAACACTAGACAACTGCATGGCACTGGGCTCACCGAAGTGCTATCCCTCAAGCTCCTTCTGCTTCTTTGCTACTTACCGTCGAATACGTCGAATTAATCTCCATGGTTGATGTAGAATCGTGGTATTTATAGTCTAGAGGACACATGGCCTAAATGGGAAGTCGAGGGGTAAGGGAATGGCCCAAGTCGATCGGCCTAGGTGGGTCCAGGCCGATTGGCCTGGATCTTCCTTTTGGCCTCTCGCGCCTCCCTTCGCTCCCAAGACATCTCTGGTGTACCGGAGTCTTCTTCTCACTTGCATGTGGGCCTGGCACGATGATAACCTTGGGATAAGAATGGTTTTTGATAACCTTCCAAATCTCCGCTCGATTCACTTTGATCCTAAAATCAACTTGCCATATCTTCAGAGACTTAGCCCTTAAGTCATCCTGGATGATTGGTCGCCAAGAATGAACACGAATGGGCCCTGAGGACCCTAGGCCGATAGGCCTGGGCTCCATCCTAGGCTCTTTCCGGGCATGTTGGCCTTCTTCTTTCTTTGAGTTGTCCCTTGTTCAGGGCTTTGTCCAATTATCTTGCATTATAGGCCAATTTCATGCGAAAACAGAACGTCCTCCAAAATACAATGCATATACGAAAACGGCTCCATTACTAGGTATGGTTAGTAGTTTAGGTATTAAATTCATGTCATTATTGAATATAAACAGGGGTAAAAAGGTGTAATTAATGAGCGCCAACATAAAGGCACCTAAAAATGTCTTTTGATTCAAAGAGACACTGTTTGTTGTGGCATCTCTATAATATATTGGAAAATGACCCTATGACTCTACAGGGACAACATAAAATGTCTCCAATACATAAAAATAGTGTTTCTACATGTGAAGTTGTTTTGTAGTGGCCCAGCCATGCCTGTAGGAGTGGAACAGCTATATATGTTGTCCATCCTCAGTCGCTAGTCTACGCCTAGAAGTACCCTCAACCATCAGCGCTAACACAATCGCTAGAATAAACCAAGGTGTAGTCATAGCCCTTAGACCATGGATTGTAAGATATTGCTTGATGTAATGCTATCAAATTGTAAGGCTTATAGCCTTATGAACCTTTGTAAGACACTTTATTCTCTTATCAATAAAAGTATTTTTTATACCATTTTGTGTGGCCATTTTACGTGTATTTGGCATATTCATGGCATACACAATGTACTAGACTCTCAGAATCAGGGTTCGACATATGATGCATTTTACGTCTCTTGAAAAATGTACCAAAGCTATTATTACGATGCTGTTATATAGAAGTGGCACCTCAATCAGGTACAACAATTTGGTAGTACCCGTGTTATGATTGCTGATATATATCAAGGAACCGTAAAATTGTTCTATGCCTTAATGAATATATGGTCGCACTCATCAAATCCAGATTTCTTAGCAAACTACCTTGGAAAGAAAATCAGTCTAAAAATATTGTATATGATTGTTTTATATATTTAATAAAGCATCCAGAAGGAGGGCTAAAACAAATACTGTCCTAAATTCATGGTTATTCCTTCGAAGGGAGTTTATTAGGTCTCAGCCTAATTATTTCTAGCACCCAAAATTCTTTCTTGAAAAGATTGCTGTAGAACCAACTGTTGTAATGACGTAGTTGTTACAATTTTATGACATCTATACGCAAGTAACTAGTAGATCTCATAGGAAGGGGGTGTTGACCCTGTTAAACTTTAGCACCTGTCACATTGGATGTTTGGATACGTATTGAATATAGTTTAATTATAAAACTAATTGCACAGATGGAGTCTAATTCGCAAGACGAATCTATTAAGCCTAATTAGTCCATGATTTGATAATGTGGTGCTACATTAACCATTTGCTAATGATGGATTAATTAGCCTTAATAGATTCCTCTCGTGAATTAGACTCCATCTGTGTAATTAGTTTTGTAATTAGTTCATATTTAGTCCTCCTAATTAGTATCAAATATCTAATGTGATCCTGCTAAAGTTTAGCACCTTGTATCAAACACCCCTAAGTTTATGAGTCACGAAGGGTTGTTTTCATCGAGTATATTTTCAGTGATTATTGTCGCATCAAGACGTCCACTCATCATTGCCTTTGGGAAGTTGATTCATGTTCGCAGCAGCACTTCATTACTCGTACGTGTGCGTTGGATGCAACAGTATCCTTTATTACATTCCACGCCAAACACAACCACGACACAATATAATATAGCAGTCATTTTTCCCTCGCTGAGTCGTATCCCATCTGTCACGCTCACTGTGAGGCGGAGCTAGGATTGCGTGGCTTGGGACACGATATGACAAACTTAGATATGATCAGAAGACGAGCTCATATTGTTTTTAATTATTTTGAGAATAGAGTATATTATTATAATTAGGAACAAGATCATGAAGTACTTAAAGAAAGATATGGAGGTGGAGAGAACCAGCAAGGGATGTCCAAGCAAGTTGGAGGCCCATACTATATCAAGTTCAAGTCCACCTCGGAGTCCAAGAGCAGTCCATCTTAGAATTGACGCCAGATCACGTACAGAGTATGTTTTGGATATCCTATACATGCATGGAAAGCTGAGAAAATACACTTTCCAATGGCGCCGGTTTAATGTCAAAATTAATTCTGAGTCAATGAGAATCATCGAAACAAGTGGACGTATAGAATCTGCTAGGGTGCTACATCACCTTATGTCGGGCCTTAGGCCTTGTAAGTTTGCTTGGGACTTAGGCCAAGTTGTTATGCGTCCCAACCATGAGGAGAATGCCCCAAGGGTGCCCTAGGTCGTCCTCCCCCTTGGCCTCCACCTCTTCAATGTATAAAACTCAGTAGCCGTCATACTAGACACTCGGGTTTTGTTTAGATTTAATCTGTCATTGACAGTCACCATTCATTGGTTTGTGAGACCCCAACTTCATATGCTTAATCATGGTTTTCTGCAATTAATTTGCGTTCTTCCTTGCCCTTGCTTGTGTTCTCGATTTGCATACAAGGGATAGCCTTCGTGGCGAGGTCAACCGGGTTGTGCACGGTTGATAACCAGAGAAGTGGTGCTTCGATTGCGGGGTTCGGATTTTACTGATTAGAAGCCGAATCGAGTGTGTTGTTCTCCATCATATCGAGAGTTACCCTCACCTGACGGAAGATCGGACACCCTAATTCCTATCAAGTGGTAATCAGAGACTCATGTATCCCGTCATGCTTACCCTAGGTTTAGTTACATTTGCCATCGTCCTAAAACTCCAGAAAATTACCCTACAAAAATATATGTTCATCATCGTTTCCGCTGTCCTATAACCCTTTTGTGCCCAACAATTTTTCTTTTCAGATTGTTTTTCTGAATTTTAATCCCTCGCCATGTCGTCATGTTCGTTGGTTTAATCGAGTCAAAGTTTAGTTTGGGTCATTATTGATGTGTTAGCTGGTCGCGCATAGATTTGTTTTGCAATCTTCAATTGTTTGGTGCTACGTGCTTGCTGCACAAGTTGTGAAAATTGGTATCGAAACTGGCGCTAGCATTACCAGTTTGATTTTCTTGAGATCCAATATCACCGAGCAACTCCTTGTACATTGGTTTCGAGTTGTCGTCTTTTTGCAACTCTAGCATAAACTTTTTGCTGTGTACTCGGGACGCACCAGGAATAAGAAGCTTTTCCTATTTTTCCTAATAGATCAGAAATCAGGCTTGTCATTTTTTTTCGAAGGAGATTTTTCTTTTCCATCCCAAAATTGGTTCATCGTGAGGATTTTTGGGCGCTGGGCGTTGGAAGCTTTTCCCAGCATGGAGATTGAGCGGTGCTTGTACATCGTTTTCTTCTAAGGGGGTGTTTAGATACGAGGTGTTAAACTTTAACAGTGTCACATCGGATGTTCAGATACTAATTAAGAGAACTAAACATGAGCTAATTATAAAACTAATTGCAGAACCCCGTGCTAATTCGCGAGACGAATCTATTAAGCCTAATTAATCCATCATTAGCAAATGGTTACTGTAGCACCACATTGTCAAATCATGGACTAATTAGGCTTAATAGATTCGTCTCGTGAATTACACCCCATCTGTGCAATTAGTTTTGTAATTAACCTATATTTAAAACTCCTAATTAGCATCCAAACTTCCGATGTGATGGGTGTTAAACACCCTATTGCCAAACAGCCCCAGAGTTGTAATTTGATTTTGCAGCACTTTCTGCTAGTTGAAAAAAGAACAAAAGGCAAAGAGGTGTTGAAAAAGTGAAGAAAAAGCCGCACCCAAAAAAAAAAGAAGAAACAATAAAAAGAAAATAAAAAAATTCAGAAGTGCTTGCATCCTTTCGAGTCCTTATGCTGAGTTGTATTGTTGCTTTCTTGAACTAGATCTGAGACAAGTTTAGGCCATTGACATAGACTAGCTTGGGACTAGTTTTCAGTTTCGCAATTTCTGAATTGAATTGTTGCTAATCCTTGCTACCATATTTTGCCTACCGAGAACTCCACATATATACTTATGATCAACTCGGGTTCTACCTTGCAATCGCCTCATTCACTACCTCAAGGTGAGAACCGGCCACCGTTAGTACCATCCTTTTTGCTTTGGTAAGAACACTTGTAAGACTATGGTAAGACACTTGAGATATTGTGGAAGTTCCACCTTTCCACCACCTATTAGTTGATAGGGATAATACTTTTTATTGTATTTTGCTATCTTCTAACAATGAAAGGTTGTTCATATCCACCAACTTATGATGATATAGGTGCTAATGACTACATTGAGTGGGAAATAGCAATAGATAAAATATTTGCTAATAGTGTTATGTGTGCAAGGAGGAAGGTCAAGACTGCAACTAGTGTCTTGCGACATTCTGCTTTAACTTGGTGGGAGATCTTAAGTCCATTAGATATCAAATTTCTTATGAGAGAAATTTTTGCTAATCCATCTCATATAATGATGAGGTGCATCAATTAGAGGATCAATCTTTTGTTGTATCTCTCGCTATGCCTAACCTTTTGCAGGACAATGAACAAAAGCAAGAGGACAAGGAGGACGTGATGGAAAATGAGCTCACAACCTCATGTGCAAATTCAGAACCATCATTTCACAATGCACCTACTACTCCTGATGAAAATGAGAACATGTGTAATGTGCATGGTGCTACACTCACGAAAGGTGAGGATTCTCTTGATGTGCTAAATTTTTCCACCAATCATGCTATCATAGAGCAACTTCTAGTGGAACCTTTTCATGATTTACCTTTATCACACAATGAATTGCTTGTTGGTTCTTGTGATAAAGAAGAGTTGTGTGACAGTGATTCATTTATTCCTATGTGACAACTAGTCCCTCCACATGATATCATTTCTTTGGATCCATGTACTTATGCTAAAAATAAAGTTTTTGTCCCCATAATTAGTGCACATTATCAGCTAAAATTATTGTCTTCTTTAAATACTTTGGGTTATATTGAATTTGATATACTGTGTAATCTAAACTGTTTGGAGGAGAGACTTTTTGTATATTCTGAATTGACATGCTTGTCTAATCATACATATCACTTTATTGGCAAGTACAATTGTCAAGGAGAATATATGGTACATCGAGTTTATATTTGTTCAAATCTGAAATCTTCTTTGGTTGTAAAACAATGCAATCATCTAGAGGGCTGCAATAACACTAATCATGTCACTTCAAGTTCCTCTAGTTTTCTTTTAAAGAAATAGGTCTAATTGAAAGAAGAGACGAATTGTTGGTTGTTACCTACAACATATTCTACAACTATGGTCAAACTGAGGACGGTTTGCTTTCAAAAAGGGGAGAATGATGAGGAAACGACACACTTGATATGACCATTCATGCTAAAGATAAGGTGAGCTTGTTCCTATGTATTTTTATAGTTATTTAGAGAATAGAGTGCTACCTAAAGATATTATTATAATTAGGAACCACAAAGAGGACCATGAAGTACTTGAAGACAGGCATGGAGGCAGAAAGTGTTGGGATACGAGGTAGGCTACACTAGCGCAAATCAAAATTTCTACCGTGTAAAACCAGGAAGAACTGCCGTATAAGGATCACGGGATTACCACTCGACGCACTACTGGTGCGGAAGATGTAGATTTGCGTCGACGCAGTGAAGACGATCAACGTAGTCGTACGTAGTCGATCAACGTAGTCGTACGTAGTCGATCATGTCAACGTCCAGTAGCTCCTCAGCAGCTCATCCACGTGCAGCAAGATCGCTCTCGTGCCGCGGCTCGTCGTCGGCTCGTCGTGGCTCGTCGGCGGCTCGTCCAAGTGCTGCAGGCACAACACCTCCAAGGTATCCACATGTGCAGGGAGGAAGCGTCGCAAGCCGGACTGCTAGATCCTTGAGTTGCAATAGGCGAGGGCGTGGGAGGCGCAGCAGATGTGTTTCGCCAAAAAGGTGTAAACCCTAGGGCGCCCCCACCCCTCTATTTATAGAGGTTCCTAATGGGCCTCTGGGTCCGAGGCCCATTAGTACTTCTAAACCTAATCCAACTCGGATCAGATCCGAATTGGGTTCGAATACATATAGACATGGCCCGAGTACTCCTACTCGGCCCAATAGTCGGTAGCGGCCTCTAGCAAGACGTGCCAACTCCTATACGCACACGAAGATCATATCAGACGAACCATCAGAACATAATATACATGCTATTCCCTTTGCCTCATGATATTTGGTCTAGCTTCAAGCCGACCGCTCTTTCTCGATCCTGTGATTCGGAATCCCTTTGTAGGTTAACTCTTAACCGTACGTAGCATGGCCATGCATTTTCGGATCCGATCACTCGAGGGGCCCAGAGATATCACTCTCAATCAGAGAGGGGCAAATTCCATCTTGATTGACCATGTCTCATAGCATGCTTCTTGACAAACCCGAAAGCTACCTTTATAACTACCCTGTTACGGTGTAGCGTTTGATAGCCCCTAAGTAGGTCGATCCACATCTAGAATACATGCGACAATCTCAGGTCTAAGGACAAAGCGTATATGTTGTTTAAAGAGAGAACTACTTCTCGTGTTGGGTCAGTCCTTGCACATGTCTCCACATGTGTCCACATTATTAGTTCAACATCTCCATGTCCATGACTTGTGAAACATAGTCATCAACTAATACATGTGCTAGTCTAATATTCATGTGTGTCCTCACATGAACTCCGACTAGGGACAACTTTAGAATAACCATACAAGTAAAGAGTTTCACATACAATTCACATAATTGCAAATCAATTCAAGTAGCCTTTAATGGATATTCAATGAACACAATATACAAATCATGGATACAAATGGAATATCATCATCTCTATGATTGCCTCTAGGGCATACCTCCAACAGTCTCCCACTTGCACTAGAGTCAATCTAGAAGGTACCTAATACCCATAGCTCTTACATGTGCATCATGCTTAGCCTGCGGGAGTGGTTTTGTCAACGGATCAGAAATGTTCAGATCCGTGTGTATTTTGCATATCTTGATCTCACCCCGGTTAACGAAGTCTCGAATGAGATGAAATCGCCGCATTACGTGTTTGTTCTTTTGGTGGTTCCTTGGCTCCTTTGCTTGCGCAATTGCCCCATTATTATCACAGTAGAGATTCAATGGGTTGGGCGCATTTGGGAACACACCAAGCTCAATGAGGAAATTCCTTATCCAAACACCTTCCTTCGGGGCTTCCGAAGCCGCGATGTACTCGGCTTCTGTCGTAGAATCGGCCACCGTCTCCTGCTTGGAACTCTTCCAACTAACAGCACCACCATTTAGCGTGAACACAAATCCTGATTGTGACTTTGAATCATCTCTGTTGGTTTGGAAACTAGCATCGGTGTAACCTGTTACAACGAGCTCCTCCTCACCTCCATAGACGAGGAACATATCTTTAATCCATCTCAAGTACTTAAGAATATTTTTCACCGCTGTCCAGTGACTCTCACCTGGATCAGATTGGTGTCTGCTTGTCATACTTAGCGCAAATGAAACATCTGGGCGAGTACTTATCATTGCATACATGATAGATCCAATAGCCGAGGCATATGGCACTCCACTCATGCGATCCCGCTCATCAGCAGTCGAAGGACAGTGAGTCTTGCTGAGATGTATGCCATGTGACATAGGCAAGAACCCTTTCTTTGCCTCTTCCATGCTGAACCGCTTCAACACTTTGTCAATGTAAGTATCTTGGCTTAAACCTATAAGCCTTCTCGATCTATCTCTATAGATCTTAATGCCCAGAATATATGCCGCTACCCCTAAGTCCTTCATCGAAAAACTATTTTTCAGTGAAGTCTTTACGGACTCAAGCACAGGAATGTTATTTCCAATCAGTAATATGTCATCCACATATAAGATTAGAAATACTACAGAGCTCCCACTAACCTTCTTGTAAACACAAGACTCTTCTTCATTCTTGGTGAAGTCAAACCCTTTGACCACTTCATCAAAACGAATGTTCCAACTCCTAGATGCTTGCTTCAATCCATAAATGGATCTCTGAAGCTTGCATACCTTTCCAGCATTTTTCGGATCGACAAAACCCTCGGGCTGTATCATATACACGTCCTCAGCTAGGTTTCCATTCAGGAAAGCTATCTTGACATCCATTTGCCATATCTCATAATCAAAATATGCAGCTATAGCTAGAATAATCCGAATGGACTTAAGCATCACTACGAGCGAGAAGGTCTCGTCGTAGTCAACTCCTTGAACTTGTCGAAAACCTTTTGCGACAAGTCGTGCTTTATAGATGTGAACATTTCCATCCATGTCATTTTTCTTCTTATAGATCCACTTGCACTCTATGGCTTTAACACCATCAGGCGGGTCAACCAAGTTCCAAACTTGATTGTCTCCCATGGACTCTATTTCGGATTGCATGGCACTTTGCCATTTTTCGGAGTCTGGGTCTATCATTGCTTCTGCATATGTCGCAGGCTCATCATTGTCCAACAATAATATTTCCCGCATTTCGCTGACCTTCGTGGTTGTGGCGGTGCTTCTCTTGCCATGGGTATCTCAACTTGTTCTGCTACGTTAGCATCACTCATTGATTCTTGCCCGATCGGCTCATCTTGAACTTCTTCAAGATGCACTGTCTTTCCACTCTTTTCTCCTTTGAGAAACTCTTTCTCTAGGAAAACCCCATTCCGAGCGACAAACACTTTGCCTTCTGATCGGTTGTAGAAATAATATCCCAAAGTTTCCTTTGGATATCCCACGAAAATGCACTTATCCGACTTGGGTGTGATCTTGTCCGACTGAAGTCGCTTGACAAACACTTCACATCCCCAAATCTTTAGAAAAGACAAACTAGGAACCTTTCCAGTCCATATCTCATATGGTGTCTTAACTACGGACTTAGATGGTACCCTATTAAGTGTGAAAGCTGCTGTTTCTAGAGCGTATCCCCAAAATGACAACGGTAGGTCCGACTGGCTCATCATTGATCGAACCATGTCTAACAAAGTTCGATTACGTCGCTCGGATACACCGTTTCTCTGAGGTGTTCCATGCGGCGTAAGTTGTGGAACAATTCCGCAACTCTTTAGATGATTGCTAAACTTGTGGCTCAAATACTCGCCTCCACGATCAGATCGTAAGGCTTTAATTTTCTTGCCACACTGATTTTCAACTTCATTCTGAAATTCCTTGAACTTTTCAAAGGTTTCAGACTTGTGCCTCATCAAGTAGACATAGCCATATGTACTAAAATCATCAGTGAAAGTTATGAAGTATTGGAATCCTCCTCTAGCCGTCGTGCTCATTGGTCCGCATACATCACTATGTACGAGTTCCAACAAGTCTACTGCTCTCTCAGGAAATCCTGCGAAAGGGGTCTTGGTCATCTTGCCTAGCAAGCAAACCTCACATGTCTCGTATGATTCAAAATCAAACGAAGTTAGAAGTCCATCAGAATGGAGCTTCTTCATGCGCTTTTCACTTATATGACCCAAACGACAATGCCACAAGTAGGTAGGAATCAAATCATTAGGCCAAGGCCTTTTTGCACTTACGTTACAGACAGGTGAACCATCAAGATTTAAAACAAATAATCCATTCATAATGGGTGCAAAAGCCATAAACATATCATTCTTAGAGATCACACAACCATTGTTTTCACTCGCAAATGAATAACCATCCTTCATCAAGCATGAAGGAGACAAAATGTTTCGACTTAAACTAGGAACGAAATAACAATTATTCAACTCCATAATAAATCCTGACGGGAGGTGGAGTTGCATCGTCCCGACGATCAACGCAGCAACTCTTGCATTATTGCCCACGTGGAAATCAACTTCTCCTCTTTCCACGCTTCTACTTCTTATCATTCCCTGCATCGAATTGCAAATATGAGCAACCGATCCGGTATCAAATACCCAAGAATTAATAATTGTATCAGCGAGAAAAATGTTGTCTATAACATTAACAACGAGCGTACCTGAGGTAGAAGTACTCTTACTTCCGCCATTCTTCAACGAAGCTAGGTACTGCTTGCAGTTTCTCTTCTAGTGACCAAGTTCATGACAGTAAAAGCACTCTTTATCTGGAGCAGGTCCAGGTTCAGCTTTAACCTTGGGCGTTGGGTTTGGCTTGGACGTTCCAGCCTTGCCCTTCTTCTTCCAAGAATTGCCCTTCTTCTTAAAGCTAGGCTTATTCTGTATAGCCATCACATGGCTGGTACTAGCGCTTTTCTTAATGTCTACCTCTGTTGTCTTGAGCATATCACACAGTTTATTCAGACCCTTCTCCGTCCCATGCATATGGTAGTTCGAGATGAAGTTCCCATAGCTAGGTGGAAGAGATGAAAGAATCAAGTCAGTGGCCAACTCTTTGCCCATTGGGAAGCCCAACTTCTCCAATCGCTGAGTGTAACCAACCATCTTGATTACGTGTGGTCCTACTGCTGCGCCTTCTGCTAGCTTGCACTCCAGAAAGGCTTTGGACACATTGAACCTTTCAGTCCTAGCCTGTGTCTGGAACATGTCTTTGAGCGCCACAATCATATCGTGTGCCTCATGATTTGTTTCGAACTGCATCTGCAGCTCGGGTTCCATGCAAGCAAGCATAAGGCAACTTACCTCAAGATTAGCATCAAATGCCTTCTTGTAAGCAGCCTTAACGGCAGCTGATGCATCATCAGCAGGTACTGGTGGTAGTGGGGTGTCTAGAACATCTTCCTTTTAATCGGCCCTGAGAACAATTCTCAGGTTACGGATCCAATCCGAGTAGTTTGTTCCATTCAACTTGTCCTTTTCAAGGACCGAACGCAAAGCAAACGATATGGTGGTGTTGCTAGGTGCCACTTAATCTACAACAAAAGTAATGCAAAATACACTAAGACAAACATATCCATGATAGAGCAAATCACATTAAGTTATTTTAACAGAATCTACTCCCACTAAAATCAATATCCCTATATTGAAACTTAGTGATTCAGGATCCACAACTAACAAGTCTACTAGTGAGCTTTAGCATCACCGCTAGCAAACAAGGTAGATCGGTAAGCAACTTTTGCTAATCATATCACATATGACTCCTGTTGTTGGGTGACATCTCTATGTCTCGGCGCCCAACCTTTATGCCCCAAGGTCCTTAACCGTTAAGATAACCTTGTTAAGCAAACCAACCCTTATGCGCGTAAGTGTTCGACCCAAACCCATCTAGTCAAGGAAAACTAGTGGTACCCTAATTTCATAGACCTACCACTAATTGTACAAGACATGGGACGGTGCAAGTTTTAGTTGGGAGGGCATACTAACTTAAACTTTGTGAGGGATTGTTCTACTTCTAACATCACAGCATGCAGAAAGTAAAACATAAACAGAATAGCATTCACACAGTTGTGACACAGTATGGCCCGTTTTTTTTTATGGTGATCTCCATCTCCATAGGATCTGTTCACCATGGTGATCTCCATCTCCATGTTCCATTGCGCCATCCTCCTGGTGATGAGTCCTCCAAGAACTAGGACATGCTATTACGCCTAATAGCTAGTAAAGAAGCTAGTAATGAAGATTACATAGTTGCTTGGATCATCACAGATTGGTACACAAACCATTAAATACATTTAGGTGACAACACATATGGCTCCTGCTGTGTTACCGTACGCGTGACACGCAGGTCACGAATGTGTTACACACATGCATCACATACACAAAGGGGCCATACTGATCACAAGATATATACATACATCTTGCAAAATAGAGTTAGGCGTTCTAACGTTCCAAACTTCAGATGCCCGAAACTCCATATTCCAAGCCGAATTTGGGAAATCTAATTTCGCCAAAAAACAGCGAAGCGGTTGAATTTCATGTGTAACTTTTTCTGTAGATCAATTTTCATATAAAATTCGCCCTGATCCGAGATCGTACCGAAAAGTTACGGCTGATTTACCGAAGCATACGCATACGGCAAAAATTCCGACCCCGGTAGTAGATCCCATCTACTTTTGCACATCTAATGCGCCTGGCGTATGACCCTGGATTTTGATTCGACCAATCATATTGATCTTCGCTCACTGCAACTTGATTTACGTGTATCACTTAACTCCGATGGCGGAAACCGACCGGTAGGAGTATGTCATTACACTACCATTGCAGCAAGAGCACGAAACCAGGACATAGATCAAACTGAAAACTCGCATATCTCCATATGCACACATCCCGAATCCAAAACTAAACAGCTACGGCTCTGATACCACTGTTGGGATACGAGGTAGGCTACACTAGCGCAAATCAAAATTTCTACCGCGTAAAACCAGGAAGAACTGCCGTATAAGGATCACGAGATTACCACTCGACGCACTACTAGTGCGGAAGATGTAGATTTGCGTCGATGCAGTGAAGACGATCAACGTAGTCGTACATAGTCGATCAACGTAGTCGTACGTAGTCGATCATGTCAACGTCCAGCAGCTCCTCAGCAGCTCATCCACGTGCAGCAAGATCGCCCTCGTGCCGCGTCTCGTCGTCGGCTCGTCGTGGCTCGTCGGCGGCTCATCGTGGCTCGGCGGCGGCTCGTCGTGGCTCGGCGGCGGCTCGTCCAAGTGCTGCAGGCGCAACACCTCCAAGGTATCCACACGTGCAGGGAGGAAGCATCGCAAGCCGGACTGCTAGATCCTTGAGTTGCAACAGGCGAGGGCGTGGGAGGCGCGGCAGATGTGTTTCGCCAAAAAGGTGTAAACCCTAGGGCGCCCCCACCCCTCTATTTATAGAGGTTCCTAACGGGCCTCTGGGTCCGAGGCCCATTAGTACTTCTAAACCTAATCCAACTCGGATCAGATCCGAATTGGGCTTCCAGCCCCTTAAGTGTGTGACCCTATGGGTTCGGATACGTATAGACATGGCCCGAGTACTCCTACTCGGCCCAATAGTCGGTAGCGGCCTCTAGCAAGACGTGCCAACTCCTATACGCACACGAAGATCATATCAGACGAACCATCAGAACATAATATACATGCTATTCCCTTTGCCTCACGATATTTGGTCTATCTTCAAGCCGACCGCTCGTTCTCGATCCTGTGATTCGGAATCCCTTTGTAGGTTAACTCTTAATCGTACGTAGCATGGCCATGCATTTTTGGATCCGATCACTCGAGGGGCCCAGAGATATCACTTTCAATCAGAGAGGGGCAAATCCCATCTTGATTGACCATGTCTCATAGCATGCTTCTTGACAAACCCGAAAGCTACCTTTATAACTACCCTGTTACGGCGTAGCGTTTGATAGCCCCTAAGTAGGTCGATCCACATCTAGAATACATGCGACAATCTCAGGTCTAAGGACAAAGCGTATATGTTGTTTAAAGAGAGAACTACTTCTCGTGTTGGGTCAGTCCTAACACATGTCTCCACATGTGTCCACATTATTAGTTCAACATCTCCATGTCCATGACTTGTGAAACATAGTCATCAACTAATACATGTGCTAGTCTAATATTCATGTGTGTCCTCACATGAACTCCGACTAGGGACAACTTTAGAATAACCATACAAGTAAAGAGTTTCACATACAATTCACATAATTGCAAATCAATTCAAGTAGCCTTCAATGGATATTCAATAAACACAACATACAAATAATGGATACAAATGGAATATCATCATCTCTATGATTGCCTCTAGGGCATACCTCCACCAGGTAGCCCCCGAGGGATATGCAACCTTGGGGCAGAGCTAGGGTCGGATATCCCTAAGCTTGGGAGAAAACTCTAGCGAAGGCAACTCAAAACCACACCTTTTTCACAAACTAAAAGATGACCGAAGTATGTATGTACAAACTTGGAAACAGTAGCTAAGGGTAGAAGCGTCTTAGCTACTCGATGTTCCAAGCGTTGGTGAAGATCTGCCCGTTTGGGGTCGCTAGCTTGTACGTGCCCGGGCGTAGTACTTGCACGACGATGAAAGGACCTTCCCACGGAGGGGTTAGCTTGTGCCGACCTCTGTTGTTTTGGATGAGGCGAAGTACCAGGTCGCCAACATTGAAGGCTCAGCCCCGTACCTTACGGCTGTGGTACCGTCATAAAGCTTGCTGGTACTTGGCCAAGTGCAGCAGGGCCACATCATGCGCTTCGTTGAGCTGGTCTTGCGCATCCTCGAGTGATGCTTGATTCCCTTGTTCGTCGTATGCCCTGACCCTCGGCGACCCGTGCTCCAGGTTGGTGGGGAGGATTGCCTCGGACCCATAGACCATGAAGAACAGGGTGAAGCCGGTTGCCCTGCTAGGGGTCGTCCTCAGGCTCCATAGGACCACGGGGAGCTCCGCAACCCATCGGCCATCGAACTTGTTGAGTCGGTTGAAGATTTGTGGCTTGAGACCCTGGAGTATCATGCCGTTGGCTCACTCAACCTGTCCGTTTGTGCGGGGATGCACTACGGCCGACCAGTCCACTCGGATGTGGTGATCATCGTAGAACTTCAGGAGTTTCTTCCCGATGAACTGCGTACCGTTGTCCATGATGATGGAGTTGGGGACTCCGAAACGATGGATGATGTCAGTGAAGAATTGCACCGCCTACTCGGACTTGATCTGCGCGACCGGTCAAGCCTCGATCCACTTTGAGAACTTCTCGACGGCGACGAGTAGGTGGGTGAAGCCCTCGGGCGCCTTCTTGAAGGGCCCGACGAGGTCCAGACCCCAGACCGCGAATGGCCACGTGATGGGGATGGTCTAGAGTGCCTGGGCGGGTAGATGGGTTTGTCGCGCGAAGAACTGGCACCCTTCGCAGGTGCGCACCACATGGGTGCCGTCGGCCTGTAGAAGCCCTGTCGGAAGGCATTCCCGACGAGGGTTCTAGGTGCGGCGTGGATGTCATGTATCAATGCTTTTCCTTGCTCGATCGGAATGCAGCGTTGCATGATGCCGGTGTGGCTCCGCGTGTAGAGCTCCTGGTCGATGATGATAAAGGATTTGGCACGACAGGCAATCCTTCACGCCTCTGTCTTGTCCATCAGAAGTGACTTACGGACGAGGTAATCGAGGTACGGGGTTCTCCAGTCAGGCGGGGGGTCGGGCCCCTTTGCTGGGGTCATGTCAACTTCCATGACCTCGGGGTCAGAGGGATCGGACTCCGAGTCCAGGACAGGTGGCGTGATGCCGGCCTCTCCCGGGTCGGCTCCCGAGTCTGGGATAGGTGGCGCGTTGCCGACCTCTCCCGGCTCCTTGTAGCGGATCGAGGCCTTGTACTGGTCGCTGATAAAGATGCCGTCGGGGACTGGTTTTCGTCCGGACGCCACCTTCGCCAACTCGTCAGCTGCCTCATTGAAGTGTCTTGCGATGTGGTTGAGTTCCAGACCGTCAAACTTGTCCTCGAGCTTGCGAACTTCGTTGCAGTACGCCACCATCTTGGGATCGTGGCAGCTCAACTCCTTCATGACTTGCTCGACGACTAGCTGGGAGTCGCCTCGGATGTTCAGCCGCCGGATGCCCAACTCGATGGCGATGCGAAGCCCATTGAGGAGAGCCTCGTACTTAGCGACATTGTTAGATGCGGGAAAATGGAGGCGGATCATGTACCTCATGCGCACGCCGAGGGGAGAAACGGAGACTAGACCCGCTCCAGCGCGAGCTTTCATCAGTGACCCGTCGAAGTACATTGTCCAGTACTCCTGCTTCTCTGGCGCTAATGGTGTCTGGATCTCCATCCACTCTGCGACAAAGTTGACGAGTACCTGGGACTTGATGGCTGTTCGGGGGACGTAGCTGATGCCCTGGTCCATTAGCTTGAGTACCCACTTCGCGATCCGCCCGTGGCGTCCTGATTCCGGATCACTTCACTGAGGGGGAATGATGACATGACCATCACCGGGTGGGAGGTGAAGTAGTGGCGCAGCTTCCTCTTCGTGATGAGGACTGCATATATGAGCTTTTGGATTTGAGGGTAGCAGGCCTTGGACTCGGACAAGACCTCGCTGACGAAGTACATGGGGCGCTGCACCTTGAGGGTGTGTCCCTCCTCCTCTCGCTCCACCACTAGAGCTGCGCTAACCACCTGGGTGGTTGCCATGATGTAGAGCAGGAGTGGCTCCCGATCGATCGGCGGGACTCAAATCGGGGCTTTCATCAGGATGTGCTTGAGCCGGTCAAGCGCCTCCTAGACCTCGGCAGTCCACACAAAGCGGTCAATCTTCTTCAAGAGTCGATAGAGAGGGAGTCCTCGTTCACCGAGGCGTGAGATGAAGCGGCTCAGAGCCGCAAGGCATCCCGTGACACGATGTACTCCTTTCAGGTTTTGAATCGGCCCCATGTCGCTGATGGCCAATATCTTCTCCGGATTGGCTTCGATGCCGCGCACGGAGACGATGAAGCTGAGCAGCATGCCCCTCGGGACCCTGAAAATGCACTTTTCGAGGTTGAGTTTGATGCACTTGTCTCTCAGTCTTTCGAAGGCCAGTTCAAGATCGGGGATGAGCTGGTCGCCCTTCTTGGACTTTGATCACGATGTCGTCTACATAGGCCTCAACGGTTCGCCCGATGAGGTCCCCAAAACACTTGAGCATACATCGCTGGAATGTAGCCCCCGCGTTTTTGAGGCCGAACGGCATCGTGACATAGCAGTAGGGCTCGAAAGGGGTGATGAAAGATGTTGCGAGCTGGTCGGACTCTTTGGTGGTAACCAGAATATGCGTCAAGGAAGCTAAGGGTTTCGCACCCTGCGGTGGAGTCGACTATCTGATCTATGCGTGGCAAAGGAAACGGATCCTTTGGGCGTGCTTTGTAGAGACCCGTATAGTCAACACACATTCTTCATTTCCCATTCTTTTTTCGTACAAGAATAGGATTGGCTAACCACTCGGGGTGGTGCACTTCCTTGATGAACCCGGCCGCCAAAAGCTTCTAGAGCTCCTCACCAATGGAAGGCGCCTCTCCTCGTCGAAGCGGCATAAGCCTTGTCTCACCGGTTTGGAGCCAACCTTGATGTTCAAGGAGTGCTCGGCGACTTCCCTCGGGATGCCTGGCATGTCCGAGGGTTTCCACACAAAAACATCGCTGTTTGTGTGGAGGAAGTCAACGAGCGCGCTTTCCTATTTGGGAGATAGGGTAGCGCCAATCCGCACCATCCTGCTATCGGTGCAGCTGGGGTTGAGGGGGACCTCCTTTACGCCTTCTGTGGCCTCGAAGGAGGTGGTGGACTGCTTGGAGTCGGGCGGATCCTCGGCACCTTCTGCAAGCCAGACCGTGTGGTCCTCTGAACAAGTGATGGCCGCGGCGTACTCGCAACACTCGACATCGCACTCGTACACCTTCTGGAAAGACGTGCCAACGGTGATGACCCCGTTGGGCCCCAGCAGCTTGTGCTTGAGGTAGGTGTAGTTGGGGATGGCCATGAACTTGGCGTAGCATGGCCGCCCCAAGATGGCGTGGTAGGTCCCACGGAAACCCACCACCTCAAAAGTGAGGGTCTCCTTCTTGAAGTTGGAAGGAGTCCCGAAAGTGACAGGAAGGTTGATCTGCCCAAGGGGCATTGCCCGTTTTCCCAGCACGATGCCATGGAATGGCGCCTCGTTGGGACGGAGACGGGATCGGTCGATTCCCATGGCGTCGAGGGTCTCGGCGTAGAGGATGTTGAGGCCGCTGCCTCCATCCATGAGCACCTTGGTGAGGTGCTTTGTGCCAACGATGAGGTCGACAACGAGGGGGTAGCGTCCTGGCTGTAGGACACACTCCGGGTGGTCGAACTGGTCAAAGGTTATGGCGAACCTTGACCAGTCGAGGAAGGTCGGGGTAGCGGGGTTGGCCGCGTAGACCTCGCGGTGTTCCAGCTTCCAGCGGCGCTTGGAGTCGTAGGCCGCCGGCCCGCCGAAGATCATGAAGCAGCCATCCACGTTGGGGAAGCCGTCTTCCTTCTCTCCGACGTCTTTCTTCTCCTCTTCTTCGGGCTTCCGTCTCCGGTCGCCCTTCACTAGGTTGCCCACAAAGTACCTCTTCATGAGGTTGCAGTCCTTGTAGGTGTGCTTGGCGGGGAACTCGTGGTTCGGGCACGGTACCTCGAGCAACTTGTCGAAGAAGCCTGGGGTGCCATCAGGAAGCGGCTGTCCCCGTTTTCGCTCAGCAACAGCAACGCGGGGAGCCTCGCGCCATTGCTTGTTCTTCTTCTTCTGCTGGTGGTTGGAGGTGCCCTCGTCGGCGTCCTCCTCCCACTTCGCCTTAGCCTTGGAGCGGTCGAAGATCATCCCGACGGCCTCTTCACCTGAGGCAAAGCTAGTGGCGATGTTGAGGAGCTCCTCAGTGGTCCGCGGGCCCCTACGTCCCAGCTCGTGGACCAGGCGCCTGCAGGAGGTTCCCGCCAAGAAGGCTCCGATGATGTTGGCATTGGCATTGGAGGGCTCGGTGCGCTTCCTGGAGAAGCATCGGATGTAGTCCCAGAGGGACTCATCCGACCCCTTGCGGCAGCTCCTGAGGTCCCAGGAGTTTCCGAGGCGCATGTATGTGCTCTGGAAGTTTCCCACAAAGATTTCCTTCAGGTCGTTCCAGTTACGGATCTGACCTGATGGAATGTCCTCCATCCAGGCTCGTGCCGAGTCGGCCAAGAACAGTGGGAGGTTGCGAATGATGAACAGGTCATCATCTGCCCCACCGGCCTGACAAGTAAGCCGGTAGTCGCTGAGCCAAAGCCCGGGGTTCGTCTCCCCGGAGTATATGGCCACATTGGTGGGCTGCCTGAAGCGCGCTGGGAACGGTGCGTTGAGGATGCGCGTGGAGAAGGCCCTGGGCCCCTCTAGGTTGGGGCTCGGGCTCCGATCTTCTTCGCTATCGTAGCGACCACCACGGTGGACGTGGTAGCCACGGTCCGCTCCATCCTCCCTGTCCGCGTGGGAGCGTCACCGCGCGTCCAGGGTGTCGTGGGCGTCACGAATGGAACCAACGTGCCGGTGGACGGATGGCGCCCCACTACCTGTAGGTGGTGGGGTCCGTCGAGCGGGCGCGGCCCGGTTCCCCTTGGGGGGAGGCTGGTGGATGGACTCCCCACGCCTTTCGAGAGGCGCGGTGGGTGCTGCCCTGCTGGCATTGTGCCCGTGTCGTCGGGACACGGAGCTCTCCGCCTGCTAGACTGCGGCGCACTCAAACAGGTTGCGCACCTCTTGGTGAGCCTGTCGCTCCTCGGGCGTCGCTAGCTCAGGGAGTCGTTAGAGTAGGGCCGCTGCAGCGGCGATGTTCTGGCTGCCGCGTGTGAAGAGTTGAGGACGATCCTCATCCTCGCATATGAGCCGCTGGACGTCGCGCGCCCATTGACGTGCCCCGCCTTCGTTGCGGGGGCGCTCGACCTCCTGATTGGGCGCCGCGCGCGCCTCTGGCAGACGTGGCCGCTCCGGGACCCTGGCGAGGGCCCCGGTTGTAGCTACGGTGCGCGGTGGGGGAGTGCGCTGCCTCCCTTCGACGCCGTTGTCATTGGACCCCTCGGAGTGCGCGTCAGCCATGAATCACTCACGCGAGGGGTGGTGGCTCCCGTTGTCGGAACCAGCATCAGAGGTTGTCCCATCATGCCCACGAACTCGTTGTTCGCGGGTGGCACGATCATGGACCGTGCCACGAGACGATCGTAAGTTGCTGCGGCATTGCGTAGGCCAAGGGGCCAGTCCTCCGACGGAGGCCCCGTGGTGCGCGCCCGGCGGCTCACCACCATTCCGGCGGTGGAGCCGGAGGCGATGGGGTGAGCGGGCAGGACGAGGAGAGAAATCAGCTCGATTCCTTCTCCCATGGTGAGGAGGTCCAGGCTCCCGAAGCGGATGTGGGAGCCGGGAGCGAAGCCGATGTCATCAAAACAACCACATTTCAAGATTCATCTAAAACCCAGTATTCTGTACATTTTACCATTTGTCATGTATTTTAAACATATAATATTCGTTAACCTAGCTCTTTGCAAATGTTTCAGATGTTTTTACGAGAGTTATAGCTAGAACATAACTTGTCCTAATTGTTTGATATGTTATTTATTTCCCATTCATTTTCTTCATATGGAACAATATGCTTTTTTATTTGGAGTAAAAGTTTTATGGGCCAATGCATAGGTTTTCTCATGAAGAACTCGGAGATATTCCCACAGCACTGATAGTACGTGAACAAGGGAGTAATGTCTCTAACAAGGACATCATGGACTATGTTGCAAACCGGGTAATATACAGAAGTGCTCTAGTGCTCCTCTTTTAGAAAATATCATGGATCTTACAACAGAAGTAAAGAAAATCAGATGGAGGGTAAATATGTGTCTGGCTGCATGCATCTGCATGCCTATCTATTTTTTCTCATGAAGTACCGTACGTCACAGGTGGCAAAGAGTAATGGAATTTAACATTAGGATGTGTGACGGAGTGCAAATTGACTTTTGTTTAGTATAAATTGTACAGTACAAAATTATTTGACACCACATAGTAGGTTTATCATCTTATTTACAGAATTTACATTCTAGCAAAACATGTGCAGGTTCCACCGTACAAAACAATCCAGAATGTCATATTTGTCAGTTCCGTACCAAGGCCACCTTCAGGGAAGACAATGAGAAGAGAGTTGCTGAGGATGGTGAAAGATGTCCATGGAATCAACGCAACGGGCACTATTGGAAAACTGAGCATTCGTCTGAAGCTCAGTACTGGTTACATTTTGATCCGATACTAGTGTGAGCATTAGTATCAGGCCTAACGGATAGTCCCCGACAAGACTGTCGTAAACCCCTTTAGTACTGGGTGGAGTATTCACCCGGTACTCAAAGGTTGTACATTAGTACCGGTTAAAACCTCCACCTGGTACTAATGTGCCTGAGGGCCTTTAGTACCGGGTGGAGGCTTCACTCGGTACTAATGCACAACTTTTAGTACCGGGTGAAACTTTCACCCGGTACTAGAGGTACCTCCCTCATCGTCTTATTCGTTCCCTTCTCGATCCCTTCTCCATTTATTCCAAGCACTGCTTCTCCCTTCTCAGCTTCCTCCCCTCTCCCTTCTCTTCCTTCTCCTCTTCCTCTTGGTGGCACGCGGGCTGCAGGGCACCGGGGGCCTCCCAAGCGCCGCCGACCACCGCGGGCGGCCCATTTGCACGTCCGTGGAGGCGAGGAGGGTGGCGGCGGGTGCAGGCGGGAGGGCGGCGAGGCCGGGCCGGCGGGCGGTGGCGGGTGCCGGCGGGAGGACGGCGGCGGTGCCGGTGGGCGAGTGGCGGCAGGTGCGGGCGGGAGGGTAGTGGGGCCGGGCAAGAGGGCGGTGGCGGGTGCGGGCAGGAGGGCGGCGGCGGGGCCGGTGGGCGGGACGGCGGTGGCGGGATTTCTTTTTTTTATTTTTTTAATACCCCTTTAGTACCGGTTATTTCAACCGGTACTAAAGGCCCCCTTAGTACCGAAGTAGTAGTACCGGTTTCGTAACCGGTACTAAAGGGGATTCCCAACCGGTAGTAATAGGATTTTCCCTAGTAGTGGGGTATTGTTGGGCTGTAAGAGCTAACAGCTTAGAACCGCCAACAGTAACATATATGTGAGATTTTTAGCAACAGATGACTGAAATTTAGCCTTGAATGCCTGTGAATTTCAGCGCCAACATTATGATCACAGTAAATTTATAAGCCAGCTCGTAACCAAGAATTGCTGAAATGGTTGGAAATTGAGATAGTTAATGGAGGTGATTATAGCCGTACCAACTAGGGATCAAAAATGACAGCCGTGTCTTGTCAATGCATACATTTCTTTCGTTGGTACTTGATGTACCCATCAACAGTGATTATAATTTCATCAATCTTGAGATTCTTGTAAGCATTCATAGTAGCTTTCTTTCTCCCTCTCCTGCAGTTACTTTTACATTTTTTTGACCTATGTTGCAGCAGACTATCAAAAATCAATCTTCAATGCTTCCTAGGGACCCACATAACAGCAGTGGGACCCCCAATGACAAGTAGGCCATGCTTGCTAGGGATGTGCATTTCTTAAAAGATTTAGAAAAAAAAAATATGACAGTCTAGCATTGTCAATATTTCCGTCACAAATATGGTACTGGAATATGTTATTGTCGATTTCTGGTTGGTCTCAATAACGAATGCTATATTCTTGTCACTATGTTATACTGGCTCCTACAAACCGTCCTAACGGAATGATTCGATGATGAATAGCTATGTTGTTACGAGATGTACATCATGGAAGGTCATATTTGTTGTACTGAAATCACAATGCCTTTTCTTTTCTTTAGACTGAAAAAAGAGAACTTCAACAGTTTTTCCAAACCTTCCCCAATCTTTTCGCGACGCTAAAAAACAGCCACCCACCGCGTATATTTTAGGATTAGGATTCATCCCCCAATCGCGATTCCCGCGCGCTAGACCGACCTTTCCCGCACGCGCAAGCACCACCCTTCCCCCACGGCCTCTTCCCGCGCGCGCCGCGGCAGCAGTGGGGCGAGGGGCGGCGGTGGCGGGCGCGGCGAGGGGTGCTGGCGGCGGGGTTAGGGTGGCGCCGGCAGAGCGAGGGGCGGCAGCTGTGGCAAGGTCCGGCTTCCGGTGCATGTTCTCCATATCAGCCTTCGCGCCGCCGAAGCCACCCGTCCCGCGACCCCAGGCCGACCCCTCTCCGAACCTCTTCGTCTCCGGTACTGTCGTTGTCAAGATTAGCGGGTCAAGACTTAGACTAGTAAATTTCTTTTATGCGCGTAAGGCTTTGGATGGTGGCGTGGGAGACACGGGGTTTAGACTAGTTCGGGTAAGGGAACACCCTACGTCCAGTATCGGGAGCTGCTCGTGTTGCCCACGCGGGGTTCTGTAGTAGGGGTTATAGGAGTGCGAGAGAGGGAGCTGATCCCAGGTCTCTTGGATGTGCACTGATGCTCTAAGTGGGTATGAGTGTGTTCTGTTTGCTTAAGCCCCCTTGTCTCAGGCCCCCGGGTCTCCTTTTATAGCGCAAGGGAGCCGCCGGGGTTATAGGTGAGACCGGGCGTCAGAGGGTAGTGAGAGAGACGAACAAAGCTAAGTAAAATACAACATAAGAGAGGGACCAAGTTTCAGGGCCGCCGCCCCTCGCTCCGGCCTCCGGCTCTAGTCAGCACGCCCGTCGAGAGAGGGCGGTTTCCTCCAGATCCTATCGATGATCTCTCCGGTCGCCGTTGCTGCCGAGCATGATGATGATGTTCAGTCTTGGCATCTGTGCCCACCGGGGAGGATGGCCAATTCTGTTATCTTGCTGATCACCCGTGAGACGTGGACGTCGCGTCCCTATCATCGGGAGTGCGGGGCGCGAGAACGAGCGGAACGCCCTCCTGTGCCGGACGGCGTGGGCCATGAGTACCCTGTGGTGAATCCGAGGGAGCCGCGGCCACTTCAGCTCACGCCGCACGGTCGCGCATGGGTACTCATGACAGGTTGCATTGGGAGCGCCAGCTCCTTTCTGCATGCCAGTGCCACGGTGCATTTATGGTGAGGTCGATAGGGGGACCCATGAGATCCGCACCCTGATCCTCCGATCTGCGCCCGAGGCGGATATTTGTCTTGTGGGCCCGAACGAGTCCGACCCCCACACCCAGGGTCGGGCGAGGCGGAGTTTTGCGGCGAGGGTCGGATGCTCCTGACTCCGGTCCCCTAGGTCGAGCGAGGCGGAGTTTAGTCTTCAAGGGGTTGGGAATGTCCGACCCTGGGATGCCGGGTCTGGCGAGGCGGAACGTGGCCTCTCCCTCCCATATTGGGCCGACGGCAATCTTGCTACTTTAGGTGGGCCTGGGCCTTTACGTTTTGTTTTTTCCATGGGCTTGGGGAGATCATTAATATTTCCCCCTAACAGTAGCCCCCGAGCCTGTGGTGGAGCGGGGACGCTCCTCCAGAGGCTGCTGTGATTGCCAGTATGGGATCCTCGCGGTTGATCTGGGACAGGGGGTGTTGTTCGGATGGTTTGACCTAGGGGATTAATTAGGTGACTCATCCTGTAAGCTACTCGGCGCAGGGGGACTTCTTGTTGTTCCCTTCCGTCTGCGAGCCTTAAGTTGAGACCACCCGCGTGGCCTTAGGTTGCGAGGTCAGCCCCCGAGCCCCCGCGCGTTGCAGGGGACCAGTCGGAGGTTGGGTTGACTTTTGTTCATTCCCCTCAAGCGTCCGTTCGCTAGGATGGAGGGGGCGAGCCGTGCCACGCTATCCTCATTGGATGAACCGTGGTGCTCGTTGAGCTACTAACGGGTTGATTCGAGTGGGATCCCGGTCCCCGTTCGGGGGGGGGTCCGGCTTGGGCCAAGCTGGTGGCGTACCCTAGGCTCTGGTCGACCAGTTCATATAGTTCCCAAGTCCGTTCGGTCGGATCCGGCGGCTCGTTGCCTTTCTTCGGGGAAAAACCATGAACTTTGATGCCGGTCCGGACTCGAATGTGAGATTGAGACGCCCTGGGCTGTCGTGCGCCCGGGTGATGGTCGCTAGCGGACCCGTCTCTTCTCACCCCTCGCTCGGGATTGTAATGGGCCGTAGGGGCGTTTTCAGCCCCATATCCCTTTTTACCTTTTGATGGGCCTTGGGCCGAATTGTAGTGGATGTCGCGTCTTGGGCCAAACGTGGAGGACGTCCTGTGCATGTCTTCCAGGAGACGAAGTGGTGGAGGGCACCGACCCGCAAATCGAGGGAGGAGGGGATGTTTCTGCTGCAGATCGTGCGCACGGTTTCCGAAAAGGGAGCGGGCGTGACGGGGGCGTACCTAGCGCCACATTTATTACGATAAGGGCGTCTGTTCTGCTTCCCTCGCGCCTTCCCTATAAAACGAGGACTTCGCCTCGCTGGTTCCGCCCGCCATCTACCTTCAAGCCTTTTCGTCTCCTCGCACACCCTCAGCTCCTCTGCACCCGCTTCGTCTTCCTCCGCCCAGTGCCGCACCCTTTCTCCCCATCCCCCGTCGAGTTCTTCTCCCTCCGGCGATGGGATCCTGGGCGCGTTCCAACTTCAGCTCCTCGCGCACCGATGGCCTCATGAAGAAGGGCCTCCTCTGCGAGAGGACGGAGAGGGATGAGTGGAGGTTCCCTGAGATGGAGGAGGTGCCGAATCTGCCCCGCCGGCCACGTCGTATCTTTTGCCCACTTCCACGAGAGGGGGTTCGCGACTTCGCCGAGCCTCTTCTTCCGCGGGCTCTTGCACTACTACGGGCTTGAGCTGCAGCACCTCAACCCCAATGGGATCCAGCACATCGCGGCGTTCGTCGCGTTGTGCAAGGGGTTCCTGGGCATTGAGCCCAACTTCTCGCTGTGGAAGTACTTCTTCACGGTCAACCTGTATCAGAAGGCCGAGAAGAGGGGAAGCCAGCAGCGGTCGACCCCAGTGCTGATAGGGTGCGCCGGAATCCACCTCCGCCATACCCGCGCCAAGGAGTACATGGCGATGAAGACCGCGGCGTCCCACAAGGGGTGGCACCAGCAGTGGTTCTACGTGAAGAACTACTCGAACTCCCCCCTGCCGGAGTTCACCGGCCATATTATCGAGGCGGCGCCGAAGGTGTGGGCGTACGGCCCGGTTGATAAGGAGAAGAAGCGGATCAACGGTCTGCTGCAGGCCATCGAGCACCTGAAGGGGAGGGGGTTGATCGGAGCCGGAGTCATCGGGGCGTACCACACCCGGCGGGTGGCGCCGCTGATGCTCCGGGTTTGCTCGCTCGCCGACATGACCCCCGGTGCGCCGACCAAGGGCACCGTCCTCGTGACGGGTGCGCTCACTGCCTCCGAGATCCAGCAGCAGGTTCGGGAGGCGCTGGAGGACAAGGACGCTGACTACCCGGTGCCCGAACACCCTCTGATGTGCCCAGACGAGAACTTCATCAATCTGGTAAGGATTTGGTGCGCCAACCTTCTTTTTTCGTGTTTCTTGGTTCGCCGCTCTGACACGGTGCTTTTTTGCGTTTGCAGGGCATCATGACCCAGGTCGTGGACTCGCGCCCGCCGGTGCCGGAGGATGCCGAGTGGCGGCTGCAGAACCGTCTCCTTGCTAAGAAGCAAAAGTGCCGCAAGGACAAGGAGACGACGAAGAAGAAGAAGAGGGCCGCCAAGGAGTTCCAGCGGCGGCGATGAGGACCGGTCGTGTCAGACGACGACGATGATGATGACGATGACGATGAGGAGGAAGAGGAGGATGACAAGGAGGAGGAGGACCTTGTCCTATCCCCCCGGTCGAGCGAGCTCGTTATTCGGGAGACGCACTCCCAAATGGCCATGAGGGATGAAGCGGGTGGACCGTTCGCCCGGGACTTGGTCCCGCAAAGCTCTGGGACCATGCCCCAGGGGTCGGCGCGGAGCGCCTCTCAGGGGTCGGCACGAAGCGCTCCCCTGGGGTCTACGGAGCCCTCCCCCGTCCCCGCGCCTGCGGCCCAGGAGAAGAGGAGCGGCGACAAGCGACTGTTGCTGGATGCCTCGGGGTCGGCGTCCGGCTCGGAGGCGAAGTGCGCACGCCGTCCTTGCGCTGGGGGAACGTGAGTTGAATTTTCTTGCGAACCTCACTCCTTTCCATACATTGTTGTTACCGCTGATGTTTGTTGATTGTTTCGCAGCACTGCCCCTCGAGGCCTCGTTCCGCAGTTGGCGCCCAAGAAGGCGCTGCGGGTGTTGTCCGCCCCGGCGG
The DNA here is from genome assembly GCF_005286985.2 of Setaria viridis. Lineage (NCBI taxonomy): Eukaryota > Viridiplantae > Streptophyta > Magnoliopsida > Poales > Poaceae > Setaria > Setaria viridis. The sequence continues at coordinate 16,096,066 of NC_048270.2, read as the reverse complement.
AGTGGACCGCGGCCCCGCCCGCGGTGAGCGGCGGGGTTCCTGGTGAGGTCGCGGGTCCCATCGTGGAAGTGGCCCCCGTGGCGGCGACCGGTGGAGTGGTGCCGCCGCCTTCCGCTTCCTCGGCCGACCCCACGGTGCAGAGTGTCACTCCCTAGGGCCCTCAGGCTGAGGAGGTGATCGACCTCGATGCCGATGAGGCGGAGGGAACGTCGGCGGTGGAGACGGGGACGGATGTCCCACCGGTCGCGACGGGGACGGCGGTGGCGACGGAGGAAGGAGAGCTTGCCCCCACGGCCACGGCGGGGATGGCGGCAGTGGCGGAGGCTGGGACGCCCACCCCGGCGGATGCGATGGAGGAGTCGGTGGCGACGGAGATGGGGACTTCCGCCCGGGGAGCCATGGCGGAGGTGGCACCTGCGGCGGAGGTGGAGGTGCCTGCTCCGGAGGCCCCGACAGGGGCGGAGACGCCTGCCTCGGTGGTCGCGATAGAGGGCGAGGCGGCCATGGGGACACTCGCTCCGGCGCCCGCGTCGGAGGCGGTGGCGCCGACGGGCGGGCCCGCGACAGCCTCGACGGGGGCAGGGGCGCATGCGCCGGGACCGTCGGTGAGCCTAGCGGCTTCCAGGATGGTGGTGCCCGTTTTGACGGCGGCGTCGGGGTCGGCTCCCGCCTCTGCCTCGGCCACTCCCGTTCCCAAGGCGTGGAGAGGGTCCGTCCTGCGTTGGTCGTCTCGTGATGACCCGCAGAGGCCCCTTTTCACATTGGATGACGCTACGGAATGGGGCAAGTGGCAGGCGATGCAGGGCGGCCTCGCTAACATCCGCGCGGCTCTATCCTCGGCATTGGGGGAGTTGGATGGCGTCGTCCTCCCCGGTGGCTAGGTACGGTACCTTCTCCGTTGGTGGTTGTTTCCTCTCCGTTGCTCCACCCCTAATGGCATATTGTTTTGCAGGCTCTCCAAGAATGCAGTCGGGGGAAATCCGATTTCCTCCAGCTGGAGCGGGGGCTCTGGGAGCGCTTCAACTTGGAGAGGCAATGGACCAGGGAGCTGACCATGCAAGTTGCCGCCGCCCAGCAGGTCATTGATGATCTGCATAGGCGCGAGCAAGTGGCGCAGGAGGATGCGCGGCGGGCGGAGGCCAAGTTCCAAGCCGTCGTCGATAAGGCTCACCTCGACCGTGAGGAGCTCCAGGCCGCTGTTGCCGAGAGGGCCTGCCTTGATGCCGAGGAGCTTGCGCGGCTGAGGGGAGATCTTGATGCCCTTCAGAAAACCGTCGAGCACATCCAGCGCGAGCGGCAAAAGGCCTGGCAGGAGCGGGACTTCGAGGCGGCCCAGAAGGACGAGGCTGAGAAAGTGGCGGCCGAGCTTGGCGCGGAGGTCGGCCAGCTCCAAGCGCAAGTGCAGGGGCTCCAGACCGCTGTGGCCCAAGGGGTCGACCGGGAGCGTGAGCTGAAGGCACGGTCCGAGGGTAAGACTTATTTTTGTTTCTTTGTCTCTGTGGAGTTGCGGTGGTTTCTGATTTGGTGGGTCCTTCCGAGTGGTCCTTGCAGACGAAATCGCCCGGCCGAGGGATGTGCTTGACGCGGAGCGCGCTGAGCACGGCAACCTGCGGGATGCGGTCCGCGTCGTCTGCGATGGCCTCAGCGTGGTCTAGGGGGAGGGGACGAGCTCGCTGACGGCTCGTGTCCTCGGGACGTACCGCCAGGCCCGCGAGATCGCCATGGAAGCGCTCCACACCAGCGTGAGGCGAGCCTTCGGGGTCTTCGGCTCCTACTACTCCAGCATCAACTTCGCCGGGATGAGTGGGGGTACGCTGCTGGCTACTCCGAGGCTGAGCTGGAGGAGATCGATGCGTCAGTGTTCAACCCGACGGAGGCCTTGGCGAGGCTCCTTGAGGATGAGGCTGTCCCGCCCGAAGATCCCTGGACGAGTTAGCTGTATCGGGCTGGCGCCCAAGATGTAAATACATTAGTGAAAGACTTGCTTTTTGTGATGGCCATAGGGGCCTTTTCTATAACTTGTCGTAAAAAATTTTCCGATCCTCTTTCTTGTTTTTTAGACTTGGAAAGTTTAGAGCACGTTGTCAGGTGTGTCAGTAAGCGTTGATGAGCGAAGGCACCATAGCCGTTGGGGCGTAGGTTTTTTGCAATCCGATCAGTCTTGCCTGAACGCCGTTCATGCACTCTCTCCTTTTCATGCCCGAAGGTTCAGAAAGAGGGTCGACTCGGAAAGAGAAAGCGTTTTTGAGAGGGTGTCAAGTGGCTTGGGCCGGAGCCCCTGATAGCCCCCGAGGGATATGCGGCCCTGAAGCGGAGCTAGGTTCGGATATCCCTGAGTTCGACGTGAAACTTGAATGGAACCAGCTCAAAATTCTTTTTTCCGCAAAAATCATTAAATTTACAGAGATGTCTATGTACAGAACTTGGAAATGAAATCTAGGGGTAGAAACGCCTTAGCTGTTCTTGTAGGGATACGAGGTAGGCTACACTAGTGCAAATCAAAATTTCTACTGCATAAAACCAGGAAGAACTGCCGTATAAGGATCACGGGATTACCACTCGACGCACTACTGGTGCGGAAGATGTAGATTTGCGTCGATGCAGCAAAGACGATCAACGTAGTCGTACGTAGTCAATCAACGTAGTCGTACGTAGTCCATCACGTCAACGTCCAGCAGCTCCTCAGCAGCTCGTCCACGTGCAGCAAGATCGCCCTCGTGCCGCGGCTCATCGTCGGCTCGTCGTGGCTCGTTGGCGGCTCGTCCAAGTGCTGCAGGCGCAACACCTCCAAGGTATCCACACGTGCAGGGAGGAAGCGTCGCAAGTTGGACTGCTAGATCCACGAGTTGCAACAGGCAAGGGCGTGGGAGGCGTGGCAGATGTGTTTTGCCAAAAGGTGTGAACCCTAGGGCACCCCCACCCCTCTATTTATAGAGGTTCGTAACGGGCCTCTGGGTCCGAGGCCCATTAGTACTTCTAAACCTAATCCAACTCGGATCACATCCGAATTGGGCTTCCAGCCCCTTAAGTGTGTGACCCTATCGGTTCGGATACGTATAGACATGGCCCGAGTACTCCTACTCGGCCCAATAGTCGGTAGCGGCCTCTAGCAAGACGTGCCAACTCCTATACGCACACGAAGATCATATTAGACGAACCATGACAACACAATATACATGCTATTCCCTTTGCCTCACGATATTTGGTCTAGCTTCAAGCCGACCGCTCTTTCTCGATCCTGTGATTCGGAATCCCTTTGTAGGTTAACTCTTAACCGTACGTAGCATGGCCATGCATTTTCGGATCCGATCACTCAAGGGGCCCAGAGATATCACTCTCAATCAAAGAGGGGAAAATCTCATCTTGATTGACCATGTCTCATAGCATGCTTCTTGACAAACCCGAAAGCTACCTTTATAACTACCCTGTTACAGCGTAGCGTTTGATAGCCCCTAAGTAAGTCGATCCACATCTTGAGTACATGCGACAATCTCAGGTCTAAGGACAAAGCGTATATGTTGTTTAAAGAGAGAACTACTTCTCGTACTGGGTCAGTCCTAGTACATGTCTCCACATGTGCCCACATTATTAGTTCAATATCTCCATGTCCATGACTTGTGAAACATAGTCATCAACTAATACATGTGCTAGTCTAATATTCATGTGTGTCCTCACATGAGCTCCGACTAGGGACAACTTTAGAATAACCATACAAGTAAAGAGTTTCACATACAATTCACATAATTGCAAATGAATTCAAGTAGCCTTTAATGGATATTCAATGAACACAGTATACAAATCATGGATACAAATGGAATATCATCATCTCTATGATTGCCTCTAGGGCATACCTCCAACAGTCTCCCACTTGCACTAGAGTCAATCTAGAAGGTACCTAATACCCATAGCTCTTACATGCGCATCATGCTTAGCCTGCAGGACTGGTTTTGTCAACGGATCAGAAATGTTCAGATCCGTGTGTATTTTGCATATCTTGATCTCACCCCGGTTAACGAAGTCTCGAATGAGATGAAATCACCGCATTACGTGTTTGTTCTTCTGGTGGTTCCTTGGCTCCTTTGCTTGTGCAATTGCCCCATTATTATCACAGTAGAGATTCAATAGGCTGGACGCATTCGGGAACACACCAAGCTCAATGAGGAAATTCCTTATCCAAACACCTTCCTTCGCGGCTTCCGAAGCCGCGATGTACTCGGCTTCTGTCGTAGAATCGGCCACCGTCTCCTGTTTGGAACTCTTCCAACTAATAGCACCACCATTTAGCGTGAACACAAATCCTGATTGTGACTTTGAATCATCTCTGTCGGTTTGGAAACTAGCATCGGTGTAACCTGTTACAACGAGCTCCTCCTCACCTCCATAGACGAGGAACATATCTTAAGTCCTTCTCAAGTACTTAAGAATGTTTTTCACCACTGTCCAGTGACTCTCACCTGGATCAGATTGGTGTCCGCTTGTCATACTTAGCGCATCTGAAACATCTGGGTGAGTACTTATCATTGCATACATGATAGATCCCATAGCCGAGGCATATGGCACTCTACTCATGCGATCCCGCTCATCAGCAGTCGAAGGACACTGAGTCTTGCTGAGATGTATGCCATGTGACATAGGAAAGAACCCTTTCTTTGCCTCTTCCATGCTGAACTGCTTCAACACTTTGTCAATGTAAGTATCTTGGCTTAAACCTATAAGCCTTCTCGATCTATCTCTATAGATCTTAATGCCCAGAATATATGCCGCTACCCCTAAGTCCTTCATCGAAAAACTATTTTTCAGTGAAGTCTTTACGGACTCAAGCATAGGAATGTTATTTCCAATCAGTAATATGTCATCCACATATAAGATTAGAAATACTACAGAGCTCCCACTAACCTTCTTGTAAACACAAGACTCTTCTTCGTTCTTGGTGAAGTCAAACCCTTTGACCACTTCATCAAAACGAATGTTCCAACTCCTAGATGTTTGCTTCAATCCATAAATGGATCTCTGAAGCTTGCATACCTTTCCAGCATTTTTCGGATCGACAAAACCCTCAGGCTATATCATATACATGTCCTCAGCTAGGTTTCCATTCAGGAAAGCTGTCTTGACATCCATCTGCCATATCTCATAATCGAAATATGCAGCTATAGCTAGAATAATCCAAATGGACTTAAGCATCACTACGGGCGAGAAGGTCTCGTCGTAGTCAACTCCTTGAACTTGTCGAAAACCTTTTGCGACAAGTCATGCTTTATAGATGTGAACATTTCCATCCATGTCCTTTTTCTTCTTATAGATCCACTTGCACTCTATGGCTTTAACACCATCAGGCGGGTCAACCAAGTTCCAAACTTGATTGTCTCCCATGGACTCTATTTCGGATTGCATGGCACTCTGCCATTTTTCGGAGTCTGGGTCCATCATTGCTTCTGCATATGTCGCAGGCTCATTATTGCCCAACAATAATATTTCCCGCATTTCACGGAGCCTTGCCGACCTTCATGGTTGTGGTGGTGCTTCTCTTGCCATGGGTATCTCAACTTGTTCTACTACGTTAGCATCACTCATTGATTCTTGCCCGATCGTCTCATCTTGAACTTCTTCAAGATGCACTGTCTTTCCACTCTTTTCTCCTTTGAGAAACTCTTTCTCTAGGAAAACTCCGTTCCGAGCGACAAACACTTTATCTTCTGATCGGTTGTAGAAATAATATCCCAAAGTTTCCTTTGGATATCCCACGAAAATGCACTTATCCGACTTGGGTGTGATCTTGTCCGACTGAAGTCACTTGACAAACACTTCACATCCTCAAATCTTTAGAAAAGACAAACTAGGAACCTTTCCAGTCCATATCTCATATGGTGTCTTAACTACGGATTTAGATGGTACCCTATTAAGTGTGAAAGCTGCTGTTTCTAGAGCGTATCCCCAAAATGACAACGGTAGGTCCGACTGGCTCATCATTGATCGAACCATGTCTAACAAAGTTCGATTACGTCGCTCGGATACACCGTTTCTCTGAGGTGTTCCAGGCGGTGTAAGTTGTGGAACAATTCCGCAACTCTTTAGATGATTGCTAAACTCGTGGCTCAAATACTCGCCTCCACGATCAGACCGTAAGGCCTTAATTTTCTTGCCACGCTGATTTTCAACTTCATTCTGAAATTCCTTGAACTTTTCAAAGGTTTCAGACTTGTGCCTCATCAAGTAGACATAGCCATATCTACTAAAATCATCAGTGAAAGTTATGAAGTATTGGAATCCTCCTCTAGCCGTCATGCTCATTGGTCCGCATACATCACTATGTACGAGTTCCAACAAGTCTACTGCTCTCTCAGGAAATCCTGTGAAAGGCGTCTTGGTCATCTTGCCTACCAAGCAAGCCTCACATGTCTCGTATGATTGAAAATCAAACGAAGTTAGAAGTCCATCAGAATGGAGCTTCTTCATGCGCTTTTCACTTATATGACCCAAATGACAATGCCACAAGTAGGTGGGACTCAAATCATTAGGCCGAGGCTTTTTAGCATTTATGTTACAGACAGGTGAACCATCAAGATTTGAAACAAATAATCCATTCACAATGGGTGCAAAAGCCATAAACCTATCATTCTTAGAGATCACACAACCATTGTTTTCACTCGCAAATGAATAACCATCCTTCATCAAGCATGAAGGAGACAAAATGTTTCGACTTAAACTAGGAACAAAATAATAATTATTCAACTCCATAATAAATCCTGACGGGAGGTGGAGTTGCATCGTCCCAACGGTCAACGCAGCAACTCTTGCATTATTGCCCACGCGGAAATCAACTTCTCCTCTTTCCACGCTTCTACTTCTTATCATTCCCTGCATCGAATTGCAAATATGAGCAACCGATCCGGTATCAAATACCCAAGAATTAATAATTGTATCAGCGAGAAAAATGTTGTCTATAACATTAACAACAAGCGTACCTGAGGTAGAAGTACTCTTACTTCCGCCATTCTTCAATGAAGCTAGGTACTGCTTGCAGTTTCTCTTCCAGTGACCAAGTTCATGACAGTAAAAGCACTCTTTATCTGGAGCAGGTCCAGGTCCAGCTTTAACCTTGGGCGCTGGGTTTGGCTTGGACGTTCAAGCCTTGCCCTTCTTCTTCCAAGAATTGCCCTTCTTCTTAAAGCTAGGCTTGTTCTGTATAGCCATCACATGGCTGGTACTAGCGCTTTTCTTGATGTCAGCCTCTGCTGTTTTAAGCATGCCACACAGCTCATTCAGACCCTTCTCCGTCCCATGCATATGGTAGTTCGAGATGAAGTTCCCATAGCTAGGCGGAAGAGACAAAAGAATGAAATCAGTGGCCAACTCTTGGCCCAGTGGGAAGCCCAGCTTCTCCAACCATTGAGTGTAACCAACCATCTTGATTATGTGTGGTCCTACTGCTGCGCCTTCTGCTAGCTTGCTCTCCACAAAGGCTTTAGACACATTGAACCTTTCAGTCCTGGCTTGTGTTTGGAACATGTCTCTAAGTGCCACGATCATATCGTGCGCCTCATGGTTTGTTTCGAACTGCATCTGCAGCTCGGGTTCCATGCAAGCAAGCATAAGGCAGCTTACTTCAAGGTTAGCATCACATGCTTTCTTGTAAGCATTCTTAGCAGCAGCGAGTGCATCATCAGCAGGTTCTTCTGGTAGTGGGTTCTCTAGAACATCTTCCTTTTTCTTAGTCCTGAGAACAATTCTCAGGTTACGGATCCAATCCAAGTAATTTGTTCCATTCAACTTGTCCTTCTCAAGGACCGAACGCAAAGCAAATGGTGTAGTGCTGCTAGGTGCCATTTAATCTACAACAAAAGTAATGCAAAATACACTAAGACAAACGTATCCATGATAGAGCAAATCACATTAAACTATTTTAACAGAATCTACTCCCACTAAAATCAATATTCCTCTATTGAAACTTAGTGATTCAGGATCCACAACTAACAAGTCTACTAGTGAGCTTTAGCATCACCGCTAGCAAACAAGGTAGATCGGTAAGCAACTTTTGCTAATCATATCACATATGACTCCTGTTGTTGGGTGACATCTCTATGTGTCGGCGCCCAACCTATATGCCCCAAGGTCCTTAACCGTTAAGATAACCTTGTTAAGCAAATCAACCCTTATGCGTGTAAGTGTCCGACACAAACTCATCTAATCAGGGAAAACTAGTGGCACTCTAATTTCATAGACCCACCACTAATTGTACAAGACATGGGACGGTGCAAGTTTTAGTTGGGAGGGCATACTGACTTAAACTTTGTGAGGGATCATTCTACTTCTAACATCACAGCATGCAGAAAGTAAAACATAAACAGAATAGCATTCACACAGTTGTGACACAGTATGGCCCGTTTTCATATGGTGATCTCCATCTCCATAGAACCTGTTCACCATGGTGATCTCCATCTCCATGTTCCATGTGCGCCATCCTTCTAGTGATGAGTCCTCCAAGAACTAGAACATGCCATTACGCCTAATAGCTAGTAAAGAAGCTAGTAATGAAGATTACATAGTTGCTTGGATCATCACAGATTGGTAAGCAGACCATTAAATACAATAAAGTGACAACACATATGGCTCCTGCCGTGTTGCCGTACGCGCGACACGTAGGTCACCAATGAGTTACACACATGCATCACATACACAAAGGGCCATACTGATCACAAGATACATACATCCTGCAAAACAGAGTTAAGCGTCCTAACGTTCCAAACTTCAAAGGCCCGAAACTCCATCTTCCAAGCCGAATTTGGGAAATCTAATTTCTCCGAAAATGGCAACGCCATTGAATTTCATGTGTAACTTTTTCTGTAGATCAATTTTCATATAAAATTCGCCCCGATCCGAGATCGTACCGAAAAGTTACGGCTGATTTACCGAAGCATACGCATACGGCAAAATCCCGACCCCGGCAGTAGATCCCATCTACTATTGCACATCTAATGCGGCTGGCGTATGACCCTGATTTCAATTCGACCAATCATATTGATCTTCGCTCACTGCAACTGGAATTACATGTATCACTTAACTCCGATGGCGGAAACCGACCGGTAGGAGTATGTCGTTACACTACCATTGCAGCAAGAGCACGAAACCAGGACATAGATCAAACTGAAAACTCGCATATCTCCATATGCACACATCCTGAATCCAAATCTAAACAGCTACGGCTCTGATACCACTGTAGGGATACGAGGTAGGCTACACTAGCGCAAATCAAAATTTTTACTGCGTAAAACCAGGAAGAACTGCCGTATAAGGATCATGGGATTACCACTCGACGCACAACTGGTGCGGAAGATGTAGATTTGCGTCGACGCAGTGAAGACGATCAACGTAGTCGTACGTAGTCGATCAACGTAGTCATACGTAGTCGATCATGTCAACGTCCAGCAGCTCCTCAGCAGCTCATCCACGTGCAGCAAGATCGCCCTCGTGTCGCGGCTCGTCGTCGGCTCGTCGTCGCTCGTCGGTGGCTCGTCGTGGCTCGGCGGCGGCTCGTCCAAGTGCTGCAGGCGCAACACCTCCAAGGTATCCACACGTGCAGGGAGGAAGCGTCGCAAGCCGGACTGCTAGATCCGCGAGTTGCAACAGGCGAGGGTGTGGGAGGCGCGGCAGATGTGTTTTGCCAAAAGGTGTGAACCCTAGGGTGCCCCACCCCTCTATTTATAGAGGTTTTTAACGGGCCTCTGGGTCCGAGGCCCATTAGTACTTCTAAACCTAATCCAACTCGGATTACATCCGAATTGGGCTTCCAGCCCCTTAAGTGTGTGACCCTATGGGTTCGGATACGTATAGACATGGCCCGAGTACTCCTACTCGGCCCAATAGTCGGTAGCGGCCTCTAGCAAGACGTGCCAACTCCTATACGCACACGAAGATCATATCAGACGAACCATCACAACATAATATACATGCTATTCCTTTTGCCTCATGATATTTGGTCTAGCTTCAAGCCAACTGCTCTTTCTCGATCCTGTGATTCGGAATCCCTTTGTAGGTTAACTCTTAACCGTACGTAGCATGGCCATGCATTTTCGGATCCGATCACTCGAGGGGCCTAGAGATATCACTCTCAATCAGAGAGGGGAAAATCCCATCTTGATTGACCATGTCTCATAACATGCTTCTTGACAAACCCAAAAGCTACCTTTATAACTACCCTGTTACAGCGTAGCGTTTGATAGCCCCTAAGTAAGTCGATCCACATCTTGAGTACATGCGACAATCTCAGGTCTAAGGACAAAGCGTATATGTTGTTTAAAGAGAGAACTACTTCTCGTACTGGGTCAGTCCTAGTACATGTCTCCACATGTGCCCACATTTTTAGTTCAACATCTCCATGTCCATGACTTGTGAAACATAGTCATCAACTAATACATGTGCTAGTCTAATATTCATGTGTGTCCTCACATGAGCTCCGACTAGGGACAACTTTAGAATAACCATACAAGTAAAGAGTTTCACATACAATTCACATAATTGCAAATCAATTCAAGTAGCCTTTAATGGATATTCAATGAACACAATATACAAATCATGGATACAAATGGAATATCATCATCTCTATGATTGCCTCTAGGGCATACCTCCAACAGTTCTGTGTTCCAAGCATTGCTGAAGATCTGTCCGTCGGGGGTCGCCAGCTTGTAGGTGCCTGGCCGTAGGACCTGCGCGACGATGAAGGGACCTTCCCACGGAGGGGTCCGCTTGTGCCGACCCCTGTTATCCTGGACGAGATGGAGCACCAGGTCGCCAACGTTGAAGGCTCAGCCTTGCACCTTGCGGCTGTGGTAGCGTCGTAAGGCCTGCTGGTACTTGGCCGAGTGCAGCAGGGCCACATCGCGTGCCTCATCGAGCTTATCTTGTGCATCTCCGAGCAATGCCTTGTTCCCTTGTTCGTTGTATGCCTTGACCCTCGGCGATCCGTACTCCAGGTCGGTGAGCAGGATGGCCTCGGACCCGTAGACCATGAAGAACGGGGTGAAGCCAGTCGCCCGACTGGGGGTTGTCCTCAGACTCCAAAGGACTACAGGGAGCTCCGCGACCCACCGTCCGCCAAACTTTTTGAGGCGGTCGAAGATCCGTGGCTTGAGACCCTGGAGTATCATGCCGTTGGCTCGTTCGACCTGCCCGTTCGTGCGGGGATGTGCCACGGCCGACCAGTCCACTCGGATGTGGTGGTCATCACAGAACTGGAGAAACTTCTTTCCGATGAACTGCATGCCGTTGTCCATGATGATGGAGTTGGGGATTCCGAAGTGATGGATGATGTTGGTGAAGAATTGTACCACCTGCTCGGACATGATCTGCGCGACCGGTCGTGCTTCGATCCACTTGGAGAACTTGTCGACGGTGACAAGCAGGTGGGTGAAGCCCCCGGGCGCTTTCTTGAAGGGCCCAACGAGATCCAGCCCCCAGACCGCGAAGGGCCACGTGATGGGATGGTCTGGAGTGCCTGCGCGGGCAGATGGGTTTGGTGCGCGAAGAACTGGCACCCTTCGCTGGTGCGGACCATGTTGGTGGCGTCGGCGACCACTGTCAACCAGTAGAAACCTTGCCGGAAAGCGTTGCCAACGAGGGTTCTTGGCGCGGCGTGATGGCCGCAGGCTCCGGCGTGGATTTCTTGAATTAGTGCCTTTCCCTGCTCGATCGGGATGCTACGCTGGAGGATGCCCGTGTGGCTTCTCTTGTACAGCTCTTGGTCGATAATGACGAAGGATTTGGCGCGACGCGCAATCCTACGTGCCTCTGTTTTGTTCACTGGGAGCGTGTCTCGGACAAGGTAGTCGAGGTACGGGGCTCTCCAATCGGGCGGGGGGTCAGCCCCCGCTGTGGGGTCTGCAGCGATTTCCATGACCACGGGGTCGGAGGGGTCGGCTTTAGAGTCTGAGACAGGCGAAGCAGTGCTGACCCTGTCAGGGCCAGCGCCCGAGCCCGGGACAGGTGGCGTGTTGCCGACCTCTCCTGGGTCGGGGCCCGAGTCTGGAGCTGGTGGCGCGTCGCCGACCCTCTCCGGTTCTTGGCAACGGATTGAGGGCTTGAACTGGTCGCTGACGAAGACACCGTCGGGTATGGGCTTTCGGCCGGACGCTGCTTTCGCCAGCTCATCGGCTGCCTCGTTGAAACGTCTTGCGACGTGGTTGAGCTCTAGCCCGTCGAACTTGTCCTCAAGCTTGCGAACTTCGTTACAGTAGGCTGCCATCTTGGGGTCGTGGCAGCTCCACTCCTTCATGACTTTTTCAACGACTAGCTGAGAGTTGCCCCGAACGTCTAGCCGACTGATGCCCAGCTCGGTGGCGATGCGAAGCCCGTTGAGGAGGGCCTCGTACTCGGCGACATTATTGGACGTAGGAAAGTGGAGGCGGATCATGTACCTGATGCGCACGCCTAGAGGAGAGACGAAGACGAGGCCCGCTCCGGCGCGGGCCCTCATCAACGATCCGTCGAAGTACATTGTCCAGTACTCCTGCTTCTCCGGCGCCGATGGTGTCTGGATCTCCGTCCACTGCGATACGAAATCGGCGAGTACCTAGGACTTGATGGCAGTGCGGGGGGCATAGGTGATTCCCTGGTCCATGAGCTCAAGCGCCCACTTCGCGATCCGTCCCGTGGCGTCCTGGTTCCGTATCACTTCGCCGAGTGGGAACGACGAAACAACTGTTACCGTGGATTTGACTACGATGTCGTCGACGTAAGCCTCAACGGTTCGCCCGATGAGGTCCCCGAAACACTTCAGCTTGCATCGCTGGAACGTAGCCCCCGCGTTTTTGAGGCCGAATGGCATCTTAACGTAGCAGTAGGGGCCGAAGGGGGTGATGAAAGAGGTAGCGAGCTGGTCGGATTCTTTCATCGCGATCTGATGGTAGCTGGAGTACGCGTCAAGGAAGCTAAGGGTTTTGCACCTGGCGGTTGAGTCAACTATCTGATCTATGCGTGGCAAAGGAAACGGATCCTTTGGACATGCCTTGTTGGGACCGGTATAATCAACACACATCCTCCATTTCCCATTATTTCTTCATACAAGAACAGGGTTAGCTAGCCACTCAGGGTGGTACACTTCCTTGATGAATCCGGCCGCCAAAAGCTTCTGGAGCTCCTCGCCGATGGCCTTGCGCCTCTCCTCATCGAAGCGGCGCAGACCTTGCTTTACTGGCTTGGAGCCGGCCTTGATGTTCAAGGAGTGCTCAGTGACTTCTCTCGGAATGCCGGGCATGTCCGAGGGCTTCCACGCGAAAACGTCGCTGTTCGCGTGGAGGAAGTCGACAAGCGCGCTTTCCTATTTGGGAGATAGGGTAGCGCCCATCCGCACGGTCCGGCCGTCGGAGCTGCTGGGGTCGAGGAGGACCTCCTTGATGCCTTCGGTGGCCTCGAAGGAGGTGACCGACTGCTTGGAGTCGGGCTGGTCCTCGGCGCCCTCCGCGAGCTAGACCGCCAAATCTTCTGTGAAGGTAATGGCCGCAGCGTACTCGCAGCATTCTACGTCGCACTCGTACGCCTTTTGGAAAGACGTCGCACCTGTTGGGCCCCAGCAGCTTGAGCTTGAGGTAGGTGTAGTTGGGGATGGCCATGAACTTGGCATAGCACGGCCACCCCAAGATGGCGTGGTAGGTTCCACGGAATCCTACCACCTCGAAGGTAAGGACCTCCTTCCTATAGTTGGAAGGGGTCCCGAAAGTGACGGGCAAGTCGACCTGCCCGAGAGGCATTGCCTGTTTCCCAGGCACGACACCGTGGAATGGCACCTTGCTGGGGCGGAGGCGGGAGCGATCAATCCCCATGGCGTCGAGGGTCTCGGCGTAGAGGATGTTGAGGCCGCTGCCTCCATCCATGAGCACCTTGGTGAGGCGCGTCGTGCCGACGATAGGGTCGAGGACGAGATGGTAGCGTCCCGGATGCCGGACGCGTCCCGGGTGGTTGGACTGGTTGAAGGTGATGGCGGATCCCGACCAGTCGAGGAAGGTCGGTGTCGCAGGCTCAGCCGCGTAGACTTCACGGCGCTCCAGTGTGGCGGAACCGCCCAAATTAACCTGACTAAAATGCATTGAAGTCGCCTGACACGCGATTATGCACTTTAAGCAAGTCAACTTGGTCGATCGTCGGATTTCCTCCGATAAACCACATAACAGGATCGAGAAGCATCGCTCACGCGAAGGTGAGTAGCACAGAGATTACAACATTCCATCATGACAACATAGTTCAACAATTTATTACATCAGAGTTTTTGGAAATTCAAACCGAAATTTTGCATGGTTCGAAGTCAAAGGAAAAACTAGCGGAAGCTAAACATCGATACATGACATCATGACGGAGCCGATCATGACATCAAAAACTCCTTCCTTCGCCATCCGAGGAAGGATCCCACTCGACGGTCCAGCTTGGAGGAAGCTCGGTCGGCCAAGTGGTTCCAACACCCAAGCTATTGGCATTACCTAAAAAAGATTAGCCACAACAAGGCTGAGCAACTAGTACTCAGCAAGACTGACCCGTCGGAAAGACACGACCGAGACCTAGACATGCAAGGCTTTCTGGCTCTGGGGTTTTCTTGCCAAAAGCGTCTAAAGTCGGTCCTTACTTTCAACCTTTTAGCTCATGTTCTATGTTCTTTATTCATTCTAGATTAGCAACTTATACTAAACAAACATGGTTTCCAAGCAATTACTTAACAAACATCAAGATTAAAATCATCATCATGTTCCCTCTTTACTCAGTGCAGAATAGCGATCAAGTAGTCCCAATCTGTGAGAGGTAGACGAATCGATTCGAATTTTATTAACCATGCATGGCAAACCTAATCTCACGACATCCGCGCACCACGAAGGGTCGCTTCATTTGTCAGCCGTCCCCATCGATCCCTTAGGCACGTGTCAGGGCCAACTTCCTTTGGCATGCAATGCTCCACAGTCCCGGCCTATTGTTGCACTGTGACCGCACTTGCACCCACATGATGCACCATGGGAACGACGTTCCAAGGACAGCTGGAAGGTATGCCACGCCCCAGTTCAGTCAGGTACTAGGCTTCCCCATCCCATACTAGGTATGAGATTAGTACTTTCAAACACTTGATCACGAACGCCGACACGTTTCGACCTTAGTTCGGTTTCATTTAGACAGACGGGGCAATCCACCAAGCATCGAACACTAGCCTGACCCCGTCCGTCGTCCTTATAGTTGCGACAATCTGAAACATTCAACTCCTATAGCTTGCGAGTGACAGGAGATCACTCGACTTTTACCAAAACCTATTAAGCAATGCAACTACTCGGTCTTAGCAACTAGTATTCAAAAACAAGATACTAAGTTATGCATCTAAGGTTCCATTACAACTCCTCGAAATGTAAATGCGCAATCAAGTGATCAATAAGTGGCATGAAAGTAAAACAGGGAGTTCCTGCACTGGGGCTTGCCTTCATAAAAAGCTTGCGGGTCGTCGGGGTCTTGCGCTGGTTCGGGCTCTCCTTCGAAGGGGTGCAGTTCCTCGGCGAGGTCTTCTTCCGGTGCGGGATGAAGCCGTACGTTCCGTCGGTGATATTCAACTCTACACGGAAATGCAATGCAGGGGTTAAACATTTTAGATGGTTATTTCACACACTCATGTTTTAACATGGACACTGGTAGCAAAGCTACCGAAAAGGTGGGGGAGTTCAACTTCGGTTGGTGGAGAGCAGGATGAGAGGGTCGGATTGGGGAAAACTTAGGGTCTGACCCTCAGGTTTTAAGGAAAACCGTACCGAGGTCCTCAGACTCAACACAGAGGAATCCCCGAAAACATTTCACCGATACCCTCGGGTCAAAGAAAAAGTTACAACCGAGCCCTCGGGCGAGGCGGAGAAAGGGTCGGCGAACTTGGCAGGGTCGGGCGAGACGAACGGGAAAAGGTCGGGCGAGACGAAAAGAAAAGGGGTCGGGCGAACCGAAACAAAGGGTCGGACGAACCGAACGGAAAGGGGTCGGACGAACCGAACAGAAAGGGGTCGGACGAACCGAACAGAAAGGGGTCGGACGAAGCGAAAAAGGACAGGGGTCGGGCGAAACGAAAAGGACAGGGAGGTTAAGTAGCTTACCTCCAGGTCTACCGGCGAAGCCTTGGGGCCGAGCAGGAGCAGGCTGGGGCGGGAAGGTTGTACGCACGAAGACTTGGGCGGCGGCGAGACTTTGATGGTGGTTCGGCGGCGGCGTGCTTCTGGTGGACACAAGCAAGCTCTAGTACCGCGCGGAGGAGCGGGCGGCTGGTGTGTTGGAAGAAGCGACTTGAGGGTGGCGGCAAAGTCGCCAGAGTGTGTGGTGGCGCAAGGGGGTGAGCTCCACGGAAGCTCAACGGCGGCGCGGGAAGAAAGGGGTGGCTCAGAGGAGAAAGCAGGGCGCAGAGGAGAAAGCGGCGGCGCGGTGCGGGCAGTGGCAAAAGGGTGGCATTGCCGGTGAGGGGGTTCCCTTTTATAGGGCCGGGGTGGCGCGGAGGGTCGAGGCGGGGCTCCGGTGGGGAAAGCATAAGGTCGGGAGCGGCGAGTGCTCGGGCGAGGCGGCCATTGGCCGATGACGCCATTGGGCAGAGGAGGCGGAGCTCTGGGTGGTCTTCGGCGGCGATTGGCCTTGGGAGGCGCGCGTCTGGGGCTTCCGATCTGTCGGGCGGGCGAGGCGGAAGGCTACCGTGGGGGTTGGGCGAGCGGGCGGAGAAGCGGGACGTCAGGGGCATCTCAGCTTTCTCGGCAAACGGGCGGAATAGGGTGGGCAGAGCAGAGCCGTGGCAGGCGGAAGGCGACCTGAGCGCGGCCGGTGATTGGCTCGCCCTGCGCTCGCTCTGTCCTGTCGCGGGTGCGGGTTGGGCGTCGTGGCTCTCATCCTGTCGCTGTCGCGCTGGTGATAGGGCACCGGTGAGCTACCGGTGGCCGGCGGCCACGCGGCGCGCAGCGCGCGAGCGAACATGCTCGGGCGCGCGGGTGTCGAGGCTCCCTTCGGGCAGCAAGCCCGACCAGCTTTGGAGCGATCCTTCTCCGAATCTTTCAACACAACTCCCGAAACTCCCTTAAACAAACTTGCCCAACTCTGATCGTTCTTCAAACTTTGTTTAAGGTGTCGGTTTTGATTGTAAGAGGATTCAAAGATATTTCCGACCAAAGTTAGCCAAAAATCTGGGATTCCAGACTTAGGATTTTGGAGCATCCGGGGCGAGTTGACTGGTTTACCTCACTGTGATCGGGATTTTGCACAAGCTCGGGTCTGATTTGGATCTGGGTCAGTGTAACAAAGTTGGAACACTCTTGAGGTACTACAACTTCTATTAAGGCTCTGACTCGAGTTTAGATAGAAAAACGGGAGATGAAAGCTTGCAAAGATGGAGGAAAACTCGAATTTCAAGACTTAAGAGATTTTCAGGGTCCTTTAGGAAAGCTGGCTTTGGTTGTTGTTTTTTACTTCCTTTCACTCCGAAATGGTCAAAGTGCCTTTAACAAAAGTTGTTGGAATTTAAAAGTTTTACAACTCTTATTTGGGCAGAAACTTAAGTTTGTATATAGAATTTCAAGCTTTAAACCAAACTCCAAAAGAGAGCTTCTTAGGTTTATAAAGGTCATTTCACTTCTTAACTTAGGGATTTGATTTGTCATTGCTTTAGAGTTAAAAGCACTTAATTTAGGTAGAGTTGTTACAGCCTACCCCCCTTAAAGGAATCTCGCCCCGAGATTCAAGTGCAGAAAGAACTAGTGTGGCTGGTGCAACGTACCTCCTTGACCAAAAAGAAAACCGCGGAAGTTAGCGTTGAGATATTCTTCCGTCTCCCATGTCGCTTCATCTTCCGTATGGTGACTCCACTGAATTTTGTACATCTTGACCATTTGCCGATGAGTGTGTCTTTCCTTCCGATCGAGGATCTTAACTGGATACTCCTTATACGATAAATCGGGTTCAATCTCCAATTCTTCCGGGGTAATGATCTCAGTTGGAATCCTGATGCACTTCTTGAGTTGCGAGACATGGAAAACATCGTGTATCGCTGCAATCTTCTCTGGAAGTTTTACTCGGTACGCTACGGGTCCACACGCCTCTACGATCTTGTAGGGACCAATATAGCGCGGGGCTAACTTTCCCTTTACTCCAAAACGTTGTACGCCTTTGGTCGGTGAAACCCGTAGGTATACAAAATCTCCAACCTTAAATTGGATGGGTCTTCTTCTTTGATCGGAATAGCTCTTCTGTCGAGATTGGGCGACCTTGAGATTTTCGCGGATGACTCTCACTTTTTCTTCGGCCTCTATGACCAGGTCAGGTCCATACACCGTTCTCTCTCCGGGTTGCGACCAGCTCAGAGGGGTTCGGCATCTACGTCCATACAAGGCCTCGAAAGGTGCCATTTTCAGGCTAGCTTGGTAACTGTTGTTGTAGGAGAATTCCGCTAATGGCAAACATTTATCCCAGTTCTTGTCATAATGAATAGCACAGGCGCGCAACATATCTTCCAAAATCTGATTAACCCTTTCAGTTTGCCCATCGGTCTGAGGGTGATATGTGGAACTGCGGATCAACTTCGTGCCAAGTGAAAATTGCAACTGCTCCCAAAAGTGTGCTACAAACTGACTACCTCGATCAGAGATGATCGTTTTAGGTACACCATGCAAGGAAACAATCCGATCAAGGTACGGTTCTGCATATTTATGTATGGTGTGGGTGGTGTGTACTAGAAGGAAATGTGCCGTTTTGGTTAGTCGGTCTACTATAACCCATATGGAGTCATGCTTGCGGGAGGTATTGGGTAGTCCGACTATAAAGTTCATGCTTATGTCTTTCCATTTCCACGAGGGAATAGGCAGCGGCTGCAAGGGGCCAGCTACCCTCAAGTGGCTTGCCTTAACTTGCTGACAGGTATCACACTCTGAAACATATCGAGCAATGTCGGGTTTCATCCCACTCCACCAGAAATTTTGTCGGAGATCGTGATACATCTTGGTACTGCCGGGGTGAATCGAGAACTTGGACAGGTGTGCTTCGTCCAGAATTTGTTTCTTAAGCTCGGGATCATTTGGAACTACAAGTCGAGTTTCATAAAGTACCACTCCTTTCCAATCCCGTCGGAAACGTTTATATCCTTCGTCCTCCTGTGCAAGTTTCGCTTTGATAAGGTTTATCTCTTTGTCCTCTAGCTGTGCTAGAATTATTTGGTCAAGCAGGGTGGGCTCCAGAGAAATATGACTTAAGGTGCCGTGTGGAACAATTTCCAAGTTAAGCTTAGCCATTTCGTGACACAGGGTCTCGGCATAATTAACCGCCGATAAGCAGTTACAATGGACCTTGCGGCTGAGTGCATCTGCAACTACGTTGGCCTTTCCTGGGTGATAATGTACTTCTAGGTCATAATCCTTGATTAATTCTAACCATCTCCGTTGACGCATGTTGAGGTCTGCTTGAGTGAATATATATTTAAGACTCTTGTGATCTGTATAGATGTTGCATCGGGTTCCCATGAGATAATGCCTCCACATTTTCAGAGCATGAACACCGCTAACTCAAGATCATGAGTAGGGTAGTTCAACTCATGTGGCCGTAATGCTCGCGAGGCATAGGCAATGACTCGGCTGTCTTGCATAAGAACACAACCAAGTCCAGTGCTAGAGGCATCGCAATACACATCAAATGGCCTAGTGGTGTCGGGCTGAGCTAAAACTGGCGCAGAAGTCAATAATTGCCTCAAGGTGTGGAAAGCTTCTTCACATTTGTCACTCCACACAAACTTAGGGATTTGATTTGTCACTGGTTTAGAGTTAAAAAGCACTTAATTTAGGTAGAGTTGTTACATCCAGCTTCTGACAGCGCTTGGAGTCGTACGCTGCTGGGCCGCTGAAGATCATGAAGCAGCCGTCCACCTTGGGGAAGCCGTCTTCCTTCTCCTCGTCATCCTTCTTCTCCTCATCGGGCTTCTGTCTCCAGTCGCCTTTCACCAGGTTGCAGTCCTTGTAGGCATGCTTCACAGGGAACTCATGGTTCAGGCACAGCCCCTCGAGCAGCTTGTCGAAGAAGCCAGGGGTGCCCTCTGGGGGCGGCTGTCCTTGCTTGCGCTCAACAGCAGCCACGAGGGGAGCCTCGTGCCGCTGCTTGCTCTTCTTCTTCTGCTGGCGGTTTGAGGTGCCCTCGTCAGCACCCTCCTCCCGCTTTGCCTTGCCCTTGGAGTGGTCGAAGATTGCTCCAATGGCCTCTTCGCCTGAGGCGTAGCTGGTGGCAATATTGAGGAGCTCCTCCGTGGTCCGCGGGCCTTGGCGCCCTAGCTCGGGGATGAGGGGCCGGCAGGAGGTTCCTGCCAGGAAGGCCCCTATGACGTCGGCGTCCGTGACGTTGGAGAGCTCGGTGCGCTTCCTAGAGAAGCATTGGATGTAGTCCCGGAGGGACTCGTCTGATCCCTGGCGGCGGGTCCTGAGTTTCCGGGGCGCGTGTACGGGCCCTGGAAGTTTCCCACGAATATCTCCTTAAGGTCGTTCCAGCTGCGGATCCCACACGAAGGGATATGTTCCAGCCAGGCTCGTGCCGAGTCGGCCAGAAAGAGTGGAAGGTTGCGGATGATGAACAAGTCATCGTCCGCCCCACCGGCCTGACATGCAAGCCGGTAGTCACTAAGCCATACCCTGGGGTTCGTCTCCCCCGAGTATTTGGCCACATTCGTTGGTTGCCTGAAGCGCGGCGGAAACGGCGCGTTCAGGATGCGCGCGGAGAAGGCCCGGGGCCCCGCCGGGTCGGGACTCGGGCTGCGGTCTTCTTCGCTGTTGTAGCGCCTGCCGTGGTGGACGTGGTAGCCGCGATCTACCCTCTCCTCCTTGTCCGCGCGGGAGCACCTCCACGCATCTAGGGTGTCACGAGCGTCGCGAACAGGGCCGCCACGTCGGTGAACGGACCGAGCCCCGCCTCCTGCGGGCGGTGGTGTCCGTCAAGCGGACGCGGCCTGGTTTGCCCTAGGAGGAGGCTGGTGAACAGACTCCCCCCACCTCTCTGGAGGTGCATCGGGCATTGCCCTGCTGGCGTTTTGCCCGCGTCGCCAGAACACGGAGCTTTCCGCCTGCTGGACGCGACACACTCGAGCAGGTTGCGCACCTCTTGGCGCGCCTGACGCTCCTCGGGCGTTGCCGGCTCGGGGAGTCATCGGAGTAGGGCTGCCGCGGTGGCGATGTTCTGGCTGGCGCGAGTGAAGAGCTGAGGGCGTTCTTCATCCGTGCAGATGCGCTGCTGGACGTCGCGTGCCCGTTGTCGTGCCCCGCCTTCGTAGCGGGGGTGCTCGACCTCCTGGCAGGACGCCGCGCGCGCCTCCGGCTGCTGGGGTCGCACCGGGGCCTTGCCAAGGGCTCCAGTCGTAGCCGTGGCGCACGGTAGGGGAGTCCTTTTCCTCCCTTCAGCGCCGTCGTCGTTGGACCCTCGAAGTGTACGTCGGCCATGAAGCACTCGCGCGAGGGTGGTGGCTCCCATTGTCGGAGCCGGTGTCGGAAATCGTCCTCGCCATGCCTACGAGCTCGTTGCTCACGGGCAACACGGTCATGGACCGCATCAGGAGGCGACCGTAGGTCACCGCGGCATTGCGCAGCCCGAAGAGCCGCCCCCCTGAGGAAGGGCCTCCGGCGCGCGCCTGGCTGCTCGCCGCTGTCCCGGCGGCGGAGCCGGGGATGGTGGGGCGAGCGGGCAAGACGAGGAGAGGGATCAGCTCGATCCCCTCCCCGGTGGCAAGGAAGTCCAGACTCCCGAAGCGGATCAGGGAGCCCGAAGCGAAGCTGGCGTCGTGGCTGGCCATCTGAAGCCGGAGATGTACGAGCAAAGGTCCCCTACCTGGCGTGCCAACTGTCGTTGTCAAGATTAGCGGGTCAAGACTTAGACTAGTAAATTTCTTTTATGCGCGTAAGGCTTCGGATGGTGGCGTGGGAGACAAGGGGTTTAGACTGGTTCGGGCAAGGGAACGCCCTATGTCCAGTATCGGGAGCTGCTCGTGTTGCCCACGCGGGGTTCTGTAGTAGGGGTTACAGGAGTGTGAGAGAGGGAGCTGATCCCAGGTCTCTTAGGTGTGCACTGATGCTCTAAGTGGGTGTAAGTGTGTTCTGTTTGCTTGAGCCCCTTTGTCTCAAGCCCCCGGTTCTCCTTTTATAGCGCAAGGGAGCCACCGGGGTTACAGGTGAGACCGGGCGTCAGGGGCAAGTGAGAGAGACGAACAAAGCTAAGTAAAATACAACATAAGAGAGGGACCAAGTTCCAGGGCCGCCGCCCCTTGCTCCAGCCTCCGGCTCCTGTTAGCACACCCGTCGAGAGAGGGTGGTTTCCTCCAGATCCTGTCGATGATCTCTCCGGTCGCCGTTGCTGCCGAGCATGATGATGATGTTCAGTCTTGGCATCTGTGCCCGCCGAGGAGGATGGT
Source organism: Setaria viridis (assembly GCF_005286985.2). Classification (NCBI taxonomy): domain Eukaryota; kingdom Viridiplantae; phylum Streptophyta; class Magnoliopsida; order Poales; family Poaceae; genus Setaria; species Setaria viridis. The sequence goes on along the minus strand of NC_048270.2, from coordinate 16,073,661 downwards.
CGATTCTGTTATCTTGCTGATCACCCGTGAGACGCGGACGTCGCGTCCCTATCATCGGGAGCGCGGGGTACGAGAACAAGCGGAACGCCCTCCTGTGCTGGATGGTGCGGGCCATGAGTACCCTGTGGCGAATCAGAGGGAGCCGCGGCCACTGCAGCTGACGCCGCACGGTCACGCATGGGTACTCGTGACAGGTTGCATTGGGAGCGCCAGCTCCTTTCTGCATGCCAGTGCCGCGGCGCATTTATGGTGAGGTCGATAGGGGGACCCACGAGATCCGCGCCCTGATCCTCCGATCTGCGCCCGAGGCGGATATTTGTCTTGTGGGCCCGAACGAGTCTGACCCCCGTGCCCAGGGTCGGGCGAGGCGGAGTTTTGCGGCGGGGGTTGGGCGCTCCCGACCCCGGTCCCCTGGGTCGGGCGAGGCGGAGTTTAGTGTTCAAGGGGTCGGGAATGTCCGACCCCAGGACACCGGGTCGGGCGAGGCGGAACGTGGCCTCTCCCTCCCATATTGGGCCGACGGCAATCTTGCTACCTTAGGTGGGCCTGGGCCTTTACGTTTTGTTGTTTCCATGGGCTTGGGGAGATCGTTAATATTTCCCCCCAACAGGTACTATCCCTCCTCCTCCCTATTCCGCTTTTCTGGTGAGACCTATGGAGGTGATCTGCTTTGTTGATTTAGCTCGAATGTTGAATCAGTGATGCCGGTGGGGATGTCAGTGAAAAAGGATGGCTCCTTCACACTCCCCTCGCTCCCCCCTCCTCAGTCCCCATGACCACCCCTCGCCGGCAACCACCCCGGCGCCGGCGACCACCTCCCCAACCTCCAAGCTCTCCCCCCTCGTGGCGCCCTTCCACCCCTGCAACGCCTCGGGCGGGAGGGGGAAGCATGTTCATTGGCTCGACGAATCCGATTCCGATACCTCCATGTGCGCCTCGCCCCACCCCAGCTACCGTGACATCCTCCTTCGCACCCCACTTACCACAAAGGCCGCGGCTGCCGCGGTCGATGCGCCCCCTTCTCCCCCCCCCCCCCCACCATGCCGCTTCTGCCCCCCCAGCTGCGTGGGACGGGACTAGATCTGGCCCGGTGACGGATTCCGACCGCCGTCCGATGGGACGTCGCGGCTCGACTCTCCTCGCCCATGGCCTCCTATCACGTCACCCTCAGCTTGCTGAGGGGCCCCACAAGCCCCATTCTTCCCTGGTCCCCCCGACGGAAGGGACTGCGCCATCCCAGGTGACGCCTCCCGGGGAGGGCTGGTCCACGGCGGAGGGGAAGCGGAGCAGATCTCGCCGTCGACGTCGACAGCGGCGGGCCCAGCGCCAGTTCGAGGCGGTCCTGCACCCCCCCAGCCGGCTGACGCATTCTGGAGGAGCTCTACGGGAAGTGTCTCAACTGCTTCTCCTCCACTCACCTCATTGCGCAATGCCGCCGACCAACCCGATGTTTTCGTTGCCGCGACTTTTGGCATCTGGCGCGGGACTGCAAGCGGCCCCGAAGCCCCACGAGCTCCGCCTCCTCCGGCACCAGTGGGGGTCCTCATCGTTTCGTGCGGACGCGCCACGACTCTCCGCCTAAACCGCGCGGCTGCGACGCCCTTTCTCGTACTCCTTCGCCACCCTCCCCTAGCATCGGCCACACCACCAGGGGCCGCTCCTCGTCTCATCAGGCTGTCCGCCGCCGGGCGTCTTCGGGGATGGGCTCTTTCCCGCGCTCCTCGCATCATTTACACATGCCACTGCCCCAGCACCCGAGCCTACCACGGCCTCCTCTGCGGGAGGGGCCGTCAGGCTCAGGCGCTGATGACGCCAGTGATCTGGTGCTGTATGATGATGAGTCCACCCTGGGCCTCCCCGATAGCCGGCCAGCTGAGGTTACTTGCTTCCTCTCTCAGGATGAGCTCATGGACGCGGAGGAGGAGCGGCTGCGGTTCACCTTGCTTGCGGTCGCACCGGGAGCCCCACCAAACTTCCCACTCGACGGGCTGCGTCGCGCTCTGTCTGAGCTGCCGGTCGCCGGTCAGGATAACTTCCTTATTAGACGGTTCTGGCCTGAGAACTTCATCATCTCCTTCACCGCGCAGTGCGCGAGGGACGCTGCGTTGGCCGCGGGCGACGTCCCCGTCAGCGGTTTCCGGTTCATCCTACGGCCTTGGACGTGCCTTGCCCGTGTTGAGCAGCGGACGCTGTTCTACTGTGTTGCCCTTGAGCTCGACAGGGTGCCGCCGCATGCTTGGGGCTGCCAGGTGGTGAGGAAGGTGCTGGCCCCTTCTTGCTGGGTCAAACGCGTGGAAGAGGTGCACGCTGACCACTCCGACATGAGCAAGATCAAGGTCCAGGCATGGACGGACGACCCCAGTAGGATCCCGCGTCGCGTCAAGCTATCGATTCCCGAGCATGAGCTGCTAACCCAATATGACGATCCAATGATGCAGCGTATCTAGGGAAACCTACCCCCATATCTGCGCCAGAAGAAGTTTTTGGCCTACGATGTCGTCATCCGGCTTCGCCACATCGCCGATTTCCGCTCTCGCTCCCCTTCACCTTCCCCCTCACCGCCGTCTAGTGACGACAGCGATTCGGGTCATGACGGTGACCCTGATCACGGGCACAGCGGCAACCGCAGCCACAGTCCTGTGCTGCACGGTTTCTACACTAGGCCCGGCTTCGAGGATGGTTCCTGCTACCCTGGTGACACGGGTGCCGGGCCAAGCTACAGAAGGACCGCCGGAACACCGCCGCTGTCTACTCTAACACCGCAGGCGCGTTCCGCCCCTCACCACGAGGATTGTGCTTTTCCTCCTGTACAGCAGGTGTACTCCCAGAACAAGCGTTCGCCGGTGATGATGTTGGGGCAGCAGACGACCACCTCGATGGTGACGACCAAGTAAATTTCCTCGCAGGAGGAGCGGGGCTCTCGCTCGGTCGTACTACCCCCCTCTGCCCGAAACGGACGGTCAGCTCGACATGCTGGAACGGGGTTCGGCCCCTTTGACGGTGTTAGACGTGCGGCGCACTCATGCCCTGCGACATCTCTGGTACAGCCCCGGTCTCTGCATGAAGGAATCCTGGCTGTGGGCTCATGGGCTACTGTTACGCCTAACCCACCAAGGTCTGATCCTGAGCCCGACTCGTTCCTACCTAGGTGCTTTTGCCTGACCCCAGACTTGGAAGACCCTATGATCCTGGAAGCTACCAGTCGCTGTTCCGGTGCTCCGGATTCTCGCGAACCTACCCTCTACTTTGAGACGGCGCCCACTCCTGGCCACGCCTTGGTTCAGGATGCCCCAGCAGCCTCTCCTGCTCCCTCGCCGCTACCGTAAATGCCACCATGTGAGAGCAGGGTTTTGGATGACACTACCACGCCTGCACGCCCGTCCGCCCCTCCCATGTCACCTGCACAGCCGGATTCCTACACGGTTGCGAGGGAGAAAGCTGCGGCATTCATCAACAGCATGCGGCTTGCCCGCCGACCGGCACTTGCAGAACTCCCCCCGGCTGCTACCTCCACGGTGCCAACTCTGCCGACCACAACGCCACGCAGAAGTCAAAGATTGGCCAGCAAGCCGCTCAACGTTACTGTACGCCCTTCATGTAAGGGTGAGATACTTGCCATGAAGAAACTGGGCGTCCTCCCGCAGGATGCCGACCCCAACTGTTTAACTCCTTGCGAGTTTGACAAGTTCCTTAACACCACTATGGAGCCTAAGCACTTTGATGCGCTCCGTGACATACTGCCACTGTCTAATGATCTGTCCGATGAACAATTGATGCAGATCGCTGGCTAGGTTGGAGGGGCTTGCGCCTAGCGTGCTGGGAGTTCTGTTCCGCCAAAGGTCGCGTCCGCAAGCCATGGAAGCGGCCGCCAACGTTGCAATCCTGGTGTGGAACGTGCGCGGTCTGAATGCACGATGCCGCCGTGACACCCTTAGGGACAAATGCCGCTATTGTCTATCTGCAAGAGACAAAGCTGGATATGATATCCCCTTTTCTTATTGCTGAAATGTTGGGCAGTGACTTCTCCACGTTTTCCTTCTTGCCATCGTTGGGCACTCGAGGCGGTATTCTTGTTGCTTGCAAAAGACCCATAGCCTCGTGCTCCTTACTGCATACTGGACGCCACTCTATCACAGTCACCGTTGCACTTGCGGGACATGAGGACCAGTGGAGCCTCACAACGGTATATGGACCACAGACTGATAGTGACAAAGTCGAATTCCTAGATGAACTCTGAGCAGTTAAACAAATGGCCTTACCCTTGTGGATGATAGCTGGAGACTTTAATTTGATCTTGCATGCTACTGACAAGAACACGTCCAATATCAACCAACGCAACATTGGTAGATTCCGGCGCTTGGTTGATGAGCTTCACCTGAACGACGTGTATTTGCACGGCCGCCGTTATACTTGGAGCAACGAGCGTAACGAACCTATCATGGCTCAGCTCGACCGTGTTATGGTCTCCATTGTGTGGCAGACACGCTACCCCCTAGCTCTCCTCCAAGCTCTGTCGTCGAGAGCATCCGACCATTGCCCGCTCCTTCTGGCAACCAATGCCAAGTTCTCTCCTAAGCGCCGTTTCCATTTTGAGCCTTGGTGGCCGAAGTTACCAGGCTACCTGGACACCATCTCCCATGCCTAGTCCAACAATTGCCCAACTAACGACCCCTTCATCTCCCTGGATCACAAGCTCAAGAGCGTAGCGAGAGCTCTTCAAAGCTGGAGCAGTCGATGTCTTGGGCAGATCCGGACACAGCTCCTAGTGGCTAAGACGCTGATCCTCTAGTTAGATCACGCCCAGGAACGAAGGACACTAACAGATGATGAAGCAAGGTTGAGGAAACAGTTGAAATTCAGAACACTGGGTCTGGCGTCCTTCGAAAGGAACATGGCACGACAGCGCTCTCGGCTGTTATTTCTCAAGGATGGGGATGCTAACTCGAGGCTATTCCATATGCAGGCGAGTTACCGTCTGAAGAAAAGATTTATCTCCAAGCTCGAGCATAATGGGGTCACTGCTCTCACGCATGAACAAAAGGAGGAACAGTTGCTTTCCTATTTCCAGGCTATTATGGGCACTCCGTCTGTTACAACTGAGGCCATTGATATCCTCTCTTTGGACATGCAAGCCTGTGATTTGAGTCAGTTGGATGCGCCATTCTCAGAGCGTGAGATTTGGGACACGATCAGAAGCCTACCAAATGAACGAGCGCCCAGTCCAGATGGGTTCACCGCGGAGTTCTACAAAGCTTCCTGGTCTGTGATAAAAAAAATGAGGTGCTAGCTGCCTTTAATGCTTTCTACAGAACGACCTGCGCCCAGTTCGGCCACCTTAACACAGCTCTCATAACTCTGGTGCCAAAGCGTCAGGATGCTGCCTCCCCGACTGATTACCGCCCGATCAGTCTTGTGCATAGCTTCGCAAAGATAGTCGCTAAACTTCTTTCAAATCGGCTAGCGCCCCACCTGCACAGGCTGGTAGATGTTAACCAGAGTGCCTTCATAAAGAACCGGTCCATCCACGACAACTTCAAATATGTTGAGCAGGCTGCTAGGACCCTACACCAAAAACAAAAAGCAAGCCTCCTACTCAAGCTAGACATTTCGAAGGCATTCGACACTGTTAGCTGGCCATTCTTGTTACAGGTCCTTCAGGCTCAGGGTTTTGGGGCGAAATGGCGGGAGTGGATATCCGTCCTTACCTCGTCTGCTTCTACCCGGATTTTACTCAATGGGTCACCTGGCAGGACTATACACAATGCAAGAGGTTTAAGACAGGGCGACCCGTTATCACCTATGCTTTTCATTCTGCTAATGGAGGTCTTGCATAAACTTCTCCAGAAAGCTAAACAGCTAGGTGTTCTGGCTGAGCCTGCCATACAGGGTGTCCAACATCAATGCTCAATTTATGCTGATGATGTGATCATCTTCGCATCACCACAAATTCAAGACATCGTCACCATCAGGGAGGTGCTGGAATTTTTCGGTCAAGCTTCTAGCCTAAAGACGAACCTGCACAAGAGCCAGATCATCCCCATCGCTTGCACAGATGAGCAGATAGTGAGAGTGAGTAACATTTTCCCTGCTCAGGTTGCAAACTTCCCAGTCCAGTACCTGTGGCTGCCACTAACCGTTGGCCGGTTGTGGAAATCCCACTTCCAACTGCTGATTGACAAGATCTCCAACTCAATCCCAGCGTGGAAGACCCAACTCATGAACAAGGCAGGTAGACATATTGTGGTCAAGTCTGTCCTGAGCTCCAAGTGCACACACAATCTGATAGCGTTGAAGGTACCTAACTCAGTTTTGCAACAGATAGATGAAATGAGAAAGGGGTTCTTATGGGCCGGTAAACAGAAAGCTCATGGGGGACAGTGTGCAGTTGCTTGGCCTGTAGCGTGCAGGCCTTTCAAATTCGGTGGACTTGGTGTCCCGGACCTGCGTCTTGTTTCACTTTCATTAAGGCTACAATGGCTATGGCTAAGACGAACTGACGCCCAAAGACCCTGGAGACATTTGCAGACGGACTTCGACAATGATAGAAACCTGCTAGCTATCTTCTAGGCATCAATTACTGTGGAGCTGGGGGATGGAAAACTTGCCCTATTCTGGACTGACAATTGGTTGGGCCAATCTTCCCCATGCATACTTGCTCCGGAGCTCTGCCAACTGGTCACACCTAAGATCAGGAGAACCAGAACAATAGCTGATGAACTGCTCCAGAAACAATGGATCAAAGATGTTGCCGGACGGTCTACAGTGAGTACACTGCACCAGTATGTTCAGCTGTGGCACGCGGTCTCTGACATCCAGCTGCGCCACGGAGTCGAGGAAAGAATAGCCTGGTGATGGGAGAGCTCTGGGCTATACTCTGCGCGATCCGCTTACAAATCCTTCTTCTACGGCTCCACTAATTACCCGGCTTATAGGGTCATCTGGAAAGCATGGGCTCCTCTAAAAATTAAATTCTTTATTTGGCTGGCCCTCCGGAAAAGGATCTGGACAGCAGCTCGTCGTAAGCGGCGTGGCCTCCAGAGTGATAATGCTTGCACACTTTGCAGCCAACAACCAGAAACAGTTGCGCACCTTCTTGTTCACTGCTGCTATGCACAACAAGTTTGGCTTGCTGTTGGTCAGCTGATAGGCGTTCCTTCGACCCCCCCGGCTGCAAATTCTGCTCTGATGGACTGGTGGTTGTTGAACGTGCGGGGCTTAATAGCGACAGGAGGAAGGGTATGGACTGCACCCTTATGCTTGTATCATGGATGATTTGGAAGGAACGCAACAATAGGGTTTTCAGCAAGGGATCGCCTAAGACGCCGCAACAGCTCACAGAGGAAATTTCATCGGAAGCTAGAGTGTGGTGCTTGGCAGGGGCAAAGTCCCTAATAGACTTAGGTTGGCCGGGATGTACGGCAACTGCCCCATCCTAGCCGTCTTAACTCTATTGTCTAGGGTGCTTAGATCGAGCATGTAATCGACTTATGTGATCACCCCGTGTGCGTGTGCTCGGTTGGCCCGTGTTGTAAAAATCCACTTCTCTTCTTAATTGAATGATATGCAGCTCTCTTGCGTATTCTAGAAAAAAAAAAGTGATGCCGGTGGGTGGTCATGCGGTCTTGATTTTACCTGTCGATTAGGCCTCGTAGCTCTGGATCTCGTCGTGGCCTAACCATAATTTTATGGACATCTTGCCTTTCCATCAGACTTGCTTTAGTGTCAGTTTGGCTCATAGGAATACGGTGCTCAATGTTTCTGTGTGAAGTTAGCAACTACTGTTTCTGCTTAATCTTGCATGACCTGACACATAAATGAAACTATGTTGTGATTATACTATTAAAAAGCGAGGTAAAATTTGTAGAACTTGGTTCCTCCAGTTCTATCTATTCATCTCAGTATGGTTACCTAGTTATTTAGCATAAGGAGTCTATACAGCTAGAAAAGGAGCTCTTTTATCGTGCTCTTGAATCTGTCAGCCTTCAGAGTAGCATCTTCTACGAGTAGTATCTTTTATCGCTCTTCAAATTCTCATTGTAGTCTCTGATGTTGCCTTGTTCTGTCATTTTGTGGATCACTCTTCTAATGTTGCCTTGTTGCCCAGATGATATGCAACTTTGCTTCAGCTTATGTATTTGGCTTTTTATTATGTTTGAACTATCAGCCTGCAGAAGCTTTTGCATATCAACCAAGAAAAAGAATTTAAATTGGTTTGGTTTCTTTTTGGGTTCTGTCTTACTATCATTTCTTTTCATCCCTATTTGAAAGATATTGATGAGCAGCAGCCGCCCAAGATTTTTCTTTCAGTTTTTTTTCAGTCATGCTGCATTGCGTATAGATATGCAATTATTTTCTCCCCCTGACAGCTCCATTTTTGGTGCAGTTAGTTGATGGATGGGTTATTTTTGCCGATTACGGTAAACCCAGGCCGCCGTCCCAGCAAGCAGAGATGAATTCACAGCCACAGCAATCATGGGGCCCTCCATCAGGTTTCTGGAGTTCAAAGAAGATGAAGAGCAGCTCACGGAGCCCTACATCCGGCCTTGGACTCACAGCAGATTGAAAGGCCGCCAATTCTGCATCTGATTTATACTAGATATTGTGTGTGTTGTCCCAGGTGTGAATGCCCTTAGTGTTCCGATATTCTTACCGTGTTGGAGTGATCGTTTCCTCGCGTCCATGGTATCCACACGAAGAGGTAGTTGTCGATCCGAATACGGACCAAAACATATGAGCAGCCTAACTAATGGGTCCAATACGATGATATATGGTCTAATTTAAAATATTGGGAGGTTAGTTTTCAGCGTTCTGCTATGGGCCGATATGTTTGGGAGGGGGGAATTTTAGCATAGCTCCCAATACCTCGTTCTGGGGAAGAATTTTTTAGGAAACTTTTGAAGAATTTTTTAGGAAACCCTTGAATTTTTTATAGGAAACTCTTGAAGTTACTCTAGACTTAGTACAGGCTTAGTAACAGTGGGCTTAAGTGGGCTTAAGTGTACAAGTTTAGTGTAACCCGAGCTAACTCCAAATTGTTTTTGTTGTGAGTTGTGACGACAAGGGATCCCATTCTGAGAAAGAGTTGCCAAATTGAGTTTACTCCAAGCTTCTTCTCGACCGGGATGTTCCACATTTTTCCTCGGTCGTTCAAAATCCTCTTCATCCTCTTGGCAAGCAAAATGGGCAAGTCGCCAAGAATTATACCGATGATTGTAACGAACTCGTTTCAAACCGTTCAAATTCTTCTCTTGGACTTGTTTGAAGATATAGAGCTTCGACGATGATCTCACAGTGCTACCAAGAGGAGATTGGTTCATTTTTAGAACCAACCCAAAGGGTTTGGAAGAGGATGCAAGCGTAACAGAACAACTCCGTTTTACCACAGGTGTGTTCATGCTATCAAAATAGGTGACCTGGACAGAACCGCTCAACATGCTTAACACACCGAGACTAGACCGTATATACGATATATTTCACATAAAAGCGCAGTTGCAGCGACATGCCAGCAACATAACAGGCATAGGTTCATCAGTTTAGACCGGTACCAGGGCAGCCCTAGCAGATATTTACACAAAAGGCCTTGGATCGAGTTCTCCACTTGCTACTAAGATTATTTGCACCGTACAGCTGAACTGGTTCGTGGAACGAGGATTTACCATGGTGCTGCGGCGGCATTGCTGAAGCTCTGCTCGGCAGACAGATATGACCGCTCAAGCGTGCCGGCTTCTGTTTTCAGCCTTCCAATCTCTGAAGCAATGTTCATCTTCTGTGAAACAGCAGACTGCATTATGCAGCGGAAGAGATAAGCCTGCAGTTCAAGATGACGGACAGTCATATTTAGCACACGAATTTGTGCGCCCAGGTGCCTATCATCAGTTACTTTGTGAGAAATCTTCTTCTCCAAGTCTTTAATAGCGCCCTGCAATACGGCAGGGCTGCTCCTTATGTGCACCAGTGTCTCCAACCGTGATCGCAGGTGCCTGACGTCGAAACCATCTGCCTCCAACAAACAAAGGCCCTTCATCTTCTCTTTGAAAAGCGCATCCTCATCGTGAATGCTCAGTCTTCTTATGCTTTCTGCCAAATTGGCAAAGGAGAGCATCAAACCCAAAGCCATTCCTTCACGAAGCTCTGGAACATGCTGCTGGAACTTGTGAAAATTTGGTCGCTGGGGCATATTGCGGAAAACTTCCATTGCCTCAATCTGTTCCCACAACGAGGAGGTCTTCATGAATGGAAGATTCATGCTAGCCAATGGTTCTGTACCATGAACAGCCATGATGCTCTCATGGGCATCAAGAGATCTCTGCGACAAGGAGAGGCAAGAGCCTTGTGTTCTGCTTGGAGCATACTTGGACATTGGAGTATGCTCAGAATCTTTTGGATCAATCAATGTATCACCTTGTTCTGCTTCACTAGAGTTGCAGATACCAATACAAGACAACTGCGTTATTTCTGAACTCTCCATGGATTCGCTAGCTTCAGCTGCAAACCCTACCATGGCTGAACCATGATCCTGTTGTGACACTCCATGTTGCTCATGAGGAGCTGCGAATTTCTTGAACACAGGTAAGGATAGAGCTGAGGACAGACCATCAGCATTGGCATGCTTAGTTTCAGGCACATTACAGGTGTTTTCTTGATGATCCTCCTTGCCCATACCATCCTTGCCATCCTCATAATTCTCACTAGATGGTAACAGATTCGGAGCCACACCACCGCCCATACTAGAGACATCATCAGTTGGAACACACTCCACCATGGCCTTATTGTTATCTTTATCCCCAGTATCTTTACAACTCTCTGCTGAAGGCAGCAAATGGACATTAGCATCATCATTCATAACAGAATATTGCTGACAATATTCTTCACTAGTGCCTTGTTCCATGATTATTGCAGACTCCTCAGCATTGGCTGCCTCCTTTCCACATTGAGTTGAAGAATCTGAAAGCAACACTTGTGCCTCACCAGGATTGTTCAGTGTTGAAGTCATAGATAACACTGACTTCTCAGTCAGAACACTAACTTTAGTTGCACCATGTTGTGCTGCTCCAATATAATCCTCTTGGTGAAATTTATCTGCTCCAATTGGTACTCCACTTGGTATGATCTCATCTGCAACACTACTCTCCCTCAAAAAAATACTAATTCCCTGTGAATCTGAAATAACAGAATGCACATCATCTAAGAATTTGTAGTAAATGAAGACGTTACTGATTTCTCTGTAATAGTAGAGCATATACCTGTATCATCCTTTAGTGGCTTTGAGTCAGTGCAAGTCACAGTATTAACTTGCGGAAGTAATACAGACCCAGGATCTTTGTTCTTTGATAGATCTTTGCCATTATTGTTGTTCAGTTCAGTGGCTGTGAAATCACTGTAGTTAGCTAATTGTAGAGATTTATGCAGCAAGGAAAACTAGTAGTACAAAACTTACGTTCTTCAGAGATAGCTGCAAGTTTGCTGGCTTCCTTAACTTTTTTATCAGCCATCCTTTTCTTTTTTCGCATCTACAAATGTAAGGAGCAATCATGGATTAATAAAAAACTTAATCATCATCAGTGCTATGATTGAAAGAGTTAAGAGATTGTGCTAAAAACTTAAAACTCACGATTTTAGGGCTCCCTCTTAGTTGCTCTGGTGTTTGAGGAGAAACACTCTCCTTCAGTCTTTTCCTGGACTGACCAGTTCCAGAAAATGATCCAGAATCGATGTTCGGTTGAGAACCAGTCATCAGATAACTACCTTTATCATTTGCTTGCTTTCCCTGACCAGTAAATAGTCTTTTCCTGGCCAGATCAGTTCCAGAAAACGATCCAAATTTGATCTTCTGTTTAGAACCAGTCATCAGATAACCACATTTATAATTTGCTTGCTTTCCCTGATCAGTAAATGTCTTTTCTGATCCTACAATGCTGCTAAAATCTATAGTATGTGATTGCATTCCGAAAATTGGGCCCTGCGGGAGAGGCCTTAGTTGTCCAAATGCTCCAAACAAGGAAGCCTGCAACTGTCCAGTCTGTGGCACAGAGGGCATGGTAATCACCCGAGAAGAGGATAGTTCAAGTTGACCACTTAGACAAAGCTTAGGATCATATTTCAAACTGTGAAATCCTGTCACTGATGACTGTGAAGGAACTGTCAAGTGGGACTCGAATGATAATACTGTGTTTTGTTGCTTGACCACTCTTTCTGGAAAAGAGCTTGGCATATGCTTGATTTGATCATTTTCATTACGCACCAAAAACTCAGGACAAACTTGTTTCAGTACTACATCTTCATCATTACCCTTGTCCTTAAGATAAGAGCCAGGTTCATCACTGATATCTTCACTGTCAATACATGGTCCTGATGCAGTAAGTTCAACACTGTCACCACTTGATTCCAAGGCAGCAGAAATTGGCCTTTTACGAGGTTTTAGTTGAGGCCCTCTATTACCAGGTTTCTGAAATGGAACAGACATCACACCATCATTAAGAAATTCTTGATCAAAATTAATACAGTTGAAGCATAGCTATCAAGACACCATTGCTCCAGGAATCTGGAAACCCAAAATTTGTGTTAGTTAGAACTAGGAACTAATTTAAGAGGTCATTATTATTGAAATGAATGAAGGAATAAAGTACTTTAACCATATTAAAAGAAGAAAATATTATAACCATGACTTGAAAGAAGTATTATATGACCCCACTTTGTATTTAAATGTTTGGTTTTATAAGAATGAAAAATTAATATCATGACTCAGCTGAATTGGACCAATTAATAAGATCAAACAATAGATGGAAGGTGTCACTGATAATAACACAAACAATGCACAAAGATACATTTTGAACAAAGGGACAATGTTCTAAGGAAGCTAGTATTGAGATTGTCATATAGTAAGAATACATACTCTTGCAAAACTTAACCACATTCAACCATTCAATAAGTAAAAGAACACTATACATGTTTAAAAGAAGGCAACGCAGAGCACATAAATACTTGCAAAGAAAACAATGTATATAAATTATGTGTACCTCTGCCAAGCAGCGCACCCACTTTCCACGATACCAATTGTACTTTGGCCTTAGCTGTGTATGGTCAACAGTCAACAAATCCACACATTCCACATCATCCATGTCTGCCTCTTCGTTATTGATTTTAACAACATACTTCTTGGTAGATTCATTATCCAAAACCTCTGAAACAGCACCAGTCCACCAGCTACCTTCATGAAAAACCTCCACATGAGAAGATGGGAGAAATCTATACTTAGAGTCCATGTGGATGATGTTTCGTGTTGGCCGAATATATTGAGAATCTAGAATCTCAGTAACCTGTTCCCCATCCTCTCTTGCATCTCTGTATTGTACTAAAAAACTTGTAGCACCAATTACTTTCAGAATAATAGCTGGACTCCAGTATTTGCCAAAGGTTTTGGCAGACCGACTCACTTCAACTTGGATTCCATCTCTGAATAGCGGTGTTCCACTTTCCTGCACAGAATAAGAGCATTAGAATGTACATAGTTCAGCTCCCTTTCTGTTATTACAATGCACTCTTCTTTAGCTAGTATTAATCTCTTTGCCACATACCATCTCAGGCTTTCAATTAAAATTCTTAAGGACACGCGTATTGTAAAGAAAAGATTGTCCTTACCAACGGTTTTTAAATAGCTGGCACCCTTTTTTTCCAGAGTGCATTATTACCAAATTCACAACCATTAGCAGTAACAAACATAATAGATTAATAATATCTGCGCAAATTTGCTCCAAATTTTGTAACTTGGTATAGCTGTCACCAAAGTGGGGAATGAAAAAAAAAGTTATGCTATAGCTAAGACCCTTTCTTAAGTGAAGTTACATTGTTCTCAACATAATCATAATGTTGAAAATATTTGTCTCACTACCAGGACCCAGAATTTTAACCAGCTTAAGTACAATAACTCAAACGCTTTTTACTTAAGAAATTTTGTGCGCACAGTTCAACTATATAAACATTTAATTTAAGAGAATGACTATGTGCCCATGTATGACCTGGCGCAGCTGATTCTTGTGATTCTTTACTGGGCCCACATGGGTGAAATCTGCAATGGTGATTGGTTGGGTGGTGATAGTGGGATGATGGATGGAATGAACCTCACTACAAGAGAAACCATATTTTGAAGACAAAAAATCATTAAAATAGGCACCTATTGCAACAAAATGAAATCCATTGCTAACCTACCATTCCAATAATAGAATGTTGCACTTATCTCAATTTAACATCTCATAACTTATAAAAAACATTTTACATCTCATAAATGACAAGGCCTGTGTGTTTGGGAAGAACTTGTGCAACCATAATTATTTTTTTCTTGAAAGGAATGAAACCAAAATTATGCTACGGTAATTTCCTCATTGTCAAGGCATGGGACCACCGGTCTAAACTAAAAATAACAAATAAATGACTTACTTTAAAATTAAATCCTTCTGGCATACACAAAGACAAGACGAGTAACAGTTTCCACGTTAATTAAATAGTCACTTTGAGACTTTGATGGTGAAATCCAGTGGCGGACAATGCAGATGGATACAATGTTTGTAACAAACATGATGTATTCTAAAAGTCATTACACTGTACAGTAAGAAATTAGCAAAAAAAAGTAATGTAACAGTCCATATAAGCACGAAGTACTAGTAACATTTGATCCCCCAAGTTTTGTTTAGAATGTTAGCTAAGGGATTTGATCCCTTACCACCTCTGCAGCCGGAATCCAGCGCTCGCCCCGGAACACGCGGTTGGGCCGCAGCGCCGTCTCCTCGAACTCCAGCAGCTCCCGCGACGTCGGGAAGCACACCTTGTACACCCGCCGCCCCGCGGCGGCCTCCGCCTCAGTCGGGACGGCGCAGACGACGCCGGCCCACCAGCCGTCGTTGTGGAAAGCCTCGACCATCTCGTGCGGTGCGAACCCCCGCGGCGGCGAGGGGGGCGGGCGCGGGCGCACGTCCGCCGCGGCGGCGAGCTCCCGCAGCGGCGAGCCCCCGTCCTTGCTCCGGCTGAGCGTGGCGTAGGTCACGACGTAGCCGAGGCCGCTGCGCTGGTACCCGGCGACGGTGGCCTCGTAAAAGGAGCCGGCGAAGCCGGAGTCGTCGCTGCGCACCTCCACCAGGGCGCCGAGCGGGAACAGGACCGCGGGGTCCTCGCCGTCCTCCCCCACCGCCTCCGCCTCGCCGCCCCCGAGCTCCGTGCGGGGCCGGCCCCGCTTCCGCGGGCGCGGCTGCACCATCGCGTGCCGCCGGTGTGGAGCTCGTGCACGGTTGTTCTTGGGCGCTCCGACCGACGCTGGGATCGTAGGAGGGCGTGGGGTTCCGGAGCGGATTGTGAGGGGGGCAGGCGGAGACAGCGATGGAGGGGCCGGGGTTTTGGTGGTGGGAAGGGGGCTCGATTCCCGAGGCTGGCGGTGGAAGTGACGGACGGCCAGGATGGAGGCTATGGAGGGGCACGCGGCGGGCGCGGGACTCTGGGAGCGGGCGCGTCCAGCGATGCGATGAGAGGGGAGGGAGACGTGGAGTGGTGATACAGTGATGCAGTGAGACTGATGCGGCGGGACTGACAGGAGCGTACGTGGGCGGAGGGTGGCGACGCCACGGCGGGTGTACGCGTATGCTTTTTTTTTTTTTGAAAGCTTGTGTACGCGTATGCTTGCTCGCCTGGCGGCCACCGTTTGACCTGGACGGTTGACACGAGGCTTCTCCGGCACAGCGGCCACCGGGAACGACGAGTCCGTGCTCCAGCGCGCCGAGCCCGGCTGTGTGGTCTTTTCCCATCGCCCACCGAGAACGGCGCGGCGAGAATCCAGCTGCATGCCATTGCTGCCGGGGCCGATCCATCGAGGTGGTATTGGTACACTAATTAGGCAATTAGCACCATCGATCTGGCCAGCTGGGTACGTAGTAGAATGTTAGTGTAGTAGGTGCCAAGTGCCAATTATTTTGTCTCTTTGACTACATTTTAAAGTAGCATGCCAATACTAAGGATCTATGACTAATTTTTTGAGTTCGGGCCACGTCGCATGTTTGATACCAATTAGAAAACTAATTGCATAAGACGTGACTAATTCACGAGATGAATCTATTAAGTCTAATTAATCTATGATTAGCACATATTTACTGTAGCATCACATGGTCAAATCATGGACTAATTAGGCTTAATAGATTCGTCTTGCGAATTAGCCTTCATTTGGTTTTGTAATTAACCTATATTTAATACTCCTAATTAATATTGACAGGACTAAACTTCATCCCTGTAACCAAACACCCCTTAATACCTAGTTTAGTCCCTGTAACCAAACACCCCTAATATCGCGTCCTCTATGTTAACAATCACGCGTCCAGGCAGTCAAGTTTAAGGCTATCTCCAACCAGCACACTAATCTCGTGAGCCCACCGTTCCCCCACCCACGGCCAAACATTAATGGCCTGATTGGTTTTCGGACTAGTGTGGCTCGGCTCGCACCATCCATCTAGGTTCCCGCTGGCTAGGCTCACCAGATGCACGTCTCTTTTGATTGGTTGATGTTTACTCACGTGGGAACTTGTTCGGTTGCCTGCTCCGCAAGCGCTAATCTGCTTTTTTTTTTGCCTACGCGCTCGCCCCATGCGTCCGCTGCCGCATCCCGAGAGCCTGTCTCCCGAGGGATCTTGCCGTACCCTAGGAGCCAGGCTCCAGGCGCCCTTTTGCATGCCGCGGGCTAGGCCCAACAAGGAGCTCAGAAACCAATCGCACGGAGGTCGCATACGGGGAACTTGGATGCGGGGTGCAGGGAACCAATGGCACCCTAATCTCCCGAGCTCCAGTCTTCTGTGAGGCCCATGACCCGCACTACACGCCTAACAAAAAATATTTTAAAAAAATTTTACACATATTTGGAAGAAAAAATTTGAAATATAAATTTTGAATAAAAAAATTCAAGCAAACTAAAAAACAAAAAAGTTATATTCAGGAACAAAAAAATTTTGAACAAAATCCAAGAAAAAAAATAGAAAAAAATTGGAAATAAATTTTGGACCTGAAATTTTTGGAACAAACATAAAAAAAAAAGTTATACATGAAATTTATGAACAACATAAGGAACAAAAAGTTTTTTAAAAATATCAAAAAATCGAAACAAAACGAATCGAAGGAAAAAACTGGCATCCGACACGGCCGGCCCCGCCGGCTCGCAGATTCGGCCCGACGGAGCTCTTCGAGCCCCTTTGCATCGCACGTCGTCGCTCCGTTGCTGTGCACTGCCAGGTGGAGCTCGTTGAGCCTCTCCTCGTCATGCTCCTGTCAGCCGGCCACTATGTGCCATCGGGCGAAGCCTCATAGCTACCATGGCCCATGATGTAGCCTCGCTGCTCCCCCATGGGCAGCCGCGGACGCAGCTCACCGCGGCTCGTGGAGGACCATGAGCTGCTCCCGGAGCAGCATGATCCTGTCATGCCTGGTGATGGCTCACAAGAGTGAAGACGTATTGTTACCTGTGTGTAATTGCGTTTTGAACCTGTAAGTGGGCCCAAGGTTGAGGAGGAACGGGGATGGTTATCTTAACCAGGTGCTGGGGGAGAAAGGGATATGTCTTCTCGCTTGTAAACACTTGAACCAGATACACGAAAGGTAGGGGCTCATCGCCCCTCTTCCCTATTGAGATACTACTGAGTTCTACCGTGATTTGCTCACGTCGGTGAAATTGATCTCTTCCCGACTACGAGTAGTTACAATGGTATCAGATTCAGCAATCCTCGGCGGTAGGTTTCTAGCGGCGGCGGTGACGCGAGTGTCTGTTGGCGGCACGTGTGGTGGCGGCGGGATTGCTAGGAAGACACCACCGGCGCAGCTGTGGCTGGCGCAGGAAGATCCCTAGCTTCTCCTGCGACTCCTCTCCTTGCTTACACTCAGGTTTCCTCCTGTTTCACAATGGTGCCCCCCCCCAAGCCTTCTGCGCAGACACAATTCATCCCAGAAGCCATGGCGTCCGTGGATGCGAAAGCAGCGGAGCATTGGGATTCGTCTGATGTCAAGGAATCGAAGCATTGGTGTAACGACCTAGATTTAAATCAGCCGAGTTTAATCTTAAGACCAGTCCCCCAATCTGGCTGACTCAGACTCCTTCAGCCATTCTGGCTAAGTCTGGAAAAATCAGCCCAACCTAGCACCTTAGGGAAGGTTTATCTTTGGAAAGTTGAGCTGAACATCAAGAAATCCCTTTACAGAAGTTGGAGAACGAAGTTCCTACAACAACTTTGTTAATTGGACCTTGGTCCAATTCGCCTTCTTTTCCCTAGCAACCTCTTATGGTCTTCTCGTCCATCAAATGGATGTTAAGACAACTTTCCTAAATGGAGAGTTGGAGGAGGAGATCTATATGGATAAGCCAGAAGGGTTTGTAGCAAAAGGTCAAGAAGGAATGGTGTGTAAGTTGTTAAAATCTTTGTATGGCATCAAGCAAGCTCCTAAGCAGTGGCATGAGAAGTTTGATAAAACTCTTACGTCTGCTGGCTTTGTTGTGAACGAAGCCGACAAGTGTGTGTGCTATCGTTTTGGTAGGGGTGAAGGAGTGATACTGTGCTTGTATGTCGATGACATACTGATTTTTGGGACAAGCCTTGATGTGATTAAGGAAGTTAAGGAATTTTTGTCTCAAAACCTTAAGATGAAAGATTTGAAAAAGGCTGATGTTATCCTTAATATAAAACTAGTAAGAGAAGGTGATGGTGGGGTTACACTCTTGCAATCCCATTATGTGGAAAAGGTTCTAAGTCTTTTTGGTTACAGGGACTCCAAACCTATTTCAACCTAGTGTAATTTTAAGGAAAAATAAAAGGATAATGAGAGATTAGTTAAGATACTCTCAAATTATTGGTTTACTTATGTACTTGGCTAGTGCTACGAGGTCTAACATCTCGTTTGCTATGACCAAACTAAGCCGGTTTGTTTCAAATCCGGGAGATGATCATTGCCATGCTCTAGAGAGAGTGATGAGCTATCTAAAAGGCTTTGTGAACTACGGGATTCACTATACTGGTCACCCAAGGGTACTTGAAGGGTATAATGACTCAAATTGGATCTCTGATGCTGATGAGATAAAACCCAAAAGTGGATATGTATTCACACTTGGAGTTGGCGTTGTTTCCTGTAAGTCTTGCAAGCATACCATCTTAACGAGGTCAACAATGGAAGCAGAATTCACAGCATTAGACACCGCCACTGTTGAGGCTGAGTGGCATCATGAACTCTTAATGGACTTGCCGATAATTGAAAAAAAGATACCGACAATTTTAATGAACTGTGACAATCAAACTGTGGTTGTCAAGGTGAACAGTTCAAAGGATAACATGAATTCATCAAGGCATGTTAAGAGGCGATTGAAATCTGTTAGGAAATTAAGAAACTCCAGAGTTATAGCTTTGGATTATGTTCCTGGCAGATCAATTCACAAAGGATCTTTCACAAAATGTGATAGACAATGCTTCTATGGAATTGGTCTTGAGACCCACGTGAGTTACTCTATAGTGGTAACATGTTTTATGTGATCGGAGATCCCGTGAAGTAGGATGATGAAACAAGTTATAGTTTGGCTGAGAGAAGAGAACCTTTGAATAGGCTCATTCCAGTGAAAGATGCATTTCTCTTCATTCCTGTATGTGTTGGAGGTATGCCCTAGAGGCAATCATAGAGATGATGATATTCCATTTGTATCCATGATTTGTATGTTGTGTTCATTGAATATCCATTGAAGGCTACTTGAATTGATTTGCAATTATGTGAATTGTATGTGAAACTCTTTACTTGTATGGTTATTCTAAAGTTGTCCCTAGTCGGAGTTCATGTGAGGACACACATGAATATTAGACTAGCACATGTATTAGTTGATGACTATGTTTCACAAGTCATGAACATGGAGATGTTGAACTAATAATGTGGACACATGTGGAGACATGTGCTAGGACTGACCCAACACGAGAAGTAGTTCTCTATTTAAACAACATATACGCTCTGTCCTTAGACCTGAGATTGTCGCATGTATTTTAGATGTGGATCGACCTACTTAGGCCCCGTTTTCTTCCACTGACTTATTTTTAGCACCCGTCACATCGAATGTTTAGATACTAATTAGGAGTATTAAACGTAGACTATTTACAAAACCCATTACATAAGACGAATCTAAATGGCGAGACAAATCTATTAAGCCTAATTAGTCCATGATTTGACAATGTGTTGCTACAGTAAACATTTGCTAATGATGGATTAATTAGGCTTAATTAGGCTTAATAGATTCGTCTCGCCGTTTAGATTCCACTTATGTAATTGGTTTTGTAAATAGTCTACGTTTAATACTCCTAATTAGTATCTAAACATTCGATGTGACACGTGCTAAAAATAAGACACAGGAAGAAAACGCCCCCTTAGGGGCTATCAAACGCTACGCCGTAACAGGGTAGTTATAAAGGTAGTTTTCGGGTTTGTCAAGAAGCATGCTATGAGACATGGTCAATCAAGATGGGATTTGCCCCTCTCTGATTGAGAGTGATATCTCTGGGCCCCTTGAGTGATCGGATCCGAAAATGCATGGCCATGCTACGTACGGTTAAGAGTTAACCTACAAAGGGATTCCGAATCACAGGATCGAGAAAGAGCGGTCGGCTTGAAGCTAGACCAAATATCGTGAGGCAAAGGGAATAGCATGTATATTATGTTGTGATGGTTCGTCTGATATGATCTTCGTGTGTGTATAGGAGTTGGCACGTCTTGCTAGAGGCCGCTACCGACTATTGGGCCGAGTAGGAGTACTCGGGCCATGTCTATACGTATCCGAACCCATAGGGTCACACACTTAAGGGGCTGGAAACCCAATTCGGATCTGAGAGTTGGATTAGGTTTAGAAGTTCTAATAGGCCTCGGATCCAGAGGCCCGTCAGGAACCTCTATAAATAGAGGGGTGGGGGCGCCCTAGGGTTTACACCTTTTGGCAAAACACACCTGCCGCGCCTCTCACGCCCTCGCCTGTTGCAACTCGCGGATCTAGCAGTCCGGCTTGCGACGCTTCCTCCCTGCACGTGTGGATACCTTGGAGGTGTTGCGCTTGCAGCACTTGGACGAGCCATCGACGAGCCGCCGACGAGCCACGACGAGCCGACGACGAGCCGCGGCACCGGAGGCGATCTTGCTGCACGTGGACGAGCTGCTGAGGAGCTGCTGGACGTGACGAGATCGACTACGTACGACTACGTTGATTGACTACGTACGACTACGTGATCGTCTTCACTGCATCGACGCACATCTACATCTTCCGCACCAGTAGTGCGTCGAGTGGTAATCCCGTGATTGTTATACGGCAGTTCTTCCTGGTTATACGCGGTAGAAATTTTGATTTGCGCTAGTGTAGCCTACCTCGTATCCCAACATATGGTAGGTTGGTTTATACCTTAATATGTTCCGAGTGACCTCTTTGAAACAAGGGAGTTGTTTCTTTGAAGCAAAGATGTTGTCCTACAGAACATCTTTTGAAGAATGCACCTATATGAGTCTGACTACTGGTCATAGTCTATGAGATGTGGGTGATCTCTAAAAACTCATAAAAGGCCTGGAGTATGACTTATAAGCTCCAAACCGCGGGGATGCTTTCGCAGCCTAGTATTAGTGAAGGGCTCTGGTCAAACTTGTTTGCACAAGACTGTCAAGTCAAGGCATAGTCTATTGTACAGTTGTGAATAAGTGTAGCCTTAGCTCTAGATGGAAGTTCAACTTAACAGTCTCCATCAAATACTAGTATATCAAAGATTATAGTGGATTTGAGAGCATTTCTAGTGTGGCTTGAAATTCTTGGTGGGGATTGTTGGAATATATGGGCTTGGCCCATTTATTTAATTCAATTAAAAGAATTAAAAGCCCACTAATAAATGCTAGAGAGCTATGTGTTTAGTCCCACATGGGGATTTGAGGAGGATCTTAATTGACTTAAAAGGTGGACTTTGTGTACACCAATTGTGAAGTCAATAAAAGATATTAGTGTGCCGCGCGCGCTCGCCTCGCTGGGCCGGGACGGGGCATGGTGTGTCGAGACGAGATGTGCGATGTGACATGATGTGCTGCGGTGCGGTGAACCTTTTGCCGTTGAATGCAGTCATCCTTTTGCCGTTGAATGCAGTCATCCGAGTCATCAACTGAGAGAATCCACTCCAGTAAATTGTCATTAGATGCAGTCATCAGGGTCATTAATTGAGAGAATTCACTCCAATAATTGCTAAGGAATAACCTCTGAAATATTCCAACGGTTACTGGATTGATTGACTGTGTCGACTGCACGTCCGGGTTCATCCCCCCTTCCTCACCGCTCGCCTATATAAGGCGCCCTCCTACTCCTCCCAGAGATGCACGAAGGTATTTCTTTTAGGAGACCTCTCTCTTTTCCCTCTGTCATCTGCTGCTCTTTTGCATTCCCATCGCCAAACACTACGCGCACAAGTACTGGCGAGAGTAGAGCCTTCAAAACCTCACCTACTGCTAGAGATCCTGCTCGGGATAGGCGGGCGATAAGGTTTTTGGGGAGCGTTGAACGCGACTGCTCGCTCCCTTCCTGATTGACTTCAACATCTACTTCCTGGTGGTCAGCCGCTACATCGTCTACTTCCTGGTGGCCAAGTACCTATTCGTATGCAATGTCTTCTTCCTGGTGGCTGCGCTGATCGACTACGTCGTCTTCTTCCTGCTACTTCCCGGAGGCCGTTTGTGGGACTGCACTGCATCGACCCCCTTCCAGCATCATTTTTGTACGACTACATCGATTGAGGCCATCCCACGATTAGTATGACTACTCCAGATGGTAACGGCGCATCCGGTGCCTCCAGCACTGACCCCGCCTCAGGGTACATCCTAAATCTTCTGTAGCTATGTTTGTTCTTGTTTATTAGAAGTTTAAATTTGAACACTAGCACATATTATGTTGTCACTGAATCACTCAACGTATTCATGAACATATTCATGATAATATTTTACATGTTTAATTTTGAAATTAAAATGTCCCAAAATATGCTAGATTTCTGACACACAGTCCAGAAAGAAGATCAGAACTAGGCTCTCACAGACCCGAGGCCCGGCCCGGCTCGAGACTTGCTGCTAGTTCCTCGAGGAGTCGAGGGCAGAGAAGTTCTGGTGTTACTTGCTGCGCTGCTAGTGCTAGTTGCTGCCGCCGCCAGCTCAGGCGCCAAGCTGCAGGAGCTATGGCGAGGGTTCTCCGGCGCGCCCAGCCGCTCCTCCGCCGACTCCTCTCCGCCCGTTCCCCTTCCCCGGCGTCCTCCGCGCTGGTTCGTTCCCTCCGCCTTCAGCTCCTAAAACCCCAACCCCACCCTTCCCTTTTGCTTTGTGTTTCAATCCCCAACCAAGGGTATCGAATGGAGACGAGTCGATTTTCGATTCAAATCAAGGGAGTACGGGGCTTGCCCCAGTTCCTCGTTGGTGTGGTCGATTTGGGCGCCCCTTTCGGTTCCTGATTGGTTACAAGATGCGGGCCGTGTCTGGTGCTGTCATGGTCTCATGGGGACTTTGTACGGGGGATCGCAGGCGTTGTCAGGTTTGCGTGTTTGGTTGGTTCGGTTAAGGCAAAGTGGCGTGATGGACGGAAATCTGTCCTGGTGGCGTTTCTTTGAAATTGGAACCTCTTCAGTTGGATGAGCCCCAGACACAGTTGTGTGCAGCATATGCTTACATTGTGGTGTTGGTACCATGTGGTTGTGTACACCCTATATTTATATTTGGTACAGTATCACGCTATTCCATTCATGCAGTTTGTCTTGATATGTTGCGGTTGTGTTTACTTTTAACTTTGTTTATGGTCCTGAAATCACCTTCCACGGCTCTAATAATAGTTCTGTACTAATCATTTCCGTTTGGTTCATGATTAATCCTATAGTTCTTGATTTTTCCTATATTACAATATCATGACTATCATGGAATTCAAGCAGTGACTCTTGCCTAAGTATGCTCATCCCTGCTCCTTATTTGCAAAAGTGGGGCAAACGTAATCCTATGTATTTGCTAATTTGTGAAAAACTGACTAAATAATGTTATGCTTTCAGCCAAATTTTGAATAAGCAGAAGAATTAGTGGTTAGTAAAAAGTCATGTTCAAGTTGTACCTATTTTCATCATCTTCTTATTGTTTTTTCAGGGATGCTGCAATCAAAATGTGCTGTGTACAGTTCAGCTGCGAAGCTTGTCAGCAGAAGGTGTATATATGCTACTCACTTTTTTTTTCCTTACTAAACTAGTGATATGACTTTCGGTTTGATACATTTTCTGAATCTACTCTCTTCTACCTGTAATATTTTTGTATCATATTATTATGTTAACTGATAGAAACAAGATGTTGAGTTACATGATATTTTTTTCAGAGGCACTTTTGCAGCATTCTTTTAGTAAAATGTTTTTGTATGTTGGAGAATGAACAAAATTATCTTGTGGTAAGGACACTGCCTTTAGGTGACCTGTTACATAGGTGAGAGAAATTAATTTTTACGACTTGTCTTGCAAGGACAATACGTAAATTCTATTCAGAATGCAGCATAAAAATTGGGCGAAGTTGGTAGAACCGTAAATGTTGTTTGCAATTTTCGTTAGTAAAATTCTTTGGACTAACATTACATGCTGTGTGCTTTCTCTTGAATGTATTTCTCTGTTTATACATTGCAACGCATGTGGTGGACTGGTTAGCAGCTGGGAATGTGGAACGTGGCCACGTTCCTCATTCTGGGAACATCGTTCCGGGATGGTAATATTAGAGATTGTATAGCTGATTACGCTTTCCATGTATACTTGATTGTATTACCTTGTATACCAAGCCATATTGGCTATATATGAAAGGTCACCCCCCCTCATTAGGGTGTGTTGTGTTCTCCCTAATCCTGCCTCTCTACAGGGAACGTTCCGGGAACGGGAACAATTTAGTGTAAAAACCTTTCATAAGTGTCGTGCCACGTTCTGGGAACGGGAACGGGAACATGGCTGCTACTGGTGGTTATTGGTTTCCAACCTTCTATATCCTGTCTAATTTTGTACGATGCTCATGTTTGCTTGTGGATTCTGGATATTTCGAACCTGTGTTTAAAATAACAAAAAGGATCTCATGTGTTAAGTTTCATTGGATTTACAGATTATTTCAGTCATGATTTTTCCACTGACACAATGTTTTATTATCTGCTTGTTAGGGAGAGAACAATCAAAAGCAGAAGAACATGGCAAGAAAAATATTAAGCAAAACGACTTTGCACTTCAGCAAGCTCTTGACCAAATTACATCTGCATTTGGTGAGGAGTCAATAATGTGGTTAAATCATGCTTACAGTCGTAAAGGAATTCCTGTCATATCCACGGGATCCTTCACGTTGGACACAGCTTTAGGAATTGGTGGACTTCCAAAGGTCAGTTTCTCATACTAATTATTCTGTCAACAAAATTTATGTGCAATTCAGAATTTTTGGAAAGAGGCCATATTATTAGATGACTTGACAGTGTACTGGCCTAATTCATCATGTGAACCCACTTGTGTTATACCAATAAGTAGTAATTTCGCAGCAACCTGCAACCTCAATAAGTTGAGATATAAGTTCATGCACACAGAGAATAAGGTTTACTATAGGTGGTAACTGGTTAGGATTTGGGATACAGGATGTAATTATTGCATGATTTGCACTTGCCATTCCACTGGCCTATTATTGATAATGTGATTGAACATCTGACACTCACTCATAGTGATTAGCTCGATGTCACTAAGTTAACATGTAAGTTAAACCATACGCACAGAAGAATGAAGGGTAATGATCATCTAGCTAAGGATATTCACATCTTTGCTTATGTTGTTTGTTAAATAAGATTTTGGAAATTTTCCCTTAATCACAAATAGGATTTATTTTGCATTATACTTATGCTCTTTTCTTCACATTTAAACTTTTACATTTATCTTTTACATTTACGAGCAGGGAAGGGTTGTTGAAATTTATGGACCAGAGGCTTCAGGGAAAACAACTTTAGCACTTCATGTCATAGCTGAAGCTCAGAAGACTGGAGGTAAGTTAGTTATCCTGACATCTGATCTTGTGTTAAGTGCTTACCCTGAAACACATTATTGACCTTTACTAGACTTTGTTTCTTTTAGCTAGGGTATACTTCTTAAGTTATTATGAATGGAAAAAAATGTAGTACAAATAGTATTGGAGGCTAATGGCTGGGTCATCAGTGTTAGCGTCTGTTACTAATAATCTCGCATCATGATTCAACAAAGATGTCTTCGCATTCAAAACCATAGAAACAAAGGAGGGCAAACAATAAGAGCTTCGTATCATGGGTTTATGATCTGTTGTAGAAAGCCATGTGATTAAGTGTGGCATTCTTGAAGGGCATCACACATCTAGGAATGATGTTGGATGGGCATTTGGAATATTACATTCTCGTTTTAACACCATATGTTATCTAGCATGCGTGTGGAAACAGACTGCTTTTGAGGACAATTATGTAAAATTGTATCATTTTTCAAACAGACCAATCTGGTGAATGAGATTCTGGCAATATGTATCGCTGTACCATGATAACTTAATTATATCCTTAGAATTTTCTTCACTATACAGAGAATTAGGAATTCCACTATTTGTGCTCTACTGATGCGTAACCATGTCAACAGGGATTTCATTCATAAGGCTACTATCTTGCAAATAGTAAAATGATTAGGCTGTATACCTTTTATGTATTTTTTCTTGTTAAATAAACTATTTGCATATTGCACTATGCAAATTGATAAAGATATGCTTAGCTAATATATCTCACACATAATTAATTCACTTCTGTCATATACCTGTATTAAAGAAAAGTTCAAAAGCATATAATCTAAACAGTTAAAAGATGGAGTTAATCACCAGAATTTTTTAGCCATACAAGAATTAATAGCTTATGAGGTTACATGGAGATAAATAGAAAGTTGTTTCTTGAGTTTTCTCTAACCTTTCATGGAGAGATGCCACCACACTCTTTGCAGTGACAATTAGTTTTTCCTAAAAGAGTGGGCATGGGTGTGTGTGTGGTGGGGGGCATCAACATTTCAAAATTCTTGTATGCTCCTTGGGGATATGTTTTCTATGTCATTGTCATGATTGCATCTCAGCTCATTGTTTTATGTTCGTCCAGGAAACTGTGCTTTTATTGATGCTGAGCATGCTCTGGATCCAGCCTTAGCAGAATCTATAGGTGTGAAGGCAGAGCACATGCTACTGTCTCAACCTGACTGTGGTGAACAGGCTCTTGGCCTCGCTGACATCCTAATTCGAAGTGGCTCTATTGATGTTGTGGTTGTGGACAGTGTACGTAGAATGTTAGTACTTTCAGCTCTCAATGCTTTGCTTTTGCCTACTGGGTGGTGTTCCAGTGCTTGGGAGTTACTGATAGGATCTGAAGCACACAATTTTTATCTTAAATAATAATAATCTGAAAACTTGTCTTCCTAGAGACTTCTGTAGTTGATAGCTTCAATGCTCTTCGTTGCCATATACCTTCAATGCTCTTCGTTGTCATATAACTTCAATGCTTATTGTTGTCATATAACTTCAATGCTCTTCGTTGTTATACTTCTGATAAACTCTAGAATTGTGTACTACCTACCAAAGTAACTTAATGCTGCACACCCCATAACAAAACTGCCATTTATAACAGTTGTTCTGGTTGTTTACTGCTGACACTCACAGTATAATACAGGTAGCAGCTCTTGTCCCCAAAACTGAGCTGGATGGTGAGATGGGAGATGCACATGTTGCACTTCAAGCAAGGCTTATGAGTCAAGCGCTTCGCAAGTTGAGCCATTCTCTGTCTCGCTCCAGGACAATCCTGTTATTTATTAATCAGGTTGGCTATTTATTTAGACTGAGCTAGTATTAGTGAAATAAGCTTCTTGATGGCCAAAATGTTAGTATGTTACTGATGAATTGTTTTCATAACTTACGTACATGCCTCTGTTTATTCTGAATAAAGTTGGCTTGGAATCCTCGCTTAATGTTGAATGGTATCCGATGCACCATTTGGCTTTGTTCACTCACTTTTTACACTTACAGACACTCCATCCACTCTACTAAGTTGCTACTCCATTTTTTCCAGTCCAGAACTTTTGAGGACTTATGTTTACCTATTAAACACACAACTTGTGTTCCAGTGCATACCACACTATCCAGAGCATGTAGCCAGTAGGTCACTACTGTCATGACATCTTGTTTTTACAGCATAATGAACAAAAAGAATGGGAAGGGGACCCAAACGCAGCGTGGGCCTGTGGCGCGGAGCCAAGGAGGCCCGGGCCACCACGCCAGCCCTGGCCGCCCGAGGACCCAGCCCATGAAGGGCCGCCGTGCCAGCCCTGTCTGCCCGAGCCGCCGGCCTGGCCTCCCTGCTGTGGAGCAGATGGATTGAAACAGAACCACGGGCCGGTGGGATAGGGCGCGCGCGGCTGCTGCTGGCCGCCGTCGCTGTTCCGCTTGCCAGAACCCCTCTTGCACCGTGGCTGGGAGCCAGAAGGCGCAGAGGAGGAGCGGCAATTGGAGCCGTAGCCAGGGGAAGGGGTGGAGGCGACGAGAGCAGTGGACGCCACCACCTTGTCCGCGTTCGCCAAATGCAGCTCCTTCAGGGCGAGCTGATCGAGTGCTGCAGCGAAGGTGATGTTCGGCGTGGCGGTGATGAAGTCCCCAGTGGTGCTGTAGCGGGGGTTGGCGCCGCGGAGGAGGTTGAGGACGAGCATGGAGTCTGCAACGGGCTGCCCGATGTTGCGAAGGGCATCGGCAGCCCTCTTCATCTTCTTGCCGTAGTCTTCAACAGACAGATCGCCCTGAGTCATGGAGTGGAACTCGTGACTCATGAACATGGCGCGGGGAGCTTGGTTCGCCTGGAAGTGAGTTTCGATGGCGACCCAAAGTTGGCGCGCCGTCAGGTCATCTGTCATGGTGAAGTCCAGGACAGAGTCGGAGACAGAGCCATACAGCCAGCTGCGGACGCAGCAATTGGCTTGGTACCAGGCAGCATCGATGGGATTGGGAGGAGTCCTGTTGATATGCCGCAGAAGACCAAACTTGCTGTACATGGCCCTGAAGAAGGAGCTCCATTTGCTGTAGTTGGAGGAACAGAGCTCCAACGTCATGGGGACGTGGGACTTGACGGCGATGGTGGCATAGGGACTCACTGCGTCCGACATGGCTTCAGCAGCTTCTAGGGAAGAATTGCTGGTGATAGTGGACACAAACAGCAGTAACTGCTGGAGGAAGGAGAAGAACCAGTGCTGATGGTGTGGCGCCTGGTGGAGGAGAGGAGAAGGCGCCTGGGCAGCGGAGTAGAGGAGAGGAGAGGGTGCCTGGGGCAGCCGAGAAGAGAGGGCATACGGCCGGCCTAGAGGACCCGGACTCGTGATACCATATTGAGAGTTGGGCAAAACACACCACACCACAGGAGGGGGGGGGGGGGGGGGGGGTCCTTTCATATATAGGCCATGTAGGCTGGCAGTTACAAGTGGAAGCCGTATAGGCTAGTAGTACAAGTGGAAGCCATATAGGCTAGTAGTACAAGTGGAAGCCGTATAGGCTAGTAGTACAAGAGGGAGTACAACTGAGCATATCTAATACTATTAGCCAACCATATTGCTAAATATCCAGGAACTATTCCCTCCAGTCACAAATAAGTGGCTTTTTGGGTCCATACTAAGTCAACAATTTGAAACTTCAATTACAAACTATTTTTTGTGTTTTGAGTTTAGATATTGAAAAATAAGATGAGTAGATCTGTATCAAAGAGTAGTTTCATACAAATATAATTTTGATATGTGTTTTAACTTTTAATAGATTATGACAAATAGTGGTCAAAATTGTGTTTTGAAGGCCATGTGTGACATACTAATGTCACTTATTTGTGACTGGGGAGTATTCTAAGTAGAGTTTTTGAATGGAATGGGCTAGGGTGGTACATGACTAATACCGATGATGCTATTTTCATTCATACTTATGATGTGACATCCTATAGCTCAACACAACAAATTGCAGTAAATCAGTTAGATTTGTGAAATTGGTTCTTAAATGTGTAGTTGCTTAATAGTTTGACCAAAATATCTTATGTTCAAAATTCCTCTAGTCCTCTCAATTTACTCAAGTTTTGATATTATGTCCAGTTCATTTTCCATATTTATCTAGGATAACAGTTTATCCCTGGGAATGTGTACAGGTAAGATCAAAGCTAAGCACATTTAGTGGGTTTGGAGTACCAGCAGAAGTAACTTGTGGAGGAAATGCCTTGAAATTTTATGCTTCTGTTCGCATGAACACCAAAAGGATAAGTCTTATGAAAAGGTGTGAAGAGGTAAAACATCATCATGGTAGTATTTGAACTTTGTAAAGCATCATCATGGTACTATTTGAACTTTGCTAAGTGTGAGATGTAACATAGTGCTGCATTTCGAATTTAGGAAATACTTTGACTTGCTAATAGGGCATCTAGTAATGTATACATTTGTTTACTGTGAACTCATACCCAGCATAGTATTGGCGAACTAAAATTAATTTTTTTAATGGTGAATAAACAGGAATTGGGAATACTTTGAATGCCTATTGATGAATTTTTAGTCACTATTGATCCAGTCATGTAGCGGTTATGACATTGTTGTTCTTTACCTTATTTGAGAACAGTATAAGCTGTTTCCTAACCCAATTCAGTTGTACTTAAAAGGCTATTGGTGCGCAAATTCAAGTCAAGATTGTGAAGAACAAACATGCTCCTCCATTTAAGACCGTACAGCTTGAGCTTGAGTTTGGCAAGGGCTTAAGCCGTGAATCAGAGCTCATTGAATTAGGTTGCAAGCACAACTTCATAACAAAATCAGGAGTGTTCTATCATATGAATGGGCAAACTTTCCAAGGCAAAGACGGTATCAAACATTATCTTGCCAAAAACCGAGATGCCCAGGAAGATCTAATGACAATGCTAAGAGAAAAGATGATGCAAAATGAATCGCAGCTAGATAGACATGAGGAGGGTGTTAAACCGTATAAGAGTGCATCAGAGGAGATTGCCTCAGCAACAGATGAAGGTGTAAATGACGAGCTTGAGGCCTGAAGCTATATTTCCAAATTGTAAATATGCTGCTTGTCTTCGCAACTTGAAGGACAAACCTTTCGAACTAAATTTAACTAGGTGCACAATCAGAACCCAGTAGAGATTATGCATGATTGTTTCATCTTCCGTTCGTGTAAATACTGTAGTTGTAAGTGTTTTGCTCTTTTTTTTTGGGAAAACAGGTTAATGGCATAGGCCCTTATGAATGTTTGACAACGCTGGTCAGAGTATACTCCATTTTGGATATCAAGGCTGATTCAACATTCTTTTGATGCTTTTAATTTCATATCACTGCCTTTGTACTGGCCGACGTTAGGAATCTTTCTTTAACAAGTGTGCTCAGGCGCCAGGGCACGGATGCTCTAGCTATGTAGCTGTGTTCCTCCATCCTGCATATATAAGATTACAGAACAGTCTCCTACTTGTCTCTGTTTTGTACATGAAATATTGGTCTCTAGTGTAAATATTTGATCACCATTATGCACTTGATTATATTTATCAAATCCAACAAATTTATATATTACAGAAGCAGTTTTCAAGATGAATATGCACATGACTTTTCCAAACTATTTTAAAGTCTCGAAAGTTTGATCTGATCATGTCCACACCCCCAAGTATATGGACTAGAGTACTAAGATACAATCAATTTGTTCTTGTATGTAGCCTAGATCTGTTACCAAAAGTTCCTGAAAGGTTATTGGTACAATTGAGTTTTCTTGCTCTTAGATAAAGCCACAGACAAAGCTGTAGACTGCTGCATGTCAGTCTGTTTGGATAGTGGGCAATGTGATATAATTCCTCATTTTAATTCAATTGAACTAACATTGCCTAGAACAATCCTCTTTTAAAAAGGGTGCACTGTCACTCAACATTAGAAAACAAGAGGTCTGATTGAAGTAAAGATCGAGGATGAGCTAATCATTATAGGCTATGATACAAAAGTAAAGATTTGCGATAAGAAACCCTTTGTTGTTTGCGTGGCTATTTGTAAACTCAGAGCATACGGTTAACAAATGGATCTTAAAAGTTTCACTCACAAAATCACATTGGTTAACAATTTGTATTCGGTAAATCTTTACAACCATGCGGACAGCAACGCAGCATATATATACCATGTATCAAGGCACTCTTATTCACTTGAAATAATGTATGAAGCATTTCAACTATTCATGCTTCAGCACTTGCAAGTGGACTTCTCAACTTGACTTGGACCGGGAGCCCAATGATCGGTGTTAGCTTCGGATCCTTTTTGTAAGTTTCTTCATTGCAGTACAGCTTCCACCTGAACTGCCTCACCAGGTAGTGCATAGCCACCATTGTTTCTACCCTTGCAAATTCGTTTCCAGGGCACATTCTTGGACCTCCCCCAAATGGAACAAAACAATTCACAGGAACATGGTTCTCAAACCGTATTGGATCGAACTTTCCTGGCTCAAGGAAGAATTGTCATCTAAATGTGTAAAGCTTTGCGCCATTATGAACGCAAGCGGAACCATAGTGTGTGAGTGAGTTCTGACTTCTGATAGAAAGAGGGGATGCAAAAGGCACTTACTTTCCAGTCTTTGGCGATGTGGTAGCCCTGGTATTCGATGTCTTTGACAGCCGTTCGAAAGCTCCCAAACACTGAAGGAACTAATAAATGTATTTCTCCTTTCCTTTTACATTTGATGTATTACTTGTACTCCAAGCTATATTGGCCATATATAGAGGTCACCCCCTTATTAGGGTGTGTGGTGTTTTCCATCTACTTCTCTACATGGTATCACGAGATTAGATTGTGGGCCTCCTCTCCTTGGGCCTTCCCCGCTGATCCGCGCAACCTAGGCGCCCCCCCTATGCCACCGCCACCCACACTCCGCTGCACCTCCCCGACCGGCTCCCCCGATCGGCTCCCCCCCAGTCGTGCGCTATGCCCTCTGCCGACTCCTCTGTGTCCGGCGACACCACCGCTCCTGGTGCTAATCCTGGACCGGCCCCTGCTATCAACGGCGGTGCATTTGTGCCACCACCTGGCACATATGGCTCCTCTGGCAGTGCGCCCCAAGCTCCTCCTGCCGGCGACGCGCCCGGCAACGGCGGCGACGGCTTCATCGTGTACCTGGCGGCGGCGCCCGCCGTCCACCCTTACGCCACCGTCTCCGTCAAGTCTCACGTCCCCGTGACGCTGATGATGAAGTCCAACGCCTACTCCAGATGAGCGTCCTTCTTCAAGTCCATGTGCGGCAAGTTCAGCCTCAAGTCGCATATCAATGGCACGGTGGCGCCCCGTTCCCAGCACCTCGACTGGGATCAAGCGGATTGCTGCGTCTACTCCTAGTTCTTCAGCTCGATCGATGACTCCATCCTCAACCTCGCCATGACCGACGACAATCAGACCGCCCGGGATCTTTGGCTCGCCATTGAGGGCCTCTTTCGCGCCAACAAGCAGTCCCGGGCGATCTTCCTCAGCCACGACTTCCACTCCATGACACAGGGTGACTCCTCCATTGCCGAGTACTGCAGCCGCATGAAGACCCTCGCCGACGCCCTCCGCGACGTCAGCCATCCCGTTCAGGACTCCCAGCTTGTCCTGAACCTCCTCCGCGGCCTCAACCTGCACTTCTCCAACACCGCCGACGACATTGCCAACTCAACTGCTGGCTTCCCGTCCTTCACCCAGGCGCGGGACATGCTCGCCCTGAAGGAACTTCGCCTTACCAACGAGGAGAAGATCTCCAACTCCACCGCCCTCCTTGCCAGGACCTCCTCGTCTTCTTCGTCCTCCAGCTATACAGGCGGGTGTCACCCGCCGTCTGGTTCTGTCCAGACTGGCGACGGCGGCAGTAGCGGCCGCGGCGGCAAGAAGAAGTGGCAGAAGAAGGGTAGCGGCAGCTTCCAGGTGCCCCTTGGTGGCGGCAGCTCTCACGGCGGCGGGCCCCCACAGCCCATCGGCCCGTGGTTCTGCTTCAATCCAGGGATGACTCCTATGACACCACGGGCTTCCAGCAGGTTGGTGGTTAGCATCCGTCGGGTGGTGGGGGCTGGTGCGTCGGCACCCCTGGTCTCCTTGCCCCCCCTCCGCAGGCCCACGCCGCCTACGCCCCTGTTCAGATGCCCACTCAGGCGTCAACCCGGGACCAGGCAGGTCTGGTTGCTACCCTGAACCAGATGGTGCTGCAGAACGACGGTTGGGTGGTTGACTCAGGTGCATCCGGCACATGTCATCCTCGGATGGTATTCTTCTCTCCCGACTCCCTCCCTCTCACTCCTCCATTACTGTCAGTAACGGTCACACCCTTCCTATTACGTACCATGGCAACTCGACCCTTACCACCCCCACCTCTCACTTTTGTCTTAACAATGTCCTTGCTGTTCCTTCTCTGATTCGTAATCTAATTTCTATTCGTTAGTTTACTAAGGACAATAACTGCACCATAGAGTTTGACACTTTTGGTTTTTCAGTCAAGGATTTTCCGACCAGACGCGTGATTCTTTGCTGCAATAGCACTGGCGATCTTTACACCATGCCTCAAACAACCAACTTTGTAGTGCCCCACGTCGGCCTCACCATCTCCTCCAGTTTGGGGCATCTCCATCTTGGTCATCCTGGTCCTGCCGCCATCGCCACACTTAGACAAACTTCGTCCATTGCTTGTAATAAAGATAGTCATACTCTATGTCATTCATGTCAGTTAGGGAAACATGTGCAGTTACCTTTCTCACATTCTAGCTCCTGTAGTTCTGCTCCTTTTGAGTTAGTTCACTGTGATGTTTGAACTTCTCCCGTAGCAAGCATCTCTGGTTATCACTACTACCTAGTCATTTTGGACGACTTCTCACATTTTTGTTGGACATTTCCTTTAGTTCACAAGTCTGAAGTCACCTCACACATCATTGATTTTTGCACCTAAGCTGACATGTAGTTTAGTCTTCCTGTTCGAAGCGTCCAAGCTGACAATGGGACCGAGTTTGTCAATAAGACTCTCACATCCTTTTTGACTTCTCGGGGTATCCACTTGTGCCTCTCGTGTCCTTACACTTCTCCCCAAAATGAGAAAGCCAAGCGTGTCCTACGCACCCTTAATAATGTGACTCGCACATTCATACCTCCATGGCCGTCCCATACTGGGCCAAGGTGCTCGCCACTACCACCTATCTTCTGAACCGGCGCCCCTCTTCTTCCGTTTAGAATGACATCCCCTACCACCTCCTCTACTCCTAGACTCCCGAGTACTCTCACTTGTGTGCCTTCAGTTATCTTTGCTACCCCAACCTCTTAGCCACGGCACCCATAAGCTTGCTCCTCGCTCCGCAGCCTGTGTCTTCCTCGATTATCCCTCCTCTCACAAGGGGTACCGCTACCTTGACTTGTCCACCCGTCGAGTCATCATCTCTCGCAATGTTGTCTTCGACAAGTTCGTCTTTCCCTTCTCCTCCATCCTACTCACCCATCACAGCTCCACTTCCTTCTGTTGAGCCCCTCTGATGTTCCTGCTTCCACCTCGGTCGCTCTGTCGTCAGACATTGAGCAGCCGCAGCCCTCACCAGTTATTTTGCAGGAACTCACCAACGACGACCCCGCCATCCTGTTCCATGGGCCGACCGTGTACCCCGCTCTATCTATGGGCGGGTCGCCGCTCTCCATCGCCCTCCCGACTGCTCCGATCGCGACTGCAGTGCTTCCAACCGCGATCGCACCCCCGACTGCTCCGACCATGATCGCGACACACACGGGTGTGGCCCCGACCTCGACGACAATGCTCCCGACTGCTCCGACCGCGACCATGGCGCACGTGGGTGCACTCCCGACTGCTTCGACTGTGACCGCGTCACGCGTGGGTGCAGCCCCGATTGCACCGTCCGCACTGGCGCGCTCTCTAATCGGTCGGGCGAGCGGCCCAACCGCACCGCCGAACGCCCCGACCGCACCGGTGAGTGCTCTAATCGGTCGGGCGCACGCCCCGACCGCACCAGCACACGCTCTGATTGGTCGGGCGAGCACCCCGACCGCACCGGCGAGCGCTCTGATCGGTCGAGCAAGTGCCCACGGTCCTCCCCCCACGCCTGTGGCCCTAGCGCCTTCCGCATCCTCCTTGTCGCCACCTGCCCCTCTATGCCATGTCACTCGGTCTGTGACTGGGGCAATTCAGCAGCACCATTACCACGGCATGACAACCTCGACTTCTTCTCCGCCCTCTCCGATTTCGGCAAACTATCGCAGTGCTGTGGCTAACGCCAACTGGCGCGCCGCCATGGTCGATGAGTTCCAGGCCCTCATCAACAATGACACCTGGCACCTCATCCCATGGCCGCCCGGTGCCAATGTCGTGTCGGGCAAGTGGATCTTCCGGCATAAGTTCCATGCCGATGGGTCCCTTGCCCGGCACAAGGCACGCTAGGTGGTTCGTGGCTTTTCCTAGCGTCACGGCATCAACTATGACTAGACCTTCAGTCTGGTCATCAAACCGGCGATGATATGGACCATCCTCAGCATCGCCACTTCACGCGCCTGGCCGATCCACCAGCTGGGCGTGAAGAATGCGTTTCTTCACGGACACCTCACGGAGACTGTCTACTGCCAGCAGCCTATTGGCTTCATCGACCCGTGCCGCCCCCGATCACGTCTGTCTCTTGCAGAAGTGCTTGTATGGATTGAAGCAGGCCCCGAGGATGTGGTATCAGCGGTTTGCCTCCTTCCTTCACCAGCTCGGCTTCATCGCCTCCACCTCTGACACCTCCCTCTTTGTATACAAAGAGGGCCGAGCATCGCCTACCTGCTGCTCTACGGTGACGACATCATCCTCACCGCCTCATCCTCGACTCTTCTTCGGCACATCATGGGGCGTCTTGACTCCGAGTTCACCATCACGGATCTTGGTGACCTACACCACTTCCTCAGCATCTCCATCACATGTTCCTCCTAGGGCCTGTTCCTGTCTCAGTGATAGTACGCCCTGGATCTACTTCAGTGGCTGGTATGGCTGAGTGTCACTCTACAACGACTCCCGTTGACACCCATGCCAAACTTTCAACACACGATGGTGCCAAGCTCCAGGACGGCTCTGAGTATCCGAGTCTTACTGGGGCTCTTTAGTACCTCACTCTGACTCGACCTGACCTGGCGTATGCAGTTCAGTAGTTGTGCCTCTTCATGCATAACCGTTAAGATAACCTTGTTAAGCAAACCAACCCTTATGCATGTAAGTGTCCGACACAAACCTGTCTAGTCAAGGAAAACTAGTGGCACCCTAATTTCATAGACCCACCACCAGTTGTACAAGACATGGGACGGTGCAATTTTTAGTTGGGAGGGCATACAAACTTAAACTTTGCGAGGGATCATTCTACTTCTAACATCACATCATGCAGGAAGTAAAACATAAAGAACAACATGCACACAGTTGTGATACAGTATGGCCCATTTTCTTAGGGTGATCTCCATCTCCATAGAACCTGTTCACCATGGTGATCTCCATCTCCATGTTCCATGCGCGTCATCCTCCTGGTGATGAGTCCTCCAAGAACTACAACATGCTATTGCACCTAATAGCTAGTAATGAAGATTACATAGTTGCTTGGATCATCACAGATTGGTACGCAGACCATTAAATACATTAAAGCGACAACATATATGGCTCCAGCCGTGTTGCTGTACGCGCGACACGCAGGTCACGAATGAGTTACACACATGCATGACATACACAAAGGGGCTATACTGATCACAAGATCCATCCATCCTGCAAAACAGAGTTAGGCGTTCTAACGTTCCAAACTTCAGAGGCCCATAACTCCATCTTCCAAACCGAATTTGGGAAATCTAATTTCACCGAAAATGGCGAAGCCATTGAATTTTATGTGTAACCTTTTCTGTAGATCAATTTGCATATAAATTCGTCTCGATCCGAGATCGTACCGAAAAGTTACGGCTGTTTTACCGAAGAACACGCATACGGAAAAATTCCGACCCGGTAGTAGATCCAATCTACTATTGCACATCTCATGCGCCTGGCGTATGAACCTAGATTTCGATTCGACCAATCACATTAATCTTCGCTTGCTGCAACTAGCATTATGTGTATCACTTAACTCCGATGGTGGAAATCCGACCGGTAGGAGTATGTCGTTACACGACCATTGCAGCAAGAACATGAAAACAGACCATAGATCAATCTGAAAACTCGCATATCTCCATATGCACACATCCCGAATCCATAACAAAACAACTATGGCTCTGATACCACTGTAGGGATACGAGGCAGGCTACGCTAGCGCAGAACAAAATTTTTCTACCACGTAAACCAGGAAAACTGCCGTACATGGATCACGGGATTACCACTTAACGCACTGGTGTGGAAGATGTAGAATCGCGTCGGGGCAGCGAAGTCGATCAGCGTAGTCAAACACGTAGTCGATCATGTCGACGTCGAGCAACTCCTCAGCAGCTCGTCCACGTACAGCGAGGTCCTCCTCATGCCGCGGCTTGTCGTTGGCTCGTCGTGGCTCCTCGACGGCTCGTCCAAGTGCTGCAGGTGCAACACCTCCAAGGTATCCACATGTGAAGGGAGGAAGCATCACAAGCCGGACTGTTAGGTCCACGAATTGCAACAGGGCGAGGGTGTGGGAGGCGTGGTGTCTATGCTTCGGCCAAAAGGTGTTAAACCCTAGTGTTGATGCCAGATTTTGACATGTATGAAATCGGCGTCAGGAAAGGAAGAAATCAGGAGATGTGGCCAGACACAGAGGTCACGGTTGGAAATCGGCCGATTGGTGCTACAGTTGAGGATCGGCCGATTGTCGTTCGAGGGTGGAACTCCGCCTCGCCCGACCTTAGGTCCCAGGGTCGGAGTAGTCGGAGCCCCCGACATGTAGGCTAAGCTTGGCTTGTAGTAGTCCCGAGTGTCGGGTGTTACTCGGCTGTCCTTTGTTGATGGAGTTGGTAGAAATCGGCCGATTAGGAGGCTGGAGCAATTGGGCCGGTATGGGCTTAAAGTGAGCTGTGAAGATAAAGAGGGAGTGAGCCCATGAGAGCATGATGATCAACTCCAGTATGAATCATACTTGTAAATATTCATTTTCGTTTAAAATTAGAGATAGAGTTCTAGTCGGTTAAGGAATCGTTTGTAACAGGCTATAAATAGCCACCTTCATAGATCTGTAAACAACACCAAAAAGCAATACAACAAACTACTATTTTCTCGCACTTACTTTCGAGCAGGCGACTTCGCCAATACTTTTTTCTTCTTTTTCACGAGTTCATACGGGTTGGCGGGGCTGCATCAATTTGACCTCCGGCTGATTCTGTAAGTTCCGTTTATCGAGTAATATCTAAGCTTTAACTTCGGGCGCATCGCTGTTGTTTCATTTAGATTTATTCACTAGTTATCGATATTCACTAGAATCCTAGGTCTTGCCTGTCGTTCTAGTTTTATCACCAGTTATCCAGCTAGGAATTGGAACTTTCGGCTTTCTTGTACTTCGTTATTCAATCTATTGTTTTCTGCATAGCCAATTTAGATCTATTCCTAGTGTTGTTAGTGTAGCGTTGTTTAGATTACTCTAGCAGTTTTCTTTACTAACGCTACCCGGTAATCGGCCGCATTATAGCCGATTTATTTATTATAGCAAATCAGCCGATTCGCTGATAAGCTATCTCGAGATCGGAACCTTAGCCGATCGCAACCTCTGGGATCTGACACGTTTCTTTTCTTGCTAATCAACAGGTCAGATTGGCCAGCACGCCGCGCGAACCGCACCAGGGCGATCACCCGAACAGGAGTTAAGCAGATTCTCCCGGGTCATGTGTCCGACGCTGGGGATTCGATCAGTCGATTTCTAGCGCCAACACACTTTTGGCACGCCTAGTGGGACCAATACAACCGCCACTATGTCAAAAGCTGCCGAAGTCTCGGAAGACAACGTCATCGAGGTGACAGAAGCAGACCTCAAGGACGACCAGAAGGAAGAATTGGAAAAGCAGATTGCATACTACCGGAAGACGTGCCTGCAATCCTTCAGTCGCACCAGGAGCGGGGAAACTGTCAAAAAGACTCCGTTTCCAACTCCCCGCCAAATCACAATCGCCGAGGACTCGGGCAAGATGTCCGAGATGGTTCAACAATCTGTCTATCAAGCTTTCATTGATCAATCCCCGGTGGTTTCTAATATGGTATACAATGCCGTCATCAGGTCCTTGGCCAACGGCCTATCCCAAGGGTATCAGGGGCCGGCGTATACCCCACCTATTATGGCCCCGACCAGGAGTCATTCAAATATACCCTACTCGGCTCCTCAGCCGATCCAGGCTCCAATTGGAGGTCCCGGCACCTCCTCATCATCAATCCCTCTGGGGCCTAACAACGCGCCATATCTCCAGCCGCAATCCATTCAGTTATCCTCCGTGCAGTTGTCTCCTTCGAATGCAATGCCTTGGGGGGCACCATCGGCGTCGGCCGTCCAAGATCAATCGGCCAGCTATGGAAGCGTTCCAATCCAGGCACCTTTCCAATCGGCTGCGCGGCCGATGATGCCGCAATATCAGCCCATCGTGCCGGAGATGAGCAGGGGGGCAGAAGCAACGGAAGCACTTCGGGGCGCTGCGCCGATCGTGCTATATGACGAAGTGGCCGGTTCACTCAGACAGCCGATCCCGATTACGCAGCCGGCCACATCACATCAAGCGCCACACGTTCTCGCCCACCACCCGGTCATCCCGTCGCCGGTCTACCAACACGTGCCGGTTCCGCAGCCGATAGTCCATCAACAACAACCAGACTGGACGGCACGCATAGCGGAGGTGATTCAAGAGCAATTCGGTTTAAAACCGAAGATGCAAACCTACACATACAAGACACCATACCCACCTACTTATGACTTACTGCCGTTTCCCCATCGGTACAAAGTTCCCGATTTTACCAAGTTTTCAGAGTTGGATGACACCTCAACTGTAGAGCACGTGAACAGATTCATCATCCAATGCAGAGAAGCAGCAGCGCAAGATGCTCTATGAGTGCGCCTCTTCTCGTCATCCTGTCCGGGTCGACCTTCCAATGGTTCGCTACACTGCCACCCAACTCAATAATTACATGGGCTGACCTGGAGAGGCAGTTCCACAAGTATTTCTACACGGGGGTACATGAGATGAAGCTTTCTGATTTAACCAGCCTCAGACAGAGGAGTGATGAACCGGTATCCTCGTATGTGCAGAGGTTCAGGGAGATCAGGAACAAATGCTACTTCCTAGCCCTGACTGATGCTCAATTGGCCGACATAGCCTTCCAGGGTCTCCTGCCTCATATCTCTACCAGCAGATACAATCAGCCATCGAACAAGGCAGGCTCAAATTTGAAGTCCCAACAAAGCCGGCCAAGTCGATGAAGATTGATCAGCACCCCTTCCCCACCAACATGGTTGACACGGGGAAGCATTCGCTCCAGACCAAGGTGCTGACATCTGAATCGGCTAAGAAAAGCGGCGCCGTGGACCCCAGAAATCAAGCGGCACCCGAAGACGTCAAGGGGAAACGGCGGATGGAGGATGAAGACGACGGATCAGGAGAACCACGCAGGCCCGTCACTTCCCAATTTCTGCTCAACAAATATCAACGGCAACAAGAACGCTCAAGATCCCGGGAAGAGGCGATGCGGCGACATGAAGATCAGTGGCGATGCCCATTCTTCATCCACTGCTGGGAAAGCAACCTTAGGTTGCCGTCGGCCGATAATTGCCCTGAGTGCAATGGCCCATATCGTAACAATCGGCCATTCAGGAGGTCTCGCTCCAGAGATGGAAGGCCAGAGCCGATCAGCAGGAACTGGCGCCAACAAGAAGACCGGCGCCCTCCAGTGCGTGATCGGCTGGGGGGCAGAAGTGACCGATATGATCGGTCGGAAGATAGGCATGAGCGAAACGATAGGCCAGGGGGCAGATTCGATCGGCGCAGCCAACCAGAAAACAAGGTCAGCGTTCACGATCGACTAGAAGAGATGGCCGATGCTCGGGTATCAGACGAGAACCTCTTGGGACGCGAACCAGAATGGGAACGCGCCAGGCCACTAACTAAACCGGTGAACCCCAGGTGGTGCCCTAATGGATTGACTAAGTCTCAAAAATGAAGAATCCAACGTCTCAACCAGTGGGAACAACAGGAAGAAGAGCAACAACATACGATGGACGAGAAAAACGGCAGGCCTCAGGTCTGGCGCCCCAAAAGAAATGACAGGGGGGACGATGAATCGGCAGCCGACATCAGCATGGTTTTCATACTGCCGATGGAATTCATGACTCCTGCCGACCGACAGAACATGTCGGCAATAGGAGAGCAGATGGCACAATTGGCTTTAGAGCCAATGACATCCATGTTCGAGAAACCCGAAGATGACAAACGACAACACCTAAAGGCATTGTTCCTCAAGGGGCATGTCAACGGCCGACCCATCACTAGATTACTAGTGGACGGAGGAGCTGCTGTTAACATCATGCCATACGCCATGTTCCGGAAGCTAGGGAAGAGTGATGATGACCTGACTAGGACAGACATGATGCTCAAGGACTTCGAAGGCAACGTGTCTCCCGCCCGCGGCGCACTCTGCGTCGACCTCACCATCAGCAGTAAGACCCTTCCTACTACTTTCTTTATTATTAATGGCAAATGGTCCTACAACATGCTACTCGGCCGAGACTGGATACATGCAAATTGCTGCATCCCGTCTACGATGCACCAATGCCTCGTACAGTGGGTCGGCAATAACATCGAAGTGGTCACCGCCGATTCTGCATACAGCGTCGCGGTAGCTGATACGCAGCAATGGAGCTGCGAGAATGTCAAGTGCATATCCGGGAGGATATGGGACACCGATTTCCTGAAGGTGTCCGATTTTGGTCTACAGCCGATCCGAGCAGTCGGCTCCGAAGATTCAGATTAAATGGATCAGTTCGTCCGGGAAGATGGAAAGCTAGGGCACGGGTTCACGTTGGCTGACTCATTAGAAATGATAGATTTGGGCAATGGCACCAAGCCAAGGCTGACATAGATTAGTGCAAATTTGGATCCGGAATACAAATGTAAATTGACAAATTTATTACGAGAGTTTAAAGATTGCTTTGCTTGGGAATACCATGAGATGCCCAGGTTAGATCGATCTATTGTCGAGCACCGGTTACCCATAAAGTTGGGATATCGGCCATATCAGCAACCCGCACGGCGGTGTAATCCTAAAATCCTACCCGATATAAAGGCCGAAATAACGAGGCTAATCGAAGCAAAATTTATTCGGCAATGCCGTTATGCCGAATGGATCTCGAACATTGTACCCGTATACAAGAAGAACGAAAAGCTCCGAGTATGCATCGATTTCAGGAATCTCAATCAAGCCATGCCGATGGACGGATACCCAATGCCGACAGCCGATGTGCTAATAGATGCCGCCGCGGGACACAAAGTTATTAGTTTCATGGATGGAAACGCTGGATATAATCAGATACTAATGGCCGAAGAAGACATATCCAAAACGGCCTTCAGGTGCCCGAGTCACCTTGGTTTATTTGAGTGGGTGGTAATGACTTTTGGTTTGAAGAACGCCGGCGCTACGTATCAGCGAGCCATGAATTACATATTTCACAAACTTATTGCCATTCTGGTGGAAATTTACATTGACGATGTCGTAGTCAAATCAAAGGGACACCAGGAACATCTAACTAATTTGCGGCAGGTACTGGAATGCACGAGGAAGCATGGGCTGAAGATGAACCCGAACAAGTGTGCTTTCGGTGTATCCGCCGGACAATTCTTGGGATTCATGGTTCACGAACGTGGGATAGAAATCAACCGGAAGACCATAGTGGCCATCAATAAAGTCGTGGCCCCGCAGAATAAGACTGAGTTGCAGTCCCTAATCGGCAAGGTCAATTTCATCAGAAGATTCATATCCAATCTATCCAGGCGTATCCAAGACTTCACACCATTGTTAAAGTTAAAACCCGACCAAGAGTTCGTATGGGGAGAAGAGCAACGCAAGGCACTAGAAGATATCAAGCAGTACTTGGTCTCGCCACCAGTATTGGTCCCACCTCAAACTGGTAAGCCGTTTAAACTGTATTTATCAGCCAATGAACGAGCTATCGGGTCGGCTCTAGTCCAGGAGTTTGAGGGAAAGGAACGGGTAATATACTATGTTAGCAGAAGACTTCTGGACGCCGAAACAAGGTATCCCCCGGTGGAGCGGCTATGCCTATGCCTTTACTTCTCATGCACCAAACTCAGGCACTATTTGTTATCGGTAGAGTGTGTAGTCGTATGCAAAGACGACGTGGTAAAATACATGCTGTCGTTGCCGATCTTGAAAGGACGAATCGGAAAATGGATCTTGGCTTTATCGGAGTTCGATCTACGATATG
The DNA here is from genome assembly GCF_005286985.2 of Setaria viridis. NCBI lineage: Eukaryota > Viridiplantae > Streptophyta > Magnoliopsida > Poales > Poaceae > Setaria > Setaria viridis. Next base: position 16,029,170 of record NC_048270.2, on the reverse strand, counting down.
AATCGGCAAAGGCCGTCAAAGGTCAGGTTATGGCCGATTTCGTTGCCCAGCACTGCGGACCAGAGACCACCGTCGTGGAACCAGTGCCGTGGACCTTATATTTTGATGGTTCGTCATGTAGGGACGGATCAGGAATCGGCATCGTTCTCATATCGCCTCGGAGCGCAAGCTATGATTTCTCTCTGCCGATAGAAGCATCCGCCACTAACAACCAAACAGAGTACCGAGCCGTGTTAAAGGGATTACAATTGTTGAGGGAGATCAAGGTCGACGCCGTCGAGATTTTTGGGGATTCCATGCTTATCGTGGACCAATTGATAGGAAGGTCCGAATGCAAGGATGACGTATTAAGGATTTATTACGAGGATTGCCTTCAACTGCTGAAAGAATTCAAGTCCGCGGTTATTGAGCACATCCCTAGGAATCATAACGAGGATGCCAACAGGCTTGCCCAACACGCATCCGGATATCGGCCGATTCAGGGCACTATGGATCTAGAGCTCGTGGCTGACGACTGGCGAAAAGAGATCGCCGATTATCTGAAAGATCCATCTAAGAAAGTGGATCGACGGATACGATTTCAGGCCAAAAAATATGTGTTACTAGAAGACGACTTGTTCTACCGGACGATTGTTGGTGTTCTACTCAAATGCCTAGGAACAGAGGAGGCGAAGATTCTGATGGGAGAAATCCACGAAGGAGTGTGTGGAGCCCACTGTGACGACCGACCCCAAATCTTCCAAGTTAATCCTAACCTGAGCCCCCAATCACCTGCCTTAGTGTTCCAAGCCTAAGTGCTCAACCTCCAGACTGGTCCCAACCCCTGAGACCCGACCCCTCTCCGCTGGTCTTCAGTTCCGACCCCGCCGACCCCAACTCACCGTCGGATCCTTCTAAGTCTTTCCCAACACGTCCTTTCTATCTGACCGGTGGACCCACGAGATCTTTTTCTCCCAGATCCCCTGCGACAGGCGCACTCGAGTTGCATGCCCGCTTAAGAGTTTCCCCGCCGCGTGGCTCAACTTCTCCGACGCCCGCTGCTCCGCCTCGTCTCTGGCCCGCGACCGAATGGATTCTCGTGCCCCCTTCCCCAATCGCAGCGGAAGCCCCTCTGCAACCTTTCTGCAACACCTCGCCACCCGCGCTCATCATCACATTACCAGATCCCGGCCGCAGAGCCCGATGTCACCCGTCTTTTCTGTCACTTCGACACAGTCGCGCCGCCTAGTCTTCACTACCCGACGATTCCTCCTCCGCCAACCCTGACCACGGCAGCGACAGCTCCTTTCCCCGCCCTGTCAGAGGCCGCCCGACAATCTGTTGCTCCGTGCTCGCCCGCGCGCCCGCGGCTGCCTGTCTTCTCACCTGTGCGCCCTCAATTCTAGCGCCGTTAACCCGGTCACTTCCATCAACTCTACCGCCTGACGACGCCCGCCTCCGCCAAATCTCAACCACCGGCATACCCGCTCCTGCGCCGCCCTGACGCCAGAGCCCAATGACCGCTGGCGTCATCCCCGAAGTCCTGCTCCACCGCCCTCGTCGCTCAATCGCCGCCCAGGCAGAGCACTCCATTGCTTCTTCCCCGGCCTTCGCACCGCTCCCCTTCTCACTCCCGCGCTGCTTCCCTTTCTCACTCCCGCGTAGCTATAAAAGGGAATGCGCGAGCCCAGCTGGAGTTCCCTTCGCCATTGCTGCCTTTTCGCCTTTTCGCTTGCTCCCTGCTCGAGCTCCCAGCACCACCCCACTAAGTTCCTAAGGAACTCTCCTCTCCGCTCCACTCCGTTTTCCCCAAGCCACCCAGCCGCTTGCCCCTCCGCGCTGCGTAAGAGCTTACTTGTGATCCATAAGAAGCACCGCCGCCGCCGGAGCATTGCCTGACCTAGCCGCTGTTCAAAGCCTTAGTCCCTCCGCCCAAGTCTGCTACTTCCCGACCCCAAGCTTTCCTTGTAGGAAGAAGGTAAGCTGCCAACCCCTGGTCCGCCTCGTCCGACCCTTGTCTGCTTCGCCCGACCCCTCTTATCCTCCCGACCCCGGTTTCGTCTCGCCCGACCCTGTCTGTTCCGCCGACCCTTCTCCGCCTCGCCCGAGGGCTCGGCTGTATCCTTTTCTTCAAACCGAGGGTGTATGTGTAAAACTTGGGGACCCTTCAGCGTTGAGTCTGAGGACCCCTAGCACACCAAATCCTCTAGTTTAAGGGTCAGATCATAAGTGCCTTTCCTCCGACCCTTACCTCTTGATCTCGACCCACTCCCTTGAACCTTCCCACCCTCCTGCTTTTTGTCGCGAGTTTCTGGGCTCAGACTTGCAAGTGTTGCTGTTGAAATAATCGTCTATGCTAACTAATGCATTGCATTCGTGTAGAGCTGCGCCTCGCCGACGGCTTCTACGAGTTGCTTCCGGCACCAGAAGACGACGGTGTAGCTGAGCTCCTGCCCTCTGAAGCTGAAGCCGCCCCAGAAGTCGAGCAGTTCTCTTCCTCCTTGCTCGAAGGCAAGCCCCGGTTGCATGAAAACCCTATGTTTGTTTGCCAAACTTGCGCATGCCTTCTTTAGCATGCTTGTGCATTTACGTATAGGAGTTGTTTGAAACCCTAGATGCATGACTTAGCTCCCATGATCTGAACACTAGCGGTTGGATCGAGTAGATGCCTTGCTTAAATAGGAGACGGTAAAAGCTGAGTGATTCCCTGTCACTCGCGAGTTGTAGGAGTTGGATGTCTACCCTTCTGTTACAACTGTAAGGACGATGGACGGGGCAGGGTTTTGGGTAACTCTTTGGTGGTCGGTTGATCGCCCCATCTATCTATGAAACTTGACTAAGGCCCGACAGTGGTGGTGTTCGTGATCAAGTGTTTGAAAGTACTAACCTCATACTTAGTATGGGATGAGGAAGCCTAGTACCGGATTGAACCTAGACGTGAGCGGTCGCCCCATTGTTCTTGGAACAGAGTTTCCCCTACTGGATGTCGCACGTGGTGGCAAGTGTGGTTACAGAAACGGCAGAGGCCGGGTCTGTGGAACCTTGCACCAAAGGAAATAGGCCCGACACGGGTTAGGGGATTGATGGGGAAGGCCGACACGGGAAGCGACCTCCGGGTGCGCGGATGTCGTGAGGTTAGGTTCACCATGCATGGTTAAAGAACTCGAATCGATTTGTCTGCCTCTCACAGTTTGAGACTACTTGATCGCTATGTCACCCTGAGTAAATGAGGAATCTGATGATGACATGGTTTTGTTGATATATACATACCTTGGTTGATTCTATGATTGTTTAGAATAGTTTGCGAACTTAGACCGGATAATGAACTTAGAACCGAAGCTAAAACTTGAAAATAAGGTTTAATTTAGTGCTTTTGGCAAACAAAACCCTCAGCCAAAAAGCCTTGCATGTCTAGTTCTGTGGAGTAGCTTTACTCCCTGTCGTTTAAGTCTTGTTGAGCTTAGTAGCTCAGCCTTGTTGTGGCTCCTGTTTTCAGGTGAAGTTGCTGCTCCCGAGCCTTCTTCCGCTAGCACTTGGCCGCCCCAGCTCCCTCCGGGTTGGACGATCGAGTGGGATCCCTCCTCGGATAGCGAGGAGAGGGATCAGTGATATCCCGGCTGGCCTCACCAGGGATGTCCGACCCCGACGCTTTGCTTCCGCTAGTGGTTTTACCTTCTGTTGTTTTTCTTGAAACCTTGTAAAACTCTGATGTTTATTTCATAACCAAACTAATTGGTCAAGTTGTTAACTCGGTGGACTTGTTGTATTCGCTGGAACCGCTCACCTTTGTGTGGGTTTGCTAAATGGTCCTGTTCAAGTGGTTAAATCGGAAGAAATCTGACGGCACTTCGTGTTAACTTGGCTTAGGCATGGGTGTCGCATGTTAGGCGACTTAACCCTGTTTAATCAAGTCAATCCGAAGTTGATCCGCCACAGCTGGTACCAGAGCCGGTTTAGCAATACAGAGAACACAACAAGCCCTAAGACTTCTTTGAAAAGATAAATGTTGCAAGAAACTCTTTGAAAATTCTCGTACGATCGTTAAGGATGACTTTAGTGCGAGAGGCCCTAGGGGATTTTGGGGTTGTTTTAGGTGGCTAATATTTTATTTGGTTATCTTGCTAACCCTTCCAGCACTTCGCCACGTTTATCATATGTGTGCCGAGTTCCGCATCACGAGTATGCGAAGGTTGATAGGGAGTTCTATTCAAAGGACCCTATCATCGTGGTTGTTTTCGCCCACGTCTATCATACGTGCGCAGGTTCCGTATGTAATCCATACGAAGGTTGGTACGGTTCGATTCCAACGAGCCTATCATCACGGTTGTTCGCCACGTCTATTATACGTGCGCTGATTCTGCATTGCGAGTATGCGAAGGGTTATACGGTTCCATTCAAAGGGAACCTATTTCCACGGTTGAGTGCCGTTCCTATAGTGAGCGGTAATGTTTGGGACCTGCTCCATCTCCTTGGCGAGTTCTGCTCTTCGACATTTGAGGTGGTCTATCATGCCGACGAGTTCAGGGTGGGAGTTCTCGAGAAAGTGGATTTGTTGATGTCCCTCCTGAGCCTGACGCTTGTACGAATCTTCTTCTTCATGAGTCTTGGACAGTTTGGCGCGATCGGCCATGTGACGCAGAGCCTTGAAGACCGGAATCCGCATTGACTCAATGTAAGTGGCCGGCGCCAAGGCTTCTTCTGCCTCCTCTGGGACTAGCCCGCTGACATTACCAAAGAGCTGCCTAATCGGCGAAGCATCCTCTACCAATTGGCCAATGTCCTCTTGAAGAAGGGATCGTATGCTTTCGAGCTTGGCGCGGACGTCATCAGGGACGGAGCTCAAAGTAACCTAACGGGAAGCGACTTCTTCATCATCAGAAAGCGCGACCGCAAACAAGAAGAGGCTATTGTTGGGGGTGACCTGTTCCTGTGAAACGGTAGATGAAAAGAAAACGAGTCAGCCGATAGTGGTAGCAAATCGGCCAATAAAGGTTGGGAAATTTCTTACTTCTTTAAAATGGATTTCCTTCGTCGGCATCTGCGAGACTGCCATTCTTGATTCTGGGACTGGCACCATTGGCTCGTCGGAAGAAGAGAACTCAACGACAATCAGCGCTCTGCTCGGGCCGGCCTCTTGAAGGGCGACCGACGGTTGGTCGGGTAACGTGCTTAGCGTACCAGTAACCTGCGTCGAAATGCGTAAGAGCATCATCCAAATAGTAGAGGATTGGGTTGAATTATCGTATACCTGTGGCGGAACCACCTCGGATTAACTAGATTAAGCAGGGTTAAGTCGCCTAACATGCGACACTCCCGCCTAAACCGAGTTAACAGGAAGTGCCGTCGGATTTCATCCGATTTAACCACTTAAACAGGATCGAGTCTAGCAAACCCACACGAAGGTGAGTGGTTACAGAGAATACAACAAGTCCACTGATTTAAACAAGTTTTACCTATTTTAGTTCGGTCAAAAAATCCAACATCAGAGTTTTACAAGATTTCAAGAAAACAGCAGAGAAAACTAGCGGAAGACTTCGTCGGGGTCGGATGTCCGGGCGAGGCCAGCCAGAACATCACTGAGTCCTCTCCTCGCCGTCCGAGGAGGGGTCCCACTCGACCGTCCAGCCTGGCGGGAGCTGGGGCGGCCAAGCACCAACCAGAGAGGGGTCGGACGCAGCAACTTCACCTGAAAAACAGGAGCCACAACAAGGCTGAGCTACTAAGCTCAACAAGACTTAACCGATAGGAGTAAAGGCTACTCCCCCTTCTAGACATGCAAGGCTTCTTGGCTGAGGGGGTTTGTTTGCCAAAAGCACTAAGTACCCTATTTCAGTTTTAGCTCAGGTTCTATGTTCATTTACCAATCTAGGTTGTGCAACCTATTCTATGCAATCATAGAGCCAAACAAGATGTATAGATATAACAACCACATTGCCATCATCAGATTCCTCATTTACTCAGGGTGACATAGCGATCAAGCAATCTCAAGCTGTGAGAGGCAGACGAATCGATTCGAGGTCTTTAACCATGCATGGTGAACCTAGCCTCACGACATCCGCGCACCCGGAGGTCGCTTCCTGTGTCGGCCTTCCCCATCAATCCCCTAACCCGTGTCGGGCCCATTTCCTTTGGTGCAAGGTTGCACAGAACCGGCCTCTGCCGTCCTGTGACCACACATTGCCACCACGTGCGACAACAAGCAGGGGAAACTCCATTCCAAGAACAATGGGGCGACCGCTCACGTCTAGGTTCAATCCGGTACTAGGCTTCCTCATCCCATACTAAGTATGAGGCTAGTACTTTCAAACACTTGATCACGAACACCACCACTGTCGGGCCTTAGCAGATTTCATAGACAGACGGGGCAACCTTCCGACCAAGTTACCAAAACCCTGCCCCGTCCACCGTCCTTATAGTTATAACAGGAGAGTAAACATGCAACTCCTATAACTCGCGAGTGACAGGAAATCACTCGGCTTTTACCGTTCTCCTAGTTAAGCAATGCAGCTACTCGGTCCAACGGCTAGTGCTCAGATCATGGGTCACTGAGTCATGCATCTAGGGTTTCACACAACTCCTATACGTAAATGCACAAGCATGATACAGAAGGCATGAGCAAGTCTGGTAAAACACATAGGACTTTCATGCAACCGGGGCTTGCCTTCAAGCAAGGAGGACGGGAACGGCTCGGCTTCGGGGGCGACTTCGACTTCGGAGGGCAGGAGCTCGGCTACAGCTTCTTCTTCTGGCGCCGGGTGAAGCTCGTAGAAACCGTCGGCGAGGTGCAGCTCTACACGAATGCAATGCAAGGGTTAGCTTAGACGGTTAGTTCAACAGCAACACTGGCTCGCCTGAGCCTAGAAAATCGCGACAAAGAGCAGGAGGTGATGGTGGTTCGAGAGCTGATGATGATCAAAAGGTAAGGGTAGGAAGGGAATAGTGGTCTGATCCTTGAACTAGAGGATGTGAGAAACCAGGGGTCCTTAGACGCAAGCGCTGAAGGGTTCCCAAGTTTTACACATACACCCTCGAGTTGAAGAAAAAGATCATAGCCAAGCCCTCGGTCGAGGCGGATAAGGGTCGGCAGAACAGACAGGGTCGGACGAGACGGAACTGGGGTCGGGCAGATAGGAGGGGTCGGGCGAGGCGAACTGGGGTCGGCAACTCACCTTCTTCCTGAAAGGAAAGCTTGGGGTCAGGAAGAGGCAGACTTGGGCGGAGGGGCTAAAGCTTCGAGCAAGGGCTACGAATGGCAATGCTCCAGCGGCGGCGCTGCTTCTTGCGGATCACAAGAGAGCTCTTACGCAGCACGGGGAGCAAGCTGCTGGGTGACTTGGAGGAACTGAGAGGGAACTGGGAGAAGAACTCCTCAAGAACTGGGTGGATGGTGCTAGGAGCTTGAGCAGGGAGCTAGAGAAGGCTAAGGGCAACAAGAGCGGAGGGAACTCCGGCGACGGGGGCATCCCTTTTATAGCTGCTGGAGCAGAGGAACAGAAACGGCGCGGAGAGAGAGAAGGGGAGCGGCGCGAAGGCTGGGGAGAAGCAATGGAGTGCTCTGCCGTGGCGGCGATTAAGCAAACAGGGCGGTGCTGCAGAACTCCGGGGGTGACGCCAGCGATCATTGCGTTCTGCCGTCAGGGCGGCGTAGGGGCGGGTAGACTGGTGGTTGGGATTTGGCGGAAAGTGGGCGTCGTCGTGCGGAAAAGGTGATAGAATCGACCGGTTAAACAGCGCTAGAATTGAGGGCGCACAGGTGAGAAGACAGGCGGACGCGGGCGCGGGGGGAGAGCGCGGAACAACAGATTGTCGGGCGGCTTCTGACAGAGCGGGGAAAGGAACTGTCGCGGCCGCGGTCGGGGTTGGCGGTGGAGGAATCGTCATGTAGCGGCGACCGGGCGGCGCAACTGTGGCTGAAGGGACGGAAAAGACGGGCGACATCGGGCTCTGGGGCCGGGATCTGGTGGCGTGATGATGGGCGCGGGAGGCGAGGTTCTGCAGAAAGGGGTGCAGAGGGCTTCCGCTGCTATAGGGGAAAAGGGGGCGCGGGAACCCACTCTGTTGCTTGCCAGAGACAAAACTGAGCGATGGCGTCGGAGAAGACGAGCCACGCGGCAGGAAGACTCTGGGGGCGGCCATGCAACTCGAGTGCGGCTGTCGCGGGGGATCTGGAAAAAGATCTCGCGGGTCCACCTGTGGATAGATCTGACGGGTGAGAAAGATCAGCAGGATCCGACGGTGGACTGAGCTCGCCGGGGTTGGGAAAGGAGCGAAGCGGGAAGGGGTCGGATCTCAGGGGTCGGGATCGGCGAAGAACTGGGCACTTAGGTGCGGTCAAGCAAAACAGCTGACTAAGGCTAAGGGCTGAGATCAAGCCTAACTGGGAAGGCTTAGGGGTCGGTCGTTACAATACCTCAACAGGAGGGGGCACTGGCATTTCAACAGCTGCTTGGGACACCACCGATTGCTGAGGATTTACTAGGGCAGTCTGTGCAGCCTAATATAGGAAGAGTCAGTATTGAAATAGCAGATCGGGAAAATTGGACAGTGAGTTTACCTGTATAGCCTCCACCAATAATGACGTGGCGGCTGCTCTAGCTTCTGTGGCGACTTGAATGTCGACCTCTTCAGCAATCGGAAGGGTTAGTACGGCCAAAGTTTCCGCCGGTGCGATCATGGGTGGATCGGCCGATTCTGTACGAGCACGCACTCGGCGACTGGTCTTCTTGATAACTTTCTTCTCCGCCTGTTTCGCTCGGCTGGCGATGTCGTCTACAGAAGGGGCATGATAGATGATGAGGGGGAATGCTGTGTACGGATAGCGATCCTCTATCGGCCGACCACTCCGGCTGCATTTTGGGGGAGCGCGGCTTTCAGACTGAAGCAACAGTAAGAGTCAGTATATATGTGTAAAAAATGAGGGGAGATGAAAATCGGCTAGGAAAAAGAGAGGTACCTCGGCGTTCGGGTCGATGTTGGCTGGATCCAGGAGATTGCAGTATACTGCTGCAGAAGCGCAGAACAGGTACTGTTTCCATTCGGCCCACCATAGCTTGAACTGCTGAACGGCGAAAGGAGCTACTATCCAACCGGTCAGATCTATGGTGGTGGAGTCTGGGATCCGATCACGCAGCCGGTTATAGTCAAGACCCTTGGTGAGTTCATGTCTGAACTTTGCCCGACCGGCGAAGTATGCGTAAATCGGCAATTGACCTAGGCCGAATTGCCGTGCTGCGACGGAAGGGTTGTAGAACTCATAAGTAGGGGCATATTTCCCCAAGAAAAAGTTTGCCGGTAAGATCCCCAGTTTGATTAATTCATCTGTGAGGTTTTCATCGAATCGGCCAGTGGTTGAGTCAAAACAAGAAGGGAGTTCGAAGATTGGGTCCTCCTTCTGATAAGGGAACCAGCTGGTTGCATCTTCGCTGAAGCCATTATAAAAGCACCTGAAGTATTCGGCCACCTTGGTAGCGGAATATGAGCAACCAGAAAAGGCCGATGCCGCTTCGCCGAAGGATGTACATCGGCGTCGGACGGTGGGATTTTCTGCCGATTCGATATTGGGGAATGTCATGTGCTCCACTCGTTGCTGGGAGATCTTGCTCATGTACAGATTAAGCCATAGGTTGATGAAACACCAGGGTCCACCGGGGTTTCCAATCGGCTCCCCTTGGGATAGTTTGACGCCGATTTGGTGCAGCATATGATAGGCTGCTCCCAGTAAGTGCTTTCCAAGGGGGACAGAGGCCCCTATCGATAGTGCCTCGGACAGAGCCTGCGTGTTGGTGGATGGACCGGCTGCTCTCCCTCAAAAAAATGTTTCTCTAGCCACATCATCAGGAAGGCCGCGTGCTCTCTGTTCTCGACTGTTCCGGCCCTTCTGTTGCATCTGATGAATCCCTTCCATCCGCCGATTCCCTTTGTATCCAGCCGATGGGATGTCTTGGCCAAGAGGCGAAAAGGAGTATCTAGAGAGGAAATGTCAAGGCCGGTCAACATGACCACATTGGCCAAGGTGGGAGTCATAGGTCCGTGTCCAAAGAAGAATGCGTTGAGAGAATCGGACCAGAAATAGGAAGCTGCTATCACTAAGGGCTCGTTCCTTTCCATTTGGGATAAAGATAGATCAATGCACTGGTCGATTTTGTGCTCGTCCCATTGGACTCTCTTGGAGGCGGCTATCCGTTGGTACCATTCTCTCCAGCCGGGGGTTTCATTCGGCCATGACCTGAAGGTACCTGACCATCTAGGTCCATGGTTGATTGTTTAAAAGGGATCCTATGGGTTTCCAAATTGATTAGGTCAGTGGGATCCGGGTTTCCCATGGGACCGAGACAGACAAGGCCTGGAGTTTCTGTGAGGCAAATGGTAATCTGATGCCTAACCGCCTAAAAAAGGAAAAAGGGGGTACGGAAGTAAGAACAGATCTAAAGTAAATACATTATTGTTAAGGAAAGTTTCGGTAAGGACATCCGGGATGAAGCTCATCGTAGTTGGCGGGATCGCCGGTAGAGCTGCAGATGCTGAAGCCAGTGATGGGACTTCGGTTGAAGCCCCAACTCCCACCGATGGAGCTCCTTCTCCCGTCGATGGAGCCACCGTTGTTGCCGCTGGAACTTCTGTTGGTGGAGCCATCTACGGAGCTTCGGGTGTTGGTGAGGTGCCTGAAGGTGCCGCCATTGGAAAAGTAGGTAGGAATGTAGATGGAAGGAGATGCCGGGGAAAAAAAAACTGGAAGCTAAGGAAGGCACCAGAGGAAGAAGAAGGCTAGTGTGCTAAAGAAGGAAGACGTGAGCTCGTAAGGAGGAGTACGGGACGTGCTGATATTTAAAGGTGGTCTGAGAAGGGGTAAAAATGAAATCTTTACCGCGCCGGCATTTCGATTTTTTCGAGAGGAGTGGTTGTCGTTGGCGCCCATTTCAAAAAGATTGCAATCATCAAGCTGGAGACCGCGAAACGGAAGGATATTTTCAATGCGTTTGTTTCGGAAGGGAAGTTGAAAAGAATTTTGAAGTAAAGACTATGTTTTACTCCGAAACTGGGGGGCATGTGTTGACGCCAGATTTTGACACGTATGAAATCAGCGTCAGGAAAGGAAGAAATCAGGAGATGTGGCAAGACACAGAGGTCACGGTTGGAAATCGGCCGATTGGTGCTACAGTTGAGGATCGGCCGATTGTGCTTCGAGGGTGGAACTCCGCCTCGCTCGACCCCCGAGTCCTGGGGTCGGATGCGCCCGACCCTCCGAGGGTGGAACTCCGCCTCGCCCGACCCCAAGTCCTGGGGTCGGAGGCGCCCGACCCTTCGGGAGTGGAACTCCGCCTCGCCCGACCTTAAGTCCTAGGGTCGGAGTAGTCGGAGCCCCTGACATGTAGGCTAAGCTTGGCTTGTAGTAGTCCCGAGTGTCGGGTGTTACTCGGCTATCCTTTGTTGATGGAGTTGGTAGAAATCGGCCGATTAGGAGGCTGGAGAAATTGGGCCGGTATGGGCCTAAAGTGAGCTGTGAAGATAAAGAGGGAGTCAGCCCATGAGAGCATGATGATCAACTCCAGTACGAATCATACTTGTAAATATTCGTTTTTATTTAAAATTAGAGATAGAGTTCTAGTCAGTTAAGGAATCGTTTGTAACAGGCTATAAATAGCCACCTTCATAGATCTGTAAACAACACCAAAAAGCAATACAACAAACTACTATTTCCTCGCACTTACTTTCGAGCAGGCGACTTCGCCAATACTTTTCTTTTTCACGAGTTCATACGGGTTGGCGGGGCTGCATCAATTTGACCTCCGGCTGATTCTGTAAGTTCCGTTTATCGAGTAATATCTAAGCTTTAACTTCGGGCGCATCGCTGTCGTTTCATTTAGATTTATTCACTAGTTATCGATATTCACTAGAATCTTAGGTCTTGCCTGTCGTTCTAGTTTTATCACCAGTTATCCAGCTAGGAATTGGAACTTTCGGCTTTCTTGTACTTCGTTATTCAATCTATTGTTTTCTGCATAGCCGATTAAGATCTATTCCTAGTGCTATTACTGTAGCGTTGTTTAGATTACTCTAGCAGTTTTCTTTACTAACGCTACCCGGTAATCGGCCGCATTATAGCCGATTTCTTTATTATAGCAAATCGGCCGATTCGCTGATAAGCTATCTCGAGATCGGAACGTTAGCCGATCGCAACCTCTGGGATCTGACACGTTTCTTTCCTTGCCAATCAACAGGTCAGATTGGCTGGCACGCCGCGCGAACCGCACCAGGGCGATCACCCGAACAGGAGTTAAGCAGATTCTCCCGGGTCGTGTGTCCGACGCTGGGGATTCGATCAGCCGATTTCTAGCGCCAACACCTAGGGCGCCCCACCCCTCTATTTATAGAGGTTCCTGATGGGCCTCTAGGTCCGAGGTCCATTAGTACTTCTAAACCTGATTCAATTCGGATCATATCCGAATTGGGCTTTCAGCCCATTAAGTGTCTGACGCTATGGGTTCGGATATATATAGACATGGCCCGACTACTCCTACTCGGCCCAATAGATGGTAGCGGCCTCTAGCAAGACGTGCCAACTCCTATATGCAGACGAAGACCATATCAGATGAACCGTCACAACATCACGTACATGCTATTCCCTTTGCCTCATGATATTTTGTCTAGCTTCAAGCCGACCGCTCCTTCTCGATCTCGTGTTTCGGAATTTGTTTGTAGGTTAACTCTTAACCGTATGTAGCATGGCCATGCATTTCAAGATCCGATCACTCGAGGGGTCCAGAGATATCACTGTCAATCAGAGAGGGGCAAATCCCATCTTGATCAGCCATGCCTCACAGCATGCTTCCTAACAAACCTGAAAACTACCTTTTTAACTACCCTATTACGGTGTAGCATTTGATAGCCCCTAAGTAAGTCGATCCACATCTCGAGTACATGCGACAATCTCAGGTCTAAGGATAAAGTGTAAAGAGAGAACTACTTCTTGTGTTGGGTCAGTCCTAGCACATGTCTCTACATGTGCCTACATTATTAGTTTGACATCTCCATGTCCATGACTTGTGAAACATAGTCATCAACTAATACATGTACTAGTCTAATATTCATGTGTGTCCACATATGAACTCCGACTAGGGACAACTTTTAGAACAACCATACAAGTAAAGAGTTCCACATACAATTCACATAATTGCACATCAATTCAAGTAGCCTTTAATGGATATTTAATGAACACAATATACAAATTATGGATACAATCAAATATCATCATCTCTATGATTGCCTCTAGGGCATACCTCCAACACAAGGGACCATTAAAGTTGAGATCTACCCCAGTGTTACACTAGGATTAATGGATCTGATTAAAAATTGTGGACAAATATAATTTTTTTCCATGTCATGTTGTATTGACAAACTGATCACAAACTCTATTGTTGTAGGTAAGATTCAACTTACTGGATTGAATGGCGCAGGTGTAATTGGATCAATTTCCGCAGGTGGTGCATGCTCCTTGATGAGGACATCACCTATTCACCGGCTCGAATACAACCACATTAGCAACTTTTGATTCACAGGTAAAATAATTCTTTATCGTGATTGTATTTGATACATTTGATGAATTGATGCTGCACCATGATGTGTGTTCATTGTCATTTTTAGAAATACATACGTGGATAAAAAGAGTGTTAAACATACATGGAAGGCATGGAGGACCAAAGAAGTTTATTAGGGGCCAAGTCCAAGTATTCCCAATATCTTCCACCAGGCCACCACATCACTTTTGGCCTAAGGAAAGAAAAAGATCAAATTCAACATGTTTTGGGGCTGGATTCGGACTGCAGCACTGCACCAACTTGCGACGACCACCACGACCTCATCCGGACTCCGTTCTAGGCGTTCAACTACTCATTGGAATCTTTATAAAGTCTATTTTCATATGGATCTAGACTTATATCCATATCTGTTCTAAGGCGGCCATAATGATTAAATTACTACCAAGAGGTTTTTCTGTCCAAGGTGCTGCGTCACCTTATTTTGGCCCAATGGGGCGTGTATCAAGTTGGGTTCATTAGCGACGCGTCCTAGGGTTGCAGCATGACCCCAACACCCTGTTGGTCATCCTCCCATGTTCATATACCCCTTAGCCACCACAAGGAACACTCTAGTTTTTTTTTTGAAAGTTTAGCCATTGCTACTTCGTTGTAGACGTGTGTGTCGACTAGACCATCTGTTCTACTCAATTCAGAACCCCAACTTTGTATTTTCAGATTGATTTTTATCTCTATATTTGCAGTTGAGTTGCTTGTTCTACTTATTCTTGCTTGTTCCTCGATTGCTTGTAGGAATTACCCTAATGGTTTGGTTGATCGTGCTCCACAAGATTGTGATGACCATTGGAGGTGGTGTATCGGTTGCTAAGGCACAACATCCTTGGATGGTTGTAGTCAGGCCGTGAGCGTCGTCTCCATTCCTAAATTAAGTTATCCCCCTTCTCTCATTGAAAGATCAGGATTCAACCCCATGGGTTCATAACACTCCTTCTGTTGCGCAGGTGGTGTATGGTCCTTCTGTTGCACTGAAGAATTAGCTACGTCCACGTCCATATCGAGGAGAGAGAGGAGGCATGAGAAGAGGAAGAGGGAGATGAGGCGCAACTTCTACGGGTCAGAAGTTCCCTGCACCAGCGAATTTGGAGACAAATTCCCAGATGGGGGCTATTTATTAAAATAGGGATTTGTATGAATCCTTAATAATCTACTGTATTGATAGAGTTTTGGACGATAACACCAAACAATTTTATTTACATACGACTGGACAGTAACAGTCATGTTGAGTATTTCAGGCAACAACTTGCTTCATGCCATGCAAACTTCACTAAATGTTTAAAACCCAGTACCAAGGTATAACAAGGTAAACAAAAGCTTCGTATGCACGACTCTGTAAATTACCTCATCGTCTTCCATGGAGAACCATGCCAAGGAGACCAGCTGCGGCGGCGGCATCATGTCCGTATCCGTCGTCGCCTGCGCGTACAGCGAGTTGTGACGCAGGATCAGGTTCAGGCCCTTGGTGGTGGCCTTGGCGGGCTTCCTCTGCTGCTGCTGCAACTTCCGAGCGCCGTGCTGGTGGTGGTGGCTGTTGTAGTAGTCCTCCGCCAGCACACGCATTTTGAACCTTTGGCACGACTGAATGAATGACGACTCATGGTGGTACCTCTGCCATAGCTTTGATCTTGAGCACCTCGCTGTCGGACAGGACCACGGCCTCGTGGACCGTCTGAACAGGCCCTCCCACTGCTTCATGGAATCTAGCTCCCTGATCACTGTGGGCAGAATAAAAGCTGTTCAGACTCAACTAATTGAGCAACTACAGGTGCACAAGTAAACAGGGGAACACATTGCAGACAAGATGCAGGTTGAGCAGACTCAAATGGGGGAAACAGTGCACACAGCACAAGCAAAATGGATCGAATCAATTATTGCAGTGGAAAAAAAACTAGCATTCAAAATTCTAGAGGCATGAAGCACCACTTAAAAGCTGAACACAAGCCTTGAGTCCACACCACTGTAGCACATGATGAATGTTGCGACGGATTGTATTGAGTCAACGCAGGTACTATTTAGGGTTATATAGCGCAGAAGTGCACAACATAACAGTATACGCAATAATCATGTCTGAATGCAGGTATTGTTCAAGGTTATATAGCACAGTAGTGCACAACATAGCAGAATACACAAGAATCATGCATTCAGACACAAACAACAATTTGAGTATATTCTCATCATAGAGTTAACAAGCTAATAACAACATTTTAGGACCATGTAGTAATGACGTTTTCAAACATTTGGTGAATGACAACATAATAGAATGACAGTTCAAAAATATTATATTTGCTCCTAACTTACCAATCCTTGGTATGAACAGGTGAGTTCCTTTTATGCGTTTTAACAGCATAATAGACTTCCTAGATTCATCATCAAGAAGGCTGTCGGTGTTAGCCACCATGGTCCAGGATTTCATCCGCTGTCCAGCCCTACCTGATTCTTGCTTATTAAGCTGGTCAGCATAAAGATTTGCTCATGCCAGCTGCCTTAGTACCAATATCGAATAGATACTCGTCATTCTGTGTTTTGTCAGCTCATCAGCATACTCACATATGAAACTGCCTGAAGATATAGAACTGAGGGATCTTACCCCAAACCTGTCCTACCAGTCTTGAATATTTCTAGTGGAGTTTTGACACCATGCTGACAAAGCAGTGGCAGAACATCGCACCGGCCGTCCAAAAATGCAGGGTCCACCTGTCATGGCACAAAAGGACACCAAAAGTATTTTTTAACTGTACAGAATACAGATTAAAGAAGTAAACAATGAGGTTATGCAAAATTGGAATGCAAGGAACCGGCAGAACATATAGAATTGTGTGCAGCTTGTGAAAAAAAAGAGCAAAGGATCTATTGATGCCAAAATAAAACAGATGAAACAATATGCATGTAAGTATATTCATGGCATAAATACAAAATTTAACTATCCAACCTATAAATTTTCAAACAGTTCCCTAGAATTCATGGATTGCCTTCCACCTCTTGTTGGATCGCGGAGCACCTTTCAAAACAATCTTCAACGGATCAAGTACTTGGTGCCACAAGGCTGGTTGGCTGCTGAGAAATGAGCCGGCAATGTCTCAAATGACGTCTCCTGTTGCATCCCATGCTCTTGCGTGTCTTGTTTCAAAATATCATCAAGTAACTTCATTACCCTCTCCGTCTCACCTTGGCTCCTAGAAACTTTGAATAAAGCACAATTTCTCTTTGAGCGAAGCGAATGGTAACGATCCATTTGTTCTGTCCAAACATGCGTGTTGGTATGCATCTCCGTTGGGAAAGCCTCTTGGCACTCATAGTCCATCTCACGTAAACACAACAAGGAGGGATGCTTTCTATACGAGCATACTTCATGATGCAGAAAGTATGCGTACATGGAATTCCTTCCCGCTCCAGCTTCCAGCAATGGCATCTAGCATCAACCAATGATGACCCAAAGGTACAAGTCACGTGAAAACAATGCTTGATATTGCCGTGCAATGAAACCTCATACCTCAAACACCCATTCTGCAATATCACCTCTGTCACCGACCAATTACTTGGTTTTTTAATTTGGAAGCTCACTTTCTGGAAAAAATTTGGTGTGAAGATTTGCGCAGCACTTTTCTCAAGAACATTATCAGAAATCTTAGTGAATGGGATAGAACACAGCGCCTTCGCATCAAACTCAATCTCATTCCGATGAATGCGTGATATGCAGAACTCATAATGCTCCATTAAATCAACCAGGGACATCTTTCGATCTAAATGGCTATGAAGCCTTGAGTTCAGACTCTCGCTCCTCTGATTACTTTGCATGCCCAAGAAATGTCTCCCTCTTATGAACATCGCACCCCACTTCCTTCTAAGTTCGTACATCCTATTTACCCATAGGTTATCTTCTTTGATATTATGGGTACCTCTAAACTCTCTCCAAAACCAATCAAATTCACCCTCCTCCATTGCATGGCCAATGAACTTTCTCAAATCCTTGAGCTTCGAACCACGAAATCATTTCAGCATGTTCTGCTCTATGTGCCAATTGCACAATCTGTGATCTGCATCAGGCATGACAATCTCAATAGCTCTCACCATCGTTGCGTCCCCGTCAGTGATTAAGGATTTTGGATGCTTCTGGTGCATCGCCTCCAGTAAAGCCTCAAGCAGCCAGACATATGACAAGATAGTATCATCCGATAATATACCGCAACCAAAGACATCTGTACTTTGATGATGGTTAACTCCTATAAAAGGGACAAATGGAAGATTGTACCGGTTCACGCGGTAAGTGATGTCGAATACAATGACATCTCCAAAAATGACTGTGCATCCGACCAAAATAGGTTCTTTAACCTGCCTTGTGCATCCACACTATAAGTGAAAAAGAACTTAGGACCTTTCTCT
This sequence comes from Setaria viridis, assembly GCF_005286985.2. Taxonomy (NCBI): domain Eukaryota; kingdom Viridiplantae; phylum Streptophyta; class Magnoliopsida; order Poales; family Poaceae; genus Setaria; species Setaria viridis. Next base: position 16,011,222 of record NC_048270.2, on the reverse strand, counting down.
TGCATCTGAGACATATGATTCAACACAAATTATGCGTCGCTTTCTTCAACCTTTCCCTTCTTGTACCTTGAAAAGAAATTGTACAAGTTATGCGAAAGAAATCGAGTCTCTCCTGGACCACTGTGGCTCGTCTCCATTACATCCATGATCTGAAATGGACGCAGCCCACTTAGCCCCTACTTGATTGCCTCCGCTTTCTAAGGATCATTAAGCCCTCGATGAGACCGCAAAACAAAAGCATACTTTCATTTTGCAAGGGCATGTGTATGGACATCCACAAAGTGCTTCACATACTAGATGCCATTACTTTCACTCCACTCCACTCCACATCAAGCCTAGCCATGCATCCACAATGAGTGAGGGCATGCGGCTGTCTTTTTTGATCCATCCTTTCAAAGTACTTAACCAATCTATATCCTTCACAGGAGCACATGAATCTTCTCCATATCACCTCTTTGGTGCCTGTCTTGTACCTAACTCTATCCTTTCTGATACTTTTTTTTCTCGAACTACGCAAGGGAGCTGCATGTCATTTCATGAAGATAGAAAATAAAGTACATAGAGAGGGGGAGAGCCCCCAGACTAAGTACCAAACACACCACAACACTCACAAAACACTACACACACAAAACAAGGAAAGACCTAACCAGAGAGAACCAAGCCTAAGATGGTGCTACAAGCGACCTAGCAAGCAGCTCTTTGAGCTTAGAAGCTCTAGCCAAGCACCATAGGGTGCTTTCATTTGTTATGGCTTGCAGGAGCACCTGGGAGTTAGGGAGAACACCTTCAAACACGCAAGAATTTCTATGTTTCCAAATCTCCCAAGCCACCAAAATGATGAGCAAATTTAAACCCTTTCACCACTGATTTGGAGCAGCTCTAATGACTTTGCCCCCACCAAGCTAAGAAGCTAGAGGAGTTTACTGGCACATCAACTACCAGATTGAGATGTGAGAAGATCAATGTCCAAATTTGTCTGGTAAAAACATAAGATAACAGCAGGTGTGGGGCTGTTTCTTGCGCTTGGTCACAAAACAGGCATGCCGAGGGGTGCTGCAAGCCCCTCCTAGCCAGCCGGTCAGTAGTCCATAACTGCTATTTAATAGCCAGCCAAACAAAGAACTTGTAGCGTAAGGGAGCCCAACTTTTCCGGATTCTTTTCCATGGGATAAACTTTATTAAGCCAACGAAAAGGGCTTCATATGCAGGCTTGCTGGTGTAGATTCCAAATTGGGTTAGCTTCTAGAGGTGTTGACCCGGGGTATCCTGATTTAGATGGACACCATCTAACTGATCCCAAAGTAGCAGGTACTCCATCAGGACCTCCACTGAGAGGCATCCTCTAATATCTGAAACCTAGTGCCTGTTGGAGAGGGCCTGTGCCACTGTTCTAGTTTTGACAACTCCCTTAGGAATAGTCTAAAATAGATTAGGAGCAATTTCAGCTAGAGTTTTTCCTTCCAACCATCTGCCTTCCAAAATAGGATCGTTTCCCCAACAACCGAGACCACTGACGTGTTAAATAAGGCTTGAGCCTTTTGGGGTACCTGGATATGAAGACCAGCCCAAGGACGAGAATGATCTATTTTTTGAGCCCAAAGCCATCTAATCCACAATGCCGAACCAAAGGACTCAATGTTGTGTATGCCCAAACCTCCATATTTCAAAGGGCGTTGTACCTTTTCCCATGAGACCAGAAAATTTCTACCATTTGCCTGTTCCTGTCGTTTCCAAAGGAAACCTCGCCATTTTTTGTCAATAGCTTTGATAACTCATTTGGGCAGGTCAATAGCCAATAGATGATGTATCATAGAAGCCGTGAGAACCACCCTAGTCATAATCAAGAGGCTTGCTAGCACTACTAGATTTTTGGTCTATTGCAACGGCGGAAAAACGTTGCAAGATGCCCAAAATCGATGCAATATCTAGCAATTGCAACGGCGACTGGTTGGTTGGCAGGCATGGCAAGTACTGGCGTTACAATAGCTCTTTGCAACATTTTTTGTGGGCCGTTGCAACTTATGGTAATTGCCACACACATTTTTGTTGCATTATAGAGTATGGCAACGGAGGATTTCGTTGCATTAGCATGTATTGCAACGCAAGCAGTTATTGCTATAGTACGTAGTTGCAACGTACAAACTCTGTGGTAATATGGTATTTCGCAACGATTTACATGGTGGCAATAAAATATATTACCACATAAATTTGACGTTGTGACATATCCTATGGCAACTAAATTTCTTTCATGGAAATAAACTATATTGCAACGGAACCATTTTCGATGGCAATAATTAGTTTTGCAACGGAAACTATTACGTGGTGATTGATCCTATGGCAACACAACTGCTTTCGTGGCAATAACTTATATTGCCACGGAAACATGTTTGGTGGCGATAATTCAGTTTGCAACGGAAAATATTACGTTGTGACAGATCATATGGCAACACAATTGGTTTCGTCGAAATAAACTATATTGCCATGGAAACATATGTGGTGGCAATAATTCGTTTTGCAATGGACAATATTACATTATCACAGATTCTATGGCAACACAATTTGTATCAAACCAAATCCAATGTAGCAAAAATTGAATTTTTCATATTCGTCTCTGGTAGAGATGATACAATATAGCCAAACATGTAACAGATCCACAATACAATATGGCCAAATATCTATCAGATCGACAACCTTTACTGCCTATGCCACAAACAATATGGTCCAGCATCCATTCATGTTAGCATGAACAGCATCTACCAAAAACAGCATCCATTCATGTTTGCATAACCTGAAGAGGCAATCCTAGCTCCCCGGACAGTCATCGTCTTGTCCATGAGATTCAGACCCGTCATCTGCAAGCCATTCTGCTCCTTCGTGTCATGTTGTTTTTTGATGCAGAGGAGACCATTCAACACCTATTTTTTGACTGTCATGCTGTTTTCAGGCTTCACAAGAACATTATGAACACTACTGAGAAGAGCTCTATAATAGTTAATCATTTGAATAAAGATTATGGTGCAATTACCTTCATTAACAGAGAAGGTTGATCCTTCTTATGGAGATTCTTCAACTATCGATTCATCAAGTAGCTTGATTTTGTACTTGACTATACAAATACATGAACAACGCACCGGTAGGAAAACTTACATCTCCCCATGGCAACATACGGGCCAGCCTACAGTCGTTACCCCAGCACATTATTTCTCTCAATGGTATAATTTTCATCAAGCATGCATATAAACAGTTTCATCTAACAGTACTATTAGATTTAGACACTGATGCCAGTGATTGTTAATCTCCGTCGGGTCTAAACAACCATATCTCCACAGGCATCAAGATGGTGATCTAATCTTAATGGTAAAGATGACAACCATATCTCCACAGGCATCAAGATGGTGATCTAATCTTAATGGTAAAGACGTGAATAATGTAATGCACATCACCGGCAGAGATTAACAGTTGGCCGTTTCCTGGCATCACCGGCGGCGGCTGCACATCAGAGACAGCGAGGGGAGCCGATTAGTTGAGGGCTCCTCTTCTACAAGATCTTCTCGCGCTTGGCCTTGTGGAGCTCCATAGCCTAGTCGACCAGCATCTCGGCGGTGAGGCCGAAGCACTGCTCCTTCAAGTAGGTGCTCTGGTAGATCTTGGAGCGCACAATCTGCTCCACGTCTAGATCGGACGGCGCAAATCTCCAAGCCATTCTGCTCCTCCCCGTCTAGATCTCCCTCATGGTGGCGGCGAAGGTGGGGGACGGCGGTGGTGAGGTGGTGCGTGCGCTAGGGTTGCGGCGAGGTGGGACGCGGAGGAGGAGTATGAGGCGCTAGGGTTGCAGGTGAAGACGGAGATGGAGTTGAGGGAGGAGAATACGGAGAGGGAGTTGAGGGAGGAGAAGGCGTGGCGGCGGTGAATCCGGCTGGAGGGGAGGGGCACCACGGAGAGGGCGGAGAGGGAGGAGGGGGCGCGGTGGCGGCCGGATCTGGTCGGAGGGGAGGGGCGCCGCCCGCCGGTAAGGAAGTAGAGGGGGCGGGGAGAGGGGCGCGAGGGATGGGGTGCGCGCGGAAGAAGAAAGGAGGCCGGGAATGGAGGGGGGCGAGGGGCTTCGCCCGCGGTTGAGGGGAGGGGATGTTCTTTTTTATTTTTTTCTCTTCCTTTTTTTATGCCTAGGAAACGGCCCAAATTCAGATTTTCTTAAAATTTTTCTTTTTCTTTTTTATTTTATTGCACGTACAAAAATAATTATATAATATGCATCAATATTTTTTTATATACAATAGATTACATATAAGTTGCCTTATAGAAGTTTCAATAAATTTCTAGCTCATTGACTATTTTTAACTCTTTAAATGATTTTCTAGGTGCTTAGTGAAAATAATTCCAAGTTGAACTATGCGTATCTCTAGTAAAATTTAAAAATTTACAAAAAAAATTATATTTAGTCTCACATGTTTCATTATAGCCCATGTCTTGGAGATAGATGAAAAATTCAAGTGTTTTATAGGGACAATTCAAACTTCTATCTTCAAATTACCACATAATAATTACAATAATATCTAAATTTGGTCAGAAAATTCTACAAATTTATATGACAACATATTTTGGGTCTATAAGCTTGACATAAAAGTTTCATAAGATTTCACAAAAATTGGAGTGTACGTTGGTCACAAAATGGATAGAGCTCTCATATTGATTCACACAACTCAACTCAAACTTTGAGATTTGAATACCTCGTAACATGTTCGAACTCGTACGCACCTCAAATTTTAACACAACCTTACATTTAACATATTGTTGATATTTGTGGATTTACATTGCCACTTGTTCTGCAAAAAAGTTATTTTTCTATTTTTTTAACTAACTAATTAATACACCCTTAACTCACAAAATAATTATTTTAAATACCTCTAACTACATTTGTACATGTAATATACAATATCTAAGTTGTCATGTAGTATTTTCAAGAATTGTTTAATATATTTAGTATATTCTATCATTTAAATGAATTTCTACGTGCTTATCGAAAGTAATTCCAAGTTGAACTATGTGTACCTCCAGTAAGATTCAAAAAATTCAAAAAAAATTATATTTAGGCTTGTATGTTCGATTGTAGCCCATGCCTTGGAGATAAATGAAAAATTCAATTGTCTTATAGGGATAGTTCAAACTTCTATCTCCAAATTACCACATAATAATTATAATAATATTTAAATTTGGCCAGAAAATTCTACAAATTTACATGACAACATATTTTGGGTCTATAAGTTTGACATAAAAGTTTCATAAGATTTTAAAAAGATTGGAGTGTATGTTGTTCACAAAATGGATAGACCTCCCACATTGTTTCACACAACTCAAATCAAACTTTAAGATTTGAATAGCTCGTATTATGTTTGAACTCGTATGCACCTCAAATTTGGACACAAACTTATCTTTACCTTGTTGTTGACATTTGTGGATTTACATTGCCACTTGTTGTAAAAAAAGTTATTTTTCTATTTTTTAACTAACTAATTAATACACCCTTATGAAGTAACTTGCAAATAATTATTTTTCAATAGTAATTTTTTTCCCTTTCTTCAACCTCAATGATGTTGCGTTTGATCTCTCCAATAGGGTGGGCACTAAAGAACTCAGTAATTAACGTACACTATAGATACATTGCTGTAACTAACATAGAATTTATTTCTTTTACTTTGGCTCCTATCCATCACCCAACTATTGCGTAGCGTGGTGGTGAGGTGCTCGAGTCTAAACTCTGGAGACCTTGGTTCGATTCCCCCATTATGCATCTTTTAATTTTTCCAAAATAAAACATGAGAAAATGAACGTATAAAATATAAAATACCATACTTCATCTTAAGTGTTGGTGTAGTGCAGTGGTAAGGTGTTGGAGTGTGGTCTCTAAAACCAGGGTTCAAAACCCACGCTTGTTGATTTTTTTTCTAATTTTCGGTGGGCGCGCCGTGGCCGGAAGCAACACTGCAACAAATTGTGTTAAAAGTTATTAAATACCAAAAATCTAAACCAGACAAGATGTAGCTCAAAAATCTAAACCAGACAAGATGTAGCTCAGTGGTAAGTACGGTGGTTCCCAGGAGGTTCCACGATCAATTCCTATACTTTGCATGTTTTTCTCTCTTTTTTGTGGCAATCAGTGGTAATAGCATCTTCTTTCATGCAACCACTTAGTTTTTATTGGTATATAGGCAAACATATTACAACGCACATGCGGATTAAGAATGCACCTCAAATTTGTGGCAATACTGTTTATGACTTTGCAAATGGTTGCGACAAAATCAATCTTTTGCAATGAAATTGCATAATGGTGGCAATAACATGAACCTATTGCAACGAATTTTCATAGAATTTGTTTCTGTAACTAACATAGAATTTATTTCTTTTATTTCGGCTCCTATCCATCACCCAACTATTGCGTAGCGTGGTGGTGAGGTGCTCGAATCCAAACTCTAGAGACCCTGGTTCGATTTCCTCACTGCGCACCTTTTAATTTTTCCGAAATAAAACTCGCAATCATTTTTCAACTCGTGGCGACAACACCTATCTATTGCAACAAATTTCTTGTTGTTGCCATGGGCTATGTGGCAACGTAACAAATTCGTTGCAATATTGCTTCCTACTTGCAACATTACGTATTTCATGGCAATAACCCTTACATGTTGCAATGCAAAAAAAAAACTTTATACCAACGCAAAAAAACCGTGGCAATTTGTTCAACAACTCGCAACCATTTTCAACTTGTTGCGACAACACCGACCTATTGCAACAGATTTTCCGTTGTTGCCTTAGGCTATGTGGCAACGTGACAAATTCGTTGCAAAAATGTCAAAGCCTTGCAACATTGCGTATTTCATGGCAATAACCTGTCGATGTTACGACGAAAAAATTAATTATTGCAACAAAAAACACACGTGGCAATATCGCCTACGTATTGCAACGAATTTTCAAATGGTGGCAATAACACCTACAGGTTGCAACAAAAACTCAAAATCGATGTAATAAATCCTACCTATTGCAACGAAATTTGAGTTGATGGGATGATGGCCGTGGCAATAGCCCTAAAATCTAGTAGTGTAGATTCATCAGGGAGGCTTTCTAGCTAGGGAGGTAACCAGCAACCTTGTCAATCAAAGGCAGGAGTACTTCCTTGGAAGGTTTTCTGATTGTAAGTGGTAAACCCAGATAAGTGCATGGAAACTCCTTTGTGGAGCATGCCAGGTGCTTCAAAATTTGCTGTACCTCTTCCTGTGAGCACTGAATTGGGAAAGCTGAACTCTTGGAGAAGTTTGTATGGAGTCCAAAGGCCTAACCAAAAATATCCAAAACCTGTTTCATTGTTCTGAGATCATCCACACATTGCCGAAGGAAGATAAGAGCATCATCCGCATAGAAAGAAGCCTTATGACTGGTCTGTTGAGCCGCGAGGGGTTGCAGAAGGTGGTATCTGGTGGCATATTTTATCAAGGAATTGAGAACATCCATTACCAAGATGAATAGCATGGGTGAGAGAGGATCACCCTGCCTAAGACCACGATGGTGGAAAAACTAGACCCCAGCTCACCATTAACCAATACCTGAGTAGACGAAGTAGACAGCACCAAGCATATAAGGTTACACCACCACTGTCCAAAGCCTAGATGGCGAAGAACCTCCAACAGAAAAGGCCAAGAGACATAGTCAAAGGCTTTTGAGATATCCAACTTTAGGAGAACATGTGCTTGTTTTTTCCCATGCAAAGCCTTGACCATCTATTGTACAAAAAGAAAGTTATCATGTATGTTCCTTCCTCTAATGAAAGCGCTCTGATTGGGAGGAACCAGGCTTGGCAAGAGAGGAACTAGTCTGTTGGCCATGATTTTTGTCACCAACTTGGCAAAATTGTGAATTAAACTTATGGGCTTGAAATCCTTGACCGAGTTGGCGTCCTGCTGTTTTGGTAAAAGGGAGATGAAAGCTATGTTTATCAGCCTGAAATGAGCCACATGACCTTAATGTATAGCCAATAAAGCCGACATGATGTCATCTTTGATAATACCCCAGCAAGATTTATAAAATCTGCCTGTGTATCCATCAGGTTCTGGGGCTTTGTCCAATGACATCTCCTTTATTGTAGTCCATACTTCTTCCTCTATGAAAGGGCTCTCCAGTGAAGAGACATCATGCTACTGAATCCTAATTTCTGCAAAGTCAATGGTATATTCCCTCTCCTCAGTCGTGCCCAACAAATTCTCATAAAACTGCAGGACTGCTTCCTGTTTATCTTCTTGGTCGACTACTGTTTGATCACCCACTTGCAACTTTGCAATGAAGTTTTTCTTCTTCCTGTAACGGGCTTGCTGGTGGAAAAAGGATGTGTTAGCATCACCTTCCTTCAAGTACAGAACTCTAGAACAGAGGTGAGCAATAGTACATTCAAGAGAAGCCAATCCCAAATAGTGAAGCTTAAGTTTCTTCCTCAGCTATTCCTCACTTGGAGAAAGATCCCTGGAATCCCTAGCAATCTCAAGATGATGTAGAATTTCCTTGGCTATCACTAGCTGAAGCTTGACATTACCAATTTTCCGTTGGCCCCATTTCTGAAGGTCCCTGCTAAGTCTCTGAAGTTTGCAGAGATGAAGATACTGGAGCATTCCAATTCTGCTGAACTGCTTCTGTAAAACCGGACATTTTAGTCCAAAAACTCTCAAAATAGAATCTGCACTTGCCTCTTGTACTGAGCTTCAAACCCAAAACCAGTAGGCAATGATCAGACACAATCGAGGCGCTGCTCTGCAGGAGAGCATCAGGGAAGATATCCTCCCAATCAACACAGTAGAAAGCTCTATCAAGCCTCACGAGGGTGAGAGAAGATCTTTCATTAGACCATGTGTATTTCCTTCCTAACAGAGGAATTTCTTTCGCCTCAACATCATCTAGGAAGCGCCTAAACCAACCCATCATTGCTTGATCCAAATTGGTATTATTTTTATCAGAAGCTTGGTATATTAAGTTGAAGTCCTCTGCTATCAGCCATGGGCCAGAACATAAAGCTCTCATATCACAAAGCTCTTGCAAGAATGCTATCTTATCAACATCATCTTCAGGACCATAGACTCCTGTAAATCACCAATTGCGACCTTCTTGTTCCTCAAATTGAACTGAGATAGAATAATTATCCACTTTGGAAGCTAGGATCCGACACATATTGCTTTTTCCAGGCAATCAAGATCCCTCCTCTCGTACCATCAGCTGGCAGTTCCACATACTTGTCATAAGTAGTGCTAAAAACTGAGAGGAAAATTCTCTGATTCATAATAGCAATTTTGGTTTCTTGAAGACAGACCACAGGAGCATTTGAGGAACGTATTACATCGCATACAGCATTACACCGACTTTTTTAGTTAAGGCCACGCGCATTCCAAATCAGAATAGAGATGGATTCATGACTGAACAAAAGAAGTTCGACTGGGAAATTGAAACCAGGAAGTTAAGGGAAGTCCCCTGCTCGAACCTCAGTGTCCTCTTCGATGTTCCAGCCGAAGATAGCCGCCATGGCAGCCACATGGCTCTCAGCGAGTTGGCTCCCCATAATCTTGAAGTAGGCATCTTGAGTCTTGAGATCAATTTTTTCATTGCACGCAAAACCTAGACTCCTCATACCCCCCTTTGTGCTTCGGTGGTGACTGGTCCCGGAGAACATGGGTCAACTCCAGCCACCCTTTTGCTTCGTCGAGGTAAAGAACCTGAAGCCGCAGCATTGACGCGCCTCTTGTGAATAACGTCCTTTCTGATACTGAACATTTTATAGTATGCATAATCATTGTAAAACTCATCAAAATCTTCCTCCCTCGTAAAAGTCTGATTTACAACACTCTTATACTCCTTAATTTCCTCCAGACTAACGTACCCTTCTGCCACCATTACGGTAATCTGCAAGAAAAAAAAATAAACGTATCACAACCACTTCAAAGAATACCTTTGTATCACCATAGGATGGTACCGAAGTTCTTCATCCCAACCTAACTAACAAAGCTTACCACATCTATAATTGCCCAACTTATATTAGCACAGTAATCACACTTGGCAAATATTTCTTTTTGTCCAATCTACATCACTAACAGTACAACACTGATCACCCAATAATTGCATATTGTCATGTAAACAGGGCAAGGGTGTTATGCTACTATCCTAAATTTATGTTGCCATGTTTACATCAAATCAAATCACTACGAAAAGAATAGAAACAATCCAAAAGTCGTGCCTGGAAGTTACAAATTAAAGATCTACAATTAAATTTCACTTCATTATGTTTGTTTCCTATCTTAGATCAAATTATAATTTACAAACCATTCTACAAGACAAAATATGTGCATCTAATTCACGTATGATCAACAGAACTATCCGGTAACTGATAAATTCTGATAATACAGGAACTCTGCTGATTAGAGGAACCAGATCAGAAATCTTGGTATTATTTATTAATACTAATATATTATCACACCATCCTTAAAATAAACTTCTAGAAATGGATCACCTTGGAAAAATCCTCGGTAGAGACTTGAAGTTTACTCTTTATGCGCTTCTTGACTTCTGCTGAAGTCTCACCTTGACAAACAAGTAGAAAAAAAGGCCACAACGGGGATGAGGAGGCGGCGGCGGATGGTAACAGCGACAATGTGGATGATGTGGCGCGGATGCGACCTAGGGAGTGGCGGCTGGCCACGGCCACAATGGGGATGAGGAGGCAGCAGCGACGACCTGGAAAAGGAGGAGGCGGCGGCGGACTGGGAAGGGAGGAGGAGGAGGAGGAGGAGGCGGAAACGGCGAATTGGGAAGGTAGGAGGAGGAGGTGGCGGCAGCGCTGGCGGCATTCTGGAGAAGCTGGAGGCGGCGGACTAGAAAGGGAGGAAGAGCCGGCGGCGGCGTGCGGGCGGTGGCGGCGGAGGCGGCTGAGCGCTACAGGTGCCACGGCGTGTGGGCGGTAGCGGCAGGTGAACACTGGGAGAGGGCGCGCGGGAAAATGTAGTTCGGAACAAAACACGAATAATATATGTTTTGTTAATTACAATTTTAACCGTATTAAAAAAAACAGCCTATACTCCATACTACCACCTGGTAGTATTGTGCACCGTAAAAAAACTTTTAAAAAAATAAAGAAGAAGAAACTGATGAGAAAATCTTGTTCCCATTCCACCCACACACATCTTGCTACCACTTCGGTAGCAGCACAAGCGTTCAAAATTCAGCGCATAAACACCGACACAGCTTCGCTCGTTACTCCCTCTACTGCTACTGCTTCAATTTGATTGCTTCTAGACTTTAAAAAGCACCTAGAAGACCAACAACAAAACCTCTACTCTCAAATCACAAAACAATCCAAGAATCACTGACAAGTGATCACCTCCGCTCCGCAACCAAAAACACAAGAACAAAGCTCACCCGATCGCCGCACCAAAACTTTCGCGACCAGGCGAGATCACAAACGAACCACCCCTCATCTCCCTCAGTCCCCTTCCCCTCACCACCATCCTCTCCACAACACTACCACTGCTGCTGCTGTACAGTTCCTTCCAATTCCCGCAATGCCGCCACCATTCGCAGGTCACCACAGCAGCTCGGCGCGGGACGCCGACAGCTCCCTACGGAGCTTGCACGAGAAGAGCCGGCATGCGTCCATGCTCAGGTCGACGGCAGCCTCAGAAACACGAATACGGCAATGAAGGTGCATATCCCGTATCCGATATGTATCCGATACGGATACGCTTGGGATACGGCCGGGATATGTATCCGCGGCGTGTCGGCGTATCCTTGCTTATTTGGGTCGGAAACTAAGGAATGGAAATGTTTCGGCCCAGTCGATACGGCCCAGCCCAACTTACCACCACCCAATCTTCATTTGCCCTACTCTTAACCACCTCACGCAGCCGCCTGCCCGCCTCTGCCTCACATGCGCAGCCGCCTCTGCCTCCCGTCCGGCGGCCAACCTCCGCCCTCGCCGGTGACAAGAAGCCCCCAGCCCCCCGCGACGGCGACGAGGAGCTGCGCCCGGCCGGCCCCCCGCGACGGCCGGCTGCAACGCCGCCGAGCCCCTGGCCCCCTGCGAGTTCTTCGAGCCCCTGGCCCCGCTCGTGCCCGTGAGTTCCTCTCCCTCCCCAATCTGATTTAGAGCCAGTGCACCCTGCCGGCCTGCCCCATTAGGCCAAAGGCCATTACCCCTTCCTGATTACTGATTAGAGCCTTATTGATTTTGTCCAATGTTCATTGTCGACCAGTATGGCATCTCCAAATTTGAGTAGTGCAGGTAGTGGTAGTGCTACTGCTAGTGGTAGTGTGGGATCTGGATCTAGAGAAGCAATTGATATCAAGGCTCCGCTGTGGGATCATGTCACCATTCTAGAGAGGCCTAAAGCTGGTGGAGGAAATGCTTTATGGAGATGCAACTATTGTCCATTGGAAAAAAGCAGCAGCTACACTAGAGTTGAAGCTCATTTGCTGTAGAAATCAGGGAAAGGGATTAGCAAATGTCCAAAGGTTTCATATGAAATGCTGAGTGAGATGACAAGGGAAGTGGAAAGGTGCAAGGAGCTGGTGGAAAGAGCAAAGACACGCACCGTTGCTTTGCCTGTAGCTCCTTCTTCAGCCAATTACAACAAGAAGAACAAGAGGGGACCTGCTTCTATGTTGGAAAAATCTTGGGCATTGCAAGACCGCAAGCACTTGGATGCTTTAATTGTTAGAGCAATGTATTCTGGAGGGATATCTTTCAACTTTTTGAGAAACCCATATTTTAGAGAAGCTTTTGCATTTGCTTGCAGCCACAATTTGCAAGGTTACACAATCCCTGGGTATAACAGGGCTAGGGAATTACTCCTGAAGCAAGAAAGAAGGCACATAGAGACTCTATTGGAGAGTACCAAGAGCACATGGCCAGAGAAAGGGGTCACAATCTGCAGTGATGGTTGGTCAAATCCTCAGAGGAGGCCAATCATCAACTTCATTGCTGTTTCTGAGAAAGCTCCAATGTTTTTGAGGGCTGACAATTGTGACGGAGAATACAAGTCAAAAGAATATATTGCTGAGAAGTTGAGGGCTATTATTGATGAAGTAGGTCGACAAAATGTGGTACAAATCATCACAGATAATGCTGCAAACTGCAAAGGTGCGGGTCTTTTAATTGAAGCTGAAAATGATCACATATTTTGGACACCTTGTGTAGTGCATACTCTCAACCTTGCTATGAAAAATATATGTGAACCTAAACTGCCAAGGACACCTACTGATGAGGATATGCATGTTTGGGGACAACTAGAATTTATACATGATGTTAAAGTTGAGGCTAGTATGATCAAGAATTTCATAATGAATCATGGCATGCGTCTTTCCATGTTCAATGAGTTCAGCCATTTGAAGTTGCTTTCTATTGCTGAAACAAGATTTGCATCGGTTGTGTGTATGCTAAAACGGTTTGTTGAGGTAAAAGCAGCTCTCCAACACATGGTGATTAGTGACAAATGGAGCATCTACAAAGAGGATGCTTCAACTGCCCAACATATAAAGGAAAAAATACTAAGTGATGTCTGGTGGGGCAATGTAGATTACATTCTTAGGATCACTACTCCTATCTATGATATGATACGCTTTGCGGACACCGACACCCCATGTCTTCACTTAATTTATGAGATGTGGGATTCAATGATTGAGAAAGTGAAGAAAGAGATATATCTGTATGAAGGGAAGGAACCAAATGAGGAGTCAAACCTCTACTCTGTTGTTCATGATATATTGATTGCTAGGTGGACAAAAGGTAATAATCCACTACATTGTTTGGCTCATTCACTCAATCCAAGGTAACACTATACACTATACATTTCAGAATTCAGATTCTTTGCCCTTTATTTTTTCAGTTGCTCATGTTCTAAATTGTAATGCTAAATTGCCAAATGCAGATTTTACAGCAACAAGTGGCTTGAAGAAGGTGCTGGTCGACTACCCCCCCCCCCACAAGGATAAGGAGGTATCACAAATGAGGATGACTTGCTTCAAGAAGTTCTTTCGCATACCGCAAGAGTTGGCTAAAGTAAAGGAAGAATACTCAAGGTTTTCTAGTTGTTCAGAAGAATTCAATGATCCTGATTCTATACATGATAGATGGGCTGTTTCCCCAATGACTTGGTGGACAAATCATGGACAATCTGTCGCTCTATTGATGAGTTTGGCCTTAAAATTGCTGAGCCAACCGGCCTCCTCTTCTTGCTGTGAAAGAAATTGGAGCACATATAGCTTCATCCATAGTGTCAAGAGAAATGCCTTAACTCCTGAGCAGGCTGAAGATTTGGTCTTTGTGCACTCAACTCTGAGGCATTTGTCAAGAAGAACTGATGCATACAAGACAGGAGAGACAAGGATGTGGGATGTTGGAGGAGATTCTTTTGATTCCCTTAGTGGTGTAGGTCTTCTTGAAGTTGCTGACCTCTCCATTGATGAGCCTGACTTGCAGACTATATCATTTGGATTGGGTGATCTTGAGGTTGAAAGTGTGGAGGAGAATGAGGAAGTCGAGGAAGAAGCTTGATGTTGATGGCTTGATGCTATCCTTATCCTATATTGCTAGTTTGCTACTACCTTTTATTAATTTCCTAAATAAAAACCTGCTATCATGTTATTCTGAATGTAATAGACCTTAAATGTCTCTCTGTTGAACTTGAATATCTATTTTGTAATTTAATATGCATTGTTATCTATTTATTAATAAAATTGTTAAAACGTATCCGCGTATCGGGTTATTTAAGAAATTTCCGTATCCACGTATCCGTATCCTTCCGATACCGATACGCGTATCCGTATCCGTGCTGCTTAGACGGCAGCCGCCAGTGCCACGAACGCGGCGGCGCCCTCAGCGCACCCGACATGGGCCACGCCCACTACCACCGTGGGCTTGCTGCACCGCCCCTCCCCCTGCACGGTGGCCGACATCACGAACCCGCGGAAGCTCCCGAATGGCCAGAGCCCGTGCCTGAAGTCGCCGCTGCCACGGGGCTGCAGCCGGGGGGACCCGCTCCGGCCGAACGGCTGCGCTGCCATCAGGTTGATTGCGAACCGCCCGCCCTTGGAGGCAGGGACACCGAGGAGCTATTGATCTACCTAATTCATCAGCATATTTTATATTCAATTCAACTCTATCATTTACGGATAGATAGGCAATCTGGACTGATGATTTTGCTGCAGCTACCCGTGCTTGTGCAACCTGAATAATTATTATCACAGCATCAGCATCAAAGAAAACATCACGCATAAGATCAATTTCTCACTTGAATCCACATAAACATAAAGAGAGTATAGTAATCCCATGACAAAGAATGTTGCAGTCTGACAATTGGATGTGATCTGCTTTTAAGCTTTCCTTTGGCATTGAAGATGTGTGGCCTTTTACTTGCACTTTTGGACACATTAATTAGCTATCTCCATAGCAATGCCAAACATGAATATTTTAATATTTATTAGAATTAGTAAAGATTTCTTATGAATATGTTAGATACACAACATAAGTAAAGTAAAGCATCATGATTTTTCCAGTTTCCATAAATCTATTAGGCCTTTATACTTTAATTGAGTGCAGTAAAATTAGTTCAGAAGAAAGATGGAAACACAAATAGGGATCTTCATAAGTAAATAATTGGCAGTCAAAATAAAATAACATGAGTCTCAGCATCCAACCTCAGCAACTCGTAGACATGATGCTATTTCTGTTCTTCCAGTTGCGTAGTCTTTTGCTTCTATACAATCAACTGCATTACTTTCTCCAGTCCTAATCTTACTTCCATCAATTATGCTAGCATCTTGGATCGCAGAACCACCCCTACCACTGCCCCTTAGCAGAGAATACCCAACCGAACACTCCAGGTCAAGTGAGTCCGGTTCTCCAAGTGAATTCGCTGATCTAGGAAAAAGGCTCGTAGTAGGTATAAAAGGGTGGGAACAACCAAGTTATAGGAAGTACAAGTGCAAGGGGAGGATCTGTAACCACCAGAATGATCTTGGAGGCATTGTATGATACAACAGACCCAGTGGTGCCAGCTAGCAAGAAGTCACAAGTAACTGAAATGGAAACTTTGGTTTTCCCAGCAGACCTGTTACAAGAATGAAATAACATATTAGGGCATACTTGGTCTCTAGCTGAACTAAAGATGAGCACCAAATACAAACACTACTTCAGTATATTCAATTTTCAGGCAGTCAAGAGTCAACTGTGCTATAGACAAAAGCAATTCACTGCAAATTCAATATAGTGCTCCATGCAGTACCTCCCAGTCATATGGTTGATAAAAGAATTGCTGCAGCCATTGGAAAACCATGTATTGTTTTTTCCTTCTGATCCTTGGCCAAGTCTGTATTGCCAAGATGTAGCTGATTGGAATATCACAACCTAAGGCAGAATAACTTTTTAGTAAACACTACTAGACAATTCGGTATTAGTGCCGGTTCGTAGGGTGCATATCTCCTGAAAATGCATCCAGGATTGATCCGTCGAGATAAAAGGGGGTGGTCATTTATCACGGGTCCCTAACCGGGATATAAGACCCTCTTTTAGTCCCAGTTTGTAAAACCAACTGGGACTAACGGGGCTACCATGCCAGGCGCTGGACAAACGCCTTTAGTCCCGGTTGGTATTACAAATCGGGACTAAATGTCTCTTCTTTAGTCCCAGTTTGTAAAACAAATCGGGACTAAAGTGCGTGTATACAGCGCCATGCATGCGCCTGCATGGCACCTATAATTTCGTGCATCACGTACCCCTTTAGTTAGTTGAGAGTTTTTTATAATTAATGAAATCAATCAAACTATGTATAGTATTTAAACGAATCAATTTAACTATTACATACTTATATATACAATTCTTATACAATTAGCTAGTAGATATAAAATTCTTGATTAGTATATATATATAATACAATTAATTCCTAGCTAGCTAGCTATATAGCTCTAGGATCTTCATCGAGGTCTTCCCGTCGAGGTGTTCCTCGGTGCTTCTTAATTCCATCCACCGTAATGAAATTCTCCTTGTGGATTTATGACCTTGTCCAACAGGAATCCTACGAGACTTTCGCATATTGTGTCTATTCTTTTCTTCATCTGTAATTTGGAAGTGAATAATGTTACATGAACAATTAAATATAAGGAGCCAGAAAACAATTAACTATTTATAGTATTATTTTATATTACGTACTTCCTGTTTTCCTGCGGCGTCAACCTGGCCTTGTGTGACAAAAAACTTTGCATGTTCTCACAAATATAGTACCCACATAGATTAGTAACTCGGCTTCTATCAGGCTCAATTACTATTATGATCCAGTGGTAACTGTGTACATAAATATTCATTAATTAGATAAGAAAAAGGATACTAAGATAGATGGTATACGTACGTACAAACACTTACTTGGTACAAACACTTACTTGAAGTTGTATGGAAGTAGTGTGTAGCTCTTGCCACCTTAAAGGTCCAGCATATTGAAAGATTCCACCAATGTTTTATCTGTAAAATCTCGTAGTTGGGTTTGGTTAACTACGGATGGATCCATGAAGCCAACATGTAAGTATCCTTCTTGTCGGCACTTCTGAATTAGCCGCCTACATAAAAAGGAAGACAAAGTTAGTAGGACGACGCATGCATAAAAAATAATGATATGGTCCAAAATTTACATATAAATAAATGGATACTTACAGAGCCCAGGCACTGATGAGAGAGACGTCTAGGGCATCTTGATGGTACACTTCATATATATCTTTAAATTCTAGCCAGAGGCATTTCTCACCTTCGCCGTAAAAATCTATCTGTTTTACCTTAAGGGCGAACATGGAAGTCCGGTCGGTGGACGTCTTCTTGTACCATTCATGGAATTCGTACATCTTTGGTGATAGGCTCTCTACCAACTCAGGCCTTACCATAGACTTTCCTAGCTCAAACGTCCATCTCGGTTGAAATGGCTGTGAAGCTGCTGGCTCGTGACCACCTAGCTCTATACATTGATCAAGTCGCACTCCAAATTCTTTCATGAATTCCAAAACTTGATCTTGTTGAGACTTGAGCATTGCTGCTATCCTTATAGAGTCTCCTTCTGGTAGATGATGAAGGCGACGATCAACAACACTTGAAGATGACTTTCCTTTTCTTTTTTTCCCTATATTCATCACCTCCTTGTTTGAATGTGACATCTTCTGAAAAAATTGTAATTTAGTTGGATCAATTGTTGGTTGTGTCTCCATCTCCCTTACTTTTTTTTGTTCAGCCCTTTTCCTGAACAACTCCTTTCATTCTGCTTGGATTTTGGACCAGCGTTCCTCTTGAGTCATTGCATTCTAGCGTTCCTCAGGAGTCACTTCAGGCTCCTTATTTGTTTTCCTCTTTTTATGTGTTGGCTTGGGAGCCGTTGGTAGCGACTTCATAATCGGGTCTCCAGCAGGTTCCTTTCTCAGGGCTGCAAGTACCTTGCTCGGGACTGCTCTTAGTCCCGGCGTCGTCGGTGAGCAGGGAGAGTGTTGTTGTTGTCGTTGTTGCCAGCTGGATGTGGAGATGGAGACTTTGATCGAGCATGCATCGATGATGGTCCTGGTGCTGAAGGTCCTGGTGGTGATGGTCCTAGTGATGATGGTCCTGGAATTGACCGTGGTAGGGAAGTCGGTCTTGCCATTTGAGGAGATGGTTGCAGCTCGGGTTCTTCCGGGAGGGGTGCTGCCTCCATGCCCGAGATGATGATGTAGCATTTGCGCCATAGAATGATGCCTCCTTGAACCACATCTCCTAATATCCTTTCCCCAACGCCTCCCGGGAGCTGGAGCTCATAGCCTTCATATTGGCGATCAACGAGCTGCTCTACCGAGACACTAGCATAGCCAGGTGGAATCTCCATGCCATGGCTTGCTTGCATTGCCCAGCTTGGTAAGGCACTCGCGTACGCTACCTGTACATATAACAGAAATAAAGATATTATTAAACTCCAATCCTGAGGTGTGGTGGATTGATGGATTGAGAAGATTATTGCATAAATATTAATTATGTATAAGAGTATATCTTAACAGTCAGGTTGCCGACCAGTACATGCAGCTCACAGGAGGTGCGTTGCCTGATGAAATCAACAGCGAACTATTGCTGGTCCTGTGGATCGGGCTGTGCTCCTGATTGGGAAAGGGCCACTCGATGATTGACTTCGTCATGCATTCTTTGTTCTATAGATTGCACTTGAGATTCTAGGTTTTGCCGCCAGCTCTGCTCAGCCTGATCCTTTCTTCGCTTGCGGCTTCTGTACGAGTCTCTATCTTCTTTGAAACCATACTTCCACGGAACGATCCCGAACCCGCGGACACGTCCTGGGTGCTCAGGATTCCCGAGGGCCAATGTGAGCTCATCCATTTCTCGATCCACCACCAACCTCCTACCCTTAACATCTTCAATGTTCTTGGCGACCTGTTCGCCCTTCAGACGTATTTCCTTAGTTAAGATCAACGTCCCATCCTCTTGGCTCAGTTTGCCTCCATGAGCAAAAAAATAAATTTTTAGCTCGTTGGCTCCATTCATGAGTTACTGGTACGATATCCCATTCGAGCAGGTCTTGTTCCATCATGCAAAATTTGGGCATTGCTGTATTGTAACCACCTTGCCCTAGCTTATGGTGCTCTTTCTTATGACTAGCATTTCCAACATTGGTGTTGACTTTTTGCTGACCGTCATGGCTCCTCTTGTACTCGACAAATGCCTCCCAGTGGCCGCTCAACTTTGGAAATTCGTTGAAATTTGGAGTTTTGTCCTCCTTAATGTACTTTGATAGCAATTTCTTAAATGTTCGAAATTGTGTGGCCATCTTCTTCAGCGTCCACACTTTCATATCCTTTTCAATAAATCCAGTGAGAAATATGAAATGTTGCTTGACCTATTCCCATAGCATATCCTTTTCTGTTTGCGGTAGTGCGTCCAGATCATTTCTTTTGCCTCTCCATTTCATGAAGATGATGGGCACATTGTCCCTTACCATTGCCCCAAGCTGAGTCACGTACTTGATTGCCACATCGATGGGAGCAACCGGCTTGCCGTCTTCTGACAATTCTGTGATCTCTAGCTTTTGTGATCCATCCATCACCATGGTTCGACCTCGTGTCTTCTTAGGGTTCGCCGATCCAGATGGCTAACAGTTCAAGATTCGTTAATTAGTACATAATAATAAAGAAGAAGACATTCTCAATGGGGTACAACGTTATAAATGATATATACCTCGGCGGTATCTTCCGCCGCGGCAAGCTTTTGCTCGGGCTCTTCATTGCCATCGGTTTCAATGTTGAGGTATGTGTCCGCCTGGTTACTCTCTTCTTTGGTGTACATTACGTTATGATCTCTACCAGCAATAATGTCCTCCAGCATGAACCTTGCATTCTCATCGTCCGCCATCTCAACTACTCCAAACACACATGAAATCGTAATTATATGTACGTTAAGGTATATAAATGAAATCATAGATACGTACACATGAAACCGTACACGAAATTAAACTTACATGAAAACTTCTTAAAAAATACACAAAAAATCTTGAATGAACCTTAATTACATGAAATGTCTTTAATGTATTACAAGTTAATGTACATACATGAACTCATAGAAAAACAACATGAAACCATACTAATTTATACTAATTTCTACTGAATTCTATCAAAATTGAAGCGTAATTTATTTATAGAGATTTCTACTAATTTATTAGAATTTCTATAAAATTTGTACTAATTAGTAAAATTTCTGCTAATTAGTAAAATTTGTAAGAATTTCTACCTTCCTATACGATTTTACTAATCAAAAATTTTCTATTAATTTTATAACTAGAAAAAAGTAAATAAAAAAGCTTGCATCACTTCCTTGCATCACTGCCAAATTTATTCTAACTTCCTATACAATTTTACTAATCCAAAATTTTCTATTAATTTTGTAACTAGAAAAAAGTAAATAAAAAAGGCTTGCATCACTGCCTTGCATCATCACTGCCAAATTTTATAACTCTAGAGCGCTGGGTGCCGGGGTTTTACGCACGCGGGCGAGGAAGGTCGACGATGCGCGAGGGTGGCCGCAGCGGCAATGCGCGCGAGGCGGATCGGGGCTCGAGGCGCCGGACGGAGGAGGGAGGATGGGGCACCGGACGGAGGTCGGACGGAGGACGGGGGAGGACGGGGCGTGGGACGGAGGAGGGAGGACGAGACGCCGGATGGAGGAGGCAGGATGGGGCGTCAGACAGAGGAGGCAGGACGGGGCGCCGGACGGACGAGGGAGCTTACGGGGCGCCGGATGGAGGAGAGGACATGGCTCGCAGACGACGACGAACGGCGGCGCGGATGGAGGTGGAGGACGATGGTGCGGACGGAGAGGAGGTGGCGATGGGGATGAAGACAACCGGTGATGACGGGGACAGAGGCGGCGACGTGACGCTCGCGGAGCCGGCGACGGAGACGATGCGGAGGCTAGAGAGGAGTAAAAATTTCGCTAAGTTACCGGGTGCGGGGGGAGTAGAAACGCTAGTTACTTTTATCCACCCCCCTACCATTTATCTCGGTTTGTAAGAAGAATCGAGATAAATGGCCTTTTAATCTCGGTTCTTCTTACAAACCGAGATAAATGGTCAACCCTTTTATCTTGGTTTGTAAGCAACAGAGATAAAAGACCTGACCTTCTATCCCGATTTTGACGCACCCGAGATAAAAGGACAATCCTTTATCTCGGTTCGTAACTAGAACCAGGATAAAAGGTCACATCCAGGCGGGAACTGAAATTTACCCTTTTATCCCTGTTCTAATTACGAACTGAGATAAAGGGCTATACAAACTGGGATAAAAGGTCCCTCTCCCATTTCTCATCTCCCTCTTCTTTTTTAGAAATATATTTTTTTATGTTTTTGCTGGATTTCATGAAGCAAAAATTAAAACTTTACATATTTCAAACATGCAAAAATATATTTAATTAGCAATTATATTTACAATAAGTTTGAATGACTCATTAATTCTACAATAGTTATATTACCTTCTTAAATAACTATTTTACTGCATCACTATCATCAAGAAATTATCAATTAAATAATTTATACACATGAAAACAACTAATTTAAGCACACATGAAATTGTATCAAGTAGTATATGAAATTAATCATAAATGTGAAGCAAATTTAACGCTGTAACATTAAAAAAATTCTTTTTCACGAATGTTCCTTGGTCATGATCGCGGCGCAAGTACGGAGCCTCTTCTTTGGATAGCAAGATGCTAGGGTCAACTTCAACAGCGAATGGAGGCATGCCTGCAAACTAATCATAATTATCTGATTGGTCTATTTTGTCCTCGACTCCGACAATTTTTCTTTTACTTGGAAGGACTATGTGGCACTTTGGCTTCCATGGATCTTCTAGATTTCTCTTGGGTTTGGTAGACATGTTCTTCACATAGAAAACTTGATGCACATCATTGGCGAGTACGAATAGTTCATCACTGTATCCAGTCTTGCTAAGGTCCACTATTGTCATTCCATACTGATCTTTGGTTACGCCATTTAGCTTCACCCATTGGCAACAAAATAGAGGGATGCACAGCGGTCCGTATTCGATTTCCCATATCTCCTCTATGAAACCATAATAAGAGTCCATGCTACTATTTTCACCTATGGCATCTATGCGGACACCACTATTCTGGTTCGTGCTTTTCTAATCTTGCTCTCTCGTGTAAAATGTATAACCATTTATCTCGTAGCCTTGGAATTTCACAATTGTGCTAGAAGATCCCCTGGCTAACCAAGCAAGCTGTGGGTGAATCTTAGAGTTACCCATAAGTTGTTTGCGCAACCAGGAGGAAAAAGTTTCCACGTGGCTTCTTGTAAGCCAGGCATCGGATCTCATCGGGTTTTTTAAAACTAACATCTGCTTGTGCTGCTCGATATATGGAGCCACAAAGGTTGACTGTTGTAGAATAGTGTAGTGTGCCTTGTTGAACAAATCAGCATCATTGCTCAAACAAACTTTCCTTCCAAGGGTACCCATTCCCCGCAGCCTTCCCTCATGGCCTGAAGTTGGAACCCCAATTGGGTCAATTGAGTCAATAAAATCAACACAAAACTCAATCACCTCCTCTGTTCCATATCCCTTGGCGATGCTTCCTTCTAGACGGGCACGATTAAGAACATAGTTTTTTAGGACTGACATGAACCTCTCGAAAGGCCACATATTGTGCAGGTATATTGGTCCGAGAATATTGATCTTTTTTACTTGGTGAACCAGACGGTGAGTCATAATATTGAAGAAAGATGGTGGAAATACCAACTCAAAGCTGACAAGACATTGCACCACATCGTTCTGTAGCTTTGTTAGCTTCGATGGATCGATTCCCTTCTATGAAATCGCATTGAGAAACGCACATAGCTTTACGAGCGGCAATCAAACATTCTCTGGTAGAACACCCCTCAGTACAACCGGAAGCAACTGGGTCATCAACATGTGGCAATCATGGGCCTTGAGATTTGTGAACTTTTTTCTTTCATATTTATTATTCTTTTTATATTCGAGGAGTAGCCATACGGGACCTTCAGACTATTCAAGCATTCAAACATGCTATCATTCTCTTCCTTACTGAGAGTGTAACTAGCAGGACGTAAGTAGTGTTGTCCATTATCTCTCTTTTCCGGATGTAGGTCATCCCGTTGGCCCATTTCTTTAAGGTCCCGTCATGCTTCCAGTGTATCTTTTGAGGGCCCATAAACACCCATGAAGCCTAGCACATTCACACAAAGGTTTTTCATCAGGTGCATCACATCTATTGCGTTGCGGACATCTAGGGTTTCCATATAAGGTAGCTCCCAAAATATTGACTTCTTCTTCCACATGGCTGCATGTCCGTCATCGTTGTTCGGAACAGGTTGGCTACCAAGACCTTTTCCAAATACTACCCTTACATCCTTTATCATCTTAAAGACACATTTTCCATTAAGGTGTAAAGGTTTTTTACGATTTTCTAGCACCCGTTTGAAATTCATCCCGCTTTCTCTCAGCTGGTGGTGAGCATGGAGAAATCAACGATGACCCATATAGACTACCTTCTTACAGTGCTTCAAGTACATGCTATCTGTGTCATCTAAGCAATGGGTGCAGGCTCGATATCCCTTATTTGTCTATCCCGAAAGGTTACTTAGTGATGAGGATATCACATGCTCGGATACAACCATATTGGCATATTTTGACTCCGAGGTGAAACAATTCTTTATCATAATTATATGTGATACATTTGATGAATTGATGCTGCACCATGATGTGTATTCGTTGTCAATTTCAGAAATACATACATGGATCAAAAATAGTGTTAAACACACATGGAAGGCATAGAGGACCAAATAAGCAGATTGGGGGCCAAGTCCAAGTATTCCTAACGTCCTCCACCAGGCCACCACGTCACTTTTAGCCCAAGGAAAGAAAGAGATCCAATCCAACACGTTTTGTTGCTGGATTCGGACTGCAGCTCTAGCCCAACTTGCAATGGCTGCCATGACCTCATCCGGACTCCGTTTTAGACGTTCAAGTACTCCTTGGAATCCTTATGAAGTCTATTTTCATATGGATCTAGACTCATATCTATATCTATTCGGAGGCGGCCGCAATCACCGAAACACTACCGAGAGGTTTTCTGTCCAGAGGTGCTGCGTCGCCTTATTTTGGCCCAATGGGCCGTGTATCATGTTGGGTCCATTAGGGACATGTCCTAGGGTTGGATCATGACCTCAACACCCCCGTAGTCATCCTCCTAGGTATTAATAAGGATTAGAGCCACCACAAACAGATTGGGTTTTATTTTGTTGAAAGTTTAGCCATTGGTACTTCCTTGTAGACGCGTGTGTCAACTAGACCATCCATTCTACTCGATTCAGAACCCCAACTTTATGAGTTCAGATTAGTTTTCATCTCCATATTTTCAATTGAGTTGCTTGTTCTACTTGTTCTTGCTTGTTCTTCGATTGCTTGCAGGACGAGTGCCCTAGTGGCCGGTGACGCGCTCCACAAGATCGCGGTAGCCATTGGAGGTGGTGTATCGGTTGCTAAGGCACAACTTGGAAGGCTGTAGCTGGGCCATGAACATCGTCTCCATCGACCAATCGAGTTATCCCACACCTCTCATCGAAAGATCGGGAATCAACCCTAGTGGGTTCATATCAGTTGGTAATCAGAGCAAGGTTTATCGGTGAGAGATTTCCAATCCTTGACTGTGTTACTTTCCCATAGTCCAGAAAAAGCCAAAAAAATAGTAGATTAGTTTACCCGCAATCCTATAAACCCTTTGAGCCTTTGCTAGCACTACTTAGTTAGGGCTTGTAGAGTTTTTGGTTGCATCGATTGTGCCGAGTTGCTGGTCTTAGTTTTAGTCCTTTAGAGTTTCGAGTTCTTGTCACATTCTAGTCATAGCCGTGTGCTACCATATAAAACCTTATGTTGGCTGAATCTGAATACATCTTTGTGTTCAAGTCCGAGTAAGACTCTGAGTTTGCTTAATACCGAATCCCACGTGGTGCTGAGTTCGAGTTGGAATCGGTTTGGAGTCTGAATTGACAGTTGCCTTGTTGCTGTCTTGAGTTCGAATCTGATTTCTATCCTTTCAGAATACCCCTGTCCTTTCGGAAAAAGTTTGTGTGGTGTGTGACTTTTGTGAAGTCCTTTTGTTCATATAATCAGATTTGAGGACGCCCTAAAAAAAAGAAGAAAAAAAAACAGACAAAAAAGAAGGAAAGAAAGACAAAAAAATAGGAAGAAAAGGGGTTGTTCGTTGTGCTTCTCTATTGTTTTCCGGTGGTGTGTTGTGACTTCCTTTGTGTCCAGGCTCGCGTCTCTAGCATGGTCTAGGCTAGGACCAGCACCGTACCACCGTTGAGTGATTATTCAACTTGCTTTTGTGACTAACGTGGTGCTAGTATATTTTCTTGCTTTAGCCCACCTATAGATCCACATATTCGACTACAGCTTGATAGGTTTTTACTGCTGCGGCACCGATACACTTCTCTCCATGGTTGTAGACTTGTTGGTTCCCGTCACCTCCTGTTTGGCTTGGTAAGGACTTGTAAGGGCTTGTTAGAAACAATTTGAGTTTGAGAGAATTACAACCGACACATCCTAGTAGTTGATAGGAGGATAAATACTATTTTTGTGTTTCTTGTTTTCTACTAATCATGGCAGGTGATACGGAGATTTTTAAGCTGTTGAAACTCGACCCTCATATTCAGGATGTCATTCAACACTTGCCGTTATATGATGGTAAGTTTGATCCTGAAGCTTATATTGATTGGGAGTTAAAAGTAGATAATGAATTTGATGAGCATGACCTATCTGAGAAACAAAAGATTTATATTGCCTCTAATATTTTGACTGAATTTGCCTTGCTACAATGGAAACACATTTGTAGGCGTAAGAAAGTTCTAGAATCTTGGGAAGACTTCAAATTTCTTTTTAGAGATGCATTCATTCCGGCATATTATGCTAATTATTTGCTTGCAAAATTAGACAACTTGAAGCAAGATAGTAGGACTGTGAAAGAATACTTCCATGATTTTAAAATTTGTATCATGTTTGGTGGATTAGATGAATGCATGGAAGATGTTATAAGTAGGTTCATGAGAGGGTTCAATTCTGAAATTCAAACCTTGTTAATTAACAATTCTTATAGCCATATTGGTCAATTATTTTGTCTTGCTCTCAATGTTGAAAAGGAGATTGTATTATCTATGAATAATTGCAAGAATGATGTGACTCATAATGTCCAAAATTTGTCCACTCTGCATGCTAATGAAGAGCAACAAATAGTGAAACCCACTATCGATTTTCCTTTGTCACAAAATGAATTACTTGCTGTTCCTTGTGACAAAGAGGACTTCTGTGCTGATGACTCTTTTACTTCTATGCCACAAGTAGTGAATAAGTGTGATAATTTTAGTTTGGAACCATACAAATGTGCTGAAGATAAACTTTTTCATCCTATTACTTGTGCACAAGATGAACTGAATTTGCTATCCTCTTTAAATACTTTGGGTTATATTGAATTTGATGTTTTGTGTAATCTAAATTGTCTAAAAGAGAAACTTAAATTTGATTCTGGTTTGCCAAGTTTTAATCATTGTTCACTTCATGAAATTGGCAAATATGACAACAAAGGAGAATATTTGGTGCATAAAGTTTATGTTTGCTCCAATCTGAAATATCCTTTTGGGCTACAATACCATGATCAAATAGAGGGCTGCACTAACACTAATAATATCTTGCAAAGTTTTTCTAGTTTTTCCCATATGCAACAGGGTAAGACCAAAGAAGGGAAGCATTACTGGTTGTGGCCATGCAGCATGGCCGTCGCTCCATGCTCCAACATCAAAACATGCACCAGGCCATACATGGATCAAAAATAGTGTGAAACACACATGGAAGGTATGAAGGACCAAAGAAGTAGATTGGGGGCCAAGTCCAAGTATTCCTAACGTCCTCCACCAGGCCACCACATCACTTTTAGCCCAAGGAAAGAAAGAGATCCAATCCAACACGTTTTGGTGCTGGATTCGGACTGCAGCTCTGGCCCAACTTGCAACGGCCGCCATGACCTCATCCGGACTCCGTTTTTAGACGTTCAAGTACTCCTTGGAATTCTTATGAAGTCTATTTTCATGTCCATATCTATTCTGAGGCGGCTGAAATCACCGAAATACTACCGAGAGGTTTTCTATCCAGAGGTGCTGCATCACCTTATTTTGGCCCAATGGGCCGTGTATCATGTTGGGTCCATTAGGGACATGTCCTAGGGTTGGAGCACGACCTCAACACCCCCCTGGTCATTCTCCTAGGTATTAATAAGGATTAGAGCTGCCACAAATAGATTCGGTTTTGTTTTGTTGAAAGTTTAGCCATTGCTACTTCCTTGTAGACGCGTGTGTCAACGAGACCATCCGTTCTACTCGATTCAGAAACCCAACTTTATGAGTTCAGATTAGTTTTCATCTCCATATTTGCAATTGAGTTGCTTGTTCTACTTGTTCTTGCTTGTTCTTCAATTGCTTGTTGGACGACTGCCCTAGTAGCCGGGTGACGCGCTCCACAAGACCGCGGCAGCCATTGGAGGTGGTGTATCGGTTGCTAAGGCGCAGCTTGGAAGGCTATAGTCGGGCTGTGAACATCGTCTCCATCGACCAATCGAGTTATCCCACACCTCTCATCGAAAGATCGGGAATCAACCCTAGCGGGTTCATATCACTTAGTGTAGGCCAATCATTGATGGTTACGAACAACAGTGCTCGCAGGTTAAACATCTCTTGTTTATCCTCATCTCACACATGTACACCTTCTTCCTTCCAGAGCTGTAAAAGTTCATCAACCAATGGTCTTAGTTACACATCAATGTTGTTGCTGGGTTGCTTTGGGCCTTGGATAAGCGCCGCATCATAATGAACTTCCGTTTAATGCACATCCAAGGAGGAAGGTTAAACATACATAAAGTCACAGGTCAAGTACTATGACCACTACTCAACTCACCGAATGGATTGAATCCATCAGTACTTAAACCAAACCTTATGTTTCTTAGATCACCTTCAAACTCCGGGAATGCTCTATCAATTGATCTCCACTTAGCCCCATCAGCGGGGTATCTCAACATTTATCTTCCTTACATTCCTTGTTGTACCATTGCATCAACTTAGCATTCACCTTGTTCCTAAACAAGCGCTTCAAGCGTGGTATTATAGGGAATACCACATCACTTTCATGAGAACTCTCTTCCTGGGAGGTTGCCCCTCGACATCACCAGGATCATCTTTCCTAATCTTATACCGCAACACTTCGCACACGGGACAAGCATCCAGATCCTTGTATTCAGCACCGCGATAGAGGATACAATCATTAGGGCATGTGTGTATCTTCTGAACCTCCAATCCCAGAGGGCAAACAATCTGTTTAGCTTCATATATTGTGGATGGCAATTCATTATTCTCGGGAAAAATCTTCTTGACAATTTCCAACATCCCTTGGAATGCCTTATTGGACACACCATTTTTGGCCTTCCATTGCATAAATTCTAGTGTGGTACCTAGCTTTTTATGGCCTCCTTAGCAATCTGGGTATAGCAATTTTCTGTGATCATCTATCATGCGCTGCAACTTTGATGCTTCCTTCTGAGTTTCGCAATCTCTGTGTGCATCCCTAAGAACCTGACCGAGGTCGTCAGTATGGCCATCTTCTGCAAACTCATCTTCCCCAGCCTCACCCATTGTAGTATCTGCAAAAGATTGGCTTATAGCGCAGTCTGGAATGCTGTCATCATCCTCCTCCTCTTCACCGTCTTCCATTACAACCCCTCTTTCGCTGTAACGGGTCCAAACCAAATAGTTAGGTGTGAAACCGTATCTAAACAAGTGGCTGTGAATAGTCCCCCAGGAAGTCTTCGAATAGCACTTCTGTTTACTGCATTGGGCGCATGGACAAGATATGAACTCATTCTCTGGCTTGTTCACTTTGGCCACTTCAAGAAAATTATTCATGCCAGCAATAAACACCTTGCTTCGCCTGTCCGCGTTATACATCCATTGCCGGTCCATCTACATCGTATTACGCAAGCCATCAATAAAATGGATTACAATAAAACTATCCATCACATTGCTAAAATTTTAGATAGAAATACACAAATTAAATTTTCAGAAGCAAACAACATGATACACAACGACAAACTCAAATATTGCTGAAAGTTTACATAGAAATACACAAATTATTTAGGTCATATTTAATTTACAAAATACTAAACTATTAAAAAATTTAATATTTCCCACATAATTTACTTATTCTAAAAATGGATAATTCCATACCTCTATCTGAAAAGTACTAAAGTATGAAATTACACCTACAATTTATATAGATAATTTATAAATATTAAAAACATATTTACTCTAATTTTTCCCTAATACATAAAATTGAAATAATCTCAATTCTACCTCACATTTACTGTCCATTCTCCCTCACATTCAAACTATCCATCACATTGTAGCTCAAAAACATGTATAAATACAAATCCTCTACATGCTTAACAACAAACAAACTCATTTTTCTCCCTCTTTAAAGTATAAAATAAAGCTTAACAACAATAAATGAACAAAGTATGAAGTAGCTAACCTTCACAACACTTTGGATGAGTGAAATCCCCACGAAATGACGAAAAAAATTCAGCAGCACCTCCCCTAGGCTTGCTTCGGCGCCATGGAGAGGATGAGCTTCTCTGTCTTTGTGGAGTGGAGTAGCTGGGGCTGGAGGAGTGGAGGAGGAAGAAAGGGCTCTTGTAGATAAGATTTTATCCCGATTGGTAAATCCAACTAGGACAAAAGGTTAGAGCTTTTGTCCCGGTTGGTGTTTACTCCCAGTTGGTAACGCAAATCGGGACAAAAAATACAATCTTTTGTCCCGGTTGGAATTACCAACCGGGAGTAAAACGGTTATCCCGGTTGATAACTCCAACCGGGACAAAAGATCGATCTTTTGTCCCGGTTGGTGGCTCTAACCGGGGGTAACAGGTGGCGCCGTTGGTGCCCGGAAACTAGTCATTTTAATCGAGACTAAAGGGTGGCCTGTAGTCCCGGTTGCAAAAATAGAACCGATAGTAAAGGTGTGCCCCATTCCAGCCTACCGTGGCGCGCCCCCTGTTCTCCCGGGCCGAAATTAAACCGAGACTAAAAGGGGTGGGATCTAAAGTCAGTTCTTTAGTAGTGACAGATTAACTAATATAGAAGGAAAGTAGAGGAGTATTCTGAATTCTGACCTTCTCATCTGCTATCATCCAACTGTAACTTTGGCAAGTTTCATAGAAGGAAAATAGATCTCCCTGGGAAGCATTGTCATGTTAAAATAATATCAAACATGTGAAGATAAGCAGATAGCAAACAGGTATTAAGTATACCTTAGGCAGCGAAGGATAGATTGGCATGCTACAGCCAATACAAAGAGGGTCACTTTGAGTATTCAGTATCATAGCCACTGGGATATCCACTTCGACTCTTCCAAAAGCTTCACAGACTAAGTACCTCCATTTGCCAAAACAGCAGCACGTACAGTCTAAATAGTGAAATAGGTCAGTACACTGAATGTATAAGTAATCCAGATTCAAGAATCAGGAATAAATGATCTCAAATTGACTTAGTTCCCCACAGCCTTTGCAGACAGCTTCCCAGGAGCATTTTGAACCTCTACAATTTCCATATTCAAACTTGAGTACTCAATGTAAACTTCAGTTTTTGGACCACCTTTAACGGAAAGCTAAGGAAGATAAAACTCAGCACCCCGTACTCCTCTCCATAAAAGTAAAATTAAAATGCCAATGATCTGGCAACAGCATGCTAGCAGTGCCATCCCCAAAAGAACATATAAAACTTCACAGGATGTATATATAGCTGGCATAAATTCATAGAAGAGAGCAAGTTATTAATCACCAGTGGAAAATGCGGCATTAGTCCCGGTTGGATAGGGTCATAAATCCCGAAAATCCAACTGAGACTAAATTTTCGAGATAAAAGGGTGGTATTCACCCAGGACTAAAGACCCCCTTTAGTCCCGGTTGGTTTTTACCAACCGGGAGTAAAAGGGCGGCCACGCCAGGCGCAGCACGGACCCCTCTAGTTCCGGTTGGTTTTACCAACCGGGACTAAAGCGGGTACGTGCATGCGCCTACATGCGCGCCTGCATGGCGCATGCACGTACCCCTTTAGTACTTAAGACTTTTTTCAAATTATTTTTCATATTAATATTTTATGCAAATCGTATATATATTTCATGACAATAATATATATACACATCAAACTAGTATTTATCACATCAATTCTTTGTATATTATACACATCAAACTAGTATTTATACAATTACTATATATACAATAATTTATCCTCTTCATTCCAAGGATCCTCCCGTCGTGTTGTTGCTTGGTGCGGCTATTGAACGTCCATCGTAATAAAATTCTCCCGCGGAATTTATCATCTCGTCCACCAGGAATCCTACGAGACCTTCACATATTGCCAAAATCCTCTCATTCTCCAAGAGTTTTTGTTGAATAGTAAACATTAGTAATTTGGAAATATGTGAATGTTACACGAACAATTAAATATACTAATTTTCTAAGTATTTCTAATAAATAATTATAGTAATTTCTACTAATTCATAGTAATGCATATTAAAATAGTAAAAAAGGGGGCCCTTGCTACGCAAGTGCCCCAACGGTTCGGGTGCGCGGGGAGGGGGGCCGCGTCGGCCCGTACAGGGCGACGGTGCATCGGGGTGGGCGACGGCGCAACGACGACGGGGCAGGTGATGACGGGGCGACAGCGCGGTAGACGGGAGACGAGCGGGCGTAGCGCGGCGGATCGACAAGTGTGGAAGATGAGAGGCACAGGGGAGAAGGGCGTGTCTTTAACCCCCTTTAGTTCCGGGTTGACTTTGCAACCAAGATTAAAGGGCCTTTAGTCCCGTTTGCAAAGGCCACCTTTAGTCCCGGTTACAATTTGCACCTGTGACTAAAGGGTGCTTTTTGCGCGGGAGCTGAAAATGTCCCATTTAAAGGGGGATTTCAACCGGGACGAAGGGCCCTTTAGTGGGATTTTTCATTTTCCGCATGTTTTGCAATTACAATTTATATATGGTTTCCACTAGTTTTGTTAAAGAAAAAAATAAAAACTTTAAATATTTTGAACATGCAAAAATATATTAAATTAACAAGTATATTTAAAATAAGTTTGAATCAGTCATTAATTCTATACTAGTTGTTTAAGTTTCTAAAATAATTATTTTAATGCATCACTATCATCAACGAACTATTCAATTTAATAATTTCAACGCGCAAAAAACGCAATTGATGTATCTGGTTAAGTTAACATTATTTATATTGATCGAATAAATCTTCATCGTAGAGCATTACAATATAATTCAAAGGTTCTGGGGGCCATAGAGCATTGCATAAAGGTGAACCATATTTAGTGCATTACAAGGTAACGTTAAAAAATTTCTTGATGAAAGTTTCTTGGTCATGATCTTGGTGTAAGTACAGGGCCTCCTTTCAAGCTAGCATGATGCTTAGATCAACTTTTGACAGCGAATGGAGGCATGCCATCAAACTGATCATAATCATCTAACCAGTCTATTTTGTCCTCTACTCCCACGATTTTTTTCTTTTACCTGGAAGAACTATGTGGCGCTTTGACTCCCATGCTTTTTCTTTATCTTCTGAATTTTTCTTAGGTTTGCTAGACATGTCCTTCACATAGAAAATCTCGTGCACATCATTAGCAAGGATGAATGATTCATCATTGTATGCAGTCTTGGTCAGGTCCACTATTGTCATTCCATACTGATCTTTCGTTACACCACCTCTAGTTAGTTTCACCCATTGGCAATGAAACAGAGAGATGTTCAGCGGTCCGTATTTGAGTTCCTAGATCTCTTTTATGAAACCATAATACGAGTCCTTACTCCTATTGCTGTCTATGGCATCTATGCGGACACCACTATTCTGATTGGTGCTTTTCTGGTCTTGGGCTCTCATGTAAAATGTATAACCATTTATCTCGTAACCTTAAAATTTCACGATTGTGCTAGAATGTCTCCTGACTAACCAAGTGAGTTGTTAGTGAATCACGGAGTTACTCATTAGGTGTTGACGCAACCAAGAGGGAAAAGTATCCATGTGATGACGTAAAATCTAGGTATCGGATTTCGTTGGGTATTGAGGAAATAGAATCTGTTTGTGTTCCTCGATATACGAAGGCACAAAGGATGATTGTTGAATAACAATAAAGTGTGCTTTGTGAAACAAATCAGTATTATTGCTCAAACTTGATTTTCTTCCAAGGATCCCCGTTCCCCGCAGCCTCCCCTCGTGGCATGATGTTGGAAACCACAATCGAATTAATTGAGCTAATAAAATCAACACAAAACTCAATGACCTCCTCTGTTCCATATCCCTTGATGATGCTTCCTTCTGAACGGGCACGATTAAGAACATAGTTTTTTAGACCAACATGAACCTCTCGAAAGGCCACATATTGTACAGGAATACTGGACCAACAATAGTAATCTCTTTGACCAAGTGAACTAGGAGGTGCGTCATAATATTGAAGAAGAATGGTGAAAATACTAACTCAAAGCTGACAAGATATTGTACCACATCGTTCTGTAGCTTTACTAGCTTGGTTGGATCGATTGCCTTCTACGAAATTGCATTGAGAAACACGCATAGCTTTACGAGCACAAATCGTACATTCTCCGGTAGAATACCCCTCAGTGCAACCAAAAGCAACTAGGTCATCAACATGTGGTAGTCATGGGTCTTGAGATTTATGAACTTCTTTTCTTTCATACTTATTGTTCCCTTTATATTTGAGGAGTACCCATATGGAACCTTGATACTATTCATGCATTCAAACATGCTATCCTTCTCTTCCTTGCTGAGAGTGTAACTGGCAGGACGTAATTAGTGCTGTCCGTTATCTCTCTTTTCCAGATATAGGTCATCTCGTGGAGTTCACGTAGTCAATTATCCTAAAATAATGGTACAACATAGCAAAATCTTCGCCCTCCAAGCCATCTCTGCACATAACTCAATCTTCTACGAAGTCTATCGAGAGTCACCTCCACATATCCAATACCATAAAATAATGGTACAACAGAAGATCTTCGAGTTCACATACTCGAGCTGAATATCATAAAGGAATCTTTAAATAATTGTACAAATGTCTTTTGGAGCAAGTGTCACATTCTCATAATAAAAGTATGGTGGCACACACACAATATCCCGTCTAGGTAAAAGATCTGTTCACGGAGCATGCCTCATGGTGGCAACCCAAAACCAACCAAAAGCCGCTAGGTCAAGGTCAGTGAACAGATCTTTGCCTAAATAGGATATTGGGCCAGCATACTTCTATTATGAGAATTAGGCTTCAAAAGACATTTGGAATACTATTTCAAAATTCTTTTATGATATTCAACCCGAATTTGTGGACTCGAAGCTGTTTTGTTCTCCCATTATTTTCTAGTACTAGAGGGGCGGAGGTGACTCTCCATAGACTGTGTAGAAGATTGAGTTATGTTTAGAGAATAGTGTAAGCACATTTATACCATGTGTAGACACGTACTCTAGGATTGGAGGAACAGAGGTGATATATCTATTGTCGGTCCATCTGCATCGTATTACGTGGAAATGAACATAGGACTTCGTATTACATTAAGAACTTGATAAATATTAGGTAGGGAAAAAATAGAGTAAGTGTCTTTATAATATTTAGTTCTTGCAATAAACATGAGATAAATAAATTTTTGGTCAAAGAAATACAATTATTGTTAAAGTATAGTGACATTAAAAATTGTAGCAATGATAAAATTCTATTTCTTACAACTATAATTTATTTATCTTAATTTTATTGCAATGACTAAATATTAAAAATATATTTACTCTATTTTTTTCCATACCTAATATTGATCAAGTTTTTTTAACTAATATGAATCATATATAACAAGCAAGATATCCGCTCAAAAACATGTATAAATAAAAATCCTCTCCATTCTCCCTCGTTCTAAAAAACTCATTTTTCTCCCTCTCTAAAGCATAAAACAAAGCATAATAACAATAATGAAGGGAGGATGAAGTAGCTAACCTTCACAACACTTTGGATGAATGAAATCCCCGAAATAAAAAAAATTTGAGCAGCACCTCCATTAAGGCTGCTTGCTTGCCATGGAGAGGAGGATGAAGCTCTCGGTCAGGTGGAGTGGCTCTGGCTGGGGGAGGAAGAAGAGTTTCTAGTTTTATATGGAAGAAGATTTTATCCCAGTTGAAAATTCCAACTAGAACAAAAGACCTTATTAGTCCAAGCGATTCAATTGATGGACCCAAATTTTCAATTAAAGGGGGGAGCGTATATACCCAGGATGTATTTGCAATGGTTTGTACACCTCCACCTTTACAACCTGACTCAAAACTCTTTGTCCAGAGTGTTGCCTAGTACTGACCTGAGGATTGGGCATAGTAAGGGTCATCAACCAATAAGCATTGTCAACTTACATATAGAGATGTTATGCCAGTTTTTGCAGCTTTAATTGAAAATCTGGATCCATCAATTGAATCGCTTGGACTAATAAGCTCCAGAGTCTTGTCACCAAGGTGCAACTCAATGCCCATATATTTGAACTGCAAAGAATAGAGCAAATTAGCAACCTCAAAGAAATACAGTGGTAACCACTCAAATGTGCAAAGACTGAGACAGGCATTCGACGGTCACGTTATTAGGATTTGAAAAGGGAAAAACAGATCATAGGCACAAATAACAATTGTATTTGCAGTATTGAACCAACAAGATAACACAGTTGAAAAGGATAATATATTTTTTAATGTTGAAATGACTATACTAAACATAGAGTCAAGACAAATGTAAACCAGAAAAGTGTCAAAATAGAAACAAAATCAAATTTAAAAAACAGAAGGGAAAATATGAAGTAAACACATAGTGCCACTAGGGGAAACACTAAAGTCGCCGAGTGTAATTTGTTTGCCGAGTGCATTATTGCGGGCACTCGGCGAAGGCCGCGTTTGCTGAGTGTATTCCTGATAACACTCGGCAAACATATTACACTCGGCGAAAATATGATTTGCCGAGTGCCAAAAAAAACACTCGGCAAACTCACGGGGGACACTCGGCAAATAAAATCCACTCGGCAAACCCTTGAGCATGTGACCTGCACGTGCGGCGTCCGGTAAAGCCTGTGACGGACATTAGCTGTTTGCCGAGTGTCGACGGGGGACACTCGGCAAAGCTCAGGGTGTGCCGAGTGTTAGGCGCGACACTCGGCAAACCTTCATGTTTGCCGAGTGTTTTTATGGGACACTTGGCAAACATGAAGCTTTGCCGAGTGTTTTTTGACACACTCGGCAAAACTAAAAAAAAAATTTCCCTCCTCCACCCTCCAAACTTTTTATACTCCACATGTATGACATTTGGCACTGCATGGTAGAAGGTGGACTATTTATTGACCTGTTTGCTATATTTAATCAATTAATTTCATTTAAAGTAATTTGTTGATTTTAGTCAAAATTGAACTGCAGGTGATTGGAATAATGGAATAATATGAGTGGAAAAATCATATTCATGTTAGTGAGTCCACATTGAGGTATCATCCAGAAAATGAAAAGAAATTTCGAACATTTTGTTAAGGAAACACGACTACGAACGTGTTGCCGAATGATTTTTTAATTCTCAAAAATACAAACGAAGTTTGAAAATCACGAGATTTTCCAAGATGCTATGATTTCGCATGTTGAGAAGGTTTCGCATAAATTTGACATATGATGCTTAGAATTCGAAGCATCTCCGAAGAGGATTCGTAGAAGTTGGAAGGATCCGGTAAGATTTTGAGTTGAATCGATATTTGAATTTGTCATTGAGCTCAAATTTATTTTTATAGGCCATAGAGAACATAGATTGGTTCATGTCAAATTTTGGGAATTTTTCGGATCCGTTTGATAATTTTTATTTATTAATTGCAAGTATATGAATTTAATAGATATAAATTCAATATGAGCTATAAATCCATGAAATAATGGAATAATATTACTTAAAAAATGAAATACGCAATGTTTAGTGAATTTGACTAGGTTTATGCGAAGTTTACATACTTTTAATTACTAAAACTACTTTGCACATGCAATATAGGTACTTATTCACCGAGTGTCGCAATGAGGCACTCGGCAAAGAATATGTTTGCCGAGTGTCCTCCCTCGGACACTCGGCAAATATCGCCGTGGGTCCATGTGGCAGCGTGAGTCAAAATTCCGGGGGGCAAAATTCCTTTGCCGAGTGCCCCTGATCTAGCACTCGGCAAAGACTGGATATTAAGCCGTGGCCCTAAGTCACGCACGTGCACACACCCGCACACGCACAGGCACACGCACACGCACCGCACGCGCTGCCTGCCCGCGCTGCTCGCCGAACCCGCGCCGCCTGCCCCGCGCCACCCCCGGCCGCCCTCGGCCAACCCCGACCCCCGGCCGGCCCCCGGCCAGCCCCGACCCCCAACCGGCCCCGACACGCCGCCCCCGGTCCCGGCACTAAGGTGAGTTGATTAAACTGAATATTATCTGCAATACCTGAATATTTGAAATATTATCATGCTTGAAATATTGTCATGCATTATGTATCAGTGCTTGTTGTGGAGTCGGCCATCGTGCTGTTGTATTGTTGCAGATGTGATTGTCGGCCATTGAGCCGTTTTATTTGATGCAGGTGTAGGAAACCTCCCCGTGCAGGGGAGGTGCTGTCGAAATTTTAACTTGACAGGAGTATGTTTTTTTTTCAGGAGAGCCTACGTTACCGTCCTCGAGTCTTCACTTTGCAGGATAGCAAGGTGAGGCATCCTACACCTCTATTTCCGTATAATGTTCGTATATCACGTAACCTAGTTAGGCATCTCCCGTTCGAAGGAGATACGGTTGGAAATATGCAGATCTTTGCATATCTATAACCGTATCTGTTTTGAATTGTCCACGTTTTTTGGACAGCCCGAGGATGTGTAGGTGGGTTTAGTATCCATGGTCTATTCCGGTCCGAGATAGAGTTTCGGCAGCACCTCCCTGTTGTTCTCCAGATACACAATCTCCTATCAAGGACGTGTATTTGGAGAACAGCTGGGAGGTGCTGCCGAAATTCTATCTCGGGTCGGAGTAGACCATGGATACTAAACCCACCTACACATCCTTGGGTGGGATTAGGACCTATCTTTACCTAATAGACAATATAGGAACGTGTATATGCAATGTGAATTTTGTATTACTCGCTTATATACTAGAGGATGGAGGATCATCAGTGGATGTACACGGGTCGCACTAGTCAGAATACGTTGACCAATGAATGGATTGACAAGATGGATGCTTTCTTGGAACGGGCGTTTGCAAATGTCAAAGGAGCTAGATCGACTTGGTGTCCGTGTAGCAAATGTGGAAATATGCGTCGGCAAACCAAGCTAGACATGAGCAAACATCTGGTGAAGAACGGATTTACGTCAGACTACACCAGGTGGATCTACCATGGTGAATCTGATCGTGGGAGAGAGGAGGTCTTGAGACAACGCATCGAGGAATATGATGATGATGCCGGGTGGCAGACATGTTAAATGACTATCATGAAGCACACTTCGAAGAAGCACGTAGGGAGGAGGAGCCAGAGGCTACCGCAAAGGCTTATTACGAAATGTTGTCTGCGGCACAGCAACCCCTTCACGACCATACCAAGGTTTCTCAACTAGATGCCATTGCACGCCTAATGGCTTTGAAGTCTCAGTTTAGTTTGAGTCGAGACGCGTTTGATATTATGTTGACGGTTTTTGGAAGCCTGCTCCCGGTTGGTCACATCTTACTGAAGAGCATGTATGAGGCACAGAAACTCCTTCGTGCACTTAAGATGCCATACGAGCATATACATGCTTGCCCGAAGGGATGCATCTTATTTAGGAAAGAGTATGCGGAAGCAAAATACTGTGTGAAGTGCGAATCGTCTAGGTTTCTAGAGGTAGACTCTGGTGACGGTCAGAAAAAGCAGCTCGCAATTCCTGTGAAGGTTCTACGGTATCTTCCTTTCATACCGAGGATCCAACGGCTTTTCATGACTGAAGAATCTGCGAAACAGATGACATGGCACAAAAATGGCCGTCGATATAATCTTGAGAAGCTGGTACACCCATCCAATGCTGAAGCCTAGAAAAGCTTTGATGCGATTTATCCTGCAAAAGCTCTAAAGGCCCGTAACGTACGCGTTGCGTTGGCAACAGATGGGTTCAATCCTTATGGAATGGCGGCCGTCCCGTACACCTGTTGGCCCATTTTTGTTATCCCCCTGAATCTCCCCCCTGGCGTCCTCTTTCAATGACATAATATATTCTTGTCGTTGATAATTCCAGAGCATCCGGGGAATAATATGAGTGTGTACATGGAGCCTCTGATTGATGATTTGCTCCATGCTTGGGAGGAAGGGGTATGGACATATGACCGATCCACAAAGACAAACTTCAAGATGCATGTTTGGTACCAGTACTCCCTGCATGACTTGCCGGCGTATGGGATTTTCTGTGGATGGTGTGTTCACGGGAAGTTCCCATGCCCAGTATGTAAAGCATCTTTGAAGTTCATTTGGTTGTCGAAAGGTGGCAAATATTCTTTGTTCGACAAACATTGACAAGTCCTCCCTCCTGATCATCCATTCAGACGAGACATCAAGAACTTTACCAAAGATGTCATAGTTACAGACCCCGCACCGCCGATGATGACAGGGGCCGCAGTTCGTGCTCAGTTAGACGCTCTCGAGGTCAATAATGAAGAAGGTGGTTTTTTGGGATATGGCGAGCAACATGCTTGGACGCAGAAGTCGTGCTTGTGGAATCTTCCCTATTTTGATGACCTTCTTGTTCCACATAACATTGATGTAATGCACACGGAAAAAAATATCGCCGAGGCAATTTTTGGTACCATCATGGACATTCCTGACAAGACAAAGGATAACGTTAAGGCTAGAGTGGATCAAGCGACGTTGTGCAACAGACCACAGCTAAACATGGCGCCTCCAAGAGCTGGCAAGTCGTGGAGGAAGCCTAAGGCCGATTTCATTCTGACGAGGGCCGAAAGGAGGGAGGTTCTAGAATGGTTCCAAATGTTAATGTTCCCTGATGGCTATGCAGCGAACTTGAAGAGGGGAGTGAATTTAGCAACTATGCGAATCAACGGGCTTAAGAGTCATGATTACCATATATGGCTTGAGCGCCTACTTCCAGTGATGGTTCGAGGCTATGTCCCTGAGCATGTGTGGCAGGTGCTAGTGGAGTTGAGCAATTTCTTCCGCCGACTTTATGCGAAGGAGTTATCTCGTACCGTGGTTGCAGAAATGGAAACAATGGCGCCTGTGTTGCTCTGTAAGTTAGAGAAGATCTTTCCACCAGGCTTCTTCAATCCAATGCAGCATATGATTCTACACCTTCCGTATG
This sequence comes from Setaria viridis, assembly GCF_005286985.2. Lineage (NCBI taxonomy): Eukaryota > Viridiplantae > Streptophyta > Magnoliopsida > Poales > Poaceae > Setaria > Setaria viridis. Next base: position 15,970,164 of record NC_048270.2, on the reverse strand, counting down.
AAGCATGAATGGGGGGGCCTATGCAGGGTCGTTGGTGCTATTCAATTGAGAGATGTCAAAAGGTTCTTCAAACTAAATGTAAGAATAAGTGCAAAATTGAAGCATCCATTGCAGAGGTATACATTCTGGAGGAGGTGTCAAACTTCACATCAAAATACTACGCTGACAACCTTCCTAGCGTGCATAATCCACCTCCTTGTTACAATGCCAGCGAAGATAAATTGAGCCTTAGCATTTTCCGAGGGCAACTCGGAAGTGCAAGTGGTGCGACCCGCAAGATCTTGAACCATGAAGAATGGCGCTCTATCATGCTGTATGTGTTGACCAACCTATCTGAGGTGGAGCCGTACATGATGTAAGTTCTCAACAAACTTGTTTCGAACTAGTCCCGATTCTCTTGCCTAAACGTATATTTCTCGTTGCTACAGGCAATTTCATCGTCAATTCTGGCATAAATCAAGGCAACCGTACCCGCACGAAGCTGAGACTCTTCTCAAAGAGGGTGCAGGAAATGGAATGCCCGATTTCATTTCTTGGTTCAAATAGAAGGTACAATCCAATTTCTTTGTCGATTCTCATACATACGATTAATATAACGAACCGTCCTGCTTGAACTTGCACGGCCGAACCGATGCGTCTATGAATGTCGAGTTGAGACAGGTTGCCAATGGCTCTGACTATAGGGTCAGGTCGTTTGCCGGTTATGACGTCAACGGATATCGTTTTCACACAACCAGACACGAGCAGAGTCGGCCCAATCGAAGAACCACAAATACCGAAGTTTTTATGCCAGGCTCTGATGGGGTCGAGTACTACGGAAGAAATGAAGAAATATATGAACTAACTTCTCATGGGTGCAAACCTCTTAATCCAGTTATATTCAAATGCCATTGGTTTGATCCATCTGTCGTGAGACGGGCCCCTAATCTTGGGCTAGTTGAAATTCGACAGTCATCCATGTTACTAGGAGACGATGTCTATATTGTGGCTCACCAGGCCACGCAAGTTTATTATTTGTCATACCCGTGCCAAACCGACAACCGTCTTAAGGGTTGGGATGTTGTGTACAAGGTATCGCCACACGGTAAACTACCTGTACCAAACAATGTAGATTACAATATAGACCCCAACACGTACGAAGGAGAGTTATTCCAAGAAGATGGGCTCGAAGGGAGTTTTGTGATAGATTTAACCGAAGCGATCAGAATGGAAGTAGACAACGAAAGGGTTGCTGTAGAGGACGGTGGAGACGAGGTTCAGAATGTGAAGGACTTAGAATTACTTCAACGATTACAATTAGCTAATGACAGTGATGACGACATTCCTCCTTCGGAGCACGGGCTTGACTATATCGACACGCGTGATAGTGATGATGAGACTTATGATCCAGTTAATCCCGATCATGATGATTATTTCTAATACATGTATGAGTCGTACTAATTTATTTATAATTTATTTATAATTTGCATATCTTTGTAATTATGTTTTGTTTATCTATGCTGACTGGTTTACTCTTTTTAATTGTAGGTCATTGAGAAATGGTGGGCGGTATGAGGAAGCTCACGTCGATTTGCGAGAGACTGGCCGCTACAGGGACTGGTTCACGGTCAGGGTCACGTTCAGGAAGCGGTCGAGGGAGGCGTCGAGGCAGGCCTCGACGTAGGGTTGAGGAAGAGGAGGAGGTGGTCCAGAGGCCTCGAGGGAAGGGTAAAGCGGCGAGGCCCCCGTCGCCTGAACCTGAGGTGGAGGAGGAGGAGGAGGAGGAGGAGCTACCTTCCGCACACGCCTCTGGGGACGATGAGCAGGAGGAGGCGGAGAAGGAGGAGCAACAGGAGCAGGAGGGGGACGGGGAGGCAGGGGATGCCCAGTCCAAGATATGGTTGCGAGGTCCCTCATCCCTCCCGAAGCGTCCGATACCTGAGCATTTACGCCCGCTGATTAAACCGGTTGGGACCAAGTAAGTAACTTTAAATATTCTCAATAATGTTCTTAGGTTGAAAGTTACAAAAACTAATAATTTATATTAATCACTTGTGCAGGAGTTGGATTAAGCTCAGTGGGGGTGACCAGAACCGTAAGGCCAACGGGATCTTTAGCCTTTTGTGCAGGGTTCACTTCCCTGGCTTGGTGGTGTACGCCGGACAGCAGCAGCCAGCCTACACGTCGGACCACTACGTCGCCGCCCCCGACGTCCCTGATCATCAACAGATGAGATTCCCCAACATAGCGGAGCGGGTCAAGACCGAGCTGTGGGTAAGTACTCCTCGCACTAAATTTCTCAATACATCATCTATGTTCACGACATTCTTGAAAGAATAACTGTATATGCATCTATATGCAGGATTTCTGTAGATGCCAGGAGGGATTCGAGGCTAAGGCGAAGGCCGTCTGTGATGTAGCCGCCAAGAAGCTCGTGAAGGACATCCATTACGAGGCGCGCATCCAGGCCATCATCAAATTCCACTCTCAATACAGACGGATGAAGGTTAGAAAAGAGGAGGCAAGGACAATGAACCTGACCAAGGACCAATTCATGAGGGTAAGTAAAGAACGTTGATACTTACTATTTAAGATTAATTAGGCTCAATTTCTTTTTCATATGTCACATGCTTGATGATGTAGGTGCCTCCGTGGTGGTGTCGTGCGCATATCCAGTGCTGGGAGAAGATGGTCGACGTGTGGTTGGAGCCCAGGTGGTTGGAGAACCACCTTGCTTGCCGGCAGCGGCGTTTGCAGATGCTAACTGCACCACACCATCAAGGCAGCCTAAGCCTTGATGAATATAGAGAAAAATGAGTACGCAACTTCAATTCTTTATTCTAACGTTCAATTCTACATGATTCCTAATCATTTTGTATTTTTTGCCGCAGTCGGCGTCACATGATGGCCGACCTTGCTCCCAGCTCAAGGCATGGGTCCTCTCCAAAAAGGAAAGGTGACGACCGATATCGATTTCAACCCAGACGACCTGTCCGAGGCGTACAGCCATCCTAGCATACACAGTCGCGTCAGCGAGTATACAAAGATGGCTAGGGAGGTTCACGAGCCAGACTTCGATCCGAACTCCAAGGACATTGACGGAGAAATCGTGATGAGGGTGGGAGGAGGCAAGAAGCATGGCCGATATTGGATTGGCGACGGCGTAATCGACATGGCCTCTACTCCCACTCTCTCCCAGATCCGAGCTAAGAGCACGGACTCGAGCCCGGCGATACGGCCACGACCCACCACTGCACAGTTCCAGATGGAGGCTTTCCAGGTTCTTTCTCTTCCATTCATCGTTCGTTTGTTGTTATACTTTAGCTTTGCATTATAACATTGCAATGAAATATTGTAGGCCCAGGTGGAAGAAGCAAGGAAGAAACAAGAGGAGATGGCGGCGCAGATGGAGGACATGCGGCGGAGGATGGAGGAAGAAAATCGGATGAGGATGGACCAGATGTTCCAGTACATGCAGAATTTTGCTTCGAGCATGGGTCAATCTTTGCCTCCGCCACCGCCAATGCTGTTCCCTCCGCCTCAGCCACCCACAACTACTCCTGTGAGTCACTTGACACATTGTTCTTAAGATTCAATACTTTAATTTTGACAACTTTAGATGTTAGGTCAGAATGTCCTATCCTATGTGCAGAATCAATCGGCAGCTTCGAATAATGAAGATCAAGATTTGTCGCAGTGGTCTCCTTAGCCTCCACGGAACTAGACTTGGTTGTGAACTTGGTTGAAACTAAATTGTGACTTGAACTTATATTTATGGATTGTTTCGTGCTTATATTGAATTATGCATGTGATGTTTATGAATAATGTTTCTAATGGTGGTTGTGAATTATGCATGTGATTGTTTATTACAAATGCCTGTGATGATGTGTATTGTGAATTGAGAGGGGTCCGTTATACGTGACAAAACGGGAAAAAGGGGGGGTACTGGACACTTTGCCGAGTGTAACACTCGGCAAAAAGGAGCCTTTGCCGAGTGTTTTGGCTTTAACACTCGGCAAAGGTGGCAGTTGCAGCTCCAGGCACCACTTGTTTGCCGAGTGTTTTGGCCAAAACACTCGGCAAAAAACACTTCTTTGCCGAGTGTCAGGGCCAGGGCACTCGGCAAAGTGGCCGTGTTTGCCGTGTGTAGGCACTCGGCAAACACCACGGCTTTGCCGTGTGCTGACACTCGGCAAAGTGGCCATGTTTGCCGTGTGTTGGCACTTGGCAAAGCCGTGGTGTTTGCCGAGTGCCTACCGTCTGGTACTCGGCAAAGCTGACGTTAGCCTCGACGCCGTCAACGCCCAGTTCGCCGAGTGTGTCTTTTCACCGAGTGTTTTTTGGCCGTTGGCAAAATGTTTGCCGAGTGCTCGAGTTTTAACACTCGGCAAAGTCCTGTTTGCCGACACAACCTTTGCCGAGTGTTTTTGGGTCTTCGCCGAGTGCCACAGGCACTCGGCAAATTAAGTGTTTCCCGTAGTGTGCCTCTAGCAAAAACCTGAGAATCACCAAATGTTGGTCCATCTTGGGTGCCAGCTAACATTTGAAAATCCTTTGTGCTTCCTTCCTATAAATTGAAAAAAAAAGAATCAGCATGCAAACAAAATAAAATTATAATAAAAATTCAGACCCTTATATATACCATAAGGCTGATGTGCTCCTCTGCGATTATCTGAATCCAGTCAACATTTGCAACTCTAGCCTGCAAACCAACAAAACAGCAGCAGAGAAGCTATTGTCAGTTCGAAATACAATGGACTAAAAGGAAGATTAGCACATCTTTATTGATGAAGTATAATCTGATGAAAATCGACTGAACTAAGGACGACAAGTACATACCCAAAGTTATCATTATCCCAAGAGAAATGCTAAATAAAGCATGGACACAGGAACATGGCTCAAGGGAGGTTGATGGCCATTTGACAAGTACAAACATAGTATGCAACAGAAGGCACTTGGTTGACTTTAGTATAAAAAGTATCAAGAGAATCGGGAAGAAAAGTACCAGAGAGTAAGTTGTTGCTTTAGGAGAAAGACCAACATCCTGGATTGCGACAATAGCTTTGCCTAAGCCTTTAGCCCCAAGAATCAATTGAGAACATAAGGATTTTCCTGGATGTTTAACTATTTGCACCACATGCGTGTCATTGGTAGAAGCATCTAGGGAGCCCGTTCCACCCCTGACAATCAAATTTTCCTGCAGCACAAATTTATAAGAGCCTAAATAGCTAAGGGGACTTCATATTACTTTGGATCATGAAAAGGATCTATATGTGAGCAAAACGCACCGCCGCGCTCGCACCAGCACTCGAGGCGGCCCCACGGCATCCAGGTCCCGTCGACGGGGCAGAGGATGAGCCAGCCGCCCGGGTTGGAGCGGCTCACGCGGTCGGTTCCCGGGGAGCCGACGAAGGGAGTCACCATCGAGGCCAGCGCCACCGGCGAGCCCGACAGGTCGTGCACCGTCACCGACCACCCCTTTCGCTCCTTCCCCGCGCGCTCCCGCTCCGACCCGAACTTGGCCAGCCAGTTGCACCCGCCGTTCCCCGGATCAGACTGCACCGACCTGCATGGATTGGATTCCATCGATTCTTCCATCAGGAATCAGCCGCATTTGCTTGAATGCACTGAGGAGACGGGAGGAAGAGTGGTCACCTTGAGCGGAGGTCTCTGTTGCTGCGGCAGGAGAACTTGCAGGTGAACATGGGCTGCCTCATCCGGCCCTGCACCTGGAGCACCTGCGAGCTCGCCGTCGAACTCGAACACGAACCTTGGGTCGGGCTCCGCGGTCAGGTTCAGCTGCACGTGGCCGGCACCAGCGCCGCCGAATGCCGCCCCCGCCGGCGGCGGCTTGCACCCTGCACGGCGCTTCCCGATGGCGACCCACCCGCTATGGAACACGACGGGCTTGGCGGCAGCGGTCCTGAGGTCAGGGGGCACTACCACCTTCCCTAGCAACCTCCCCAGCTGACCCCACACGTGGACCCCCTCCTCCCCGCATACACCGCCACCTTGAGCCACGTGGTGTGGCGCGCCCCGAAGAACCCGGGCTTGGCGGTGGCACGGTCGAGGTTGGCCTTCGAGACGTGGAAGGCCACGGCGAATGCGCCCATGCAGGACGCGGGCCCCTCCTCGGCGGGTGGTAGCAGCGGGGCCGAGGCTGTCTGGTTGGCGATCTTGTTGAGGCGGATCCGGCAGTAGCAGGGCGTCGGTGTTGGCGGAGCAGGGTGTGGGAGGAGGCAGGCAGGCCGGCTTGGCGTGGGCGGACGTCCTGCTGCGGGAGGAGGCGTCTCGATTCGCGCCCTCCGAGAGGTGCACGGAGGCGGGTGGGGCTGGCCGGCGGCGAGCAAGGGCGAACCTTAGTCGCCGCTCTTCCGCCCTAGCGTCACGTCCGTCGATGGGCGGCCGAACGAGGGGTAGGGATTAATGGGTGGACAAGGGGGAGGGAGGCGATGTATCCGTGGAGATTTTTTTTAAAAAAAGGGAGAGCTCAAGAGGCTTTCATGCAGCGGGACGAGCGCACGTAGCCTAGGATCTCGGGAGGTGGCAGCTCAGGCTGCGGGTACGCGTTCTTAGGGCAGTCCCAATGGGACATTGATGATAGTTTCTATCCTTCTTAATTGTCATGCCAACTAAGCAATTTGCTGATGTGGCAGCAGATTTATTATGGAGAGAGAGAGAAACCATTTCTTAGAGAGGAAACCAAGTCCTCACGCGCACCAATGAGCCAAGAAACCAGCGATTCTGCATTGGGGAGACCCAAGTAGTTTCTTCTTAATTACTGCAGGATCCTTTGCGCTTGCACCGCTGCTACCCATCACTCGAGCTCCTTTATATGATGCACAGAGGATCTGGTACTAGAAGGGAGAATGATTGGTTGGATTTTATTTAGACTCTAGATAAAAAAGTTGCATTGTGAAGGATGATTTCTTGATACAATATCCTAGACTATGGAAACTAGGTTGGTTTCTCCTATTGGGACTGCCCTTATCCGCACAAAGCAATCAAGTGCATCACTAAGACCTCGGGAGGTGGCAACTCAGACTGCGTGCGACGTGGCCAGGCCTAGGAGGCCTCAGGAAGACGCCCCATTAATAGCCGCGAAGCAGTCCAGCACACTCTCCAGGGCACGAAGCGGACATGTAGCCCCGCACCTTGCGATGGAGCACCTTGGGCTGCGGGCACGCGGCGGTGGCGGGCGGCGCAGGGGCTCCCCACAAAACGCCAGACAGGCGCCTTTCCGCAAAACCGACATGGTCTCCGAATTTCTCATCTTTGTGAAGAAATATTCTAGAGCATAGGGAGGCGCGGGCGCCGCAAGAAAAACGACCGTGTTTATTGTAGATCGGGAGCCTACCCTGGAGCCGATACGCCGCAAACCCGAGGGGCTCCCCTAAAAGCTGCGCGCCGCGGTGGTGGCCCCGGAGCCACCGAATCGACCGTGAAAAGATGCAACGTGACCCGCGCGGTTGGCCGCGGCAGCACCCTGGAATAAGGGGAGTTGATTGGCGCCGCCTCTCCCCTCTCGTCTCCCAACTCAATCAGATCACGATGCCCCCATGGCCGAGCCTCCTCCTCCCTCATGTTTGCCATGGCTGCCCCCTCCCTGTCCTCCCCTCCTCCTCCCTTTCCACCAAAACTGAGTGCCGTCTCCGTTTTGCTGCATCCCGAGACCCCAAGGTGCTGCTGGTGGAGGCCCCTCCAGCGTCGACATCTTACAAAACGTGGGAAGGCCGACGTCGACATCCAGTAAGTGCCCTCGCCATTGAGCCGCCCCCTGTTTTTTTTCCCCCTTCTGGTGCCCTCCCTCCTCACATCTCCTTGCATCACAGGCCCCGACGACGACCTCCAACTCCAAATTATCCCTGATGCCGAGCAGAGGCCGTGCCCTTCCCGGTGTCATGCAGCCAACCCCTCTTTCAGCCCCATGTATTGCAGGCCCCTGAGGACATACATCCTCCCAATCATCACGGACGCCGAGATGATGCCGTAGCCCTGCCCCTGCTGACGATCCGCACCTGCCGGCGATCTCGCCCGTCATCGCCACCCGACGCCGTCGTGCCTGCCTCCGTTCACCATAAACCTCAACGTGAGGCCCCTATCACCTCTTCTTTGTTCTTTTTATGTTTTGTGATGTGATCCATAGCCATAGCGCCAATCCAGTTGAAACCCGACGAGTTTGTCGCTCCTTCGCAACCAGCAGCCAGAATGCCGTTTGTCGCTCGCGTTCCCATCTATCTAGTGCTCTGGTAGACAATCCCTTTGGCCACAACCTGTTTCATATACCTGCACACACCCCTGCACAAGGGATCTCCCATTTGTGCAACGATTCTTGAGATATTAATCTCGACATGCTCAATGCTCCTGTTGTTTACACAGCCGTGCCATCCTGTCTCTCTTTCGCGTTCCCCAGAAATATAATTGTTCGATTTCCAATCCTTTTACTGGCACATACCACGCTCGTAGTTGCACACCACCATGCAAGTTGTTGGAATATGGGCCTAAAAACATTCCAGATTTTATTTGGAGGAAAAACACATAGATGAAAATTGACGCAAGCATACAACACATGTAAACAGGCAACATATTGATTAGAACAAGGTGTTGCAGGGACATTACTCAATAATTTCGCGTAGAACATGGTCGAACGTGTTGTAGGTGTTGCAGAGTCATCAAGCGGTCACGTGTAGACGCCGCCCAAAAACTTGATTGCCGCCCCGTGCAGGAGTCTCGCTGCAGTGGTTTCGGAGATCCCGCTTCCCTTCAAGTCCGGTGCACGCCGAGTTCGAAGGTCGATGAGGCGCAGCAGTAAAAGGTTCAGCGCAGCGAGTGGGAATGCGAGCGTGTTTTTTTAGCCTCTATTCAACCAGGACGTCTCCTGGTATTATAGACTCAATAGTGCATCAGTTTCCCCATCAAACAGCCTCATAAAATAGTAGAAACTGTTAATTTTGAATGACAGAAACTGCTACCATCAAATTGTAGAAATTGATGCTCCTTATTGCTGTTTAAAACGGCAGTTTCAATCTCATTGAGTCGCCATTAGGCTCAGCATAAAAAAATAGTAATTGCACAAACAACATCTTGCTCTACACGTCACAAGTCACACGATTTTTCACGCGAAAATACGCGCGAGCTGCGCGTGCGTGTAGCAACAGTCTCTTTCTCTCTCATTTGCACCTATTTTGCATAGAAAGGAGACTCCCATATTTAAGCAAGACAACCTCTCATTGAATTAGCAATATGAGACTAAAGGTTGTGCGTGCTTTGAAATTTTCAGATTGGGCCACATATGGGCCAAAATCCAACAATCCCCCATCAATTCCAAAGCTACTGTACTAAACACTCTTTATATATGCTAGATTTTCAGTATAAGTCCCGTACGGATTGAACTTACACCTAGATCAACAAGGTCCATCTTCCAGCAGCTTGTGAATGGACTAAGCCTTGAATTCATAGCTTTTTGTTGTCAGATTTCTTTTGAAGATGCAACTGGTACTAGGCTGCCAAAACGCCAAGTCCAAACAGAGCTTTTAAAGGTCTTGCTCCCCAATCTTCTCATGAGCTTTCCAGAGATTACCCCACTCTCATGAACTACGACCTAATAGTTTAGCTCACATAGGTGTATTCATTTTAGGTATCTTGTAGGACCATACCTTTTCCCTCAGTGGACACTAGAATATATTAAGGCATAATAGCCAACCTTCCATACAGAAGAGAGTACATTATATGGAACATGGGTAATCTTAAATAATCTGTACTCCCCGTTACAGCAGTAACTTGTTTTCTCATTTTTCAAATCAGGGATCTCCTATCAAAGGAAATGAGTTACCATTACTTTGCAACTAAATGGGTCTCAACCCCATGTTCATGTTTGCAACAGAAATAGCTGTCCGTGCAAGCCCTTTAGTAAAGGGATCTGCTAGATTTTTCTCACTGCAAATATAATTTACAGCAATTACTCCGGAGTTTTTCAGCTTTCTAACAAATTTAAGCCTCCGCTTCACATGTCTCGAGGACTTCATATTATCCTTAGTACTCATAACTTTGATCAATACCGTTTGGTTATCACAGTACATAAGGATTGCCGGAACTGGTTTCTCCACCAATGGCAAGTCCATTAGTAGCTCTCTTAGCCACTCGGCCTCAACAGTAGCCATGTCAAGTGCTACAAGCTCAGTTTCCATGGTTGACCGTGTCAAAATGGTCTGTTTACATGACCTCCATGAAACTGCAGCACCTGCTAGTGTAAACATATAGCCACTCGTGCGTTAATTTCATCCGCATCAGAAATCCAGTTGGAATCACTATATCCTTCCAACAGATGGATAACCAGTATAGTGAATTCCATATTCGGTTGTACCTCTCAGGTAACGTAGCACTCTCTGTAGTGCCTGCGTCCCAATGATCCTTCCCTGGATTGGAAGTAAAACGACTTAACTTGCTCATTGCAAAAGATATGTCGGGACGTGTTGCACCAGCAAGATCCTTCCCAGTTTGAAGGTCGACGAGGCGCAGCAGCAAAAGGTTCAGCGCAGTAGTGGGAATGCAAGCGTGTTTTTTCAGCCTCTATTCAACCAGGACGTCTCCTGGTATTATAGACTCAATAGTGCATCAGTTTTCCCCATCAAACAGTCTCATAAAATAGTAGAAACTGCTAATTTTGAATGATAGAAACCGCTACCATCAAATTGTAGAAACTGACGCTTCTTATTGCTGTTTAAAACGGCAGTTTCAATCTCATTGAATCGCCATTAGGCTCAGCATAAAAAAATGGTAATTGCACAAACAAAAGCCTGTTGTACAGGTCACAAGTCACGCGAAGATGCGCGCAAGCTACGCGTGCATGTAGTACCAGTCTCCTTCTCTCTCATTTGCACCTATTTTACATAGAAAGGAGACTCCCATATTTAAGCAAGGCAACCTCTCCTTGAATTAGCAATATGGGACTAAAGGTTGTGCATGCTTTCGAATTTTCAGATTGGGCCACATATAGGCCAAAATCCAACACAAGTTTGTTTGGACACAGGACCAACAGAGATCAGTTTATCGTGGAGGGCGTGCTCGCTGCCTGCTGCAGACGCGTCCTTAGTACCCGGCAGTTTTCTTGCATTCCCCGATAGACTAGTGAGCGAATCAGCGAATCCTTTAACTAGTGTGCATCTCTTGTAGTTGCACACAATTATGCAAATCAGTTTTTCAATAGGAGTTGTGAATACCACATTCCCAGTGATCATCGTGCTCGATGTCTAGTTGCTCGTGGTAATCAGCACATACCCTAATTGTATCCGCATCCCATGTTGATCCAGAAGTTATATCAGAGCGCCCTTTGGTGATGGTGTGTTCCCATATTCCTTCTACATTCCAGCAAAAGTAATTTCCCATATCTCTAAACAAACACTCAGCACGCGAGAAGCATGTTCTGCACCATCACTCGTCATCGCTTCTCGATCCGATTTTGGCGAAGCCCGACGAAACCAGCTTAGCCTACTTCTGAAATCGACTTGGCCTAATTTAAAAACCAGCTTAGCCTATATCCAAAACCAGCTTAGCCGGTTTTTGGTGGTTACAGTGACTCGGTCTTCTTGCATCCGCACACGCGGTACATTGATTGGATTTTGGGTCAACACACTTTTTGGCAAAGAAAAGATACAAGAGCATTTATCAGAACCTCTGAAGACTTCTCCGGAACCTCGAGGAAAATATCGACTCGACTCTAACTCTAATCTAAACTAACCTAACTCTACATATTGAAAGAGTAATGGAGATTTACTCCTTGGTGGTGTGTGTTGGAAGTGAGGAGGGGGTCTCTATTTATAGTATAGAGTTGTCTTGCGAGAGTGGAGATACTCCTAGCATCCAAAAGGAATATTCCTCCCCCAAACTCTCTCCTGGTGCCACATTCACCTAGAAGGGATGGATTCGGATCGGATACGCATGGAATCGAATTCGAATAGCACTATTTACATATTTTAATTCGAATTTGAATACTAATACGAATACAAAATGAATAGTTCAAATTCAGATTCGCATTTGGATACTTACTTGACTCATAACGTAGTATCAATTTGCTTTATCGATGGTTTATAATTGATCAAAAATCATGTTACAAATAAGGAGTAATTTTGAACCTAGTGCAGTAGATATCTTATTGAAAACAACATATTTATTAATAAATCATCAAATATATCAAAAAATATAAAAATAAGTGTTTTCATAAACATATATATATCATTTAATAATAAAAATAAATATATTAATTCATTAAAATATAATTTATTCATTTAATCAATAATATAATGTATTTAAAATTAATATGATTAGCCATATTAAAATTAGTTAAATTTATCATTATATATCACTAGTAATATTATGTTATCATAATTAGTCATTTATCATATAGATAATTTTTTAGTAGTTTAAATGGTGTAAATTTAATTATTTTATTAGCAATATTAAAATTAATATCATTTGTATTTAGTATTTAGTAATAAATAAGTTTTAGATGGCTTCGTTGCGTTCTTTATTTTCGGTGGATACGGATAATGTCGGATACTTCACATTTTTGTCAAATATGAATATGGAGCCGAGCACAGAAAAACACTGAAAATTGGATATGTATACATCCATTTGACATCCATATTAAAAACGAATATGAATACATATGCCCATATTAACATTTGTAGCGGATACGAATTCAGATGATTCGAATTTCGAGATCTCCACATCTGTCCCTACCTGAAATTGACGTCCCTAGCGCTCAAACTCGTGGGGCACGCATCCTGGAGGCGGTGGAACGAAAAACCGGAGAAAATCGAGAGAATCTGTGCTAAACCCGAGAAACTAGGGAAAACCTGCCGCTGGCCTTTCCTCGTGCGCCACGTGCCCCCTCGGCCAGGCCGCTTCCTCCCGCGTCCCGCGCCGTGGCCCCTCTGCCTCCAACCATCGGACACCACATGGCCCCGGCTAGCTGCCCGCGCTTGCCCCTGCTGGGCACTGGCCGATGGGGCCTCTTGGCGCGCGCCCTACCTGCGTGGCGTGGTGCGCTAGTTGCTGGGTCCGCCCGAGGTGGAGCCCGCCTGGTACGGTGCCCGCGCGACATCAAGGGTGATGATGTCAGCAATGACATCAACACCTCTTATTATTTTCTTTATTTATTTTTTCATCCAAGCTCCAAAATAATTAAATAATATATCCATCTCGATCGTCTCGTCGAGCTCTTGGCAATGATGCCATCCAACTTGGCATTTGGAATTGCTTGTGATGATGATATATTTTGTACAATAATTGCACATACTCTCCATTATGCCATTTTATGTATATTTCGATATTTCCCGCAAAATAAGTTCAAAGCACCAAAACTCTAATAGAGTTTCATTCCGAAAAGCAATGAAAAAAGCCAATAATGCATTGAACAATATATATATACCCTGTTTATTCAAAGAGAGATTGGTGCTGCTGAAGTAAGTGCAATTTGATTATGTTGACACAAGTTCTGAGGAGCAAAAGAAAATGAAAATGAAAGAATAAAGAAATGGAGAAGGAAAACAGAAAAGAAAGAAGAAAAGGAACAAGAAAAATAAAAATGCTCCTTAGTACTTGAAACTTCATGATTATCTACATGATGGAATAGGGTAAAGGTCTGAAGTTCACTTAGGTTCAAGAGTATTGTATTCATTTTATTTGTGGTATGTTCTTTATTGCTAGTTTATATTTCATGATGAGTAGCGGGTCACAACTTGAACTTTAAACACTTAAGAGAGCAACGTGTCTTGTTATGTATAACTGAGTGCAGGGATGGCATCGAAGGGCAACATTGATTTCCTGATTAAGCAAGTATCCTGGACTTGTTTGAGGATGAGCATGGTTTAAGCATGGGAGGATTGTTGGCACTCGTTGTTGCTACCTTTTTAGTGCTATTTAAATGGGGTTTTTGGATTAATTATTACACTAACCCACCACTTGGCACGTGAAATAACCCCATATTCACATATGTGTTGTATTTTGGACTATGTTGCAAAATGGTAGGAAATACGACATAAACAGGCGACTTCTGTACAAGCTCGATTTAGACCTAGACTTTGGATAACACAAGCATCCTACACAAGAAAGACGAGCACCAACGGAGCCTAGAAGAGGGTGGGCCGATCGGCCCATAGGCTGATCAGCTTGGCATGTTTCACCCTCGAAATGCATCCACGTTTGATGGACCATGATTCCAGAGGACTTAGGGTGCGAAGCATGTTATGATTTGGCAAGTTAATCTCGTGGTTAAGCTAAATCAACCTCAAGATTGTAAAGTCAAAAGGCCCATAGAAGCAACAGACCTTGCACATGCCATATCTTCCTCATCCGGACTCTGATTGGGGTGAAATTAGTGTCTACACTAGAAAGATCTACAACTTTCGTATCGAAGGTTCGAGCATGTGAGGTGGGCAAGGTGGGGAAATCGACTAGGCTGATCGTCCAAGTACTTTCCTTGCCATGATCGACGTACCCTTCAATCCACGACATCTGTAGGCTATATATATCATCATTCTCCATCGGCATGCACATCCATTCACTAGAAGTTGGCGAAACAAAGGGATACACACCATAGGGAGCTGAGGGGGTTGCCGCAAGTCTTTAGAGATGTCTAGGAGATAGCTTAGGCTAAATCCTAGCCAACATGGCCTCCCTGCGCGGTTGTGCCATGGCGGAGTTTAGAAGCTAGTAGTGGATCATCGATGGTATGTACTCGAATGTAATGATCTAATATATCTATTATGTGAGCAATGTTCTTCATGTCATCCGATCTGTTAACGACTCAATGCCTCCTTTTATGCTTTCTATCTATCATGAATATGTTTGTTCCTTAGTCTAATTCTATATTAGACTAGATAGCATGCCTCATGTAATCATGGAGATTAGATCTGGTATGTTGACCCTTCATGATGCTCAGACACGTTCACTTGTGTTTGTGCCCTAAACTACCTAGATTGATAGGGGGATCGTGACACGGTCTACTTCCGTCTAAGGTGCGGGTTTTGGGAGGTTGACTGGAGATAGTAGTTTAAAGATTGCTTTGGATGAGATGTATGATGTGCTTGCTTATTGGCTGGAGATGCAACTAGAAGGATATAGCTTTTGTTACCTTGGTTATGTTATCTCATATGTATCTGTGGATGTGGTCAACCTGTGTTCTTATCACTTATCTTTACATCAGGTTTACCCCCTCATATGTAATCAATGCTTCATGTTAGGATTGATCCGTTAGACTAGATAGAAAATCCTAGCAGTTCGCTATTGATCCACGGATTGATAAACCTTGAATGAAATACTCTAAGGGAAAAGCTACGATGATTTGTGCGCTTGCGGTTTACAAACTGGCGCGCTAACTGTCGCCAACACGGTCACCAAAACTACAGTCACTGAATGATTTGTTGCACCTTAGTGTGCACCACCGAATGAATCAATGGTCCAACTCCAGCTAGCCATTGAGCCACGGACGCTCTAACCACATGCATCACCGACTGATTCGATGATGCGCCTTGAATGTCACCGAATGGATCGGTGACGCACCGTTGTCTTCCTTTGCCAACCATCACCGGCTCAATCGCTGCTACAGTTTACTATGCCCTCCGTATGAATTGGGGAGGCCACAAATATTCTCCAAAAGTTCTAGAGCCAATCGTGAGCTAAGCCGATCACACCAACTCATTCAGTGGTGATCCACTATATCCACCGAATGTGTTGGTGCACACAATACACGTCCTTAGCCTTTATGCTGTTCTTCATGTCATCGAGTGATTCGATTATCTTGCCAATGGTCACTGTATCATAGTGGAATGTATCGGTGCACATGTCCAGCAAGATTCGCTTCAAGTCTTCGCGTGTCTTTGTCTTAGCTTCAATACCATCATTTGTCATCGGATTCTTCTAAGCCTTTCTTTTTATTCTCATTTTCATAGCTTTGGAGTTCATCCTTGGGACCTACAAAATACCTACAAAGGTATATCTTGTAAACACATTAGTCCCAATGACTATGTTGACATTAATCACCAAAATCATTATGGCCAAGGGCGATTCTGACAATAGTTAGAGGCCCTAGGATCAAGTTGAGGCAAGGTTTTGTGGATCAATATATTTGACTCCACTTTGGAAGATTCCAACACAGGTAGGAAGGAAAAGTGGTGCTATATTTGAATCCATGCACCTGAAACTTCTGCCTCATACAGGTTAGAGGCCCTTATGGAATAATTGATGGGTAGTGTCAATCACAATGCCCTATTCAATCCAGGTGCCTGAGCTGGTGAAAAAGATCATCAAGTTGAAGGTGCAAGGCCTCACCGGCATTAGTGTGGGTATAGTTGGATGAAGCGCCGTATCAATCCACTACAGAGGCGCGAGACCATTGGCTTCGAGTTTCTTGGAGCAGATGACCCGTCCTAAATAAGCCGGGATGAAATAATGAGAAGGATCGACAAGTTCTTGCACGGGGCTCATGAAGTCCCTTAAAGAAGCCAATGCAACAACTATTTTTTTAAAAAAAATTGGTTTATATTTTGATAAATTTTGAATCCGTTCTCTTAAATTTTTTAAATAGTCAACGAAAATTGTTGAAGGTGGTTTTTTTTGAAATGTTAATACATATTTCTTAAAAATGTTGAATTTATTATTTCGTTGATTTTTTCATAAAATGTTGAATTTAGATATCTAATTTGAGACTCATAGAATTTAAAATCATAATGCTTATATAGCTTCTACAAGTTATATACGAGCCCCCTCACCCCCCTCACGGCGACACCAAAATGCACCCCATCCCTCCGTGCCTCCTTCCCTCACGTTACATGGGTCCCATTCATCAGCATCCTCGTTCCTCTTTGCTAGCTGGTGCTCCTGATCGAGACCGCCTCCGCCATTCTTGACCACGGGAAGCTCGAATCGAGCTCATTCCGACGTGGCCAGACCCACCTCCATGCTCCACTCCTCTCTGCCATCAATTCCCACACGTTTCTAGCTCCTCTTTATCTTGCGGCAAATGGCTCTAAATGCCATTAATTTTGCAAATGATTCCTGGTATTCGAGTTTATGAAGCCAAATCGTGGGCACAAATAAGGTCACAAGTCAGAATTCGTGTAGCCAACTATGAAGTACGTACTAGTGCACAAAACTGATGATGCCAAAGTAAATAAGCTCCCGTGCTATATATTTCTACAAATCATTATTGCCTCAAAGGGGAGAAAACGAAAAATAAAAAATGAGAAGAACAATAACGATATGCATAATTACGGGGGGGAAATGTAGAACTCCAGCACCATTTTTGACCCAGCAGTGACGAACTGACGACAAGTCACGCCCCGATCTTGTCGAGGCTGTCGGAGACGGCCTTCATCCTTGGCCGGCGCTCCGGGTCCGCCTCGACGCACCCGAGCGCGACGTGGAACGCCGCGATCACCTCCTTCCGCGCGCCGGCGTCCCGCAGCACGGCTTCGTCGGCCAGCTCCGACAGCGGCCGCGCCTCCTCGAACCCCCGCCGCACCCACCTCACGAGCTCCGGGGCCTCCTGCTGCTCGCCGCCGTGCCCCGGCAAGAAGGACGCCGACGACGACGACGACGCGGACGGCGAGCCGTGCTCGGGCGCCTTCCCCGTGAGCAACTCGAGAATCACGACGCCGAACGAGTACACGTCGGACTTCTGGCTCGGCGGCCGCGCGCCCGGCCCCGCCGGCGCGCGTGCCTCGGGGGCGCGGTACGCCGCGCCGGACCTGTCCGCCGCCAGGGCGGCGGGCCTGGCGTAGGGCAGCGCGCCGCCCATGATGCCGCCGGAGCCCGCGACGGAGTAGACGTCGGTGCAGCCGGCGATGGTGAGGAGGCGCGCGAGCCCGAAGTCGGCGACGAGCGCGTTGTAGTCGGCGTCGAGCAGGATGTTGGAGGGCTTGACCTCGCCGTGGACGAACCGGCGCGGGCTGCACTCGTGGAGGTGCGCCAGCCCGCGCGCCGCGCCCTTGGCGATCCGCAGCCGCAGTGACCATGACAGGCTTGGCTGCCCGGACCGGCCTGCACAGACCATGCGTGACAGTGGTTAGTGGATTGGAGCTCTTTCTGTTTTCTTTCTTTTTTGATTGATGATGAAAAAATTATAGTAGTTGAGTGCGTATGGGATAAAATAGATCATTCTGAATTTCTGATGGTTATAAAATTATTAATTAACAATTCATGATCATGAACATGTTGCTGTGTCCTTGAAATTCCATCAAATTAATACGGACGAACATTTACGTACCTTATTAGAATCCAAATGAAACGGATTAATTTAAGTGTCTCAGAACCCAAATAAAATATGAAGAAATGTCATTGGGCGCATGATAATAGCCTGGTTAACAGAAATCACATGGAAAAGTACAAAGGGAAGTGATTCCCAATTTAGAGTGTGCAACTTTTGAGTTCTTTTGTTCTTATTTTGGCGGCTCTGTTCGTTTCAGCTTATCAGTCGGCTTATCAGCCACCGAATAATATTTTTCTCTCACAACAAATCAGCCGTTTCAGCTTTTCAACCGGCTTATAAGTCCAGCCGAACAGGCCTATATATAATCTAAGGTTCTTCCTTCAAACACCCAGGAGTGCCAGGTATCGTTGGCTACCGTAAGTGAGAAAAATTGAGTGTTCAGAGACTTTGTTTCTCCAATAAGAAAGTACCAACCGAGCAACTGTGAATAAGGTAACAAATAACAAGAAATTCCCTCAAAAAAAGTAACATTAACAAAATATCTCGCGCGCTCTGAGCCTCCGAGGAACAACATCTATCTCAACAAATGTACAGTAGGCCTGTATGTTGAAATATATGGGCTTGGCCCATTTATTTAATTCAACTAAAACAATTAAAAGCCCAATAACAAATGCTAGGGAGATATGTGTTTAGTCCCACATGGGTATTTTAGGAAGATCTCAATGGACTTAAAAGGTGGACTCTTTGTACATCATTTGTGAAGTTGATGAAAGAGATTACGTTCCGCACGCGCGCGCTCATCTTGCTGAGGCCGTGTCGAGACGATCTTCTCCCTCTTCAGTTTTCTATGCGCTTTCTGCATCTCCATCGCTAGCACCGTGTGCACAGGACTGTTGAGAGCAGAGCCTCCGGAACCTCGCTTGCTACTAAGATCCTGCTCGAGATACGCAGGCGATAAGGTTTTTAGGGAGCGTTGAACGCGATTGCTCGCTCCCGGTTCGGCTACTTCATCTACATCCTGGTGGTCGTTCGCTGCTGTTCGACTACTTCGTCTACTTCCCGAAGGCCATTCGTGGGACTGCACTGCATCGACTCCTCACGGCATCAAATTTGTACAACTACATTGACTGAGGGCATTCCACGATTCATATAACTAATCCAGATGGTAATGGCGCATCCGGTGCCTCCGCCACTGGCCCCGTCCCAGGGTACATCCTGAATCTCCTTTGGTTATGTTTGTTCTTATTGATTAGAAGATTAAACTTGGACACTGGCACATATTATTCTATCACCGAGTCACTCAACATATTCATGATAATATTTTATGTGTTTAATTTTGGAATTAAAATGTACCGAAATATGCCTAGATTTGTAACAATCCAAAAACCTTATAATGTTGATAAGCTTTCGATATCTAGCTTTGCTACGTCAATTAAACCAAATGTGTTTGATGGTTCCAACTACAAGCGTGGGCGTGAGAGACTTACGTTATGGTTGACGGCCATGAACGTTATGCTTGTCGCAGACGGAAAGCCCGAGGGCACTACCTCAGAGGATGGGAGTGCCTTCGACTGTGCTGATAGCTTTTTTCGTGGTGCCATCATAAGTGTTCTAGCTGAAAACATTGTTGACACGTACCTCTCGCTGCCAAATGGCAAAGTAATGTGGGATACTCTTGAGGCTAAGTATGGAGTTTCTGATGCTAGTAGTGAGTTGTATGTCATGGGGCAGTTCCTTGACTACAAGATGGTTGAAGACCGTCCTGTAGTAGAACAAGCCCATGAGGTTCAGGCGCTAGCAAAAGATCTTAAAGACTGCAGCAAAGAGGCTCCATGTGTGTTACCCGACAAGTTTGTGGCCGGAGCTATTATCTCTAAGCTGCCATCTTCTTGAAGGGATTTTGCTACTTCTCTAAAACACAATAGGCAAGAGTTCAGCATCACTGATCTCATTGGGACTCTTGATGTTGAAGAGAAGGCAAGAGCAAAAGACACACGAGGGAAAGGAATTGTTGGAGTTTCAAGCACCAAATTTGTTCAGAAGAACAATTCCAATCCACAAAGGAAGAGGAAGAAGCCACCGCAGAACCAAGCGAAGACTAAACAGACAACTGCACCGGCTAAGAAGAAGAAGAAGAAGAAGAAGAAGAAGAAGAAGAAGAAGAAGAAGAAGAAGAAGAAGAAGAAGAAGAAGAAGAAGAAGAGAGTTTGCTTTGTGTGTGAGAGTCCGAATCACTTTGCTTCACAGTGTCCAAATCACAAAGGCAGGAAGTCTACCAACATGGTTATAAGCGAGTCTGGAGGAACATCGGGGTATGATAATTTATTACCTATAGTTCTTTCATTATGTTACTCACCCGAGTGGTGGATTGACACCAGGACTAATATCTATGTGTGTGCTGATATCTCCTTGTTCTCTTCTTACCAGGTTAGAGGGACTGGCTCCTTGTTAATGGGAAACAGATCACATGCGCGTGTTCTTGGTGCTGGTATGGTCAATCTGAAGCTTACTTCAGGAAACATCGTGCAATTGAAGAACGTGCAGCATGTCCCCACTATCAAGAAGAATCTAGTTAGCGGATCTCTACTATGTAGGGATGGTTTTAAATTAGTCTTTGAGTCCAAATGCATTCTGTCCAAATTTGGTATTTTCATTGCAAAAGGTTATGATAGAGGAGGCTTATTCTGCTTTTCTTTGTCTGATGATTGTAACAAAGTTATGAACAACATTGTTAATATTGATGAATCAAATGTTTGGCATTCGAGACTTTGTCACATTAATTTTGGTTGTATGACGCGCTTAGCTAATTTGAGTTTAATTCCAAAATTTACCTCTGTCAAAAATTCTAAATGTCATATTTGTGTTGAATCAAAATAAACTCACAAGCCTCACAAGGCTGCGGAGGTAAGGAACTTGTCACCTTTAGAATTAATTCATTCCGATCTGTGTGAAATGAATGGCGTGTTGACAAAAGGTAGTAAAAATATTTCATGACTTTGATAGACAACTGCACTAGATTTTGTTACATCTATTTGTTGAAGTCAAAAGATGAAGCATTGCATTACTTTAAAATCTATAAAGCTGAAGTAGAAAATCAACTTGAGAGAAAGATCAAATGAATTAGGTCGGATCGTGGTGGCGAGTATTTCTCAAATTTTTTTACTTTATTCTGCAGGGAACATGGTATTATTCATGAGAGAACACCTCCCTATTCACCTCAGTCAAATGGGGTTGCCGAAAGAAAGAACCGCACTCTAACTAATTTAGTTAACGCTATGTTAGATACAGCTGGACTTTCCAAGAAATGGTGGGGTGAGGCTATATTGACTGCTTGTCATGTCCTAAATCGTGTTCCTACAAAGAATAAACAAATACCATTCGAGGAATGGGAGAAGAAGGGCTAACACTTTCTTACTTACGTACTTGGGGTTGTTTGGCAAAGGTTAGTGTGCCGATAACTAAGAAACGTAAGCTTGGACCTAAAACTGTGGATTGTGTCTTTCTAGGTTATGCTATTCACAGTGTTGGTTATAGATTTTTGTAGTAAAATCTGAAGTACCTGACTTGCATGTTGGTATAATAATGGAGTCCAGAGATGCTATATTTTTTGAGAATATTTTTCTTATGAGAGATAAGACAAGTTCATCTAATGATGTGATAGAACACAGTGAGCCTACACTTGTGGAAAATCTTGAGGAGGATAATAATGAAGCTCCCAGAAAGAGCAAGATACAAAGGACTGAAAAGTCTTTTGATGATGATTTCATTGTATACCTCGTGGATGACACCCCTAAAACCATTGAAGAGGCATCCTCATCTTCCAATGCTAACTATTGGAAGGAAGAAGTAAGGAGTGAAATGGATTCTATTATGTCTAATGGAACTTGGGAAGTCGTTGAACGTCCTTATGGATGCAAACCCGTAGGATGCACGTGAATGTTCAAGAAGAAGCTTAGGCCTGATGGTATTATTGAAAAGTATAAGGCGAGGCTTGTGGCTAAGGGCTATACTCAAATAGAAGGAGAAGACTTCTTTAATACTTATTCACCCGTTGCTCGATTGACCACAATTTGAGTGTTACTTTCCTTAGCAACCTCTTATGGTCTTCTTGTTTATCAAATGAATGTTAAGACAACTTTCCTAAATGGAGAGTTGGAGGAGGAGATCTATATGGATCAGCTAGAAGGGTTTGTAGCAAAATGTCAAGAAGAAATGGTGTGTAAGTTGTTAAAATCTTTGTATGGCCTCAAGAAAGCTCCTAAGAAATGGCATGAGAAGTTTGATAAAACTCTTACGTCTGCTGGCTTTGTTGAGAATGAAGTTGACAAGTGTGTGTACTATCATTTTGGTGGGGGTGAATGAGTGATAATGTGCTTGTATGTCGATGACATACTGATTTTTGGGACAAGTCTTAATGTGATTAAGGAAGTCAAGGATTTTTTATCTCAAAACTTTGAGATGAAAGATTTGGGAGAGGCTAATGTTATCCTTAATATAAAACTAGTAAGAGAAGGTGATGGTGGGGTTACACTCTTGCAATCCCATTATGTGGAAAAAATTCTAAGTCGCTTTGGTTATAGTGACTGCAAATTTGTTTCAACACCTTATGATGCTAGTGTAATTTTAAAGAAAAGTAAAAGGATAATGAGAGATTAGCTGAGATACTCTCAAATTATTGGTTCGCTTATGTACTTGGCTAGTGCTACAAGGCCTGACATCTCGTTTGCTATGACCAAACTAAGCCGGTTTGTTTCGAATCCGGGAGATGATCATTGGCATGCTATAGAGAGAGTGATGCACTATCTAAAAGGCACTGTGGACTACGGGATTCACTATACTGGTCACCCAAGGATACTAGAGGGGTATAGTGATTCAAATTGAATCTCTGATGCTGATGAGATAAAAGCCATAAGTGGATATGTATTCACACTTGGAGGTGGCGCTATTTCCTAGAAGTCTTGCAAGCAAACCATCTTAACGAGGTCAACAATAGAAGCAGAACTCTGTTGAGGCTAAGTGGCTTTGTGAATTCCTAATGGTCTTGCCGATAGTTGAAAAACTGATACTGGCAATTCTAATCAACTGTGACAATCAAACTGTGATCGTCAAGGTGAACAGTTCAAAGGATAACATGAAGTTATCAAGGCATGTCAAGAGGCGGTTGAAATCTGTCAGAAAATTGAGAAACTCCGGAGTTATAGCTTTGGACTATGTTCAAACTGCTAACAATCTGGCAGATCAATTCACAAAGGGTCTTTCACGAAATATGATAGACAATGCATCTATGGAATTGGGCTTGAGACCCACGTGAGTTATTCTATAGTGGTAACCTATTCTATGTGATCGGATATCCCGTGAAGTAGAATGGTGAAATTTTGACTGAGAGAAGAGAACCTTTGAATAGGCTCATTCCAGTGAAAGGTGCATTTCTCTTCAATCTTGTATGGTAGGTTGGTTTATACCTTAATGTGTTCCAAGTGGCCTATTTGAAACAAGGGAGTTGTTTCTTTGAAGCAAAGATGTTGTCCTACAGAACATCTTTTTAGGAATACACCTATATGAGTCTGACTACTGGTCATAGTCTATGAGATGTGGGTGATCTCTAGAAACTCATGAAAGGCCTGGAGTATAATTTATAAGCTCCAAACCGCGGGGATGCTTTCGCAGCCTAATATCAGTGAAGGGTTTTGGTCAAACTTGTTTGCACAAGACTGTCAATTCAAGGCATAGTCCATTGAACAGTTGTGAATAAGTGTAGCATTAGCTCTAGATGGAAGTTCAACTTAACAGTCTCCTTCAAATACTGGTATATCAAAGATTACACTAGATCTAAGAGCATTTCTAGTGTGGCTTGAAATTCTTGGTGGGGATTGTTGGAATATATGGGCTTGGCCCATTTATTTATTTCAACTAAAAGAATTAAAAGCTCACTAATAAATGCTAGAGAGCTATGTGTTTAGTCCCACATGGGTATTTCAGGAGGCTCTCAATCGACTTAAAAGATGAACTCTTTGTACACCGTTTGTGAAGTTGATAAAAGAGATTGGCATGCAACACGCGCGCGTGCTCGTTCGCCAGGTCGGGCGTGGGCTGGCGGCGTGGGCGTGGGCGAGTCGTGTCGAGACGAGATGAGCAATGCGACGGATTGATTGCCATTGATGTGCTGTGCTGACTGCTAGGCGTCCAGGTTCATCCCCCTGTTCACCTGCTCGCCTATATAAGATGTCCCTCCTCCTCCTCCTAGAGATACACCAACAGGTATTCCTTTCAAGGCCGTTCGACTATTTCGACTACTTTCCGAAGACCGTTCGTGGGACTACACTGCATCGACTCTTCACGGCATCGAATTTGTACGACTACATCGACTGAGGCCATTCCACGATTAGTATGACTAATTCAGATGGTAACGGCGCAATCCGGTGCCTCCGTTACTGGCCCCACCCCAGCTTACATCCTGAATCTCCTTTGGTTATGTTTGTTCTTATTTGCAGATTAAACTTGAACACTGGTACATATTATTCTGTTATCGAGTCACTCAATATATTATCATGATAATATTTTACATGTTTAATTTTGAAATTAAAATATGCCTAAATTTCTAACACTGTAGTGCCACGACGTGTGGCTCAAAACAGTTAAGGCGTTGGGTGGAGAACTTTTATGCCCTAAAAAAAGCTCAGGCCACATGCTTTGCACTAATGAACACTCCAACTACTGTGATGGATCGATTTAAGGCAGTGTTAGCTGGAGATGATTGGGGTGGGAACAAAAGTAGGTACTTCATCACTACGGCCATGAATACGAACACGTGGCGACCACAATATTAACTCGCAAACTACAGCAACAGTATAGCAGCACGTGCATGTATATGCATCTAAGCATCTTGTTGTTTATCAAGCAGCATGCATGGTAATCCTATGGACTCCCTGCAAATAGAAGGATCCCAGTAAAACCATGCACGGTCAGAGACCTAATCAGTAGGGACTCTTCCGTGTTGTACCACACGCCGGGCAGAAAGCTGCTCCTTGATGCCGAGGCTGCCCTGTCTCCCCACAAGGGCAGGAAGCACCCTGCCTCCGATCATTGTAGAACTGCCGTGTTTCTCACAGGCATAAAGCTTCTAACTGCACGGACATGACATGATCACTTTTTACAAGCAAGTACTACTGGGGTACTACAATGTGGTGCTCAAAGACGGTCTTTTTTTCTCCCCTAGAGGGTTAACGTACCTAAGCTTTAGCCTTTAGAGACATGCACGTCCCTTTTGTCAAAAAGGTTGACGTATACTGATTACCGGCTGAGCACCGTGAGAAAAGCAGCGACGAGCTTCTTCCCTCTTTCTTTATGATAAGTTTATTACGTGATTTATCTACTCACAACTCTTATCAAATGAACACTGTTCTTGTTCATCGCCGCCACTCCTCAGGCACTGCTTTTCCCTCCGGGAACCTTTTGTTTGCTCCCATCACCACTTTTTGGAGGCTCCGGCCCGAGGATTTTTTTATTTTAACCTTTTTAATCCAAAATTTTATCAATAACTCCTCCCAATCTATATTTCCAAGCCAAACTCTATGGCGCGACTAATAATTGAATCACATTGCATGCAATGGTGTGACCAATATACCATGATAGCATAAACAAAAATCGAGTATAATGTGGAGCTGACGTGGCGAGCTAGTGACGCCAAACCATTTTGGCAGTCACGCTATACAAGATGCCGTGACCAGCTCTTTGAGCTGCTAGCTGCCTGCCTGTACTCTTAAGTGCATAAAAATACATATCACTTTGCCTATTTCGTTCCCTCATTTTAATTAGCTAATAACTTTTTAAAATCGCTAAACTCGACAAGTATATAATCGCTAAACTCGACAAGTATATTCTATAGAGTGCATACGTTCCATTTTCAGTGTTTGCACTCCAAAATATGGTGTGGAAATTTGGAAATCCAATTTCTAAATAGGCTAAGTGTTATTAGTTGTACCTATAGAGATCAAAACCAAGCGACGGAAACTTTGACTCAGTTATCTGTCCATGCTCCAAGGCCCTAATACACGTCATTTGTAGACATCTCACGGTGTTTGTTTGGTTTTTTCTTTTATCTTTTTGGGGGATTATTTTGTGTTCTTAACTTGGAAGGAAATCATATTTATTACTTGTAAATCGTAATTAAGAGTTAAAGTGGATTAAGTTGGTATGAATAATCTTTCTGAATTTTGATTCATTAGTGTGAATCATACATGTATTTGAATGGTTGTTGTTGGTTCGTACTGGGAAACATAATTTATGTGGCCGAGCTTGACCGAGCCAAGCCAAAACTAGCTTTTTTTCCTCATTTTGTTAACGAGCCGAATGGAGCTAGCTCGTTTACACAACAAGCCGCATTGAGTTGAGCTGAGCCGGCCCGTTAACCAACTCCATGTCTAGACGCATGCTGCACATACGCATTTGTCAAGCAAACATCGTCCAAGCTCTCGCTATCTTTCTAAGGTGACGGCTACAGTTTAGGTAGCTAGGTAGCAGATTGGATTCCTTGAGCTCGAGTGCGTGAGAGGCTTACAACGGGGTGCTCCTAAGCTTGTATTGTGTTGTGTGTGTGTGTCCGTGGCGGCTGCCCATCCATCAACCCCTGTCGTGGTGGAAAGGGCATGCGACATGCGCCCCTTCACGCATGAGAGTTGGCATGCTACCGCTCGGTCAATGGCGGCCGCCATGCGGTTGGGGCTGCCCTTCCCGACCTCCCGCCAAGAGGTCAGGTAGCATTCTCTAGCCGGTGCACGTACCAGGACCCCTTGTGGCCCGCTTCCTAGACGTGGTTTGGTGTTGGGGTGGGCGAGACTGTACCGCCCAACCCTTGACGCGGACGCGTCGGTGGGTAGGTGCGCAGGGTCATGCTCATAGCGCGTCATACCGGTCATGATGGCTCCCCTCCTCGAGGCCGTGTGGGATCGGTCCTTTGGGTGAGGCGTCAGAGGGAGGTCCACCGAGGGAGGTCGGAGGGGTGCCACGTGTCCCATCCATCCCTGAGGTCGGAGAGCAGGCCCTCGGGAGTCGCTCCCCTAGGGGTACCCGTGGCTCAGGTACCCGTCACAATGACATGCAGGTCCCACCTCCATTGTTTATGGAAGATGTAGGTTAAATTCTTGCGTGAGCACTAAGATATTAAGACCCCTTCTGGAAATCTTCATAATTACATGTGTTAGTTTATCTGAATCAGTAGCTCTCTCGATCACCAGCTATAAAAACATTAACTCGAAATAATATCATAGCAACAATTTACTATGACATGACGATGACGCTATCGTCACGGAGTCTCCGCAAAATAAAGCCACCAATAACTCCTATGTTCCACCCATATTATATCTACACTAGCTCCATATTGTATATGGATGACAACAACCAACACAGTTTAATCAGAGGATATGTGCCAATCTTATTTCTTGTCTTCTTTTGTTTCACGAAGTAAGCTCACGATTAAAATCTTTAGTATCAGTAAACTCCTTCCTAAGACCCCTCAATTTTAGTTAGAACTGGAGTTCATCTGTTCAATAACACTTAACCTATTTTGAAATTAGATTTTTCATTTTCTACACCATGTTTTAGAGTGAAAACACGTAAAATGGAACATGTACACTATATATTATACTTGCCAAGTTTAAAGAATTTAAAAGGTCATTGGCTAGTTAAAACAGAGAACCGAATAAGGCTAAATAAATTGAAATTTTGTGCACTTGAACAAGCCAGCAACCTCGCTGTTGCTTGTCACGCTGGAATGCACGGCATGGCTAGCGCCGCCTCACTTGGACACGTACGCGCCACGTGGAAATCAATTTTGTGTTACATTTTAGTATAGATTGGGAGGGGTTAGTTATAAAATTTTAGATTAAAAGGGGTTAAAACTAAAAAAATCCAAGAGTCCAGACCTGCCTCCGCGACTGCAAGATGATTGCTTCCGGGCCATGGCCCTACACCAATACAGTAGTGAGCCCAAAAGGAGTCGGCACAGACACAGCTGCCTTTCGGCTTCCCCTGTTCCTGGGTCAGCCGGTGGACGGACAAGACCACCTTTACCCCAGTTCCGTTCGGTCCTGGAGCCCTTAATTCTGGGTGTTTTGTTCCTATCAATGCCTAGAAACTGCAGTTACCCACAGCATGCTAAATGGCCATTTTCCCTGAAGTGTTAGCATGATCCGCCGACCAAAGCCTGGCCGAATTCGTTCAGCGAACCAGCAGGAACAGGATGGAGACAGGGACACTGCCGGCTGAGCCAGGGCAGAGAGGACAGAGTGAGTGAGCGACCAGTGGACCATCGGCGCTGCATGCAGCGGGTTGGACGCGAGCCAGCGCGTCAGCGCCCAAACATTTGCGCGTATGGGAAGGGAGGGAGGGAGGGCTCGCCGTGGTCCACCGCATGGACGCTCCCGGCTGGCCGGTTTGGATGCTTTCAGCGGAGTCTCGCGGCGGTACCAGCACCGGATGAAGACCTATCCGTGTGCGTGGCTCTCGTGACGACCTTGTTGCTGCAGGTGGCCGGTCAATATATGAGAGAGAGCAGCTGGGCTTGTAGCCCGGTGGTAGCTCTCCAAGGGTGGAGGCTCACCGGCGGGGCTTCGAAACCCCGTCCTGCACTTGGCCTCCGAGAAGGCCGTGCAAGGGTGCGCTATTAAGAGAGAGAGCACTTGACGGATGCCAGTGGTATCTCAAACCTTCGATCAAAGCCAACTGGGAGGATGTACTAATCCATTGTTCAAGGGAGCATAGTGTTAAGTATGTAACACCCAGTGCTAGCAGCATGGAAAAGCAGCTTCGAAAAGTGTTGGTAGCTGATAAAAATGGAGAACTATTGCTCAACCAAATATAATTGTGCACGCGTGTAAGCTGCTTTCCCCTCTCAGGCTCTCACAGTCTCACTAATCTCCTCTGCCTTTTCCTCCCTACCTTTTCCCGCGCACCAGAACTTTTCCAAGAGGCTCTAGAGTCTAAACCAGGCCGGCAAGATTTTTTTTTTATGAAACCAGGCCGGCAAGATTGTAGACCAGGCCTACATCTGCTTGATTTCTGGCCGAAAGGAACGAGGGCAGCTGCTTTTTTTTTGGCTTCCCCAGTTCCCCTGTTTCTTGGTCAGTCGAAGGACGTACATCCCTTTGGCTGTTTTGCACGTTTTTTACAGTATATCTAGAAAACTGCAGTTAACCAGGCCATTACCCATACTCCATATCGATCGAGTCTATATGGTCCCCAATTTTCTGCGTCCCCTATTCACATTAAAACGGAGCACCATTCTCAGGGATAGGAACAGAATGGCGACACCGACTCTTACTTGGCGATGCCCAAATCCCAAACATTAGCAGAGGCTCGAGCACCGTGGTCCATAACCACTCCCGCCTGTTTTGGAAGCTTTAATTTTAACATAACGCCATGGCTCTGTCCCTCGCTCGACCCCATGTCTATTTGTTTCGCACTGCTGACAGGTGACCTCCCAAGTCCCACACCGTCGACTATTTGGTTGGCACCGGCGCAATATTTGTTTGTTACCCGTTCTAGCGTTGCATCGCTCTCAATCTCTGCTGCCATACTTCCAACCCATGCTACGCGTGAGATCAACCAGTGCCATCTGCCATGTGCAATGATGTGCTTCTTTCGCCTCTTGGCATTCCCACTCCCAACAAAAAAGACCTATCGAGGTTTTTTTTTAGAAATAGGAGGGTTGCCTCCTACTAATTATATTTATATTTAAGAGGACAAGAGATCAAAAAGACAATAGGTGTTCTCCTATCTTGTGTTGGTTCCATAGTTAGTCGAAATCATGACTCTATAAGCTCCGATTTTACAACTTCAGGATCATGATTAAAGGTCTTTGTTCTATGATTCTACTTGATAGAATGCATCTTCTACTGTTCTATTCCCTCCGTACTAAATTATAGATCGTTTTGACTTTTCTAAATGTATAGTTTTTGTTATTCATCTAGATATATGTAAATACGTGACAAAAGCTAATGTATTAAAAAAACAATCAAAACGACCTATAATTTGAAATGGAGGGAGTACAATTTATATTGAAGATTTCGTATAATTACAATCTTATTTAAAGAGCATCGATTTAGAATCTACAATTTTAATATTGTTAGTTTGGTTCTTGGGCCTACTTTGTTCGACGAATTAAGTCATCAATATATGTAGTTTCTCTTGGCTTCACCCAAAAAAAGGTCCAAGGTGGCAAAAGGTATGATGAATAAAACTAGGTAGCATGGGACCATTGTGACGGAAATCATGGATTCACGTGTTCTTCCAATAACCGTCGTTCACCATTGTAAGTTGGGGCCGGGCCTTTGCTAGCTTCGAGTGAAATTGTCCGGTTCCTAACAGGAGATGAGTAGATGACCACGTCCTCCACCCACGGCCATGGATTTGTCTCCATCGATCGTAATGGAGAAGCCAAATATGTACAGCCACGCTTCCATTTGTTCGCGTCTGCCGCGAGCTGCCGACGTTCTAGGCAGGACCCCAAGCCGACGTGGCTTGCCCATCCGTGCCACTGACAGGTGGGCCCGACGGCCCGACGAGCGCAAGGAAACAGAGGGGGTTTCAAAGCAGAGCAACCGGGATGAAGGCGAGAGGGCAGGGGCACTCACCGCGCAGCGCCGCGGCGAGGTTGCCGTTGTTGACGAAATCGGTGACGACGAGCTTCTCGTCAGCGGACCAGTAGTATGCGCGCAGGCGCACGACGTTGGGGTGGCGCACCCGCCCGACGGCGCCGGCCTCCGCTGCGAACTCCCGGTACCGCTCCGGCGCGGCGGCGCCGCCGCCGAGCCGGCGCACGGCCACGGGCGTCGTCCCGTTACCCACCACCACCTTGTACACGATCCCCTTCCCGCCCTTCCCCAGCACGTACGCCGAGGAGCGGAGCAGCTCGTCCAGCTCCATCTTGAACCCCTTGTCGATCGCCACCAGCTCGCCGCCGACGTCCCCTGCTCCGGAGTTACCGCCGCCGCCGCTGCACTTGCCGTCTCCGCCGCCGTCGTCGTCGGAGCAGTCCGAGGACGAGTCCGTGCACGCGTCGGCACGCATGCACGGGCACGGGCATTGGCCGCGCCCTTCCTCCTCGTCATCGCCGCCGCCGCCCTTGTCCTTGGCATTGTCTGCGGCTCGGCGCCGGTCGCGGACCTTCCAGTACACGTAGACCGCGACGACGCCGATGAGCGCGACGCCCGCCGCGTCGGCGACCGAGATGAGCACGATGAGGCTCGTCCTGATCGGCTGCCGGGCGCCTCCGGACGCTGCGGCCGAGGACGACGGGGCCGGCGGGGACAATGAGGACGAAGCCGACGGGGCCGCGGCGCGGCAGGGTACCTGGAGCGGGAAGCCGCAGAGCCCCGGGTTGTTGAGGAACGCGGTGGGGCCCTGGCTGGCGAGCGACCCCGACTGCGGGATCTCGCCGGAGAGGTTGTTGAAGCGGAGGTCGAGCGTGACGGTGGCCGGCAGCCGCCCGAGCTCCGCCGGCACCCCACCGGAGAGGTGGTTGCGTGACAGGTTCAGCGTGCCGGCGAGCGCGGGTAGCTTCCCGAGCTCCGCGGGGATGGCGCCGGAGAAGTTATTGCCCGACAAATCCAGCATCTGCAGCCCCGCCATCCCCGTCCACACCCCCGCCGGCACGCTCCCGGAGAACCCATTGTCGGCAAGGAGCAGCCGCTGCAGCTGCCCGCACCGCGCGAGCTCCGGCGGCAGCGCGCCGCCCAGCGTGTTCCGGGACAGGTCGAGGTTCTGCAGCCGCGGGAGCGCGCACAGCGCGGCGGCGGGGAGCGGGCCCGTGAGGCGGTTGTCGTAGAGGAAGAGGGAGCGGAGGGAGGTGGCGTTGGCGAGCGCGGGCGGTACGGCGCCCGAGAGCCGGTTACCGTGGAGGTTGAGGCGGCGGAGGAACGGGAGGGAGCCGAGCTCGGAGGGGAGGTGGCCGGACAGGTTCTTCGCCGCGACGGCCACGCCGACGACGCGCGGGCCGGAGGAGGAGGTGTTGGCGCAGGTGACGCCCACCCAGCGGCAGGGGTCGGCGTCGGCGTCGGACCAGGTGGAGAGCGTGGAGGACGGATCGTCCGTCACCGCCGACTTCAACGCCAGAAGAGCCAGCCCGTCCGCCGACAGCGCGTTCGCCGCCGGCGGCGGGAGCGCGAGGAGGAGGGGGAGGAGGATTCCGAGCAAGTGCGGTGAGCTCCTCATCTGTCTGAATCTGATTGCCCTTGGCCCCGTTCGCCTCTGCGATTGGTTGGTTCCGTGCTCTGCCCTGGCTGCGCTGCCGGTGCCAGGTAACCGTAGTGGCTTTCTGTGTCTAGAGAGGTGATGGCGGGAGTTAGTGAGTGAGGGAGGGTGGTGCAATGATAATCGTGTCACTACGTAGTGAGAGGGTGAGACCGGGGAAGAAGAACCCAGCATTTAAGGGTTTGAGCGGCATTATCGACAATCATGTGGACCGACCGGCATCAATTAAGCTAACACAGGAATGCTTGCTCGCGCCACCACTGTGCATCAATCACCGCACGCGTGCTGCTAGCGTCGCTGCATGATTGTTTTGTTTCCTTTCCCCCCCCCTCGCGCCCCATGGCAGGTGGACCCCACAGGCCTCGGTCAGAGGCTGGGTTGGTGGTGGCTAGTGTGCAGGTGAAGGATGCTGGCGGTACTGCAGCTTGCCTAGCGATAGGCTTTCGTTCTCTAGAGGGCCAGGGGATTCATGCATGGCCGTGGCCAAGGTAGCGAGGTGGTGGTTAGAGCAGCTCCAGTGACCGAACCGAACACACCGGGGGCCTGTTTGGCTCACGATAGGTCAAATTTTAGTCCATGTTACATCAAATGTATGATGTAAACATAAGCTAACTACAAAACTAACTGCACAGATGGAGGCTAATTCAGGAGACGAATCTATTAAGCCTAATTAGTCCATGATTTGATAATGTGGTGCACAGTAACCATTTGTTAATGATGAATTAATTATGCTTAATAGATTTTTCTCGCTAATTAGCTTAGGATTTCTGCAATTAATTTTATAATTAGATTATGTTTATTTTTTCTAATTAGCATCCGAACATTCGATTTGATAAGAGCTAAACTTTAATTCCAGTATCCAAACAGCTCTTGAGCATGCCACAGGCAAAAAAAAAAATCGATATTTGCAGACGGTTCGAACCAGCAGCGCCACTCTGATTAAAATATTCCACCAAGAGAACTGGACAGCTGGCGTCTCGCGCAGCCCATGCAGCTCAATCATCCTACAATTCCGATTTTTTTATTGTTTGCTCCCAGCCAGCAGTCGAATACAGCGCTGGAGCTCTCGAACCAAAGTCCACCAAAGCTATGTGTGTCAGTTTGGTTCGCTGTAGCACTGGAGCTGCTCTTACGAGTGTGATTGGCGGGGGAGGGGCCCGGGTCTGGTGGTTGCATGCGCGAGAAGGAAGACGGCATGCGGCGGCAGGGGAGACTGGGAAAGGGAGTGCGCCCGGTGGAGGGGAGTAGAAGGGACGCAAAGCTGAGGTGGAGCGTGAGCTGTGTGAGGAAAGTCTAGCGCGTGGTGTGCGCGCGAGAGGTGGCGGGAATGATGATGGGGCCAGCCGTTGCGGTTGCGAATCCCCTGCGCGTTCTGCATGCTGAGTGCCTTGTTTGGTGCCTGTTTTGCTGCCGCGTGCCGCCGGTGAAGACGTACGCTGCTGATCGGTTCCAGTCTCAAGCCAGAATATTGTGGGGAAGGATCGGAGGGCTTTGAGAAACTTGTTCAAATGAGTTTTTAAAACTCATTTAAATTATTTTCTGCACAGTTTCTTTAAAACATCCCTTATTTATCTAGATCCTAATAAGGCACGTCACAAAAAGAAAAAAAAAGAAGATAAGAAGCTAGTATAGCCGAAGAGGAATTTCGCCGGCCCCCATATCTTCGAAGCAACACCAAACATTCGTCGAGACACGGTTCAGTGCTACATGCTCCAGCATTGTGGCCTTTGTTTATTGTCGGCGCGCATTGATGACGAGTAAGAGCAACTTCCCTAAAATTATATATTGGGGGTTCTTTAAAAAAAATTCCCCAAAAAATATATCAATCCACAGCAGATCGCTAATAAATAGCCCCCAGTATTTTAAAACAGGCCACGTCATCGTATTGGGCCCATCGGAAGGGACACGCGAGCGTGCGGGAATCAGGATTGGGGGAGGAATGCCAACGCTAAAATATACGCGGTGGTAGGCTGTTTTTAGCGTTGCTAAAAAATTGGGGAAGGTTGGGTGGACTGTTGGAGTTCGTTTTTTCTCCTTTTTCGTAAAAAGATATTAAGGTAAGATTAGCAGCCTCTTGAAGTTGCTCTTCGCATCGACGATTCTTGTTTAGCCGAGGCAAGATACGAGGTAACAGTTTCGAGCTAGCGTAGCATCGCGTGTTACCCAAAAGGCCATATTCACCGCGTGTACGGACACTTGATTTCTAAAGGAAATATGGGAATTCTGCTCCAGCAACGACTTGAGCGGAGGCTCGTGTACTTCAATAACGAAAGAAACTCCTGTTTCTTTTTTGTTTGTTTCTTCCTCTCGAGAAGACATGCCCACAAACGGCGTAAACAAGTTCAGAAGGAAGATGGATCGTTCATGCATTCAGAAAGGAGTAAAAAAACCGGGGAGTATGAACAAATACTCCAGTTTGGAGTGCCACCTCTGACCTGAAAACTTGCGGCGATTCTATCAGGCCAACATTAGTGCCACGTAGTTTTTCTTAAAGGCATGCTGTTACGAACCTCAGTTCTAGTGCATCCTCAAAAGAAAAAAAAAGGTCGGTTCCAGTGAAAAAGCAAAGAATCCATTTCAAAGTTTCTTGATTTTTTTTAAAAAATCGAAGTTTCTTTACAGATTTCTTTCAATTCCTGACAGCTTCGAATTTTCTTTACAAATTTGTCAAAGCCATCATTGTGAGTGCAGTTGCTTTCATCAACCAATATCCTTCACAAAATCAGATATGGCTACTCATGCACCACTACGGGGTGTTTGGGAGGAGGGGGTTAAATTTTAGCCCCCGTCACATCGAATGTTTGGAGATTAATTAGGAGTATTAAACCTAAACTAATTACAAAACTAATTACACAACCTCTCGGCTAAATCACGAGACGAATCTATTAAGCCTAATTAGTCCATGATTTGATAATGTGGTGCTACAGTAACCATTCACTAATGATGGATTAATTAGGCTTAATAGATTCGTCTCGCAATTTAGCCTAAGAGTTCTGCAATTAGTTTTGTAATTAGCTTATGTTTAATCCTCCTAATTAGTATTTGAACATCCGATGTGACAGGGCTAAAGTTTAGCTTCTGGTATCCAAACACCCCCTACATGTAGCTACCTAGGACTCCCAAGTCCCAACTATTATCTGACAATCGAGAACTAACAGGCACATGCATCATTCGAGATAAAGAGTAAGCTGACAGCAACACAAGTGTAAACTGCCAGCAATCCATCTCATCAGGAGGCAGAAAAATAAAAGTCACGCAAGTGGCACATCAATTGCATTATCTGTAACAGTCGATGGAGAGGAAGGAGCAACGGAAAACCTACATCTGTGCAATGTGCTTTGTGATCCTTACATGTCTTCGCCATAATATATCATCGCCTTCAACATCACGTATTGGATGGGTCCTTAACGGTAGTTGAAGATCGACGACAGATTGTCATGCAAGCTATTAACTGACAGGCATCTCAAGTGATATTTACATCACAAGCACCACCATTTTGACAAAGATCAAATTTGAACTAATACAGGATATACCATGTAAAAGTGGCCAACACCGGCATGCTTACAATTGACAAATGCTATGCACAATTTTGACCGACCTGTGACGTTTCATGCACTAATATATGGGTAGGAACTTATTAGTTGAGTAAATATACTCCAAACCAAGTATTAGGAAGTACATGTGTATTTTAGGATGTATTTATCCTTTCCTTGTACACTTGATGTATTTCTTTGTACACTTGATGTATTTCTTGTACTCCAAGCCATATTGGCTATATATATAGAGGTCACCCCCCTCATTAGGGTGTGTGGTGTTTTTCCATCTACTTCTCTATATGGTATCATGAGATTAAGATCGTGGGCCTCCTCTCCCTGCACCTTCCCCCTGCTCCGCGCAACCCTAGGCGGTGCCCCCCCTCCCCGACCGGCTTCCCCCCTGGTCGTGCGCCATGTCCTCCCCCGACTCTTCTGAGTCCGGCGACACCACCGCTGCTACTGCTAATCCTGTGCCGCCTCCTGGACCGCCCCTTGCTGCCAACGGCGGTGCATCTGTGCTGCCACCTGCCACCGGCGGCTCCTCTGGCGGTGTACCCCAAGCTCCTCTTGCCGGCGACGTGCCCGGCAACAGCGGCGGTGGCTTCATCGTGTACCCGATGCCACCATCTTCGTCAATTCTCACGTCCCTGTGACGCTGACGATGAAGTCCAACGCCTACTCCTGATGGGCGTCCTTCAAGTCTATGTGCGGCAAGTTCGGCCTCAAGTCGCACATCGATGGCATGGTGGCGCCCCGACCCCAGGACCCCGACTGAGATCAAGCGGATTGCTGCGTCCGCTCCAGGTTCTTCGACTCCGTCGACGACTCTGTCCTCGACCTCGCCATGACCGACGACGATCAGACCGCTCGGGATCTTTGGCTCGCCATCGAGGACCTCTTTCGTGCCAACAAGCAGTCCCGGGCGATCTTCCTCAACCACGACTTCCACTCCATGACGTAAGGTGATTCCTCCATCGCCGAGTACTACAGCCGCATGAAGACCCTCGCCGATACCCTCCGCGACGTCGGCCATCCCGTTCAGGACTCCCAGCTTGTCCTGAACCTCCTCCACGGCCTCAACCCGCGCTTCTCCAACACCGCCGACGACATCGCCAACTCCTCCGCCGGCTTCCCATCCTTCGCCCAGGCACGGGTGAAGAGTCCCCATATCAGCGGAGACTAAATGTGATACAAATATCAGTCCCAGGAGGCTGATAACTCATTTATTCAATAGATGGTTCATAAACCGTACAACTCCCAAGGGAGCGGGCACGAAAGCCACACCGAAATGATAAGTAAATCAACAATAGTAGCGAGCCAAGCTACTATCAAGAGATAGCACTCAGGACTACACGGCAGCGGAAGCATTCTGCAAAGGCCAACACCATAGGCAGCGTTGGATGCGAAAGCGACCTTCTACTCGAAATCCTCGGTGATGAAGTCCGGGTCTTCCTCTGGAGCAACAAAACAAGGATGAGTACAAAAGTACTCAACAAGTCCAACCCCATCCACGGAGGGGGATACAATAAAGAATATGCATAGGATATATCAAGGAGAAGGCTCGGGTTTATTTGCCATAAAGCTAGGTTTTCCAACACATGTAGGGGTTCATTTTCAAAAGGGGTTTTCACAAAGCATTTTCTTTAGTAACCGAATCAATAAGAGGGGTTGATCCTACACAAAGGATCCAAGTTTTAATACTACTGGACTCCCCGTCCACAGTAGCTCACGGCACAACTGCCAGACACCTTCTAAAATTCAACTCACACCATGAAAACCATCCATCACCCAAACACTAGTTATGTGTCCAAGCCGTAACTTGTCTAATATCGTGGACACGGCTACCCCAATAGGTTTTAACTTTGCAGAGGTTGTACAGTTTACCCACAAGTAGGGTACCGCAGCACGATCACCTTAGTGTCAGTGTAGATCCTATCAAAGCCATTTCCCCATTAGCTAAGACCGACTAGCCAACACGGAAGCAACCAAGGGGTTAACGACCTTCCAACGAGGTCTTAACCGGGATCTAAGTTCACAAAGTTTTTAGTCCTTCTCCATGGTCTCCCGTTGCTCACTAACTCTCCTGATGGCTAACAGACCAGCTAGTGGGATTTATGCCAAGCCGCTGCCCACACAACGGTCGAGTGGTTGCACGATAGTGAGTTAGGCAAGATGGCACATCAACTTGGTCCGTAACTATGACAAGATGGATATCTCCCAACCTTGTTCAACCACAAAGGTACGAGCCCAACTTATTGGCATTTCACACAAGAAACACTCATTCATCTCATCTAAACATTCCTTTCCTTTATTTCCGAAAACCCATTTTCTCATTTGAAAACACTCACACATTTATTCTTTAAATAAACCATTATAGTCATGATTGAATTGAGTAACAAGGTCCTAAGCATTCTAGCAGTAATTATAGGAATGTTCATAGCAATCAAGGGGTGGCTATCCAACTATGTTTCAGCAGTAAAATAATATGCAATTTTATAAAACAGGCCAACAGGTTGTGTTTGAAAAACTAGGATTAAATATGCATCAAAGGGTGAGATTGGACTTGCCGTCCTCGTAGTTGGCCGGGAGTTCTTGCTCGCGGTGCTGGTCCTCAGGCTCGGGCTCGCGGTCAAACTCCTCCTCGTGCTCCTCCTCGGGTACTCCGCGATCTACGGCACACACAATCGGGCACACAATAAATAAAAGAAAATTAAAGTTTTACCCGTTGAGCTTCGATCAGAGAATGCGAACGAAAAATAGAAGGAATGAGTATTTTCATGAGATTTGGAGATGACTCGGTGGAAGTATATTAGAGGATGACGTGAATTTGGGATTAATTGGAGGAAGTTTGGCGTAAGAAATGAGGAGATAACCGTGTATTTAGGGGTTAAAACAAAGCTTTGGACCCAACTGTAAGAACCAGGGGCCTATTTGTGAAGATTTTTGGGTGGTGGAAGGTCATGTCCGCGAGAAATCCTTGAGAGTGGTGGGAGGGCTGTTTTGTGAATATGGGAAAGGTGGGGGTTAGATCAAAATTGGCGGGGGTGTTTTTCTCCTTCTTCTTCCCCTGTACCGAGACAGAGGGATGGGGGTGTCGGGATACGAGGTAGGCTACGCTAGCGCAAATCAAAATTTTTCTACCGCGTAAACCAGGAAAACTGGCGTATAAATATCACGGGATTACCACTCGACGCACTGGTGCGGAAAATGTAGAATCGCGTCGGGGCAGCGAAGTCGATCAGCGTAGTCGAACACGTAGTCGATCACATCGATGTCGAGCAGCTCCTCAGCAGCTTGTCCACGTGCAGCAAGATCGTCTTCGTGCCGCGGCTCGTCGTCAGCTCGTCGTGGCTCGTCGGCGGCTCGTCCAAGTGCTACACGCGCAACACCTCCAAGGTATCCACACATGCAGGGAGGAAGTGTCGCAAGCCGGTCTGCTAGGTCCGCGAGTTGCAACAGGCGAGGGCGTGGGAGGCGCGGCAGATGTGTTTTGGCCAAAGGGACGAAACCCTAGGGCGCTCCACCCCTCTATTTATAGAGGTTCCTGACGAGCCTCTAGGTCCGAGGCCCATTAGTACTTCTAAACCTGATCCAACTCGGATCACATCCGAATTGGGCTTCAAGCCACTTAAGTGTGTGTGACCCTATGGGTTCGGATACGTATAGACATAGCCCGAGTACTCCTACTCGGCCCAATAGTCGGTAGCGACCTCTAGCAAGACGTGCCAACTCCTAGACGCACACGAAGATCATATCAGACGAACCGCCACAACATCATCTACATGCTATTCCCTTTGCCTCACGATATTTGGTCTAGCTTCAAGTCGACCGCTCTTTCTCGATCCTGTGATTCGGAATCCCTTTGTAGGTTAACTCTTAACCGTACGTAGCATGGCCATGCATTTTTGGATCCGATCACTCGAGGGGCTTAGAGATATTACTCTCAATCAGAGAGGGGCAAATCCCATCTTGATTGACCATGCCTCACAGCATGCTTCCTGACAAACCCGAAAGCTACCTTTATAACTACCCTGTTATGGTGTAGCGTTTGATAGCCCCTAAGTGAGTCGATTCACATCTTGAGTACATGCGACAATCTCAGGTCTAAGGATAAAGCGTACTTATTGTGTAAAGAGAGAACTAGTTCTCGCATTGGGTCAGTCCTAGCACATGTCTCTACATATGCCTACATCATTAGTTCGACATCTCCATGTCCATGACTTGTGAAACAAAGTCATCAACTAATACATGTACTAGTCTAATATTCATGTGTATCCACACATGAACTCCGACTAGGGACAACTTTTAGAATAACCATACAAGTATAGAGTTTCACATACAATTCACATAATTGCAAATCAATTCAAGTAGCGTTTTAATGGATATTTAAGGAACACAATATACAAATCATGGATACAATGAGATATCATCATCTCTAGGATTGCCTCTAGGGCATACCTCCAACAGGGGGGAGGGGCGGGTCTGGCGGCGGCCGGCCAGTCATGGCTCGCCGGCGGTGAGATTGGCGGCGGGGGAAAGTGGAGGAGGGTGAGGGGAGCCCATTTTGGCCCCTTTGTTGGGTTACGAGGTAGGCTACGCTAGCGCAAAACAAAATTTTTCTACCACGTAAACTAGGAAAACTGTCGTATATGGATCATGGGATTACCACTCGACGC
Source organism: Setaria viridis (assembly GCF_005286985.2). NCBI lineage: Eukaryota > Viridiplantae > Streptophyta > Magnoliopsida > Poales > Poaceae > Setaria > Setaria viridis. Next base: position 15,929,518 of record NC_048270.2, on the reverse strand, counting down.
ACTGGTGCGGAAGATGTAGAATCGCGTTGGGGCAGCGACGTCAATCAGCGTAGTCGAACACGTAGTCGATCACGTCGACGTCGAGCAGCTCCTCAGCAGCTCGTCCACGTGCAGCAAGGTCGTCCTCGTGCCGTGGCTCACCGTCAGCTCATCGGCGGCTCATCGTGGCTCGTCCAAGTGCTACAGGTGCAACACCTCCAAGGTATCCACACGTGCAGGGAGGAAGCATCGCAAGCCGACTGCTAGGTCCGCGAGTTGCAACAGGGCGAGGGTGTCGGGCATGCATCCCAGGCCCACGAGTAGACCTTGGACGCCCCACTAAGGGACATACTCGGGTATGATCAGGACAAGGGATAGGAGTATCCCACTCGGAGTAGTCAAGTATGTGTATGGAAAACTACTCGGGCCATACCGAGTAGAACTCTGTAATAGTACTTGACTAGGACTCGGACTTGTAACCCTGCCCTCCCGTGCATATAAGGATGGGCAGGGACCCCCCTTCAAACAGAACAACTCTGGTTCATCCAAGATCAATACAAACCAACACACAAGACGTAGGGTATTACGCGATCTAGCGGCCCGAACCTGTCTAAATCGTGTTCCTTGCGTCACCATTGATTCCTTGATTCTCGACGATCCTTACCGCACAAAAGACCACCTAGGGTACCCCCTAGGCGGGTTGCCGGTCTAAAACACCGACAGCTGGCGCGCCAGGTAGGGGAACTCATCGAGTTTCTCAGCGCGAACTCAATAGCAACGGTCATCATCAAGCCCGTCTTCATCATCGAAGCGGGCGCAACCTTAGTTTTTGGATCCTAGCTCTGCATCGTCAATGGTGTTGGCTCGTTCCGACGCTAGATCATCAACGCCCAGGAGAAGAAATCAGAGGGTCTGGTCAGAAAAAACCAAGATTTCAAAGTCGATAATTTTGAGTTCAACTACGCGTCGACTCGACTTCGCTTCGGACTAGTCGGTCCCAGTCACTTCCCAAGCCGACTTCGACTCCAAAACGGTTTCCGCACGGACTCCGCAATGCAGCCAAAGTCCACCAGGGTTTTCTTACTTGAATTCAACTCAAACTCGGGCACGACGAAGACGACGACTCCGACTAGGTTTATCCTCCAGAGACACCATTATCTGGTCCAGCCCAAGGGTTGGTAATAACTTCAATGTCACAAGGCAGATTCGTACATTGGCCAGGTTTGAGACCATCTCTTCTTGCCCGCGACTACGACTCGCGCCTTGTCACTCATATAGACAACCTCCCATATCAAGAGGGTGTCCTACTCACTTCCAACTGCGAGGAAAGTTCCACAGAGATTGCAAAGTCAAGTTCCGAAAGTTACCACCTGGACAGGGAAGTCCTTGTTATTACTCAAAATAACAACCCGGGTACTAGCCAGAACAGAACCCCCAGGCGATTAGCACAACTTGACAACATCTCAGAAGATGAGTCTACAGCTGACGCCCCACAAAATGAAACCTCTGATCAACGGAACCAGAGAAGGATGCGCAACGCTACTCAGGCTGAGAGACGGCAGATGATGGCTACAAATATTCCGATCACAAACCTCGAAAGAGCTTTCGACGCAGTTCAGGCTCAAGAGCACAATACCCCACTTGCGGCAATCGCCTCTATCAATCTTTTAACAATGTTGATGCCTCAAGACAGGGACAATGAAGCCACAACTCAGCTCGTGCAGCGCGGCAACGGACTAATCGCACAACTCGCAGAGCAAGCCTACAAGCTACTCGACAAAGAATCACCAATTCCATCTGTCCATCGCATCACAGCTCACCAAGAAGGCAGCAGAGGTGCTGCAGCCAACAACAACGATGCTCCAAGAAATAACAATGAAGTCGTCAACCAGCCTCGGCAACACAGCCAAGGCCCAGCCAAACACAAGGCTCCAGCACGCCATAAGGATGTTGGAGAGGCCAGCTGCACCAACTCGGTAAAAAGTATTCGCCCTACTTGGAAGAACCACGGAGTGTCAAACTTCAGTGATCTACGAGAAATCCTCAACAGTCGGCGCGAGCGAGAAGTTGACAACTACAACCACTTTCCTGCTTTCACAAATCGGGTAATGAAGACAAGACTACCTGACAAGTTCAAGCCAACAGGAATCACCAAGTATGATGGCAAGCAAGACCCTATTCAATGGCTACGATGCTACTGCTTGGCAGTTCAAGCAGCCGGAGGCAATAATAACACCAAAGTCATCCACTTCCCCTTTTGCATGGAACCCGCACCATTGATATGGCTAGAGTCACTCAAACCCAAGTCTATTGACTCTTGGCCAGATTTGACAAAAGCTTTCACCAACAACTACGCCGGCTCCATGGCTAGACCAGGCAACAAAATCGACTTAAGTCAAATTAAGCAAAAAGAATGCGAAACCTTATGCCACTATTTGCGACGGTTCTTCGAAAAGAAGGCAACCATAGTTGACATTTCAGAAATAGACGTCATCGAGTGTTTCCAGAACGGACTCTACGATCGACGAACATACCAAGACTTCGGTCGACGATGGCCAGCTAATGTCAAAGACCTTAAAGCTATGGTGCAACAGTGGGCAGATGAATAAGACAGAGCGAGAACGGTTCGGCTCCCACCGCAACCGTGGTCGCGACAACAACAACAACAATGACCAGGATAGAACTCGACACAATGATACTCGAAACAACTTCTCGAGTAATCACAATCGCAAAAGGAAGCCCGACAACACTGTTGCTTCCATGACCAACTCCGGGAAAAAGGGATCCCGCAAAAACGATGAAGGGTCGACCTTCACTGAACTACTCAAAAAGTAGTGCCCATGGCACCCGATTAGCAAACACTCGGCAATAGACTGCTACAGCATGCGCCGAGTAATGCAAGATTTACCCGCACCACCACCCCCTGAGGAGTACACCAAGAAAAATGATAAGGGTAAGAACAAAATCCACAGCGACGACGAAGAAGAAGACAACTTCCAGACCGCCTCCAAGACAGTTAACGTCATCTTTGGCGGAATCCCAAGCACCGCATCCAAGCGAGCCAACAAACTCGTACTCAGGGAGATCATGGCCATTGAACCAACAGATCCAACACCGCTAAAGTGGTCAGAAGTGCCCATATCCTTCAGCAGAAAGGACCAATGGACCAAGTTCTCAGAACCAGGCCGGTTCCCCCTAGTACTCGATCCCGTTGTGGCAGGCTCAAAGCTAACCAAAGTCCTCATCGACGACGGAAGTGGACTCAACGTCATTTTCGCCAAAGCATTGAGGAAGATGTGCCTCGACGTCACTGAAATGCTTACTCCAACAGATTCACCCTTCTACGACATCATATCTGGAAACACAGCTATACCACTAGGACAAGTCATCCTCCCAGTTACCTTTGGAACTAAGGAACACTACCGTACCGAGTACATCAGATTTGAAGTCGCCGACTTCGAGACATCTTACCACGCCATACTCGGAAGGCTAGCACTCGCCAAGTTCATGGCCATACCACACTATGTTTACTTGGTACTCAAAATGCCAGGCCCCAAGGGAGAACTAACGCTACGAGGAGATCTACGATGATCCTACGAATGCGACACCGAAGCCGTGAAAATCGTTGCGACTTCTCAAGCACCTAGTCCCATGTAGCAAGTCTTTACAGCTTCAAATAAGCTCCATCCAAATGAACTCAAGATCCCAGAAAACAAGTCGGGGTCTACAAAGGTGAAACTCGCAAGCGAGCAAGACTTCAAGCCAGTTGACCTCCAGACGGGCAACTCCTCCAAGACAGCCCTGATCGGAACAGGGCTAGATCCTAAATAGGAATCCGCGCTCGTCAGTTTCCTTCGAGCTAACCACGATATCTTCGCTTGGAAACCAGCTGACATGCCAGGTGTGCCCAAGGAACTGATCGAGCACTCTCTTAATGTTGACCCCAAAGCCACTCCAAAACGGCAGCGACTTCGCAGATTAGCTCAAGACAGACGAGAAGCAATAAAAAAGAGCTAGCTAAGCTACTCACCGCAGGGTTCATCAAAGAAGTCTTTCACCCTGACTGGCTCGCCAACCCCGTGCTCGTTCGTAAGAAAAACAATGAGTGGAGAATGTGTGTCGACTACACCGACCTCAACAAGCACTGTCCAAAAGATCCTTTTGGACTACCTAGGATCGATCAAGTGGTCGACTCCACCGCTGGGTGCGCTTTACTATGCTTTCTCGACTGCTACTCCGGCTATCATCAGATAAGTCTCAAGGAAGAAGATCAAGCCAAAACAGCTTTCATCACACCTTTCGGAGCTTTCCAATGGAATCCCTTTGTAGGTTAATTCTTAACCGTACGTAGCATGGCCATACTTTTCCGGATCCGATCACTCGAGGAGCCCAGAGATATCACTCTCAATCAGAGAGGGGCAAATCCCATCTTGATTGACCATGCCTCACAGCATGCTTCCTGACAAACCCGAAAGCTACCTTTTTAACTACCCTGTTACGGTGTAGCGTTTGATAGCCCCTAAGTAAGTCGATCCACATCTTGAGTACATACGACAATCTCAGGTCTAAGGATAAAGCGTACATGTTGTGTAAAGAGATAACTACTTCTCACGTTGGGTCAGTCCTAGCACATGACTCTACATATGCCTACATTATTAGTTTGACATCTCCATGTCCATGACTTGTGAAACATAGTCATCAACTAATACATATACTAGTCTAATATTCATGTGTGTCCACATATGAACTCCGACTAGGGACAACTTTTAGAATAACCATACAAGTAAAGAGTTCTACATACAATTCACATAATTGCAGATCAATTCAAGTAGTCTTTAATGGATATTCAATGAACACTATATGCAAATCATGGATACAATCATATATCATCATCTCTATGATTGCCTCTAGGGCATATCTCCAACACCCTTACCTTGGGCGGGCGGCACCAGGGAAGGGGGCGCCGGCGGTGGCTTTGGCGACGGCGGGCGGATGGCTTGGCGGGGTTCTGGAGAGGGGGGGCAGGGCAACAAGCTAGGGAGATGAGTGGCGAGGGAGGCTGGGGGGTCGCCCCCTTTTATAGCAAGTGGAAGGAGTGGGAGAGTGGCCGGCGGTGGTGGGCACCGGGGCCGGTAAGCGGCGCGTGGTGCTTTGAGTGGCGTCAGCAGGCGGCGGTAGGGCTAGGTCGCGGCGTGCAGGGGCGGGGCCAGGCGTTGGAGAGCGGACGGGGCGGTGGGCAGTAGGGGACGGGGCGCACAGGGGGCCAGGCGCGGGCGAGCGGCGCCACAGCGAGCTAGCCCGCCGGCGCCGGCGCCGGGCGCGTTGCATGGGTAGGCAACGGCAGGGAGGGGGTTAGCGCCAGTGGTGGGGCCCTGCCCGCCAGGAGGAGCAGGGAGGGGGGCCTCTCGGCGTGCGGCGGGGCCAGCTAGGGAGGCGAGCAGGTGCGTGCGGCCAGGAAGAAGAAAGAAGAAAGGAGGAAGGAAGAAGAAGAAAGGAAGAAAGAGAAGACGAAGGAAGAGGAAAAAGGAGGGAAAAAAAGAGAGGGAAAAGGGAACGGGGTAAAAGAAAAATAAGTTAAGGTAAAAAGGAAAATGCTGGAGGAAAAGGTAAAATTTAATTTGTTTGACAGGTTAAAGAGATAGAGAGGGAGACAACGGATTTTGTGGGAGCGGCCGCGGCACGAGTACGACGGTCTTCTGACCGACACGTGGTGTGACTTGCGGAGAGGAAAAAGAAAGAGTGGATGGCGGAGATTGCGAAAGCGGTCGGAGCACGCGAGGCGGTTTGTCGACTGGCACGTGACGGAATTTGCGGAGAGAATAAAAATGATGGTTGTTGGCGTGGATGACTGGACGGCAAAATTATCGGGAAGATTTTGAATTTTTTTTTAACGAGTGTTTAAGGTTGGTAAATTTTACGCCAGGAAAGAAACTAAGGAACATATAAATTATCTGCTACAAACTAAATGTAGTCATCAATGCTCTAACAAATCCGATGGAATGGAAAGTAAAGTTTCTCAAATACCACTTAAGAAAACCAAAACCAAGTAAATTGAAAGATGGTCAACTATTCAGACTTTCAGAGCCAATCAAAGAGCTTCCAGCTAATTTGAGTATGTTAACAGCTGTCTTGGGGGGTGTTTGGTTCCTCGAGCTAAAAGTTTAGTCCGTGTCACTCGAATATTTGGAGGCTAATTAGGAGGACTAAATATAAGTTAATTATAAAACTAATTGCACAGATGGAGGCTAAACAGCGAGACGAACCTATTAAACCTAATTAATCCATCATTAGCAAATGGTTACTGGTCAAATCATGGATTAATTAGGCTTAATAGATTCGTCTCGCTGTTTAACCTCCATCCGTGCAATGGGTTTTGTAAATAGTCTATATTTAACACTCCTAATTAGTATTTAAACATTTGATGTGACGGGGTCTAAAGTTTAGCCATTGGAACCAAACACCCCCTTTGTGCCTCCAAATTATCTCCACTTTATCAAGATCACAAAGATTCGAGACTATGCTTACCCAGCTTAGCATAGCAATACATTTATCTTTATCTGAATCATCATAAATATATAAAAAATTGGAATATGCACATTTCACATAATGCAGGATTTGAGTAAATCCTTGTTGACCCATGTTTTCTTAATCAGCCCCTGCCTTGATTTCAAAAGCATATACATATACTTTGGATTTAAATTTTGAAATCATATATTCCCATTTCTAAGTTAAGGTCAAGATTTTGCTTAGCTGTTAAGATAGACAACTAACTAGCATTCATAATAAAATTAGATAAAACCTGACATATTTTTAACCTAGATTGTAGTGTTAGTGAATGTTTATTCCTTGAGGTTTGATACCATAGCTTTGTGATGAGCATTTTTTTCTCCTCTAATCACTGGCGACAGAAAAGTTATTTATCGCTGAGAAAATACACACAGCTAACATACTGGATATTGTGAGGAAATACTAACCAGACAAGCAGAGCACATTAATTATTGACATAGCTCAAAAAGAAAAAGGATTATATATTAATACATATGTACATGTGAGTCGTGTTTTTGCTAAGCATAAGACTCGATGCAACCTTATTGTACCTGTGCTTCACCTTTGCAAACAACAGAGATGAGCCTCAGCATTTTGTTAAGCATAAGACTTGATGCAACCTTATTGTACGTGTGCTTCACCTTCGCAAACAAGAGGAGATAATTCAACTCCCAGAGCACACAAGTCCTTCCTTAGAGCCTCAGCATTCTTAAACTGCAACCCAACCATTCCTACACTAAGAGCTGCTTCAATGTTTACCATTCTGCAGCGATAAATATGCAAACATGTTAATTGTTAAGGAATCCACATCATTGATAACCATTACCAGAGACACACCAGCATATACTAACCTATCATCAATAAAAATGCAGCTTGCTGGATCAACATTGAGATGATCCACAGCTTGAAGATAAAAATCGGGTGAAGGCTTGCGTTTTCCTGAAAGGGTATAACAATAGAGTAACTCCGAATAACAGAAGTATTTTCATTTGATATATTTACATTAAGCAGCCATTACACACGAATATAGTTAGCTAACACTAGAAGTACAGAACTAATTTATGCATGAACCATCTGCATTTCATCTCCTGATTTTTAACTCTAAGAAAACTTCTACATTCAGTTCAAACAAATCAGATTCAAGAAGATACAAATGTATAAAATAGATTTCTTATTTCTCTTGACCAGCAAGATGTCATAGAAAGAAACATCAACAAAGCTTCCACTTCAGCTTTGCAGTGAGGAAAATTATAGGATTGGAAGTCATGAAACTACATAATGCACTTTTACAAGTTCATGGTCCTATATAAGAATGCGGACAAATTAAAGACCTCTAATGAATTTCACTCAAGTAAAAAAATAGAGCAGGGTGTTACCAGTTCGACAAGAGCAAAATGTCCAGGACAAATATTTTGAGAGCTTTAACTTATCCTCGATTAATTGGTACCTACAAAACATATCTCAGGATCATGTACCACAAACAAATGTGTCAAAATAAGATAAACTCACCATACTGGATAATTTGTAAAAGCATGTATCTCGTAGTTATTTTTCTTCAAACAACAAAGAATATCTTCGACACCATCAATGTACTCATATGCTCTCACCATGCACTCTTTGAGACCTGCAAGGAATTAAAATACTTCTTTTAAGTGAGAGGAAAGCAAGATCAATTAACAATGATTTGAGGAAAAATATAGTTCATTAGGAGGTGTTGGCAAGTATAAAATCAAGATGTGTTATTGTCCGTTCATAATTTTACTATCGGATGCATGTCACAAAAGGAACAATGTGTATACACAGCATCACTTCTACTAGGACCTCCTCACCTTCCAAATCAAAAGATCTGCCATCACTGAAGAACTTTTTGGCCAGCTCATTCTGAAAGCATCAAATAGAATTACAAAACTGTGATACCCATGTTATATGGTGAGGTGAAATTAGTGTAAAATGCTGGCAGTATGACATGTCAAGAAAATACAAAATATGTGCAACCTTTTTGCATATCCTTTGGTCATAATTTCAGCTAACATAGAGCACTGAAGGATGAAAACTATCAGATATTCCAGTGTTTCCATTGTCTTTTTAACTATTGTGACTCTGCAGATGTACTAAAGAAGGTGACGGCTGACTAGAAGAAAACAGGCTAAGCAGTTTCACTACTTCAATGTAGACGAGTTGTTCCTGTCTAACAGAACTAACTGTAACGAATATAAAGGCTCCATGAAAAAAACATGGTACTTATGTTTGGCATCTGAATAATGTGGCAGCTTTGAACAATCTGGTCTGGTGGCCATTAAAAAGGCAAGCACATTACATATCCTTGTTTAAAAAATTTGATTCCAAAATTTGCCTCATACAGAATCAATCATCATTTTAATTGGGTTCCCTAATATGCATAAGTTTTCCCTATCGTTAGTGAGAGCCATTCAAATCTGTAAATTTAATGCTTCTTTACAATACTTTCAGAAATCTGGCTCTGTATGTAGGGAGTAAAAACAGTAATAATGGAAACCGAAGACATTTCAAGAAGGTATAGTCCAATGTTTTGCGCCTATGCACAAAGAAAAAAACAATTGATGACATTCATGCCAAATTTTAAACCAGACAACATAATATCAATAGTACATCAAGCACAAACCACTAGCACATGTACCATCAATACAAATACTACACATCATGTGCCTGAGATAAGTGAATCTTCTCGAACGTGTACCTCATCAATCAGCCCCTTCTCGAATTCCGACCATGCCGTTGGGTGTTTGCTTTCTAGTAGTTCCTTCATGGACATTCTGCAAAAAAGGGAAGTCTGATGATGTAATGCAAGGATCATAAACACCAGCACAAAGGCATGCAGGCCACTGGGCTAGCGACTAAACCACGGTACAATAAGCACAAGGAGATACCAAGCAAAAAAATAAAAGAAATAGTTGGTAACACCTATCACATTTCAACCAACTTATTTATTAAATCACTGATACTTCTGAGAATATCATAATAACCCCTTTCATGCATCACTGCCAAATTCTGCAATCTTACACCTAATGAATCTTTCCAGCTATCACAGCTACACTTCCCTAACGAATCGTAAGAAATAAAATCCAGCACAACAGAACCTAAATCAGATTCCTACAGAAACAACTGCTACAACTTTAATCCCTTACAATCTACTGTAGAACCTAACAGGCATTTCGTCGAACACCTGAGCGCCACTCCACAGACACATCCCGAGCTTAATAATCGAGGATAAGCCAGGGAAGGGTGTACGGAACTTGAAGAAGGCGGGGATCTGGTGGTAGTACGGGTCCCGGACGAGCGTGTCCATGACGTCGAACAGCAGCACCGGCAGTTTCCTCGGCCGGGCCGCCGCCTCCGACCCGGCAACGGCCGCGGGAGCGGCGGCGGCGGAGGGGGAGGCCGACATGGCGGGCAGAGGCGGCCGCAACGAGGAGGAGGCGGGCTTGGGGAATGAGGCGAGGTAGGGGGCGCGAGGGAGCAGAGAGACCATGAATGAAGCCAACAAAGGAACCGGCCGGACGGAGGAAAGCAGGGAAAAGCATCCGCCGCCGTGTTCAGGCTGACGAGTGGAACCGACAGGTGGTGCGGCCAGCGGCCGTGCAGGTGCGGATGCCGTTTTCTTTTCCATGAATCAGTGAATTGGAAATACCTAAATAAATATTCCCTCCATTTCAAATTATTATGCATACATAGACTATATATTTATTTTATGAAACACTGGTTATATATATATACCTAATATTAATATTAAAGAGAGGATGTTTCTTCCAACTGTCATTTTTTTTTTCAACAGTTGTGATCATTTATCAAAAAAACATCAACTTTTTGATAATAAACCCGCAGTTCTTGGTAGAGTTGTCATTTTTGCTAAAAAGTCCCTGTGGCATCCCTTCCTTCCCGGAAACAGTCCGCCGCCGGTTTCGCGAGAGGGGACGCCAGGAGTTCTGTCATCCGGCGTACCGCCGCATCCCTTTCTTCCCTTCCGTCAGTCTTCTAGTCCACCGTCGGCTTCGCGAGAGGAGACACCACGAGATCTCCCCGCCAGTACGCCACCGGCTTCCTCTTCTCCGCCGTTATCTCCCTTCCTTCCTCTCTCGCGAAGCGAAGCGGACGCCATGAAATCTGCCTGCCGGCGGTGGCAATGGTCGCCGCGCACGAGAAGGCTGCGACGTGGTCGGAGGAGCCGACACGGTGGGTCTGGGGCGTCGGCGTGCCACTCCAGGTCCACCTCCACGACGCCAACGTCACTGCGCTCCCCCGCCGCCACCCTTCTTGGTATACTAAGCCAAACCTGGTCCTGCGCTGGGGATGAGGAGGACGAAAGGAGGTGGACAAGGGCGATGGTGTGGGGGGAAAGGGTCACTGTCGTAGGTTTATTTGGGAGGAGGGCGGAGGGAGGATGACAAGGACCTACTGTGGGGGTGTGGATGCCGCCTGATGAGGACATCACATGCTCGGATACAACCATATTGGCATCTTTTAACTCCGAGGTGAAACAATTCTTTATCATAATTATATGTGATACATTTGATGAATTGATGCTGCACCATGATGTGTATTCGTTGTCAATTTTAGAAATACGTACATGGATCAAAAATAGTGTTAAACACACATGGAAGGCATGGAGGACCAAAGAAGTAGATTGGGGGCCAAGTCCAAGTATTCCTAACGTCCTCCACCAGGCCACCACGTTACTTTTGGCCCAAGGAAAGAAAGAGATCCAATCCAACACGTTTTGGTGCTGGATTCGGACTACAGTTCTGGCCCAACTTGCAACGACCGCCACGACCTCATCCGGACTCCGTTTTGGGCGTTCAAGTACTCCTTGGAATCCTTATGAAGTCTATTTTCATATGGATCCAGACTCATGTCCATATCTGTTCTGAGGCGACCGCAATAATCGAAATACTACCGAGAGGTTTTCTATCCACAGGTGCTGCGTCGCCCTATTTTGGCCCGATGGGCCGTGTATCAAGTTGGGTCCATTAGGGACGTGTCCTAGGGTTGGAGCACGACCCCAACACCCTCCTGGTTGTCCTCCTAGGCATTAATAAGGATTAGAGCCGCCACAAACAGATTGGGTTTTGTTTAGATCAAGTTTAGCTCTCGCTACTTGCTTGTAAGCGCGCGTGCTGGATCAGCCGCCCGTCTTGCTGTCTTCGGAACCCCACCGTATTGAGATTAAGTTGGAAACCTTCATCTTCATCTAGTAAATTCAGTACTTGTTATACTTGTTCTTGCTAGTTCTTCGATTGCTTGCAGGACGAGTGCCCTAGTGGCCGGGTGACGCGCTCCACAAGATCGCGGCGGCCATTGGAGGTGGTGTATCGGTTGCTAAGGCGCAGCTTGGAAGGCTGTAGTCGGGCCGTGAACGTCGTCTCCATCGACCAATCGAGTTATCCCACGCCTCTCATCGAAAGATCGGGAATCAACCCTAGCGGGTTCATATCACCGTCGGAATCCGTGACGGGGATGAATGCGAGCCGCTGGCAAGGGTGCCGCCGGGCAGCAGCATTACCGCCGGCCGCACCTAGTCCTGTGCTGGGGACGAGGCGGGGGAAAAGAGGTGAACAGGGGGCTGGGGGGAGGGTCGCTGGCGCCTGGGAGGAGGATTCCGGAGTGGGCCAACCTCCAACGTGCAAGACGTGCCTGCCGACGCGCGTGATGGCTGGGACACTCCCGGCGGAGGCCCGCTGTGGCGGAACCGTCCAAATTAATCTGACTAAAATGCACTTAAGTCGCCTGACACGCGATCATGCACTTTAAGCAAGTCAACTTGGTCGACCGTCGGATTTTATCCGATAAACCACTTACTCAGGATCGAGAAGCATTGCTCACACGAAGGTGAGTGGGCACAGAGATTACAACATTGCCATTACATTAACATAGAGTTTTCGAAATTCAAACAAGTTTGCAAGGTGATAAACAACAAAGATGTAAATAAGTGGAAGCTAAACGTCGATACATGATATCATAACGAAGCCGATTATGACATCAATGATCCCTGCCCTCGCCATACGAGGAGGGATCCAACTCGACTGTCCAGCCCGAAGGGAGCTGGGTACGCCAAGTGGTGCCAGTAGCCAAACTATCGACATTACCTGAAAGGTTAAGCCACAACAAGGCTGAGCAACTAATACTCAGCAAGACTGACCCGACAGGTGATAACTAATTCACCAACTTCTAGACATGCAAGGCTTTTTGGCTGTGGGTTTGTTTTGCCAAAAGCGTCTACAGTTGGTCCTTAGTTTCAATATTTTAATATTTTAGCTCAAGTTCTAAGTTCATTAACCAGTCTAGATTAGCACCTTATACTAAGCAAGCATTGTTTCCAAACAATTACAGATCAACCATCAAGTTTAACATCCTCAAGTTCCATCTTTACTCAGTGCAGAATAGCGATCAAGTAGTTCCAAACTGTGAGAGGCAGACGAATCGATTCGAATTTATTAACCATGCATGGTGAATCTAATCTAACGACATCCGCGCACTCGCATCATTTGTCAGCCGTCCCCGTCGATCCCTTAGGCACGTGTCAGGTCCAAATTTCCTTTGGCATGCAATGCTCCATAGTCCCGGCCTCTGTCGTACTGTGACCGCACTTGCACCCACATGATGCACCATGGGAACGATGTTCCAAGGATAGCAGGAGGTATGACACGCCCCAGTTCAATTAGGTACTAGGCTTCCCTATCTCATACTAGGTATGAGATTAGTACTTTCAAACACTTGATCATGAACGCAGACACGTTTCGACCTTAGCAAGTTCATTACTAGATAGACGGGGCAAACCACTACATCGGAACCATTCCCGGTCTCGTCCATCATCCTTATAGTTGTAGAAAGAGTAACCACACAATAACTCGCGAGTGACAGACAATCACTCGACTTTTACCGAGTCCTATTTAGCACAGCAACTACTCGGTCTTAGCAACTAGTGTTCAAATCAAGGTACTAAGTTCATGCATCTATGGTTTCAATCAACTCCTACTAATGTAAATGCACAATCATAAGCATCAACATATTGCATAATTTAAAACAGGGAAACAGGCACCAGGGCTTGCCTTCAGGAAAAGTTAGTGGTTCTTCGAGGTCTTGATCTAGCTCGGGCTCAACTTCCGCGTGATGTAGCTCTACGGCGGGTTCCCATTCCAGCGTAGGGTGGAGCTCGTATGTTCCGTCGGCGATATTAGCTTCTACACGACATGCACATGCAAAGAGTTTAGAGTTTTCCACGCTTTTACACGAATGATGCAAGGCATGACTTATGCTGGAAAGAAGGTTGCATTTCAACCACATTCACCTAAACATGGTTCTAACTTTCATTAATCTTCATAAGGTAAGGTGGGTTGTGGTTGAAACTTAAGGTTGACTTTGATGGCGATTGTGTACATAAAAGATTCTTACAACTTCTTGCATAAACAAGGTGGGGTCATTGTTAGGGTTGCTGGGGTTCATTGGGAGAGTTATTCACTTCTAAATGTTTTTTTATCTCTTCCAAAATTACCCATTAGGTTTATTACGACTTATATTTCTTTATTCATTTAAACCGAATTCTTATCCAAAATTTGGTTCCACAAGCAAACAACATCATAAGGCACTGAGAAAATTAGAACACCTTACTTATGTCATCAATGAGTTACTGTAAAAATTTGGGATCCATTTGATTACCACAAAAAGAAATTAAAAGTATTTTACCACCAAGGGTAGCATGCACTTAAACATTTTTATCTCAAAACCTACAGTGATTCTAATGGTGAAAATTTAACAGTAGATGGAAGGCATGTAGCTGAGACTTGGGTGAATTTTTTATGATTTTTAGAGAAGGACATCTATTTCTCATATTTTCCTCCTATTTATCTTGCTCTATGAAGGAAGGTGGGTTTCTTTTTGTTTCTGACTAGGTTCCATATTTTTCCTACAAACTACTCTTCAAAACTAAGCTACTCCAAGTGGTTTTACATTTTTCTCAGCTCTGGATTAAACTTATGCAAAAAGGAAGATTTAACCCTAGATTTCAAATATAAGGTTAAAATAGTAATTTTAAGTTCTACTCGAGGGCCCTAAGTATTTTTTGAGCTTCTACTTACTGAAATATACACCACAGAGTTGGATTTACCTTTTTAGCATTTTTCCTTGATTTACTATGATTTAAAAAGCCTAAGCAAGAATTAAAACTATAGATATTACTTCCAACAGTAACATGGGCAAACTTATTTTTGTATGAAACTAGACAGTGCACTGAGTTCAACAAAAGTGGTTTGATATTTTTCTGATTTTTCTACAATTTATGGTGCATTTACAAAATTTTATCCTATTTTCTGCCGATTTAAAACAATAAGCCGAAAACAACTTACAAACTTGCCCTCGGGTCTACGGTTTAATTACGCAAGGGTCCCTAGTTCTTGCGCTAAGGCCCCTGGAAGAAGGTAAACGACACAGGTAGGTCCTTGCGGCGATCTTCGCCCGATTCCGGTGAGGTGAGGCTTGGGCTAGGGCAACAAGTGACCGGGGAGGAGTGCGGGCTGACCTAGGGTCGATTGGCGGTGGTTAGGGTGGCAGAGCAAAAGAACTCGTGAAACTCCAAAAGTAAAACTTGTAGACCTAACATCCGGCTTCAAACTTTACAAAAGGAGTTTGCTTGAAAACGAGATGAATTTGAAACTATGAAGTTGCAAAGTTCGGTAGACGCCGGCCTCCGGGGACTTAGGCAGATCTCGGTTTTGCTGTTTTTCAGCGTTTTGGCCAAATTTGGCTCAGATTTTGAGTAGCTTCCCATGACAAAGTGTAATTGAAGGAAAAGTTCTTTGATCATAGGACTCTAACTTTTATTAAGGACTTTTCTTGAGTTCAGTTCAAATTTTTGGAGGAACAAGCTCGCCAAGATGCGCGCTCTGGATGTTTTGCAAACTTAGCGCTGGAATGCAAAAAGGATGAGTTGACTGTTTTACATGATTTTGACAAGTTTTTGAGCAGGTTCGGTTACGATTTGGACTTGGGTCAGTGTAACAAAGTTGGAACACACTCAAGGAACTACAACTTCTATTCAAGGTGTGACTCGAGGTTAGATATAGAATCGTGAGATAACCGGTTGCAAAGTTGAGGAAAAACATGAATTCCAGGACTTAGGTCATTCGTAGGGTTTTGATACACAACTGATTTGATTCTTATTTTTAACCTTCTCCCACTCTGAATTAGCCAAAGTGTTAATAATAAAATTTGTTTTAAATTAATAGTTTTACAACTATTATTTGGGCAAATTTTTAAGTTTGTATGTAAAAACTCAAGTTTTCTATTTAACTCCAAAAAGAGCTTTTTAGGGGGAATTTGGACATTTCACCTCTTTTACTTAGTGACTAATGACTTGCTTAAGTTCAACTATACCTAATTAAGTTAGAGTTGTTACACTCGCATGCCCGAAGGGGCCGACGGCGGGACTGACGGGAGGCCCTCGAGGCTCCGGCGGGCAGGGGACGCGGCGCGGACGGTCAATAGAGAGCAAGGGCAGACCATGGCGGCGGCGCTGGCCGGCAGCATTAGGTGAAAGCGTGGAGTTAGAGTTGAGGACGTGGGCCGGCGCGTCGGACCCGAGCACGGTGATGGGATAAATAGGACGACCTCGTGACTACGGGGAGTTGGTCGGTTGGGTGTAGTGGGCCGGTTTTGGTTGCATTAGTCATTCTGTATCTTTGCATATTACTCAGGAGAGTTTGTGCAATACTGGGTGATTTAATATTTTCACATTATAGCTTCATTTAGTTACCTTTGTATTCAATATAAGTTATCTAAACTTCAAACATCATGAGATCTTTTATTTTAATATATATCTTTTGGGTGCTCTAAATCTTCCTATGAAATGAGAAACTCTAAGAAAATTGTGGAAGCAACAACATTAATGTAAACGCTAAGCAACCATATTGTTTTCAAAAAAAAAGCGACCATACATGAAACAAGAGAATAATAAGCTGAGAACATGTAAAGTCCCGTAGCAATGCATGGGTATTTCTACTAGTTAAATTAAAAGAGAAGAGGAATCATCTTCGAATATAGTACATGACCGGGAAAAAGAGGGAGAAAAATGAAAGGCACTAAAATTACAAAGCGTGCAGCCACACTTCCATTTGTGGAAGGTGCCTAAGCCTGGCTCTGTGCAGTAGATCAGAGAATTCAGAGTTGAACTTTTCTCTGCAGAGCTGGGGGGATGGGTCAATATTGTTGAACATCCAATTGTTCCTTGTTGTCCAGATGCTCCATGTCATCAAGATAATTATCTACATGTAAAAGGGGACCCCCAATTTTGCCTTGATTTGTCCAATGATGTTCCAGATTGTTCTAGTTAGGATGTATGTAATACCAATGGTATTCCAGCGTGCTTTAGCGAAGTTGCATCGAAAGAAGAGGTGATTTACCGTCTCCATGTGCTGCAGGATGCATAATTCGTAGGTATATGATTCGAGCTCCATGTGCTTTCTTCATAATATGTGTCTTGTACACAGCCGATCCTTGAGCAGGAGCTAAAAGAAGACCTTGTGCTTCATTTGGCATCGGGATTTCCAAAGCCAACGGAAGGAAGGGTGTATATTCCTTTGCCCTAGGATGGCTTTGTAAGCTTTGTTCGTTGAGAAGATTGGAGAGCCCCTAATATAAGACCATTTATCTGTGTCTGCCTCCAGGTTTATAGTGGAAATATGCTGTTGCAGGTCGTTGAGCTGCTCGTGAGCTTGCATTGATAAAGGCAGACTAAAGGTTTGGATAAATTGTGGTTTTGCCAGCGCTGCTCTGTAGGTGCTATTGCAGTTGGTGGCAAAAGAGTTTGCTCAGGGAAGGTTTGGCTGGGTATTAATCCATTCCATAGGTCTTTCAATTTTTTTATTTTTAACCTATTTTTAAATAAAATTTTAAAAATAACCTGTCTGGAAGATTATTTGCATGGGGTGACCCTTTTACCCACACCAGCCCGCCTGGCATGGTAGGAAGCCTCTGCCGCACCACATGCACTGGCGTGGCAAATGCTGCCACACTGGCACGGCGCGGCAGGCGGGTCAGCACTGAGCCAGCTAGGTGCTGACGTGGCCGGGCAGTTGCGGCGCCAGCCCACTTGGCGCGAAAGTCTTGCCACACCAGCCCACCTGGCGCGGCAGCTCCCCTCCTTCCTCCCTCCTCTGTTCATCCTCCTCCAAAACACTCCGCATCCGAGCTCCTCCACGCCGTCGGCCACCGCCCCACCCTGAAATCCCCCAAATCTCCTGCGATTTGGCTTGGGGAAAGTTGTGAAAATTCATCCCTGCGTCGTGTGGAAGGTATCCCCCTACTTTTTCATGTGTTTTACCGTTGCATTTGCTAGATCGGAGGATGTTTAGGTGACATAGGGTTAGGTTGATGATTTCAATTTTGAATGAAATTCAATGTTGTTATGTGTTAGATGATGCGTAGTTCAAACACAATAGAGTCTCTGCCTCGATATTGACATGTAGAACTTGTTGAATGCTTCGATTTAGGTATATATTCATCCAATTGTGTTGTGTACATGACATGTGTATTTTTTTTGCAATATGTCTAATATGTGGAATGTGTCCAATTGATATGTCCAATATGTGCAATGTGTAGTGCACATGACATGGTGAAATGTTTGTATTTTGTAGATGGATCTTTTAGTTCGTTTTTTATGGTGGTATTGTGAAACAAAATGGGGAGTTAGAGAATATGAATGAGTTAGTTGAATTCTTCGATGGTCCTCCAACTGATTTAGTTGACCGTGCAATGTGGAAGTATGGATGTAGAGTGGATGAGATGACATTGAGAGGCCGTTTTGATTGTGGGAAAGCTAGATCTCACTATGTTCTCATGAACTTGGCATTTGATTCAAATTGGAAGCACTATAAGGATGTAGTTCACGAAGCAAATATTGCATGCTTGGAGGTTGTAGTTGAAATTGTTCATATGCCTGACCCAAATGTTGTCTTGAGGGACGAAGTGGCGGTAGTGAATCGTAATGGTACCCAGGTGTCGGTGTTTTAGACCGGCAACCCGCCTAGGGGGTACCCTAGGTGGTATTTTATGCGGTAAGGGTCGTCGAGAATCAAGGAATCAATGGTGACGCAGGGGCGCGATTTAGACAGGTTCGGACCGCTAGATCGCGTAATACCCTACGTCCTGTGTATTGGTTTGTATTTGATGAACTGGAGTTGTCCTCGTGTGTTGAGGTCTTGTCCAGGTTCTTGTTTCAAGAGGGGTCCCTGCCCGCCCTTATATACACGGGAGGGCAGGGTTACAAGTCTGAGTCCTAGTCGGGTACTATTGCAGAGTTCTACTCGGTAATGGCCCGTGTAGTTTTCCATAAACATACTTGACTAGTCCGAGTAGGATATGCCCATCCTGGTTCTGATCTTGTCCGAGTACGTCCCTTGGTGGGCCGTCCAAGGCCTACTCATGGACTTGGGGTGTATGCCCGACAAGCCCCCGAGTACTTTGTAGTCGTGCGTCACAGTCTTGGGCACTGTGGGCACTATCCGAGTAGCTGGTAGTAGAGGTTGCAGACTGAAGTGCTCGAGTACTGTCACATGGCTGGAAGGTACTCTTTTTGCTGCTTCGAGTTGTCTCCGTCCCGAGTACTTTTATATGGTGGTGCGATGTCAATCGCACTCCATATGGAGTAGCCCCCGAGTCTTAGGTTGAGTCGAAGAGTCAGGCTTAGGGTCAAACCAGCTTTTGTCCATTTTACCCTTGGAGATCTTGGGAAAAAAGAAAAAACTGATCAACGGGTACAGTACCCGCAGCCCCCGAGCACTTGGGCGATCTCTGTCGTTGAAGTGGTCATCAGTCCGTTGAAAAGAGTAGCCGTTGAGTGTTAAAGGTGATTAATCTGCAATTAATCTATCCGTTGCGCAACTGACACATGAAAAATGGAGGTGGCAGAGATAAAACTGGAGGGCCCTCTTTCGGTTAGGTTTACCCCCTGCAGTAATCAGATCTATTTTTCTTCCTCCCCTGTGCCTCTGCTCCACGCTTGCGCCGTCGCGATTGCCAAGTACCGCCGCCGCCATTGCTCCCCTTTGAGAGAGATCCAAGAGTGAGTGCCTTTTACTGAGGTTGAAATCGGCGGATGCGCACCAAGAAGATGGGCAAGAAACCCGAGAAGATCCAGGGTAAGGCTCCGGCGACGGGCAAGGCGAAATCCAAGAAGGGGAAGGAGCTGGTGCTGCCAGCACCGAAGGTGGGGCCGACGAACCAGACTGCGCCGCCGCCGCCTGGGGCAATGTGGCAACATTCGGTGATGGAGGAAGCGGTCCAAGCACTAGTCGACGCAAAGCTCCTGCAGCTGAAGGAGATTCTTGAGTGCTGCCCCGCTTTTCCCAATGCGTGGCAATTTGAGGAACATCCAGGTGAGACAGTAATGCTCGCGCATTTTGTGGAAAGGGGGTTGGCAGTGCCAACCTCCGACTTCTTCAGAGGTATTCTCGAGTACTATAAGCTTCAGCTCGTGCATTTGAACCCCAATGGTGTACTGCATATGTCGATTTTCGTACACTGCGAAGTCTATTTGGGAGTTCCTCCAAGTCTCGAATTGTTTAGGAAGTTGTTCCATTGTAAGCCTCAGCCGAGTGCCCAAAGGACAGAAGTCTTCGGAGGCGCCGGGTTCCAACTCAGGAACTCGGACGCATACATTGAGTACAACTTGACTGATTCCCATGGTGAATGGAAGAAGAGGTGGTTCTACATCGGGAACCATGAACCTCGCTTGCCTGTGGTGACTGGTCACACGCCCAAGCATGCAGAAAACTGGGTGAGCGAACCCGAAGACACTCCCGAGCTGGATCACCTAATGCAGCAGATTACCGAGTTGAAGTCACTCGGTCTGACTGGAATCAATGTGGCGGCCAGTTTCCTAAAGAGAAGGGTCCAGCCACTTCAACAACGTGCTCACTCGGGAAGCGAGTATGCAGGTCTTAAGGATCCATTGCGTATGTCCGATGAGGATATATCCGATGATGACATAGAGGTGCTCCTGGCCAAGTTCTTCAGGAGCTATCAGGGAGTACCAGTAATCCCTGCGACCCTTCGTCAGTATGACACCTGGTATGAGCCAGAAGTGGTATGCCTTTTCCACCTAACTTGTTCTCTCTTGACTTATGTGATATTTGTTTGTTGATACCGACTTGTTGTTTGTAGTCTCGAGTTCTTGCCAGCTACTTGGCGCAGTAGGAAGAAGAGTCAGAAGCTGTTGTTGACGAGTCGGAGGATGAGCCCTCTCCTCCTGTTAAGAGACGCAGAGTAATCTGCAAGATGTCTGCGGCCAAGTCTGCTTCAACCCCTGAGAAGTCTTGGGGTACCAAGGTATGTAGTCGTGAACTTATCTGTTGCTGATGATTTTGAACTTGTTATTGATGCGATGAATTTTCTCTTGTTTGTAAAGGCTATAGATACGATGCTTGGTGATGATGAGGCTGTTTCTAAAGAAATGGCCGTGACCGACCCAGAAGTCGGTAATGTATCTGTTGACATGGTGCCGGAGAAGGTGCCATCAACAGAAGCTGGAGTAGCCCCCGAGCTATCCGCGCCAACTCCATCGGCTGCCATGTCGCCCATTGCTGGCCAGGCGGTCCTGGGGCTGCTTGCTGGAGTAGCGGGTGTTGCAAAGGAGGTGTCGCCAGTACTTGCTACTGGTACTGTGCTGTCCAATGTGATCACTAGCGGTAAGCATTGTCCCTTCCGATTGTATTTGTTTGAGTGGTACTGTAGTCTTGACTTTGGCTTTATAGGCCTTGGCGAGAAGACGGCGCCGGTAGCTGTTCCCGCGGCGCCCAGTACTCGGCCGCCTGTCGCCGAGAAGAAACGTGTGCGATTGCCGCCACGTTAAACCCGGTGAGGCTTCTTGGCTGTTTAAATGACTTTGGGTTGTCTTGAAATCATGAGGTGACGCATTTTGGTGCAGAGATGCAGAGGAAACTATCCCTGTAGAAACAGGGGTAGGGCCAGATCCCTCGACTACAATATCTGTTCCTTTTGAGGATTTAGTCGTTGAGGAGGTGCCCGGGGTTGACGCCGATCGTCTTGGTGCTACCATGTCGATGCTCCAAGATGTCATCCATTTGACGGAAGTTCCCGCCGCTACATCGGGCTCAGGAAGTGCTGCCTTATCAACATCTACAGGCGGAGCCTATTGCATCGAAGATGTCAGAGTTTGTCTCTTTAGAAGAGCCTTGAGCTTTGTATGTACTCTTTGTATTTGTGTTGAGTACTTTGAATGATACTTTTGATAAAATGAATACTTGGCCATTGGACTTGTTGCTTGAAGTTTGTTGTCTTGCGAAGAGTAGTTTCACTCCATCTTGTCCGACCCAAAGCGCTGGAGTCGGCTGGGCCTGACCTTCTAGGGGAGGAGCTCCATCTCGCCTGACCCTGAGTCGTGGGGTCGGCTAAGCCTAACCCCTTCGAGGGTGGAAACTCTGTTTCGCCCATTCTCAAGGGGAAACCCTGCTTCGCCCGACCCTGAGTCTTGGGGTTGGGTGTGCCCGACCCTAAGGGGGGAAACTTCGCTTCGCCCGACTCTGAGTCCTGGGGTCTGGTGCGCCTGGCCCTTGAGCAGATGATCGGAATAGTCCAAGCCCCCGAGATAATGGTGTGAGCGTAGGCCGCGCTTGACTTGGAGTGGTTTCAAGTGTCGAGTAGTTGCAATGCTGCCGAGTACTCTGCTTTTTGAGGGACGCGGGTGTACTGTACTCCTTTGTCCGTTGTGGATGCACGAGTGTACTGTGCTCTTTTGTCCTTTGTGGCATGAGTACCATCACGTGGGCAGAGTCAGGAGTTGTCAGAATCATTGTTCACGGGCGCATACTAACTCTTGGGCAGGTGGTAGTTGCAGCTTTCGGCTATAAATAGAGCCATCTGAAGAGAGAACCAAACCAAGGTCTTGAGTAGCGATGGATTGCCTTCGGTTGCTTCTGTTTGAGTGTAGAGAGCCATCACTAGAAGATTCCTCGTAGATTGAGGCCACCTTCCCTCCACATACTCCTGCGCTCGTAGGGATAGCCGCGATGCTAGAAGAATCCTCGTAGGAGGTTTCGTCGCACGCCTCATCTTGCAGCTCGTGATCCAGTGGAGTACGCACTGGAACTCGCGAGTGATGGGTGATGAGTGCCGCGGTCTTCATCCCGCTCTCTAAGAGGTGGAGGTGTGGCCGTAGATTGGATTGGCTCCGCAGGGCTAGCAAAAGAGCAGCCTTGGTTCCCTCTAGGCGTGTTGTGCCGGATTCATCGTTGCCGCTGTCAAGGCAGTGGAAATGCTGTAGTTCTGGGCATTGCCTTGGGTAGAGGACCTGGATATGGCTGCGTTTTGCGCAGCTTCCTTGCGTGTGGGCCCTTCCCTTTGTGGTCGGCAGACTTGGGTGGCCTTGTGATATAGTAAAAGCCTGAGGCTTAAATGCAGCCCACCAGTAGGCAGTTGCTTGTAGTCTTTGTGTATTTTGAGTACGTGTACTCGTATGTAACCTGATGTATCCTTGTTTCAA
This sequence comes from Setaria viridis, assembly GCF_005286985.2. Lineage (NCBI taxonomy): Eukaryota > Viridiplantae > Streptophyta > Magnoliopsida > Poales > Poaceae > Setaria > Setaria viridis. The sequence goes on along the minus strand of NC_048270.2, from coordinate 15,906,468 downwards.
TAAAGAAATATTGATACGGAGATTTTGTACCAGGGCAATGATCCTTGTTGAGTTGATAACTCTTGTCAAAGATGAGGTATCTTGAAGATGGTAGTCGGGAAGTTAGCCCGAGTAGTAATCATGAGTTATTGCCTTGGAGTGATTACTCGGATGCCACTATGGGTAATAGCGATAGAGATTTTCTATATTCCAGGAGTTTGGTACTTGTTCTCCTGAGAGCTCTTGGAGTCTGTAAGATCCGGGTCTTGTAACCTTTGATACGATGTAAGGACCTTCCCACTGTGAACTGAGTTTATGCAATCCGGACGTGTCTTGGATACGCTTAAGGACCATATCGCCCGAGTTGAAAGATCTCTCCTTGACGTTGCGGTCGTGGTAACGCCTTAATCCGTCAAGGTATCTGGCAGATTGCACTAGTGCTGCGCATCTTGTTTCTTCTAGACTGTCTATATCTGTTCGCCGTGTTTCTGTTGCCAGTTCTTCATCGTATTGTTCAACGGATGGTGATTGCCACATGATGTTAGCGGGTAGTATGGCTTTCGAGCCATATACCAGGAAATAGGGTGATAGCCCCGTAGTCTTGCACGGTTGGGTACGGAGGCCCCACAAAGCGTTTGGTAACTCTTTGAGCCATTTGCCACCTTTGGTGTTGCCAACATCATGTAGTGTTTTCTTCAGGGCGTCGAGTATCATGCCATTAGCACGCTCGACTTGTCCGTTGGCTCGCGGGTGAGCGACCGAGACATAGCGGATGTCGATGCCGCTGTTCTTGCAATATTCCCAAAAGTCGTGATTATTGAAGTTTGACCCTAGGTCTGTGATAATCCTGTTGGGAAAACCGTAGCGGTGTACGATTTCATCCAAGAAGTCGAGGACCCAGTCTGCCTTAGGGCAAGTGACTGGTTTGACCTCGATCCATTTGGTGAATTTGTCGATTGCCACGAGTACTCTGTTGAATCCTCCTGGCGCAGTTGGTAACGGACCTATCATGTCGAGCCCCCAACAGGCAAACGGCCATATTGGAGGTATTGCGACTAGCTTGTAGGCCGGTACATGTTGCTGTTTTGTAAAGAATTGACAACCTTTGCATTTTAGAACTAGTTGTTTGGCGTCAGCCAGAGCCATTGGCCAGTAGAAACCTGCTCTGAAAGCCTTGCCAACTAGCGTCCTCGAGGAGGCGTGGTTGCCACAGATTTCTCTGTGAATTTCTTCTAGGATTTCTTGGCCATCTTCTCTAGTGACGCACTTCATGAGTACTCCAGATGATGCACCTTTCCTGTAGAGCTTGTCTCCGACTAGAACATAATTTTTTGCTCGCCGGGAGGTTTGCTCAGCTTGATTTTGTCAGATGGTAACTGGTGATCTTTGATGTAGTCGATGAAGGGCGTCCTCCAGTCGACTTCTATCATCATTATTTCTCGGGAGACATCAGCAGCTGGGACTACTAGCGGTGTGACTTGTTCGGGTATGGATGGCTTGCACAATTCGTGTACGAAAATTCCTGCTGGAACTTCTGCACGAGTTGAGCCCATTTTGGATAAAATGTCGGCGGCAACGTTGTTGTCGCGGACGATGTGATGAAACTCCAAGCCTGAGAACTTGTTTTCCAGTTTATGGACTTCTTTGCAGTAAGCGTCCATGTTGTCCTTGTTCCGATCCCACTCGTCATTGACCTGGTTTATAAAGACTAGAGAGTCACCGTACACCAGTAGTCGTTTGATGCCGAGGGAGATTGCGAGGCGAAGGCCGTGTAGCAGTGCTTCGTACTCGGCTTCGTTGTTAGATGCTTCCCAGAATATTTGCAGTACGTACTTGAGCTGGTCTCCCCTAGGGGAGATGAGTAATACGCCTGCGCCGGCTCCTTCAAGTTTGAGGGATCCGTCGAAGTACATTACCCAATGTTCTGGTCGTTCGAGTGGTGTTGGAACTTGATTTTCAGTCCATTCAGCTATGAAGTCGACGAAAGCCTGGGACTTGATGGCTGTCCTTGGCTTGAAGTTCAACGTGAGAGCTCCGAGTTCAACTGCCCATTTGGAGATTGTACCCGTGGCGTCTCTGTTGTGGAGAATTTCGCCGAGCGGGAAGTCGGAGATGACTGTGTTGTTGGGCTCTTGGAAGTAATCGCGCAGCTTCCAGGAGGTGAGCAAAATAGCGTATAAGAGCTTTTGTATCGGTGAATACCGAGTTTTGGAGTCCGAGAGTACTTCGCTGACGAAGTAGACAGGTCGTTGGACCTTGTAAGCGTGGCCCGGTTGAGACCGTTTGACTACTAGTGCCGTGCTGACGACATGAGTAGTAGCTGAGATGTATAGGAGTAAGTCTTCATTCGGAGAAGGAGCGGTGAGTACTGGGGGCTTTGACAAAAAGTCTTTGAGTTGTGTTAGTGCCTCGTCTGCCTCTTCCGTCCATTTGAACTTGTCCTGGCATTTGAGAAGCTTGAAGAAGGGTAGTCCCCTTTCTCCAAGTCTCGAGATGAACCGGTTGAGAGTGGCCATGCAGCCTGTGAGTTTCTGCACATCCTTAATGCTGGTTGGTGCCTGCATGTTTGTGATGGCAGATATTTTTTCCGGGTTGGCCTCAATGCCGCGATGGCTAATGATGAACCCGAGTAGCTTACCGGAAAGTACTCCAAAGACGCACTTAGTAGGATTGAGTTTCCATCGGAAAGCGCGAAGATTGGAGAAAGTTTCCCCCAAGTCAGCAATGAGTTCCTCCCGGTTTCTTGTTTTGACGACGACGTCGTCGACATAAGCTTCGACATTGCGATGAAGTTGCCTTTCGAAGCACATCTATATGGCCCTTTGGTAAGTTGCTCCTACATTTTTTAGTTCGAAGGACATTGTTTTTTAGGAGAAAGCTCCGAAGGGCATGATGAACGCTGTTTTGGCTTGATCTTCTTCTTTGAGGCTTATCTGGTGATAGCTGGAGTAGCAGTCGAGAAAGCATAGCAAAGCGCACCCAGCAGTGGAGTCAACCACCTGATCGATCCTGGGTAGCCCGAAAGGGTCTTTTGGTCAGTGTTTGTTGAGGTCGGTGTAGTCAACACACATTCTCCATTCGTTGTTTTTCTCACAAACAAGCACAGGATTGGCGAGCCAGTCAGGATGAAAGACTTCTTTGATGAACCCTGCCGCGAGTAGCTTGGCTAACTCTTTTTTTATTGCTTCTCGTCTGTCCTGAGCGAACCGCTGTAGTCGTTGCCGTTTTGGAGTAGCTTTGGGATCGACATTAAGAGAATGCTCGATCAGCTCCTTGGGCACACCTGGCATGTCAGCCGGTTTCCAAGCGAAGATATCATGGTGAGCCCGAAGGAAGCTGACGAGCGCGAATTCCTATTTAGGATCTTGCCCTGTTGCGATCAGGGCTGTCTTGGAAGGATCACCTGTCTGGAGGTCAACTGATTTGAAGTCTTGCTCACTAGTGGGTTTCACCTTTGTTGACCCCAACTTGTTTTCCGGGATCTCTAGTTCGGTTGGATTAAGCTTCTTTGAGGCTGTGAAGACTTGTTGCATGGGACTGGGTGCTGGAGTAGTCGCAGCAATTTCCACGGCTTCAGTGTCACATTCGTAGGATCGCCGTAGATCTCCTCGTAGCGTGAGCTCCCCCTTGGGACCTGACATTTTGAGTACCAGGTAGACATAATGTGGTATGGCCATGAATTTGGCGAGTGCTAGGCGTCCGAGTATAGCATGGTAAGATGTCTCGAAGTCTGCGACTTCGAATCTGATGTACTCGGTACGGTAATGTTCTTTAGTGCCGAAGGTGACTGGAAGGATAACTTGTCCTAGTGGTATAGCCGCGTTTCCAAGCATGATGCCGTAGAAAGGTGAATCCGTTGGGGTAAGCATTTCAGTAACGTCGAGGCACATCTTCCTTAATGTCCGCCGTCGATGAGTACTTGTGTTAACTTTGATCCTGCCACAACTGAATCCAGGACTAGTGGGAAACGGCCTCGTTCTGAAAATTTTGTCCATTGATCCTTTCTGCTGAAAGAAATTGGAACTTCTGACCATTTTAACGGTGTAGGATCTGTTGGTTCGATGGCCATGATTTCCCTGAGTACGAGTTTGTTAGCTCGCTTGGATGCAGTGCTTGGGATACCGCCGAAAATGACGTTGACGGTTTTTGAAGCTGTCTGGAAGTCGCCTTCTTCATCTTCGTCTTTGTGGGCTTTACTCTTACCCTTATCTCTATTCTTGGTGTACTCTTCAGGGGGTGGTGGTGCAGGTAAGTCTTGCATGACTCAGCGCATGCTGTAGCAGTCGATCGCCGAGTGCTTGCTAGTCGGATGCCATGGGCACTGCTTTTTGTGTAGCTCAGTGAAGGTTGGCCCTTCATCGTTTCTGCGGTTTCCCTTTTTCCCGGAGTTGGTCATGGCGGCAACAATGTTGTCGGGCTTCCTTTTGCGATTGTGGTTACTCGAATAGGTGTTCCGAGCATCGTTATGCCGAGTTCTATCTGGGTCATTGTTGTGGTTGTTGTTGCGTTCGCGGTTACGGTGGGAGCCGAATCGTTCTTGCTCTTTGTCTTCTTCATCCGCCCACTGTTGCACCATGACTTTGAGTTCTTTGACATCAGCTGGTCATCGGCGACCGAAGTCTTGGTATGTTCGTCGATCATAGAGTCCATTATGGAAGCACTCAATGACGTCTGTTTCGGAGATGTCGACTATGGTAGCCTTCCTTTTGAAGAACCGTCGCATATAGTCGCGTAGGGTCTTGCCTTCTTTTTGCTTAATTTGACGTAAGTCGATCTTGTTGCCTGGTCTAGCCATGGAACCAGCGAAGTTGTTGGTGAAAGCCTTTGTCAAGTCTGCCCAAGAGTCAATGGACTTGGGTTTGAGTGACTCAAGCCAGGTCAGTGGTGCGGGTTCCATGCATATGGGGAAATGGATAACTTTGGTGTCGTTATTGCCCCCGGCTGCTTGGACGGCTAGCGAGTAACATCGTAGCCATTGAATTGGGTCTTGCTTGCCATCATACTTGGTGATTCTGGTTGGCTTGAACTTATCGGGTAATTTTGTTTTCATTACCCGGTTTGTGAAAGCAGGAAAATGGTTGTAGCTGTCGACTTCTTGTTCGTGCCGGCTGTTGAGAATTTCTCGCAAATCACTGGAGTTGGATATTTCGTGGTTCTTCCGGGTAGGGCGGATGTTTTTAACCGAGTTGGTGCAGCTGACCTCACCAACATCCTTATGTCGAGCAGGGGCCTTATGCTTGCTTGGACCTTGGCTGTGTTGCCGAGGTTGGTTGACTGTGTTATCATTTCGTGGGGCGTTGTTATTGTCTGCAGCTCCCCTGCTATCTTCTTGATGAGATGTGATACGACGAACAGACAGGATTGGTGATTCTTTGTCGAGTAGCTTGTAAGCTTGCTCCGCGAGTTGCACGATCAGTCCGTTGCCACGCTGCATGAGTTGAGCTGTGGCTGCGTTATCCCTATCCTGAGGCATCAATGTTGTTAAAAGGTTGATTGAGGCTATAGCCGCGAGTGGAGTATTGCGTTCCTGAGCCTGGACTGCGTTAAAAGCCCTTTCAAGATTTGTGATGGGAATATTTGTAGCCATCAACTATCGTTGCTCGGCTCGAGTAGCATTGCGCGCCCTTCTTTGGTTGCGCTGCTCGGAGGTTTCATCATGAGGGGCGTCAGCTGTAGACTCATCTTCAGAGATGTTGTCGATTTGTGCTAATCGCCTGGGGGTTCTGTTCTTGCTAGTACCCGGGTTGTTATTCTGAGTAATAACAAGTATCTCCCTGTCCGGGTAGTAGCTTCCAGAGCTTGATGTTGCAATCTCTATGGAACTTTCCTTGCGGTTGGAAGTGAGTGGAATGCCTTCTTGATATGGTAGGTTGTCTATATGGGCGACGAGGCGCGAGTCGTAGTCACGGTCGAGAAGAGGTGGTCGCAATCCCGGCCAGTGGACGGATCTGCCTTGTGATGTCGAAGTTACTACCAATCCTTGGGCTGGACTAGATAATGGTATCTCTGGTGGATAGGACGAGTCGGAGTCGACGTCTTCGTGATGCCCGAGTTCGAATCGGGTTCGAGTAAGAAAACCTTGGTGGACTTTGGTTGCGTTGCGGAGTCCGTGCGGGAACTGCCTTGAAATCGAGACCGATTTGGATACTGGCTGGGACCAAGTAGTCCAAAGCGAGTCCGACCCTGAGTTCTGGGTCGGCTGAGTCCGACTCTCTGGGGGAGTAGCTCCGCTTCGCCCGACCCCGAGGGGTGAAACTCCGCCTCACCCGACCCTGAGTCGTGGAACTCCGCCTCACCCAACCCTGAGTCGTGGGGTCGGATGCGCCAACCCTTTGAGGGCGGAAATCTGCCTCGCCCGGCTCTGAGTCCTGGGGTCGGGTGCGCCCGACCCTGGAGTAGAAGGTTGGAGTAGCCCGAGGCGAAGTCGAATCCGACGCGTAGTCAAACTCGAACTCGTCGACTTTGAAATCTTGGTTTTTTCTAATCAGATTTTCCGGTTTCTTCTCCTGAACGTCGACGATCTAGTGCCGGAATGATCCCGAGCCTTCGGCGACGCAAAGCCAGGATCCGAAAATGAAGGTGGCGCCGGCTTTGATGAAGAAGACGGGCCTGATGACGACCTTTGCCATTGAGTTCGTGCTGAGAAACTCGACGAGCTCCCCTACTTGGCACGCCAGCTGTCGGTGTTTTAGACCGGCAACCTGCCTAGGGGGTACCCTAGGTGGTCTTTTATGTGGTAAGGGTCATCGAGAATCAAGGAATCAATGGTGACGCAGGGGCGCGATTTAGACAGGTTCGGGCCGCTAGATCGCGTAATACCCTACGTCCTGTGTATTGGTTTGTATTTGATGAACTAGAGTTGTCCTCGTGTGTTGAGGTCTTGTCCAGGTTCTTGTTTCGAGAGGGGTCCCTGCCCGCCTTTATATACACGGGAGGGTAGGGTTACAAGTCTGAGTCCTAGTTGGGTACTATTACATAGTTCTACTCAGTAATGGCCCAAGTAGTTTTCCATAAACATACTTGACTAGTCCGAGTAGGATACGCCCATCCTTGTTCTGATCTTGTCTGAGTACGTCCCTTGGTGGGCCGTCCAAGGCCTACTCGTGGACCTGGGGTGTATGCCCGACACCAGGAGTCAGATATTTTGCAACACGTGTTAGGTGAAATAGAATCTGCTTTTGACTTGGCCATTGCCATGATGATTGTCCCAATGACACTTTTGAGAGGGATGAAGCAAATATAGATGATGATGATATATCTATGGGTTCCGAAGATAGTGAATTCATGGAAGATGGGGCAGTAGGTGTTGAGGCAGAGGAGGAGTTGTTGGTGTTTTAGACCGGCAACCCGCCTAGGGGGTACCCTAGGTGGTCTTTTGTGCGGTGGGTGCAACCGAGAATCAAGGAGTCGATGGTGACGCAAGGAACATGATTTAGACAGGTTCGGGCCGCTAGATCGCGTAATACCCTACGTCCTGTGTGTAAATTGTATTGAGGTTGTTCTCTGTTGTTCGTTTTGGAGGGGGTCCCTGCCTGCTCTTATATAGTCGGGAGAGCAGGGTTACATAATGGATTGTATGAGTCCTAGTTGAGTATGTTTTACAGAGTCCTACTCTAACTCGGTAGATTAGTTTCCTTCTGATCTGACTAGTCTTTGGGGAGCACATGAAGTCTACGCGTCCTGCGGAGTAGTCTTCATGCCCGAGTAGGTTTCGGGTATGTTCCCTTGAGTGGGTCCGTAAGTCTTCTGGTGGGCCTAGGGGTGCCTGGCTGACAAGCCCCCGAGTACTTTGTAGTCGAGAGAAACATCGCCGAGTACTTGAAGATGTCGCCCGAGTTCCTCCTGGTGCTCCTTGAGTACTTCTCGATGCGACCAACCTTCGAGTACCGGAGCTGTTGCATGACTGGAAGGTACTCTTAGCAGTCCCCTATGTTTGCTTTGAGTATTCTTTGCCTTAAAACTTTTTTCATGGTAGTGCGATGACAATCGCACTCCATATGGAGTAGCCCCCGAGCCTTAGGTTGAATCAAAGAATCAGGCTGAGGGTCAAACTTGTAACTTTGCTTCGACTTAGTCTTTCAAAAAAAGAAAACTTTATCCAACGGATACGGTATATGCAGCCCCCGAGCACTTGGACAGCTTCTTGTAGTCAGTGAAGGGATCAATCTTTTAGTCAGAGTAACCGTTGGACATTATGGTGGTAAATCTGAGTCGTATCAGACCATTGCTTAATTAACGGGTGGAATCCGGAGATGTTGCTGATATAATAGGGGGGCCCAACGCTAATTATTGATACGCTTGTTTCAGCAGATCTGTAATTTGTGCCCCTTTTTTGCGACCCCAGCGCCGCTGCTCCTACTTGCGCTGCCGCCGCCATTGTTGCCCTCGCCTGACCTTTAGGAGAGAGATTTGCTGTGGCCTTTTCCTCCCTCCTCTTTCCTCAAGATCAGTTGATGCATGTCAAGAAGATGGGCAAGAAACCCAAGAAGATCTAGGGGGAAGCCGCAGCCACCAGCAAGTTGAGATCCAGATCCAAGAAGGGCAAGGAGCTCGAGTTGCCGGCGCCCAAGTGTGGCCTGATGAATCAGACAGTGCCGCCGCCTCCTGGGATCACCTGGCAGCATTTTGTGATGAAGGCGCCGGCGGTCCAGGCTTTGGTTTATGCAAAGTTTCTTCAACCAAGGGTTGAGCTTGAGTGGAGGCCCACATAAGGGAATGCGTGGCAATTCGAAGAGCACCCCAAGGAGATGGCGATGCTTGCTCATTTCATTGAGAGAGGACTGACGGTGCCTACTTCTGACTTCTTCAGAGGTATTCTCGAGTACTATAGTCTTCAGTTAGTCCACTTGAATCCGAATGGTGTGTTGCACATGGCTATTTTTGTACACTTGTGCGAAGTGTACTTGAGTGTTTTGCCTAGTCTGGATCTGTTTAGAAAGTTGTTTCGTTGTAAGCCACAACCCAGCGCGACTAGGATAGAAGTCTTTGGAGGGGCCAGGTTTCAGTTGAGGAACTCGAGTGCATATCTCGAGTATGATTTGCTAGATTCCCATGGTGATTGGAAGAAGAGGTGATTTTATATTGGCAATCATGATCCTGTCTTGCTAGTAGTGGGTGACTGAGCCCGAGGATACCCCTAAGATCACCAATTTGTTGGCGCAGATTTCTGAGTTGAGATCTTTGGGATTGACTGGGATTAATGTAGCTGCCAATTTTCTTAAGCACAGAGTTCAAGCTCTGTAGCAGCGTGCTCACCCAGGCTCCGAGTATACAGGCTTTGATGACCCGTCGCGTATGTCTCCTGAAGATATATTCGACGACGACGTGGAGGCGTTGTTGGGTAATTTGTTCAGGAACTATCAAGGAGTGCTAGTACTCCCAGGACTCCTTCATCAGTTTGATGGTTGGTATGGACCAACAGAGGTATTTTTGCTTCCCTTTGCTTATTTTGAGTAGTTGAAGGTGTAATAATACTTTCCGAGTAACAATGTTGTCTTGTGGTTTGTAGTCCCAGGTGCTACTTGGTTTCTTGCCCACGCATTTCGAGGGTAAGGAGGTAGCTGTGGTTAATACTGAAGAAGCGCCTTCTGCTCCTCCAGCTAAGAAACACCGAGTAGTGCAGAAGAAAGCCGCTACTCAGCATGCTGCGACTTCTTCGGGTTTGACCCTTGGGGGGTCGCAGGGTATCAAGGTGCGTAGTTGCGCGTTGCATTCGAGTACTTTTGAGTTTCTTGTTGACTTAGTCGTATTACTTGCATAATACTGACGATATTAGTCTGTGTGTTGAAACGGCCGCCGACTTGACCTTTGGCGATGATGAGGCTACTTCTAATGAAGTAGTCACGATTGCCAGGGACGTAGTTGCCAGTGTCGGAGCTATTGAAGAGCCGCCTGTGGAGGCGCCGTCTTTGAACTCGGGGTCAGCAGCCTCCGAGTAGGTAGCCTCTGCGCCGGTAGCCCCCGAGTTGGTAGCCCCCGAGCAGGCTACTGAGTCATCAGGTGATGAGGCCATGACTTCTGAGCTAGCAGATGCTATGAAGACACCGGGAGTGGCTGCTGACGCCTTGTTGTATGAGGATATTGCCGGTGGTAAGTACGCGATCTATTTTGATAGTCTTGCGTACATAGTCTCAACCTTGGTTCTTTCAGGACTTGGCGAAAGAGTGGAGGACCTTCCTCCCGTGGCCCCTGTGGTGCCGAGTATCCAACTAGTGGTAGCCGAGAAGAGGCGTGTTCGTTTACCACCATGATCATCTCGATAAGGGTTTGTGTAATCTTTCCTGTTGATGATTTTGTACTCTATAGACAGATGATGATCTCGTGACTTGGTCGCTCCATGGATGCTGAAGACATTATTCCCGTGGAGATGAGGATAGAGGCTGGTCCGCCGACTGCACTCTCTGGGCCCATAGTCGACTTGACTATGGATGATGCGCCTGAGATCGACGACACAAGTCGTTTAGGTGCTACTATATCCATGCTGCAGGAGGTCATCCGCTCGATAGAGGGCCCAACAGTCCTCGAGAGTTCTGGGGGTGTGCCGCCTTCAACGGCTAAAGTTGCATCGACTGTGAGTGCGACTGGTGCTGGTGCCTTGGCACTGGTTGTTGCAACAAAAATGGGTGAAGTCGGTGTAACAGGTGTGTTACTTGAGTGGAGACGTTTTTGGAAGGGGAACTCCCTTGTATCTAGTAGTTAATCATGATTTTTCTTGTCAGGGTCTGTTGTGGGTAAAGAGCCAGAGCCTGAAGTCGCCAAGAGTATTGGGGGTTCGATACTTGAGCTGCCACCAGAGTCAGAGATTAGGAGAGCTATCCAAAGCTTTCAGGTGCGTATAACCCATTTTCTTTGACTAATTGTGTTTTGACAAGTCTTGATGGCTTGTGTTTTGTTGTTGTAGGATCTGTATGATAAGGCCCAGAGAAATACTCGGGCTATTCAGGAGCATAGTGAAGTTGCACAGCGGGTAGCGCAACTGGAGCAAGAGTGTCACCGCTTTACAGATTCCTTGAATGTTCATGAGGAGGCTGCCAAGTCTTTTGCGATTGAGAGGAATGATCATGAAGTGCTCTAGAAGCGATTGGAGAATCGTTATAGATCTTTGAATCAGAGATATCAAGGTGAGTACTCATAGTTTTTTGAGTATGTTTGAGCATAGTCGTAGATTTTGATTTTGTGGTTTTTTTGGGACAAAACTTAAAAGCAAGGAGGCCGCTGCGAGTAGTCATTTGCTTGATTGGAGAAATGCTCATGATCGGGTAGCCGACGAGGCTGCCCATCTTAGGACATCATTGGCTGAAACTCAAGCGGCCTATGAGCATGAGAGGGATAGAAAGAATCGGAATGGAGTGATACTGGCATTGGCTATGGTGTCCTGCAGAAGCCATGGTAGAACTAATGAGAGGCTGGAAGGCGTCTCCATGAATTGACTAGTGCTGCTCAGGACGTAGTCAACGCTATTGCTCCACTCGAAGATGATGCTGAGCCTCGCTCGCTAGTCGAGAGACTAAGAGCTACCCCAGGTAGATTTGTTGGACTTTGTAAGATTCTTTGCAAGCAAGTCCTTGCAGTGGTCAAGTCATATTACCTGAGGGCAGACTTGATGGTGGCTGGTGATGGAGTTGCCCGAAACTGCACAGAGGATGCCTATGCGCAGTATCTTGAGGAGGCTGAGCCTATTGCGGTAAAGATGACCGAGTTCGTATCTTTGGAGGAACCCTAGTCTTTTGAACTTGAGCTGTATTTTTTGTCGAGTACTCGTGGGTGTACTCAAACAATTCTCTTGTAAATCTTGTTTTATTGAGAAGTGATCGATGATCTTTGTTTGATTGACTTTGTAGTCGTGAAAACAAATCCGAGTGATCGAATAGTCATTGTATCCGTTGCAGTCTCCAATTATTGAGGTTGCTGTTGAGGGTACTGTGACTATTATTGCCTTGTACTTGGGAGGATGCACGGGTGTACTGTTCACTTTTGTTTGTTGTGCTTAGTGCGGTCATGAGCGTGTTGTTAAAACGTCTGCCTGGCCCTTGTCAGTGCCTCAGGCTGATCGTCATGAGCAAGCAGTAACTGTGAGTAGTTGGCAGCTGCGGCCCTTTGGCTATAAATAAGCCCCTGGGTACTCGACCAGGATCATGCCCTTCAGTATAGCGATGGCTTGCTTCAAGTTGCTATGATTTGATAGTAGAGAGCTTCCAAAGAGCGCCCCGATGCTAGAAGATTCCTCATAGATTAGAGCCACCTTCCCTCCATAGACTCATATGCTCGTAGGGATAGCCGCGATGCTAGAAGAATCCTCGTAGGAGGGTTTGCCGCATGCCTCATCTTGCGACTTGCGATCCAGCTCAGTTCGCATTGGAACTCGCAGGTAAAGGATGATGAGCTCCACGGTCTTTATCCGGCTCCCTGATCAGAGGTGGAGGTGTGGCATACGGTAAGGATTTGGGCACAAAAGCTATCCAGGTAGCGGCTCAGGTAGTGCACTTCATCTTCCTGGTACTTTTCTTCCTGATCCTGCGTCGGGGATTCATCTTTTCTTCCTGAGCGGCGGTGAAGGAGTTCCTGGTGTTGTTAGGGGAAAGGACCAGGGTATGCCTGCGTATTGCGCAGCTTCCTCATGTGCAGGTCCTGCCTTTTGACACTTCTTGCACCTTGGTAGTCGAGCAGTCACCAGGCCTGTGTATCCTAGTGATGTAGTAAAAGCTTGGGACTTTTGTTCTAACTGCCAGTAGGTAGTTGCTTGCAGTCATTGTTGTGCAATTGTGTTGTATTTTGTATACCCTAACTTCATTGGGTAGTCGAATGTAACTCTGTGGAGCTTCGTTAAAGCAAAGAAAGCAATTATGAAGTATGCTTGAGTACTCCTTGTCTGATAATTGTGGCAGTCTTGTTCTTTTGAAGATTAAAAATAACTAGCGCCGTAGTCGTGGCTTTGTGAAGCCGCTTTAGTCTTGTAGGGACAAGTTGGTGAGAGCGTTGAAACTCTGTAGATCTGAATAGCTCGAGAGGCTGTGAATAGCCGATGAATTGTGATAACTCAAAGACTTGATGGAAAGAAGTCTGGAGTGGAGTGCTGGGCCTCTTAAAGCTGGAAAGCTCGAGTGGCTGTGAATAGCCGATGAGTTGTGATACCTTGAAGAGACTTGGTGGAATAAGGTCGAAAGCAGAGCGCTGGGGCTCGTAGAGTTGGAGAGCTCGAGTGACTGTGAATAGCCGGCGAGTTGTGATAACTCGAAGAGACTTGGTGGAATCAAGTCGAAAGCGGAGCGCTGGGGCTCTCAGAGCTGAAGAGCTTGAGCGGAGGCAAAGATAGTGTTTGCCAAAGGACTTTATTGTTTTAATGTAGGCGGAGACCCGAGTACATGTCATGTAGTTTGCTTATGGGTAATAGCAACACAAGTGCTCTATATTCCAAGAGTTTTGTATTTCTTTGCCTGAGAGTTCCTGTAACCGGTACAATCCAGGCCCTGTGACCTTGGATATGATGTAGGGACCTTCCCATGGCGAGTTGAGTTTGTGCAGCCCTGATGTGTCTTGGATGCGTTTAAGGACCATGTCACCCACGTTGAAGGAACGCTCTTTGACATTACGGTCGTGATAGCGTCGTAGCCCGTCGAGGTATCTGGCTGACTGAACCAGTGCTACGCATCTTGTTTCTTCCAGACTGTCTAGGTCTAGGCACCTTGTTTCTTCTGATACTCCTTCGTCATATTGCTCAACTGCGGGAGATTGTCACATGACATTTGCAGGGAGGATGGCCTCTGACCCGTATACGAGGAAGTAAGGAGAGTGCCCAGTAGGCTTACATGGTTAAGTGCGTAGTCCCCAAAGAACATTGGGTAGTTCTTTGAGCTATTTGCCTTCTTTCGTGTTGCCGATGTCATGCAACCTTTTCTTGAGAGCTTCGAGTAACATGCCGTTGGCACACTCGACTTGCCCGTTGGCTCTTGGGTGAGCGACGGAGACGTATCGTATGTCAATTCCGCTGTTCTCGTAGTAGTCCCAGAAGTCGTGATTGTTGAAGTTGGATCCCAAATTAGTGATGATCCTGTTGGGCAAGCTGTAGCGATGTACAATTTCATCTAGGAAGTCAAGGACTCGGTCTGCCTTGGGGCAAGTGACGGGTTTGACTTCAATCCACTTGGTGAACTTGTCGATGGCTACGAGTACTTGATTGAACCCTCCTGGCCCAATTGGGAGTGGACCTATCATGTCAAGCCCCCAGCATGCAAAAGGCCATGTTAGAGATATTGTGATGAGCTTGTAGACGGGGACATGCTGTTGCTTGGCAAATAATTGGCAGCCTTGGCATCTGCGAACTAGGTGTTTTGCATCAGCCAGTGCCATAGGCTAGTAGAAGCCTGCTCTGAAAGCTTTGCCTACAATTGTTCACGAAATGGCGTGATTACCACAAATTCCTTTATGTATTTCTTCCAAGATTTCTTGGCCTTCTTCTCGGTTGACACATTTCATGAGTATCCCTGAAGATGCGCTCCTTCTGTAGAGATTGTCTCTGACTAGAACATAGCTCTTTTCTCTTCGTGAGACTTGTTCAGCTTGGTTCTTGTCAGATAGTAGCTTTTGTTCTTTGATGTAGTCGATGAACGGTGATCTCCAGTTGACTTCGATCATCATGATCTCTCAGTTGGATTCTAGAGGTTTGGTTTTGGTAGTTGCTGCAGTAACATGTTCTGGCATGGAGGGCTTGCGAAGCTCATGTACAAAAATGCCTGCTGGAACTTCTGCACGAGTTGAGCCCATTTTTGATAACACATCAGTAGCTACATTGTTATTGCGGATGACATGGTGAAATTCAAGGCCCGAGAACTTGTTCTCTAGTTTGCGCACTTCCTTGCAGTAGGCATCCATGTTTTCCTTATTGCAATCCCACTCGTCATTGACTTGGTTAATGACGACTAGTGAGTCACCATATACCAGTAATCGTTTGATTCTGACTGATATTGTGAGACAAAGACCACGTAGTAGTGCTTCGTATTCGGCTTCATTGTTTGAGACTTCCCAAAAGATCTGGAGAACATATTTGAGTTGTTCACCCTTTGGAGAAATCAAGAGTACTCCTGCGCTAGCGCCTTCAAGCTTGAGGGAACCGTCAAAGTACATAACCCAATGTTCTGGCCTTTCGACTGGTGTTGGTACTTGGTTTTCCCTCCACTCTGCCATGAAGTCGACTAGAGCTTGGGATTTGATAGCTGTTCTGGGTTTGAAGTCTAGAGATAGAGCTCTGAGTTATACCGCCCACTTGGAGATTCTACCCGTTGCGTCCCTATTGTGAAGGATTTCGCCGGGCGGGAAGTCGGTGATGACGAATATGGTGTGTTCTTGAAAGTAGTGTCGCAGCTTCCATGAGGTAAGCAAGATTGCATAGAGTAGCTTCTGCACCGGTGAGTATCGGGTTTTGGAGTCTGAGAGTACTTCACTGACGAAGTAGACTGGTCTCTGGACTTTGTAGACGTGGCCTGGTTTAAACCTTTCAACTACTATTGCTGTGCTGATGACATGAGTAGTGGTAGCTATGTATAGGAGCAAGTCTTCATCTGGAGATGAAGCCAGGAGGATTGGTGGTTTTGACAGGAAGTCCTTGAGCTGTGTGAAGGCTATGTCTACCTTCTCTATCCATTGAAACTTGTCCTGTTGTTTGAGTAGCTTGAAAAAGGGTAATCCGCATTCTCCAAGCTTTGAGATGAATCGATTAAGGGCTGCCATGCAGCTTGTAAGCTTCTGCACATCCTTGACACTAGCTGGAGCTTGCATATTTGTGATGGCAGAGGTTTTCTCCGGGTTGGCCTCAATGCCACGGTGGCTAATGATGAATCCGAGTAATTTTCCCGAAGGTACACCAAAAACGCATTTAGTAGGGTTGAGTTTCCACCGGAATGCTCGTAGACTTGCAAAGGTTTCTTCTAAATCTATGACTAGATCATCCGGATTTCTTATTTTGATGACTACGTCCTCTACATAAGCTTCTACGTTGCGGTGTAGTTGCTTCTCAAAACACATCTGGATAGCACGTTGATAGGTCGCACCTGCATTTTTTAGCCCAAAAGACATTGTTTTGTAGCAAAATGTACAAACGGGGTGATGGAAGCTGTTTTGGCCTGATCCTCTTCTTTAAGGGCTCTTTGATGGTAGCCTGAGTAGCAGTCGAGAAAGCAGAGCAAAGTGCACCCAACTGTGGAGTTGACTACTTGGTCAATCCTGGGTAGTCCAAAGGGGTCCTTTGGGCAATGCTTGTTGAGATCTGTGTAGTCGACGCACATCCTCCACTCATTGTTTTTCTTGCGCACGAGTACAGGGTTGGCTAGCCAATCAGGATGGAAAACCTCTTTGATAAACCCTGCTGCGAGTAGTTTAGCTAGCTCTTTTTTGATTGCACCTCTTCTGTCCTAGGAGAACCTTCATAGTCGTTGTCTTTTTGGGGTGGCTTTGGGGTCGACGTTTAGTTAATGCTCAATCGGCTCCTTGAGCACACCGGGCATGTCAGTTGGCTTCCAAGCAAAGATGTCGTGGTTAGCCTAAAGAAAACTAACGAGTGCGTTTTCCTATTTAGGGCCTAGCCCTGTTCCAATCAGGGCTGTCTTGGATGAGTCACCAGTTTGGAGGTCGACGGTTTTGAAGTCCTTCTCACTTGCTGGTTTCACTTTCGTTGATCCTGACTTGTTTTCTAGGATCTCGAGTTCTGTGGGGCTGAGTTTCTTTGAAGCTGAGAAGACTTGTTGCATGGGGCTAGGTGCTTGAGAAGTCACTGCGATTTCTACAGCTTCTGTGTCACACTCGTACGATCACCTTAGGTCTCCCCGTAGTGTCAACTCGCCCTTAGGTCCTGGCATCTTGAGTACCAGGTAAATGTAGTGTGGTACAGCCATAAACTTGGCTAGGGCTGGCCTCCTGAGTATGGCGTGGTAAGAAGTATCGAAGTCGGCAACCTCAAACCTAATGTACTCGGTTCGGTAATGTTGCTTGGTGCCGAAAGTGACTGGTAGGACAACTTGTCCTAGTGGTATGGCCGCATTTCCTAGGACAATCCTGTAGAAGAGGGAGTCCGTTGGAGTGAGTATGTCTATGATGTCGAGGCATATTTTCTTATTGTCTTGGCAAAAATGACATTGAGTCCACTTCCGCGTTTGATGAGTACTTTGGTTAGTATTGAGCATGCAACAACATGGTCGAGTACTAGAGGGAATCGGCCTGTTTCCGAGAAACTTGTCCATTGGTCCTTTCTGTTGAAAGTTATGGGTACCTTAGACAATTTGAGTGGTGTGGGAGCTGTTGGCTCGATAGCCACAATCTCTCTGAGTACTAGCTTGTTGGATCGCTTGACGCGGTACTTGGGATTCCACCAAAAATGACGTTGACCGTTTTAGAGGCAGTCTGGAACTCGCCTTCACCTTCGTCATCTTTATTGATTTTGCCCTTACCCTTGTCCTCCTTTTGATCAAAGTCTTCGGGAGGGGATGGTGCAGGTAATTCTTGCATTACTCGGCACATGCTGTAGCAATCAATCACCAAGTGTTTGCTGTTTGGATGCCATGGGCATTGTTTCTTGAGTAACTCAGTGAAGGAGGGCTCGTCATTGCGTTTATATGACCCTTTCTTGCCTGAGTCGGTCATAGCTGCAACAATGTTGTTGGGTTTAATCTTGCAATTCTGATTACCCGAGTAGTTGTTTCGAGTATCATTGTTTCGGTTTCTGTCTTGTTCATGATTGTTGTTGTTGTTATCGCGACCGCGGTTTCGATGAGGGCCGAATCTCTCACGCTCTTTGTCTTCTTCATCTGCCCATTGTTGCACCATGATTTTGAGATCTTTGACGGTGGCTGGATGACGTCTGCCAAAGTCTTGGTATGTTCTACGATTATAGAGGCCGTTTTGAAAGCATTCGATGACATCTTTTTCTGAAATGTCGACTATTGTAGCCTTCTTTTCGAAGAAACAACGTAGATAGTCGCAGAGTGGCTCGCTTTCTTTCTGTTTGATTTGGCTTAGATCAATTTTGTTGCCTGGGCGGGACATGGAGCTTGCGTAATTATTGGTGAAAGCCTTCGTCAAGTCTTCCCAGGAGTCAATCGATTTGGGTTTGAGTGACTCGAGCCATGTTAACGGCGCAGGTTCCATGCATATGGCGAAGTGAATGACCTTTGTGTCATCGTTGCCCCTAGCTGCTTGTACTGCTAGTGAGTAGGATCGTAGCCATTGGACTGGATCTTGCTTGCCATCATACTTGGTGATCCCTGTTGGCTTGAACTTCCTAGGTAGTTTAGTCTTCATTACCTATGCAGTGAAGGCGGGAAAATGGTTATAGTCATCGACTTCACGTTCGCGTTCGCGGCGACGATTATTATTGATTACCTCTCTTAGGTCGCTAAAAATTGAGGCTTCGCGATTAGTTCTATGGTGGTGAGGGCTCTTTGAAGAATTAGTGTAGCTAGCCTCTCCTGCATCCTTATTTCACCTTGGGGCCTTGCGTTCATCTCTATTTTGCCTTTGGCTATGTTGCCTTGGCTGGTTGACTACTTCGTTACTTTTTCTTGGAGCCTCGCGATGGCCATCGTGGACTGCGACGTCTCTGCTGTCGTCTTGGTGGGCCGAGTTGCGAGGAATAGATGGGATTGGAGATTCTTTGTTGAGTAGTTTGTAAGCTTGCTCTGCGAGTTGTGCTATTAACCCGTTGCCCCATTTCGTGAGTTGTGCTGTTAACTCGTTATCTCTGTCATGAGGTATGAGAGTTGATATGAGATTGATTGAGGCAATAGCTGCGAGTAGAGTGTTGTGCTCTTGAGGTTGCACTGCATCGAATGCTCTTTCGAGGTTCATGATAGGAATGTTTGTAGCTAGTACTCGGCGACGATCTGCTCGGGCAGCATTGCGTGCTCTTCTTTGATTTCTCTATTCAGAAGTTTCATCTTGCGGGGCGTTAGCTGATGATTCGTCTTGTGAAATGTCATTGAATTATGTAACCCGTCGAGAAGTTCTCTGGAGGCTGGCGCCCGCGTCATTGTTTTGTGATGTGATGACAAAGATTTCTCTGCATGGGTAGTAGCTTCCAGAGCTCGATGTTGCAATCTCTGTGGTGCTTCCTTCCTCGTGTGTTGAAGTAAGCAGGATGCCCTCTTGATACGGGAGGTTGTCTATGTGAGCGACAAGGCGAGACTCGTAATCTTGGGCTAGGAAAGATGGCTTCATCCTAGGCCAATAAACGAATCTTCCCTGTGGAGTTGAAGTAATTACTAAGCCTTGAGCTGGACCTGATAAAGGGATCTCTTGGACATAGTCCGAGTCGTAGTCACAGTCCTTGACTGACTCGAGTTCAGATTGGATTCGAGTAAGGAAACCTTGGTCGACCACGGCTGCGTTGCGGAGTCCGTGCGGGAATCAACTTGGAGTTGAAATCGACTTGCAGGATAACTTGGGCATCAGCCTGTGCGGGCTAGTCCGAGTCGAGGTCGAGTCCGAGCCGTAGTCGAACTCGATGTCGTTGAAATTGAAATTTTGAATTTTCTCGGCAGGATTCTCTATTTCTTGAAGAAAATTCTCATCGAGACGGTTCTTTTCCTGGTTGCCGATGATACAGCGTTGAAAGGATCCAGCGTCATCAGTGATGCAAAGCCAGGAGCCGAAGATGAAGGTTGCGTCCACCTCAAAGGAGAAAGTAGGCTTGATGATGACTGGTG
The DNA here is from genome assembly GCF_005286985.2 of Setaria viridis. Lineage (NCBI taxonomy): Eukaryota > Viridiplantae > Streptophyta > Magnoliopsida > Poales > Poaceae > Setaria > Setaria viridis. The sequence continues at coordinate 15,886,801 of NC_048270.2, read as the reverse complement.
CCAATGATCTCGCGTAGAGAAACTCGGCGACTTCCCTTACCTAGCACGCCAGTTGTTAGTGTTTTAGACCGGCAACCGCCTAGGGGGTACCCTAGGTGGTCTTTTGTGCGGTGGGTGCCGCTGAGAATCAAGGAGTCGATGGTGATGCAAGGAACACGATTTAGACAGGTTCGGGCCACTAGATCGCGTAATACCCTACGTTCTATGTGTAAATTGTATTGAGCTTGTTCTCTGTTGTTCATTTTGGAGGGGGGTCCCTGCCCGCCCTTATATAGTCAGGAGAGCAGGGTTACAGGACGGATTGTATGAGTCCTAGTCGAGTACATTTTATAGAGTCCTACTCTAACTCGGTAGAATAGTTTCCTTCTGACCCGACTAGTCTTCAGTGAGCATATGAAGTCTACGCGTCCTGCGGAGTAGTCTTCATGTCCGAGTAGGTTTCGGGTACGTTCCCTTGAGTGGGTCCGTAAGCCTTCTGGTGGGCCTAGGGGTGCCTGGCTGACAGGAGTCACCATCTCAGAGTGGTGGGCATGAAAATGAGGACGAGGAGTTACAATATGAAGAGGATGGACCGCAGTTTGACTCCGCAACCGTGCATGATGTAGAAGGTGTTGGTTGTATGGACGAATGTTTTTCTTACACCCAGAACGAGTTGCGGTTGTTGAAAGAATGTGATGTTGAACTGCCATCCGTTCCCAATGATAAGGACATAAGTATGGTCCACAAAACCATATGTGAATCTAGTATGGTGAATTCTGAAGGGATACCCTTTAGTGAGAGTCCAGTGATTAAGAGGGGAATGAAGTTAAAAAGTCTTGAGGAGCTGAAGTTTTTCTTGGCTAACTACACAGTGAGGTTACATAGACCTTTCAGCGTAGTTCGCTCCGACAAGAACTGAAGGTACAATGTGATGTGCAAGCAAGGATGCCATTTGGCTGTATGGTCTCGGCTAATATCAAGCACCGGACAATGGCGGATTTCAAATGTTGTGCAACCGCATACTTGTTGTTCTTCACAGCCAAAGCGAGTGCACGTCCAGTGCACAACAAAGTACCTTGGGCGGTGTGTCCTAAGCATTATCCGTAAAGACAATGAGACATCGGTGCCATCCCTCGTGGAGTCCATCTTCACCTTTAGTGGATACCGTGTCAAATATTCAAAGGCCTGGTGGGCAAAGCAACACGCCGTTGCCCTGCTTTGGGGGGACTGGAAGGAGTCGTATGGCATGGTTCGTAGGGTACTCATAGCTAGGGCCTACAACAATCCCAGGGTTAAATGGTTCATTGACTCGTGTGGCATGATGCATCCTGACAATGGAGTTTTGAAGCACATGCTCCAAAGGGTATTTTGGTGCTTCCCTCAATGTAGTGAGGCATTTCAACATTATCATCCTGTGATAGTTTTGGATAGTACATTCTTGACCAAAAAGTATAAGGGTACACTACTGATGGTAGTTGGTGTAGATCCAGAATAGCAGCTTGTGCCTCTTGCTTTTGCCTTGGCCGAGAGTGAGAACAATGAGAGTTGGTCATGGTTTATGAAACTGGTTCGGTGACATGTACTTGAACCTTGTATGATCTCGGATAGGCACCATGGGCTCCTAAATTGTTTGAACGACCACATGGATGGTTTTCCATCGCTTGTGCATAGGTGGTGCACGAGGCACTTTGCCGCCAACATGTCGTGTCGGTAGAAGAATGACCGCATGATTGGAAAATTGAAGACTTTATGCAAGGTACATACAGAGACAAAATTTAGTGAGAAGTTAGAAGATCTAGTGAAGGACTTGAACAATGAGGCAAAAGAATGGTTGAAGGGTGAAATGGAGAATAAGGACAAATGGGCGCAGGCTTTTGATGAGGGAGGGATGCGTTGGGGTATTATGACCACGAACTACTCGGAATCACTAAACGCTCTTTTGAAAGGCATCTGAAGTAGGTTCATTTCTTGAACTATTGAATACTCCTTCAAAAAATGCAACTCCTACTTTGTGGAACGATGGCAAAAGGTACATGAAATGTTGGATGAAGGTCATAGGACTAGGAAGGTTGCAGATGAATTTTTATCAGAGGCTGAGCTTAGATCCGTGCACCAGTTAGCAGAACCGTACAGGCCAGAAAGAATGGTATATTCTATAAGAGGTTGCAGTACTACTAAAGTTGGGGGTGAGAGCCATGGAGGCCGACACTACAGAATGGATCTGAACAAAGTTTCGTGCACCTGCAACGTTCCTTAATTGTTGCACCTTCCATGTTCATACTTAATTACAGCTTGCAAGGCAAGAGGTCTTAACTATGAAAGCCCCTTGTACATGTCACCATTGTACTTTAGGGAGCACACCGTTAGAATATGGGAATCTAGCTTTCAACCTTACCTTGATCCGTCACAATGGACGCCATATGAATGGGTAGGGTATGTGCCCAACCCCAATTTGATGAGAAATAAAGTAGGAAGGAGGCAGAAGAAGCGTTTGAGAGGCGACATGGACGTGTTGCAAGGGAGGCTTACTGCAGATTATGGCATTGGTAATTTTGATGTGGACAAGTCGAAAAATCGTTGCTCGGAGTGCCACAAGATCATTAAGAATTGCACATGCCGCAATAGAAAATCTGAGGCCACAAAATCTAGGGCGAACAGTAATAGGCCGCGTTCTTCCAACATGAGGGTAGGCGCGTTGCTCATATTTTGCATGGTTATCATTATAGCATTTGTTAATAGTAAATTTTCATTGTTACTGTACTTATCATACAATGAACCTTTTTACTGACGAATGTTGTTTATTGTTTTTTAGGATGGCGGCCCTAGCGTACTCGCTTCTTGAGGCCACATACGACTTGCAGCACTGCGCCTACCACCTCGCCGACCTGTATGAGGTACTGCATCAGTTCAGGCGTTATGACGATAGATAATAGATTCTTGTCGATTAAATAATATTTGGACATGACAAACGATGCTCAATTAATTTTATTCAAATGACCATTCCTTGTGAAAGGAGCCTCAGAATAGTGTGAATGAGATATCTGACTAGAAAATACACTATACCTGGCAAAATTTAAGTTCAGGATTAACCAATTGTTGGTTGATAAATAAGTTGTCCCCAGAGGCTCCTGTTGTGTTTCCTTGAATATCTGTAAGAAAAGTAGAAAAGAAATTGGCAATGTGAGCATGCACATTACTAGTCCGTACCATTTCATTATGCCCCAATGTGAAAATTTATGTTGATGAATGCGTACCTTAGGATGAGAATTGCAACATTTTGGTATAAATTGTTCTCATCAATACTTGCTAATTTGTCCCAATAGTGCTTAACATGCGTTTTGAATTGCATGTTGAAAATATGACTAGTGGTTTTGAAAATCTTATGACTTGATGCAAAGTTTGTCCCTGAATGTTACTATGCCTAATTCTCAGCTAACATTAAGTTTGAACTTGAAAACAGTGATGAAAAACACCATTCAAGTTTCTTGTGTACAGTCAGCACAATTTCCTACTGAAAATGCCATTTATATCAGATCTGTGTTACTTAGCACTTTAGCAGCCCTTTATTTCTAGAGTTGATGAGCTTCTGTAGTTTGGATTCTAGTTTTCATCTCAAATGCATTCACTTTCCATTTTTTAAACCACATTTTCCATCTATGTCTATTTGCTTGTTGGTAAGTAATAATATTATATCCAATTATTTGGTTGTGTTGCAGGATTTGAAGCCATTATAGGCGAGAGTGCACTCACCATTTAGGTGGAATGAATGCTACGCATACTACCTGCAGAGAGCAAGAATCTTGGACATTGCGGTTCAGGTTGTTGCGGGTGTCCCTCCAATGGATGGACCGTTGTTGACTGCTATGGTTGACAGGTGGCGTCCGAAGACTCACACCTTCCACCTCCCATTTGGAGAGATGACCATCACGATGCAGGACATCGCCATGATACTCGGTCTTCCACTGGAGGGGCATCCAGTGATGGGAACATGAATACCCCCTGAAGCCACCGGTATAACACATGGCATGGATACCCAGTCCTGAGTGAAAAAGATACCGCGAGAACGATCTTTTTCAATAAAATCATCGCGCAATAAATCAACAAAACCTAAAGTTATTTCGCATTCCCCTTCTAACTTACCTCCAAAATAGCTTTTTCTTTTGACTCAATCCTCTTCTTCTCAGGTTAGCTATGGCACATTGGGATTAGCCTGCCAGAGCCAGAGGATGGAGACAACTCCAAGAAGACCTCCGGTGTGAGCTCCGCATGGTTGAGGGAGCACTTCAACATTTGCCCTGAGGGAGCAAATGACGAGGTTGTGCAGAGATACGCTCATGTTTGGCTATGGCACTTTGTCAGCATGTTCCTCCTTCTTGATGCAGCTGAGAACATGGTGTCTTGGATGGTTCTCCAAATTTTGGGTCAGGATTGGGACAACATCTGTTTGTACAGTTGGGGCTCAGCGGTCCTCGCCTGGCTATACAGGCAGCTATGTGAGGCTTGCAGACACACTACGAGGGATTCAAATATTGGAGGGTGTACGTATATGCTGCAGATCTAGATTTGGGAGCGAATGCCTATGGGTCGACCTTGTCGTCTTCGCGTCGATGTAAGTCACAACTGCGAGTTCCCTTTTCCGCTTTGCAGTTCTCAAAACTTCTGTACCATGCTAACAATTGGATTTTTTTCAAGTTCCAGGAATGGCATTGAAACGATGCTCATCCCACATTCTATCACGTGTGGAAGCATGTGCAGCCCGTTCGTGGCAATCCGGAGAGGCACTACAGGACCTACACAAACGAGTTGGATGTTGTCACACAACACCAGGTAATTTGGTCACCACAGTCTTTTTAAGCTCTATTCCATATAATGACCTATGAAATAACTATTGTCTACCAATTTTATAAGGTTGAATGGCAACCGTACAATCGTCAGCAGCTGAGCCAGATTGTATTTTCACCAATGTGCTATAGAGACAGAGAGTTATGGAGGTGCACGACTCCAATGATCTTATACTAAGTCATAGAGTTCCACATGCCACATAGGGTGATGCGGTAGTTTGGTTGGATGCAAACGTGCCCTCCCTTGGAATTATCGACTTCGCATCAACTACACAGGTATGCAGGAATCATTACCCACTTTGCTTCTTTGATACACGTATGTAACATGTTATGCTAATAACTTGACTAATTTGTGATGGAGGATCGACCGCAGGAAGAGGTACAAGGAGAATGATTGGAGGTTGAAGCATGCTCAGTACCTCATCTAGTAGGAGAACAGGCAAAGATGCGATCCTGAAGGTGAGCCTTACTGGTGAGCAGGACCAAACAATGAGTACATACGATGGTACTGTGCTTCCACGAGAACTAAAGTGAAGCCATCTTGGAGTAATGTGCCCATTGAGGATGCACTGTTTGACTCGTGCGATGATATAGCTGACGTGTACGACACGGTGACACGCTATGGGACACAGCCTGAGCGTGCACCTCTCCATGACTACATGATAAGATTTTAGTTTGTCCAAATCTATTCCGAAGGAATGTAATCACAGTATCGTAACATTGATAAATCATGGAATCAAAACTATGCGTATAGGGACAGCAGCTTGCAAGGCTCGCAAACGAGGCGGGCGTGGTCATGGAGCATGTAGTCGGATCCGGTGATGGTGTGCTTCATCAGTTCGCAGAGGTACAAGCACAACCTAGTTTGCACTGATGCCCGTACTACCTTTGTAACCCTCTTGTTGACGCCAGATTTCGACACGAGTAAAATCGGCGTTAGAAGAGGAAGAAAATGGGAGATGCGACGAGATACAAGGGCGACGATTGGGAATCGGCTGATTGGTGCTGTAGTCAAGGATCGGTTGGTTGGTGCTACAGTCAAGGATCGGCCAATTGATGCTACAGTCATGGATCGGCCGATTGATCCTTGGAATTCCGCCTCGCCCGATCCCTGAGGTCCGGGATCGGACGCGCCCGACCCTCCGAGGGAGGATCTCCGCCTCGCCCGACCCCTGAGCCTTGGGATCGGACGCGCCCGACCCTCCGAGGGAGGATCTCCGCCTCGCCCGACCCCTGAGCCTTGGGATCGGACGCGCCCGACCCTCCGAGGGAGGATCTCCGCCTCGCCCGATCCCTGAGCCTTGGGATCGGACGCGCCCGACCCTCCGAGGGAGGATCTCCGCCTCGCTCGACCCCTGAGGTTTGGGATCGGACGCGCCCGACCCTCCGAAGGAGGATCTCCGCCTCGCCCGACACCTGAGGTTTGGGATCGGACGCACCCGACCCTCCAAAGGAGGATCTTCGCCTTGTCCGACCTTAGTTTCCAGGGTCGGAGTGGGTCTGAGCCCTCAACATGTGGGTCCTGATCGGTTACCCCTTGCCCAAGAGGTGATAGGCCGATTAGGAGGTTGGAATAGTTGGGCTGATGTGGGCTTAAAAAGGATTATGAAGATGAAGAGGGAGTCAGCCCATGAAGCGCGTGATAATAGTACGAATCGTACTTGTAAATATTCGTTTTCTATTTAAATTTAGGGATAGAGTTCTAGTCGGATAACAAGTCGTTTGTACGGGGCTATAAATAGCCACCCTTGTAGATCTGTAATCATAATCAACTCAATACAACAAACTACTATTTCCTCGTACTTACTTTCAAGCAGGCGACTTCGCCAACACTTTTTCTCCTTTTTCACGAGTTCGTACGGGTTGGCGGGGCTGCATCAACTTGACCTCCGGCCGATCTTATAAGTTCCGTTTATCGAGTAAATTCTAAGCTTTAACTTCGGGCGTATCACTGTCGTTTCGTTTAGATTTATTCATCAGTTATCGATATTTACTAGAATTCTAGGTTTTACCTGTTGTTCTAGTTTTATCACCAATTATCCAGCTAGGAATCGGTAATTTCAGCTTTCTTTATACTTCTCTGTCTAATCTATTTATTTTAGCCGATTAGATCTGTTCCTAGTGTTGTTACTGTAGCGTTGTTTAGATTACTCTAGTAGTTTTCTTCACAAACGTTGCCTGGTAATTGGTTGCATCATAGCCGATTTCTTTATTACTGCAAATCGGCCGAATCGCTGATAAGCTTTCTCGAGATCGGAAACATAGCCGATCGCAACCTCTGGGACCTGACACGTTTATTTCCTTGCCAATCAACAGGTCAGATTGGCTGGCACGCCGCGTGAACCGCACCAGGGCGATCACCCGAACAGGAGCTAAGAAGATTCTCCCGGGTCGTGTGTCCGATGTTGGGAATTCGATCAGCTGATTTCTAGCGCCAACACACTTTTGGCACGCCCGGTGGGACAAATACAACCGCCACCATGTCGAAAGCTACTGAAGTCTCCGAAGACAACGTCATCGAAGTGACAGAGGTAGATCTCAGGGATGACCAGAAGGAAGAACTAGAGAGGCAGACGGCATACTACCGGAAGACATGTCTGCAGTCCTTCAATCGCACTAGGAGTGGGGAGACTATCAAAAAGGCTCCGTTTCCAACTCCCCGCCAGATCACAATCACCGAGGACTCGGACAAGATGTCCGAGATGGTTCAGCAATCCGTCTATCAAGCTTTCATCGATCAATCCCCGGTGCTTTCTAATACGGTATACAATGCCGTCATCAGCTCCTTGGCTAGCGGTGTATCTCAAGGGTACCAGGGGCCGGCATATGCTTCGCCGATTACGGCTCCGAACAAGAATATACCTTACTCGGCTTCTCAGCCGACCCAAATTCCGGTTGGGGTTTCTGGCACTTCCTCATCATCGATCTCTTTGGGGTTTAATGGCACGCAACACCTCCAGCCACGTCCCATTCAGTTGTCCTCCGCGCAGTTTCCTCCGTTTAATCCAGCGCCTTGGGGGGCACCATCAGCGACGGCCGTCCAGGATCAATCGGCCAACCATGGAAGTCCTCAATTCTAGGCATCTTTCCAGGCGGCCACTCGACCAACCATGCCGCAGTACCAGCCTGTCGCACCAGAGATGAGCAGAGCAGCAGAATCGACGGAAGTACTCCAGGGCATTGCGCCGCTCATACTATATGATGAAACAAGCGGCTCATTCAAACAGCCGACCCTGAATACGCAGCCGGCTATAACACATCAAACGCCACACGCTTTCACTCAACATCGAGTCGTCCCGCCACCAATATACCAGCACGTACCAGTTCCTCAGCCGACGGTTTACCAGCAACAGTCGGACTGGTCGGCACGTATAGCAGAGGTGATTCAGGAACAATTCGGCTTGAAACCGAAGGTGCAGACCTACACATACAGGACACCGTACCCGCCTACATACAACTTACTGCCGTTTCCTCATCGGTATAAAGTTCCTGATTTCACCAAGTTTTCGGGGCTGGACGACACCTCAACCGTAGAACACGTGAACATATTCATCATCCAATGCGGAGAAGCAGTGGCGCAGGATGCTCTACGGGTGTGACTTTTCTCGTCATCCCTATCTGGGTCGGCCTTCCAGTGGTTCACAACCTTACCGTCCAACTCGATAGTTACATGGGCCGATTTGGAAAGGCAATTTCATAAATACTTCTACGCTGGGGTACATGAGATGAAGCTGTCCGATTTGACCAGCCTCAGGCAGAGAAGTGACGATCCGATATCCTCATATGTATAGAGGTTCAGGGAAATCAGAAATAAGTGCTACTCCCTGGACCTGACTGATGCACAGTTGGCCGATATAGCCTTCCAAGGTCTCCTACCTCACATCAAAGAAAAATACGCCTCACAGGAGTTTGAGAGCTTGAGCCAAATCGTCCACCGATTGTCCGATCAAGAAGTACGTTCTTTCGATCCACGGAGGAACTTCCAGAAGAAGGTGGCATACTTAGAAGAGGTTGAAACCGAAGAAGACACAGAAATCGGCCTTACGGAATGGGTTAAAGGGAAGAAGCTGATATCATGTCCGTTCGGCAAGAAGGAGCCAGAGACTTTCAGATTTGACACATCAAAGGCCGATAAAATCTTCGACCTCCTCCTCCAGGAAGGACAGATTAAACTCTCGCCATACCATACGATTCCTTATGCCGAACAGCTGAAGAAGATGAAATATTGCAAGTGGCACAATGCTACTTCCCATGATACGAACGAATGCAAAATCTTCCGGCAGCAGATACAGTCGGCTATTGAGCAGGGCAGACTTAAATTTGAAGTGCCAACAAAACCAGCCAAGCCGATGAAGATTGACCAGCACCCCTTCCCCACTAACATGGTTGACACGGGAAAGAATTCGCTCCAAACCAAGGTGCTGACGTCCGAATCGGCTAAAAAGAGCGGCGCCGTAGACCGCAGAAATCAAGCGGCGCCTGAAGACGTCAAGGGGAAACGATAGATGGAAGATGATGACGACGGGAGGGGAGAACCACGAAGGCCCATTACTTCCCAATTCCTGCTCAATAAGTATCCGCGTCAGCATGCACGCTCAAGATCCCGGGAAGAAGCAATGCGGTAACATGAAGATCACTGGCGATGTCCGTTCTTCATCCACTGTTGGGAAAGCAACCTCAGACTGCCTTCGGCTGATAATTGCCCTGAGTGCAATGGCCCGTATCGTAATAATCGGCCGTTCAGCAGGTCTCGCTCCAGAGATGGGAGATCAGAGCCGATTAGCAGGAACTGGCGCGACCAAGACGATCGGCGCCCTCCAGTACGTGATCGGCTGGGGGGCAGAAGTGACCGATATGACCGGTCCGAAGGCAGGCGCGATGATGGGCCGGGGGGCAGATTTGATCGACATGACCGGCCAGAAAACAAGGTGAGCGTCCATAGTCGGCTTGAAGAAGCGGCCGATGCTCGGGTGTCAGATGAGAACCCTCTAGGACGCGAACCGGAATGGGAACATGCTAGACCGTGAACCAAACCGGTAAACCCCAGATGGTGCCCCGATGGATTGACCAAGTCTCAAAAACGGAGAATCCAACGTCTCCGCCAGTGGGAACAACAGGAGGAAGAGCAAGGGCATACGGCAGGCGAGAAGAACGGCAGGTCTCAGGTATGGCGCCTCAAAAGAAACGACAGAGGAGGCGACGAATCGGCAGCCGACATCGACATGGTTTTCATACTGCCGATGGAATTCATGACTCCTGCCGACCGACAGGACATGTCGGCAATGGAAGAGTAGATGGCGCAATTGGCTTTGGAGCCAATGACAGCCACATTCGAGAAGACCGAAGAAGACAAACGGCAACACCTGAAAGCGTTGTTTCTTAAAGGGCATGTCAACGGCCGACCCATCACCAGATTACTGGTAGACGGAGGGGCTGCAGTCAACATCATGCCGTACGCCATGTTCCGGAAGCTAGGGAAGAGCGATGATGACATGACCAAGACAGACATGATGCTCAAGGACTTCGAGGGCAACGTATCCCCCGTTCGCGGTGCTCTCTGCGTCGACCTCACCATCGGCAGTAAGACCCTTCCTACTACTTTCTTTATTATTAATGGCAAGGGGTCCTACAACATGCTACTCGGCCGAGACTGGATACATGCAAATTGCTGTATTCCATCTACAATGCATCAATGCCTCGTACAATGGGTCGGCGACAACATCGAGGTGGTCACCGCCGATTCCGCATACAGCATCGCGGCAGCCGACACGCAGCAGTGGACATCATCAGGGACGGAGCTCTTGAAGAAGGGATCGGATGCTTGCAAGTTTGGCATGGACATCATCAGGGACGGAGCTCAAAGTGACCTGGCGAGAGGTGACTTCCTGGAAAATAGTAAGTCAAGGAGAAGAACAAATCAGCCGATGATGATAGCAAATCGGCCGAGTAAGGGTGAGAAGTCTCTTACCTCCTTGAAACGGATTTCTTCAAACTGCATTTGAGAGGCCGTTATCCTCGATTCAGGGGCTTGTACCATTGGTTCGTCAGAAGAAGAAGACGCCACCATGATTGGTGCTTTGCTCGGACCAGCTTCCCGAAAGATGACCATTGGTTGATTAGGTGGGGCGCTTAGCGTACCGGTGACCTGTGTCAAAAGATTGAATAAGAATATTATTCAAACAATAGGAAAATCGGTTGAAGAGTAGTATACCTCGGTAGATGGAGGCGTGGGCGTGATGATGACCGATTGGGTTGCTGCCGATTGGTGTGGGTCCACAGAAGTGGTTTGTGCAGTCTAAAAATAAGATGAGTAAGTATAAGAGATGGCAATCGGTAGGATCAGACAACAAGTTTACCTGTATAGCCTCCACCAGTAATGATGCAGCGGCCGCCCCAGCTTGCGCGACGACTTCAGTATCTACTTCTCCAGTGGCTGGAAGGGGCAATGCGGCCAAAGTTTCTGCTGATGTGATCATAGGAGGGTCGGCCGGTTCTATACGAGCTCGTACTCGGCGACTGGTCTTCTTGGTAACCTTCTTCTGCGCCTGCTTCGATCGGCCGGCAATCACATCCACGGAAGGGGCATCGTAGCTGATAAGGGGGAAGATGGTGTACGGGTGATGGTCCTCTATCGGCCGGCCACTCCGACTGCGTGTTGGGGGAACGCGGTTTTCAGACTGAAGCAACAACAAGATGTTAGTGTACATATTTAACCGCATTAATAAAGGAATGAAAGTCGGCTAGGGGAAAAAATACCTCGGCGTTCGGATCAATGTTGGCTGGATCCAGGAGATTGCAGTATGTCGATGCGGAGGCGCAGAACAGGTACTGTTTCTATTTGGCCCACCATAGCTTGAATGGTTGGACAGCAAAAGGGGCTACTATCCAGTCATTCAAGTCTATGGTACTGGTAGTATCCAATCTCGCAGCCGACTATAGTCAAGACCCTTGGTGAGCTCATCTCTGAATTTTGCTCGGCCGACGAAGTATGCCTGAATCGGCAGTTGACCCATGCCGAATTGCCGTGCTGCAACGGAGGGGTTGTAGAATTCATATGTAGGGGCATCCTTTCCTGAGAAGAAGTTGGCCGGTAAGATCCCCGGTTTAATTAGTTCATCTGTGAGATCTTCGTCGAATCGGCCGATGGTTGAGTCGAAGCAAGAAGGAAGTTCAAAGATTGGGTCATCTCTCCGATAAGGGAACCAGATGGTTGCATCTTCATTAAAGCCGTTATAAAAACATCGGAAGTATTCGGCCACCTTGGTAGCAGAATACGAGCAACCGGAGAAGGCCGATGCCGCTTCGCCGAAAGATGTACACCGGCGTCGGACAGTGGGGTCCTCTACTGATTCGACGCTGGGGAACGTCATGTGTTCCACTCGCTGCTGAGAGATCTTGCTCATGTACAGGTTCAGCCATAGGTTAACGAACCACCAGGGTCCACCTGGGTTTCCAATCGGCTCCCCTTTGGATAGCTTGATGCCGATTTGATGAAGCATATGGTAGGCTGCTCCCAGTAAGTGCTTTCCAAGAGGAACAGAAGTCCTTATCGATAATGCTTCAGCCAGAGCTTGGGTATTGGTAGATGGACCAGCTGCTCTCCCACAGAAGAAGTGCTTCTCTAGCCACATCATCAGGAAGGCCGTGTGCTCTCTGTTCTCGACAGATCCGGCCCTTTTGTTGCATCTGATGAAACATTTCCACCCGCCGATTCCCCTTGTGTCCAGCCGATGTGATGTTGCAGCTATAAGGCGGAAAGGGGTGTCCGGGGAAGAAATGTCCAGGCCGGTCAGCAAGACTACATCGGCCAATGTGGGGGTCATGGGTCCGTGTCCAAACAGGAATGCGTTGAGAGCATCGGACCAGAAGTAAGAAGCTGCCATCACTAACGGCTCATTCCATTCCATTTGGGACAAGGACAGATCGATGCATTGGCCAATCTTGAGCTCGTCCCATTGGACCTTCTTGGAGGCGGCTATCCGCTGGTACCATTCCCTCCAACTAGGAGTTTCGTTCGGCCAAGACCTAAAGGTACCCAACCAGTGATCTAGGTCCATAGTTGATTGTTTGAAAGGGATCCTATGGGTTTCCAAATTGATTAAGTCGGTTGGATCTGGATTTCCCATGGGTCCAAGGCAGATAAGGCCAGGGTTTTCTGTGAGACGAATGGTGATGCGATGCCTAATCGCCTAAAAAAGGAGAAGGGAGTGCGAGGGTAAAAAAATAGATCTAAAGTAAATGCATTACTGATAAGGGAAAGTTTCGGTAATAACCTCCGGGATGAAGCTCCTCGTAATCGGCGGAGTCGCCGGTACAGCTGCAGATGATGAAGCCGCCAGTGGGATCTCGGATGAGGCCTCAACTTTCGCCGATGGAGCTCCTTCTCCCGTCGATGGAGCCGCTGCCGTCGCTACTAACACCTCAGCCGAAGGCGTCATTTCCGGAGCTTCGGGTGTTGGTGAGGTGCCTGAAGGTGCCACCATTGGAGGAGTAGGAAGGAATGTGATAGGAAGAAGGCGCCGGAGAGCTGGAGGACTAAGGAAAGTGCTGGAGGTCGAAGAAAGCCTGTGTGCTAAAGAAGAAGGACGTGAGCTCGTAAGGAGTACGGGATGTGCTGATATTTAAAGAAGATCTGAGGAGGGGTAAAAGTGGAATTTTTACCGCGTCGGCATTTCGAGTTTTTCGGGAGTAGTGGTTGTCGTGGGCGCCCATTTCAAAAAGATTGCAATCATCAGGTTGGAGACCGCGGAACGGAAGGATATTTTCATTGCGTCTGCTTCGGATGAGAAGTTGAAAAGAATTTCGAAGTAAAAACTATGTTTTACTCCGAAACTAGGGGGCATGTGTTGACGCCAGATTTCGACACGAGTAAAATCGGCGTTAGAAGAGGAAGAAATTGGGAGATGCGGCGAGATACAAGGGCGACGATTGGGAATCGGCTAATTGGTGCTGCAGTCAAGGATCGGTTGGTTGGTGCTACAGTCAAGGATCGGCCCATTGATGCTACAGTCGAGGATCGGCCGATTGATCCTTGGAATTCCGCCTCGCCCGATCCCTGAGGTCTGGGATCGGACGCGCCCGACCCTCCGAGGGAGGATCTCCGCCTCACCCGACCCCTGAGCCTTGGGATCGGACGCGCTCAACCCTCTGAGGGAGGATCTCCGCCTCGCCCGACCCCTGAGGTTTTGGATCGGACGCGCCCGACCCTCCGACGGAGGATCTCCGCCTCGCCCGACCCCTGAGGTTTTGGATCCGACGCGCCCGACCCTCCAAAGGAGGATCTCCGCCTCGTCTGACCTTAGTTTCCAGGGTCGGAGTGAGTCTGAGCCCTCGACATGTGGGTCCTGATCGGTTACCCCTTGCCCAAGAGGTGATCGGCCGATTAGGAGGTTGGAATAGTTGGGCCGATGTGGGCTTAAAAAGGATTATGAAGATGAAGAGGGAGTCAGCCCATGAAGCGCGTGATAATAGTACGAATCGTACTTGTAAATATTCGTTTTCTGTTTAAATTTAGGGATAGAGTTCTAGTCAGATAAGGAGTCATTTGTACGGGGCTATAAATAGCCACCCTTGTAGATCTGTAATCATAATCAACTCAATACAACAAACTACTATTTCCTCGTACTTACTTTCAAGCAGGCGACTTCGCCAACACTTTTTCTCCTTTTTCACGAGTTCGTAGGGGTTGGCGGGGCTGCATCAACATGACCTCCGGCCGATCTTGTAAGTTCCGTTTATCGAGTAAATTCTAAGCTTTTACTTCGGGCGTATCGCTGTCGTTTAGTTTAGATTTATTCATCAGTTATCGATATTTACTAGAATTCTAGGTTTTACCTGTTGTTCTAGTTTTATCACCAATTATCCAACTAGGAATCGGTAATTTCGGCTTTCTTTATACTTCTCTGTCTAATCTATTTATTTTAGCCGATTAGATCTGTTCCTAGTGTTGTTACTGTAGCGTTGTTTAGATTAGTCTAGTAGTTTTCTTCACAAACGTTGCCTAGTAATCGGTTGCATCATAGCCGATTTCTTTATTACTGCAAATCGGCCGAATCGCTGATAAGCTTTCTCGAGATCGGAAACTTAGCCGATCGCAACCTCTGGGAACTGACACGTTTATTTCCTTGCCAATCAACAGGTCAGATTGGCTGGCACGCCGCGCGAACCGCACCAGGGTGATCACCTGAACAGGAGCTAAGCAGATTCTCCCGGGTCGTGTGTCCGACGTTGGGAATTCGATCAGCTGATTTCTAGCGCCAACACCTCTAGATAACATAATGGTGAATGTATGCTGCTTACATGTTGCAGAGGGTTCGAAAAAGCTGTAGGCGAATGGCCATGAGGATGAACTGCATGTTGGCCACAAATGTGCATTACGGGGGCAATGGCCTTCTTCAGGATCACGTCGGACTCCATTGGTGACTCCCCCAAGGACTGCATCACCATCCACTGTTGCAGGTCCTAGCAAGAGGTCACGAGGCAAGGCACCCACGTCGCCTTAGACAAGCGAGGACTCTGAAGGTAACCGGTCCGAGGATGATGACCCTACCTATGGTGAGGAACTAGAGATGTCCGACATGTTCGATGCTCCACCTGTGACTCAGAGGCAGGGAGAGTCTAGCCAGGTAGATTCACCAGTTTCCCCAAATTCTATTCTGGATTGTTTAGTTAAATTCCCAAAGAGTCATACGCCTTCATGCTTTCTGCACAATTTTTTCGTAGGAACCTGCAGCTCGTACCCGAATGCCCTACCGGCGTCGTTCCCAGCACCACACTGACGTTGGCAGTGCCAATGTGCTGCCCACGCATCCAATCAGGGAGCATTGCCTGAGAGATCCTTTTAGCCCTCCGGTTCAGCGGCGGCCACGATAATGAAACTTGCATGTGTCAAGTGTGTTGCACTAGGTGTACAATATTGTAGGACTATGTTGCAATTCGTGTTATCTGTGTGTACAAGACTGTTGCAACTGTCATGCGTGTAAAAGACTAAGCTGGATCGCGGGCAGAGCCTCTATTATGTTTGAACTACGCATCATCTAACACATAACAACATTGCATTTCATCCAAAATTGAAATCATCAACCTAACCCTAGGTCACCTAAACATCATCTGATCTACCAAATGCAACTGAAAAACATGGGAAAAAAGTAGGGGGGATATCTTCCACACGATGTAGGGATGAATTTCCACAACTTTCCCCAAGTGAAATCACCTGAGATTTGGGGGATTTAGGGGTGGGGCGGCGGCCGGTGGTGTGGAGGAGCTCGGGCGTGGGGTGTTCAGGAGGAGGAGGAACAGAGGAGGGAGGAAGGAGGGACTGGTGCGCATGTGTAGAAGGGGAGCTGCCGTGCTAGGCAGGCTGGCGCGGCAAGACTTCTGCATCAGGCGGGCTGGTGCGGCAAGCGCCCACCCACGTCAACGCCTAGCTAGCCCAGTGTTGACCCGCATGCCGCACCAGTGCATGTTGCATGGCAGACGCTTCCTGCCCGCCAGGCGGGCTGGCGCGGCCAAAAGGTCTTGGGATACGTGGCAGGCTATGCTAGCACAAAAAAAAAATTTCTACCGTGTAAACTTTGAAAACTGCCGTATTTGGATCACGGGATTACCACTCGACGCACTGGTGCGGAAGATGAAGAATCGCATTGGGGTAGCGAAGTCGATCAGCGTAGTCGAACACGTCGACGTTGAGATGCTTCTCAACAGCTCGTCCACGTACAGCAAGGTCGTTCTCATGCCGCGGCTCGTCGTCGGCTCGTCATGGCTCGTCCAAGTACTGCAGGTGCAACACCTCCAAGGTATCCACACGTGCAGGGAGGAAGCGTCGGAAGCCAGACTGCTAGTCCGCGAGTTGCAATAGGGCGAGGGCATGGGAGGCGCAGCAGATGTGTTTTCAGCCAAAGGGATGAAACCCTAGGGCGGTCCACCCCTCTATTTATAGAGGTTCCTGACGGGCCTCTAGGTCCGAGGCCCATTAGTACTTCTAAACCTGATCCAACTCGGATCATATCTGAATTGGGCTTCCAGCCCCTTAAGTGTGTGACCCTATGGGTTCGGATACGTATAGACATGGCCCGAGTACTCCTACTTAGCCCAATAGTCCGTAGCGGCCTCTAGCAAGACGTGCCAACTTCTATACATACACGAAGATCATATCAAACGAACCATTACAACATCATGTACATGCTATTCCCTTTGCCTCATGATATTTGGTCTACCTTCAAGCCGATCGCTCTTTCTCGATCCTGTGATTCGGAATCCCTTTGTAGGATAACTCTTAACCTTACGTAGCATGGCCAAGAATTTTCGGATCCGATCACTTGAGGGGCCCAGAGATATCACTCTCAATCAGAGAGGGGCAAATCCCATCTTGATTGACCATGCCTTACAGCATGCTTCGTGACAAACCCGAAAGCTATCTTTTTAACTACCTTGTTATGGTGTAGCATTTGATAGCCCCTAAGTAAGTCGATCCACATCTTGAGTACATGCCACATATATCACTCTCAATCAGAGATGGGCAAATCCCATCTTGCTTGACCATGCCTCACAGCATGCTTCCTGATAAACCCGAAAGCTACCTTTTTAACTACCCTGTTATGGTGTAGCATTTGATAGCCCCTAAGTAAGTCGATCCACATCTTGAGTACATGCGACAATCTCAGGTCTAAGGACAAAGCGTACATGTTGTGTAAAGAGAGAACTACTTCTCGCGTTGGGTCAGTCCTAGCACATGTCTCTACATATGCCTACATTATTAGTTTGACATCTCCATGTCCATGACTTGTGAAACATAGTCATCAACTAATACATGTACTAGTCTAATATTCATGTGTGTCCACACATGAACTCCGACTAGGGACAACTTTTAGAATAACCATACAAGTTAAGAGTTCCACATACAATTCACATAATTGCAGATCAATGCAAGTAGCCTTTAATGGATATTCAATGAACACAATATACAAATCATGGATACAATCAGATATCATCATCTCTATGATTGCCTCTAGGGCATACCTCCAACAGTCTGCCACTTGCACTAGAGTCAATCTAGAATATATCTAATACCCATAGCTCTTATGTCCGCATCATGCTTCGACTGCGGGAGAGGCTTTGTCAACGGATCAAAAATATTCAAATCCGTTTGTATTTTTCATATCTTGATCTCACCCTGATTAACGAGGTCTCTAATGAGATGAATCGCCGCAGAACGTGTTTGTTCTTCTGGTGATTCATTGGCTCCTTTGCTTGTGCAATTGCCCCATTGTTATCACAATAGATATTCAATGGGCTGGATGCATTTGGGAACACACCAAGCTCAATAAGGAAATTCCTTATCCAAACACCCTCTATCGTTGTCAAGATTAGCGGATCAAGACTAGGACTAGTAAATTTCTTTTATGCGTGTAAGGCTTCGAATGGTGGCGTGGGAGACACGGGGTTTAGACTGGTTCGGGCAAGGAAAAGCCCTACGTCCAGTATGAGGAGCTGCTCGTGTTAACCATGCGGGGTCTGTAGTAGGGGTTATAGGAGGGCGAGAGAGGGAGCTGGTCCCAAGTCTCTTGGGTGTGCACTGATGCTCTAAACGAGAGTGTGTGGGTTCTGTTGGCTTGAGAGAGTCCTCCTGTCTCAGAGCCCCCGGTTCTCCTTTTATAGCGTAAGGAGAGCTCGGGGTTACAGATGAGCCAGGCATGAGGAGAAGTAAAAGAGATAAGCTGATTAACTAAAATACAAGGAGACGGACAAAGTCCCCGTGTTGCCGCCTCCTGCTCCGGCCTTCGACCCCTGTCAACGCGTCCACCAGAGGAGGGCGGCTGCCTTTGGATCCTGTCGACGATCCTCCTGGCGACCACTGTTGCATGATGATGGTGTTCGGTTATGGCAACTGTGCGCGTCGGGGAAGGCGGCTGACCCCTGTTGTCCTGCTTGCGGCCCGTGGAACACGGACGTCGCGTCCCTATCGCGAGATACGTGGGGTGTAAGAGCAGGCGGAACTCCCTCCTGTGTCAGGCGACGCAGGCCATGAGTGCCTTTTGACGAAACAAGGGGAGCCGCAGCCACTGTCGCCTGCACGGTCACGACTACAGTGTCCCGCCCTGGTACTTGTGGCGGTCATGTCGAGGGGCACAGGCACCTTTCTATGTGTCAGAGTCGTGGCGCATTTATGGTAAGATCGGTGAGGGGCCCACGAGATCTGCACCCTTGTTTGCCGATCCGCGCCCGAGGCGGATCCTCGTCCTATGGGCCCGGTTGAGTACGACCCCCCACGACTGGGGTCGGGCGAGGTGGAACCCTGCGGCGCGGGGTCGGGCGCATCCAACCCTGGGACCATGGGTCGGGTGAGGTGGAGTTTTGTCGTCGAGGGGTCGGGGGCATCCAACCCCAAGGCTCTGGGTCGGGCGAGACGAAGTGTGGCGTTCCCCGCTCATGCTGGGCCGGTGGCAATCGTCAGTATCTCAGGTGGGCCTAGGCCTTCATGATTGTTGTCTTAGGGGTCATTAGGAGGTCGTTAATATTTCCCCCCAACAGTAGGCCTCGAGCCTGTGGTGGAGCGTGGATGCTCCTCTAGAGGCTGCTATCGTTGTTCATCGGGGATCTCTGCTCGGCATGCAAGCTGCAGTTAATCAGGGATATGGAGTGTTTGTTTGCTTGGCTTGGCCGGGGAGATTGATCAGGCAAGGCGTCCTATGGGCAACTTGGCGCGGGAGGATTTTTTGTTGTTCCATAGAGCACCTTCCGTCTGGAAACCTCAAGTCATGACCATTCGCGTGGTCATTGGTTGCGAGGCTAGCCCCCGAGCCCCCGCATGTTGCAGGGGACTGGTCGGGAGGCTAGATCGACTTTTGTACATTACCCCTGAAGCGTCTGTTCGCTGAGACAGAGGGGGTGAGCCGTGCCACGCTATCCTCGCCGAACGAATCGTGGTGCTCGTTGAGCTGTAGACGGGTTGATTCGAGTGGGGTCCCGGTCCCCGTTCAGGGGGGTTCGGCTCGGGCCAAGCTGGTGGTGTACCCCAGGTTCCGGCCGGGCAGTTCATATAGTTCCCGAGTCCGTTCGACCGGATCCAGGGGCTCGTTGCCTTTCCTCGGAGAAAAACCATGAACTCTAGTGGCGGCCTAGACTCGAATGTGAGGTTGGGACGCCCTAGGCTGTCGTGCACCCGGGTGATGGCCGCTAGCAGACCTGCCCCTTCTCACCCCTCGCTCGGGGGTGTCCTAGGGAGGCTGTCAAACCTGTAGTGGGCCAGCCTTCGAACCCCTAGACCGTAATGGGCCGTAGGAGCGTTTTCAGCCCTATATCCCTTTTTTACCTTTTGGGTGGGCTATGGGCCGGACGTGGAGGAGGTTCTGCGCGTGTGTTCTCCGGGAGGCAAAGTGGCGAAAGATGCCGGCCCACAAAACAAGGGAGACAGGGATGTTTTCCTGCAGTAGATCGTGCGCATGGATTCCAAGAAAAGCGGGCATGACGGGGCGTACCTGGCGCTGCATTTACTACGATGGGGCCGCCTGTTCCGCTTCCCACGTGCCTCCCTATAAGATGGGGGGCCTGCCTCGCTGGTTCCACCCGCAACTGATCCCAAGTCCTTTCGCCTTCTCACGCGTCCTTTGCCTTCCTGCGCGCCGCTCGCCTTCCTCCACCTAGCGCCGCAGCTTTCCCCACCCTCCGCCGTCGCGCTCGAACTTCGGGTCCTCGCGCACCAACGGCCTCGTGAAGAAGGGCCTCCTCTGCGAGAGGAGCGAGAGGGGCGAATGGCAGTTCCCCAGGAATGAAGATGTGCCAAGTCCGGGTGATGGCTACATCATCTCCTTCACGTACTTCCACGAGAGGGGGTTCGCGTCCCTACCGAGCCATTTCTTCCACGGGCTGCTGCACTACTACGGGCTCGAGTTGCAGCATCTCAATCCCAATGGGATTCAACACATCACGACGTTCATCGCGCTGTGTGAGGGGTTCTTGGGTGTCGAGCCCAACTTCTTGCTCTGGAAGTACTTCTTTGTGGTCAGCCTGCACCAGAAGATCGAGAGGAAGGGGAGCCAGCAACGGACGATCCCGGTACTGATCGGGTGCGCCGCCATCCATCTCCGCCAGAACCGCACCAAGGAGTATATGGCACTGAAGACTGCGGCATCCCACAAGGGGTGGCATCAGCAGTGGTTCTACATGAAGAACTACTCCAACTCCCCCTTGCCGGCATTCATCGGCTGCGTCATCGAAGCGGCGCCGGAGCTGTGGTCGTACGACCCGGTGGAGAAGGAGAAGAAGCGGATTGCCGGTTTGCTTCAGGCCATCGAGCACCTGAAGGGAAAGGGGCTGACCGGGGCCGGAGTTATCGGGGCGTACCATGATCGGAGGTTGGCACCGCTGATGCTCCGGGTTCGCTCGCTTGCCGAGATAGCTCCCAACGCGCCGACCAAGGGCACCGTCCTTGCAACGGGTGCGCTTACCGCCACCGAGATCCGATAGCGAGTCCAGGAGGCGCTGGATGACAAGGACGCCGATTATCCAGTGCCCGGTCACCCCTCGATGCGCCCGGACGAGAATTTCATTGATCTAGTGAGGGCTTCGCGCTCGCATTCTTTTTCCTACATTTCTTAATTCGCCGCTCTAACGCGGAGTTTTCATGTCTGCAGGGCCACATGGCTAATGTCGTCGACTTGCGCCCACCGGTGCTAGAGGACGCTGAGCGGCAGCAGTAGAACCACATCCTCGCCGAGAAGCAGAAGAGGCGCAAGGACAAGGAGATGGCGATGAAGAAAAGGAAGGCAGCCAAGGAGTTCCAACGGCGGCGGCGGGGAAATGTCGTGTGGGACGATGATGAAGACGACGATGAAAAGGAGGAGGAGGAAGATGAGAAGGAGGAAGAGGAGGAATTCGTTCTGCCCCCCAGCCGGGCGCACTCGTCATCCAGGTGCAGCGCCCCCAAGCGGCGGTGGGGGACAAGCCGAGCAGACCGCCTACCCAGGACTCGGCCCCGCAAAGCTCTTGGGCCGCGCCCCAGGGGTTGGCGCGGGGCATGCCTTGGGTGTCAGCGGAGCTGACCCTAGACCCTCTGCCTGTGTCCCAAGAGTAGAGGGGTAGCGGCAAGCAGCCGTTGCCAGATGCCCTGGGGTCCGCGTCGGGCTCGGAGGCGAAACGCGCCCGCCGTCCTCGCGCTGAGGGAGTTTAAGTGGAAATTCCTCGCGTGTCTTGTTCCTTCCCTGGCGTCAAGCCATTTTTGATGATCTTGCTGTCGCTCCACAGTGCTCCTCGGGACTTCGTCCCACCGTTGGCACAGAAGAAAGCGCTATAGGTGTCATCCACTTCCGCGGGGCGAGCCACAGCCCTGCCGGCGGCTAGCGGCGGTGTCGCCGGGGAGACCACGGAGCCTACCGCGAAAGTGGCCTCCGTGACAGCAACCAGAGGAAGGGTGGCGCATCCGGGCACGGGACAGGGTCCGACCCCTGCTCCGCCTTCTTCCTCCATGGCCGACCCTGCGGGACAAGGTGTTGCCGCTGGGGTCCCTCCGACCGGCAAGGTGATAGACCTCGACGACGAGGCTGAGGAGGAGCCTGTGGTTCCAGCGGCGGCGGCAGAGATGGCGGCGGCGAAGGTGGGGATGATTGCCCCAGCGACTGCAACGGAGACGCCGGCGGTGGCGGAGGCGAGGATGCCTACCTCAGCGAACACGACGGAAACGCCGACGGCGGCGGAGGCGGGGACGCCTACCCCAATGGACGCGACGGAGATGCCGGTGGTGGTTGGGGTGGCAATGCCTGCCCCGGAGATTGTGACGGAGGCAGGGACGCCTGCCCCGGCGGCCGTGACGGAGGCCGTGGTGGTGGCAGGGACAGGAACACCCGCTCCGGCAGTCACGACGGAGACGGTGGTGGACGTGCCGGAGCTGTCGTCGAGGCCAGCAGCGTCAGAGGCGGTGGCGCCTGCCCCGGCGGCGGTGTCGGGGACGGCGGCGTTGGGGGCAGCTAGAGTGGCTCCCACCCTTGCCTCGGTTAATCTCGTTCCCAAGGCGTGGGGTGGGCCTACCCTTGCGCTGGAGGGTACGCGATGACCCGCAGCGGCCCCTCTTCGTGCTGGACAACGCCGAGGAGTGGGGCAAGTGGCAGGCGGTGCAAGGCGGGCTCACAAATTTTCATGCTGCCCTGTCTTTCGCGATTGTGGAGCTGGACAGCGTCGTCGTTCCTGGTGGCCAGGTATGGTGTTTTCCCCGGTGGTTGTTTTCGTCTTATCTCTTCGTTGCTGAGTGTAAATTGTTTTGTAGGCCCTCCAGGACTGCAGCCGGGGGGAGTCCGAGTTCCTCCGGCTCAAGCGGGGGCTCTGGGAACGCTTCTCCGTGGAGAGGAGGCGGACCAGGGAGCTAAGCGCGCAAGTCGCCGCCGCTCAGCAAGTCATCGACGACCTGTGCAGGCGTGAGCAGGCAGCGCGGGAGGACGCGCGGCGGGTGGAGGACAAGTTCTAGGCCGTCATCGGGAAGGCTCGCCTAGATCACAAGGAGTTCCAGGCCGCTACTGAGAAGGCCCGCCTTGATGCCGAGGAGCTCGCACGGCTGAAGGGGGAATATGAAGCCCTTCAGAAAACCGTCGAGCGTATCTGGCTTGAGCGGCAGAAAGCTTGGTAGGACCGGGACTTCGAGATGACCCGGAGGGACGAGGCTGAGAAGATGCCAGCCGAGCTCGGGACGGAGGTCAGTCAGCTTCACGTGCAAGTGCAGGGGCTTCAGACCGTCGTGGCCCAGGGGCTCGACCTGGAGCGTGAGTTGAAGGCTCAGTCCGAGGGTAAGGCTTCTCTTGTCTCTTCGCCTTTGTGGTGTTGCAATGGTTTCTGACTTGGACTTCTGTGGACGGACCTTACAGACAAAATCGCTCGGCTAAGAGAGTCCTCGACGCGGAGCGCGCAGAGCACGGCAACCTGCGGGATGCGGTCCACGTTGTCTGTGACGGCCTCGGCGTGGTCCAGGGGGAGGGGACGAGTTCGTTGGTGACTCATGTCCTTTGGACGTACCGGCAGGCCCGCGAAATTGCCCTGGAGGCGCTCCGCATCGGCGTGAGGTGAGCCTTCAGCGTCTTCGGCTCCCACTACTCCGGCATCAACTTCGCCGGGATGAGCAGGGGGTACGCCTCTGGTTACTCCGAGGCCGAGCTGGACGAGATCGATGCGTCGGTGCTCAACCCAGCGGAGGCCTTGGTGAAGCTTCTGGAGGAGGAAGCCGTCCCGCCCGAAGACCAAAGGATGAGGTAGCTATATCGGGATTAGACGCCCAGAAATGTAAATATGTTAGTTTGACTTTGAACTTGTTTTCGTGATGGCCACAGAGGCCTTTTCTATAATTTGTCGAAAAAAGTTTTCGATTCTTTTTTTTTCAGTTTGGAAAGTTTAGAGCACAGGTCGGGCGCGTTAGTAAGCGCTGATGGGTGAAGGCACTGTAGCCGCTGGGACGTAGGTTTTTTCACAGTCCAATTAGTCTTGCCTGAACGCCGTTCGTGCACTCTCTCCTTTTCACACCCAAATATTTAGGAAGAGGGTCGGCTCGGAAAGAAATGGCATTTTGAGAAGATGTCAAGTGACTTGGGCCGGAGCCCCTGATAGCCCCCGAGGGATATGCGACCTTGGGGTAGAGCCAGGGTCGGATATCCCTGAGTTCGATATGAAACTTGAATGAAATCGACTCAAAATTCCTTTTCCATTGAATCAATAAGTTACAGAAGTGTTTATATACAGAACTTGGAAACAAAAACTAAGGGTAGAAGCGTCTTAGCTGCTCTATGTTCGAAGCATTGTTGAAGATCTGTCCGTCAGGGGTTGCCAGCTTGTACGTGCCTGGCCGCAGTACTTGCGCGACGATGAAGGGGCCTTCCCATGCAGGGGTCAGCTTGTGCCGGCCTCTGTTGTCCTGGATGAGGCGAAGCACCAGGTCGCCAACATTGAAGGCTCGACCTTGCACCTTGCGGCTGTGGTATCATCGTAAGGCCTGCTGGTACTTGGCCGAGTGCAGCATGGCCACATCGCGCGCTTCGTCGAGCTGGTCTTGCGCGTCCTCGAGTGATGCCTAGTTTCCTTGTTTGTTGTACGCCTTAACCCTCGGCGATCCGTACTCCAGGTCGGTGGGGAGAATTGCCTCGGACCCGTAGACCATGAAGAACGGGGTGAAGCCAGTCGCCCTACTGGGGGTCATCCTCAGACTCCATAGGACCGCGGGGAGCTCCGCGACCCACCGGCCACCAAACTTTTTGAGGTGGTTGAAGATCTGTGGCTTGAGACCCTGGAGTATCATGTCGTTGGCCCATTCAACCTGCCCGTTCGTGCGGGGATGTGCCACGGCTGACCAGTCCACTAGGATGTGGTGGTCGTCGCAGAACTGAAGGAACTTCTTCCCGGTGAACTGCGTGCCGTTGTCCGTGATGATGGAGTTGGGGACTCCGAAGTGATGGATGATGTCCGTGAAGAACTGTACCGCTTGCTTGGACTTGATTTGCGTGACCAGTCGTGCCTCGATCCACTTGGAGAACTTGTCGACGGCGACAAGCAAGTGGGTGAAGCCCCCGGGCGCTTTCTTGAAGGGCCCGACAAGGTCCAGACCCCAGACTGCGAAGGGCCACGTGATGGGGATGGTCTGGAGTGCCTGTGCGGGCAGATGTGTTTGGCGTGCGAAGAATTGGCACCCTTCGCAGGTGCGTACCGCGTGGGTGGCGTTGGCGACCGCCGTCGGCCAGTAGAAGCCCTGCCGGAAGGTGTTCCCAACGAGGGTTCTTGGTGCCGCGTGGTGGCCACAAACTCCGGCATGGATGTCCTGAATCAGCGCATTTCCCCGCTTGATCGGGATGCAGCGCTGGAGGATGCTGGTGTAGCTCCGCTTGTAGAGCTCCTGGTCAATGATGATGAAGGATTTGGCGCGGCGCGCAATCCTACGTGCCTCCGTCTTGTTTGCCAGGAGCGTCTCGCGGATGAGGTAGTTGAGGTACAAGGCTCTCCAATCAGGCAGGGGGTCAGGCCCCTTTGCTGGGTTCGCATCGATCTCCATGACCTCGGGGTCGGAGGGGTTGGCTTCCGAGTCTAGGACAGGTGGAGCATTGCCGACCTCACCTAGGTCCGCGCCCGAGTCCGGGACAGGTGACGCGTTGCCGACCCTTCCCGGTTCCTGGTAACGTATCGAGGGCTTGTATTGGTCACTGACGAAGACGTCGTCGGGGATGGGCTTTTGGTCGGATGCCACCTTCGCCAGTTCGTCAGCCGCTTCATCGAAACGCCTTGCAACGTGGTTGAGCTCTAGTCCATCAAACTTGTCTTTGAGCTTGCGGACTTCGTTGCAGTAGGCTGCCATCTTGGGGTCATGGCAACTCCACTCCTTCATGACTTGTTCGATGATTAGCTGTGAATCGCCTCGGATGTCCAGCCACCGGATGCCCAGCTCGATGGCGATGCGGAGCCTATTGCGGAGGGCCTCGTACTCAACGACATTATTAGATGCAGGAAAATGGAGGCGAATCATGTACCTCATGCGCACGCTGATAGGAGAGACGAAGACCAGACCCGCTCCGACGCGAGCCTTCATCAACGACCCATCGAAGTACATTGTCCAGTACTCCTGCCTCTCCAGCGCGGATGGCGTCTGGATCTCCCTCCACTCTGCGACAAAGTTGGCGAGTATCTGGGACTTGATGGTTGTGCGGGGGGCGTAGGTGATGCTCTGATCCATGAGCTCGAGCGCCCACTTCGCGATCCGTCCCATGGCGTCCTGATTTCGGATCACCTCACCGAGAGGAAATGACGAGACGACCATCACGGGATGGGAGGTGAAGTAGTGGCCCAGCTTCCTCTTCGTGATGAGGACAGCGTAGATGAGCTTCTGGATCTGCGGGTAGTGAGCCTTGGACTCAGACAGGACCTCGCTGATGAAGTACACCAGGCGCTGCACCTTGAGGGCATGTCCCTCTTCTTCTCGCTCCACTACCAGAGCCGCGCTGACCACCTGGGTGGTCGCCGTGATGTAGAGCAGGAGGGGCTCCCCGTCGGTTGGCGGGACCAGGATCGGGGCCTTTGTCAGGAGGTTCTTGAGCCGGTCAAGCGCCTCCTGGGCCTCGACGGTCCACTCGAAGCGGTCGGTCTTCTACAGGAGTCGGTAGAGAGGGAGCCCCCATTTGTCGAGGTGAGAGATGAAGCGGCTTAGGGCCGCTAGGCATCCTGTGATGCGCTGAACTCCCTTTATGTTTCGAATCGGCCCCATGTCGCTGATGGCCGCTATTCTCTCCGGATTGGCTTCGATGCCGTGCACGGAGACGATGAAACCCAGCAGCATGCCTCTCGGAACCCCAAAAATGCATTTTTCAGGATTGAGCTTGATGCGCTTGTCTCTCAGCCTTTCGAAGGCTAGTTCGAGGTCGGGGATGAGCTGGTCACCCTTCTTGGACTTGACTATGATGTCATCGACGTAAGCCTCAACGGTTCGCCTGATGAGGTCCCTGAAACACTTAAGCATGCATCGCTGGAATGTAGCCCCCGCGTTTTTGAGGCCGAACAACATCTTAACATAGCAATAGGGGCCGAAGGGGGTGATGAAAGAGGTCGCGAGCTGGTCGGACTCTTGCATCGTGATTTGATGGTAGCCGGAATACGCGTCAAGGAAGCTAAGGGTTTCGCACCCAGCGTTTGAGTCGACTATCTGATCTATGAGTGGCAAAGGAAATGGATCCTTTGGACACGCTTTGTTGAGCCTGGTATAATCAACACAAATCCTCCATTTCCTATTATTTTTTCGTACAAGAACAGGATTAGCTAGCCACTCAGGGTGGTACACTTCCTTGATAAATCCGGCCACCAAAAGCTTCTGGAGCTCCTCGTCGATGGCCTTGCGCCTCTCCTCGTCGAAGCAGCGCAGACTTTGCTTCACCGGTTTGGAGCCGGCCTTGATGTTCTAGGATTGCTCGGTGACTTCCCTCGGAATGCCGGGCATGTCCAAGGGTTTCCAAGTGAAGACATCACTGTTCGCGCGGAGGAAGTCGATGAGCGCGCTTTCCTATTTGGGAGATAGGGTAGCGCCGATCCGTACGGTCCAGCCGTCGGAGCTGCTAGGGTTGAGGGGGACCTCCTTGACGCCTTCGGTGGCTTCGAAGGAGGTGGCAGACTGCTTGGAGTCGGGCTGGTCCTCGGGGCCCTCCGCGAGCTGGACCACTGGACCCTCCATGCAGGTGATGGTTGTGGTGTACTCGCAGCACTCTACATCGCACTCGTACGCCTTCTGGAAAGACATGCTGACGGTAATGACCCCGTTGGGCCCCGACAGCTTGAGCTTGAGGTAGGTGTAGTTGGGGATTGCCATGAACTTGGCGTAGCACGGCCGTCTGCCTGAGAGGCACCGCCTGCTTCCCCGGCACGATGCCGTGGAGTGGCGCCTTGCTAGGGCGGAGGTGGGAGCGGTCGATCCCCATGGCATCGAGAGTTTCGGCGTAGAGGATGTTGAGGCCGCTGCCTCCGTCCATGAGCACCTTGGTGATGCATGTTGTGCCGACGACGGGGTCTACGACGAGCGGGTAGCGTCATGGCTGCAGGACGTGCCCCAGGTGGTCGGACCGGTCGAAGGTGATGGTGGATCCTGACCAGTCGAGGAAGGCCAGTGTAGCAGGCTTGGCCCCGTAGACCTCGCGGCGCTCCAGGTTTCGGCAGCGCTTGGAGTCGTAAGCCGCCGGCCCACTGAAGATCATGAAGCAGCCATCCACCTTGGGAAAGCCATCTTCCTTCTCCTCGCCGTCCTTCTTTTCCTCGTCAGGCTTCCGTCTCCAGTCGCCCTTCACTGGGTTGCCTACAAAATACCTCTTCATGAGGTTGCAGTCTTTGTAGGCATGCTTCGCAGGGAACTCGTGGTTTGGGCACGGTCCTTCGAGCAGCTTGTCGAAGAAACCGGGGGTGTCCTCTAGGGGCAGCTGTCCCTGCTTGTGTTCAGCAACGGCCACGAGGGGAGCCTCGCGTCGCTATTTATTCTTCTTCTTTTGTTGGCGGTTGGAGGTGCCCTCGTCGGCGTCCTATTCCCACTTCGCCTTGCCCTTGGAGTGGTCGAAGATTGCCCCGACGGCTTCTTCGCCCGAGGCGAAGCTGGTGGCGATGTTGAGGAGCTCCTCCGTGGTCCGCGAGCCCCGGCGTCCCAGCTTGCGGACAAGGGGCCGGCAGGAAGTTCCTGCCAGGAAAGCCCCTATGATGTCGGCGTCCACGACATTGGAGAGCTCGGTGCGCTTCCTGGAGAAGCACTGGATGTAGTCCCGGAGGGACTCGTCTGACCCCTGGTGGCAGCTCCGGAGGTCCCAAGAATTGCCAGGGCGTATGTACGTGCCCTGGAAGTTCCCTACAAAGATCTCCTTCAGGTCGTTCCAGCTGCGGATCCGACCCGAAGGGATGTGCTCCAGCCAGGCTCGCGCCGAGTCGGCCAGAAAGAGCGGGAGGTTGCGGATGATGAACAGGTCATCGTCCATCCCATCGGCCTGACAAGCAAGCCGGTAGTCGCTGAGCCATAGCTAGGGTTCATCTCCCCGGAGTACTTGGCCATGTTCGTGGGCTACCTGAATCGCACCGGGAATGGCGCGTTCAGGATGCATGCGGAGAAGGCCCTGGACCCCGCTGGGTTGGGGCTCGGGCTGCGATCTTCTTCGCTATCATAGCGACCACCACAGTGGACGTGGTAGCCGTGGTCCACCCCCTCCTCCCTGTCTGCGCGAGAGTGCCTCCACGTGTCTAGGGTGTCGCGGGCGTCGCGGGCGGGGTCGACGCACCGGTGAACGGACTGAGCCCCGCCTCCTGCGGGCGGCGGAGTCCGTCGAGCGGGCGCGGCCGGGTTCACCCTGTTGGGAGGCTGGTGGACAGACTCCCCTCGCCTCTCGGGAGGTGCGGTGGGCGCTGCCCGGTTGGCGTTTTGTCCGCGTCACTGGGACGCGGAGCTCTCCACCTGCTGGACGGCGGCACACTTGAGCAGGTTGCACACCTCCTGGTGCGCCTAATGCTCCTCAGGCGTCGCCGGCTCGGGGAGTCATCGGAGTAGGGCCGCCGCTGCGGTGATATTCTGGCTGGCACGGGCAAAGAGCTGAGGGCGATCTTCATCCGCGCAGATCCATTGCTGGACGTTGCGAGCTCGCTGTCGTGCCCCGCCTTCGTTGCTGGGGCGCTTGACCTCTTGGCGGGGCACCGCGCGTGCCTCCAACTGTCGTGGTCGAACTGGGGCTCTAGCAAGGGCCCTAATCATAGCCGCGACACACGGTTGGGGAGTCCGCTGCCTCCCTTCGGTGCCGTCATCATTGGATCCCTTGCAGTGCACATCAGCCATAAAGCACTCACGCGAGGGGTGGTGGCTCCCGCTGTTGGAGCCGGCGTCGGAGGCTGTCCTCGCCACGCCCATGAGCTCGTTACTCGCAGGTGGCATAGTCATGGACCATGCCAGGAGACGACCATAGGTCACCGCGGCATTGCGCAACCCAAAGGGCTGATCCTCCGAAGGAAGCCCCTCAGCGCGCGCTCGGCCACTCGCCACTATCCCGGCGGCGACGCTAGAGATGATGGGGCGAGTAGGCAAGACAACGAGAGGGATCAGCTCGATCCCCTCCCCGGTGGTGAGGAAGTCCAGACTCCCGAAGTGGACGAGGGAGCCCGGAGTGAAGGTGGCATCGTGGCTGGCCATCTGAAGCCGGTGATGTACGCGCAAAGGTCCCCTACCTGGCACGCCAACTGTCGTTGTCAAGATTAGCGGATCAAGACTAGGACTAGTAAATTTCTTTTATGCGCGTAAGGCTTCGGATGGTGGCGTGGGAGACATGGGGTTTAGATTGGTTCGAGCAAGGAAAAGCCCTATGTCCTGTATGAGCAGCTACTCATGTTTCCCACGCGGGGTCTGTAGTAGGGGTTACAGCAGGGCGAGAGAGGGAGCTAGTCCCAAGTCTCTTAGGTGTGCACTGATGCTCTAAAGGAGAGTGTGTGGGTTCTGTTGGCTTGAGAGAGTCCTCCTGTCTCAAAGCCCCCGGTTCTCCTTTTATAGCGTAAGGAGAGCTCGGGGTTACAGATGAGCCAGGCGTGAGGAGAAGTAAAAGAGATAAGCTGATTAAGTAAAATACAAGGAGGGGACCAAGTCCTCGTGTCGCCGCCTCCTGCTCCGGCCTTCGGCCCCTGTCAGCGCGTCCACCAGAGGAGGGCGGCTGCTTTTGGATCCTGTCGACAATCCTCCTGGCGACCACTGCCGCCAAGCATGATGATGGTGTTTGGTTATGGCAACTGTGTGCGTTGGGGAAGATGGCTGACCCCTGTTGTCCTGCTTGCAACCCGTGGAACACGGACGTCGCGTCCCTGTCGCCAGATACGCGGGGTGCGAGAGCGGGTGGAACTCCCTCCTGTGTCAGGCGGCGCAGGCCATGAGTGCCTTTTGACGAAACAGGGGAGCCGCGGCCACTGTAGCCTACGCGGTCGCGGCTACAGTGTCCCTCCCTGGTTGTGGCGATCACGTTGAGGGGCGCAGGCGCCTTTCTGCGCGTCAGAGCCGTGGCACATTTATAGCAACATCAGTGAGGGGCCCACGAGATCCGCGCCCTCATCTACCGATCTGCGCCCGAAGCGGATCCTCATCCTGTGGGCCCGGTTGAGTCCGACCCCCCACGCCTAGGGTCAGGCGAGGCGGAACCCTGCGGCGCGGGGTCGGGTGCATCGGACCCTAGGACCGTGGGTTGGGCGAGGCAGAGTTTTGCCATCGAGGGGTCGGGGGCGTCCGACCCTGGGGCTCTGGGTCGGGCAAGACAGAGCGTGGCATTCCCCGCTCATGCTGGACCAGCGGCAATCTTCAGTGTCGTAGGTGGGCCATGGCCTTCATGATTGTTGTCTTAGGGGTCATTAGGAGGTCGTTAATATTTCCCCCCAACACCCTCCTTTGCGGCTTTCGAAGCCGTGATGTACTCGGATTCTGTTGTAGAATTGGCTACCGTCTCCTGCTTGGAACTCTTCCAACTAACAGCACCACCATTTAGCGTGAACACAAATCTTGATTGTGACTTTGAATCATCTCTATCGGTTTGGAAACTAGCATCAGTGTAACCTGTTACAACGAGCTCCTTCTCACCTCCATAGACGAGGAACATATCTTTAGTCTTTCTTAAGTACTTAAGAATGTTTTTCACCGCTGTCCAGTGACTCTCACCCGGATTAGACTGGTGTCTGCTTGTCATACTTAGCCCATATGAAACATCTAGGCGAGTACTTATCATTGCATACTTGATAGATCCAATAGCTGAGGCATATGGCACTCTACTCATGCGATCAAGCTCATCAGCAGTCGAAGGACACTGAGTCTTGCTGAGATGTATGCCATGTGACATAGGCAAGAACCATTTCTTCGCCTCTTCCATGCTGAACCACTTCAACACTTTGTCAATGTAAGTGTCTTGGCTTAATCCTATAAGCCTTCTCGATCTATCTCTATAGATCTTAATGCCTAGAATATATGCCGCTTCCCTAAGTCCTTCATCGAAAAACTATTTTTCAGTGAAGTCTTTACGGACTCAAGCATAGAAATGTTATTTCCAATCAGCAATAT
Organism: Setaria viridis; assembly: GCF_005286985.2. Lineage (NCBI taxonomy): Eukaryota > Viridiplantae > Streptophyta > Magnoliopsida > Poales > Poaceae > Setaria > Setaria viridis. The sequence goes on along the minus strand of NC_048270.2, from coordinate 15,854,437 downwards.
GTCATCCACATATAAGGTTAGAAATACTACAGAGCTCCTACTAACCTTCTTGTAAACACAAGACTCTTCTTCGTTCTTGGTGAAGCCAAACCCTTTGACCACTCCATCAATACGAATCTTCCAACTCCAAGATGTTTGCTTCAATCCATAGATGGATCTCTGAAACTTGCATACTTTTTTAGCATTTTTCGGACCAACAAAACCCCTGGGCTGTATCATATACACATCCTCAGTTAGGTTTCCATTCAGAAAAGCTATCTTGACATCCATCTGCCATATCTCATAATCGAAATATGCATCTATAGCTAGAATAATCCGAATGGACTTAAGCATCACTACGGGCAAAAAGGTCTCGTCGTAGTCAACTCCTTGAACTTGTTGAAAACCTTTTGTGACAAGTCATGCTTTATAGATGTGAACATTTCCATCCATGTCCTTTTTCTTCTTATAGATCCACTTGCACTCTATGGCTTTAACACCATCAGGCGGGTCAACCAAGTTCCAAACTTGATTGTCTTCCATGGACTCTATTTCGGATTGCATGGCACTCTTCCATTTTTCGAAGTCTAGGTCCATCATTGCTTCTGCATATGTCGCAGGCTCATCATTGTCCAACAATATTATTTCCCGCATTTCACGGAGCCTTGCCGATTTTCGTGGTTGTAGCGGTGCTTCTCTTGCCATGGGTGTCTCAACTTGTTCTGCTATGTTAGCATCACTCATTGATTCTTGTCAGATCGGCTCATCTCAAACTTCTTCAAGATGCACTGTCTTTCCACTCTTTTCTCCTTTGAGAAACTCTTTCTCTAGGAAAACCTCGTTCCGAGTGACAAACACTTGGCCCTCTGACCGGTTGTAGAAATAATATCCTAAAATTTCATTTGGGTATCCCACGAAAATGCACTTATCCGACTTGGATGTGATCTCGTTTGACTGAAGTCACTTGACAAACACTTCACATCCCCAAATCTTTAGAAAAGACAAACTGGGAGTCTTTCCAGTCCACATCTCATATGGTGTCTTAACTACGGATTTAAACGGTACCCTATTAAGTATGAAAGCTGCTGTTTCTAGTGCGTATCCCCAAAATGATAACGGTAGGTCCGACTGGCTCATCATTGATCGAACCATGTCTAACAAAGTTCGATTACGTCACTCAGATACACCATTTCTCTGAGGAACAATTCTGCAACTCTTCAGATGATTGCTAAATTTGTGGCTCAAATACTCGCCTCCGCGATCAGATCGCAAGGCCTTGATTTTCTTGCCACGCTGATTTTCAACTTCATTATGAAATTCCTTGAACTTTTTAAAGGTTTCAGATTTGTGCCTCATTTAGTAGACATATCCATATCTACTAAAATCATCAGTAAAAGCTATGAAGTATTGGTACCCTCCTCTGGCTGTCGTGTTCATTGGTCCGCATACATCAGTATGTACGAGTTCCAATAAGTCTAATGCTCTCTCAGGAAAACCTGTGAAAGGTGCCTGGGTCATCTTTCCTAGTAAGCAAGCCTCACATGTCTCGTATGATTCAAAATCAAACGAAGTTACAAGTCCATCAGTATGGAGTTTCTTCATGCATTTCTCACTTATATGACCCAAACGACTATGCCACATGTAGGTAATACTCAAATCATTAGGCCGAGGCCTTTTAGCACTTATGTTACAGATAGGTGAACCATCAAGATTTAAAACAAACAATCCATTCACAATGGGTGCAAAAGCCACAAACATATCATTCTTAGAGATCACACAACCATTGTTTTCACTCGCAAAAGAATAACCATCCTTCATCAAGCATGAAGGAGACAAAATCTTTCGACTTAAACTAGGAATGAAATAACAATTATTCAATTCCATAATAAATCCTGACGGGAGGTGGAGTTACATCGTCCTGACGGCCAACGCAGCAACTCTTGCATTATTGCCCACGCCGAAATCAACTTCTCCTCTTTCAACACTTCTACTTCTTATCATTCCCTGCATTGAATTGCAAATATGAGCAACCGATCCAGTATCAAATACCCAAGAACTAATAATTGTATCAGTGAGAAATATGTTGTCTATAACATTAATCACAAGCGTACCTGAGGTGGAAGTACTCTTACTTCCGCCATTCTTCAACGAAGGTAGGTACTGCTTGCAATTTCTCTTCCAGTGACCAGGTTCATGACAATAAAAGCACTCTTCATCTGGAGTAGGTCCAGCTTTAGCACTGGGCGTTGGGTTTGGCTTGGACACTCCAGCCTTCCCCTTCTTCTTCCAAGAATTGCCCTTCTTCATAAAGCTAGGCTTGTTCTGTACAGCCATCACATGGCTGCTACTAGCGCTTTTCTTAATGTCAACTTCTGTTGTCTTGAGCATACCACACAGTTCATTCAGATTCTTCTCCGTCCCATGCATATGGTAGTTCGAGATGAAGTTCCCATAGCTAGGCAGAAGAGATGAAAGGATGAAGTCAGTGGCCAACTCTTGGCCAAGTGGGAAGCCTAGCTTCTCCAACCGTTGAGTATAACCAACCATCTTGATTACGTGTGGTCAAATGATTTCTTGTAAGCGGCCTTAACGGCAGCAGATGCATCATCAGCAGGTACTTGTAGTAATGGGGTGTCTACAACATCTTTCTTTTTCTCAGCCCTGAGAACGATTCTCTGGTTATGGATCCAATTCGAGTATTTTGTTCCATTCAACTTGTCCTTCTCAAGGACCGAACGCAAAGCAAACGGTATTTTGTTCCATTTAATCTACAACAAAAGTAATGCAAAATACACTAAGACAAATGTATCCATGATAGAGTAAACCACATTAAACTATTTAATAGAATCTACTCCCACTAAAATCAATATCCCTCTATTGATACTTAGTGATTTAGGATCCACAACTAACAAGTCTACTAGTGAGCTTTAGCATCACCGCTAGCAAACAAGGTAGATCGGTAAGCAACTTCTTGCTAATCATATCACATATGACTCCTGTTGTTGGGTGACATCTTCATGTCTCGGTGCCCAACCTTTATGCCCCATGGTCCTTAACTGTTAAGATAACCTTGTTAGGCAAACCAACCCTTATGCGTGTAAGTGTCCGATACAAACCTATCTAGTCAAGGAAAACTAGTGGCACCCTAATTTGATAGACCCACCACCAATTGTACAAGACATGGGACGGTGCAAGTTTTAGTTGGGAGGGCATACAAACTTAAACTTTGTGAGGGATCATTCTACTTCTAACATCACATTATGCAGGAAGTAAAACATAAAGAATAGCATTCACACAGTTGTGACATAGTATGATTTTCTTATGGTGATCTCCATCTCCATGTTCCATGTGCGCCATCCTCCTGGTGATGAGTCATCCGAAAACTAGAACATGCTATTGCACCTAATAGCTAGTAATGAAGATTACATAGTTGCTTGGATCATCACAGATTGGTACGCAAACCATTAAATACATTAAAGTGACAACACATATGGCTCCAGCCGTGTTGCCGTACACGCGACACGCAGGTCATGAATGAGTTGCACACATGCTTCACATACACAAAGGGGCCATACTGATCACAAGATCCATCCATCCTGCAGAACAGAGTTAGGCATTCTAACGTTCCAAACTTCAGAGGCCCGTAACTCCATCTTCAAAGTCGAATTTAGGAAATCTAATTTCACCAAAAACAGCAAAGTGGTTGAAATTTATGTGTAACTTTTTCTGTAGATCAATTTTCAAATAAAGTTTATCTCGATCCGAGATCGTACCGAAATGCACACGCATACAGCAAAATTCCGGCCCGATAGTAGATCCAATCTACTATTGCACATCTCATGCGCCTGGCGTATGAACCTAGATTTTGATTCGACCAATCACATTGATCTTTGCTTGCTACAACTGGCATTATGTGTATCACTTAACTCCGATGGTGGAAATCCAACTGGTAGGAGTATGTCGTTACACGACCATTGCAGCAAGAACACGAAAATAGGCCATAGATCAATATGAAAACTCACATATCTCCATATGCACACATCTTGAATCCATAACAAAACAGCTACAACTCTGATACCACTGTTGGGATACGAGGTAGGCTACGCTAGCTCAAAACAAAATTTTTCTACCGCGTAAACCAGGAGAACTGCCATATATGGATCACGGGATTACCACTCAAGCACTGGTGCAGAAGATGCAGAATCGCGTCGGGGCAGCGAAGTTGATCAGCGTAGTCAAACATGTAGTCGATCATGTCGACGTCAAGCAGCTCCTCAGCAGCTCGTCCATGTGCAGCAAGGTCGTTCTTGTGCCGCGGCTCATCGTGGCTCATCCAAGTGCTGGAGGTGCAACACCTCCAAGGTATCCACACGTGCAGGGAGGAAGCGTCGCAAGCCGGACTGCTAGGTCCGCGAGTTGCAAAAGGGCGAGGGTGTGGGAGGCGCGGCAGATGTGTTTTCGGCCAAAGGGATGAAACCCTAGGGCGCCCCACCCCTCTATTTATAGAGGTTCCTGACGGGGCTCTAGGTCCGAGGCCCATTAGTATTTCTAAACCTGATCCAACTCGGATCATATCCGAATTGGGCTTCGAGCCCCTTAAGTGTGTGACCCTATGGGTTCGGATACGTATAGACATGGCTCGAGTATTCTTACTCAGCCCAATAGTCGGTAGCGGCCTCTAGCAAGACGTGCCAACTCCTATATGCACACGAAGATCATATCAAACGAACCGTCACAACATCATGTACATGCTATTCCCTTTGCCTCACGATATTTGGTCTAGCTTCAAGCCGACCGCTCTTTCTCGATCCTGTGATTCAAAATCCCTTTGTAGGTTAACTCTTAACCGTACGTAGCATGGCCATGCATTTCCGGATCCGATCACTCGAGGGGTCCAGAGATATCACTCTCAATCAGAGAGGGGCAAATCCCATCTTGATTGACCCTGCCTCACAACATGCTTCCTGACAAACCCGAAAGCTACCTTTTTAACTACCCTGTTACGGTGTAGCATTTGATAGCCCCTAAGTAAGTCGATCCACGTCCCCTAAGTAAGTCGATCCACATCTTGAGTACATGCAACAATCTCAGGTCTAAGGACAAAGCGTGTTGTGTAAAGAGAGAACTACTTCTCGCATTGGGTCAGTCCTAGCACATGTCTCTACATATGCCTACATTATTAGTTTGACATCTCCATGTCCATGACTTGTGAAACATAGTCATCAACTAATACATGTACTAGTCTAATATCCATGTGTGTCCACACATGAACTCCGACTAGGGATAACTTTTAGAATAACCATACAAGTAAAGAGTTTCACATACAATTCATATAATTGCAGATCAATTCAAGTAGCCTTTAATGGATATTCAATGAACACAATATACAAATCATGGATACAACCAAATATCATCATCTCTATGATTGCCTCTAGGGCATACCTCCAACAAAAGGGTCACCCAGTACAAATAATCTTCCGGACAGGTTATTTTTAAAATTTTATTTAAAAATAGGTTAAAAATTTTAAAAAAATTCGGGAGGAGTGAGCTGGCGCGGGGGTGGTAGGGGGCGCTGCCGCGCCAGGCAGGATGGCGCGTTAACCGCCCGCCCACGTCAGCGCCTAGCTAGCCCGGCGCTAACCCGCCTGCCACGCCGCGCCAGCGTGGCGGCATTTGCCCCACCAATGCATGTGGTGCGGCAGAGGCTTCCTGCCGCGCCAGGCGGTCTGGTGCGGGTAAAAGGATCACCCGGCGCAAATAATCTTCCGGACAGGTTATTTTTAAAATTGTATTTAAAAATAGGTTAAAAATAAAAAAAATCAGGTCTTTCTAGAATACCACGTGGATCCATCTGCAACTGAGACTGATGCAATGCCTTTGTACTTATCTAGCAGCTTGACAATGTCCTTCCACCAAAATGACCCTTTGTTCTGTTGTCCCGGTAGCTTGTCATTGGTGTAGTAATTATCCCAAACCCCCTTTGGTGAAAAACTTATGCAAGAATTTGAGTAGTAGGGCTTCATTATTCGCATTAATGTTAACTATGCCCAGGCCTCCATTTTTCTTCGGAAGGCAGACCATCGGCAGTCCCCCTTGGATGGTTTTTTGAGCTTAAATCTGAACCTCGTCATAGACTATATTTAGATTTGTAGCAAAAATTATACACCTAGAAACGTCAAAACAATCTACAATTTAAAATAGAGGAAGTACTGTTTAGATAAAAAAAAATCGGTGTAGCTACATGCTACTGGTTGATAGCAAATCTTGAACCCAACATAATGGGTGCCTTCGGGATGCCTTGACTATTATATACAGTGCTAACTATTATATACTTCGTTTGGTTCGGCTTTGTTAGCGGTAAAGTAAATGGATGAATACAGTGCTAACTATTATATACAGTGTAAAGGAAGGCAACGATTGTTTGCTTCGAAAGTGGGCGGTATCGATCCTGTATAGCCTGGTTCTGGTCCCGGTGTGAATAGATCATGCTCCAGCTTAAACAAACTTAACGCAAAATAAATTGATTGGATCACGCTGAAAACCGTTAACAGCCTAAAACGTCCCAACCAAACAGCACATAAGTTTCTAGCACGATGCTAGAAAAGCTTTGGTCCGAAAGATTCTTACAAGTCCAGTGATAACATTACAAAGAAGGCACGGATTATTTGAGCAGGTGCAAAGTAGGCGATCACACAAGCCCCACCAATCGTGGGTCCTAATTTTATGATCGACATCCCTGATTTTTCATTTAATCGTGCAATTATATAAATAATGTGTAAAAACAATAGTTGCTTGTGCAGACTTTCCTGCTATGTTTGCCAACTTGTCTGCACTCGGCACTCTCTCTCTTTTCTTTCTTATCCTATGCGAGGGCCAACTTTTCCTTCTAATCCAAAAGTTACTCACAGTAAGACAAAGAGTACAAGAGTATTATAGTTCGCTTTAGATTTCACCGAGTTTTCGAAAATTGAAACTTTATATGCGTATGCTAAGACTTTGTTCGGAACCTGAGAACATGTATTAATGTAAATTAAGTACCTACACTTACATTGGATACGCTCTTCAATGCATAAGGCCACTTTTGTAATTGTAATACAAGCTTTGTTTGAATTCGAACATTCGATTTCAAAGTTTGTAAAATTAATGCATATCCCTTCACTGGGAAATGTGTAAGTGCATTATATTATATGATGTTTTATGTGCCACCAATTAATTTCAAGCGTGTGTAAACTGAGGTATGGCAAGTTGGCAACTTCCATATTTTTTTTATTTTTATACTGCTGATTATTACTATATATGGGTGCCCTCAAATGCAACAGCACGGCCCTGCTTACACAATTACACATGAGAATTTTTTGGCCGGGGTGCTATTTTTCCCTTGGTGATCATTATTTTATTCTTTTTTGAGAAATCAGTTTACCCATACATCCTTGTCTTAATAATAAGACTGTTTTTTTAACCATTAAATTTACACATATGCGACATTATAGTTTTCAAAGACTAGTAGAGATGCACTTGTGTAAAAATATTAATAAATAAGAATTTTATATTTATAGAGTACGTTGTAAATAATAAAGCTATTGTATTGTATAAGGACGTACATAATAATAATAGATTATATCAACGACGTGCCAAAGAAATTAAATAATAACATCATTATTCCTTCACTATTTTTAACCATTTACACATGCGCGACGTCATGGTTTTCAAAGATTAGCGAAGGAATCAAGAAATACAAGGCCAACAGAAAAAGATATCCGGCATTTGGTCACCGAAGAAACGGAAAGGATGTACAGATCAGATTCAAAATCAATGACGGATCTTCTCGAACAAGACTGACGAAGCCTACCGCATCAGATGTTAAGCCACATTTTAAAATGGACATAAAACATATTTAACTGCTTTTAAACATGAACTAGTGAAGATACCCGCGCCACAGGCATGGATTTAGAAAAAATAAATTTGATTGGAACTATTATTTATGATTTATGATATCATGATAAACATATAAAGCTATTATTATTTATATACCAAAGATGTCAAAAATAATATTTAAACTATCAATCGCCAGATGGGGAACTAACCTAGCATGACACAAATATAATCTCCTTGTTCCATCCGTAAACTGTAATATGTCAAACCAATAAAACTTAACTCTGCTGCTACATTATGTTGACGCAAAATCTGAACTTCAAACTTCTACGTTGAACAATATGGAGGACTTGGGAGATATGCTTAACTCCAGTGCAGGCTCCAAATCGGCTCGCGAGTAGTGCAAGGCATGCCAGTCAATTTGAACTGAAAATTGACAAGGTAAATAATAAATTTCTGAGCCGATCGGCGGCGAAACCTTTCGAACATATGGGTAGGAATTCTTGGAATAAACACTACGACAGACAGGTATTCAATGTAATCATGCGATGTAAATAAATAAAGCATTAATAGCATCTGCCATCGGCTATATAAGCCGATGGGCTAAGATAAAGAATTGTAAAGAAACAGCCACAAAAGGAGCCCTTATTAACCATGCGCACACCAAACAGATCTAGTCAATGTCTTAACAAGTGTAATTGAACTTACACAAGATAACACGAATGAGAGGGTATTGACATCAATCTATTAACCTAAGTGATTAGAACATTGAAAACTAGGACCTCTTGCCTACCGCTTACGAGCTAATTAGGCTAATGGAATACTAATTAATATCATGACCGCGTAATTGAACTTAGACAAGGTAACATGGTGAGAGGGTATTAACTTCAGCCCACTAACTTAGTCAGACAAGCTCACAACAGCAAGGCCTCGTATGCGCCCCTATTGGCTCATTGACGTCACCATGCTTCCGAGAGAAACTGATAAGACCCGATCGAGGCATCAGCTCTTGACAGTAATTGATATGAACCCGCTAGGGTTGATTCCCGATCTTTTGATGAGAGGCGTGGGATAACTCGATTGGTGGATGGAGATGATGTTCACGGCCCGACTACAGCCTTCCAAGCTGCGCCTTAGCAACCGATACACCACCTCCAATGGCTGCCGCGATCTTGTGGAGCGCGTCACCCAGCCACTAGGGCTCTCGTCCTGCAAGCAATCGAAGAACTAGCAAGAACAAGTATAACAAGTACTGAATTTACTAGATGAAGATGAAGGTTTCCAACTCAATCTCAATACGGTGGGGTTCCGAAGACAGCAAGACGGGCGGCTGATCCAGCACGCGCGCTTACAAGCAAGTAGCGAGAGCTAAACTTGATCTAAACAAAACCCAATCTGTTCGTGGCGGCTCTAATCCTTATTAATACCTAGGAGGACGACCAGGGGGGTGTTGGGGTCGTGCTCCAACCCTAGGACATGTCCCTAATGGACCCAACTTGATACACGGCCCATCGGGCCAAAATAGGGCGACGCAGCACCTGTGGACAGAAAACCTCTCAGTAGTATTTCGATGATTGCGGCCGCCTCAGAATAGATATGGACATGAGTTCGGATCCATATGAAAATAGACTTCATAAGGATTCCAAGGAGTACTTGAACGCCCAAAATGGAGTCCGGATGAGGTCGTGGCGGTCGTTGCAAGTTGGACCAGAACTGTAGTCCGAATCCAGCACCAAAACGTGTTGGATTGGATCTCTTTCTTTCCTTGGGCCAAAAGTGACGTGGTGGCCTGGTGGAGGACGTTAGGAATACTTGGACTTGGCCCCCAATCTACTTCTTTTGTCCTCCATGCCTTCCATGTGTGTTTAACACTATTTTTGATCCATGTATGTATTTCTGAAATTGACAACGAATACACATCATGGTGCAGCATCAATTCATCAAATGTATCACATATAATTATGATAAAGAATTGTTTCACCTCAGAGTCAAAAGATGCCAATATGGTTGTATCCGAGCATGTGATGTCCTCATCAGTAATGTGCTGACATCAAAGGCCCGACGGTTAGCAATACGAGGGGTAGGGGTAAAGATCTATTGGACCTAGCATCTATAAAGTAGTACAAGCATGCAAGATCTACTAGCTGATACGATCTGATAACTGTGATCAAGGCATCGGCTCTTGACAGTAACGTGCTGGCATCAAAGGCCCAACGGTTAGCAATATGAGGGGCAGGGGTAAAGATTTATCAGACCTAGCATATATAAAGTAGTATAAGAATGCAAGATGTACCAGCCGATACGATCTGATAACTATGAACGTTTAAACAAGGCAAGTGAGCTGACGAAGACAACCTAATCAGATCTAAACCGTTCGATAACTGTGAGCAACCATTGAAGACAAGCAGAATATTGGACAAAGTCTAGAAAGTTCTACTTGCAATCTAAGATAACTTGATAATTATCCATACAACCGAATATCAGAATATAAGACTTAACTTAGAAAATTTTGATAGATGTCGTAATGGCCGGGTGAAAGTATTTATAAGCTCACCTGAGATCGAAGCCGATGCAGCTGTGCGTGCAGGAAAGAACTCGTCGAAACTACTCTACTCCTACTCCTAAATTTTTGGGGCATGGCGCCGAAAGGTTGTTGTTGATGCCTTTTCCGATCAACACACAAATTCGTTGGTTCGTGCGTGTGCAAACGATCACCTCGCTGGCATTTCTACACCTGGCCGATCAAACCGGTCCATGCAGGGACCTCAGGAAAAACCTAGAAACACCACCTCGGGAGGGACCCCAACAAAGATGCACGCCTAGAGTTCCTCTTAGATCGGCAGACCACTCAGAGCGTCCTCAAATGCCGTCGAGACGAAGGAGTAAAGCAAGGGGGTTGGAAAAGCTAGGGTTTGGAGATAAAAGGTAAAAAGGTTTGTTTGACGATTGGGTGATAGTCCTCAATCGGCCAGGGCCCTCTATATTTATAGGGTGGGAGGTCTTTTCCCGTAAGGAAATCCTGATTTATCTCCAATTCGTCCAGGACTCCTAATTTTGCCTCGGACTTGGGCTGACCGGTCTGAGCGGTCGGGGCAAACGGTCTGACCGGTCGGGGCAAATGGTCAGACCGATTGGCTTGTGCCAGACCAGCTACAGCGACCAGACCGGTCAGACCGCTCAGAGAGACCGGTCTGACCGGCTGGTTTAGCGTGGTCAGCCTTGCTACCACTTTTGGGCATCAACACATGCCCCCTGTTTCTTGGTAAAGCTTGCATACCAAGAAATAATTCTAAGGGCGATGAATCTCACTAGCCATTTTGTTGGAGGTATGCCCTAGAGGCAATCATAGAGATGATGATGATATTCAATTTGTATCCATGATTTATATTGTGTTCCTTGAATATCCATTAAAGGCTACTTGAATTGATTTGCAATTATGTGAATTGTATGTGAAACTCTTTACTTGTATGGTTATTCTAAAGTTGTCCCTAGTTGGAGTTCATGTGAGGACAGACATGAATATTAGACTAGCACATGTATTAGTTGATGACTATGTTTCACAAGTCATGGACATGGAGATGTTGAACTAATAATGTGGGCACATGTGGAGACACGTGCTAGGACTGACCCAACACGAGAAGTAGTTCTCTCTTTACACAACATATACGCTTTGTCCTTAGAGCTGAGATTGTCGCATGTACTCAAGATGTGGATCGACTTACTTAGGGGCTATCAAACGCTATGCCGTAACAGGGTAGTTATAAAGGTAGCTTTCGGGTTTGTCAAGAAGCATGCTATGAGACATGGTCAATCAAGATGGGATTTGCCCCTCTCTGATTGAGAGTGATATCTCTGGGCCCCTCGAGTGATCGGATCCGAAAATGCATGGCCATGCTACGTACGGTTAAGAGTTAACCTACAAAGGGATTCCGAAACATAGGATCGAGAAAGAGCGGTCGGCTTGAAGCTAGACCAAATATCGTGAGGCAAAGGGAATAGCATGTATGTAATGTTGTGATGGTTGATCTGATATGATCTTCGTGTGCATATAGGAGTTGGCACGTCTTGCTAGAGGCCGCTACCGACTACTCGGGCCATGTCTGTATGTATCCGAACCCATAGGGTCACACACTTAAGGGGCTGGAAGCCCAATTCAGATGTGATCCGAGTTGGATTAGGTTTAGAAGTACTAATGGGCCTCGGACCCAGAGGCCCGTCAGGAATCTCTATAAATGAGGGGTGGGGGCGCCCTAGGGTTTACACTTTTTTGCGAAACACATCTGCCGCGCCTCCCACGCCCTCGCCTGTTGCAACTCACGGATCTAGCAGTGCAGCTTGCAACGCTTCCTCCATGCACGTGTGGATACCTTGGAGGTGTTGCGCCTGCAGCACTTGGACGAGCCGCCGACGAGCCACGATGAGCCGATGACGAGCCGCAACACGAGGGCGATCTTGCTGCACGTGGACGAGCTGCTGAGGAGCTGCTGGACGTTGACGTGATCGACTATGTTGATCGACTATGTACGACTACGTTTATCGACTTCGCTGCATCGACGCAAATCTACATCTTCCGCACCAGTAGTGCGTCGAGTGGTAATCCCGTGATCCTTATACGGCAGTTTTCCTAGTTTACGCGGTAGAAATTTTTTGATTTACGCTAGTGTAGCCTACCTTGTATCCCAACAGTGGTATCAGAGCTGTAGCTGTTTAGTTTTGGATTCGGGATGTGTGCATATGGAGATATGCGAGTTTTCAATTTGATCTATGTTTTGGTTTCGTATTCTTGCTGCAATGGTAGTGTAACGACATACTCCTACCAGTTGGGTTTCCGCCATCGGAGTTAAGTGATACATGTAATTCTAGTTGCAGTGAGCGAAGATCAATGTGATTGGTCGAATCGAAATCTAGGTTCATACGCCAGGCGCATGAGATGTGCAATAGTAGATTGGATGTACTACCGGGGTTGGAATTTTGCCGTGTGCGTGTGCTTCAATAAATCAGCCGTAACTTTTCGGTACGATCTCGGATCGGGGCGAATTTTATATGAAAATTGATCTACAGAAAAAGTTACACATGAAATTCAACCACTTCACCGTTTTTGGCGAAATTAGATTTCCCAAATTCGGCTTCAAAGATGGAGTTTCGGGCATTCGAAGTTTGGAACGTTAGGACGCTTAACTCTGTTCTGCAGGATGTATGTATCTTGTGATCAGTATGGCCCCTTTGTGTATGTGATGCATGTGTGTAACTCTTTCATGACTTGCGTGTCGCGCGTACGGCAACACGGCTGGAGCCATATGTGTTGTCACTTTAATGTATTTAATGGTCTGTGTACCAATCTGTGATGAGCCAAGCAACTGTGTAATCTTCATTACTAGCTTCTTTACTAGCTATTAGGCGTAATAGCATGTTCTAGTTCTTGCAGGACTCATCACCAGGAGGATGGCGCACATGGAACATGGAGATGGAGATCACCATGGTGAACAAGTTCTATGGAGATGGAGATCACCATAATAAAAACGGGACATACTGTGTCACAACTGTGTGAATGCTATTCTGTTTATGTTTTACTTTCTGCATGCTGTGATGTTAGAAGTAGAACGATCCCTCACAAAGTTTAAGTTAGTATGCCCTCCCAACTAAAACTTGCACCGTCCCATGTCTGGTACAATTAGTGGTGGGTCTATGAAATTAGGGTGCCACTAGTTTTCCTTGATTAGACGGGTTTGTGTCGGACACTTACACACATAAGGGTTGGTTTGCTTAACAAGGTTAACTTAACGGTTAAGGACCTTGGGGCATAAAGGTTGGGCGCCGAGACATGGAGATGTCATCCAACAACAGGAGTCATATGTGATATGATTAGCACAAGTTGCTTACCGATCTACCTTGTTTGCTAGCGGTGATGCTAAAGCTCACTAGTAGACTTGTTAGTTGTGGATCCTGAATTACTAAGTATCAATAGAGGGATATTGATTTTAGTGGGAGTAGATTCTGTTAAAATAGTTTAATATGATTTACTCTATCATGGATACATTTGTCTTAGTGTATTTTGCACTACTTTTATTGTAGATTAAATGGCACCTAGCAACACCACACCATTTGCTTTGCGTTCGGTCTTTGAGAAGGACAAGTTGAATGGAACAAACTACTCGGATTGGATCCGTAACCTGAGAATTGTTCTCAGGGCCGATAAAAAGGAAGATGTTCTAGACACCCCACTACCACCAGTACATGCTGATGATGCATCTTCTGCCGTTAAGGCTGCTTACAAGAAGGCATTTGATGCTAATCTTGACGTAAGCTGCCTTATGCTTGCTTGCATGGAACCTGAGCTGCAGATGCAGTTCGAAACAAATCATGAGGCACACAATATGATCGTGGTGCTCAAGGACATGTTCCAGACACAGGCTAGGACTGAAAGGTTCAATGTGTCCAAAGCCTTTCTGGAGTGCAAGCTAGCAGAAGGCGCAGCAGTAGGACCACATGTAATCAAGATGGTTGGTTACACTCAGCGATTGGAGAAGCTGGGCTTCCCAATGGGCAAAGAGTTGGCCACTAACTTCATTCTTTCATCTCTTCCGCCTAGCTATGGGAACTTCATCTCAAACTACCATATGCATGGGACGAAGAAGGGTCTTAATGAACTGTGTAGTATGCTCAAGACAGCAGAGGTAGACATTAAGAAAAGTGCTAGTACCAGCCATGTGATGGCTGTACAGAACAAGCCTACCTTCAAGAAGAAGGGCAATTCTTGGAAGAAGAAGGGTAAGGCTGGAGTGTCCAAGCCAAACCCAGCGCCCAAGGCTAAAGCTGGACCTACTCCAGATAAAGAGTGCTTTTATTGTCACCAACCTGGTGTAGCAGCTGCCAATTTAGTCATCTAAGTGACTTTGAAGAATTAAAAGCAAATTGAGAAGAAAAGAAAAAGAAATTAGCCGAAAATCAAATTCGGGTCAAATTTGGCCGAATTTTGAATTTTGAATTTGAAATTCAAAAAAATTTGGCAAAAATATGGAATACAAGTGTAAGAGTGATTAGAACTTAGGGATCAAGAATTTGGAACTGAAATGGTGCAAATTATCTCAAAGGAATTAAAGAAAGGAAAAAGAAAATTGAAGTTACTGTTCCTCGTCTGAAAATAGGAACTCAGAAAAACAGCAGCAGAGTCTGTTTTCAAAATTGAATTTTGAAGAATTTTTCAAATAAGTGCATCAGGACAACTATACCATATTGAAGTATGAACTTTGGACTACAAGATTTGGGTGTTGTTGGCCAGGAACATGGAAGGGAACAATTTCGAAATGTAGCTCAAAGTCAGCACATTGTCACAGTTGACTATCACTGAAAATGCCTAAGTCTGAAAACAGCAACATCTAATCAACTTTGGATTTAATTCCAGGGAGATGTAAATCAAAAGGTGTACATGTTCATGAGAAAAATTGAACCTTGGGATGTTATAGAACACCTTTGGGAAGAAGTTGGACTGAAAGGAGAGGAATTGGATCACAAAACCCAGCTCCAAAGTGAAGCAAGTGACACTGTCAGTTAACTGACGAGCTGAATATCGGTTTCAGTAAACTTCAGAAGAACACGAGAAACAAATCAAAATTGAGCTGTATTTGATGATTATCTCGGGTCAGAGCCAAAATAAAAAGTGAAGGATTCAAGTTTATCTCCAACTTCTGTTAAGACGCTTGGGGACCGTCGGATTGAAGATCGACCGCAATTTAGCTCTGAAGATTTCAGGCGTCAGAAGAAGGAAAGAAGGGCGATGATAGAGCAGCAGGACGTGTCGCCGCCGCCGTCGTCGGTCGCTCGCCAGCACAACCAGCTAGGCCACCTCCTCACCACATAGGCCTATGGGTAGACCACGGTGGCAGCCATGCGCGCGGTAAACGGTTCGTATATTTACCGCTCCCGCGCCGCCGTTTCACCGCCGCTCTTTTTACCACCGCCAGCGCCTCTGTCCCCGTTGCCGCCGCCGAGCAAAATTCCACCGCCACACCACACCTCCCATCGATTCCTTCCGTCCACACCTCCGCCTACACCCCACCAGCAACCCTAGCAACTTGTTGCCCAGCTTCTTCGCCGTCACGCCTTGAACCGCCGCCGCTTCTGTCCGCCATCGCCGCGCCGCCCGCCCACGGTGAGCCCTACCTTGCGCTGTTTCCCTTTCTTCTTAAGTAGTCGTAGGCGAGTCCTTAGGGTCCTAGGATGGTGTAAGAGTAGTTGTTCGAGTAGTTTGTGCCGTCGTCGTGAGTAGTCGCGACCGGCCGAGGGAGTCACCGCCCGTCACCGTGGAAGGAATGGCTCCGGCCATCTCCCGAGGAGCTGTTGCCGCGCACGGGTGCGTGAAGGTGTAAAGGTGCTGTCCTGACCTAGCTTCACCGCCGGTGGGGCGCCGGCCGGCGAGTCGCGCCGCCCCCTGTTGCGCGCGCGTTTTGGCGGGAGGAGGAAGAAGCTCCTGGTCGCTCGGGCCCGCGCGGCAGTAAGAAGGGAGAGGGGGAGAAGAAGGCCGGGAGGGCGCGGGCGTCTGTGGGCCGGCGCGTCGGAGGCCCAAGGAGCCGACGCGGTCGACCGGAAGGAAAAAGGGGCCGGGAGCCCAGTAGGGAGTAGGCCGCGCTCTCGAGAAAAGAGAAAAAGGAAAAGGGCCGTTGGGCCGGTGTCGGGCCGGAGAAGGGAAAAGAAAAAGAAAACGGCCCACGGGGCCCGTCAGGGGAAGAAATGGCCGGCGGGTAAGTGGAACAGGAGAAAGGTGGGTCCGCGCCGTGGGGCCCAGTGCACATGAGAGGGGGTAGAGTTGGGCTGAGTAAGAAAAGTTTTCCGGGTGTTTTTCGGGAAAATTAGATTTCCTTTAAGAAAGTAATTAGTTTAAATCCGTTTTACACCATTTAAATCACAGAAATTTCTAGGAGTGTCCAAAATTAGTGAAACCAATTTTTTTAGGCTTGTTTTATTTTCCTTTATGCATTAAAATTTTTACACCCTAGAAAAATAATAAAAATTTGGGTATTTATTTAATGCCTTCCTTTTAAGGTAATTAAATAAATACTTAATATTTATAAAATGTATAAAATATGAATAACATTTTCTTAATCACAAATTATTCTTAACTCATAGGAAATTAGGTTTTCAAGTTAGAAAATAATTATAACTTTTTCTAAAGACAAAAGAAAAAGCCTTAGGTAGGGTTAATTAGGAAAATAAAAATTGTGGGTTAATCTTTTGGGGTTTACATGTGTTGGCTTGCAACTTTATCATGATAGGTTGTGTAGTCCTTGTTGGCTTGCAACTTTATCATGAAGGAAAGTTGTATAGTCTTTTATTCAAAATTTTGCATTCCTAACCCCTGCATATATTGTGCTATAGATCCCGAAGCGCCAGAAGGAGAATATTTGGAATTTTCAGAAGGACCTTCGGAGTTCGAAGAAGTTTTTGAGTTAGTCCCCTGTGAAGCCAACCCGTCAGAAAATACTAACTTTTTAAGCGAACAAGGCAAGCCCCGGTGCATTTATACCTATCTATTTTGGAGTCGTTATTTCATGTGTCCAATTATCGGTTATTTGCTTTATGTATGCACTAAGTCTAGGAGTTGTTTGAAACCTATTCTTGTGTATGATCATGCCTTGTTTTAAGGACATCTTTGCCACTTGTTCAAACCTTAGAAGATACCCAAGTCTAGAATTGCTTACTTGCTTACATACTTGGTTTACCAACCTTAAGGAAAACTTTTGAGTCATACATGTCGCTTATAGAAGATTTCTTGGAAAGTTGAAAGCGGACAGAAGCTAGAGATGTAGTTCTGTCTGCTAGATTAAATTGGTTAAGGCCCGATTCGTTGTCTTAACCTTTGATCAAGTGATAAGCATCTGATCACTTACTGGGTATGGGACCAGCAAAGCCCAGTAGGTTAGTAAACTCTGTGATCGGGAATACTTCGTACCCGCGCTTGACGTGCTGGAGATTGGCAGGGGTGTAGCCTGAAACTCACATGGTGATCGGGCCAGACGTGGGGTCCCATGTGGGGGTGCATCCCTGGGTCCAGGTAGTCGTATTCCTAATCATTGTTTTTGCTAATCGAGAGGTTGTTACGTATGACCTGGACAGTCGTATAAAGCTGGTGATCGGAGTACTCTCCTGCAGGATGTAAATGGATCCGGATCGCCGCAATTCTCGGTTATGAATGCACTTGATCACTGTTGAGCATCGTAGTATAAATTCATGCAGTGAATAGCCTCTGATAATATTTGATGTATGACTTAACATCTATAGTTGTTTTTACTTTCTGTTATCATTTAGAATGGTTAGGTAATAACTTAACCCAAATAAAAGATAAAACTAAGGCATCACTCGTAGTAACTTTTCGGCAAAAGTTGTGTTAGCCAAACACACCAAAAAAAAACTAGCATACATTCCAAAGAAAGCTATTATATTGGTTAGTCGGGTAAGACTTGCTGAGTACCCCGTACTCAGGGTTTTCCCCTTGTGGCTATCTTTCAGAAGCTCCACAGGAGTCTACAGAGGAGGAGACCCTGAAGTCCTAGGGTATTGTCCTGAGTCTCACAATACCCCTAGAGAAGAAGTTTTACATGCACATCTTCTCCTAAACTGTTTATGTTTAAGTCTTAGAACTCTGTCTAACCCTGCATCGCTAAGTTTGCTTCAATCTACGTTCTGTAATAACTCGTACCTTCTATATGTATGTAAAAATGTAATGTTTGTTGATGTTATCCCATCGCGGATACTATCCTGGTGTATGGCTATGAGACATGTCGTGGATTTTTCGAGGAGTCCTAGGGACACTCGACGGACTACCGGACTTATGCTGTTTTAGGTGCGTTTCGAATAATTGCTATTCCGACAGCGATTAGGCGCACTTAAACCAGCTTAAGTTGGGCGGTTCCGCCACACCTGGTCACTGGAAGAGAAACTACAAGTAGTACCTAGCTTCGTTGAAGAATGGCGGAAGTAAGAGTACTTCTACCTCAGGTATGCTTGTTGTTAATGTTATAGACAACATTTTTCTCGCTGATACAATTATTAATTCTTGGGTATTTGATATCGGATCGGTTGCTCATACTTGCAATTCGATGCAGGGAATGATAAGAAGTAGAAGCGTGGAAAGAGGAGAAGTTGATTTCCGCGTGGGCAATAATGCAAGAGTTGTTGCGTTGACCGTCGGGACGATGCAACTCCACCTCCCGTCAGGATTTATTATGGAGTTGAATAATTGTTATTTCGTTCCTAGTTTAAGTCGAAACATTTTGTCTCCTTCATGCTTGATGAAGGATGGTTATTCATTTGCGAGTGAAAACAATGGTTGTGTGATCTCTAAGAATGATATGTTTATGGCTTTTGCACCCATTGTGAATGGATTATTTGTTTTAAATCTCGATGGTTCACCTGTCTGTAACGTAAGTGCTAAAAGGCCTCGACCTAATGATTTGATTCCTACCTACTTGTGGCATTGTCATTTGGGTTATATAAGTGAAAAGCGCATGAAGAAGCTCCATTCTGATGGACTTCTAACTTTGTTTGATTTTGAATCATACGAGACATGTGAGGCTTGCTTGCTAGGCAAGATGACCAAGACGCCTTTCACAGGATTTCCTGAGAGAGCAGTAGACTTGTTGGAACTCGTACATAGTGATGTATGCGGACCAATGAGCACGACGACTAGAGGAGGATTCCAATACTTCATAACTTTCACTGATAATTTTAGTAGATATGGCTATGTCTACTTGATGAGGCACAAGTCTGAAACCTTTGAAAAGTTCAAAGAATTTCAGAATGAAGTTGAAAATCAGCGTGGCAAGAAAATTAAGGCATTACGATCTGATCGTGGAGGCGAGTATTTGAGCCACGAGTTTAGCAATCATCTAAAGAGTTGCGGAATTGCTCCACAAGTTACGCCGCCTGGAACACCTCAGAGAAATGGTGTATCCGAGCGACGTAATCGAACTTTGTTAGACATGGTTCGATCAATGATGAGCCAGTCGGACCTACCGTTATCATTTTGGGGATACGCTCTAGAAACAGCAGCTTTCACACTTAATAGGGTACCATCTAAATCCGTAGTTAAGACACCATATGAGATGTGGACTGGAAAGGTTCCCAGTTTGTCTTTTCTAAATATTTGGGGATGTGAAGTGTTTGTCAAGCGACTTCAGTCGGATAAGATTACACCCAAGTCGGATAAGTGCATTTTTGTGGGATATCCAAAGGAAACTTTGGGATATTATTTCTACAACCGGTCAGAGGGCAAAGTGTTTGTCACTCGGAACGGGGTTTTCCTAGAGAAAGAGTTTCTCAAAAGAGAAAAGAGTGGAAAGACAGTGCATCTTGAAGAAGTTCAAGATGAGCCGATTGGGCAAGAATCAATGAGTGATGCTAATGTAGCAGAACAAGTTGAGATACCCATGGCAAGAGAAGCACCGCCACAACCACGAAGGTCGGCAAGGATCCGCGAAATGCGGGAAATACTATTGTTGGACAATGATGAGCCTGCGACATATGCAGAAGCAATGATGGACCCAGACTTCGAAAAATGGCAGAGTGTCATGCAATCCGAAATAGAGTCCATGGGAGACAATCAAGTTTGGAACTTGGTTGACCCGCCTGATGGTGTTAAAGCCATAGAGTGCAAGTGGATCTATAAGAAGAAAAAAGACATGGATGGAAATGTTCACATCTATAAAGCACGACTTGTCGCAAAAGGTTTTCGACAAGTTCAAGGAGTTGACTACGACGAGACCTTCTCGTCCGTACTGATGCTTAAGTCCATTCGGATTATTCTAGCTATAGCTGCATATTTCGATTATGAGATATGGCAGATGGATGTCAAGACAGCTTTTCTGAATGGAAACCTAGCTGAGGACGTGTATATGATATAGCCTGAGGGTTTTGTCGATCCGAAAAATGCTGGAAAGGTATGCAAGCTTCAAAGATCCATTTATGGATTGAAGCAAGCATCTAGGAGTTGGAACATTCGTTTTGATGAAGTGGTCAAAGGGTTTGAGTTCACCAAGAACGAAGAAGAGTCTTGTGTTTACAAGAAGGTTAGTGGGAGCTCTGTAGTATTTGTAATCTTATATGTGGATGACATATTACTGATTGGAAATAACATTCCTATGCTTGAGTCTGTAAAGACTTCACTGAAAAATAGTTTTTTGATGAAGGACTTAGGGGAAGCGGCATATATTCTGGGCATTAAGATCTATAGAGATAGATCGAGAAGGCTTATAGGTTTAAGCCAAGATACTTACATTGACAAAGTGTTGAAGCGGTTCAGCATGGAAGAGGCAAAGAAAGGGTTCTTGCCTATGTCACATGGCATACATCTCAGCAAGACTCAGTGTCCTTCGACTACTAATGAGCGGGATCGCATGAGTAGAGTGCCATATGCCTCGGCTATTGTATCTATCATGTATGCAATGATAAGTACTCACCCAGATCGCTAAGTATGACAAGCAGACACCAGTCTGATCCAGGTGAGAGTCACTGGACAGCGGTGAAAAACATTCTTAAGTACTTGAGAAGGACTAAAGATATGTTCCTCGTTGAGCTAGTTTCCAAACCGACAGAGATGATTCAAAGTCACAATCAGGATTTGTGTTCACGCTAAATGGTGGTGCTGTTAGTTGGAAGAGTTCCAAGCAGGAGATGGTAGCCAATTCTACGACAGAAGCCGAGTACATCGCGGCTTCGGAAGCCGTGAAGGAGGTTGTTTGGATAAGGAATTTCCTCATTGAGCTTGGTGTGTTCCCGAATGCGTCCAGCCCATTGAATCTCTACTGTGATAACAATGGGGCAATTGCGCAAGCAAAGGAGCCAAGGAACCACCAGAAGAACAAACACGTAATGCGGCGATTTCATCTCATTCGAGACTTCGTTAACTGGGGTGAGATCAAGATATGCAAAATACACACGGATCTGAACATTTCTGATCCGTAGACAAAACCACTCCCACAGGCTAAGCTTGATGCGCATGTAAGAGCTATGGGTATTAAGTACCTTCTAGATTGACTCTAGTGCAAGTGGGAGACTGTTGGAGGTATGCCCTAGAGGCAATCATAGAGATGATGATATTCCATTTGTATCCATGATTTATATTGTGTTCCTTGAATATCCATTAAAGGCTACTTGTATTGTTTTGCAATTATGTAAATTGTATGTGAAACTCTTTACTTGTATGGTTATTCTAAAGTTGTCCCTAGTCGGAGTTCATGTGAGGACAGACATGAATATTAGACTAGCACATGTATTAGTTGATGACTATGTTTCACAAGTCATGGACATGGAGATGTTGTACTAATAATGTGGGCACATGTGGAGACACGTGCTAGGACTGACCCAACACGAGAAGTAGTTCTCTCTTTACACAACATATATGTTTTGTCCTTAGACCTGAGATTGTCGCATGTACTCAAGATGTGGATCGACTTACTTAGGGGCTATCAAACGCTACGCCGTAAAAGGGTAGTTATAAAGGTAGTTTCGGGTTTGTCAAGAAGCATGCTATGAGACATGGTCAATCAAGATAGGATTTGCCCCTCTCTAATTGAGAGTGATATCTCTGGGCCCCTCGAGTGATCGGATCCGAAAATGCATGGCCATGCTACGTACGGTTAAGAGTTAACCTACAAAGGGATTCTGAATCACAGGATCGAGAAAGAGCGGTCGGCTTGAAGCTAGACCAAATATCATGAAGCAAAGGGAATAGCATGTATATAATGTTGTGATGGTTCATCTGATATGATCTTCGTGTGCATATAGGAGTTGGCACGTCTTGCTAGAGGCCGCTACCGACTATTGGGCCGAGAAGGAGTACTCGGGCCATGTCTATATGTATCCAAACCCATAGGGTCACACACTTAAGGGGCTGGAAGCCCAATTCGGATGTGATCCGAGTTGGATTAGGTTTAGAAGTACTAATGGGCCCCGGACCCAGAGGCCCGTCAGGAATCTCTAAAAATAGAGGGGTGGGGGCCCCCTAGGGTTTACACTTTTTGGTGAAACACATCTGTCGCGCCTCCCACGCCCTCGCCTGTTGCAACTCACAGATCTAGCAGTCCGGCTTGCGACGCTTCCTCCCTACACGTGTGGATACCTTGGAGGTGTTGCACCTGCAGCACTTGGACGAGCCGCCGACGAGCCACGACGAGCCGACGACGAGCCGCGGCACGAGGGCGATCTTGCTGCACGTGGATGAGCTGCTGAGGACCTGCTGGACGTTGACGTGATCGACTACGTACGACTACGTTGATCAACTTCGCTGCATCGACGCAAATCTACATCTTCCGCACCAATAGTGCGTCGAGTGGTAATCCCGTGATCCTTATACGGCAGTTTTCCTAGTTTACGCAGTAGAAAATTTTTGATTTGCGCTAGTGTAGCCTACCTTGTATCCCAACACATTTGTTCTAAGGGCGATATCTCAAAACACCGGCCATATTGCTTTTAAGTGTCCTGCCAAACACTTGGGACGATACTTCTTCAAGTATCTTCCATTCAGAGCTCTAGGTAGCTGAAATCCACTTAAAGTCTCCACCATATAGGAATTACCACGGAGCACACTTGTAATCTTGTATGGCCCTTCCCAACTTGGAGACCACTTTCCAAATTCATTGCTCTTGGCTCCTATAGGTAGAATTGTTTTTCCAACTAGATATCCTACCTGGAACTCTTTGGCCTTAACCTTCTTGTTGTATGCTTTAGCCACTCGAATTTTATCCCATTCAATTTTAACCAAAGCCTCCAATCACTTGTCGGTCACTTCATCAATGTTATCCATCATCAAAGCATAATAGGTATTGAAATCAAGATTATTTTGCTTAGCCAACCTATATGCACTCAGATTCACCTCGACGGGCAAAACAACTTCTTGACCATAGATAAGCTCAAAAGGAGTAACTTTAGTTGCGCCATGTCTAGAAACACGATGAGCCCACAAAGCTTCAGATAATACCTCATGCCATCTTTTAGGATTATCTTCTATCTTCTTCTTGATGAGCTTTATCAAGATTTTATTGTTAGACTCAGCTTGACCATTGGCTTGAGCATAATAAGTAGATGAATTGAGCAATTTGATGCCATAAGGTTCCACAAACCCACGCACCTCTTTTGATATGAATAAAGTCCCCTGATCCGTAGTCAAGGTCTATGGAATACCAAATTTGTGTATAATTTGCTCCTTAATAAACCCAATCACCTCTTGATGTGTCATATTCTTGAGGGAAATTGCTTCAGTCCACTTGGTGAAATAATCAGTGGCCACAATCACAAAACAATGATCCTTTGGCGAAGAACGATGAATCTTGTCAATGAAATCCAATCCCCATCCTCTAAATGGCCACAACTTTATAAATGAATACATCGATGAAGTAGGCACCAACTGAACATCCCTGAATCTTTGACACTCTTCACAACCTTTGTAGTAGCAAAAGCAATCGGCTATCATATTAGACTAATAAAAGTAAGCTCGCTTAAGGAGCCACTTCATCACACGAGCTAATTGATGCGTACCACAAACTCCTTCATGCACCTCTGCCATAGCTAATCTAGCCTGACCAAAATCTAAGCACTTTTAAAAGCAATCCATCAATCATCCGACGATACAACTCACCATCCACCAAAGCAAACTTGAGCGCCCACCGTCGGACCTTTCTGTCAACTGAGCACTTAGGATTCTGTAAATAATTAATTAGAGGCGTCCTCCAATCATCCACTTCATCCTTAGCATACTTTGGATGGTCCACGGCCGAAGTGGGATTTTCTCCAAATAGACCGGTCAGACCGGCTGGCTGGGCGGTCAGACTGGTTAGACTGGTCAGACCGGTTTTGGAGGCCGGTTGGACTGGTTCCTCCAGAACACAACACTTGGCCTCGTAAAGCATCAGCTTTCTTTGGTGAAAGTTCTTACATATGCTATAGCTAGATGCTTGTTGTGCTAGAGCATTAGCCCTCAGATTCTCTTCCCTTAGTACATGATAAATGATAAATTCATCCATACAAGATATGATGTCTAGACATTTATCAAGATAAGCATTTAGGAAACCATCCAGGCATTGGCATACTCTGGATACTTGCTGTACCACCAGTAAGGAATCACCATAAGCATCAACATGTTTTACCCCCATCTCTTGTAAAATTTCCAAACCGAATAGCAAGGCTTTATACTCAGTTTGATTATTGGTACACTTGTGATCCAATCGGCTAAGAAACTCAAAAACAGCTCCGTTTGGCAAAATAAGGACCACACCAACACCGCAACCACTTTTGCAAACTGATCCATCAAAGTGCAACTTCCAAGGGGTAATAGTGATATAACTGATATCTAAATTAAGTTGCTCATTTATTCTATGCTCAACGATAAAATCGGCTACAATTTGTCCTTTTATCGATTTCAACGGTTCACAAACCAGATCATATTCGATAAGAGCACAAGCCCATTTGCCGATTCTACCACTCAAAATAGATTTTTGCAACATGTATTTAATTATGTCGGTCTGACAAGCCACTATGCTAGTATTTGATAATAAATAATATCTCAACTTGGTGCAAGCATGATATAACGATAAACACAACTTCTCAATAAAAGTGCACCTCGTCTCAGCATCCAATAACCTTCTACTCACATAGGTAACAACGTGCTCCTTCCCTTCGGTTTCTTAAGTCAAAATAGCCCCAATCACACCTTCTTCGGCTGCCACATATAATTTAAAAGGAATATCATGCTTTGGAGCCTGAAGAACAGGTGGTAAAGATAAATAATCTTTGATTTCCTCAAATGCTTCTTGCTGCTTTGCCCCCCAAGTAAAATCAGCCTCATTCTTCAACCGAAGTAAAGGAGTAAATGCATTAATCTTCCCGGACAAGTTGCAAATAAATCTCCTCAAGTAATGCACCTTGCCCAAGAACTTCCGCAACTCTTTTTTGTAGGTAGGAGCTTGTAGTTTTCTAATAGACTTGATCTTCTTAGGATCAATCTCAACACCTTTCTCATGCACGACGAAGCCCAAGAATTTCCTAGCCGATACACCAAAAACGCATTTGAGTAGGTTCATCTTCAAACCATACCGACACATCCTCTCCAATGCAAGTCTCAAATCAGCCAAATGGGGTTCTAGCCCGGGCGATTTCACCACAATGTCATCGATATATACTTTCAGCACTACTCCAAGCAGATCATGAAAAATCAAATTCATAGCCTTTTGATAAGTAGCACCAGCATTCGTCAAGCCAAACATCATAACGACGCACTCAAACAATCCAACAAATCCTGGACACGCAAAGGCTGTTTTGAATATCCTCTTCGGCCATAAAGATTTGATTGTATCCAGCATTGCTATCAAGAAAAGTATATCATTCTTTGGCCAAATGCAGCATTAATAAGTACATCGGCTATAGGCATAGGATATTTATCTTTAGGCAAAGCTCTATTAAGATTTCTAAATTCAATGCATACCCAGAGCTTGTCGTACCCTTCTTCTCAATAGGCACAATATTAGAAACCCAATCAGCATATCAACAAGGCCTGATAAACTTAGCATGAAGCAACCGATTGATTTCCTCTTTCACTCGGTCATAAATAATAGGATTAAAATGCCTAGTAGGTTGTTTATGAGGCCGAAAACTAGGTTTGATAGGTAGCCGATGCTCAACTAGCTCGTGGCTTAAACTAGGCATTTTAGTACAATTCCATGCAAAGCCATACTCTTTTAACAACTTCATTAAATCGGCCTTAAAAGTAGGCTCAAGGTTTTTGTTTACAAACGTCAGCCTTGGTATAGTACCATCACCAATATCCACCTCCTCTAGAGGATCGGCCGACGTAAACCCTTGTCCTAATTTACTCATGCCATCAAGGTCCTCAATGGCCTCGCACATATCGTTCTTTTGTGCCCGATAGTGTTCTAGCTTCTGCTGCAGCCATTCTAGATTTACATCCATTACATTATATGCGATAGGCTAGCCGATCATCAATCGGCTTTAATACAGCAATGACAAAACCGTCCTTTGTGCAACTGATGTACTCACAATCTGAAAGGTCTATGCCAGATAAGCACTTAACATTATCATGAGCACTCATGGTAGAACTATCGGCTACAGCAACACAAGCCGATGTATCACCATAAACAACCTCCACTTCGTCACCGACCCATTGGATCAAGCATTGATGCAGCGTAGAAGGAACACATTGATTGGCATGAATCCAACCATGACCCAAAATTAAACTAAAGTTACCTTGGGTCTCGGTGATGAAGAAAGCAATAGCCAACGTCTTGATCCCAATGGTGAGCTCCATAGAGACAATGCCTTTAGCTCCCATAGGCTCGCCTACTCCCACACCGCTGACAGTCATGTTGGTCTTGATCAGCTCCTCATCCGAACCTCCCAATTTCTTGAACAAAGAATAGGGCACTAAATTGACAATTGCCCCTCAATCGACCAACATCCGCGAAATTGGCTTCCCATTGATATGTCCTCGCATGTATAGCACTTTCAGATGATTTTTCGTGGCCCTAGGCTACTGGAATACATCATCCTTAGGACCAAAGTCATGGTGAGCCAAATCCTCCTCCGAGAGTACATACTCATCCATTGACATATGAATCATATTTATATCCAAGGTCATACTCTCAGGCGAAGTACTGTAATCAACAATTTGTTCGTCATCCTCTATCTCATGGACTGATGCCAACTCATTGTCGCAAACCATAGGGACGGGAAGAGTGAAGCCGGGCGGCGCCTCTGACTCGACCGATCTGATCGGTTCCCCAACCGGTGTGACCGGTTCAGGCGCTGGCTCAGACGCCTCGACCGGTTTGACCAGTTCCTCAACCGGTCTGACCGGTGGAGCTGGGGCGTCAGCCTTTGCTCTCCACTCTTTCATCTGAGGCGTTGCAGGTCTGTATTTGTTGAACACCTCATGCCTTTGTTTTTCTAGCTCGTGTTCCCTTTTCTCTTGTAGCCTTAGCCTTTGTAACTTCCTCCTTTGTGTGCGAGTCAACCCGCGAGGACACCACCTTGGTAAGAAATATTTGGAGCTTGACTCGCTGTTGCTAGCCTCATGATCATTGGCAGCGAGTGCTTTCTGACCATGAGATATGACCAGACTACTCATACCAATCGGTCCTTCTGCATTAGTTTCGACGGGAATTTTCATAGACCCAATCTGGATAGTAGCTTCCTCTCTGCTTTTCTGTGAGTCTATCTCCATCTTCTGAATCTCCTCCTTCCTTTGTTTAGGACGATACACCTGCTTCGGAGGAGGAATTCGGTGCATCTAGGCAGACCAGTCTGATCGGTTGGGCCTGATGACCCTGACTAGATGAGTGGGGTGCCCAACGGCCTTGCATGGGGTGTGAGATCCTGTCCAGAGCTGACTTTCTAGAATCTCCCCATCCAGGATGGAAGGACGACTCTTGCACTAACTGATAAGGCACCCACATCACCCCATCGTCATCCCATATCGGGCGCGGAGGACTTGATGCCGGAGGAGCCCAAGATGTGAAGGGGTACTACCTTGATTTCACCTAGTCACCCCTCTGTCTGATAATCACTCTCGGCGGCGACTCTTGTCTCTCTTGGATAGTAGGTGACCTCGTTCTCTTTTTTACCGGCCGATCGCTTGTACCGGCCTTTTCCTTGGTATACTTGTTCACAAGCATATTAAAAGTGACTTTCTCCTTGGGGCTGATCCCTTGATCTTTTGCCATGTTGAGCTTACAGGTCCCGATATCTGGGCGCTTGGGCTTTATCATTCGGGGGCGACTCTGGGTCTGACCAGTCTAACCGGTGCCCTGCATCAGTCTGATCGGTCCAGCCTGATTAGCAAGCTCGAGCGGCTTCTAACCAGATGTCGCGTGCGATGCTTGCCCCCCCGTGTCTAGAGGCTTTCACAGTGATTTTTAATGACTGTCTGCCATCTGGAGTCTTTTCATATACCACTTCCCTTGTCAACTTTTTGCCTCTCAAATCAGACTTCTCTTCCCTGATGAGCACATTTTTTTCCTTAGTCGCTTCGACTTGATGCGGCCAAACCAACACCTTGGGTTGCTGAATATCCATTGTGTTAACAAGGAATGGAGTTTTGTCGACTTGCATTTCATGGAACGTCAACCGGCCTTCATTTATAGCCTATTGAACCTATCGACGGAACACATTGCAATCGTTAGTAGCATGAGACAAAGAATTATGAAACTTGCAATATGCTTTTATTTTCAATTCTTCAAGTGGAGGCATAGTATGAGATATTTTCAGATGTCCAAGTTTAAGCAACTCATCAAAGATGCAATCACACTTAGAAACATTGAAAGTAAATTTAACTTCTTCTTGCCGACTCTTTTGGGCTGGCTTAAGAGACGCACAAGAGTAAGATTTAGCTTTGCAAGGCTACACAAATTCAGAAATATAAACTTCATTGTCTTCATCGTTCGAACTATCGAAATTGTATTCAATAGCATGCATATTAGACTGACGAGACTTAAAGTTATCTTTCTCTTTAGCAATTCTAAACTCCATTGTCGAAGCCTTCATGATTACTTGTGCAGTAGTATGAAGCTCAAAACCTTCTAGCCGATCCCTAATATATACACAATTCATATACACAATTCAACTAGTATAATGAAATCAACTATATATACAAATAGATCTTAGCGCGTATTATATATACAAATCAAACTACATATCTACAATCTTCCTGTCGAGGTGTTGCTCGGAGCGTCTAATTGTCGTCCATCGTAATAAAATTCTCCTTATGGATTTACCACCTCGTCCATTAGTAATCCAATGAGACCTTCACATATTGCCGCTACTCTTTCTTTCTTCAAGAGTCCTTGCTGAATATTTAACATCTACAATTTGGAAATTTGTGAATGTTACATGAACAATTAAATATAAGGAGCTAGAAAATAATTAACTAGTAATAGTTTTATTTTACGTACTTTAAAGTTGTGTGGCGTCATATTTAGTCCCTTGGGTCCCATAAAACTGTGCATGTGCTCACAGATGTAGTAGTCACATAGATTATTCCCGGGTTCCTATCTTAAGCACTTCAGTGCGGAAAAAAATAAGTTATGAAATATTCGTGTTATACAATGTACTAAATGTACAGACTTCATACGTACTAGGAAGTCTGTGTTCCATGTAAGTTTTTCTTTGAATGGACTTTTGTGTGTCCTTATGAATTGTTTCCATGCGCTGCGGATTAGAATAATGAATGATATAGTGTAACAGGGATAAAATTTAGGAAACAAACTTTTGCATAGAGATAAAGGTCCAGAATTATTACAAGCCTAGCATGTCTTGCATGTCTTCGTACTCCACCGGATCTTTTCCTCAACGAATCGAAGACAATGACGCGACTTCTTTTAGGCTCAATTATAATGAGGATCCAGTGGAAGCTGTGTACGTAAAATGTTCATTCATATTAGAGCTATCTAACATTAATCAGGTAAGGAAAAAGACAACGAAAGTAGATGGTATACACACACTTACTTGAAGTTGTATGGAAGTAGTATGAAATCCTTGAATTTTTGTTTGTCTAGGAAATTGTATACTTCCACCAAGGTTTTTTCTGGCGATAATTGTATCTATTTTTGGTTAACTACAGATGGATTCATGAAGCCAATATGTAGGTACACTTCTTGTCGGCACGTCTGAATTAGCATGCTACATAAAATAGAGGACGAAGTTAGTATAGTGACGCACGCAAAAAAAATAATGATATGAGCCAAAATTTACATGTAGATAAAGGGACACTTACAGAACCCAAGCGCTGATCAAAGAGACGTCCAGGGTATCATGATGGTACACTTCGTATATATCCTGGAAGTCTAGCCACAGAACTTTCTCGCCTTCACCGTAAAAATCTATCGGTTTTACCTTAAAGCCCAACATCTCCCTCGAGTTGGCGGACACCTTCATGTACCATTGATGGAATTCGTACATCTTTGTTGATAGCTTCCGTACCAACTCAGGCCTTACTAGAGATTTGCCTAGCTCAAAAGTCCATCTCGGTTGAACTGGCGGTGCAGCTGGCAGCTCAACTTGCCCTAAACATTCATCAAGTCCCATACCGGTTTCTTCCATGAATTTCAACACTTGTGCTTGTTGATCCAAGGGCATTGCTACTACCCTTTGAGCGTCTTTTTTTGATAAATGCCTGAGGTCGGGGACAACACCACTGGAAGATGACTTTCCTTTCCTTTTGTCCCTCTCATCAGCCTTTACTAAAGCTCATTCGTAGTTTGATAGTAGTGGTATCCTTTTCTTGACTCTTTCTTCCATCCTGATAAAAAAGTTTAAATCTCTTCGATTTACTAGTGGTGGTTCCATCTCCCTTGCTTTTTTTTCGGCTTGTTTCTTGAACCACACACTGGCCTCTGCTTGGATTTCTGCCCACTGTTTTGCATGACTCATTGCCTCCTAGCGTTCCTTACGAGTCACTTCAGGCTCCTTTATTTTCTTCTTTCTCTGTCTTTGCTTGGGAGGCGGTGCTCATGACTTCTTTAGTGGTGATGCTCGCAGGTTTTGGATATTCAAATACCATTGCCTGATCATTGTTTATCCATTGGATACATGTCATCTGAGCTCTGTTAGTTCATTGTCTTTTACTGATTAGTGCTTATAAGACTGTCAGCATTTTCTCTATAGTATATGTTTCTTTTATTTATTGGATACTCAATGGTTTCAATATGATGTATCAACCTTAGTCTGTATCAACCTAGTCTGAATATTCCTTGTTCAACAGTATAAATGTGTGTGCACAAGTATTTACAGTACTTAGACCATAAACTAACAGTGATACATTTACTGTTAATTACATTATTATGTCATGTAAATGAGGTTCTGCTGTTTTTTAAAAATCTATAGGTTGTGTATGCATTTGAGGAGTTACACACTTCCAAAAAATTATTTGTTATTTGACCAACTATAGAAAAATATGTTAAGCTGTTCAATTTGTATATCACTTTTTTTTCTAATATTCTATTATGCTTCATATTTTGTGTTAAGTTATCTGATTTGTAGTCTATTCATTAAGGATTTTCTTTATCATTTTCTTTGAATCGTTGCTTTTACAGTACTATGTATGTTTTGCTTTGCTAGATGATTGTTCTAATATGGATTCTATTTCATTAGTTGGTTGATTGGCAGCGTCGTGTTGTGAGAAGGCTTTTGTTTTATTTTGGTTCCTAGTTAGGATTGTAACAGATTTTGTTGTCTTACTGTTCGTATTCACTAGGATTACTTTGTTCATTGCACCGTAAAATATGCAACATTGAGATGTATTTTTTTTGGGTCAGTAGGACTTCTGGTGTTGCCTTTTGTGTAGGTTGCCCCTATTCCATTTCTTCTAATTTTCAACACAAAGTGAGATCACAATTAAATGAAAACCGAAACATAAACGGAGGTAGGCACTGTCTCTTCTCTTTTTCATCCTCTCAATCGTTCTTGTTAAATTTGGGATATTTGAGGAATCTGTCTTTGGGGGTTTCAGTGACTACCCAAATTACTTTGTTAATCTGGAATTCATAGAAAAGTAATCTGTGGTTTTTTAGTAATCTACATGTGGTTCTGGCAAAATTTGGGATATTTGAGGAATCCGTCTTTGGGGGTTTCAGTGACTACCCAAATTACTTTGTTAATCTGGAATTCATAGAAAAGTAATATGAGGGGTTTGAGTAATCTGAATGTGGTTCTGGGAAATTTGGGGGATTTGAGAAATTTGTATTTAGGGGTTTCAGTGACGCCCCAAATTAATTTGTTAATCTGGAATTTATAAAAAAGTAATATGTGGTTTCTGAGTAATTTGCATATAGCTCTGGGGAATTTGAGACATTTGAGGAGTTTGTATGTGAGGGTTTTAGTAACTACTCAAATTAATCTATTAATCTGTGATTCCTAGAACAGTAATCTGAGGGTTTTGAGTAATATGCATATGTTTTTGGGGAATTTGGGAATTTGACCAGAACAGTTTCAGCCTTTGGTGTTCACAACAACAATTGTACCATATCTTGTACGATATAATGGTGTAATTTAGTCTTCTGGCTTTTATTATCATCCATTTATTTGTTTGGGAATTTGTAACTTTCATATGCTCCAGAAGAATCTGGTTGCCTAATATGGTGTTTCTGTTATGTCTACAGGGTTTGTTGCTTGGTTTCTTTGAATATTCAAACACCTAAAACAGAGTTGCAGGTGGTGAACTGTCTCGTGCACTTGTACTCTTTAGTTATGTCGTTTGATTCAGTTCAGTTGTAGTTCGTTCCTGATTGGGTCTAATTTGCAGTTGTGCACTTGTACCTGAAACAGAGTTGCAGGTGGTGTAGTTTGTCGTTTGTTTCTTGATTAGGTTAAAATAGCAATAGCAGCAAGTTGAATTGTCTTTGCTACTGATTACAGCTTTTTCTCTATACCAACATCTAAATACCTACTCTATTTCTTTCTCTGTTAGTAGCTTCAAAAATAATCGTTCTTCAGATATTTTAGTAACTAGATTGTATTCTATTCTTAGAGCATGACTTCAATTCAGTTTATTATCCATCTGATATATGTGTACTCTGTTCCTCTAGTTTTACCCTTTGATTTCATAAGGGCAATGATCATTCTTTATGTTTTACTCAATTTTCACTGAACAATTATCCTTTTAGTATGTCACTGTCAGTCTGACCATCACTAAGTAGCCTACAAAGTTTCTATTGCACATATGAAAAGTTTCTCTTGCACATATGAAGTTGCTCATTTATATCTTACATTACTTTCTTAGTATTCTTACTTTAGGCAGTGGGATGTAATTTTTTTCATTCTACATATGTAATTTTTGTTTGTTGAATTTCTGTACATATGGTACTGCTTGGTCTGATTTTATATGTGTGGCCTGGTTGATTTGATTTCATATGTGGATATTTTTTTGTCTTTAATTCTGTGTGTATTAAATTTAGGTGAGCAATATTCTTGTTTCACTCAAATTTTAGTACCAGATTTTTTGGGTGAGTTGGGTGACAAAATCACCCGTGTGAGAGCAGCAAACAAATCACTCAAATTTTTTTCCGAGCACAGCATCTAAACCCAGCTCGTTGAGAACCACCTGCAGCTGATTATCTGGGCTCGGGGTGGTGTTGTACGTGGGACTCTCTTTCTATCGTAAATTTGTAATGATTTGAATCTGTTGACCAAAATTTGCTAAGGACGATTTCTTAGGAAAGCGAACACACGGCATGCTCACTCAGATCAAGATAACATTTCCCACCGTCGAAGACAAGCGA
This sequence comes from Setaria viridis, assembly GCF_005286985.2. Taxonomy (NCBI): domain Eukaryota; kingdom Viridiplantae; phylum Streptophyta; class Magnoliopsida; order Poales; family Poaceae; genus Setaria; species Setaria viridis. The sequence goes on along the minus strand of NC_048270.2, from coordinate 15,820,313 downwards.
GCTGAGGTAGGTAACAGTGAGAGTATTTCGTTAACGTCATCCTTGGTTACTCTTGATTAAAAGTTAGCTGATTTAGGTAAACAGATAGCTGATTCTATGAAATTGGTGATAGACGACAACAATGAAACATAATATTCGATTGAAAGTAATGATGGCATCTTCTTACAAAAATCTAGCCACAGGATGATACCTCAGAATTCATACGAAGCTCACGACCAATGGCGGATTGAGGTGGCGCTGACAGAGCCTTCACGCTCACAACGTGCTCAAAAGATTGCATGACCCATGCTAGAGATCGATAAGAGTGGGAGTGCGCGGTCAGGGTGCCATGTAAAGCAGTAAATGCATAAAGTGGAGGGTTATGAACTTAGATGACATAATAATAGATGCATAAGAGTTCGTGGATCTAAGTGATACCTCGATCCAAGGATCATGCATTTTATTTTATTTTTTATAAAATGGAGGATTTATTTATTATGTCTATGTTGGCACACGTCAACCTTTTTTGGTGGACCAAAATGAACCCACGTGGGCCTGCTGGAGCCAGGCGATGCAGGGCGACCCACGTAGGGAACGTCCTTCTGCCGGCGTACCCTTTTGGGCCGGGTTTTCCAGCGGCTACTTTCCTGCGCTGGCCGGGAGTAGTGTGGTGTCACGGGTGTGCTTGAGCCCAGGTCCTGATGCCGGCTGGAGTAGTGTAGTGTCACGGGTGTGCGTATTGCTAGAATCCATTTATCTGTACAACACTAGCCCAGCTATCACATACTTCCTCCGTTCCAAATTATAGATCATTTTGACATTTTTATAAATCAATAAATATTATTATGCATCTAAACATAGAGTATATCTAAGTGCATAACAAAGTCTATGAATCTAAAAAAATAAAAGGACCTATAATTTGGAACGGAAGGAGTAATTAGCTTTGGTTGAGCCCAACTACATATACGGGCTAGAGCAGACAATCTACCATCCAAAATAATGGAAATATTTCCTTCGCTATACTCCCTCCATCTCAAAATAAGTATCTTTTTAGGATTCAAATTTTATCCCACAAAACATGTACCTTTATTAACTATTAAAAAAAAGTACATATGGAGAAGGGTATAGAAGTTAGAACCAATCAAATGAGTAATTGATATTATTTTTCTAGTTTCAACGCAATTGCATTTATTTAGAATTTAGAAAACTAAATAGACATCACAACTTTCAGTTACAATTAGTATAAGTTATTAGGGGCAACATGGCCATTTCTTATAGCTGCTATTATGTCGGAAATTTGCTAAGAGGATATTTATTTTGGGACGGAAGGAGTGGTTAAGAACAAAAATTGGTGACCCTTAAGTTAAACATAGAACGTTTGACAATGAATAGTAAAAAAACCATTCTAGATTGATGATAAATTATTCCACTAAAAAAGAGAATTGCTCTATAAGGAAAATTCGGCTGCTTCAACAGGAACATATTATTCAGGTGGAAAAAGTATACACAAGGAAAAATTATACATACCCGTGTAGCAAAAAATATACACATGTAGCAAATTATTGGACTTGCATAACAAAAAAATATAAAAAATAAAATAAATCATAGCAGGAATAAAATGAACAAATCTTAAAACTCATGGGAAACAATACAAATGCAACAAACCATAGGACTCGTGAATAAAAATACACAAATCATAGGATCGCATAAAAAATATACATAACAAATATGTCATATGAGTCAGAAACAAAAATATACATATGATAAAAATCATGGAATAAAAAATATATAGACCTAACTTAAACTGGCTTAAGTGCGCTTAGTCGCTGTCAGAACAGCAATTATCCGAAATGCACTTAAAACAATGTAAGTCCGGTAGTCCGTTGAGTGTCCCTAGGACTCCTTGAAACTTCCACAACGTGTTCCATATCCATACATCAGGATTACTTCCCTGATGGAAAAGCATCAACAAATATTATATTTTTACATACATATCGAGATACGGATTACAAACCATAGTTTGAAACAAACTTAACAGTGTAGGTTAGAACAATACTAAGAGTTCAAAACATAAACAAGTTCAGGCGAATAATTAAACACTTGAGTTTTTATTCTAGAGTATCGTGAGACTCGTACAATACTCTAGTTCTTTGGGGCTTCTCCCTCAGCGGTCTGCTGCTGAGTTTATGAAACAACAACGAGGATCCCTGAGTACGAGGGTACTCAGCAAGACTGACCTGACTAACCAATATAAATAGATTTTCTTTTACTGAATGATAGCTCTTTGGAGTACTGGTTGGCTCATCTTTTGCGGAAAAAAGCTTACTATAAGTGGAACCTTAGTTTTATCTTTTTATTTTAGTTTAGTTTGCACCTAACGAGTCTAGATGAATAAAACGTTTTGAGCAACCAAATGGAACTAAGTCATACAGCATATTAACTTCAGGAAAAATATTTCGTTCAACTTGATTACACTATGATGCTTAGCGATGATCAAGTGCATTCATAATCGAGAATTGCAGTCATCCGGACCGATTTACATCCTGCAGGAGATACCTGACGACCAGCCATGCACAACTGTACGGGTTGCACACAACAACTTTTCAATTAGCCGTACCCAAAGATTGGGAATATGACTACCCGAACCCAGGGACGCACCCCCACATGGGACCCCACGTCTGGCCTGATCTCCATGCGAGTTTCAGGCTACGCCCCTGCCTTTCCACTGCACGCCAAGCATGGGTACGAAATATTCCTGATCAGAGAGCCAACTAACCTACCGGGCTTTACTGGTCCCATACTCAGTAAGCAACCAAGTAAAATCACTTGATCAAAGATTATGACAACGAACGGACCTTAACCAAATTAACTTACTAGACAGAACTACCATCTCTAGCTTTTGTCTGCATTTCCAAAAATCTCAGGCCATTTCCTTGATTAACATGTATGACCATCTTAGCCTTAGAGTTGAGTAACCAAAGTTACTCACAGGTATCTAAGCATTACTAAGCATAGGATACTTACTAATTGATGAACAGGTGGCAAAGATGTCCTTAATAAAAAGGTTGGATTGTGCATAAAAGTGAGTTTTCAATCAACTCCTAGACCAAATGCACACACATAAGGAAATAACCAATAATTGGACTCATGAATAGTAATTTCCGAAAGTAGATGGGTTTAGATGCACTTGGGCTTGCCTTGATCCACAAAAAGGTTAGCGTCTTCAAATGATCCTGCCTCGCAAGGGATCAACTCGACAACCTCCTCAAACTCCGAAGGTTCTTCAGAAAATTCTAGAAATTCCACTTTTGGAGCTTCAATGTCTACGATTTAGTACATGTAGGAGTTAGAGATGCAAACTTTTGAACACATGACTATACAACTTTCCTTCATGATAAAGTTGCAAGCCAACACTAAACTACCCTTAAAGATTAACCCATAAATTTTAGTTTCCTTACTAACCTAACTTAAGCTTGTTCTTTTATTTTAGAAAAGCATTATAATAATTTTCTAATCTCAAAACTTAATTCCTATGAATTAATAACAATTTGTGAATAAGAAAACATTATTCAAAATTTTATGCATTTAATAAAGGTTAAGTATTTACTTAAATACCTTAAATAAAGGTACTAAATAAATACCTAATTTTTATTAACTTTTCCTAGGGTTTAAGAATTTTAATGCATAAAGAAAAAAATTAAATAAGCCTTAAAAAATTGGTTTCACTAATTTTGGACAACTCTACAATTTCTAGTGAATTAAATGGTGAAAAATGAATTTAAACTATTTATCTATAAATAGAAAACTATGATTATCCAAACCCCCCGGAAAGACCTTTCTCACTTATCCCCGCCCTACCCGCTCTCTCTAACTTGCGGACCCAGTCCACACACAATACTTCTGCCCCCAACCGCGGGTATAGGCGTGGGTACGCATCATTCCTCGCCAGTAGCGAGGTCTCGAGTGATGGGGTTTGGCTTGCTCGACTCACCTCGATGTTGCGCACACGCTGGTGGTGGTGTTGGGGTGGCTCGACCGGCGACAGCGGAGAAACCACAGGTAGAACGGCAGCGCTAGGGTTTGCGGCGACGGGCGGTTCAACGGCGACGACTCGACGGCAACAAGCTCGATCAGCAGCTTCGCCTTGACCTACAATGCACGGCGCTCACCCAAACCAGGCTCCCCATGGCCAGAGCTTAGAGCTCTCCTACGGCGGCCATGGCGGCGGCGGACACACGGCGGCGCTGGCGTTCCGGCCACACCGGCCATGCTCCAAGCGAACAGGTGGTTCTACACCATATACAACCTAAGCGCAGCTCACCTAGACCTTTGGACAGCGACCTTAGCCCCGGGAACCAAGACTTCCACGACAGCGGGTTCCTTAACGAAACAGAGCAGTGGCCGAGCGCGAAGAAGATGACGGCGGGGTGGCGCTACGGTAGAGAAGGTGGAGCGGCTGCTAGCAGTGGAGGTGCAGGGTGCTCAAGTGAGGCTTTGGGTGGAGGGAAAGGGTCGGTGGTGGATGGACGGCAACGGAGCGTGCCGGCAACCGGGGTGCGGTAAAAAGCGAGCGGCGGTAAACGGATGAGCAAGACGAGCGAGAACGGAGAGCAGTACTTATCCGAATTTTCACCGTGCGCATGGTTGCCACCTCCAGCCTGCTTGCTCGCGTGGATGCTGGCCCTGACTTGCGCGTGGCATAGCGGCATCGCGCTGACCGGCGAGCTGGCAGTTTTGTAGAGAATCCCAAGTAATCCAAACTCTCAAATTTCCTTTAAGCAAACTTATAGAGAATCCCAAGTAATCCAGTTGATAGTTTTGCTTCAAGTCAAAAAGATCGCTTTAAGGCTAGGACTTTCGAGCTCCAAAGTTCGGGCAAAACTCAAACCGTTAACTGAATCATGCAATTCAGTTTCATTTAACATTTTGACAGGGCCATTTACCCCTCTTTGGGCTCGATTTTAAATGCTCAATCTTCTTTTTTTCCAACTTCCACTTATATTTGTTCAGAAAGTAATAGGGATTCCATTTTGCACATGATCACATATACCTTTCACACTAAATTTCTCAGAAATTGGCACCAAAAACTGCTAAACGACTCTATTTTTCTAGGACTTAAACAAAATTCGTCTGACAGCATACAGTTTCAATCTTTGGGCCATTAGAAAAATTCCAATTCCTGCCTATCCTTGTCCAACAACACCTTCCATATATTCCTTGATCCTCATAGCCTATTTGGGCTCAAAATCCTTTCAAGATTTATATGGAAAAAGTTTTAGAAACGAATTTCAACCTCGCATAGTTATCACTGTTTTCAGACTTGCGAAATATCTCAGCAGCTATGCTGAAATCTGCTCAACTTCCCCACTTTGAGCGTCATTTTAAATTTGAATCCTTCACTTTCTTTGGCCAACAACACATCCAAGAGACTCTTCATGAACCATAGCTCACTCATGTTCCATAATATCTTCCCACTTAAATGAAAGACTCTTCAGAAACTAATTTCTAGTACTCAATTTCTCTCATTTCTGATTTTTCATTTGTAGTACTCACAGCTAGAATTTAACTCCAAACTTTATTCCTTTGGGTTTGAAATACCTTTTAGGCTTGACCTCCCATTTTTGCCTATTTTTACCAAATTCAAATCTCAAAATTAAGATTTGACCAAATTTAGCTCCAATTTAACTTTGGCCCATAATCTTCCCTTTTCCTCCAAATTTCACCATTAACTTCTCAATGACATTCTTAATCTGCCATTAACATGGGGTGTTACAAGGAGCAATCACATGGCTCGTCTAACAAGAAAAATGCACACAAGGAACAACTCATGCGAAACAAAAAAAAGTATAGACATAGAAAAAATATAGGACTTGCCAAGCAAAAAGATTATACTCATGAAAACTCATGGAGCAAAACTTTGTACACCTAGTACAAAAATCTATACACCAAGAACAATTAGTATAGGAACCATGTACAAAAAATTAGACCAAATCTTAACTGGGCCAAATTTTGCTCAACTTTATCCAACGAAGAAAATACATAAATCTATACTAGTACGGAAAATTTAAATGATAAATAAGAAATACGGAGAAGGAAATGAACGAAATGCAAAGAAAAAGAAAAAAAAATTAAGCCACCACATCTAAACACGTTATGTAGGCTGAAAGCACCTACCTGGATCATTTACACATGGACTGTCAGACATGCTAGTTGGGCGGAAACTGGCCTCACGGAGGGAACCGAGGAGAGGGAGCTTGCTTATGGGCCGGATGGGAGGACCCAAGCATTTCTGCCTTCTCTACCTAGCTGTGTGGGTTTGGTGCATGCAAAAAATAAATAAATAAATAAAAACTGCCATGGACATTTAGGTTTGGTTTTGCCTCTCTCTACTCTCAAGGATCGAACCATCTATCCTAATAAAAATATCATTTCCACTCCCCTAACGAAAAGCACTCATGCAACAGGATCGGTTGATTTCACTGTGGATATATATATTTTTCTAATGTACACGCACCGAATCTCAATATTTTTTTTGATAATAACACCGAATCTCAATTTGGAATTTCGATTCTTCTCCACTCAAGCTGTCAGGTTATTCCATGAGTCGATTTTCCTTCCTCACTGGGAAGGCCTATATAATAGTTTCCTAATTCCCAGAATTATTGACATAATAAGCTAGCTACTAAAGATTAGCCATATGCAATTAACTATATATTTTCTTGGAAAAAAATTCATTTTACTCTCCTTACCTATCCACTTTGTCTGCATAACCCCCTAAATAAAATAGGCTCACTTCACCCCTGAACTATTTCATTTGGCCTAATCTACACCTAATTAGTTTTTTCTTGTTTGTATTTTGAGTTCAAATTTTGTGAGCAGATACAAAATATGATACTTTATGTTAAAAAAATTATACTAAAATTTTTTCATAGTTACTTTTATAGGTTAGGAATATTTAATACAAAATTAATCTTAGATATTCAAAACTGTAAGAAAACTAATCATGAAAAAATTGTAATGTATTTTTCCATTGTAGAGCATCATGTTAGAAGCTAGCTGACAAAATCTGAAATTAAAACTCAATTTGTACGTGAAAAAATAAAGAAGAGAAATCTAATTGCGAGGTAGATTAGGTCAAATAAAATAGTTCGGGGAAGTAAAGTGAGCCTATATTTTGCTTAGCGGGTTAAGCGGATAAATTAAAGTAAATATATGAGGTGAGTAAAATGGAATTTTTCTTATTTCCTATCTACCTTTTGGGATCATTTCAATGTGTGGGGGCATAATTCGACTATAGATAGACAGGAAAGTGACGTAGGTGTGGATAGTTTCGGAGCGAGTGATCCATTTCTATGCCCCACGCATTGACGAGTAGGAAGAAATGTAGCAGCATTTAGATTTAGATTCATTACACGTCTAAAATTTGGGTGCACAGAGAGTTGTGGCATGTCCATTACAGCATGATACTGCAGCACGGTAATACATTATAAGTAGGACGAAGGTATGAAGTGATCTGGGGTGCTAATACACCCCAAAAATAGAAAAATAGTGATTATGTCCAAATTTCCACCATATTTGCGTCCCTCGTTATTAAACTTTATGCACCTTAAATAACCTTATTCTTTATCTTCTCCAATTTGCTCTAGATTCGGTACATAGTAAAGTCCACCGCCGATCCTTAAAGCGTTGTGTCATCCTAGTCCCTAAACTCGCAAAATGCATAATTAGATCCTTAAACTCGCTAATTGTACCGTACGAGTCCAAAATCTGAATTAAACTGCCCTTTGGCAGTTGACTGTATTAGAAGTGGACATAATAAGTGGGACCCACCTGTCAGTTCCGTCTTTCTTCTCTCCAATCTCCTCACATCGGCCGAGCTCCTACCTATGGCGACTGGTGGCTGCACTAAGTACCTCAAGAGCCAACACGAAAGATGTCGTACGCATGGGCGAATCAAGAATTAGATAATAGCGGCTGCTCTGCTTGCTGGTTTAATTTGCCGATTTGCCTGGATGGCTGCAGGACCGCCAGATGCCCAGTTACCCATAGCGGCGTAACCATGAACCAGGGGACTGGTGACCAGGGACCAGTTGCCCATAGCGGCATAACCATGAACCAGGGGACTGGTGGCCAGGACACAGGCACATGGCCCCTTACAACACAGGAGCTCGGGCACGACATAGTATGCTAGACGTCCCATCGCCCGCCGCCCATGTGGCCTCATGCCTGCATCTTGCAACTGCTGGGAACGGGTGCAGCGGGATGCGGGACTAGGAGAGCTGTGCGAAGTGGTTGGCCTTGGCCGGGTCGTCGAGCAGGGAAGTGACGAGGTTGCAACTGAGAGGACGACGGCATGGAGGAAGAGCACGAGGTCCTCAGTCTCGTTGGCGTCGTGGATGGTCGGGGGCATCTATGGCAGGTGACGAGGCACGGCGCGAGGAGGAAGAAAACAATGGATAAGACAGAGAGGACAGGGAGAGATGGAACTAACTCGTGGACCCCACTTATTATGTCCATATTATGATACAATCAGCTGCCACATGGGCAGTTTAACTTAAGTTATGAATATTTAGGACTCGGATGGTACAATTAGAGAGTTTGGGGATCTAATTATACGTTTTGCGAGTTTGAGAATTGGGATGACACAACACAAGTCAAATTTAAGGACTGGAGTTTACTCGTCTTAACAATTTGTCGCTCGCTTCACCATTCGCTTGAGTGGAAGCAATACTGACGCCACACGAGTAAAGATGGCAACGGGTAAAATCGGCGCGGATACAAAGTCGAGGTATCCATACCCGCGAGCAAAAAATCATACCCACGCCCGCACCCGCTATCCGTCATGGGCAGAAAATCGTGCCCGTGCCCGCTATCCGCGAATAGCGCATGCCCGTGTACCCGCATAGCATTTATACAACAGTAAGGCAAGAGACAAAAACCATCACGCAACACAAAAATACAACTCTCAATTCTAGTTTTTCACCATGTTAAACAACCATCAAGCAAGAGATAAAAACCATTAGATAAAGGTCTAACCAAGCAAATAAATAAGTCTTACACACATTATCAGTTTAACAGAAATCCAAGCATGTTCAGTTTTGCAGTTGCCATGATTTAGCCATCTTCCACATAGACAAATAATACAGAAGAAAGTGAACAATTGCCCATGGAAAAGAAGAGCTTGCAATTCCTTCCTTTTCTTTTTGAACCTTTGCAATTCCTTCATACAACAACAGCAACAATAAGATGAAAATATAACTACCATGAGACTTACTTTTAAGTCCAGATTATCAGAACATAGAAGCTACCTAGGCACCGGCAACCGGTGGACAGGGCACTGGCAACCGGCAGACCGGCACTGGCGGATGGGGCAACGGGCGGATCCGGTCCTCCGGGACGAACGACGGCGGGAAGGGGCAGCGGGGCACTGGCGACGGGCGGATCCGGTCCTCCGAGAGGCGCTAGCTGGTGGATTCGGGACTCGGGAGGCGCTGGATTCAGCGCTGGCTGGCGGCGCTGGGGGAGATGGCAGCGGATTCGGGCGTCCGAGGTCGGCCGGCGGCGGGAAGGGGCGGCGCAGGCGGTGGGAAGGGGCGGCGCAGGCTGTGGCAAGGGGTGGCGCTGGAATGGATCAGGAGTCGGGCGCGAGGAGATGGGGGACGAGGTCACGGTCTCACGGACGGGGGAGGTCAGGATGGGAGTGACTCGTTGCGGCGGGCAGAGGGAGAACCGTAGAAATGAAACCTAGACTCTGAGTTTATATACATGGTATTGCGGTTGGGGCCACATGTCAGTCATTGGAGCGGGTCTGGCGGGTTTGCAGGTGCGGATATCATTTTTTACACCCATGAGCAAATATCCGTTGGGTCTAGGATCACGCCCGCGCTCGTGCCCGCGGGCACAGAGTTAGACCCATATCTGTGCCCATCGGGTTTCATATCCGCAGGTTTGTGGGTATTTTCAACCCGTTGCCATCTTGACACGCGAGCTAGCACCAAACGTCAGCGTCACTATCGATCGATCTCGAGAGTCAAATTAATGATTTGCTGCAAAGATGTAGTCAGTTTTTACGAGATCTCCCGTGTTAGTACAGACCTCGCGTGTTGACTTGCAAATTCAAATAGGCAATCGAATTTAATTAAGTATATATAATATAATACTACTCTGTGCTGGTAGCCGCCACTGCGACCCTAATAAACAATCAGCTTCTTGTTTGTCTCCGGCGAAATTGTTGGAGGGCAGCATAGCTGCGAAATTCAACGCGGGACCGAAGAACTCTCGTTTGCGGCTGCAGCTGAGGCACGAGGCGCGTATATGTTTACTACGTGTCAGATGCGATCGAGACACTTCAGCCAGATCACAATGCAGTTGTGTCACGCCGCTAATAATTCTGTTAAGCACACGTGTTCATATTGCGCCGTTTGATGTAGCTACCTGTCCCTTGCATATATAGTACAGGTGGGCTCAGTGGAGAGTTAATCAACCCTTTCCACTTCAAAATATAGTTTACTTTTGCTTTGTCTTAATCAAGTTTTTTTTAAATATAATTAGCATCTATCTTATAGTATAAAAGTAAGTACAGTATGAAAACATATTGCAGGGTGGATTTAATGAAACTAACTGGTTGTTGTAAATGCTGGTACTTTTTTCTATAAACTTAGTCTAAATTTGAGAAGTTTGGTCTAGGAATAAACTAAAGTGAAATATAATTTGAAATATACTAAGCAATCCCGTAATGAGTAAATGGACAAATGGAGTACATCAAGGAGAAAAAGGTGATATTCGTACAATGCTGTGGTCATCAAGGTATTGGTTTAGCTTTGTCTAAAAAGGCAAAATAGACAAATTGGTCCCTAAACTTTATACTAAGGTCAAGTTCATCTCTCAACTTTCAGATCTACCATTTTAGTCCTCAACTTTCTTTTTTTTGTCAAATTCATCCTTATGCTGATGTGTGGTGCTCCATTCTAGCATAAGAATAATATGAAAACTCCTTTTTCCCCTTGACTTCCTCTTCACAAGTAAATAGCCATAATCTGAAATCCTCAAACTAATATTATCATTCTTCTCTACAACTCGATCGGCAGCTCTGATCGGATCATATGGTCCACAATTCGTAGGGCTCTTTTCTTGTTTTGTTTTAATTTTATATCACTGCACTTCACAAGAGTGTTCTGCATGCCTCGGGCTGATGTGTTCATGTTCGTGTTTGCTATGACCAATGGGCTCTGGCCAAGTTATGCCCAATGGAACGGACCAGCTTGTTGCAATAATTAGGTCTCGACATGGCAAAGGTCTGCTAGTGATGAACAGAAAGAAGCCATGTCTGACGGAGCTTCAAAAGTACTAGACCTCACTGGCTGTCACTGCACAACAGGCCCTCATGGAAATAGAGGAGGGAAGAAAGAGCCAAGGTAGAAAGGACATTTTGCATTAGTTTCATACAAGTATGGAGTGCCACGTCAGTATAAGGACGAGTTTGATATAAAAAATAAAAGTTGAGGAACTAGATTGACCGATCTGAAAGTTGAGGGACTAATTTGACCCTCGGGACAAAGTTGAGGGACCAAATAGCCTATTTTGCCTTCTAAAACACTAGTAGAGAATTGGCTTTCGATCCGACCCCTTTTGTCCCGGTTTAAAGTTGGCCCGGGACAAAAGGGGGTGCGCCGGGGTGGGGAAAATTGGAGGGGAGCATTACTCCCGGTTGGTAATTGCAACCGGGACTAAAGGCCCCCTTTAGTCCCGGTTGCAACGGCTAGCTGGGGGGCGTCGGTGGCGGGACCCTTTTATCCCGGTTGGATCCTCCAACCGGGATAAAAGGGTGTCCCTTTTATCCCGGTTGGAGGATCCAACCGGGATAAACTTCCAACCGGGACAAAAGGTGTTTCCTTTTGTCTCGGTTGGAGTTTTTAACCGGGATAAAAACTCATCCCCCACTATATCCCGAGACAGAGATTTTCTTCTTCCTCCAGCCCGAGCCAGTCCACCACATTGATAGAGAGCTGAGCTTCACCTACTCTCCGGTGGTGCCAAAGCAAGGGAGGTGCTGCCCGAAGTTTTTTCCCTCATTTTCGTGGGAATTTGACTCCGCCAACACAAGTGTTGCGAAGGTTTGCTACTTCATCCTCGTGTTATGCTTTGATTTATGCTTTGGAGATGGAAAGATTATTTGCTACAATGTGATGATGAAGTAGAAAAATGGAGAGGTATTTTGAGCTAGAATGTGAGGGAGATTGATGTGTCATATATAGTATGCATTATTTCAGTGGTTTAAAAATGATGCTACCTTGTCTAGACGGCTTATCTTATCAAATTCAATATGGTTTTTTAAATCCATATACTTGTTGAACTTGCATACCGTGTTCATTTCTGCTAAGATGTTCTCCGCCGAGTAGCAACGTATGTCACGAAGGAGGTTCGATTCTACGAGAAAGAGTGGATACGGACATCGTGACCGTGTCCCCTTTTCCGTAGCATCTAACCTCTTTCATGACAAAGTGCGGTGCCGCCCAGCTGAGGACATCCTCGCGAAATGAACACGGTCTTCAAGTTCAACAACTTCTGTAGTGGTAAGGAAAGAATTTTTGTACATAGATGACTTCTGCTACTTGTTGAACTTGCATACCGTGTTCATCTCGCCGAGGATGTTCTCCGCCGAGCAGCAACGTATGTCAAGAAGGAGGTTCGATTCTACGAGAAAGAGTGGATACGGACATCGTGACCGTGTCCCCTTTTCCGTAGCATCTAACCTCTTTAATGACGAAGTGCGGTGCCGCCCAGTTGAGGACATCCTCGCGAGATGATCACGGTCTTCAAGTTGAACAACTTATGCAGTGTTAAGATAATAATTTTTGTACATAGATGGCTTCTGCTACTGGAGGAAGTGGCGATGGTGGGGGCGATCGTGGTTCCTATTATGGCAAGGTTCCAATCATAGCTTCAGCATAATATGTGTATTTGGATCTTCATGTTGTTGTATTGTACCATGTTGTTTGGATCTTTAATCGATTTTCACGCGTAATCCATTGTCAAGTGTAATCCATTTTCATGCGTAATACGATGCAGATGGACCGGCAATGGATGTATAATGCAGACAGGCGGAGCAAGGCGTTTATTGATGGCTTGCATTATTTTCTCGAAGTGGCAAAAGCGAACAAGCCAGAGAATGGGTTCGTATGTTGTCCATGCTTCCAATGCAATAACAGGAAGGAGTATTCAAAGGATTCCTGGGGGACTATTCACAGCCACTTGTTTAAATACGGTTTCATGCCTAACTATTTGGTTTGGACCAAGCACGGTGAACTAGGGGTTGTAATGGAAGATGGCGAGGAGGAGGAGGAAGATGACACCATTCCGGACTGGGTTGCAGGCCAAGCTTTTGCAGGTACTACAATGGGCGAGGCTGATGAAGATGAGTTTGCAGAAAATGACCCTACTGATGACCTTGGTCAGGTGATACGAGATGCATACAGAGATTGCGAAACTGAGAAGGAAGCAGCAAAGTTGCAGCGCATGATAGATGATCACCAAAAATTGTTGTACCCAGGTTGCCAGCAGGGCCATAAAAACTAGGTACGACACTAGAATTTGTGCAATGGAAGGCAAAAAATGGTGTGTCCGATAAGGCATTTCAGGGGATGTTGAACATTGTCAAGAAGATTCTCCCCGAGAATAATGAATTACCGTCCACAACATATGAAGCTAAACAGATTATTTGCCCTCTCGGATTGGATGTTCAGAAGATACACGCATGCCCTAATGACTGTATCCTCTATCGTTGTGATGAATACGAGAAATTGGATGCTTGTCCCGTCTGCGAAGCCTTGCGGTATAAGATCAGGCGAGATGATCCTGGTGATGTCGAGGGGCAGTCTCCCAAGAAGAGAGTTCCCGCGAAGGTGATGTGGTATTTCCCTATAATACCATGCTTGAAGCGCTTGTTCAGGAACAAGGCGAATGCTAAGTTGATGCGATGGCACAAAGAAGACCGTAAGGAAGATGAGATGTTGAGACACCCCGCAGATGGGGCACAGTGGAGATCAATTGATAGAACATTCCCAGACTTTGAAAGTGAAGCAAGGAACATAAGGTTTGGTTTAAGCACTGATGGATTCAATCCATTCGGTGAGTTGAGTAGTGGTCATAGTACTTGGCCTGTGACCCTTTGTATGTTCAACCTTCCTCCTTGGCTGTGCATGAAGCGGAAGTTCATTATGATGCCGGTGCTTATCCAAGGCCCAAAACAACCCGGCAACGACATTGACGTGTACCTAAGGCCGTTGGTTGATGACCTTTTACAGCTCTGGAAGGAAGAAGGTGTACGTGTGTGGGATGAGGATAGACAAGATATCTTTAATCTACGAGCACTGTTGTTCGTAACCATCAACGATTGGCCTGCATTGAGTAACCTTTCAGGATAGACAAATAAGGGATATCGGGCATGCACCCACTGTTTAGACGACACAGACAACATGTACTTGAAGCACTGTAAGAAGGTCGTCTATATGGGTCATCGTCGATTTCTCCCTGCTCACCACCAGCTGAGAAAGAGCGGGATGCATTTCAAAGGGGCGCCAGACCATTGTAAAAAACCTGCACACCGTAATGGAAAGCGTGTGTTCGAGATGATGAAGGATGTATATGTAGTCTTCGGAAAGGGACTTGGTAGCCAACCTGTTCCGAATGACGATAACGGACATGCACCCATGTGGAAGAAAAAGTCAATATTTTGGGAGCTACCTTATTGGGAAATCCTAGAGGTTCGCAACGCAATAGACGTGATGCACCTGACGAAGAATCTTTGCGTGAACGTGCTAGGCTTCATGGGTGTTTATGGAACCTCAAAAGATACATTGGAAGCACGACAGGACCTGAAAGCCATGGGGCAATGAGATGACCTACATCCGAAAAAGAGAGATAATGGACAGCACTACTTACGTCTTGCCAGTTACACTCTCAGCAAGGAAGAGAAGGATAGCATGTTTGAATGCTTGAATAGTATGAAGGTCCCGTCTGGGTACTCCTCGAATATAAAGGGAATAATAAATATGAAACAAAAGAAGTTTACAAATCTCAAGGCTCATGACTGCCACATGTTGATGACCCAGTTGCTTCCGGTTGCACTGAGGGGTGTTCTACCAGAAAATGTCCGGTTGCCGCTCGTAAAGCTATGCGTGTTTCTCAATGCGATTTCGCAGAAGGCAATCGATCCATCCAACCTATCAAAGCTACAGAACGATGTGGTGCAATGTCTTGTCAGTTTTGAGTTGTTATTTCCACCATCCTTCTTCAATATTATGACGCACTTACTGGTTCACCTAGTAAAAGAGATTGGTATTCTTGGACCTGTATACCTGCACAATATGTGGCCTTTCGAGAGGTTCATGGCAGTCCTAAAAAACTATGTTCTTAATCGTGCCCGTCCAGAAGGAAGCATCGCCAAGGGATATGGAACAGAGGAGGTGATCGAGTTTTGTGTTGATTTTATTGATTCAATTGACTCGATTGGGGTTCCAACTTCACGCCACGAGGGGAGGCTCCGAGGAATGGGCACCCTTGGAAGGAAATCAAGTTTGAGCAATGATACTGATTTGTTCGACAAGGCACACTACACTGTTCTACAACAGTCATTCTTTGTGTCTCCGTATATCGAGCAGCACAGGCAGATGGTAGCTTCCAAAAACCCGACCAAATCTGATGCTTGGCTTACCCGTCATCACATGGAAACTTTTCCCTCCTGGTTGCGCCAACAACTTATGGGTAACTCTGAGATTCACCCACAGCTTGCCTGGTTAGCCAGGGGACCTGCTACCACAATCGTCAAATTCCAAGGCTATCAGATAAATGGTTACACATTTTACACGAGAGCCCAGGACCAGAAAAGCACGAACCAGAATAGTGGTGTCCGCATAGATGCCATGGACAGAAATAATAGCAAGGAGTCGTATTATGGTTTCATACAGGAGATATGGGAACTCGAATACGGACCGCTGTACATCCCTCTATTTCTTTGCAATTGGGTGAAGCTAACTGCCGTCACCAAAGATCAGTACGGAATGACAATAGTAGATCTGAGCAAGACTGGATACAGTGATGACCCATTCGTACTTGCCAATGATGTGCATCAGGTGTTCTATGTGAAGGACATGTGCAGCAAACCCAAGAGGAATCCAGAAGAGACATGGGAGCCAAAGTGCCACATAGTTCTTCCAGGTAAAAGAAAAATCGTGGGAGTCGAGGATAAAACAGACCAATCAGATGATTATGATCAGTTTGATGGCATGCCTCCATTCGCCGTTGAAGTTGATCCAAGCATCCTGCTATCCAAAGAAGAGGCTCCGTACTTACGCCGCGATCATGATCAAGGAACTTTCGTTAAGAAGAAATTTTACAACGTTGTATTGTAATGCGTTAAATGTACATGACCTTTGTGTATTAATTGATACAATTTGTAATTTACCCTATGTATGATTTCATGTGTTATTAAATTTGTTAGGTGAAGATTTTTTAGATAAACATGAACATTGTTAACCACATACTAACATGGATTTTTCTGCGCATTCAAATAATTTAATTGAATAATTTCTTGATCACAGCAATGCAGTAAAATAAATATTTTACAGGCTAAATGAGTTGGTATAGAATTAATGATTACTTCATACTTATTGTCAATTTACTCGTTAATTAAATATATTTTTGCATGTACAAAATCTGTGAAGGTTTTGTTTTTCATCCTGAAATGCAGTGAAAAGGTAAAATAAAATCCATTTCCAAAAAACAGGCGGGAGAAGAAAAATAGGAAAAAAGACCTTTTGTCTCGGGTGCTAACAGCAACCGGGACAAAAGGCCCCCCTTTTATCCCGGTTGCAGTTGGCAACCGGGATAAAAGGGTACGTTTCGTCTCCCACCCAAACGTACCCTTTTATCCCGGTTGCCAACTGCAACCGGGATAAAAGGGGGGGCCTTTTATCCCGGTTGGTGACGGGACCCGGGATAAAAGGGTACGCTCCCAGCCCCACCTGGCGGGGGCACCCTTTTGTCCCGGGTCCCGACACCAACCGGGATAAAAGGCCCCCCCCTTTTATCCCGGTTGGTGACGGGACCCGGGATAAAAGGTTGGGCTCCCAGCCCCACCTGGCGGGGCACCCTTTTATCCCGGGTCCCGTCACCAACCGGGATAAAAGGCCCCCCCTTTTATCCCGGTTGGTGACGGGACCCGGGACAAAAGGCTCTTTTGTCCCGGGTCCCATTACGAACCGGGATAAAAGGGGGGGGGGTTAAAAGGCACTGTACTCCCTTCTACCCCCCGCCAGTTACACACTTAGCCAAAATTTCGCAAGTCCCGCGCGTTCTCCGCCGTCGCCGCCCGTCCGCCTCCCTCGCCGGCCGCCGCCGTCGTCGTCCCCCATTGCGCCGTCGACGTCCCCCATTGCGCCGTCGTCGTCCCCCGGCCGGCCCGCCTCGATCCCCTCCTCGTCCGTCGACGCGCCCGGCCCCCGGCCACCTCGTCGCCTCCGGCCACCGCCTCCACATCCTCGTCGCCGGCTCCATCCTCGTCGCCCCTCGTCGCCCCTCGTCGCCGTCTCGTCGCCGTCCCGCCTACGCCGCCGTCGTCGTCGTCGCCTCGGCCGCCGTCGTCCTCGTCGCCTCGGCAGCCGTCCTCGCCGCCCCGGCCGCCGCCGTCCCGCCGACCCGGCCGCCGCCCCGCGCGCGAGAGGTCCGCTGCCGCGCCGACCGGCAGCGCCGGGAGGGTTTTCTTTTTAAGTTAGAAAATTAAGTTTTATTTTTAGATAGATTTCTAATTTTGTTAAGTTAGATTTTTAGATTTCTAATTTTGTTAAGTTAGATTTTTAGATTTCTAGTTAGTTTGTTAAGTTAGATTTCTAGTTAGTTTGTTAAGTTAGATTTCTAGTTAGTTTGTTAAGTTAGAGTTGATACAGAGATCGCCGAGTAGCCGCCGTGATCGCCGCCGTCCCGCCGAGTAGCCGCCGTGATCGCCGCCGAGTAGCCGCCGTGATCGCCGCCGTCCCGCCGCCCATCACAACCTAGTAGGCACCGCCCGTGGTTCCGGTGAACCGTCCCCGCCTCCGCCGTACCGCCGCCCTGACCGCCGCCATCCCGCGTCCGCCGCCCTGATCGCCGCCGTCACAACCTAGGCACCGCACGTGGATATTGTTACAAATTCGTAGAATTTCGTCAAAATTCGTAGAAATTCGTCAAAATTTGTAGAAATTTGTAGAAATTCATAGAAATTCGTAGAAATTTGTAGAAATTCATAGAAATTCGTAGAAATTCATAGAAATTCGTAGAAATTCGTAGAAATTCGTAGAAATTCATAGAAATTCGTCAAAATTCGTAGAAATTTGTAGAAATTTGTAGAAATTCATAGAAATTCGTAGAAATTTGTAGAAATTCATAGAAATTCGTAGAAATTCATACAAATTCGTAGAAATTCGTAGAAATTCGTAGAAATTCATAGAAATTTGTAGAAATTCATAGAAATTTGTAGAAATTTGTCAAAATTCATAGAAATTTGTATAAATATTCCGGACTTTGTACGATTCATGTTATTTTATGATTTCATTATATACATGTATGATTCCGAACTTTGTAGGACTTTGTACAAATTTGTAGTAAGACGATTTCTATGACTGTCATGTATGATTCCATGTATGTTTCCATCAATAGTTGAAATGGCAGACGATGAGACCGCAAGGTATATCATGGAGCAGATAATCGCTGGTGATGGTAGTGGTGACAACGTTCCACTATCATACACGGATGAAGAGGGCACCCAGGCGGACATGTTCCTCAACATGTCCGCCGATGGGAATGAAGAGCAACAGCCGCAGCAACAACTTGCCGTGGCGGAAGGTTCCGGTGAGGTATATACAACCATTCTTGTATTGTTTCACGCCACCGCTACTACTACGTACTAATTAACGAATCTTGAACTGTTAGCCCTCCGGATCGACGCAAGGGCAGAAGACCCGAGGTCGTACAAAGGTGATGGAAGGGAGGCTTGTCATCACCGAAGTTACAGAAGAGGGCAGGCCGGTTGCTCCCGAGAAAGTAGCAAAGAAGTACGTGAGTCAAATCGGGGCAATCGTCCGGGACAACGTGCCTATCAGCATCAGAGAATGGAAGGGCAGAAGCGATAATCCGTACGCCCTTCCAGAGACAAAAAAGAATATGCTGTGGGAAGACGTGAAGAGACATTTCACATTCCCCGAAGGATATAGTGAGAAGGATGTCAAAGCGTGGACGCTTAAGAAGATGGCTACTCAATTCCAGACATTCAAGAAGATGCTGGACACCCACTACATCAAGAAGGGCAAAACTCCAGACTTCAACGCGTGGCCAAAGTTGAGGGACCACTGGGATGCATTTGTTGAATACAAGAGGAGTGAAGAAGGTGTGAAAAAGATCACGACCAACACAGCAAATGCTAGTCAGAAGGGCTACCACCATCATTTGGGGCGAGGTGGGTATGGCTCAGCAATTCCCAAGTGGAGGAAGATGGAACAAGATCTGATCGAACGGGGAATCGTACCTGCAACTATTGAATGGCCCGAACGATCAAAGAACTGGTACTACACTCATGGAGGCTCCCTAAGCCAAGAGGATGGGACGTTGATTTTCAATGACACAATACGTGAGAAGGCCCAACATCTCATGAAGAACATTGAAGATTCCAAGGCGGGAGGTTGAGGGTGGACCGAGAAAATGATGAGCTCACATTAGCCCTCGGTAATCCAGAGCACCCAGGACGTTGCCGGGGGTTCGGGGTGGTTCCGTGGAAGTTCGCTTTCCGAGGCGACAGCGCCTCTTACAGAAGCCGGAAGCGAAGAAAGGAACAGATCGAGGAGAGCTGGCGGCAGATGCTAGAACAAAGAATGATGGATGAAATCAATCGGCGGGTGGCCGACGCAGTTGCGGAGTTGGCCCAATCTGGAGCAATGCCGAATCCTAACACCGCCAGCCCTTCTCAACGCCTCGGGAGCAGTTGTGCTTCTACAGGGGTCCCCGATGCGCAGATGCCCAGGTTACCCGTGGAGGAGCAACGGTTCCCCGTGGATGCCATCACGCAACGGACCTCATGTGAGCTGCATGCACCGGTCGGCAACCTCACTATTAAGGTATACTTATACATAATATTTATGCAATCTTGTCAATTGATCCAGGCCTCGAGATCGGAGTTCAACTTGTTTACTTCTGCTATATGTACAGGTAGCGTACGGGAGTGCGTTAGCAACCCTGGCAGGGCAGAGCAGTCATGGCATGGACATTCCAACAGGCTACGCCAGCGTCTGCGTCGAGCAAATAGTTGATCCCCAGTATGAAGGTCTAGAGCTCGACTTCCCGGGAGGCGACGGGGAAACGACATTGGCAGATGCGCTTCATGGGATCATTCTATGGAAGAAATGCTACATCATTATTCCCGGCACGGAGCCATCTCCTCAGACCTCAAGACCGCTCCCCGTAGATCCCCAGCAGCGACCTTCTCCTCATACATCGAGACCGGCATCTCCTGCTCCAGGACCGTCCCTTCCATCTATATCAAGGTCTCCATCTCCACCACATCCTGGTGCTGGGAGTGACGACGACAATAACAACACCCCTCCCCGATCACCATCGCCGGCACCAAGAGCGGCCCCCTTGAAGGAACCTGCAGCACCACTAAAGAAGTCACGAGCACCGCCTCCCAAGCAAAGATAGAGAAACAAGAAAACAAAGGACCCTGAAGTGGCTCGTAAGGAACGCTGGGAGGCAATGTCTCATGAAGAACAGGGGGCAGAAATCCAACGAGAGGCCAGTGAGTGGTTCAAGAAACAAGCCGAATTAAAAAAGGCAAGAGAGATGGAGCCACCGCCAGTAAGTCGGCGAGATTTAAACTTTTTTATCAGGATGGAAGAAGGAGCCAAGAAAAGGATACCACTCTTGTCAAACTATGAACGGGCTCTAGTAAAGGCTGATGAAAAGGATAAAAGGAAAGGAAAATCATCCTCCAGCGGTCCAGTCCCCGACCTCAGCCATTTATCAAAAAAAGATGCTCAACGGGTAAAAGCAATGCCCTTGGATCAACAAGCAAATGTATTGAAGTTCATGGAAGAAACAGGTCTGGGACTTGATGAATGCATAGGGCAAGTTGAGACGCCAACTGCACCGCCCCCTGAGCCGAAGTGGACTTATGAGCTAGGCAAACCTCTAGTAAAGCCTTCAATGGTACGGAAGCTATCAACAAAGATGTACGAATTCCATCAATGGTACATGATGGCATCCGCCAACTCGAGGGAGATGATCGGCATGAAGGTAAAACCGATAGATTTTCACGGTGAAGGGGAGAAAGTGCTGTGGCTAGACTTCAAGGATATATACGAAGTGTACCATCATGATGCCCTGGACGTCTCTCTGATCAGCGCTTGGATTCTGTAAGTGTCCGTTTATTATCTCTACATGTAAATTTTGGCGTGCGTCACCGTACTAACTTCATCTTCCATTTCATGTAGGATGCTAATTCAGACATGCCGCCGAGAGGCGTACCTACATGTAGGCTTCATGGATCCATCTATAGTTAACCAACAACAGATACAATTAGCGCCGGAAAAAACCTTTGCGGAAATATACAATTTCCTACACAAACAAACATTCAAGGATTTCATACTACTTCCATACAACTTCAAGTAAGTGTGTGTATACCGTCTACTTTCGATGTCTTTTTCCTTATCTCTACATGTTAGTTAGCTCTAATATGTATGAACATTTTACGCACGCAGCTTCCACTGGATCCTTATTATAATTGAGCCTGAAAGAAGCCACGTCACTGTCTTTGATTCGTTAAGGAAAGATCCGGTGGACTACCAAGAATTGCAAGACATGCTAGGCTTGTAATAATTCTGGACCTTTATCTCTATGCAAAAATTTATTTTCTAAATTTTATCCCTATTACACTATGTCATTCATTATTCTAATTCGCAGCGCATGGAAACAATTCATAAGGACACACAAAGGTCCATTCAAAGAAAATCTTACATGGAACACAGACTTCCCGGTACGTATGCAGTCTGCACATTTATTACATTGTATAACACGAATATTTCATAACTTATTTTTTTCCGCACTGAAGTGCTTAAGACAGGAACCCGGGAATAATCTATGTGGCTACTACATCTGTGAGCACATGCACAGTTTTTTGGGACCCAAGGGACCGAAGATGACGCCGCACAACTTTAAAGTACATAAAATAAATATATTACTAGTTAATTATTTTCTAGCTCCTTATATGTATTTGTTCATGTAACATTCACAAATTTCCAAATTATAGATGTTAAATATTCAACAAGGACTCTTGAAGGAAGAAAGAGTAGCGGCAATATGTGAAGGTCTCATTGGATTCATAATGGACGAGGTGGTAAATCCAAGAGGAGAATTTTATTATGATGGACGACAATTAGACACTCCGATCAGCAACACCACGACGGGAAGATCGTAGGAAGATACTTTGATTTATTTGTATATATAATACGCGCTAATTATATGATCGATTTGTACTAAGCTAGTTGAATTGTGTATATGAATTGTGTATAAGGATTGTGTATATATATAGTACATGTATAATTACAAATCCCATTCGTTTAAATACTAGTTGATTTCGTTCTAAAAAAAATCTCAACTACAAGGTTAACAAATTAAAAGGGCCGCGGTACTACGTATACGTGATGCATGCATGAAAAATTCAGGCGTCACGGCAGTGCCATGCAAGCGCCATTTAGTCCCGGTTGGAATCGAGCCGGGACTAAAGGGGACCCCTTTAGTCCCGGTTGGTGACACCAACCGGGACTAAAGGGGGTCCTTTACTCCCGGTTAAAAGACCCGGGACTAAAGACCCCCCCTTTTGTCCCGGTTGGTTTATCCCGGATGGATATCCGAGAGATATGCACCCTACCAACCGGGACTAAAGGCCAATTCTCTACCAGTAAAAACATATTTGAGATATGAATAGTATTCCACCAATGTTCACTAGTCAGTTTTTAATTTTGTAATTGCATGTTCTCATATGTACAAAATGAAGTACATCATAATTTGTAAGCTCAAAGACTAGAAAAGAGAGGGAGCGATGAGAGGTTAACATTTAGCCAGCGAAAATCAGCTTCAATGATGGCTATTTTAGACGTGAGCATTTTAGGTCTGGTCAACCCATGGTCCATGGATGGAAGCCGGCCACTGTTAAGCCTTAGTGATGTGATAAAGATGGCTTGTCACCGCCAGCAACAGTGATCTTTGTCTTAACCGGGGCTCCTTCTCGACGGTGAGGAAAACCTCCTCGATGCCGCTGGCTTGTGGCTTCCTCCTACTGCTATAAAAGGCCAATTAATACTGGTGGTTCACAAAACATTTTGTGCAGTAGAAAGAAGAATGAACAGTGCATGAGTACAGCAGAAGTCGTGGGGAATGAAGTTTGCCACGTATGAGGTGGCAAAGTTGACTCACCAGAACAAATTAACCTGCTGTGCCGAAGTGGGGCCTACTGAGTACTGACATTTCTTCTCTGAAATTAGCTGTCATATACCTGAAGATGATCAGGAGCATCCACACATATCTTGCATGGTGATGTGCACACAAGATTATACACATTATGCAAAGTAAACCAATGGCCGGGACCTTCTCTGGTCTCCAGGCCGGTCTCTACCACAGCACTATCTGCGAACAGAGCAAGCAACGTGACGGCCGCAGGAAGCTCGATCGGCAACCAAAAGCGATCGAGGTCGCCGTGTACACGACGTGGATCAGCGGAACGCGTGTGGTCAAGCTTTAACTTTCCGGCCCGACCGCGATGGGCGACGACTGCAAAGAACCAATTGACCTGTACTCATCGACGTCGCGCCGTTTCGGGCTGGAGATCTGTGGAGGCGAAAAGGAGGAGATTCAGCTACAGCGTGTGCATGTCAGAATGTGACTGCGTTTGGTTCGTCCTCGGAAGCCGCGCGCGGTCGGTGGTCGCCGTTAGCTGCCACGCCGTACGTGTATAGGTGGTTGGCATCGATCACGAACTACGCTTTGTTCTCTGCCCAATCCCTTTGTTCGGTCTTTATCCGGAGCTACTCGCGTTGCTAAAGCATGGGTTTCATGGTGGGGCAAGCAGTCTAGCACTGAACTTCAACAGGGAATATAAGATATAGGCAGTGGCAGATATAGGATTTGATGGGAGGGGGTTTATTTTCCCCTTCTTCCTTCTCTCTTTCTCTTCTTCCTTCTCTCTTCCTCTTCTTCCTCCTCTTCATCCATGACTGAAATTTTAGGAAAGCTTCAGGGGACTCTATGGGCTGCATGGAGGTAGGGGGCTCCAGGCCCCTAGCCCTCACGCTGGATCCACCCTTGGGTACATGCATATAGCAACATAGCAAATCTATGAGTCCTATAAATGAAAGGACAAAAACTGACTACATGTTGCAAATGGTATGTACCTGATATGTGTTGCAGAGTATGTCACTTGTTGATTCTGTCGTCTCCTCCCTCCAAAAAATGCCACTATTTTCAAGACAGACTGGTGTTATAGAAATATGCCGCCTCCTAACTTTAAATAACAAGTTTCTTTGGGTGGTGGGGGGGGGGGGGGGGGGGGGGGGGGGGGGTTGAACCTTAGGTTATTGGAGAAGCGGGAGTACACAAATTGGGTATGTGTACACTTTCTCCGGTGCTTAAGCACACACACACTCACGACGTCAAGAATCTGCCGTCAAAAGATTTGAGCTTTCGTCAGTTATGTAGTGCTTCTATTCAAGCACCGCAGCCGTGCTTCGTTCTAAGCACACACACACTTGTTAGAGACTGGAAGACCGATGAACGCTGCTGTAGCCACAGAAAAAAACTGTCAGACCGGTCAACATGCACGAACGATGGATTGATGGAAGAGGGCGTTCGTCTTTCGGCTTGATCGCATCTCTGCCTTGATCGACTTTCTGCGTCCAACGTCCACACCAGATAGTGTGAGGGAAGTACGCAGCACGATTGCACGCCATTTTTGGTCCAGCCGTTGACACGTCGCTTTCGACGCTGGGATTTTGTTTGGCTGGTCGTTTTAAATGCGGCAGGGGTCCCGTTGTGTCCGTGGAACGGGCGGATGCTTCCTCCCGAGAGCGCGGCGGAGCACCATTTGTCGTGGTCGCGCCGCCGGCCAAAAGCGGACGATCCCCATCATACACCACACAAATTTGCTATCTTTTCTTGAAAACATAATTGATGTAAACGCGAGCAAAACTTATTTCCTACGTGTCATTGAAAAATATAGATTCCCTTCTACACCATCCATTTTCATTGGCATGTACTAAGAAAATTTTCATTCCATCTAACCTTTACTAACCCTCAAAGGTTGCGAACCTGCGTCTACACACAGGTGCTTCGCACGATTGTGGAGATTTGAGTGAAGCGGAGGCGTCAGGTGAGACGATCGGGAAGGTTGCACGTGCGGCTGTGATAGCGGGTTACGGTGGAACGAAACGCCAGAGAGCCATCTCAAGCAAAGGATAAATTGAAATTGGATTGTAATCCAACTCTAACCCACACCAATCTACATCAAGTTAATTTGTTTTTAACCCAACTCACCCTATATTTATATTAAACTTAAGGATTTGCTATATAAACCTTACGTTTATATTTGAAATAAAAGTGAGATCGACATGTGGGTCCTACGTCAAGAGTCAGATCCTAGAACTAAAACATCATGTTTACACCTTAAAATTTAATGAAATTTGCTGGAGAGATGACTCAATTTGACTGTCCGTTACTTTATGCAAAATAGTATAGCTAACATACATGTGGGCCTCACATCAAGAGCCCGTCCTTAGAATTAAAACCACGCGTTCACACCTTAAAATTTTATTTTAATTGATCAAAATTTGTTGGAGATGACTCAATTTCACTGCCCGCTACTTTGTGCAAAATAGTATGGCTAAACATATATATGGATCCCGCGTCAAGAGACGGACCCTAGAACTAAAATCTTGCGTCGACACCTAAAAATTTTAGCGAAATTGATCAAAATTTGTTGGAGATGACTCAGTTTGACTGTCCGCTATTTAGTGCAAAATAGTATGGCTGGACATACATGTGGGTCTTGCGTCAATTGTCAGATCTGGAACTAAAACCTCACATTCACACTTTTAAATTTTAGCGAAATTGATTGAAATTTGTTGGAGGTGACTTGGTTTAATAGTCTTCTACTTTGTGCGAAAAAGTATGGCTAGAATTTCTACAAGGCTCACTAAATTCAGCCATTTCTACTAGGCTCATAAAAAAATCTAGCCCACCAAATTTAGCCTATTTCAGAATTACCATTACAGCCCAAAACAAGCCATAAAGCCCATATAAACAGCATTGTAATGTTTTGAACACAACAAATTAAACAATAACATAAATATGGATTCATGGAGTACACTTAATAATTACATCTACATCTCCCACAATTACATTGTTCATCTCTCATAATTTACTATAACTCAAGTCAAACATGGAGATTTGAATACCTCGTAACATTTTTTAACTCGTATGCACATCAAATTGGACACAACCTTATATTTACCATAATATTAGAAAAATATAAATTTACATTGCCAGTTGTTATGCAAAAACATGTTTTCCTATTTCTCTACATGGGTGGAAGAAAACAAGCCACATGTAAAAGATCCAAGAAATAGCAATTAATGTACAACAAACACCATTAAATGAAAGATCGTGATTTTAGAAAAATTAAATAAAAGGAACTATCAAATTTGGTGTTTTTATGAGGGAGAAATAGCAATTATAAAGTTTAATTCCGGGTTAAAAAGAGAAGGACGAACCACATGTATTCTTAGTTAGAGGGCTACATTACGAGTCTATACAATATGAAAGTATTTCTTTACCTAACATTGTCAGTTGAACGTGTGGTGCGTTGGTAAGCCATGTCCTTCTCTAGCATGAGTCTTGGGTTCGATCCCCTTGCACCTCTACTTTTGTCTCCTAAATAACGAACCTATATAAAATATTTACATTACAAAACAATTACACAACTCACAACTGGATGCATAGTGTAATGGTAAGGCAATTGTGTGTGAACCTGAGATCTAGGTTTTCGAACCCATGTGTCCACCACTTTTTCTGAATTATATATATATTCCCAAAGTCCACCCCTTTTTCTGAATTATATATATATTCCCAAATTAAAACACGAGAACATATAAGATTGTTCCCTAAGACCTCAATTTGACTCCCTTCGTGCCTCTATTTTTCCCGAATTTATTCTCCTGATACATGCAATCCCCATGTGGTGTGTCCACCATTTTTTCTGAATTATATATATATTCCCAAATTAAAACACAAGAACATATAAGATTGTTCCCTAAGACCTCAATTTGACTCCCCTTCGTGCCTCTATTTTTCCTGAATTTATTCTCCTGATACATGCAATCCTCATGTGGGATAATTTTTTTGCTCATTTTTCTAGTTTAAAACCTCCTTGCCTCATGTGCGCTTTTTTTCGCTCATTTTTCAGTTTAAAACCTCCTTGCCCTTATGCTGATCCATCACAAATTTTATAGAACGTCACTACTAGAGGGTCCAATTTTAACGAATTTGATAAAACATCACTGTATCATGGGCCTGATATACACTATTGCAGATCTGTAATAGAAATTTGATAGTCGTCATAGATTATGTATGGTTAGTGATGTTCTTTGAATACGTCACAAAAAATCGGTCACGGATTAAAGGATATCTTGTAGTGGCAGTTCAAAAAAAAATTGGTTCAAAAAAATTGGTTCCATGTTCTTGGCATATTGGGAGCGCAGAGAAGGGGGGGATTTAGCTGAGGATGGGTAATTAGAAACGTTTATTGCGTACTATTAAGGATGCTCTTTGTGGTAGAGCATGTTCTCACGTTTCTAGTATCACATGAAAAGATAGTTCCTTGATTAGGCACACTACTATGTAAGTCATTTGTAGGAGAGATTAGAACACTTCAGAGGTGGTCCTGCGGTCGCTTCTGCTTTTCGCAATTAGAAAAAGATCATTTATAGGGTATGTTACCATTCGTCCCTAGAAATTGATTTAATAAAAAAGAAACATCATCTACTACTCGTAGCCTGTCCTGAGCCAGGACGCTGCTTGCAGCTAGGATGTCCTTGCTACTTGCCCGACCTTCACTCCTGTTGTGGAATGCCCTTGCTGCCATGCACGGGCCACGCCATTATTGTGCCTCCACCCCTCCTCCTGCAGGCCTAAGGTGTCACGGGTCGCAAGATGGGCAGCTTCATGCCCAAGCTGGCGGACACCATAAGGCTTTGTTGCCCTTAGAGAGAGAGAGAGATTTGGTGAGAGGCGAGAGGTAGTGGCGGACCTAGAGGTTTTGTAGAGCATGGGCACATGCTGCAGTCTACAGATGTGCTTTGGTCCCTACACTTGCTATGTGCTTTTGAGCAGTTGCCCATGCACCATGCTAAAGATATTTTTTGCTGGATTAATTTTGCATTCAGTTCACTTCCACTCAATGGAGGTCGAGCAGGCGCCCAACATCACCGGACTCGAGGTTCGTGATGTAGCACTGCCTGGTAAATTTAATTGGTGGACAACTCAACGTTGATGATCCGAGCTTCTAATCAGACATGATTTGAACCCCTACAACCGCTACACCGTTGCTTTGTTGGTTATCAACCAAGCACAACTCGATTGATTTCATCACAAAGGTTTTCCCTGCAAGTGAATTGAAGAACACAAGCAAGAAAGTGAAAAAACGCAATATGAAATTGCAGATGAATATGAAGTAGATCAGAATAAAAGGTTCAAGCTCTCAACACGGAAGGACTAATCGCCACAGTCGCGAAGAATAAGAACAGGAGTCCTGATTCACAGCAAAAGGACTTGTAGGCACAGTTACAATGATCGATTTCAATTTCTCAATGGAAAACTACAACTAAATAAAACTCGAGTCTCTAAAGCGGTGGCTACTGAGTTTATATCAAAAGGGGGCAATCTAGGGTTGGGAGTGGCCGGAGAGGAGGCACCCACAACATGGGATTAAGGCCCAACATGATACAAGGTCTGACATGGCCCAAAACTGATGATGCAACACCATGTCATGATCACACAAAATGATCCATGAGGCTTCTAGAGCTAGGATCATAACCAAAAGTGATGTGAACCCGTGAGGTTGAATCTTGATCTTTCGATGAGAGAAGGGGGATAACTCGATTTGGGGATGGATGTGATGTTCACGGCTCGACTACAACCATCCAAGGATGCTGCACCTTAGCAACCGATACACCACCTCTAATGATCACCGCAATCTTGTGGAGCACGATCAACCAAACCACTAGGGTAATTCCTGCAAGCAATCGAGGAACAAGCAAGAACAACTAGAACAAGCAACTCAATTGCAAATATGGAGATAAAAACCAATATGAAATCACAAAGTTGGAATTTTGAATCGAGTAGAATGGATGGTGTAGTCGACACACGCGTCTATAAGGAAGTAGCAATGGGTAAACTTACATCTAAACAAAACTCAAGTGTTCCTGGTGGTGGTTAAGGGGCATAAGAACGTGAGAGGATGACCACAAGGGTATTGGGATCGTGCTCCAACCCTAGGATGTGTCCCTATGGACCCAACTTGATACATGGCCCACTGGGCCAAAATAAGGCGACGCAACACCATGGATAGAAAAACCTCTCAGTAGTAATTTGATCATCGTGGCCACCTCAGAACAGATATCGATATGAGTCTAGATCCATATGAAATAAACTTCATAAGGATTCCATGAAGTACTTGAATGCCCCAATCCGAGTCCATATGCGACCGTAGTGACCATCACAAGTTGGTGCTATTCTGTAGTCCAAATCTAACTCCGAAACGTGTTGGATTTGATCTCTTTATTTCCTGGGGTCAAAAGTGACATGTCGGCCTGGTAGGGAACGTTGCTAATTCTTGGACTTGGTCCCCAATCAACTTCTTTGGACCTCCATGCCTTCCATTTGTGTTTAACACTCTTTTTGATCATGGTGCAGCATCAATTCATCAAATGTATCAAATACAATCATGACAAAGAATTGTTTCACCTTTGAATCAAAAGTTGCTAATTTTGTTGTATCCGAGTAGGTGATGTCCTCATCATTCTCTCCTTCTTGGCTGCAAGTCATCCTCGACTTGCTCCAATGACATTCAAAGGTGCTTGCTTTGATGTTGGAACATGGAGCAACGACTATGCTACACGGCCACAACAAACAATGCTCCCCTTCTTCGGGTTGACCCTATTGCGTAAGGGAAAAACTAGAAAAAGTTTGCAAGACATTATTATTGTTAGTGTAACCCCCTATTTGATCATGGTATTATAGTCCAAAAGGATATTTCTGATTAGAGCAAATATAAACTTTATGCACTAAATATTCTCCTTTGCTTTCATATTTGCCAATTGCATGAAGCGACCAGTGATTAAAACTTGGCCAACCAGAATCAAATTTACGTTTCTCTTTTAGACAATTTAGTTTACAAAGAATTTCAAATTCAATATAACCTAATTGTTAAAACAGGACATGAGTTTCAGCTCTTCCTTCTTGCTAGCAAGGCAATGAACATGTGTAGAAACAATATGTACATCATTCAAAACAAATTTAACATGTTCATGCTTGAGTTGTGTTTGTGGTATACAAGAAACATTTTCATACAACTCCTTATCATTATGAGCAAACTATTCTGTTCATGGCAAGGCATACTTAGCACGAAGTTGCACTAAAACCCGTGCAAGGCTAGCATCAGTAGTGGGAAATTGCAGAGTATTATAAGCATACTCACAAGGACTGTTTTCAATATTGAATGTGTTGCTTTGCTCGCTCTCCTCCGACGTGGTAGGTGCTGCACAATCATTCTTTTTGGAGTTTAGCAGCGGGTGTAGTTGCTCAATTTGCTCAGTGCACTCAATGGAATTGTTCCCATCCTCCTGGAAAATGTCATGGACAACAAGGGGAACAAGAGACTGCTCTATCTCTAGTTGTGGTGATGAAATCACAGAAGACATATGACACAACTCTTCATTGTCACAAGGTATAGCAAGCAAATCACATTGAAACATAGGCAAATCAGCAGCAAATTCCACTATTTTCTGCTCTTGATTAGGACGTGTAGTGGAGGAAAAAGGATTACCATGGGTCACATTGTTCTTGCAAGTATTCCTAGATAATAAAATCTGATTTTCAGCTTTACGAGCAAGCAAAAATAAGATAGAAAGGTGGTTATAAGTTTTAGAAATCAACATGGTTTGAATTTCAGAATTGAGCCCCCTTATGAACCTACTCATTATATCTTTCTTGTACTCATCTAAACCTCCAAACATGGCACAAATCTTAAAGAAATGATGGTATTCTTTCACAGTCCTACTATCTTGCTTCAAGTTGTCTAATTTTGCAAGCAAATAATCAGCATAATATGCAGGAATGAATGCATTTTAAAAAGAAATTTGAAGTCTTCCCAATATTCTGGAACTTTGTTGTGCCTACAAATGTATTTCCATTCTAGAAAAGCATATTTAGTCAAAACATTAGATGTAATATAAATCTTCTATTTCTCGGACAGGGCAAGCTCATCAAATTCGTTATCTACTTTTAGCTCCCAATCAATGTAACCTTTAGGATCAAACTTACCATCATATAACGACAAGTGTTGAATGACATCCTGAATATGAGGGTCTAGTTTCAACAACTCAAAAATCTCCATATCACCTACCATGATTAGTAGAAAACAAGAGACACAAAAATAATATGTATCCTCCTATCAACTAGTAGGATGTGTTTTGTAACTCTCTCCTGTCAACTAGTTGGATGTGTCGGTTGTAATTCTCTCAAACTTAACTTGTTTAAAACAAGCCCTTACAAGTTCCACATATTCAACTACAGCTTGATATGTCTTGTTGTTGCGGCATCGATACACTTCGTTCCACAGTTGCAGTCTTGTTGGTTGCCATCCCATCCTGTTGAGCAAGGAAGAATTGGTAAGAGCTTATGAAACGGGTTGGGAGTGAGCATCTTGTAGTAGCTACATCCTAATAGCTGTAGGGTTTTTATTTCTTCACCTGTCTTCTTGTTGCCATTATTTGTCTAAGCATGATAGGAACAGAGGATGCTGAGAATATGCCATGTTCTCCTCGCACCAAGGGCATCATACAACATTTTGAAAAGCTACTGAAGACGCACACAGAAGGGCTTGATAATGACTTGCAGGTCACGCATGAAAAGATTGGGCAATTGGAGGCCACATAGATGGACACAAACACCAACCTTATAGGTGTGGAAGCGTCGGTTGCTCATATTGACAAAAGTCTTGCTGCTCTTTCGAGGCATTTTGATGAGATGCATGCCAAAACCACTAATGGGCGTGATGGAGATAACAGGAAGGATGAGCGCGTCGAGGACAATTGGGATATATATGTTGCTAATACTGAACAAGATCAACAAGATGCTCATGATTGTCGATGGCTACGTACGAATCGTAGAGGTATGGGTGGTTATCAGTGAGGGATATGGGTACCCTATGGGTCCCCACCGGCTACGATGCATGTCGGACCTAACAAGTGGGCATAGTCGACCAGGATGTGCGAGCTGAGGACTCAAAGTTACTTGGAGTACACGTCGAGGTAACTAGACAATCCACATCTACCCGGACTTCGTGGGACGCGTATTGTAGCCCAACTTAGATTGCTTTCCATGTAAAGAGCGAGTAGATTAGATTCAAACCAACTTGCAACCCATGGTCGTCAGACTATATAAGGTGGCCAAGGACACCCCCTGAGGACATCGACTCTCATACCGAGCAATACAATCCACGCATACAGGACGTAGGGTATTACTCTTTGGAGGCCCAAACCTGTCTAAATCCCCCGTGTTCCTTCATGTTCTTGTGATTACCATCGAGTTCTTGATTTCATGACCACCCTCACCTACGAATCAACCACCTGGGTAACCCCCAAGTGGACTGCTAGATCCATAACTCCGACAACCAGCAACATGAGGTACATAATAATGATGATGCTTTCAGTAAGATAAAATTTAAGATACCTCCTTTTGATGGTAAATATGATCCTAATGTGTACGTTACTTGGAAGATTGCTATTGATCAAAAGTTTGCATGTCATGAATTTCTTGAGAATGCACGTGTTAGGGCTGCTAGTAGTGAGTTCATTGATTTTGCTTCTGTTTGGTGGATAGAACATGGCAAGAAAAATCCTAAAAACATGCCACAAACGTGGGATCCTTAGAAATGGGTCAACCACCTGGGTAACCCCCTAGTGGACTGTCGAATCCATAACTCCGATAGTTGGCTTGCCAGGTAGGAGGGGCTGCGAGATCCGCTTTTGTGACCTCGATGGCATCCCGTCCTGGCATCCTTTTTTTTAAGAGCATGAAGGAATTCCTCGATAATCTGGTCCAAATTCAATTTGGGACCATGTAGGAAGATTCTGTTCTGACCACCTTCTTCATTGACTTGGTGACTCCCGTCAACTTGGCAACTTCTTCCAGCTCGGCATCCAGCTTCAACTCGGCTTCCGTTGGATCTGCTCCGACTAAACAGATCCTTCACCCGAGGATCACCATCCCGCTTGCCTAGCAAGTTGGCGAACTTTCCCTCTCTGAGAGGGCTCCGGATTTGGTCATCGACGCCTGCCCACCCACGCTCTTTGACCTAATTGCGGGGTTAGATCGCATTAGCAACACTATCACTGAGTGCATAGAGACATCCGAGGCAGCGTCGCATGATTCCAGGTCGACACAGGGCCCATCCCGCATTCCCTTTGGTCTATGGAGCTTGGCTTCCAAGTACTCCGCTAGGCTCGACCAAGCTTTGTAGATCCAATCTGGATACCCACCCAAACCCGCCTAGTCTTCGGATTGCGGTGAATTCCTAGTGCCTCGCATCATCTTGACACTAAACCCTTGTGGAAGCAATGATGAGAGCAACTCTTCTACACTAGATCATGAAGCATTCGTTGTCTCCATTGACGAGCTGCCTTATGATGGTGAAACGGAATCCCAAGAAGAAGGATGTAACACCAGGAACCAAAACCGCGCAGCACGGCGTTGACAGGAGTAGGTTGACGCCCAGCAGCAGTCTGCTGCTAACCCACATGCAGCAGGTGGTCAGCACAACGCCGACCAAGGTAGAGCTCGGGAAAGACGCAGGCATCCTGTGCAAGGCCGCAATCTTCTAGCCGACCTCGAGCATGCTGGCCACAATGTCTTCACTACACCGCAAGCTAACCTGGGGGCTGCCGTCGCCGAGCTGGAAAACCTTCCGGACTCAGAACAGGTCCAGCGGGCTAAATCATGACTCCAAGCCGCCAACAGTATAATCGAGGCGCAATTCAACAACCGACGCACACACTCTCGATCCACGTCTTCTAGACATTCTCAGAGCTGGTCCGGGCATAGTAGATCCGTCACCGAGGTGAACGTGCAAATGGTCGACTGGACCCAATCAATGAAGAGAAGGTGGAGCAAAACGCCCCCTGGCATGCCAACCCTCCTGTTAACAACAATGTTAACAATGCCCACCAGCAAGACAACCTCGACAACCGACCACGCGGCAGAGGCAACGATGGAGAACAAGGCCGACTAGATCGTGACCTTCGTGATGAGCTGTGTGAACTCCGCTAGAACCGCGATATACGCGCCGACCTAAACACACGCCACAACAAGCGTGGCAAGTATGAAGTCCATCATCATGCCTAGTACGATCGCGAGTATGACGCTCCTATACCCAACCATGATGCAGTGCGTGATGACAGCCACCGCGTCAACTACAATCGCGCATACGGCACCCCTGGAGGTGCTCGTGACCCGCCCAGGCACGAGCACAACTATGAAGATGCATACAACCTGCCCAGGCGCGTGTATAATTATGAAGATGCCTACTACCCGCCTAGATGTAACAATGGTGGACGATTTCCTCCTAATCAATATTATCATGACGATGACATAGTGATAGATGGGTTCGTTGCTTTTACACCTCGCCTGAGGGCCATTGTTTGGCCACCCACATTCAAGCTAGCCATCAACAAAAAGTACGATGGCCATTCTGACCCCACCATATGGCTCAAGACATACAGTACTGCCGTGAGGGCTGCCAACAGCACCTACGACTAGATGGCTGCTTATTTCCCGGTGGTGATGGGACCTGCTCCGCTTTTGTGGTTAGAAAATCTTCCTCCAAACAACATCGACAGTTGGGGTCACATTGCTAGAGCTTTCACTCAGAATTATCAGGCCACCAACAGCCAACCTGGCAATAGGGAGAAACTTGGGCAAGTTCATCAGATAGAAGGTGAGCCACTTCGAGAGTATGTCAATCGCTTCTTTGAGAACCGCAATAGGCTAGCTGGAATTGATGATCAGGATATCATTTGGTATTTTCGTGCTGGCTTGACAAACAAAAAGATGTTCGAAAAATTGTATGAGGCAAAACCAAAGACGGTCGGACAGATGATGGATGTTGTCAACGCTCAAGCTGACCTGAAGGAAGCATCCAAAGTCCAATTCCAGAGACACCACCAGGCCGATAATTACAATCAGCCACTCCACAACAAGCCCCGAGCATGTCCAGAACATTGATTTCGAAAAAGGGCCCTGGAGGTCTACAGTGCTGAAGGTGATCCGACCAGGCAGAGCACTCTCAACCGAGAAGAACTCGATGGAACCCTCACTAGTCCGTGCCCTTTCCACAAGGATGCCCGTCATACTCTATGAGACTGCATGGATTTGAAAAAAGAGCTTAGTGCTTCGGTGTCATATAAATGACCTCGCCGCAACGACTATCGTCGGGACAACAAGCACGACTACCGTAGTCGTGATGGGGATCATCAGCAAGACAATCATGACAACCACCATGATGATGAACATGATGACTGCAATAGTAGACGTGATGACCATGTCAGTAGAGAAGAGTGCCGCGACCAGCAGTAGCTAGGCGCCCAGCAGCCCAACGCTGACCAAAACAAAGATTTCCAATGGCTTGAATGCCAAGTCAACATCATTGTAGGCGGCCGCAACGCCTTTTGCAGCAATCGCCTGCAGAAGCTTCATCAGCGAGAGGTCCACTTCGTCTTAGTTCAGCCAGTCCAGTATCTGCACTTGTCTGAGTAGACCATAATTTTCTCCAGGCAAGATCACTGGGTCCATATCCCAGATCCTGGGTCCTACCCAATTGGTGGTTTGCCTGACCATAGATCGGGCCGTACTTCCAAAGGTGCTAATTGACGGTGGAAGCGGCCTGAACATCATTTTCACTGAGACATTGAAGCGTATGGATTTTGATTTCAAGCGGCTCCAGCCTTGCGAAGAACCCTTCTATGGCATTGTTCCTGGAAAAGGATCCTACCAACTCAGCCGAGTTGTTTTACCAGTCACCTTTGGCACACAGGCCAATTATCGCACTGAGTATCTTACATTTGAGGTGGCTAACTTCAAGACCTCCTACCATGCTATCTTTGGTAGGCCAATGCTGGCAAGGTTCATGGCAATTCCCTACCATACCTATCTTGTCCTCAAGATGCTAGCCCCAAATGGAGTTTTTTCCATCTACGGTGATGTGGAAACTTCATACAAATGCGATACTAAGGCAGTCCAACTCGCAGAAGCCCTTGAGCTATCAGCTATGACCAGCTTCATGGTCGCTGAGTCCCAGAAGATAAGCACGGATCAGCTAACGATTCCTAAGAAAGAGTCGACCTCCACAGCTCTTCATCCCGACCCCAGGGTCAAGAAGATTTGCCTTAGCCTTGAGGACCCAACCAAGATGGATCTGATCGGTGCCGACCTCTCAGAAAAATAGGAACTTGCACTCACCTGTTTCCTGCGGGACAATTTGGACATATTCGCATGGAGGCCATTAGATATGCCCAGTGTCCCCAGGGAGCTGGCTGAGCACTCCTTAGACTTGAGCAAGACTGCTCGTCCGGCCAAGCAGAAACTGCATCGTTTCACCCAAGATTGCAAGGAGGCCATTAGGGTAGAAGTAAATAAGCTCCTAGCTGCCAGAATCATCCATGAATGTAAGCATCCCAACTGGTTAGCAAACCCAGTCCTTGTAAGAAAGAGAACCGGTGACTAGAGAATGTACATTGATTATACCGACCTGAACAAGCACTGCCCTAAGGACCCCTTCCCTCTTCCACATATGAACCAAGTTGTAGACTCTACTACGAGAGCATCTTGCTCTGCTTCCTCGATTGCTACTTGGGTTATCACCAGATTGCCCTCAAACCAGGCGACCAAGACATGACAGCGTTCATAATGCCCTTTGGTATATACTGCTACAACACTATGACCTTCAGGTTGAAAAATACCGGTGGCACCTACCAGAAGCCTATCCAGGGTTGCCTCGCAACTCAACTCGATAGAAACATCAAGGCCTATGTTGATGATGTGATCATCAAAACCAAAGATGAGGAAAGCTTCATAGCCGACCTTGAGGAAACCTTCAACAGCCTCCGGGTTTACCGCTGGAAACTCAACCTCGGCAAATGCATCTTCGGTGTCCCATCTAGCAAACTCCTGGGCTTCATGGTCAGCCAATGTGGCATCGAGGCCAACCCTGTCAAAGTATATGCAATCAGAAACATGGCAAAGCCGTCCAACAAGAAAGACATCATGAAGCTCACCGGAATGATGGTAGCCCTTAGTCACTTCATCAGCAAACTTGGAGAAAAAGGCCTGCCCTTCATCAAGCTCCTCAAAACGGTGGATAAATTTGTGTGGGACAACGAGACCATCAAAGCACTCGAAGAGCTCAAAGCCTTACTCACCACACCCCCAGTCATGATCGCCCCGGCCGACCAGGAGACACTCTACCGCTACATCTCTGCAACAACACATGTGGTCAGCACAGTGCTAGTCATCGATTGACAAGAACTCGACCACACTTATGTAGTATGGCGACCAGTGTACTACGTTAGGGAAGTCCTCAACAACTCCAAGACTCGCTACACCCAAGTGCAGAAACTCCTCTACGCAGTGTTAATCTTCAAGAAAGATGCGTCATTACTTCCAGGCACACAAAATCTGTGTGGTCTTCTCATTTCCCATTTGTGAAATCCTGCATAACAGGGCCGTGAACGGCTGAGTTGTCAAGTGATTCGTGGAACTCGGTGAATTTTACCTTGAGTCCCACCCGCGTCATGCGATCAAGTCTCAGATTTTGGCAGATTTTGTGGCGGAGTGGACAGAAATCCAAAAACTACCTTCCCTAGAGAGCCGGTGCGGGAGTGCACTTCATATCTCCCAAAGGTGAACAACTCAAGTATGTGCTCCAAATCCACTACAAGGCTACCAACAACAGCACTGAGTACGAAGCTCTCATCCACGGACTTTGCATAGTCGTTTCCCTTGGTATCAAGTGTATTCTCGCTTATGGCGATTCAAAGGTCATCGTAGAGCAGGTCAACAAGAATTGGGACTGCACCAAGGACTCTATGAACGCTTACTGTGTAGAAATCTGCAAGCTTGAAGCTCACTATGATGGCCTCAAGTTCCATCACGTCCCCAGGGACCATAATGTGGCCGCTAACATCCTGTCCAAACTCAGCTCTAAGCACGCGCAAATTCCAGCTGGTGTATTCATTTAGGACCTCCGGAAACCCTCCATCAAAATCCTGGATCTCGACTAGGCTAGTAATGATAGTGCTCAGGCTCCAGCCAACCTAAAATCCACTGAAGTCATGATGATTAAGGCAGAAGAAGATTGGCGTGTCCCGTTCATAGCCTTGATCACCGACCAAATGGTGCCAGAAGACAAAATAGAACATTAAAAATTAGCTCGGCGCAGTACAAACTACGTCGTCATCGGCAAAGAGCTCTACAGAAAAGCCACATCTACAGGCATACTAATGAAATGCATCGTACACAGCGAAGACATTGAACTATTGCATGAAATCCACTCAGGAACATGCGGCAACCACACTGCCTCAGGCACATTGGTCAGCAAAGCTTTCTGCTCTGGTTTTTACTAGCCCATAGCAGTAGCCGATGCAAAGGAGCTCGGCAAGCATTGCAAAGGGTGTCAATTTTTCTCCAAGTAGCAGCATCTTCCAACTTAGGCCCTACGTAATATCCCTCCATCATGGCCTTTTGCATGCTGGGGGCTGGACATGGTCGAACCCTTCAAAACTGCCTTGGGTGGCTATACATACATTTTCGTGGCAGTCGACAAGTTTACAAAATGGATTGAGGTGAAGCCCGTCACCAACATCGAGTCAGCTAAAGCAGCTCAATTCGTGGAAGAAACTATGCATCATTTTGGCGTGCCCAACAGAATCATAACTGACCTTGGCGCGCAATTCATAAGTGCCAAGTTCTAGGATTTTCCCCAAGGTAACCTCATCGACGTGTACTACTCTTAAGCAGCGCACCCACGCTGCAACGGCCAAGTTGAGCATGTTAATGGGATGGTCCTCCAGTCCCTCAAGTCATGCATCTTCGACAATGTTTCCAAATATGCTACCAAATGGTTGCGTGAGCTCCCCCACGTCATCTGGGGTCTGCGAACTTAGAAAAGTCGGGCCACTGGCTACACTCCCTTCTTCATGGTATATGTCTCTGAAGCTATCTTGCCATCCGATGTGGCCTTTGGCACCCCACGCATTCAATATTATGAAGAAAGCGAGGTAGAAAGAAGTTGGAAAGTTGACATTTTAGTGTCGAAGAACATCATGTAGCAGCTCTCCTCCAGCATGCACGCCATGAACAGCAGATACGGTGTTACCACGATCGCAACATCAAGGAACGGTATTTTTAACGTAGGTGACTTGGTGCTTCACCAAGTACAGTCCACCAAGGACATGCGCAAATTAGCCGCCCCTTGGGAGGGCCCCTTTATTGTCAAAGAAGTACCAACCAGGCACTTACCGACTACAATGGGAGGACAAATTTGGCATCCCGAACCCATGGAACATTGAACATCTACGACGATTCTATCCTTAGAATATACAGTTATGTACTATGTTTCTCTTTTCATACTAAATAAATAAGTACCTCTGTGGTTCCTTCTTTTTGCGTACCTACTGCCTAACTGCTTTTTCCTTTTCTGAGCTACGCCATACGCTCAGGGGCTGCCCGACCTGTTCAGCAGCCTGCTTACACTCAAACTCGAGGGCTTCCCCTCACCAACCCCTTGGTCATAACTTTTTTTTCCTTCCCCTCTTAAGGATATACGAATAACATGTGTGGTCGACGTCCTAGCTAGCGAAACCTAGACAACCTTGTGTTTACCCCTCCTACAAACTTGAGATCCACTCTTAGCGGGAGCTGGTCAGGTAAGGCTAGGTGCTTAACGGCTATAGGCCACAAACACACTCCATCCTGTCGTATGTGCCAAAGGAGGGATGGAATTTTTCATTTATCGAGACATAAATAGATGCATTTCATTCAAGCATAGCACAAAAGCAGTTTAATACATCTCAATATTTCCTCCTACAGGTCAAGATCATTTACAATGGCCTCTGCCATATCATGGTACTGCTCGGCCACCTATGGAATTTTGTCTTCTTCAAAGTCAGCAGCAATACCACTTGTGACTTGCTGAAAAGGTGTGGTCAGGAAGTGCGAAACCAACAACGCAAAAGTGGTTTTAAGACACTCCACGACAGTATCCTTTAGCAGCTTCTTCAGAAGGTCCGGCGCAGCTTTGAGGCGATCAAGAAGAGGTGTAGGCCTGATCGGGTCGGCGTCTGCTTGAATCATATCTATCACATAACCGGTATACTTTTGAAGTTCCTCCAACTCAAATTCCAACCCAGCAATCACATTTTGGTCATTCTGGAGATTACCTACAGCTTCCTCTAAGCAGCGCTCGAGGTCCCTATGTGCATTGGCCTCATAGACCAGCTTCTGGGATACTGTATACTCACGCTTCACTATTGCGTTGTGCTGCTCTTGGAGGCGCACGTTGGAGTCTTCACACTCCTTGAGATACGGCTGCAGCCTTGCCTCTCTACTCTTCGAATCTGCTCGGGCAACCAAATTTGCATTAGTGCATTGACAAGTGAAGAACAACATGGTTTTGCAGATTGGCCAAACTTGCTTGCCAGCTCCGAGTTGATAATTTCCTTCTCAGCAACAAAGCTAGCCTGGCAACGTGCTCTCGCGTCCTCGCTCTCCCTAAGGCTCCGCTTCAACTTAGCAATCTATGCCATGGAGTCTACAAACAAACAGAAATAGAACCAGCACCAAAGATTGAAAAATCAATAGCCTATTTAAAGACAGGCCAGCGCATTGCACCTTCATGATTGCATCATGCACTGCCACCTCAATGTCCTGGTGAGCTTGCAGATTTCGGAAATCCGTCTTCGCCTTCTCGAGCTCCACTTCCAAATGCGATGCCCTCTCACGAAAGCAATCACAATGAAAGATCACTTCCTTCCTCTTTTGAGCATGCTCAACCAGTCCCTATTCTAATCCATACAACCAGAGCTCCACAGAAGAAATTGAACATCAAGCACAAACACAAAAAGTTGGTCGGCATACTTACACGAAGATACTCAGTAATCTTGGCCCTTACCTCCTGCAGCCTAGCAAGAGCCTTCCTATCCTTCCTATCATCCTCTTCAACCTCAGCATTGGTGTAAGTGGTGGCGTTAGGTTCGTGGGCCTGGTGCAAAGAGGGCGCATCATCTCTAGGTGGATCATCCTGTTGACAATTGGCCTTGGTGCCCTCCTCAGCCTCGTCCTCCACCACCACGTCCTCTGGCACCGCCTGCCTAACCTCAACATCCTCCTGGGTCGCGTCCTCAACCTCGATGTTCCCTCAGACCTCATC
This sequence comes from Setaria viridis, assembly GCF_005286985.2. NCBI lineage: Eukaryota > Viridiplantae > Streptophyta > Magnoliopsida > Poales > Poaceae > Setaria > Setaria viridis. Next base: position 15,778,507 of record NC_048270.2, on the reverse strand, counting down.
ATCAACCTCAACACCTTCGCCCCTGGCCGAGTCCTAAACTTCTGCCTCTTTCTCCGACTCCCTCGTAATTCAGGGGCCGGCCATGCTGTCATGAGTGGCCTTGGTGCCGACCTAACTGTGCTGCACCACAAGACTTGGTGTGGCCTCTTATGTCTAGCTGCCCCTGCCAGTCCCGACCTCAGTGATCGGCAACTCCTCAGTAGCGTGACTAGTAGTGGCCTCAGTTTGGGAAGAGCACCTGTTTAGATGGGTGCTGTTGTCATCTACCACAACGCCGACCAACATCGTCATCATCACAGCACAAAATAAAAGCAATAATTAGACCACCGCAGCAAGTTCAAACATCACATAACTATAGAACAACTTACATAGTGCCCTTCGTCAAGCGCAACTTCAGGCGCAATTCTCGTGGTGGAGCAGGAGCATCGCCACTGGATTTGCCCCGCATCCTCTCCTTTAGCACCTCCTTAAGGCGCGCCACGTTAGCCTCAGTCGTTCCCTCGAGTTCTAGCTCCACCTCCTGCACAGCCGGGCTTGCCGTATCGGTACCGGCCTCACCACCTGACCTGGAAGTAATAATAGTAGTCGGCACGGCCTTCTTCCGATCGGCTGACTTCTTCTTCCTCCCGACTGGCTCAGATGCCTTGGATAGGGGCCGCTTCTGAGTTGTCCGCCACACCTCCTAACCTGCACCTTGGTCCTCGTCGGCTGCGCTATCACAGACCTAGAGAGGAGTCCAACTCAAATGCAAGGCTAGGTGGCGGTGCAACTGGCACATCAACTGGCATGACTTTGGGCGGCGTCGCCTGAGCCTCGACAGGCAACTGCGGAGGGTAGAAATATACACAGGGGTCACTCTAAATCAAAAATGGCCTCAAATCAGAAAAATTGCAAATTAGGAGCTCATCTCATCTAAGCGAAAATGAATGCAGACTCACCGGGGAAGGCGATGGATTTTTTAGAGAAAAGGCCTTAGGGCGCCCATGTTGTGGATTTCTCCCTTCAACAACCCACCCAACCGGTGGAAAATCTTCTCAATACACACAGAGTTAGCAACCTCCCGAGTTGGATCACTGTGCCCTAAGTACTCGAACAACGGATGCACTCAGTTCTTGATCGGCTGAGTGGCCCTTTAGTAGAAGTTGATCCTGATCGCCACAAGCATCAATCCTCATGCCTTGAGGGCAGCAATCCTCGCCAGCAACTTGTTCACCTAAACCAGCTCCGCTAGGGACGCCTAATCCTACCACTCGAACATCGAGACAGGACCAAACCCTGTGCATGGTGGCAACTCAGGCTTTTGATTAGCAATCAGAAACCACTCGGCATGCCACCCCTTGTGGGACTCCTTCAACTGAAGGTTAAAATACTCGTGCATCCTCTTGGGGTGCAAAGAAAACCCAGCCCCACCTATAACCCTATCCTTCCTACCCTTGGTATTGACAGGCTTAAGTTGGTACAGATACCACCACATATTGAAGTCGGGGGGGGGATGCCTAAATATGCCTCACACAAATGAATAAAAAATAGCAACATCTAAGATCAAGTTAGGATTGAGGTGTACCAACTTGATCTTGTAGTAATGTAGGAGCCTGCAGAAGAAATCTCCAGTCAGGATCCCAAACCTGCACTTGAAGAATGGGGTGAAGACCACCACTTCTCCATGTCCTCGGATGGAAACTCCTGACCGTCGGTGGCCTGCCACTCGAGCAGCTCCTACGGGCTGAGGAGCCCGCGGTTGACGAGGGCTTGAATCTGCTCTTGCGTCATCACACTCTTCATCCACACCAAGGAAGGCCTGGGAGCATTATGCTGCGCCATTGTTGTGCGAAATCACATATTGAATCTAAAATGCACTAGGGTTTCTAGCGCATAAAAAGGCGCGCAGACTCAGGTAGCAGCGGCATAGCAGCTCAAATGATAGCGGCAATGCGTGCGGGAATGCGGTGGCGCAACCTAGGGTTTGTAAAGGCAAAGGTGGAGCACTCAGTGAACTCTAGGTGCACAATGCTACGAGAGATTGAAGAAGTGAAAGGCAACGGTCCGCGACCATGGCGCTTTGAAAAGAGATAACGGCACCAATTGTAGACGGAAATCGCGAGCCCCGTCGTTAGCACTATGCAGGTGCGTGGGGTGCAATCTGCGGCACCTTCCGTTAAACACCATGTGCGCCTGATGAGTTTTCCGGGATCTTTGCTATAGAACGCCTCCGAGGCACTATCATCATCCACCCTCAGGGACAAATACCTAATTCTACTTAGCACGCCTCCGCGGCCCTAGCCTGTCCTCTCCTCGGGGGCTGGGCGCCTAATTCTACTCGGCGCACCTCCGCGGCCCCGGCCAGTCCTCTCCTCATGGGCTGGGCGCCTAATTCTACTCGGTGCGCTTCCGCGGCCCCCACCAATCCTATCCTCGGGGGCTGGGCACCTAATTCTACTCAGTGCGCCTCCATGGCTCTAGCGAGTCCTCTCCTCGGGGGCTGGGTGCCTAATTCTACTTGGCTCACCTTCGTGGCCCCCGCTAGTCCTCTCCTCGGGGGCTAGGCACCTAATTCTACTCGGCATGCCTCCATGGCCTTCGCCAGTCCTCCCCTTGAGGGTTGGGCACCTAATTCTACTTGGCGCACCTCCATGGCCTTTGCCAGTCCTCTCGTTGGGGGCTGGGTGCCTAATTGTACTCCGCACGCCTCTGTGGCCTTCGCCAGTCCTCTCCTCGGGGGCTGGGCACCTAATTCTACTCCGTGCACCTCTGTGGCCTTTGCCAGTCCTCTCCTCAGGAGCTAGGCGCTTTATTTTACTTGACGTGCCTCTGTGGCCCTCACCAGTCCTCCCATAAGGGGTTGAGCGCCTAATTCTACTCAGCACGCTTTCGTGTCATTCGCTAATCCTCTCCTTGTAGGCTCGGCACCTAATTCTACTCGGCGCGCCTCCGTGGCCCTTGCCAGTCCTCCCATCAGGGGCTGGACGCCTAATTCTACTTAGCACGCCTCCACAGCCCTTCGCCAGTCCTCTCCTCAGGGGCTGGGTGCCTAATTTTACTCGGCGGGCCTCCGTGGCCTTCGCCAGTCCTCTCCTCAGGGGCTGGGCGCCTAAAATCTACTCGGCTAGCCTCCACAGCGCAAGAAACCAGGGGACAAAACATTCCTCCATGGCCTCATGAACACAAAAAATAGATACGAAGAGAAGCTCTCATCGAGCTAAAATCAAATCCCCAGCATTACATGACACAAAGCATGTGTGAACAACTCCAGGATAGACGACAGCCTAGGATAAGAAGCTACAATGTAGAAGAAGAAAAAAGTGCAATACAAGAAAGCTGGGCTTAAGGCCTTCCTTAGCGGTGTCCTGGACCATGTCCGGAGCACATGATGCTCCTTCCTCACAAGGACTCTTCTAGCATCGTGACCTCCCAACTCGATCGCAGAGACTATAGAGGAAAGGAGCACCTGGACTTTCTTCACAAGAATTCTTCTGAAATCAGGAACATTGATGGAAACTACCTCTATCAAACACTACAAGCTTCAAGCCAACAAACTCTATAACTCAAGTCATGAACATCCAAGATACAGAGTAGCTCTATTTATAGCCAAGCAGCCGACTACCCTCCAAGATGCTACGGTAAGCGCGTGTGGATGCACGACAGAGCCCTTTCGCACCAGCATGCCGCTGTAGTATTCATGTGGTGCCCAGCCTTATCTTCAAGGTATTGATGAACAGTCCGCCATGTAGCTTTCCTCGCGAAACAATACTCCCGTGCACATGCTCTAGCAACAAAAGAATCCCCGTACAGATACAATGATGAAGCAAAGTCCCCATGCAAGTATTTTCATGCTGCTCCACTGATAAAGCCTTTTTGTTGTTTACCCATCATTGCTTCAACATTTATCTCCAAGTGACTTGGGCGCAGATTTCTGGTCAGCATGCTCCCATGGCTATACCTAGACACTAAAGATTGCTTCACAGAGACAACTACCTTTTTGACCATTGCACCAATTATACTAATCGCTTCAATGCTCGGGGGCTACTCCCATGGAGTGCGTCTTGCGACGCCCTCCATAACCTTCTCTTCGATTTGTCGAATGACGACCTCCTTCAAACTCGGTACTCATCTTCGCTCTGCATGTTGGCTCTGCATTTGCTCAGATTTTCTTCTTTTTTGAGCACTGCGCAGCCTCTCCGACACCTTGACGCCATCGCAACTTCAGCCGACCTTATTCCAAGCTTCGCTGTGACGACGTCAAGTTCCTGTTCGCCTACACATTGCTCGGAGGATTGAGGGATATGGGTACCCCACCAGTCCCCACTGACCAGTATACAGGTCGGACCTAATAAGTGGGCCTATCCGACTAGGACGTGCGGGCTGAGGACTCGAAGTTACTTGGAGTACACGTCGAGGCAACTAGATGGTTCAAATCTACCCGGACTTCATCGGACGTGTATTGTAGTCTAACTTAGATTGCTTTCCATGTAAAGAGCGAGTAGATTAGATTGAAACCAACTTGTAACCCTTGGTTGTCGGACTATACAAGGTGGCCAAGGACACCCCCCGGGGACATCGACTCTCATACCAAGCAATACAATCCACGCATACAAGATGTAGGGTATTACTCTTTGGAGGCCCTAACCTGTGTAAAACCCTCACGTTCCTTCATGTTCTTGTGATTACCATCAAGTTCTTAATTTCATGACCGCCCTCACCTACGAATCAACCAGCTGGGTAACCCCCTAGTGGACTGCTGGATCCATAACTCCGACAATCGGCGACGTGAGGTACATAAGATGATGATGCTTTCAGTACGATAAATTTAAGATACCTTCTTTTGATGGTAAATATGATCCTGATGCATACATTACTTGGGAGATTGTTGTTGATCAAAAGTTTGCATGTCATGAATTTCCTAAGAATACACATGTTAGGGCTGCTACTAGTGAATTCACTAATTTTGCTTCTGCTTGGTGGATAGAACATGGCAAGAAAAATCCTAATAACATGCCACAAACTTGGGATGCTTTGAAACGGGTCATGTAGGCTAGATTTGTTCATTCTTACTGTGCACGTGATCTGTTAAATAAGTTGTAACAAATGAGATTACAAACGGGTCAGGAATTACAAATGGGTATGTTACATTATAATTTAGTGGAGGGTGACGAACCTGCTTATAAAGATTATAATAATGTAACTCGTTTGTTTCGTCTTGCTTGTAAAGCTGGAAGGGAAGTGCAGGGACGATGTGCTAGCACAAAGTCTAACATTTGTGCAGGAAAATCTACATCATGGAAGCCACTGATGACTACTTCCCTGACCAGACGTGCACCTCCACCCACTCCCCCACCAAGTCGACCAGCACCAATGCCTTCGTCCAACGACAGGCAATGTGGTCCTCCCACAAATTCAACAACCAAGACTGCCCAGAAGGTAGCCACAAGTGCCTCTTCGGTTGCATCTATGGGTAGAACAAGAGATGTCCAGTGCCATCGATGCAAGGGCTTTGGACACGTGCAGCGTGACTGTCCTAGCAAGCGTGTTTTGGTGGTCAAAGAAGATGGTTGGTATTCCTCTGTTAGTGATTTTGATGAAGATACACTCGCTTTGCTTGCTGCTAAACATGCAGGTAGTGAGGAACAGCAAGAGGCGCAGATTGGTGCAGAGGATGCAGAGCATTATGAGAGCCTCATTGTGCAGGGTGTGCTTAGTGCACAAATAGAGGAGGTAGAGCAAAATCAATGACATACATTGTTTCAAACAAAGTGTGTTGTTAAAGAACATTCTTGTCGCCTGATCATTGATGGACGTAGCTGCAACAACTTGGCTAGCAGCGATATGGTGGAGAAACTTGCACTTAACACCAAACCGCACCCACATCCATATCACATTCGATGGCTAAGCAATAGTGGTAAGGTAAAAGAAACTAGACTGGTGCGAATTAATTTTGCTGTTGGATCATATCATGATGTTGTTGAATGTGATGTTGTGCCTATGCAAGCTTGTAATATTCTACTAGGTAGGCCATGGAAATTTGATACGGATTCTATGCATCATGGTAGATCAAATCAGTATTCTCTTTTGCACCAATGTAAGAAAATTATTTTGCTTCCTATGTCTCCTGAAGCTATTGTGCGTGACGATGTTGCTAGAGCTGCAAAAGCTAAAAGTGGGAGCAATAAAAATGTGAAATCTGTTGCTGATAAGAAAGATGAGATAAGATTGAAATGACATTGTTTGCTTGCTACTAATCTGATATTAAAGAATTGATTGCTTCCACTTCTATTGCCTATGCTTTGGTATGCAAGGATGCTTTGATTTCAATTCATGATATGCAACACTCTTTGCCCCTTGCTGTTGCTAACATTTTGCAGGAGTATTATGATGTTTTTCCAAGTGATATACCAGCGGGGCTGCCACAAATACAAGGGATTGAGCACCAAATTGATTTTATTCTTGGTGCATCTTTGCCAAACCATGGGCCATACAGGACAAATCCGAAAGAAACAAGAGAAATTCAGCGACAAGTGCAAGAACTACTCGACAAAGGTTATATGCGTGAGTCTCTTAGTCCTTGTGCTGTTCCAGTTATTTTAGTACCTAATAAAGATGGAACATGGCGTATGTGTGCTGATTCTAGAGCTATTAATAATATCACCATTCGATATTGACACCCTACTCGACAAAGGTTATATGCGTGAATTGAGCGGTGCTGTTGTGTTTTCCAAAGTTAATTTGCGTACTGGGTACCACAAGATTCATATGAAATTGGGAGATGAATGGAAAACTATTTTCAAAACTAAATTTGGTTTATATGAGTGGTTAGTCATGCCTTTTGTGTTAACTAATGCACCTAGCACTTTCATGAGATTAATGAACGAGGTTTTGCGTGCATTCATTAGAAAATTTGTTGTATTCTACTTTGATGATATATTGATTTACCACAAATCTATGGATGGACATCTTGATCACTTACATGCTGTTTTTAATGCTTTACGTCATGCACGTTTATTTGGTAACCTTGAGAAGTGCACCTTTTCTCTAATCAAGTGTCTTTTCTTGGCTATGTTGTGACTTCACAAGGAATTGAGGTTGATCAAGCCAAGGTAGAAGCTATACAGGGATGGCCTGTACCAAAGACTATCTCACAGGTGCAGAGTTTCCTAAGGTTGGAGCACGACCCCAACACCCTTGTGGTCCTCCTCCCATATTCTTATACCCCTTAGCCGCCACCAGGAACACTCGGGTTTTGTTTAGATTAAGTTTAGCTTTTGCTACTTGCTTGTAAGCGTGCGTGTTGGATCCGCCATCCATCTTCTTGTCTTTAGAACCCCACCATATTGGAGATTGAGTTTGAAACCATCATTTACATCTAGTAATTCAGTACTTGTTCTACTTGTTCTTGCTAGTTCTTTGATTGCTTGTAGGACGAGTGCCCTAGTGGCCGCAATATCGCGCTCCACAATATCACGGCAGCTATTGGAGGTGGTGTATTAGTTGCTAAGGCGCAGCATCCTTGGAAGGCTGTAGTTGAGCTGTGAGCATCATCTCCATCCACCAATCGAGTTATCCCCTCCCCTCTCATCGAAAGATCGGGATTCAACCCAACAGGTTCACATCTGTTGGAAAGAGCACAAGTTAAGGTTTCCAGATTGTATTTAAACTTCTTATTCGGACCCCTAACAAAGGAAATATGGTGCTTTTCTTTTTAGGATGAAACAGGACTTTGAATCGAATTCTAATTTGAACTTGTTGGATTTCCTTTTTGTAGATGGAAGTATGGACGTGGATGAAACCTCAAAGGACGTGGTTAGGTTAAAGGTGGTAAAAAGAAATTTGGAAATCTACTCTAATTCATGGAGAGAAACAAAGAAACTCTAATATGAGATGGTAACACAAACGTGACTAGAACTCGAAACTCTAAACGACTAGATGCTAAGTCTAGCAACTTGACATGATGATGCAACCGTTAATTCAACAAGCCCTAAATAAGTAGCACTAGTAAAATGCTCAAAGGGTCTTTAGAATCAAGAAAACTAATCTATTAATTTTTTGGCTTTTTCGGACTGTAGGAGATTAAAAAAAGCAAAGAACTAAAAGTCTCTCACTGATCAACCTTGCTTCAATTACCAACTGATGTGAACCCGTGAGGTTGAATCCCGATCTTTCGATGAGAGAAGGGGGATAACTCAATTTGGGGATGAAGATGACGTTCACAGCCTGACTACAACCATCCAAGGATGCTACGCCTTAGCAACCGATACACCACCTCCAATGGTCGCCGCGATCTTCTGGAGAACGATCAACCAGACCACTAGGGTAATTCCTGCAAGCAATCGAGGAACAAGAAAGAACAAATAGAACAAACAACTCAATTGCAAATATAGAGATAAAAACCAATATGATATTACAAAGTTCGGGTTCTGAATCGAGTAGAATGGATGGTATGGCGATGCAGCACCTTGGACAGAAGAAACCTCTCTGTAGGAATTTGATCATTGCGGCTGCCTCAGAACAGATATGGACATGAGTCCAGATCCATGTGAAAGTAGACTTCATAAGGATTCCATGAAGTACTTAACCCCCCAATCTGAGTTCGTATGCGACCGTGGTGACCATCACAATTTGGTGCTATTCTGCAGTCTGAATCCAACTCCGAAACATGTTGGATTTGATCTCTTTTTTTCCTTGGGCCAAAAGTGATGTGGTATCCTGGTGGGGAGTGCTGCTAATTCTTGGACTTGGTCCCCAATCAACTTCATTGGACCTCCATACTTTCCATGTGTGTTTAACACTCTTTTTGATCCATATATATACTTTTGAAAATGACAATGAACACACATCATGGTGCAGCATCAATTCATCAAATGTATCAAATACAATCATGACAAAGAATTTTTTCACCTTTGAATCAAAAGTTGCTAATGTGGTTGTATCCGAGCAGGTGATATCCTCATCAAAAAGAAAGTTTTTATCATTAGCTTCCCAACTCATCAAAGAACGCCTTTTTTCGATGTCGTATGAAAGAGATATTTGCCGATTCCATCCAGAGTGGTCGGCTGATTCCAAACCGAACGCTTAGCACAAAGTGGTGACAACTTGTAACTTGGCAAAGGCCATGGATCATTTGTATCCACCATCGTGATGTCCTCATCAGTCTGCCCCTGGGGAGAGAGAGAGAGAGAGAGAGAGAGAGAGAGATGGGTGACGAAAGAGAAGAGTTACAAACACAATTTTGTGTGGGGATTTTTATGGGTGGTCCCATCCAAAGGTTTGCTCCCATAAATCAATTTGCTGGGGCAGCTTGTGGGCTAGGATGTTTTAGAAAATCATCATATTTCTAGGGGTGGTTCATGGGATAAGCTACCCGTAGAAATCAAGGCGGTTTTCAGGGGTGGCTCATCCCATGAGCCTCTCTTGAAAATTAATTATAAGGGGCATAATGATTACTTCAAAAATTGATTATAGGAGGTGGACGGATTGCTACAGGGCAATAGTCGAAGTGGCTAATAACCTAAAAAACTATCACTCCTACAAATTTTTTGAGTAGTAGTGGTATGTGCAAGATTACAAAGATAAATAGATGAACGTCTGTTGATGCCAACTAGGTACACTAATCGTGAACCGCAAGGATATGGATCGGTTGTAGTTTTGCCCCTCATAGTATTTCCCAAAGGTTTATCAATCTATGGAACAAGTGGAAAGCGTCACTTAACTAAGCACTAATTAAGTTAATCTAAAAGATCTATTTGAATGTGATGTGATGAATGGAAGAGCTAGTGACTACAGTCAAACCATACAAGAGTAATGGGTTGTGAACAAGACACATAGAACACTTACCCTATGGATTTGGGATCACTTGCATATGCTTTTGCCATGCATAAATGAGATAGATCTACATGTCATCAAAATACTTGTGTACATGCTCGACCTTTCCCATCTCGCATATTATTCACTACATGAGGTTAATTAACCGTCTAACAATGCACACACTATGCTAATACTCAAAGGCATACAACAAACACAAGATTACTGTAGACCCAAGGTCAATGCTAGCTAGGAACAAATAGGCATCATCAACATATATAGTATGATAACATCAAGACCATGTAAACAGGTGAATTGATTGCATATCAAGATTTCCCTTGAATTTCAGAGATAAACATAGACTTTACCCCCACAATCTTATACATCTTGATGCACAAATGGGGTTTGTAGACTTTGGAGATCAATGATGATGATTGGGGGCAGGAATGCCCTAGTTTGATCACCTGAGGACCATAGGCTGATCAATTAGGGGTGTTTCTTCCTGCTCCCATGGTCTCCCGCTGCTCTCCCTCTATAGATACAATTTCCTCTCTATTCCTGAACTTGTGGCGGTAGTGGAATAGCTGGAATATGGCAAATGTGAACCTCCTTCATGTGGTCCTTCAGGGGGTATTTATATTGCTCCTCCTAGTTGGATGGGAGCTGTTTTTGAGCGAATGGTCAATGTAAAAATCCTAGGATCTCTGTAAACTTCGTGCCGAAGGAATGAGAGCTCGATTGGGACATAGAATGGGTCAGGTGGATCGGCCCATAAGGTCCCACGTCGATTGGCCTATGCTCTTTCTCGCTCTCCCAGCCTTCATCTTCCTTGTGTAGGCTTCCCTTGATGTTCCTAGTCCAGTTGAACATTAATCTCATACAAAAACCCTTGATGACGCAAAAATCAAGAGACAGCTCCCACACACTAACACACGAAACCCAGGAGAATCTGCTTCACTCCTGATTGGGTTGTAGCCCTATTGATCCATGACGTGCCAGTCAATCTGACCTGTTGATTGACAAGGACAGGTAAAATGTCAAATACAAGAGCAAATCGGCTAGTGTTCTGAATTGCTCCACAGGACATATCGGCAAAGCTGCCGACATGAGAAAAGACAATCGGCTAGATCAGCCGATGTGGATGTAGTAAATGTAAAGGAAGCATAATATACAACCTAAATAGTACTATGTGAACAACACTTAAAACAAATCTAATCGGCTGTGTGACAGTAGATTAGTACGAAAAATAAAGAAAAAGCCAATCGGAACGTGTTCTAAGCTAGATAACCGTGATAAAAACTAAAACAACAAGATTTAACAAATAAAACATGCAGATCTTGTAAATATCAATAACTTGTGAATAAATCTAGACGAAACGATAGCGATGCGCCCAAAGTTAAAGCCTAGGAAATATTCGGTAAACGCGGAACTTACAATCTAGTTGGAGATTGAAGTGACGCAGCCCAACCAGCTTGGAAGAGCTTGTGAAGAAAAGAAAACAATAGCGAAGTCGTCAAATTGAAAGTAGATTGTGAAAATAGTAGATTTGTATTGATTATGATGTGTGTGTATTTTGCAGACCTTACAAGGCCCCTATTTATACCCTATACATCAAGATTTCTACTCCTAGTTGGTTACAAACTTTCTAAATAAAAACAACTCATGCAGGAGTCAGAAAAGAACTTGGCCTCTACCGGCCAAAACTAGCTCCTCATCGGCCGAACCTGCAACATTTGCAATCGGCTAGAACCCTCCTGCTCGCATCGGCTGACTCTATCGGCTACGCCTTCATCATCTTCCATCGGCTACTCCCCTGTGATCCCATCGGCTAGGCTTCTGCCTTACTCTATCAGCTAAACCCTCTGCAACCTCACCTACCGATTCAACTAGCCGTTGTCCTTCCACTATGCGCTGGCATCTCTGCTTCCTTTTAATGCCATCTTTGACGTATATCAAAAAAGGGTGTCAACACATGCCCCCCAGTTTCGGAGTAAAATTTATCTTTTGCTCCAAAATTATCTCAACCATGATTACCTTCCCTAGGAAAATGCCGATATTTACCAATCACTGAGTAAAAAAATATTTTCTGTTCCGAAATCTCCTTAGTCATGATTGCCTGAAAAAGTGTCTAGAGGTAACAGCTCTTCGAGTTTCGTGCAGGTGGCAGATGAGATACCGCATTTACCCTCTTGGATGAGTTTATAAATTTACAGCCATCATCTTCTTCATCCCCACAAGTTCATCTTCTCGCACCACCATACCTTACTTCCTCTTTATTCTCGGGCGAAGGGCGACCATCGACGACTTCCGGCGACCATCGGAGATCTCCATCGACCAGTGGTGATTCGCTTTCTAATCACTTCAAATGTCAAACAAATTCCATGGCCACCCTTACTGCAGTCCCTGAGGTACACCTCTCTACCCTCATTGTCCTCCCCGTGCCTTTACTTTCCTTTCCTCATTTAGCCATTTCGCATTTCTTAGGCCCTTAGAGACAGAATCACCATCCCCATAGCTGATACCTCTGGATACATCGCCTTAGGCCTCATGGGAGATCCTGCTCCAATAGTTCTAATTAACTTCGAGACTAATTGAATCCCTTTCATAACTGCATCAATGGATCTGGTCGATTGGGATAGCTTCAGATCTTGGACCAACTGCACACTCGGATGGAAAAATTGGTATCTCATGGTGGCCAATTCCAAAAGAGTCTTCTGGCAAGAACGCTGCATCAGTCAATGCATTACTCTTTCTTTATCAGACATGGCTAGAAACGAACCCATGCTAGCCGCATCATATTTCTGGTCAGACGCTCTGAATGCCTTCTTGTTCAGACATGGGCTGATGACTCCAACTCTAGCCAATGTCCTGATGCTGACAGGCTTGGATATCACCTCTGCTGATTTGCCATTTCATTTCCCAGCTAAAGGTTCTTGCCGACTGGAGACAAAATCCATCGGCGGATGGAAAGGCTATATTGATCGTCACATCAGAACTGGAACCGTCGATGAGAAGGAGCCTGTGGCCTTCCTGAATATATGGCTAGACAAATTTGTATTCTGTAGAAGATCAGCCAGCTCGACCAGTAATCTGCAACCTTTGGCGGAAGCATTGGCAGCAGGGTCTTCAATCCCCCCGGGAAAGCACCTTCTTGGATCGACCTATCACTTACTGCATCAAGTATCTAGCAAACTATTGGCCGGAGAACCAATCGGCAATCTGGGAGGCCCCTGGTGGTTCATCAACCTATGGCTCAATCTTTACTTCCAACACTTCTACCAGTACGACCTCAAGAAAATGTCTTTCCCCAGCGATCAGCCAGAGGAGGAAACAGTTGTAACCCGTCAATCCACATCTTATGGTGAGGCGGTATCGGTCGTCCCTGGCAGTAGACTCTCCCCCTCCGCAGCAGCTGAGGCCTTCAAGTGCTATTACAACGGACTCACCAAATGGGCTACCATCTGGTATGCTTACCACAGTGAAGTTCCTATCTTTGAGCTGCCATATTGCTTCAACTTCATCACATGCACCTTTAGCGGAGAAATCCAAAAGATAATCATCAAGCTCGAAATTCTTCCAGCTAACTTTTTTGCTGGTAAAGGTCAACATTTGACACATGAATTTTATCACCCATCAGCAATAGCTCATCAACTTGGCTGTGGACAATTGCCGATAAGACCTTATTTTGCCGATCTGGTGAGACCTCGTGAGAAACTTTCCAGCAGCCTTGAATAGAATAGACTCAACAACTTGGCTCCAGATACCAGCACCATCAACTTGGAAACATGGACAGCTGTAGCCTTCACCATTAAACAATTCTGGTTGTGATGGAAACAGTGGAAGAATCATCTCTTCTGCGTGGCAATAGGGACTTATTGTGGGAAGTTCGACCCAGACTTCAATGATCCTGATGGAGGGGTAATCACCATTTATTCCGCTGAATCTCCTTTCATTACAGATATTTTCTTCCCACTAACACTTTTCCCCTCTATAGGGTGTTAACTTTACACCTCCAAGAGTTAGCTAGAGCAACAAGCCGATTGCTTATGCCCCTCCATCGGCTGACCCCCTCATTGGCTACGATGCGCCATCTTTAATGGACATAGCCGCAGGCCAAAAGCGCAAAGCCTCTATTCCTAAGAAGGTTACTCGTAAGAAGCACCTTCAAAAAGGGTCCAAATCAGCACAGGCGTCTGCCCTGCTAATAGCACCCTAAATGGTTGTTCTAGCGGAAGTAGCGTCAGTAGCTGCATCACTTTTGATAGAGGCTATGCAGCTAATCTCACTTATTTGAATTTCTCTAGGTACTTTGCCAGTGCTAACTCTTGTTTCTTTCAGCCTTCCGCATAATCGGCACCAGAAGAGCCCATCCCAGAATCGGCTATGCCTCCGCCTCCTTCATCAGCTGATCCGCAGGCTAAAGATACACAGGAGACTGCACAGTCCATCACCCCAACACTTGAGGTAAAATGCATACTCTATTCCAGCCCTTCTCAACCTCTGTTACTAAGAATCAGCCGGTTTTCTATACAGACTATCCCAGAAGTGTCGGCCGCTATTCTTGAAACACTGGCAGCCGATGTACCTTCCGAGAACATGCCACCCTCCGCTAAACCAATTCAACAAGAGTTCCCAGTGGAATCACCAACACAAACTAGAGAAACCCAATGGAAGATGGTGAACACTCTTTAGCACATTAACCGATTTCCAATCAACTAGCTTCATCGGCTTATACCTTATTGATCCTTGCAGGCTCAGGACACTCTGGACAACAGCCTCTTCTCGTTCCAGGTAGGGGAAATCCACGAAGAAGAAGAAGTTTTGTCACACCCGCTGGTTCCAGGATCTATTCCTGATGACGTAGAGGCCAAACTTCAAGACATACTCGACTTCCTTCAGCAAGACATTAGCCAACTAGTCAAAGATGCACAACCAATGCGCGACATCCTCTTCAACCTCAAAGGCTAGATCCCAGAAGACAAAGAAGAAGCCATACTCCCCACGGCCTACATAGAGAGTCACCAAGTCCCGGTGTTAAGGGATCTACGTTGCATAGCCAATTGCGCCAAACGGGAATAGTTGCATAAGGACAAGGAATTCCATAAGCTTCAGGCTGACGAAATCCATCACAAGATCGGCTTTCTTAGGGGTTCTCACCCCAATATTGTTGGTGAAATTGATTGGCTCAAAGCGAGGAGGGCAGAACTATTGAAGGAATTGAAAAGCATCGGCGACGCCATCATTGTCAAAGAAACCAAGCTCTCCCAACTTCCAGAAGTCCTCAAGCAATTGGAGCAGAAAAAGCAAGCACATGCGCATCAAGCTATTCGACTACATCGGAGCATAACTGACATACCCAGCTTAGCCGATGACGAACGTAGGGAGATAAAGGCTGCTGATGAGATTTGCCTGCGTGTGATAAACGCCATTCAAACTCTTCGAGCATAATTGTAACGAATGTTATTGGCTTTTATGTATTCTGGTACTTGGTACATTCCTCTCGTAACTTCAATGGTCAATGTTCGTCTTGAATGTAGTTTGACCGTTTCTCCACAGTTCTTTCTGACTTGCCAATGGCTAGTCCCAATTAAAGCCCCTTTTGACCAACCGTTGTTCACATTTCACACGTCTATTCGTCTTATAAATACAGACCCCTACTCCTTCCTTGAGGTTACCTTCAAGACCGCACACACTGCAAGTTTTCGAACCAGATCAAATTCATGCGACCAAGATGGCTTCCTCTTCCTCAATCAACCAGGCATTGCTATGTTTTCTCTATTCCGAATTGGTTATCCTGAACCAAACCTTGACTCTTTGTTCTCTTTCCCATCCAAATCCAGTGGACGAACAGCTTGAATGGGTCATCCAGATCCTTCATTCCAATGAGCCGCTCACCCAGGCAGACAAAGCTTTAATCCAAGCTCATCGTGATCGAATCAGAGACCATCTGCCTGCGGACGTCAAATTGATCTTGTCCTCCAATCAGCAAACGCAGTAGCCAATCCTTCGAAGCCATCAACCTCCCCTCGTGTATTGCTCGAAGACAAGTTGGCTAGTTTGGAGGCTAGGAAAATTCAACTTCTACTGGAATTGGGCCGGGTCAACAGGGAAATCGGCACTACTGAGGCTCAACTAGGGCGCCTCCCAGGCACATCTCGCCAAAGGTAGTAAGTATTTGCCGGTATCAATAGGGAGCCATCCAGATTTGCCTATAATGGAATGTCTTGGCCATGATACAATGATGACTTCGATGTAATAACCTCTTGTGTCCCAAGTTTTGCAAGTATTATTTGTTCTAAGGGCGACTTGTATCGCGTCAGCCGTATCACAACTGATTTTATCGGCTATCCATGTGTCTGCCTTTTTCCTTCTTTTCTTTTTAGACTAAAGGCGATACCCTCAATATCGGCTATGTCAGTCTGAGGCATCACACCATCGACTATGCATCTACCCATATACTCGGGTAGTACTTCTTTCCATTTAGAGGCCTTGTGAACTCCTCTCCTTCAAGTGTCTCCAAAATATACGCATTACCGGGAGCACATGGTTTATCCGATACGGTCCCTCCCATGTAGGCGACCATTTCCCAAATTTGGGATCTTCAGACCCAATCAGCAATATCACCTTCCACACTAAATCTCCATGGGAAAACTCCTTGACCTTGACCTTTTTGTCATTACCATCTAGCAACCCTCTTCTTATTTTCTTCGATGCTGATCAAAGCCCTTAGCTGATGACCCGCTAGGTCTTCCAAATTCCCTTTCATCAAAGTAGAGTATTCTTTGGCTATTAACTGGTCTTGCAATGACGCATGCCTAGATCCAGTCTTTAAGTCCCAAGGTAGAACTGCTTCATGTCCATAAACCAACTGATAAGGGGATACTTTTGTGGCTTCATGACAAGCCATCTGATACGCCCATAAGGATTCGCTCAATGTAGTGTGCCAGCACCTTGGCTGCTCTTCGATCTTCCTCTTAATTAATTTAATGATCCTCTTGTTGGATGATTCAGCTTGACCATTTGGCTGGGCATAATACGGAGAAGAATTCAACAACCTAATTCCTCAAACTCTCCTGAAGTGAACATTGTCCCTTGATCGGTTGTGATAGTTTGAGGGATACCAAATCTATAGATGATGTGTTCTTTGACAAAATCAACCATGCTTGCTGACGTTGCATTTTTCAGGGGAATAGCTTCAACCCACTTAGTGAAATAATCCGTTGCTACTAGTATGAACTTATGACCCTTGGTTGAACATGGATAAATTTGCCAATCAAATTGATACCCCAGCCCCTGAACGGCCACGGTTTTATTATAGGATTCATAGCCGACGCCGGGGCTCTTTGCACATTGCAAAACTTCTAACAATCTTGACAACCCTTATAGTATTTAAAGCAGTCTTCAAGTATAGTTGGCCAGTAATACCCATTGTTTCTAATCATCCACTTCATCTTGAAAGCCGATTGATGAGCTCTGCAAACCCCTTCATGAATTTCGCCCATCAGATTCTTGGCTTCTTCAGCCCCGAGGCATTTAAGCAGGACCCCATCAATCGTTCGATAATAAAGGTCATCTTCAAGCAACACATATTTCAAAGCCTGAAATCGAACTCGCCTATCAACTTTCTTGGAGGGATCTTTTAAGTAATCTGCTATTTCTTTCCTCCAATCATCGGCCATTAACTCTAAGTCCATAGCACCACAGACCGGCCGATAACTGGAAGCATGTTGAGCGAGCTTGTTAGCATCCTCATTGTAATCTCTGGGAATATGCTCAATAACCACACTCTTGAATTCTTTAAGTAATTGAAGGCACTATTCATAGTAAATTCTCAAAATATCATCTCTGCATTCACATCCTCCAATCAGCTGGTTGATAATAAGCATAGAATCCCCAAAAATCTCAATGGCATCAGCTTTGATTTCTCTCAGCAATTGGATCCCCTCTAAAACAGCTCGATACTCAGCCTGGTTGTTGGTAGCAAAAGCCTCAATGGGTAGCGAGAACTCATAGTTTGCCCCCCGAGGTGATATAAGGATTATGCCGATTCTTGATCCAGTCCCACATGAAGATCCATCAAAGAACAAAGTCCATGGGGCTACCTCAATAATAGAAACCTCTGGCCCACAATGCTGAGTGACAAAATCAGCCATGACTTGCCCTTTGACAACTTTAGTTGATTCGTACTTTAGATCAAACTCTGACAGAGCTAGAATCCACTTCCCAACCTTTCCATTTAGAATTAGAAATGACAAGATGTATTTGACCACATCATCCTTGCATACCACAACGCACTCGGTGTATAATAAATAGTGTCTCGACTAGGGAATACCTGGTCTCTACATCCAAGAGTCTTCTGCTCACATAATAAATTACTCGTTCCTTCCCGTCAAATTCTTGGACAAGAGCCGACCTGATAGCACATTCAGTAGCTGAGAGGTATAACCTGAACGGCTTGTTAGCTTGTGGAGGAACCAATATAGGAGGTGACACTAGGTATTGTTCGATATCATCCAACGCCTTTCGCTGCTCTACCCCCTGAACGAACTCTTGATTGGCTTTTAGTTTAAGCACCAGGTGACACCAGGTATTGTTCGATATGAATCTTCAGATGAAATTGATTTTCCCGATTAATGACTGCAACTCAGTCTTATTTTGCGGAGCCACAACTTTGTTAATAGCACCAATGATCTTCTAATTAATTTTGATGCCTCGCTCGTGAACCATGAACCCCAAGAACTATTCAGCCGGACGCCAAGAGCTCATTTATTCGGGTTCATTTTCAACCCATGTTTCCTTGTGCATTCCAGGACTTCACGCAAATCGGCTAAGTGCTCTTGGTACCCTTTCGATTTGACTACGACATCATCGATATAAATTTCCGCTAGGATGCCGATAAGTTTATGGAAGATGTAATTCATGCTCACTGATATGTAGCCCAAGCATTTTTTAATCCGAAGGTCATGACCGCCCATTCGAATAAACCGATGTGTCCAGGACACCTGAAGGCCATCTTGGAAATATCTTCTTCGGCAATCAATATTTGGTTATATCTAGTGTTGCCTTCCTTGAAACTAATGACTTTGTGTCCTGAAGCAACATCTATCAACACATCAGCTGTCGGCATTGGATAACCATCCATTGGTGTGGCTTGATTGAGGTTCCTGAAATCAATACAAACGTGCAGTTTTCCATTCTTCTTGTATACGGGAACCACATTAGAAATTCACTCAGCATACCAACATTACCTAATAAACCCTGCTTCAATTAATCTTGTGATCTCGGCCTTAATATCAGGTAAAATCTTCGGATTACAACGACGTGCAGGTTGCTGATATGGCCGATATCCTGGTTTTATTGGCAACCGATGTTCGACAATAGATCTATCAAAACTAAGCATTTCATGATACTCCCAAGCAAAACAATCTTTGAATTCTTTTAACAACTTAATTAGTTCACGCTTATACTCAGGATCTAAGTTAGCACTAATATACGTCGGCCTTGGCTTGCTCCCATCTCCAAGCTCTACCATCTCTAACTCGTCGGCTGACGTACACCCGTGCCCCAGCTTCCCATCTTCTTGGGTGAACTCATCCATCAGGACGATTCTTCAGAGCCGACTGCTTGGATTGGCTGTAGCCCGAAATCGAACATATTCAGGAAGTTTGTGTCCCAGACTCTGCTAGATATGCAGTTGACTTGTTCGTAATTCCACTGTTGTGCATCGGCTGCAACGACGGTGAAAAAAGAATCGGCAGTGACCACTTCAACTAAGTTGCCAACCCATTGGATGAGACATTGATGCATTGTAGACGGGATGCAGCAGTTGGCGTGAATCCAATCTCAACCCAGAAGCATGTTGTAGGACCCTTTACCATTAATGACAAAGAAAGTAGTAGGTAGGGTCTTACTGCCGATGGTGAGGTCGACGCAGAGTGCCCCCCGGGTCGGAGAGACGTTTCCTTCAAAGTCCTTCAGCATCATGTCGGTTTTGATCAAGTCTTCTTCACCCTTGCCGAGCTTGCGGAACATGGCATACGGCATGATGTTCACGGCTGCGCCACTGTCCACCAGAAGCTTGGTAATCGGCCTCCCATCGACTTGCCCCATGAGGAAGAGGGCTTTCAGGTGCCGATGTTTTTCAACTTTGGGGTTTTCAAAGGTGGCTGACAACAGCTCCAAGGTTAAATGTGCCATCCCCTATTCTACTTTTGTGCCCTCGTGATCGGTTGGAGCCATGAATTCCATCGGCAAGACGAAAACCATGTTGACATCGGTAGCTCATCCGGGATTGTTATCTTCGCCATCAGCTTTGTCTTTGATGCGCCACACCTAGGATTTGACACCTTTCCTTTCTGAAGCACACCTTTATTCCTCTTCTTGCACCTCCCATTGTCGCAGGCGTTGAACCCTTCTCTTCTGGGACTTAGTCAAACCCGCTGGGCACCATCTAGGGTGTTCTATAGCTTTGTCTCGTGATGCACGTCGCCGCTCCGGTTCACAACACAAAGGCTCTTTGTCGAGGACCCTTGCATTGGCTCTTTCCTCTAGTCTGTTGGGTACATTTAGCCTACCCCCAGCCGATCATGTATACCGATGCTGCCCCCCAGCTGATCATGCATTGGGATGTGCCTGTCATCATGGTAAGGTATGTCCCTGCTGATCTGCTTTTGATTTCTGTCATCAAAGCACGGTCTTTTGGATGATCGGCTGCCTTGGTATGATCTGTTGCATTCAGGGCAATTGTCAATCGATGGTAGCTTGATCCCCTCCTCCCAGCAGTATATAAAGAACGGGCAT
The DNA here is from genome assembly GCF_005286985.2 of Setaria viridis. Taxonomy (NCBI): domain Eukaryota; kingdom Viridiplantae; phylum Streptophyta; class Magnoliopsida; order Poales; family Poaceae; genus Setaria; species Setaria viridis. Next base: position 15,757,918 of record NC_048270.2, on the reverse strand, counting down.
CTCTAGTGGTCTTCATGGTGACGTGTCATCTCTTCCCGGTGCCTTGCCTAGTCTTGCTGTCTCTAGAACTTGTTGAGAAACTCTTGGGAGGAGATCGGCCATCGAGGCCTTACTGAGCTTTCCCCTTCTAGCAACTGACTCTTCCCCTTGACGTCGTTGGCCGACACCTGTACTCTAGGGTCCACAGCTCCACTCCTCCTAGCCGATTCTGACATCAACACCTTTGTGGGAGGTGCGCTTTTGCCCCCGACTTCTACCATATTGGTTGGGAACGGATGTTGGTTGATCATTATTGGCTTTGCTGGTTTCGAAGGAGCTTCAAACTTGAGCCTCCCTTGCTCAATAGCTGATTGGATCTACTGCCAGAAGACTTTTCACTCGTTGGTGTTGTGAGATGTGGCATTGTGCCACTTGCAGTACTTGATCTTCTTAAGTTCTTTGGCTGACGGGATCGTGTGGTACGGTGAGAGCTTATCGGTCTTGGAAATATCGAACCCGAATTTTTCAGGCTCCTTCTTGCCGTACGGGCAGGAGATTGGCTTTTTGGTCTTAACGCACTCTGCCAAGCCGACCTTTGTTTCTCCTTCTAAGTCCAAACATTATACGTACGCCACCTTCTTCTAGACATTCTTTCTCCGATCAAACGGGCGCACATCTTGGTTTGACAGCCGGTGTACAATCTGGCTCAAACTCTCAAACTCTTGTGAAGCATATTTTTTGTTTGATGTGCGGTAGGAGCCCTTGAAAAGCCACATCGGCTAGTTGGCTGTCGCTCAAGATCAAACTATAGCACTTGTTCCTGACTTCCCTAAACCGTTGGATGAAACTAGCCACCGATTCATCACTCCTCTGCCAGAGACTAGTTAGATCTGTCAGCTTCATCTCGTGAACCCCAGCAAAGAAGTATTTGTGGAACTGTTTCTCCAGATCGGCCCAGGTGATGATGGAGTTAGGTGGAAGAGTCATGAACCACTGGAAGGCTGACCTGGACAGGGATGACGAGAATAGCCGAACCCTCAGAGAACCTTGCACAGTTGCCTCTCCACACTAAATGATGAACCTATTGACGTGCTCCACCGTGGATGTTGTTGGAGGTATGCCCTAGAGGCAATCATAGAGATGATGATATTCCATTTGTATCCATGATTTGTATGTTGTGTTCATTGAATATCCATTGAAGGCTACTTGAATTGATTTGCAATTATGTGAATTGTATGTGAAACTCTTTACTTGTATGGTTATTCTAAAGTTGTCCCTAGTCGGAGTTTATGTGATGACACACATGAATATTAGACTAGCACATGTATTAGTTGATGACTATGTTTCACAAGTCATGGACATGGAGATGTTGAACTAATAATATGGACACATGTGGAGACATGTGTTAGGACTGACCCAACACGAGAAGTAGTTCTCTCTTTAAACAACATATACGCTTTGTCCTTAGACCTGAGATTGTCGCATGTATTCTAGATGTGAATCGACCTACTTAGGGGCTATCAAACGCTACGCCGTAACAGGGTAGTTATAAAGGTAGCTTTCGGGTTTGTCAAGAAGCATGCTATGAGACATGGTCAATCAAGATGGGATTTGCCCCTCTCTGATTGAGAGTGATATCTCTGGGCCCCTCGAGTGATCGGATCCGAAAATGCATGGCCATGCTACGTACGGTTAAGAGTTAACCTACAAAGGGATTCCGAATCACAGGATCGAGAAAGAGCGGTCGGCTTGAAGCTAGACCAAATATCGTGAGGCAAAGGGAATAGCATGTATATTATGTTGTGATGGTTCGTCTGATATGATCTTCGTGTGCGTATAGGAGTTGGCACGTCTTGCTAGAGGCCGCTACCGACTATTGGGCTGAGTAGGAGTACTCGGGCCATGTCTATACGTATCCGAACCCATAGGGTCACACACTTAAGGGGCTGGAAGCCCAATTCGGATCTGATCTGAGTTGGATTAGGTTTAGAAGTACTAATGGGCCTCGGATCCAGAGGCCCGTCAGGAACCTCTATAAATAGAGGGGGGGGTGCCCTAGGGTTTACACCTTTTTGGCGAAACACACCTGTCGCACCTCCCACGCCCTCGCCTGTTGCAACTCGTGGATCTAGCAGTCCGGCTTGCAACACTTCCTCCCTGCACGTGTGGATACCTTGGAGGTGTTGCGCCTGCAGCACTTGGACGAGCCGCCGACGAGCCACGACGAGCCGACGATGAGCCGCGGCACCGGAGGCGATCTTGCTGCACGTGGACGAGCTGCTGAGGAGCTGCTGGACGTGATCGACTACGTACGACTACGTTGATCGACTACGTATGACTACATGATCGTCTTCACTGCATCGACGCATATCTACATCTTCCGCACCAGTAGTGCGTCGAGTGGTAATCCCGTGATCCTTATACGGCAGTTCTTCCTGGTTATACGCGGTAGATTTTTTTTTGAATTGCGCTAGTGTAGCCTACCTCGTATCCCAACAGTGGTATCAAGAGCCGTAGCTGCTTAGTTTTGGATTCGGGATGTGTGCATATGAAGATATGCGAGTTTTTCATTTGATCTATGTCCTGGTTTCGTGCTCTTGCTGCAATGGTAGTGTAACGACATACTCCTACCGGTCGGTTTCCGCCATCGGAGTTAAGTGATACACGTAAATCCAGTTGCAGTGAGCGAAGATAAATATGATTGGTCGAATCGAAATCCAGGGTCATACGCCAGGTGCATTAGATGTGCAATAGTAGATGGGATCTACTGCCGGGGTCGGGATTTTTGCCGTATGCGTATGCTTCGGTAAATCAGCCGTAACTTTTCGGTACGATCTCGGATCGGGGCGAATTTTATATGAAAATTGATCTACAGAAAAAGTTACACATGAAATTCAAGCGCTTCGCCGTTTTCGTTGAAATTAGATTTCCCAAATTCGGCTTGGAAGATGGAGTTTCGGGCCTTCGAAGTTTGGAACGTTAGGACGCCTAACTCTATTTTGCAGGATGTATGTATGTATCTTGTGATCAGTATGGCCCCCTTGTGTATGTGATGCATGTGTGTAACTCATTCGTGACCTGCGTGTCACGCGTACGGCAACACGACAGGAGCCATATGTGTTGTCACTTTATTGTATTTAATGGTCTGCGTACCAGTCTGTGATGATCCAAGCAACTATGTAATCTTCATTACTAGATTCTTTACTAGCTATTAGGCGTAATAGCATGTTCTAGTTCTTGGAGGACTCATCACCAGGAGGATGGCGCACATGGAACATGGAGATGGAGATCACCATGGTGAACAGGTTCTATGGAGATGGAGATCACCATATGAAAACGGGCCATACTGTGTCACAACTGTGTGAATGCTATTCTGTTTATGTTTTACTTTCTGCATGCTGTGATGTTAGAAGTAGAACGATCCCTCACAAAGTTTAAGTTAGTATGCCCTCCCAACTAAAACTTGCACCGTCCCATGTCTTGTACAATTAGTGGTGGGTCTATGAAATTAGGGTACCACTAGTTTTCCTTGACTAGACGGGTTTGTGTCGGACACTTACACGCATAAGGGTTGGTTTGCTTAACGAGGTCATCTTAACGGTTAAGGACCTTGGGGCATAACGGTTGGGCGCCGAGACATGGAGATGTCACCCAACAACAGGAGTCATATGTGATATGATTAGCAAAAGTTGCTTACCGATCTACCTCGTTTGCTAGCGGTGATGCTAAAGCTCACTAGTAGACTTGTTAGTTGTGGATCCTGAATCACTAAGTTTCAATAGAGGGATATTAATTTTAGTGGGAGTAGATTCTGTTAAAATAGTTTAATGTAATTTGCTCTATCATGGATACGTTTGTCTTAGTGTATTTTGCATTACTTTTGTTGTAGATTAAATGGCACCTAGCAACACCACCACATCGTTTGCTTTGCGTTCGGTCCTTGAGAAGGACAAGTTGAATGGAACAAACTACTCGGATTGGATCCGTAACCTGAGAATTGTTCTCAGGGCCGATAAAAAGGAAGATGTTCTAGACACCCCACTACCACCAGTACCTGCTGATGATGCATCTGCTGCCGTTAAGGCTGCTTACAAGAAGGCATTTGATGCTAATCTAGAGGTAAGCTGCCTTATGCTTGCTTGCATGGAACCCGAGCTGCAGATGCAGTTCGAAACAAATCATGAGGCACACGATATGATCGTGGCGCTCAAGGACATGTTCCAGACGCAGGCTAGGACCGAAAGGTTCAATGTGTCCAAAGCCTTTCTGGAGTGCAAGTTAGCAGAAGGCGCAGTAGTAGGACCACATGTAATCGAGATGGTTGGTTACACTCAGCGATTGGAGAAGCTAGGCTTCCCAATGGGCAAAGAGTTGGCCACTGACTTCATTCTTTCATCTCTTCCGCCTAGCTATGGGAACTTCATCTCGAACTACCATATGCATGGGATGGAGAAGGGTTTGAATGAACTGTGTGGTATGCTCAAGACAGCAGAGGTAGACATCAAGAAAAGCGCTAGTACCAGCCATGTGATGGCTATACAGAACAAGCCTAGCTTTAAGAAGAAGGGCAATTCTTGGAAGAAGAAGGGCAAGGCTGGAACGTCCAAGCCAAACCCAGCGCCCAAGGTTAAAGCTGGACCTGGACCTGCTCCAGACAAAGAGTGCTTTTACTGTCATGAACTTGGTCACTGGAAGAGAAACTGCAAGCAGTACCTAGCTTCCTTGAAGAATGGCGGAAGTAAGAGTACTTCTACCTCAGGTACGCTTGTTGTTAATGTTATAGACAACATATTTCTCGCTGATACAATTATTAATTCTTGGGTATTTGATACCGGATCGGTTACTCATATTTGCAATTCGATGCAGGGAATGATAAGAAGTAGAAGCGTGGAAAGAGGAGAAGTTGATTTCCGCGTGGGCAATAATGCAAGAGTTGCTGCGTTGACCGTCGGGACGATGCAACTCCACCTCCCGTCAGGATTTATTATGGAGTTGAATAATTGTTATTTTGTTCCTAGTTTAAGTCGAAACATTTTGTCTCCTTCATGCTTGATGAAGGATGGTTATTCATTTGCGAGTGAAAACAATGGTTGTGTGATCTCTAAGAATAATATGTTTATGGCTTTTGCACCCATTGTGAATGGATTATTTGTTTTAAATCTTGATGGTTCACCTGTCTGTAATGTAAGTGCTAAAAGGCCTCGGCCTAATGATTTGAGTCCTACTACTTGTGGCATTGTCATTTGGGTCATATAAGTGAAAAGCGCATGAAGAAGCTCCATTCTGATGGACTTCTAACTTCATTTGATTTTGAATCATACGAGACATGTGAGACTTGCTTGCTAGGCAAGATGACCAAGACGCCTTTCACAGGATTTCCTGAGAGAGCAGTAGACTTGTTGGAACTCGTACATAGTGATGTTGTTGGCGCTAGAAATCGGTCTACCGAATCCCAGCGACCGACACACGACCCGGGAGAATCTGCTTAGCTCCTGTTCGGGTGAATGCCCTGGTGCGGTTCGCGCGGCGTGCCAGCCAATCTGACCTGTTGATTGGCAAGGAAGAACACGTGTCAAGTTCAGAAATTACGATCGGCTAAGTTTCCGATCGAGAGAGTTTATCGGCGAATCGGCCGATTTACTGTGATAATGAAATCGGCTATAAGACAGCACGATCCCTGTGGCCTTGTAAACAGATAAATTCTAAAGTAAACGATACAAAGCTTGTGATAACAACACTAGGAAAAGATCTAATCGGCAATGAATGGATCTAACGACAGAAAATAATGAAAGCCGATACTACCGATTCCTAGCGGGATAACTGGTGATAAAAACTAGGAAAAACAGGTAAAAAACCTATGAATCTAGTTGATACCGATAACTGATGAATAAATCTAAACGAAACAACAGCGATGCGCCGGAAGTTAAAGCTTAGATATTACTCGATAAACGGAACTTACAGAATCGGCCGGAGATCAAGATGATGCAGTCCTGCCAACCCGCACGAACTCGTGAGAAGAAAAAGTAATGGCGAAGTCGCCTGCTCGAAAGTAAGTACGAAGAAGAAAGTAACTTGTTGTATTGATCGATTGTTGTGTTTACAGATTTACAAAGGTAGCTATTTATAGCCCCGTACAAATAACTTCTTAACCGACTAGAACTCTATCTCTAATTCAAACAGAAAACAAATATCTATAAGCACAATTCATGCTAAATTAGTTACCCCACGCTTCGTGGGCTGACCTCCACTTTATCCTTCCATCCCTTTCTAAGCCCATACAGGCCCAATTACTCCGTCTTCCTGATCGGCCGATTTCTCATCGGCAAAGGATTACCGATTGGGATTCTGGTGCACTTACCCTGAAGCGAAGCAAAAGCTGCCAGCCGATTCCGCATTATAGCACCATTTGACCGATTCCCAACTGTACTTCTCCGACTTCTTTTCTCCTTGGCGCCGATTCTACTGGTGACGAAATCCGGCGTCAACACATGCCCCCCAGTTTCGGAGTAAAACACAGTCTTTTACTTTGAAATTCTTTATAACCTCCCCTCCGAAACGGCCGCACTGAAAATATCCTTCCGTTTCATGGTCTCCCGGCTGATCATTGCAATTTTTGAAACGGGCGCCCACGACAGCCACTATCCCGAAAAACTCGACGCGCCGGCGCGGTGAAAATTCCATCTTTACCCTCTCTTCAGGCACCCTATAAATAGCGTTTCACCGCAGCTCATCTTCAAGCTCACATCTCTGTTTCCAACACGCGCGCATCCTTCTTCTTTCAGCTCTCCCTTGCCATCGAAGTCTTCTAGTTCCAGTTCCTGTTACTTCTTCCCCCTTCCCCTCAATGGCGGCTCCTTCCGGCAGCTCCCCTGCACGCGATGCTCTAGAGATAGTGCCTCCGGTGGTGGAAGCGACGGCCGTCACTTCATCTGCAGATGAAAGAGCTTCATCAGAAATCCCAATGGCGGTCCCCATCACGGCCCCGCCATCCACGTCCGCGTCGGCGACCACACCGATTACCCAGAACTTTATCCCGGAGGTAAATACCGAATCCTTCCCCTATCGGCAACATATTTATCTTAGATCTACTCCTTACACTCCTATGCCCCTTTTCCTTTTTTAGGCGGTTAGGCATAGAATTACTATTCACCTCACGGGCAGTCCTGGCCTTGTTTGCCTTGGTCCCATGGGAGACCCAGATCCGACAGACCTTATAAATTTGGAAACTGACCGGATACCTTTCAAACGATCCGATATGAACTTAGATCAATGGGCAAGCACTTTCAGATCTTGGCCGAATGAAACCCCAGGTTGGAGGGAATGGTACCAACGGATGGCCGCGTCAAGGAGCGTCTCGTGGGACGAGCTCAAAATCGGCCAATGTATCAACCTCTCCCTGTCTCAAATGGAGAAGAACGAGCCGTTAGTGATGGCGGCTTCCTATTTTTGGTCTGACGCACTTAATGCGTTCTTATTTGGACACGGCCCTATGACCCCCACTCTGGCCGATGTGGTCCTCTTGACCGGTCTGGACATATCTTCCCCTGACACACCCTTCCACCTTTTGACCACAACGTCGCATCGGCTGGACACAAGGGGAATCGGCGGCTGGAAGGGCTTCATCAACAGTAACAAGAAGACCGGTACTGTTGAGAACAGGGAGCACACAGCTTTCCTGATGATGTGGCTAGAAAAACACCTCTTTTGTGGAAGAGCCGCCGGCCCAACAACCAACACCCAATCCTTAGCTGAAGCACTGTCTAGAGGAAGCCATATTCCTCTCGGGAAACATCTTCTGGGTGCCGTGTACCACATGCTCCATCAAATCGGCACAAAACTATCCAAGGGAGAACCAATCGGCAACCCTAGCGGGCCTTGGTGGTTTGTCAATCTATGGTTGAACCTTTATATGAGCAGAATCACCCGGCAGCCAGTGGACCACATGATGTTTCCTAATGTCGAATCGGCGGAGGACCCTACCGAGCGTCGCCGATGCATGTCCTTTGGTGAAGCAGCGTCAGCTTTTCCAGGTTGGGCGTATTCTGCTACAAAGGTAGCCGAGTACTTTCGGTGCTTTTATAATGGATTCAATGAAGACGCAACTATCTGGTTTCCATACCAGCGAGACAACCCAGTCTTTGAGCTCCCCTCCTGCTTTGATTCAACTTCTGGCCGGTTTGATGAAGATCTTTATGAAGAACTGATCAAGCCAGGACTCCTACCGGCCAACTTCTTTTCAGGGAAGGATGCCCCTACATATGAGTTCTACAACCCGTCTACTGCCGCACGACAATTCGGCATGGGTCAACTGCCGATACAAGTGTATTTTGCTGGCCGAATCAAGTTCAGAGATGTACTCACAACTGGCCTGGATTACTGTCGGCTGCGAGACCGAATTCCGGATTCCAGTACGATTAATTTGAATGACTGGCTATTATTCCCATTTGCCATCCAGCCGTTCAAACTTTGGTGGGCCGAATGGAAGCAATTTCTATTCTGCAACTCAGCATCGGCATACTGCAACCTTCTAGATCCAGCCAACATCGATCCAAACGCCGAGGTATTTCTGATTGCCGATTTTTATTCTTCCCAACATGATTGAGCACTAATGATTTCATTGTTTCCTTAGGCCGAGAACCGGAACCCTCCAACGCACAGCCGCAGCGGTCGGCCAATAGAGAGCTATCCATACACCACCTATCCTCTCATCGGCTACGACGCTCCGTCAGTTGATATAATCGCTAGCCGATCGAAGAAGGTTCATAAGAAGGTTGTCAAGAAAACCAGTCGCCGAGTCCGGGCTCGTACGGAATCGGCGGATCCTCCTGTGCTCGTATCGGCAGAAACCTTGACTGCACCACCCCAGGCCACACAAAGTGCTGATACTCAAGCCATCACACAGGCCGGAGTGGCTGCCGCGTCATTACTTTTGGAAGCTATGCAGGTAAGTCCGAATTTTGTCATCTCCAATCGTTATTTAAATATTAACTTTTCTTAACTCTGTATTTCCTAGAGCACCGCTATGGAAATACCACAATCGGCGACAACTCGACCGGACGCCATCGCGCCCTTGCCCTCATCCATTGAGGTACAGTACTTGTCTTACGGATTTCCTTCGGGTATCAGTGTAATGTATTTAACCGATTCTTGACGCAGGCCATCGGCACACCAAGCGCTTCTCGACAACCGATTTCTTCCCAGGGAGTTGGTCCGAGCACCACGCCGATTATGGTGGAGTCCTCTTCATCAGATGAACCTATGGCACAGGCCACTGAGCAAGACACAACGGCTTTACAAGCGCAGCATGAAGAAATTCGTTTTAAAATGGTAAATTTCTAAACCAGCTTTCAACCAGCCGATTTGCTCTGATCCCCTGCCGATTCACCCCTTTTTCTTTATTTTCTCAGGAACAAGACTCCCCCAACAACAGCCTTTTCTCCTTCGCGGTCGCTTTTTCTGATGATGAGGAAATCGCATCCCGCCAAGTCGCTTTAAGCTCCGTTCCTAACGACGTCCGAGCTAAACTTACCAACATCCGATCCCTCCTACAAGGGGACATCGGCCGATTGGTAGAAGACGCTTCGCCGATTCGGCAGCTCTTTAGTGACGTCAGCGGACGAGTACCAGAGGAAGCGGAAGAGGCCTTGGCACCGGCTGCCTTTATTGAGTCCATGAGGATCCCAGTCTTTAGGGCCCTTCGTCATATGGCCGATCGCGCGAAACTGGCCAAGACTCGTGAAGATGAAAATGCTTTTAAGCGTCAGGCTCAAGAAGCGAATCGGCGTATCCATGTCTTAGAAGATTCACGCCCGGCGATCATTAGTGAGATAGATCGCCTCAAACGACGGAGGGCGGAACTTGCCAAAGAGATGGAGCAAGTGACCAAGGCAATCAGCGCCGAAGAGAACAAACTTCAAGAGTTACCCTCTGCTATTGCCGATTTGACACGGGAGAGGCAGCGTTTTGCTCAAGAGGCTCTGAGACTCCACCGCAACGCATCGGAGGTCCCTGGATCGGCAGAAGAAGAGCAACGGGTTCTTGATTCTGCCGACCAGATCCGGCGTCGGGCCATCACGGCTATCGATACCCTTTTGGGTAATCTGTAAAACACTGACCGTTTTGTACGAACATTTACTGCCTTCTTTGACCGACCCTTCGCGACGCCCTCTATTTACTGCCTTCCTTATTACCGATGGGACGTGGCCTCATCAGATTTCCACGTATTTCCCCCATAAATATCGACCTCGGCGCTTACTCCCGATAGCATCGATCTGGCTCCCATTTCGCCTTTTCTCTTCTTCTCATCGGCGCGACTGTTTCGTCATGGCCTCGTCGTCATCCTCTTCTGTCAACCAGGTGAAGCCCCGCCCTCTCCTTTTAGATCTTAGGAAACGAATGCTTCACCTTATTCCTTCTTTGTTTCAGCCCCAACGCCTTGGCCCGGAGCTCGTGCGTGCCATCGAGTGCATCCATTCCGAAAACCCGTTGACCCCGGAGGACAAGGCTCTGATTCTGGCCCACCAAGAGGAGCTCCAAGACCACATTACTGCAGAGGCTCGTGCAGTCTTGGATGCCGTGGTGAATGAAAGCCGTCGCCGATCTCCAGTCATGAGGGGTCGTCATCGTGACGTTCCTGAAGATGACGTCACTTTGACAGCCCGCGCGATCCTAGACTACATGGAAAGGAACGGCGGCCAGCGGTCTCCCGCCGATAGGGTTCGTCTGCTTCCTCGGCCCGTCATCCTGGCGGCAGCAGAGGCCTCGCGCCTTCGTGCTTTGGAGCGGAATGGGGGGTCATCTCAGAGGAAGAATAATTAGTTTGTTTTTTTTGTAATTTTTGTTCTAAGGGCGACTTAATGTTTTGTCGGCCATGTAATCTGTCGCCCGTACCGAATGAATGTAATCGGCTACTCCGGTCGACTTTATGTGCTTGTTAAACCGACTTGTATCGGCTATGTAGGATTGTGTTACGGTTGATTTCTTAGGCTCCAACCCATATACTTGGGTAATATCTTTTTAAGTACCTTCCATTCAGAGCTCTAGTGAATTCTTCTCCTTCTATCGTTTCCAAAATGTAGGCATTCCCTGGGGCGCATCTGCCGATTTTATACGGCCCTTCCAAGGTAGGAGACCATTTGCCGAATTTAGGATCTTTCGACCCGATCGGTAGTACCAACTTCCATACCAAGTCTCCGGGGGAGAACTGCTTGACTTTGACCTTCTTATCGTACCACCTGGCTACTTTCTTTTTATTCTCTTCGATACTTATCAGAGCCCTTAGTCGTTGGCCGGCCAAATCATCAAGTTCCCCCTTCATCAGAGATGAGTAATCGTCGGCTGACAACTGGTCCTGAAGTGAAATGCGCCTTGATCCTGCCCTCGACTCCCATGGCAGTACTGCATCGTGACCGTATACCAGCTGATAGGGGGATAATTTGGTAGCCCCATGACAGGCCATTCTGTATGCCCACAGGGCCTCAGTCAAACACAGGTGCCACTTCTTCGGATATTCTTCAATCTTCCTTTTGATTAACTTGATTATTCCTTTGTTGGAGGATTCTGCTTGACCATTGGCTTGAGCGTAATACGGAGAAGAATTCAACAACTTGATGCCCATATCGGTCGTAAATTCCTCAAATTCCCCCGATGTGAACATTGTTCCTTGATCGGTTGTTATAGTTTGAGGGATACCGAATCGGTAGATGATATGGTCCCTTACGAAATCGGCCATGATAGCCGAAGTCACAGTTCTTAATGGGATTGCCTCCACCCATTTGGTGAAATAATCAGTAGCCACCAGAATAAACTTGTGCCCCTTGCTCGATGGTGGATAAATTTGGCCGATAAGGTCTATTCCCCACCCTCTGAACGGCCATGGTTTGATGATGGGATTCATGGCAGACGCGGGTGCACGTTGGACATTTCCAAACTTTTGACACTCCTGACAACCCTTATAATATTTGAAACAGTCTTCGAGGATCGTAGGCCAATAGTACCCGTTGTTTCTGATCATCCACTTCATCTTGTGTGCCGATTGGTGAGCTCCGCATACCCCTTCATGGATTTCTCCCATTAGAGTCTTGGCTTCTTCTGTCCCAAGGCATTTAAGAAGGACACCGTCGATCGTTCGGTAGAACAGATCATCTTCGAGCAGTACGTACTTGGTGGCGTGAAAGCGTACTCGTCGTTCCACCTTTTTAGACGGATCCTTCAGGTAATCGGCAATTTCTTTACGCCAATCGTCGGCTGCAAGTTCCAAGGCCATGGCGCCTGGAATCGGCCGATACCCAGATGCGTGCTGGGCGAGTTTGTTTGCTTCCTCGTTGCGGTCTCTTGGAACATGCTCGATTACTGCCGATCTGAATCCTTTTAAAAGCTGTACGCAATCTTCATGATAGATTCTTAATATATCATCTTTGCACTCAGCCCTTCCGGTTAGTTGATCCACTATTAGCATAGAATCCCCAAAGATCTCAACAGAGTCGGCCTTGACTTCTCTCAATAACTGTAAGCCTTTCAATACAGCTCTGTACTCCGCTTGATTGTTAGTGGCGGCGGTTTCTATCGGTAGAGAAAAATCATAGCTTTCCCCCCGAGGCGATATGAGAACGATGCCGATTCCTGATCCGGCCCCGCATGATGACCCGTCAAAAAACAATTGCCAAGGCGCTAGTTCCACGAAGGCGATCTCCGGTCCACAGTGCTGGGCGACGAAATCGGCCATGACTTGACCCTTGACGGCTTTTGCCGATTCATACCGTAGGTCAAATTCTGATAAAGCTAAGATCCATTTACCGATTCGTCCTTTCAATATCGGCAGTGACAGCATGCATGTTACTACATCATCTTTGCATACAACTATACATTCTGCCGACAGTAGATAGTGCCTGAGTTTTGGTGCACGAGAAGTAAAGACACAAACACAAACGCTCCACCGGAGGATATCTTGTTTCGGCATCCAGGAGTCTTCTACTAACGTAATAAATTACCCGTTCTTTGCCTTCAAACTCTTGGACTAGAGCCGACCCAATAGCTTTTTCATCAGCTGATAAATATAGTTTAAACGGCTTACCAGTTTGAGGGGGGACCAAGACTGGCGGTGAGACCAAGTATCGCTTGATATCTTCTAACGCCTTGCGCTGTTCCTCTCCCCATATAAATTCCTGGTCTGGCTTCAACTTCAGAAGTGGCGTGAACGCCTGTATTCGTCCAGATAGATTAGATATAAACCTTCTGATGAAGTTTACCTTGCCGATTAGAGACTGTAGCTCAGTTTTGTTCTGTGGAGCAACGACTTTGTTGATGGCTGCTATGGTCTTCTGATTGACTTCTATCCCTCGTTCGTGCACCATGAATCCTAAGAACTGTCCGGCGGAGACGCCGAAAGCGCATTTGTTGGGATTCATCTTAAGACCATGCTTTTTGGTACACTCTAGTACCCTTCGCAAATCGCCTAGGTGTTCCTCGTGGCTTTTGGATTTGACCACCACATCATCGATGTAGATCTCCACCAGGAGGCCAATGAGTTTATGAAAAATGTAATTCATAGCTCTCTGGTATGTAGCACCAGCATTCTTCAAGCCGAAAGTCATCACCACCCATTCGAACAAACCAAGATGGCCTGGACATCTGAAAGCCGTTTTGGGTATGTCCTCTTCGGCCATAAGTATTTGATTGTATCCGGCGTTTCCATCCATGAAGCTAATAATTTTGTGTCCCGCGGCGGCGTCGATCAGTACATCGGCCGTAGGCATGGGGTAACCATCCATCGGTGTGGCCTGATTAAGATTCCTGAAATCAACGCAAACGCGCAACTTGCCGTTTTTCTTGTATACCGGCACGATATTAGAAATCCACTCGGCATAACGACATTGCCGAATAAATTTTGCTTCAATTAGCCGAGTTATTTCAGCTTTTATATCTGGTAAAATTTTAGGGTTGCATCGCCGTGCGGGTTGTTGGTACGGCCGATACCCTGGCTTTATGGGTAGCCGATGTTCAACAATAGATCGATCTAAACCGGGCATCTCGTGGTACTCCCAAGCAAAACAATCCTTGAATTCTCTTAGTAAATTTGTCAATTTACACTTATACTCTGGATCTAAATTTGCACTAATAAAAGTCGGCCTTGGTTTGGTCCCGTCACCTAAGTCTATCATCTCTAATGAATCGGCCGACGTGAATCCGTGCCCCAGCTTCCCGTCTTCTCGGGCGAACTGATCCATCTATTGCGCTTCTTCGGAGCCGACTGCTCGGATCGGCTGTAGGCCAAAATCGGTGACCTTCAGGAAATCGGTTTCCCACACCCTACCTGATATGCATCTGACGGTTTCGCAGCTCCATTGCTGTGCGTCGGCTGCTGCGATGCTGTACGCGGAGTCGGCTTTGACCACCTCGATGCTATCGCCGACCCATTGTACGAGGCATTGATGCATAGTTGACGGGATGCAGCAGTTTGCATGTATCCAGTCTCGGCCAAGAAGCATATTATAGGACCCTTTGCCATTAATGACGAAAAACATGGTGGGAAGAGTCTTACTGCCGATGGTGAGGTCGACGCAGAGAGCACCGCGAGCGTTTGACACCTTGCCTTCGAAGTCTTTGAGCATCATGTCTGTCCTGGTTAGGTCGTCGTCGCTCTTCCCCAGCTTCCGGAGTACGGCATACGGCATGATATTGACAGCAGCTCCTCCGTCGACCATCAATCTAGTGAGGGGGCGACCGTCAACATGCCCTTTAAGGAACAACGCCTTCATGTGTTGTCGTTCGTCGTCTTCGGGCTTTTCGAACGTGGCCATCATTGGTTCTAAAGCCAATCGTGCCGTCTGTTCCTCTATCGCCGATACGTCCTGTTGATCGGCAGGGGTCATGAACTCCATCGGCAATATGAAAACCATACCGATCTCGGCTGCCGATTCATCACCCGCCGACTCACTGTTCCTCTTGTCGTTACTTTTGGGGTGCCACACCCGAGGCCTCCTTTCCTTCCTGGCGCGTTCCCACTCCGGTTCGCGTCCTAACGGGTTCTCGTCCGTTACCCGAGCATTGGCCATGTCTTCGAGCCGACTGTGAACGCTAGCTTTGCTATCTGACTGATCATGTCGATCAGCTCTGCCCCCCTGCCTATTATGGCTTTTCTCTTCTGACCGATCATATCGGTCACTTCTGCCCCCCAGCCGATCACGCACGGGAGGGCGCTGGTCATCTGGATTGCGCCAATTCCTGCTGATCGGTTCTGGCCTTCCGTCTCTGGAGCGAGACCTGGCAAACGGCCGATTGCCTCGATAGGGACCGTTGCACTCTGGGCAAGTATCGGCCGATGGTAGCCTGAGGTTATTTTCCCAACAATGAATGAAGAATGGGCATCTCCAGTGCTCCTCGTGCCGACGCATCGCTTCCTCTCGGGACCTCGAACGTTGATGTTGGCGTTGGTACTTTTGGAGCAGGAACTGGGAAGTAATGCGCGGCCCTTCTGACTCACCATCATCGTACTCCATTCGCCGCTTCCCTTTGACATCTTCAGGCGTAGCTTGATTTCTGGGATCGACAGAGCCACTCTTTTTGGCCGATTCGGACGTCAGCACTTCTGTTTGGAGCGAATTTTTTCCCGTATCAACCATGTTGGTAGGAAAGGGGTGCTGGTCGATCTTCATTGGTTTGGCCGATTTCGCCGGCACTTCGAATTTGAGTCTGCCTTGCTCAATGGCTGACTGTATTTGTTGCCTGAAGATTTCGCACTCGTTAGTATCATGTGATGTGGCATTGTGCCACTTGCAATACTTCATCTTCTTTAATTGTTCGGCAGAGGGTATTGTATGGTAAGGCGAGAGTTTAATCTGCCCTTCCTGTAGGAGAAGATCAAAGATTTTATCGGCTTTAGTCGTATCGAAACCGAATGCTTCCGGCTCCTTTTTGCCGAATGGGCATGATATCGGCTTCTTTCCCTTAATCCACTCTGCAAGTCCGATTTCGGTATCTTCCTCGTCCTCTAATTCTTGCATGAATGCCACTTTCTTCTGGAAATTCCTTCTTGGATCGAATGGACGCACTTCCTGCCCGGACAATCGGTGGACAATCTGGCTCAGGCTCTCGAACTCTTGTGAAGCGTATTTCTCTTTAATGTGTGGCAGCAGGCCTTGGAAAGCTATATCGGCCAACTGTGCATCGGTTAGAGCCAGGGAGTAGCATTTGTTTCTGATTTCCCGAAACCTCTGTATATACGAGGGTATCGGCTCATCACTTCTTTGCCGGAGGCTAGTCAAATCAGACAGCTTCATTTCATGGACCCCAGCATAGAAGTACTTGTGGAACTGTCTTTCTAGATCGGCCCATGTAATAATTGAGTTTGGTGGTAGAGTCGTGAACCATTGAAAGGCCGATCCAGACAAGGATGACGAGAACAACCGTACCCGCAGGGCATCTTGCGTAGCTGCCTCCCCGCATTGGATGATGAATCTATTCACATGTTCTACGGTAGAAGTGTCATCCATCCCCGAAAATTTGGTAAAATCAGGAACTTTGTACCGATGGGGAAATGGCAACAAGTCATATGTAGATGGGTATGGTGTTCTATAGGTATAAGTTTGCACTTTCGGCTTTAAGCCGAATTGTTCTTGCATGACTTCTGCGATTTGCGCCGACCAATCTGGTTGTTGCTGGGGAACAGTTGGCGGCGGTATCGGCACGTGCTGATAAATCGGAGGCTGAATAAAAGGAGGTTGATGAAAAGGTGGTATCTGAGTATAAGCCGATGGTGTAGTAAAGGTCGGCTGCTTGTATGAACCACTTGTTTCATCATATAGCATGAGCTCTGACGTCTTGTTGACCTCCGGAGCGACAGGTTGGTATGGTGGTATGATCGGCTGAGTGGCCGTTTGGGAGGGTGTCTGGAACGGAGGATTTCCTTGACTGACCGATTGATTCCAACCGGCCGTGTTTAAAGGTGCCCCCCAGGGTGAAGGGCTGACTGGAGGGAATGGTGCAGAGGATAGTTGGATAGAACCATATCCCAAAGGAGTTGATGACGCAGAAGCACCGGATCCTCCGACAGTAGATTGGATCGGCTGTGAAGCCTGATAAGCCTGATTTGGTGGAATCGGCTGAAAATACGTTGGTCCCCTGTACCCTTGAGGTATACCTCCGGCGAAGGAGTTGACAACAGCGTTGTGCACCATGTTTGAAAGTACCGGGGATTGATTGATGAAGGCGTGATGAAGAGATTGTTGAATCATATCGGACATTTTATCCGAATCTTCAGAAATTGTGATCTGACGGGGAGTAGGGAAAGGAGTCTTTTTAACAGTCTCCCCGCTCCTGGAACGACTGAAGGATTTCAAGCAAGTTTTCCGGACTTGCTCCAAATACTTATTCAGATCTTCCTTTTGGTCGTCCTTTAGATCTGCTTCCGTCACTTCGATGACGTTATCTTCGGAGACTTCAGCAGCTTTTGACATGATAGCGGTTGTATTGGTCCCACTGGGCGTGCCAAAAGTGTGTTGGCGCTAGAAATCGGTCTACCGAATCCCAGCGACCGACACACGACCCGGGAGAATCTGCTTAGCTCCTGTTCGGGTGAATGCCCTGGTGCGGTTCGCGCGGCGTGCCAGCCAATCTGACCTGTTGATTGGCAAGGAAGAACACGTGTCAAGTTTAGAAATTACGATCGGCTAAGTTTCCGATCGAGAGAGTTTATCGGCGAATCGGCCGATTTACTGTGATAATGAAATCGGCTATAAGACAGCACGATCCCTGTGGCCTTGTAAACAGATAAATTCTAAAGTAAACGATACAGAGCTTGTGATAACAACACTAGGAAAAGATCTAATCGGCAATGAATGGATCTAACGACAGAAAATAATCAAAGCCGATACTACCGATTCCTAGCGGGATAACTGGTGATAAAAACTAGGAAAAACAGGTAAAAAACCTATGAATCTAGTTGATACCGATAACTGATGAATAAATCTAAACGAAACAACAGCGATGCGCCGGAAGTTAAAGCTTAGATATTACTCGATAAACGGAACATACAGAATCGGCCGGAGATCAAGATGATGCAGCCCTGCCAACCCGCACGAACTCGTGAGAAGAAAAAGTAATGGCGAAGTCGCCTGCTCGAAAGTAAGTACGAAGAAGAAAGTAACTTGTTGTATTGATCGATTGTTGTGTTTACAGGTTTACAAAGGTAGCTATTTATAGCCCCGTACAAATAACTTCTTAACCGACTAGAACTCTATCTCTAATTCAAACAGAAAACAAATATCTATAAGCACAATTCATGCTAAATTAGTTACCCCACGCTTCGTGGGCTGACCTCCACTTTATCCTTCCATCCCTTTCTAAGCCCATACAGGCCCAATTACTCCGTCTTCCTGATCGGCCGATTTCTCATCGGCAAAGGATTACCGATTGGGATTCTGGTGCACTTACCCTGAAGCGAAGCAAAAGCTGCCAGCCGATTCCGCATTATAGCACCATTTGACCGATTCCCAACTGTACTTCTCCGACTTCTTTTCTCCTTGGCGCCGATTCTACTGGTGACGAAATCCGGCGTCAACAGATGTATGCGGACCAATGAGCACGACGGCTAGAGGAGGATTCCAATACTTCATAACTTTCACTGATGATTTTAGTAGATATGGCTATGTCTACTTGATGAGTCACAAGTCTGAAACCTTTGAAAAGTTCAAGGAATTTCAGAATGAAGTTGAAAATCAGCGTGGCAAGAAAATTAAGGCCTTACGATCTGATCGTGGAGGCGAGTATTTGAGCCACGAGTTTAGCAATCATCTAAAGAGTTGCGGAATTGTTCCACAACTTACGCCGCCTGGAACACCTCAGAGAAACGGTGTGTCCGAGCGATGTAATCGAACTTTGTTAGACATGGTTCGATCAATGATGAGCCAGTCGGACCTACCGTTGTCATTTTGGGGATACGCTCTAGAAACAGCAGCTTTCACACTTAATAGGGTACCATCTAAATCTGTAGTTAAGACACCATATGAGATATGGACTGGAAAGGTTCCTAGTCTGTCTTTTCTAAAGATT
The DNA here is from genome assembly GCF_005286985.2 of Setaria viridis. Classification (NCBI taxonomy): domain Eukaryota; kingdom Viridiplantae; phylum Streptophyta; class Magnoliopsida; order Poales; family Poaceae; genus Setaria; species Setaria viridis. The sequence continues at coordinate 15,738,892 of NC_048270.2, read as the reverse complement.
TGGGGATGTGAAGTGTTTGTCAAGCGACTTCAGTCAGACAAGATCACACCCAAGTCGGATAAGTGCATTTTCGTGGGATATCCAAAGGAAACTTTGGGATATTATTTCTACAACCGATCAGAAGGCAAAGTGTTTGTCGCTCGGAACGGGGTTTTCCTAGAGAAAGAGTTTCTCAAAGGAGAAAAGAGTGGAAAGACAGTGCATCTTGAAGAAGTTCAAGATGAGCCGATCGGGCAAGAATCAATGAGTGATGCTAACGTAGCAGAACAAGTTGAGATACCCATGGCAAGAGAAGCACCGCCACAACCACGAAGGTCGGCAAGGCTCCGCGAAATACGGGAAATATTATTGTTGGACAATGATGAGCCTGCGACATATGTAGAAGCAATGATGGACCCAGACTCCGAAAAATGGCAGAATGCTATGCAATCCGAAATAGAGTCCATGGGAGACAATCAAGTTTGGAACTTGGTTGACCCGCCTGATGGTGTTAAAGCCATAGAGTGCAAGTGGATCTATAAGAAGAAAAAGGACATGGATGGAAATGTTCACATCTATAAAGCACGACTTGTCGCAAAAGGTTTTCGACAAGTTCAAGGAGTTGACTATGACGAGACCTTCTCACCCGTAGTGATGCTTAAGTCCATTTGGATTATTCTAGCTATAGCTGCATATTTCGATTATGAGATATGGCAGATGGATGTCAAGACAACTTTCCTGAATGGAAACCTAACTGAGAACGTGTATATGATACAGCCCGAGGGTTTTGTCGATCCGAAAAATGCTGGAAAGGTATGCAAGCTTCAGAGATCCATTTATGGATTGAAGCAAGCATCTAGGAGTTGGAACATTCGTTTTGATGAAGTGGTCAAAGGGTTTGACTTCACCAAGAATGAAGAAGAGTCTTGTGTTTACAAGAAGGTTAGTGGGAGCTCTGTAGTATTTCTAATCTTATATGTGGATGACATATTACTGATTGGAAATAACATTCCTATGCTTGAGTCCGTAAAGACTTCACTGAAAAATAGTTTTTCGATGAAGGACTTAGGGGAAGCGGCATATATTCTGGGCATTAAGATCTATAGAGATAGATCGAGAAGGCTTATAGGTTTAAGGCAAGATACTTACATTGACAAAGTGTTGCAGCGGTTCAGCATGGATGAGGCAAAGAAAGGGTTCTTGCCTATGTCACATGGCATACATCTCAGCAAGACTCAGTGTCCTTCGACTGCTGATGAGCGGGATCGCATGAGTAGAGTGCCATATTCCTCGGCTATTGGATATATCATGTATGCAATGATAAGTACTCACCCAGATGTTTCATATGCGCTAAGTATGACAAGCAGACACCAATCTAATCCAGGTGAGAGTCACTGGACAGCGATGAAAAACATTCTTAAGTACTAGAGAAGGACTAAAGATATGTTCCTCATCTATGGAGGTGAGGAGGAGCTCGTTGTAACAGGTTACACCGATGCTAGTTTCCAAACCGACGGAGATGATTCAAAGTCACAATCAGGATTTGTGTTCACGCTAAATGGTGGTGCTGTTAGTTGGAAGAGTTCCAAGCAGGAGACGGTGGCCGATTCTACGACAGAAGCCGAGTACATCGCGGCTTCGGAAGCCGTGAAGGAAGGTGTTTGGATAAGGAATTTCCTCATTGAGCTTGGTGTGTTCCCGAATGCGTCCAGCCCATTGAATCTCTACTGTGATAACAATGGGGCAATTGCGCAAGCAAAGGAGCCAAGGAACCACCAGAAGAACAAACACGTAATGCGGCGATTTCATCTCATTCGAGACTTCGTTAACCGGGGTGAGATCAAGATATGCAAAATACACACGGATCTGAACATTTCTGATCCGTTGACAAAACCACTCCCGCAGGCTAAGCATGATGCGCATGTAAGAGCTATGGGTATTAGGTACCTTCTAGATTGACTCTAGTGCAAGTGGGAGACTATTGGAGGTATGCCCTAGATGCAATCATAGAGATGATGATATTCCATTTGTATCCATGATTTGTATGTTGTGTTCATTGAATATCCATTGAAGGCTACTTGAATTGATTTGCAATTATGTGAATTGTATGTGAAACTCTTTACTTGTATGGTTATTCTAAAGTTGTCCCTAGTCGGAGTTCATGTGAGGACACACATGAATATTAGACTAGCACATGTATTAGTTGATGACTATGTTTCACAAGTCATGGACATGGAGATGTTGAACTAATAATGTGGACACATGTGGAGACATGTGTTAGGACTGACCCAACACGAGAAGTAGTTCTCTCTTTAAACAACATATACGCTTTCTCCTTAGACATGAGATTGTCGCATGTATTCTAGATGTGGATCGACCTACTTAGGGGCTATCAAACGCTACGCCGTAACAGGGTAGTTATAAAGGTAGCTTTCGGGTTTGTCAAGAAGCATGCTATGAGACATGGTCAATCAAGATGGGATTTGCCCCTCTCTGATTGAGAGTGATATCTCTGGGCCCCTCGAGTGATCGGATCCGAAAATGCATGGCCATGCTACGTACGGTTAAGAGTTAACCTACAAAGGGATTCCGAATCACAGGATCAAGAAAGAGCGGTCGGCTTGAAGCTAGACCAAATATCGTGAGGCAAAGGGAATAGCATGTATATTATGTTGTGATGGTTCGTCTGATATGATCTTCGTGTGCGTATAGGAGTTGGCACGTCTTGCTAGAGGCCGCTACCGACTATTGGGCCGAGTAGGAGTACTCGGGCCATGTCTATACGTATCCGAACCCATAGGGTCACACACTTAAGGGGCTGAAAGCCCAATTCGGATCTGATCCGAGTTGGATTAGGTTTAGAAGTACTAATGGGCCTCGGATCTAGAGGCCCGTCAGGAACCTCTATAAATAGAGGGGGGCGCCCTAGGGTTTACACCTTTTTGGCGAAACACACCTGCCGCGCCTCCCACGCCCTCGCCTTTTGCAACTCGCGGATATAGCAGTCCGGCTTGCGACGCTTCCTCCCTGCACGTGTGGATACCTTGGAGGTGTTGCGCCTGCAGCACTTGGACGAGCCACCGACGAGCCGCCGACGAGCCACGACGAGCCGACGACGAGCCGCGGCACCGGAGGCGATCTTGCTGCACGTGGACGAGCTGCTGAGAAGCTGCTGGACGTGATCGACTACGTACGACTACGTTGATCGACTACGTACGACTACGTGATCGTCTTCACTGCATCGACGCATATCTACATCTTCCGCACCAGTAGTGCATCGAGTGGTAATCCCGTGATCCTTATACGGCAGTTCTTCCTGGTTATACGCGGTAGATTTTTTTTTGAATTGCGCTAGTGTAGCCTACCTCGTATCCCAACAGATGTGTCATCTTGTCCCGAGAACTTGGTGAAATCGGGCACCTTGTATTGGTGAGGGAACGACAACATGTCGTAGGCCGGTGGGTACGACATTCTGTACATGTAGGTCTGCACTTTAGGTTTTAGCCCAAACTAATCTTGCATCACCTCGGCTATCTTTGCGGCCGAATCAACCTATTGCGACTGCTACCGGACCATAGGTTGGAGCATTGGCTGGACTGTCGGCACCTGCTGCTGAATTTGTGGCACCACAATCGGTTGTTGGATAGCCGATGTATGTTGCAGGTGCTGTGGCTAGGTCAACTGGCGGGAAGAATCAATGTGCTGCAACACGCTGGTTGCCTTGTCGTACACCACTATAGGTGACCCATCCCTGTGAGGATCCGGAACACCATCCTTCCTGCTGACTTCTGGTGGCTTCGGCTAATAATGTTGGATGGTTGGCTGCGGAGCCGATGGTGATGGAGGTTGTATTGGAGATCTCGCGGTCAGAACAAATGACCCTGGGGGCATCCCATATCCAGTGGCTGGGTTCCAGATGGGTCCGAATGGCGTCCCCGTTGCTCCCTATGGCGTTGATGATGAGAACAACGATGGCACGGTGTACGCTGAAGCAGGCTGGTTTGCCGTGTGATTTAGCAAGGGTGGCGCAGCGTTGGTGTTCTGGAGTAGCGTAAAACCACAACCCCCACTTGATGTCTAGATCAGGTGAGAAGCCGACTGTCCTGCCATAGATGGATTCGTCCTGCTTCCGACCAGAACAATCCTGGGTGGCCCGTACGTTGGACCGTGAAACCCTTGAGAGCTTCCACCATAGAGAGTGATGAGGACGGCATTGTGCACGGTGTTCGTCATTACTGTTGCTTGGTTGATCAGCGTGTGATTAAGAGCCTGGTCCATCATCTCTTGCATCTTTCCTATGTCTTCAGCAATGATGATTTGACAAGAAGTTGGGAGGGCGTGCTTCTTGACAGGTTCCCCTTTCCTAGTACGGCTGAAGGATTTGAGGCATAGCAATCTGAACTCTTTTACAGCCCTTGCCACCTCGCTCCTCTGATCTTCCTGGAGTTCACTCTCTGCGATCTCAATGATGTTGTCATCTGAAACTTCAGCAGTCTTCGGCGCATACATGTTGAGGCTTTGTATTGTCCTACTGGACGTGCCAAAAGTGTGTTGACGTAAAAATCGAGAGACGACTCCCGCGCACTAACACACAAAACTCGGAAGAATCTGCTTCGCTCCTGTTCGAGTTGTAGCCCTATCGATCCGTGACGTGCCAGTCAATCTGACCTATTGATTGACAAGGAAAGGTAAAATGTCAAATACAAGAGCAAATCGGCTGGCAATCCGAATCGCTCCACAAGACATATCAGCAAGGCTGCCGACACGAGAAAAGACAATCGGCTAGATCAGCCGATGTGGATGTAGTAAATGTAAAGGAACCGTCAAATACAACCTAAATAATACTACGTGAACAACACTTCAAACAGATCTAATCGGCTGTGTGACAGTAGATTAGTACGAAAAATAAAGCAAAAGCCGATCAGAACGTCTTCTAAGTTGGATAACCATGATTAAAACTAAAACAACAAGATTTAACAAATAACCATGATCTAGTAAATATCGATAACTTGTGAATAAATCTAGATGAAACGACAGCGATGCTCCGGAAATTAAAGTCTAGGAAATATTCGGTAAATGCGGAACTTACAGTCTAGCCGGGGATCGAAGCGATGCAGCCTAACCAGCTTGGAAGGACTCGTGAAGAAAAGAAAACAATGGCGAAGTCGTAGACTTGAAAGTAGATTGCGAAAGTAGTAGATTTGTATTGATTATGATGTGTGTGTCTTTTCCAGACCTTACAAGGCCCCTATTTATACTCTATACATCAAGATTTCTAATCCTAGTCGGTTACAACAAATCATAAGATCTATCTCTAAAGAAACAAACTTTCTAAATAAAAACGACTCGCGCAAGAGTTGGAAACGAACTTGGCCTCTATCGGCCAAAACCAGCTCCTCATCGACCGAACCTCCAACATTTCCAATCGGCTAGAACCCTCCTGCTCGCATCGACTGACTCTATCGGCTACGCCTCCATCATCTTCCATCAGCTACGCCCTTGTGATAGGCTTCTGCCTTACTCTATCGGCTAAACCCTCTGCAGCCTCACCTGCCGATTCCACTAGCCATTGTCCTTCCACTATGTTCTGGCATCTCTGCTTCCTTTGAACGCCATCTTTGACGTATGTCAAAAAATAATGTCAACAACCCTCTATTTACATTGTATTTTTTTGTCAAAAATAACATATTTAGAAACACAACACATATGCGGGGTTATTTTGTATGTCAAAATGATGGGTTAGTATAAGAACTAATAAAGAAATCACTACTTATCAGTACCAAAAAAGTGTAAAAATGACTATCAACAGCCTCTAGGATGTACACACCCTTTGGAGAGTTAAGAAACAACTATAGCGCTCTAATAGCCCCAGCATTGGCTAGATGAGCGAGTGCGACGATGTGATATTGTTCCTATCTTCCCACACATATGACTTAGTGAGATGGAACTATGGAAGGAACTTACATATTTACATATTTAAGTTTGTAATTCTGTCTCCAATAGTAAGGTTGGACCAATGGTCTAATATCCCTTTTACCATGCATCGGTATTTCAAATTCATTTGAAGTTTTAGCAGATTAGTTGCACCAAGCCTACATCAATTCTAACATACCCTATCTCTCCCATAGTGTTTTTCCTTGCCAAAACTTATTTGCCTTTTTTTATAAAATGGAGGCATGTCGGCCTCTGCAAAAATGCACATAATCGTTCTCTTATTATAAAGTTTCCAGCTATCCAGGGGAATAGAACCCCAATGATGATTCTCTTTTCCTTGCCAAAACTTATCTGCCTTTTTTCATAAAATGGAGGCATGCTGGCCTCTGCAAAAATGCACATAATCGTTCTCTTATTATAAAGTTTCTAGCTATCCAGGGGAATAGAACCCCAATGATGATTCTAGAGTCACCTGGAAAATTACTTCCCCACCGTCGACGGGCTCCGCTACCACACACATCCTTGTCACCTCAGCTCCATTCATTTCTTCTCTTCTCTCCTCTTTTTCCTCCCCCATTTCAGCGCCAACTCGAGCTGCTCCCGATCTACAAGCAAGTGGTGCGGTGGAAGGCGACCCTGCGGGCTAGCAACCCCATAGGAGAGGCACAGGCTTCCCCGCGGAGTGGCGACGGGCGGAGGTGCAGGGAATGGCGGCGGGCGCGCAGCCCTGCAGGAGCAGCGACGACCTCCCAGGTGAGCTCCCTGGCGGCAGCAGCGCGATCCTCCGAGGGAGCAGCTGCGCGCTCCCCGGTGGAAGTGGCGGCGTGCATGGCTAGCGCCCCCTTGGGACATCCAGTTGGTGCGTCGCCGGGAGAAGAGTTTTTTCTTCTTCTTTTTTTCCTTTTTCTGAAGGTTTTTTCTTTAAATTTTGTTCTCCAATTTTCTCCCAAAGTTTTTTGTCCAACTTCATTTATCTGGCAATTATTTTTCATAAATTATTTATCCAAAATTTTGGTGTCGAGTTTTTTTCCTTTTCACAATTTTTTAAAACTTTTGTTCTCGACTTTTTTCTCTCCAATTTTTTTGCTACAACTTTTGGTTTAGTTGAATTTTGTTCACAATTTTATCTTCAACCTTTTCGTTTTCTGAATTTTTTGCTTCATTTTTTTTGTTTCTAAACATTTTTTTACTAAATTTTGCTTCAATTTTTTTTTCAAATTTTTTTGTTCCAAAACTTTTTTCACAGGAATGTTTTCATTTTAAAAATTGTGTTTGTAACTTTGTCGTGTAAATTTTTGCTTCTATATTTTTCAAAATTTTATTTCATATTTTTGTTAAAAAAATGTTTGCAGCTTTTTACGGCGTGGTACGTGGAGCATGTATGCGGGGATGATGCACAACAGCAGGGGCGGGAGTTGGATGCCTATTGGGATGCAACGTTCGGTCTGAGATCAATCAGACGGAAGAAAACTTCCGAGCGACCATAAATTAGACATGCCAGAATAGAACCAGAAAAGATTTGAGGAAAACTAAATTTATTATTAATTCTCCATCTATAATTCATGACCAATATTTCCTTGGCAATAACTGTTAGTTTTAATCGTGCCGAACGGATCATCTCCCGTGTCTCACGCAGTCATGCGCGCCCGCCGGGAGGAAGCATCCGCCCGTTCCACGGACACAACCGGCCGCGGCCGCATTTTAAACAACCAGCCAAACCAAATCCCAGCGTCAGAAGCAACGCGTCAGTGGCCGGACCGAAAACGGCGAGCAATCGTGCTCCGTCCGGTGTGGATGCTGGACGCAGAAAGCCAATCGAGGCAACGATACCATCAAGCCGAAAGAAGAAAGCCTCGCCATCGTCTTGTGTTCTCCCACATCTCGTACGTGTTGACTGGACTACTACTGTGACAGATCGATTTTGTTAGCTACAGTTGCAGCGGCGTTCCACGGTCGTTCTATCTCAAACAATTGTGCTTCAGAGAACAATTGTACGACTCCACCTTCAAATAAATCCTTTCAACGACGGATTCGATCTTTAACGTGAGTGTGTAAGCACAGGAGAAAGGGTGCATGTGCCCGAGCTGTGTTCATGCCAGAACGTGCGTGCTCACCACGTCTGCAAATTAAAGTTCCCTGGTGGCGCACTCAGGTAGTGATCGAAATAGTCTGACACACAATACTCATATGAAACAATACTTTAGCAATAGCACATCCAAAATCATCCGATCCACGTACCATTTGCTACCTGTAGTTTTCCCTTTGTGTTTTTCGGGTACTACTAGATTCGGCTGTAATGCTATATATCTGGATTGCCTGGACGGCTGGACCTGAAAGTAGGCTGGCAATGCGAGGCCCACCATGAAACACACGTGCTTCAAAACAACAATGCACGTCACTGAGATCTCTGTTGGTAAAGACCGAACGGAGGACTGGTCCCGCTGAACCAAAGCGAAGCTCGTGATCGATGCCAACCTCCTGTGCACACAGACGTACGGCGTGGCAGCTAATGGCGACCACCGACCGTGGTTTCCAAAATGCATGCACCTGGACTAACGGAATCCCACAGATCTCCTGCGCGAGATCAAACGCAGGGCACAGTTCCTTCCTTGCAGTCGTCGGTGTCGGGTCACCGGCCGGCGGCCGGAAAGCTAAGCTTCACCACACGCGACCTCGGCGCTAGTAGCTTTTGGCAGCCGATCGAAGGCTTTCTGCGGCCGTCTCACGTTGCTCTCGGTTCGGCCAGACCACAGTTGACGGGCGGTGTGTGGAGAACAGAAGGGAAAGTTGCAGCTTTCTTGCGGAATACTGTAGTCTTGGGCACTTCACCAACATGTTTGAACGATGATATTAGGAGGTCTGACATCTAGCTTCACAGAATACAAATCAGCATGCGCTAGAAATTAAACAACCAACAAGCACGCATCTCATGAAAGAAATTTATACAAAAACTTGTAGCAACCGAAAAGCATGCACGGGTTGATGGGCCAACAGAGAAAGCATTCCGGAGACGGACCATAATGATATGGTCACATTTTACCGTGCCACATGCTGTTATTAATGTTGTAAAACAACCGGACTCTACAATACGGCTTTTACCAAAACTCTAAGGTCGGAGTATATATACGAGGGAGATCTTCATTGTAAATCATTAATATTCAGATAATAAAGAATAGTCCCTCATACTTGTCTCTTTGTCTACTTTTTCATGTTCTCGTGCTTGCCGTGAGAGTTGAGAGAGGAGAGGCGATCCGATATTTGACGACGTGTGTCGGGCATACATCCATGAGCCCACCAAAAGGTTTTATAGATCCATATGAGGAGAAGTACACTGAGACATACCAGGACATGGAGACTACGATACAGGGTGGCGTAGCCTACATGGACTACCAGGAAACTAGTCATAGATAAGGAAACTACTCTTCCGAGTTAGAGTAGAACTCTGTAGTCGTATCCAACTAGTACTCTTGTAAAATAACTACCATGTAACCCTGCTCCCCCAGTATATAAGGGCGTGCAGGGACCCCCTCAAAACAATTTCAATCTAATACAAGCAAACAACATACATGATGCAGGGTATTACGCGATCTGGCGGCCCGAACCTGTCTAAATCGCGTGCCTACGTACACCATCGAGCTCCTGATTTCGACGACACCCACCAACTAAAACTCTACCTCGGGTACTCCCTTGGTAGGTGTAACAACTCTGCCTTAATTAGGTGCGCTTAAACAAGTTGTTAGTCGCTAAGCAAAAGAGGTAAAATATCCTTTTTGACCCTAAAAAGCTCTTTTTGGAATTTAATTTAAAACTTGAGTTTTTATATGCAAACTTAAATCTTTTGCCTAATAAGAGTCGTAAAACTTTTAATTTCAAACAACTTTTGTTAAAGACCCTTTGGCTAATTCGGAGTGGGAGAAGGTCAAAAACAAGAATCAAAACAGGAGTTTTATAAAACCTTACAAACAACCTAAGTCCTAGAATTCAAGTTTTCCTTCAACTTTACAAACGGTTATCTCGAGTAGAGGGCCCCTAAAGCCGGTCTGCTTTTCTGCCTGAGGTTGCCTCGACGCTAGCGCATCCAGGCATGTTCGCCTGCGCGCTGCCCGCGGCGTGGCCGCCGTCCACCGGTAGCTCGCCGGCGCCCTATCCCCGACGAGGAAGCGACAAGACGGGAGCCTCGATGCCCAACCTGCGCCCACGACAAGACGGGGCGAGCGCCGTGCTGGCCAATTGCCGGCCGAGCACATTCTTCACCCCTGCCGCGCATCCACGCCCGCCAACCGGAGCTTTGCCCGCTCGTCGAAAAAGCCGCCATCGTCCCGCGCCTTCGCCCACTCGCCCAACCAGCGCCCGCGTCTTCATTCCCCTCGCACGCCACGCCACCGCCGCACACCGGTCGAGCCGCCGCAACCAATCCGGCACTTGACACGACCAGACACACGCTTGACCTCGCCAATCCTCCCGCTCGACAAAACTGCGCTTACCTGCCGCTATCTCCCTTGCCCAATGCCTGGAGGATCCTGTCCCCGGAGCTCCGCTTCTCCGGCCAATGGAGGTGCCAACCAATCGCCGCCACGACACAGCATTTCTTCCTCGATCTTATCCTCTCGCCAGCTCGAGCTCGTTTCCCTCCTTCGAACACTTTCGCGCATCTATAAAAAGGTACCAAAGCCTCTTACCGGAGTCCCCTTTGCCATCACCGCCTTTGCCGCTCTACCTACTCTGTTCTTCTCCACCGCACTCGCCGCCGCCTGAGCTCTCGGTGGAGCTCCCCTTTCCACCCAACCCCGCCCTTGGCCGACACCACCAACCGCTTCACCATCCTCTCGCACAGCTCTAGAGCTTGCTTGTTGTCCACGAGAAGCACCACCGCCGCCGGAGCACCGCCGAACCTCGCCGTCGCCCGAAGCTTACCGTCTTCCGCCGTTCCACCTTGGCTTGTTTCTTCCCGACCCCAAGACCTCGTCCGTAGGACCGGAGAGCTGAACCTCACCAACGGCACCTACAAGCTTCACCCGGCACCGGAAGACGAAGCCATAGCTGAGTCATCGCCTGCAGGAGTCGAGCCCGTGCACGCCGAGGACCAGATCGCTACCGTCCTACTTGAAGGCAAGCCCCAGAGCATAATCCAGTTTTTCTAAATTTGTGCATGCCTTCTGTTGTTATGTGTGTGTATTTACGTTCCAGGAGTTGATTGAAACCGTAGATGCATGACTTAGTTTCCCCTTGATCTGAACACTAGTATGATAGGTGATGAGGACACCACGAGTACATCTACACCAACAGCACCTCAGGCGCCTCCGGTTGCTCCTCCACCTCAGGCGCCTACAATTGATCACCCAGTTGGGCCAATCACTTGGGCCCGTACGAGAGAATTAAACTTCATCATGCTGTTAAGGAACGAAGGCCTAGCGGAATAAGAAGATGGCCCAACAGGGCAGCCCAGTTGGGGCGCCTAGGGTTGGGAGCCGCGGCCTCCCCCTGGTCGCGCGCGCCCCCTCCTGCCGTGGCGCCTCCTCCGGACTCCAGGGGCTGCGCCCCCTTTATTTAGTCGGAGTCCCTTTTGTTTACGACTTGAGTTTTGTTTTACATCTAGCTTTAGCTACTCTCGAACACGCGCAAATACGCGCTGTCGTTGTGTGATTCAGAACTCCACCTTCGAGTGATATTTAGATTGCTCGCCTCTCTTTCTTGTTCGTTCTTCGATTGCAGATAGGAATCGATCTTCGTGATCAGGCTGATCTTGCGCTGGCAAGGTTGGTATCCACAGGGAGTTGGTTCAGCGATTGCATTGGCGCTTCGGGTTCGCTCGTCGTAGTCGGATCGTGAGGGTCTACTTCCACCAAGTCGAATTTATCTCCACTCACCGAAAGATCGGGCACTCCGACTCTATCAATAGGCCGAGTAGTTGCAATGCTTAAACAGGACTCGGTAAAAGTTGGGTGATTCCTATCACTCGCGAGTTATAGGAGTTGCTTGCTTCTTTTTGTTACAACTATAAGGACGATGGATGGGGCAGGGCTCTATGAACTATATTGGTGGTCGATGGATTGCCCCGTCTGTCTACTTGAAATTGGACTAAGGTCGAAAGGTGATGGTGTTCATTATCAAGTGTTTGAAAGTACTAATCTCATACCTAGTATGGGATGGGGAAGCCTAGTACCTGATTGAACTGGCAAGTGGCTTATACCCCGGTTGTCCCTGGAACGAGGTTCCCATGGTGCATCATGTGGGTGCAAGTATGGTCACAGTGCAGCAATAAGCCGGGACTGTGGAGCATTGCATGCCAAGGGAAGTTTGGACCTGACACGCGCCTGGGGATCGATGGGGATGGCTGACAAATGAAGCGACCCTTCGTGGTGTGCGAATGTCGTGAGATTAGGTTCGCCATGCATGGTTAACAAATTCAAATCGATTCATCTGCCTATCACAGTTTGAGACTACTTGATCGCTATGCTACACTGAGTAAGAATGGAAGATGGTGGTGATCTAAATTTATTGCTTGTTTAATTGCTTGGAAAACTATGCTTGACTTAGTATAGCTGCTAACCTAGAATGGTAAACAACAATAGAACTGTGGCTAAAATGTTGAAAGTAAGGACCTATGCTAGTTGCTTTTGGCAAAAACAAACCCCTCAGCCAAAAAGCCTTGCATGTCTAGAAGTTGGTGGATTACAACCACCCGTTGGTTAAGTCTTGTTGAGCATAGTTGCTCAGCCTTGCTTGTGGCACATCTTTCAGGTGATGTTGGAGCCTCTGATTTTGCGGCTTTTGGCACTTGGCCTCCCCAGCTTTTTCCTGGGTGGACGGTCGAGTGGGATCCCTCCTTGGATGGCGAGGATAGGGATCATTGATGTCATGATCGGCCTCATTGTGACATCTGACTTCGGTGCTAGCTTCCGTTTGTTTATTTTTTTGCTGCTTAAAAACTCTGCAAATTTTGGTTGAATTTCGAATCTTTGTTGTAATAAATTAATGTAATCATTTAATTTGGATGATCTATTGTATTCTCTGGAACCACTCACCATCGTGTGAGCTCTGCTTTCTCGGTCCTGTGTAGTGGTTCATCGGATGAAATCCGACGGACTGCCGAGTTAACTTGATTAAAGCATATGATCGCGTGTCAGGCGACTTAGTTGTGCTTTAGCTAAGTTAATTGGGGTGGTACCGCCACAATAGGTTGCTGGGTATAAAACACAGACAGCTGGCGCGCTAGATAGGGAAAGTCGCTAAAATTCTCCAGGCGAGTTTGATGGCTTGAATCATCATCAAGCCTACGATCGTGTTCGAAGTCGGCGTGATGTTCGGCTTCAGCTTTGGGTCTGCATCGCCGATGTCACTGGAGGTTTCCACCACTACATCGCAGAGGCCCCGAAGAAGAAGCAACTCGATGTCACCCTTCGTCGACAAGCTATGGAGGATTTCATCAAGAAATTAATTCAGCAAATTTTCAACCTAACAAACAACAAGCTCAAGTACAACTCGGACTCTACAACAACTCGGACTAGCTCCCAGGAGCAGGCCAACAAGCCATCATGCAGACCGAATCAAACTCTGAGTCAATTCACGTTTGAACTCTGAAACACGGCTTTGGTTTATCAAGCAACACTATCCAACTCACAATTCCGATTGGAGATGATTGAGGACCACAACCTCGACTTCTACTCGGATTCTATCGAAGAAATCCCTTTATTAGGTCCATAGCAGGGTCTGGTGATTACTTCAACACCCCAAGGCAGATTCATCTACTGACCGAGCATGAAGCCATCCTTCCATGACCAGGATGATCAGTCACGGCTCATCGGCAACATTGAGATCCTACCATACCAAGAGGGAACACCCTTGTCGCCAATCTATGAAGAAGATGGCTCTACAGAAGTCATCACCTCAAGCTCTAGCAGCTATACTCCAGAAAGAGAACTCTTCGCTTTAATCACAAACGAGGAAGAAGGTGAACAACATCAACCAAGAAACCCCTGACGAGAGCGTCACCCAGATGATGTATCACAAGATGAATTATCTGCCAACGTTGTTGAAAAAAACTGAAAGCCAAAGGACTCGGTGGAGGGCAAGAAACACGCAGAGAGCAGAACGGTGTCTTCAACTAGCCGCCTAGCTCCCAATTATGAACCTCGATAGAACAATCGAAGCAGTGCAAATGCGGCAACACAATACGCCACTCACCACTATCATCTCCATTGACCTCGTTACTCGTGCTATGCCTCAAGACAAGTACAGTACTCTGATAGCACAATTGGCAGAACACGCCTATGAACTACTCGATAGAGCAACTCCAATTTCATCGGTATCTCACACCCCGTTGGGGTGTAGTCAGCATGGCAATAGCAGAGACCATGTAGGACCTTCAGCTCGACCACGAGAAGAGGCCACACAACATAGGGGCGCAATTGGGGCTCCGAGGCAAAACATAGATGTACTCAAAAGCTCAAGACAACATAGAGGTGCACCTAAGGGTAGTCGAACAGCTTTTAGGGGGGCGCTCGCCACCATAGAGCGAACCCCGAACCCTCGCTCATCGATGGTGATCTTAGGAATAAAATCAACAGCAATCGTGATGCACACAACACCATCAACAACCTGTGTAGCGAACGCGAAGTTGAAGAAGACTATAGGGGTGACAATAACGACCACTTTCCTACATTAACAAGTTGAGTCATAAATACCATCTTAACAGAGAAATTCAAACCTCTAGGCATCTCCAAGTACGATGGCAAGCAAGATCCAGTTCAGTAACTCCACTGCTACTCGTTGGCGGTCCAGGCTGCAGAGGGGACTGACGACACAAAGGTCATCTACTTTCCTGTATGCATGGAAACTACGCCACTGACCTGGCTTGAATCCTTGAAGCCGAATTCCATCAACTCCTGGCAAGACTTGAAACGAGCTTTCACTAGCAACTACATAGGGGCAATGCAATGCCCCGGTAACAGGATCGACTCGGCATAAGTCAAGCAGCAATGAGATGAATCACTACGCAGCTATCTACGATGTTTCTTTTACAAAAAGTCCACAATTGTGGAGATCTTAGAACCAGACATGATAGAATGTTTCCAAAACGGCCTCTATGATCACCCCATGTTCCAAGACTTTGGTAGGCGTTGTCCTGCGGATGTCAAGGTACTCAAGATCATGTCCTAGTCATGGGCAGATGAGGAGGATAAAGAACACAAGAGGTTTGACTGAAATCGCAATCGCGGCCGTGACAACAACAATAATCACGGCAACAACCAAGAGCAAGACAGAAACTGCAACGGTGACCACCGAAATAACTACTCGGGCAACCAAAACCGCAAGCACAAGCCTAACAATACCGTCACAGCAATGACGAACTCAAGTTAGAAAGGGTCTAACAGAAATGAAGATAGCATTCAACGAGCTACTAAAAAAGCAGTGCCCATGTCCATTGAGCCCACTACTACCACGCCCCTCAAGTGGTCTAAGGTACAGATTACCTTCTCCAAGAAGGACCAATGGACAAGTTTCTCAGAACCAGGATGTTTCCCCCTCGTCCTGGACCTAGTTCTTTCTGGCTCAAGACTCACAAAGTACTCATCGATTGTGGTAGTAGCCTCAATGTCATTGTCGTCATAACTCTAAAGAAGATGGGCCTCAACATTACTAGCATGCTCACCCCAACGAACTCTCCATTCTTTAGGATCGTCCCAGGCAACGCAGTTATACCGCTTGGACAAGTAGTCCTACCGGTTACCTTTGGAACCAAAGAACATTACCGGATGGTTCTAGGTGGCGGACTTTGAGACTTCTTATCACACTATCCTCGGAAGACCAGCACTGGCTAAATTCATGGCAATCCCACACTATGTTTACCTACTCCTGAAGATGCCAGGACCAAAGGGAGTACTCTCCCTCCATGGAGACTTGCGAAGCTCATACGAATGTGACACAGAAGCTGTTGAATTGGCTAGCAAAACTACTCGCAACAGGCTTCATAAAAGAAGTCTTCCATCCTAAGTGGCTCGCCAACCTAGTCCTAGTCCGTAAGAAGAACAACAATGAATGGAGGATGTGTGTGAACTACACAGACCTCAACAAGCATTGTACCAAGGATCCCTTCGGGCTCCCAAGGATTGATCAAGTCGTCGATTCTACAGTTGGATGCGCACTACTCTACTTCCTGGATTGCTACTCAGGATATCACCGGATAGCCCTCTAGGAAGAAGAATAAGTCAAAACTGTGTGTATCACCCCTTTTGGAGCTTTCTGCTACAAAACAATGTCCTTCGGGCTGAAGAACGCATGAGCAACGTGTCAACACGCTATCCAAATGTGCTTTGAGAAAAAACTACACTGCAATGTGGAAGCATATGTGGATGACGTGGTAGTCAAGACCACAAATCCAGATGATCTCATCACAGACTTGGAAGAAACCTTCACCAGCCTGTGAGTGTTCCGGTGGAAACTCAACCCTACAAAGTGTGTCTTTAGTGTACCTTCAGGGAAACTACTCGGGTTCATCATCAGCCATAGAGGTATTGAAGCAAACCCCGAGAAAATCACCGCCATCACCAATATGCAAGCTCCATACGGCATTAAGGACATCCAGAAGCTAACAGGATGCATGAGGGCCGTCAATAGATTCATTTCAAGGCTTGGAGAATGGGGCCTCCCCTTCTTCAAACTACTCAAACAGCAAGACAAGTTCTAGTAGTCAGAGGAAGCGGATAAGGCTCTACTATAGTTGAAAGACTTTTTATCAAAGCCACCGATCCTCACAACGCCAACTCCGAACAATGACTTGCTGTTATACATCGCTGCTACTACTCATGTCGTAAGAATGGCAATAGTAGTCGAAAGGTCGGAATTTGGTCACGTATACAAAGTCCAAAGACCAGTCTACTTTGTCAGTGAAGTACTCTCAGACTCCAGGACCCGGTACCCACCGGTCCAGAAGTTGCTCTACGCTATACAGCTCACCTCGACGAAATTGCAACACTATTTCTAGGAACACAAGATCTCCATGGTCACTGATTTCCCCCTAGGAGAAATTCTCCATAATTGAGACACCACAGGTAGAATCTCCAAATGGGCAGTAGAACTCGGAGCGCTATCCCTAAAATTTAGGCCAAGAACCGCAATCAAATCTAAGGCTCTAGACGATTTCATGGCAGAGTGGAGAGAAAATCAACTACCAACGCCAGTAGAGCGCCCAGAGCATTGGGTCATGTATTTTGATGGATCACTCAAGCTCAAAGGCGCTGGTGCAAGAGTACCCTTGATATCCCCTAAGGGTGAACAACTCAAATATGTTCTCCAGATATTTTGGAAGGTGTCCAATTACGAAGCTGAGTACGAAGTGCTACTACATGGGTTACGCCTAGCAGTATCCCTAAGGATCAAGAGATTACTAGTCTATGGTGACTCGCTAGTAGTCATCAGCCAAGTCAACGATGAGTGGGACCACAACAAAGAGAACATGGACGCATATTGCAACGATGTCCGCAAGCTATAAAATAAATTTTTAGGCTTGGAGTTCCACCACGTTGTCCGTGATGACAATGTCGTTGCGGACGTCCTGTCCAAGATGGGTTCAACACATGCTCAAGTCCCAGCAGAAGTCTTCACCCACGAGCTTCGCAAGCCATACATCACGGAGCAGGCACCCTTAGCAACCACCGATCATGGCTCAGTCGAACCAGACCAGGAGGTTATGATGATTGATGTGGATTGGAGAACACCATTTATTGACTACATCAAAGAGCACAAACTACCCTCAGACAAGACACAGGAAGAGCAAGTCTTACGACGAAGTAAAAGCTACGTACTCGTTGGAGACAAGCTATACAGAAGAGGCGCATCTTCAGGAGTACTCATGAAGTGCGTCACACGAGAAGATGGCAAGGACATATTGGAAGAAATACATAAAGGGATCTGTGGCAACCATGCATCTTCACGCACGATAGTGGGCAAGGCCTTCAGATCAGCTTTTTACTAGCCCACCGCAGTAGCTGATGTAGAGGAACTAGTCCGTCGATGCCAAGGCTATCAAATCTTTGCAAAGCAACAACACGTTCCTGCCTACAAGCTCCACACGATACCTCAGACATGGCCCTTCGCATGCTAGGGGCTCGACATGATTGGACCACTTCCAACTGCGCCCGGAGGATTCAATCGAGTACTCGTAGCCATCGACAAATTCACCAAGTGGATTGAAGTGAAGCCTGTCACTTGCCCCAAGGCAGACAGGGTACTCGACTTCCTCGACGAGATTATCCACCGCTATGGATTCCCAAACCGGATCATCACGTATTTAGGCTCCAATTTCAACAACCATGAATTTTGGGAGTACTATGAAAATAGTGGAATCAACGTTCGTTATGTCTTTGTCACTCACCCATGAGCCAACAGCCAAGTTGAGCGTGCCAACGGGATGTTACTTGACGCCCTGAAGAAAAGGCTGCACAACATTAGCAACACCAAAGGAGGCAAGTGGCTCAAAGAACTACCCAACGTACTCTAGGGGCTACATACTCAACCGTGCAAGCCTACAGGACAGTCGCCATACTTTTTGGTCTATGGATCAGAATTCATACTCCCTGCCGACGTCATGTGGAAATCTCCCACAGTCAAACATTATGACGAAGGCACGGCAGAAGAAACAAGGTGTCTAGACATAGATAGCCTAGAGGAATCCCATTGTGCAGTGCTCGTCTAGTCAGCAAGGTACCTTTAAGGACTCCACCATTACCATGATCGCAACGTCAAAGAACATTCTTTCAACATCGGTGACATGGTCCTCAAGCGTGTACAAGACACCAAGGGGCTGCACAAGCTCAATTCACCATGGGAGGGGCCTTACATCGTATCCAAGGTCACAGGCCTAGGATCCTACAGGCTACATCATCTCTTCGATGAAGAGGTCGAGAACTCATGGAACATCGAACATCTCTATTGTTTCTACCCCTAGTAAGTAGACTACGGGACATTGTACACAGGCCACTGGCCTCAACCTTTTTCATGCAATTATTTTTTAGCGGCAGTCGACTACATCTCCTCTCCTCAAATAGTGGCTCGCAAAGGCGGGTCAGCTGCAACCATGAGCAATTCAACTCTCTAGGCCACAGTGCCCTAGTACAACTTGTAGTTACAAGTCTACTTGAGTTATTCAACTCACCCAGCGGCTCGCAAAGGCGGGTCAGCGGCAATCTTCGAGCTAGTAAGCTTTCTGGGCCAGAACGCCCCAACTAGCTTATACTCACAAGTCTAAACGAGTTATTTCAACTCATCCAATGGTCTGCAAATGTGGACCAATGGCGTAAGAAGCCAAAAAGTCAACAAGAAGAGTACACAAAACTACTCATTTTGACTACTTATCTCATATATGCATTTTTCGTATTAACGAATCTTGCAGGATACAACAATGCTTCCACCTCAAGAAGTCAAAAAGTCAAGAGTACAACAAAAGTGCTCAACAATGACTACAAGCAACTGCCTACTGGTGGTTACAATAGAAGTTCCAGGCTTTTACAATATCACATATGTGCGGATGAGCCTAGAGACTACTCCAACATCCAGAGCAAGAAGCGTCGAGGACCAGGAAGTGCACGCAAGAAAGCTGCGCTCTAGGCAACTGTGCCCTACTCCTCCCCTCGACGGTGACCTGGATGTAGACCGGGGCATACAGCACCCCCGTATTCTCATCCAGCATCAATACCCTCTCCCTTTCACAAACACCCGGAATAGGACTAGTACACATTGTGTACTTGAGTTTTGCCCGGCGGAACTGCGGAGAGAGGGAGCGGTCAGAACCACACTACCATCCTCAACCAGATAGCTGGATAAAAACTGGGACGCTTGCCTTTCTCCACAAGCAAGCTCGTTCGTCCTCTCATCCACAGAGCAAGGGAAAAGCTGGGGCACACAATACTTCCTCATATGAGGATTCTTCTAGCATCGTTCCCACCGGACTAGTCTGCAAGATCTATGGAGGGAATGTGGAACAACAATATGAGGAATCTTCTAGCACTAGGGTGCTCATTAGAAGCTCACCACCATCAAAGAGAAGAAGCCTAAGGCCAACTACTGCTATAACCCGAGCCATGCCTTTCACAGAGGCAGATGGGGCTCTATTTATAGCTAGGAAGCCAAGCTACCGTCCAAGAGTCACCACCACACACCCGTGACTACATAGTGCAAAGCTTGCCCACCGCCTGGCACAAGTACAGTACCCACGTGCAAAAGCCAACTGACCAGAGTAAACGCTTGCATGTGATCCACCCTGATTGCAAAATGACAAGGTACGCATAGTATTCTAATGTGTCCTCTTGGATATGCTCACAATAATGTAGGCACAAAGGACAAAGGCACAATGTTCTCGTGCATCCTCTCAGGTACGCTCGCAATAATGTAGAGAAAAAGGATGACTACTTCCACTACAAGGCTACGAGTGGTAAACTACTATAGACTACTCATCAGCCGAGCTCACAAGTAGCTTGTAGAAATGACTCCTGCCTAGTCAGCAAAAAATAATGCTCAACAAAGTACTAAAGATCATCATGGCTACACCAGTCAAAAATTGCAATACAATATTTCAGTTCCTCCAAAAGATCATTATTCAAAGACACAAAGTTCAGGACTAGTTACAACCAAAAGAAACCCAAAAGACTACTACAGGTTGATGAACTTGGCTACTTCCTCAGCTATAGGGTCCAACTCTTCCAAGTATTGCTAATAAGTGTGGTCCGAGCAATCCGCAGCAACACCCTCTGCCACTGGAGACAAGTCAGCCTTGGGATAGAACGACTTGATGAATCCCAGCAGCTGCTTGGACACTGATTTGGCCATGCCTTGGACTAGGCTATTAATCTTCGCTGGCGCATCCCTAACCCTCTCCAGTAGGGGATGAGGCTCTACTCCTTCCGAGGGGGCTCCACCATGTCAGCTAGAGGTTGCGCCGCATCAGGCCAATCCTGGAGAAGTTCTTGTTGCGCCTTGATAGTAGTTATGGCCCCAACTAGGTCGACATCACCATCTCGGCGTATCTTAGATTCCTTCTCCAGATCGTGCTCTGCTTTCACCAACCGGCCTTTGAGCTCTTCATGCTCTTCCATTAGCCTATAGTAGGCATTCTTCCAGTCATTGATTATATTCTTCAACACAATCTCTTGGCTTTTCAACTCTACAAAACAACAACGGGTAGTCAGAGGATAGATCACTTACAATAGACAACTCAAAGATTGTGTGAACGAGTACTCACCCTCAACTTTATGATGCAAGGACTTGTTGTGCGCAACAATGCGGCTCTTTCACCTTCAAACTCCCACCGCTCCACCTGGAACGATGCAACGGCGCTATCATATTGCTCCAAAAACTGGGAAGTCCGCAGACGCTCCTCGCTAATTTCTGTCTCTAGAAGCTCACCGCAACGTGTAGCCTCGCTTCGCTCTCGCAGAAGTTGGACATTTTGGCGAGACTTCTCAAACAAATCTTGAGTACAGAAAAATCAGTACTCTCAACGGAAAACTAGTCACACAAATCAAGCAAGAAGAATACAACAGCTGAACTAACCTTAGTATATGCCACGATACGCTGGTTCATCTCGAAGATGGAGGACATGGCCTACGGTTCCAACAAGGGGCTCTCAAAAGCCTCAATTTCCCTCCGCAACGACGAATGTTTAGCCGCTAAATCAGTCTTTGCACCGGGCACCAAGTATAGTCCCGACAAAACGACGGCCCTGCCTCCGACGACATCCCTGCAGCCGTCGCAACGGATCCAAGGGTGCGCGCGGCCTCGAGCTCGGGGGCTTCAGTGTTGGAGGTATGCCCTAGAGGCAATCATAGAGATGATGATATCTGATTGTATCCATGATTTGTATATTGTGTTCATTGAATATCCATTAAAGGCTACTTGAATTGATCTGCGATTATGTGAATTGTATGTGGAATTATTTACTTGTATGGTTATTCTAAAGTTGTCCCTAGTCGGAGTTCATGTGAGGACACACATGAAATATTAGACTAGTACATGTATTAGTTGATGACTATGTTTCACAAGTCATGGTCATGGTCAAACTAATAATGTAGGCACATGTAGAGACATGTGCTAGGACTGACCCAACACGAGAAATCGTTTTCTCTTTCACACAACATGTACGCTTTGTCCTTAGACCTGAGATTGTCGCATCTACTCAAGATGTGGATCGACTTACTTAGGGGCTATCAAACGCAACACCGTAACAGGGTAGTTAAAAAGGTAGTTTTCAGGTTTGCCAAGAAGCATGCTATGAGGCATGGTCAATCAAGATCGGATTTTCCCCTCTCTGATTGAGAGTGATATCTCTGGGCCCCTCGAGTGATCGGATTCAGAAATGCATGGCCATGCTACGTACGGTTAAGAGTTAACCTACAAAGGGATTCCGAATCACAGGATCGAGAAAGAGCGGTCGGCTTGGAGCTAGACCAAATATTGTGAGGCAAAGGGAGCAGCAGGTACGTGCTGTCATGACGGTTCATCTGATATGATCTTCGTGTGCGTATAGGAGTTGGCACATCTTGCTAGAGGCTGCTACCGTTTATTGGGCCGAGTAGGAGTACTCGCGCCATGTCTATATGTATCTGAACCTGTAGGGTCATACACTTAAGGGGCTGGAAGCCCAGTTCGGATGTGATCCAAATTGGATCAGGTTTAGAAGTACTAATGGGCCTCGGACCCAGAGGCCCGTCAGGAACCTCTATAAATAGAGGGGTTGGGGGCGCCCTAGGGTTTTACACCTTTTGGCCGAAGCATAGCCACCGCGCCTCCCACGCCCTCGCTTTGTTGCAACTCACGGACCTAGCAGTCCGGCTTGCAATGCTTCCTCCCTGCACGTGTGGATACCTTGGAGGTGTTGCACTTGCAGAATTTGGACGAGCCAGCGACGAGCGATGACGAGCCGCAGTACGAGGACGACCTCACTGTACATGGACGAGCTGTTGAGGAGCTACTCGACGTTGACGTGTTCGACTATGCTGATCGACTTCACTGCCCCGACGTGATTTTACATCTTCCGCTCCAATGTGTTGAGTGGTAATCCCGTCATCCATATACGACAATTTTCCTGGTTTACGCAGTAGAAAAAATTATTTTTGCACTAGCGTAGCCTACCTCGTATCCCAACAGTGGTATCAGAGCCGTAGCTATTTTGTTGTGGATTTGAGATGTGTACATTTGAGATATGCGAGTTTTCAGATTGATCTATGATCTGGTTTTGTGTTCTTGCTGCAATGGTAGTGTAATGACATACTCCTACCGGTCGAATTTCTACCATCGGAGTTAAGTAATACACGTAATGCCAGTTGCAGTGAGCGAAAATCAATGTGATTGGTCGAATCAAAATCTAGGTTCATACGCCAGGCGCAAGAGATGTGCAATAGTGGAGATCGAGATCACTATAAGAAAATGGGTCATATTGTGTCACAACTGTGTGAAATTGTATGCCCTCCCAACTAAAACTTGCACCATCCCATGTCTTGTACAATTAGTGGTGGGTCTATGAAATTAGCGTGCCACTAGTTTTCCTTGACTAGACAGGTTTGTGTCGGACACTTACACACATAAGGGTTGGTTTGCTTAATAAGGTTATCTTAACGGTTAAGGACCTTGGGGCATAAAGGTTGGGCACCGAGATATGAAAATGTCACCCAACAATAGGAGTCATATGTGATATGCTTAGCAAGAAGTTGCTTACCAATCTACCTTGTTTGCTAGCGGTGATGCTAAAGCTTACTAGTAGACTTGTTAGTTGTGGATCCTGAATCACTAAGTATCAATAGAGGGATATTGATTTTAGTGGGAGTAAATTCTGTTAAATAGTTTAATGTGATTTGCTCTATCATGGATACGTTTGTCTTAGTGTATTTTGCATTACTTTTATTGTAGATTAAATGGCACCTAACAACACCACACCGTTTGCTTTGCGTTCAGTCCTTGAGAACGACAAGTTGAATGAAACAAACTATATGGATTGGATCCATAACCTGAGAATTGTTCTCAGGGCTGATAAAAAGGAAGATGTTCTAGACACCCCATTACCACAACTACCTGTTGATGATGCATCTGCTGCCGTTAAGGCTGCTTACAAGAAACCATTCGATGCCAATCTTGAGGTAAGCTGCCTTATGCTTGCTTGCATGGAACCTGAACTGCAGAGGTAATTCGAAACAAACCATGAGGTGCACGATATGATCGTGGCGCTTAGAGACATGTTCCAAACACAGGCCAGGACTGAAAGGTTCAATATGTCTAAGGCCTTTGTGGAGAGCAAGCTAGCAGAAGGCGTAACAATAGAACCACACGTAATCAAGATAGTTGGTTACACTTAATGGTTGCAGAAGCTAGGCTTCCTACTTGGCCAAGAGTTGGCCATTGATTTCATTCTTTCGTCTCTTCCATCTAGCTATGGGAACTTCATCTCGAACTACGATATGCATGAAACGGAGGAGGGTCTGAATGAACTGTGTGGCATGCTTAAAACAGTAGAGGCTGACATGAAGATAAAGTGCTAGTAGCAGCCATGTGATGGCTATACAGAACAATTCTAGCTTTAAGAAGAAGGGCAATTCTTGGAAGAAGAAGGGCAAGGCTGCCAAGCCAAACCCAGCGCCCAAGGTTAAAGCTGGACCTAGACATGCTCCAGATAAAGAGTGCTTTTATTGTCACGAACTTGGTCACTGGAAGAGAAATTGCAGGTAGTACATAGCTTCATTGAAGAATGGTGGAAGTAAGAATACTTCCACCTCAGGTACGCTTGTTGTTAATGTTATAGACAACATATTTCTCGCTGATACAAATATTAATTCTTGGGTATTTGATACCGGATTGGTTGCTCATATTTGCAGTTCGATACAAGGAATGATAAGAAGTAGAAGCGTTGAAAAGGGAGAAGTTTATTTCCGCATGGGCAATAATGAAAGAGTTGCTGCATTGACCGTCGGGATGATGCAACTCCACCTCCCGTCAGGATTTATTATGGGATTGAATAATTGTTATTTTGTTCCTAGTTTAAGTTGAAAAATTATGTCTCCATATTTGATGAAGGATGGTTATTCATTTACGAGTGAAAACAATGGTTGTGTGATCTCTAAGAATGATATGTTTATGGCTTTTGCACCCATTGTGAATGGATTGTTTGTTTTAAATCTTGATGGTTCACCTGTCTATAACATAAATGCTAAAAGGCCTCAGCCTAATGATTTGAGTATACCTACATGTGGCATTGTCGTTTGGGTTACATAAGTGAGAAACGCATGAAGAAGCTCCATACTGATGGACTTCTAACTTCGTTTGATTTTGAATCATACGAGACATGTGAGGCTTGCTTGCTAGGCAAGATGACCAAGACCCCTTTCGCAGGATTTCCTGAGAGAGCAGTAGACTTGTTGGAACTCGTACATAGTGATGTATGTGGACCAATGAGCACGACGGCTAGAGGAGGATTCCAATACTTCATAACTTTCACTAATGATTTTAGTAGATATGGCTATGTCTACTTAATGAGGCACAAGTCTGAAACCTTTGAAAAGTTCAAGGAATTTCAGAATGAAGTTGAAAATCAGCGTGGCAATAAAATTAAAGCCTTGCGATCTGATCGTGGAGGTGAGTATTTGAGCCACGAATTTAGCAATCATTTGAAGAGTTGCGGAATTGTTTCACAACTTACGCCACTTGGAACACCTCAGAGAAATGGTGTATCCGAGCGACGTAGTCGAACTTTGTTGGACATGGTTCGATCAATGATGAGCCAGTTGGACCTACCGTTGTCATTTTGGGGATACGCTCTAGAAACAGTAGCTTTCACACTTAATAGGGTACCATCTAAATCCGTAGCTAAGACACCATATGAGATGTGGACTGGAAAGACTCCCAGTTTGTCTTTTCTAAACATTTGGGGATGTGAAGTGTTTGTCAAGCGACTTCAGTCGAACAAGATCACACCCAAGTCGGATAAGTGCATTTTCATGGGATATCCAAAGTAAAATTTAGGATATTATTTCTACAATCGGTCGGAGGGCAAAGTGTTTGTCGCTCGGAACGGGGTTTTCCTAGAGAAAGACTTTCTCAAATGAGAAAAGAGTGGAAATACAATGCATCTTGAAGAAGTTCGAGATGAGCCGATCGGGCAAGAATCAATGAGTGGTGGCAAGAGAAGCACCACCACAACCACGAAGGTTGGCAAGGCTCCGCGAAATGCGGGAAATATTATTGTTGGACAATGATGAGCCTGCGACATGTGCAGAAGCAATGATGGACCCAGACTCCAAAAAATGGCAAAGTGTCATGCTTTTAAAAATAGAGTCCATGGGAGACAATCATGTTTGGAACTTGGTTAACCCGCCTGATGGTGTTAAACCCATAGGGTGCAAGTGGATCTATAAGAAGAAAAAGGACATGGATGGAAATGTTCACATCTATAAAGCACGACTTGTCGCAAAAGATTTTCGACAAGTTCAAGGAGTTGACTACAATGAGACCTTCTCGCCCGTAGTGATGCTTAAGTCCATTCCGATTATTCTAGCTATAGCTCCATATTTCGATAATGAGATATGGCAGATGGATGTCAAGACAACTTTCCTGAATCGAAACCTAACTGAGGATGTGTATATGATACAGCCCGAAGGTTTTGTTGATCCAAAAAATGCTGGAAAAGTAGGCAAGCTTCAGAGATCCATTTATGGATTGAAGCAAGCATCTAGGAGTTGGAACATTTGTTTTGATGAAGTGGTCAAAGGGTTTGGCTTCACCAAGAATGAAGAAGAGTCTTGTGTTTACAAGAAGGATAGTGGGAGCTCTGTAGTATTTCTAATCTTATATGTGGATGACATATTGCTAATTGGAAACAACAATCCTATGCTTGAGTCCGTAAAGATTTCACTGAAAAATAGTTTTTTCGATGAAGGACTTATGGGAAGTAGCACATATTCTGGGCATCAGAATCTATAGAGATAGATCGAGAAGGCTTATAGGATTAAGCCAAGATACTTACATTGACAAAGTGTTGAAACGGTTCAACATGGAAGAGGCAAAGAAAGGGTTCTTGCCTATGTCACATGGCATACATCTTAGCAAGACTTAGTGTCCTTCGACTACTGATGAGCGGGATTGTATGAGTAGAGTGGCATATGCTTTGGCTATCGGATCTATCATGTATGCAATGATAAGTACTCGCCTAGATGTTTCATATGCTCTAAGTATGACAAGCAGACACCAGTCTGATCCAGGTGAGAGTCACTGGACAACGGTGAAAAACATTCTTAAGTACTTAAGAAGGACTAAAGGTATGTTCCTCGTCTATGGAGGTGAGGAGGAGCTCATTGTAACAGGTTACACCGATGCTAGTTTCCAAACCGATACAAACGATTCAAAGTCACAATCAGGATTTATGTTCACGCTAAATGGTGGTGCTATTAGCTGGAAGAGTTCCAAGCAGGAGACGGTGACTGATTCTACAATAGAAGCCGAGTACATCGCGGCTTCGGAAGCCGCAAAGGAGGGTGTTTGGATAAGGAATTTCCTTATTGAGCTTGTTGTGTTCCCGAATGCGTCCAGCCCATTGAATCTCTACTGTGAGAACAATGGGGCAATTGCGCAAGCAAAGGAACAGGGTAGTTAAAAAGGTACTTTTCGGGTTTGTCAAGAAGGATACTGTGAGGCATGGTCAATCAAGATGGGATTTGCCCCTCTCTGATTGAGAGTGATATCTCTGGGCCCCTCAAGCGATCGGATCCGGAAATGCATGGCCATGCTACGTACGGTTAAGAGTTAACCTACAAAGGGATTCCAAATCACTGGAT
The DNA here is from genome assembly GCF_005286985.2 of Setaria viridis. NCBI lineage: Eukaryota > Viridiplantae > Streptophyta > Magnoliopsida > Poales > Poaceae > Setaria > Setaria viridis. The sequence continues at coordinate 15,711,170 of NC_048270.2, read as the reverse complement.
CGAGAAAGAGCGGTCGACTTGGAGCTAGACCAAATATTGTGAGGCAAAGGGAGTAGTAGGTATGTGATGTCGTGACGGTTCGTCTGATATGATCTTCGTGTGCGTATAGGAGTACTCGGTAGGAGTACTCGGGCCATGTCTATACGTATATAAACCTATAGGGTCACACACTTAAGGGGCTGGAAGCCCAATTCGGATGTGATCCAAATTTGATCAGGTTTAGAAGTACTAATGGGCCTCGGACCCAGAGGCCCATCAGGAACCTCTATAAATAGAGGGCGTGCGGGTGCCCTAGAGTTTTACACCTTTTGGCCGAAGCATAGCCACTGCGCCTCCCACGCCCTTGCCCTGTTGCAACTCACGGACCTAGCAGTCTGGCTTGCGACGCTTCCTCCCTGCACGTGGGGATACCTTGGAGGTGTTGCACCTGCAGCACTTCGACGAGCCGCCGACGAGCCACGACGAGCTGCCGACGAGCCATGACGAGCCGACGATGAGCCGCAGCACGAGGACGACCTCGCTGTACGTGGACGAGCTGTTGAGGAGCTGCTCGACGTCAATGTCATCGACTACGTGTTCGACTGCACTGATCAACTTTCCTGCCCTGATGTGATTCTACATCTTCCGCACCAGTGCGTCGAGTGGTAATCACGTGATCCATATACAACAGTTTTCTTGGTTTACGTGGTAGAAAAATTTTGTTTTGCACTAGCGTAGCCTACCTCGTATCCCAACATGCAGTACCCGCAAGTTGAGAGGAATAGTGTCCAAGACGTCTGACACAGACACAGACGGTTCTTCAACTGATGCAGCCTCAAGCAGCGGTCCGGGAGTAGTAGTCTGGGGGGCTACCGACGATATGTCCTGGAGAAAACCTATCACGTCTAGCAGCAACGTGGCCGCCAAGGACATAGGGTTTGCCCCCACCTCTGGCGCAAAGTTCACCTCTGTTAATTCAATGAAAGGTGCGGGGGTTGGGTTCATAGTTGAGTGGCTTTCATCATCAGCTGCTGGGCCTGTGCCTGCCGTACCAAGGTCAACACTCAAAAATGACCTACACACAACAAAGCATTAGAACTAGAGAGCAACTACTCAATACAAATTCAGTACATAAAAACAATGCCAGGGTACTCACCTGGTTGACCGACAAGGCACCAGAGCAGCTTTCCCCACTAAGCACATTGGCAAGGTACTAGGAATTGACATACTTGATGGGGCAGGCAGCGGAGCTTCAAGGTTGTCGCCAATACCTGCAGCAATTACTTGGGCAGCGGCGGCCACACGATTGCCACTGGTATCAGCACACTCTCCGCCTTCGGAAATTTCGGACAGTTTAGCATCGGACATAGCCTCCGGCGTCTTTACTGCTTCACTCATTTGATCCGGCTACACCATCGGCAGTCACCGTTGCTTCTCCATTAAGCGGAGGAAATAGTAATGAAAAGAAAAAGGTTTCTATACCATCTTCACATTTGAATTCTTTACATGTACACGGTCACGTGTGTAGTAGTTGTCTCCGGAGCCATGGTCACATTACCAACGGCCGTATCCGCCACAACAGTCCCGTCGTCAGCCGCTGTTTCTGCAACTTCACCGACATTATTGGTAGCCGTCTCCGCGGCACCAACAACCCCATCAGTAGCTGCCTCTACGGTCTCGACTACTTCACTATTAGCCTGCAGAAGAAAGAACTTAAAGATAAGTGGTCAAAACTACACATAAGAAGTACAAGAGTACTCGCATCTGAAGGTTGTGCCCTTCCCCAAAAGTTCTTACCGGCAGGGGCACATCATGAATGCGAAGATTGCGCCTAAAGTGCCTCTTAGGCACAACAGTTTGTTGCTTCTTTGGTGGTGGTGCCAAATCAGCATCTACATCGTCGTTAGCACGGCATCTTGACACGACAGAAGACAACTTGTCTTGCTTTAGGGTGTGCGGCTGCAATACAAAGTCACCCTTATCGTCAGAATCAGAGCTAACAATGGATTCGGTCTCTTCATCCTCCCCCTCCTTCTCTTCCTCTTCTGAGGAATCCCCAGGCAATTGCAGTGAATGCATTGGCATTGTGTTCTTTGTGTGATCCACACCGGGGGGAAAAGGAGGCGAATAATACATGAGTGCATCTTCCTGCACAAGAAGAAACAAGTCAGAAAATAACGGACCAAAACAATACAAGTACTCAAAGCACAACAATGATAAATACTTCATTTGGCTTGTTCCAGTTGTCAAACTCTTCAACCGCTTCGGGTGCACCCTCAAGTTCTTTGAACATCTGGCACATTTGGGCCCCAACCTCTTCATCAGAGACATCATCGGGCGATATCCATGACGGATCATCTAGCCCAGAGTACTCATATGTAGGAGTCTGCCGAAACTGCAATGGCTACAGCCGTCTTTTCAGAAAGCTGGCAGCTACAACTACTCCTGTCAAACCCTGCTTCTTCAACACAGCAATCTTGGTCAATAGATTGGGTACTTGAATACTTTCAGCAGTTGTTGGTTCATGAAGCCACCGGCTGCTGTACTTTGGACGACGTCCAATAATCTTGGGCAAAGATGACTTGTGATCTTCAATATAAAACCACTTCCTTCCAACAACCATGGGATTCCACCAGCTTATACTCCAAATACAGATCCGAGTACTGCTCACAGATCTGGATGCCTGCACCTCCAATAACCTGCATATTCTCCTGACTAGGCTGTGGCTTCAGGTGAAAAATCTTGCGGAAGAGACCAAAATGGGGCGGAATCCCTAGAAACGATTCGCACAAGTGAACAAAGATGGAGATATGCAAGATGCTGTTGGGATTCAGATGGATGAGTTACAATGAGTAGTACTGCAAGAGGCCCTGGAAGAAGTCAATAGTCAGAATAGCAAATCCGCGCTCCACAAACCGGGCAAATATTACCGTCTCATTAGGGTGCACTTAAAACATCCAAGCATCGTCATAAGAGGACCTCCAACCCACGATCGCCTGCTCCTGTAGCAGCTTGGTGTCTACCAGCTCTTGGATTTCCGCATCTTTCATGGTGGATTGCTTCCAGGCCATCACCTAATTGGGCGGCGCGGTCTAGTTCATTTCTCCACATTTTGGTGGCGGTAGTTGGGCCTCTTGGATTCACCTTTACAAGTCTCTCTCTTGGAATCCTCCTTGGACCCCTTCTTGGAAACCTCAAATTTCTTCCCCATCGTGGTCTTCATGAGCCGCTTCACACGCATACGCTTGGGGGCTAAGTGAGAGGAGGTGGCGTGGGCGATTCACGAATGGTGTGTGGCGGCGCTCGAGGAAAAGTTAGGATTTTCTGAGGAAAAGGCTAACAGATGCAAATGATAGCATAAGGGGAGGTGTCAGTATTTTAGACCGGCAACCCGCCTAGGGAGTACCCAAAGTTGTCTTTTGTGCGGTGGGTGTCGTCGATAATCAAGGAGTCAATGGTAGCGCAAGGAACACGATTTAGACAGGTTCGGGCTGCTAGATCGCATAATACCGTACGTCTTGTGTGTTGATTGTATTGAACTTGTGTTAAGTTGTTCTTGTTGTTTGGAGGGGGGGTCCCTGCCCGTCCTTATATAGTCGAGGGAGCAGGGTTACAGGGCAGATTGTGTATGAGTCCTAGTCGAGTACATTATAGAGTCCTACCCTAACTCGGTAGAGTAGTTTCCTTTTGACCCGACTAGTCTTCGGGGAGTCCATGAAGCCTACGCACCCTGCAGAGTAGTCTTCATGTCCGAGTAGGAGGTTTCGGGTACGTTCCCTTGAGTGGTACCGTACGTCTTCTAGTGGGCCTAGAGGTGCCTAGCCGAAAGCCCCGAGAACTTTGTAGTCGAGAGGAACAGCTCTCAGTACTTGAAGATGTCGCCCGAGTTCTTCCTGGTGCTCCTTTAGTACTTCTCAATGTAACCAACCTTCGAGTACTAGAGTTGTCTCGTGGCTGGAAGGTACTCTTAGCAATTCCCAATGTTTGCTTCGAGTAGTCTTTGTCTTGAAACTTTTTTATATGGTAGTGCGATGACAATCGCACTCCATATGGAGTAGCCCCTGAGCCTTAGGTTGAATCGAAGAATCAGACTGAGGGTCAAACTTGTAACTTCACTTTGACTTTATCTTACTCTTCAGAAAAAGAAACTTTGTCCAATGGATATGGTATACATAGTCCCCGAGCACTTGGACGACTACTTGTAGTCGGTGAAGGGATCAATCTCTTGGTCAGAGTAGTCGTTGGTCATTATGGTGCAAAATCTGACTCGTTTCTTACCATTGCTTGATTAACGGGTGGAATCCGGAAGTTTTGTGGATATAATAGGGAGGGCCGGTGCTTAATTGCTGGCATGCCTATTGTAGCAGATCTTGCAATTTGCGCCCTTTTTGCAACCCTAGCGGAGCTACTCCTATTTGCGTCGCCGCTGCCATTGTTGCTCCACCCAATCTTTAGGAGAGAAATCGCTGCGGCCTTTTTCTCCCCCTTTTTACCAGCAACTTGAGATCCATATCCAAGAAGGGCAAGGAGCCCGAGTTGCCGGCGCCCAAGTGTGGCCCGATGAACCAGACTACACTGCTGCCTCCTGGGATCACCTGGCAGCATTCTGTGATGAAGGAGCTGTTGGAAGTATGCCCTAGAGGCAATCATAGAGATGATGATATTCCATTTGTATCCATGATTTATATTGTGTTCCTTGAATATCCATTAAAGGCTACTTGAATTGATTTGCAATTATGTGAATTGTATGTGAAACTCTTTACTTGTATGGTTATTCTAAAAGTTGTCCCTACTCGGAGTTCATGTGAGGACACACATGAATATTAGACTAGCACATGTATTAGTTGATGACTATGTTTCACAAGTCATGGACATGGAGATGTCAAACTAATAATGTGGGCATGTGTAGAGACATGTGCTAGGACTGACCCAACACGAGAAATAGTTCTCTCCTTACACAACATGTACGCTTTGTCGTTAGACCTGAGATTGTCACATGTACTAAAGATGTGGATCAACTTACTTAGGGGCTATCAAACGCTACGCCATGACAGGGTAGTTAAAAAGGTAGCTTTCGGGTTTGTTAAGAAGCATGGTGTGAGACATGGTCAATCAAGATGCGATTTGCCCCTCTCTAATTGAGAGTGATATCTCTGGGCCCCTCGAGTGATCGGATCCGAAAATGGATGGCCATTCTACGTAAAGTTAAGAGTTAACCTACAAAGGGATTCCGAATCACAAGATCGAGAAAGAGCGGTCGGTTTGAAGCTAGACCAAATATCATGAGGCAAAGGGAATAGCATGTACGTGATGTTGGGACGGTTCGTCTGATATGATCTTTGTGTGCGTATAGGAGTTGGCACGTCTTGCTAGAGGCCTCTACCGACTATTGGGTCGAGTAGGAGTACTCGGCCATGTCTATACATATCTGAACCCATAGGGTCACACACTTAAGGGGTTGGAAGCGCAATTCGGATGTGATCCGAATTGGATCAAGTTTTGAAGTAATTATGGGCCTCAGACCCAGAGGCCCGTCAGGAACCTCTATAAATAGAGGGGTGGGGCGACCTAGGGTTTCATCCCTTTTTGGCCGAAACACATCTGCCACGCCTACCACGCCCTCGCCCTGTTGCAACTCGCGGACCTAGCAGTTGGGCTTGCGATGCTTCCTCCCTGCACGTGTGGATACCTTAGAGGTGTTGCACCTGCAGCACTTGGATGAGCCACGATGAGCCGCCAACGAGCCACGATGAACCGACGATGAGCCGCGGCACGAGGAGGACCTCGCTGTACATGGACGAGCTGCTGAGGAGCTGCTCGACATCGACGTGATCGACTACGTGTTCGACTACGCTGATCGAGTTCGTTGCCCCGACGCGATTCTATTCTGGATCCACAACCCAACACGACTAGGATAGAAGTCTTTGGAGCCTACCTCGTATCCCAACAGTTGCCGATGGTTCAGGCCTTTGTCGATGCAAAGCTTCTTCAACCAAGGGTTGAGCTTGAGTGGATGCCCGCATTTGGGAATGCGTGGCAATTCGAAGAGCACCCCAAGGAGACGGTGATGCTGGCATATTTTGTCGAAAGAAGTCTGGTGGTGCCTACCTCTAACTTCTTCAGAGGTATTCTCGAGTATTATAATCTTCAGTTAGTCCACTTGAATCCGAATGGTGTGCTGTATATGGCTATCTTTCTACACTTGTCTGAAGTGTGCTTGTGTGTTCTACCTATTTTGGATCTATTTAGAAAGTTGTTTCGGTGTAAACCACAACCCAACATGACTAGGATAGAAGTCTTTAGAGGGACTGGGTTTCAATTGAGAAACTCGGGTGCTTATCTCGAGTATGATCTGCCTAATTCCCATGGTGACTAGAAGAAGAGGTGGTTTTATATTGGCAACCATGATCCCGTCTTGCTAGTAGTCACCTGGGAGATCACCGACTTGTTGCAGATTTTTGAGTTGAGATCTTTGGGGTTGACTGGGATCAGTGTGGCCACCGGTTTCTTCAAGCGCAGAGTTCAGCCCCTACAGCAGCGTGCTCACTCGGGCTTTGAGTATACGGGTTTTGATGACCCGTCGCGCATGTCCTCTGAAGGCGTATCCGACGATGATGTGGAGGCGTTGTTGGGTAACTTATTCAACAATTATCAAGGAGTGCCAGTACTCTTGGGAGTCCTTCGGCAGTTTGACAGTTGGTATGGACCAACAGAGGTATTTTTGCTTCTCTTTGCTCATTTTGTGTAGTCGAAGATGTAGTCAGTTGAGTTTGTTTAGTACTTTCCGAGTAACAATGTTGTCTTGTGGTTTGTAGTCCCGGGTGCTGCTTGGTTTCTTGACCACACCTTCGGAGGATAAGGAGGTAGCCGAGGGTAAAATTGAAGATGCATCTTCTGCTCCTCCGACTAAGAGACTCCAAGTAGTGCGGAAAAAACCCGCTGCTCAGCATGCTGCGACTTCTTCGGGTTTGACTCCCGAGGGGTCGCAGGGTACCAAGGTGTGTAGTCGCGCATTTTGTTTGGGTACTTGAGTTTCTTGTTGACTTAGTAGTATTACTCGCAGAATACTAACGATATTAGTCTATGTCTTGAAAAGGCTACTGACTTGACCTTTGACAATGATGAGGCTACTTTTGCTGAAGTAGTCACGATTGCTAGAGACGCAGCTGCAAGTGTCACGACTATTGAAGAGCTGCCCGTGGAGGAGGCGCTGTTAAACTCGGGGTTAGGAGCCCCCGAGTTGGTAGCCCCCGGGCAGGCTACTAACTCATCACGTGGTGAGGCCACGGCTTCTGAGGTGGCAGATGTTGTGAAGATGCCGGAAGTGGCCACTGATGCCTCGCTGCTTGAGGATATTACCGATGGTGAGTACACAGTCTGCTATGGTAGTCATGCATATGTTGTCTCAGCCTTGGTTCTTTCAGGATTTGGTGAAAAAGTGGAGGACCTTCCTCCTGTGGATCCTGTAGAACTAGTGCCGAGTGTCCAGCCGGTGATAGTCGAGAAGAGGCATGTTCTTCTACCACCACGTTCAGCCTGGTAAGGACTTGTGTAGTCTTTGATTTTATGATTTTTGTACTCTATAACCTGATGATGATCTTGTGGCTTGATCGATCCAGGGATGCCGAAGATATTATTCCCGTTGAGGTAGAGGCGGAGCTTGGGGCTGGTCCATCGACTACCCTTTCGGAGCCCATAGTCGACTTGACTATGGATGATGCACCTGAGATTGAAGACGCAAGTCTCGTAGCTGCTACTATATCGGAGGTCATCCGCTCGGTAGGCGACCCCACAGTCCCCTAGAGTTCTAGAGATCTACCATCTACAACAGCTGAGGTTGTGTCGGCCGTGGGTGCGACTGGTGTTGATGCCTTGGCATTGGTTGTTGTGCCAGGAGAAGGTGAAGTCGGCGCAACACGTATGTTACTGGAGTAGTGATGCTTTTGACGGGGGAGCTCCCTTGTACTCAGTAGCTAACCTTGATTTTTTGTCAGGGTCTGTTGTGAATAAAGTGTCAGAGCCTCAAGTTGCCAAGAGTACTAGGGTTCCGGTACTTGAGCTGCCACCGGAGTTGGAGATCAAGAGAGCTATCCAGAGCTTTCAGGTGCGTATATCCCATTTTCTAACTAATTTTTATTCGACAAGTATTGATGCTTGTGTTGTGGTATTGTAGGATTTGTATGATAGGGCCCAGAAAAGTACTTGGTCTCTTTAGGAGCGCAGTGAATCCGCACAGCGGGTAGCGCAATTGGAGCAAGAGTGTTGCCGTCTTACTAATTCATTGAGAGTTCATGAAGAGGCTGCAGAGTCTTTTGCAATTGAGAGAAATGATCATGATGTCCTCCAGGAGCGATTGGAGAGTCGCTATAGATCTCTGAACCAGAGATATCAGGGTGAGTACTCATAGTTTTTGAGTATGTTTGATCGTAGTCATAGATTCTGATCTGTGTGGTGTTTGGCGCAGAGCTCAAAAGCAAGGAGGCCGCTGCAAGTAGCCAACTGCTTGATTGGAGAAATGCTCATGACCGGGTAGCTGATGAGGCTGCCCGCCTTAGGGTAGTACTAGATGAAACTTAGGCGGCCTATGAGCGTGAGAGGGATAGAAAGAATCGGAATGGAGTGATGCTGGTGTTGGCTATGGTGTCCTGCAGAGGCCTTGCTAGAACTATGGAGAGGCTGGAAGGCAATCTCCAAGAGTTGACTAGTGCTGCTCACGACATAGTCAATGCTATTGCTCCACCTGAAGATGATGCTGAGCCTCGCTCGCTAGTCGAGAGACTAAGAGCTGCCCCGGGTAGAGTTGTTGGACTGTGTAAGATTTTCTGCAAGCAAGTCCTTGTAGTGGTCAAGTCGTATTACCCGAGGGCAAACTTGTCAGCGGCTGGTGATGGAATTGCCCGGAACTACACAGAGGATGCCTATGTGCAGTATCTTGAGGAGGCTGAGCCTATTGCGGCAAGGATCACCGAGTTCATATCTTTGGAGGAGCCCTAGTCATTTGAACTCGAGTTGTATTTTTTGTCGAATACTTGTGGGTGTACTCGAACAATTGTCTTGTAAACCTTGCTCTATTGAGAAATTTAAATTCTGATTATGATTGATGATCTTTGTTGATTGACCTCGTAGTTGGGAAAACAGATCTGAGTAACCGAGTAGTCGTAATATTCGGTGTGGTCTTAAATTATTGGAGTTGTTGAACTTTGGCTATTATTTACTTGTACTTGAGAGGGTGCATGGGTACGCTGTTCACTTTGGTCCATTGTGCTCAGTGCGGTCACGAGCATGGAGTTAAAGCGTCTGCCTAGCCTTTGTCAGTGTCTCATGCTGATCGTCACGAGCGAGCAGTAACTGCGAGTAGTTGGCAGTTGCAGCCCTTCGGCTATAAATGAGCCCCTGGGTATTCGACCAGGGTCATGTCCTTCAGTATAGTGATGGCTTGCTTCAAGTTGCTATTGTTTGATAGTAGAGAGCTTCCAATAAGCGCCTTGGTGCTAGAAGATTCCTCGTAGATTAGAGCCACCTTCCTTCCACAGACTCTTGCGCTCGTAGGGATAGCCGCGATGCTAGAAGAATCCTTGTAGGAGGGTTTGCCACGTGCCTCATCTTGCAACTCGCGATCCAGCTCAGTCCGCGCTGGAACTCATGGGTGAAGGATGATGAGCTCTACGGTTTTTATCTAGCTCCCTGATTAGAGGTGGAGGTGTGGCATATGGTAAGGATCTGTGCACTGAAGCTATCCAGGGAGCAGCTCGGGAAGTGCACTTCATCTTCCTAGTGTTTTTCTTCTAGATCCTGCGTCGGGTATTCATCCTGTCGCCGTTGAGGGAGCGGCGAAGGAGTACCTGGTGTTCCGGTTGTCAGGGGAAAGGACCAAGGTACGGCTACGTATTGCACAGCTTCCTCGTGTGCAGGTCCTGCCTTTTGACACTGCTTGCACCTTGGTAGTCGAGTAGTCACCAGGCTTGTGTATCCTTGTGATGTAGTAAAAGCATGGGACTTCTGTTCTAACTGCCAGTAGGTAGTTGCTTGCAGTCATTGTTGTGCAACTGTGTTGTGTTTTGTATACCCCAACTTCATTGGGTAGTCGAATGTAACTCTATGGAGCTTCGTCAATGCAAAGAATGCAAGTATGAAGTAAGTTTGAGTACTCCTTGACTGATGGTTGCGGCAGTCTTGTGCCTTTGAAGAGCAAATACTAGAACCATAGTCGTGGCTTGTTGTCATAATCATTGTACCCCAGTAAGTGGAATGACTTAGTCATGGCTTCGTGAGGCCGCTTAGTGTAGAGATGAGTTGTCGAGGGAGTGTTGAAATTCGTAGAGCTGAAAAGCTTGAGTGGCTGTAAATAGCCGACGAGTTGCGATAACTTGAAGAGACTTGATGGAATCAAGTCGAGAGTGGAGCGCTGGGGCTCGCAGAGTTGAAGAGCTCGAGTGGCTGTGACGAGTTGTGATAACTCAAATAGACTTGATGGAATCAAGTCAAGTGCGGAGCGCTAGGGCTCGCAGAGCTGAAGAGGTCGAGTGGCAGTGAATAGCCGATGAGTTGTGATAACTTGAAGAGACTTGATGGAATCAAGTTGAGAGCGGAGCGCTGGGGCTCGCAGAGCTGGCGAGCTCGAGTGGCTATGCATAGCCGATGAGTGGTGATAACTCGAAGAAACTTGATGGAATCAAGTTGCGAGCGGAGCGTTGGGGCTCGCAAAGCTGGAGAGCTCGAGTGGCTGTGAATAGCTGACGAGTTGTGATAACTCAAAGAGACTTGATGGAATCAAGTCGAGAGTGGAGCACTAGGGCTCGCAGAGCTGGAGAGCTCGAGTGGCTGTGAATAGCTCGAGTGGAGCATTGGGGCTCGCAGAGCTGGAGAGCTCGACGGGTTTGACTTCAATCCACTTGGTGAACTTGTCAATGGCTGCGAGTACTCGGTTAAATCCTCCTGGCACAGTTTGGAGTAGACCAATCATGTCAAGCCCCCAGCATGCAAAGGGCCATGTTGGAGGTATTGTGATGAGCTTGTAGGTGGGGACATACTGTTGCTTGGTAGAAAATTGGTAGCCTTGGCATCTACGGACTAGCTATTTTTTGTCGGCCAGTGCCATGGGCCAATAGGAGCCTTCTCTGAAAGCTTTGCCTACGATCATTCATGAGGAGGCATGATTCCCACATATCCCTTTGTGTATTTCTTCCAAGATTTCTTGACCTTCTTCTCGAGTGACACATTTCATGAGTATTCCTGAAGATGCGCTCCTTCTGTGGAGCTTGTCTCTGACTAGAACATAGCTCTTTCCTCGTTGCGAGACTTGTTCAGCTTGGTTCTTGTGAGATGGTAGCTTTTGTTCTTTAATGTAGTCGATGAATGGTGATCTCCAGTCAACTTCGATCATCATGATCTCTTGGTTGGGTTGTGGAAGTTTGGTGCTGGTAGTTGCTAGAGTAGCTTGTTCTGGTATGGAGGGCTTGCGAAGCTCGTGTACAAAAATGCCTGCTAGAACTTCTGCACGAGTTGAGCCCATTTTTGATAACACATTAGCAGCTACATGGTTGTCGTGGACGACATGGTGAAACTCCAAGCCTAAGAACTTGTTCTCTAGCTTGCGGACTTCCTTGCAGTAAGCGTCCATGTTTTGCTTGTTGTGATCCGAATCATTATTGACTTGGTTAATGACGACTAGAGAGTCACCATATACTAGTAGTCGTTTGATACCGAGTGATATTGCGAGACGAAGGCCATGTAGAAGTGCTTCGTACTTGGCTTCATTGTTTGAGACTTCCCAAAATATCTGAAGAACGTATTTGAGTTGTTCACCTTTTGGAGAAATCAAGAGTACTTTTGCGCCGGCGCCATCAATCTTGAGGGAACCATCGAAGTACATAATCCAATGCTTTGGCCTTTCAACTGGTGTTGGTACTTGGTTTTCCCTTCACTCCGCCATGAAGTCGACTAGAGCTTGGGATTTTATAGCTATTTTTTGTTTTGAAGACTAGAGATAGAGCTCCGAGTTCTACTGCCCACTTGGAGATTCTGCCCACTTGGAGATTTTCTCCAGGTTGGCCTCAACGCCACGATGGCTAATGATGAATCCGAGTAATTTACCCGAAGGTACACTGAAAACGCATTTTGTAGGGTTAAGTTTCCACTGGAATGCTCATAGACTTGCAAAGGTTTCTTCTAAGTCTACGACTTGATCATCTAGATTTCTTGTTTTGACGACTACGTCGTCTACGTAAGCTTCTACGTTGCGGTGTAGTTGCTTCTCGAAACACATCTGGATGGCGCGTTGATAGGTCACCCCTTGCATTTTTTCACCCGGAAGACATTGTTTTGTAACAGAATGCTCCAAACGGGGTGATAAAAGCTGTTTTGGCTTGATCTTCTTCTCTAAGGGCTATTTGATGATAGCCTGAGTAGCAGTCGAGAAAATAAAGCAAAGCACACCCAGCTGTGGAGTCGACTACTTGGTCGATCCTGGGTAGTCCAAAGGGGTCCTTTGGGCAATGCTTGTTGAGGTCTGTGTAGTCGACGCACATCCTCCACTCATTGTTCTTCTTGCAAACGAGTACAAGGTTGGCTAGCCAATCAGGATGGAAAACCTCTTTGATAAACCCTACCGTGAGTAGTTTGGCTAGCTCTTTTTTGATTGCATCTGTTCTATCATGGGTGAACCTTCTTAGTCATTGTCTTTTTCAGGTGGCTTTGGGATCAACGTTTAATGAGTGCTCAATCAGCTCCTTGGGCACACCGGGCATGTCAGCTGGCTTCCAAGCAAAAATGTCATGGTTAGCCCGAAGAAAACTGACGAGCACGTTTTCCTATTTTGAGTCTGGCCCTGTTCCAATCAGGGCTGTCTTGGATGAGTCACCAGTCTGGAGATCGACGGTTTTGAAGTACTTCTCGCTTGCTGGTTTCACCTTAATCGATCCTAACTTGTTTTCTAGGATCTCGAGTTCCGTGGGGCTGAGTTTCTTTGAAGCTATGAAGACTTGTTGCATGGGATTGGGTGCTTGAGAAGTTGCTCCAATCTCGACAGCTTCCGTGTCGCACTCGTACGATTGCCTTAAGTCTCCGCGTAGTGTTAACTCACCCTTAGGTCCTGGTATCTTGAGTACCAGGTACACGTAGTGTGGTATGGCCATAAACTTGGGCAGGGCTGGTCTTCCGAGTATAGCGTGGTAAGAAGTTTCAAAGTTGGCAACCTCAAACCTGATGTACTCGGTTCGGTAATGTTCCTTGGTGTCGAAAGTGACTGGTAGGATAGTTTGTCCTAGAGGTATGGCAACATTTTCTAGGATAATTCCGTAAAATGGTGAGTCCATTGGAGTGAGCATGTCTAGGCACATTTTCCTTAGTGTGTTGGTGAAAATGACGTTGAGTCCACTTCCGCCATCAATGAGTACTTTGGTAAGTCTTGAGCCTGCAACGACAGGGTCGAGTACTAGAGGGAATTGGCCTGGTTCTGAGAAACTTGTCCATTGGTTCATTCTCCTGAAAGTTATGGGTACCTAAGACCATTTGAGTGGTGTGGGAGGTGCTGGCTCGATAGCCATAATCTCTCTAAGTACTAGCTTATTAGACCGCTTGGATGCGGTACCCGAGATTCCACCAAAAATGACGTTGACCATCTTAGAGGTAGTGTGGAACTCGCCTTCACCCTCGTCATCTTTATTGACCTTAACTTTACCCTTGTCCTTCTTCTGACCAATGTCTTCGGGAGGGGGTGGTGCGGGTAATTCTTGCATTACTCGGCGCATGATGTAGCAATCGATCCCTGAGTGTTTGCTGTTTGGATGACATGGGCATTGTTTCTTGAGTAACTCGGTGAAGGAGGGCCCGTCATTGCGTTTGTGTGACCCTTTCTTGCCTGAGTTGGTCATAGCCGCGACAGTGTTGTCAGGTTTGTGCTTGCGATTCTGATTACCTGAGTAGTTGTTTCGAGTATCATTGTTGCGGTTTCTGTCTTGTTCATGATTGTTGTTATTGTTGTTGCGATCGCGGTTGTGATGAGAGCCGAATCTCTCACGCTCTTTGTCTTCTTCATCTGCCCATTGTTGCACCATGATTTTGAGATCTTTGATGGTGGCTGGACGACGTCTGCCAAAGTCTTGGTATGTTCTATGATCATAGAGGCCATTTTCAAAGCACTTGATGACGTCTGTTTCTGAAATGTCGACTATTATAGCCTTTTTTTTCAAAGAAATAGCATAGGTAGTCGTGAAGTGTTTCGCTTTCTTTCTGTTTGACTTGGCTTAGGTCAATTTTGTTGCCTGGGCAAGACATGGAGCCCGCGTAGTTATTAGTGAAAGCCTTCGTCAATCTTCCTAGGAATAGATCGGTTTTAGTTTGAGCGACTCGAGCCATGTTAATGACGCGGGTTCCATACATATGGGGAAGTGAATGACCTTTGTGTCATCATTACCCCCCGGCTGCTGGACTGCTAGCAATTAGCCTCGTAGCCATTGGACTGGATCTTGCTTGCCATCATACTTGGTGATCCCTGTTGGCTTGAACTTCTCAGGTAGTTTAGTCTTCATTACCCGTGTGGTGAAGGCAGGGAAATGGTTATAGTCATCGAATTCGCGTTCGTGTTCGCGGTGATTGTTGTTATTGATTACCTCTCTTAGGTTGCTGAAAATTGAGGCTTCACGATCAATTTTGCGGTGGTGAGGGCTCTGTGCAGAATTCGTGCAGCTAGCTTCCCCTACGTCTCTATTTCGCCTTAGGGCTTTGCGTTCATCTCTATTTTGCCTTTGGCTATGTTACCTTGGCTGGTTGACTACTTCATTACTGTTTCATGGAGCCTTGCGATTGCCACCGTAGGCTGCAATGTCTCTACTACCGTCTTGGTGGGCCGAGTTGCGAGGAATAGATGGAATCGGTGACTCCTTGTCATGTAGTTTGTATGCTTGTTCTGGGAGTTGTGCTATTAACTCGTTGCCTCTTTCCACGAGTTGTGCTGTTAACTCATTATATCTGTCGTGACATATGAGAGTTGATATGAGATTGATAGAGTCAATTGTTGGGAGTGGAGTATTGTGCTCTCGAGCTTGTACTGCTTCAAATGCTATTTTGAGGTTCATGATAGGAATATTTGTGGCTAGTAGTGATGGACGATTTGCTCGGGCAGCATTGTGTGCCCTTGTTTGATTTCTCTGTTCAGAGGTTTCATATTGTGGGGCGTTAGTGTCGCAAAACCGCCTAAATTAACTTGGCTACAGCACAATTAAGTCACCTAACCCGCGATCACGTGCTTTAATCAAGTTAACCCGGCAGTCCGTTGGATTTCATCCGATAAACCACTCCACAGGACCGAGAAAGCATAGCTCACGCGAAGGTGAGTGGTTTCAGAGAACACAATAGATCGTTCAAATTAAACAAGTGCATTAATTTATTACAATATCAGGTTTGTAATTCACACATAGTTTGCAGAGTTCTAGAGCAGCGGAAATAAACAAACGAAAGCTAGCGCCGATGTCGGACATCACGACGAGGCCGATCATTAATTTCAAGTAGACAGATGGGGCAATCCATGGACCAGCAAAATAGTTCACAGAACCCTCCTCCGTCCATCGTCCTTATAGTTGTAACAAAAACGAGAGCAAACAACTCCTATACTTGGGAGTGACAGGTAATCACTCAACTTTTACCGATTCCTATTTAAGCATTGCAACTACTCGGCCTATCATACTAGTGTTCAGATCAAAGGGAAACTAATTCATGCATTTACGGTTTCAAGCAGTTCCTAAAAACATAAATGCACAATCAAACAACCAAATATATTCCAAGCTATTAAAGATAGGAATTTATGCTTCGGGGCTTGCCTTCAAGCGGGACGGTAGCGAATTGGTCCTCAGCAGGCTCGACTCCTGCAGGCGGCTGCTCAGCTACGACTTCATCTTCCAGCACTGGGTGAAGCTCGTAGGTTCCGTCGGCGAGGTTAAGCTCTACACGAATGCAACGCAAGGATAAGCCACTTAGACGGTGATTTCAACAGTATTTGCAAGGATTTGAACTCAAAACTGTAGCAACACTATAGGAAAAGGTGCGGAATCTGCTTTATTGGATTCTACTCAGAACAAGGATTCCAACCAAAGTGATTTCACATTTTTCTGATTATTCCTTGATTTAAGGTGTAATTCCCAAGTTTCTGTCAATTTAAAATGAGTTAAAAGAGTCGGATTGGAGGAAAACTTACAATCTGACCCTTAGACTTAAGGAATAACTGTACTAGGACCCTCAAGTTTAACACAGAGAAGTCCCTGAAATTTAACACAGATACCCTCGGTCAAAAGAAAAGAAACAACCGAGCCCTCGGGTGAGGCGGACAGCACTCGGGCGAGGTGGACCAGGCCCGGTCGCTTTCGCGGATGATTCAGGGTCGGGAAGAGCTGGAAAGGGGTCGGCAGCTCACCTCCGGTCCTACTGACAAGGTCTCGGGGTCGAGAAGAAACAAGCCGAGGCGGAACAAGGAAAAACGGCGGCTCGGATCAGCGTCGCGGAAATTGGCAGCGGCGATCCGGTGAGATAGGGGCCTCAGAGGCTCCTTGAGCAGGTCGGCAAGCTCTTTGAATGGGTCGGCGAGCTCCAGGCGACCAAGGCGAAGTTGACGGTGAAGGAGTCGCTGCGCGTGGCTTGCCGGAGTGGCAGTTCCAAGCACGGCGGTGAGTGCGGTGGAGAAAAACTGAGCAGGTAGTGCGGCAAAGGCGGTAGTGGCGAAGGGAACTCCGGTAAGAGGCTTCAGTACCTTTTTATAGATGCGCGGAAGTGTTCGGAGGAAGGAAACGAACTCGAGCGAGTGAGAGGATAAGATCGAGGGAGAAGGAAGTCCTCCATCGCGGCGGCGATTGGTCGGCGCTTCCATTGGTCAGCTCAGACGCAATCTTGCCCTGGTTGGGCAGCAAGGATTTGGGGGTTGGGGCAAAGCAGGTTTGCTGGGCACGCGGATCTGCTAGGTCTGCGCGGGCGTGGGGTCCGTCACGCTTGTTACTGGGCGAAGCCATGCGCTGGTGGGCCGGAGAAGGGCAGGCGCATGCTGTCGCGGCCATCGATGGCGACGGCGACATTGGCGGACAGGAGGGAGGGAAGGGCACTGAGGGCGAGGATGATGTAGGCGAGGTGATAGGGCGAGCGGTGTGACGCGACCATGCACGGGACTAGCAGCTCTGCCGGGGAACGCTACTGGCGAGGCAGGGGAAGGAGCTGTCATTGCCTCTGCAGCGGTTGGCGGAGGCGGCAGCGTCCCAGGGCGAGTGCGTGGGCAGCGTGGTTGGTGTGTGACGGGAGGGCCGGAAGGCGTTGGGGCGTGCGGCCGAGGATCCGGGTGGGGCGGATGCACACGGGAGGCGAGGCAGTACCGGCGCGACAGCGGCCGGTCTTCGATCACAGAGTGGCCGGGGCAATGACGGAGCTGCAGGCAGTGCACCTGGCACAGCCGGCGAGGCCTCGGGCGGGACGAGGTGAGACAGAGCGGAGGACCGCGGGTCATCGTTGCGCGCGATTGGGGAGCGAGGCGCGTTGACCCATCTTGTCGCGGCCGGTGACTAGGCGAGGCGGCGCTCGCTAGCAAGGTCATGCCACGCAGTGGCGGCGCTCGGGAGTGCGGCGCACGCACGCTCTAGCGCTATCTGGCCAACGGATCCGCGAGATCCTTTGCCGGGCCCACCTTCAAGCCTCTGGATTTCCCGATTTTCAAACTGCATCATGTTGACTTCCTTTACAAGAGTTGTAGAACATAGACCAAGGTCCAACTTTTCTAATGACTGGGCTCAAAAACGCGGTGGATTTGAAGATTCAACGCTTCAAAGGATGGAGGAACGCCTGTTTTCAGGACTTAGAGAAAAGCGGTGGCTTGGCTAATTTTTAGGGTTCAGGGCTGATTTGAGCTGTAGATTTGGGAAGCGTCGGAGGTGAATTGGACCAATGTCCAATTAACAAAGTTGTTATATGAACTTAGTTCTCCAACTTCTATAAAGGGATTTTCAGATGTTGTGTTCAACTTTCCAAAGATAAACCTGCCCTAAGGCGCCAGATCGGGCTGGTTTTCCAGACTTAGCCGAAATTGCTAAAGGAGGCTAAGGTGACCAAACTAGGGATCTTTTACCTAGATTCTGAAGGTTTTCAGGGTAGATTCCAAACTTGCTCCTTAAAGAAAGGTTGTTAGGAAAGTTGAGTTCTCCCACTCTTAGTTGGACAGATCTTTAAGTTCTTAAGCAAGAATTGAAGTTACGGTTTGGAACCTTGTGAGGGCAAAAAGGGTACTTTTACTTGCTTGAATGCTGCCAAAGCACTTCTTTAAGCTCTAGTGACTTATCTCAAGATTAAAACACCATTTAATTAATCTAGGTCGTTACAGCCTACCCCCCTTAAAAAGAATCTCGTCCCGAGATTCGAGTGCTAGGACAACTAGTGTGGGTTTGTGTGTGTCTTACCTCCTTGGCTGAAAAGAAAACCGCGGAAGTGTTTATTCAGATATTCCTCTATTTCCCATGTTGCTTCATCTTCCGTGTGGTTACTGTTGGAGGTATGCCCTAGAGGCAATCATAGAGATGATGATATTCCATTTGTATCCATGATTTATATTGTGTTCCTTGAATATCCATTAAAGGCTACTTGAATTGATTTAAAATTATGTGAATTGTGTGTGAAACTCTTTACTTGTATGGTTATTCTAAAGTTGTCCCTAGTCGGAGTTCATGTGAGGACACACATGAATATTAGACTAGCACATGTATTAGTTGATGACTATGTTTCACAAGTCATGGACATGGAGATGTTGAACTAATAATGTGGGCACATGTGGAGACATGTGCTAGGACTGACCCAACACGAGAAGTAGTTCTCTCTTTAAACAACATATACTCTTTGTCCTTAGACCTGAGATTGTCGCATGTATTCAAGATGTGGATCGACCTACTTAGGGGCTATCAAACGCTACGCCGTAACAGGGTAGTTATAAATTTGGCTTGGAAGATGGAGTTTCGGGCCTCTAAAGTTTGGAACGTTAGGACGCTTAACTCTGTTTTGCAGGATATATGTATCTTGTGATCAGTATGGCCCCTTTGTGTATATGATGCATGTGTGTAACTCATTCGTGACCTGCGTGTCGCGCGTACAGCAACACAGCAGGAGCCATATGTGTTGTCACTTTAATGTATTTAATGGTCTGCGTACCAATCTGTGATGATCCAAGCAACTATGTAATCTTCATTACTAGCTTCTTTACTAGCTATTAGGCGTAATAGCATGTTCTAGTTCTTGGAGGACTCATCACCAGGAGGATGGCGCACATGGAACATGGAGATGGAGATCACCATGGTGAACAGGTTCTATGAAGATGGAGATCACCATAAGAAAACAGGCCATACTGTGTCACAACTGTGTGAATACTATTCTGTTTATGTTTTACTTTCTCCATGCTGTGATGTTAGAAGTAGAACGATCCCTCACAAAGTTTAAGTTCGTATGCCCTCCCAACTAAAACTTGCACCGTCCCATATCTTGTACAATTAGTGGTGGGTCTATGAAATTAGGGTGCCACTAGTTTTCCTTAATTAGACGGGTTTGTGTCGGACACTTACACGCATAAGGGGTGGTTTGCTTAACAAGGTTATCTTAACGGTTAAGGACCTTGGGGCATAAAGGTTGGGCGCTGAGACATGGAGATGTCACCCAACAACAGGAGTCATATGTGATATGATTAGCAAAAGTTGCTTACCGATCTACCTTGTTTGCTAGCGGTGATGCTAAAGCTCACTAGTAGACTCGTTAGTTGTGGATCCTAAATCACTAAGTATCAATAGAGGGATATTGATTTTAGTGGGAGTAGATTCTGTTAAAATAGTTTAATGTGATTTGCTCTATCATGGATACGTTTGTCTTAGTGTATTTTGCATTACTTTTGTTGTACATTAAATGACACCTAGCAGCACTACACCGTTTGCTTTGCGTTCGGTCCTTGAGAAGGACAAGTTGAATGGAACAAATTACTCAGATTGGATCCGTAACCTGAGAATTATTCTCAGGGCTGAGAAAAAGGAAGATGTTCTAGACAACCCACTACCAGAAGAACCTGCTGATGATGCACCCACTGCTGCTAATAATACTTACAAGAAAGCATGTGATGCTAACCTTGAAGTAAGCTGCCTTATGCTTGCTTGCATGGAACCCGAGCTGCAGATGCAGTTCGAAATAAACCATGAGGCGCACGATATGATCGTGGCGCTTAGAGACATGTTCCAAACACAAGCCAGGACTGAAAGGTTCAATGTGTCTAAGGCCTTTGTGGAGAGCAAGCTAGCAGAAGGCGCAGCAGTAGGACCACACGTAATCAAGATGGTTGGTTACACTCAACGGTTGGAGAAGCTAGGCTTCCCACTAGGCCAAGAGTTGGCCACTGATTTCATTCTTTCGTCTCTTCCGCCTAGCTATGGGAACTTCATCTCAAACTACCATATGCATGGGACGGAGAAGGGTCTGAATGAGCTGTGTGGCATGCTTAAAACAGCAGAGGCTGACATCAAGAAAAGTGCTAGTACCAGCCATGTGATGGCTATACAGAACAAGCCTAGCTTTAAGAAGAAGGACAATTCTTGGAAGAAGAAGGGCAAGGCTAGAACGTCCAAGCAAAACCCAACGCCCAAGGTTAAAGCTGGACCTGGACCTGCTCCAGACAAAGAGTGCTTTTACTGTCATGAACTTGGTCACTGGAAGAGAAACTGCAAGCAGTACCTAGCTTCGTTGAAGAATGGCGGAAGTAAGAGTACTTCTACCTCAGGTACGCTTGTTGTTAATGTTATAGACAACATTTTTCTCGCTGATACAATTATTAATTCTTGGGTATTTGATACCGGATCGGTTGCTCATATTTGCAATTCGATGCAGGGAATGATAAGAAGTAGAAGCGTGGAAAGAGGAGAAGTTGATTTCCTCGTGGGCAATAATGCAAGAGCTGCTGCGTTGACCGTCGGGACGATGCAACTCCACCTCCCATCAGGATTTATTATGGAGTTGAATAATTGTTATTCATTTGCGAGTGAAAACAATGGTTGTGTGATCTCTAAGAATGATATGTTTATGGCTTTTGCACCCATTGTGAATGGATTATTTGTTTTAAATCTTGATGGTTCACCTGTCTGTAACGTAAGTGCTAAAAGGCCTCGGCCTAATGATTTGAGTCCTACCTACTTGTGGCATTGTCGTTTGGGTCATATAAGTGAAAAGCGCATGAAGAAGCTCCATTCTGATGGACTTCTAACTTTGTTTGATTTTGAATCATACGAGACATGTGAGGCTTGCTTGCTAGGCAAGATGACCAAGACGCCTTTCGCAGGATTTCCTGAGAGAGTAGTAGACTTGTTGGAACTCGTACATAGCGATGTATACGGACCAATGAGCACGATGGCTAGAGGAGGATTCCAATAGTTCATAACTTTCACTGATGATTTTAGTAGATATGACTATGTCTACTTGATGAGGCACAAGTCTGAAACCTTTGAAAAGTTCAAGGAATTTCAGAATGAAGTTGAAAATCAGCGTGGCAAGAAAATTAAGGACTTACGATCTGATCGTGGAGGCGAGTATTTGAGCCACGAGTTTAGCAATCATCTAAAGAGTTGCAGAATTGTTCCACAACTTACGCCGCCTGGAACACCTCAGAGAAACGGTGTATCTGAGCGACGTAATTGAACTTTGTTAGACATGGTTCGATCAATGATGAGCCAGTCGGACCTACCGTTGTCATTTTGGGGATACGCTCTAGAAACAGCAGCTGTCACACTTAATAGGGTACCATCTAAATCCGTAGTTAAGACACCATATGAGATGTGAACTGGAAAGGTTCCCAGTTTGTCTTTTCTAAAGATTTGGGGATGTGAAGTGTTTGTCAAGCGACTTCAGTCGGACAAGATCACACCCAAGTCGGATAAGTGCATTTTCGTGGGATATCCAAACGAAACTTTGGGATATTATTTCTACAACCGGTCAGAGGGCAAAGTGTTTGTCGCTCGGAACAGGGTTTTCTTAGAGAAAGAGTTTCTCAAAGGAGAAAAGAGTGGAAAGACAGTGCATCTTGAAGAAGTTCAAGATGAGCCAATCGGGCAAGAATCAATGAGGGATGCTAACGTAGCAGAACAAGTTGAGATACTCACGGCAAGAGAAGCACCGCCACAACCACGAAGGTCGGCAAGGCTCCGCGAAATGCGGGAAATATTATTGTTAGACAATGATGAGCTTGCGACATATGCAGAAGCAATGATGGACCCAGACTCCAAAAAATGGCAGAGTGCCATGCAATCCGAAATAGAGTCCATGGGAGACAATCAAGTTTGGAACTTGGTTGACCCGCCTGATGGTGTTAAAGCCATAGAGTGTAAGTGGATCTATAAGAAGAAAAAGGACATGGATGGAAATGTTCACATCTATAAAGCATGACTTGTCGGAAAAGGTTTTCGACAAGTTCAAGGAGTTGACTACGACGAGACCTTCTCGCCCGTAGTGATGCTTAAGTCCATTCGGATTATTCTAGCTATAGCTGCATATTTCGATTATGAGATATGGCAGATGGATGTCAAGACAACTTTCCTGAATGGAAACCTAGCTGAGGACGTGTATATGATACAGCCCGAGGGTTTTGTCGATCCGAAAAATGCTGGAAAGATATGCAAGCTTCAGAGATCCATTTATGGATTGAAGCAAGCATCTAGGAGTTGGAACATTCGTTTTGATGAAGTGGTCAAAGGGTTTGACTTCACCAAGAACGAAAAAGAGTATTGTGTTTACAAGAAGGTTAGTGGGAGCTCTGTAGTATTTCTAATCTTATATGTGGATGACATATTGCTGATTGGAAATAACATTCCTATGCTTGAGTCCGTAAAGACTTCACTGAAAAATAGTTTTTCGATGAAGGACTTAGGGGAAGCGGCATATATTCTGGGCATTAAGATCTATAGAGATAGATCGAGAAGGCTTATAGGATTAAGCCAAGATACTTACATTGACAAAGTGTTGAAGCGATTCAGCATGGAAGAGGCAAAGAAAGGGTTCTTGCCTATGTCACATGGCATACATCTCAGCAAGGCTCAGTGTCCTTCGGCTGCTGATGAGCGGGATCGCATGAGTAGAGTGCCATATGCCTCAGCTATTGGATCTATCATATATGCAATGATAAGTACTCGCCCAGATGTTTCATATGCGCTAAGTATGACAAGCAGACACCAGTCTGATCCAAGTGAGAGTCACTGGACAGCGGTGAAAAACATTCTTAAGTACTTGAGAAGGACTAAAGATATGTTCCTCGTCTATGGAGGTGCGGAGGAGCTCGTTGTAACAGGTTACACCGATGCTAGTTTCCAAACCGACAGAGATGATTCAAAGTCACAATCAGGATTTGTGTTCACGCTAAATGGTGGTGCTGTTAGTTGGAAGAGTTCCAAGCAGGAGACGGTGGCCGATTCTATGACAGAAGCCGAGTACATCGCGGCTTCGGAAGCCGCGAAGGAGGGTGTTTGGATAAGGAATTTCCTCATTGAGCTTGGTGTGTTCCCGAATGCGTCCAGCCCATTGAATCTCTACTGTGATAACAATGGGGCAATTGCGCAAGCAAAGGAGCTAAGGAACCACCAGAAGAACAAACACGTAATGCGGCGATTTCATCTCATTAGAGACTTCGTTAACCGGGGTGAGATCAAGATATGCAAAATACACACGGATCTGAACATTTCTGATCCGTTGACAAAACCACTCCCGCAGGCTAAGCATGATGCGCATGTAAGAGCTATGGGTATTAGGTACCTTCTAGATTGACTCTAGTGCAAGTGGGAGACTGTTGGAGGTATGCCCTAGAGGCAATCATAGAGATGATGATATTCTATTTGTATCCATGATTTATATTGTGTTCCTTGAATATCCATTAAAGGCTACTTGAATTGATTTGCAATTATGTGAATTGTGTGTGAAACTCTTTACTTGTATGGTTATTCTAAAGTTGTCCCTAGTCGGAGTTCATGTGAGGACACACATGAATATTAGACTAGCACATGTATTAGTTGATGACTATGTTTCACAAGTCATGGACATGGAGATGTTGAACTAATAATGTGGGCACATGTGGAGACATGTGCTAGGACTGACCCAACACGAGAAGTAGTTCTCTCTTTAAACAACATATACTCTTTGTCCTTAGACCTGAGATTGTCGCATGTATTCAAGATGTGGATCGACCTACTTAGGGGCTATCAAACGCTACGCCGTAACAGGGTAGTTATAAAGGTAGCTTTCGGGTTTGTCAAGAAGCATGCTGAGACATGGTCAATCAAGATGGGATTTGCCCCTCTTTGATTGCGAGTGATATCTCTGGGCCCCTCGAGTGATCGGATCCGAAAATGCATGGTCATGCTAAGTACGATTAAGAGTTGACCTACAAAGGGATTCTGAATCACAGGATCGAGAAAGAGCGGTCAGCTTGAAGCTAGACCAAATATCGTGAGGCAAAGGGAATAGAATGTATATAATGTTGTGATGGTTCGTCTGATATGATCTTCGTGTGCGTATAGGAGTTGGCACGTCTTGCTAGAGGCCGCTACCGACTATTGGGCCGAGTAGGAGTACTCGGGCCATGTCTATACGTATCCGAACCCATAGGATCACACACTTAAGGGGCTGGAAGCCCAATTCGGATATGATCTGAATTGGATTAGGTTTAGAAGTACTAATGGGCCTCGGACCCAGAGGCCCGTTAGGAACCTCTATAAATAGAGGGGTGGGGGCGCCCTAGGGTTTACATATTTTTGGCGAAACTCATCTGCCGCGCCTCCCACGCCCTCGCCTGTTGCAACTCACGGATCTAGTAGTCTGGCTTGCGACGCTTCCTCCCTACACGTGTGGATACCTTGGAGGTGTTGCGCCTGCAGCACTTGGACGAGCCGCCGACGAGCCACGACGAGCCGACGACGAGCCTTGTTGAGCCACGACGAGCCGACGACGAGCCGCGACACGAGGGAGATCTTGCTGCACGTGGACAAGCTGCTGAGGAGCTGCTGGACGTCGACGTGATTGACTACGTACGACTACGTTGATTGACTTCGGTGCATCGACACGAATCTACATCTTCCGCACCAGTAGTGCGTCGAGTGGTAATCCCGTGATCCTTATATGGCAGTTTTCCGGGTTTACGCGGTAGAAAATTTTGATTTGCGCTAATGTAGCCTACCTCGTATCCCAACAGTTACTCCACTGAATTTTATACATCTTCACAACTTGTCGTCGGGTGTACCTTTCCTTATGATCGAGGACTTTAGTAGGATACTCCGCATAGGATAAATCTGGTTCAAATTCAAGGTGTTCTTGCTCCAAGACTTCAGTCGGGAATCGGACACACTTCTTCAGTTGGGAGACATGGAAGACGTCGTGAATAGCTGAGAGATGTTCGGGTAGTTGGATCCGGTATGCAACATATCCGCATATCTCCACAATCTCATAGGGGCCAATGTAACGGGGAGCCAATTTCCCTTTTACTCCAAACTATTGTACACCTTTAGTCGGGGAGACTCGGAGGTATGCATGATGACCAATATCAAACTACAAGGGTCTCCTCCTTTTGTCGGAGTAACTTTTCTGCCATGACTGAGCGGCCTTTAGATATGACTGAATCATTCTTACTTGTTCTTTGGCTTCAGTCACTAGATCGGGTCCGTAGATTCTTCTCTCCCCAGTTTGCGACCAACTCAAAGGTGTTCGACACCTTCGGCCGTACAAGGCTTCAAACTTTGCCATTTTCAAGCTTGACCGGCAGCGGTTACCATTCGTAGGGTGCGGCGGCATTCGGATGGGCTGTGGCGCCTGCGGCTGGAAACCAGGGAAACGAGGTGCTGTCGGTGGTGGAGGGTGAGCAACCCAACTCCTAGGTTGCGCGGGCCTGCGAGGTGCTGGAGGGGGAACCATTCTGAACTTCCGAGTAGGCTGGCTCGGTGGTGCCATAGGAGCTTTCCGTTTCAGGTCGGCCTTGAGGGCCTTCATGCAATCCTCTTGGGAGATGGCTAGATTTACCAGCTCATTGTAGGTATCCACCTTGATAGGGTTCAACCTTTCCTTGAGCTCAATACTTAAGCCCCTGCGGAACCTATCCCGCTTCTTCTCAAGTGTATCCGCATGATAGCCGGCATATCGGCATAGGTCATTGAAGGCCTGCGCGTACTGCAGAACGTCGCAGTTTCCCTGGGTGAGAGCCAGGAACTCATTGAGCTTACACTCCAGTAGGCCTTCTTGGATATGATGGCCCCTGAAGGTGGTCTTGAACTCATCCCAGCCGACAACATGATCGGCCGGCAGCATAGCATGATAGTGGTCCCACCATAGATCAGCAGAACCACACAGCTGCTGTGCTATGAACCGGGCCTTATTCTGGTCGGGGCATGGGGCGGTGAGGAGCTCAAACTTGGATTCAATCGTACGAATCCATGCATCAGCATCCAGCGGGTCCTCTCACTTGTGGAAGGTTGGGGGCTGCGTGCCCAGGAAATCCTCATACCGGGCGACCTGGGGGTGCGGGGGACCTCGTCCACCCTGCGGGGGCTGCTGCTGCTGGTGTTGTTGTTGCCCCTGGACCAAGTGTCGTAGGAGTTCGGTTTGGGCAGCCAGGACGTCCGCGAGCGATGGTGGAAGGGGCGGTGGTGGTGGGGGTGCCTGGTTATCCCCACTGCCACTCGGGGCCGATCCGGAGCAAGTAAGGCGCACCATCTACAAGAGTATACTTTTCCATTAGCCACATAATCCGAGGCTCACTCAATCATAATGACAAAGGTTATGTGCGGAATTATAAGCATCCATCTTGCCAATAGTGAGAAGGATAGTAGTATTATCCCTTTATCGAGTAGGTGCATATCCCTTCCTTGCTATGCACATGATTTCTCTTCTTTTCCAATTCAGTTAGCACTCAGATTGCTCTCAGCCTTTTCCACTTTATTCTTGCCAACCGAAAGGGAGAGTAGCGTGATCGATTTGCAGGACGAGTGGCTGTTTTTCAGCAACTGGTCAGCGGAAAACTAGCTCTAACCCGAGTTTGACAGATCCAAAAGAGCTGAAATTTTATGGGCTGTTAAAACACAAGTTTCCGCACAACTTTGATATTCAAGGCGCGTCTAAGAAGTGGGGGTGAAAGTGGCGTGAAAACAGGAACTGAATCTGCCAGGATAAACCACACCAAGATCATTTCATGACAAGTTTCTTAACACAGGAAGACTACTCAACTCAAGGCTAACCTATTACATCACCATCCAAAAATATAGGTTGCCGAGGAGTACAACAAAAGACCAACTTACTACAACCACAAACTAAAAGTCATCTAGGTTGCCCACGGAGGAAACACTGTGCATCGGAGAAGGGGCGTCACCAACTCGGGGTGGAGACTGAACCACCTCAAAGTCCATGCTCGAGACTCCCTCTATCTCCTCGGGGTCTTCCTCCTCCTCCATGGGGTCATTCTCCCCCTGCTGCTCTTGCACATGGATGGCATTGAGCTCGGCGTGGTGCTCATCCAAGTGCGCATTAGCAAAAGCGAGCTCCATCTCAACCTTTAGCTTTTCCTCTGCAAGCAGTACCATATCACGCTCCATGTCGGTCACCTCCTCTTCTAGCTCGGTAATCTGGGTCTCCATGTCGGAAATCCGTATACCCCTCTGGATGAGCTGATACGACTGTTCCACCAAATCTCTCTTGGTGGTACTGAGATGCTCCTGGGTGTCCACAAGTATCCGAGCCAAGACAGCCATAGCTCTCCCCTGGAGCTCAACCAGTCGGTACAACGCAGTCATGTACCACGTCGTGGTGGAGATGGTGACCAGCGGGTGTGAGCTGACCAACGCCTCCATGTTGTTCACCCGATCAAGCCAAGCTGTGTCCAGCCTATCCCTGGCGGGGAACAAACCAATAGGATCCAAAAGAACCTCAAAAGGGTGTAGCCGGCAAAGCTGGGCGAGAGCCTGCAAGGCAGTGGAC
Source organism: Setaria viridis (assembly GCF_005286985.2). NCBI lineage: Eukaryota > Viridiplantae > Streptophyta > Magnoliopsida > Poales > Poaceae > Setaria > Setaria viridis. The sequence goes on along the minus strand of NC_048270.2, from coordinate 15,683,210 downwards.
TCCCAAGTGTCCTCGATGGTATGACCGTGGGTCAAAACCTCAAGCTGAGGCCACTCAGGCTGCACTGGGGGTGGAGGTACGACCACACGTACGCTGCATCGCTATACTCCGTGCTCCTGGTACTCGCGTCCCGCATAAAGAGGCGGCGACTGGTACCCAAACCACCTCAAGGTGTCCCATAGGATAGCGGGAAAACCCTCAAAGTGCAAACACGTAGAGTGGGAGGTGCCATCCGTGCCACAAATCACGTGCCCAGGAGCAGCGATCTGGAACCAAGGATCGATAAAAGAAACGTGAGATTAAAACTCGGGATGAAAAACAGATTCCGGTAGGCTAGAGAAAAGCTTATAACTCAACAAGAACTCATTCGAAATTCCCAAATTTTACCAACATTCCCTTCTAATAGTTGGCAACAAGTTTGGTATCCAAAAGTGGAGTGAAAACAGATCCTATCAGGGTGATACACTCAGATCTTTCACAGGTGGTACATGCTGAAAAGGCAGCTAGAAAATCCTTAACGCGAAGAAGAGCTTAAACACAAGGGCAAGGTTGATTTAAGGGTTAGGCTTCACGGATTTTAGTTTATGATGCATGCACGACTTACCTCGTCCTCTCAACCAAAACAATTGCCAAAAAGTTTTGGACTTATGGGGTCAGTGCTGGTGGCAAGGCAACAATTACGTCACCCCTATAGTAACTAGTCAAGTTTCTAACATCATTTTCCTACGTGAGCCTAGTTAGTGTACTTGCAGAAAAACACAACCACATGAACCTTTCATGCCAGCACTCACGAAAGCGTCCCCATTCATTACTGTTCACTATAGAAATGGCACCCATGCATTTAACTCTACATGGACAGTGCAACAGCCGTGGAAATAGGCCCCTTTGAATAGGACCATATAACCCTTCGCATTCTCGTGATGCAGAATCATGCACACGTATCATAAATGTGGGCGAACAACCGTGATGATAGGCTTGTTGGAATCAAACCATACCACCCTTCGCATGAGCCATCATATGGAACCTTGCGCACGTATAATAAACGTGGGCAAAAACAACCGCGATGATAGGTTCTTTTCAATAGAACTTCCTATCAACCCTTGCATACTCATGATGCGGAACTCGGCGTACGTATGACACATGTGGGCGAAGTGCTAGAAGTTAGAAAAATAACCAATAGCTAATAGCCACCTTAGATAACCCAAAATTCCCCTAGGACCTCTCGCACTAAGTTCATCCTTAACGATCGTACGAGAATTTTCAAATACATTTCTTGCAAGTTTTATTTAGAAAAAGGTGTTTAGGATCGATTGTTTTCTCTGTCCTACTAACCTGCTCTGGTACCAGCTGTGGCGGAACCGCCCAAATTAACCTGGCTAAAGCACCATTAAGTCGCCTAACTCGCGATCACGTGTTTTAATCAAGTTAACCCAGCAGTCCATCGGATTTCATCCAATAAACCACTCAACAGGACCGAGAAAGCATAGCTCACGCGAAGGTGAGTGGTTCTAGAGAACACAATAGATCATTCAAATTAAACAAGTGCAATAATTTATTACAACATCAGGTTTGAAATTCACACATAGTTTGCAGAGTTCTTGAGCAGCGGAAATAAACAAACGAAAGCTAGCGCCAATGTCGGATGTCACGACGAGGCCAATCATGACATCAATGGTCCCTGTCCTCGCCGTCCGAGGAGGGATCCCACTCGACCGTCCACCCAGGAGGAAGCTGAGGAGGCCAAGTGCCACTTGTAGCAAACTCGGAGACGTCAACATCACCTGAAAAGATGTGCCACAAGCAAGGCTGAGCAACTATGCTCAACAAGACTTAACCGACCGGTGGTACTACTCCACCAACTTCTAGACATGCAAGGCTTTTTGGCTGAGGGGTTTGTTTTTGCCAAAACCAACTACTGTAGGTCCTTACTTTCCATATTTTAGCCACAGGTTCTATGTTCATTTACCAATCTAAGTTAGCCACTATACTAACCAAGCAAAAGTTTCCAAGCAATTTATGACAAGCATTAATATTAACATCACCATCAAGTTCCATTCTTACTCAGTGTAGCATAGCGATCAAGTAGTCCCAAACCGTGAGAGGCAGATGAATCAATTCAAATTTCTTAACCATGCATAGTGAACCTAATCTCACAATATCCGCGCACCACGAAGGGTCGCTTCACTTGTCAGCCATCCCCATCAATTCCCAGACCCGTGTCGGGCCCACTTCCCTTGGTACAAGGCTCCATAAACCCGGCCTCTGCCGTTCTATGACCGTACTTGTCACCACATGCGGCCGCAAGGGAACTTCATTCCAGAGACAGTGGATCGAACCGCTCACACCCGGGTTCAATTAGGTACTAGGCTTCCCCATCCCATACTAGGTATGAGATTAGTACTTTCAACACTTGATCACGAACACCATCACCTTTCGACCTTAGTCGAATTTCAAGTAGACAGACGGGACAATCCACCGACCACCAAAATAGTTCACTGAACCCTGCCCCGTCCATCGTCCTTATAGTAGTAACAAAAAGGAGAGCAAACAACTCCTATACTCGCGAGTGACAGGAAATCACTCGACTTTTACCGAGTCCTATTTAAGCAATGCAACTACTCGGCCTATCATACTAGTGTTCAGATCAAAGGGAAACTAATACATGCATCTACGGTTTCAAGCAGTTCCTAAAAGCATAAATGCACAATCAAACAACCAACTATATTGCAAGTAGTTAAAGATAGGAATTTATGCTCCGGGGCTTGCCTTCAAGCGGGACGGTAGTGAACTGGTCCTCGGCGGGCTCGACTCCTGCAGGCAGCTCCTCAGCTACGACTTCATCTTCTGGCATCGGGTGAAGCTTGTATGTTCCGTCAGTGAGGTTCAGCTCTACACGAATGCAATGCAAGGATAAGCCACTTAGATGGTGATTTCAACAGTATTTGCAAGGATTTAAACTCAAAACTGTAGCAACACTACAGGAAAAGGTGTGAAATCTACTTTATTGGATTCTACTCAGAACGAGGATTCCAACCAAAGTGATTTCACATTTTTCTGATTTTTTTCGATTTAAGATGTAATTTCCAAGTTTCTAGCGATTTAAAACGATTTAAAAGAGTCGGATTGGGGGAAAACTTATGATCTAACCCTTAGACTTAAGGAATAACTATACCAGGACCCTCAGATTTGACACAGAGAAGTCCCTGGAATTTCACATAGATACCCTCGATCAAAAGAAAAGACACAACTGAGCCCTCGGGCGAGGCGGACAGCACTCGAGCAAGGCGGACCAGGCCTAATCGCTTTCACGGACGATTCAGTATCGAGAAGAGCTAGAAAGGAGTCGGCAGCTCACCTCCGGTCATACTGACAAGGTCTTGGGGTCGGGAAGAAACAAGCTGAGGCGAAACAAGGAAAAATGGCGGCTCCGGTCAGCGTCGCGGAAATTGACGGCAGCAATCCGGCGAGACATGGGCCTTAAAGGCTCCTTGAGCAAGTCGGCGAGCTCTTCGAATGGGTCGGTGACCTCCAGGCGACCAAGGCGAACCTGACGGTGAAGGAGTCGCTACGCGGGGCTGGCCGAAGTGGCAGCTCCAAGCGCGGCGGTGAGTGCGGTGGAGAAAAATAGAGTAGGCAGTGCGGCAAAGGCGGTGGTGGTGAAGGGAACTCCGGTAAGAGGCTTTGGTACCTTTTTATACATGCGCAGAAGTGTTCGGAGGAAGGAAATGAGCTCGAGCGAGCGAGAGGATAAGATCAAGGGAGAAGGAAGTGCTCTATCCCGACGGCGATTGGTCGGCGCATCCATTGGCGAGCTCAGACACAATCTTGCCCTGGTTGGGCAGCAAGGATTTGGGGACTGGGGCAAAGCGGGTTTGCTAGGCATGCGGATCTGCTAGGTCTACGCGAGCATGGGGTCGCATCATGCTCGTTACTAGGTGAAGGCATGAGCTGTTGGGCCGGAGAAGGGAGGGCGTGTGCTGTCGCGGCCATCGATGGCGACGGCGGCATTGGCGGATAGGAGGGAGGGAAGGGCACTGCACGCGAGGGCACTGTAGGTGAGGTGATAGGGCGAGCGGTGTGATGCGAGCATGCGATGGACTAGCGGCTCTGCCGGGGCATGCAACTGGCGAGGCAGGGGAAGGAGCTGTCATTGCCTGTGCGGCGGTTGGCGAAGGCGGTAGTGTCGCGGGGCGTGCGCGTGGGCAGCACAGCCGGGATGTGATGGGAGGGCTGGAAGGCGTTGGGGCGCACGGCTGAGGATCCGGGTGGGGCGGATGCGCGCGGGAGGCGAGGTGGTACCGGCACGGCAGCGGCCGATCTTCGGTCACAAAGTGCCCGGGGCGATGGAGGAGCTGCGGGCAGTGCGCCTGGTGTGGCCGGCGAGGCCTCAGGCGGGACGAGACGGGATAGAGCGGAGGACCGCGGGTCATCGTGGTGCCCGACTAGGGAGCGAGGTGCGTCGACCCATCTTGTCGTAGCCGGCAACTGGGCGAGGCAGCGCTCGCCAACGAGGTCACGCAACGCGGCGGCGACGCTCTGGAGCACGGCACACGCGCGCTCTGGCATTGTCTGGCCGACAGATCCGCGAGATCCTTTGCCAGGCCCACCTTCAAGCCTCTGGATTTCTCGATTTTCAAACTGCACCACGTTGACTTGCTATACAAGAGTTGTAGAACACAGAGCAAGGTCCAACTTTTGTAATGACCGGGCTCAAAAATACGGTGGATTTGAAGATTCAACGCTTCAAAGTTTCAAGGAACGCCTATTTTCAGGACTTAGAGAAAAGCGGCGGCTTGGCTGGTTTTCAGGGTTCAGGGCTGATTTGAGCTGCAGATTTGGGAAGCTTCGGAGGTGAATTGGACCAAGGCCCAATTAACAAAGTTGTTGTAGGAACTTAGTTCTCCAACTTCTATAAAGGGATTTTCAGATGTTCTATTCAGCTTTACAAAGATAAATCCTCCCTAAGGCGCCAGGTTGGGCTGATTTTCTAGACTTAGCCGAAATGGCTAAAGGAGGCTGAGTTGACCAAACTATTGAACTTTGACCTGGATTCTGAAGATTTTCAGGGTAGATTCCAAACTTGCTCCTTAAAGCAAGGTTGTTAGGAAAGTTGAGTTCTCCCACTCTTAGTTCGACAGATCTTTAAGTTCTTAAGCAAGAATTGAAGTTACGGTTTGGGCAGCGCTTTAACCTTGTGAGGGCAATAAGGGTACTTGCACTTTCTTGAATGCTGCCAAAGCTCTTCTTTAAGCTCTAGTGACTTATCTCAAGATTAAAACACCGTTTAATTAATCTAGGTCATTACAGTTAGCTAATGATTCATCTTGTGAAACGTCGTCAAGTTGTGCAACCCGTCAAGGAGTTTTTTCATGGCTGGCTCCTGCGTCGTCGTTTGGTGTCGTGAAGACAAAGATTTCTTTGTCCGGGTAGTAGCTTCTAGAGCTTGGTTTTACAATCTCTGTAGTGCTTCCTTCTTCACTGGTTGAAGTAAGCGGGATGCCTTCTTGATATGGGAGGTTGTCTATGTGAGCGACAAGGCGCGACTCGTAATCTTGGGCAAGGAATGATGGCTTCATCCCAGGCCAATAAACGAATCTGCCTTGCAGAGTCGAAGTAATTACCAAACCTTGAGCTGGGCCTAATAAAGGGATCTCTTGCACAGAGTCCAAATTGTAGTCGCAATCCTCGAATGACTTGAGTTCGGATTGGGCTCAACCGAAGAGTTCTTGGTGGACTGTGGCTGCGTTGCGGAGTCCGAGTGGGAATCGACTTTAAGTTGAAGTTGACTTGCGGGATGACTTGGATGTCTGCTTGTGCAGGCTAGTCCAAGTCGAGGTCGAGTTCAAGCTATAGTCGAACTCGATGTCGTTGACGTTGAAATTTTGGATTTTCTCGACGAAATCCTTAGCTTCATGATGAAAAATGTTTTCATCGAGGCGCTTCTTTCCCTGGTTGCCGATGACGTAGTGTGAAAGGATCCAGCGTCGTCAATGATGCAAAGCCAGGAACCAAAGATGAAGGTTGCACCTGCTTCAAAGGTGAAAGCAGGCTTGATGATGACTGGTGCCATTGATCTCGCGTGGAGAAACTCGGGGACTTCCCCTACCTGGCGCACCAGCTACCCAAGGTGGTCTTTTGTGCGGTGGGCATCGTCAAGAAGCAAGGAGTTGATGGTGACGCAAGGAACACGATTTAGACAGGTTCGGGCCGCTAGATCATGTAATACCCTACGTCTTCTGTGTTGATTGCATTGAATTTGTGTCGAGTTGTTCTTGTTATTTGGAGGGGGTCCCTGCCCGCCCTTACATAGTCGGGGGAGCAGGGTTACAAGGCGGCTTGTGTATGAGTCCTAGTCGAGTACATTACAAAGTCCTACACTAGCTCGGTAGAGTAGTTTTCTTTTGACCCCACTAGTCTTTGGGGAGTCCATGAAGCCTACGCGCCCAGCAGAGTAATCTTCATGTCCGAGTAGGTTTTGGGTATGTTCCCTTGAGTGGCATCGTATGTCTTCTGGTGGGCCTAGTAGTGCCTAGCCGATAGGAGGGGATAACTTTCCCCTATCCTTTATAACCACGGTGGAGTCTCTGTGGGTAATGGGCTGATGTTTTCACCAATTAGCGGCAATTACAGCCTTATTCACGCAAGATAGAATTTTTTCCAAACCGGCAGAAACTGAAAGGTCACGGCAACAGATTAAAAGACCCTTATACCTTCTGAAACTTGTCGGGTAACGGCTCGAGGGCTGCGTATAATGTGCCCGTTGGATAAAAATTTCTTTTTCTTCAAAGATCAAATGAAGATGTAACAAATGCAGATTGACCCTCAGCCTGATTCTTCAATTCAACCTAAGGCTCAGGGGCTACATCATATGGAGTGTGATTTTCATTGCACTTCCATATAAAGGTTTGAAGACAGACTTCTTAGAAACAACGTCAAATGAGGCTAGAGTACCTTCCAGCCGCATGATAGCACTCAATTACTCGAAGACTTGGCCACAACCAAAGTACTCGAAGAGCACCAGAAACTAGTCGAGCAATGTCTGCAAAAGTACTGGAGGCTGTTACATTTGACTACAAAGTACTCGGGGGCTTGTCAGGCATACATCCATGGGCTCACCAAAAGGTTTGTACGGATCCATACGAGGAGAAGCACACCTAGACAGACCAGGACATGGAGACTACGATACAGGGTGGCGTAGTCTAGATGGACTACCAGGAGACTAGTCATAGACAAGAAAACTACTCTTCCGAGATAGAGTAGAACTCTATAGTCGTATTTGACTAGTACTCTTGTAAAACAACTACCCTGTAATCCTACTCCCCCGGTATATAAGGGCAGGCAAGGACCCCCTCAAAACAAGTACAATCCAATACAAGCAAACAACATACAGGACGTAGGGTAGTACGCGATCTAGCAGCCCGAACTTGTCTAAATCGCGTGCCTACGTACACCATCGAGCTCCTGATTTGGGCAACACCCATCAACCAAAACTCTACCTCGGGTACTCCCTTGGTAGGTTGCCGGGTATAAAACACCGACAACGTGTTTCACAACACATTATCAGCACAACCGCTCTTCGTTGACTACGTCGGAGGAGTCGCTATAAAGCTCGACACTGGCGATCCCACTGTTGTCCTCATGAACTGACTACTTCGACAACGTCGACTACATCTATGTCCTTAGCAAATGGATCTGCATTGACTCTCCATTAAGCCGGCAGGTCCCTCAGCCCTACCGAACTATCCCATGCGACGTGTTTTGAATCCATCTGATGATCAAAACTTCATGGTACGATTTGTTTGTTTTTAGCTTGTGGTAGATTAGATCTATTGGTCCGGCCTTCGTGTGGAACGATTTAATCTCCTATACATCTATCTACCGAAGAGTTTTGGTGGCTAGATCACATTAAGCAGTTGGCATGCACATTTGCAATTTGGGTATAATAAAATGGATCATGTATAGGTTTTGTATTCATGTACTAGCAGTGCATATACATACGTGAAATGTGAAAGTGTAATGATTGAATATTTACATGAACGAATTCGTCATCACTGGCATGGAAGCAAAGAGCGGCGGTACCTCCCAGTAGGATACAATCACGTACGATAGCACGGCGGCTTTTCATGAGATTTTTGATCTGCAAGTCAATGTCATCATTGCCCCGAAGTCGAGCCGATTAGCTGCCGCACGTCCTGTAAATGAAACTAATCCCTTGCCTGAAGATGAGCCGATCCGCCCTCCCGCATCTCGTAGACGTCGACAAGGAGACAACCCAATACCGCGCGGCTTGTATACAACACCGATGAAGCTGCTCCGTCGCCCGTGCCATAATCACAGCTGCTTGACGCTGTGCGTCATCACCTGTAGCGGCAACAGCATGAAACTTTGCACCGCCCGCATCTAAACCTCGTCATGTGCTGCTTGAAGTCATGCCAGACATTGTGTGTTGTTCACATTCGAGCCCACACGTCAAGCCCCACCTGAAGATCTGCACCACCCTTATCTGAGACCCTGTTGAGTCCTGCCAGCAGATGAGTGCGCTGCCCGAAGTTGTGCACGGATGAGACTGAATTCTGCCTGCACATCAACTACCTAAATAGCTACACCGTGTGTTGTGCATGGTCCATTGAATCATATGTGTAACTTTTCGTTCTGAAAATTTTAAAAAAATTCACCTCAATCCGAATACTGAGCAAAAAGTTATGCCCGTTTTAAGGAAGGTCGTCCGAATCAGGGTTTTCGGAGAGGCACAACGCGGCTGGTAGGACAGCGGCGGCTAGGGTAAAGCTTCCCTATCCTTCCAATGCCAATCACGGCTGAGCAAAGCTTCTCAGCAAGCAATATAGGGGCACAAACATCCCCTGTATGTAGCAATATGTATTCACTAGATGAAACAAGAAGGGCTGCGATGCAAAGGCAACACAATGTGGCTTGCAACCTATCCAGGGATTGCCTGGTGAGAGTTCACACAAGGCGGCTAGCGAGGCAAGTCAAGTAATGTGGGGGCTCGACTTGTTGTTTGGGTAAAGGTGGATGGGATAGCAGCGGAAACAATCAAACAGCGACGGGCGGTTGAAACTATGACCAGGAACACACTAAACCAGCAACAAGACTCGACTACGGACACAAACTCAACAAAGCGAATCTAAAACAAAAATTGCAAAGGCTAAAAGGCGATAGGACAGCGGAAAGGGTAAATATTTTTGGGCTTTTTGTGGACTATAGGTGTTGGACACGAACTAAATCTAAAGAAGAAAACGATAGTATACCTCACGAGTAACCTGAAATCCTGATACCACTTGATGTAGCACTAGCCTGATCTTCCGAAACGTAGTGATAAATTTGATTGGTGGAGACTCGACGTTGACGATCCGGGCTTCTAATCAGACACGATTCGAATCCCTGCAACCGCTACACCACTGCTCCATTGGTTATCAACCAAGCACAACTTGATTGACCTCACCGAGAAGGCTTTCCCTGCAAGTGAATCGAAGGACACAAGCAAGAAAGTATAAACGCGCAATCTGATATTGCAAATATGAATGAAGTAAAGAAGGGTTCAAGCTCTCAATTCGAAAGGACTAATCGACACAGTCGAGGAGAACAAGAACAGGGGCCTGGATCAATATAAAAGGACTTGTCGCCACAGTTACAACAAATCAATCTCAGTTTCTCAAAGGAAAACTAGAACTAAACAAAACCCGAGTTTCTAAGGTGGTGGCTACTGAGTTTATATCAAAAGGGATGAACTAGGGTTGGGGGCAACCAAGGAGGGGGCGCCCACAACTTGGGCTTAAGGCCCAACATGATACAAGGCCAAGTTGGCCCAAAACTGGTGACGCAACACCTTGTCATGGTCACACAGAATGATCCACAAACCTTCTAGAGCTAGGACCAGAACCAAAAGAATGGCGGCGGCATCTCCGTTCCAATGCATCAAAGAACGCCTCCTTTTGATGTCGTATGAGGGAGATATCGCCGAAACCGTGCAGGGGTGTCGGCTGAATCCGAACTGAACGCGATGACGGAGTTGGTGACAACTTGTAACTTGGAGAAGACCATGACTCATGTGTGTCCAGTATGGTGATGTCCTCATCACTAACCCTCCAATTGGCACCTAAAATAACCTCATTATTGCATATGTGTTGTCTTTTGGAGCATATTGTGTTTTGGCAGGAAATACGACATAATCAGAGGGTTTGTGTGTGGAGCTTAATGGATAATTTTATGTGGGTCGTCAAGAGGAGCCCAAACGTGCAAGGGGAGAACCAGATGGGCCAGAAAGGGCCCAGGACAATCAGCCTGCTACCCTATATGCCGATCAACCTAGCCTATTATGAGGTCCGATCGAGCTCCCATTTCTTCAGTGTGAAGAAAACACCCCAAGCCAATCGGCCTGGAGGTGCTTAGGCCGATCAGGGGGCATTCCTGCCCCCATTCATCATCCTCTTTGGTCCAGCTGATCTATAGGGCATCCTTTACCCCCTTTTGCATCAACAGGTGTAAGATCATGGGGTAATGTCTTTGTTTGTCCTCGGGGTTGTATGAGATCTTGATTTGTAATTGCCGAATCTATTGTTGAAGATCTATTTGTTATCATTCATATATTGATGATGCTCTTTCATGTAATGGCTGGCCAGCGCCACTTTGGGTTCCTTTGTTGCTTACCTAGAACAATCATCATGTCGTGTTCTTATTGTCCAATAGTTTATTATCCTTGCATAGTGTAGGTATGCAAGAGGGAAAGTGTTGGGCATAGTTTACAGTCACTCACGATAACACCTAGATCTTGTTCGTTCACTCTTGGCGATTGCATCTGCAAGTGATCCTAGATCCCTAGGACAAGCGTTCCATCTACCTTGTTCACACCCTATACTCTCTATCTGCTTTGATCAGACTGCTTAGCTCTTTTGTTAGCTTAATCATATCAAATACATAGTGCTTTTGCTTACATTAATTAGTGCTTAGTTAGGCGTGCAAATCCCTTGTTCCGTGGATTGATAAACCTTGGGGGATTACTCTAAGGAAAAAGCTACAACGGATCTGTGCGCTTGCGGTACATTCAGTGACACGAATTGGCGCGCTAACAGCCGCCAACAAGATTTTCTGGTGCTGTTGCCGGGGAACAAGTCAGTTTTGCTACATTTAACTTTGTATTAATTTTTTTCTAACCTCTAACAATCTAACCTTTTGTGTAGAAATTTTTTGTTTTTGTTTTTGCTATCTAGATGGTTCTGATCAATCAAAACAAGGAGGAAGGAAAGAAGTCACTAAGGGACTATGCAATACCTTAAATTGATCAATTCGATATGCAAAAATCCCACTTAGTGCTTGCAGCCGTGAAGTATGAAATGAATCAAGTAATGATCGAGATGGCTAAAAGTAATCCTTTCCGAGGAGTGGAGATTGATAATCCATACAGTCATATTGACTGGTTCACGATGCTTTGCAACACAATAAACAAGAGTTCCAATAGCTTGGTTTAGGTGGAATTTGTTCCCGTTTTCACTTGTTGATGAAGCAAAAAGATGGTATGCAGAAGCTTCTTTCGATGCGAAAGGGAATTGGGAGACGGTAATGACAAAATTATGTAGGAGATTTTTCTTTATGAGCAAAGACCAAAACCTTTAGAAGAAAGTGATCAACTTTATGCAAGGAGAAGATGAAGGGATAGATCAAGCCTAGGATAGATTTGGCTTAAGATAGGATTCTCAGGTGATTGTTGCATACAATTTATTTTTCAGTAACCCCAAAATGCAGGGAGTTCGTTCAAATGTGTGCCAAAGGAGACCTTATGAAACAGACACTCAGGGAGGCTGCCAAGCTCTTACAGAAGATCAGCAAGGTAGCAGCCGAGAATAGAGAATGGGATAGTCATCAGTCTGGGGGGGGGGGAAGAGCAAGGAACTCAAGGAGGAATGCTTGCTGGAAATTTCAGAAAAGGTTTCCAGAAGGATACAAAAGAATAACCTATGGTGCAAAAGGAAGAAGAACCAGCACACGAGACGAAGGAACCAGCTCAGTGCATAAAAAGCTGCAAACCTGAAATATCTAAAGCCCGAAGCTTGGCAAACACGAAGCCCTAAAAGAATTTGAGGAAATTGATTGGATTCTGATTGACTTCAGTGAAATATTTGATAAGCATAGACCATATCTGAATCAAAAGGAGTCGGCTAGAGCTGTAGAGGTAGATTTTCCGCCAGAGAGACACACTAGGTATGTGCTTGATAAAGAGACCGACGGAGACATAATTCAAAAACTCTTCGGTGAAGAAGAAGAAGTAGACCCATACCACATTGTTGAAGTAAAGAGAATCATGGGAGTGAAGCTCGAGACGTCACCATTCGCTAGCTTGGCAAAAGTATATGCAATTGGAACTAATCATGATGAAGGAGAATCTTTGCCTACGACACATATTAATTGCACAATTCATGGTGAGATCATCTACAAGGCACTCTATGACATTGGAGCACATGTAAGTGTTATGTCTTCAAGAATTTATGATGAGCTTTACAGTAAAACCTTGAAACTTGCACCAACCCCAATCAAATTAATTATGGGAGACATTAGAACAACCAAACCTTTGGGTGTGCTTAGAGATCTAGATATTGTTGTCTCTGGTAAAGCTATTCCAACTTATTTCTTTGCTATCGATGCTTGCCATGATGAACATGATAGTATAATTCTTGATAGGCCTTTTCTTAAGTTCGTTAATGCTGTTCTTGTTGCTGGAAAAGGGAAAGTAACCATTAATCTTGATGTAGCAAAATATAGATATGATTTTCTACCTGCTTCTCTTCATACTTTGTCTCTAACTCCTGATAACAAGGAGGCAGAGAGCGTTCACTTTGCTAAAAGTTTCAGGGATTCTCTCTTGAAAGTAGTGGAAAATAATGAGGATAGCCAATATGAGGAATTGGGAGAAGCAATGGAAGCATTGACAGCATAAGACGGGACTCTGGTGGAAGAAAAATTTGAAGACATAGGAGATTTGGTGCAATAAGAACCAGAAGCACCAGATGTTGAGCAGAAGCCATTGCCCAAGGGATTAAAATATGAGTATTTGGGGAGAAACAAGATGTATCCAATCATTGTTAGCGACGACCTAAGCAAGGAAGAAATAGAAAAGTTGCTGAATTTATTAACAAAACATAAGAAAGTGATTGGATACACTATCAATGACTTGAAGGGAATCAGTCCAGCCCTCTGCACTCACCTAATACAATTAGAAGATCAATACAAATATGTGTTGGAGAATCAAAGAAGGTTGAGCCATGCCATGCGCGACATAGGGAAGAACGAAGTGATCAAATTGCTCAACGCTGGGATAATTTATCCAATACTGAATAGTGAATGGGTGATCCCAATGCATTGTGTGACAAAGAAAGGAGGATTGACTATTGTGAAGAATGAGAAGAATGAGCTAATTCCTTAGAGGACAGTGATAGGATGGAGGATGTGTGTGGACTACAGGAAATTAAATAAGGCAACTAGGAAGGATCATTTTCCTTTTCCATTTATTGATGAAACGCTCGAAAGGTTAGCAAAGCACTCTCACTTTTGCTACCTTGATGGATATTCTGGGTTCTTCCAAATTCCTATACATCCAAATGATCCTCACAAGACTAAGTTCACTTGCCCCAATGGAACTTTTGCTTATAGAAGAATGCTTTTCGGATTATGCAATACACCTGCATCCTTTCAATGTTGCAGGATGGCTATATTCTCGGATTTTATCGAAGACATTATGGAGGTATTCATGGATGATTTCTCGGTACATGGTACGAACTTTGACAATTACTTGGAAAATCTTGATAAAGTCCTTAAACATTGTGGATAAGTTGATTTGGTTCTGAACTAGAAAAAGTGCCACTTCATAGTGAAGCAAGGAATAGCATTAGGGCACGTTATCTTAGAGAGAGGGATAGAAGTTGATAAAGCAAATATTGAAACTGTGGAAAAGTTGCCTCCACCTACATACATCAAGTCATTGAGAAGCTTTCTCAGACATGTTGGATTCTACAAGAGATTTATTAAGGATTTTTCATTACTAAACCATTAACACAGCTCCTGCAGAAACATTTAAGCTTTGAGTATAATGAAGACTGCCTTCATCCTTTCAGAACTTTAAAACAATTACTTATTAGTGCACCCATAATTCAACCTCTGGATTGGAGTTTACCTTTTGAGGTAATGTGCGACGTGAGTGATTATGCTATTGGGGCATTCCTTGGACAAAGAAAAGAAGGTAAGGTACACGCAATTTACTATGCAAGCAAAACTTTAAATGAGGCTCAGATGAATTATGCAACTACAGAAAAAGAATTACTCGTTGTAGTATTCGCTTTTGAAAAATTCAAATCATATATTGTGAACTCTAAAGTGATTGTGTACACCGACCATGCTGCAATTAAATATCTTCTATCCAAGAAAGATGCTAAACCACAACTGATTCGCTGCATATTGTTGTTACATGAGTTTGATGTGGAAATAAGGGATAAAAAAAGGATTAGAAAATGTGGTAGCTGACCACTTGTCAAGGATGTATCACTAGGATGATGGGAAAGAGCTTATTGAAGATCAAATGAGGGATGACCATCTATACAAAATACTTGAAAAAGATGACTGGATGAATGACATTATCAGGGCAATAAAAAGGGCTCCCTTGAATCACTTGGACAAGAAAGCAAAACGAAGAGTAATTGCCGAGAGCAGAAAGTACTACTGGTCTGCACCTTTCCTCTACCGATATGGACCAGATGGGGTACTAAGAAGTTGCATACCAAGGGAAGAAACATAGGATGCACTTAGAAAATGTCATTCATCAGAATATGGAGGATATTATGGACACTTTAGAACTCAAGGAAAAGTATGGGCAAGTAGATTTTATTGGCTAGGGATGCATGAAGATTCAAAAAGGTTTGTCGCAACATGGCCAGAATGCTAAAGAACAGGGAATGTTTCATCCAGAAATTCCATGGTTTGAACTAGAATTTGCAAATAGATCTATTTGATGTTTGGGGTATAGATTTCATGGGGCCATACTTGAATTCACATGGATATGAACACATCTTGGTCATGATTGATTACGTGTCTAAATAGGTAGAAGCTATTCCATGCCAAAAAGCATCAATTGAAGAATCAATTCATATGAACAAGACAGTAATATTCCCTAGATATGGAGTGCCTAGAATTGTAATCAGCGTGGAGGATCGCACTTTATAGGAAAAGATTTTGGTAAGTGCTTATTGAAATTGGGGATTGAACATTGAGTGTCAACAGCTCATCATGCTCAAACGAATGGCCAAGCAAAAACTTCAAATAAGCAGGTCAAGGATATATTAAATAAAACAGTGATCAAGGGAAGGATTAGTCAAAGAAACTAGATGGAGCACTATGGGCATATAGGATAGCACATAAAACACCTATTGGTATGACCCGTATCAATTTGTTTATGGGAAAACATGTCACCATCCTGTTGAGCTGGAACATAAATCTTGTTGGGCTATCAAAGAAATGAATCTTGATGTGGATGCTGCAAGAGTAAACATAAGGATTCAAATAAGTGAATTGGAAGAGACGAGGCTTAAAGCTTACCACAGTGCAAGCATATACAAGGAGAGAATGAAGAGATGGTATGATAAAAGTCTTTGCAAGAAGGAATTCAAAGGAGTAGACAAAGTGTTATTGTACAACTCAAGATTCAAGCTCTTTGGTAAAGAGAAGTTGATGAGCAAATGGGACGGACCATACGTGGTTCATTCTGTATTACCTACCGGAGCGGTGATGATCATGGACGTTAAGGGAGATCAATATGTTATCAATGAGCAGTGGCTAAAAGTATTCTTAGAACCTGATGTCATGCCTATCAATTATATTGACATCTACATCATGATGGAAGATCGAGTACGTCAAGCCTGACGACACTAAAATAGGTACCGTGTACATATATTATTTTCTTTTTATTATTTTCTTTGGAATCTTGTGCGGGACTCAATGAAATAGATGTATTTTTGAACTATGCGTTGCTGGTAAAAGATCGTAGTGAGGGGGGGGTGAAAACCCACTAGGCCGATCGGCCCAGTAGCCCCCTTCCTCATTTTTGGTATGAACGAAATATAAAAGTGATTTTTGCGGGAAAGGGTGAAGAATTTTTAGGAAATGTCTGGATTCTTGGCCAAGGTTTCAAGGGTATAAATAGAGGCCATTTGGAGACCAATTTTCGCATCAACAAAAACAATCCAGAACCACCAAACCCAGAAAAAAGTGCACTATCGATGCCTAAGACCTCGGGGAATGGGAGGGGAGCATTGGAGGCCAAGAGAGAGGCCAGGTTGATCGGCCTACACCCCTTTGTTTCCCACTACTAACCTCCTCCGACTGGAAGCCATGAGGTGCGAGATGAAGCCCGGTTCTTCAAGAGGACCTCTCGCAACGCTCGCATCAGCACTGGAGGTAAGGCACCATCTAGGAAGCTCACAAGTTGCTAGCGGATCTCCAACTCAATCAGTGACGAAGCACCCAAGAAGGCAAAGAAGGCCATCATCACTCCCACCAAGCGTTCAGCAAGGCTTTCTCAAGATCAATTGCAAGAACTACATGGAGAAGACCCCCGAGTACACGCCGGCTGACTATGAAGTGATAGCGATTGGGAGGACGATAGGAGCCCTGCATCATGGGGTGCTACAGGCCGTGGCAACAACGACGAGTACTATGTGAAAGCAATAGAGATTGCAAGGAATAATAGATTGATTAGGGTATACAACAAGTATAAATATATAGGTAGCCCTTTTAGAGGTTTATAGAATCACAACCAACCAAGGGATAAGACTGCCCATCCTAATCCATCTAGGGCAGCGCAGAGAGCCGGCCTGGGCCTAGCACACAGCCAGGGCTCATGTACACGCATAGCACATACATCACATACACATCTTCTAACACACCCCCGCAGTCTGATCGTCAGCACCTTGAATGTTTAGAATGAATCTGAACTCCGTGAACACTAAAGAAGGCTGGCCTTTGGTGAAAATATCAGCGTACTGAGAGCTCGTCAAAACATGAAGAATGCGGACATCACCAGTAGCAACGTGCTCATCAACAAAGTGGAGATCAATCTCCACGTGTTTTGTGCGCTGATGCTGATCAGGGTTCGAAGACATGTAGACAATGCTGATTTTAATGCAATAAACCAAGATGGTGCGACGCAGAGGAAGAACGGCCGGAGCAGCAGGCTGCGCGGGGGAGAACCATGGGCACTCACCCAACCTGTCGGAGTGCTCACTAATACGGTCGGATAGCTCCCCACTGCGGTTAGGGCGTTCGCCCGACCGAGCAGAGCGATCGCCTGTGCAGTCGGGGCACTCAGCCGACCGATCGGAGAGCTCACCGGTGCGGTTGGGACATTTGCCCGACTGATCGGAGCGTTCGCCGGTGCGGTCAGGCGGCTCGTCCGACTGATTAGAGAGGTCACTGATGTGGTCGGGGCGTTCGCCCGACCGATCGGAGCGCTCGTTGGTGTGGTCGGGGTCACACCCACGCGTGGCGCGGTCGCAGTCAGAGCAGTCGAGAGGGCTGTGGTCGTGGTCTGGGCCGCACCCATGAGTGGCGCGGTCGCGGTCGGAGCAGTCGGCGATGGCGTGGCCCCTGCAGGGTCCGGCGATGCGGCAGTCTGCTGCAACGGAGAAGCCGAAGGTGCGCCGGGTGAAAGTCCTGCAGGCAACAGAGATGGTGCCGAACCAATAGGAGGCGACACCACATTAGAAGGCTCCAACAAAAAATCAAAGTCCTCGTTAGCTGGGGGCGATTGCTGCTGAGAAAAGGGAGAGGTAGTCTCGTCAAACACGACATGGCGAGAGATCATGACCCAGTTGGACGAGAGATCAAGGCAGCAGTATCCCTTGTGATGAGCAGAATAGCCAAGAAAAACGCATAGGGTGGAGCGAGGAGCGAGTTTGTGTGGCGCAGTAGCGGAAAGATTCAGATAGCAAGTGCAACCAAAAACCTAGAGATGGTCATAAGACGGTGAGACACAAAACAGACCCATGTGCGGCATGGAGAAGCTAAGGGTTTTTGTGGGTAGAATGTTCACTAAATGTGTGGCAGTGTGCAGAGACTGAACTCAATAGGAGGGAGGCATACTAGCCTGAAAGAGAAGGGAGCGGACAACATTGTTGATGCTCCGCATCATGCACTCGACCCGGCCATTCTGGGGTGATGTATAAGGGCAGTACATGCAAAGATGAACCCCGTGCGTGAGAAAGAAGGTGCGTGTGCTGGAGTTATCGAACTCGCGACTGTTGTCACACTAAACGGCCTTCATAGTGGCACCAAACTAAGTACGCCAAGAGGAGAAGAAGTTAGCTAGAGTCGCAAAAGTGTCAGATTTGAGACATAAAGGGAACATCCACAAATAATGAGAACAGACATCAAGAATGAGCAAATAGTATTTATAACTAGACACAGTGGGTATAGGAGACGTCCACAAATTGCAGTGAATAAGATCGAAATTACTAGACGCTCTAGAAGCAGATGACTGAAAATGGAGGCGAGTGTGCCGCCCTAACTGACACGCATGACAGATGATATGAATGTCCTTAGTACAAAAAGGAATGACTGAAGCGACTTTGGACAAAACTTCATGGTCAGGATGTCCAAGATGGTGATGCCACATAGAGGAGGTAAAGATGGCAGCAAGAGTGTGGGCAGCAGAAAACCGCAGGGGATAGAGTGGCCCAGAGCTATTGCACCTGACAATCAGCCTCCGAGACGCCAAATCCATCACAGAGCAGCTAGCAGGATCAAATTCAATAGAACAATTGTTATCAGAAGTAAACTGGCAAACATAAATAAGGTTCTTAATAAGTTTAAATGGAACTAGAACATTGTTAAGGGACAAGGATGTTCGGAGAAGAGATGAAAAATAAAAGAAAAGAAGAAAGAAGAAGAAAAGAAAGAGAAAAAGAAAACAAATAGAACAGAGAAAAAGCAAAAAATAAGAAATAATGAGAGGAGGAGTTTTTACTGTCATGAAGATAAAGAAGAGTGCAAAGAAGGATAATCTTGTTGTTCACGGAACGGATTTTCTTTCCAACCATGTGCAATCCAACCACGAGGACATCGTTTGTACCTCAAAGTTATTATTTTGTTTTCCTTTGCACATGTCCACCATTCTATATCTTCTCATCCTTGAACCCTCACATTATGTGCTTATTCTCATGATCATTGGCTTGGAAGGTAGGTAATCGTTAGAGAGTTTTCTTAATTCGATAATATAAGTGTTGATTCCTGCTAGCCTTGACCAAGGTCCACTTTATGATTGAGTCACCTTTAAGAGAAGAGAGCTTGCAAACTAATAGGATAGCCACCTTTTGATTGAGAGACATGCAAGTACCTGGAAGACAAATTTAGTTTTAATTTTCGTTGCAAGCAGATTGTTTGATGATGAAAAAAAAACCCTCCAAGGCGAGCCAAAAAGTAAGTGTGATTAATTCATGGAGCTACTTAGTTATAATAAAAGTTGTGGGGTAATCTTTGCTTAGATAATTCTTTGAACAACTGTACTTTGATTATCTTCATTACTCCTCTGATCTTTTGTTTGAAGGGTTAGGTGCTTGACTCGCTTGCTCAAGTTTGGTTCAAGGTCTTTGTTCAACCTCTTGGAAAGTTTGTAGTCGCCTAACTTGCTTGAGGACGAGCAAGAGCTAAGCTTGGGGGATTGTTGGCACTCATTATTGACACCTTTTCAGTGTCATTTAAGTGGTGTTTTCAGACTAATTCTTATACTAACCCACGACTTGGCACCTGAGATGACCCCATTATTGCAAATGTGTTGTATTTTGGAGCATATTGTGTTTTAACAGGAAATACGACATAATTAGAGGGTTTGTGTGCGAAGCTTAATGGATAATTGGATGTGGGTTGTCAAGAGGAGCCTACACGTGAAACGGGAGGACCAGATGGGCCAGAAAGGGCCCAAGCAAATCGGCCTGGTACCCTATAGGAAGATCATCCTGGCCTGTTGTGAGGCCCGGTCGAGCTCCTGTTTCATCGGTGTGAAGTCTACGATGCATCTAGGATTTTTCCATCGACCATTCATCTAGAGCCGCCTCCCACGAATGACTATAAATACCCCCTCAAAAGCAGAGAGAGCTAGAGGAGATAGGAAATACCATGCATACGCCATTTCACAGCCGCCACAAGGTTAGGAATAGAGAGAAGATTGGATCTACAGGTGGCCACCCGAGGCAGAGCTGAGGAGGAGAAAACACCCCAAGCCGATCGACCTGGAGGTGCTGAGGCCGATCAGCATGGGGCTTTGCTGCCCCCATTCATCATCCTCTTCGGTCTAGCTGATCTACAGGGCATCCTTTATCCCCCTTTTGCGTCATCATGTGTAAGATCATAGGGTAAAGTCTCTGTTTGTCCTCGGGGTTGTATGGAGATCTTGATTTGTAATCACCGAACCTATTGTTAAAGATTTGTTTGTTATTTATATATTGATGATGCTCTTTCATGTAATGGCTAGCCAGCGCTACTTTAGGTTGCTTTGTTGCTTACCTAGAATAATCATCATGCCATGTTCTTATTGTCCAAAATTGATTATCCTTGCGTAGTGACAGTATGCAAGAGGGAAAGTCTTGGGCATGATTCACATTCACTCACGATAATACCTAGATCTCATTCATTCACTCTTGGCGATTGCATCTACAAATGATCCTCTATCCCTAGGACAAGTGTTCCATCTACCTTGTTCACACCCTATACTCTCTATCTACTTTGATCTAGATTGTTTAGCTCTTTTGTTAGCTTAATCATATTGTATACATAGAGCTTTGGTTACATTAATTAATGCTTAGTTAATCGTACAAATCCTTATTCCGTGAATTTGATATACCTTGGGGATTACTCTAAAGGAAAAGCTACAACTGATCCGTGAGCCATGCGTTTGCGGTATATTCAGTGATATGAATTGGCACACTAATAGCCACCAAGAATACATGCGACCTTGGAAATTGATTGGGTTCACTGCATCTTGTAATTGGTCCTTTATGTGAACTTTTAGCCTTTTGAATTTTCTCATCAGTCAAAAAGGAGAAAGCCACTAAGAAAAGTTTCTTTTCTGCTACATGATATTGTAGTTCTCCACTGAACCTACCTGTTCTTTAATTTGGATGGGGAACATCTTGGTTTATTTAATTCTAAGAAGAGAAACACACATAAACAATTTCCTTGGAATACATATACTAACTCCAAAAGATAATATGGACATGTCATTTCCAAACACTAGTTTCTTTACTTGTATTCTTGTTTCAAAATACACAATAGTACAGCTGACAGTCTGAGGGGAATAACAAAATTGTATACTTCCTCTCTCCAATTTTATATGGAGTTCATATTTTTGAAAAATAATAATTTTTATGTATTTTGACCAGGATTTAAAAAATTTATAAGTGTGTTAGTGCATAGAAACTATATAGAGCGCTTTCAAACAATTTGGCAGATATAATAATATATATCGCATTAAAAGTTAAATTCTAATTTAAAAATCATTCCGCAAAACAATACCTCGTATAAAATTGGACGGAGAAAGTAATATTGCATACTCCACCCCAGCCATACCAGTCTGCTCTACATTTGCGGCCGGCCGTCGCCTCGACATGCCCTACTCCATGCTCGCCACCTCCACCGGACAACCCAGCGGCCGGCGGCCTTCCTTTGATCCCACAGAACTCCAGCGGGCCATCAACCCTCAATCTGAATATCTACCCTCGGACCCCTAATCTCTCTATTGAGTTTTTGCCAGGTGAGAGAAGAAACATGCTGGCACAAATTGAGTGCAGATGGGAGAGGAAACAGAAAACGAGTGCTGGGGAACCGCAAAACGCTAGTTTGAAATATAGCTTTTTTTCCTTGTATATACAGGGGGTCTTTGGGAGGAGGGGGCTAAATTTTAGCCCCCGTCACATCGGAAGTTTGAACAGGAGTATTAAACCTAGACTAATTATAAAACTAATTACACAATCCCTAGGCTAAATCGCGAGACGAATCTATTAAGCCTAATTAGTCCATGATTTGACAATGTGGTGCTACAGTAACCATTCACTAATGATGGATTAATTAGGCTTAATAGATTCGTCTCGCGATTTAGCCTCGGGGTTCTGCAATTAATTTTGTAATTAGCTTATGTTTAGTCCTCCTAATTAGTATCCGAACATCCGATATGACAATATGACAGGGTTAAAGTTTAGCCTCCTCCTCCCAAACACCCCCATAGATGTACATGCAGCCGGTGGCCCGCCTGCCCGGCACGGAACCCGATTTTTTAGCCCGGCCCGGCACAGAGAGCTTCGGTCCCAGGCTGGCCCAGCCCGGTAGTTCGTGCCGAGCGTGGGCCGCCAGCCCAGCACGACGGGCAGCCCGGCCCGACACGGTGTAAAGGAGCTGGGCCCGTTAAAGGCCCGTATAAATACCAGTGGGCCAACCCAGCAATCCTATCGCCTCCCAATTTCTTTCCCCAGCTCCCTATCGTGCTCCCTGACTCCCTATCGCCATCGCCCGCCGCCATCTCCCTATCGCATCCTCGGCTCCCCTCCGACCTCCCCTCCGCTTGCTGCCGGAGCCGTCTCCCTCCCTAGACCCTATCGCCATCTCCCGGCGCACAGCGGCGCGGCGCTCCCTCCCTCCCTCACAGCCTCCTGACTGGATGAGCGGAGAGCCATGGCGGCGGCGCGGGGAGCGGGAGCGGCGGTGTGGAGGTCCCGACGGCGCGAGTAGGCGGCTGCGGGGAGCGGAGATGATGGCGACGGCGAGGGGGCCAGCTGCGGCGCGGGGAGCAGCGGCGGGGAGGTCAGGCGGCAGCGCGGGGGCCGGTTGTGGGGAGCGGCGATGGCGGTGGCGAGGGGCCCGGCTGCGGCTTGCGGGCAGCGGCAGCAGCAACGTGGGGGCCCACCATGCCTCGCTGGGCCCAAAGCTGACCGTGCTTTACGGGCTAGCCCAGCACGAAAAAGGCCTTGCGGGCCTGTGCTTGAGCCACCGGTGAGGCCTGTGGGTCGGCACGGCACGGCACGGCACGATGAATCCGTCGTGACAGGCTAGGCCTGGCACAAAAATTAATGGGCCTTGCCGAGCCTGTGCCGGACCGGGCCGGGTGGCCCGAATGTACATCTATACTTGTATATAAGGTATTTTAATATGTTTGATACAAATACCCCGGAGCGACGGACAGGGGGCTTAAAGGGGGCCCTAGCTCCTCCGATGCTATGTGCACACCTTTAAAGCACCCATTTTTTTAAACGATGTAAATCTACGAAAAATAAATTTAACCTGATAATGAGCTATTTTCCACACTTTAGCCGAGATATTTGTGGTAATTATACAAGAATATGCATTTGAGTAAATGTTCAGTACTGATCTCACCTTCAGGTTATAATGTCCCATTTTGACGGCTTGCAGCACACTGCACACACAACAATGAACAATCTGTGCACTGTACGCATCTTGGCCATACAAGTAGTCAATCATTGTACACTACTCAAGTAGGGCGTCTCACATCAGTACACATGTATGCACGCGCCTCGTGGGCTGGTTTCATCGTTCCCGCGTTGAACTTCACAGCTGTGCTCCCAACAGAGGAAGAAACCCAAAAATTGATTGATTAATCAGGTCGGAGTTGCGGCTCCTATTAATTAAATCCAACAAAGAGCTTGCAAGTCAACACGAAAGTGTGTACTAACATGGGGAGATCCCCTAAAACAGCTTGGACCATATTTTTCGGGCAAAATATTACTTTGACCGTACCACACTCGAGGCCGATGGTGACGTCTCGAGCCATGCCCGAGTGGCGTCACTTTTATTTGCTTCCGCCCAAGCTAGTGACGTAGCGGAGATTTTAGTATGCGAGTATGTCGGTAAGAGACAGTGACACTGAGTAAATTTAATCCATAGCTTTAGCTCTTGTCGTCACCTTTAATCACCTCTTAGTTACTGACACGCATAAAGCTAGCATTTTAGCTCCACATGTTGCACAACAGTAGTAGCTAGGCAGAACAATTAATACGGTTATTGTGGTGGGTTGGTTTACATTTTAGGTTAGATTAGTTACAAGGCTTTTGGGCTGATTGAATAATAGTTATGCCTAACCGAATCGTGTTTGCATTGGTTCGAATTGGGAAAATTGATTTTATACATACGGATGGCAGTGACATGTATGGCTAAGCGCTTGGTTGGCAGCGGTAGCGTTAAGCATCGATCACATCCACTTAAGCAGGGATCATTTGAGTTCGTATAATAATCTCTTATATTTCCTACTCTATCCGTTCCAAATTGTAAGTCGTTTTAGCTTTCCTAGATTTATAGATATTTGTACGCATCTAGACATACACTATATTTAAGTACATACAAACATCTATGAATCTAAAAAAGTCAAAACAACATACATTTTGAAACGGAGGGAGTAGGAAATAAAATGTGCATATACGATCACCACAGCTAGGCAACTGCTTGTGTTCAAATATTAATTTTGTGCGCGCATAGTTTTTTCAAGAGTGCGCGCATATTCTTGTGTTCATACAAAGTTTTGCCACTGGATAATTAAACCAGCTTAATTAACGCATGGAAACTTCAAATGTTACCGTTAGAGTGACATGGGTGACATGTAGAACCAAAGTTCTTGGTCTGTGCTCTCACTTTTTCCCATCTATATCTTGCGCTGAGATCACGAGTAATGCATCCTCAAATCAGCAAATCCCTTCTCTCTCCTCTTTATAGGCCTCCGTTTTAGTTCCAAGTCGCCTCTTTTAAAAGGATTATTAGGGGGCCTGACACTTATGACCCTGCTGCGAGCTCGCATACACGATCAATTATCAAACGACTCGCAAGACCAATGAAATTGTATTCTGCCGAATGTTAGTTTTGCACTCAATAACCAATTGTTACACGAACCTAATTTTTATGGACCTTATATATACTATGTGCGATTACTGGAAAACTCAGCATTCGTCCTGAGACTTAGTACCGGCTGGTTTTTAACCCGATACTAATGTGAGCATTAGTACTGGGTTTAACAGCTAGTTCCCCAGAAGCTCCCCGTGACCCTCTTTAGTACCGGTTGAGGGCTCCAACTGTTACTAAAGGTCACCTCCACCCGGTACTAATGGGTACCTTTAGTAACAGTTGGAGTCCCAACCGGTACTAACTTCCCTTCTATCAACCAGGCGTCTTCTTCCTCCTACCTGAGCTATTTCCTCCAGCTCGGGCTTCATCCATTCATGACGAAATAGGGATGGTGATGCCGGATTTTTGACCATTTTGTGGGGATTTTACTCATTCAAGTGTTGTACAGGTTATAAACTTCATTCTCCCTTGATACATGGTTAGTATACTAAGTTTTATGCTTTAGAGCTAGTGTAATTTATGATTTTTAGAATAAGGTACAATGGAGAAATTTTTCGTTTATGTGCATGTGTTATTTAGAGCTCATATTTGTGATTTTTAGAATAAGCTACAATTTTTTGGATGCTAGTCAAAGAAATTGATACGAGGTTAGAGGAATAATTTCATAGTTTAGTCCTTTACAAATATGAGCTAAATGAATTATGGGAAAAATATAATTTGTTCATATTTTAGTCATTTGCAAATATGAGCGAGATAAATTGTGGTACATAAAGATAGGAAGATGAAATAGAGGTATGTAATTAGTTATTTTTAGAATAAGCTACAATGGAGAAATTTTTCATTTATATGTTATGTTTGAGCTAAATAAATTATGGGGAAAAATATAATTTGTTCATAGTTTAGTCATTTGCAAATATGAGCTAAATAAATTGTGGTACATAGAGATAGCTACTGCTGCTGGAGGTAGTGGCGATGGTGGGGATGATCGTCGTTCCTCTTGTCGGTCTTTAGTACCGGGTGTTGGCTTGCACCGGTACTGGCGGTATTTAGCCCCGTCGTCTTCCTCCCCCATCATTTAGCGAAATTTTTTAGGATCCTCCACACCGTCGGCCCTCAAAGGATCCTCCACAGCGCTGCCCCGACAGCCTCCCGCTCCTCCACGTCGTACGCCCTTATCATCGTGCGGCGCCACCTCCGCGTGCCCCCATAGTCATGTCGTCCCTGACACCGGTGCCTCCTCCCGGCCAGCTACCTCGACACCAGCATCGCCCCCTAGCCCTCCCCGACACTGGCGCGGTGCCCCTCCCAGACACTGGCGCTGCCCCCGACCGCCACCAAGCGCCACTCCTCACCCCGACGCTGCTGGCGTCGGTGCCCCTACTCTCCTCGACAACACCGCCAGCCCTTCTCTCCCCGACTTATGTGCCGCCACCCCTCCTCTCCCCAACATACGTGCCACCGGCTGATGCGGCACTGACCAACCCTCTTCTCCCTGACGCGCCGCCGGCCTCCTCCTTGACAACGCCAACACCTCTACTCCGATGGCGTCCCTCCTCTCCCCAATGACACCGCCAGCCCTCATCTCCCCGACGCGCCACCAACATCCTCCATTATGCGCAGCCAGCCCTCCTGACCCCGACGCGCCATCGGCCGGCGCCTCCAGCCTCCACGCACGAAGAGCGCGTGGGGCTGGCCGTAGGCTCGATCGTCTTCTCTGCTGACGTAAGCCCGCGGCCGGGTGACATCATATTTCTTTCTATTTTTCTTTTTTCATTTCTACAGTATTTCAAATTAGCTAGAAATTTTATAAAAATTATTAGAAATTATAGAAATTAGCTATAAAATATAGAAAAATTCTTGAATTAGCTAGAATTTGTAGAAAATTTGTTGGAAAACCCTATTAATAGTAAATTGTACAACA
The DNA here is from genome assembly GCF_005286985.2 of Setaria viridis. Taxonomy (NCBI): domain Eukaryota; kingdom Viridiplantae; phylum Streptophyta; class Magnoliopsida; order Poales; family Poaceae; genus Setaria; species Setaria viridis. The sequence continues at coordinate 15,656,398 of NC_048270.2, read as the reverse complement.
TTGATTATGGCATGTTAGAAAATCCTATTAATTGTTAGAAATTTCTAGAAATAAGTAAAAATTATTTTGATACTTCTAGTAATTTCCAAGAAATTTGATGATGGTGAACGACTACGTTTCATTATAAATATTTTTTTGTCATTTATTGTTACAAAATTCAGCAAATGGTTCAATAAATTATAGAAATATGCATAAAATATTATAAATTTGATGATGCCTACTATTTTTTTAGTTATTTATTGTAACAAATTGTATAAGTGTTTCGTTCTTTTTTGTAGTTATTTATTGTTACAAAATGTATAACCATTAGTCATTCATTTTTGTAGTCATTTTTTATAATTATATGGATAAGTTATAGTCATTATTTTTATATTTTATAAGTTACAAGAAATTTTATGATATTTGTGAATGACGAGCAATTCACTGTAACAAATTGTACAAGTGTTTAATTCTTGTTTGTAGTCATTCTTTTTATTGTTGATGCCTACTATTTTTTAGAATAATTCTTTTTATATTATATTAGTTACAATGGCACGATCAGAGGACGAGCAGGCTCGATTGGACGAGAAATACCTAATGGACTTGATTGCTCAAAGTTGCATGAATGACCCGCCAAACGAAGAGGTCGATCACAGCCAGACTGATAGCTACCTCAACATGTCTGGTGATGGCAATGATAAGCAACCAATTGCTGAGGGAGGCAATGATGGGCAACAAAGTGAGGTATAGCAATTATTATACGTAAACATGATTTGAATTCTCTACTTATCAAAATTATTGGGAATTAATAGTTCTTTTGTTTTTCAGCCATCTAGATCGAGCAGCAGGTCTAAATGGAAACGAGGCAAGAAGAAGTAGTTAGAGGGCCATATCATCATCATGGAAATTGATGAAGATGGTGAACCAATTGCTCCACACAATGCTAAGACCAAATTGGTAAATCAAACTGGGTTTGTTATTAGAGATAACATCCCAATAAGCTTTCACAATTGGAAAAGTCCTGAAATCGATGAGAACGTCGCTTCCACAAGCACGGTTTCCATAAGCATGGTCCCTGAGCGAGAAAGAAAATGATATGGGAGCGGATAAAAGAAAGCTTCACGTTCGAAGGTATAGATGAAGCAAAAGTGAAAGATTGGAGCTTGAAACAAGAAGAACCTGAACAAAGACTACATAAAGAAGGGCCTTACCCCAGGTTTCACGAAGCACCAAAAGTTAAGAGATCATTGGGATTCGTTTGTGTAGTTCAAGCAGTCCCAAAAGCGCGCGAAGGCAACTAAAACCAACACTGACAATGCTTAGAAGAATAAATACTTTCATCACCTTGGGCCAAGAGGTTACAAGAAGGGGATCATGAAATAGTAGAGGATGGAAGATGACATAATTGCTAGGGGAATAGTACCGCAGACTCTCGAAATGGTCACAGCGAGCAAAGAATTGGTATTATGGTCATGACAGCACGCTCAATCCCGAAGATGGATCATTTGTGTTCGGCCAAGGATTAAGAGAAGTGGCTACAAGACTTGTTGAGTTAATAAAGGCTACGGACAAAGGATCTTTCATGCCTGATCGAGAGAAGGACGAGCTGACTATGGCACTAGGTAATCCAGAACACCCTGGACATTGCTGAGGCACATTGATTCCTACAGAAGTTGCCAAAGAAGTAAGGCCGAACATGCACGACAACTGCGAGAGTTACAGGAGCACGTAGCTTTGACAGAGGCAAGAATGGAGGAAACAATTGACCGGCGTGTGGCTCTAGCTCTTAGAAAATATGCTAGTGAACAAGCAGCTGCATCATCAGGGGCTAATATTGACGTAAGCCCCTCTCAGCGTCGAAAAAGCATCACTTCCATGGAAACCCCAGCTGGAGGATCTTCTGACATGGTTGAGGAAAACCAACAGCACCCCATGGATGACATCACTAGGAGAGCCCCTTGTGAGCTTGTTTATCCCATGAAAAACAAGCTCATCGTGGTGGCTTATGGTGTGGCTGAACAACTGACACAAGGCCAAACAATTCATGGCGTGGAGATTCCAGCTTGCGGTTACGCTAAAGTTGGGGTTGACCGAGTGGTTGACGGTTGGTTTGACCTCGAATTGGAGGTACTTGGAGGTGATGGGGAAAAGAATTTAGGACAAGCCATCTACGGTTGGATTCTATGGCCCAAGCACTACACAAGGATTCCATAATGAATTCCTCAACCTTGGGATCATCTCCTCAGGGCTCAAGCGTAAGATCACCTAGGCCATCTGCCAGGGCACCCTCTTCACTATATGACAAGGATCCTAGCATGAGTCCACTAGATGACAGGGATCCTAGCATGGGTCCATGCTCTCCACCAGCTGTCAAGGATCCTAGCATGAGTCCACCTCTCCCTGTTATGAGCAAGGCTACAAAGAAGAAGCAGAAGAAGCCGAAGGAGAAGCAACCGGATCCCAAGAAACCTTATGATCTGACTGATGCTCAGGTTAAAGTTCACTTCGCACCAAAGCCTCCCGTGAAGAAAGATCCACCACTTGATAAGGTTAAATTTCAGACTTTCATTAGACACATGGAGTTAGTGAAAAAGAAAAAGTCAGAGAAACCACTGCTATCTGACTATGACCGCACTATAACAAAGGGTTTTCAGAAGAAGAAGAAAAGTGGGACAAGTATTCCACAACTCGGAACCCAATCCAACCAATCGATTGCCACGCTCTCGGTGCTTTCGGAGTTTGATAAGAACCTGCTTCTTTTCCCCAAAGATACAAATCTCACCCTAGCTCAACTTCGAGGGGAGGATCACATCCCAAAGCACCATAGGGCTGGTAAATGGAAATTTGAGTTAGGGAAAGAGCTTCTGTGGTCGTAGTTGGTGGACCATCTTCCAATGAAGATGTACAAATTGCACCAGTGGTACATGGAGGCTTCAGCCACCAGTTTACTCATGCTAGAAGTTCGGATGGAGATCAGCATTATTTTCATGGTGATACCATTATAAATGTGCCGCTCGAGGAAATTTATTTCTTTTACAATCAAGATGCACTTGAGAAATCACTCATTAGTTCCTGATTTCTGTAAGTGTTTAATTTTCTCTAACTTTAAAATTCCCGCTCTAGTCATTGTGCGATGTCTTATCTTCTATTCTATTTTATATCATGCAGGATGGAGATTCAAGCTTGCCGGAGGATAGGATTGTATGACGCTGGCTTCATGGACCCGGATGTTATAAATGAGGCAAATGTAAGAGATAAATCAATATCGGACCTTGAAGAATATATATAATTTCTTGAACAAGCAACATTACAAGAAGTACATACTTCTGCCGTACAACTTCATGTGAGCGTGTTTCCCATTTCTTTTATTTTTCGAACTAGCAGTTAAAAATAAGACTAAATAGCTTTTCACTATGCATATATGTATAGCTTCCACTGGATACTCCATATTATTGTGGTTGATCGAAGCATGGTTTATATCGTGGACTCTCTGAGGAGACCAAGAAATCAATACACCTACCTTATAGACATGCTTAGCAAAGCATGGGTTCGCTTCCATCAACATCACTCAGGTGAATTCAAGGAGCAACTTCAAGTCCACTCTGAATTCCTGGTATGTATTAAATTTGCGCATCTCGTGTCACTTCCTTGAGCATAACAAATACTTCATAACTTTTTTTGCCACATATATAGTGTTTGAGATAGAATCCGGGGAATAATTTATGCGGATACTACGTATGTGAGTTCATCCATGGCCTTGTATGTCCCAAGCGTATAACTGACCACGAATTCAGAGTACGTATACAAGTTTCTTAATAATAAATTAGTTCTAATTGTGCAGATCCATTGATCTAATATAATAACCTTTGCTAATGACATAGATTATGCACATGAAGGATCCTCGAGACGGAAAAAATCTGGATAATTCAAGAATAACTCATTGGATTTCTTCTAGACGAGGTACTAAATCAAGCGGGAGAGTTCGATAATGATGGATCAAATCTGCATCACCGTCCAAACTCAGGTTGAGAATAGTTGATCCAAATTGAACTTGGAAAGTTGATCCAATGAAATATTATTCATATATATGTATACAAAATATGTCTAAGTATAATATTATCTCAAATGTAATATTATAAACCAAATACAACTTTTTATATATTAGCATATTAGAGCAGTATACGTAAAGGAAATAAATATGAAATACTAATATAGAATAAAGAAATAGAAAAGAAAATGAGAAAAGAAATAGAAACGAAAAAGAATTTAGCACCGGCTGGGGAGACCAACAGGTACTAAATTGGCCTCGGCCACGAACAACATGGCAGCCAATTTAGTACCGGTTTGTCTCCCCAACCAGTACTAAAAGACTCCCTTGACTACCGGTTATTTGAACCAGTACTAAAGAGATCCGTTAGTACCGACTTAGAAATACCGGTTGCAAACATAAATTTATACTTCTCCCGGTACTGCACAACCGGTACTAAAGGAGGGTTTTGACCCGTTTTTAAAGGCACTTTCCCCAGCAGTGTGCTGGTATTTATTTATACTTCTCCATCCACACGTAAGCATTTTTTTAAAAATAGTACAAATTAAGGAGAAAGGAAAATGACCAGTCACCAAGATTACAGAAATGCAATTACTATCTTCCTTTTCTGCTAACAAATCACTAAGATCACTATTTAGAAGACACTGTGTAGGTAGGCTTTGTTTATAGTTAAGTTTTATTTTCATCTCTACAGGTATAGACACGTTTTCATAAAATCGAGTTAGGAGCGTCTTTGCATGAACCATGCCAAAGTTTGTGGATAAATTAATGACAAGGGAGGGGTGGATTATGCAAGAAATGGTAACATCTGTGGATAAATTTTGAATGTTAGAAATACTTATATATGTAGACTGAAGTAGTAGATATTAGCTCCAACATGTAATAAATTTATTCCAAGTTTCAGTCCATGACTATAACATAGATGCCAAACACATAGCATATATTTCATAAATAAAATGGAAAGACATGCTAAGCACGAAGCCTTGTAAGCGAAAGTGTTGTGATGTCAAAAAATACTAAACATGTGCCCATTACTAAGTTCCTGTTTGTTTCTCATGCTATATTATATAATCTAGCTTATAATCGATAATAAGCTTGGAGAGGGTAGCTTATTGGATTACACTAGTAGAACTACGACATTCCATCCTCAACAAAAATATCGATTGTTTTTTACCTGGGACTAAAGAGGCTTTAACCCAGTTGGTTAAGGTGATCCTCAACAAAAAGGTCGTATGTGGCGACACCTTTAGTCTAAAGGTGATCCTTTAGTCCCGGTTGGTGTTACAAACCCGAACTAAAGCCTCCGATGGCTTTAGTCCCAGTTTTTAATACCAACGGGACTAAAGGAGTCCCGGTTGGTGTTACCAACTAGGACGAAAGGGTCCCCACGGGTTAATACAAAAGGATTGCAACCCCTACTGAATCAGATGTGTTGTGTAGGTGAGATGGTAAGGAAGCTACGCGCGAGGCTTGAGGTCATGGGTTCGAATCCCACCCACCGCGTATGCGCATATTTTACGTGAAAAATTGTGTGACATGTAACTTGCGACATTGTGCATGTGGGGGGCATGGGGCTCTCGAGAATTTCTGATATTTACCAACCGGGATTAAAGGCCGAATGATTAGTCACAGTTGGAAAACTGGTTTTCCAAACGGGACTAATGCTCGTTTCTTACCAGTGTTACAATAATCTGGTCCATATTTTTATAATCTAATTGTAATTTGGGAAAGGGAATACCTAAAATAAAAATCCTCCTTTTTTACTTTTACGGCTACCTACTTCCAGAATAATACTTACTTTCCAAGTTTGAAAAAATATAGGCTGGATTATATAATACAGGAGTGGAAAATAAACCGGGCCTCACACTCTTTTTATAAAACTCCAGTATCTATTTTCATTCCCTAGATGCCAGTAAAATGAACTAAGGTAGTGTTTGGTTGGCTCAAATGTAATGTAATCTGATTACTGAAGGTAACGAATCCCATTACATATGTTTGGTTGCGGTGGTTTGCAATCAATTGACACTGTAATCGAATCCCTTACCTAAATAATATCTATACAAGCTTGTTACCCCTCCTCCCCCATCGTAATCAGATATAGCACCCACACAGTAATCTGATTACGTTACCAGAGTGCAACCAAACAAAGAGGGCAATCACCTATTCCACCTCTAAATACATTGTAATCTGATTCCCTTTGCGTTTATATTACCTTAGCACGAACCAAACACTATCTTAGATATATATGCTGACACAGAGCATAAGTTCCTTAAATGTGTGGCTTAATTTCTCATGTTCATCATGAGAAATCACCTTAACAATGTGTTTTGTGTGTCGGTTCAACTCAACCAAAGTATATGCCGTTCTTCTTTGCTCTTTCCAAAAGCAAAACCCCCCATCGATCTTACTGCATTAAATTCCTATATCCATAGTGATAAGCACACCTCCCAATCTCTCTCAGAACAGATACACTATCGATCGGCCAGCCGGTCAAACGCAATTCGTGACCATAGAAAGGCCAAGGAAGTGGGAAATAGGAACACTCCTGCGCCCTCGCTCAATTTCGGCGGTCGTACCCGTACGGGCAGCAGCAGCAAATGGGCTTCCGGCCTCCTCTCGCGTCGTCGTGCCGCGTCGCGAGTAGCAGCGGCGCGGCCTGCAGCACGAGCGGGGGTATAATTAAGGCTGCGGGGCCCATTTAACAAAAAAAAAAGGCTGCGGGGCCCAACTTTCCCGCCCGCCCGCGGGCCCACAAGGATCGCGCACGGCACGACCGCAACGTGGAGCCAGGAGAGGCCCCTACCGACCACTCGAGAATTTTAAACATGGGTCCCTGACGTATGTGCAATTTATGTTTTTTCTCGTGACGGGAGGACAGCATCTTGTACGCTCTCACTTTGTCTCCGAGCTGGTGTGGTTGGAGACTGGTGAGGAGAACATTCTGAGCGCTCTTTTCTTTCCCTTTCGGAAAGGGTTTTCTGCGTAATGGATAGACGTTAGCTGTTGGGGCTAGCAAAGCATGGTCCTTAAGAAATACTATCGCTTACACGGTTTCATGTAGATTGGATAGAAGGCATTCGAAACCAACCAAAAGTAGTGATACAAGTATGACGTAGAACACTTCATTCTATAGGAATGATACATTGGACTGTGAGAGAGAGTAGATGATCTGGCTTCCACTTTATTCCTACACACTTATGTGTTAGAGATTCCTATTATCACTCACAAAAAAGCAAATATGAAACATGTATTATTTTTTCCATATTTGCAAGGTCTAGAATTTTAAACTTTACATTCAGACATAACATACAATTTTTGTTATTTACTTGCTTGCAGTTAAAATCCATTATCACTGACTGAGACGAGAAGGGAACATATATAGGATGTCCAAAAAGTCTTAAATAAAATGGGCATATTAGTTGTCAGTGATGAGAATTTGTCATCTAGGATAACATATAACGTGGGGATGACGAGAGGACACGGATGAAATGGGTCAGGTGCCATAGCACATCTTAAAAAGAAATAATACTTATTAGTATTTAGCAAACCAGGAAAAACCCTGTAAAATAAAAAATGTGCATTTAGTTTCTGGATTTTGTTCCTTTAAATAAATAGTAATGCTTAGCCATATTAATTGGTTGAAGAAAAAAATAAAGGTTGATTTTTTTAAATTGTCGGAGTTGATGGACCCAAGCGCAAAAGGCCAAGGAAAAGGGTGAGTGAAAAGGATAGGAGCCATCAGTTCCACGCTGCTCCCGCGCCAGTCAAATCCCCGCGCCCAACGTGCAATTTGTGCTCCGTTCTCTCGCTTTCCAACTAGCCAACACGTCTCGCGAGAAAACGGACACAGCCGCGTTGGTTTTCCCACATATATAAGCTCGAGAACCCCCGCCTAGGTCCCCTCCAAGTCCAACCGCCAAGCTCCGAGCTCGCTCTCCGTCTCTCCCCAACCTCCTCTCCGATCCTCTTCAGATAGCTCGATCACGACAAGCACCCGATCGATCGTCGACCAGCAATGGCGGTGCACCTCCCAATGCCTCAGCCTTCACCGGGGCTCTGCGCGAAGCCGCCGCACCAGCAGCGTGGCAGCGCGTCGACGACCGCTGCGGCCGTGGCGGCGGTGGCCGCGCCGCCCTCCACGTTCGCGCCGCAGACGACGCGCCTGTCGTCCGCTCCGTCCATCGCCGTGAACGTCAGGCACGCCGCGCCGGCGGCTCCGGTTGTCGTCTCGCCCGCCGAGAGAGCGGCGAAGAAGAAGGGCGGCGAGACCCTGGCGAGCATGTGGCGCGAGATCCAGGGCGGCGGCGACTGGGCCGGGCTCGTGGAGCCGCTGCACCCGCTCCTCCGCGCCGAGATCGTCCGGTACGGCGAGCTCGTGGCGTCGACGTACAAGGCGTTCGACCTCGACGCCGGCTCCAAACGCTACCTCAACTGCAAGTACGGCAAGACCCGGATGCTCGAGGCCGTCGGCATGGCCGGCGCCGGGTACGCCGTCACGCGGTACATATACGCGGCGCCGGACGTCGCGCTCCCCGGCGCTGCGGGTCGGCCATGCCCGAGCCGGTGGATCGGGTACGTCGCCGTCGCGTCCGACGAGACGGCGCGGCGGCTCGGCCGCCGCGACATCGCCGTGTCGTTCCGCGGCACGGTGACCGGCTCGGAATGGGTCGCTAACATGATGAGCTCCCTCGAGCCGGCGAGGTTCGACCCGGCGGACCCCCGCCCGGACGTCAAGGTCGAGTCGGGGTTCCTCTCCGTCTACACCTCCGACGACGCCACCTGCCGCTTCACCTGCGGCAGCTGCCGGAACCAGCTCCTCTCCGAGGTGACACGCCTCATCAACAAGTACAAGCACGAGGAGCTCAGCATCACCCTTGCTGGCCACAGCATGGGCAGCTCCCTCGCACTCCTCCTCGGCTACGATCTCGCCGAGCTCGGTCTCAACCGCGACGGCAGCGGCGCCACCGTGCCGATCACCGTCTACTCCTTCGCCGGCCCGAGGGTCGGCAACACGGGGTTCAAGAACCGGTGCGACGAGCTCGGGGTGAAGGTGCTGAGGGTGGTGAACGTCAATGACCCCATCACCAAGTTGCCCGGCATTTTCTTGAACGAGAACTCTAGGGTTTTGGGAGGGAGATTGGAGCTCCCATGGAGCTGCGCGTGTTACACGCATGTCGGCGTTGAGCTTGCCCTGGACTTCTTCAAAGCGAGAGATCCTGCTTGCGTGCATGACCTCGAGGCCTACTTAGGGTTGCTCAAGTGCCCTAAGATTGCAAAGGTGAAGAAGGATGGGGAGGATCTTGTAAGCAAGGCTAGGAAGTTTTTGCTTCAGCAAAATTTTGATACTTGGAGGTGGCAAATGGCTGCAATCCAAGTTGGTGAGTTGGTACAGGCCATGGGGATGTAGAATACTGATACAGGGTTCATTTTCATTCCCATGATTTTTGAGGGATATGAAACACAGATACCCTTGTAAATTCATTATATTCTTTTTGTTGAAAATGAGATAGGGAAGAGAGGAAAGCAGATAATAGACGGGATAATGTACATGAAAGGTAACGGACAATTCAAGAGATACTGATATTAGTTTATATATACACTTTGTCATCAATACTATTTTGTGAAGAAAAGAAGGGCTAATTTCTGTTTTGATGTCACACACTGTTAGCAAAAAATAATGCAAATGTATAATGTCATTTTAGGTTTCTGTAAACACAATAGTTCTGTTTCCAATATAAGGTTGATAACATCACGGATGAAATAGCTAGTAGGGCAAATCTAACTTACATAAAGTTAATTGGATTTCTTGCGTAGAGTTACCTTATGCGTAAAGTTAATTGGATTTTTCGTGTAGCGAGATTGGGAGGTAAGATAATCTTTTTTATGATATCCGTGCAATGTCAAATATTATTTCACTAACAAGTAAGCTTGTTTCTAGGGATTTCGTCTATGATAAATCTTACAAACGATTTTGTGAAGGAAGAACGCATGCTCCCACACTGTTTTAACAACTTTAGTCAGAGTTACTTGAAGTATTATATTTCAGTTGGTTACATCTTATTTTTAACACATATAATTAATGATGTTTGAATTGTCGATAAAATGATTGAAGTTACAAGTAACCACAGTTTACCAAAGAAACATTAACACGTTCGAGACATGTGGGTACACAATTTGATCAAGCTAGTAATCATATCATGCAGGACACAAACAAGAAGATTAGTTTTTTTAACTAACATTTAATTTTCCAACATTATTTTCAAGATTCAAGCTAAAAAAATGTAAATTCTAGGTTCAGACACTAAATTTACTTGTCCAAATATCGACTAATTAATTGCTTGCTGCAGTGTTTTCGTGAGATAGTTGCATCAATAGTTGATTCAAGATTTCCACCTGGGTTAAAATGTATCTGTTGCACGACGACATTTTACAGGGCATCAAGTCTATCATTCCGTTTCCTCTTTTCCTTTTAAATTGTCAATGTTCTGACCTTGATGCTACGGTATTAACACAATTTCTTTTGTCGGTCAGATCAAGCTCAACAATTGAATTTTGCAAATCATTTTCACACAATAATTCTTCCAAGGCATTATGAACCTAAGATTGCAAAACAGAACTGAGATGAACTCCACATAAAAAAATGCCGTAGATAATATATAGAGAGAGAACAGACACTACCACTATTTACCCATTGACTCTGCCTAACTGGTGCAACGCGTATCCTTCTTGATAAACTGTACTTAATCCTTGCTCCTGGTTTAATTTTGCGACCATGTGGAGAATCATTATGGCAATCTGTAAGTCTCAATGAGGCAACTGGGTTCGGTGGTTCTATTTGATTTAGAGCTTAATTCTGAAGTTTGATGTTCATTTGTAGTTAAATTAGCTGAAAAAAAATCAGGATAGAGATATATACCCACCATTGCCGGACGGGACATCGATCCAAAATTACACTATTTCTTACTCTATATGATGGTATGAAGGATGACCAAACAATCTGGATTTTCTGATATTTCTTTTCTGAGAAGTCCAATAACAGCAAGTTGTATAATGAGCAGATAAATTGTTGTTTGATGTTTTAGATGACCTCAATGACTTGTGTAACTAATCGATAATGTTGGCTAACCCCCAAAAGCTCAAAGAAAAAAAAAATTCTCAGAGCACTGATTGCCCAGAAAACAAATTTCTTTTCCATATGGTATGAATAGGGTCTAGAACGGATCGGAGTTTGTTTCCAATGTCTTCCACGTCAGAGTTGGCATGAAGAAAAGATGAGGTGGAAGCCTGCTCATGGTCGTTCAAGCGTGGTGGTTCGGCAGAGTAGAAAGTGGGGCGGAGACTTTTGAGACTTCATGTTCAAGATGCACACCTTGAGTCACTGCAGAGCACATGGCGGCTCATGGGGTATATGCTTGCTTCCTCGTGAAGACGTGGACAGAGTATCAGGGGGTATTTACATCCGTATCAGAGAAGTCATACTTATTTTTTTTGTTGGGAAAATTTGGCATGCATCTATATATCACTGAAAGGCGACAAAATCACCACTGTCGCCTTCAGTGACTTCCCACTAGCACACGGCCCACGAGCTCATCGCCCTCACACCGCTTTTCTCCTCCGACTCCGGTGGCTCCCACTGCCACATCCGTCGCAGCGACCTAACACTACCGGAAACAGAAAGTTCACCGAGTGCCTAAAAACACTCGGCGAAACGTTTGCCGAGTGTAACACTCGGCAAACGGCACACGGCAAATTTTGAGTCGGCAAAGTTAACTTTGCCAAGTGTTTTATGTCGTGCACTCGGCGAAGCTTTCGCTAAGTGACAAAAAACACTCAGCAAACATATTTTTCGAAAAAAAATAAAAAAAACCAAAAACGCCGGCCGCCACCACTGCCGACCACCACTGCCGGCCACCACTACCGGCCTCCACCACCGCCGCCTCGCCACAGCCACCGCCCACCGGCCTCCACCACCGCCACAACTGCCACCCGCCACCACGCCGCCTCGCCACGGCCACCGCCCGCCACGCCGCCTCGCCACGGTCGCCGCCCACCGGCCTCCACCACCGCAACAACTGCCACCCACCACCACGCCGCCTCGCCACGGCCGCCGCCTACAACGCCGCCACATCCGCCGGGGAGAAGGGGAGGGGCGGGCCGCGCGTCGCCGGGGAGAAGGGGAGGGGGCGCCCGGCCACCCACCGCCACCCGCCGAGGAGAAGGGGAGGGGGCCACCCGCCGCGACGCCACCTGTCGCCGAGTTGAAGGGGAGGGGGCGACCGGCCGCCACCGGATCCGGCCGCGAGGGGAGGGGATCCGGCCAGGGGAGGGAGGGCCGCCTCCCATCCTCACCCGGATCTAGCCCCCGCCGCCCGGATCGGGCCCGTCTGCCGGGGGAGGGAGGGCTGCCCTCCCATCCTCGCCCGGATTTGGTCCCCGCCAGGGGAGAAGCGGAGAGGGGAGGCGGCGTCCGGCGGGAGGGGAGGAGGAGGGGGGCAGCGTGAGGGGAGGAGGAGGGGGCGTGAGGGGAGGGGCGAGGCGGCGTGAGGGGAGGTGCGGGTGGGGGGGCGGGGTGTTTTGGGGGGGCGTGAGGGGAGGTGGGTAGAAAAAAGTCGTCGAGTGTCCTATGTGGACACTCGGTAAAGGGTTTCTTTGCTGAGTGTCTAACGTAGGACACTCGGCGAAGTGTTTTTTAAAAAAAATTAAAAAATATCAAACATTTTCAAAAAAATACCAAATTTTCACATGAAACAATATATGTTCTCTATTGACTATATAAAAAGTTGTGTAGTCAAACCAAACTCGACCGTCACTTCGACCCTAAATCTTATCGAATCCTTCTCAAAGTTACTATTCTTCTTCTGAGATACTTCGGTTTGTAATCATCGTACATGATGAAATGTGCAAAACCTTCTCAATTTTTTTCCACAGCCTCCATGTATTATATCATCACATCATGACAAATCTCATGATTTTTAGACTTTGCTTATTTTTTTTACAATTTAAAAATACTACTGCCACACGTTTATGGTCGTGTTTCCTGAACAAGATGTTCAAAATTTATTTTCATTTCATGGGTCAGGTCTCAAATTGGGCCACATAACATGAATATCATTTTTTTACTCATTTTGTTCCATAATTTGAATCACTTGCGGTTCAAATTTGACTTATACCAAAAATTTCCTTGAAATGCAATTAATTAAATAAATATAGCAAATAAATCCAAAAATATACCAAATTTTAACATGGAGTACCACATGTTGTATGTGGGGAGTAGAAAAAATTTCAAGGTGAAAAGAGGAAAAAAATTATTTTTTTGCCGAGTGTTAAAAAAACACTCGGCAAACCCCCCTCTTTGCCGAGTGTCTTTTTTGACACTCGGCAAAGCCCCCTCTTTGCCGAGTGTTTTTTGACACTCGGCAAAGATGAGGGTTTGCCGAGTGTTTTTTTTTGACACTCGGCAAAGCCCCGATTTGCCGAGTGTTTTTTCTTTACCGAGTGTTTTTAGCTTGGCACTGAGCAAAGAGCTTGTTTGCGGAGTGTTCGAAAAAAAACACTCGGCAAAGAAAAAACACTCGGCAATTTTTAGCTTTCCCATAGTGTAACTCTCGATTACCGCCATGACCCCTCTCCTCTACTCACCCCCACTCCACCGTCCTCCATCATCTTCGGCAGCTCGCACTGCCAAAAATCCACCACCCTAGCCCGACAGCATCTCCACTACCCTAACCTTTGCCTCCACCTACCCCAGGGCCACGAACAAGCCGCCGACCCCGGCCAGCGGCGTCCCAACGCCGTGCCACACCGCCTCGCAACTCACTTCCGCCGCCGGTCTTCCCTCCGAGCCTCACCCTTTTTCTAACACCAGCAGCCATTAGACCTCCCCGAGCAGCCCTGAAGCCCCTAACTCTGGCAGCGCCGGCCACGAGCGGAGGAAGATGAAGGAGGGAGAGGAGGAAGCAGCGGGGGAGTGGATGGGTTCGGGATGGAGGAAGAGGAAGGAGGAGGAATGTGTCGCTGATAAGTGGGTCCTATAGGTGCGCGATAGATAGTTATCTATTGCATTTCAACAAATGCGACATATAGTCGCCAACAAAAAATTGACTATAATGAATAGAGTAAATGTTAATTTGCCACATTGTTACAACTATTTAGGTATATAACGTTGATTGAGAACAAAGTCCATTTGCATTTTTCATTTCATTCGCTTAGATATAAGTACGTGCTTGCTTGTAGTCATTTAAATATGGCACATAATTTAGAACTTGTTCTCACATTCTCTCTTGTGATACACGCATAGAGTTTGTTGTCGTAACTCTGGGACCATCTTATCAAAAGTCGACTTATGCCTCTTCTATGAAGAGGTTGATGCCCGAACATTATCCATTATCAAAAGGAATTCAGTCATTTAAGTATGACATTACAGATAAGCTATAGAGCTTGTTTTTCTTCTCCGCGTTTTCTTAAGTGGAGTTAGTACACAGTAGGTCTAAAATTTTGTTCTCTACCAAGTGTCTTTTCGTGGAGGGCAATTCGTTCGTTAGACTGGCATCCAATGTTTCTTACGTGCTCACTTTGATGGATTGGTCATGTCAGTCCATGCTATATTCAGTACAAAATGATTAGCATATGGATAAGTCCCTGTGAGTCCATTTGTTAATAAGAGCATGCACGTTTTTGCGCGCGTGCAAATCGAGTAAGGCAACCATTTGCATTTGTTAGGTATGTTAATCAGTGCCACTACTTTCATGACATCAGCGGAACACGAACACAAACTGCTTCTTATTCGCATTCCTTGTATATTAAATCAAACTTCATCCGATCCATTTCACTTTAACGGGTCCCATTGGCACTTGACCTTTTTAAAAAATGCCAGCCCACTCACTAATAGATGAACTTTTGGATTTGTTTGGATAAGGGAATAAGATTCAAGCCCTTAAGATTATTTAGTATCCTAAGATTCCAAAGAATAATTCTCATGTTTGCAAATGCATCCACGGTTTGTTTACCAGGTATATATCACAAGCATGACAGCAGGTAAAATGTGTATATGTCGTGCTGGGGAAAGGAGTTTACCATGAAACACATGGCAGTAATCAAGTACTCGTAATAAGCCAGACACAATAACCATGCCAGCTAACCTCACGATTCAAATTTCATTTGGAATAATTACTGCATTCTAGATGCACGCCATACTCAGACCCTACTAACGCCATCACACACATGTTTGCCTGCGCTTCACTTCACACTTTAGGAATATTCTGGAGACGACAAAGAAGTTTTACCTCTAGCGTAAGTGCATCCAATCGAGAATGTAAGTCAATTAGGACATCAATACGGTTTACAAGATGACACTTTGTTGTGAAAATATTTTTCAAATGAATCTAGCATACTAATCTTTTGTTGTCAATGTATATAGAACTTTAGATATTCATAGTCAAAGGTAAAACACTTGACTTGGGACAAACCTAAACATATTCATTCACTCCATAAATTTCTAAATTAATAAGCGTGCAGCCGTGCGTTAATCATAAAATTGCAATCTTTGTGAAATATTTTTAAAATACAAGGATTGTATTTTTTCGAGGGAGAAGGTGGTGGATATGAATAACCACCAGCTTCTGGTTCCCTTCTACGTTCATTTCAAGGTCACTTATGTCCTATTCTACGTTCATTTCAAGGTCACTTATGTCCTATTTGGATCCATCCAACTAAAATTTAGCAAGCTAACTTTAAAATTTTTCTTTTATTTAGCTAAAGTTTAGTAGCTAAATGATATTTCAAGAGGTATTTGTCTATTCTACCCTACCCTCGCACTTGAAAAACTTTTCCCAGAGAAAGGTGAAGGGACAATTTGATCTTTAGCAGTTTAGCTGAATTTAACTGGATTCAACCAGCTAAATTTCTTTAGCTGGGTCAGGTTTCAATCCATATCAGCTAATGTAATCAGCTAAAATTTAGCTGATCTTATACTCTTGAAAAAAATGAAACAAATGTAGAGCCCACCACTTTGAACTCTATCCAGTCGCTTTCAGGGCCTTTGGTGACAGCTGACAGCTCGATGTGAAGCCACTGATACGCACAATTGCATACGCAGTACTGTACATAACAAGCAGAGTTGAGGTTTGGAATCCACCTTTTTTGTTTCTTTGATCGTGGGAACATGGAATGGTCGGCATGAATAACGGCGGACGATCGACGCCGGTCCGTGGCTTTGCTCTCTCATGATCCATATATGCAGCGGTACAAGTCACTGAAGCACTTTCTCCGGCCAGTCCTAGTCAATTGTACTCTACCTAGCTTTATTTTATTTGTCAAATATTTTCTAAAAGTCTTGTTAGAAGAGTCGCTTTCCTATCACTAGTTACAAGCAGAAGCTGACAGCTACATAATGGAATTTGGGGCCCAGTTTGGGTAGATCAAGCACGACCAAAGTTGTTACTCTCCCTGTGTTTTAGACTTTTAGGATATGTCCATAGTCCTGGAAGAAAACATTCTACAATAATATTCATAGCTATTGCAATATTTTTCACATTCTACCCTAACTAAATAGTCGAACGTAAAAGGAATTGTTGTATTATATATGAATGATATTTAATAAGTATGTAGCGGTGTGCTATAGACAAACATTGTAGAATAGAAAGATCATGTGTCGGTGTCAAATGTTAGGCCCTGTTCGGATCCTTGGCTAAATTTAGCCACTTTGCATCCAAACAGAATCCAACTAAATTTTAGTTGCAGCTAAAATTTTTTAGCTGGTTGAACCCAGCTAAACTAGCTAAGACTGGTAAAATACCATAGTGCCCCTCCACCTGGGAAATTCCACCGGAGGGTAGCATGGTAACAACTAGGGCTGGATGCCGAGCCAGCTCGGCTCGCTTGGTCTGACTCGTTAGTTTAACGAGCTAGCTTGGCTCGGCTAACAAAACAAGCAAAAACACTGACTCGGCTCGGCTCGTTAATAACTCGGGCTAGCTCGTTAGGCTCACGAGCTAGATATAAATTTAGGATTCCAATCAACATGTTAATTCACTGTACTAGCCGTTGTTGCCGCAATGGATGACATAGGCAGCATAGACTTCACCTTGCACCTGTTCCTTGATTGCATCTAACTATTCTCTCCATTCTTGTTTACAAGGCACGGTGTAACATGACACGGTCTTCTAAATTAAACTTTAGTCATTCATTTATTTATGTTATAAACTTATAATCATTGGAAAGTACATTTGATTACAAATCCAACCATGTCAAATTTATATTATAAAAATAAAAAATTGTTGGGTAAATTATTAGTCAAAGATTGTAGAGTTTGAATTTTGAAATGCATGCACGTCAAGTATTGTCACTAACAGATAAAAGTAATTGCATGATAGAAAACTGGGGCCGTGACTTGTATGAAAGATAAAATAACTAGCAGCAATCATTATTCAACACAGCCTGTGAGGCGGAAAGCTAGCTGCCCCTGCTCTCTTGCTCGTACGTATCTGTGGAACGAACTTTTATTCTCAATGGTGGGTTTCACGGGAGTTTCGTGGTATTAAATTTAATGACATCTCTGCAAAATTGCTGACTTGGCAAGATAATTAAGAGGAGAGTTTCATCAGATGAGAGAGGAGTTTCAACTCCATAACACTTAGTCTTAGTAACTGTGTATTGAAACTGTGTACTGAGATGGGAATATGAGCGGACGGGAATTAATTAATAGGTGGAACGGAGCAGGTGAACAGACGAGTGGATTTACGCCCTGCTGGCTTCTCGGCTCCCTTTGTTTGACTCTAGGCGTTTAGCTTGCTTGGCTCGCGAGCAGCTCGCAAGCTGGCTCGAGCCAGCTTGTTAGCGAAACGAGAAAAACTGCTGCTCGGCTTGTTACAAAATCGACCGAGCTGAGCCGGGCCAAGCCGAGCTAGCTCACGAGTTTCTGGCTTGGCATGCACCTTTGGCTTCGCATCCACCTCTAGTACTAATAACCAGCATTTAACTAGTTGATCCGAACAGCTCCATCTAAAGTTTAGCCAAATAAGCTTCTAAACTTATACGGGTGGATCCAAACAGGAATTAAGTTAAATCTTTGGTCGTTTCAGTGCCATTTGAAGTGACAACTAAGGGATTAAAACTAAAAAAAGTAACCTGCTATTAAATATGGCATTGCAGGAATTAACAATTCTGCTATGTGTCATTGAAGGAATCTCGGTTTTAGCGGTGGCAAATCTAGTATTGGAAGCTATACCAATGGGTATGCAAAACATTATTTGTCCTAACAAAAAACAAAGGCTGTCTAGGTCATATTTGGGCATTTTGTCCATTCCTTGTACTCGAATTCTAATAAATTACTGTATATACCAATCAAACGACTGACCCATTTTCTTCTTGTGGTCATCTTTCTCACCCTAAGTAACAAATAACTCAAAGCCATCGCAAGCTTCCTCTATCCCATCGCACCCTCGTGGCCTATTGTCTTCCTCCCGCGTTCAATGATTGCACCTATTGATCAGCCGCTGTTCCCTGCAGCTGCATTAGATCAATGTGCAGTTTTTTTACTAAATCCATCAGAGCAAGCTGCACCCTGCGTTTGGTTCCGTTTGCTTATTTTTAGCACGTGTCACATCAAATATTTAGACACTAATTAGGAGTATTAAACGTAGACTATTTATAAAACCCATTACATAAGTGGAGGCTAAACAGCGAGACGAATCTATTAAGCCTAATTAATCCATCATTAGCAACTGTTTACTGTAGCAACACATTGTCAAATCATGAACTAATTAGACTTAATAGATTCGTCTCGCCGTTTAGCCTCCACTTATGTAATGGGTTTTGTAAATAGTCTACGTTTAATACTCCTAATTAGTATCTAAACATTCGATGTGATGGGTGCTAAAAATAAGTCAGAGGAACCAAACACCCCCTAGTCGTTTTCAGGGTGGTGGTAGCCTTGCTACCCCGATCACCATTCTCTCTAAAATCTCTAACCTTAAATCATTGGAGAAGCCCGATTTCACGGGGAGATAGAGGAAAATGTGTTAAATGTTGCCGGAGTTAGAGCAGAAGGTGAACATAAATTGAATGAATAAAATGTACTGTAGAGAGTTGGAAGAAAAGAAAACATGACGCGCATCACATTGGATTTAAAATTTTTTATAAGTCGGAAAAACTATGCACGAAATATCTACTCCCTCCATCCCAAGTTATAGATCATTTTGACTTTTCTAGGTTCATAGCTACTGCTATCACTACTGCAGATCACCCTATCACTGCCGGCCCCAAATCGGCTTTCACCGCCAGTTTCGGATCCGTTGTTCTAGAACTGGCAGTGAAGGCCTATTAAAAGAACAAAAAAAAATCACCGGTCGCTAGCTGCCTCAGCCCTAGCCCCACCGGCCGCCAAGGCCGAGCTCGCCGCTGCTGTTGTAGGGTGGGAGAGGGAGAGGGAGAGGGGCGTGGTGGTGTCGGATCCGGTCACCGTGCCCACAAGGGAGGCGTCGCCGTCAGCCCCGGAGAGGGAGGGAGGGAGAGGGAGGCGGCATACCAGAGGAGAGGGATGCATAGCGAGGCTACATCTACCCGCCGAGGCCGCTGCAGCCACCCATGGCCGCATCCCCGTGCGCTGTCACCACTCCTCACTACCACGAGTGAGGGGCGAGCAAAGGGGGGAGGGGAGGGGCAGCGGGAGAGGGAGGTCATACGGGAGAGGGAGAGAGGGAGGAGGCAGGGAGAAAGGGAGGTCCGGCGGGAGAGAAAGAGGGAGGGAGGGGGCCGGGGAGAGAGAGAGGTGGAACGGAGGAGGGAGGGAGGCGCGGAGGGGAACGAAGGAGGGAGGGAGGCGCGGAGGGGAACGAAGGAGAGAGGGAGGCGGCAGCAGGATGCGGATAAGATGGGGGAGGGAAGGGAGCGGATGGGTGCGGATGGGGTAAACTGTGTGGAACAAATTTTTGGGTCTGGGGAAGCCCATCACCGACTAGTCCTATTAGGAGTTGGCAGTTATACTATCACCGCCGGTTTATAATTGGAACAGGTGGTGATACCCCTTTTCACCGTCGGTTTTAACCTCTATAAGCCTCCAAATGCTTAAACCCGCCGGTGAAATCATATCATCGCCAGTTCCTTTAAAACCGGCCGGTTCCTCTAAAACCGGCTATGATAGACCGTCTGCGATGACTTGTTCTGTAGTAGTGTGTGCATCTAAATATAATGTACATATATGTACATAGTAAAATTTATGAATCTTAGAAATCTAAAACGAGCTATAATTTTAGACGGAGGTAGTAGGTTGCAAGTGCACGTGAGCCTCGACTCATCTGCCATAAACCCAGAATTAATACCATGCAATTAGTGCCGGCCCCGCCTGCTGCGGACGGTGCGCCACATTTATGGGTGCGCGTGGTGCGAAACGAGCATGTGCTACCTTCAAGGGACACGTAAGTAGTGGAGAGTACTGTGTGAGTCGCGCGCTGAACCAGTCCACACTCTACAGTCGTACACCCACCCACGAGTGCAACGCTCGAGCTACGCAGCAATACAAATCACCGCATCTCGATCGTCGTCGTCTCGATCGATCTGCCATGTTTCGGGTCCATTTCCAAGGAGATATCGTGGTCTCCATCAAATTTTGGCCGGAGATGACGATCCGGGCGGCGCCTCCGTGGACTGCCGTGGGTTCATACAGTTGCTCCACCAATCATTTGCTATGCAGCTAGTAGACGGCGATTGATTGGACAGGCAGCAAGCCTGAAGATTGCGCTGGCATGACAATCCCCGGTGCGGTGTAGCCTGGACCCTGGAGCAGATCGAATTATGCATGCAAGAATTTGTAACTTTAATTTGTTGTTTGTATACGCTAGAAGGGAAAAAAAAACAAGAAGCTACGAAGAATTTCACGGGGTCCACAGGGCCGGGAAAAAGCACTATGTGTACCATGTCATCACTCTAATACTAAAATCATATTTGGCATATATAGTAAAATCTACATAGTATTGTGTACATAGCCCAGATTTATAATATATCTTTTGTATAAGAGAATAAATAGGGTAGTTTGGTTTTTTTTGGCTGCTGGGTATCTATGAAACAAGTACAGAAATTAAAGAGCCAAGACAAGAGGTGTTAGTGAAATGCAGACTAAACAACAGTTGCGACAAAGTTTCAAATTTCTAATACTTAGCCAATTTCCAGCAGAAATCCCATGGGGATCCAATAATTATTAAATTAAGAAAAATGTATGCCCGGAACTTAACTGTGTATGGCAAAATGTTTCACCAAATTAAGAATTATTCCATTATTTCCACAAAACCCTCTAAATTACTGTAATAACTGTGACATCTCTAGTGATTAAGAGCAAAATCAAGGGAAATTACGACATAGATCAGAGACAAATTAAAATTTGCTAAGTGTTAAGATCAAAGACAAATCAAATTTTTGCTAAGTGTTAAATTTCTTTATAATGGTGCTCACTTGGGCAGAAAATAAAAACATATTTTATATAAGAACTCAAATTTTAGCTAATATAAAAGTGGTAGATCTCTTTACAAATTAAGCAACTTTCATAATTGGCACTTTTCTTGATTTTGAGCGGAAGGTGTTAAAAAAACTGAGTTGAAGTTTAGCTAAAATTTAAATCAAATTAAAAACAGTTTTGGCCGGCATTTCACCAAACTTCTCCCAAGTTTATCTCCAAATCCATCGATTTCTCATATGTGGGCTTTTACTAAAGTTGTAGCCTATACTTTGAACTCCAACTTTTATATTCAGAGATTCAAACGCATTGTTCAAATTTGGTGAGAAAAGTCGCGTTGAAGCCGGCACCTTCGCACGCCACATGTGCACGCAACACGCTCTGGGCGCTGTCACCACGTTCGTGACACGCTTGCCTTCGCCACGCATCATGAGCATCATTTGTGCATAATTGAACAACTTGGCCATGCATTGTTTAAGTTCACATAATTGTTGTTTATTGTTGAAATTCAAACTTGTGAAGCAACTTCAATTTATACTATGCAATTGTGCCTCCTGTTATTTTATTTAAATACTAGATGCAATTTGATGTTTTACAATATTTTTACTTAATTTTTCAGTGATGTTTCCTTCTGTTAAAAATTTATTTAAGTTTCAGTTTTGGCTGTTTTCTTTTGTCAATTGCATGAAAACCTGAGCAGTTCTCGAGGTGATTCTTATGGCATTGTGTTCTTTGCATTTTGTATCTTTCAAATGAGTATTTCTGGGAGATTTTAGGGCACCTCTAGCTAGGTTGTTTGAAGTGAGGAAAGTTGAACGGTTTAATTTCGCTGGGCCCACGAGTTAGCATCTCCTTCCACCTCTCCCGCACCTGCATGCTCACTGGTTGGGCACCACTGGCGGTGCCAGCAGGTCGCTCGGTGCCAGATTGGTCACCGTGGCTGGCACCACGCGAAATCCCATCGTTGCCCTTGCTCCCCTTGCCTTTTTAAGTAAAGCCGCCGGCTCCCGAAACCCTTGCCCCCTTCCTTCCACCATTGATGCGCCTGACCAACCTCTGCTCGCCAATGCCCTACGCCCACTCCGGCCACCTCGTCTAAGTCCACCGCACCATCACCTCCTCCACTCGCCTAGCCACCTCCTCACCCTATCACTGCAGCTCGCCGTGCCTCCACCGGCTGGGAATCCGGTGTTCCCCGTCCACCACTGCCAAAACACCAAAACCTCCCTCAGTGGCTAAATACCCCCACCGTGAGCCATCCCTTTCAAATCCCTCTCGCCCGCTCCCCATCCACTCCCTTAGCTACATACTTAGCCCCTCCGCTCCGTCCACAGTTTACCGAGCCGCCGAGAATCACAGTTTACCCGGCCCTACCGTCGACACCCACCCTCCGGCCATCTTCTTCACCACCCAACCGCTCAAACTAAACATAGGTGAGGTCTTGGTTCTCGCGCTCGCACTCGTTCTCCTTTTTAGTTGAGTTTCCACACGCGTTCCCGAGCTCGCCGCTGGCTGTCATGGGTAGGCTAGGGTTTGGGAGTCGCAGAGATGAGAGGGGGAGGGAGTGCATGAGGATGTAGGAAAGACTTAAGGCTAGTCAATGACGTGGGGACCCGCCGTCACGCCGGCATTGCCGTGCCACGGCCGCTGCTTTGCGCGCGTGCAGACATTTGGAGGTAGGAGGAGGAGGGAGGGACCCGGTTGCAAGGGGAAAAAGAACCTTAGGGGGTTATGTAGAAATGTTTGGATGTTATGAGTGAGGTGGAAATTTTTCCAGGGGCTTATGCGTTAGATCCACGGGGCAATTTAAGAAAGAAAGGGTAGATCTGTGAGGATTGAAACTTTCAAGGGACCTCGGTGCAAAAATGCAGGGCTTAGTTGTGAAGCTTTGAAAAGTCTAAGGGTCTTGTTACAAAATGTGTTTTTCCTTCTCAGATTTAAATATAGTTAAAATAGTCGCAAACTTGGAAAATGTTTAGAAATTTGTAGAACAATGATAAAAATGTGAATCTTGTGTTATTGAGTTATGATGATATCTAGTTTATTTCAAAAATGTTTTGTGCATGTTTCTTTTCTGGATTTGGTGCTATGATTTATTTTGTCTAAGAGTCATTAAATGCTTTATAAATCATGTGGTGGTCAAAAAATTATGAAACTAATTTTGTTAGCTTCCATTTATCATGTATGTTGTAGATCTATAACTTGGGTTAGTGGAATTTATGGTTTTCATGCTGTTTTCAATATAATGCTTGTTTGCTATCTTAATTTTGCTATTTGCATGATAATTAGTGGGAAATTGATAAAATGTTGAAACCACTTCTCATAGCCTTTGTTTTCCACATAGAATCTGGGAAAAATAATATTAATACTTTTCTGGTTTATTTACAAGACTTTTTGGATTTAGTGTACTTAATAGTAGTTTATCTTGTTTATTTTATACCTCCACATTAAAAATTAATTTTGATGTGAGTCCAATTCTCATGATTTTGAATTGTTGTCTTATGTCAATGTAATTTATTTCATAATTATTTCTCAACAGATGTTTTTAATCTTGCAATTTCATGCTTGCTTGGCTTATCGCGCAAAATAGTTTCTCTCATCGTTCTTGTATGATTTTGTATTATTTTTTGCTAGATTGTTCTGTTAACAATTGATTTCTTACCGTTTCTTTTATCTTCCATGCATTTCATGAGCATTTGCACTCATAGCATCATCTCTAATGCATGCACGCATTTTATTCTTTTAGAAGCGATTTGTCGGAGAACTAACCCTTGAGCCCGAAGCCGAGGCCAGCGTAAAGGTCGGGTTTGAGCCCAAAGAGAACCAAGGCAAGAAGCCAAGCATAATTGTCTCCTACTTTTTGAAATGAAATTGTTACCATGTACCGCTATGGGTTGCATGTGGATTATCTTATTGCATTATCAGAACCAATGTTTTTGTTATTATGGACTCCCTTGCTTTATTATCGTATACTTTGTCGTTCAAGTAGTATGGCCGTATGGGTTATAATAACATAATCTTGCAATTGCTTAGTCATGCTTAGTCATAGAATGATTACTTGGTAAGAGAAATGGTTATAGGTCAATCAACACTGTCTCTAGTGAGGTTCTTTAATGTTGTTGAACAAATGAACATGATGGGTAATTTTGGATACGAGATTTGAGTGGTGTGTAGGTCACGAGAATGGAGTCTCGGTGACATAGGCCGCTTGAGTCGACTAAGGACCCAATTGTGATTTAAGTTTTGGTTTCAGGGTCTTTAGTGTTGGGATATGAGGTAGGCTACACTAGCGCAAATCAAAAATTTCTACCGCGTAAACCAGGAAAACTGCCGTATAAGGATCACGGGATTACCACTCGACGCACTACTGGTGCGGAAGATGTAGATTCGAGTCGATGCAGTGAAGTTGACCAACGTAGTTGTACGTAGTCGATCACGTCGACGTCCAGTAGCTCCTCAGCAGCTCGTCCATGTGCAGCAAGATCTCCCTCGTGCTGCGGCTCGTTGTCGGCTCGTCGTGGCTCGTCGTGGCTCGTCGGTGGCTCGTCAAAGTGCTACAGGCGCAACACCTCCAAGGTATCCACACGTGCAGGGAGCAAGCGTCGCAAGCCGGACTGCTAGATCCGCGAGTTGCAACAGGCGAGGGCGTGGGAGGCGCGGCAGATGTGTTTTGACAAAAGGTGTAAACCCTAGGGCGCCCCCACCCCTCTACTTATAGAGGTTCCTAACAGGCCTCTGGGTCCGAGGCCCATTAGTACTTCTAAACCTAATCCAATTCAGATCACATCCGAATTGGGCTTTCAGCCCCTTAAGTGTGTGACCCTATGGGTTCGGATACGTATAGACATGGCCCGAGTACTCCTACTCGGCCCAATAGTCGGTAGCGGCCTCTAGCAAGACGTGCCAACTCCTATACGCACACGAAGATCATATCAGACGAACCATCACAACATAATATACATGCTATTCCCTTTGCCTCACGATATTTGGTCTAGCTTCAAGCTGACCGCTCTTTCTCGATCCTGTGATTCGGAATCCCTTTGTAGGTTAACTCTTAACCGTACGTAGCATGGCCATGCATTTTCGCATCCGGTCACTCGAGGGGCCCAGAGATATCACTCTCAATCAGAGAGGGGCAAATCCCATCTTGATTGACCATGTCTCATAGCATGCTTCTTGACAAACCTGACAGCTACCTTTATAACTACCCTGTTATGGTGTAGCGTTTGATAGCCCCTAAGTAAGTCGATCCACATCTTGAGTAATCTCAGGTCTAAGGACAAAGCGTATATGTTGTGTAAAGAGAGAACTACTTCTCGTGTTGGGTCAGTCCTAGCACATGTCTCCACATGTGTCCACATTATTAGTTCAACATCTCCATGTCCATGACTTGTGAAACATAGTCATCAACTAATACATGTGCTAGTCTAATATTCATGTGTGCCCTCACATGAACTCCGACTAGGGACAACTTTAGAATAACCATACAAGTAAAGAGTTTCACATACAATTCACATAATTGCAAATCAATTCAAGTAGCCTTTAATGGATATTCAATGAACACAATATACAAATCATGGATACAAATGGAATATCATCATCTCCATGATTGCCTCTAGGGCATACCTCCAACAGTCTCCCACTTGCACTAGAGTCAATCTAGAATGTACCTAATACCCATAGCTCTTACATGCGCATCATGCTTAGCCTGCGGGAATGGTTTTGTCAACGGATCAGAAATGTTCAGATCCGTGTGTATTTTGCATATCTTGATCTCACCCCGGTTAACGAAGTCTCGAATGAGATGAAATCGCCGCATTACGTGTTTGTTCTTCTGGTGGTTCCTTGGCTCCTTTGCTTGCGCAATTGCCCCATTGTTATCACAGTAGAGATTCAATGGGCTGGACGCATTCGGGAACACACCAAGCTCAATGAGTAAATTCCTTATCCAAACACCCTCCTTCGCGGCTTCCGAAGCCGCGATGTACTCGGCTTCTGTCGTAGAATCGGCCACCGTCTCTTGCTTGGAACTCTTCCAACTAACAGCACCACCATTTAGCGTGAACACAAATCCTGATTGTGACTTTGAATCATCTCTGTCGGTTTGGAAACTAGCATCGGTGTAACCTGTTACAATGAGCTCCTCCTCACCTCCATAGATGAGGAACATATCTTTAGTCCTTCTCAAGTACTTAAGAATGTTTTTCACCGCTGTCCAGTGACTCTCACCTGGATCAGACTGGTGTCTGCTTGTCATACTTAGCGCATATGAAACATCTGGTCGAGTACTTATCATTGCATACATGATAGATCCAATAGCCGAGGCATATGGCACTCTACTCATGCGATCCCGCTCATCAGCAGTCGAAGGACACTGAGTCTTGCTGAGATGTATGCCATGTGACATAGGCAAGAACCCTTTCTTTGCCTCTTCCATGCTGAACCGCTTCAACACTTTGTCAATGTAAGTATCTTGGCTTAATCCTATAAGCCTTCTCGATCTATCTCTATAGATCTTAATGCCCAGAATATATGCCGCTTTCCCTAAGTCCTTCATCGAAAAACAATTTTTCAGTGAAGTCTTTACGGACTCAAGCATAGGAATGTTATTTCCAATCAGCAATATGTCATCCACATATAAGATTAGAAATACTACAGAGCTCCCCCTAACCTTCTTGTAAACACAAGATTCTTCTTCATTCTTGGTGAAGTCAAACCCTTTGACCACTTCATCAAAATGAATGTTCCAACTCCTAGATGCTTTTTTCAATCCATAAATGGATCTCTGAAGCTTGCATACCTTTCCAGCATTTTTCGGATCGACAAAACCCTCGGGCTGTATCATATACACGTCCTCAGCTAGGTTTCCATTCAGGAAAGCTGTCTTGACATCCATCTGCCATATCTCATAATCGAAATATGCAGCTATAGCTAGAATAATCCGAATGGACTTAAGCATCACTACGGGCGAGAAGGTCTCGTCGTAGTCAACTCCTTGAACTTGTCGAAAACCTTTTGCGACAAGTCATGCTTTATAGATGTGAACATTTCCATCCATGTCCTTTTTCTTCTTATAGATCCACTTGCACTCTATGGCTTTAACACCATCAGGCGGGTCAACCAAGTTCCAAACTTGATTGTCTCCCATGGACTCTATTTCGGATTGCATGGCACTCTGCCATTTTTCGGAGTCTGGGTCCATCATTGCTTCTACATATGTCGCAGGCTCATCATTGTCCAACAATAATATTTCCCGCATTTCGCGGAGCCTTGCCGACCTTCATGGTTGTGGTGGTGCTTCTCTTGCCATGGGTATCTCAACTTGTTCTGCTACATTAGCATCACTCATTGATTCTTGCCCGATCGGCTCATCTTGAACTTCTTCAAGATGCACTGTCTTTCCACTCTTTTCTCTTTGAGAAACTCTTTCTCTAGGAAAATCCCGTTCCGAGCGACAAAAACTTTGCCTTCTGATCGGTTGTAGAAATAATATCCCAAAGTTTCCTTTGGATATCCCACGAAAATGCACTTATCTGACTTGGGTGTGATCTTGTCCGACTGAAGTCGCTTGACAAATACTTCACATCCCCAAATCTTTAGAAAAGACAAACTAGGAACCTTTCCAGTCCATATCCCATATGGTGTCTTAACTATGGATTTAGATGGTACCCTATTAAGTGTGAAAGCTGCTGTTTCTAGAGCGTATCCCCAAAATGACAACGGTAGGTCCGACTGGCTCATCATTGATCGAATCATGTCTAACAAAGTTCGATTACGTCGCTCGGATACACTGTTTCTCTAAGGTGTTCCAGGCGGTGTAAGTTTTGGAACAATTGCGCAACTCTTTAGATGATTGCTAAACTCGTGGCTCAAATACTCGCCTCCATGATCAAATCGTAAGGCCTTAATTTTCTTGCCACGCTGATTTTCAACTTCATTCTGAAATTCCTTGAACTTTTCAAAGGTTTCAGACTTGTGCCTCATCAAGTAGACATAGTCATATCTACTAAAATCATCAGTGAAAGTTATGAAGTATTGCAATCCTCCTCTAGTCGTCATGCTCATTGGTCCGCATACATCACTATGTACGAGTTCCAACAAGTCTACTGTTCTCTCAGGAAATCCTATGAAAGGCGTCTTGGTCATCTTGCCTAGCAAGCAAGCCTCACATGTCTCGTATGATTCAAAATCAAACAAAGTTAGAAGTCCATCAGAATGGAGCTTCTTCATGCGCTTTTCACTTATATGACCCAAACGACAATGCCACAAGTAGGTAGGACTCAAATCATTAGGCCGAGGCCTTTTAGCACTTACGTTACAGACAGGTGAACCATCAAGATTTAAAACAAATAATCCATTCACAATGGGTGCAAAAGCTATAAACATATCATTCTGCTAGCTTGCTCTCCACAAAGGCCTTAGACACATTGAACCTTTCAGTCCTGGCTTGTGTTTGGAACATGTCTCTAAGCGCCACGATCATATCGTGCGCCTCATGGTTTATTTCGAACTGCATCTGCAGCTCGGGTTCCATGCAAGCAAGCATAAGGCAGCTTACCTCAAGATTAGCATCAAATGCCTTCTTGTAAGCAGCCTTAACGGCAACAGATGCATCATCAGCAGGTACTAGTGGTAGTGGGGTGTCTAGAACATCTTCCTTTTTATCGGCCCTGAGAACAATTCTCAGGTTATGGATCCAATCCGAGTAGTTTGTTCCATTCAACTTGTCCTTCTCAAGGACCAAATGCAAAGCAAACGATGTGGTGGTGTTGCTAGGTGCCATTTAATCTACAACAAAAAGTAATGCAAAATACACTAAGACAAACGTATCCATGATAGAGCAAATCACATTAAACTATTTTAACAGAATCTACTCCCACTAAAATCAATATCCCTCTATTGAAACTTAGTGATTCAGGATCCACAACTAACAAGTCTACTAGTGAGCTTTAGCATCACCGCTAGCAAACAAAGTAGATCGGTAAGTAACTTTTGCTAATCATATCACATATGACTCCTGCTGTTGGGTGATATCTCTATGTCTCGGCACCCAACCTTTATGCCCCAAGGTCCTTAACCGTTAAGATAACCTTGTTAAGCAAACCAACCCTTATGCGTGTAAGTGTCCGACACAAACCCGTCTAGTCAAGAAAAACTAGTGGTACCCTAATTTCATAGACCCACCACTAATTGTACAAGACATGGGATGGTGCAAGTTTTAGTTGGGAGGGCATACTAACTTAAACTTTGTGAGGGATCGTTCTACTTCTAACATCACAGCATGCTTTGTTCTTCTCCACCGCACTCGCTGCCGCACACTCCTCTACTTCGCGCTCAAGCGTTGCCGCCTGAGCTCTCTGTGGAGCTCCCCTTTCCGCCCAACCCCGTGCCTTGCCGACCCCACCAGCCGCTTCGCCATCCTTTCACACAGCTCTAGAGCTTGCTTGTTGTCCACAAGAAGCGCCACCGCCGTCGAGCCGTTGTCGTTCCTTGTTCCGCCTTGGCTTGTTTCGTCCTGACCCCGAGACCTCGCCAGTAGGACCGGAGGTGAGTTGCCGACCCCCTTCCAGCTCGCCCGACTCGCCCGAGTGTTGTCTGCCTCACCCAAGGGCTCGGTTGTGTCTGTTTCTTTTGACCGAGGGTATCTGTGTAAAATTCCGAGGATTTCTCTGTGTTAAACTTGAGGATCCCGGTGCAGTTATTCCTTAAGTCTAAGGGTCAGATTGTAAGTTTTTCCTGATCCGACTCTTTTAACTTGTTTTAAATCAACAAAAGCTTGGAAATTTCATCTTAAATCGAGGAAAAATCGAAAAAAATGTGAAATCACTTTGGTTGGAATCCTCGTTCTGAGTAGAATCCTATAAAGTGGGTTTCGCACCTTTTCCTGTAGTTTTTTACAGTTTTTGATTTAAATCCTTGCAAATACTATTGAAATCATCGTCTAAGTATCTTACCCTTGCATTGCATTTCGTGTAGAATTGAACCTTGCTGACGGCACCTACGAGCTTCACCCCAGCGCCAGAAGACAAAGCCGTAGCTGAGCCGCCGCCTGCAGGAGTCGAGCCCGTGCACACTGAGGACCAGTTCGCTACCGCCTCGCTTAAAGGCAAGCCTCGGAGCATAACCCAGTTTTTTCTAATCTTGTGCATGCCTTCTGCTGTTATGTGTGTGCATTTACGTTCCAGGAGTTGATTGAAACCGTAGATGCATGACTTAGATTCCTTTTGATCTGAACACTAGTATGATAGGCTGAGTAGCTGCTTGCTTAAATAGGACTCGGTAAAAGTCGACTGATTTGCTGTCACTTGCGAGTTATAGGAGTTGCTTGCTTCTTTTTGCTACAACTATAAGGATGATGGATGGGGCAGGGCTCTGTGAACTATTTTTGTGGTCGGTGAATTGCCCCGCCTGTCTACATGAAATTGGATTAAGGTCGGAAAGTGTGGTGTTCGTGATCAAGTGTTTGAAAGTACTAATCTCATACCTAGTATAGGATGGGGAAGCCTAGTACCTGATTGAACCGGCAAGTGGCTTATACCCCTGCTGTCTTTGGAACTTAGTTCCCATGGTGCATCATGTGGGTGCAAGTGCGGTCACAGTACGGTAGAGACCGGGACTGTGGAGCATTGCATGCCAAAGGCGGTTTGGACCTGACACGTGCCTAGGAATTGATGGGGACGGCTGACAAGTGAAGCAAACCTATGTGGTGCGCGAATGTCGTGAGATTAGGTTCACCATGCATGGTTAAGAAATTCGAATCGATTCGTCTGCCTCTCACAGTTTGGGACTGCTTGATCGCTATGCTACACTGAGTAAGAATGGAAGATGATGGTGATCTAAATTTGTTACTTGTTTAATTGCTCGGAAACCATTGCTTATTTAGTATAGCTGCTAACTTAGATTGGTAAATGAACATAGAACTTGTGGCTAAAATATTGAAAGTAAGGATGTACTATAGTCGCTTTTGGCAAAACAAACCCCTCAGCCAAAAGCCTTTCATGTTGTTGGCGCTAGAAATCGGCTGATCGAATTCCCAGCGTCGGACACACGACCCGGGAGAATCTGCTTAGCTCCTGTTCGGGTGATTGCCCTGGTGCGGTTCGCGTGGCGTGCCGGCCAATCTGACCTGTTGATTGGCAAGGAAAGAAATGTGTCAATTCCCAAAGGTTGCGATCGGCTAAAATTCCGATCTCGAGAAAGCTTATCAGCGAATCGGCCGATTTACCGTAATAAAGAAATCGGCTATGATGCAGCCGATTACCAGGCAACGTCAATAAAGAAGACTGCTAGAGTAATCTAAACAATGCTACAGTAGCAACACTAGAAACAGATCTAATCGGCTATGCATGAAATAAATAGATTAAACAACGAAGTACAAGAAAAGCCAAAATTACCGATTCCTAGCTGGATAACTGGTGATAAAACTAGAACAATAGGTAACACCTAGAATTCTAGTAAATATCGATAACTGATGAATAAATCTAAATGAAACGACAGCGATGTGCCCGAAGTTAAAGCTTAGAATTTACTCGATAAGCGGAACTTACAAGATCGGCCGGAGGTCAAGTTGATGCAGCCCCGCCAACCCGTACGAACTCGTGAAAAAGGAGAAAAGTGTTGGCGAAGTCGCCTGCTTGAAAGTAAGTATGAGGAAACAGTAGTTTGTTGTATTGAGTTGATGATGATTACAGATCTACAAGGGTGGCTATTTATAGCCCCGTACAAACGACTTCTTATCCGACTAGAACTCTATCCCTAAATTTAAACAGAAAACGAATATTTACAAGTACGATTCGTACTAGGTCGATTATCACGCGCTTCATGGGCTGATTCCCTCTTCATCTTCATAATCCTTTTTAAGCCCACATCGGCCCAACTATTCCAACCTCCTAATCGACCGATCACCTCTTTGGCAAGGGGTAACCGATCAGGACCCACATGTCGAGGGCTCAGACTCACTCCGACCCTGGAAACTAAGGTCGGACGAGGTGGAGATCCTCCGTTGGAGGGTCGGGCGCGTCCGATCCCAAACCTCAGGGGTCGGGCGAGGCGGAGATCCTCCCTTGGAGGGTCGGGCGCGTTCGATCCCAAACCTCAGGGGTTGGGCGAGGCGGAGATCCTCCCTTGGAGGGTCGGGCGCGTCCGATCCCAAACCTCAGGGGTCGGGCGAGGCGGAACTCCAAGGATCAATCGGCCGATCCTCGACTGTAGCATCAATTGGCCGATCCTTGACTGTAGCACCAATCAACCGATCCTTGACTGTAGCACCAACCAACCGATCCTTGACTGCAGCACCAATCGGCCGATTTCCAATCGTCGCCCTTGTATCTTGCCACATCTCCTAATTTCTTCCTCTTCCAACGCCAATTTTACTCGTGTCGAAATCTGGCGTCAACACATGTCTAGAAGTTGATGGATTAGAACCACCCGTCGGTTAAGTCTTGTTGAGCATAGTTGCTCAGCTTTACTTGTGGCACATCTTTCTGGTGATGTTGAAGCCCCTGAGTTTGCTGCCTGTGGCACTTGGCCTCCCCAGCTTCCTCCTGGGTGGACGGTCGAGTGGGATCTCTTCTCAAACGGCGAGGATGGGACTCATTGATGTCATGATCGGCCTTGTCGTGACGTCCGACTTCGGCGCTAGCTTCCGTTTGTTTATTTCCACTGCTTAAGAACTCTGCAAACTTTGTTTGAATTTCGAACCTGATGTTGTAATAAATTAATGTACTCGTTTAATTTGGATGATCTATTGTATTCTCTGAAACCACTCACCATCGTGTGAGCTATGCTTTCTCGGTCCTGTGTAGTGGTTTATCGGATGAAATCGGACGGACTGCCAGGTTAACTTGATTAAAGCACATGATCGCGTGTCAGGAGACTTAATTGTGTTTTAGCTAAGTTAATTAGGGCGGTTCCGCCACAGCTTTGCTTGTGGCTATGTTTTCAGGTAATGACATTGATGATGTGGTTGCTAGTGTTAATTGACCGTACCACCTCCCTCCGGGATAGACGGTTGAGTGGGACCTGTCCTCGGTAGGCGAGGACCATGGTGAGTTATATTATGGACGGCTTCACCATAGTATCGTGTATCGACATTAGATTTATTGTTATTTTCCGCTGCATTTGAACTCTGAACTACTTTATGTTTTGAACTTGGTTTGTAATAAATAACTTGGGACCTCTGTAATTTTTCACCTGGATTGTTGTAATCTCTGGGCTCATTTTCGTACAAGTATTGTATGCTTGATTCGATCGTAAATACGTTGTTGTATTGGGTGAAACCCGACAGACTATCATCTTGATCCGATTAAAGTGTCGGTTCACATTTGCAGTGATATTTAGCATATTTTAGCTAGGTTAATTTGGGTGGTTCTACCACAATAACTATGTTAAGCAGAGAAAAAATTCACTATACACTTTTACAACCATTTAATTGTATTCAAAGTTGTATAATGGAGACTATATAGGACATTGAATGTAGCTCAGTTATTTAGCTTCTTTGTGGTGGAATTCGGATTTGATTCCTCAACTCAAATGTGTCCATCGACGTCAAGGCGCATGTTTAGCTTGACTTTCCTATATTTATTTGAGGAATTAACTTCATTAACCGTTTAATGTGGCCATTGATATCAGGCGCATGCAGTAACTCAATTTTAAGATTTGTTAGCAGGTCTTATAGGTTAGGTGTGTCCGTGTATTTATAGAGTTGATTACGCATTCATGTACATGAGCATATGTGCTCATATGGTGAGTCTGCGTTCTTTTACAATAAAATCCAAAAATACACCAAATGTTATACAAACAAATGGAGTAGTTCGTAGCTAAGGTCGTATTATCACCCACTTTCAAAAGAAAGATAGTTTTGTATAGTCTAACTGAAATGTGGCATATATACTTAAGGTCAAAAAGTGGATGTCACCTCTTAAAAAAGCTATATATATATCTATATATATATATATATATATATATATATATATATATATAATCCTTGAACATCATCATACACATTTTCTGAACATTGCACATTTTTTGGGTGGACAAGGATGCCTACCCATTCCTCGGGTCTTTTATTATACCCCTCTATTTCAAATTGTAGATCGTTTTGATTTTTCTAGGTTCATAGATATCATTATGAATCTAGACATACAATATATCTATGCACCTAGAAAAGATAAAATGACCTACAATTGGAATGGAGGGAGTAGTGAATACGGAAGTCTGATGATCATAGCTGATTAGCTGCTGTACTATACAAGCAACCTTACAGTGTGAACCCTTTGATTAGGTCTTCTAACATTTCGGCTGGTACCGTACGGCCTTAACATTGTGCGTGGTTAGCGAGCGGTTAAGCGACGACCACCGGCCAAATGAGCTTGAGAGCGATGGATCAATTAGCGAGAGCTAATTATGTGGTCGGAGATTTAGTATCCGCCAAGCGATCGAGCTATATGTTGTGCTTTCACGGTTCTGTCTTTCTTGCGACAGAGACACCCACCTGAAATTGACAGTTGACACATAACCAAAACTCTGTTGTATGCGCTATGTGGCCGAACTTTAGAAAACTACAAACTATGATCTCTTTATGTGTACTTTGCCCATTTTAAATGCACGATATTTCAATTTAGCTAGATACCAACAACACGGTTTTCATAATGAAACTTTTGCACGATGCTTTCTATATGAAATGGTGACACAAAGCTATGAAATAGTTAAAGCGAAAACTTTTTTATGTATACAACGATTTTGGTTATTTAAAACAATAATTTTTTGGTTACTTCTATACAAAAATGATATTTTGATACCACGAAATTAACAGTGATGAAAACTTGTGATTCCAATGACAATCTATACATATGGCCAAGCTGAATATTCTTTTTTTCTAAATCAATGATCATACACTAAACAGTCTCTTCTCACAAGTAGCCAACAGTTTTAGTATATTTTGTTAATTATTTATAAAGCTGTGGGCAATGAGGTT
This sequence comes from Setaria viridis, assembly GCF_005286985.2. Lineage (NCBI taxonomy): Eukaryota > Viridiplantae > Streptophyta > Magnoliopsida > Poales > Poaceae > Setaria > Setaria viridis. Next base: position 15,620,953 of record NC_048270.2, on the reverse strand, counting down.
GTTAGGATTATATGTTTTGGCAATTTGCCAAAACTGTAGGGAAAACAAGTGACCATATACTTAAATAATTGTATAACATTGCGAAAAGATATACTAATGGATGCTAATGTAGGCCAGATATAAAAGTTGTAGGGAAAGATGGAAGTCCTGTAGTGTCCTTTTTAGTGCTCTATAACTGCACGTTTTTTTAACATGTTATACATCTCCTTTAGTTTTTTTTATCATGCCCTACTTTGAAGTACAACAATTCACAAATTACTGTGATTTTACCCTTGCTCTTTGCATATTTGCCCCTATTTTAACCATTGAGTAGGGGCAAAATTGTATTGACTTGTGAATTGTCGTATCACAAAGTTAAAAAATAAAGGCAAATCTCAATTACACTTCAAAACATGGGCTAGAACACAAATGCCCCCTCCTTTAAAATCTAACTTCTCTAAATCTAATACGGAGTTTAAGAAAGCCAATAAACGGGACGTCTGTGACTGTTTTTCATATGTATGATGGAATTAACAGAACAATGGCTCAGATTTTTCATCTTGTAAACTTTAGCTACGTATATGGTGTATACAAGCTAGTAATGGTGTTGTCAGATCAGTATCCGACAATATGGTTGGGCAGGCACTTGATCTTCTAAACATTATGGTTTCAACCGATTTGCATGGAACCAGTGTTTTATTGAAATTTCTTTCCAGAAAACATCACGGCTTTATATAGCCTTAGATATAGCATTTGGACTTTTATTTTGTTATTGAGAAGGATCGACAAAACATGCATGACCTTGGCTACTCTTGGACACATTTTAGAGATGATGCTGTTTTTACGCAGTTAGCAATAGTGGGTCAGGCCCACTTGGCTTGGGCCATCTGCTGCTGCACACACTAGATGATAAATTGGGCCCAACCAAAGGAAAGGTCCATGCGGCCCCAAATTATTCACTTTTCATGCACCATTTGTATTTTTTTTTAGAAGAAGCTTGCATTGACTTTTATTTAGATAATGGAAAAAAAACAATTCTGGTTTCATCCTCCTTAGGAAGGAGTAACCAGTCCACCCTCTATTACATAGAGTAGAATGAAGCTACACGATCACAACGTAATGTTTCAAAAATATCAGAGTCAACATTAAAACCAATTCTTAAACTAAAGAGGCGAGGCCTTCATTTCGTTGGCAGAACAGGGCCTAGCCAAAGGCAGCTTACTCAGCGAGATGCCTCCAAGCAGCCTAATAACACATTAGAAGGGAGCTTGCAGCTTTGCAACCTAAGCCGTATAGCTTCATTATTCTGTAGGCCTATCCTAACAAAGGGCTAGGCCAGACCCTCTAAACTAGGGTGCGTTTGGTTGTGAGGACGAAGTGGGACGGGACGGGACGATCCCACTTCGTCCCGCGTTTGGTTGGAGGACAGGTGGGACGGGAACATCCCTAGAAGAGAATATTCTCTCTATATGCGGGATACCCCCGTCCCTCCAAAACGAGCGGACGGGGGCGTCCCACTTCGTCTCCGTCAACACCGTGTCTTCTTCGTCAGGCGGGCGCGGTCGAGCTCCTGCAGCCGCGGCGGGCGCGGCAAGATGCGGCCGCGGCCGGAGCTCCGGCGGGCGGAGGCGGGCGCGGTCGGGGCGGACGCGGGTGCTTCGTCAGGCGGGCGCGACCGGAGCTCCCGTGGTCGCGGCGGGCGCGGCAAGATGCGGGCGTGGCCGGAGCTCCCGTGGTCGCGGCGGGCGCGGCAAGATGCGGGCGCGGCCGGAGCTCCGGCGGGCTGAGGTGGGCGCGGCTGGGGCGGACGCGGCCGGGGCCGGGGCGGGCGCGGGCGGAGGCGGGCGGAGGCGGGCGGACGCGGCCGGGGCGGCAGACGCGGCCAAGAAGACGTTGTTAGTATGACGAGTGGGCCCCACAAACGGTGTCTAACGGAAGGAGAAAACGGTGCTCATCCCGTCTGTCGCAATCTCTCCAACCAAACAAAAAATTGGGATGACCCCATCCCATTCAACCAAACAAGAAATGGGATCATCCCATCCCGAAAAACTGGGACGGGACCGTCCCGTTCTACATTGTCTCCCAACCAAACGCACCCTAAGTGTTTCTTCGCTAGAGTCAGTCCTGATCAAAGTAGTCCTATATAAAGGTTTAGCCTCCATGAAGATAGAAAAAGTTCTTAATAATCCGAAGCCCACCTTAATGCATTTTGTTAAGGATTGCAGTTATTCCGGCCCTATATTTACATAGCCAAGGCGATCCCGCTCATGAACGAAAGAGAGACTGAACGAAAGAAAATGCAAGTGAAACGGCGCAGATGGTGATGAACAAATGATTAAGTCCAATTGATTGATCAGACCTAATGGCCAAACATTACGAATCTAAGACAAAGACTTATAGCCAAAAAAAAAACAAGAGATCGAAAACACTCCACTCTCTGATCTACTATCCGATCGGATGCCAAAAAAAAATGTAGCGCCGACATCTCCAAAGTTTGACATGCTTGGATTAGCATCAACCTCTATTCTTCATTGTGCTGCAACTGAGCCCACTGCCGGGAGCCAGTATCTTCCCTTGAATAAAACCTAAAAAAAATTGTGGGCATTTGTCAAAAAGAGCCAGTATCTTCCCTTGAATAAAACCTAAAAACAATTATGGGCATTTGTCAAAAATAACATCATTTTTTTGAGCCAAATTGCCCAACATAAAGCCATACCACCTGCCAATACATTTTGCTTTGGTTTACGACCACCCATTTTGATCCAATGGTTGAAGAAATTACTTTTATCTTATGGTGGGTTAATAGCCACTACTAGGGAATGAACCTTTCGTCAACAGCCTCAGTACCGGTTGAAATTGGTCCCGCTACTAATATAAGCATCAGTACCAGATCTAACGGATAGTCCCCGGGGGGCGCCCTTGAGGCCCTTAACCAACCGGTACTAAAGTGTCCACATTAGTACCGGTTGGTGCCCCCAACCAGTACAAATGTGCCCCCCTTTAGTACCGAGTGGGAGCACCAACCGGTACTAATGTGGACCCTTTAGTACCGGTTGGTGCCCTTAACTGGTACTAAATTTCCTCCTATAAATCGCCCTCCTTTTTTCTCCTGCTCGAGCCATTCACCACAGCTCAAGCTTCACCCTATCCATGGTGCCATAGGGAAAGTGCTGCCGGATTTTTGACCATTTCTTGGGGATTTCACTCATTCAAGTGTTCTAAAGGTAAGAAACTTCATCCTCCCTTGATACATGGTTAGTATAGTAAGTTTTATGCTTTAGAGCTAGAGTAATTTGTGCTTTTTAGAATAAGGTACAATGGAGAAAATTTTCATTTATATGAATGTGTTATTTAGAGCTCATATTTGTGTGTTTTTTTAAATATATGCACCATTTTGTATAGGAAATTGTAGGAAATAATGTTAATTTAGAAAAAAATTCTTAAAGTAGCTAGAATTTATATGAAATCATGTTAATGTATAAAAATAAGTGAAAATTACATCATGTTAATTTGGCCATTACGGTAGCAAATTGTAGGAAATAATGTAAATTTCTCGCTAATTTAAGAATTTTTCTATATTCTCTAGCTAATTCAACATTTTTCCTACAACATCATTAGCAACATATGCTTCTACAATGGATCCTTCAGGCCTAGCCATGTTTCTCACGGAACGCTTCAATGTGCATAGCCTTCTTTCGACGGGAGAAAATTTTCATTTATATGCATGTGTTACTTAGAGCTTTCTAATGGGAGGTTAGCCAAGGACAGTTGCCCTGCTGTTCAGGTTAACTTACAAGCCTAGATATTAGCCAGTAGCCACTACTACTAATTGTGGGCTAACACCACTACTAATTAATGCTATTTGTTTCATGTTTTTTATGTTTCATTTATAATTGTATGGATGATTAGAATATCTTTGGTTTGGTAATATTTTGTAGATGAATCGGTAATGGATGTACAACACAGACAAATATTACATGGAGTACATTAATGGCTTGCGTGGTTTCCTCGATCAGGCAGAATCCAACAAACCGCCATCCGGTTTCATTTATTGTCCATGCAAAAATTGCAAAAATGTGAAGGATTACTTATCCAGAAAGACTATTCACGCCCACATATACAGTTCTGGATTCATGTCTAACTATTTTGTTTGGACCAAGCATGGGGAAAGAGGAGTTATGATGGATGATGATTATGAAGAAGAAGATGACAACGTTCTTGACTGGATTCAAGGAGGTGCCTTTGCAGATGCTCCAAATGGGCGACGTTGAAGAAGAGATAGGTGAGGCAGAAGGTCCTATCGATGATCTAGGTCAGGTGTTGCGAGATGCAAATGAAGACTGCGAGAATGTGAAGGAGTCAAAAAAGTTCAAGCGTATGTTAGATGATCATAAGAAATTGTTGTACCCAGATTGCAAATAGGGGCACAAAAAGTTGGGTACCACACTGAAAATGCTGCAATGGAAGGCAAAAAATGGAGTTTCTGACAAGGGTTTTGATGAGTTAATGAAAATCATAAAGAACACGCATCCCTGAAGTGCCGTCATCAATGTACGAAGCAAAAAAGGTTGTTTGCCCTTTGGGTTTAGAGGTACAAAAGATACATGCATGTCCTAATGACTGTATCTATCGTGATGAGGAATACGGAGAAATTGGAGGCTTGTCCTGTGTGCGAAGCGCTGCGTTATAAGTCAGGCAAGATGACCCCGGTGATGTAGAGGGGCAGACCATCAAGAAGAAAGTTCCTACGAAGGTAATGTGGTATTTCCTTGTAGTACCACGGTTGAAGTGTTTGTTCAGAAACAAGGCATATGCAAAGTTGATGCATTGGCACAAAGAAGAATGTAAGCAAGATGAAATGATCAGACACTCTGCTGATGGGTCCTAGTGGAGAACAGTTTATAGAGAATTTCCCGAGTTTGAAAAGGATGCAACGAACATATGGTTTGGTTTAAGTACAGATGGATTCAATCCATTCGGATAGTTTAGTAGTGGTCATAGCACTTGGCCTGTGACCTTAGGTATGTTCAACCTTCCACCATGGATGTGCATGAAGTGAAAGTTCAGTATGATGCCGATAATTATCCAAGGCCCAAAACAACCGTTATGAAGCAGAAGTTCATTATGATGCTGATAATTATCCAAGGCCCAAAACAACCAGGCAATGACATTGATGTTTACCTAAGACTGTTGGTTGATGAACTTCTACTATTATGGAAGGAAGAAGGTGTACGTGTGTGGGATGAGTACAAAAAGGAGACTTTTAATCTACGAGCATTGTTGTTCGTAACCATCAATGATTGGCTGGCACTTGGTAATCTGTCCCGACAGTCAAACAAGGGATTTCGAGCATGCACGCACTATTTATATGATACTTGTAGCATGTATTTGAAACACTATAGAAATGTCATGTATACGAGCCATCATTGATTTTTTCCTGCTAAGCACCCGTTAAGAAAGAAAGGGAAGCATTTTGAAGGGGAGGAAGAAAACCATACTAAGCCCGTTCACCATAATGGTAAACGTGTATTTTCTATGATAAAGGATGTGAGGGTAGTCTTTGGCAAGGGATCTGGTAGCCAATTTATTCCAAATGACAAGGACGAACCTACAACCATGTGGAAGAAGAAGTCTATATTTTAGGAGCTACCTTATTGGGAAGTTCTTCAGGTCCATAATTCAACTGATGTGATGCACCTGATGAACAATCTTTGCGTGAATGTGCTTGGCTTCCTGGGTATATATGGAAAGGCAAAGGATATAGTTGAAGCACGTTGGGACCTGAAACATATGAAACAACGAGATGGCCTACATCCAGAAAAGAGAGATGAGGGACATTACTTGCATCCTGCTAGTTACACTCTCAACAAGGAAGAGAAGGAAATCATGTTTGAGTGCTTGAATAGTATCAAGGTCCCATCGGGCTACTCCTCGAATATACATCCAATAATAAATTTTAAACAGAAGAAATTCATAAATCTAAAGACCTGTGACTGCCATGTCCTGATGACACAATTGCTGTCTGTTGCATTGAGGGTATTCTACCAAAGAATGTGAGAATGACAATCGTGAAGCTATGTGCATTCCTCAACATGATTTCTCAGGAGGCAATCAATCCAAACAATCTACTACAACTATAGAATGATGTGGTGCAATGCTTGGTCAGCTTGGAGATGGTCTTTCCACCTTTCTTCTTTAATATCATGACCCACCTTCTAGTCCACCTTCTTGAATAGATTGTTATTCTCGGTCCTGTATTTCTACACAAAATGTTCCCTTTCGAGAGGTTTATGGCAATTCTGAAGAAGTATGTTCGTAACCGTGCCCGTCCGGAAGGAAGCATCGCAAAGGGATATGGAACAAAGGAGGTCATTGAGTTTTGTGGTGACTTTATTGACGACTTAAGTTCGATTGGAGTCCCTATATCATGCCATGAGGGGAGACTGAAAGGAAAGGGCACACTAGGGAGGAAAGCTCGGATGGACATTGATGAGGATACATTTTGTACAGCACACTTCATGGTCCTGCAACAATCATCTCTACTCGCTCCATATATGAAGGAGCACAGGGCTATTGTACGGTCCTCAAACCAAGGGAAGGCTGAAGCCTGGATTACACATCATCACATTGACACTTTCGCCTCTTGGTTGCGGTGATGACTGATGGATGATAATGTGATTGAAGAACAACTAGTATGGTTGGCTACGGGTCCATCTATCTCAGTATCGAGATTCCAAGGATACGAGATAAATGATTACACATTTTACACCAGAGCCCAAGACCAAAAGAGCACAAACCAAAATAGTGGTGTCCGTATAGATGCTATAGATAACAATGGAAACAAAGACAAATACTATGGTGTCATAGAGGAAATATGGGAACTCGACTATGGATCTTTGAAAATCCCTTTGTTTTGGTGCCAATGGGTGAAACTTACTGGAGGAGGCGTAATGACAAACAACTATGTGATGACAATAGTGGATCTCAACAAGATTGGATACAAAGACGAACCATTCGTCCTAACCAATGATGTGACTCAAGTTTTCTACGTGAAGGACATGACAAGCAAACCAATAAGGAAGAATGCTAATAAGTCAGATGACCAGCCAAAGCGCCACATAGTTCTTCCAAGGAAAAGAAAAATCGTTAGAGTTGAGGACAAGACTGACATTTCAGAAGATTATGATCAGTTCGATGATCTTCCTTCATTTTTAGTCGAGGATGACCCAAGCATCGTGTTAGCCAAAGAGGACGCTCCATACTTACTCTACGATCACAACCAAGGGACATTCGTCAAGAGGAGGGTTATTAACGTTCCATTAGATGATGTTGCGTAATGTATTTGTACCATCATGTTGTGTTTTTTGTTATCAACAAAGGAATTAATGTAATTACCATATTACCCTTAATTATGAATGGTTAGATCTTGTTAATACTTTATACCACTAGGTGGTAGTATTGTGCACCGTAAAAGAGCTCCTAGTTTATAAATGTAAGTACCTTTGTTGCCCCAGCAAGGCTGGGTTTAGTTGTAGAGACTGTTCAATGAAACATGGTAGTACTTAGCTTATCACATGGTAGTGTGTTTGAAACATGTTTAGGGCACATCACATTATGTTTATCCTACCATGCAAAAGAAATCATTTCAGAACATCACATAAATTCTAGAAAATGCAAACCATTGGACCAAAGACAAAAGTGCTTACAACATCCTAGCGGCAATCAATCATCTAAACTGCACATGGAACATGAAAACTCTTTCTACAATGTTTAATAATGTAAACCATATTACCTCCTCATCCATTCTAAAAGAATGGCAGAAAATGCATTCATCTTCGATTAAGTTGATTGGAGTTAGCATTCTTTTCAATTCAGTAGTAGCTCCAATTCGAATAAGTTGATTGAACAATACTATTTGCAAAAATCTCACCCTAGTGAACAAGAACTAATTTTTGCATGCTTAAAATATTAAATATTTCTCTTTTTGTAGCACCATTAAATATTAAACAATAAATTTATGTACAATTAAACAAGTACATGATTAAATCATGATAAACATTTTAATAACACTACAAGCACTATTCTTCTAAATTTTTGCATGTCAAAATATCTATTTTTTCGAATTTAAAAGTTAACATAAGTATTATGACCATTATAACCTACTAAGTTAAAATTAATAACTTTACCATGTTTCATATTTGACCACATTGGACATGTTTATAGTGTATATCTAATAAACATGAAGCTACCAAATTGTTTTTCCAATTTTTATGAGTGTTATTTGATTTACTATGCAATATATTAATATAATAGCAATTGTAAAAGAAAGGAAAATAAAAAGATGTTTGAGCGGGAAACTGAAACAGGAGTGTGCAACCCCTTTAGTACTAGGTGGTGGGAACATCCGGTACTAAAGGGGGTCGTTTTCGTTTCGCTCGCGCGGAGACCCTTTAGTGCCGAGTAGTGGGAAGACCCTAAAGGCCCCCCCTTTCGTACCCTTTAGTACCGGGTCCCCTTTTTGCCCAGTACTCACGGGGTGGGGGGAGGGGGTTAAGGCCGGCGCCCCTTCTCCTCCCTCAACACTTAGGCGCATTTCGACCTCCTGTCGCCCATGTCCACTCACCCGATCTGCCGCCGCCACTGCGCCCCCTCGTTGCCGTCGCCGTCCCTCCGAGTCGCCCCCTCATCACCTTGTCACCGCCCGACTCCCCCGCCCCAGGTCCTCGCGTCCCCGTCACCACGCCATTGCCGCCCCACCAGCCTCTTGGCCGCCCCCTCGTCGCTGCCCTCGTCACCACCCCCGTTGCCCCATCACTCGGCCCCCATCAGCGCCCTGTCACCGCGCTACTCGGGCCCTCATCGCTACCACCCCCGTCGCCGCGACGCCCGAGCCCCGTCGTCGACTGCTGCCACCACCACCACCACCCCCAGCCCCTCTAGTGCCGCAAAGCGTCGGCCACTCCACGTGCGCGAGCACACTCGCAGCCGGCCGCTGGCTCGGCTTCCCGCTGACATAAGCCGTGATGTCATAATTTTTTTTATTTCTGCAATATTAGAAATTATAGGAAATTTGTAGGAAATTCTCTAAAAATTGTAGGAAATTATCTAAAAATTGTAGGAAATTATTAGAAATTGTAGGAAATTTGTACCAGTGTCAGAATTATGCCATTTTTTTTTATTTCTACAGTATTAGAAAATTATTAAATTAGTTAGAAAATATAGAAAAATTCTTTAAGTAGCTAGAAAACATAAAAAATCCTATTAATTCTTAAAAATGTATAAAAATATGTGAAAATTACTTTAATACTTTTAGAAATTACCAAGTAATTTTATGATGTTGTCATTTACTAAGTAATATTTTTATAATCAATTATTGTATAAGTGTTTCATTCTATTTTTGTTGTTAATTCTTTTTTTATTTCTGCCGTATAAGCATTAGCTAGAAATTGTAGGAAAAATATTGAATTAGCTAGAGAATATAGTAAAATTCTTGAATTAGCTAGAAATTATAGAAAAATTGTTGGAAAAACTTATTAATTGTAAATTGTATGACATGCCATGTTACAAAATTCTGTTAATTGTTAGAAATGTCTAGAAATAAGGGAAAATTACTTTGATACTTTTATAAATTACCAAGAAATTTTATGATGTCTTTTACTGTTACAAAATTCATCAAATAGTTCAAAATATACAATATTCAATATTTTTGTTGTCAATTATAATTACAAAATGTATAAATGTTAGTCATTCATTTTAGTAGACATTTACTGTAATTATATGTATAAGTTATAGTCTTTCTTATTATAGTAGTCATTCTTTTTATTGTAACAAATTATGTAAGTGTATCATTCTTTTTTTAGTCATTTATTATTGTTACAAATTGTATAAGTGTTTGATTCTTTTTTTAGTCATTCTTTTTATTGTTGATGCCTACTATTTATTAGAATAATTCTTTTTATATTCTATTAGTTACAAATTGTATAATTGTTTAATTATTTTGTAGTCATTCTTTTTATTGTTGATGCCTACTATTTCTTAGAATAATTCCTTTTATATTATACTAGTTACAATGGCACGAGCAGTCCCGAATGGCATAGGAATACATCATTCAGTTGATTGCTGAAGGTGGCATAAACGATCAACTAAATGAAGAGATCGATCATAGCCAGACAGACATCTACCTCAACATGTTTGGTGATGGCACTAAGGAGAAATTAATTGCCGAGGAAGGTAATGAGGAGCAACAAATTGCCGAGGGAGGCAATGATGAGCAACAAGGCGAGGTATAGAAATTATTATACGTAAACATTATTTGAATTTTCTACTTATAAAAAGAAACATCATCAGGCAACAAATTGTCATTTTTCAGCCATTTGGATAGAGGAGCAGGACTCAAAAGAAACGAGGCAAGAAGAAGAAGTTAGAGGGTCGTATCATCATCATGAAAATTGCTGAAGATGGTGAATTGATTGCTCCTACCAACGCTAAGAAAAAAATGGTGAATCAGATTGGGTTTCTTGTAAGAGATAACATCCCAATAAGATTTCAGAATTGGAAAAGCCCTGATAGCGTCACTTCAACAAGCATGGTCCCAGTTCCCACAAGCATGGTACCTGCTGAGAGAAGGCAATGTTATGGGAACAGTTAAAAGACAACTTCACATTCGAAGATGTAGATGAAGACAAAGTGAAAGAATGGGGCTTCAAGAAGGCTGCAATTGCTTTTCAAATGTACAAGAAAAACTTGAACAAATAGTACATAAAGAAGGGGCTTACACTTGATTTTAATAAGCACACGAAGTTAAGAGATCACTAGGATTCCTTTGTATAGTTCAAACAGTCAGAAAAGAGTGCTAAGACAACTCAGACCAACACCGACAATGCTCACAAGAAGAAATACTTTCATCATCTTCAGATAGGAGGTTACAAGTAGGAGATCATGAAATGGCAGAGGATGGAAGATGACATAACTGCCAGGGGAATAGTACCGCAGACTCTCGAATGGCCAGAGCGAGCAATGAATTGCTATTATGCTCATGGCAGCATGCTCAATCCCAAAGATGGACCATTTGTGTTCGGTCATGAATTAAGAGAAGGGGCTACGAGGCTTGTTGACTTAATAAAGGCAACAACTGATGGATCTTTGGTGCCTGATCAAGAGATGGACGAGCTGACTATGGCACGTGGAAATCCTGAACACCCTAGACGTTGGCAAGGCAAAGGAGTAATTCTGTGGAAGTTTGCCTTTCATGAGTACATTGATTCATACAGAAGCTGCCAAAGAAGTAAGGTTGACGACACACGATAACTGCAAGAGTTGCAAGAACAAGTAGCAGCATCAGAGCCAAGAATAGAGGAAGTAATTGACTAGTGTGTGGTGCTACCTCTTAGCAAACAAGCCAGTGAACAAGCAGCTATTGCAGCATCAAGGGCACATGTCGACATAAGCCCCACTCAGCGTCGAAGCAGTGTTGCTTCAATAGAAGCCCCAGCTGAAGGATCTTCTGACATACTTGAGGACAACCAATGCCACCTCATAGACGACATCACTAGGAGAGCCCCTTATGAGTTTGTTACTCCCGTGAAAAAGAAGCTCATTGTTGTGGCTTATGGTGTGGCTGAGTAACCGACACAAGGCCAAACACTTCATGGTGTGGCGATTCCAGCTCATAGTTACGCCAAAGTTGGGGTGGATTGAGTGGTCGACGGTTGGGATGACCTGGAACTTGAGATCCCTGGAGGTGAAGGGGAAAAGAATCTAGGAGAAGCCATCCATGGTTGGATTGTATGCCCCAAGCGCTACATAAGGATTACGCAGCTGAATCCCTTGACCTTGGGATCATCTCCTCAAGGCTCAAGGGCAATATCACCTACGCCATCTGCCAGGGCACCCTCTCCACTACCAGATAGAGATCCTAGCATGAGTCCACTACCAGACAGGGATCCAAGCATTAGTCCACCTCCACCTCCAATGAGCATGGCTACACGGCAAAAGACGCCTTCAGTTCCGCCTACGGTGGCTATGAAGAAGCAGAAAAAGAAGAAGGAGAAGCAACCACCGCCCAAGAACCCATGTGATATGAAAGATGAGGAACTCCATGCAATAGTGGATGCTGAGAAAAAAGCTTTCTTCGCAAGGGAGGTGGAGCGAAGGAAACAGCCAGAGGATCCACCAGTTGATAAGGGTAAAATTCGGGCTTTCATCAGAAGTGTGGAGGCGGAGCGACGGAAACAACCAGAGAAACCACCTCTTTCTGATCACGACAGACAAATAACAAAGGCTTCTAATAAGAGAAAGAAAAGTGGGTCAACTAATCCACAACTCAGAGCCCAATCCAACCAATCGGTTGCTCCGCTCCAGCTGCTTTCTGAGTTTGATAAGAACCTGTTGCAATTTGCTAAAGATACAAATCTAACCGCAGCTCAACTTCGAGAGGAGGATCACATCCCAAAGCACCCTGGATCTGCTAAATGGAAATATGAGTATGGGAAACTGTTTGTATGGCCGCAGTTGGTGGACCATCTCCCAATGAAGATGTACAAGTTGCACCAATGGTACATGGAGGCTTCAGTTGAGGGTTTTGCCATACTCGAAGTTCAGATTGATGATCAACATTATTTCTGTGGGGAAGGCATCATAAATGTGCTACTAGAGATATTCTATTACCTATACAATCAAGATGCACTTGACAAGTCACTCATCAGTTGCTGGATTCTATTAGTCTTTAATATCCTCTAACTTCAAAATCCCCGCTCTAGTCATTGTGCAATGTCTTAACTCCTATTCGATTTTGTATTATGCAAGATGGAGATTCAAACTTGTCGGAGAAAAGGATACTATCACGTAAGCTTCATGGACCCCGATGTTGTAAATGAGGCAAATCTAAGAGATAAACCAAATCGAACATGGAAGAATATATATAAGTTCCTTGACAAGCAACATTACAAGAAGTACATACTACTACCGTACAACTTCAAGTGAGCGTGTTTCCCATCTGTTTCTTTTTTGAACTAGCAGTTAAACATAAGACTAACTAGCTTTAATTTGGTTGTACAGATTCCATTGAATACTCATTATTGTTGTGCTTGATATGAGCTTCGTATATGTCTTTGACTCTTTGAGGAAACCAAAACAAGAATACAATGACATCATGGATGCTATGAACAAAGCATGGGCTCCATTCCGTCGAAATCACATGGGTGAATTCACGGAGGAACTTTATTGGAAGACTGATTTCCTAGTATGTGTTGAATTTTCACATCTTGTGACACTTACTTTAACACAACAAATATTTCATAACTTTTTTTTTCATATATAGTGTTGGGACAGGAGCCGGGTAACAATTTATGCGGATACTACGTATTTGAGTTCATCCACGACTTTGTAGGTCCGCCGCATATGACCGAGCACGAGTGAACCGTACGTATACAAAATTCTTAACAATAAATTAGTTCTAATTGTGCAAACCCATTGATCTACTATATATATAATAACCTTTGCCAATGATACAAATGATGTACAAGAAGGAAAGAGTCCTCGACACGGACCGCATTAGGGCAGTTCAAGAACAACTCTGTGGATTTCTTCTGGACGAGGTCATAAATCCAGCGGGGGAGTTTCATAATGATGGATCAAATCTACATCACGGTCAGGACTCGGGTTCAGAATAGTAGATACGAAATGTTGAACTTGAAAAGTTGAGACAATGTAATATTATTCATATATGTGTATGCACAATATGTCTATATCTATATATAATAGTATCTCAAATGTAATATTAAAGATAAATAGAACTTTATATATATTAGTGTATTAGAGCTAGTATACGTAAAGGAAACAAATACAAAATATGAATATAGAATAAAGAAATAGAAAAGAAAATGAGAAAAGAAAAGAAAAAAATAGTACCGGGAGATCAACCGGCGTGGCAGGCCCTTTAGTACCGGTTGGTCTCCCCAACCGGTACTAAAGGGTACTAAAGGCCCCCCCTTTAGTACCGAATGATCAGTACCGGTTGCGCAACCGGTACTAAAGAGGGGTTCCCAACCACTACTAAACGTGGATTCCAAAGTAGTGACCAAAAATGATATGAACAACATGCCATAGAACCTTGTCATATTGGTATTGAAAGAACAGATGATTTATGCTTTTCACGGAACTGAAAAACTGCAATATTTGCTTCAGTCCCACCTTCTGTTTGCTAGGTTATCCTTGTGAGAATGATTCTCCTTATGTACCATAAGAAGATCTTGATCTTTAGTGATAACTTAATATGCCAAATTTCTTGTGTGACTCTAAAACCACTATTGACGAGATGCTTGTAAATTGAACGCACTGTGAAAGTGTCTCTACCCCCTTGTAAGGTAATGTCGTTTGCTATATTCCTAGCAAACTGTACCATTCTAGTAACTTGTTACCGACTAATGCTCTTCTAAAAGAAACATTTAGTGGGATTGAACTAAAGACCTTAGCTATAGTGGGCCTTTTCTCCTCACAATATTATATATACAAGTTTGGGTATTGGGATTGTAGTGTTTGGTTACCCAGCCACACACCCTCCCAGCACCTGATCTGTGTACCTTGGTTTAATTTAAACTTCCCTAGTTCAAGAAACTGGTTTTTCACTTCCATCAAACCCATCGAAAAATGTGAATATTCGGCTCTCTTGGACACTTTGATATGAACCCATGGGGGTTGAATCCCAATCTTTTGACAAGAGAAGGGGGGTAACTCGATTTGGAGATGGAGACGATGTTCACGGCTTGACTACAACCATCCAAGGATGTTGCGCCTTAGCAACCCATGAGCCTTGTAATAATCAATCAATACAACATTTTGGCACCATGCCGCCAAAATCCAAGGAGTAAGAGTAGACTAGATTCGACGAGTTCATTCTTGCGCGCACGGTTGCTCGGTTTTGATCTTAGGCGAGCTTGTGAGTAGCGTCACCCGGTCATCACGTGCTCTATCAGAACTTTCTAAGTTAAGTCTTATATTTTGATATTCGTGCATGTGGCTAGTTATCGAGTTATCTTAGATTTCAATTAGAACTTTCTAGACTTTGTCCAATATTCTGCTTGTGTTTGATGTTGCTCACAGTTATTGAGTTGTTTGGCTTTATTAAGTTGCATCATATCGATCTCTTAGTTTTATCAAGCACTCACAGTTATGGAACAGCTTAGATCTAGTTAGATTGTCTTCATCGACTCCCTGACTTTGTTTAAGCGTTCACCAGTTATCTGATCGCATCGACTGGTTAGATCTTGTATGCGTTTATTGCTTTATATATGCTAGATCCGATAGATCTTTATCCCTACTGCTCGTATTGCTAGTTGTCAGATCCTTGACATTAGAACATTACTGCTGAGAGCCGATGCATCAGCTGAGAATTATCCACATCTCACAGAAGTGTGATGACATCATCGAGCCGATAGCCTAGAATGCGAGGCCTTGCTAGTGCAAGTTTGTTTGTTAAGTTAGTGGGCTGAAGTTAATATCCTCTCATTCGTGTTACCTTGTCTAAGTCCACTACACTTATCATGACATTAATTAGATCCGTTAGCTTGATCAGCTTGTAAGCGGTAGGCAAGAGGTCCTTGTTGTTGTGTTCTAATCTTTTAGATGAATAGATTGATGTCAATACCCTCCCATTCATGTTACTGAAGGGATACGAGGTAGGCTACACTAGCGCAAATCAAAATTTCTACCGCGTAAAACCAGGAATAACTGCTGTATAAGGATCACGGGATTACCACTCGACGCACTACTGGTGCGGAAGATGTAGATATGCGTCGATGCAGTGAAGATGATCATGTAGTCGTACGTAATCGATCACGTCAATGTCCAGCAGCTCCTCAGCAGCTCGTCCACGTGCAGCAAGATCGCCTCCCGTGCCGCGGCTCGTCGTGGCTCGTCGGCGGCTCGTCGGCGGCTCGTCCAAGTGCTGCAGGCACAACACCTCCAAGGTATCCACACGTGCAGGGAGGAAGCGTCACAAGCCGGACTGCTAGATCCGCGAGTTGCAACTGGTGAGGGCGTGGGAGGCGCGGCAGGTGTGTTTCCCCAAAAGGTGTAAACCCTAGGGCGCCCCCACCCCTCTATTTATAGAGGTTCCTGACGAGCCTCTGGGTCCGAGGCCCATTAGTACTTCTAAACCTAATCCAACTCGGATCATATCCGAATTGGGCTTCTAGCCCCTTAAGTGTGTGACCCTATGGGTTCGGATACGTATAGACATGGCCCGAGTACTCCTACTCGGCCCAATAGTCGATAGCGGCCTCTAGCAAGACGTGCCAACTCCTATACGCACATGAAGATCATATCAGACGAACCATCACAACATAATATACATGCTATTCCCTTTGCCTCACGATATTTGGTCTAGCTTCAAGCCAACCGCTCTTTCTCGATCCTGTGATTCGGAATCCCTTTGTGGGTTAACTCTTAACCGTACGTAGCATGGCCATGCATTTTTGGATCCGATCACTCGAGGGACCCAGAGATATCACTCTCAATCAGAGAGGGGCAAATCCCATCTTGATTGACCATGTCTCATAGCATGCTTCTTGACAAACCCGAAAGCTACCTTTATAACTACCCTGTTACGGCGTAGCGTTTGATAGCCCCTAAGTTGGTCGATCCACATCTAGAATACATGCGACAATCTCAGGTCTAAGGACAAAGCGTATATGTTGTTTAAAGAGAGAACTACTTCTCGTGTTGGGTCAGTCCTAGCACATGTCTCCACATGTGTCCACATTATTAGTTCAACATCTCCATGTCCATGACTTGTGAAACATAGTCATCAACTAATGCATGTGCTAGTCTAATATTCATGTGTGTCCTCACATGAACTCCGACTAGGGACAACTTTAGAATAACCATACAAGTAAAGAGTTTCACATACAATTCACATAATTGCAAATCAATTCAAGTAGCCTTTAATGGATATTCAATGAACACAATATACAAATCATGGATACAAATGGAATATCATCATCTCTATGATTGCCTGTAGGGCATACCTCCAACAGTTACCTTCTCTAAGTTCAATTACACTTATCAAAACGTTTACTAGATCTGTTAGTTTACCTAATGTGTGCATGGTAGGCAAGGGCTCCTTTTATGGCTGTTGTTTTATATTGCTTCTATCTTAGCCCATCGGCTCATACAGCCAATGGCACATGCCATTAATACTTCTATTCATCTACACCACATAATTACATTGAATATCTTTTTATCATGGTGTATATTCCAAGAACTCCTACCCATGAGTTCGAAAGGCTTGACCACTGATCGGCTCTGAAATTTAATGTTTACCTTCTCAATTTTCTAGTCAAATTGACTCGCACGCCTTGCACCTTCACGAGCCGATTTGAAGCCTACACTGGAGTTAAGCAGATCTCCTAGGTCCTCCCTGTTGTTCAACGTAGAAGCCTAAAGTCTAGTTTTTGCGTCAACATGCTCTCGGTATGCCCAGTGGGAGAAGATCGTCAAAGAACCAAGCTGATTCAAACAGTCGGCTTGTCGGAAGAGGTCCTAATGGATGCTGTAAATGAGGACATTGAAGGAAAACTAGGATAAGGCCTTATGTAGGCTAACCCTTTGGAAGAAATTGATATAGGATCAGGTGATAGGCAAAGGCCAACATTTATAAGTTCCAAGTTGACTCCTGAGTTCAAACGGAGATTGATAGCACTATTGAAAGAGTATCAAGATTGTTTTGCTTGGGAGTACTATGAAATGCTAGGATTAAGCTGTACCATTGTTGAGCATCGGCTGCGTATTAAGCCAAGTTATCGGCCTTTCAAACAACCAGACAGAGGATTCAAAGCAAAGCTGTTGGAAGACATTAACGCAAAAATTACCCTACTGTATGAAGCTAAGTTTATCAGACCCTGCTGGTACGAGGAGTGGGTTTCAACTATTATTCCTACCATCAAGAAGAATGGCAAGTTAAGAGCTTGTGTAGATTTTCACAATCTGAATAAAGCTACACCAAACGATGAGTACCCTATGCCAGTTGCGGATACAATGGTTGATGCAGCGTCAGGCCATAAGATCTTGAGTTATCCGGATGGAAACGCATGATACAATTAGATACTGATGGCAGAGCAAGATATTCCAAAGACTGGATTCTGGTGTCCTGGAGCTCTTGGACTTTATGAGTGGGTAGTCATGACCTTTGGTTTGAAGAATGCTGGCACAACTTATCAACGGGCTATGAATTATATTTTTTATAGTCTCATTGGCAGGATTGTGGAGATCTATATTGATGATGTGGTGGTGTGGAGGATATAACCCCCGGGCTATTCTCCAAAGGGGGTGCCACGGCCCATATAAGGGGGTCTCGGGGTAGGTGTACGAATCAAGATAAATGATCGGCATCAGGAGATATAGTTAGAAATAGGGAAGTTTAGATATGTAAAGAGATAACTTGTACCAAAAGGTAGTATATTTCCTTGTAACTAACTAGGATTAGATCAAATCAGATGTGTAACCCTGCCCCCTGGACTATATAAGAGCGGCAGGGACCCCCCTCAAAAATGGAAGCCATATTAAATATGCTATACGCTGAGAATACAACCCCAAGCACAAGACGTAGGGTATTACACCAATCTGGTAGCCCGAACCTGGTAAAATCTCCTGTGTGCTTGTGTTCATCCATCTAGCTCTAGGTCCGGCGATCCCCTCCACATAATCTACCACCTTGGTCTTCCCCGTGGTGGACTGCCGAACTATTCCTTCGATAGTTGGTGCTCCACATAGGGGTTCATCGTGTTAGTTGGCGAGCTTGATGGATGCCATCAAGATCCCGAAGAGCTGCATCATCTTCGCCACAATGGGAGTGGCAATTCCCTTCCGGGCACATCACGCTGCCTCCACTGCCAGTGATTGTGCAGCCAACCACTCGGTCCCTCTTTGGGGCCAGCTTCTCATCAGGGAGGTGCCCTACATCATCCCCAGTCCTCCGATTGAAAAGATCAAACCCTCCGATCGAGCCCTATCCTCGGTCGCGGGTGACATGGGTCTGTCTAACAAATCCAATCTGGTTAACGACCAAACCTAGGCTAAACGAGTAATACTCAGGAGGCCACTGTAGACTAGGAGCCGACGAGTTCCAGTCGGTGATCTGCTGTACCCAACAGAGGGAACAAACGGGGCCCCTGCAGCCCTCTTTGCTGATGATCTGGTCCAAGCCATGGATTGGATCGCATCTCAACTAGCCGAGTGCATAACCCTCTGCGAGTCCACTCTTGGAGGGGTGCCGACTAGTCCGGCTTCTCAGATTCATATCCCTTACGGACTGAGGAACGTTGCCATCACCTTCCAGGAGGCGACCAGGAAAGCAATGGAGAGATCGAACTTGTTTGACTCAGTCAATGACTAGTCGAACGAGGATGAGCCAGAGATTGTGGCTGTTATTAGCAACCATCTGTCAGCTGGTGACTCCCTTTTTTCGATCTTGGAGGAAGGCATGGAGACGGATTGCACCACTGATCTGGAACAACTGTCGGAAGGATGCTCCTGGACATAGTCCATGACATGTTTGGAACCGGTGGTGGGAGATGAGGACCAGACGGAAAACTCTGTCGAGTCCACTAAAGACTCCGAAAGCAACTCACCTCCCAATTTCGTCTACGTTGTCGCTCCAGCGGCGGCGGTCTCGGATGATGAACGATAAACTAAGGTGCAGTGCATTTAGAAGAATGCCAAACGGATCACCAAGAAATGGTAGATCCTCAACGCTGCTGAAAATGCCAACGGTGATGGAGAACTTGCTGAATGTCACCGAGACAGGAGGAGGAGGCTACATTCCAACAAGCAGTGCACCCTCCGTCCCCGCAGCCTCGAGCAGTTGTTCGCCATAGACTTTGATAGTCACAAGGTCTATAAAACTCCCAAGGAGAACCTTCTTGCTGCAATTGAAGAGCACAACACTCTCATACCCAATACTCTGGGATTGGCTTGAGTGCAAGCGATGCTCCAGACCACGGGAACCTTGATCAACAGCACGGACCCATCTCCGCCGGTTCGGGGCATGACTTCCAAGTTGCGGCGCTCTTGTTCACTGCATGACATTGATCTCCACGATCGGATCAACTGAGGACGCGACATGAGGCATACAATCAACCGCTACGTCTCCCACTGAGAGGATCAGGAGATCTGGCATAGGGAGGAGTAAGACCGAGAGCACGGACCTCCCCGGCGGGATGGATGTCACGGCAAGACACCCGAACTAGAATTGGAGAGCGGCTATGAGGAATCTGACAACTCGGACTCTACCAGCTATAGCTATAGCAGCGGGGAAAGACTAGTCGGCTACCCCCATAGAGGTCGGGGAAAGAATCCATCATACGACGACTTCCTATCCCTCACCAAGAGGCTATGCCAAATCAGGTGGCCACGCAGTTTCACGCTTTCCAACATTGACAAGTATGATGGCAAGTTATATCCCGCTCAGTGGCTGCAGATCTACTCAACTGCCATCAAGGCGGCAGGGGGAAACACCAACGTTATTGCTAACTACCTACCCATCATGCTGACTAAAGAATGCCGCAATTGGTTGGCAGGACTCCCACGTGACGCCATCGACAACTGGGAGCAGCTGTGCTTGCTATTCATCAGTAACTACATAGGCACCTGGGAGAGACTAGGAAGCAAGAGGCTCCTAGGGCAGATTCGCTAGCGCAAGAATGAGATGCTGCGAGGCTATATCCATTGGTTCTCTAAGAAGAGGAACTCGGTCCCCTTCATTGAGGATCATGATGTGATGAGCGCCTTCCAAAATGGCCTCACTAATGGCAAGCTAATCAACAAGTGGACCAGGAAGCTATCAAAGAACGTCAACAAGATTTTCACCTTTGCCAACAGCATGGCATATGGAGAGGAAGCTGAGAAATAGAAGCTCAACAAGTTCAAAGCTCAATGGGACGAGGAAAGCCGCTCTTGCCTAAGGGCCCACGATGTAGAAATACGCATCAACCGTCTTGAAACCTCCCGCAGAGGAGAGCAGGGCGGTCGAAAGTGGAAGACTGTCGAGGTCGTCACCACAGTGGAGCAAGGGCATGAGCGTATCAGCTTGGAAGAATTCCAGAAGATGCTGGACATGCAATACCCGTACCACAAGAACCACAAGCACTCGGCCCGGGAATGCTTCGGCCTCAAGAGGGCCTTCTCCGGGAAAGGCTTCGGAAAGCCACCTCGCAAGGAAGATAAGGACAAGGAGCCTCGCAAGGGTCACCTCACTGACGAAGACCTCCAGATGGCTGACAGCACCATCAACATGATCTACGGCATACCCGAGCAGTTCAAGTCCAAGAGGAAGCAGAAGCTGACCCAGCGCTAGGTGGGCTACGCCACAGAACCAGCCATCCTACAATATCTGTGATGGTCCGAGGATCCCATCGCCTTCAGCAGTGACCACCCAAGCATGGTCGCCAAGCCAGGAAGATTCAACCCTACAATTCGCAACGTGCACTTTGGAAAGGTCCTCGTTGACGGCGGTAGTGGATTAAACATCCTCTTTGCCAACAGGGTAAAGGAGATCGGTCTCTATGCCATGGATCCGAATCTAACACAGACGTCTTTCTTCAACATCATCTCGGGTGACCTAGCGGTTCCCCAAGGACAGGTCATGCTGCTGGTTACCTTCGGTATGATAGAAAACTAACGTGCTGAGTATGTCCGCTTCATCATCATAGAATTCGACACCGCCTACCATGGCATACTCGGTAGACCGGCTCTGGCAAAGTTCATGGCTGTTTCGCACTACGTCTACATGATCATGAAGATGCCTACTCCAAATGGAGTCATCATAGTCCTAGGCAACGTGTGCATGGCATACGACTACGTGAAGGAAAACCTTCAAATCGCGGCTACCCAGGACCTTTCAGCGCTCATGGAGGAGTCCTCACTACTTCTAATAAGGTGGCGCCGGAGGAGCTGGAGATCTTGACCAAGAAGTTGGTGATGGAGGTGATCAAGGAAAAGCCATAGGATACGAAGAAGGTCTCGCTCGGCCTCGAAGACCTGTCCAAGACGGCGACCATAGGGGCCAACATGGACCCCAAATAGGAAAGTGTACTCGTCGAGTTTTTCCGGGCCCACTCGGATATTTTTGCATGGAAACCAGCGGTATGCCAGGGATTCTGAAGGAATTTGCTGAGCACTCCTTGAAGGTCGACGTGAAGGCCAAGCTGTTCAAGCAAAAGCTTCGTCGTTTTGTGCAGGACGACAAGGAGGTGATTAGGGTAGAGATTACAAAGCTCTTAGTGGCCAGTTTTATCAAAGAGGTGTATCACCCCGATTGGTTAGCTAATCCAGTTTTTTGTAAAGAAAAAGAATAAGGAATGAAGAATGTGGGTTGATATAACTGATCTCAACAAACATTTCCCTAAAGACCCCTTCACCCTCCCGCGAATAGATCAAGTTGTAGATTCCATGGCAGGATGCGTCCTACGCTATTTTCTTGATTGCTACTCGGGCTATCATCAGATAAGCCTGAAGGAAGATTAGATCAAGACATCATTCATTATGCCCTTCGGCACGTACTACTATACGACTATGTCTTTCAGTCTCAAGAACGTTGGTGCGACCCACCAGCGAGCGATCCAAGTGTGCTTAGACTTGCAGATCGGGAAAAACGTAGAAGCTTACATGGACGACGTGGTCATCAAGACGATGGAGCATGACTTGCTAATTAGTGACCTGATCAAGACATTCAACAACCTTAGGAGGTTCTGGTGGAAGTTAAACTGGAAAAATGTGTTTTCGCGTCCCATCCGGGAAACTACTCGGCTTCATCGTCAGCCACCGTGGCATTGAGGCTAACCCTGAGGAGGTCAACGTGATCACTCGGATGAAGCCTCCCACAAACCAGAAAGATGCACAGAAGCTCGACGGATGCATGGCAGTGCTGAGCTAATTCATCTCTAGGCCCGGTGTACGTGGGCTACCATTCTTCAAGCTCCTTAAACACCAGGACAACTTCACCAAGGACCAAGAGGATCGGACGTCGTTCCAAGAACTCAAGGCTTGTTTATAAAAGCCTCCAATCCTCAAGGTGCTAGCAGACAAGGAGACAATCTACCTCTACATCTCTGGTACCAGCCACATGGTCAGCACGGTACTAGTGGTCGAGCGGTCAAAAGAAGGACACGCATATAGTATCTAGTGACCCGTATACTTCATCAGTGAAGTACTAATGGAATCCAAAGTCCGCTACAAATAGGTGCAGATGCTACTATACACACTCTTGATCACCGCTAGAAAGCTAAAGCACTACTTAGAGGCCCACAAGATCATTGTAGTGTCTGGCTACTTCATGGGTGACATCCTTCACAACAGAGACGCCATGGGACAGAACTTGAAGTGGTCCGTAGAGCTGGCTGTACACGACATCACCTTCATCCCTCGAACATCCATCAAGTCCCAGATTCTATATGACTTTGTGGCTGAGTGGATAGAGATCCAGACGCCCGCCCCGAAAGAGGAGCTCGAATACTTGTCCATGTACTTCGATGGATCCCTTAAGATCGAGGGTGGTAGTGCAGGAATCTTGTTCATCTCCCCTAAAGGGGACGTGCTCAAGTATGTCCTACAGATAATGTTTCGGGTGTCGCACAATGCTGCAGAGTATAAAGCGGCCCTCCACGGGCTGTGCATCACGATTTCACTCGGGATCAAGCACCTTCTCATCAGAGGAGACTCGGTGCTCATGATCAACCAACTAAACAAGAACTGGTCAAGAACCAGAGACAAGATGGATGCCTCTTGTGCAGAAATACGGAAGATGGAAGGAAAGTTCTACGGGCTAGAATTCCACCACGTTATCCGTGACAAGAACATGGCAGCTGACGCACTGGCCAAGATGGGGTCCACTCGGTCGGAGGTGCCACCTAGGGTTTTCATCCAGGACCTTATAAAACCCTCGATAAAGAACCCCAAGGAGGAAGTCATGGGTGTCACAGTCTGAATAATACGAGCCATCTACAAAGACATCAAAGCATCATCTTAGAAAATGAAAACAAGAAAGATCCGCAATAGAAAAAAAAGGATGTAAGTAACTTTGTTACCTTCGAGATCCTCGAGGCCATGAACAACAGCATGCAAAGAACGATCCTCAAAGCACGGAAGCAACGAGCAAGAAGCAGGGGTGCAGGAGTTTCAACCGCAAAGGTGAAAGTGAAAGCAACCCGCACCCTATTTTTATAGGCATGGTAAAAGGGCGCGAAATAGCGCCTGTAACCGTGAGTCGGATATGAAGGGACACCCAATAGGAAGCCGACACGTCACACCAAAAGGGTAACCGTTGGCTCGTTTCGAACTGACGCTCGAGGGTGACGTTTTTTGGGGAGAAGATCTGTAGGACAAGGGTTCGGTCATTGATGTTGAGCCTTGCCCATGAGGGGCTATTGTTGGGGATTGCCCAAAAAGATTGTCACCCTTGAGGTCATCAGCCCATTGAGATATTTAACCTCGGGTAAGACCCCTTAACCTCGGATGGAAAACATAATACTAAGAAGCAACCTTAGCCTCGCAATCCTTAAGTTTGACCCGAAGCCAGGAGACATTCGCTAAGGTGTGTGTGGTGCTAGGGATGGCTTTGAGGGTGGCGGTGAGGTGCGGGAGAGGATGCTCCATGGCGGGGTGTCACGGCGGAGCTCGGTGCTTGTGGCAAAGGGGGAAAATGGCAGGCGGAGCTCCTGCAGTGGCCTAAGTGTGAGGATAAGTGCGAGCGAGCATTGGTGGAGTTGTTGCACGGCCCACATTGGTGCAAAGTAGGGCGCCGACGGTTGGCCATAGCCAGGAGAGGCGTGGGCCCATGGCCGATGATAGGCAGTGGGGGATTGCGGCGTGATGCGTCTGCTTTGCCGCGCGCGAGGAGTGGCTGAGCAATGGGCTCGTGCGGTCCTTGTCTCATCAGCGAGAGGCAGAGCGTGAGCGCCGGTGTGGTGGCCCAACGTGGTGACGTGGCATGCGCGGGCGGCGAGAGGCGGCAGGCATACTGGGCGAGTGGGATGCAATGTGGAGGGCAGATACGGCTCGAGTGCGGGTTGGGCGAGCTACGGTGACGTCGGGTCGCGTCGGCAGCGAGGATAGGCGGCGGCGCTGCGCCGGTGCGGCAGAGCCACATGGTGCGCCATGGCTCGCCATGCGCGATTCCGGATCGGCAACACACATGGGCCTCGCGGCGGAGCAAAGTTCAGGCGGTTTTTGTGAAAAATTTCGAATTCAAACTCCGAAAAGTGCATATATAAAACTTGTAGTTTGAACTCTACCCGACAAATCCTACAAAGACTTTAGGATCAAAACTTGGCTGCATTTAGAGAAAAAGATCGTGAACTTTGGTGGAATGCCGTTCATGGGGACTTAGCAGATTTTTGAAATGAAGCTATACTTAATAGTTTGAAATGAAGCTGTACTTAATAGTTTAGCTGAACTTTAACTCAGGTTTTGAAAGGGTTCAGCTCTGATTTAGACCAAGGTCAAAAGAACAATGTTGTAGTACACACTTCACACTAGAACTCTTAGAAAAGGATCAGGTTCAGGTTAGTTTCGGATTTTGTAGAAATTCACATGCCAAAATGGAAGACATTCACTGTTTTCAGAATAAACATTCACTGTGAGCTGAAATGGAGCTGGAGCTGATTTTGGACTAAATTTTCAAAAGATTCCAATGTGAATTTGTCAAAGCTCAAATTAACAAAGTTGTTCTCTAATGTTTATTCTGCAACTTATATAAAGGCTTCAACTTCAAACCAGGTCTAGAACTAGAGATAACAGAATGTAAACTTTCCTAACAGATAGGTTCTTAAGGACTGAATTTGAGAAGGTGTTTGAATTAACATTGAACTTCAAACTGATTTTTGGATGTCTTCCTCTCCAAACTAACAAAAGTTCAAATAAGAAAAGTTGTTTGTTCTGACAAGTTTTACAACTCTTATATTGGCAAAAATTGAAGTTGTTGTATGAAATGTTAAATTTATGAATTGCCTTCAAATTAAGCTTTTAAAAGGGATTTTAGTCCTTTTAAGTTCTAGATTAAATTCTAAACACTCTACTTAAGCTTCAACAAGACTAATTAAAACTAGGGTTGTTAAAATGAAACTCAACAATCAAACCACAAGAAACAGACTAAAAAGCCCGTTTTGATCAGTTCGGATCTGCATAATGAATCGACTAAAACTTGAGGGAACGGGATTGAAGTCAGCTTTCCAATGCAAAAAATGGCATGTATTTTGGGCTTCCCAATAAATAGTTATGACCAATTTTGTGGAGACTGCATAGAAGGCCAACAGCCACGCGAGGCTCCTCGGGAGTTTAGTTCGTCGTAACCTTTGAGATAGCTTAACTCTAGAGACTCTCAAGTCCATTTGCACCACACTAGGAGGGTTGTTCCTAGTATAAATAATCCTTGTATCCAAGAGAAATCACAAGATTTTATAATGAAATAGAACCTCTTTTGTTAAGCTGTTTACTGACAAATTCAAAGAGTAATCTCTACCCCTTTGCTCTTGTGAATTCCTTGAGGGATTATAGAAGTGGCCGCTTCATCGACTCCCAATTGGTGCTCCTAGTCCATTTGATTCTAGGTTGTGTTGGCTAGTTCTGTGAGTGTGTGGTTGGTTGCTTGTTAAAGACGGTGGTTGGCTTCGAGTTTTATTTGCCAGGTTGCACTAGTTATCGCTCCTTGTACCAAGTTATCTTAGGTGTTCTACAGCTAGTTATCTTGATCGGGATCTTACGTTGTGAAGATTGGGATTGAGTCTAATCATTTAAAATCAAGAGCCTGCGCTGCCACGATAGGATTCTTTACCCTTAGCTACATATCCACCAAAAAACCATAAAAAAATCTTTTATAGCCTTTTGTTTCGATCTGTTTATCTAGTGAGTTTTGTTTAGTTTCAATCCATTAGAGTCTTTGTTTAGTTGCTAATCATATCATCATTTGCGTGTCATTTTGTGCCTTTCATATCTTTGGAAAAAAATCCCACAAAAAAAAGTAAACGGATTCTATCCTTTGCGTAAACTTTTATCCTATCATGATAGCTGCTGGTTATATTTGGTTCTATCATCTTTAATTTTGTCAAGTGTTATATCTGACCATTTTTTAGTATTGCAAAAAAAAAAGAGTCAAAAAGAAGAGGAAAGAAAGTTGCAAAAAAATAGTGTGTTGAGAAAGTTAAAGAAAAAAAGTGTGTTGGAAAGAAAGGAGAAGGATCACATTGTTGGTATGCACAAGTGTTGAACCTTCATATCAATTTGTGTAACCAGTTTGCTATCATCCGTTGGTGCAATTTTGCTAGGTTATTCTCTTTAAATCAATCATCCCTTGCATAATCCTTGTTTGCATCAAATCTGAAATTTCTTTTGCGCGTGTGTTACTTCGGTTACATCATTCATATGTTGTGATCAGCACTAGGTATTGGATCTCTAGTTTGGATGGCTACTTATCTTTACAACAACTAGAATTCAGATTTGCTCCTTGTGCTTTATCCCCTACCAATCTCCGCATAAAAGCTATCGTGTACGGTTTGTTGGTCGTGTATTTGCTTAACCATCACTCTTTCTACTAACCATCACTCTTTCTACCACCACACATAGTACTTCTATAATCTGTGTAATCTACAGGGAACTCATAAGAGCTGCAGTAGGTAAGAGAAGGTGAGGTTGTGAGATCCACATAATTTTCCATTCCACATATACTTGCGGTTCGTGTTTTCACTAACCATACAGGAAGATGTCCGAATGACTCGACCTTGAAGATTGTGTCACCTTGGCACAATATAATGAGTTGAGGCAAAGCATGGAGGAGAAACAAGATAGAATGTCAAATGAATTGCAAGCTATTATGGAAGACCTACAACATATTCCTCGTGTTCCTGAAAATGCAAGTAACCATGAAGATGAAGTTGATAAAACCGAAGAAGCTGCTGAATGACTCGCAAGAGAACAACAAGAATGTCGTGAGAGAGCTGCTCTCCATGCAAGGAGACCTGGTGGTCCAGGGCATGGAAATGGAGGTAATTGAGGTGGACATGGTAGAGGAAGAGGTCATGGACATGGAGGTAACGACCATGCTGAATTTGAAGATGAGTACGAAGAAGAAGAGGTTGAACAGCACCAAAATTATGGTCGTCTTCATCAAGGCAATCATGAATGTAACTAGCCCAATGAGGAGAGGTTTGGCAGGTTAATGTTCACCGTTCCCAAGTTATCTCACATGGGAGTTGAAGGTTGATAAATTTTTTTGCTTGCATAATTACTCCGAAGAGAAGAAGATGGCAATGGCTGCACTTGAGTTCTCTTTATCTGGTGGGAGAAAATGCTCAATGATAGAGAAGAAGCTGGGCAAGGTGCTGTTCGTACATGGGCGGAAATGAAAAGAGAAATGAGAGCAAGATTTGTACCTGAACATCATCGCCATGATCTTTTTGACAAGCTGCAGAATTTGAAGCAAGGAAATCTCTCTATTGATGAGTATTACAAAGAGATGGAGAAAGAAATGATTAGGGCCAATGTATTTGAAGATCAAGAGCAATCAATAGCAAGATTCATGTTTAGTTTACATCACAATATTCAGTGCATTGTTGAATTTTAGCCGTACCGCAATCTTATTGAGTTGGTACATCAAGCAAGCAAAGCTGAGCGTCAATTGCAGCAAGACATGAAGAGTAATAGAGGAGGTTGATTCAGTACAAAGGTTACCCCAAGTGGAAGCAAATTTACACCAAGAACCAATGCAAATCGAGGTGATATCACCAACTCAAGTGGTGGTTCATGCTCTAGTTCCCATGGTGCTTCTAGTGGGAAAGAATTGGCTGCTCAAAGTAAGAAGAGCAAACCTGCAACATCAGCATCTACATCAATGGCTTCTACAGCAAAAAGTAGTGGAATTCAATGTTTCAAGTGTGGAGATCATGGTCATGTTATAAGGGAGTGCCCAAACAATCGTACCATCATTGCCAATGACCATGGAGAGTATGAATCTGCTAGTGAGGAGGACCAGGAAGCTATTGATGAAGAACAACTTGATGATGCTATTGAAAATCAAGATTTGCCCTTATGTGAATTTGAGAGAGGTGCTGCTCTTGTTGTAACTCAAATTTTGAGTGTGCAAATGAAGGAAGCTGAGAATGGACAATGGCACAATTTATTCCAAACAAGAGCCAAGGTTGAAGGCAAGGTATGCAAGATGATCATTGATGGTGGAAGCTGCCACAATCTTGCTAGCTGTGAGATGGTTGATAAACTTGGTTTGAAGTTGCTGCGACACCCTCATCCATATCATGCACAATGGTTAAATGATGCTAGAGATACCAAGGTTGGATATAAGGTGAAAGTTCCATTCAAAGTTGGTGAATATGTTGACACCATAGAGTGCGATGTGGCACCAATGACAGATGCCATCTGCTATTAGGAAGGCCATGGCAATATGATCGTTCATCTCTACATTTTGGTCGTACAAATCAATACACCATCAAGTGGAAGGGAAAGAGCTTGATATTTAAGCCAATGACACCTGAACAAATCCTAGCTGAACACTTGCAAAAGAGCACTGAAGTGAAGGTTGAGAGTGAGAAAGAAAGAGAGAAAAATAATTTGAGTGCCTCCACAAATCGGTGAGTGAGAGCCACAAGCCAAATGAGAGAGATCAAAACAAAAGAGAGGGAAATAATCTGGTCATGTTAGCCACCAAATCTGAAATAAGAGATGTGAGGCGTAACCCATAACAAGCATTCATTGTACTTATGTACAAAGACACATTGCTTTCAGCTAACGACATAACATCTCTTCCTAGTGTTATTTCACATCTTTTGTAGGACTACAAGGATGTCTTTTCCAGAGGAAACCCCTGTTGGACTGCCACCATTGTGAGGCATGGAGCATCAAATTGATCTCATTCCATGGGTTTCATTGCCCAATCGTCCACCCTACCGCACCAATTCGGAAGAAACAAAAGAAATTCAGAGGCAAGTACAAGCACTTTTAGATAAAGGTTATGTGCATGAAAGCTGAATTCCTTGTGTTGTCCCTGTTATTTTGGTTCCAAATAAAGATGGTACATGGAGAGTGTGTGTAGATTGTAGAGCCATCAATAATATTATTGTTCGCTATCGTCATCCTATTCCTAGGCTAGATGATATGCTTGATGAATTGAGTGGTTCTATGATATTTTCTAAGATTGATTTGAGTAGTGGTTACCATCAAATTCGAATGAAAATTAGAGATGAATGGAAAACTGCTTTCAAAAATAAAGTTTGGGTTGTATGAATGGTTAGTTATGCCTTTTTGTTTGACTACTACTCCTAGAAATTTCATGAGATTGATGAACCATGTCTTGAGAGCTTTCATTGGAAAATTTGTTCTTGTTTACTTTGATGATATCCTTAATTACAGCAAGACATTGGAGGAACATACTGAGCACATACAACAAGTTTTGGATGTGCTTAGAAAGGAGAAATTGTTTGCTAACCTTGAGAAGTGCACCTTTTTCACAGATCAAGTTGTGTTTCTTGGTTTTGTTGTCTCTAGACAGGGAATACAAGTGGACGAATCAAAGGTGAAAGCAATCAAAGAATGGCCGACTCCTGAGAATGTAAACCAAGTGAGAAGCTTTCATCGACTTGCTGATTTTTATAGGAGATTTGTGAAGGATTTCAGCACCATAGCTGTCCGTAGAACGAGTTAACAAAGAAAGGTGTTGCATTTGAATGGAAAGAGCAACAAGAAAATGCTTTTCAAGAATTGAAGAGACGCTTGAATGAAGCACCTCTACTTGTGTTGCCAGATTTCACAAAAACCTTTGAGGTTGAATGTGATGCAAGTGGGATTGGAATTGGAGGTGTGCTCATGCAAGATGCAAAACCTGTTGCATAATTTAGTGAGTTGTGTGGAGCACAACTGAACTACTCCATGTATAACAAGGAGCTGTACGCCTTAGTAAGAGTAATTGAGACTTGGCAACATTATTTATGGCCAAAAGAATTTGTCATCCATTCAGATCATGAAGCTTTGAAGTACTTGGAAGGCCAAGCTAAACTGAACCGACGTCATGCTAAATGGGTTGAATTCATTGAAACTTTTCCATACATGGTGAAATACAAGAAAGGTAAGGGCAATCTAGTTGCGGATGCTTTCCTGAAGAAATGTTTTGTTGAACCAACTTGAGATAAAGGTGCTGGGACTAGAGAGCTTCAAAGATTTATATTCCACTGATCATAAATTTTCAGAAACTTATGCAAAATGTACAGCAGGAAAAGGATGGGAAAAATATCATGTTCATGATAAATTTTTGTTTAGAGCTAACAAAATATGTGTGCCAAATTGTTCTGTTAGACTCTTGTTACAGGAAGCATATGCAGGTGGACTAATGGGTCATTTTGGATGGAAAAAGACTTACGAGCTGCTGGCCGACCATTTCTATTGGCCCAAGATGAGAAGAGACATTGAGAGACTTGTGCAGCGATGCGTCACATGTCACAAAGCTAAGTCAAAACTGAAACCCCATGGTTTATATACTCCATTGCCTATTCCTAATGTTCCTTGGGAAGACATTAGCATGGACATTGTTTTGGGTTTACCAAGAACTAAGAGGGGGAGTGATTCTATTTTTGTTGTTGTTGATCGATTCTCAAAAATGGCACATTTTATACCCTGTCATAAAAGCGATGATGCTTCCCATATAGCCTCTTTGTTTTTCAGGGAAATTGTGAGGTTGCACGGGATGGCTAGGACCATTGTTTTAGATCAAGATACAAAGTTCTTGAGCTACTTTTGGAAGACATTATGGGCAAAACTTGGCACAAAGCTGCTGTTTTCTACAACTTGTCACCCGCAAGATGGACAAACAGAGGTAGTGAATAGAACACTTTTTATGCTGCTGCATACCATGATGAAGAAGAATTTGAAGGAATGGGAGGAGTGATTGCCGCACATGGAGTTTGCATATAACAGGGCAGTACATTCTACCACTCATTTATGTCCATTTGAAGTTGTATATGGATTCAATCCACTTGCTCCGATAGATTTGTTATCATTACCATTGCAGGAAAGGAGTAACATGGATGCCTCTAAGCATGCTGCATATGTAAACAAGATACATGAGAAGAAAAAAGAAGCAATCGAGAAGAAGGCCAAGTACTATGCTGAGTGGGCCAACAAGCATCGCAAGAAGGTGACATTTGAACCAGGAGATTTTGTTTGGGTACACCTTCGCAAAGAACGCTTTCCAGAGAAGGGTAAATCAAAATTGATGCAAAGAGCAGATGGACCATTCAGAGTACTAGCAAAGATAAATGATAATGCCTACAAGTTTGAACTCGACTATGGTGTGAGCACAACATTTAATGTTGCTGATTTAGCACCATACTTTGGACCAGAAGAGTCAGAGTCGAGGACGACTCCTTCTCAAGAGGGGGAGGATGATGAGGTCATCTCAACCAGCCATGCACCATCACATGTAAACAAAGGACATGATGTACAAGATGTCACCCAAGCAAGAGAACAAGTGAACATTGGACCAATTACACATAGCCGAGCTAAAAAGCTACAACAACAGGTGACTTCACTCCTAGCTGAAATTAACTTCAACATATATGAGAATGTTATACTACCTAAATGTTCTACATTGGTTGTACTTAGGTATGCAAACGAAGAGGACAGTGCTGAGCTATATGGAGATGAAACTTAGTGATCAAACCACAAGAAACGGACTAACAAGCCCCATTTTGTTCAGTTCAGAGCCAAAGTTCGGACTGAACACTTTCGACCTCATTTTGATCACTTTGGACCTGCATAATGAATCGACTATAACTTTTTATTCACGATAGATCTGGAGACCCGCGAGTACTTGATGGAACGTGATCGAAGTCACCTTTCCAATGCAATAAACCATATGTCTTTTGGACTTCCCAATAAAGAGTTATGACTGATTTAGTGGAGACTGCACAGAAGGCCAACAGCCACGCGAGGCTCCTCGGGAGTTCAGTTCGTGGTGACCTTCGAGATAGCATAACTCCAGAGACTCCCAGGTCCACTCACACCCAACTCGGAGGGTTGTTTCTAGTATAAATAATCCTTGTATCCAAGAGAAATCACAAGACTTTGATAATGAAATAGAACCCCTTTTGTTCAGCTATGTGCTAACAAATTCAGTGAGTGATCTCTACCCCTTTGATCTTTTGTGATTTTCCTGAGGGATTACAGAAGCGGCCGCTTCATCAGCTCTCAAATGGTGCTCTTGGTCCATTTGATTCCAGGTTGTGTTGGTTGGTTCTTTGAGAGTGTGCTTGGGAAAATCCTCGATTCAGGTTGCCGGTTAAAGACGGTGGTTGGCTTCGAGTTTTACTTGCCAGGTTGCACTAGTTATCGATGCTTGCAACAAGTTATCTTGGCTGTTCTACAGCTAGTTATCTTGATCAAGATCTTACGTTGCGAAGATCGGGACCGAGTCTCATCATCTATTGCCGCCGGTTCTAGACCCGTGGCGGACTGCGTCCGGGAGCATCCTTCCGATGGCTGATCCGGATCGGTGGTGCAATCCGTCTCCACGCCTTCCTCCAAGATAAGAAAAATAGAGTCGTCAGCGGGTGGATGGCTTCTAATAATAGCCACGATCTGCGGCTCGTCCTCATCAGATTGGTCATTGACCAAGTCGAAGAAGTTCGATATCGCCATTGCTTTCTCATTGCCTCCTGAAAGGTGATGGTGACATTCCTCAGTCCGTAAGGGATATGAATCAGAGAAGTCGAACCAGTTGGTGCCCCTCCGAGAGTGGATTCATAGAGGTTATACGCTTGGCTAGTTGAGACGCGATCCGATCCATGGCTTGGACAAGATTGTCAGCAGAGAGGACCACGGGGCCCCATCTGTTCCTGTTGTTGGGTACAGTAGATCGCCGACCGGAACTCGTGGGTTTCTAGTCTGCAGCAACCTCCCGAGGATTACTTGGTTAGCTTGGGTACGGATGTCAACTAGATTGGATCTATTAGACAAACCCAAGTTGGCCGCGACGGAGGACGTGGCTCGATCGAAGGCTTCGATTTTTTCAATTGGAGGACTAGGATGATGCAGGGCACATCCCCGATGAGAAGCTAGCCCCCAAGAGGGACCGAGTGGTCGGTCGCACAATCATTGGCAGCGGAGGCAGCATGATGTCCCCAGAAGGGAATTGCCACTCCCATCGTGATGAAGACAATGCAGCTCTTGGGGATCTTGATGGCGTCCATCAAGCTCGCCAACTAACATAGCAAACCCCTACCTGGTGCGCCACTTGACTGTTGGGAGAATAGTCCGGCAGTCCACCATGGGGTAGACCAAGGTGGTAGTTTGTGTGGAGGGGATCGCCACACCTAGAAATAGATGGATGAACACAAGGACACAGGGGACTTTACAAGATTGGGGCCACCAGATTGGGGTTGTATTCTCAGCGTATAGCGTATTGAATATTGCTTAGGTTTTTGAGGGGGTCCCTGCCACCCTTACATAGTCCGAGGGGCAGGGTTACAGATTGGATTCGATCTAATCCTAGTCGGTTACAAGAAAATCTACTACCTTTCGGTACAAGTTATCTCTTTACATATTTAAGCATCCCTATCTCTAACCATATCTCTTGATGCTGATTCTTCATCTTGATCCGTACGCCTACCCTGAGTCCCCGTCGTATGGACCGTGACACCCCCTTTAGAGGACCGCTAGGCCCATCCGAATGGTACTCGGGAGTATATCCCCCACAATGGGGGAGGCTTCGCTACACTTCATCACAAGCAATAGTAGGACGGTAAATTTTTCTTGCACCTTCTCTTTTCCATCTCTTTCTAAATGCATGTATATATATAAGTCTTCAACCTTCGACTTGGTGCAACCTTGTGTGATAATAACATGGCTACTAGGAGGAGAACCTAGATTTGTGTTTATTTTCGATAAATAGGCATGACCATGTGCTCATATTGATGTTTTATATTGCCTTTTCTTATGGAAAAATGATGAAAGTTGTTGCTTTGTTTTACCTACACGATATTGTATGCCTCTTTGTTTTACCTACATGATATTGTATGTGCCTTGACTAATTGCTCTCTAAAAAATGATCTTAAATTGATTTAAATATTGGCTCTTTTAATTTTGGAGGTTAAATGACTATATTGTAGACCCACATTCATTCAGTTGCTCTTTGATTTAAGTTTGCTGATGCCCTGATAACGTGTCTTAGTTTTATAAAAACTTAATTCTTATGCTATCTACAATTGTGAATCTCTTGCAATGTTCTACCCTACCAAAGCCTACATATTTACATGCCCTTTTCATGATGAAACCCTTAGTTTGCAAACTTATATTCTGATGAGTTGGATTAGGATTGATTTCTGTGGTATGAGACTTAGAATGTGGCCATTCCTTCATGTTATCTTTGTTGTGCTAGCCTATACTATCCATGCATTGTGATTTTCTTTACTAAAAAATTTGCAAACCTCGCTAGATATCCACCAAAAACCATATATCGTTTTGTGATTATCTTCCTTGTCCAAAATCTATTAAGATGAGTATGATTAAATTTTTTTGAGGTCATTTCTATACCCACCAGCAGCAAATTTTTACTCACTTTTCATGCTCGAGGACGAGCATCGTTCAAGTATGGGGGAGAGTTAGTGCACTATCTGGTGGGATCAAGATTTTTTGTGATAGAATTTGAGGAGAAAAGAAAGAAAAAGAAAGAAGAATAAAGAAGAAAAAATAATAGGGAAGAAAAAAAATTGAAAAAGGGGAAAAATAAAGAAGGAAAAGAAAAAAAATAGAAAGAAGGAAAGAAAAAGCTCCTCATCTTCTAAAGCATCATTGATTGGCTCGACAAGGTTACCATTGTTATATGATACTCATCATTTTCCAACCATGTGCAATCCGATAATGAGGACTTCATTTGTGCCTCGGAATAATTCATTTGCCACTTGCACATTTCCACCTATCTAAATGTGTGTGTTTCATCTCTCTCCCTATCCAACATTTATTTTCCACAGCCTTTTTGACAAGTCTCAGTAATTCCAATAGATCTCTCGCTTAATTTGACAATATTTCAGATATAATGATTTGCTTGGATTGTTTCTACCTACCAAGATCCACATAAGTCTTCTACTTTCATATATGAGTAGAATAGGTTGAGAATAATCTAGTATAGGCTTGAGTGAGTTGATGAGATGAGTGTTTCCATGAGCTTTTGCAAGAGAATCTCACTTATGCTGGATATGCTTCTTTTTGAAAAACTCTTCATGTTGAAACAAGGTAAGGGTCTAAAGCTCACTTAAGATTGAGATCATTGCATTTATTTTATTGTGGCTTGTTCTTTATTACTAGTCTATCTTCTGTAATGAAAACTAAACCGGTCACAACTTGAACTTTAATGCTAAACACTTGAGAGAGAGCAATATATTGTGTCATGTATAACTAAGTGCAGGGATGACATTGGAAGGCAACGCTGATTTCCCTTTAAGCAAGAATTGACTTACACGAAGACGAGCAAGGTTTAAGCATGGGGGGTTGTTGACGCTCATTATTGACACCTTTTTGGTACCATTTAAGTGGTGTTTTTGACTTATTCTTATATTAACCTGCCACTTGGCGCCTGAAATAACCCCATATTGACATATGTGTTGTGTTTTAGACCATATTGCAAAATCATAGGAAATACGACATAAATGAAGGATTTTTCTACAAGTTGGACTTGTGCCCGGACTTTGGGTATTAGAAGGCCCAAACACGAACATTGAACTGCAGGCCGTGTTCATGCTCA
This sequence comes from Setaria viridis, assembly GCF_005286985.2. Lineage (NCBI taxonomy): Eukaryota > Viridiplantae > Streptophyta > Magnoliopsida > Poales > Poaceae > Setaria > Setaria viridis. The sequence continues at coordinate 15,584,190 of NC_048270.2, read as the reverse complement.
TTATTGACACCTTTTAGTGTCATTTATGTGGAACTATTGGACTATCCTTATACTAACCCGTCACTTGGCACTTGAAATAATCCCATTATTGCATATGTGTTGTATTTTGGAGAATATTGAGTTTTGATGGGAAATACAACATAAGCAGTGGGTTTTCATAAGGAGGTTAATGGATAATTGGAAGAGGGTCATCGAGGGAAGCCTGCATGAGAAAGGGGAGGACCAGATGGGCTAGAAAGGGCCAAGGCTGATGGGCCTGCAACCCTATAGGCCGATTGGCGTGAAGTCTACGATGCATGTAGCATTTTTCCATGACCAATCGTCTAGAGCCACCGCCTATGAAGGTCTATAAATACCCCATCATGGGCTACAAGCACAAGGGAGATATAAGAGGGAGGAAACACCACGAAAACACCATCCACCAGTGCCACAAGATCGAGAAATAGAGAGAAGATTGGATCTAAAGGAGGCCACACGAAGCAGAGCACCAGAGGAGGGAAAAACCTCACAGGCCCATCGGCTTGGAGGTGCTCAGGCCGATCAGCCTAGGACTTTCCTACCACCATCATTATCTCCTTCGGTCCAGTTGATCTACAGGGCGTCCTTTAGCCCCTTTTGCGCTAAGATGTGTAAGATCATGGGGTAAAGTCTCTATTTGTCCTCGGGGTTGTATGGAGATCTTGATTTGTCATCGTTGAACCTCGTATTTATGATCTATTTGTTATCATTCATATGTTGATGACACTCTTTCATATAATGGCTAGCTAGTGCTACTTTGGGTTGCTTTATTGCTTACCTAGACCGATCATCATGTCCTGTTCCATTCGTCCGATAGTCGAGTATCCTTGTGTTGTGACAGTATGCAAGAGGGAAAATGTTGGGCATGGTTCACATCTACTCATGATAGCACTTAGATCTAGATCTTTCATTCATGGTGATTGCATCTGCAAGTGATCCTAGATCCCTAGGACAAGCGTTCCATCTATGTTGTTCACAACCTTTTACTCTCTATCTGCTTTGATCTAGACTGCTTAGTTCTTTTGTTAGCATAATCTTATCCAATACAAAGAGCTTTCGGTTACGTAGATTAGTGCTAGGTTAAGCGTGCAAATCCCTTATTCCGTGGATTGGTAAACCTTGGTGGAATCTCTAAGGGAAAAGATACAATTGATCTATGCGCTTGCGATTCACAACTTGGTGTGCTAAATGCTGTCAACAGGCTCGTAGGAGGAGTTGAAATTTCACGGGCCATATCTTCTTCATCCGAACTCCAATTGTGGTGAATTTACAAAGAACATTGGGGGAATCGTATGAAGCACTCGGGCATTCGAGGCCTGTAGGGGGAAGGCCGATCGGCCTATGGAGGTCTAGGCCGATCGGCCTAGCCCATTTTCCACTCCGTTTGATGTCCCCTTTCACAACGAGGAAGCCCATGATGTTCCTAGGATTTTTATCTAGATACTTCACCTCGAAGGCACCCCAACTGCCGCCACCAACTATAAATACCAAGCACATTCAATAAGGAGGGGAATCCCAACGAGTTTAGACCTAGCCACCACCGCCACAAGATGAGAAATAGGGATTAGATGAGATCACCGTGACGACCAACGCTGGTAGAGGTTAGGAGGTGCGAAGAAGACCTCAGGCCGATCAGCCTGAGGAGCCCTATGACAATCAGCCAAGGGGGGTTCCTGCTCCCTCCCGCTGCCATCTTCAGTGACAACGTTCTCTAGAGTCTCTAACACCCCTTTGTGCATCAATCTCTGTCAGATGATGGGGTAAAGCATCTATTCATCCCTATGATTGTTTGAACCCTTGATATGTAACTGCTACATGTACATTATGCCTATCAATGCTTCATGGTCTATTTCAATGCAGTGCTTTATTTACATATGCGAGCACTTCATATGTCCTTAGTAGAGTTTGTGGTAATTGTGGTGATTAGCTTAGCTCTGCGGATGCTTTGATATATATGTGTGAGCGAGGTTGATGATTATACCTATGTAGTGACGGTATGCAGGAGGAAAAGAGTCAGGCGAGTACATAATCTCTGTGACAGCTAATGAAGGCAGCACCCATTTGTGTAGTAGATGCATATTCATGTGAACCTAGATCCTAGGGAGTGAATGCATATCTATCTCTGTTATCTTTCTTGTATCAACCTTTGCTTCTTGTTTAGTCTAGATTAGTTTGTCTCTCTACACAACCGATATTGACTAATTCGGTTAGTAAGATTTTTATAAAGTGAGAGCCAGCAATCCACTTATTTCACAAATTGATAAACCTTGGGGGAAAAAACTATAACTGATATGTGCACTTGGGGTTCACCAATTAGCGTGCTAACTGCCGTCAACAATAATCTAATTGTTTTAGGAATCCCCTGTGGACCTCAACACTACTAGAAAACTGACCTCTCATCCCTAGACTTGATACCGATTGCATTTGAAACCGGTACTAATTTAGCATTTGTATCGGTTCCAAAGGATATTGCCTGTTGTGTGCCATGAGGACCCCTTTAGTACCGGTTGGGGGCAACATCCAGTACTAAAGGGTGAGCAGTAGTACCGGTTGGTGGTTGCAACTGGTACTAATGCTCCATGCACCCTCTAGTACCGGTTGTTGGCACCCTCCATTACCGGTTGCTTCCATCAACCGGTACTAGTGTGGCACGCCCCCTCAAGTACCGGTTCAAGGAACCAACCAGTACTAGAGGGAATCCCTTTAGTAAGGGTTGGTGACCCTAACCGGTAGTAATTTTCTTTCTATAAATACCCTCCTCCTTCCTCTAGCTCGAGCCAGATCCTCCAGCTCGAGCTTCACCCTATCCATGGTGCCATAGGGGGAAGTTTTGCCGGATTTGTGACCATTTCTTGGGGATTTCACTCATTCAAGTGTTCTAAAGGTTAGAAACTTCATCCTACCTTGATACCTAGCTAGTATACTAAGTTTTATTGTTTAGAGTTAGAGTAATTTGTAATGTTTAGAATAAGGTACAGTGGGGAATTTTTTTCATTTATACGAATGTCTTATTTAGGGGATTTCACTCATTCAAGTATTCTAAACTTCATTCTCCCTTGATACATGGTTAGTATACTAAGTTTTATGCTTAAGAGCTAGAGTATTTTGTGATTTTTAGAATAAGGTACAATGGGGAAATTTTTCATTTATATGTATGTGTTATTTAGAGCTCATATTTGTGATTTGTAGAATAAGCTACAAATTTTTGGATGTTATGATTCGTACTAGTCAAAGAAATTGATATGAGGATAGAGGAATAATTTCATAGTTTAGTACTTTGTTCAAATAGAGATACGTAATTACTCATTTTTAGAATAAGCTACAATGGAGAAATTCTTCATTAATATGTTATGTTATCAAATTGTAGGTAATAATGTTCATTTCTCGGTAATACAAGAATTTTTCTATATTCTCTAGCTATTCAAAAATTTTACTACAATTTCCATAGCTCAAACTTCACCCTATCCATAGCGCCATAGGGGAAGTGCTGCCAGATTTGTGACTATTTCTTGGGTATTGCAATCTTTCAAGTGTTCTAAAGGTTAGAAACTTCATCCTCCATTGATACATGGATAGTAAACTTCAAAAACCAATCCATGTATATATACTAAGAAAAAATAGATTAAGTACTTCAATTCATTTTCTTATTGTTCAAAAACCTATCCATGTGTAATATTTTGTAGATGGATCGGCAATGGATGTACAATGCTGACAAACATTCCATGGAGTACATTAATGGCTTGTGTGGTTTTCTGGATCAGGCAGAATCCAACAAACCGCTGTTCGGTTTCATTTGTTGTCCATGCAGAAATTGTACAAATGAGAGGGATTACTCATCCATCAAGAGTATTCACGCCCACATATATAGTTCTGGATTCATAGCAAACTATATTGTTTGGACCAAACATGGGGAAAGAGGAGTTATGATGGATGATGATGAAGAAGAAGAAGATGACAACATTCCTATCTTGATTCAAGGAGGTGCCTTTGCAGATGCTCCAATGGGTGAGGCTGAACAAGAGATGGGCGAGGCAGAAGGTCCTCTAGATAAGCTAGGTCAGGTGTTGCGAGATGCAAAGGAAGACTGCGAGAATGTGAAGGAGTCAAAATTGTTCGAGCATATGTTAGATGATCATAAGAAATTGTTGTAACCAGATTGCAAATAGGGGCACAAAAAGTTGGGTGCGACACTGGAAATGCTGCAATAGAAGGCAAGAAATGGAGTTTCTGACAAGGGTTTTGATGAGTTAACGAAAATCATAAAGAACATGCTTCCCGAGGGGAATGAATTACCGTCCTCAATGTACGAAGCAAAAAAGGTTGTCTGCCCTCTGGGTTTGGAGGTACAAAATATACATGCATATCCAAATGACTATATCCTCTATCGGGGCAAGGAATACAAGAAATTGGAGGTTTGTCCTATGTGCAAAGCGTTGCGTTATAAGATTAGGCAAGATGCCCCTAGTGATGTTGAGGGGGAGGTCATCAAGAAGAATGTTCTTGTGAAGGTAATGTGGTATTTCCCTGTAGTACCACAGTTGAAGCGCTTGTTCAGGAACAAGTCACATGCAAAGTTGATGCGTTGGCACAAAGAAGAACGTAAGCAAGATGAAATGATCAAACACCCCGCTAGTGGGTCCTAGTGGAGAACAGTTGATATTTCCCGAGTTTGAAAAGGATGCAAGGAACATACGGTTTGGATTAAGTATGGATCGATTCAATCCATTCGGAGAGTTCAGTAGTGGTCATAGCACTTGGCCTGTGACCTTATGTATGTTCAACCTTCCGCCATGGTTGTGCATGAAGTAGAAGTTCATTATGATGTTGATAATTATCCAAGGCCCAAAAGAACCTGGCAATGACATTGATGTTTACCTAAGATTGTTGTTTGATGAACTTCTACTATTATGGAAGGAAGAAGGTGTACGTGTGTGAGACGAGGATAAAAAGGAGACATTTAATCTACGAGCATTGTTATTCATAACCATCAATAATTGGCTGGCACTTGGTAATCTGTCCGAATAGTCGAACAAGGGATTCCGAGCCTGCACGCACTGTTTAGATGATACTTGCAGCATGTATTTGAAGCGTTGCAAGAAGGTCGTGTATATGGGCCATCATTGATTTTTTCTTGATAAGCACACTCTAAGAAAGAAAGGGAAGCATTTTGAAGGGAAGGAAGAAGAAGGTACTAAGCCCCTTCACCGTAATGGTAAACGTGTATTTTCTATGATAAAGGATGTGAGGGTAGTCCTTGGCAAGGGCTCTGGTAGCCAACTAGTTCTGAACAACAAGGATGGACATGCACCCATGTGGAAGAAGAAATCTATATTTTGGGAGCTACCTTATTGGGAAGTCCTTGAGGTCCGTAATGCAATTGATGTGATGCACCTGATGAAAAATCTCTGTGTGAACGTGCTTGGCTTCCTGGGTGCATATGGAAAGGCAAAGGATACACTTGAAGCATGTTGGAACCTAAAACTTATGAATCAACGAGATGCCCTACATCTGGAAAAGAGAGATAATAGGCATTACTTGCATCCTGCCAGTTACACTCTTAGCAAGGAAGAGAAGGAAAGCATGTTTGAGTGCTTCAATAGTATCAAGGTCCCATCGGGCTACTCCTTGAATATAAAGGCATTAATAAATTTGAAACATAAGAAATTGATAAATCTAAAGACCCATGACTGCCATGTCCTCAAGACACAATTGCTTCCTGTTGCACTAAGGGGTATTCTTCCGGAGAATGCGAGATGGCAATCGTGAAGTTATGTGCATTCCTCAACATGATTTCAATAAAGGCAATCCATCCAGACAATCTATGGAAGCTGCAGAATGATATGGTGCAATGCCTTGTCAGTTTTAAGATGGTCCTCCCACCTTCCTTCTTTAATATCATAACCCACCTTGTAGTCCACCTTGTTGAAGAAATTTTTGCCCTCTATCCCATATTTCTACACAATATGTTCCCTTTCAAGAGGTTTATGGAAATTCTTAAGAAGTATGTTTGTAACCGTGCCCGTCCGAAAGGAAGCATCGCAAAGGGATATCAAATAGAGGAGGTAATTGAGTTTTGTGTGGACTTTATGGAAGACATGAGTTCGATTGGAGTCCCTGTATCACGCTATGAGGGGAAACTGAAGGGAAAGGGCACACTAGAGAATAACGCTCAGATGGACATAGATAAGGAGACATTACGTAAAGGACACTTCATGGTTCTGCAGCAACCATCCCTGGTCACTCCATACATGGAGGAGCACATGGATAATGTACGGTCCTCAAACCAAGGGAAGGCTGAGGCCTGCATTACACATTGTCACATTGAAACTTTCAGCCCTTGGTTGCGGTGTAAACTGATGGGGGATGACACCATTGAAGAACAACTAGCATGGTTGGCTAGGGGTCCATCTGTGTCGGTATCGACATTCCAAGGATACAAGATAAATGGGTACACATTTTACACCAGAGCCCAAGACCAAAAGAGCACAAACCAAAATAGTGGTGTTCGTATCGATGCAATAGACAGCAGTGGAAAAAAAGACGAATACTATGGTGTCATTGAGGAGATATGGGAACTCGACTATGGACCTTTGAAAATCCCTCTGTTTTGGTGCCAATGGGTGAAACTTACTGGAGGAGGCATACGACAGTAGAGGACCTCAACAAGATTGGATATATAGACGAACGATTCATCCTAGCCAATGACGTGACTCAAGTTTTCTATGTGAGGGACATGGCAAGCAAACCAATAAGGAAGGGTGCTAATAGGTCAGATGATCAGCCAAAGTGCCACATTGTTTTTCCAGGGAAAAGAAAAATCGTTGGAGTTGAGGACAAGACTGACATTTTAGAAGATTATGATCAGTTCGATGATCTTCCTCCATTTTCAGTTGTGGTTGACCCAAGCGTCCTGTTAGCCAAAGAGGATGCTCCATACTTACACCATGATCACAACCAAGGGACGTTCTTCAAGAGGAGGGTTATTAACGTTCCATTAGATGATGATGCGTAATGCATTTGAACAATTATGTTGTGTTTTTGGTTATCTACAAAGGAATTAATGTAATTATGATGGTTAATCTTGTTTTTCCAAATATAATTCTCATGTCTTGTTTAAATTTCTTGTCTAGCTACTGGTAAATGCACACGTCACATCAATTTTTTATATTTTTCCATTTTTGCACAAACTTTGGTATTTGTTTGGAGCATCACAAACTTAGATATTTTGCACAAAGTTAGATATTTTGTATGAACCTGTGACATATATAGCTTCCTCACCATGAACACATTTTCAGTGAAACATATCATTAATGAAAGAATAATCTTCTTGTGAACATTGTTTCAATTAAGTAGAAAATTATGTAGAAAACAAAAAATATGAAAATATAAATTTCATAGAAAGCTAAAATAAGCAGCTATTCATGAATTTTGTTTTAAATGTCCATCTTGTTAAAGTACTACGTCAAATCGCACTCACATATGTACTCAACCAAACTCTTTGTTATATTCCACCTCTTGGTTGAAGTTGAGGAAGAGGATGATAGTGATAATGACATTTTTATAGTGCACGAAGATGAATATGAAGATATAGAAGACTCTGAGAATGAATCAGAAAAGGAAATGTCATATCTTCCTCATAGCTCCTTATAGTGCACCAAGATGATAATGATACTTTCCAACGTGCTTCCTCATAGCCGTTTGTTTCCTATCGCAGTTTTTTAATTCTTAATCATGTGTTTCATCAGTATGTGCTTGGTATTGTACATTAGATTTTCTATAACGCTTGAAGATGGGTGTCATGTTTCCTTATTCTCAGTCCTTTCAATTCAGTAGTACCTCCAATTCGAATAAGTTGATTGAACAATACTATTTGAAAAAAATCTCACCCTACTAATTAATAACAGATTTTTGCATGGTTAAAATATTAAGTATTTTAATTTTTTAAGAACCATTAAATATTAAAAAATAAATTTATGTACAATTAAACAAGAACATGATTAAGTCATAGTAAACATGCTAAGAACACTACAGTCACTATTCTTCTAAATTTTTGCATGGTCAAAAATCTATTTTTTCAAATTTTAAAGTTAATAGAAGTGTTATGACCATTATAACCTATTACTAAGTTAAATTAATAACTTTACCATGTTTGAGATTTGATCACATCTGGTATTTTTATAGTGTATATCTAATAAACATGAAGCTATCAAATTGTTTTACAATTTTTATGAATGTTATTTAATTTACTATGCAATAAATTAGTATAATACCAATTGTAAAAGAAAGAAAAAATAAAAAGATGGGTGGGGAATTGAAACAGGGTCATGCAACCCCTCTAGTACCAGTGCTTAACAACAACCGGTACTAGAGGTGGCACTTTCATTTCCCGCGCGGGGAGACCCTCTAGTACTGGTTATAGTATACTACAACTGGTACTAGAGGCCCTCCTCTAGTACCAGTTGGTGTTAACACCTGGTACTAGAGGGGCTCTAGTACCAGGTGTGAATTGGAACCGGTACTAGAGGGGGGTTAAGGGGCGCTCAGTGCTCTGCTCTTGTAAACACTTGGCCATTTTCAGTACGTGCTTCGTCTTCCTCCTCCCGATCCGCCGCCTTTCCACCTCTCCACCGCCATCGCCCCCGTCTGCCGCCGCCATCACCTCCGTCGCTGCCCTCCGACACCACGCCCCCGACGCTGCGCAACGCCGTCCCGACCGGCCCCGACGGCGCCGCCCCGCCCCGACCCGACACCACCCGCCTCCAATGACGCCACCCCGACACTGCTGCGCCGCCCCATCCCCGCCGCCGTCACCACCTCACCCCACCCCACCCTCCCCCCTCCCGCCGCTGCCCGCCCCGCCCCGCCCCCGACACCGCCACCCTGTCGGCTGCCGCCTACCCCGGCCGCCTCCTCGTCAGCCTCCACCGACGCCGTGCAACGCCGCCCGGCTCCATGCCCCCGACGTATGCCGTCCCACCCCCAGCGCGCGCGCCCCACAGACTCGCGCTGATGTAAGCCCACGGCCACCGTGATGTCATTTTTCTTTTTTTATAAGTGTTGGAAATCATGCCATAGAAAAATTGCAAGAAATTTGTATAAGTGTTGGAAATCATGCCACTTATTTTTTTTATTTCCATAGTAGTAGAGAATAGCTAGAAATTATAGAAAATTGTTGGAGTAGCTAGAAATTATAGAAAATTAAAATACATAGAAATTGAAATCATGCCATTTATTTTTTTTATTTCCACAGTAGTAGAGAATAGCTAGGAATTACAGAAAATTGAAATACTTAGAGATTGAAATCATGTCATTTATCTTTTTAGAATTGATTTTTCCCATGAATTGAAATACTTAGAAATTACCGACAAATCCGCCGTGACACCATTGTTGTACAAAAATGTTGAAAATAGCTAGAAAATTATCGAATATTATTGAATATTATCTAGAAATTGTTGGAAATCATGCAATTTATTTTTTTCATTCTATTTAAATGTTGTATAATGTTAGAAATTTGTATAAGTATTGGAAATTATCTATAAATGTTGTATAAGTGACGTCATTATTGTTTCATTCAATTTTTGTTGTCATTTTCTAGCAGTGTTTCATTCTATTTTTGTTGTCATTTTCTAGCAGTGTTTTATTCTTTTTTTGTATAAGTGACATCATTCTATTCATTTTTCTATTTACTCATTTATTTATTTCAACCAATTGTATAAGTGTTTCATTCTTTTTGTGTCACCCTATTATATTATACTAGTTACAATGGCACGATCAGACGACAAGCGTGACCCTCAAACGGCAGAGGAGCTCTTATATTAGATAATAGCTGAAGGAGGCAATCAAGCAAATGAAGAGATAGATCACAGCCAAGCTTACATCTACCTCAACCTGGACCTCAACCTAGCTGGTGATGGCATTGAGGAGCAACCAATTGCTGAGGGAGGCAATGTGGGGCAACCAGATGCCGAGGGAGGCAATGTGGAGCAACAAGGTGAGGTATAGCAAGTATTATACGTAAACATTATTTGAATTCTCTTCTTATCAAAAGAAACATCATTACGCAACATTCCAATCATGCAACATTTCAATTGTCATTTTTCAGCCATCTGGATCAATCAAAAGGCCTCAAAAGAAATGAGGCAAGAACAAGAAAGCCGAGGGCTGTATCATCATCATAGAAATTGCTGAAGATGGTGAACTGATTGCTCCTGCTAAAGCTAAGATAAAGTTGGTGAATCAGATTGGGTTCCTTGTCAGAGATAACATCCGAATCAGCTTTCAGTATTGGAAAAAACCTGACATAGTCCCAATCAGCACAAACCCGCTCCTTTACGTACCTGACCGAGAGAAGGCTATGCTATGGGAACAAGTAAAAGAAAACTTCACATTCGAAAATGTAGGTGAAGCCAAAGTGAAAGAATGGGGCTTGAAGAAGGGTGTGATTGCATTTCAGATGTACAAGAAAACCTTGACCAAAGAGTACATAAAGAAGGGCTTGCACCTGATTTCAATAAGCACCCGAAGATAAGGGATCACTGGGATTCCTTTGTACAGTTCAAGGAGTCAAGCAGTAGCCAGTCGTCAACTCAAACCAACACCGGCAATGCCCAACAGAAGCAATACTTCCATCATCTTGGGAAAGGAGGTTACAAGTCTGCGGCCGCGAAATGGCAAATGATGGAAGATGACCTAATTGCTAGGGGAATAGTACCATATACTCTCGAATGGCTCAAGAAAGCAATGAATTGGTTTTATGCTCATGGCGGCAGGCTCAATCCCGAAGATGGATCAATTGTCTTCAGAAATGAAATAAGAGAAGCAGCTACTAGACTTGATGACTTTGTGAAAAAAACAGCCGATGGATCCTTCGTGCCTGATCGAGAGAGGGATGAGCTGACAATGGCACTTCAAAATCTTGAACACCTTGGATGATGCCGAGGTAAAGGACTCATTCCGTGGAAGTATGCCTTTCGCAAGCACATTGAATCATATAGAAGTCGCCAAAGAAGCAAGGCCGACCAAGCACGACAGCTGTGAGAGCTGCAACAACAAGTAGCAGCATTTGAGGCAAGAATAGAGGAAATAATAGACGAGCATGTGGCCATAGCTCTAAGCAAACAAGCCAGTCAACAAGCAACTGCTGCAGCATAAGGGCCACATGTCAACGTAAGCCCGACTCAGCATCGAAGCAGTGTCGCTTCCACGAAATTCGCAGCTGGAGGATCCACTGAGGTCATTGAGGGACGCCACCCCATGGACGACATCACAGGGAAAGCCCCTTGTGAGCTTGTTACTCCCGTGAGAAACAAGCTCATAGTGGTGTCTTATGGTGTGGCTGAGCAACCGACGCAAGGCTAAACACTACATGGCATCAAGATTCAAGCTTGCTATGCCATGGTTGGGGTGGGTGGACTTGGAACTAGAGATCCCTGGAGGTGACGGGGAAAAGAATCTAGGAGAAGCTATCCATAGTTGGTTTCAGTGGCCCAAGCGCTACATAAGGATTATGCAGCTGAATCCCCCCTACCTTCGGTGCATCTCCTCAAGGCTCAAGGGCACGATCGGCTACGCCATTTTCCAGTGCACCCTCTCCACTACCAGCAGGTCTCCTAGCATGAGTCCAGTACCAGAAAGGGATCCAAGCATGACTCCAACTCCCCCTCCTATGAAGAAGCATTCAGTTCCTCTTCCACCTCCACCTTGTAAGAAGAAGCAGAAGGAGAAGGCACCAGCTCAGAAATTACCGTATAAGATGATAGATGAGGAATCCGAGGCTGCAGCGGCTGCTGAGTACGAAAAATTGAAAGAGGCTTGTAAAGAAGAAAAGAGGAAGAAACAGAATCAGGAGCCACCACTGGATAAGTGTAAGCTTTGGTCTTTCATCAGAAGAATGGAGGCGGAGCAAAGGAAAAAGCCAGAGAAACCTCCTCTATCAGATTACGATAGGCAGCTCATAAGAGGAAGAAAAGTGGGAAATCTATTTCTCAACTCGGAGAGCAATCCAACCAATCGGTTGCCTCTCTTGTGGTGCTTTTTGACTTTGACAAAAACCTGGTTGAATTCGCTAAAGATACAAATCTGTCAGTAGCACAACTTCAAGGGGAGGATGACATCCCAAAGCTCCCTGTACCTGTCAAATGGAAATATGAGTATGGTAAAGAGCTCGTGCGTTCGATACTAGAGACCCAACAAAGATGTACAAATTGCACCAATGGTACATGCAGGCTGCATCAGATGGTTATGCCGCGATGGAGGTTTGGATTAGTCATGAACATTACTTCCGTGGTGATGAGATCATACAGGTGCCCCTAGAGGAACTATTCCAGCTATATAATCAAAAAGCATTATACAAGTCACTAATCAGTTGTTGGGTCCTGTAAGTCTTTAGTATACTCCTCTAACTTCAAAATCCTCGCTCTAGTCAATTTGCGATATCTTAACTCCTATTCGATTTTGTATCGTGCAGGATGGAGATGCAATATTGTCGCAGAATGGGATACCATGACGTAGGCTTCATGGACCCCTCAATTATTTTCCAGGATAATCTAAGGGATAAACCAAAACAGACCTTGAAGAATATATTTAAGTTCCTCGACAAGCATTGGGATAACAGGCGCATATTACTACCGTGGAAATTCGAGTGAGCATTTTTTCCATCTCTTTCTTTTCCGAACTAGCATTTAAACATAATACTGACTACCTTCAATTTGGATGTACAGGTACCATTGGGTACTCATTATTATTATCCCCGATCAGAGCTTAGTGACTGTCTGGGACTCTTTGAAGAAACCAAAAGGAAAATTCGATGACATCATGAATGCTCTGAACAAATGCTGGACTCGATTGCGTCAAACTCACAAGGGTGATTTCAAGGAGCAACTCAATTTGCATACAAATTTCATGGTATGTGTTGACTTTTCACATCTCGTGACACTTCCTTTAACACAACAAATATTTCATAACTTTTTTTTCATATATATAGTGTGCAAGACAGCATGAGGGTACTCATTTATACGGATACCATGTTTGTGACTTCATCCACGAATTTGTGGGTCCGAAACGTATCACCGAACAAGAAAAAACTGTACGTATATAAAACTAATTTGCTTGTACTTTAAAACTTAATTTGCTTGTACTTCAAAAACAAAATCATGTGTATATTTGTAGAAAAATTAGATTAAGTATTTCAATTCATACGCTTATACTTCAAAAATCAATTCATGTGTATATACTTAGAAAAATTAGATTAAGTATTTTAATTCATATGCTTATACTTCAAAAAAGTTTCAATTGTTCAACAAATTTAGTTTAAGTATTTCTAATTCATTTGCCAATGACATACATGATGAACAGGAAGGAAAAACTCCTCAACACTGAAGTTTTCAGGGCAATACAAGATCAACTATGTGGATTTCTTCTGGACGAGGTTGCAAATCTTGTGGGAGAGTTTCATAATTCAGGATCTAATCTAGTGCACAAAGCGGACTCGAGTTCAGATTAGAAATTAAAGACGATATGTGTATGCACAATATGCCTATATATAAATATTTGTAATATTATTCATATATGTGTATCCACAATATGTATATATATAATATTATCTCAAATATTATATTAAAGATAAATAGAACTTTCCATAAATTAGCGTATTAGAACTAGCATACGTAAAGAAAACAAATACGAAATACGAGTATTAGAACTAGCATACGTAATGAAAACAAATACGAAATACGAATACAGACTAAAGGAACAGAAATAAGAAAAGAAAAGAAAAAAACTTAGTACTGGTTTTGGATACCAACCGGTACTAATAAGGGCACCTGCCCGCATGGTGTGGGAAGTTCTTTAGTACCCTACCCTTTAGTACCGGTTATTTGAACCGGAACTAAAGCGTCCTCCTCTAGTACTGATTGGTCAGTACCGGTTGCTGAGCTGGTATTAATTTTTCCAGTAGTGCAAAGAATGACAGCATAGTTAGACTAGACAAAATTGAATTAATTAGCACTAGACAACTAAGAACCTGTCTTCGATGTATTCAAAAAAAATAGACGGTCTTACACGAAAAAAGAGACGACAGTTATGTGCAGCCAAAAGTTTTTATGATCGCCCGATCCTGCATGCGCTATAAACAACTAAAATTGACGGGTAACCAGAATCTGCTTACTAATATCATTCTTAGATATCTCTCATAGGTGTAGATAAGCAACATTTGTTTGTTTGCCAAACTGTCATGACTTGTGGACTTTACGTTGCTACATGCCACGATCAGTAACTATGGCATTGCATAGACCACAACCCTCGTAGGCCAATGATCGACCCATGCAAGTAAATGCTCGAATCATAGCCACATACGTTCCCATTGCTGCTGTAACGGGATCATTGCCATCCATACAACGGTAGATCGAGCATGTATCCACAACAAAAACACCTACAGATGCGTTGGCCGCAGTGGCACTGTGGCAGTCACACTAGATGGTACCAGCCCACCATGACTGCCACATCAACCACCTGCGTAGCCATCAATCCACAATGGCTTTTTGCTGGAGGAGGAAGACGGGATATGGAAAGAGGGAAGCATAAAGGGGGAAAACTGCACCACCTGCATCCGGACTTCTAGCTCCTACTCAGGCGGTGGAAAAGCATTGATTTGCAGTAGAAGAGGCAGCTCTAGGATTTCGGATGTTAGAAATCTAACCTATGTCCTATTTTTAATGAAACAGGAGGGGAGGTCCCTGCTGGTTATATATATAAATTTAAAAAGGGTAACTTACGAAAGCGATCAGGAAACAAAGAAAGTAAGGAAGAAAATCATAAAAATTACAAAACTTGCTCCAGCCATGAAGTCATGATTAGTTTCCAGTCTTCTTTAACTCTATGAATAACTTGAGAGAATATCACTTTGAAGAAAGATAGGGTCCCTGCACAGATGGGTTAATCCCTTTGAAAATCAGGTCACTTCTTGCCATCCAAATAGCCCAACTCATGAGGATTATGACTTCCATAAAGAACGGTACATTTAGTTGATGTTTGAAACTATGAAGAATCATGTATGGCTCCTCCTGTAAGTTTGGAAATAGACCTAAGTGAATCCAGCATTCCTAAGCAAAGGGGCAGCCAAGAAGGAGATGAAAGAGAGATTCCTCGGCACTTTGTTGACACAGGACACATTCATATGAGGGCAGAGCCATATGCTTCCTTCTAAGCACATTCCTCATGCTAAGCCTGTCATTCAATACTAACTAGAAGAAAACCCTGTGCTTGTTTTGGCACCGTGACTTCCATAACCATTTAAACACTGGGTAAACTTGCCTGTGGCCTGTGAGGTGCCGGTAGGCTTTTTGAGGATGAGAACATTGGACTTCCCCATATGTAAGTCCAAATGTTTGGATTATTAGACAAAGTAAGCCCTTCTACACTGGCGGCCAGGTGGGAAAGTTGTTTGAAGGCTTGAGCAGAGATGGGTAAGTGAAATAGGTGCTGAATATCCATAATTTCCTAGGCTTTTTGTATTGAGATTTCTTTTTTCTTTGCAGAAGATAGAAGCTGGGGGTAAGCCTGGACGGGAACACAATTCTCCCACATATAAAACCAAAGAGCACAAGTGCTGCCATTGTGGACTGTTAGTGTTGCAAGACCCTTGTATTTGTCCATCAATTTCAAAATATCTCTCCACCAAAAAGAACCTTTTTTATTTGGTCCTGGCAACTTCCCATTGGGATAGTATTTCTCCCAGATCAACTAAACCTAGGGTATTTCAACTTTGCTAAAGAATTTATGAAGATATTTGAGCAATAAAGCTTCATTCTGAGTTTGAATATTCAGAACCCCTAAGCCATCCTCTTTCTTGGGCAAACAGACCATTTCCTAGGCTGCTTTAGGAGCTTTTTTGTTGTTAATGTCTGATCCTCTCCAGAGCAATGTTTTCTATACTTATCAATTTGTTTATAGACCGTCTTGGGCAGCATAAAAGTGCACATGTGAAACATAGGCAGGGCAATAAATATGGAGTTTGTGAGGTCGAGTCTTCCTGCTTCAGACAAGAAAGTTAATGTGCACACTAATCTTCGCTCGCACCTCGACACCATTGGAAGGAACTCTTCAACTTTGGGCTTGGTTAGTCCTAAAGTTAGGCCCAAGTAAGTAAAAGGGAGCTTTCCCATGGCACAACCAAAACCTTGCGAGAGAACTTGTAGTCTTTCCTTAGTCACATTCACTGGCAGCATCATTGATTTATTGTAATTTACTTGAAGGCTTGTGGACAGTGCAAAGGATTGAAGAATTCCCTTCAAGTGGAGAAGTTGGGCTGGGCATCCTTCCATTATTATCAAAGTATCATCAGCATATTGCAAGATAGGGAAATCTTGATCATGTAAAAGGGGGATGGGTAACTGAAGATGCCCTTGGTTCTTTGCTTCATTTAAAAGTGTTTGCAGTAAGTTAGCTCCCATAACAAAGAGTAGGGGTGAAAGGGGATCACCCTGCCTGACTCCTCTTTTACGAATGAATCTTTTGCCTGGGACTCCATTTAGCAGGACTGATGAAGTACTAGAAGAAAAAATGTTCTCCATCAAGTTTAGCCAGCGGTTCCCAAACCCTTTATGCTTCATTATCTCTAGCATGGCTGCATGCTCAATCCTATCAAAAGCCTTTTCAAAATCCAATTTCACAATGACTATATCTTTTCTTGACTTGTGACATAGGTGTAAATATTCAAATACCCATGCTAAACAATCTTGTATTGTCCTTGATTTTATAAACCCATATTGATTCTTGTGAATAAGGTCCATGATAACCCTTTGTAATTTGTTTGCTAAATGTTTAGTAAGTAGTTTCATAGAGGAGTTCAGTAAGGATATTGGCCTGAAATCTGACACTTCTACAGCACCTTCAACCTTTGCTATTAGAGTAATGAGAGAGCCATTGATGCTTTGTAAACAAGAACCTCCTGAATGAAATGCTTGACAGAGATCATAGAAGTCCTGCTTTATCAATGGCCAACACTTCTTTATGAAGTTATTGTTAAAGCCATCAGGTCCTGGGGCCTTATCATTCATTAAACTTTGAACAGTAGAATGAATTTCTTGTTGGCTAAAATGCTCTTCTAAGCATTGCAAATTTTCGGACATATGGATTAGATGTTGAAGATCAAAGGTCATAGGATGGGAATCTGAGGTGCCTAACCTTTCTTTGTATGCTTCCCAAAGAATAGCTTCTTTAGCATGATGATTTACTTGAGCAGTACCACTTTCATCTTCCAGAGGTCTAATGAAGTCCTTCGTGTGTCTCATAGTTGCATTGGCATGAAAAAATTTGGCCAATTCATCACCCAATTTTACCTATTTGATGGCTCCTCTTTGCTTCCAATATATTTTTTGCTGATGCAATAAGGATTGCAACTTTCCTATCAATATTTCCTTAAAATTCCACTCCATTAAAGATAAATCTCTACCTTCCTTTATTAATTCCAGGAATGAGATGACCAGTTTTATATTAGCAATTAAACCTTTAAGGCTGGATAGATATCCTTGCGATGCTCCTAAAACTCTTCGTAGATTTTTAAATTTGGCCGTTTGGACTTTTGCTTTATCAATTGTTTGAACAGGTATCGACCACCCATGAGATACAATCTCCATAAATTGATCATGTTCCATCCAATAGTTTTCAAATCTGAAAATCTTCCCTTTTGGAATATTAGTACCAATGCTTATAACACATGGAGAGTGGTCTGAAGTCTCCATTACCAAAGGGTGAGCTGAGTGATTAGGGTAATTTAGGGTCCAAGAATTCGATGTAAAGAACCAATCCAATCTTTCTAAAAGAGGGGACTGTTGTTTGTTGGTCCAAGTGAATTGTTTTGATTGGAGTGGAATCTATACTAATCCCAAGGAACTGATTGCTTCATTGAACGCTCGCAAGGCAATAGTGTAGGGATGAACTTACATGTGTAGATTGATTTTTTGTATTGGCAGGATGAAGTGTCAATGTATGATGTGTGCAGACCTATTTGTATTGTAGATGGTCTCTCAGGATCAGTGTACATTGTATCTCTTTTTTCGAAATACATATGGATGCTTGGAAATCTGAAATATGATGGATGTGTCTAATAAAATGTAAGCAACAAGCTGAGAAGCTGCTGGCATCCGACACAAACTGTGGATAGAGCTACCTGAGAACATCCATCCGTTCCTCCCACTCGCTGGATGGCTTATCAAATTGTAATTATAAATTGCTGATTTTGTAACATGATTGACAATTGAGGATTGAGGTCATCTATATAAGAAAATTGTTGTAAATTTTTCTATGATCTATGTACAGTTTGCATCATCGATGTGGGGTGTTTCCACAGTTATTGGAATGCTAAATTTTTCTATGGTCTATCCTACAGTTTGATGCAAACTGAAGAAGCAGTGCACATATATATTATCATGAGTAGCATTCTCCCTTGTAATATAAGTTAATATCTGATTCAGCTACAACATAATGTAAAGTAAAATTCATGATTACGCCATAGTAAGATCCATATGTCAACATAACAAAAAAAAACTGCAAAGTGGCATCAAGTGTATATTCGGCCGCCATCTCATTCTCACCTTTACACAACAAGCGAACAAACAAGCTTCTCCGATAAGCTTTCTGTGCAAAATAGCTAGAACCAATATGAACTAGTGGGTGCGTTCGGGAGCCCTCCTCGCCGATGGTCCGCGAGCGGAGCCGGAGCCGTGGAGTTTTTTTTCCTCCATCATGCAGCTCAAAAACAGCTTCGGCTCCTCCTGCAGATGCTCAGAAACGGCTCCTTCAGCGTGGCCGTTTGATGCGGCTCCAGCCTCTCCGTGCTGGAGCGAACGTGCGGAGCCGGAGCCGGAGCGCTTCCAAACTCGCCCTAAGTGATGCTAGTGAAGGTTGGCACTATGCATCCAACATCATGCCATGCCTACTCTATTTGCACTATAATGGCAGCCATCGTTCATACAATCATATACATGGGCAATCAGAATATAATGGTTTCAGAAACATCAACTCAAATGCAGCAAAAAGACTTAAACAGGTGGGTTCAGAAATATCGACTCCAAGTCTGAAACAAAGCAAATCCAGTTTCCAAACTATGGCTGGTGACATAAACAGGGTTCAGCAGAATTAAAAACATCTCCCGGCAAACACATGATCAGTTTGAAGAACTGATCATGCCATGCCTACTTTATTCCGGAGAGGGAACTCAGAGTCTTCCTCTCTCACTTACCTTTGCTTACTTGTACTAGTGCCGCCTTGCTGCATGCGCTTCAGCAACTACTCGCGGGCATTGTTCCCGTTCCTGTCATACCAGAACAGGAAATCGCCCAGAAGCTCATACGGAATCTTAAGGCCATCAAGGTTTCCCAAGCCATTCATGCTGCCACCTTCTTCGCCGGCGATAAGCGATGTCCCTGCATCATCATCATCTGCGGCGGCGGCACCGCCACCAGTTAAGCCACCCAGCATGGCGTCTAGATCAACGACGTCGTCAAACTCGAACATGGGACCGTGCAGGTCACCAAGAAGAGCTTCATCCGGAGGGAACGAGGTGTTGTCCTCGTACTGATCAGAAGGAAGCATAGCGTCATCCCCATCCATCACCGCGCCAGCGCCCTGGCCTTGAGACCCCATGACCGATCCATAGGTGTCGTCGTCCTGTGCTACCTGATCACCATTCGACGCTGCGCCGAGATCCTGATCACGAGGCACCATACCATCCGGCGCTGCGCCGAGATCCTGAGGCACCATGAATGGTGCAGGACTAGCGTCGCCAAATGCTCCACCTGCCATTGTTAGGTCACTCACATCCAAAGCCATGAACGACGCGGCCTTGCTGCTGCCACCATTTGGCATCGATCCAAGATCCTGATGAGGCGCCATGAACGATGCAGCATTGGTGGTGCCACAATCTGGTATTGCGACGAGATCCTCAGGCGCCATGGACGATGCAGCATTGGTGCTGGTGCTGCCAAATGCACCTCCTGCCATTGTTGTTGGCTCATCCACATTTGAAGCCATGCCAAGAACCTGATTATTAGGCGCAACCGCTGGTGGTGATCCACCGACGTAGTCGTCGAAGTCATCGCTGAGCAGCCACTCCATTGTCGCACTGTCTATTGCACTGCTGACGGGCTGGGGCGCCATGGGTGGATCGGCCATTCCGGCGTGCGTGTCCATGCCCACCGTGCCTGCAAGCTCTTCGCCGCCATCTTGTTCTGCACCAAGGTTCGGAGGCTGAAGAAATGACAAACTGACATCGTTGCCGTACGCTACTGCATCTATGGCAACTGCAGCTGAAGCTCCTCCAGCCATGCCACCGGTGAAAAGATCACCTGCCGCTGCCGGTGCGAGCACGTCTTGCTGCATCACAGACGGCGGCGGCGGCGGCGGCGGGGGGCCCTGGTATGGGAATGGCCCGAACATCAGTAGAGGATGGACATCCGGCGGCTGCTGGTTGCCGATAACTTGGGAGAACCGTGGCTCGTATGTGGCAGTGGCGGCGGCGGCCATGGTTGGTGCTGTTGCCGGTGGCATGTTGTTGCCGAAGACGATGCTGTGTGCCGCCGGAGGCAATGGTGATGGCGCCGCTGAGTACACATGATGCTGTGCAGCTGGTAGAGCGGAAGCGTTGCCGGCGCCGGCGCCGGTGCCGGCGAAGGTGCCGGCATTGCTGCTCGCCCCGGCAGCGTCCGAGAAGAACTTGGACTTGTAGGGCAGCACGCCGAGCGTCCGGAAGACAGGATGCACGAACAGAGACGGCTTCGGCTGGTGTTGGTTGAGCTGCGGACCATTCATCATGGCTTTGTTGGGTTGCAGAAGCTTGAACGCTTCACCGCCGCCGTTCTTCTGGGCTTTCTTGCCTCGGCCATGTTTCTGTTGTGCAGGCTGCAAAAGAAATGTTATTCAGTAATTTGTTAGTATTTAAATTAATTGTTAACAATGGAGTACTAGGGAATTCATGGAAACGAGATGAAAGTAGTACAGTAACAAGTAACTATATTCCTCGCAGAAAAAAGTAACTATATGTGCCTTATTTTTGTAGTTCTTTATCTATGAAGTTTAAGATCAAACGAGAAGTTCTCTATCTGTCGTGAGACTTGTGATCCTACATAATCCGGTAAAAAGAATTGGCGTTTTTGGACTATCCAAAACACAACTTTGACCAATCGATTTTGGACATAAATCTCGCAACCGTGCAAAATTATAATTTTACATTATAAGCTTACTTTTCGACGAAAATTATATACATATGCCGATTATGATTTACTTTTTTAATAAAGGGAAAAGAGCTACCGGGGCCAATATAAAAAAAAGAAAAGGTAATTCTAGATTGGACAGTAAAACAGCAGGTGCAAACGAAGCAGTGACAACGGTCAGCCGCACATCACTACAACAACATCATTTCAATATCCAGTGGTTGATTGCTTTTTTTCTGGAGCAGCTTGTTGCCACAAGATTACTAGATGAACCAAGGATGCCTTGTTGGCACAAGTTTAATTACTAGGTAAACCAAGGGTCTCACCAGGGGTCGATCTAGAACCCTTTATAGTATGTGGTGGTCAGTTGCAAGTCCAAAGATGTCAGCTAAAGAAACAACATGGTTCATCAGAAGGCCTGCACTAGCCCGGGCACATGATGTTCAAGCTGCTAAGCGGCTCGTTGGCTTCGTTCGCGTACTACGTTCTTTTGCATACACCACAGCCCGTTCGGATGGCTTCCGCTGCTGGGCTTTCTTTGAAGCCCTTAACGACGCACCGACGGTCTCCTGCTGCTCCAGTGCCTCCCTCTCGCCCCCTCCATCGCATGCGCTCGGCCCCTCCGTCCCTCGCTCCAGATCCGCCGCCGCCCCTCCCTCCGCTCCCCCGCTCCGTCCCTTCCGCCCGCTCTCCGCCGCCGGCCGGTCCTCGGCTCGGCCGCTCCGTCGCGGTCGCCCGCGCGACGCCGCCGTCCATCCCGCTTCTCCTCGCCCCCTCCGTCGGGCGCCGTCCGTCCGGATCCGCCGCCGCCGCTCCCTCCGCTCCCCCGCTCCGTCCCTTCCGCCCGCTCTCCGCCGCCGGCCGGTCCTCGGCTCGCCCGCTCCGTCGCGGTCGCCCGCGCGACGCCGCCGTCCGTCCCGCTTGTCCTCGCCCCCTCCATCGGGCGTGGTCCGTTCGCATCCGCCGCCGCCGCTCCCTCCGCTCGTCCGCTCCGTCCCTTCCGCCCGCTCTCCGCCGCCGGCCGATCGTCGGCTCGCCCGCTCCGTCGCGGTCGCCCGCGCGCCGCCGCCGTCCGTCCCGCTTCTCCTCGCCCCCTCCGTCGGGCGCGGTCCGTCCGGATCCGCCACCGCCGCAGCTTCCGCTCCGCCGCTCCCTCGCTGGCGCACGCTCCCCGCCGCCGGCGAGGCGTCGAGTGGCCCTCTCCCCTTCACTCTCGGCCTGCCGGGAGACGGCGCCATTCGTCCCGCTGGTCGCCCCCTCCGTCCCTCCGTCCGGATCCACCGCCGCCCGTCCCTCCGGATCGCCGCCGCAGCTTCGACCCGGCGCACCCGCTCCCGCCGCCGGTGGGCCGTCGGGTGGAAGGACCTTCTCCCACGCCGTCGCCCCCTCCATCCCCTTCGCTCACAGGTATGGCTGCTCACTGTTATGTTGTTAGCTCTTAGATGTGCACTCACAGCTTACAATTTAAATCCCTGCTCTCTCATGCCCAATTGCAGCTTATCTGCTACGAAGTAGCGATTATAGGTTGTATGCATTGCTTACCGGTGCTAGGAAATTATCTCCTTTGCTTACTTTTATAGCATTTCAATAAGCCTGATGTGCCATGTTCCATGCCAGATGTTCTGTCATTCACATCATCTGCATATTCACTTCTGCTAGTTCAACTCTGTGCTTAGAATAGCATGCTATGTGAATGTTGTTCTCTTTAAATATCACTGTTGATGCCAGATTTCGTCACTAGTAGAATCGGCGCCAAGAAGAAAGGAAATCGGAGAAGCACAGTTGGGAATCGGCCAAATGGTGCTATAGTGCGGAATCGGCCGGTGACTTTTGTCTCGCTTTAAGATGAGTGCACCAGAGTCCCAATCGGTAATCTTTTGCCGATAAGGAATCGACCGATTAGGAGGGTGGACTAATTGGGCCTGTATGGGCTTGGAAAGGGATGGACGGATAAGGTGGAGGTCAGCCCACGAAGCGTGGAGTAACTAACCTAGCACGAATTGTGCTTGTAGATATTCGTTTTCTGTTTGAATTAGAGATAGGATTCTAGTCGGTTAAGGAGTTATCTGTACGGGGCTATAAATAGCTACCTTTGTAAATCTGTAACCATGAACCAATCAATACAACAAGCTACTTTTTTCCTCGTATTTACTTTCAAGCGACTTCGCTACTACTTTTCTCTTTTCCACGAGTTCGTGCGGGTTGGCAGGGCTGCATCATCTTGATCTCCGGCCGATTCTGTAAGTTCCGTTTATCGAATAATATCTAAGCTTTAACTCCGGGCGTATCGCTGTTGTTTCGTTTAGATTTATTCACTAGTTATCGATATTTGCTAGATTCATAGGTTTTTGCCTGTTTTTCTAGTCTTTATCACCAGTTATCCAGCTAGGAATCGGTAGTGTCGGCTTTCTCTGTTTCCTATTGATAAATTTATTTATTGCCGATTAGATCTATTCCTGGTGTTGTTATCGTAGCTTTGTACCGATTACTTTAGCAGTTTCCTGTCTACAAGGCTACAGGGATCAGGCTGTTGAATAGCCAATTTCGGTATTACAGTAAATCGGCCGATTCGCTGATAAATTCTCTCGAAATCGGAACATAGCCGATCGAGATTTCTGAACCTGACACGTATTTTTCCTTGCCAATCAACAGGTTAGATTGGCTGGCACGCCGCGTGAACCGCACCAGGGCATTCACCCGAACAGGAGCTAAGCAGATTCTCCCGGGTCGTGTGTCGGTCGCTGGGATTCGGTTGACCGATTTCTAGCGCCAACACACTTTTGGCACGCCCGGTGGGACCAATACAACCGCCGTCATGTCGAAAGCTGCTGAAGTCTCCGAAGATAACGTCATCGAAGTGACGGAAGCAGATCTGAAGGATGACCAGAAGGAAGATCTGGACAAGTATATGGCACAGTTCCGGAAAACTTGCCTGAAGTCTTTCAGTCGCTCCAGAAGCGGGGAGACCGTCAAGAAGACTCCATTCCCTGCTCCCCGCCAGATCACGATTTCTGAAGATTCGGATAAGATGTCCGATATGATTCAACAATCTATTCACCACGCCTTCATCGACCAGTCTCCGGTGCTTTCAAACATGGTGCACAATGCCGTTGTCAACTCCTTCGCCGGAGGCATACCCCAAGGATACAGGGGACCGACATATTTTCAGCCGATTCCACCAAATCAGGTTTATCCGGCTTCACAGCCAATCCAATCTTCTGTTGGAGGATCCGGTGCTTCTGCGTCATCAACTCCTTTGGGATATGGCTCCATCCAGCTGTCTTCTGCACCATTCCCTCCAGTCAGCCCTTTACCCTGGGGGGCACCTTCAAACACGGCCGGTCTGAATCAATCGGCCAGTCAAGGAAACCCTCCGTTCCAGGCACCCTCCCAGGCGGCCATTCGGCCGACCATACCACCATACCAGCCTGTTGCTCCGGAGGTCAACAACACAACAGAGCTCATGCTATATGATGAAACGAGTGGTTCATTCAAACAGCCAACCTTTACTACACCGCCGGCTTACACTTAGATACCACCTTTTCATCAGTCTCCTTTTATTCAGCCTCCGATTTATCAGCACGTGCCGATACCGTAGCCAACTATTCACCAGCAACAACCAGATTGGTCGGCACGAATTGCGGAGGTGATGCAAGAACAATTCGGCTTGAAGCCGAAAATGCAAACTTATACCTATAGAACACCATACCCATCTACATATGACTTGTTGCCGTTCCCCCATCGGTACAAAGTTCCTGATTTTACCAAATTTTCGGGGATGGATGATACTTCGACCGTGGAGCACGTGAATAGATTCATCATCCAATGCGGAGAAGTAGCTACGCAAGATGCCCTACGGGTACGTTTGTTCTCGTCATCTCTGTCCGGATCGGCCTTCCAATGGTTCACGACTTTGCCACCAAACTCGATTATCACATGGGCTGATTTAGAAAGACAGTTCCACAAGTACTTCTATGCTGGGGTCCATGAGATGAAGCTGTCTGATTTGACTAGCCTCCGGCAAAGAAGTGATGAGCCGATACCCTCGTATATACAGAGGTTTCGGGAAATCAGAAACAAGTGCTACTCCCTGGCTCTAACCGATGCGCAGTTGGCCGATATAGCCTTCCAAGGCCTTCTGCCACACATTAAATATGCTTCACAAGAGTTCGAGAGCCTGAGCCAGATTGTTCACCGATTGTCCGGACAGGAGGTGCGTCCATTCGATCCACGAAGGAATTTTCAGAAGAAAGTGGCGTTCCTGGAAGAATTAGAGGATGAGGAAGATGTTGAGATCGGACTTGCGGAGTGGATCAAGGGGAAGAAGCCGATATCATGCCCATTCGGCAAAAAGGAGCCAGAAGCATTCGGTTTTGATACAACTAAGGCCGATAAAATCTTCGATCTTCTCCTCCAGGAAGGGCAGATTAAACTCTCGCCATACCATACAATACCTTCTGCCGAACAATTAAAAAAGATGAAGTATTGCAAGTGGCACAATGCCACATCACATGATACCAACGAGTGCAAGATCTTCAGGCAACAGATACAGTCGGCCATTGAGCAAGGCAGACTCAAATTCGAAGTGCCGACAAAATCGGCCAAACCAATGAAGATCGACCAACACCCCTTTCCTACCAACATGGTTGATACGGGGAAGAATTCGCTCCAAACAAAAGTGCTGACGTCCGAATCGGCCAAAAAGAGCGGCGCTGTCGACCCCAGAAATCAAGCCACGCCCGAAGATGTCAAGGGGAAGCGGCGGATGGAAAACGATGATGGTGAGTCAGAAGAGCCACGCATTACTTCCCAGTTCCTGCTCCAGAAATACCAACGTCAGCATGAACGCTCAAGGTCCCGAGAAGAAGCGATGCGTCGGCACGAGGAGCACTGGAGATGCCCGTTCTTCATTCACTGTTGGGAAAATAACCTCCGGCTACCTTTGGTCGATACTTGCCCGGAGTGCAACGGTCCGTATCGTGGTAATCGGCCGTTCAACAGGTCTCGCTCCAGAGACGGAAGGCCAGAACCAATCAGCAGGGATTGGCGCAACCAAGATGACCAGCGCCTTCCCGTGCGTGATCGGCTGGGGGGCAGAAGTGACCGATATAATCGGTCGGAAGATAAACGCCATGATAGGCAGGGGGGCAGGACCGATCGGCGGGACCAGTCAGATAGCAAAGCCAGCGTTCATAGCCGGCTCGAAGAAATGGCCGATGCTCGGGTGACAGATGAAAACCCGTTAGGACGCGAACCAGAGTGGGAGCGCGCCAGGTCAGGGGGAAGACCAATAAACCCCAGGTGGTGTCCCGATGGATTGACCAAGTCTCAAAAACGAAGAATCCAACGTCTCCGCCAATGGGAACAGCAAGAAGAAGAAAGCGCGACGGACAAGAAGGAAGGGAGGCCTCGGGTGTGGCGCCCCAAAAGAAACGATAAAGGAGACAACGAGTCGGCGGGTGATGAATCGGCAGCCGAGATCGGCATGGTTTTCATTTTGCCGATGGAATTCATGACTCCCGCCGATCAACAGGACGTGTCGGCAATAGAAAGACAGACGGCGCAGTTGGCTTTGGAGCCAATGATGGCCACGTTCGAAAAGCCCGAAGATGACGAACGACAACATATGAAGGCATTGTTCCTTAAAGGGCACGTTGACGGTCGCCCCCTTACTAGGTTGATGGTCGACGGAGGAGCTGCTGTCAACATCATGCCGTACGCCGTACTCCGGAAGCTGGGAAAAAGCGATGACGACCTGACCAGGACGGACATGATGCTCAAGGATTTCGAAGGCAAGGTGTCAAACGCTCGCGGTGCTCTCTGCGTCGACCTCACCATCGGCAGTAAGACCCTTCCTACCACGTTTTTCGTTATTAATGGCAAGGGATCCTACAATATGCTTCTTGGCCGAGACTGGATACACGCAAACTGCTGCATCCCGTCAACTATGCATCAGTGCCTCGTACAATGGGTCGGTGATAACATCGAGGTGGTCAAAGCCGACTCCGCGTACAGCATTGCAGCAGCCGACACGCAGCAGTGGAGCTGCGAGACAGTCAGGTGCATATCAGGTAGGGTGTGGGAGACCGATTTCCTGAAGGTCACCAATTTTGGCCTACAGCCGATCCGAGCAGTCGGCTCCGAAGACTCAGAATAGATGGATCAGTTCGCCCGAGAAGATGGGAAGCTAGGGCACGGATTCACGTCGGCCGATTCATTAGAGATGATAGACTTAGGTGATGGAACCAAACCAAGGCCGACTTTTATTAGTGCAAATTTAGATCCGGAATACAAGTGTAAATTGACAAATTTGTTAAGAGAATTCAAGGATTGTTTTGCTTGGGAGTATCACGAGATGCCCGGTTTAGACCGATCTATTGTCGAACATCGGCTACCCATAAAACCAGGGTATCGGCCGTACCAACAACCCGCACGGCGTTGCAATCCTAAAATTTTACCAGACATAAAAGCTGAAATAACTCGGCTAATCGAAGCAAAATTTATTCGGCAATGTCGTTATGCCGAGTGGATTTCTAATATCGTGCCAGTATACAAGAAAAATGGGAAGTTACGCGTTTGCGTTGATTTCAGGAATCTTAATCAGGCCACACCGATGGATGGTTACCCCATGCCTACGGCCGATGTACTGATCGACGCCGCCGCGGGACATAAAATTATTAGCTTCATGGACGGAGACGCCGGATACAATCAAATACTTATGGCCGAAGAGGACATACCCAAAACGGCCTTCAGATGTCCAGGCCATCTTGGTTTGTTCGAATGGGTGGTGATGACTTTCGGCTTGAAGAATGCTGGCGCTACATATCAAAGAGCTATGAATTACATTTTTCACAAACTCATTGGCCTCCTTGTAGAAATCTACATCGATGATGTTGTGGTCAAGTCCAAAAGTCACGAGGAACATCTAGCCGATTTGCGAAAAGTGCTAGAGTGTACCAAAAAGCACGGTCTTAAGATGAATCCCAACAAATGTGCTTTCGGCGTATCCGCCGGACAGTTCTTAGGATTCATGGTGCACGAACGAGGCATAGAAGTCAATCGGAAGACCATAGCGGCCATCAACAAAGTCGTGGCCCCACAGAACAAAACCGAACTACAGTCTCTAATCGGCAAGGTAAACTTCATCAGAAGATTTATATCTAATCTATCTGGACGGATTCAAGCGTTCACGCCACTTCTGAAGTTGAAGCCAGACCAGGAATTTATATGGGGAGAAGAACAGCGCAAGGCGTTAGAAGATATCAAGCGATACTTGGTCTCACCGCCAGTCTTGGTTCCCCCTCAAACTGGTAAGCCGTTTAAACTGTATTTATCAGCCGATGAAAAAGCTATTGGGTCGGCTCTAGTCCAAGAGTTTGAAGGCAAAGAGCGGGTAATTTATTACGTCAGTAGAAGACTCCTGGATGCTGAAACAAGATATCCTCCAGTAGAGCGTTTGTGCTTGTGTCTTTACTTCTCATGCACCAAACTCAGGCACTATCTATTGTCGGCAGAATGTGTAGTCGTATGCAAAGATGATGTAGTAAAATACATGCTATCATTGTCGATATTGAAAGGATGAATCGGTAAATGGATCCTAGCTTTATCAGAATTTGACCTGCGGTATGAATCGGCAAAAGCCGTCAAGGGTCAAGTCATGGCCGATTTCGTCGCCCAGCACTGTGGACCGGAGATCGCCCTCGTGGAACTGGCACCTTGGCAATTGTTTTTCGACGGGTCGTCATGCGGGGTCGGATCAGGAATCGGCATCGTTCTCATATCGCCTCGGGGGGCAAGCTATGATTTTTCTCTGCCGATAGAAACCGCCGCTACTAACAATCAAGCGGAGTACAGAGCTGTATTAAAAGGCTTACAACTATTGAGAGAAGTCAAGGCCGATTCTGTTGAGATCTTCGGAGATTCTATGCTTATTGTGGATCAATTGACCGGAAGGGCTGAGTGCAAAGATGACGTATTAAGAATTTATCACGAAGATTGCTTAGAGCTTTTAAAAGAATTCAGATCGGCAGTAATCGAGCATGTTCCAAGGGACCGCAACGAAGAAGCGAATAAACTCGCCCAGCATGCATCTGGGTATCGGCCGATTCTGGGCGCTATGGCTCTAGAACTCGCAGCCGACGACTGGCGTAAAGAAATTGCCGATTACCTGAAGGATCCGTCTAAAAAGGTGGAGCGACAAGTACGCTTTCATGCCACCAAATACGTACTGCTCGAAGATGATCTGTTCTACCGGACGATCGACGGAGTCCTTCTTAAATGCCTTGGGACAGAAGAAGCCAAGACTCTGATGGGAGAAATCCATGAAGGGGTATGTGGAGCACACCAATCGGCACATAAGATGAAGTGGATGATCAGGAACAACGGGTACTATTGGCCTACAATCCTTCAAGATTGTTTCAAATATTATAAAGGTTGTCAGGAGTGTCAAAAGTTTGAAAATGTCCAACGTGCACCCGCATCGGCCATGAATCCCATCATCAAGCCATGGCCGTTCAGGGGGTGGGGAATAGACCTTATCGGCCAAATTTACCCACCGTCGAGCAAGGGGCATAAGTTTATTCTGGTGGCTACTGATTACTTCACCAAATGGGTGGAGGCAATCCCATTGAGAGCCGTGACATCGGCTATCATGGCCGACTTCGTAAGAGACCACATCGTCTACCGATTCAGCATCCCTCAGACTATAACAACCGATCAAGGAACAATGTTCACATCGGGGGAATTTGAGGAATTTACAACCGATATGGGTATCAAATTGTTAAATTCTTCTCCGTATTACGCCCAAGCCAATGGCCAAGCAGAATCCTCCAACAAAGGAATAATCAAATTGATCAAAAGGAAAATTGAAGAACATCCGAAGAAGTGGCACCTATGTTTGACTGAGGCCCTGTGGGCGTACAGGATGGCTTGTCATGGGGCTACCAAGTTGTCTCCCTATCAGTTGGTGTACGGTCACGATGCAGTACTACCATGGGAGTCGAGGGCAGGATCGAGGCGTATTTCGCTCCAGGACCAGTTATCGGCCGATGATTACTCAACACTTATGAAAAGGGAACTTGACGATTTGGCTAGCCAACGATTGAGGGCCCTGATAAGCATTGAAGAAAATAAGAAGAGAGTAGCCAGGTGGTACGATAAGAAGGTCAAAGTCAAACAGTTCTCCCCCGGAGACTTGGTATGGAACTTAGTGTTACCGATCGGGTCGAAAGATCCTAAATTTGGAAAATGGTCCCCTACCTGGGAAGGGCCGTATAAAATCGGCAGATGCGCTCCAGGGAATACTTACATTTTGGAAACCATAGAAGGAGAAGAATTTACTAGAGCTCTAAATGGAAGGTACTTAAAAAGATACGACCCTAGTATATGGGTCGGAGCATGAGAGATTGAACGTGACACAATCACACATAGCCGACACAAATCGGTTCAAACACATAGCCGATACAAATTGGTTCAAACACATAGCCGATACAAATTGGTTCAAACACATAGTCGACCGGATCGGCCAATTACATTCATTCGGTACGGGCGACGGGTTACATGGCCGACAAAACATTTAGTCTCCCTTAGAACAAAAAATACGAAAACAAACTAGTTGTTCTTCTTCTTGGACGCCTTCCCTTTCTGCTCCAACTCGTTCACGACACGGAGGCGCGAGGTCTCTGCCGCCGCGAGGACGACTGGCCGAGGAAGTAGACGGTTCCTGTCGATGGGAGGTTGCTGGCCGCCGTTCCTCTCCATGAAGCCCAAAATCGTGCAGGCTGCCGAGGTGATGTCATCTTCAGGTTCGCCGCGGCGATGGCCCCTGACGGTTGGAGATCGCGGATTACTTTCACTCACCACGGAATCCAAGACCACACGAGCTTCCGCAGTAATGTGGTCTCGGAGCTCCTCTCGGTGAGCCATGATCAGCGCCTTCTCCTCCAATGACAATGGGTCCTCGGAATGGATGCACTCGATGGCGCGCACGAGCTCAGGGCTAAGACGTTGAGGCTGAAACAAAGAAGGGATAAGAAAGAACATTCTTTTCCTAAGATCTAAAGGAAGGTAAAGGTCAGGACTTCACCTGGTTTACAGAAGAAGAGGACGACGAAGCCATGACAGAGCAGTCGCGCCGATGAGAAGAAGAAGAGAGGTAAAATGAGAGCCAAGTTAGTGCTATCGGGAGTAGGCCCCGAGGTCGGTATTTATGGGAAAAAATGCGTGGAAATCTGGTAAGGCCACGTCCCATCGGTAACAAGAAAGCAGTAAATAGAAAGGGCGTCGCGAGGGACGGTCAAAGAAGATAGTAAATGTTCGTACAAAACGGTCAGTGTTTTACAGATTACCCAGAAGGGTATCGATAGCCGTGATGGCCCGACGTCGGATCTGATCGGCAGAGTCAAGAACCCGTTGGTCTTCTTCCGCCGATCCAGGGACCTCCGATGCGCTGCGATGAAGTCTCAAGGCCTCATGAGCAAGTCGCTGCCTCTCCCGTGTCAAATCGGCAATAACAGAGGGCAGCTCTTGGAGTTTACTCTCTTCAG
Source organism: Setaria viridis (assembly GCF_005286985.2). NCBI lineage: Eukaryota > Viridiplantae > Streptophyta > Magnoliopsida > Poales > Poaceae > Setaria > Setaria viridis. Next base: position 15,552,422 of record NC_048270.2, on the reverse strand, counting down.
CACTGATTGCTTTAGTCACTTGCTCCATCTCCTTGGCAAGCTCCGCCCTTCGACGTTTGAGGCAGTCTATCTCACCGATGATCGCCGGGCGGGAGTCTTCTAGAACATGGATACGCCGATGCGCCTCTTGGGCCTGACGCTTGAAAGCGTTTTCATCTTCACGAGTTTTGGCCAGTTTTGCGCGATCGGCCATGTGACGAAGGGCCCTGAAGACTGGGATCCTCATGGACTCGATGAAGGCCGCCGGCGCCAAGGCCTCCTCCGCCTCTTCTGGTACTCGTCCGCTGACGTTACTGAAGAGTTGCCGAATCGGCGAAACATCTTCTACTAATCGGCCGATGTCCCCCTAGAGGAGGGATCGGATGGTGGAAAGTTTAGCTCGGACGTCATCAGGAACGGAGCTCAGGGCGACTTGGCGGGAAGCGACTTCTTCGTCATCAGAAAGTGCAACCGCAAAGGAGAAGAGGCTGTTATCGGGGGAGTCTTGTTCTTGAAGAGAATAAAGAAAAAGGATGAGTCGGCGGGGAATAAGAACAAATCGGCTGGGTGAAAGCTGGGTTAGGAACTTACCATTTTGAAGCGAATTTCCTCATGCTGCACTTGTAAAGCCGTCGTGCCTGGCTCAGGAGCCTGCGCCATGGGTTCATCGGATGAGGAAGATTCCACGATAATCGGCGCGGTGCTTGGACCAGCTCCCTGAGAAGAGATCGGTGATCGAGGAGCGCTCGGGGTGCCGATGGCCTGTGTCAGAGGGTTGATTAAGTACATTACGCAAATACCCGAAGAAAATCCGTAAGATAAGTACTATACCTCAATGGATGGGGGCGGGGGCGCGCCGGTGAACTGCTACTTCGATTGCGCTCAACAGACTAGATTCTACTACAAGTGTAGACCGTTAGGATTTAATTATTCCAGGCCAAATTAATTCGATCAATCTAACTCCTATGTAACTCAGCTCCCTTCTCTGTTCTTTGTATATTCTTCCACTGTTTGAAAATGGATGCCCTGCCGTGCCCATTCGTGTTTCACACCCCATGAGAATCGAACTGGAGTTTCTTATTGTCCTCTTGTGTAGTTGCATCACTAGTTTATTGGTATTAAGAGCAACTGCTACAAGATTATTTAAATGGATGTGATGTGACATGCATGCTCACATGGTTTCATCTGGGGAAGACCGGAAGAGAGGCAAACACGGTTGACTTGAAACCGAGTAGGGATTAACCTACCCCGGCCCCGCCGCACGGATCGCCTAGTGTGTCGAGTCAGACTAGCTGACGTGAAATTTCTAAATTGATTCTACTTGGAGTTTGACTACTTAAGAAGTCTAAGCTTGCAACTCATACGGGAATAGCTATAGTTATTTTGCTCAATTATGTGTGTGATTGCGGGATGCGCCGAATTATGGAGACCTTGATCCAGCCCCGTGCAACAGGAAGAATGTTGACAGTAGTCCAAGGTGACGTTGTCTAAGGACGGCTAATATCACTAAGCACAGAAGAGACCTTCCATTAACATTTTTAGTCCATGTTGTTTTTAGACGTGGGACTAAAGGAGTTTTAGTCCCGGTAAAAAAATCAGCTCTGACGTGGCTCTTTAGTCCCGATCAGTAATACCAACCGAGACTAAAGAGCCCTTTTAGTCCTGACTGTAATGGCTAGGAATAACGAGGGAATCCGGTGAGGCATTTAGTCCCGGTTGGTAAACCCAGACTAAATGCCCTCCTTTAGTCCCAGTTGAAATTACCAACTGGGACTAAAAGGCCCCTTTCCACACGACCCCCTCTCCTCCATCTTATCTTCTCCTCCTCTCCCATATCTCGCGCGCAGGCAGCGCTGGCTCTTCTTCCTTACCTTTCTCTCCTCCTCCTTTCTTCCATGCGGGCGGCTAGGCCTCCAGTGCGGGCGGGAAGCGCGGGCGGTAGGCAATTTTTTATTTTTATTTTTTAACCTCTGATTACCAGCCGGGATTAAAGGGAATCAGGACTAAACAGAGGGACCTTTAGATCCGAATAGTTAGTCCTGATTGGTTTTCGGGAGCTATGAGGCTTACCAACCGAGACTAAAGGTTAGTTTTCCACGGGTGTATAATGTATAGGAAAAGACCAAAGGCTCACTCAATCTTGTATTAATTATGGGTAGCCCAAATTTCCAGATGTTAAACTACATTTCATATACTTTTTCCGTCGAGTTAGTTTTTAGTTTACTTTTTGCAGAATGAAAACGTCAAACTTGTTTGTTAATGCTACTATCGATTTTGAAAGACTAGATGGGTATCTTGTAGTATATCCTATATACGTCAAGGCACAACACCAATGTAAACAATACAAACAAGTTTAAATTTTGGAAAACTACATGCACCTACGAAAATTATTGCAAAACTGCAAATTCGGTATATACTAGAAAATCCAGGGCGCGGCTTTACCGCGCCATCTACGAGTAGCTCAGTGGTGAACCTGTTAATATATATATCCCGGGTAGGAGCCATTTTTTAACGACAAATACTTTTACCCAAGTAATTAACTTATCCTTTGTATCAATTAGGCGAGGAATAGGTATCATTAACCTTTATCTACTTGGTTAGCTCGTGAATCACAATGTAGATGAAATTATGTTTCTGGTATGATAGTGCAATAACAGAAGCCGATTGTCACCATTCAGTATAGAGAATAAAGTTTTAGGATATTGAGTTATCAGGATGAGGATTAAGTTTAGTCGAATTCCCATGTGCCTACCAAAAATGCCATGCACGCATATATATACATATATATACATATATATATATAACAACCTCGGCTCTGATACCAGTTAATCTCGATCGAGGGCGAGGAAACGAGCGACTTCGAAAAATTTCGGAATTCAAATTTCGAGTTACTATTCACAGCACTATTCAAATTCGGCGAACACTATTCGAATTCGCGGCACTATTTAAATTCAGCTCACTATTCAAATTCGGGAATATGAATAGTGCCCGAGCACTCACCGGGAGTGGGCGGAGCACCTATGGGTGGCGGCACTATTCAGCCACTATTCACTCACTATTGCGCACTATTGAGCTCCCATTCGGGGTCGCTTTCGGGGGACACGAGCACGCGTGGGTGCGTGATTAGGTATATTCCTTGCTTAAGCCTATTCTCAGGATCTTTGCGGGTTGGTGAGACCGAAGATTCAGCCGGTCGTGCTGCTATGCTTGTGACAGTCGTACTCGGTACTCACCGCATGCCTCGCTGGCTCGCTTCAGAACCAGGCCAGCCCGGACTGCACCCTCACCGTCCCCAGCCACGCTCACACAGGACTCAGGCTCTACCGTCTCCCCAGGCAGTTCCACCCGAAGGGAACACTTCTCTGCGCACACAGGGTTCTCCTCAAACGCCGCTACCAGGGCTAACACGAGAACGACACGCGCAGAGGTTTCTCCTCTAGGGTCCCTAGCGTAGAGACATCGCCCCATAAGAACGAGCTTACAGGAAGGCAGGGATGCTACAGGACAGCTTAATCCATTTCCACGAGACAAGCTTACATGCGGCTTTCCCTTTCGGGAAACCCCAAGCACTTAGCACAAACCTTGATTACCTTACAAACCGAGGGACGAGCTCCAACGGCCTCCCTTTATTCTAGTAGTGGTAGTACAGAGGTGGAGTAATACAGCGGTAGATTCTAAAATATGGTGGCTAATTCTTTTTCTCTCAGAGAGTGGTGGTGGGTGTCTTCATGAGTGGAGTGTGGGTGGAGGTCTTCGGTGGTGGAGTGTGTCTTCGTGATTCTCTGGTTATCTGCTTCTCTGGTGCTTCGTGGTCTGATGTCGTGCCTCCAATGCTTCACCCGGTACCTCCTTTTATAGTCGCGGCAGAGGCTTCTGGAGTTGCTTCGTGCTTAAGGCTTCTGGTGCCTTCAACTATTCTCCTCTTCTGTTGCCTGGACACTTGGACGGCTCCCCGCTCCTCAATAATTATCCTGGGTACAGTAGAGTTGCTGTTTATTCCTTTTGCCTTGTCCTCTATCGCGTACTGTCTTCTCGTGATATTCCGGATGCTGCTTGGTATGGTCTTCCACGCCCGAATGATTGATGTCGCAGACTTCAATCAGAACATCATATATATATATATATATATATATATATATATATATATATATATATATATATATATATATATATATATAACCAAGACTAACATGTCTTGCAATTCTTGGTAGTCCACCGGATCTTTCCTTAACGAATCGAAGACAATGACGTGGCTTCTTTCAGGCTCAATTATAATAAGGATCCAGTGGAAGCTGCGTGCGTAAAATGTTCATGCATATTAGAGCTAACTAACATGTAGAGATAAGGAAAAAGACATCGAAAGTAGACGGTATACACACACTTACTTGAAGTTGTATGGAAGTAGTATGAAATCGTTGAATGTTTGTTTGTCTAGAAAATTGTATACTTCCGCAAAGGTTTTTTCCAGCGCTAATTGTATCTGTTGTTGGTTAACTACAGATGGATCCATGAAGCCTACATGTAGGTACGCCTCTCGGCGGCATGTCTGAATTAGCATCCTACATGAAATGGAAGACGAAGTTAGTACGGTGACGCACACCAAAATTTACATGTAGAGATAAATGGACACTTACAGAACTCAAGCGCTGATCAGAGAGACGTCCAGGGCATCATGATGGTACACTTCGTATATATCCTTGAAGTCTAGCCACAGCACTTTCTCCCCTTCACCGTGAAAATCTATCGGTTTTACCTTCATGCCGATCATCTCCCTCGAGTCGGCGGATGCCATCATGTACCATTGATGGAATGCGTATATCTTTGTTGATAGCTTCCGTACCAATGAAGGCTTTACTAGAGGTTTGCCTAGCTCATAAGGCCATCTCGGCTCAGGGGGCGGTGTAGTTGGCGTCTCAACTTGCCCTATGCATTCATCAAGTCCCAGACCTGTTGGGCATTGCTTTTACCCGTTGAGCATCCTTTTTTAATAAATGGCTGAGGTCGGGGACAGGACTGCTGGAAGATGAGTTTCCTTTCCTTTTATCCTTTTCATCAGCCTTTACTAAAGCCCGTTCATAGTTTGACAAGAGTGATATCTTTTTCTTGGCTCCTTCTTCCATCCTGATAAAAAAGTTTAAATCTCGCCGACTTACTGGCGGTGGCTCCATCTCCCTTGCTTTTTTTTCTTCGGCTTGTTTCTTGAACCACTCACTGGCCTTTCATTAGATTTCTGCCCATTGTTCCGCATGAGACATTGCCTCCCAGCGTTCCTTATGAGTCACTTCAGGCTCCTTTATTTTCTTCTTTCTCTGTCTTTGCTTGGGAGGTGGTGCTCGTGACTTCTTTAGTGGTGGTGCAGGTTCCTTCAAGGGGGCCGCTCTTGGTGCCGGCGACGGTGATCGGGGAGGGGTGTTGTTATTATCGTCGTCGCTCCCAGCACCAGGATGTGGTGGAGATGGAGACCTTGATATAGATGGAAGGGACGGTCCTGGAGCAGGAGATGACGGTCTCGAGGTATGAGGAGAAGGTCACTGCTAGGGATCTACGGGGAGCGGTCTTGACCTTTGAGGAGATGGCTCCGTGCCGGGAATAATGATGTAGCGTTTTCGCCATAGAATGATCCCATGAAGCGCATCTGCCAATGTCTTTTCCCCGTCGCCTCCCAGGAGGTCGAGCTCTAGACCTTCATACTGGCTATCAACTATTTGCTCTACGCAGACGCTGGCGTAGCCTGGTGGAATTTCCATGCCATGACTGCTCTGCCCCACCAGGGTTGCTAACGCACTCTCGTACGCTACCTGTACATATAGCAGAAGTAAAACAAGTTGAACTCCGATCTCGAGGCCTGGATCAATTGACAAGATTGCATAAATATTATGTATAAGTATACCTTAATAGTGAGGTTGCTGACCGGTGCATGCAGCTCACATGAGGTTCGTTGTGTGATGGCATCCACGGGGAACCGTTGCTCCTCCACGGGTAACCTGGGCGTCTGCGCATCGGGGACCCCTGTAGAAGCACAACTGCTCAAGAGGCGTTGAGAAGGGCTGGCGGTGTTAGGAATCGGCAATGCTCCAGATTGGGCCAACTCCGCAACTGCGTGGGCCACCCGCCGATTGATTTCATCCATCATTCTTTGTTCTTGTGCCTGCACTTTAGATTCTAGCATTTGCCGCCAGCTCTCCTCGATCTGTTCCTTTCTTCGCTTCCAGCTTCTATACGAGGCGCTGTCGCCTCGGAAAGCAAACTTCCACGGAACCACCCCGAACCTCGGCAACGTCCTGGGTGCTCCGGATTACCGAGGGCCAATGTGAGCTCATCATTTTCTCGGTCCACCTTCAACCTCCCAGCCTTAGAATCTTCAATGTTCTTCACAAGATGTTCGGCCTTCTCACGTATTGTGTCATTAAAAATCAACATCCCATCCTCTTGGCTTAGGGAGCCTCCATGAGCGTAGTACCAATTTTTTGATCGTTCGGGCCATTCAATAGTTGCAGGTACGATTCCCCGTTCGATCAGATCTTGTTCCATCTTCCTCCACTTGGGAATTGCTGAGCCATACCCACCTCGCCCCAAATGATAGTGGTAGCCCTTCTGACTAGCATTTGTTGTGTTGGTCGTGATCTTTTTCACACACCGTCTTCACTCCTCTTATATTCAACAAATGCATCCCAGTGGTCCCTCAACTTTGGCCACGCATTGAAGTCTGGAGTTCGGCCCTTCTTAATGTAGTGGGTATCCAGCATCTTCTTGAATGTCTGGAATTGAGTAGCCATCTTCTTAAGCGTCCACGCTTTGACATCCTTCTCACTATATCCTTCGGGGAATGTGAAATGTCTCTTCACGTCTTCCCACAGCTTATTCTTTTCTGTCTCCGGGAGGGCGTACGGATTAGTGCTTCTGCCCTTCCATTCTCTGATGCTGATAGGCACGTTGTCCCGGACGATTGCCCCGATCTGACTCACGTACTTCTTTGCTACGTTCTCGGGAGCAACCGGCCTGCCCTCTTCTGTCACTTCCGTGATGACAAGCCTCCGTTCCATCACCTTTGTACGACCTCGGGTCTTCTACCCTTGCGTCGATCCGGAGGGCTAACAGTTCAAGATTCGTTAATTAGTACGTAGTAGTAACGGTGGCGTGAAACAATACAAGAATCGTTATATATACCTCGCTAGAACCTTCCGCCACGGCAAGTTGTTGCTGCGGCTGTTGCTCTTCATTCCCATCGGCAGACATGTTGAGGAACATGTCCGCCTAGGTGCCCTCTTCATCCGTGTATGATAGTGGAACGTTGTCGCCACTACCATCACCAGCAATTATCTGCTCCATGATATACCTTGCGGTCTCATCGTCTGGCATTTCAACTATTGATTGAAACATACATGGAATCATACATGACAGTCATAGAAATCGTCTTACTACAAATTTCTACAAAGTCCTACAAAGTCCGGAATCATACATGTATATAATGAAATCATAAAATAACATGAATCCTACAAAGTCCGGAATATTTCTACGAATTTCTACGAATTTCTACAAATTTCTACAAATTTCTAGCAATAACCACATGCGGTGCCTAGGTTGTGACGGCGGCGGTCAGGGCGGCGGAGGCGGGGACGGTTCCTTGGAACCGCGGGCGGTGCCTAGGTTGTGACGACGGCGGTTAAGGCGGCGGTACGGCGTAGGCGGGGACGGTTCCCCGGAACCACGGGCGGTGCCTACTAGGTTGTGACAGCGGCGGTCACGGCGGCGGCACGGCGAAGGGGACACATATATACAAAAATCTAACTTAAAAAAATCTAACTTAAAAAAAATCTAACTTAAAAATCTAACTTAAAAATATAACTTAAAAATCTAACTTAACAATCTAACTAAAAAATCTAACTTAAAAATATAACTTAATTTTCTAACTTAACAATCATACTTAAAAATCTATCATAAAAATATAACTTAATTTTCTAACTTAAAAAAAAGGCCCTCCCGGCGCCAGTGCCGGCCGGCGCGGCGGCGGACCTCTCGCGCGCGGTCGTCGACGGTGGCCGGGGTGACGAGGTGGCCAGGTCAGCGGGACGGCGGCGGCCAGGGCGGCGGGATGGCGGCGGCTGGTGCGGCGAGGACGGCGGCCGAGGCGACGACGACAGAGCCACCAAGGCACGCGGGACGGCGGGACGGCGACGAGGCGGCGACGAGGGGCGACGAGGGGCGACGAGGCGGTGACGAGGATGGAGGCGGCGACGAGGATGGAGCCGGTGGCCGGAGGCGACGAGGTGGGGGCCGGGCGCGACGGACGAGGAGGATCGAGGCGGGCCGGCCGGGGCGATGGAGGACGACGATGTCTGGGCGTGGTCGGCGGCGGGACGACGACAGCCGACGCAATGGGGGACGACGACGGCGGCGGCCGGCGAGGGAGGCGGACGGGCAGCGACGGCGGAGCAGAACGCGCGGGACTTGGCGAAAATTTTGCTAAGTGTAACTGGCGTGGGGGTAGAAGAGAGTACAGTGCCTTTTAACCCCCCCCCCTTTTAACCCCCTTTTATTTTATCTTTTCACTGCATTTCAGGATGAAAAACAAAACCTTCACAGATTTTTTACATGCAAAAATATATTTAATTAACGAGTAAATTGACAATAAGTATGAATTAATCATTAATTCTATACCAGTTCATTTAGCCTCTAAAATATTTATTTTACTGCATTGCTGCGATCAAGAAATTATTCAATTAAATAATTTCAATGCGCAGAAAAATCCATGTTTGTATGTGGTTAACATTGTTCATGTTTATCTAAAAAATCTTCACCTAACAAATTTAAGAACACATGAAATCATACATAGGGTAAATTAAAAATTGTATCAATTAATACACAAAGGTCATGTACATTTAACGCATTACAATACAGCATTGTAAAATTTCTTCTTCACGAAAGTTCCTTCATCATGATCGCGGCGTAAGTACGGAGCCTCTTCTTTGGATAGCAGGATGCTTGGATCAACTTCAACGGCGAATGGAGGCATGCCATCAAACTGATCATAATCATCTGATTGGTCTATTTTATCCTCTACTCCCACGATTTTTTTCTTTTACCTAGAAGAACTATGTGGCACTTTGGCTCCCATGTCTCTTCTGGATTCCTCTTGGGTTTGCTACACATGTCCTTCACATAGAACACCTGATGCACATCATTGGCAAGTACGAATGGGTCATCACCGTATCCAGTCTTGCTCAGATCTACTATTGTCATTCCGTACTGATCTTTGGTGATGGCAGTTAGCTTCACCCAATGGGAATGTTCTATCAATTGATCTCCACTGTGCCCCATCTGCGGGGTGTCTCAGCATCTCATCTTCCTTGCGGTCTTCTTTGTGCCATCGCATCAACTTAGCATTCGCATTGTTCCTGAACAAGCGCTTCAAGCGTGGTATTATAGGGAAATACCACATCACCTTCGCGGGAACTCTCTTCTTGGGAGACTGCCCCTCGACATCACCAGGATCATCTCGCCTGATCTTATACCGCAGGGCTTCGCAGACGGGACAAGCATCCAATTTCTCGTATTCATCACCACAATAGAGGATACAGTCATTAGGGCATGCGTGTATCTTCTGAACATCCAATCCGAGAGGGCAAATAATCTGTTTAGCTTCATATGTTGTGGATGGTAATTCATTATTCTCGGGGAGAATCTTCTTGACAATGTTCAACATCCCCTGAAATGCCTTATCGGACACACCATTTTTTGCCTTCCATTGCACAAATTCTAGTGTCGTACCTAGTTTTTTATGGCCCTGTTTGCAACCTGGGTACAACAATTTTTGGTGATCATCTATCATGCGCTGCAACTTTGCTGCTTCCTTCTCAGTTTCGCAATCTCTGTATGCATCTCGTATCACCTGACCAAGGTCATCAGTAGGGCCATTTTCTGCAAACCCATCTTCATCAGCCTCGCCCATTGTAGTACCTACAAAAGCTTGGCCTGCAACCCAGTCCGGAATGGTGTCATCTTCCTCCTCCTCCTCGCCATCTTCCATTACGACCCCTAGTTCACCATGCTTGGTCCAAACCAAATAGTTAGGCATGAAACCGTATTTAAACAAGTGGCTGTGAATAGTCCCCCAGGAATCCTTTGAATACTCCTTCTTGTTATTGCATTGGAAGCATGGACAACATACGAACCCATTCTCTGGCTTGTTCGCTTTGGCCACTTCGAGAAAATAATGCAAGCCATCAATAAACGCCTTGCTCCGCCTGTCTGCATTATACATCCATTGCCGGTCCATCTGCATCGTATTACGCATAAAAATGGATTACACTTGACAATGGATTACGCATGAAAATCGATTAAAGATCCAAACAACATGGTACAATACAACACCATGAAGATCCAAATACACATATTTAAATTAAAGTCCCAAACAACATGATACAATACAATAAGCCATCCACTGGTTATTATTAAGGAGGACTTTAAGCATCCTTGGACGGTGAAGACGAAGGTTCCGCTGACCCAACCTCATCCTTAGGTTTATTTGTGCCGCCTGAAATGGTAGTGCTAAGTGGACGTGAAACACCCGGGACTGAGGGTGGAGCATAATGACCACCAAAAGGAGGTTCCTGACCCGCGGCAACAGCTTTTTCATGACGTTGCTGCAAATAACGAAGCATTGCTTTTTCCAGTGCGCTCTTTTTCTTCGGCTTATGCTGAGGGCCAACTATGATTGGAACCTTGCCGAAATAGGAACCACGATCGCCCCCACCATCGCCACTTCCTCCAGTACCAGAAGCCATCTATGTACAAAAATTATTACCTTAACACTGCATAAGTTGTTGAACTTGAAGACCGTGATCATCTCGCGAGCATGTCCTCAACTGGGCGGCACCGCACTTCATCATGAAAGAGGTTAGATGCTACGGAAAAGGGGACACGGTCACGATGTCCGTATCCACTCTTTCTCGTAGAATCGACCCTCCTTCTTGACATACGTTGCTGCTCGGCGGAGAACATCCTATGCGAGATGACCACGGTATGCAAGTTCAACAAGTATGGATTTGAAAAACCTTATTGAATTTGATAAGTTCAACAAGTAGCAGAAGTCATCTATGTACAAAAATTCTTTCCTTACCACTACAGAAGTTGTTGAACTTGAAGACCGTGGTCATCTCGCGAGCATGTCCTCAACTGGGCGGCACCGCACTTCGTCATGAAAGAGGTTAGATGCTACGGAAAAGGGGACACGGTCACGATGTCCGTATCCACCCTTTCTCGTAGAATCGAACCTCCTTCTTGACATACGTTGCTGCTCGGCGGAGAACATTCTCGCCGAGGCGAACACGGTATGCAAGTTCAACAAGTATGGATTTAAAAAACCATATTGAATTTGATAAGATAAACCGTCTAGACAAGGTAGCATCATTTTTAAACCACTGCAATAATGCATACTATATATGATACATCAATCTCCCTCACATTCTAGCTCAAAATACCTCTCCATTTTTCTACTTCATCATCACATTCTAGCAAATAATCTTTCCATCTCCAAAGCATAAATCAAAGCATAACACGAGGATGAAGTAGCAAACCTTCACAACACTTGTGTTGGCCGAGTGAAATTCCCACGAAAATGAGGGAAAAAACTTCAGGCAGCACCTCCCTTGCTTGCTTCGGCACCACCGGAGAGTAGGTGAACCTCAGCTCTCTCTGTCAATGTGCTGGACTGGCTCGGGCTGGAGGAGGAAGAAAGTCCTCTATCTTAGCCGTATATAATGGGGATGAGTTTTTATCCCGGTGTTGACGCCAGATTTCGTCATTAGTAGAATCGGCGCCAAGAAGAGAGGGAATTGGAGGAGCACAGTTGGGAATCGGCCAAGTGGTGCTACAGTGTGAGATCGGCCGGAGACTTCTGTCTCGCTTCGGGTCGAATATACCAGAGTCCCAATCGGTAATCGTTTGCCGATGAGAGATCGGCCGATTAGGAGGATGGGCTAATTGGGCCTGTATGGGCTTAGAAAGGAATAGAAGGATGAGGTGGAAATCAGCCCACGAGGCGTGGAGTAACCAACCTAGCACGAATCGTGCTTGTAGATATTCGTTTTCTGTTTGAATTAGGGATAGAATTCTAGTCGGTTAAGAAGATATCTGTACGGGGCTATAAATAGCTGCCTTTGTAAATCTGTAATCATCAACCAATCAATACAACAAGCTACTTTTCCTTCGTACTTACTTTCGAGCAGGCGACTTCGCCATTACTTTTCTTTTCTCACGAGTTCGTGCGGGTTGGCAGGGCTGCATCATCTTGATCTCCGGCTGATTCTGTAAGTTCCGTTTATCGAGTAATATCTAAGCTTTAACTTCGGGCGTATCGCTGTTGTTTCGTTTAGATTTATTCACTAGTTATCGATATTTGCTAGATTCATAGGTTTTACCTGTTTTTCTAGTCTTTATCACCAGTTATCTAGCTAGGAATCGGTAGTGTCGGCTTTCTTTACTTTCTGTTGTTAAATTCATCTATTGCCGATTAGATCTTTTCCTAGCGTTGTTATCATAAGCTTTGTATCGATTACTCTAGTAATTCTTTGTCAACAAGGCTACAGTGATCGGCTGCTCTATAGCCGATTCCTTTATTATAGCAAATCGGCCGATTCGCTGATAAACTCTCTCAAGATCGGAAACTTAGCCGATCGTGATTTCTGGACCTGACACGTAATCTTCCTTGCCAATCAACAGGTCAGATTGGCTGGCACGCCGCGCGAACTGCACCAGGGCATTCACCCGAACAGGAGCTAAGCAGATTCTCCCGGGTCGTGTGTCGGTCGCTGAGATTCAGTTGACCGATTTCTAGCGCCAACACACTTTTGGCACGCTTGGTGGGACCAATACAACCGCCATCATGTCGAAAGCTGCTGAAGTCTCCGAGGATAACGTCATCGAGGTGACGGAAGCAGATCTGAAGGACGACCAAAAGGAAGAGCTGGACAAGTATACGGCACAGTTCCGGAAAGCTTGCCTGAAGTCTTTCAGTCGCTCCAGAAGCGGGGAGACCATCAAAAAGACTCCATTCCCTGCTCCCCGCCAGATCACGATTTCTGAGGATTCGGATAAAATGTCCGATATGATTCAACAGTATATTCATCACGCCTTCATTGATCAGTCCCCGGTACTTTCCAACATGGTGCACAACGCTGTTGTCAACTCCTTCGCTGGCGGGATACCTCAAGGGTACAGGGGACCGACATATTTTCAGCCGATTCCACCAAATCAGACTTATCCAAATTCGGCTTCGCAGCCGATTCAATTTTCTGTCGGGGGATCAGGTGCTTCTTCATCATCAACTCCTATGGGATATGGTTCCATCCAGCTGTCCTCTGCACCATTCCCTCTAGTTAGCCCATCACCCTGGGGGGCACCTTCAGCCACGGCCGGTCAAGGAAACCCTCCATTCCAGGCATCCTTCCAGGCGGCCATTCGGCCGACCATACCACCATACCAGCCTGTCGCTCCGGAGGTCAACAAGACAGCAGAGCTCATGCTATATGATGAAACGAGTGGTTCATTCAAACAGCCGACCTTTACAGCACAGCCGGCTTTCACTCATATACCACCTTTCAATCAGCCTCCGTTTATTCAGCCTCCGATTTACCAGCACGTGCCGATACCGCAGCCAACGGTTCACCAGCAACAGCCAGATTGGTCGGCACGTATTGCGGAGGTGATGCAAGAACAATTCGGCTTGAAGCCGAAAGTGCAAACTTATACCTACAGAACACCATACCCGTCTACATATGACCTATTGCCGTTCCCCCATCGGTATAAAGTTCCTGACTTCACTAAATTTTCGGGGATGGATGATACTTGGACCGTAGAACACGTGAATAGATTCATCATCCAATGCGGAGAAGCAGCTACGCAGGACGCCCTATGGGTACGGTTGTTCTCGTCATCTCTGTCTGGTTCGGCCTTTCAATGGTTCACCACATTGCCGCCAAACTCGATTATCACATGGGCCGATTTAGAAAGACAGTTCCACAAATACTTCTATGCCGGGGTGCATGAGATGAAGCTGTCCGATTTGACCAGCCTCAGGCAAAGGAGTGATGAGCCGATATCCTCGTACATACAGAGGTTTCGGGAAATCAGAAACAAGTGCTACTCCCTGGCTCTAACCGATGCACAGTTGGCCGATTTAGCTTTTCAAGGCCTTCTGCCCCACATCAAAGAAAGATATGTTTCACAAGAGTTTGAAAGTCTGAGCCAGATTGTTCACCGATTGTCTGGACAGGAGGTACGTCCTTTCGATCCACGGAGGAATTTCCAAAACAAAGTGGCGTTCCTGGAAGAGTTAGAGGATGAGGAAGATGTTGAAGTCGGACTTGCAGAGTGGATCAAAGGGAAGAAGCCGATATCATGCCCATTCGGCAAAAAGGATCCGGAAGTGTTCGGTTTTGACACAACTAAAGCCGATAAAATCTTCGACCTTCTCCTCCAGGAAGGGCAGATTAAACTCCCGCCATACCATACAATACCTTCTGCCGAACAATTAAAAAAGATGAAGTATTGCAAGTGGCACAATGCCACATCCCATGATACCAACGAGTGCAAGATCTTCAGGCAATAGATACAGTCGGCCATTGAGCAAGGCAGACTTAAATTTGAAGTGCCGGCAAAATCGGCCAAGCCAATGAAGATTGACCAACACCCCTTTCCTACCAACATGGTTGATACGGGGAAGAATTCACTCCAAACAAAAGTGCTGACGTCCGAATTGGCCAAAAAGAGTGGCGCCGTCGATCCCAGAAATCAAGCTAGGACTGAAGATGTCAAGGGGAAGCGGCGGATAGAGTACAACAGTGGTGAGTCAGAGGGGCCACGCATTACTTCCCAGTTCCTGCTCCAGAAGTACCAACGTCAGCATGAACGCTCAAGGTCCTGAGAAGAAGCAATGCGTCGGCACGAGGAGCACTGGAGATGCCCGTTCTTCATTCATTCTTGGGAAAATAACCTCAGGCTACCTTCGGCCGATACTTGCCCGGAATGCAACGGTCCTTATCATGGTAATCGGCCATTCAACAGGTCTCGCTCCAGAGACGGAAGGCCAGAACCGATCAGCAGGAATTGGCGCAACCAAGATGACTAGCGCCCTCCCGTGCGTGATCGGCTGGGGGGCAGAAGTGACCGATATGATCGGTCGGAAGATAGACGCCATGATAGGCAGGGGGGCAGGACTGATCGACATGACCAGTCAGACAACAAAGCCAGCGTTCACAGCCAGCTCGAAGAGATGGCCGATGCTCGGGTGACGGATGAAAACCCGTTAGGACGCGAACCGGAGTGGGAACGCGCCAGGTCAGAGGGAAGACCAATAAACCCCAGGTGGTGCCCCGACGGATTGACCAAGTCTCAAAAACGAAGAATCCAACGTCTCCGCCAATGGGAACAGCAAGAGGAGGAACAACAAAGCACGGCAGATAAGAAGGAAGGAAGGCCTCAGGTGTGGCGCCCCAAAAGAAACGATAAAAGGGACGATGAATCGGCGGGTGACGAATCGGTAGCCGAGATCGGCATGGTTTTCATACTGCCGATGGAGTTCATGACTCCCACCGATCAACAGGACGTATCGGCGATAGAAGAACAGACAGCGCAGTTGGCTTTGGAGCCAATGATGGCCACGTTCGAGAAGCCCGAAGATGACGAACGACAACATATGAAGGCGTTGTTCCTTAAGGGGCATGTTGACGGCCGCCCCCTCACTAGATTGATGGTAGACGGAGGAGCTGCAGTCAACATCATGCCGTACGCCGTACTCCGGAAACTTGGGAAAAACGACGACGACTTGACCAAGACAGACATGATGCTCAAGGATTTCGAAGGCAAGGTGTCAAACGCTCGCGGTGCTCTCTACGTCGACCTCACCATCGGCAGTAAGACCCTTCCTACCACCTTCTTTATTATTAATGGCAAGGGATCCTACAATATGCTACTTGGCCAAGACTGGATACACGCAAACTGTTGCATCCCGTCAACAATGCATCAGTGCCTCGTACAATGGGTCAGCGATAACATTGAGGTGGTCAAAGCCGACTCCGCGTACAGCATTGCAGCAGCCGACACGCAGCAGTGGAGCTGCGAAACCGTCAGGTGCATATCATGTAGAGTATGGGAGACCGATTTCCTGAAGGTCACCGATTTTGGCCTACAGCCAATCCGAGCAGTCGGCTCCGAAGATTCAGAATAGATGGATCAGTTCGCCCGAGAAGATGGGAAGCTAGGGCACGGATTCACGTCGGCCGATTCTTTGGAGATGATAGATTTAGGCGATGGTACCAAACCAAGGCCGACTTATATTAGTGCAAATTTAGATCCAGAGTACAAGTGTAAATTGACAAATTTATTAAAGGAATTTAAGGATTGTTTTTCTTGGGAGTATCACGAGATGCCCGGTTTAGACCGATCCATTGTTGAACATCGGCTACCCATAAAACCAGGGTATCGGCCGTACCAACAACCCGCACGGCGCTGCAATCCTAAAATTCTACCAGACATAAAAGCTGAAATAACTCGGCTAATCGAAGCAAAATTTATTCGGCAATGTCGTTATGCCGAGTGGATTTCTAACATCGTACCAGTATACAAGAAAAATGGGAAGCTACGCGTTTGTGTTGATTTCAGGAATCTTAATCAGGCCACACCGATGGATGGTTACCCCATGCCAACGGCCGATGTACTGATCGACGCTGCCGCGGGGCATAAAATCCTTAGCTTCATGGACGGAAACGCCGGATACAATCAAATACTTATGGCCGAAGAGGATATACCCAAAACAGCCTTCAAATGTCCATGCCACCTTGGTTTGTTCGAGTGGGTGGTGATGACTTTCGGCTTGAAGAACGCTGGCGCTACATATCAGAGAGCTATGAATTACATATTTCACAAACTCATTGGCCTTCTGGTAGAAATCTATATCGATGATGTCGTGGTCAAGTCTAAAGGTCACGAAGAACATCTGGCCGATTTGCGAAAAGTGCTAGAGTGTACCCAAAAACACGGTCTTAAGATGAATCCCAACAAGTGTGCTTTCGGCGTATCCGCCGGACAGTTCTTAGGATTCATGGTACACGAACGAGGCATAGAGATCAATCGGAAGACCATAGCAGCCATCAACAAAGTCGTGGTCCCACAGAACAAAACCGAACTGCAGTCTCTAATCGGCAAGGTGAATTTCATCAGAAGATTTATATCTAATCTATCTGGACGGATTCAGGCGTTCACGCCACTTCTGAAGCTAAAGCCAGACCAGGAATTTATATGGGGAGAAGAGCAGCACAAAGCGTTGGAAGATATCAAGCAATACTTGGTCTCACCACCAGTGTTGGTTCCCCCTCAAACTGGTAAGCCATTTAAACTGTACTTATCAGCCGATGAAAAAGCTATTGGATCGGCTCTAGTCCAGGAGTTTGAAGGCAAGGAGCGGATAATTTATTATGTTAGTAGAAGACTTCTGGATGCTGAAACAAGATATCCTCCGGTGGAGCGTTTGTGCCTATGTCTTTACTTCTCATGCACCAAACTCAGGCACTATCTACTTTCAGCAGAATGTGTAGTCGTATGCAAAGACGACGTAGTAAAATACATGCTATCACTGCCGATATTGAAAGGTCGAATCGGTAAATGGATCTTAGCTTTATCAGAGTTTGACCTGCAGTATGAATCGGCAAAAGCCGTCAAGGGTCAAGTCATGGCCGATTTCGTCGCCCAGCACTGCGGACCGGAGATTGCCCTCGTAGAGCTGGCACCTTGGACATTATATTTCAACGGGTCATCATGTGGGGTCGGATCAGGAATCGGCATCGTTCTCATATCGCCTCGGGGGGCAAGCTACGATTTTTCTCTGCCGATAGAAACCGCCGCTACTAATAATCAAGCGGAGTACCGAGCTGTATTAAAGGGCCTACAACTATTAAGGGAAGTTAAGGCCGATTCCGTTGAAATCTTCGGAGATTCCATGCTTATTGTGGATCAACTAACGGAAGGTCTGAATGCAAAGATGACGTATTAAGAATTTATTACGAAGATTGCTTACAGCTCTTAAAAGAATTCAGATCGGCAGTAATCGAGCACATCCCAAGGGACCGCAACGAAGATGCAAACAAACTCGCCCAGCACGCATCTGGGTATCGGCCGATTCTGGGCGCTATGGCTTTAGAACTCGCGGCCGACGACTGGCGTAAAGAAATTGCTGACTACCTGAAGGATCCGTCCAAAAAGGTGGAGCGACGAGTACGTTTTCATGCCACCAAGTACGTACTACTCGAAGATGACCTGTTCTACCGAACGATCGACGGAGTCCTTCTCAAGTGCCTTGGGACAGAGGAGGCCAAGACTCTGATGGGAGAAATCCATGAAGGGGTATGCGGGGCGCACCAATCGGCCCATAAGATGAAGTGGATGATCAGGAATAATGGGTACTACTAGCCAACGATCCTCGAAGACTGCTTCAAATATTATAAAGGTTGTCAGGATTGTCAAAAATTTGGAAATGTCCAGCGCGCACCCGCATCAGCCATGAATCCCATCATCAAGCCATGGCCGTTCAGGGGATGGGGAATAGACCTTATCGGCCAAATTTACCCACCATCAAGCAAAGGGCACAAATTTATTCTGGTGGCTACTGATTACTTTACCAAATGGGTGGAGGCTATCCCGTTAAGAGCCGTGACATCGGCTATCATGGCCGATTTCGTAAGGGACCACATCGTTTACCGATTCGGTATCCCTCAGACTATAACAACCGATCAAGGAACAATGTTCACATCGGGGGAATTTGAGGAATTCACGACCGATATGGGAATCAAATTGTTAAATTCTTCTCCGTATTACGCCCAAGCCAATGGTCAGGCAGAATCCTCCAATAAAGGGATAATCAAATTGATCAAAAGAAAAATCGAGGAACAACCGAAGAGGTGGCATCTATGTTTGACAGAGGCCTTATGGGCGTACAGGATGGCTTGTCATGGGGCTACCAAGTTATCTCCCTACCAGTTGGTGTACGGTCACGATGCAGTACTACCGTGGGAATCAAGGGCAGGATCGAGGCGTATTTCGCTCTAGGACCAGTTATCGGCCGACGACTACTCATCACTTATGAAAAGGGAACTTGACGATTTGGCTGGCCAACGATTGAGGGCCCTGATAAGCATTGAAGAAAACAAAAAGAAAGTAGCCAGGTGGTACGATAAGAAGGTCAAAGTCAAACAATTTTCCCCTGGGGACTTAGTATGGAAGTTAGTATTGCCGATTGGGTCGAAGGATCCTAAATTCGGAAAATGGTCCCCTACATGGGAAGGGTCGTACAAAATTGGTAGATGCGCCCTGGGAAATGCTTACATTTTGGAAACAATAGAAGGAGAGGAATTTACGAGAGCTCTGAACGGAAGGTACTTAAAAAGATACTTCCCCAGTATATGGGTCGGGGCGTAGGAAATTAACCATGACACGACCACACATAGCCGATACAAATCGGTTCGAACATTTAGCCGATACAAATCGGTTCAAACGCATAACTGATGCAAATCGGTTCAAACACATAGTCGACCAGATCAGCCGATTGCATTTATTCGGTACGGGCGATGGGTTACATGGCCGACAAAACATTAGTCGCCCTTAGAACAAAAAATACAAAAAACTAATTATTGTTCTTCTTGGGCGCCTTCCCGATCCGCTCCAACTCGCTCATGACGCGGAGGTATTCTTCTTCTATTGCCTTCATTGAGGTCTCCGCTTCAACTTGACGAGGAAGAAAATGACTCCGATCCATGGGAGGGCGCGAAGTCCCTGCCGCCGCGTCTTCGAGAACGACTTGCCGAGGAAGCGGATGGCTCCTGTCGGTGGGAGGTCGCCGGCTACCGTTCCTCTCCACGAAATCCAAGATCGTACGGGCTGCTGTGGCGACGTCGTCTTCAAGGTCGTCACAATGATGGTTCCTGACGGTTGGAGATCGACGACTGCTTTCACTCACCACGAAATCCAAGACTACACGAGCCTCCGCAGTAATGTGGTCCCGGAGTTCCTCTCGGTGAGCCATGATCAGCGCCTTGTCCTCCGACGTCAGCGGGTCCTCGGAGTGAATGCGCTCAATGGCGCGCACGAGCTCGGGGCTAAGACGTTGAGGCTAAAACAAAGAAGGAATAAGAAGGGACATTCTCTTCCTAGGATCTAAAAAAGAAGGTAGAGGACAAGACTTCACCTGGTTAACAAAGGAAGAAGAAGCCGACGAAGCCATGGCAGAGAGTCGCACCGATGAGAGGAAGAAGAGAGTAAACCGAAAGCCAAATTGATACTATCGGGAGTAAGTGCCGAGGTCGGTATTTATGGAAAAAGATGCGTGGAAATTTGGTAAGGCCACGTCCCATCGGTAATAAGAAAGGCAATAAATAGAAAGGGCGTCGCGAGAGACGGTCAAAGAAGATAGTAAATGTTCGTACAAAACGGTCAGTGTTTTACAAATTACCCAGAAGGGTATCGATAGCCGTGATAGCCCAACGCCGGATCTGATCGGCAGAGTCAAGAACCCGTTGGTCTTCATCTGCCGATCCAGGGACTTCTGATGTACTGCGATGGAGCTTTAGGGCCTCGTGAGCAAAGCGCTGCCTCTCCCGTGTCAAATTGGCAATGACAGAAGGTAGCTCTTGGAGCTTTTTCTCTTCGGCACTGATTGCTTTAGTCACTTGCTCCATCTCCTTGGCAAGCTCCGCCCTCCGACGCTTGAGGCGGTCTATCTCACCGATGATCGCCGGGCGGGAATCTTCTAGAACATGGATACGCCGATGCGCCTCTTGAGCCTGACGCTTGAAAGCGTCTTCCTCTTCACGAGTCTTGGCCAGCTTGGCGCGATCGGCCATATGACGAAGGGCCCTGAAGACTGGGATCCTCATGGACTTGATGAAGGCTGCCGGCGCCAGGGCCTCCTCCGCCTCCTCTGGTACTCGTCCGTTGACGTCATTGAAGAGCTGCCGAATCGGTGAAGCGTCTTCTACTAGTCGGCCGATGTCCCCTTGAAGGAGGGATCGGATGCTGGAAAGTTTGGCTCGGACGTCATCAGGAACGGAGCTCAAGGCGACTTGGCGAGAAGCAACCTCTTCGTCATCGGAAAGGGCGACCGCAAAGGAAAAGAGGCTGTTGTCGGGGGTGTCTTGTTCCTGGAGAAAATAAAGAGAAAGAATAAATCGGCAGGGAGTAAAAGCAAATCGGCTGAATAGAAGCCGAAACAAAACTTACTGCTTTGAAGCGGATTTCTTCATGCTGTACTTGCGAAGTCGTTACGCCTTGCTCAGGGGCCTGCGCCATAGGTTCATCAGATGAAGAAGATTCCACAATAATCGGCGCGGTGCTTGGACCAGCTCCCTGAGAAGATATCGGTGGTCGAGGAGCGCTTGGTGTGCCGATGGCCTGTGACAGAGGATTGAATAAGTACATTATGCAAATACCAAAGGAAATCGGTAAAATAGCACTATACCTCAATGGATGGAAGTGGGGGTGCGCCGATGGCTGGTTGAGTTGCTGCCGATTGTTGTATTTCCATAGGGGCGCTCTGTGCAGTCTAAGGATAGGAAGGGTTAATATCAGAAAGAACAATCGGAAGCAATAAAACTTAGGGTTACCTGAACGGCTTCCAAAAGCAATGACGCGGCGGCTGCTCCAGCTTGTGCGACAACTTGGGTATCGACATCTTGGGTGACCTGAGAAAGTGGCGCGGCCGGAGTCTCTGCCGATACGAGCATAGGGGGATCCGCCGATTCTGTACGAGCTCGGACTCAGCGACTGGTCTTCTTGGTGGTTCTCTTATGGACTTGTTTTGATCGGCCAGCAATTACGTCAACGGACGGAGCGTCATAGCCGATAAGGGGATAAGTGGTGTATGGGTGACTCTCTATTAGCCGTCCGCTGCGGCTGTGTGTTGGAGGAGTCCGATTCTTGGCCTGAAGAAATAATAAAATCATTAGTACTCAGTCAGGTTAAAAGGAATAAAAATTGGTTAAGTGAAATACCTCGGCGTTCGGGTCAATGTTGGCTGGGTCCAGAAGGTTGCAGTATGCCGATGCCGAGTTGCAGAAAAGAAATTGCTTCCAATCGGCCCACCAGAGTTTGAACGGCTGGACAGCAAAGGGGGCCACTAGCTAGTCGTTCAAGTTAATTGTACTAGAGTCCGGAATTCGGTCTCGTAACCGACTGTAATCCAGACCAGATGTGAGCTCGTCTCTAAACTTGATTCGGCCAGCAAAGTACACTTGAATCGGCAGCTGACCCATGCCGAATTGACGTGCTGCAGCGGAGGGGTTGTAGAATTCGTACGTAGAGGCATCCTTCCCCGAGAAGAAATTGGCTGGCAGGAGCCTGGCTTGATCAACTCATCATAAAGCCCTTCATCAAATCGGCCGGAGGCCGAATCGAAGCAAGTGGGGAGTTCAAAGATCGGGTCGTCTCACTGATACGGAAACCAAATGGTTGCATCTTCACTGAAGCCGTTATAGAAGCATCGAAAGTATTCGGCTACCTTTGTAGCAGAGTACATGCAACCTGGGAAAGCCGATGCCGCTTCACCAAAGGACATACATCGGCGACGTTCGGTAGGGTCTTCTGCCGATTCGATGTTGGGGAATGTCATGCGATCCACCGGCTGCTGAGTAATTCTGCTCATATAAAGGTTTAGCCACAAGTTGATGAACCACCAGGGCCCACCTTGATTGCCGATCGGCTCTCCCTTGGATAGTCTTATGCCGATTTGATGGAGCATGTGGTACGTGGCCCCTAGCAGATGTTTCCCAAGAGGGACATGGTTTCCCCTGGACAGTGCTTCAGCTAAGGCCTGGGTATTGGTTGTCGGGCCGGTGGCTCTTCCGCAAAAGAAGTGCTTTTCTGTCACACCCGATTTTAAGGACAAAATCGAGTGCATTAAATACATGTGCGCCAGGATCAAGTTACACACATGTACGACAATAGTGAATATCAAAGACAGTGCCAAATCGAATAAAGAGAGTATTAACCATTATTACATGACCGAAAGTCTCACATAAACCACAAAGTCTAATTATTACGCAGCGGAACTCCAAAGATGACGACGACTCCACAGGCAGCTGACTGAAGAAACGTACGCCTAGAACTCCTCGAAGTCGGGGTAGTACTCCTCTTCCCAATTAACTTGGTCTGAACAGCGGTTTTGCAAGGGTGAGTACACTTATGGTTGGTACTCAACAAGTCGTGGGGAACAGTGTAGTGTAAGGCTAATTCAAGGTATGGCTAAGGCATAAATAGCATTCGCTTTTAATTAAGTTGGTCAAGTTTTATTAGCAATTAACTAAGTATAAGTTCATACCACCCGAAATTAAACATGAACATAAATAAAGCAACAAATGCATGAAATGATAACAAGTTTAATCCATCTTTCGATAATATTATCATGTGAGGGTCCAGGCCGCTCTTAACCGTGAGCACGGCTGATCGATCAGTTTAACACTCTGCAGAGGTGGCACATCTTTACCCACAAGTCGCGTAAAAGTTCAAAGGAACTTTGGACCCAACCATGCGGTGTTTGCAAGGCACCATACCACACTTCCGAGGTGTGATTGCATAGGGACGCTACGAGGCCTTTACAAAGATTCATTAGTCAGTGGTAACCCGCTAAGGTTTCGGTGTCTGGCGTGCACCACCCATCCCAGGTAAATGCAACGACTCAGTCCCCCCCTCTTGCCTCATCCCGAGTAAGGTTACCCCAGACCAAGGTTTCTAATTAATCAGCCAAGACCAGAGCCATTTAGTCTTGTGGTAGCACTGTTTTCCTGGGTGGTTCTCCATGTTCCGATTAACAAATAATGATCTTGTCTTAATGAAAGGTACAACATAAGAAAAGCAAGATTAAGTGTTGTGTAAAGTTAAACCACCATGTACCAAGTAAGCACTAAGCATGAGCTACCCAACATAAAGTAAACCGGTTGGTCAAGGCAAAGGTAAATCAATCTAGGCGAACCTTAATTGGGACCCATCAATTTAATCCTAACATGTGCATAGCATAAATGTTAAGTACGAGAAAGTAAAGGTGTATAGGACAACAAGGTAGTGATCAAGGACACAACTTGCCTTCTTGGCCTTGCTCCTGCTGTTCGAACTCCTCGAAAGCTTGATCGGCAACTCCCTCGAACTGCGGGGCGTCTACACGCATCACACGAGCACATACAAGCAAACATGGGCAAAAGTAAGAAAACAGTACACCAAACATAGTTAAACAGAGAAAATAAGCTTGAAAAGATGATCTACGCTTTAAAACGAACACGTGGATATAAAGAACACGAAAAACGGAGTTAAGATGCAAAAGATATGATTAAAACAAGATCCAGGGACTTTTCTGTAAGAAAAACAAAACTTTTAGGGCCTATCCGCGAAAATCGAGGGCTTATACGTAATTATGCGTATAAACCGAGGGTCTGACGTGCAAAAACAACAAACCCGGACGGCGGGTTGATTTCTGGAAAGCTCAAGGGTTAAACCGAAAAAAGGCGAGGGCAGATCTGTAAATATTTTCAACGCGATCTGGACCGCGGGTTGATTTGCGGAAAAGACAGGGGCTCAAGTGCAAAAGCGGCGCGGCGCGGCTCGGTTGACCGGTACGCGGTCTTGATTGACTCGCGTCCGACCGTCGGATCGAGATCGGACGGCCACGGTCGTCCACGACTCGCGACGGCGGCGGGGAAACAGAGCGGCGGCGGCGGCGAGCGGCGGCGCGCGACGGCGAGCGGCGGCGGGTCGCCGGAGTTGGCCGAAACGGCGCTCCGGGACACCATTTGAAGCGCGGGTTGCACCAGAAGAAAGAGGAGGGTGCGGCGATCCCGTTTTGGGGGTTCTCGTCGTCGGGAGCTCACCGGAGGCGGCGCGCGACGGCGAGGAAGAGGCGGCGGCGCTAGGAGCTCGGGCGGCTAGGGTTTCGGGTGCTGCGGCGCTGGCGTTTGGGCGGAGGAGACCGGGAGGGGGCGGCGGCTTATATAGGCGCTGGAGATAGAGGCGGCGCGGGTTTAAACCCCCGGAGGAGTCGGAGCGGAGGTGGAGACCGAGGCGGAGAAGGCGCGCGGCGGTTGCGGGAGTCCGGCCGGATTCGGCCGGAGGAGGGAGACGACCGGTGGGACCCACCCGTCAGCGGGCGCGGGCGAACGGCGGGGCGACGCGGCTTCGCGGGCCGACGCGCGCGTTCGTGGGCCGCGGGGCGCGGATGAAGCGGCGGGCGGAGCAGGCCGAGCGGAGCTGGGCCGGCGCGAGCGCGCGTGAGCCGCGGTGGAGCGGAGCTGGGCCGCGCGGAGGAAGGAGCGACGGGCCGCGCGGGAAAAAGGAAGGGGCCGGCGGAGTGCTTCGCGGGCCGGAGAGGAGAGTGAGCTGGGCTGCCGGCAGAAGAGAAAAAGGAGAGGGCCGGCGATGAGTAGCTGGGCCGAGAGGAAAAGAAAAGGAGGTAGAAGAAGATTTCGGCCCAGGTGGAGAAGAAGAAAAAGATAGAGAAAGAAAAATAGAAAATGATTTGGAAATTAAATTCAAATTTGAAAATTCAAACTTTGCTTCAAACTCAAGCAATCAAATAAATGCACCAGCATGAATGCACAAATAATTCCTATGATGTATTAATTGAATTAAGGAAAATGAAATTAAATGCCTAGAAATTAAATGACACCTTAATTTGAGCAAATTTTAATGAATTTAAATTATTCAAAATTTTGGGTGTTACATTTTCTAGCCACATCATCAGGAAAGCTGTGTGCTCCCTATTCTCAACAGTCCCGGTCCTCTTATTACTTCTGATGAAACCCTTCCACCCGCCGATTCCCCTTGTATCCAGCCGATGTGACGTTGTGGCTAAAAGGTGGAAAGGTGTGTCCGGGGAGGATATGTCAAGGCCGGTCAACAGGATCACATCGGCCAGTGTGGGGTCATAGGACCGTGCCCAAATAAGAATGCATTAAGTGCATCAGACCAAAAATAAGAAGCTGCCATCACTAACGGCTCATTTTTCTCCATCTGAGATAAGGAAAGGTTGATGCACTGGCCGATTTTGAGCTCTTCCCATGAGACGCTCTTTGATGCGGCCACCCGTTGGTACCACTCCCTCCAACCTGGGGTTTCATTCGGCCAGGATCTAAAAGTGCCCAGCCAGTGATCTAAGTTCATATCAGACAGTTTCAAGGGTATCCGGTCGGTTTCCAAATTTATGAGATCTATTGGATCTGGGTTTCCCATGGGACCGAGACAAACAAGGCCAGGATTTCCCGTGAGGTGAATGGTAATTCAATGCCTAACTGCCTAAAAAAGAAGGGGAGTGTAGAAAAGTAAGAAATAGATCTAAGGTAAGTACATTGCCGATAGGAGAGGGATTCGGTATTTACCTCTGGGATGAAGTTCTGAGTGATCGGCGTGGTCGCCGGTGCGGATGCGGACGACGGGGCCGCGATGGGGATCGCCATTGGGATCTCCGATGAAGCTCCTTCATCTGTGGATGGAGTGACGGTTGTCGCCACCACCACCGGAGATGCTACCTCTGGGGCGTTGCGTGCGGGAGAGCTGCCGGAAGGAGCCGCCATTGAAAGAGAAGAGGGAAGAGTAACAGGAGGTGGAGCTAGAAAGCTTCGGCGGCAAGGGAAAGGTGCTGAAGGAAGAAGAAGGCGCGCGCGCTGGGAAAAGAGACGTGAGCTTGAAGATGAGGTGCGGGTGAAGCGCTATTTAAAAGATGCCTGAAGGGGGGGTAAAAATGGAATTTTCACCGCGCCAGCGCTTCGAGTTTTTCGGGAGTAGTGGCTGTCGTGGGTGCCCGTTTCGAAAAATTGCAATGATCCGCTGGAAGACCGCGAAACGGAGGGATATTTTCACTGCGGCCGTTTCGGAAAGGGGGTTATAAAGAATTTTGAAGTAAAAGACTATGTTTTACTCCGAAACTGGGGGGCATGTGTTGACGCCAGATTTCGTCATTAGTAGAATCGGCGCCAAGAAGAGAGGGAATCGGAGGAGCACAGTTGGGAATCGGCCAAGTGGTGCTACAGTGTGAGATCGGCCGGAGACTTCTGTCTCGCTTCGGGTCGAATATACCAGAGTCCCAATCGGTAATCGTTTGCCGATGAGAGATCGGCCGATTAGGAGGATGGGCTAATTGGGCCTGTATGGGCTTAGAAAGGAATAGAAGGATGAGGTGGAAATCAGCCCACGAGGCGTGGAGTAACCAACCTAGCACGAATCGTGCTTGTAGATATTCGTTTTCTGTTTGAATTAGGGATAGAATTCTAGTCGATTAAGAAGATATCTGTACGGGGCTATAAATAGCTGCCTTTGTAAATCTGTAATCATCAACCAATCAATACAACAAGCTACTTTTCCTTCGTACTTACTTTCGAGCAGGCGACTTCGCCATTACTTTTCTTTTCTCACGAGTTCGTGCGGGTTGGCAGGGCTGCATCATCTTGATCTCCGGCTGATTCTGTAAGTTCCGTTTATCGAGTAATATCTAAGCTTTAACTTCGGGCGTATCGCTGTTGTTTCGTTTAGATTTATTCACTAGTTATCGATATTTGCTAGATTCATAGGTTTTACCTGTTTTTCTAGTCTTTATCACCAGTTATCCAGCTAGGAATCGGTAGTGTCGGCTTTCTTTTACTTTCTGTTGTTAAATTCATCTATTGCCGATTAGATCTTTTCCTAGCGTTGTTATCATAAGCTTTGTATCGATTACTCTAGTAATTCTTTGTCAACAAGGCTACAGTGATCGGCTGCTCTATAGCCGATTCCTTTATTATAGCAAATCGGCCGATTCGCTGATAAACTCTCTCAAGATCGGAAACTTAGCCGATTGTGATTTCTGGACCTGACACGTAATCTTCCTTGCCAATCAACAGGTCAGATTGGCTGGCACGCCGCGCGAACTGCACCAGGGCATTCACCCGAACAGGAGCTAAGTAGATTCTCCCGGGTCGTGTGTCGGTCGCTGGGATTCGGTTGACCGATTTCTAGCGCCAACACCCGGTTAAAAACTCCAACCGAGACAAAAAGGAACACCTTTTGTCCCGGTTGAATGGTTAGTCCCGGTTGGAAGCTCCAACCGGGATAAAAGGGTTCTTTTATCCCGATTGGAGCCTCCAACCGGGATAAAAGGGTGCCGCCACCGACAGCGCTCCACTAGCCGTTGCAACCGGGACTAAAGGGGGGCCTTTAGTCCCAGTTGCAATTACCAACCGGGACTAACTCTCCCCTGCATTTTTGCCTACCGTGGCGCACCCCCTTTTGTCCCGGGCCAACTTTAAACTAGGACAAAAGGGGGCGCATCGAAAGCCAATTCTCTACTAGTGCAAGCGGAGGAGCGAGTCCTCACTCGTGCCGGTCCCGTGCGGTAGGAGCACAGCGGCGCGGAAGTGGCGCAGCGAAGGAGCAGTTGGGCAGGCGGCACGGCGGTGCTCAGCGTGGGCGCAGCAGCTAGCCTCCCCTCCCCCTTCCCCACATCGTCGTGGGCCTTGGGTGGTGTCAGAAACAGCAGTAACTTCGCCATTGAGTTATGCAGTTCGTCACTTAAAAGACCACGGAAGAAGCCGGCGTCCTTCATAACGGTTCAGCGGCTGGACCGTCCATCAAGCAACGGAGAGCCAGCATCAAACATCTCTCTTCATCACGCTTAATATTGTTGCTTTTCAAACACTAAACAGTACTTTGCTTTGTAAACACTTGCTTAAGTTAATCAGCCAGTCCCTGCTATTTAGGACTTGGCTTTCTGCTGTAATAGGTATCGAGCAATATCTATTAGAACCCTAGTAGTTGGTAGAGTAAGTAGCAGTAGCTTCGTCGTCTCCCTGGCAGCGACTGTATCGAGTTCATCTCGTTCCTTATCGATTTCAATTCAGTAAAGTACTTGCTCTGCCCATCCATTGTTCCCTAAGTTTCTCTGCGTTCTGGTTTAGTTTCGTTCATTTTCCCCTCTCGTTTTGTCAAGTTCTTGACAAAGGTATCCAGGGCCCAGCATCCTTGGCTAGATCCAACCAATTCTAGAGCCCAAGTTCCGAATTTAGTCTGATTGGTGAGGTGTGTTGGTGGTTGCGGCTCAATCACATGAAATCCCACCCATCCTACCAGAATCAGTGGACAACACCCACTTTTCCCCTTCAATTATCAGTTGAATTGGTCATGGTGAGGGTTGCAGGGCATTGTTCCTATGTAAAATTCTGGAAACCAAGATCGATTTAGAACTGAGGAGGCGTAGGAGGAAGGTTACTCTTTGATTTGGGTTGCAAGGCAAGTCTTTGTGTAAAATTCCTCGATCAAATCTGTAACCTTGACGGCGGTAGACCTATCTTGTGGATCTAAAAGTGGGGAACTGTGCTCAAACCGAAGTCACAAGTGGAGAGGAGATGGTGAACACGGGTGAAGGTGGTGAGCAGGTCTTGTACACCACTACTATGGAAGTGGATGGACTTCGTCACACCCTGGACAAGTTCATGGAGGAACAAGATGCTCAGAACAAGTCAATCCAAGGAAATTTAGAAAAAATTCAGAAACTTTTTGATGATGTTGCTGCACAAGCTAAGGATCCAAATTTGCCAGATCAAGGTTCTAACCTTCGAGCTAAAAACACATATGTGCAACAACAACCCATGAATTATTATGTGCCTCACCCACACACTAGCAATGTACAAAAAGCTTTGCATTTTAAAGATGATGCTCAGTTACACAGCAAGCAAATTTATAGAACACCACCAAGTGCTAGAGCTCAGGGGGTTCATCCTAGTCATGATCAATACAACCAACAATATGTTTCTAATGAGGGTGAAGAAGAGGGGATGGGAGAATATTATGATAAAGATTACTATGATTTATGAGGACTGGGTTGCTCATCCATGGAATACACATGAGTTTGAAGAGCCTTTTCCAAAACAACAACCACATCCTCAACCAAATATAATCCATACAGTTCACCTTTTCACACAACAGCAACAGCCTCAGCATCTCTGCACAGCAGCAGTTACCAAGAGACCATAGAGACAGACATCAACCACCTCCAATTCCAAATCACAACGAGCAACCATTTCCAAATCCAAATTACAACCAATAGCCACCTCCAATTCCAAATTATAACAAACAGATGCAATTCCAACACAGAGTAGTGGCAAGAGGACACAAATTAAACTTTTCTGAATTCAATGGTGAAGATCCAGATGGTTGGCTCAGGAAGGCTGAAAAATACTTTGAGATGATTGGAGTTCCTAATGAGGACAGAGTCAAAATTGTTGTCATTTATGTCAATGGCAAGGCAGAATTTTGGTGGAGAGGTACTGGCTGTAATGCAAACACTCTGCCTTGACACCAATTCTGTAGGGTGGTCACTGACACATTTAATTTGATCTCTAAATATGAAATTGTGGGTCAATTCCATAACCTTAAACAAGTGGGCTCTGTGGTGGATTATGTTAACAAATTTGAAGAGATGGTGAACATGGTCAAGAGACACAACCCTTCTCTTGTTGGGATACGAGGTAGGCTATGCTAGCACAAAATAAAAATTTTCTACCGCGTAAACCAAGAAAGCTGTCGTATATGGATCACGAGATTACCACTCGGCGCACTAGTGCGGAAGATGTAGAATCACGTCGGGGCAGCGAAGTCGATCAGCGTAGTTGAACACGTAGTCGATCATGTCGATGTCGAGCAGCTCCTCAGCAGCTCATCCACGTACAGCGAGGTCATCCTTGTGCCACGGCTCGTCGTCGGCTTGTCGTGGCTCGTCGGCGGCTCATCCAAGTGCTGCAGGTGCAACACCTCCAAGGTATCCACACGTGCAGGGAGGAAGCATCGCAAGCCGGACTGCTAGGTCCAAGAGTTGCAACAGGGCGAGGGCGTGGGAGGTGCGGTAGCTATGCTTCGGTCAAAAGGTGTAAAACCCTAGGGCGCCCCCACCTCCTCTATTTATAGAGGTTCCTGACGGGCCTCTGGGTTCGAGGCCCATTAGTACTTCTAAACCTGATCCAATTCGGATCACATCGGAATTGGGCTTCCAGCCCCTTAAGTGTGTGACCCTATAGGTTCGGATACGTATAGACATGGCCCGAGTACTCCTACTCGGCCCAATAGTCGGTAGCGTCCTGTAGCAAGACGTGCCAACTCCTATACGCACACGAAGATCATATCAGATGAACCGTCACAACATCACGTACATGCTATTCCCTTTGCCTCACGATATTTGGTCTACCTCCAAGCCGACCGCTCTTTCTTGATCCTGTGATTCGGAATCCCTTTGTAGGTTAACTCTTAATCGTACGTAGCATGGCCATGCATTTCCGGATCCGATCACTCGAGGGGCCCAGAGATATCACTCTCAATCAGAGAGGGGCAAATCCCATCTCGATTGACCATGCCTCACAACATGCTATTGACAAACCCGAAAGCTACCTTTTTAACTACCCTGTTACGGTGTAGAGTTTGATAGCCCCTAAGTAAGTCGATCCACATCTTTAGTACATGCGACAATCTCAGGTCTAAGGACAAAGCGTACACGTTGTGTAAAGAGAGAACTACTTCTCGTGTTGGGTCAGTCCTAGCATATGTCTCTACATGTGCCTACATTATTAGTTTGACATCTCCATGTCCATGACTTGTGAAACATAGTCATCAACTAATACATGTGCTAGTCTAAATATTCATGTGTGTCCTCACATGAACTCCGACTAGGGACAACTTTAGAATAACGAGTTTCACATACAATTCACATAATTGCGAAATCAATTCAAGTAGCCTTTAATGGATATTCAAGGAACACAATATAAATCATGGATACAAATGGGACATCATCATCTCTATGATTGCCTCTAGGGCATACCTCCAACATCTCTTTCTAACAATTACTTCATTAGTAGTTTTATTTCTAGACTCAAAGACCAAATACAATATAACCTTCAATGCCATCGGCCAGCAGCATTGTCTCAGGCTTATTGGTATGCCAAGAGATTGGAATAGGCAACTCCTAGCTTTAGAAACTAGGACAACTTTGTTCCACAAACCAAAGTACAAAAACTTGAAACAAAAGAGAAAGCTATCTTAAACCCATCTTTAGCTGAACTCAAAGTTGTTAGAAAGTGTTTCAAATGCAGAGAGCCATGGGTCCCTGGGCATGGAAAAGTGAGCAAAGGAAAACAACTTTATTCGATGATTTTGGTGGAAAATGCAAAAGGCACTTAAGAAGTAGCTCTTGTGGAAGATGGTGATCTAACTAAAGAAGTAGAATTGCAAGATACAAAAACAATGGCAACCTTCTAAATACTATGCATGCTCTAACAATAACACCTTCTGCCTCTAGCACATTCACACTAAAGCTGAAAATTCGCATTAAAATAGCAATAGCACTAGTTGACAGTGGTAGTGATGCTTCATTTATTAGCTCTAACTTTGTTGTCAAGGCACAATGTGATATCACAGAAGTGGAAGGAGTTAAAGTTGTTGCAGCTCATGGAAACGAAATGATTAGTGCCAAAGCTTGCAAAAATTATTCATACTTGATTCAAGGCCATAATTTCACTTCTGATTTCAGACTGTTGGAACAAAAGGCTATGATATCATTTTGTGTGTAGACTGGATTTATACTCATAGTCCAGTGGGGTTAGACCTAAGAAGAAGAGAATTTTCTATCACAAAATATGGTGAATCTTTGGTGACATTCTCTGATGAGACTTTCCAAAATAGCAATCAAGTAATTGGTGCTAAGAAGCTCTGTCAAATGATGACGAAAAGAGCAATTGGGGCAGTCATCATTCTTAACAATTCTGGCAATGATACACCAGTGTGACAATCTACTATGCCAATTGAAATCTCCAACATTTTGTTTGAACATGCTGACATATTTCAAGAACCTGATCAGCTTCTACCATCTAGATCAGTTGACTATGCAATTCCATTACTCCATGATTCCATGCCAAAAATCAAAGACCATACAGACTGCCTCATCACAAGAAAAATGCCATGGAAGAACTCATTAAGAAACTTCTGCAAGCCAATATGATTCAACCAAGTGTGAGTCCCTATTCTTCTCCAGTTATACTTTTGAAGAAGAAAGATGAACCTTGGAGACTTTGTGTGGATTATAGACAATTGAATTCTAATATAGTGAAAAATACGTATCCCATACCAATAATAGAAGACCTCTTGGATGAATTATTTGGGGCAAGAATATTCTGCAAAATAGATTTGAGATCTGGTTATCATCAGATAAGAATGAAATGAGAAGATATTCAGAAAAAAGCATTTACAACTCATTTGGGGCATTTTGACTATGTGGTCATGCCTTTTGGTCTTATAAATGCACCTGCAACATTTCAAACACTCATGAACACTGTATTGGCTGACTTTTTGAGGAGATTTTCTTTGGTATTCTTTTATGATATCTTAATCTATAGCAAGTCCGTCACTAATCCTAATCATCTGAAAACTGTTCTAGAAGTTCTAAGATAGAACAAGTTATATGCAAAAATGAGCAAGTGTTCTTTTACCCAATTTGAAATTGAGTATTTAGGTCATGTCATTAGTGAGAATGGTGCTTCTACAGATCCAACAAAAATTTTCAATCATCCAAAATTAGCCACACCTGCTACTATCAGTGATCTGAGAGCATTCCTAGGGTTAACTGGTTATTACAAGAGGTTCAATAAAGGATATGGCATCATCTGCCGCGTGACGACCGGCCCCAAATCTTCCCAGTTAATCTTAATCCGAGCCCCTGATCACCTGTCTAGTCTTCCAAGCCTAAGTGTTCAACCCCTGACCGGTCCCGACCCCCTGAGACCCGACCCCTCCCCGCTTGTCTCCGGTTCCGACCCCGCAAACCCCAGCTCACCGTCGGATCCTTCTAAGTCCTGCCCAAAACGTCCGTTCTATCTGACCGGTGGACCCGCGAGATCTTTTTCCCCCAGATCTTCCGCGACAGGCGCACTCGAATTGCATGCCCGCTTCATAGTTTCCCTGCCGCGTGGCTCAACTTCTCCGACGCCCGCCGCTCCACCTCGTCTCTGGCCATGACCGAATGGATTCTCGCGCCCCCTTCCCCAATTGCAGCGGAAGCCCCTCTGCAACCTTTCAGCAACGCCTCGCCTCCCACGCCCATCATCACATCGCCAGATCCCGGCTGCAGAGCCCGATGTCGCCCGTCTTTTCCGTCACTTCGACACAGTCGCGCCGCCTGGTCTTCGCTACCCGACGATTCCTCCTTCGCCAACCCCGACCACGGCAGCGACAGCTCCTTTCCCCGCCCTGTCAGAAGCCGCTAGACAATCTGTTGCTCCGCGCTCGCCCACGCGCCCGCGGCTGCCTGTCTTCTCACCTGTGCGCCCTTGATTCTAGCGCCGTTAACCCGGTCACTTCCATCAAATCTACCGCACGACGACGCCCGCCTCCGCCAAATCTCAACCACCGGCATACCCACTCCTGCGCCGCCCTGACGCCAGAGCCTAATGACCGCTGGCGTCATCCCCGAAGTCCTGCACCACCGCCCTCGTCGCTCAATCGCCGCCCAGGCAGAGCACTCCATTGTTCTTCCCCGGCCTTCACGCCGCTCCCCTTCTCACTCCCGCGTCGCTTCCTTTCTCCCTTCCCAGTCGCTATAAAAAGGGAATGCACAAGCCCCGCCGGAGTTCCCTCCGCCATTGCTGCCTTCTGCCATTTCTCTTGCCCCCTGCTCGAGCTCCCAGCGACACACACTGAGTTCTTGAGGAAGTCTCCTCTCCGCTCCACTCCGTTTTCCCCAAGCCACCCAGCCGCTTGATCCTCCGTGCTGCGTAAGAGCTCACTTGTGATCCACAAGAAGCACCGCCTCCGCCGGAGCACTGCCGGACCTAGCCTTTGTTCAAAACCTTAGCTCCTCCACCCAAGTCTATTTCTTCTCGACCCCAAGCTTTCCTTGTAGGAAGAAGGTAAGCTGCCGACCCCAGTCCGCTTCGTCCGACCCCTCTTATCCGCCCGACCCCGGTTCCGTCTCGCCCGACCCTATCTGTTCCACCGACCCTTATCCGCCTCGCCCGAGGGCTCGGTTGTGACCTTTTTCTTCAACCCGAGGGTGTATGTGTAAAACTTGGGAACCCTTCAGCGATTGAGTCTGAGGATCCCTAGTATACCAAATCCTCTAGTTTAAGGATCAGATCATAAGTTCCTTTCCCGACCCTTACCTCTTGATCTCCACCAGCTCCCTTGAACCTCCCCACCCTCCTGCTCTTTGTCGCGAGTTTCTGGGCTCAAACTTGCAAGTGTTGCTGTTTGAATAACCGTCTATACTAACTAATGCATTGCATTCGTGTAGAGCTGCACCTCGCCGACGGCTTCTACGAGCTGCACCCGGCGCCAGAAGACGACGGTGTAGCTGAGCTCCTGCCCTCTGAAGCCGAAGTCGCCCCCGAAGTCGAGCAGTTCTCTCCCTCCTTGCTCGAAGGCAAGCCCCGGTTGCATGAAACCCCTATGTTCTCCAAACTTGCGCATGCCTTCCTTAAAACATGCTTGTGCATTTACGTATAGGAGTTGTTTGAAACCCTAGATGCATGACTTAGCTTCCATGATCTGAACACTAGCTGTTGGACCGAGTAGGTGCCTTGCTTAACTAGGAGACGGTAAAAGCCGAGTGATTCCCTATCACTCGCGAGTTGTAGGAGTGGATGTCTACCCTTCTGTTACAACTATAAGCCTAAGGGTTGCTTAACTACCCATCTATCTATGAAACTTGACTAAGGCCCGACAGTGGTGGTGTTCGTGATCAAGTGTTTGAAAGTACTAACCTCATACTTAGTATGGGATGAGGAAGCCGAGTACCGGATTGAACCTGAACGTGAGCGGTCGCCCCATTGTTCTTGGAACGGAGTTTCCCCTGCTGGTTATCGCACGTGGTGGCAAGCGTGGTCACAGAGCGGCAGAGGCCGGGTCTGTGGAACCTTGCACCAAAGGAAGTGGGCCCGACACAGGTTAGGGAATTGATGGGGAAGGCCGACACAGGAAGCGACCTCCGGGTGCGCGGATGTCGTGAGGTTAGGTTCACCATGCATGGTTAAAGAACACGAATCGATTCGTCTGCCTCTCACAGCTTGAGACTGCTTGATCGCTATGTCACCCTAAGTAAATGAGGAATCTGATGATGACATGGTTTTGTTGATATATACATACCTTGATTTGGTTCTATGATTGCTTAGAATAGGTTGCAAAACCTAGAACGGTTAATGAACTTCGAACCGGAGCTAAAACTTGAAAATAGGGTTTTACTTAGTGCTTTTGGCAAACGAACCCCTCAGCCAAAAAGCCTTGCATGTCTAGAAGTGTGGAGTAGCTTTACACCTGTCGGTTAAGTCTTGTTGAGCTTAGTAGCTCAGCCTTGTTGTGGCTCCTATTTTTCAGGTGAAGTTGCTGCTCCCGACCCTTCTCCCGCTGGCACTTGGCCGCCCCAGCTCCCTCTAAGTTGGACGGTCGAGTGGGATCCCTCCTCGGACGGCGAGGAGAGGGATCAGTGATGTCCCGGCTGGCCTCACCAGGGACGTCCGACCCCGACGTTGCTTCCGCTAGTGGTTTTACATTCTGTTGTTTTCTGAAAACCTTGTAAAACTCTGATGTTTATTTCCTAACTAAAATAAGTGGTTAAGTGGTTAACTTGGTGGACTTGTGTATTCTCTGGAACCGCTCACCTTCGTGTGGGTCTGCTAATATGGTTCTGTTCAAGTGGTTAAACCGGAGGAAATCCGACGGCACTTCGTGTCTACTCGGCTTAGGCATGAGTGTCGCGTATCAAGCGGCTAAATCATGTTTAACCAAGTAAATCCAAAGTGGATCCACCACAGCTGGTACCAGAGCAGGTTTAGCAGTACAGAGAACACAACAAGCCCTAACACTTCTTTGAAAAGATAAAAGTTGCAAGAAACTTTCTGAAAAATCTCGTATGATCGTTAAGGATGACTTTAGTGCGAGAGGCCCTAGGGGATTTTGGGGGTTGTTTTAGGTGGCTAATATTTTACTTGGTTATCTTGCTAACCCTTCCAGCACTTCGCCACGTTTGTCATACGTGTGCCGAGTTCCGCATCACGAGTATGCGAAGGTTGATAGGGAGTTCTATTCAAAGGACCCTATCATCGTGGTTGTTTTTGCCCACGTCTATCATACGTGCACAGGTTCCGTATGTAATCCATACGAAGGTTGGTACGGTTCGATTCCAACGAACCTATCAGCACGGTTGATTCACCACGTCTATCATATGTGTGCTGATTCCGCATCGCGAGTATGCGAAGGGTTATACGGTTCTATTCAAAGGGAACCTATTTCCACGGTTGAGTGCTGTCCATGCAGCCTTAAACGCATGGGTGTTGTTCCTATAGTGAGCGGTAATGTTTGGGAACGCTTTCGTGGGTGCTGGCATGAAAGGTTCGTGTGTTGGTGTTTTCTACAGGTACACTAACCGCGTTCGTATAGGAGACGTTGCTAGAACCGACTAGCTATTATAGGGAGAGACGTACTTGTTGCTTTGCCACCGGCACTGACCGCATAAGACCCAGGTTTCGGGCAGTTGTTTTGGTTAAGAGTAAGGTAGGCCGTGCATGCATCATAAGCAAACATCTGTAAAGTCACTCTTCTCAAAAGCAACCTTGCTCGGAGGAGCTCTTTTTCGGTTCTAAGGATTTCTAGTTTCTGCCAATTGCTCTCGGTTAAAGCCGAATGCTTCTCTATCCGACCCCTGACCCTTGGAGTCTATCTCACGTGGTTTTGGTTTCTTGGTTCCAGATGGCCGTCCCAGGGCACGTTTTGTTTGGAGCGGATGGTACCTTCCAGTCAACCTGTCTACATTTCGAGGGCTTCCCCGCGATTTTGTGGGACACTTTGAAATGGTTCGGGTACCAGTCCCCACCATTGTATGCAGGACGACTGTATCTGGAGCAGGGCATCCAGACGTGCAATGTACAGGTGGTGGTACCTCCCCCTCTTGTGCGGCCCGACTGGCCCTCCTTCGGAATATCCGCCTACGGTCTTGCTCCGGAGGACACTTGGGAGTCTGCCGCTCTCCAGCTTTTTACCCAGTTTTGTCAACTGCACCCTCTGGAGGTCACCCTAGACCCTATCGGCCTGTTCCCCTCCAGGAACCGGTTGGATCCGGCGTGGCTCGATCGCGTTGGAAATATTGAGGTGCTAGCCACCACGTACTCCATGGTCACCATCTCCACCAACGTTAGATGCATGACAGCCCTCTATCGGCTGATCGAGCTCCAAGGAAGAGCCATGACCATCCTTGCCCGGACCGCAGTGGATGCTCAAGGACACCTCTAGTCAGCCAGGAGAGACATGGTAGGCCAAACCTACTAGCTTATCCAACGAGG
Organism: Setaria viridis; assembly: GCF_005286985.2. Taxonomy (NCBI): domain Eukaryota; kingdom Viridiplantae; phylum Streptophyta; class Magnoliopsida; order Poales; family Poaceae; genus Setaria; species Setaria viridis. The sequence continues at coordinate 15,514,080 of NC_048270.2, read as the reverse complement.
CATTCAGATACACGACATGCAAGACAGGATCTCCGAGCTCGAAGGAGAAGTAGCCGACCTAGTGGACGGCATGATCGAGCTGTCAGAGGAGAAGATGGAAATAGAGATGGAGCTGGCGGTTGCCAATGCTCACTTGGATGAGCATCAAGCTGAGCTCGACGATATGCATGCCCTCCATATGCAACTCGAAGCTCAAGAGGACCCCGAGGAGGATGAAGGAGCGCCCAGTATGGACATCGAAGAAGACGGCACCCCTTCTCCTACTCATAGTGTCCATTTGTAGATTAAGAGTTACCAGGGACTCATTCTTTTGTTGTACTCCTCGGCAGCCTAAATTTTGGAAAGGATTGTAATAGGTTAGCCTTGAGTCGAGTACTCCCTGTGTTGGAACACCGCTGTAAATAAAGTCAATTCCTGAGTCTGGCCTCTAACTCTTATGAAGTGTTGGAATGTTAGACTAAGTGAGTTGAGCTGCGACCACACGCTGTTTTCTGTGAGTCTGTTCAAAGTGGCCGACCCCGATTCGCGAGATCGGATGCGCCGACCTTTCGAGGCAGTCTCCGCCTCACCCGACCCCTCTTTAATGTGGATCGTTGCCGACCCTTTTTCTCGGGAGGATCGCCTAGCCCGACCCCGTGGCTTAAGTTGGATTCTAGGAATTTGGGTAGAGTATGATTCGCCCACAGTTGAGTGCAAGGCTAAGATAAATGCTAACTAACATGAGAATGAGAAGCGTGTATCTCCCCTATGAGGACGTGTGTTGCACTATCAGCAAGAGTTGCATTGGAGAATTTAACTTATACGTTCCTTTTGTTGGAATACTTTTGTTGGCGCTAGAAATCGGTCAACCGAATCCCCAGCGTCTGACACACGACCCGGGAGAATCTGCTTAACTCCTGTTCGGGTGATTGCCCTGGTGCGGTTCGCGCGGCGTGCCAGCCAATCTGACCTGTTGATTGGCAAGGAAGAATACGTGTCAGATCCAGAAGTCGCGATCGGCTAAATTTTCGATCTCGAGAAAGCTTATCAGCGAATCGGCCGATTTGCCGTAATAAAGAAATCGGCTATGAAGCAGCCGACTACCAGTCAGCGTGAACGAGAACTATTGGAGTAGTCGGTACAATGCTACAGTAGCAACACTACGAACAGATCTAATCGGCTATGCATAGAATAAGTAAATTAAACAGCAAAACATGAGAAAAGCCGAAACTGCCGATTCCTAGCTGGATAACTGGTGATAAAACTAGAAAAACAGGTAAAACCTATGATTCTAGTAAATATCGATAACTAGTGAATAAATCTAAACGAAACGACAGCGATGCGCCCGAAGTTAAAGCCTAGAATTTACTCGGTAAACGGAACTTACAAGATCGGCCGGAGGTCAAGTTGATGCAGCCCCGCCAACCCGTACGAACTCGTGAAAAGGAAGAAAGTATTTGGCGAAGTCCCCTGCTTGAAAGTAAGTACGAGGAAATAGTAGTTTGTTGTATTGAGTTGTTGATGATTACAGATCTACAAAGGTGGCTATTTATAGCCCCGTACAGACGACTCCTTATCTGACTAGAACTCTATCCCTAATTCAAATAGAAAATGAATATTTACAAGTACAATTCGTACTAGGTAGATTATTATGCGCCTCATGGGCTGATTCCCTTATAATCCTTTCTAAGCCCATACCGGCCCAACTATTCCAACCTCCTAATCAGCCGATTTCCTTATCGGCAAAGGGTAACCGATCGGGAACCAAGCGTGTCCGATCCCAAACCCCAAGGGTTAAGTGAGGCGGAATTCTAAAGATTTATCGGCCGATCCTGGACTGTAGCATCGGCCGATCCTGGACTGTAGCACCAACCAACCGATCTTTAACTGTAGCGCCACTCGGCCGATTTCCAACTGTCACCCCTGCATCCTGCTGTATCTTCTCATTTCTTCTTCTCCTGACGCCGATTTTACTTGTGCCGAAATCTGGCGTCAACACATGCCCCCCAGTTTCGGAGTAAAACATAGTCTTTACTTTGAAATTCTTTTCAACTTCCCCTCCGAAACAACCGTAATGAAAATATCCTTCCGTTTTGCGGTCTTCAATCTGATGATTGCAATCTTTTCGAAACGGGCGCCCACGACAACCACTACTCCCGAAAAACTCGAAACGCCGGCACGGTAAAAATTCCATTTTTACCCTTCCTCAGGCCCCCTTTAAATATCAGCACACCCTGCACTTTCTTTTCGAGCTCACGTCCTTCTTCCTTAGTGCGCGAGCCTTCTTCTTCCTCCAGCACTTTTTCTTAGTTCCACAGCTTTCCGGCACCATCTTCCTATCGCTTTTCTCCCTCCCCTCCAATGGCGGCACCTTCAGGCAACTCACCCCTGCGTGATGCTCCAGAAATAGCGCCTCTGGCGGAAGTAGCGACAGTGGTGGCTCCATCGTCGGAAGAAAGAGCTCCATCAAAAGCCGAAGCTTCTTCCGAGATCCCAATGGCAATCCCAATAGCGGCCTCATCCTCCGCAGCTGCACTGGCGGTCACGCCGACTACAAGGAACTTCATCCCAGAGGTCATTACCGAATCCTTCCTCTATCGGCAATACATTTACTTTAGATCTATTTCTTACTTTCGCACCCCCTTTCCTTTTTTAGGCGGTTAGACATCGCATCACTATCCATCTTACGGGAAATCCCGGCCTTGTCTGCCTCGGACCCATGGGGAACCCAGATCCAACCGAGCTCATTAATTTGGAATTCCATAGAATCCCCTTCAAACAATCCACCATGGACCTGGATCACTGGCTGGGCACCTTTAGGTCTTGGCCGAATGAAACTCCCGGTTGGAGGGAGTGGTACCAGCGGATAGCCGAACCCAAGAGGGTCCAATGGGACGAGCTCAAAATCGGCCAATGCATCAACCTATCTCTGTCCCAGATGGAGCGAAATGAACCATTAGTGATAGCAGCCTCTTACTTTTGGTCTGATGCTCTCAATGCATTCTTATTTGGACATGGACCTATGACCCCCACACTGGCCGATGTGGTTCTGCTGACCGGCCTAGACATTTTCTCCCCGGACACCCCTTTCCGCCTCTTAGCCGCAACATTGCATTGACTGGACACGAGGGGAATCGACGGGTGGAAAGGCTTTATTAGATGCAACAAAAGGGCCGGATCCGTTGAGAATAGGGAGCACACGGCCTTCTTAATGATGTGGTTGGAGAAACACTTCTTTTGCAGGAGAGCAGCTGGCCCATCAACCAATACCCAAGCTTTAGCCGAAGCACTATCAGTAGGAACTCATGTTCCTCTTGGAAAACACTTTCTAGGAGCGGCATACCACATGCTTCACCAAATCGGCATGAAACTTTCCAAGGGGGAGCCGATTGGAAATCCATGCGGACCCTGGTGGTTCATTAATTTGTGGCTGAACCTGTATATGAGCAAGATTTCTCAGCAGAGGGTGGAACACATGACGTTCCCCAACATCAAATCGGCAGAAGATCCCACTGCCCGACGCCGATGCACATCTTTTGGTGAAGCGGCGTCGGCCTTCCCCGGTTGTTTGTACTCTGCTACAAAAGTGGCCGAGTACTTCCGATGCTTTTACAACAGTTTTAATGAAGATGCAACCGTCTGGTTTCCTTATCGGCGAGATGACCCAATCTTCGAGCTCCCAACTTGCTTTGACTCGACTACTGGCCGATTCGACGAGGACCTCACAGACGAGTTAATCAAACCGGGAATCCTGCCAGCCAACTTCTTTTCAGGGAAATATGCTCCTACGTATGAGTTTTACAATCCCTCTGCTGCAGCACGTCAACTCGGCATGGGTCAGCTGCCGATTCAAGTGTATTTTGCTGGCCGAGCTAAGTTCAGAGATGGGCTTTCAACAGGTCTGGACTATAGTCGGCTGCGAGACCGGATCCCGGACTCCACCACTATTGACTTGAACGACTGGATAGTAGCTCCCTTCGCTGTCCAACCTTTCAAGCTTTGGTGGGCTGAATGGAAACAATACCTTTTCTGCAACTCCGCGTCGGCATACTGCAATCTCCTGGATCCAACCAACATCGACCCGAACGCCGAGGTATTTTTCCTTAGCCGATTTTTACTCTTTTATCAACGCGGTTGAATACTAACATCTTGCTATTGCTTCAGTCCGAGAACCGTGTCCCCCCAACATGCAGCCGGAGTGGTCGGCCAATAGAAGATCATCATCCATACACCACCTTCCCTCTTATCGGCTATGATGCCCCTTCCGTGGAAGTGATTGCTGGCCGATCGAAGCAGGTGCAGAAGAAGGTTACCAAGAAGACCAGCCGCTGAGTTCGAGCCCGTATAGAATCGACGGATCCTCCCATGATCATATCAGCAGAAACTTTGGCTGCACCGCCTCTTCAAGCTGCCAGAGAGATAGACACTCAAGTTGTCATGCAAGCTGGGGCGGCCGCTGCATCACTACTGGTAGAGGCCGTGCAGGTAAACTCATGTTTAATCCTTCCAATTGTTGTCTCAATACTAACTCCTCTTATCTTAGACTGCGCAGATCACTCCTATGGACCCACAACAATCGGCAACAACCCAATCGGTCACCGACGTGCCCCCGCTTCCATCCGTCGAGGTATAACACTCTTCCACCGATTCCCCTAGTATTTGAATGACATGCTCATTCAACCCTTTGACACAGGTCATCGGTACGCCAAGCGCCTCTCAACCAATGGTCCCCTCCTGGGAAGTTGGTCCAAGCACAGCACCAATCATCATAGAGTCCTCTTCTTCTGATGAACCCATGGCACCAGCCCCTGAACCGAGGATAACGGTTCCCCAAATGCAGCTTGAGGAAATCCGATTCAAGGAGGTAAGAGACCTTTCACCTTTATTTAGCCGATTTGCTATCACCATCGGCTGATTTGTTTTTCTTCTTGGCTTATTATTTCCAGGAACAGGACACCCCTGACAACAGTCTCTTCTCATTTGCGGTCGCCCTCTCTGATGACGAAGAAGTCGCCACCCGCCAAGTCACTTTGAGCTCCATCCCTGACGACGTCCAAGCCAAACTTACCAACATCCGATCCCTTCTTCAAGAAGACATCGGCCGATTGGTAGAAGATGCCTCGCCGATTCAGCAGCTCTTTGGTGACGTCAGCAGACGGGTGCCAGAAGAAGCGGAGGAAGCCTTGGCGCCGGCCGCGTATATCGAGTCGATGAGGATCCAAGTTTTCAGGGCCCTGCGTCACATGGCCGATCGCGCCAAGTTGGCCAAGACTCGTGAAGAAGAAGATACGTACAAACGTCAGGCCCAAGAGGTGCATCAACACATTCATTTTCTAGAAGACTCTTGCCCAGGAATCGTCAGCACGATAGACCGCATCAAACGCCGAAGAGCAGAGCTTGCCAAGGAAATGGAACAGGTGACCAAAGCCATAAACGCCAAAGAGAAGAGGCTTCAAGAACTCCCATCCGTCATCGCCGATCTGAAACGGGAGAGGCAGCATCTGGCCCACGAAGCCCTTAAACTCCACCGCAATATGCCAGAAGTCCCTGGATCAGCAGATGATGATCAGCGGGTCCTAGACTCTGCCGATCAGATCCGGCGCCGAGCGATTTCGGCTATCGATGCCCTTCTGGGTAGCCTGTAAAAGTACTGGCTATTTTTGTACGAACATTTAATGACCCCTTTGACCTCCTTTCGCGGCGCCTTTTATTTATTGCCTTTCTCACTTCTGACAGGACGCGCCTTACCAAATATCTACGCCTCCTTTTCTTATAAATGCCGGCCTAGACCCCTTCCCGAGAGTACCAGTTTTAGCTCGGTTTCACCTTCTCAACCTGCTTTCGTCGGTGCGATTTGTTGGAGGTATGCCCTAGAGGCAATCATAGAGATGATGATATTCCATTTGTATCCATGATTTGTATATTGTGTTCATTGAATATCCATTAAAGGTTACTTGAATTGATTTGCAATTATGTGAATTGTATGTGAAACTCTTTACTTGTATGGTTATTCTAAAGTTGTCCCTAGTCGGAGTTCATGTGAGGACACACATGAATATTAGACTAGCACATGTATTAGTTGATGACTATGTTTCACAAGTCATGAACATGGAGATGTTGAACTAATAATGTGGACACATGTGGAGACATGTGCTAGGACTGACCCAACACGAGAAGTAATTCTCTCTTTAAACAACATATACGCTTTGTCCTTATACCTAAGATTGTCGCATGTATTCTAGATGTGGATCGACCTACTTAGGGGCTATCAAACGCTACGCCATAACAGGGTAGTTATAAAGGTGGCTTTCGGGTTTGTCAAGAAGCATGCTATGAGACATGGTCAATCAAGATGGGATTTGCCCCTCTCTGATTGAGAGTGATATCTCTGGGCCCCTCGAGTGATCGGATCCAAAAATGCATGGCCATGCTACGTACGGTTAAGAGTAAACCTACAAAGGGATTCCGAATCACAGGATCGAGAAAGAGCGGTCGGCTTGAAGCTAGACCAAATATCGTGAGGCAAAGGGAATAGCATGTATATTATGTTGTGATGGTTCGTCTGATGATCTTCGTGTACGTATAGGAGTTGGCACGTCTTGCTAGAGGCCGCTACTGACTATTGGGCTGAGTAGGAGTACTCGGGCCATGTCTATATGTATCCGAACCCATAGGGTCACACACTTAAGGGGCTGGAAGCCCAATTCGGATCTGATCCGAGTTGGATTAGGTTTAGAAGTACTAATGGGCCTCGGACCCAGAGGCCCGTCAGGAACCTCTATAAATAGAGGGGTGGGGGCGCCCTAGGGTTTACACCTTTTGGCGAAACACACCTGCCGCGCCTCCCACGCCCTCGCCTGTTGCAACTCGCGGATCTAGCAGTCCGGCTTGCGACGCTTCCTCCCTGCACGTGTGGATACCTTGGAGGTGTTGCGCCTGCAGCACTTGGACGAGCCGCTGACGAGCCACGACGAGCCGACGACGAGCCGCGGCACCGGAGGCGATCTTGCTGCACGTGGACGAGCTGCTGAGGAGCTGCTGGACGTGATCGACTACGTACGACTACGTTGATCGACTACGTACGACTACGTGATCGTCTTCACTGCATCGACGCATATCTACATCTTCCGCACCAGTAGTGCGTCGAGTGGTAATCCCGTGATCCTTATACGGCAGTTCTTCCTGGTTATATGCGGTAGAATTTTTGAATTGCGCTAGTGTAGCCTACCTCGTATCCCAACATAATTTTCAGTCATGTCTTCTTCATCCTCTTCCTCTTCCTCTGTTAACCAGGTTAAAATTTTGCCTTGATCTTTCTTCTCAGTTTAGCTCTTCTGAAGGGAATCACCTTTTTAATCGTTCTTTTTCTTCAGCCACGGCGCCTTAGCCCCGAACTCGAACGCGCCATCAAGCTCATGCACTCTGATGAACCGTTGTCGTCAGAGGACAAGGATTTAATCAGGGCTCATCGTGACGAACTTCAAGAGCATGTCCCTGCTGACATCCGACGGATCTGGGATTTTCTGGACGGCAACGCCCGCCAGCGACCTCAAGCTGACAGAAGTCATCTGCTCCCTCCATGAGTCGCCCTTGAAGATGCAGCAACAGGGACATCGCGCCCGGCCATGGACCGGAGCCACCCTCTCCCCCATCAAGTCGAAGCGGAGGCTTCGATGAAAGAGATAGAAGAAGAGTACATCCGTCTTATGGTAGAATTAGGTCGGGCTGGGAGAGAGCGTAAGAAAGGGTGTGGTTAATTATTTTTTGTTCTAAGGGTGACTTGTACCTTGTCAGCCGTGTAACCCACCGTCCGTACCGAATGAATACATCGGCCGATTTGGATGATTACATGTTTTCTCTAGATGAACTTTTTTGTATCGGCTGTGTGCTGTTTTATCGTGGTCGATTCTTCATGCTCTGACCCATATACTAGGGTAATATCTTTTCAAGTACCTCCCGTTCAGATCCCTAGTAAACTCTTCTCCTTCAATTGTTTCCAAAATATAAGCATTTCCTGGAGCACATCTGCCGATTTTATACGGCCCTTCCCATGTAGGGGACCACTTTCCGAATTTAGGATCTTTCGACCCAATCGGCAACACTAACTTCCAAACCAGGTCCCCTGGAGAGAATTGTTTGACTTTGACCTTCTTATCGTACCACCTGGCCACTTTCTTCTTGTTTTCCTCAATGCTTATCAAAGCTCTCAATCATTGGCCAGCCAAGTCATCAAGTTCCCTTTTCATGAGTGATGAGTAGTCATCGGCCGTTAACTGGTCCTGGAGCGAAATGCGCCTCGACCCCACCCTTGATTCCCACGGTAGTACTGCATCGTGACCGTACACCAACTGATAAGGGGATAACTTGGTGGCCCCATGGCAAGCCATCCTGTATGCCCATAGGGCTTCAGTTAGACATAGATGCCATTTTTTCGGCTGCTCCTCTATCTTCCTCTTGATTAACTTAATTATCCCCTTGTTGGAGGATTCGGCCTGGCCGTTAGCTTGGGCATAATATGGAGAGGAGTTTAATAATTTGATTCCCATATCGGCTATGAACTCTTCGAATTCTCCTGATGTGAACATTGTTCCCTGATCGATTGTGATAGTCTGGGGAATGCTGAATCGATAGACGATATGGTCCCTTACGAAGTCGACCATGGTAGCCGATGTCATGGCTCTTAACGGAATTGCTTCCACCCATTTGGTAAAGTAATTGGTGGCCACCAGAATAAATTTGTGCCCTTTGCTTGATGGAGGATAAATTTGGCCGATAAGGTCTATTCCCCATCCTCTGAACGGCCATGGTTTGATAATGGGATTCATGGCCGACGCGGGCGCACGTTGGACATTCCCGAATTTCTGACAATCCTGACATCCCTTATAATATTTGAAGCAATCTTCGAGGATCGTTGGCCAGTAATACCCATTATTCCTGATCATCCATTTCATCTTATGGGCCGACTGGTGGGCTCCACACACCCCTTCATGGATTTCTCCCATCAGAGTCTTAGCCTCTTCTGTTCCCAGACACTTGAGCAGGATGCCGTCAATTGTTCGGTAGAATAAGTCATCTTCAAGCAGTACGTATTTGGTAGCATGGAAACCCACCCGTCGATCCACTTTCTTAGATGGATCTTTCAGGTAGTCGGCAATTTCCTTTCGCCAGTCATCGGCCGCGAGTTCCAGAGCCATAGTGCCTAGAATTGGCCGATATCCAGATGCGTGCTGGGCGAGTTTTTCCTCATAATAAATTCTCAATACGTCGTCTTTGCATTCGGACTTTCCTGTTAATTGATCCACAATAAGCATGGAATTCCCAAAGATTTCAACAGAATCGACCTTGACTTCTCTTAGTAATTGTAATCCCTTCAATACAGCACAGTACTCTGCTTGATTGTTAGTGGCGGTGGCTTCTATCGGCAGAGAAAAATCATAACTTGCCCCCCGAGGCGATATGAGGATGATGCCGATTCCTGATCCGACCCCACATGACGATCCATCAAAGTATAAAGTCCAAGGTACCGGTTCCACGAAGGCAGTCTCTGGTCCGTAGTGTTGGGTGACGAAATCGGCCATGACCTGACCCTTGACGGCTTTCGCCGATTCATAGCGTAGGTCAAACTCTGACAAAGCTAAGATCCATTTGCCGATTTGTCCTTTCAAGATCGGCAGAGACAGCATGTATTTTACTACGTCGTCTTTGCATACGACCACACATTCCGCCGACAGCAGATAGTGCCTGAGTTTGGTGCATGAGAAGTAAAGGCATAGGCACAACCGCTCCACTGGGGGATACCTTGTTTCGGCGTCCAGAAGTCTTCTACTGACATAATAAATTACTCGTTCCTTTCCTTCGAACTCCTGGACTAGAGCCGACCCAATAGCCTTTTCATCGGCTGATAAATATAATTTAAATGGCTTACTAGTTTGAGAAGGGACCAATACTGGTGGTGAGACCAAGTACTGCTTGATATCTTCCAGTGCCTTGCGTTGCTCCTCCCCCATATGAACTCCTGGTCGGGCTTCAACTTTAATAGTGGTGTGAAAGCTTGGATCCGCCCAGATAGATTAGATATGAATCTTCTGATGAAATTCACCTTGCCGATTAAAGACTGCAATTCAGTTTTATTCTGCGGGGCCACGACTTTGTTGATAGCCGCTATGGTCTTTCGATTGATTTCTATTCCGCGCTCGTGCGCCATGAATCCTAAGAACTGTCCGACGGACACGCCGAAGGCACATTTATTCGGGTTCATCTTCAGCCTGTGTTTCTTAGTGCATTCCAACACTTTTCGCAAATTGGCCAGATGCTCTTCGTGTCCTTTGGACTTGACTACGACGTCATGGATGTAGATTTCCACCAGTATGCCGATGAGTTTGTGGAATATGTAGTTCATGGCTCTCTGATATGTGGCGCCGGCGTTTTTCAAGCCAAAAGTCATCACCACCCACTCGAATAAACCAAGGTGGCCTGGGCATCTGAAGGCCGTTTTGGGTATGTCCTCTTCGGCCATAAGTATTTGATTCTACCCAGCGTTTCCGTCCATGAAGCTAATAATCTTGTGTCCCGCGGCAGCGTCTATTAGCACATCGGCCGTTGGCATGGGGTATCCGTCCATCGGTGTGGCCTGATTAAGATTCCTGAAATCAACGCACACGCGTAGCTTTCCGTTCTTCTTGTATACTGGTACAATGTTGGAGATCCACTCGGCATAACGGCATTGCCGAATAAATTTTGCTTCGATTAGCCGAGTTATTTCGGCTTTTATGTCTGGTAGAATTTTAGGATTGCACCGCCGTGCAGGCTGTTGATACGGCCGATATCCTGGTTTTATGGATAGCCGATGTTCAACAATAGATCGATCTAATCCGGGCATCTCATGATACTCCCAAGCAAAACAATCCTTAAATTCTCTTAACAAACTTGTCAGTTTACATTTGTATTCTGGGTCTAAATTTGCACTAATATAAGTCGGCCTTGGTTTAGTGCCATCGCCTAAGTCTATCATCTCTAATGAATCAGCCGACGTGAACCCGTGCCCTAGCTTCCCATCTTCTCGGGCGAACTGATCCATTTAATCTGAGTCTTCGGAGCCGACTGCTCGGATCGGCTGTAGGCCAAAATCGGATACCTTCAAGAAGTCAATATCCCATACTCTACCGGATATGCACTTGACGGTTTTGCAGCTCCACTGTTGCGTGTCGGCCGCCGCAATGCTGTATGCGGAATCGGCGTTGACCACCTTGATGTTGTCGCCGACCCATTGTACAAGACATTGATGCATTGTCGATGGGATGCAGCAATTTCCGTGTATCCAGTCTCGGCCGAGTAGCATGTTGTAGGATCCCTTGCCATTAATAATAAAGAAAGTAGTAGGAAGGGTCTTACTGCCGATGGTGAGGTCGACGCAGAGGGCGCCGCGAGCGGGGGATACATTGCCCTCGAAGTCCTTGAGCATCATGTCTGTCTTGGCCAAGTCATCATCGCTTTTCCCAAGCTTCCGGAGCACGGCATATGGCATGATGTTGACTGCAGCTCCTCCGTCTACCATTAATCTGGTGAGGGGTCGGCTGTTGACATGCCCTTTAAGGAACAACGCTTTCAGGTGTTGCCGTTTGTCGTCTTCGGGCTTCTCGAATGTGGCTGTCATTGGCTCCAAAGCCAATTGTGCCATCTGTTCTTGTATCACCAACATATCCTGTCGGTCGGCGGGAGTCATAAATTCCATCGGCAGTATGAAAACCATACCGATGTCGGCTGCCGATTCATCACCCGCCGATTCGTCGCCTCCTTTGTCATTTCTTTTGGGGCGCCATACCTGAGACCTGCCTTCCCTCTTGTCCATCGTGTACTGTTGTTCTTCCTCCTGCTGTTCCCACTGGCGGAGACGTTGGATCCTTCGTTTTTGAGATTTGGTCAATCCGTCGGGACACCACCTGGGGTTCACTGGTTTGGTTCTTGGCCTGGCGCGTTCCCATTCCGGTTCACATCCTAAAGGGTTTTCATCTGTCACTAGAGCATCGGCCATCTCTTCAAGCCGACTGTGGATGCTGGCCCTGTTTTCTGGCCGGTCATGTCGATCAAACCTACCCTCCGACCTATCGTGGCGTCTGTCCTCCGACCGGTCATATTGGTCACTTCTGCCCCCCAGCCGATCACGCACGGGAGGGCGCCGGTCGTCTTGGTCGCGCCAGTTCCTGCTGATCGGTTCTGGTCTTCCGTCTCTGGAGCGAGACCTGTTGAACGGCCGATTGTTACGATACGGGCCGTTGCACTCAGGGCAATTATCGGCCGAAGGTAGCCTGAGGTTGTTTTCCCAACAGTGGATGAAGAACGGGCACCTCCAGTGATCTTCATGTCGCCGCATCGCTTCTTCCCGGGATCTTGAGCGTTCATGTTGCCGCTGATATTTATGGAGCAGGAATTGGGAAGTAATGCGTGGCTCACCTGATCCGCCATCGTTGTCCTCCATCCACCGCTTCCCCTTGATGTCTTCAGGCGTCGTTTGATTTCTGGGGTCTATGGCACCACTCTTTTTAGCCGATTCGGATGTCAGTACCTTGGTTTGGAGCGAGTTCTTCCCTGTGTCAACCATGTTGGTGGGGAAGGGGTGCTGGTCGATCTTCATCGGCTTGGCTGATTTTGTTGGTACTTCAAATTTAAGTCTACCTTGCTCAATGGCCGACTGTATCTGCTGCCGGAAGATTTTGCACTCATTAGTGTCATGGGATGTAGCATTGTGCCACTTGCAATACTTCATCTTCTTCAGTTGTTCGGCAGAAGGTATTGTATGATATGGCGAGAGCTTGATCTGTCCTTCCTGAAGGAGAAGGTCGAAGATTTTATCGGCCTTCGACGTGTCAAAGCCGAACGTTTTTGGCTCTTTCTTGCCGAACGGGCATGATATCGGCTTCTTTCCCTTAACCCATTCCGCAAGACCGACCTCAGCATCTTCTCCGGCTTCAACCTCTTCTAGGAATGCAACCTTCTTCTGGAAGTTCCTCCGTGGATCGAAAGAACGTACCTCCTGTCCAGACAATCGGTGGACGATTTGGCTTAAGCTCTCAAACTCCTGTGAGGCGTATTTTTCTTTGATGTGGGGCAGGAGACTTTGAAAGGCTATATCAGCCAGCTGTGCGTCGTTTAGAGCCAAAGAATAGCATTTGTTCCTGATTTCCCGAAACCTCTGTACATAGAGGATATTGGCTCGTCGCTTCTGTGCTTGAGGCTGGTCAAATCGGACAGCTTCATCTCGTGCACCCCGGCGTAGAAGTATTTATGAAACTGCCTCTCCAAATCGGCCCATGTAATAATCGAGTTGGGCGGTAATGTCATGAACCACTGGAAGGCCGACCCAGACAAGGACGACGAGAATAGCTGCACCCGTAGAGCGTCTTGCGCAGCTGCCTCTCCGCATTGGATGATGAACCTGTTCACGTGTTCCACGGTTGAAGTGTCATCCATCCCCGAGTACTTGGTGAAGTCAGGAACTTTATACCGATGGGGAAACGGTAGTAGGTCGTACGTAGACGGGTACGGTGTCCTGTAAGTGTAAGTCCGTACCTTCGGCTTCAAGCCGAATTGTTCCTGAATCACTTCTCCTATACGTCCCGACCAGTCCGGCTGTTGCTGGTAAACTGTTGGCTGAGGGACTGGCATGTGCTGGTATATCGGAGGTGGGACGGCTTGATGCTGATTGAAAGTATGTGGCATCTGATGTGTTATAGCCGGCTGTGTATTCAGGGTCGGCTGTTTGAATGAGCCACTCGTTTCATCGTATAGTACGAGCTCTGCTGTTTTGCTCATCTCTGGCGCGACAGGCTGGTACGGCGGCATAGTTGGTCGAGTGGTTGCCTAGAAAGACACCTAGAATTGGGGACTTCCCTGACTGGCCGATTGATCCTGAACGGCCATAGCTGATGGTGCCCCCCAAGGCATTGGATTAACTGGAGGGAATGGCGCAGAGGACAGCTGAACAGGGTGCGGCTGGAGGTGTTGTGTGCCATTATACCCCATAGGAATTGATGATGAAGAGGCGCCTGAATCCCCAACAGGAAATTGGATCGGCTGAGAAGCCGAATTCAGATAACCCTTGTTTGGTGGAATCGGCGAAGCATATGCCGGTCCCTTGTACCCTTGAGATGCCCCGCTAGCCAAGGAGCTGATGACGGCATTGTACACTGTATTTGCAAGCACCGGGGATTGATCAATGAAGGCATGATAAACGGACTGCTGGACCATCTCGGCCATCTTGTCCGAGTCCTCAGTGATTGTGATCTGACGGGGAGTTGGAAACGGACACTTTTTGATAGTCTCCCCGCTTCTGGTGCGACTGAAGGACTGGAGGCAAGCCTTCCGGTATTGTGATGTCTCCTTCTCTAGTTCTTCCTTCTGGTCGTCCCTGAGATCTGCCTCTGTCACTTCGATGACGTTATCTTCGGAGACTTCAGCAGCTTTTGACATGGTGGCGGTTGTATTGGTCCCACCGGGCGTGCCAAAAGTGTGTTGGCACTAGAAATCGGTCAACCGAATCCCCAGCGTCTGACACACGACCCGGGAGAATTTGCTTAACTCCTGTTCGGGTGATTGCCCTGGTGCGGTTCGCGCGGCGTGCCAGTCAATCTGACCTGTTGATTGGCAAGGAATAATACGTGTCAGATCCAGAAGTTGCGATCGGCTAAATTTCCGATCTCGAGAAAGCTTATCAGCAAATCGGCCGATTTGCCGTAATAAAGAAATCGGCTATGAAGCAGCCGACTACCAGTCAGCGTGAACGAGAACTATTGAAGTAGTCGGTACAATGCTACAGTAGCAACACTAGGAACAGATCTAATCGGCTATGCGTAGAATAAGTAAATTAAACAGCAAAACATGAGAAAAGCCGAAACTGCCGATTCCTAGCTGGATAACTGGTGATAAAACTAGAAAAACAGGTAAAACCTATGATTCTAGTAAATATCGATAACTAGTGAATAAATCTAAACAAAACGACAGCGATGCGCCCGAAGTTAAAGCCTAGAATTTACTCGGTAAACGGAACCTACAAGATCGGCCGGAGGTCAAGTTGATGCAGCCCCGCCAACCCGTACGAACTCGTGAAAAGGAAGAAAGTATTTGGCGAAGTCGCCTGCTTGAAAGTAAGTACGAGGAAATAGTAGTTTGTTGTATTGAGTTGTTGATGATTACAGATCTACAAAGGTGGCTATTTATAGCCCCGTACAGACGACTCCTTATCTGACTAGAACTCTATCCCTAATTCAAATAGAAAACGAATATTTACAAGTACGATTCGTACTAGGTAGATTATTATGCGCCTCATGGGCTGATTCTCTTATAATCCTTTCTAAGCCCATACCGGCCCAACTATTCCAACCTCCTAATCAGCCGATTTCCTTATCGGCAAAGGGTAACCGATCGGGAACCAAGCGCGTCCGATCCCAAAGCCCAAGGGTTAAGTGAGGCGGAATTCTAAAGATTTATCGGCCGATCCTGGACTGTAGCACCAACCAACCGATCTTTAACTGTAGCGCCACTCGGCCGATTTCCAACTGTCACCCCTGCATCCTGCTGTATGTTCTCATTTCTTCTTTTCCTGACGCCGATTTTACTTGTGCCGAAATCTGGCGTCAACAACTTCTAAGATTATGAAATTAATGGAACATTAACTCTTGCAGATGGCGCATCGCACCAGATCTAGTTCTGTGCCCGGCAGCAGCGAGCAGCGACCGGATCTTCCCCCACCCCCGCCCTCATCTCCACTAGAGGCAATCCTAGCAACTCAAACCGAGCTGCTAAGGCATCTTGTACAAGGACAACAGCAGCAGCCCCATGGTGGCAGGGCTGAGCAGCAGCAGCCGCATGTTGCTCGCTATGAGGACTTTTTGGGGACGCAGGCCCCTTTGTTTCAGAAGACACAAGAATCGCTCGACGCCGACGCCTGGGTTCGTACGATCGAATCCAAGTTCGAGCTTCTCACCGCCCCGTGCCCCGACCATAACAAGGCTCGGTTCGCAGCTCAACAGCTGCGTGGCTCCGCACGGCTCTGGTGGGACCACTACTATGCCATGCTGTCGGCTAGCCATGTGGTCAGCTAGAACGAGTTCAAGACCGCATTTAAAGCGCATCACATCCCGGAAGGTCTCCTGGAGCGCAAGCTCAACGAGTTCCTGGCTCTTACCTAGGGAACCCGAGATGTCCTGCACTACGCCCAAGCTTTCAACGACCTGTGCCGTTATGCCGGCTATCATGCAGACACAGACGAGAAGAAGCGGGACAGATTCCGCCGAGGACTGAGCTTGGAGCTCAGAGAAAGGTTGAACCCCATCAAGGTGGACACCTACAATGAGTTGGTCAATCTGGCCATCTCTTAAGAGGATTGCATGCAGGCTCTCAAAGCCGACCAGAAGAGGAAGGCCTCCGTGGCATTTCTGAGCCAGCCAACCCGAAGGTTCCAGATGGTTCCTCCACAAGCCCCCGGCCGACCCCAGCAGTCGGGAAGGTGGATTGCCAGACCCCCGCCAGCAGCAGTGCCCCGTTTTCCCGGCTTCCAACCATAGGCGCCCCGGCCGACCCCACCAGCACCACCCCACCCTACAGCTAGTAGCCGCTGCTTCACCTGCGGCAATGAAGGGCATTTTGCTAAGGACTGCCCCAGGAACAAGAATCAGCAGCAAGGCCAGAACCCCATGGCGAACAGAGGAAGAAGGCCCAAGGTGCAAGTTCGACAAGGCCGACTCAACTACACCAGCTTGACCGAACTCCCCGAAGGTGCGCCAGTAATGATGGGTACTTTCCTTGTCTTAAATCAAGCTGTCGTTGTGTTGTTTGATTCAGGAGCCTCTCATAGCTTTATCGGGAGTAAGGCTAGAGAAAGATGTGAGCTGGATGTCGGTCACACTAGGGAATCTTATGTGATCGCCACTCCGGGAGGGAAGATAGCATCGGATCAGATCGTTACTCTTGTACCTCTCCAGCTAGGCCCAACCCTTTTCAAGGAAAACCTTGTCATCCTTGACCTAGAAGGCATAGATGTCATCCTCGGTATGGATTGGATGGCCAGACATCAAGTGGTTCTAGATACAGCCGCCCGAACTCTCCACATCAACTCACCCTTCCATGGCAGTTCTACCTTATCCTTGAGACATCTTAAGTCCGCACTCCCTTGTGCGTACCCTCTATCGGGAGCCCGACAAGAAAGCCTCCCTGTTGTCTGTGAGTATCCTGACATGTTCCCCGAAGACTTGCCTGGTATGCCACCTGATAGAGAGGTGGAGTTTTCCATAGAGTTGATCCCCGGCACCGCACCGATATCCAAGAGACCCTATCGGATGCCACCTGCTGAGTTGGCCGAGTTGAAGACCCAGTTGCATGATCTGTTGGAAAAAGGCTTCATCCGACCCAGCACATCACCTTGGGGTTGCCCTGCCCTGTTTGTGAAGAAGAAGGATGGCAGTCTACGCATGTGTGTGGACTACCGACCCCTCAATGCTGTGACCGTCAAGAACAAGTACCCACTGCCACACATTGATGTCTTGTTTGATCAGTTAGCTGGAGAAAAAGTGTTCTCCAAGATTGATCTTCGTTCGGGTTATCACCAAATCAAGATCCGAACCTGCGACATACCCAAGACAGCCTTCTCCAAAAGGTATGGACTATACGAGTACCTGGTCATGTCCTTTGGACTCACCAATGCACCCGCCTATTTCATGTACCTCATGAACTCGGTGTTCATGTTGGAGGTATGCCCTAGAGGCAATCATAGAGATGATGATATTCCATTTGTATCCATGATTTGTATATTGTGTTCATTGAATATCCATTAAAGGCTACTTGAATTGATTTGCAATTATGTGAATTGTATGTGAAACTCTTTACTTGTATGGTTATTCTAAAGTTGTCCCTAGTCGGAGTTCATGTAAGGACACACATGAATATTAGACTAGCACATGTATTAGTTGATGACTATGTTTCACAAGTCATGGACATGGAGATGTTGAACTAATAATGTGGACACATGTGGAGACATGTGTTAGGACTGACCCAACACGAGAAGTAGTTCTCTCGTTAAACAACATATACGCTTTGTCCTTAGACCTGAGATTGTCGCATGTATTCTAGATGTGGATCGACCTACTTAGGGGCTATCAAACGCTACGCCGTAACAGGGTAGTTATAAAGGTAGCTTTCGGGTTTGTCAAGAAGCATGCTATGAGACATGGTCAATCAAGATGGGATTTGCCCCTCTCTGATTGAGAGTGATATCTCTGGGCCCCTCGAGTGATCGGATCCGAAAATGCATGGCTATGCTACGTACGGTTAAGAGTTAACCTACAAAGGGATTCCGAATCACAGGATCGAGAAAGAGCGGTCGGCTTGAAGCTAGACCAAATATCGTGAGGCAAAGGGAATAGCATGTATATTATGTTGTGATGGTTCGTCTGATATGATCTTCGTGTGCGTATAGGAGTTGGCACGTCTTGCTAGAGGCCGCTACCGACTATTGGGCCGAGTAGGAGTACTCGGGCCATGTCTATACGTATCCGAACCCATAGGGTCACACACTTAAGGGGCTGGAAGCCCAATTCGGATCTGATCCGAGTTGGATTAGATTTAGAAGTACTAATGGGCCTCGGATCCAGAGGCCCGTCAGGAACCTCTATAAATAGAGGGGTGGGGGCGCCCTAGGGTTTACACCTTTTGGCGAAACTCATCTGCCGCGCCTCGCCCGCCCTCGCCTGTTGCAACTCACGGATCTAGCAGTCCGGCTTGCGATGCTTCCTCCCTGCACGTGCGGATACCTTGGAGGTGTTGCGCCTGCAGCACTTGGACGAGCCGCCGACGAGCCACGACGAGCCTCGACGAGCCGCGGCACGAGGGAGATCTTGCTGCACGTGGACGAGCTGCTGAGGAGCTGCTGGACGTCGACGTGATCGACTACGTACGACTACGTTGATCAACTTCACTGCATCGACGCGAATCTACATCTTCCGCACCAGTAGTGCGTTGAGTGGTAATCCCGTGATCCTTATACGGCAGTTTTCCTGGTTTACGCGGTAGA
The DNA here is from genome assembly GCF_005286985.2 of Setaria viridis. Classification (NCBI taxonomy): domain Eukaryota; kingdom Viridiplantae; phylum Streptophyta; class Magnoliopsida; order Poales; family Poaceae; genus Setaria; species Setaria viridis. The sequence goes on along the minus strand of NC_048270.2, from coordinate 15,495,041 downwards.
AAAATTTTGTTTTGCGCTAGTGTAGCCTACCTCGTATCCCAACAGTGGTATCAGAGTCGTAGCTGCTTAGTTTTGGATTCGGGATGTGTGCATATGGAGATATGCGTGTTTTCAGTTTGATCTATGTCCTGGTTTCGTGCTCTTGCTGCAATGGTAGTGTAACGACATACTCCTACCGGTCGGTTTCCGCCATCGGAGTTAAGTGATACACGTAAATCCAGTTGCAGTGAGCGAAGATCAATATGATTGGTCGAATCGAAATCCAGGGTCATACGCCAGGCGCATTAGATGGGCAATAGTAGATGGGATCTACTGCCGGGGTCGGGATTTTTGCCGTATGCATATGCTTCGGTAAATCAGCCGTAACTTTTCGTTACGATCTCGGATTGGGGCGAAGTTTATATAAAAATTGATGTACAAAAAAAGTTACACATGAAATTCAACGGCTTTGCCGTTTTCGGCGAAATTAGATTTCCCAAATTCGGCTTGGAAGATGGAGTTTCGGACCCCCGAAGTTTGGAACGTTAGGACTCCTAACTCTGTTTTGCAGGATGTATGTTTGTATTATGTGATCAGTATGGCCCCCTTGTGCATGTGTGTAACTCATTCGTGACCTGCGTGTCGTGCGTACGGCAACACGGCAGGAGCCATATGTGTTGTCACTTTATTGTATTTAATGGTCTGCGTACCAATCTGTGATGATCCAAGCAACTATGTAATCTTCATTACTAGATTCTTTACTAGCTATTAGGCGTAATAGCATGTTCTAGTTCTTGGAGGACTCATCACAAGGAGGATGGCGCACATGGAACATGGAGATGGAGATCACCATGGTGAACAGGTTCTATGGAGATGGAGATCACCATATGAAAACGGGCCATACTGTGTCACAACTGTGTGAATGCTATTCTGTTTATGTTTTACTTTCTGCATGCTGTGATGTTAGAAGTAGAACGATCCCTCACAAAGTTTAAGTTTGTATGCCCTCCCAACTAAAACTTGCACCGTCCCATGTCTTGTACAATTAGTGGTGGGTTTATGAAATTAGGGTACCACTAGTTTTCCTTGACTAGACGGGTTTGTGTCGGACACTTACACGCATAAGGGTTGGTTTGCTTGACAAGGTCATCTTAACGGTTAAGGACCTTGGGGCATAAAGGTTGGGCGTCGAGACATAGAGATGTCACCCAACAACAGGAGTCATATGTGATATGATTAGCAAAAGTTGCTTACCGATCTACCTTGTTTGCTAGCGGTGATGCTAAAGCTCACTAGTGGACTTGTTAGTTGTGGATCCTGAATCACTAAGTTTCAATAGAGGGATATTTATTTTAGTGGGAGTAGATTCTGTTAAAATAATTTAATGTGATTTGCTCTATCATGGATACGTTTGTCTTAGTGTATTTTGCATTACTTTGTTGTAGATTAAATGGCACCTAGCAGCACTACACCGTTTGCTTTGCGTTCGGTCCTTGAGAAGGACAAGTTGAATGGAACAAATTACTCGGACTGGATCCGTAACCTGAGAATTGTTTTCAGGGCTGAGAAAAAGGAAGATGTTCTAGACAACCCACTACCAGAAGAACCTGCTGATGATGCACCCGCTGCTGCTAAGAATGCTTACAAGAAAGCATGTGATGCTAACCTCGAAGTAAGCTGCCTTATGCTTGCTTGCATGGAACCCGAGCTGCAGATGCAGTTCGAAACAAACCATGAGGCGCACGATATGATCGTGGCGCTTAGAGACATATTCCAAACACAGGCCAGAACTGAAAGGTTCAATGTGTCTAAGGCCTTTGTTGAGAGCAAGCTAGCAGAAGGCGCAGCAGTAGGACCACACGTAATTTGATGGTTGGTTACACTCAACGGTTGGAGAAGCTAGGCTTCCCACTGGCCCAAGAGTTGGTCACTGATTTCATTCTTTCGTCTCTTCCACCTAGCTATGGGAACTTCATCTCGAACTACCATATGCATGGGACGGAGAAGGGTCCGAATGAGCTGTGTGGCATGCTTAAAACAGCAGAGGCTGACATCAAGAAAAGCGCTAGTAGCAGCCATGTGATGGCTATACAGAACAAGCCTAGCTTTAAGAAGAAGGGCAATTCTTGGAAGAAGAAGGGCAAGGCTGGAACGTCCAAGCCAAACCCAGCGCCCAAGGTTAAAGCTGGACCTAGACCTGCTCCAGACAAAGAGTGCTTTTTCTGTCATGAACTTGGTCACTGGAAGAGAAACTGCAAGCAGTACCTAGCTTCCTTGAAGAATGGCGGAAGTAAGAGTACTTCTACCTCAGGTACGCTTGTTGTTAATGTTATAGACAACATATTTCTCGCTGATACAATTATTAATTCTTGGGTATTTGATACCGGATCGGTTACTCACATTTGCAATTCGATGCAGGGAATGATAAGAAGTAGAAGCGTGGAAAGAGGAGAAGTTGATTTCCACGTGGGCAATAATGCAAGAGTTGCTGCGTTGACCGTCAGGACGATGCAACTCCACCTCCCGTCAGGATTTATTATGGAGTTGAATAATTGTTATTTTGTTCCTAGTTTAAGTCGAAACATTTTGTCTCCTTCATGCTTGATGAAGGATGGTTATTGATTTGCGAGTGAAAACAATGGTTGTGTGATCTCTAAGAATAATATGTTTATGGCTTTTGCACCCATTGTGAATGGATTATTTGTTTTAAATCTTGATTGTTCACCTGTCTATAACGTAAGTGCTAAAAGGCCTCAGCCTAATGATTTGAGTCCTACCTACTTGTGGCATTGTCGTTTGGGTCATATAAGTGAAAAGCGCATGAAGAAGCTCCATTCTGATGGACTTCTAACTTCATTTGATTTTGAATCATACGAGACATGTGAGGCTTGCTTGCTAGGCAAGATGACCAAGACGCCTTTCACAGGATTTCCTGAGAGAGCAGTAGACTTGTTGGAACTTGTACATAGTGATGTATGCGGACCAATGAGCACGACGGCTAGAGGAGGATTCCAATACTTCATAACTTTCACTGATGATTTTAGTAGATATGGCTATGTCTACTTGATGAGGCACAAGTCTGAAACCTTTGAAAAGTTCAAGGAATTTCAGAATGAAGTTGAAAATCAGCGTGGCAAGAAAATTAAGGCCTTACAATCTGATCATGGAGGCGAGTATTTGAGCCACGAGTTTAGCAATCATCTAAAGAGTTGCGGAATTGTTCCACAACTTACACCGCCTGGAACACCTCAGAGAAATGGTGTGTCCGAGCGACATAATCGAACTTTGTTAGACATGGTTCGATCAATGATGAGCCAGTCGGACCTACCGTTTTCATTTTGGGGATACGCTCTAGAAACAGCAGCTTTCACACTTAATAGGGTAGCATCTAAGTCCGTAGTTAAGACACCATATGAGATATGGACTGGAAAGGTTCCCAGTTTGTCTTTTCTAAAGATTTGGGGATGTGAAGTGTTTGTCAAGCGACTTCAGCCGGACACGATCACACCCAAGTCGGATAAGTGCATTTTCGTGGGATATCCAAAGGAAACTTTGAGATATATTATTTCTACAACCGGTCAGAGGGCAAAGTGTTTGTCGCTCGGAACGGGGTTTTCCTAGAGAAAGAGTTTCTCAAAGGAGAAAAGAGTGGAAAGACAGTGCATCTTGAAGAAGTTCAAGATGAGCCGATCGGGCAAGAATCAATGAGTGATGCTAATGTAGCAGAACAAGTTGAGATACCCATGGCAAGAGAAGCACCGCCACAACCACGAAGGTCGGCAAGGCTCCGCGAAATGCGGGAAATATTATTGTTGGACAATGATGAGCCTGCGACATATGCAGAAGCAATGATGGACCTAGACTCCGAAAAATGGCAGAGTGCCATGCAATCCAAAATAGAGTCCATGGGAGACAATGAAGTTTGGAACTTGGTTGACCCGGCTGATGGTGTTAAAGCCATAGAGTGCAAGTGGATCTATAAGAAGAAAAAGGACATGGATGGAAATGTTCACATCTATAAAGCACGACTTGTCGCAAAAGGTTTTCGACAAGTTCAAGGAGTTGACTACGACGAGACCTTTTCGCCCGTAGTGATGCTTAAGTCCATTCGGATTATTCTAGCTATAGCTGCATATTTGGATTATGAGATATGGCAGATGGATGTCAAGACAGCTTTCTTGAATGGAAACCTAGCTGAGGACGTGTATATGATACAGCCCGAGGGTTTTGTCGATCCGAAAAATGCTGGAAAGTTATGCAAGCTTCAAAGATCCATTTATGGATTGAAGCAAGCATCTAAGAGTTGGAACATTCGTTTTGATGAAGTGGTCAAAGGGTTTGACTTCACCAAGAATGAAGAAGAGTCTTGTGTTTACAAGAAGGTTAGTGGGAGCTCTGTAGTATTTCTAATCTTATATGTGGATGACATATTACTGATTGGAAATAACATTCCTATGCTTGAGTCCGTAAAGACTTCACTGAAAAATAGTTTTTTGATGAAGGACTTAGGGGAAGCGGCATATATTCTGGGCATTAAGATCTATAGAGATAGATCGAGAAGGCTTATAGGTTTAAGCCAATATACTTACATTGACAAAGTGTTGAAGCGGTTCAGCATGGAAGAGGCAAAGAAAGGGTTCTTGCCTATGTCACATGGCATACATCTCAGCAAGACTCAGTGTCCTTCGACTGCTGATGAGCGGGATCGCATGAGTAGAGTGCCATATGCCTCGGCTATTGGATCTATCATGTATGCAATGATAAGTACTCGCCCAGATGTTTCATATGCGCTAAGTATGACAAGCAGACACCAATCTGATCCAGGTGAGAGTCACTGGACAGCGGTGAAAAACATTCTTAAGTACTTGAGAAGGACTAAAGATATGTTCCTCGTCTATGGAGGTGAGGAGGAGCTCGTTGTAACAGGTTACACCGATGCTAGTTTCCAAACCGACAGAGATGATTCAAAGTCACAATCAAGATTTGTGTTCACGCTAAATGGTGGTGCTGTTAGTTGGAAGAGTTCCAAGCAGGAGACGGTGGCCGATTCTACGACAGAAGCCGAGTACATCGCGGCTTCGGAAGCCGCGAAGGAAGGTGTTTGGATAAGGAATTTCCTCATTGAGCTTGGTTTGTTCCCTAATGCGTCCAGTCCATTGAATCTCTACTGTGATAATAATGGGGCAATTGCGCAAGCAAAGGAGCCAAGGAACCACCAGAAGAACAAACACGTTAACCGGGGTGAGATCAAGATATGCAAAATACACACGGATCTGAACATTTCTGATCCGTTGACAAAACCACTCCCGCAGGCTAAGCATGATGCGCATGTAAGAGCTATGGGTATTAGGTACCTTCTAGATTGACTCTAGTGCAAGTGGGAGACTGTTGGAGGTATGCCCTAGAGGCAATCATAGAGATGATGATATTCCATTTGTATCCATGATTTGTATAGTGTGTTCATTGAATATCCATTAAAGGCTACTTGAATTGATTTGCAATTATGTGAATTGTATGTGAAACTCTTTACTTGTATGGTTATTCTAAAGTTGTCCCTAGTCGGAGTTCATGTAAGGACACACATGAATATTAGACTAGCACATGTATTAGTTGATGACTATGTTTCACAAGTCATGGACATGGAGATGTTGAACTAATAATGTGGAGACATGTGTTAGGACTGACCCAACACGAGAAGTAGTTCTCTCGTTAAACAACATATACGCTTTGTCCTTAGACCTGAGATTGTCGCATGTATTCTAGATGTGGATCGACCTACTTAGGGGCTATCAAACGCTACGCCGTAACAGGGTAGTTATAAAGGTAGCTTTCAGGTTTGTCAAGAAGCATGCTATGAGACATGGTCAATCAAGATGGGATTTACCCCTCTCTGATTGAGAGTGATATCTCTGGGCCCCTCGAGTGATCGGATCCGGAAATGCATGGCCATGCTACGTACGGTTAAGAGTTAACCTACAAAGGGATTCCGAATCACAGGATCGAGAAAGAGCGGTCGGCTTGAAGCTAGACCAAATATCGTGAGGCAAAGGGAATAGCATGTATATTATGTTGTGATGGTTCATCTGATATGATCTTCGTGTGCGTATAGGAGTTGGCACGTCTTGCTAGAGGCCGCTACCGACTATTGGGCCGAGTAGGAGTACTCGGGCCATGTCTATACGTATCCGAACCCATAGGGTCACACACTTAAGGGGCTGGAAGCCCAATTCAGATCTGATCCGAGTTGGATTAGATTTAGAACTACTAATGGGCCTCGGATCCAGAGGCCCGTCAGGAACCTCTATAAATAGAGGGGTGGGGGCGCCCTAGGGTTTACACCTTTTGGCGAAACTCATCTGCCGTGCCTCCCACGCCCTCGCCTGTTGCAACTCACGGATCTAGCAGTCCGGCTTGCGATGCTTCCTCCCTGCACGTGTGGATACCTTGGAGGTGTTGCGCCTGCAGCACTTGGACGAGCCGCCGACGAGCCACGACGAGCCACGACGAGCCGCGGCACGAGGGAGATCTTGCTGCACGTGGACGAGCTGTTGAGGAGCTGCTGGACGTCGACGTGATCGACTACGTACGACTACGTTGATCAACTTCACTGCATCGACGTGAATCTACATCTTCCGCACCAGTAGTGCATCGAGTGGTAATCCCGTGATCCTTATACGGCAGTTTTCCTGGTTTACGCGGTAGAAAAATTTTGTTTTGCGCTAGTGTAGCCTACCTCGTATCCCAACAGTTCATGCCCGAGCTGGACAAGTTTGTAGTGGTGTTCATTGATGATATCCTTGTGTACTCAAAGAGCGAAGAAGAACATGCCGATCATCTTCATGTAGTTCTCCAATGGCTGAGAGATCACCAACTCTATGCCAAGTTCTCCAAGTGTGAGTTTTGGTTAGATAGTGTCAAGTTTTTGGGACACACTGTCTCCAAGGATGGTATAGCCGTCGACCCCAGTAAGGTATAGGAAGTTATGGAATGGAAGCCTGCTGCCTCAGTGCACCAGATCAGAAGTTTCCTTGGACTGGCAGGATACTATCGGCGCTTCATACCGGATTTCTCTAAGATAGCTAAGCCGATGACAGAGTTGTTGAGGAAAGAGGTCAAGTTCGTGTGGAGCGACAAGTGCGAAGAAGCCTTCAAGACCCTGAAGCACCTGTTGACCACAGCCCCAGTTTTGGCTCAGCCCGACCCTTCTAGGCCGTTTGATGTGTACTGTGACGCCTCGAGCACTGGACTTGGGTGTGTTCTTATGCAAGACAACCGAGTCATTGCCTATGCCTCACGAGCATTACGACCTCATGAGCTGAACTACCCGACCCATGACCTTGAGCTAGCAGCAGTGATTCATGCTTTAAAGATATGGAGACACTATCTGATGGGCACCCACTGCAACATCTATACCGACCACAAGAGCCTCAAGTACATCTTCACTCAAGCCGACCTCAACATGCGCCAAAGAAGATGGTTAGAATTGATAAAAGACTATGACTTGGAAGTTCACTATCATCCCGGAAAAGCCAATGTGGTGGCCGATGCTCTTAGTCGCAAGAACTGTTGCAACTGCTTGTTGGTAACAACTTTCGCCGAGACTCTGTGTCATGAGATGGGAAAACTCAGTTTGGAAATTATTCCCCATGGAACCCTCGGCCACATCACCCTTGACTTAGTTTTGGAAGACCAAATACGGTCAGCACAAGTGAAGGATGAAGGATATAAGCAGTTCCGGCAGGACGAAACTGGAGGCGTATATTATGGAAACCGACTGGTTGTACTAGCCGACCCCAAACTGAGGAAGCAGATCCTAGACGAAGCTCATCTCTCCAAGTTCTCGATCCATCCTGGCAGCAATAAGATGTACCATGATCTCCGTCAAACCTTTTGGTGGAGTGGAATGAAGCCGGAAATTGCCCGGTATGTTTCAGAATGTGACACCTGTCAACGTGTCAAAGCTAGTCATCTAAAGGTAGCGGGTACCCTGCAGCCCCTACCTATTCCCTCTTGGAAATGGGAAGACATCAGCATGGACTTCATAGTTAGATTGCCCCTTACATCATAGCGATATGACTCCATCTGGGTTATAGTGGACCGCCTAACCAAGACCGCCCACTTCCTTCCTGTCCGCACCACCCACACAGTCAAGCAGTATGCGGAGTTGTACCTCGACCGCATAGTTTCCCTACACGGTGTACCCAAGACCATCATCTCTGATCGAGGAGTTCAGTTTGTGGCACGCTTTTGGGAACAGCTACAAGCATCCATGGGCACCAAGCTCATCCGCAGCTCAACATATCATCCTCAAACTGATGGTCAAACCGAAAGAGTCAATCAAATCCTTGAAGACATGTTGAGAGCTTGTGTCATCCACTATGACAAGAACTGGGACAAGTGCCTGCCCTTGGCAGAGTTCTCCTACAACAACAGCTACCAGGCCAGTTTGAAGATGGCACCGTTTGAAGCCCTGTATGGCCGGAGATGTCGGACACCCTTGAACTGGTCCCAAGCAGGAGAAAGACAGATCTATGGCCTTGACTTAGTGGCAGAAGCCGAAGAGCAAGTAAGGGTAATTCAAGCAAATCTCAAGGCTGCCCAATCTCGACAAAAGAGTTATTCCGACAGGCGAAGAAGGCCCCTGCGTTTCGATATTGGTGACCAGGTGTATCTTTGAGTCTCCCCGACCAAAGGAGTGCAACGGTTTGGAGTGAAAGGAAAGTTGGCTCCCCGCTACATTGGCCCTTATGAGATTGTGGAGATCTGTGGACCCGTGGCTTACCGGATCCAACTCCCAGAACAGTTATCGGCCATACACGATGTTTTCCATGTATCTCAACTGAAGAAATGTGTCCAAGTTTCCACCGAGATCTTAGAGCCAGAGCAGCTTCAAGTAGAGCCCGACCTAACCTACGCAGAGTACCCAGACCGAGTTCTTGACCAGAAACAGAGGCATACCCGGCGCCAAATGGTCAAAATGTACAAGATCCTCTGGAGAAACCACACCGAAGAGGAAGCGACATGGGAAACAGACGAGTATCTGAACAAGCACTTCCCAGGTTTTCTATCTCGTCAAGGAGGTAAGAACGGCACACCCCCTTTTGATACCTGAATCTCAGGACGAGATTCTTTTTAAGAGGGGTAGGCTGTGACGACCGGCCCCAAATCTTCCCAGTTAATCTTAATCCGAGCCCCTGATCACCTGTCTAGTCTTCCAAGCCTAAGTGTTCAACCCCCGACCGGTCCCGACCCCCTGAGACCCGACCCCTCCCCGCTTGTCTCCGGTTCTTACCCCGCAAACCCCAGCTCACCGTCGGATCCTTCTAGGTCCTGCCCAAAACGTTCGTTCTATCTGACCGGTGGACCCGCGAGATCTTTTTCCCCCAGATCTTCCGCGACAGGTGCACTCGAGTTGCATGCCCGCTTCAGAGTTTCCCTGCCGCGTGGCTCAACTTCTCCGACGCCCGCCGCTCCACCTCGTCTCTGGCCGCGACCGAATGGATTCTCACGCCCCTTCCCCAATTGCAGCGGAAGACCCTCTGCAACCTTTCTGCAATGCCTCATCTCCCGCGCCCATCATCACATCGCCAGATCCCGGCCGCAGAGCCCGATGTCGCCCGTCTTTTCCGTCACTTCGACACAGTCGCACCGCCTGGTCTTCGCTACCCGACGATTCCTCCTTCGCGAACCCCGACCACGGCAGCGACAGCTCCTTTCCCCGCCCTGTCAGAAGCCGCCCGACAATCTGTTGCTCCGCGCTCGCCCGCGCGCCCGTAGCTGCCTGTCTTCTCACCTGTGCGCCCTCGATTCTAGCGCCGTTAACCCGGTCACTTCCATCAAATCTACCGCACGACGAAACCCGCCTCTGCCAAATCTCAACCACCGGCATACCCGCTCCTGCGCCGCCCTGACGCCAGAGCCCAATGACCGCTGGCGTCATCCCCGAAGTCCTGCACCACCATCCTCGTCGCTCAATCGCCGCCCAGGCAGAGCACTCCATTATTCTTCCCTGGCCTTCGTGCCGCTCCCCTTCTCACTCCCGCGCCGCTTCCCTTCTCCCTTCCCAGCCGCTATAAAAAGGGAATGCACGAGCCCCGCCGGAGTTCCCTCCGCCATTGCTACCTTCCGCCATTTCTCTTGCCCCCTGCTCGAGCTCCCAGCGACACACACTGAGTTCTTGAGGAACTCTCCTCTCCGCTCCACTCCGTTTTCCCCAAGCCACCTAGCCGCTTGATCCTCCGTGCTGCGTAAGAGCTCACTTGTGATCCACAAAAAGCACCGCCGCCGCCGGAGCACTGCCGAACATAGCCTTTGTTCAAAACCTTAGCCCCTCCGCCCAAGTCTGTTTCTTCCCGACCCCAAGCTTTCCTTGTAGGAAGAAGGTAAGCTGCCGACCCCAGTCCGCTTCGCCCGACCCCTCTTATCCGCCCGACCCCGGTTCCATCTCGCCCGACCCTATCTGTTCCGCCGACCCTTATCCGCCTTGCCCGAGGGCTCGGCTATGACCTTTTTCTTCAACCTGAGGGTGTATGTGTAAAACTTGGGAACCCTTCAGCGATTGAGTCTAAGGATCCCTAGTATACCAAATCCTCTAGTTTAAGGATCAGATCATAAGTTCCTTTCCCGACCCTTACCTCTTGATCTCCACCAGCTCCCTTGAACCTCCCCACGCTCCTGCTGTTTGTCGCGAGTTTCTGGGCTCAGACTTGCAAGTGTTGCTGTTGAAATAACCGTCTATACTAACTAATGCATTGCATTCGTGTAGAGCTGCGCCTCGCCGACGGCTTCTACGAGCTGCACCCGGCACTAGAAGACGACGGTGTAGCTGAGCTCCTGCCCTCTAAAGCCGAAGTCGCCCCCGAAGTCGAGCAGTTCTCTCCCTCCTTGCTCGAAGGCAAGCCCCGGTTGCATGAAACCCCTATGTTCTCCAAACTTGCGCATGACTTCCTTAAAACATTCTTGTGCATTTACGTATAGGAGTTGTTTGAAACCCTAGATGCATGACTTAGCTTCCATGATCTGAACACTACTGTTGGACCGAGTAGGTGCCTTGCTTAACTAGGAGACGGTAAAAGCCGAGTGATTCCCTATCACTCGCGAGTTGTAGGAGTGGATGTCTACCCTTCTGTTACAACTATAAGGACGATGGACGGGGTAGGGTTTGGGTAACTCTTTGGTGGTCGGTTGATCACCCCGTCTATCTATGAAACTTGACTAAGGCCCGACAGTGGTGGTGTTCGTGATCAAGTGTTTGAAAGTACTAACCTCATACTTAGTATGGGATGAGGAAGCCGAGTACCGGATTGAACCTGAACGTGAGCGGTCGCCCCATTATTCTTGGAACGGAGTTTCCCCTGCTGGTTGTCGCACGTGGTGGCAAGCGTGGTCACAGAGCGGCAGAGGCCGGGTCTGTGGAACCTTGCACCAAAGGAAGTGGGCCCGACACGGGTTAGGGAATTGATGGGGAAGGCCGACACAGGAAGCGACCTCCGGGTGCGTGGATGTCGTGAGGTTAGGTTCACCATGCATGGTTAAAGAACTCGAATCGATTCGTCTGCCTCTCACAGCTTGAGACTGCTTGATCGCTATGTCACCCTGAGTAAATGAGGAATCTGATGATGACATGGTTTTGTTGATATATACATACCTTGATTTGGTTCTATGATTGCTTAGAATAGGTTGCAAAACCTAGACCGGTTAATGAACTTCGAACCGGAGCTAAAACTTGAAAATAGGGTTTTACTTAGTGCTTTTGGCAAACGAACCCCTCAGCCAAAAAGCCCTGCATGTCTAGAAGTGTGGAGTAGCTTTACACCTGTCGGTTAAGTCTTGTTGAGCTTAGTAGCTCAGCCTTGTTGTGGCTCCTGTTTTTCAGGTGAAGTTGCTGCTCCCGACCCTTCTCCCACTGGCACTTGGCCGCCCTAGCTCCCTCCGAGTTGGACGGTCGAGTGGGATCCCTCCTCGGACGGCGAGGAGAGGGATCAGTGATGTCCCGGCTGGCCTCACCAGGGACGTCCGACCCCGACGTTGCTTCCGCTAGTGGTTTTACATTCTGTTGTTTTCTGAAAACCTTGTAAAACTCTGATGTTTATTTCCTAACTAAAATAAGTGGTTAAGTGGTTAACTTGGTGGACTTGTGTATTCTCTGGAACCGCTCACCTTCGTGTGGGTCTGCTAATATGGTCCTGTTCAAGTGGTTAAATCGGAGGAAATCCGACGGCACTTCGTGTCTACTTGGCTTAGGCATGAGCGTCGCGTATCAGGCGGCTAAATCATGTTTAACCAAGTAAATTCGAAGTGGATCCGCCACATGCAGACCCTTGTTTAATGCTCTTAAAAAGGATGGATTTCAGTGGGGTGCTCAACAAGAGGAAGCTTTCAAACAAATCAAAAAGATCATATCTACTCCTCCTATTCTAGCATTGCCTAATTTCAACCAACCATTAGCCCCAGAGGCAGATGCAAGTGGAACTGGCATAGGTGCAGTACTAATGCAAAATGGAAAATCTATATCATTTTTGAGCAGAACTCTGGGATCAAAAGTATTAGCTTCATCAACTTATGAAAAAGAAGCAATGGCAATATTGGAAGCTTTGAAGAAATGGAAACATTATTTTGCATGTAGATCTGTGATAATCAGAACTGATCAACAAAGTTTGAAGTACATTCAAGATCAAATATTGGTAGAGGTAATTCAGCACAAGCTCTTGGTCAAGCTATTTGGTTTCAATTACAAAGTTGAATACAAGAAGGGCAAAGAAAACATGGCTGCAGATGCTTTATCTAGAGCCACACATTCTCAACTATTATCCCTATTTGGATGGAGCAAGTAATATAAAGTTATGAACATGATAACAAGTGTTTAGAGCTGTTAACAAAATTGAGCATTGACCCTCATGCAGTGCCATATTATTGTCTGACATATGTTATATTGAGGCATAAAGGGAAATTATTGATAGGTGATAACACTCTACTCAAATCTCAACTGTTGGACACTTTTCATAAATCTACATTTGGCATTCTGGAGAGAGAGAGCCACTTACAAGAGACTGCAACTCATCTTTTATTGGCCAAATATGCAGCAGCAAGTTCAGCAATATGTCAAGAATTGCCCAGTATGCCAAAAGAACAAATTGGAAAACTTACCATATCCTAGCTTACTAGCCCCAATACTAGTTCCAGAATTGGCTTGGACACATATTTCCATGGACTTTGTGGAGGGCCTTCCTAAATCTCAAGGCAGAAATGTCATCCTGGTGGTGGTTGACAGGTTGACAAAATATGCTCACATCATAGCTCTCAGTCACCCTTACACTACACAAGATGTGGTCAATATGTACATGGATAATGTGTTCAAACTAAATGGGCTACCAAAAGTAATAGTGACTGATAGAGATCCTATCTTCACAAGCTCCATATGGCAATCACTATTTAAAAGCTTGAAAGTTGAACTCCATTTGTCTTCAGCTTATCACCCACAAACTGATGGATAGAGAAAGAGAGAGTTAATCAGTGCCTAGAAAATTACCTCAAGTGCATGTGCTTTAATAGCCCCTATAGATAGTTCTACTGGCTGTCATTGGCAGAGTGGTGGTACCATACATCCTATCGCACATATCTAAATATGACACTCTTCCAAGCTTTATATGGATTTTCACCACCATTAGTTGCTGAAGATGTCCTACTAGACTGTCCTGATTTGTCTGCCTAGGAACAGCTCAAGAACAGATAGGTTGCCAATCAAGTCATCAGAGACAACTTACAAAAAGCTCAATCAAGAACTAAGCATCAAGCTGATAAACACAGGACTGATAGAGAATTTGCAATTGGGGACATGGTTTATCTGAAAATCCAACCTTACAGGCATACATCACTCAGTGCACATAAAGGTCTCAAGTTACATTCTAAGTTCTATGGACCATTCAAAATTCTTGACAGAATTAGTAAATCAGCTTACAAGTTACTACTACCTGAAGGTTGTCAACTTCATGATACATTTCATGTCAGCCAACTTAAACAACACCTGGGACCATAGGACATACCAAGCAAAGAGTTATGTCTCATTGATTCCAAAGGCACCATCAGAGTTGCCCCTCAAGCCATATTATAGAGGAGAATGATTCCCAAGAATAATGAACCTATTGTATAATGGCTCATACACTGGTTTAATCTCCCAGAATCGGAGGCGACTTGGGAAGATGCTAACTTCATCCGCAAAGTATTTCCATCCTTCCATCCTTGAGGACAAGGATCTTAAGGAGCGGGAATTGTCAGAAAGAGCAGTGCATTCGCCATTCAGTTATGCAGTTCATCAGTTAAAACCCCAAGGAAGAAGCCAGCGTCCTTCATAATGGTTCAGTGACTTCGTCTGGACTGTCCATCAAGCAACGGAGGGCCAGCATCAAACATCTCTCTTCATTGCGCTTAAAACTATTGCTTTTCAAACACTAAACAGTGTTCTACTTTATAAACACTTACTTAAGTTAATCAGCTAGTCCCTACTATTTACGACTTGTCTTCCTGCTGTAATAGGCACCGAACAATATCTATCTGAACCCTAGTAGTTGGTAGAGTAAGTAGCACTAGCTTTGTCATCTCCCTGGCGGCGGCTGTATCGAGTTCATCTCGTTCCTTATCGATTCAGTAAAGTTCCTACTTGCTCTGCCCATCTGAGTTTCTCTATGTTCTGGTTCAATTCCATTCGTTTTCCCCTCTCGTTTTTTCAAGTTTCTGACATGCAGCTCCATGTGCTTGAGTGAGTCGAGGCTATTGGAGGTATGCCCTAGAGGCAATCATAGAGATGATGATATTCCATTTGTATCCATGATTTATATTGTGTTCCTTGAATATCCATTAAAGGCTACTTGAATTGATTTGCAATTATGTGAATTGTATGTGAAACTCTTTACTTGTATGGTTATTCTAAAGTTGTCCCTAGTCGGAGTTCATGTAAGGACACACATGAATATTAGACTAGCACATGTATTAGTTGATGACTATGTTTCACAAGTCATGGACATGGAGATGTTGAACTAATAATGTGGAGACATGTGTTAGGACTGACCCAACACGAGAAGTAGTTCTCTCGTTAAACAACATATACGCTTTGTCCTTAGACCTGAGATTGTTGCATGTATTCAAGATGTGGATCGACTTACTTAGGGGCTATCAAATGCTACGCCGTAACATGGTAGTTATAAAGGTAGCTTTCGAGTTTGTCAAGAAGCATGCTATGAGATATGGTCAATCAATATGCGATTTTCCCCTCTCTGATTGAGAGTGATATCTCTGGGCCCCTCGAGTGATCAGATCCGAAAATGCATGGCCATGCTACGTACGGTTAAGAGTTAACCTACAAAGAGATTCCGAATCATAGGATCGAGAAAGAGCGGTCGGCTTGAAGCTAGACCAAATATCGTGAGGCAAAGGGAATATCATGTATATAATGTTGTGATGGTTCGTCTGATATGATCTCCGTGTGCGTATAGGAGTTGGCACATCTTGCTAGAGGCCGCTACCGACTATTGGGCCAGGTAGGAGTACTCGGGCCATGTCTATACGTATCCAAACCCATAGGGTCACACACTTAAGAGGCTGGATGCCTAATTCAGATGTGATCCAAGTTGGATTAGGTTTAGAAGTACTAATGGGCCTCAGACCTAGAGGCCCGTTAGGAACCTCTATAAATAGAGGGGTGGGGGCGCCCTAGGGTTTACACATTTTTGGCAAAACATAT
Source organism: Setaria viridis (assembly GCF_005286985.2). NCBI lineage: Eukaryota > Viridiplantae > Streptophyta > Magnoliopsida > Poales > Poaceae > Setaria > Setaria viridis. The sequence continues at coordinate 15,479,326 of NC_048270.2, read as the reverse complement.
CTGCTGCGCCTCCCATGCCCTCGCCTGTTGCAACTTATGGACCTAGCAGTCTGGCTTGCGACGCTTCCTCCCTGCATGTGTGGATACCTTGGAGGTGTTGCGCCTGCAACACTTGGACGAGCCACCGACGAGCTACGATGAGCCGCCGACGAGCCACAATGAGCCACGATTAGTCGACGACGAGCCGTGGCACGAGGGTGATCTTGCTGCACGTGAACGAGCTGCTAAGGAGCTGCTGGACGTCGACGTGATAGACTACGTACGACTACGCTGATCGACTTCGCTGCATCGACGCGAATCTACATCTTCCGCATCAGTGCGTCGAGTGGTAATCCCGTGATCCTTATACAACAGTTTTCCTGGTTTACGCGGTAGAAAATTTTGTTTTGCACTAGTATAACCTACCTCGTATCCCTACAGTGGTATCAGAGCCGTAGCTGTTTAGTTTTGGATTCGGGATGTGTGCATATGGAGATATGCGAGTTTTCAGTTTGATCTATGTCCTGGTTTCGTGTTCTTGCTGCAATGGTTGTGTACCGACATACTCCTACCGGTCGGATTTTCACCATCGGACATAAGTGATACACCTAATGCCAGTTGCAGCGAGCGAAGATCAATGTGATTGGTCGAATCGAAATCCAGGTTCATACGCCAGGCGCACGAGACGTGCAATAGTAGATTGGATCTACTACCGGGTCGGGATTTTGCCGTGTGCGTGTGCTTCGGTAAATCAGCCGTAACTTTTCGGTACGATCTCGGATTGGGGCGAATTTTATATGAAAATTGATCTATAGAAAAGGTTACACATGAATTCAACCGCTTCGCCATTTTTGGCGAAATTAGATTTCCCAAATTTGGCCTGGAAGATGGAGTTTCGAGCCTCTGAAGTTTGGATCGTTAGAACGCCTAACTTTGTTTTGCAGGATGTATGTATCTTGTGATCAGTATGGCTCCTTTGTGTATGTGATGCATGTGTGTAACTCATTCGTGACCTGCGTGTTGCGCGTACGGCAACACGGCTTGAGCCATATGTGTTGTCACTTTAATGTATTTAATGGTCTGCGTACCAATCTGTGATGATCCAAGCAACTATGTAATCTTCATTACTAGCTATTAGGCGTAATAGCATATTCTAGTTCTTGGAGGACTCATCACCAGGAGGATGGCGCACATGGAACATGGAGATGGAGATCACCATGGTGAACAGGTTCTGTGGAGATGGAGATCACCATAAGAAAAACGGGCCATACTGTGTCACAACTGTGTGAATGCTATTCTATTTATGTTTTACTTTCTGCATGCTGTAATGTTAGAAGTAGAACAATCCCTCACAAAGTTTAAGTTAGTATGCCCTCCCAACTAAAACTTGCACCATCAAATGTCCTGTACAATTAGTGGTGGGTCTATGAAATTAGGGTGCCACTAGTTTTCCTTGACTAGACGGGTTTGTTGTTGGGATACGAGGTAGGGTACACTAGCGCAAATCAAAATTTTCTACCGCGTAAACCAGGAAAACTGCCGTACAAGGATCACGGGTTACCACTCCACGCACTACTAGTGCGGAAGATGTAGATTCGTGTCGATGCAGCGAAGTCGATCAGCGTAGTCGTACGTAGTCGATCACGTCGACGTCTAGCAGCTCCTCAGCAGCTCGTCCACGTGCAGCAAGATCGCCCTCGTGCCGCGGCTCGTCGTCGGGTCGTCGTGGCTCGTCGGCGGCTCGCCATGGCTCATCGGCGGCTCGTCCAAGTGCTGCAGGCGCAACACCTCCAAGGTATCCACACGTGCAGGGAGGAAGCATCGCAAGCTGGACTGCTAGATCCGTGAGTTGCAACAGGTGAGGGCGTGGGAGGCGCGGCAGATGTGTTTCGCCAAAAAGGTGTAAACCCTAGGGCGGCCCCACCCTTCTATTTATAGAGGTTCCTAACGGGTCTCTAGGTCCGAGGCCCATAGTACTTCTAAACCTAATCCAACTCGGATCATATCCGAATTGGGCTTCCAGGCCCTTAAGTGTGTGACCCTATGGGTTCGGATACGTATAGACATGACCCGAGTACTCCTACTCGGCCCAATAGTCGGTAGCGGCTTCTAGCAAGACGTGCCAACTCCTATACGCACACGAAGATCATACCAGACGAACCATCACAACATTATATACATGATATTCCCTTTGCCGCATGATATTTGGTCTAGCTTCAAGCCGACCGCTCTTTCTCGATCCTATGATTCGGAATCCCTTTGTAGGTTAACTCTTAACAGTACGTAGCATGGCCATGCATTTTTGGATCCGATCACTCGAGGGGCTCAGAGATATCACTCTCAGTCAGAGAGGGGCAAATCCCATCTTGATTGACCATGTCTCATAGCATGTTTCTTTACAAACCCGAAAACTACCTTTATAACTACCCTGTTACAGTATAGCGTTTGATAGCCCCTAAGTAAGTCGATCCACATTTTGAGTACATGCGACAATCTCAGGTCTAAGGATAAAGCGTATATGTTGTTTAGAGAGAGAACTACTTCTCGTGTTGGGTCAATCCTAGCACATGTCTCCACATGTGCCCACATTATTAGTTCAACATCTCCATGTCCATGACTTGTGAAACATAGTCATCAACTAAAACATGTGCTAGTCTAATATTCATGTATGTCCTCACATGAACTCCGACTAGGGACAACTTTAGAATAACCATACAAGTAAGGAGTTTCACACACAATTCACATAATTGCAAATCACCTTTAATGGATATTCAAGGAACACATTATAAATCATGGATACAAATGGAATATCATCATCTCTATGATTGCCTCTAGGGCATACCTCCAACAGTCTCCCACTTGCACTAGAGTCAATCTAGAATGTACCTAATACCCATAGCTCTTACATGCGCATTATGCTTAGCCTGCGGGAGTGGTTTTGTCAACGCATCAGAAATGTTCAAATCCGTGTGTATTTTTCATATCTTGATCTCACCCCGGTTAACGAAGTCTCGAATGAGATAAAATCACCGCATTACGTGTTTGTTCTTCTGTTGGTTCCTTGGCTCCTTTGCTTGCGCAATTGCCCCATTGTTATCACAGTAGAGATTCAATGGGCTGGACGCATTCGGGAACACACCAAGCTCAAAGAGAAAATTCCTTATCCAAACACCCTCCTTCGCGGCTTCCGAAGCCACGATGTACTCGGCTTCTGTCGTAGATTCGGCCACCGTCTCCTGCTTGGAACTCCTCCAACTAACAGCACCACCATTTAGCGTGAACACAAATCCTGATTGTGACTTTGAATCATGTCTGTCGGTTTGGAAACTAGCATCGGTGTAACCTGTTACAACGAGCTCCTCCTTACCTCCATAGACGAGGAACATATCATTAGTCATTCTCAAGTACTTAAGAATGTTTTTCACCGCTGTCCAGTGACTTTCACCTGGATCAGACTGGTGTCTGCTTGTCATACTTAGCGCATATGAAACATCTGGGCGAGTACTTATCATTGCATACATGATAGATCCAATAGCCGAGGCATATGGCACTATACTCATGCGATCCCTCTCATCAGCAGTCGAAGGACACTGAGTCTTGCTAAGATGTTGCCATGTGACATAGGCAAGAACCCTTTCTTTGCCTCTTCCGTGTTGAACCACTTCAACACTTTGTCAATGTAAGTATCTTTGCTTAATCCTATAAGCCTTCTCGATCTATCTCTATAGATCTTAATGCCCAGAATATATGCCGCTTCCCCTAAGTCCTTCATCGAAAAACTATTTTTCAGTGTAGTCTTTATGGACTCAAGCATAGGAATGTTATTTCCAATCAACAATATGTCATCCACATATAAGATTAGAAAGACTACAGAGCTCCCACTAACCTCCTTGTAAACACAAGACTCTTCTTCATTCTTGGTGAAGTCAAACCCTTTGACCACTTCATCAAAATGAATGTTCCAATTCCTAGATGCTTGCTTCAATCCATAAATGGATCTCTGAAGCTTGCATACCTTTCCAGCATTTTTCGGATCGAAAAAACCCTAAGGCTGTATCATATACACGTCCTCAGCTAGGTTTCCATTTAGGAAAACTGTCTTGACATCCATCTGCCATATCTCATAATCGAAATATGCAGCTATAGCTAGAATAATCCGAATGGACTTAAGCATCACTACGGGCGAGAAAGTCTCGTCGTAGTCAACTCCTTGAACTAGTCGAAAACCTTTTGCGACAAGTCGTGCTTTATAGATGTGAACATTTCCATCCATGTCCTTTTTCTTCTTATAGATCCACTTGCACTCTATGGCTTTAACACCATCAGCCGGGTCAACCAAGTTCCAAACTTCATTGTCTCCCATGGACTCTATTTCGGATTGCATGGCACTCTGCCATTTTTCGGAGTCTAGGTCCATCATTGCTTCTGCATATGTCGCAGGCTCATCATTGTCCAACAATAATATTTCCCGCATTTCGCGGAGCCTTGCCGACCTTCGTGGTTGTGGCGGTGCTTCTCTTGCCATGGGTATCTCAACTTGTTCTGCTACATTAGCATCACTCATTGATTTTTGCCCAATCGGCTCATCTTGAACTTCTTCAAGATGCACTGTCTTTCCACTCTTTTCTCCTTTGAGAAACTCTTTCTCTAGGAAAACCCCGTTCCGAGCGACAAACATTTTGCCCTCTGACCGGTTGTAGAAATAATATCCTAAAGCTTCCTTCGGATATCCCACGAAAATGCACTTATCCGACTTGGGTGTGATCTTGTCCGACTAAAGTCGCTTGACAAACACTTCACATCCCCAAATCTTTAGAAAAGACAAACTGGGAACCTTTCCAGTCCACATCTCATATGGTGTCTTAACTACGGATTTAGATGGTACCCTATTAAGTGTGAAAGCTTCTGTTTCTAGAGCATATCCCCAAAATGACAACAGTAGGTCCGACTGGCTCATCATTGATCGAACCATGTCTAATAAAGTTCGATTACGTCACTCGGATACACCGTTTCTCTGAGGTGTTCCAGGCGGCGTAAGTTGTGGAACAATTCCGCAACTCTTTAGATGATTGCTAAACTCGTGGCTCAAATACTCGCCTCCACGATCAGATCGTAAGGCCTTAATTTTCTTGCCACGCTGATTTTCAACTTCATTCTGAAATTCCTTGAACTTTTCAAAGGTTTCAGACTTGTGCCTCATCAAGTAAACATAGCCATATCTACTAAAATCATCAGTGAAAGTTATGAAGTATTGGAATCCTCCTCTAGCCGTCGTGCTCATTGGTCCGCATACATCGCTATGTACGAGTTCCCACAAGTCTACTGCTCTCTCAAGAAATCCTGTGAAGGGCGTCATGGTCATCTTGCCTAGCAAGCAAGCTTCACATGTCTCATATGATTCAAAATCAAACGAAGTTAGAAGTCCATCAGAATGGAGCTTCTTCATGCGCTTTTCACTTATATGACCCAAACGACAATGCCATAAGTAGGTAGGACTCAAATCATTAGGCCGAGGCCTTTTAGCACTTACGTTATAGACAGGTGAACCATCAAGATTTAAAACAAATAATCCATTCACAATGGGTGCAAAAGCCATAAACATATCATTCTTAGAGATCACACAACCATTGTTTTCACTCGCAAATGAATAACCATCCTTCATCAAGCATGAAGGAGACAAAATGTTTCGACTTAAACTAGGAACAAAATAACAATTATTCAACTCCATAATAAATCCTGACGGGATGTGGAGTTGCATCGTCCTGATGGTCAACGCAGCAACTCTTGCATTATTGCCCACGCAGAAATCAACTTCTCCTCTTTCCACGCTTCTACTTCTTATCATTCCCTGCATCGAATTGCAAATATGAGCAACCGATCCGGTATCAAACACCCAAGAATTAATAATGGTATCAGCAAGAAATATGTTTTCTATGACATTAATAACAAGCGTACCTGAGGTGCAAGTACTCTTACTTCCGTCATTGTTCAACGAAGCTAGGTACTACTTGCAATTTCTCTTCTAGTGACCAAGTTCATGACAGTAGAAGCACTCTTTGTCTGGAGCAGGTCCAGGTCCAGCTTTAACCTTGGGCGCTGGGTTTGGCTTGGACGTTCCAGCCTTGCCCTTCTTCTTCCAAGAATTGCCCTTCTTCTTAAAGCTAGGCTTGTTCTGTATAGCCATCACATGGCTGCTACTAGCGCTTTTCTTGATGTCAGCCTCTGCTATTTTAAGCATGCCACACAGCTCATTCGGACCCTTCTCCGTCCCATGCATATGGTAGTTCGAGATGAAGTTCCCATAGCTAGGTGGAAGAGACGAAAGAATGAAATCAGTGACCAACTCTTGGGCCAGTGGGAAGCCTAGCTTCTCCAACCGTTGAGTGTAACCAACCATCAAATTACGTGTGGTCCTACTGCTGCGCCTTCTGCTAGCTTGCTCTCCACAAAGGCCTTAGACACATTGAATCTTTCAGTCCTGGCCTGTGTTTGGAACATGTCTCTAAGTGCCACGATCATATTGTGCGCCTCATGGTTTGTTTCGAACTGCATCTGCAGCTCGGGTTCCATGCAAGCAAGCATAAGGCAGCTTACTTCGAGGTTAGCATCACATGCTTTCTTGTAAGCATTCTTAGCAGCAGCAGGTGCATCATCAGCAGGTTCTTCTGGTAGTGGGTTGTCTAGAACATCTTCCTTTTTCTCAGCCCTGAGAACAATTCTCAGGTTACGGATCCAATCCGAGTAATTTGTTCCATTCAACTTGTCCTTCTCAAGGACCGAACACAAAGCAAACGGTGTAGTGCTGCTAGGTGCCATTTAATCTACAACAAAAGTAATGCAAAATACACTAAGAAAAACGTATCCATGATAGAGCCAATCACATTAAACTATTTTAACAGAATCTACTCCCACTAAAATCAATATCCCTCTATTGATACTTAGTGATTCAGGATCCACAACTAACAAGTCTACTAGTGAGCTTTAGCATCACCGCTAGCAAATAAGGTAGATCGGTAAGCAACTTTTGCTAATCATATCATATATGAGTCCTGTTGTTGGGTGACATCTCCATGTCTCGGCGCCCAACCTTTATGCCACAAGGTCCTTAACTGTTAAGTTAACCTTGTTAAGCAAACCAACCCTCAATGCAAGAGTTGCTGCGTTGACTGTCGGGACGATGCAACTCCACCTCCCGTCAGGATTTATTATGGAGTTGAATAATTGTTATTTCGTTCATAGTTTAAGTCAAAACATTTTGTCTCCTTCATGCTTGATGAAGGATGGTTATTCATTTGCGAGTGAAAATAATGGTTGTGTGATCTCTAAGAATGATATGTTTATGGCTATTGCACCCATTGTGAATGGATTGTTTGTTTTAAATCTTGATGGTTCACCTGTCTGTAACGTAAGTGCTAAAAGGCCTCGGCCTAATGATTTGAGTCCTACCTACTTATGGCATTGTTGTTTGGGTCATATAAGTGAAAAACGCATGAAGAAGCTCCATTCTGATGGACTTCTAACTTCCTTTGATTTTGAATCATACGAGACATGTGAGGCTTGCTTGCTAGGCAAGATGACTAAGACGCCTTTCACAGGATTTCCTGAGAGAGCAGTAGACTAGTTGGAACTCGTACATAGCGATGTATGCGGACCAATGAGCACGACGGCTAGAGAAGGATTCCAATACTTCATAACTTTCACTGATAGTAGATATGGCTATGTCTACTTGATGAGGCACAAGTCTGAAACCTTTGAAAAGTTCAAGGAATTTCAGAATGAAGTTGAAAATCAGTGTGGCAAGAAAATTAAGGCCTTACGATCTGATCGTGGAGGGGAGTATTTGAGCCACGAGTTTAGCAATAATCTAAAGAGTTGCGGAATTGTTCCACAACTTACGCCGCCTGGAACACCTCAGAGAAATGGTGTATCCGAGCGATGTAAATGAACTTTGTTAGACATGGTTTGATCAATGATGAGCCAGTCGGACCTACCGTTGTCATTTTGGGGATACGCTCTAGAAACAGCAGCTTTCACACTTAATAGGATATCATCTAAATCCGTAGTTAAGAAGCCATATGAGATGTGGACTGGAAAAGTTCTCAGTTTGTCTTTTCTAAAGATTTGGGGATGTGAAGTGTTTGTCAAGCGACTTCAGTCGGACAAGATCACACCCAAGTCGGATAAGTGCATTTTCGTGGGATATCCAAAGAAAACTTTGGGATATTATTTCTACAACCGGTCAGAGGGCAAAGTGTTTGTCGCTCGGAACGGGGTTTTCCTAGAGAAAGAGTTTCTCAAAGGAGAAAAGAGTGGAAAGACAGTGCATCTTGAAGAAGTTCAAGATGAGCCAATCGGGCAAGAATCAATGAGTGATGCTAACGTAGCAGGACAAGTTGAGATACCCATGGCAAGAGAAGCACCGCCACAACCATGAAGGTCGGCAAGGCTCCGCGAAATGCGGGAAATATTATTGTTGGACAATGATGAGCCTGCGACATATGCAGAAGCAATGATGGACCCAGACTCCGAAAAATGGCAGAGTGCCATGCAATCTGAAATAGAGTCCATGGGAGACAATCAAGTTTGGAACTTGGTTGACCTGCCTGATGGTGTCAAAGCCATAGAGTGCAAGTGGATCTATAAGAATAAAAAGGACATGGATGGAAATGTTCACATCTATAAAGCACGACTTGTCGCAACAGGTTTTAGACAAGTTCAAGGAGTTGGCTACGACGAGACCTTCTCGCCCGTAGTGATGCTTAAGTCCATTCGGATTATTCTAGCTATAGCTGCATATTTCGATTATGGGATATGACAGATGGATGTCAAGACAGCTTTACTGAATGGAAACCTAGGTGAGGACGTGTATATGATACAGCCTGAGGGTTTTGTCGATCTGAAAAATGCTGGAAAGGTATGCAAGCTTCAGAGATCCATTTATGGATTGAAGCAAGCATCTAGGAATTGGAACATTCATTTTGATGAAGTGGTCAAAGGGTTTGACTTCACCAAGAATGAAGAAGAGTCTTGTGTTTACAAGGAGGTTAGTGGGAGCTCTGTAGTATTTCTAATCTTATATGTGGATGACATATTGCTGATTGGAAATAACATTCCTATGCTTGAGTCCGTAAAGACATCACTGAAAAATAGTTTTTCGATGATGGACTTAGGGGAAGCAACATATATTCTGGGCATTAAGATCTATAGAGATAGATCAAGAAGGCTTATAGGATTAAGACAAATTATTTACATTGACAAAGTGTTGAAGTGGTTCAGCATGGAAGAGGCAAAGAAAGGGTTCTTGCCTATGGCACATGGCATACATCTCAGCAAGACTCAGTGTCCTTCGACTGCTGATGAGCGGGATCGCATGAGTAGAGTGCCATATGCCTCGGCTATTGGATCTATCATGTATGCAATGATAAGTACTCGCCCAGATGTTTCATATGCGCTAAGTATGACAAGCAGACACCAGTCTGATCCAGGTGAGAGTCACTGGACAGCGGTGAAAAATATTCTTATGTACTTGAGAAGGACTAAAGATATGTTCCTCGTCTATGGAGGTGAGGAGGAGCTCTTTGTAACAGGTTACACCAATGCTACTTTCCAAACCGACAGAGATGATTCAAAGTCACAATCAGGATTTGTGTTCACGCTAAATGGTGGTGCTGTTAGTTGGAGGAGTTCCAAGCAGGAGACGGTGGCCGAGTCTACGACAGAAGCCGAGTACATCGTGGCTTCAGAAGCCGCGAAGGAGGGTGTTTGGATAAGGAATTTTCTCTTTGAGCTTGGTGTGTTCCCGAATGCGTCCAGCCCATTGAATCTCTACTGTGATAACAATGGGGCAATTGCGCAAGCAAAGGAGCCAAGGAACCAACAGAAGAACAAACACGTAATGCGGTGATTTTATCTCATTCGAGACTTCGTTAACCGGGGTGAGATCAAGATATGAAAAATACACACGGATTTGAACATTTCTGATGCGTTGACAAAACCACTCCCGCAGGCTAAGCATAATGCGCATGTAAGAGCTATGGGTATTAGGTACATTCTAGATTGATTCTAGTGCAAGTGGGAGACTGTTGGAGGTATGCCCTAGAGGCAATCATAGAGATGATGATATTCCATTTGTATCCATGATTTATATTGTGTTCCTTGAATATCCATTAAAGGCTACTTGAATTAATTTGCAATTATGTGAATTGTATGTGAAACTCTTTACTTGTATGGTTATTCTAAAGTTGTCCCTAGTCGGAGTTCATGTGAGGACACACATGAATATTAGACAAGCACATGTAATAGTTGATGACTATGTTTCACAAGTCATGGACATGGAAATGTTGAACTAATAATGTGGGCACATGTGGAGATATGTGCTAGGACTGACCCAACATGAGAAGTAGTTCTCTCTTTACACAACATATGCACTTTGTCCTTAGACCTGAGATTGTCGCATGTACTCAAGATGTGGATCGACTTACTTAGGGGCTATCAAACGCTACGCCGTAATAGGGTAGTTATAAAGGTAGCTTTCGGGTTTGTCAAGAAGCATGCTATGAGACATGGTCAATCAAGATGGGATTTGCCCCTCTCTGATTGAGAGTGATATCCCTGGGCCCCTCGAGTGATCAGATCTGAAAATGCATGGCCATGCTACGTACGGTTAAGAGTTAACCTAGAAAGGGATTCCGAATCATAGGATCGCGAAAGAGCGGTCGGCTTGAAGCTAGACCAAATATCGTGAGGAAAAGGAAATAGCATGTATATAATATTGTGATGGTTCATCTGATATGATCTTCGTGTGCGTATAGGAGTTGGCACGTCTTGCTAGAGGCCGCTACCGACTATTGGGCTGAGTAGGAGTACTCGGGCCATGTCTATACGTATCCGAACCCATAGGGTCACACACTTAAGGGGCTAGAAGCCTAATTCGGATGTGATCCGAGTTGGATTAGGTTTAGAAGTACTAATGGGCCTCAGACCTAGAGGCCCGTTAGGAACCTCTATAAATAGAGGGGTGGGGGCGCCCTAGGGTTTATACATTTTTGGCGAAACACATCTGCTGCGCCTCCCACGCCCTCGCCTGTTGCAACTTACGGACCTAGCAGTCCGGCTTGCGATACTTCCTCCCTGCAGGTGTGGATACCTTCAAGGTGTTGCGCCTGCAGCACTTGGACGAGCCATCGACGAGCTACGACGAGTCGCCGACGAGCCACAATGAGCCACGACGAGCCGACGACGAGCCGTGGCACGAGGGCGATCTTGCTGCACGTGGACGAGCTGCTGAGGAGCTGCTGGACGTCGACGTGATCGACTACGTACGACTACGCCGATCGACTTCGCTGCATCGACGTGGTTTACACGGTAGAAAATTTTGTTTTGCGCTAGTGTAGCCTACCTCGTATCCCTACAAAGGCAGCCTAGGTGGAGGAGCTTGTCCCCGCCCACGCTGCTCCCTCCTCACCAGCCCTAGGCTCGCTCCACCTTTCCTCCACTTGCTCGCCGGCCCTCCACCCTTCTCCTCCGGCCGCACACGCTGGAGCAGGAATATCGCTGATGGAGCTCCGAGTAGCTCACGACGACGCTTGATTCCGCCGACGCAGGCGAGTAAGGTAGATGCCGTCAAGGAAGGTGCGGATAACTATAGTAAGTATTTGTCTAGAGAAGGATGCAGCTGGCGGACGGCGGTCAATGTGTGTGCTGGCAGGAGCCAAGGAGTTGGAGGCGGGCAGCTAGAGGACGGGGAGGCTGAAGAATGCTATGGAAACGCTAGCTGCCAGACCGGTGTTGGATGGCCTAATTAAATTGGTGTTTGTTTACAGGGACTAGAGTTTAGTTCTTATCACATAGAATGTTTAGATACTAATTAGGAGTATTAAATATAGGTTAATTATAAAATCAATTACATAAATGAAGACTAATTCGCGAGACGAATGTATTAAGCCTGATTAAACTTTAATCCTTAGAACCAAACATCATGTAAAAAAACTGGCGATCGTGGCCAATGACAGACCTAAGCTTGGCTCAGGTTTGGAAGGGAAATATAATCTTGTTTGGAACACTACACACTTTTTTAAAGTGTACCATAAAAGTACAGATTTGACATGTAATGCGTCCTGTCACTGTAAAGTCAGAAAATTATTAAAATTGTGATAGTGGAAGTTGAAGTACAAATCCAACAATATTATTTTTTTGACGCACCTGGCCCAATAAAGACAAAACAGAGCTAGTAGTAGACTCAAATGGGGCTAAGCCTTCAGTAACTATTTAAATTATCAACAGCGCCCATGACAACACATATGCATACGTCATCCGGCAGCTTGTAGGCCATGTGTAGCAGTTAGACAAAAGCCATCTAGAACTTTTTCCCTTGTGACGGCAAAAACAGCAAAATAGATTGTTTGTTAAATTGTTTCGAAAAAACTCAATACTAACTAAGACTTAAATATAGATAACTGTCATAAAAAATACTCACCCCATCCTTAAATAGAAAGGGTTTTGAGTTTGTCTATATAGCAAGCACTCTAAACAACCCCTGCACCAAATTTACAGGACCAAAGAAAAGAAGTGCACTCCAGTAGATCCTCTATTATACCCTCGATTTTAGGGGATCTCAAAATTCACCCACACCCTCCATTTTAGAGGGTTCTTCCCTCTATCCATGGAGACTATTTAGACAGTACTGCTGGAGTCGAGATAAAAAATCAAGCCCCTAGAAAGTAGGAGCAGCCCCCACTCAAGAAAGTAGATGGGTAATTTACAAGGTATTGTTGGAGGCCCTCTAAATCAAATATTATAATTTTAAATAAATTTATAGAAAAATAATAATATTTACTATATCAAATTATAGACTATTAAATATACTTTTAGATTTACTTTTTTATGTGTAGATGTTAATACTCTTGTCCATACTTGATCAGATTTAGTATAATATGAGTTGGGGGAAAACTAACAAACATTTGTAATCTAGTACGAAGGGATGGATTCAGATCGAATATGCATGGAATCAAATTCGGATAGCACTATTTACCACATTTTAATTCGAATTTGGATGCAAGTATGAATATTATAAGGTACGAATACAAAATAAATAGTTAAAATTTGGATTCGTATTCAAATACTTACTTGACTTGGAGCATAGTATCAAACGAGTTTTAATTTTCTTTATCAATGGTTTTATTGTTGATAAAAATCATATTACAAGTAGTAGGGGTAATTTATGAGTATAGTACATAATAATACATAGCTTATTGAAAATAACATATTTATTAATAAATAATTAAATATATCAAAATAACTATAAAAATAATTATTTTCCTAAATATATATCCTTTAAAACTAAAAATAAGTACATTAGTACTTATAAATAGAATTTATTCATTATATAAATAATATAATGTATTTAAAATTAATATGATTAGTCATATTGGAATCAATCAAAATTTATCATTGTATATCACTAGTAATATTAGATTAACATAATTATTCATTTTTCATGTAGATATTTTTAATGGTTTAAATGGTGTACATCATTCTTCTATTAACAATATTAAAATTAACATAATATATAATTAGTAATCAGTCATAAAAATACATTGTAGATTGGTACTTTATTATTGAGGATACGGGTAGTATTGCCGTATTGGATATTTCATATTTTTGTCGAATATGAATCTAGAACCGGACAGAAAAAAATACTGAAAATCGAATCCTGATACATCCACTTGACATCAATATTAAAAACGAATATGAATACGGATATCCATATTAGCATTTTTGCCCGATACAAATACGAATAATGGAATTTTAAGAGATCCATATCCATCCCTATATAAAACATTATAAGTTTTGCTAAAGCAACGAGAAACAGCTTTATAACCTATGTTAGACGACAAATTTATTGACTTTACAGACGCCCCTTATTGGATTGCGGATCCCACCCTGTTAGACCCGCTACCGACCACTTTTGTGATATATAAAACTCAAAAATCCACACACCAGATTTCTTCATCCCGGTCAAAATCTGCGCACCAACACACATTCGCAGAACCGCCACCGCCCTCGCCGGATTCCGCCGTTCCGCACGACGTGGCGGCCACCAGAAACCAACCGCGCGTTGCCGCGCCTATAAATCCAGCACCCGCCACTGTGCTAACCGATCACTGTGCTCCAACTCCCCCCGCCCCTCCCTCCTTGTCGTCTCTCCCCCGATGGCTGCCGCCGCGAAGCTTGCCGTGGTGCGGACCACGACGACGCACCACCGAGCCTGCTTCCCCCTCGCCGTCTCGTCCGCCACACCGGTGACCGTCAGCCTCACCAGCGTGACGCACAAGCACGAGGCCGCCACCTCGGCGGCGGCGACGGCGACGGCAGTGATGAAGACGGAGGGCGCAGTGGCGCCGCCCACTCTAGGCGGCCGCGCCGAGGCGACATCGTCATTTCCGCTGCTGGCGAGCATGTGGCCAGAGGTCCATGGCGCCGACGACTGGCGAGGCCTGGTGGCGCCGCTCCACCCGCTGCTCCGCGGCGAGATCGTCCGGTACGGGGAGCTCGTCGCCGCGTGCTACCGGGCGTTCGACCTGGACCCGCGCTCCAAGCGCTACCTCAACTGCAAGCACCGCAAGCGGCAGATGCTGCAGGCGGTCGGCATGGACGGCGCCGGGTACGCCGTCACCAAGTATATCTACGCGGCGGCGCCCGACGCAGTGGCGGCGCTGCCGCCAGTGGGCGCCGGCCGTCGTGCTGCAAGAGCCGGTGGATCGGCTACGTCGCCGTCGCATCGGACGGGGAAGCGGCGCGCCTCGGCCGGCGAGACATCCTCGTCTCCTTCCGCGGGACGGTGACCTGGTCGGAGTGGCTAGCCAACTTCATGAGCGCGCTCGCGCCGGCGCGCTTTGACCCCGCTGAACCCCGCCCGGACGTCAGGGTCGAGTCGGGGTTCCTCTCCCTCTACACCTCCGAGGACGTCTCCGGCAAGTTCACCACCGGCAGCTGCCGCAACCAGCTCCTCTCCGAGATCTCCCGCCTCGTCGCCGAGCACAGGGACGAGGACGTGAGCATCACCCTCGCCGGCCACAGCATGGGGAGCTCCCTCGCCATCCTCCTCGCCTACGACCTCGCCGAGCTCGGCCTCAACTCTTACCCCAATGACAGCGGCACGATCCCCGTCACCGTCTTCTCCTTCGCCGGCCCGCGCGTCGGCAACCTGGAGTTCAAGAACCGGTGCGACGAGCTCGGCGTCAAGGTGCTCCGGGTCGTGAACGTGAACGACCCGGTGACCAAGATGCCCGGCGTGCTCTTCAACGAGAGTGCTAGCGTTCTAGCGGGGAGGTACGAGCTGCCATGGAGCAAGGCCTGCTACGCGCACGTCGGCGTAGAGGTCGCACTTAACTTCTTCGAGGCCGGTGACATCGTTTGCGTGCACGACCTGCAGGCCTACATCGATCAGCTTCTCAAGTGCACCAACGACGACATCGCTGTTGCTTCCAGCTCGATGGTGGGAGAAGAAGAAGAAGTTATGTGCCGTAGGGTTGCATCCATGTTCGAATCGTGGAGATGGCAAATGGCGGTGATACGCGCTGGTGAGCTGATGCGAGTGCTTGGGATCTGAGTATCTGATGTGGCAGTCCGATGTTCTTCTATCATGATCAGCGTCAGGCCTTTTGGCCGCTGATGCTTTAATTTCATGGATAGCGATATGACGTGATGAACTTGATTTACACTCCTGCTCATCATCTCTGTTCCTAGTAGTGGCTTATGAACAGTGTAGATAAACTGGGAAGTTCAAGAGCTAAGGAACTCCTCTTCTAGTGATTTTTTGAAAATTCCAAATGTTAAGGCGTGTTCACCTGGTTGCACCCCTCTTTATTATGCGTAAACATGTACATGAACTTGGACGAATGAATGTCTATGGATATCTAATGTATAATCTAGAATTTTGTGAAGCAATTCTACCTTGTAATAGAGTAACTGATGGATATCTCATGTATAAACGTTGAATGAAGATTTAGTTGACTGCTTAATCATATTTCCATTCCTTGTATTCCTCTTTCTGCAAGAAAATTGTTGAGAAGCTAAATTCAGTGATGTAATGGCAGCTATTTCATTTTAAGCATATTTTGTCTTAAAATTCACTAATTTTCAAGCTCTTCCCAACAGGTTATATATGATTCTTTCGTATACCTCTAGAAAGGGAAACTGCCATGGATATTTTCTTATAATTAATTACTCCAAACACTTGTTAAATGGATTGTGCTGCCCCAGCAAATCAAAATTCCAATTTAAATGCTCATTTTAATCAAAGTAATTTCTAGGAAATTTTGTCTTAGCATTGGAGGAACATGTATCTATTCTACTGTCTTTCTGTTAAAAGTATCTATTCTACTATCTGTTTTTGGAAGTTCTTTTGAGAAAATTCCAACATTTTGCAGTATGTCATACAAAAGCCAGGGAAAAGACATATGGTTTTTCTTTGCCACTTGGGTTACCTCTCGGAAAGATTAATTAGCCATTATATTTTCTAAGTATTCATGAATCTTACTTTTTCCCCCAAATTTTATATGAAGTCATGTATGATATTAAGTAGTATTATCCAGATCGGTTCTAAGGACAAAGCAAATGAGCCAGTAAAACAATGACAAAATGAAATGCATTTCAATACGCATGAATCACTTCTTTGTTATTTTTAAACCAGAAAAATATAGCGTGAACAATTAATGTGATGATGCCTCTTTTCTCTTTCTGAATCTCCCAACTCTGTAAATCTTCTCTGTTTCTTTTAATGAACCACCGTGGGGAACTCCCTGTCATATATACATCTATGCGCCCACCAGATGATTTGGACAGTCTTAAATACAGGGGTGGATACCGAGACGTATCTGAAATGGAGATTATGGCACAGAAAGGCATAGTCTATGTGGCAAGACAAGAACTAGTCGAGGATTAGGAAAAGTACTCGTAGCAATTAGAGTAGAAGTCGCCTAGTCGAAGCCGACTAGTATTCTTATAACCAACCGAATTGTAACCCTGGCCCTAGCAATATAAGGAGAGGCAGGGACCCCTTCCAAAACAATTCAATCCAACCTACAAATAGGACGTAAGGTATTACATAATCAAGCGTTCTGAACCTGTTTAAATCGTGTGTCTATGTTCACCTTGGAGTTCCTGATCTCGGCAAGCCCTACAAACCAAACACTACCTCGCACACCCCCCGAGGAAGGTTGCCGGGTCTAAACATCGACAGCTGACGCGCTAGGTAGGGGCTCTCGCTGAGAATCCACTAGCGAACTCGATGGCACAAGTTGTCATTAAGCCAATTGTCGCATTTGAAGCAGGCGCGACGTTCATCTTGGGCTCCTGGGTTTGCATCGCAGATGGTGCAGGAAATTTCCACCGCCACACTACGTTGACCCCGGAGAAGAAGCAACAAACCACCAAGCTCTAGCGTTGAGCTTTGGAGGATCTCGTCAAGAATTTCGATTAATTTTCAATTTCTGACTTAGTCAGAGGCTATGGGACGAATCCGAGTATAACTGAACTTCTCCCACCACTCGGATTGACTTTCGCGAGCTAGCGCATAAGCCATCGTGCAAGTCAGACTACTACTCGAGTCGATTCCCATTCGGACTCTATATCGCGACCACTGCTTATCAGACGGTTCTATCCAAATCACAATCCAAAACGGATATGATCGAGGACCTCGACTACAACTCGGACCCGGACGAGGAGACCCCTTTATCAGGCCCGCAGCAGAGCCTGGTGGTCACATCGACACCTCAAGGGAAATTCGTCTAGTGGCCCAACATGAAGCCACCTGCTCTTGCCAAGGACGAGAACTCACACTTCATCACCTACCTTGACACCCTCCTGTAGCAGGAGGGAGATCCTCTGTCACCCATCTACGAGGAAGAGGGCACCACAGAAGTCATTACTTCAAGCTCAGGAAGCTACTCTCCAGAATGAAAATTCTTTGCCCTCATTGCTAGATAAGAGGGCGAAGAAGAAGAGAAACCGGACAGAAATCCTCGGCATGAACGTCACCCGAATGCTTTCTCGCACGATGAGCTCACTGCCAACGTTGTTGGAGAAGAGAATAAGCTCAAAGAACTCGACAAAGAGCAAGCAATGCTGCAAGAGCAGAGTGCCGCCACCGCCTTGTAGCAAACCTGGATAACACGTTTGAAGCAGTTCAATCATGTCAACTTCATACTACTCTTGCTACCATTGCATCCATTGATCTCATCACCTGCGCAATGCCGCAGGACAAGTACACTAGACAATTGGCTGAACTGGCAGAGCGCACGTATGAACAACTCGACCGGCAGAACCTAATACAGTCCGTTCAACACACCCCATCCCAGCATAGTCAACATGGCAGCAGCCATAGAGGCCCTTTGTTTCGACCAGACCAGATTGGAGGTGCCAGACCAAGCCAAGCTGGAGCAGAGGGTAGTCGGGTAGGACCCTCGGGAGGTCGTGGCCACCGTTGGGCTAACCTGAAGCTTGAACGCCCAGTAGAAGATCTTGACAACAGGATCAACACTGGCCCCGACGCCCGTACAATCATTGACAGATGGCGCCGCGAACGTGATCAAGAAATCGAGTACCCAGGAGATGATTCTGACGGGTTCCCGCCTTCTCAAGACGTGTGAGAAGGACAATTCTACCCGAAAATTCAAACCTCTGGGTATCACCAAGTATGATGGCAAGCAGGATCTAGTCCAATGGCTGCGGTGCTACTCGCTATTAGTACAGGCAGTAGGAGGGAATGACGACACCAAGGTCATCTACTTCCCCATCTACATGGAAGATGCGCCACTCACATGGTTCGAATCATTGGATAAGAACTCCATAGACACATGGAAGGACCCCAAGGTGGTGTTCAGCAACAACTACGTAGGGGCAATGCAGTGTCCTGGCAACTGGATCGACTTGTCTCAAGTCAAACAACAAGAAGGCGAGACTCTGCGCAGTTACTTACATCGCTTCTTCGACAAGAAGGCCACAATCATGGACATCACGGAGCGCGATGTCATAGATTGCTTCCATAACGGCCTTTCTGACCGCCGGATGTTCCAGGACTATGGTAGAAGATGCCCCGCTGATGTCAAATCTGTCAAGATCATGGTATAGATGTGGAAAGATGAAGAACACAAGGAGATTGAGAGGTTCGAGTCTAATCGCAACAAGGGCCAGAACAACAATAATCAGAACAATGGCCAACACAACGACAAGAACCGCAACAATCGCACCAACAATGATAACCGAAATAACTACTAAGGAGGTCAGAATCACAAGTGAAAGCAAGACAATACTGTTGCGGCAATATCACAATTATCCAAGAAAGGTGGCGGCATGAATCAAGATAGGACCCCGTTGAGCGAGCTCCGAAAGAAGCAATGCCCATGGCACCCATACCACAAGCACTCTGCCATAGATTGTTTTAGCCTACGCAGTGTCATGAAGGACCTGCCGAAACCATCTGGTGCTAAAGATACGGGTAAGGCCAAGGAAGACGAAGACGATGGTGACAATGGCAAATTCCAGAACCCTTCCAACACCATCAACGTCATCTTTGGCGGCACATCGAGTACTGCTACTAGGCGGTCCAAGAAGCTCGCCCTTCGAGAGATTATGTTTATTGAACCTACAACACCAATGTTCCTCAATTGGTCCGAGGTGTGTATTACCTTTTCCAGAAAGGACCAATGGACTAGTTTCTCAGACCCAACATGATATCCTCTCAGCCTAGACCTAATTGTCGCTGGCTCTAGACTCACTAAAGTACTCATCGATGGCAGTAGCGGTCACAATGTACTGTTCACCAAGACACTGAGGAAGATGGGTCTTGATATCACTGATATGCTCACCCAACGAATTTTCCCTTCTATGGGATCGTCCCAGGCAATGTGACTGTACCCCTTGGACAAGTGGTTTTGCCAGTTACCTTCGGGACCAAAGAACACTACCGGACATAATACAACCAGTTCAAGGTAGCGGACTTCGAAACATCATATCACACTATCCTCAGAAGGCTAGCATTGGCCAAATTCATGGCCATCCTGCACTACGTGTACCTAGTACTCAAGATGCTAGGACCCAAGGGAGTACTCCCTACGCGGAGACTTGAAGAGGTCATATGACTGCAACATAGAAGCCATTGAGCTAGCAACAAATACTCAAGTACCAAATTCAATGATGCAAGTTTTCGCTGCATCCAAGAAATTATCCCCGTCAAAACTCGAGATCCCGGAAAAGAAGTTGGGAGCTACCAAGGACAAGCCCGCAAGTGAAGTAGACATCAAAATCATTAACCTTGAGACTAGTGATAGCTCCAAGATGGCCCTGATTAGATCAGGGTAGGATACTAAATAGGAAAGCACGCTCATCAGCTTCCTCCAGGCCAACCGAGACATCTTCATGTGGAAGCCATCGGATATGCTGGGGGTGCCCAGGGAGTTGATCGAGCACTCGCTAAACGTGGATCCAAAAGCTACACCAAAAAGGCAACGCCTACGATGATGTTCCAAAGATAGAAGGGAAGCAATCAAGAAAGAACTAGCCAAACTACTCGCGGCAGGCTTCATAAAAGAAGCCTATCATCCAGAGTGGCTTGCCAATCCCGTCTTGGTGCAAAAGGAAAACAACGACTGCAGCATGTGTGTCGATGACACAGACCTCAACAAACATTGTCCAAAGGATCCCTTCGGGCTCCATAGGATTGATCAAGTCATCGACTCCATAGCTGGATGCGCCCTGCTTTGTTTCCTCAATTGCTACTCGAGATATCACTAGATAGCTCTCAAGGAAGAAAATCAAATCAAGATTGCGTTCATCACACCATACGGAGCTTTCTGCTATACGACAATGTCCTTCGGGTTGAAGAACGCAGGCGCTACTTATCAACAGACAATCCAAGAGTGCTTCAAGAAATAGCTACACCGCAACGTAGAGGCGTACGTGGACGACGTGGTCGTAAAGACCAGAAATACCAATGACCTAACTGCGGATTTGGAAGAAACTTTCGCAAGCTTACATTAACTCCAGTGGAAACTCAACCTGCAAAAATGCGTCTTCGGTGTACCCTCTGGGAAACTACTCGAGTTCATCATCAGCCATCAAGGAATTGAAGCTAACCCTGAGAAGATCTCCGCCATCACCTACATGCATACCCCATCATGCATTAAGGACGTCCAGAAGCTAACTGGATGCATGGTGGCCCTCAACAGATTCATCTCAAGGCTTGGAGAACGGGGCTTACGCTTCTTCAAACTACTCAAGCGGCAAGACAAATTCAAAGGACCAAGGAGACAGATCAAGCCCTGCAACAATTAAAGGACTTCATATCAAAGCCACCAGCCCTCGCGACACCAAACCCCAATGAAGACTTGCTGCTTTACATCACCACGACTACCAACATCGTTAGCACGGCGATCATGGTCGAAAGACCAAAACCAGGCCATGTATACAAAGTACAGAGGCCCATCTATTTCGTCAGCGAGGTGTTGTAAGATTCCAAAGCCAGATACCTGCCAGTTCATAAATTGCTATATGCAATAGTACTCACTTCATGGAAGCTACGACACTACTTCCAGGAGCACAACATCTCCGTCGTCACAGACTTTCGCCTGGTAGAAATTCTCCACAATCGGGATGCAACGGGAAGAATATCAAAGTGGGTGGTATAACTCGGAGCTCTATCCCTGGAATTCAAGTCGAGGATGACGATCAAGTCCCAGGCACTAGTCGATTTCATGGCAGAATGGCGGGAGAATCAACTACCAATGCCAGCAGAGCGTCCAGAGCATTGGGTCATGTATTTCGATGGATCACTCAAGCTCGAGGGCGCCGATGCAAGAGTACTCTTGATATCTTCAAGAGGTGAACAACCAAAATGCGTCTTGCAAATCTTCTACGAAGTATTCAACAATGAAGCTGAAAGCAAAGAGCTTGTGCACAGGCTCCGCCTAGTAGTATCGCTAGGAATCAAGCGATTGCTAGTTTATGGCGACTCACTGGTGTAATCAATCAAGTCAACGACAAGTGGATCACCACAAGGAGAACATGGATGCCTACTGCCTAGAGGTTATGATGATCGACATAGACTGGAGAACTCCTTTCATCGATTACATCAAAGAGCACAAGTTACCTCCAGACAAGACGAAGGCAGAGCCGGTCTCACGACACGGCAAGAACTATGTTCTAGTCGGAGACAAGTTTTATAGAAGAGGCACATCATCAGGAGTACTCATGAAGTGCGTCTCATGACAAGATGGCAAGAACATACTTTCACAAATGCATCTGCGACAACCACGCATCCTCACGTACGATCATGGACAAAGCTTTCAGAGCATGCTTCTATTGGCCTACAGTTCTTACTGACACCGAAGAACTAGTCCGCCGATGCCAAGGATGTCAATTCTTCACCAAATAACAGCACGTCTCTGCCTACAAGCTGATCACCATACCAACCTCTTGGCCCTTTGCATGCTGGGGGCTCAGCATGATTGGCCCACTACCCACGGCGCCTAGAGGATTCAACCAACTACTAGTGGTGATTGACAAGTTTACCAAGTGGATCAAGGTGAAGCCAGTAACCTGCCCCAAGGCAGACAGAGTACTCAACTTCCTCGATGAAATTTTCCACTGCTATAGCTTCCACAATCGCATTATCACAGACCTGGGCTCCAACTTCAACAATCACGAGTTTTGGGAATATTGCGAGAACAGCAGGCTTGATGTTCGGTATGTCTCTGTCGCTCATCCGCGGGCCAACGGCTAGGTTGAGCGCGCCAACAGGATGATACCGAAAACTCTCAAAAAAAGATTGCATGATATCAGAAACACAATAGGGGGCCACAACGACGGACCTTAATCAACACGGGCGGAGCGCAACCAACAACACTAACTTCAACATCATTTCTATCTCTGCCCGGTCTTCAACTTTTCTTCCTTTAGTGATTCATTCTCGAATATCTTGCCATAAATATCAAAAAGTCCTATGTCTCGCGAGCGACAGGCAATCACTCGACTTCTACCATTCTTAATTAAGCATGGCACTTCTATCAACCTACACATACTAGTATTTGAACTTGGAAGTCCTAGGGATCATGCAACCAAGGTTCCATTCAACTCCTAGGAACTTATTAAAAAATGTAAACACTTATTTAAGGTAATTGCATAGTTTTGAAATTAGGGGTCATGCTCTGGGGCTTCCCTTCCAAACTAGCCTTGGGCACTTCTGAACTTTCGTTCAGGTCTCTTGGCACTTCAACTTGAGAGGCTTCGAGCTGCTCACTCTCGGACGCGACGATCAATTCATAAAGACCGTCCACTAGCGGGTTATCTACATGGCAATGCAAATGTATGAGTTGATTGAAAAGTGATGACTCATGCACAACCCCAAGTATAAAGAGTGTTGCAACTCAATCATACATGGCTTAAAGATCAGGTAGAGTATAGAAATATACTGCTATCTACCAAAAAGAAACAAGTTTAGGAATGAACTATGGTGACAACATGCTAGAGGTTAAACAAAAGACATGTGCAAGTAACCATAAAGGTTTTGCCAGTAAACTTTTTAGGGATGAATATACTACTGATAAAGAGCATAAAATAATTTGTTGGCCTACAATTTCAGCAGCAAGTAATTTTAGTAAAATAAACTAGCTCGCAGTAAGAATAATTATTCAGAGAGCATTAGTTGATATCTGAACATGAATCATTTACAGGAGCTCACTAATCAAACAAACACCCTACCTTAATGATTCCAGCATGAATGGACTACCATAGAATTTATTAAAAATCAAGCATTGTTAAACTACAGATATGAAGAAGGGATTATAACTAGAGTTCTATCATTAGTTTAGTGCTACAAACTTTCCAGAATATTTTTCAACACTAGTATGTATTACTGTGAATTTATCATGATTTTATAAGCATGAGAGCTATTTATTCCAAAATAAGGAGATTAAAAAATATGCATTTTAATAAGCAACCGAAACACATATTTCACAAAAAGAAGTATTTTTACAAGGTATAAATGAGCATCAGGAAGCCAATTTTTTTTGCATTTTTATCATTTTTTATGATTTTATATAGATTTCCAAACTTTCAGCCATTTCAACTCAAACTAAATTAGAAAAGGAAAAAGTTACTTTCGCAGATAGGTCCTTGGAATAAAACTATCCTAGCAGATCTGCCCTTTCTTTTGCACTAAAGCCCTTAGATCTAGCACTTAGGCCCCTTGAACTTTTCCACCTTAGAACTTAAACCCAAC
This sequence comes from Setaria viridis, assembly GCF_005286985.2. Taxonomy (NCBI): domain Eukaryota; kingdom Viridiplantae; phylum Streptophyta; class Magnoliopsida; order Poales; family Poaceae; genus Setaria; species Setaria viridis. The sequence continues at coordinate 15,455,070 of NC_048270.2, read as the reverse complement.
ACTTAATGGAAAACCCCCTGGAACTTCTTTTGCTCTCACACTTAACACCCCCACCTCGTTCCTCCTCGGGCTAGCTCACGGCCGGTGGTGGCAGCGTACCAGTGCTGCCACAGTGGCGCATTCCCCCACCTCGATGACTTCTATGGTGCCTTGCCCATAACCTAGCGCACGTTCCCCCCCTTCTTTTCTCCTCAAAACTCTAACCCTAGCCTATTTGTTGACTAGTGGCGGCGCACAACTGACGGCGAGCTCGAAATCAAGCACGGCAACTAGCCTATCTCCACTAAACCACGGGCGCATCACGACCAGGAGCTCACCATGGATCAATTTTGGTTGTTGGTTGGAGAAGATGCTGGGAAGGGGTGGTTTGATTCTAAGGTGGAACTTGTGCGGGTGGCGGCAATGGTGGCACTAGAACTTCAAGCCCCTGCAATTGGGTGCATGGCGGAGGGCAAGGAGTGGTCGACGAGGGAGCTGGTGAGGCGAGGTAGCTATGGCCGGCGGTGATTTGGTTCTGGCGAAGGGAAGTGGGTGGATTTGGCTGGCGGGTGGAATGGCTCGCTCGGCTTGGTTTGCTCTGGTTCTTGGCCGTGGGGCATAAAGTGAGAGGGAGAGGGAGGGTGAGGCCAGTTGGGTGGGGAGGATAAGGTTGAGGGTGCGGTCATCGGTCTCACCCTGGCAACCAGTGGTGCGGCCAGGTGCGGGCAGAGGCAAGGATGGCGAGGAGGCGCTAGCGTGCCGTCAACGGCATGGGCGCGTCGGAGCCGGTAGGCAACGGGATGGCGGCGGTATGGGCGTACGCGGGGTTGTCGGAGCGGTGGTGGTTTGACTGCAAAGGCCGCGCGGGGTAGGACGTGGGTGCTAGGTTGTGGTGGTGAGCCTGGTCCTACCATCTACGGCAGAGAGCAGAGGAATGGGAAGAGGGATGAGTGACAAGTGGGCCTGAACATTTTTTTTTTGAAAATAGCTTTCCCCCTTCAATAGTGCAAGGTGCAGCTGGTAAAAAATCCCCAAAAAATACCCATTGGAAAGATAAAATCACAAAGAACACAATGAAGCTTTAACCAACTGCAAAGCTAAAAAGGATTGCACAAAATTTGAAAAGGAAAATAGTTGAAACTGAAGCTTCACTTAATTTTTATCACTAGCACAAATCACCCAAAAATTAAGCAAAATTTTTGTAAATTCATGATTTTGCATCGAGTATTTAAATAAAATAACAAGAGCCATAGTTATATTGCAAAACCTTAAGTTACTTCATCCGGTTGCATTTGAACAATAAACAACAATAAAATGGGTTTAAGTAATTGCAATGCCATGATGCTCATGTTTATGAAGATGATTAAGTCTAATTATAATTTAAACACCTGAGGTGTTACAGCCCTCCTCCCTTAAAAGAGTCTCATCCCGAGATTCCGAGAGTGCTATTAGTTAGAATTTTCAGTGGAATGCAATGTTTTTTACATTAAGAAACCCAAATAGAGCATGCCAGAGTTCTTCAATGTTCAAGCTTAGAAAGGATAAGTCACAGGTTTGTTTCCCCACACAATCTCAACGTCACTCATGTAGGAGTGGGCGAGTAACATGAACGTAAGAAGCTAAGACCATCAAGATTTGGAGCACATGGCAGGTGTACATCACTACTTCAACCCAACAATCTAAATCTCACAGCTCAAGAAAACAAGCCATAGATTGCGGCGTGGGATCAAATCCTTCTTATTTTGCCAATCTTCAGTCTCGTGGAATCCTCTTGTGGGCTTCTGCTTGAACTTCTGCTTTGGTGAGGTTGACGTCGGGAGCTAAGCGGATAAGCTTCAGGTGGCTTCTTGGATTGGCACTGGTAGGTTGAAAAGCGCAGCTCTTTCTTGTGGCACCATGGGGAGGCGGAGGAGGAGTTTGACGAGGAATGGAGCAAGCGGTGGAGTTGGCAGCTTGTGTGCCGAGGGGCAGCCAGAGGGGAGTGTGAGTGGTGGATTTGTGCAGCTCAAGCTAATGTAGGCTTTGGGTGGTGGGGGTCATCTGGAGGTGCTCTTTTATCGATGGCTGGAAGTGGTGTGGCAACGGGTGGCGTGCGCAACAACTTGCATAAGAAGGTAGGGGCCAGCGGGGATGATGGCGCGGTGGGTGCACGTGGCGCAGTAGTGGCTAGCATCAGGATGCCCTGGGTGACATGATGGCGGCCATAGTGGCGTGTGCATAGGCAGCGAGCAGCAGCTGTGGGGAAAAAGGTGGCAGGGCAATGGAGCGAGACGGAGCAGGTGGTGCACTGATACATAGGGGTCAGACGGGTTCTCGAGACTTCACTATGGCGATGGGGAAAATAAGAAGGCAAGGGTGTGCATGTATTTCAGAACAGAGACCGCATCATGAGAAACAAGGATGGGAAAACTGATGGGGGTCTTTACAAGGATTTCTTTCGGATAGTAAGTGAGGTGGCATGAAAATATGTGTTTGAATGGGATCTCTAGAACAATCTTGCTCAAGGTTTACTTAATTTGGGAGTTGCACAATGATGATGGGAAAACATGCTTGTTTTTACCAATTCAGTGATGCTTTAGGCTAATACCATCATGATATGAGAATAATGACACAATGCTATATCTTATGGTCCAATGACTTAAATTTGATGTTTTGATGCACCCATGAGTCGTATATTGCAATGACAATGCACAGGGGGATGACTCATGCGACAATGGGATGGTGCACAATTTATGATGCATAGCTGACGGTGCTTATGTTTATGCTCATGCTGATGTGCATAGAGTATGATGCACATGCATATGAGCGGATGGTGCGCATGTGGGGATGCATGTTAGCTTGCCTTGTGTCCCACCACTAAACTCGTTATTTGTCAGTGGAGGTACCAGAGAACTACGATGCCTATTCGGGTTGTGAAAAAGAGGTTCTAATGAAGTCGTATTCACACGCACCTAGATACTAGCACGCTCCTAGTGCATCAATCACATGTCTGCAGCACACACGAAGCCCTAGCTTTCGTCGTAGCACCATAGGTTATGGAACAACAACACCACAAGAAAATATCATGGATTGCAACCCGAATAGCATGAGTGGCAAGAAAAGAGATAGAATTCTACCACAAGTTACGATGCATTCGTTGTTAGTCAACCAAAAGATCCACAAGGTGTGTATGACATGTTAATGGAAATGCGACACCCAGGATTAATGTAAATACGCAATGCATGAATGTTGCAATGACACTCATGATGCTTAACTAAGGTGACCATGATCTATATTTATGCATTTATATTTAGTTGAGCTAGAAGGAGAACACAAAATTTAGGAATTGGGAGATCAAGGTGATCAGCATAAAAAGGGTATCAATGTCAAGAGAAGCTGAAGTATTCACATTCACATAACCATTGAATCAAGGATAGATAACTTCTAGCTGAGCGGAGTGTGTAGGAGTACAAGAAAAGCACAAGACCATTAACTAGTGGCCAGCAGAGTTTGTCAACATTCTGGACAGCAACTTCAAAAATTCGTATCTCCTAAGCTACTCCAAAAATGCTAAAATTTTGAAGGAAGATGCATATGTCAGTGAGCCAAAACTTTATTATCATGCGGTTCCCCAGATTCCATCATTAAAATTGGAGAAAATGACTGTTTCTAACTGCTGTCAAATCTGAAATTTCTGTAACTGAGCACCACTAAACTGATCATAACTCATAATCCACCTGTCCAATTCTCCTCAACTTTTTACAGGAAGCTTAAAATTTTATGACCTACAAAGTTGCAGTTAATCATCTGGCAAAATTTCAAACTTAAATGGGTATAAAAAAATTACTTTACTAATGGCTGTCCAGATTTCATTTTCAGCAAGTTGAGCAGTACCATTTGAGCATAACTTGAGTTCTATTTGGCCGAACCTTATGAAATATTTACAGTAGAACTTTGCTAAATTAGGAACAACTTTCATATAGAATATTTCTGGAGCAAGGATCAACTAGTAGCCTGAAAAAAATCCAACCAGTAGAGTGATACAGATTTTTGACATCTAGTACATTCTTAGGTGATTGACAAGAATTTTTGTGAGCAAGTTGTTATGTGACCCATAACCCATTCAGAGGTTTTTAACATGATGCATACACATCCTATACATCCTCACAAAACAAAGAATTGCCAAAAGCTTGGACCTAGCGAAGACTATTTTGGTGGCATATAATACGTCTATCCCTATAATAGCTAGTTGAATTGTACACGTCTTAATTTACGCAATCGTTGTTAGTATACCTGTAGAAGATGACATAATATATCCATTTCTGGACCCTTCATGCCAGCACTCATGAATGGCCCTCATGTGTCCTACGCCACACGGGTAACGGATATGCAGTTTCCCACATATTAGCACATACATTACCATCCACTATAGTGATGGCACCTAGACATTTAACGCTGAATGGGCAGCGCTTCATACATTACCATGGTAACGTATTCACTTCCCGTATAAATCGCCTTACGGAACACTGGTACGTGTCACTTGCCATACCTGCATGATCTTTAATACCCCGTATATTGCTATACAGGCTATGCTCAAGTAAGCCACTGCTTGAGCACATCGTTCGGATCACACTCACAAACAAAAAGGTAATTGTTATGCAAGAAAGTAAGTTTTGATACAAAGTAAATATGCTGGAAGTCAGTTATAATAGTAGCCACCTTAACAACATATACCCATTAATCCCTAGGGCTTACATGCTATCTTTTTAATTCCTTACCGTAACAAATGCATTTTTGGGACTCAAAATTTATTTTTAAATTTTGAAAACCCTAAAATAACCTTGATAATATCATCCGCTGAATGTTTCAGCTCTGATACTAGTTGTGGAAGAACCACCCAAATTAAACTGGCTTAAGCGTGCTAACCATCATCTTAATTGTTAATCGGTCACGCGCACTTAAAACGGTGTAATCCGACAGTCTGTCGGGTCAACCCCGATTCAACCACTGAATACCTCGATCAAAACAACATGCAACAAGTCTCACATGAAGGTGAGCGCAGCTGATACAACATGGTATTTCTATTTACAAACATACAGTTCCCATCTTAATTTACAAACCGAGTTCAAAATTCATAACACATGAATAAAATACAATGGAAGTCTAAATGATAGAGCGTGAATAAAGATACATGACAACTTGAGTAGCTCGCCAACATGTCATCCAACACGAGACCTCCTCAAGGTAAGGTCGGAGACCACTCAACTGACCACCCTTCAGGTAAAGGATGGCCATCCCAAGGTTGACTGGCAACCAACTCCATCATTTCTTCACTAAGACCTAAGAGTAAACAACAAAGCAAGACTGAGTATACTAATACTCAGCAAGACTTACCCGACTATGGTATATACTTAGCTGACTCCTAGTATGCAAGGCTTTTGGCTGAGGGGTTTATTTTGCCAAAAAGCAACTAAGAACGGATCCTTACTTTCAAATTTAGCATCCAAATTAAAGTTGAGCTAACCATTCTAAGTGAGCAACATTTTCAAAACTTTTCAGCATGGAAAAAGAATTGATTAGGTAACAACATCAACATCATTCTCATTTCTTTTCATTCCACTTCTTACTACGATATGAAACAGTGATCAAGGTTCTCTTAACTGAGAGCGGCGGCGAATTGATTCAATTTATTAATCTTGCAAGGTGGACCTATACACACGGCATATGCATGCCCCATTGAGCTGCATATGGCAAACGGTTCCCTTCAAGAGCGATGCCATTTGAGAACTTTTGTGACCCTCGAGTGCTAATCCCCACCAGTACCTCCCTGGGCTAGCCGTGAGTTACTAACTAGCACACGAATAGGAAACAAGACCAACTCAATCTATAATCGAGCAATAAGGTACTAGGTTTTACAAATTTCAACAACTTCTTACTTCCAAAATGTGTATAGTATAGTTCAAACTCGATCAGCTGGGCCACAACGACGGACCTTAATTGACATGGGTAGAGCGCAACCAACAACACTAACTTCAACTTCATTTCTATCTCTGCCCGGTCTTCAACTTTTCTTCCTTTAGTGATTCATTCTCGAATATCTTGCCGTAAATATCAAAAGGTCCTATGTCTGGCGAGCGACAGGCAATCACTCGACTTCTACCATTCTTAATTAAGCATGGCACTTCTATCTACCGACACATACTAGGAGTAGTCGAGGAGGGAGTTGGCGAGGTGAGCTAGCTGTGGCCGGCGGTGATTTGGTTCTGGCGAAGGGAAGTGGGTGGATTTGGCCGGCTGGTGGAATGGCTCGCTCAGCTCAGTTTGCTTTTGTTCTTGGCTGCGGGGGTGGCAGTGAGAGGGAGAGGGAGGGTGAGGCCGGCTGGGTGGGGAGGATAAGGTTGAGGGCATGGTCATCGGTCTCGCCCTCGTAACTAGTGGTGCAGCTAGGCACAGGCAGAGGCAAGGATGGCGAGGAAGCCTGGCGTGCCGCCAGGAGCATAGTAGCATCAAAGCCGGTGGGCAAAGAGACGATGGCGGTATGGGCGTTCGCGGGGTTGACGGAGCGGTGGGGGTTTGACTGCGAAGGCCACGCGGGGTGGGACGTAGGTGTCGGTGCATGGCGGTGAGCCTGGTCTTGCTATCTGTGGCAGAGAGCAGAGGAATGGGAGGAGATAGAAGTGACAAGTGGGCCTGGACATTTTTTTTTTGAAAATAAATTTTCCCCTTCAAGTGCAAGGTGCAGCTGTTCAAAAATCCTCCAAAAATACCCATTGGAAAGAAAAATCACAAACAACACAATGAAACTTGAACCAACTTTAGAGCTAAGAAGGATTGCACAGAATTTGAGAAGGAAAACAATTGAAATTGAAACTTCACTTAATTTTTATCACTAGCACACATCACCCAAAAATTAAGCAAAAATTCTGTAAATTCATCATTGTTCATCAAGTATTTAAATAAAATAACAAGAGCCACTATTATATTGCAAAAACTTAAGTTACTTAATCCGGTCGCATTTCATCAATAAACAACAATAAAACAGGTTTAAGCAATTGCAATGCCATGACGCTCAGGTTTATGAATATGATTAAGTCTAATTACAATTTAAACACCTGAGGTATTAAAATGAGGAGAGCGCAGTAGAAGAAACAAGGCATCTAGACTTAGACAGCCTCGAAGAAGCTCGCTGTGCAGCGCTTATCCAATTTGCAAGGTACCTTGAAGGAAACCGCTGCTATCATGATCAAAACGTCAAGGAACGTTCGTTTAATCCAAGCTACATGGTCCTCAAGCGTATCCAAGACACCAAGGAACTCCACGAGCTAAAATCACCATGGGAGGGCCCGTTCATCATCTCTAAGGTCACTGGGCCTCGGTCGTTAATACTCCAACATCTCTCTGGTGAAGACGTCGACAATTCATGGAACATCAATCAACTCTATCAATTTTATTCCTAGTTTACATATTCATGTAAATTGACCATCAGCCCGGGCTATAGAATTACAATTTAATAAAGCAGATTTATTTTTTATCGTAATACGATCTTATTTCTACCTTCATTACGGCTTGCAGAAGCAAGTCCGTTGAGCTACTCAGCTCTCTGGGCAAAATTGCCTACATGCAGCTTGTAATAACAAGTCTGCAAAAGTTTTAAAGAGTTATCTAACTCACCGGACAAAATCATCCAAACGCAGCTTGCAAAGACAAGTTTGTAGTACAATTCATAAGTTAATCAACTCATTGGACAAATCTGTCCCTTAGCGGCTTACAGAAAAGAAGTCGTCAAGACTCCAGGAGTTATCGACACTACCTGAGTTACTATCTACTAGACAAGTCTGTCTAGTCATGCCTTGTAATAATAAGTTCGCGGTTCTAGGGTTTTTAGGAGCGCAGCATCAATACAACCCAGAGAGGTTGTAAAGATAGGCTCTAGTCGAAAAAATTCTAGTGCTCGGTAGCTTGTCCGTTGTACTTCATTAGCAGCCTGGAGGAGTATTCCCTCTCCTTTGCCAGTTCCTTTGCAAGTCCCTTAGCACGAAGTACTGAGTCCCCATAACCTCGCAACATCTGGGACTTCCGGCGGGAGCGCTTGATGATATCCTGCACCACAGAACAAGTACTCGTTTCAGGGTACGGGTACTGATTTGAAGTTATGGAATCAACAGGATCAAAAGCTTACCTCTTCATATACACCAACACGATGGTGCATGTCCATCATTCTGGCCACTAGTCCATGTTTACTAGTGGGTCGTTGATCAACTGAACATCTTCTAGGTTAATCTCTCCAGCCGCCAGTGGCTCCCCATGTGCTTCAGCATCTGCCACGCTGAGTGGAACCATAGCACAACTTGTCGACAGACCCGGCTCGGAAGATGGGACGGCCGCCACGACTACCAGCTCTTCCGCTGGTTTAGTTTCCAACTCTGGCTCGGGGGCTACGAGAGTAGCCACTGCGCTAGAGGTTGTCGCCACTGCGGCTTCGGGCACTAGTTGCTCGGGGGCTAGCACTACAGCGTCAGTAAAGGAAGCTATTACTATAACAACCCTAGGTTAACTTCACCTTGTTGAAGCCTAAGTGAAGATATTAGAGCCTAAGAGAGTAATTAATACAATTTGGACAAGTAAAAGGTCGCTTTTGCCCCTCAAGAGCTTAAAGAGTGTTTAGGCAGTAATTCAATTTTTCTATAAGAACCTAAAATTTCATCCAACTAAGAGTTGTTAAGAATGTCATTTCTAACAACTTTTGTATTTGGAGTTTCGTTTGAATCTGAATAGGAGGTACTTGAAAACTCAAATTTCCAATCTGTGCCAAAAATTTGAAAAACAGGAAAAGTCCCAACTTTGGAGTTGTTTATCTCCAATTTCCAAAGTAAACTCAAGCTTAACTCAATACAAAACTTTTAGAGATGCAGGACATTGACAACTTTGATTATTGGAGCTAGGTCAAAATCTGCACAAAAGGTTTTCAAAATTGAGGTCAAACACAGCCAGTTTGGTCAACCCAACACAATTCTGAAATTTTGCTAAGTCTGAAACATTCAGTTTTTGGCCAAACTTTGAAGCGTTTTATCTCCAAAACCATTTAAAAATTGAACAAAGACCTTTTCTAAGATTTGAACTTGGATCATAGGTCTGCAACTTTTGTAAAGGGAGTAGGTGTAGTGGTGTTCGAATTTTTGGAGAAACTGGTCCCCTAAAACCTGGCCCTACACCAAATCCACGTATGCCACACCCAGAGTCGCGCAGAGCGCGCGTGCGCCACGCCACCCTCATTGGCTGCCCCATGGCGCGCTCTCCTCATCGCCGCTCGACCGTCCTGTCCTCGGCCGTGACAGGACGCAGCTCCGCGCGCGCCTCACGGCCAGCTAGCGCCTCTGCCCACCCGCAGGCGCTCTGCCTTGTCCAGTCGCCAGTCGCGCCCTGCCGCTGCTCTGCTCCGCGCGCGCCCTGTGAACACCCTGCACTACCGCTGCCGTCACCAACAAGAACCCTGAGACAAGATGCAGCAACACCCAACCTTGCCTACAACGCCCCGATAGACCCATTTCATCCGCACACGCGAGCCTCGCCCTGCATGCCTACTGCACCACGCCCCGCTCCCCCTCCAGACCCACCGGCTAGCCGTGTGCTCTGCAAGCACCCCGCCCGCATAGCCGTGCTCCCCTTTACCGCTCCCCGCACCCGTACCACTCACGCCGCCGCCCGAGCTCGCCGTGGAGAGCCGCCTCCACCGAGTGCCGCCCTTTGCTGATGCCACCACCAGCCTTGTCGCTGTCCCTTGAAGCCCAAGCAATCGCCCCTCGCCTCCTCCCGATCCCAGCCACGTCGGAACACCGCCGCCCGACGCCATCACTATCGCTCACCGTCCGCCGCCGCGTTTCGCCCCGCCGGACCTCCCCGCCGCCCGCAACCGCCTCAAATCGGTCGCAGGTGAGCCCCCACACCTCCCCGGTCTCTTTCCACCCCAATCCCACCGGCACTTCGCCGGAATTTCGGCCGGCCGCCGCCGCACGCGTGCCCGGGGACCCAATTGCAGTTGAAAAACGTGAATTAGGGGTCTCTGTGCAAGTTTGTAGGACCTTTGCGTGAATTTTAGAAAACCTGAGGGCTCGACCGTAAGTTTAACTGAGAAAGGCAGCGCGAGGACTTGGTTGTAAGTTCGTGAGGGCATGGTTGTGTTTTTTTAAAAAAGTTTAGGAGGGCTTGGATGCAAAACTATTTTGGTTTAATGTTTAAATTGGCAGAAAATTTGTTTAAATCTGACAATGCACCAAAACTCGTAGAAAATTCATAAAAATGCCAAATTAATTGTGCTGAACTCAGTGCACTGTCTAGTTTCTATTAAAAATAAATTTTGCACATGTCACTGTACAAATGTTGCAGTTATGATTTATTTCTAGTGTAGGCTATTTAAATCATTATAAATCAAGGAAAAATGATAAAGAGTTAAATCCAACTTTGCAGTGTGTGTTTCTGAGCATAAAAGCTTGGAAAAATGAAGTGGAGCCCAGCTCAGATAGTTAAGTCACTATTTTAGTTTATTAATTGAAATGTGCAGGTAGATTTTTTTCTTTTTGCATCATGATTAAAGCAGAGATGATAAAAATGTGATACAAATTGGAATAGGTCAGTGGTGTAGTGTAGTTTGTAGGAAAAATATAGAACCTGGTCAGAAGCTGAAAGAAAACCACTTTCCTATTTAGAGAAAGATAAATAGGGTAAATATATGGAAAATAGATGTTCTTCACTTAAAATTATGAAAAATTCACCAAAGGCTCTATTTCACCTCTAAAACCTACTATTAAAATTTCATTCTCAGATTCGTTATGGTTTCTGTCTTAAAATAGTTAAGCACACACTACCTTATCATAATGAAACAATTTTAATTATTTTTGTGCAACTCTAATGGACCTCAAATTTATGCAGTAGCTTACCAATGTCAAAGTTAAGTTGCTATTAAATTTGTAGCTTTATAGCTTGTTGTTGATTAAGGAAATAGAATTTGGAAGATGAACCTAATTAAATGGAAGAAAGAAACCTTAAGTAATAATAATGGTAATTTTCAAAAGAGGTACAGAAAAACATTCAGAAACTTAACAAACTTTCTAATCTGAAGTTAATCAACTCGTTTCACATATATGTGTACACAATCATCATCAAAATCAACAATGGGTTTTATGCCACAACACACCTTACCTCATGAACATAATAAAAGTTTAGAACCTTGTTTAGGTAAATGTGGTCAAAATGTAATTTATACTCCAGCAGTAATTCATGTTTTGCATCTTGGATGTGAAAGCATGGAAAATTTAACTTGTTGCATTTGCATTTCATGTAGAAGTGAACCTTGCTGACAGCATGTACGAGCTGCACCCGGTGCCGGAAGAAGAAGCTGTAGTGGATCTGCACCACACAAGAGTCGAGCCCGTGCCAGAACAAGCCAAGGACCAGTTCGCTAACTCCAAGTGTGAAGGCAAGCCCCGGAGCATGATTTTCTATCTTTAAATACTTGCAATACAATTGATTGTTTTGATTGTGCATTTACGTTCCAGGAGTTGATTGAAACCGTAGATGCATGAACTTAGTACCCTTTGACATGAACACTAGTATAATAAGTCGAGTAGTTACAATGCTTAATAGGACTCAGTAAACAATAGTAGAACTTGTGGCTAAAATATTGAAAGTAAGGATCTACACTAGTCGCTTTTGGCGAAAATAAACCCCTCAGCCAAAAAGCCTTGCATGTCTAGAAGTTGGTGGAGTAGTTACCACCTGTCGGTTAAGTCTTGTTGAGCATAGTTGCTCAGCCTGGCTTGTGGCACATCTTTTAGATGATGTTGATACCTCTGAGTTCGCTGCCAGTGTTACTTGGCCTACCCAACTTCCTCCGGGTTGGATGGTCGAGTGGGATCCCTCCTCGGACGGCGAGGACAGGGGTCATTGATCTCATGATCAGCTTCTTTATGATATCGTACATCGACGTTTAGCTTCCGCTGCTTGAACACTCTGCAAGCTATATCTGAATTTCGAACTTGAGATGTTGTAATAAATCGATGCACTTGTTTAATCTGCATGGACTGTTGTAATATCTGTAAGCACCCACCTTTGTGTGAGTTTGCTTTCTCGATCCTGCGTCAAGTGGTTTATCGGATGAAATCTGACGGACGACCGAGTTGACTTGATTAAAGTACATGATCGCGTGTTAAGCGACTTAAGTGTGCTTTAGCCAAGTTAATTTGGACGGTTCCGCCACAGCTACATCCTTCATCAATGCTGCTACAAGAGATATGGCACCTTGGTTACTCGCCGACATAGGATGTTCTTCTAACGGTGGACTTGTTGGCACTGGGGCAATGTCCTAGACCGAGTGGCTACTGCCATCGGTCGCAAGCTTCAAGCTCAGCCCTCCAAGTTCCACGCTAGAGGATTTCCTACATAGGATAAGTTTTCAGAGACATACAACAAGTCGATTACAAGCTGCAATTAGTACTCAAAAAGAATAGCAAGACTTACTTTGAAGAACACCTCAGCTTCAGAGAAGGCTCCCCTGACAGGCGCAGTGGCGTGATGGTCGCAGACGGCTTCTTTGGTGTGGCTTGTTGGGTTGTAGTGCGATCATCACCAGCCTTCGATGCCGCCTTTGTTCCTCGAGGAGTCCTTGTGCCAGCAAGGTCCACCCAGCAACGAGAGGTTCCGAATCATCTTGAACCTCAATGACCTCCTCGATTGCTGGCAGCTTGTGTTGTGCAACTTCAGTAGTCGCCTTCTCCGCCTCGGACACCTCCCCGACTACCTGCAAACCACCAATGCCATATTGAGTAGACATGGTGATATTGGATTTACTTACTAAGAGTACTTGATCCTTAGGATCGTGCCCTTCCTCATAAGTTATTACCGCAGGGGGTATGTCTTCCGTAGTGAGAGGCTTCCTCACGGCATGCTTCACAGCGATAGTCCGTTTCCTCCTTGGCGGCGGAGCAAGCGCAGCTTCAAGGTCATCTTCAACTGTGCGCTTTGATGATATAGAGGATTACCTAGCCTTATCTGACGGCTAGGCCTTGAGTTCAAAATCCTCCATAGCTTTAGAATCAGACCTGCTGGAGGCCTCGACTTCTTCTTCTTCCTCCTCCTCAGCTTCACTCTCCACGCTCGCTACCGTATGGACATGAGGAACAGCTTCAATGTCTTCTGATTCGGGAGGAGGAGGAGTAGAGCAGTACAGATGTACATCTTCCTGCATAGAATAGATACATCAGTACACCCAATCATTACAAAAATGAGTACTCGGGGGTTGCGGCCAAGGGTAGTTACAGCTTTTGGCGGGTTGACAGCGTAGAACTCTCGCACAATTGTGGGGATTTCACCCGCATTCTTGAACATGCGCCACAGCCGCGCCATGACCTCGTCTACACTAAGTTCCTCTGGAAATAGCCTGGACGGGTCATTGACACCGGAGTACTTGTAGCCCCACCGGCATCGCAATTGCAGAGGCTAAACCCGCCGCGTCATGAAGCTAAAAGCTACTTTGACTCCTGTTAATCATTCTTGCTTGAGCTTGGCTATCCTGTCCAGGAGTTCGGGTAGTTGCAGGTAGTCTCCATGGTTTGGCTCATCCAGCCATCAATTATTCCATGTGGGGTGATGCCCTGTCAACTTAGGGAGCTTGGGGTCATGGTTGCCGATGTTGTACCATTTCTCTTTCCATCCAGAGTGCGAGTCAATCAACTCATAATCCAAGTAGAGGCCCTTGAGCTTCTCCCTCATTTGAATCCCTGCACCCCTGACTACTTTGGTGTGCTCCCTCTTGTGTTGTGGCTTTAAGCAGAAGAACTTCCAGAACAATTGGAAGTGAGGTAGGATCCCCAAGAAGGCTTCGCACAAATGCACAAAAATTGCGGCTTCCAGGATGCCATTGGGATTCAGGTGAACAAGGTCCAATTTGTAATAATCCAAGAGACCATAGAAGAAGTCAGAGGCAGGCAATGCAAAACCGCACTCAATGAAATGTGTGAAGATAACCGTTTCCTCTATGTATTTCTCCAAAGGCCATGGGTTGCCGAAGGCGGGCCTCCATTTGATGACATCTTTTTCTTGGAGGAGGTTGGCTGCTACCAGCGCCTTGATGTCTTCCTCCTTCAGCGATGATCGCTTCTAGGCACAGGCAGGAGTTGGCAGTGCAGATTGGTCCATCTTCCCATACTTAGGTGCCGGCAGTTGAATCTCCTTCTTGTCCGCCTTCTTCTTCCCACCCTCCATCACCTTGGATGCAGTGGCCTTCTTCCCCATTCTCTTTGTCACAAGAGTCTTCCTTCGCATATGCTCGGGGGCTGAGTGGTGGGAGATGGTGGCGCTAGCACTCGAAGATCAGGCAGCGGCAACGCTAGGGCTACAGTGCGAAAGTTGAAAGAGCAGATGTCAAAGGTAAAATGGAAGGGATGTTTTCCTCCGTTATTTATAACCACGGCGCAATAATAGAAGTGGGAATGAAGGAATATTCAGGTTTAATGGACATAAAGATTTCGCACCTGATTGGCAGTTATCCCTGGAAGAGATAATGTTACTACTGAGAGATGGTCACATTGACAAAACGTTGACCCGTATGCCCACCAAACTAGTCGGATAACGGCTCGAGGGCTATGTGGCACGTGCTCGTTGACAAAAAAGTTTTCCTTTGGATTTTAAGGGAAAAATGATGCAATTTAAAGATTGACCCTCAGCCTGATTCTTTGATTCAACCTAAGACTTGGGGTCTACTCCATATGGAGTGTGACTTTCGTCGCACTTCCATATAAAGATTCAAGATTGAAGGATTCAAGACTGAGTTAAATTAGGCTTGAGTGCATTCTAGCTGCATGGCAGTGCTCGAGCACGTTTGAAGACTCAACCTGATGAAGTGTTCAAACAGTACTAAAACTAGTCGGAGAAGTCTACAAAACTACTCGGAATTGCTACATTTGACTAAAAAGTACTCGGGGGCTTGTCGTACATACATCTATCGATCCACCAGAAGGTTTGGACAGTCTTAAATATAGGGCTGGACACCGAGATGTATCTGACATGGAGGCTATAGCATAGAACGGCGTAGTATACGTGGCAAGACAGGAACAAGTACTCGTAGCAATTAGAGTAGAACTCATCTAGTCGAATCCGACTAGTATTTGTAACCAATCGACCTGTAACCCTGCCCCCGGCAACATAAGGAGATGCAGGGACCCCCTCCAAAGCAATTCAATCCAACCAACACACTAGACATAGGGTATTATGCAATCAAGCAGTCCGAACCTGTCCAAATCGTGTGTCTGTGTTCACCTTTGAGTTACTAATCTTGGCGAACCCCACAAACCAAACACTATCTCAAGCACCCCCTGATAGGTTGACGGGTCTAAACACCGACACTCCCCACCAGTTTTACTTTTAACAAAATTATGTGATGATTGCTTAAAAGAGTTTGTGTACTCCCTCGACTCACAAAAGAGCAATGAATAAGTTTTTGAGTTTCATATAGGTTAAAATACTTTATGCCAGTTTGTTTTTGTACATTGAGATTGAACACTTAAATCTCAATTATTATGCAAATTCATAAATAGGGAGAGCAAGGAGGCAGCTCATTTGTGTGCTAGTATGGCCTCCGCGTCACTCCCTTCGTTGTCCTCGAACAGTTGCTTTCCGAACTGGTTAATAGAAGCAGGATTGTAACCATGTGATTCTGTAATAAAGATCATAGTAGAGAACTGACCATCCATTCAGGTGTTTTTGTCCCAGGTTAACTTTGGACCTCGAACTAAAGGGTCTTTAGTCCCGGATCAAAAATTAGGCACCGCAAGCCACCGATGGGAGGGGCTTTTGTACCGGTTGTAAAGACCAACCGAGACTAAAGCCCACCCTTTAGTCCCGGTTGTAACGGATAGAAAATATCGCACCGACGTCCCCCTTTTGTCCCGGTTAAGAATTCCAACCGGGATAAAAGGACCCCCTTTTGTCCCGGTTGGAATTCCCAATCGGGACAAAACACCAACCAAGCACGCACGCGCACGCTCCTCCTCTCTCTTTTTTATCTTCTCCACCTTATCTTCTCCTCCCTCTCTCTTTCTTATCTCTCGTGCACTGGCAGCTCCTCCTCTCCCTTTCTTCGTCCTCCTCCTCTCCCTCCTCCTCCTCCTCTCCCTTTCTTTTCCAGACGGGCGGGCGGGCGGCTCCGGCGCGGGCGGGCGCGGGCAGCCGGCGGTGGCTGGCGCGGCCGGCATGCAGCGCGGGATGGCCAGTGGCAGGCGGGCGGCGCGTGCGACGGGTGGCTTTTTTTTTAACTTTTTGGTCCCGGTTGGTAACACCAACCGGTTCTAAAGGGAGTGACACGGGACTAAAGGACCCACCTTTTTGTCTCGAAAATTTAGTCCCGGATGGATTTTTGGGATCTTTGACCCCTACCAACCGGGACTAATGCCGCGTTTTCCACCCGTACGTGTTGAAAAAAATCATTATGCAAATTCATAATCATATAATTCACTCCGATTTATAAATATAATGGGGTAATAGTTATCTGTTATCAAAGTTGTGTTTTCGGAACCATTTTGAAGTTTACAATGTCAATTTTTTTTTAATCGGGGGAGTAATATGTACTCGCATCTCTAAAACTGAGCAAGGCAACAAATCGAGTTAAATGTCATAACTTACCTTGCTCGAAGGAAGCTATAATAAATTTTAGTCGATGGGTCTACTTCTGCAGGAATCTAAACACATCTCATTCGACTTTTTGGACAAGGATTGGATTCATCATTGAGACGATGTGACCGTGCCGAAAGCTCGGATGTTTATAGGGGTGTTTGGGAGGAGGGGGCTAAATTTTAGCCCCCGTCACATCGAATGTTTGGACACTAATTAGGAGTATTAAACTTAGATTAATTACAAAACTAATTACACAACCCCTAGGCTAAATCGCGAGACGAATCTATTAAGCCTAATTAGTGCATGATTTGACAATGTGGTGCTACAGTAACCATTCACTAATGATGGATTAATTAGGCTCAATAGATTCGTCTCGCGATTTAGCCTAGGGGTTCTGCAATTAGTTTTGTAATTAGCTTATGTTTAGTCCTCTTAATTAGTATCCGAACATCCGATGTGACAGGGCTAAAGTTTAGCCTCCTCCTTCCAAACAGCCCCATATCAGAAAACAGAGTTGCCAGAAACTTGTCAACGCATACTTGAATGCACAAATTGGCCTGAGCCATCGTTTTCTTTGAAAGAAAAATAACAACCATCGCAAGAGCCAGCAATTAATTGACACGTACTGCCTGGTCGGACTGCAAACGCAGCTGCTGCTGTTGCAAGTGAGGTGTTTCGCTTTGCACCACAAAATGGAGACAAACGGCATTACTGGCGGCATGAAAACGAAAAGAACACTCGTGATGTAGCCTGGAATCATTGGTGATTACAAACAATTTTTTTTAAACAATGTTGCAATCTCTTTACCAGAAATAGGAATATTATCGCATAATATCTTTTATGCGGAGGTGGGCGATCTTAAGCAAGGAGAAGGAACGACAGCGGGTAAACACAACAACAGAGACGACTGCTTATATCTGTTACAGCAGAATGATTGCGGGGACATTGCTGCGGAGGAGATAGAAACCTGGTGGATGAAAGTCTGATGCTGTCTCTATTTTGGGGTCGGTAAAAAATGTTCATGTTAATTTGCCAGGATATCTGTCATGTAGCCTTTGTTTCTTAGAGAGACTGACTTACCGGTGGAAAACGGGCCTTTAGTTCCGATTGGTAGGGAGCAAATCTCTTGAAAATCCATCTGGGATAAACCAATCGAGACAAAAAGGGGTCTTTAATCCTAGATAAAACCAACCGGGACTCAAGAGCCTGCCACGCCAGGCGCGGGACAAGGCCCTTTACTCTCGGTTGGTTCCTGATTGGGTTTTCCAACCGGGACTAAAGTCCTGCTTGAAACTTCAAGTGCGCGCCATGCAGGCGCCTACATGGTGCCTGTAATTTCATGCATCACATACGTACCCTTTAGTTAACCTTTAGTAGTTGAGACTTTTCTTATAATGAAATTAAACTAGTATTTAAACGAATCAAACTAGTAATATATAAAATTCTTAGTACATATACAATTCTTAGCATGCTATACAAATCTTAGCGTATTATACAAATCAAACTATTTACGATCTTCTCGTCGAGGTGTTGCTCGGAGCGTCTAATTTTCGTCCATCATAATAAAATTTTCCTTGTGGATTTACTACCTGGTCCACCAGGAATCCAATGAGACTTTCACATATTGCCGCTACCCTTTCCTTCTTCAAGAGTCCCTGTTGAATATTTAACATCAATAATTTGGAAACATGTGAATTTTACACAAATAGGATGTAGAACATAATTACCTATTTATAGCTTTATTTTATGTACTTTATAGTTGTGCGGTATAGTCTTTCCCTTGGATCCCGCAAAACTGTGCATGTGCTCACAAACGTAGTAGCCACATAGATTATTCCCGGGTTACCATCTTAAGCACTTCAGTGGAGAAAAAAAACAAGTTATGAAATATTCGTGTTATAGAATGTACAAAATGTGCAGACTTCATACGTACCGGTAAGTTCGTGTTCCATGTAAGTTTTTCTTTGAATGGACCTTTGTGTGTCTAGATGAATTCTCTCCATGCGCTGTGGATTAAAATAATGAACGATATAGTGTTAGGTGAAAATTTAGGAAATAAACTTTTGCATAGAGATAAAGGTCCAGAATTATTAGTAGCCTAGCATATATTGCATGTCTTGGTACTCCACCGGATCTTTCCTCAACGAATCGAAGATAGTGATGTGGCTTCTTTCAAGCTCAATTATAATGAGGATCCAGTGATAGCTACGTAGTAAATGTTCATATATATTAGAACTAACTAACATTAATCAGGTAAGGAAATAGAAAATGAAAATAGACGGTATATATATACTTACTTGAAGTTGTATGAGAGTAGTATGAAATCCTTGAATTTTTGTTTATTTAGCAAATTGTATACTTCCACCAAGGTTTTGTCCGCGCATCCTATATTTGTTTTTGGTTAACTACGAATGGATCCATGAAGCCAACATGGACGTACGCTTCTCGTCCGCACGTTTGAATTAGCATCCTACATAAAATGGAAGACAAAGTTAGTACAGTGATGCATGCACAAAAGATAATGATATGAGCCAAAATTTGCATGTAGATAAACGGACACTTACAGAACCTAGGCGCTGATCAGAGAGACATCTAGGGCATCATGATGGTACACTTCGTATATATCCTTGAATTTTAGCCATAGGACTTTCTCGTCTTCACTGCAAAAATCTATCGGTTTTACCTTAAGGCCAAACATCTTCCTCGAGGCGGCGGACAACTTCATGTACCATTGATGGAATTCATACATCTTTATTGATAGCTTCCGTACCAACTCAGGCCTTACCAGAGGCTTGCCTAGCTCAAAGGTCCATCTCAATTCAACTGGCGGTGCAGCTGGCAGCTCAACTTGCCCTAGACATTCATCAAGTCCCATACCTATTTTTTCTATAAATTTCAATACTTGTGCTTGTTGATCCAAGGGCATTGCTGCTATCTTTTTAGCATCTTTTTCTAGTAGATGCCCGAGGGCGGGGACAGCACCACAGGAAGACGACTTTCCTTTCCTTTTTTTCCTCTCATCAGCCTTGACTACGCCCGTTTGTAGTTTGATAGTAATGGTATCCTCTTCTTAGCTCCTTCTTGCATCCTAATAAAAAAATTTAATTCTCTTTGATCTACTGGCGGTGCCTCCATCTCCCTTGCTTTTTTTCTTTGGCCTGTTTCTTTAACCACTCCCTAGAATCTGCTTGGATTTTGGCTCAGCGTTCCGCATGAGTCATTGCCTCCTAGCGCTCCTCATGAGTCACTTTAGGCTCCTTTGGTTTCTTCTTTCTCTGTCTTGGCTTCGGAGGCGGTGGTCGCGACTTATTAAGTGGTGCTGCAGGTTCCTTACTCGGGGCTGCTCTTAGTCCCGGCGACGGTGATCGGGGAGCGGTGTTGTTGTCATCATTATTGCTCCAACCACCAGGATGTGGTGGAGATGGAGACCTTGATCAAGCAGGAAGCGACGGTCCTGGTGGTAACAACGGTCCTGGAGCAAGTTGTGCTGGAGATGACGGTCTTGAGCTTTGAGGAGATGGTCGCTGCTGGGGATCTGTGGGGAGCGGTCTTGTGCTCTGAGGAGATGCCTCCGTACCGGGGATGATGATGTAGCATTTGCACCATAGAATGGTCCCGTGAAGCGCATCTCCTAGTGTCCTTTCCCCGTTGCCACCCAGGAGGTCAAGCTCTAGGCCTTCATATTGGCTATCAGCGAGCTGCTCTAGGCTGACACGAGCGTAGCCAGGTGGAATCTCCATGCCATGGCTTGTCTGCCCTGTTGGAGGTATGCCCTAGAGGCAATCATAGAGATGATGATATTCCATTTGTATCCATGATTTGTATATTGTGTTCATTGAATATCCATTAAAGGCTACTTGAATTGATTTGCAATTATGTGAATTGTATGTGAAACTCTTTACTTGTATGGTTATTCTAAAGTTGTCCCTAGTCGGAGTTCATGTGAGGACACACATGAATATTAGACTAGCACATGTATTAGTTGATGACTATGTTTCACAAGTCATGGACATGGAGATGTTGAACTAATAATGTGGACACATGTGGAGACATGTGTTAGGACTGACCCAACACGAGAAGTAGTTCTCTCTTTAAACAACATATACGCTTTGTCCTTAGACCTGAGATTGTCGCATGTATTCTAGATGTGGATTGACCTACTTAGGGGCTATCAAACGCTACGCCGTAACAGGGTAGTTATAAAGGTAGCTTTCAGGTTTGTCAAGAAGCATGCTATGAGACATGGTCAATCAAGATGGGATTTGCCCCTCTCTGATTGAGAGTGATATCTCTGAGCCCCTCGAGTGATCGGATCCGAAAATGCATGGCCATGCTACGTACGGTTAAGAGTTAACCTACAAAGGGATTCCGGATCACAGGATCGAGAAAGAGCGGTCGGCTTGTAGCTAGACCAAATATCGTAAGGCAAAGGGAATAACATGTATATTATGTTGTGATGGTTCGTCTGATACGATCTTCGTATGCGTATAGGAGTTGGCATGTCTTGCTAGAGGCCGCTACCGACTATTGGGCCGAGTAGGAGTACTCGGGCCATGTCTATACGTATCCGAACCCATCGGGTCACACACTTAAGGGGCTGGAAGCCCAATTCGGATCTGATCCGAGTTGGATTAGGTTTAGGAGTGCTAATGGGCCTCGGATCCAGAGGCCCATCAGGAACCTCTATAAATAGAGGGGTGGGGGCGCCCTAGGGTTTACACCTTTTGGCTGAACACACTTGCCGCGCCTCCCACGCCCTCACCTGTTGCAACTCGCGGATCTAGCAATCCGGCTTGCGACGCTTCCTCCCTGCACGTGTGGATACCTAAGAGGTGTTGCGCCTGTAGCACTTGGACGAGCCATCGACGAGCCGCCGACGAGCCACGACGAGCCGACGACGAGCCGCGGCACCGAAGGCGATCTTGCTGTGCACGTGGACGAGCTGCTGAGGAGCCGCTGGACGTGATCGACTACGTACGACTACGTTGTTCGACTACGTACGACTACGTGATCGTCTTCACTACACCGACGCATATCTACATCTTCCGCACCAGTAGTGCGTCGAGTGGTAATCCCGTGATCCTTATACGGCAGTTCTTCCTGGTTATACGCGGTAGAAATTTTGATTTGCGCTAGCGTAGCCTACCTCGTATCATAACAGTGGGATCAAGAGCCTTAGCTGCTTAGTTTTGGATTCGGGATGTGTGCATATGGAGATATGCGAGTTTTCTGTTTGATCTATGTCCTGGTTTCGTGCCCTTGCTGCAATGGTAGTGTAACGACATACTCCTACCGGTCGGTTTCCGCCATCGGAGTTAAGTGATACACGTAAATCCAGTTGTGCAGTGAGGGAAGATCAATATGATTGGTCGAATCGAGATCCAGGGTCATACGCCAGGCGCATTAGATGTGCAATGGTAGATGGGATCTACTGCCGGGGTCGGGATTTTGCCGTATGCGCATGCTTCGGTAAATCAGCCGTAACTTTTCGGTATGATCTCGGATCGGGGCGATTTCTATACGAAAATTGATCTACAGAAAAAGTTACATGTGATGCTAACCTTGAAGTAAGCTGCCTTATGCTTGCTTGCATGGAACCCGAGCTGCAAATGCAGTTCGAAACAAACCATGAGGCGCACGATATGATCGTGGCGCTTAGAGACATGTTCCAAACACAGGCCAGGACTGAAAGGTTCAATGTGTCTAAGGCCTTTGTTGAGAGCAAGCTAGCAGAAGGCGCAGCAGTAGGACCACACGTAATCAAGATGGTTGGTTACACTCAACGGTTGGAGAAGCTAGGCTTCCCACTGGGCCAAGAGTTGGCCACTGATTTCATTCTTTCATCTCTTCCGGCTAGCTATGGGAACTTCATCTCGAACTACCATATGCATGGGACGGAGAAGGGTCTGAATGAGCTGTGTGGTATGCTCAAGACAGCAGAGGCTGACATTAAGAAAAGCGCTAGTACCAGCCATGTGATGGCGATACAGAACAAGCCCAGCTTTAAGAAGAAGGGCAATTCTTGGAAGAAGAAGGGCAAGGCTGGAACGTCCAAGCCAAACCCACCGCCCAAGGCTAAAGCTGGACCTGGACCTGGACCTGCTCCAGATAAAGAGTGCTTTTACTGTCATGAACTTGGTCACTGGAAGAGAAACTGCAAGCAGTACCTAGCTTCGTTGAAGAACGGCGGAAGTAAGAGTACTTCTACCTCAGGTACGCTTGTTGTTTATGTTATAGACAACATATTTCTCGCTGATACAGTTATTAATTCTTGGGTATTTGATACCGGATCGGTTGCTCATATTTGCAATTCGATGCAGGGAATGATAAGAAGTAGAAGCGTGGAAAGAGGAGAAGTTGATTTCCGCGTGGGCAATAATGCAAGAGTTGCTGCTTTGACCGTCGGGACGATGCAACTCCACCTCCCGTCAGGATTTATTATGGAGTTGAATAATTGTTATTTTGTTCCTAGTTTAAGTCGAAACATTTTATCTCCTTCATGTTTGATGAAGGATGGTTATTCATTTGCGAGTGAAAACAATGGTTGTGTGATCTCTAAGAATAATATGTTTATGGCTTTTGCACCCATTGTGAATGGATTGTTTGTTTTAAATCTTGATGGTTCACCTGTCTGTAATGTAAGTGCTAAAAGGCCTCGGCCTAATGATTTGAGTCCTACCTACTTGTGGCATTGTCGTTTGGGTCACATAAGTGAAAAGCGCATGAAGAAGCTCCATTCTGATGGACTTCTAACTTCGTTTGATTTTGAATCATACGAGACATGTGAGGCTTGCTTGCTAGGCAAGATGACCAAGACGCCTTTCACAGGATTTCCTGAGAGAGCAGTAGACTTGTTGAAACTCGTACATAGTGATGTATGCGGACCAATGAGCACGACGGCTAGAGGAGGATTCCAATACTTCATAACTTTCACTGATGATTTTAGTAGATATGGCTATGTCTACTTGATGAAGCACAAGTCTGAAACCTTTGAAAAGTTCAAGGAATTTCAGAATGAAGTTGAAAATCAGCGTGGCAAGAAAATTAAGGCCTTACGATCTGATCGTGGAGGCGAGTATTTGAGCCACGAGTTTAGCAATCATCTAAAGAGTTGCGGAATTGTTCCACAACTTACGCCGCCTGGAACACCTCAGAGAAACGGTGTGTCCGAGCGATGTAATCGAACTTTGTTAGACATGGTTCGATCAATGATGAGCCAGTCGGACCTACCGTTGTCATTTTGGGGATACGCTCTAGAAACAGCAGCTTTCACACTAAATAGGGTACCATCTAAATCCGTAGTTAAGACACCATATGAGATATGGACTGGAAAGGTTCCTAGTTTATCTTTTCTAAAGATTTGGGGATGTGAAGTGTTTGTCAAGCGACTTCAGTCGGACAAGATCACACCCAAGTCGGATAAGTGCATTTTCGTGGGATATCCAAAGGAAACTTTGGGATATTATTTCTACAACCGATCAGAAGGCAAAGTGTTTGTCGCTCGGAACGGGGTTTTCCTAGAGAAAGAGTTTCTCAAAGGAGAAAAGAGTGGAAAGACAGTGCATCTTGAAGAAGTTCAAGATGAGCCAATCGGGCAAGAATCAATGAGTGATGCTAACGTAGCAGAACAAGTTGAGATACCCATGGCAAGAGAAGCACCGCCACAACCACGAAGGTCGGCAAGGCTCCGCGAAATGCGAGAAATATTATTGTTGGACAATGATGAGCCTGCGACATATGCAGAAGCAATGATGGACCCAGACTCCGAAAAATGGCAGAGTGCCATGCAATCCGAAATAGAGTCCATGGGAGACAATCAAGTTTGGAACTTGGTTGACCCGCCTGATGGTGTTAAAGCCATAGAGTGCAAGTGGATCTATAAGAAGAAAAAGGACATGGATGGAAATGTTCACATCTATAAAGCACGACTTGTCGCAAAAGGTTTTCGACAAGTTCAAGGAGTTGACTACGACGAGACCTTCTCGCCCGTAGTGATGCTTAAGTCCATTCGGATTATTCTAGCTATAGCTGCATATTTCGATTATGAGATATGGCAGATGGATGTCAAGACAGCTTTCCTGAATGGAAACCTAGCTGAGGACGTGTATATGATACAGCCCGAGGGTTTTGTCGATCCGAAAAATGCTGGAAAGGTATGCAAGCTTCAGAGATCCATTTATGGATTGAAGCAAGCATCTAGGAGTTGGAACATTCGTTTTGATGAAGTGGTCAAAGGGTTTGACTTCACCAAGAACGAAGAAGAGTCTTGTGTTTACAAGAAGGTTAGTGGGAGCTCTGTAGTATTTCTAATCTTATATGTGGATGACATATTACTGATTGGAAATAACATTCCTATGCTTGAGTCCGTAAAGACTTCACTGAAAAATAGTTTTTCGATGAAGGACTTAGGGGAAGCGGCATATATTCTGGGTATTAAGATCTATAGAGATAGATCGAGAAGGCTTATAGGTTTGAGCCAAGATACTTATATTGACAAAGTGTTGAAGCGGTTCAGCATGGAAGAGGCAAAGAAAGGGTTCTTGCCTATGTCACATGGCATACATCTCAGCAAGACTCAGTGTCCTTCGACTGCTGATGAGCGGGATCGCATGAGTAGAGTGCCATATGCCTCGGCTATTGGATCTATCATGTATGCAATGATAAGTACTCGCCCAGATGTTTCATATGCGCTAAGTATGACAAGCAGACACCAATCTGATCTAGGTGAGAGTCACTGGACAGCGGTGAAAAACATTCTTAAGTACTTGAGAAGGACTAAAGATATGTTCCTCGTCTATGGAGGTCAGGAGGAGCTCGTTGTAACAGGTTACACCGATGCTAGTTTCCAAACCGACAGAGATGATTCAAAGTCACAATCAGGATTTGTGTTCACGCTAAATGGTGGTGCTGTTAGTTGGAAGAGTTCCAAGCAGGAGACGGTGGCCGATTCTACGACAGAAGCCGAGTACATCGCGGCTTCGGAAGCCGCGAAGGAAGGTGTTTGGATAAGGAATTTCCTCATTGAGCTTGGTGTGTTCCCGAATGCGTCCAGCCCATTGAATCTCTACTGTGATAATAATGGGGCAATTGCGCAAGCAAAGGAGCCAAGGAACCACCAGAAGAACAAACACGTAATGCGGCGATTTCATCTCATTCGAGACTTCGTTAACCGGGGTGAGATCAAGATATGCAAAATACACACGGATCTGAACATTTCTGATCCGTTGACAAAACCACTCCCGCAGGCTAAGCATGATGCGCATGTAAGAGCTATGGGTATTAGGTACCTTCTAGATTGACTCTAGTACAAGTGGGAGACTGTTGGAGGTATGCCCTAGAGGCAATCATAGAGATGATGATATTCCATTTGTATCCATGATTTGTATATTGTGTTCATTGAATATCCATTAAAGGCTACTTGAATTGATTTGCAATTATGTGAATTGTATGTGAAACTCTTTACTTGTATGGTTATTCTAAAGTTGTCCCTAGTCGGAGTTCATGTGAGGACACACATGAATATTAGACTAGCACATGTATTAGTTGATGACTATGTTTCACAAGTCATGGACATGGAGATGTTGAACTAATAATGTGGATACATGTGGAGACATGTGTTAGGACTGACCCAACACGAGAAGTAGTTCTCTCTTTAAACAACATATACGCTTTGTCCTTAGACCTGAGATTGTCGCATGTATTCTAGATGTGCATTGACCTACTTAGGGGCTATCAAACGCTACGCCGTAACAGGGTAGTTATAAAGGTAGCTTTCGGGTTTGTCAAGAAGCATGCTATGAGACATGGTCAATCAAGATGGGATTTGCCCCTCTCTGATTGAGAGTGATATCTCTGGGCCCCTCGAGTGATCGGATCCGAAAATGCATGGCCATGCTACGTACGGTTAAGAGTTAACCTACAAAGGGATTCCAGATCACAGGATCGAGAAAGAGCGGTCGGCTTGTAGCTAGACCAAATATCGTGAGGCAAAGGGAATAACATGTATATTATGTTGTGATGGTTCGTCTGATACGATCTTCGTATGCGTATAGGAGTTGGCACGTCTTGCTAGAGGCCGCAACCGACTATTGGGCCGAGTAGGAGTACTCGGGCCATGTCTATACGTATCCGAACCCATAGGGTCACACACTTAAGGGGCTGGAAGCCCAATTCGGATCTGATCCGAGTTGGATTAGGTTTAGGAGTGCTAATGGGCCTCGGATCCAGAGGCCCATCAGGAACCTCTATAAATAGAGGGGTGGGGGCGCCCTAGGGTTTACACCTTTTGGCTGAACACACTTGCCGCGCCTCCCACGCCCTCGCCTGTTGCAACTCGCGGATCTAGCAATCCGGCTTGCGACGCTTCCTCCCTGCACGTGTGGATACCTTGGAGGTGTTGCGCCTGCAGCACTTGGACGAGCCATCGACGAGCCGCCGACGAGCCACGACGAGCCGACGACGAGCCGCGGCACCGGAGGCGATCTTGCTGTGCACGTGGACGAGCTGCTGAGGAGCCGCTGGACGTGATCGACTACGTACGACTACGTTGTTCGACTACGTACGACTACGTGATCGTCTTCACTGCACCGACGCATATCTACATCTTCCGCACCAGTAGTGCGTCGAGTGGTAATCCCGTGATCCTTATACGGCAGTTCTTCCTGGTTATACGCGGTAGAAATTTTGATTTGCGCTAGCGTAGCCTACCTCGTATCATAACATGCCCTGCCAGTATTGGTAAGGCACTCCCGTACGCCACATGTACATATAGCAGAAATAAAGAAGTTAGTAAACTCCGATCTCGAGGCATGGATCAATTGAGAAAATTGCATAAATATTATGTATAAGTTAACCTTAATGGTGAGGTTGCCGACCGGTGTATGCAGCTCACATGAGGCGCGTTGCGTGATGGCATCCATAGCAAACCATTGCTTGTCCACGAGTAATCTTGGCGTCTGCGGATCAGGGAGCCCTGTAGAAGCATAGCTTCCCCCGAGGCGTTGAGAGGTGCTGGCAAAATTTGAAT
Organism: Setaria viridis; assembly: GCF_005286985.2. NCBI lineage: Eukaryota > Viridiplantae > Streptophyta > Magnoliopsida > Poales > Poaceae > Setaria > Setaria viridis. The sequence continues at coordinate 15,427,424 of NC_048270.2, read as the reverse complement.
CCGGTAGTGCTTCAGATTGGGCCAACTCCGCAACTGCGTGGGCCACTCAACGATTGATTTCCTCCTGCATTCTTACTTCTTGTGAATGCACTTTGGATTCTAGCATGCGGTGCCAGCTCTCCTCGATCTGTTCCTTTCTTCGCTTGCAGCTTCTGTACGAGGCGCTGTCGCCTCCGAACCCTCAGCAACGTCCTAGGTGCTCAAGATTCCCGAGGGCCAATGTGAGCTCATCACCACCTTCAACCTTCTAGCCTTAGCATCTTCAATGTTCTTGATAAGCCTTTCAGCCTTCTGACATATTGTCTCATTGAAGATCAACGTCCCATCCTCTTAGCTCAGGAAGCCTCCATGAGCGTAATACCAATTTTTCGATCTATCGGGCCATTCAATAGTTGCTGGTATGATACTCCGATTGAATAGGTCTTATTCCATCTTCTTTCATCTAGGAATTGCTGTGCCGTAACCACCTCGCTCTAGACAATGATGGTACTCCTTTTAACCAGCATTTGCAGCGTTGGTCTTCACCTTATTCACACCATCTTCGCTTCTCTTGTATTCAACAAATGCCTCCCAGTGGTCCCTCAACTTTGACCACACATCGAAATCCGCAGTTCGACCCTTCTTAATGTAGTTGCCATCCAGCATCTTCTTGAATATCCGAAATTGTGTGGCCATCTTCTTCAGTATCTACGTTTTCACATCCTTTACAATATATCCTTCAGGAAATGTGAAATGTTTCTTGACATCTTCCCACAGCATATTCATTTCTGTATCCGGGAGTGCGTATGGATTAGTGCTTTTGCCCTTCCATTCCCTGATGTTGATAGCCACATTGTCCCATACGATTGCCCTGATCTGACTCATGTACTTTGTTGCCACTTTTTCAGGAGCAACCGGCCAGCACTCTTCTGTGACTTCCGTGATGACAAGCCTTCCATCCATCACCCTTGTACGACCTCGTGGCTTCTGACAGTTCATCGATCCTGAGGGCTAACAGTTCAAGATTCGTTAATTAGTACATAGTAATAACGAATGATATATTATAGATGGTGTAAAATATTGGAAATGATATATACCTCATCGGAACCTTTCACCACGGCAAGATTTTGTTGGGGCTCGGGCTCTTCATTGCCATCGCCGGAACCTTTCACCATGGCAAGGTTTTGCTGGGGCTCGGGCTCTTCATTGCCATAGCCGAACATGTCGAAGAACATGTCCGCCTAGTTACCCTCCTCATCGGTGTACGTTATGGGAATGTTAGAGCCACTAGCATCACCAGCAATAATCCGCTCCATTAGATACCTTGCGGTCTCGTCATCTGCCATCTCAACTACTTTAAACACACATGAAATCATAGTTACATGTACGTTAAGGTATATACATGAAAGCATAGAACAACCATGAAAAAAATAGACTGATTGAAATGTACACATGAAATCATACACGAAATGAAATATACATGAAAACTTATAAAAAATATACAAGAATGTCTTGAATGAAACTTAATTACATGAAATGTCTTTAATGTGTTACATGAAATCATAGTTACATGTATGTTAAGGTTTATACATGAAATCATAGAACAACATGAAACCATACATGAAAGTCTTGAATGAATCCTACCAAATTTGAAGTGTTTCTACAAATTTCTACTAATTCCTACTAAATTCTACAAATTTTGAAGTGTTTATACAAATTTCTACTAATTTCTAAGAATTTCTACAAAATTTGAAGAGTTTATATAAATTTCTACTAATTTATTGGAATTTCTAGAAAATTTCTACTAATTCCTACTAATTTTAAGAATTTCTACCAAATTTTTGCTAATTTCTTAGCATTTCTACCAAATTTCTACAAATTTCTAGTAATTTTTAAGAATTTCTTCCAAATTTCTACAAATTTCTGCTAATTTTTGAAACATTTGTACTAAATCATAGTAACGTAATAAAAATTATAGTAAGTGTATAGAAAATTATACTAAGTATTTATACTAAATAAGTGTTAAGCATTTCTACTAATTTTCGAATCATTTATAATAAAACATAGTAATTTCTAAAAGTTATACAAAATGTATACAAAATTAAACTAAGCATATGAAGAACTAAATTATACTGATTTCCTAGTAATTTCCTAGTGAGTTTCAACTAATAATAGTAATTTCCTATTGATTTTTTACTAATCTACAGATTTTTCTAAAAACTCCTATTAATTTTCTAACTAAAAACTAAAAAAGGGATGCAAGGGCCCCACGCCGTACGTGCGGGAGCAAGGCCGGCGGGGTTTAATTATGGTGCCGACAGTGGGGATGAGGCCGCGTGCGGCAGCGGCCGGGGCGGTAATGCAATGCGCGGGCCGGTCAGGACGAGGAGGCCGGGGCGCCGGAGATGGAGGCGGCAGCGACTAGAGGGGCGACGGCGAGGATGAGGTGGCGGCGACGATGAGGGGGGTGACGAGGTGGCGCGATGAGGGGGGCAACAGCGGTGACGAGGGGATGACGGCGGGGATGAGGCGGCGACAAGGGGGGCACGACGAGGGGGGCGACAAGGGGATGAGGCGGCGAGAGGTAGGTGGACGGGTGGCGGGATCTTGCAAGGCCAGTGAAAATTTCGCTATATGTTAGGTGGAGGGTAGAAGACGACTGTTACTTTTATCCCCCCCTAACCCGGTTCGTAATTGAACCCGGGACTAAAGCGGGATTTGGTCCCGGGTGCGAATAGCAACCCAGACAAAAGGCCCCTCCTTTTATCCCAGTTGCAAACTGAAACCAAGATAAAAGGGTACGTTCCGGGTGGGAATCAAAAAAATACCCTTTTATCCTGGTTCCAGTTTGCAACCGGGATAAAAGGGGGGCCTTTTGTCCCGGTTGCTATTGGCACCTCCTCTATGAAATCATAATATGACTCCTTGCTACTGTTTCTGTCTATGGCAGCTATGCGGACACCACTATTCTGGCTCGTGCTTTTCTGGTCCTGGACTCTCGTGTAAAATATATAACCATTTACCTCGTAGCCTTGGAATTTCATGATTGTGCTAGCAGGTCCCCTAGCTAACCAAGTGAGCTGTGGGTGAATCTCAGAGTTACCCATAAGTTGTTGAAGCAACCAGGACGGAAAAGTTTCCATGTGATTATGTGTAAGCTAGGCATTGGATTTTATTGGGTTTTTGGAAACTAGCATCTGCCTGTGCTGCTCGATACACAGAGCCACAAATGATGACTGTTGCAGAATAGTATAGTGTGCCTTGTCGAACAAATTAGTATCATTGCTCAAACTTAATTTCCTTCCAAGGGTGCCCATTCCTCGTAGCCTCCTCTCGTGGCGTGAAGTTGGAACCCCAATCGAGTCAATTGAGTCAATAAAATCAACACAAAACTCGACCACCTCCTCTATTCCATATCCCTTGGCGATGCTCCTTCTGGACGGGCATGATTAATAATATAGATTTTTAGGACTAACATGAACCTCTTGAAAGCCACATATTGTGTAGATATACTGGTCCGAGAATACCAATCTCTTTTACTAGGTGAACCAGGAGGTACGTTATAATATTGAAGAAGGATGGTGAAAATTCCAACTCAAAGCTGACAAGATATTGCACCACATCGTTCTATAACTTTGCTAGCTTGGATGGATCAACTGCCTTCTATGAAATCGCATTGACAAATGTGCATAGCTTTACGAGCGGCAATCGGACCTTCTCTTGTAGAACACCCCTCAGTGCAACCGGAAGCAACTGGGTCATCAACATGTGGCAGTCATGGGCCTTGAGATTTATGAACTTCTTTTCTTTCATATTTATTATTTCCATTATATTCGAGGAGTACACAGACGGGACCTTCATACTATTCAAGCATTCAAACATTCTATCCTTCTCTTCCTTACTGAGAGTGTAACTGGCAGGACGTAATTAGTGTTGTCCATTATCTCTCTTTTTTAGATGTAGGTCATCTCGTTGTCCTATGGCATACAGGTCCTGTCGTGCTTCCAATGTATCTTTTGAGGTTCCGTAAACACCCATGAAGCCTAGCACGTTCATGCAAAGATTTTTCATCAGGTGCATCATGTCTATTGCGTTGCGGACCTCTAGGATTTCTTAATAACATAGCTCCCAAAATATTGACTTCTTATTCCACATAGGTGCACGTCCATTATCGTCATTTGGAACAGGTTGGCTACCAAGACCATTTTCCAAAGACTAACCTTACATCCTTTATCATCTCAAAGACACGATTTTCATTACGGTGTGCAGGTTTTTACGATCGTCTGGAACCCTTTTGAAATGCATCCCGCTCTTTATCAACTGGTGGTGAGCAAGGAGAAGTCGACGATGACCCATATAGACAACCTTCTTATAGTGCTTCAAATACATGATGTCTGTGTCGTCTAAACAATGGGTGCAGGCCTGATATCCCTTGTTTGTCTGTCCTGAAAGGTTACTCAGTGCAGGCCAACCATTGATGGTTATGAACAACAATGCTCGTAGGTTAAAGATTTCTTATTTATCCTCATCCCACACACGTACACCTTCTTCCTTCCAGAGCTGTAAAAGTTCATCAACCAACTGTGTTAGGTACACGTCAATGTCGTTGCTGGGTTGTTTTGGGCCTTGGATAAGTGCCGATATCATAATGAACTTCCACTTCATGCACAGCTAAGGAGGAAGGTTGAACATACATAGGGTCACATGCCAAGTACTATGACCACTACTAACCTCACCGAATGGATTGAATCCATCAATACTTAACCCAAACCCAAACATTATGTTCCTTGCAAAATTGAGAAGGAAGCAGTAAAGTTGCAGCAGTACTTCTCAATTCCATCAATAGGGTCGTCTTCTGCAAACTCATTTTCATCAGCCTCGCCCATTGTAGTATCTGCAAAAGCTTGGCCTGCAGCCCAGTCTGGAATGTTTTCATCATCCTCCTCCTCTTTGCCGTCTTCCATTACAACCCCTATTTCGCCGTTCTTGGTCCAAACCAAATAGTTAGGCATGAAACTGTATCTAAAAAATGGCTGTGAATAGTCCCCCAGGAAGACAGTGAATTGTCCTTCTTGTTACTACATTGGAAGTATGGACAACATGTGAACCCGTTCTCTGGCTTGTTCGCTTTAGCCACTTCGAGAAAATAATGCAAGCTATCAATAAACTCCTTACTCCATCTGTCCGCATTATACATCCATTGTCGGTCCATCTACATCGCATTACGCATGAAAATAGATTACACATGAAAATGGATTACGCATTTTTTTTCCTTTTTTGATTTCTGTTGTACATAGTTAATTTTAATATGTTTTTTAGCATGGAGATTTCTAATATCTTGCCAACGTTATAAATATTAGGTTATATGGTAGTTGTTTTTTTACCAATTCAAATATATTGTTTCTTCATCATTCAATGATTACAGATATTATGTTCTCTTGTTGTGAATAAGCGTGTCATTTCCATTTCGTATCAAAATTCATCTTTACGTGCCTATTGATGGTTATTTGATATGCTTTACGACTCATCTATATGCTATTCATGATTTAAAGCATGTCAAACTTTGTAATGCAAATGATGCTGACAGTTTAGATATAGATAGAATTACACATATTTAAATTTCAGATCCAACCAACATGATACACTACGACAAACCATCTATTGAGTACTGTCTAGGAGGACTTTAAGCATCCTTGGGCGGTGAAGACGAAGGTTCCGCTAACCCAGCCCCATCGTGTGGTTTATTTGTGTCTCCTGCAATGGTAGTCCTAAGTGGACGTGAAACACCCAGGACTGGCAGTGCAGCATAACGACCACCAAAATGAGGTTCTTAACCCGCCGCAATAGCATCGTCATGATATCTTTGCAAATAACGAAGTATTTTTTTTCTCCCACGTGCTTATTTTCTTTGACTTATCATGAGGACCAACTATAGTTTTTCCCTTGCCGCCTGAGAAACGATGATCGCCCCCACCATCGCCACTATCTCCAGCAGCAGAAGCCATCTCTATGTACAAAAATTCATACCTTAGCACTGCAGAACTTGTTGAACTTGCAGACCGTGATCATATCGGCGAGCATTTCTCCACCAGGCGGCACCGTACTTCACCATGGAAGAGCTTCGATTCTACGAGGAAGGGGACACGGTCTTCCACGATGTCTGTTGCCACTCTTCCTCATAGAATCCGACCTCCTCCTTAACGTACATTGCCGCGCAGCGGAGAACATGCTCGCTGAGATGAACATGGTATGCAAGTTCAACAAGTACGGATTTAAAAAACCATATTGAATTTGACAAGATAAACCGTCTAGACAAGGGTAACATCATTCTTAAACCATTGCAAGGATACATACTATATATGACACATATGACTTACTAATATTTTCCTCATAATAAATATTGAAATCCTTTCCATTCTACCTCACATTTACTCTCCATTCTCCCTCACATTCTAGCTCAAAATCTTTTCCATTTTCTACTTCACATTCTAGCAAATAAACTATCCATCTCCATTCTACACATCAAGTTATTTCAACTAATACGAATCTTATATAACAAGCAAACTATCCATCACATTCTAACTAAAAAACATGTATAAATACAAATCCTCTTCATTCTCCCTCTTTCTAATAAGCAACCTCATTTTTCTCCCTCTATAAAACATAAAACAAAGCATAACAAGAGGATGAAGTAGCTAACCTTCACAATACTTTGGATGAGTAAAATCCCAATGAAAATGAGAAAAAAAATCCGGGCAGCACCTCCCCTAGGTTTGCTTCGGCACCATGGAGAGGAGGTGAAGCTCTTTGTCTTTGTGGAGTGGACTGGCACGGGCTGGAGGAGGAAGAAAGGGATCTATCTTGGGATTTAACGGGGGATGAGTTTTTATCCCGGTTTAAAATTCCAACTGGGACAAAAAGGAACACCTTTTGTCCCGGTTGAAGTTTACTCCCGATTGGAACCACCAACTGGGACAAAAGCGCAACCCTTTTGTCCCGATTAGAGGCTCCAACCGGAACAAAAGGGGGGCACCGTCGGTGGCTGGGAACTAGCCATTACAACCGGGACTAAAGGGGGGGCTTTAGTCCTGGTTGAAAATACCAACCGGGACTAAAGCTCCGCCCCATTTCAGCCTACCGTGGTGCACCCTTTTTATCCCGGACCAACTTTAAACTGGGATAAAAGGGGGTGTATGGAAGGTGAGTTCTCTACTAATATTAACCTCCTTTTTCTTTTCCGATTGGATGCAGCTAACTTTCGTGATCTGTGATTGTAAAAGATGGTAAACCAGTAAACACTTTCTAATAAAGCAGGGCCATTGGTCTTTGGTCTAACAAAAAAATAACAAATCGTGAACTAGTCTTAGATCGTCGAGTTCACTCGGGTTTAAGTCGGGTTTTTAAGTCTCTGACTCGTTATGGGTGATCGTAATTATGACTAATTACTCTTTCAGTGATAGTCACATTCCATCAACAATGAGACGTTTGTGGTACCTTCATTAATCTCAAGATTAATTAGCCTAGTCTCCGCATCAGAACCGATTGGGCGTATGTGGTACAACTTTCCTGTTGTTGACACCTACAGCATACTCCCTCCGATTCGTCCCGCAAAGAACTACTCTAGTTCTTTTTCCAAACAGATTACTTCTCATGTAAAATGACCTTGGTGCCCCTTATAACGCTCACACCATTTAATTTTGCGTGCTTCCTTTTCACCGTCCACATCCATATAAATAGGCATGCAGGTAACTGAGGAAAGGAAACCACTAGTCAATAGAATCAGAAGGAATTAGGTCCATGCAGAAGATTGGACGCCATTTGAAGTTAAGGCGGGCTCCACCCAAGTTTGTCAAAAAATCTAAACCTGCACTTTTGGTGGGACAATTTTTAAATAATTAAATTGTAGGATTGCATTATTTGTGTTACGGAGGTAGTAACGATTTTATTTTTCTTTTCGGGGAATATAGATTTTTATTTACACTGTTTGGATTGGTGTGCACCATAATATGGTTTCCACAGTGCAATTGTATGTTCACACCCAACTAATACGGCCACCAATGATGACAATGGACATACGGATGAAGAAACGATATCATCAGTTAGGTGCATGTGGCAACTTGTCCATGTATTCACACGATTAAAGTCTATTGTTCGTCACAGTGTTAGACCATTGTACAAGAGCTGTGTTACGCCATGCTACGCTATTCTCCGCTTTCGTGATTCACGTACGAAACCATATTTTTAGGGTAAAAAGTGTGTGTGTTAGTCGTTATTTTCTCGCCGGGGAGTTAGCTGGGTTGCACTCGAACTACACGTCCATGCATTTACATGACGGTTGACGCTATATAGACGATCCACAAGGGATGGATCAAAGCTGTCCACGTAGGGATAGGCGGATAGCGAATTTTTTTTATTTTTAACCATTTTTTTTCTTTATTTTTAAAAATAACCTCACCCGGGTGTAATTTGCGCGGCGTGACCCTTTTGGCCGCGCCAGACCGCCTGGCGCGGTAGGAACACGCTGCCGTGCCGCATGCACTGGCGCGGCGGCCCCTGCCACGCTGGCGCGGCGAGTCGCGGCGCCAGGTGGGCGCTGACGTGGGCGGGGCGTTCGCCGCGCCAGCCCGCCTGGCGCGGCAGGGCCAGCACTAGGTCCACGCGCCGGCTCCCTTCCTCCTCCCTCCCTCCTTTCTTCCTCCTCCAGATACACCACACAACAGCACCTTGCAGCGCCGGCCCCCGCCGCCCCACCCCCAAATCCACCCAAAATCCGGCGTTTTCGGTGGGGGAAAGTAGTGGAAATCGATCCCTGCTTCGTGTGGAAGGTATTCCCCTACTTATTCTCGTGTTTTACCGTTGCATTTGGTAGATCGGAGGATGTTTAGGTGACTTAGGGTTAGGTTAGTGATTTGAAATTTCAATGAAATGCAATGGTGTTTTGTGTTAGATGATACGTAGTTCATACGCAATTGAGTCTCTGCCCGCGATATTGACGTGTAGAACTTGTTGAATGCTTCGATTTAGGTATATATTCATCCAATTGTGTGGTTTACATGACATGTATTTTTTTATATCTTCAATTAATTAGTCCCATTTTTGTTTTAGTGTTTGTATTTTGTAGATTGAGTGTTTACATTTTATCAAAATGATGAATATAGCTAGTATGGATTACGTGTGTAAAGTTTATTTGTGTATTAAATTTGTTGCACTTGATTTCCAGGTGAGATGGCGTCGTTTGGTTGTGAATACAAACGGCGTAGGTGGTATGTGCGTTATGTGGGCGAGTCCAATGATGCTGGTCCCGTACCTCCTGCCCTTCCGGTACCTCTTTGTAGATGTGGCGCGCAAGCAGAGGTGAAACAATCAAGGCATCCAAAGATAGCCGGAAGAGCGGCAAATGGACTTTTGATCCACTGCCTGCCGCACCTTGTGATTTCTTTCAGTGGATCGATGGACCCGACAAATATGATCCTAGGATCCACCTATTCCCATATCATAGCACAGAGCTTAAACCATACCATCAGTTTAGGCGTTGGGTTCCTCCTCCACCAAACCCACCTAGGATGACCGAGGAGGAGAAGCAGGAGGTTGCTTGTAGGCGTGTGAGGGATCCTCCCATGTGCAAGTGTGGTGTTCCTGCTAAGCTTATGCGTCCTAACTTAGGGGATCCACCTAAGTTTACTCCATTCTTTCGATGCTCCCTAAAGACTCATGTAAGTATATTACGAGAATATTAGTATGTCGTTTAGCTACCAGTTATAATTTTGCAGTATATTGTTCATACTTTAACTTGATGTTACTGCTTGGAAGTTGGAGCAGTATATTGTGCATGAGACTGGAGTGGAACCTAAAGGACTTTATGCAAGGGAAACTATTATTAAGTATTGGAGGCAAAATAGATCCAAGTATCCACGACCTCTAACTGAAAATGAGAAGAGAGAAAATAGGAGGAAGTTGCAGGAGGAGAGGGAGTTGGAGAAACAAAGGTTGAGGGAGGAAAGAGATCGCTTAGGTTATGTGGTTGATCCGAATGTGAAATACCCTGAGGGTTCATGGGAAGAATATTTGCAGCAAGTTAGGGCAAGAAAAAGAAGGATTGAAATGGAAGAGTTACAACAAAAAGCGAAAGAGGCACAGATGGAGACGATGAAGGCTCTTGTTGCCGATTTACCTGTTGGTAAGGTTAATGTCGATAAGAAAGGCAAGGGAGTTGTTGTTGCCGGAGATGATGATGATGATGATGATGATGATGATGACGAGTTACTATATGAAGGTGACTCGGACTAGATGAACGTGTTGATGTAGCTGGATCATGTTTCTCTGTAGCTGTGAAAACTATGTTCTTTTATGAGAAAATTATGTTTATGTTTATTCTGGGAACTACAATTAGTTGTCAAAAACTATTTTCATTTCCGAGAGAACTATGTCCAAACGCATCAAAGTTTCCTCTCCGAGCTAGTAGTCAGCGCTAGAGTGTGAAAAAAAATAGTAGTAGCTTCGATGGGATCGATGATTTGGATGGAGGACGAGGAGGAGTGGGCGGTGGAAGAGGAGGAAGGCATAGCGCTTGTAGAGCGGGTGTACTTGAAGGTATTTGTGATGCAATAATAGTAGAAGACGAAGTACGAATGGGGAAATACGTACCCCTAACATTTAATGCACGTGTGTGTTATTCTTATCCATGATTGCGCACCGGTCTGATCTAATCCTATTGCAGAACACTTTATGGGCGTCTTGTCAGTACCATGTGCCTTGTGTTAAATGTAGCCAGAATTACCGGGCCTACTAATAAATATTATTCTCTATCCTAACCACGGGCTTGCTGCGCCACTCCGCCTGGCGAAGCAGAAATGCGCTGGTGGCAGGGGAGGGGGCTTACCGCTGAAAGTTCGGTTGGTGGGGGCCGTCCCGCGGCAAACGAAACGAACCGCCAGTAGGGTTCGGGTGGGGCCTTGCCGCGCCAGGCGTCCTGGCGCGGCAGGATTGAGGTGCCGCGCCAACTGCACCAAAATTTCAGTAGGTTTCGGGCGGGGGGGGGGGGGGGGGGGCCTTGCCGCGCCAGGCAGCCTGGCGCTGCAGGATTGAGGTGCCACGCCAACTGCACCAAACTTTCAGTAGGTTTCGGCCGGGGGGGGGGGGGGGGTCTTGCCGCGCCAGGCGGCCTGGCGCGGCAGGAGTCAGGTCCCGCCCCAAACGGAACAACCTTTCAGTAGGTTTCGGGCGGGGGGTCCGTACGTTTCCGGGGGGGATGGGGCGTCAATTTTAGTAACCTTTCAGTAGGTTTCAGCCTAGGAGGGTGGGGCGTCAGGAGCGCGCTGCACAATCCGAAACGTATTTTTGTTTTGAACATTTACGAAAAAATACATGAACTACAAGTACATCATGGAGCAAACATATAACATTGTACGGACATAAAAAAACGTAACAACCAACTTAGTCTTTTACAAACGTGACATGAATAAGCCTAACAACCAACTTAGTCTTTTACACACGTGACGGTTCCAAAAGTCTTGGGACATGCTAGGTTCAGTGTCGTGACCGCCGCTCATCCGGAGGGCTAAAAGGATCTCTTGGGCGACGCCCCCTCCTTGGATGCGTGGGTAGCACATTAGCGCTGCCAACGTCGGTGTGGTCCCGGGAACGACGACGCCGGCGTGGCAACCGGGTACGAGTTGCAGGTTCCTATGGAATAATTGGGCACAAATCATAAAATTTGTATGACACTTCGGGAGCGAACATTAAAATGTATAATTGAATTTGGAGAAACTTGTGAATATACCTGGCTGGACTCTCCCTGCGTCTGAGTCACAGGTGGAGCATCATGAGAAATCTCCAGTTCCTCACCATATGTAGGGTCATCATCCTCAGACTGCTCACCTTCAGAGTCCTCGCTTTCCTGAGGGGATGCGGGTTCCTTACCTCGCGATCTCCTGCTAGGACCTGCCGCAGTGGACGGTGTTGCAGCCCTGGGGGTAGTCGCCAATGCAGTCCGACGTGATCCTGAAGAAGTACCCTGGACATGGCCCCCGTCGTGCGCATCTGAGGATGTCATGCAGTTCATCCTCATAGCCATTCGCCTGCAACTTTTACGAACCCTCTGCCATATATTCACGACTATGTTATTGATGGTTACAAAGATAGTACGAGTATAAGTGAAAATTAGTTTGGGCTTCTACCTCTGCAAAAGCACGAAGCAGACTATCACCTTCCCCGACAGCGTGCTCCATAATCACACCCGCCTCGTTTGAGAGCCTTGCAAGCTACTGTCCCTGCACGCAGGAGTTTTCATTCCATAAGTGATCAATGTGATGATACTATAATTACAAACCGAAATCTTACCATGTAGTCGTGGAGAGGTGCACGCTCAGGCTGTGTCCCATGGCGTGTCACCGTGTCGTACGCGTCAGCTATGTCAGCGTCATCATCAGACGGTGCATCCTCAATGGGCACATTAGTCCAAGATGGTTTCACTTTGGTTCTCGTCGAAGTACAGTACCATCGTATGTACTCATTGTTTGGTCGCCAGTACGGTCCACCTTCAGGATCGCATCTTTGCTTGTTCTGCCACAGGAGGAGGTACTGGCCATGCTTCAACCTCCAATCATTCTCCTTGTACCGCTTTCTACGGTCGATACTGCATCAGAAATTAGTGAAGTATTAGTATAACATGTTAATTGCGTTAATTGAATAGCCTCCAATAGTTATTTATTCCTGCGCACCTGTGCAGCTGCTGCGAAGTCGATAATTCCAAAGGAGGGCACGGTTGCATCCTCCCAAACTGCCGCATCACCCTATGCGGCATATGAAACTCTACCACGTAGTACAATATCATTGGGGTCGTGCACCTCCACAGCTCTCTGTCTCTGTAGCACGTCGGTGAAAAGACGATATGGCTAAGCTGCTCACGGTCATACGGTTTCCATTCCACCTTCAAAAATTTTCATGCAATACTTATTTCATCTACCATTATACGCAAGTTAGCTTAAAAAACTATGGTTAGCAAATTACCTGGTGCTGCGTGAGAACATCAAACTCGTTCGTGTAGGCCCTGTAGCGCCTATCCGGATTGCCACAAACGGGCCGCACATGCTTCCACACGTGATAGAACGTGGGAAGAGCATCGTCTCGATGCCATGGCTGAAATTGCAAGTAAGTCCAATTGGTCACATGATACAATAGTTTTTCGAACATTAACGTAGAAAAAGGAATTAGCCGTTGTGACTTACATCGACACGGAGGCGGGAAGGTCGACCCATGGGCATTCGCTCCCAAATCCAAATCTGGAGCATATAAGTGCACCCTCCAACATTGGAATCTCTCGCTGTGCGCCGGCAAGCCTCACATAACTGTCTGTACAGCCAGGCAAGAGCCGCTGAGCCCCAACTGTAAGTGGCTATGTTTTCCCTAACCTGACCTAGAATGGGGAGAACCATCCACGATACTGTGTTCCCAGCTGCATCTGGAAGGAGGAATGTACTGACAAAGTGCCATAGCCACACTCGAGCATAGCGCTGCACGACCTCGTCATTTGCTCCCGGAGGACACACATCGAAGTGCTCCCTCAACCATGCCGAGCTGACACCGGACGTCTTCTTCGAGCTATCTCCGCCCTATGGCTCTGGCGGCCTAATCCCAATATGCATCTCGACCATATCACGCCAATTCTCATTCTGTATAATACCTGTCACTGGCTGCCCATCCAGTGGAAGGCCGAGTATCATAGCCGCATCCTGCATTGTGATGGTCATTTCTCCGAAGGGCATATGGAACGTGTGAGTCTCCGGACGCCACCTGTCGACCATAGCGGTCAACAGTGGTCCGTCCATTGGAGGGAGACCCCCCATGACCTGAACAGCGATATTCAAGAAACCTGCTCTCTGCAGGTACTGGGCGTACCGCTCATCCCACCTAAGTGGTGAGTGCACCCTAGACCTGAGTGGTGTCAAATTTTGCAAAACATTATAAGATTATTACAAAATGAGAAGTCAATCCAATTGTGAATAACGGGCTTCTAAAGTGGTAAGTAACACAAATATGATACAAATGACATTTGCAGTATGAAATTGTTTACACTGTACACAAGCGAATAGTAACGATAGGCACATCCTTAATTTATAAGAACATTTCGTACGAAAATCTTGCAATTCTCATCCTAAGGTATGCATTCATCAGCAAAAATTAGCAACCATTGTTATACCTCATTTAGGTCCGCGAGGTGGTGGGCACGGTGGTGCAAGTCGTAAGCAGCCTCAAGAAGAGGGTACCCCGGGGCCACCATCCTAAAGAAACAACAAAAATGATCGTTAGTAAAAAGCTTCATTATATGATAAGTACGGAAAATATGATAATGTACTACTATAAAAAAGATAAAATAATAGCCACGCATAATACAAGCAACGCGCATACCCAATTGTTCGAAGTACGCGGCCTATTACTGCTCGGTCTAGATTTAGTGCCTTTTGATTTTCTACTGCGGCATGTGCAATTCCTAAAGATCTTGTGGCACTTGGAGCAACGATTTTCCGACTTGTCAATATCAAAATCACCAGTATCATAATCTGCAGAAAGCCTCCCTTCCGACACGTCCATGTCGCCTGTGAAACGCTTCTTCTGCCTCCTTCCTACTTTATTTCTCATTAAACTGGGGTTAGGCACGTACCCTACCCCTTCATATGCCGGCCATTGTGACGGATCTAGGTAAGGTTGAAAGCTTGATTCCCATATTTTGATGGTGTGCTCCCTAGAGTACAACGGTGAAATGTACATGGGGCTTTCATAGTTAAGACCTCTTGCCTTGCAAGCTGTAATGAAGTGTGAACATGGAAGGTGCAACAATTGAGGAACATTGCAGGTGCACGAAACTTCGTGCAGATCCACTCTGTAGTGTCGGCCTCCATGACTCTCACCCCCAATGTTAGTCGTACTGTAACTTCTTATAGAATACACCATCCTTTCTGGCCCGTACGGTTCTGCTAAGTGGTGCACGGATCTAAGCTCAGCCTCTGATAAATAATCATCTGCAACTTGCCCAATTCTATAGCCTTGATCTAACATTTCACGTGCCTTTCCCCATCGGTTCACAAAGTAGGTGTTGCATTTTTCGAATGTGTATTCAATAATTCCAGCGACGGGTCTACTTCGGATGCCTTTGAAAACTCCATTGAGTGATTCCGAGAAGTTCGTGGTCATAATACCCCAGCGCATCCCTCCCTCATCGAAAGCCTGCGCCCATTTATCCTTGTCCTCCATTTCACCCTTCAACCATTCGTTTGCGTCGTCGTTCAAGTCCTTCACTAGATCTTCTAACTTCTCACAAAATTCTCTCTCTGTATGAACCTTGCATAATAATTTCAATTTTCCAATCACACGATTGCTCTTCTACCGACGCGACATGTTGGCAGCAAAGTGCCTCATGCACCACCTATGCACAAGCGGTGGAAAACCATCAATGTGGTCCTTCGCACAATTTAGAAGCCCATGATGCCTATCTGATATCATACAAACTATCCGTGAAGGTCCAAGAACATGTACCCGAACAAGTTTCATAAACCATGAACAACTCTCATTATTCTCACTCTCGACCAAGGCAAAAGCAAGAGGCACAAGTTGTTGTTCTGGATCTACAGCAACTGCCATCATTAATGTACCCTTGTACTTGCAGTCAAGAATGTACCGTCCACAAGTATCACAGAATGGCAATGTTGAAATGCCTCACTACATTGAGGGAAGCACCAAAATACCCTTTGCAGTATATGCTTCAACACTCCATTGTCAGGAAGCATCATGCCACATGAGTCGATGCACCATTTAACTCCGGGATTGTAGTAGGTTATAGCTGAGAGTACCCTAGGAACCATGCCGTACGACTCCTTCCAGTCGCCCCAAAGCAGGGCAACAGCGTGTTGCTTCGCCCGCCAAGCCTTCAAATACTTCACACGGTACCCACTAAAGATGAAGATGGACTTCACGAGTGATGGCACCGATGTCTCGCTGTCTTTACGGATAATGCCTAGGATACGCCGTCCAAGGTACTTTGCTGTGCACTGTACATGCTCTCGCTTCGGCTGTGACGACCGACAAGTATGCGGTTGCACAACATTTGAAATTCTCCATTGTCCGGTGCTTGATATTAGCCGAGACCATACACGCTAATGGCATCCTTGCTTGCACATCACATTGTATTTTAAGTTCTTGTCAGAGTGAACTACGCTAAAAGGTCTATGTAACCTCACCGCGTAGTCAGCCAAGAAAAACTTCAGCTCCTCAAGACTATTGAACTTCATCCCCTTCTTAATCACTGGACTCTCACCAATGGATGTCCCTTCGGCATTCACCATACTAGATTCACATATTGCTTTGTGAACCATACTTATGTCCTTATCATTGGGAACGGATGGCAGTTCGACATCACGTTCTTTTAACAACCGCAACTCATACTGGGTGTAAGAAAAACAATCGTCCATACGACGAATGCCTTCTACATCATGTACGGTTGCGGTGTCAAATTGCGGTCCATCCTCTTCATTTTCTACCCCGACGTTCTCATATTCATGCCCACCACTCTCAAATAGTGATTCCTCCTCTACCTCCGCACCTACTACCCCATCTTCCTCCAATTCACAATCTTCGGAACCCATAGAGACATTATCAACATCTATATTTGCTTCATCCCTCTCAAAAATGTTATTGGGAAAATCATCATTGGCAATAGCCAAGTCAAAATCACGTTCTGTTTCACCTAACACGTGATGCAACATTTCTGACTCCTGGGTACCATTATGGTTCACTACCGCCACTTCCTCCCTCATGACAACATTTGGGCCAGGCATACAAACAATTTCGACTATAACCTCCAAACATGCAACATTAGCTTCGTGCACAACATCCTTATAGTGCTTCCAATTCGCATCGGATGCTAACTTCATGAGAACATAATGAGCTCTAGCTTTCCCACAATCAAAACGACCTCTCAAACTGATCTCATCCACTCTAGATCCATACTTCGTCATTACACGGTCAACTAAATCACTAAAACTTGGAGGACCATCGAAGAATTCAATTGACTCATTCATATTCTCTAACTCCCCATTTTGTTTCACAACACCACCATCAAAAAATCGAACTAAACGATCCATCTACAAAATACAAACATTTCACCATGTCATATACACTACACATTGCACATATTCGACATATCAACTATACACATTACATATATTGGACGAATTGCAAACAAAAAATACACATATTCATTGCACTATACGATTCAACGAATATATCCTTAAATCGACAAGTTCTACACGTCAATATCGCGGGCAGAGACTCAATTGCGTATGAACTACGTATCATCTAACACAAAACACCATTGCATTTCATTGAAATTTCAAATCACTAACCTAACCCTAAGTCACCTAAACATCCTCCGATCTACCAAATGCAACGGTAAAACACGAGAATAAGTAGGGGAATACCTTCCACACGAAGCAGGGATCGATTTCCACTACTTTCCCCCACCGAAAACGCCGGATTTTGGGTGGATTTGGGGGTGGGGCGGCGGGGGGCGGCCCTGCAAGCTCGGGCTCGGGTGTGTCTGGAGGAGGAAGAAAGGAGGGAGGGAGGAGGAAGGGAGCCGGCGCGTGGATCTAGTGGTGGCCCTGCCGCGCCAGGCGGGCTGGCGCGGCCAACGCCCCGCCCACGTCAGCGCCCAACTGGCGCCGCGACTCGCCGCGCCAGCGTGGCAGGGGCCGCCGCGCCAGTGCATGCGGCGCGGCAGCGTGTTCCTGCCGCGCCAGGCAGTCTGGCACGGCCAAAAGGGTCACCCCCGCAAATTAAACCCGGGTGAGGTTATTTTTAAAAATAAAGAAAAAAAAGGGTTAAAAATAAAAAAAAGTTCCCGGATAGCTAGATATTTCCATGTACTCTGCTTGTACAATAATTGTTGGTAGCCTTTTAATTTGATGGAACATTAATCGAGCTACCCCTGAGAAACAAAAGACTTGCATTCCTAGAGCTTCATGCTTGGTTTTTGCGGGTACTATAGCTTCATGCTAATGGCGAAAATATTTTTCTTCAGATCAGAATATTCCTAGACCACTATTTTTTCCATTATTCACTTCAAAAACCAAATAAAGTGTACGCTATTTCTGTATATACTGTAATGTGACGGAAATTATTTTTATCTGCCAACTAACACAATATTGTACGTTCCAGGGGCCCAAAAGTTCCACAGCAAGACATTTGCACAGTGATTTGCTTTTTGGAAGATACACACAGAATTAGTTTAGATATGTTTGGTACCAATTAGGTTCCGAAGTTAATTTCTGTTTTAATATATTTATCTCGAAGGTATGGCAAAAATAATTACTATGAATGTATGAAATTAGTTTTCAAGGAAATCCTCGTTAAATATAATAACAGAATGCTCAATCTCAACAGAATATGTTCATGATGGAATACTTTATTACTTTAGCTACGGGAATGGAAAATGCCAATTAATTATATCTGGAGGGAGGAATAACTAGCTTTTAATTAATCTTAACCATGGTTTTGAAGATATTTTTATAAATGTTGCACGAATATATGCATGCATGATCTTATATTATGTCACGCTAGTTTTCCATAGAATATAATGAATACTCTACAAAATAAATCAGGTATATGGTGTACCTAAAAAATTAACCAAATTAAAATACAAGAGTATAGATATATTTAAATATGGTGGCATTGCTAGAACAAACACCTCAAGTTAGATCATAAAGGCTACGAGTTGTCTAGTATTGACCGTGTCATTTGTGCTAGTCCCCTCAAATTTACGTTTCCATTCTGCAATTGCTACCTTGTGGATTTTTGCATGCTTACATGATCGTCCATGTTTCTTTCGTGGATGAAGCAAAGAGAGCTAGCACTGGTAGAGAATTGGTCTTTAGTCCCGGTTGGTAGGGTGCATATCTCTCGAAAATCCATCCGGGATAAACCAACCGGGACAAAAGGGGGGGTCTTTAGTCCCGAGTCTTTTAACCGGGAGTAAAGGTCCCCTTTAGAGACACCAACCGGGACTAAAGGGCCTACCACGCCAGGCGCGGGACAGGCCCTTTAGTCCGGGTTGGTGACACCAACCGGGACTAAAGGGGACCCTTTAGTCCCTGTTGGACCCTTTAGTCCCGGCTGGATTCCAACCGGGACTAAATGGCGCTTGCATGGCACTGCCGTGACGCCTGAATTTTTCATGCATGCATCACGTATACGTAGTACCGCGGCCCTTTTAATTTGTTAACCTTTAGTAGTTGAGATTTTCTTAGAACGAAATCAACTAGTATTTAAACGAATGGGATTTGTAATTATACAATTACTATATATATACACAATCCTTATACACAATTCATATACACAATTCAACTAGCTTAGTACAAATCGATCATAATTAGCGCGTATTATATATACAAATAAATCAAAGTATCTTCCTACAATCTTCCCGTCGTGGTGTTGCTGATCGGAGTGTCTAATTGTCTTCCATCGTAATAAAATTCTCCTTTTGGATTTACCACCTCGTCCATTATGAATCCAATGAGACCTTCACATATTGCCGCTACTCTTTCTTCCTTCAAGAGTCCTTGTTGAATATTTAACATCTATAATTTGGAAATTTGTGAATGTTACACGAACAAATACATATAAGGAGCTAGAAAATAATTAACTAGTAATAGTTTTATTTTACGTACTTTAAAGTTGTGCGGCGTCATCTTCGGTCCCTTGGGTCCCATAAAACTGTGCATGTGCTCACAGATGTAGTAGCCACATAGATTATTCCCGGGTTCCTATCTTAAGCACTTCAGTGTGGAAAAAAATAAGTTATGAAATATTCGTGTTATACAATGTAATAAATGTGCAGACTGCATACGTACCGGGAAGTCTGTGTTCCATGTAAGTTTTTCTTTGAATGGACCTTTGTGTGTCCTTATGAATTGTTTCCATGCGCTGCGGATTAGAATAATGAATGATATAGTGTAACAGGGATAAAATTTAGGAAATAAATTTTTGCATAGAGATAAAGGTCAAGAATTATTACAAGCCTAGCATGTCTTGCAATTCTTGGTAGTCCACCGGATCTTTTCTTAACGAATCGAAGACAGTGACGTGGCTTCTTTCAGGCTCAATTATAATAAGGATCCAGTGGAAGCTGCGTGCGTAAAATGTTCATGCATATTAGAGCTAACTAACATGTAGAGATAAGGAAAAAGACATCAAAAGTAGACGGTATACACACACTTACTTGAAGTTGTATGGAAGTAGTATGAAATCCTTGAATGTTTGTTTGTCTAGGAAATTGTATTTCCGCAAAGGTTTTTTCCGACGCTAATTGTATCTGTTGTTGGTTAACTACAGATGGATCCATGAAGCCTATATGTAGGTACGCATCTCGGCGGCATGTCTGAATTAGCATCCTACATGAAATGGAAGATGAAGTTAGTACGGTGACGCACGCCAAAATTTACATGTAGAGATAAACGGACACTTACAGAATCCAAGCGCTGATCAGAGAGACGTCCAGGGCATCATGATGGTACACTTCGTATATATCCTTGAAGTCTAGCCACAGCACTTTCTCCCCTTCACCGTGAAAATCTATCGGTTTTACCTTCATGCCGATCATCTCCCTCGAGTCGGCGGATGCCATCATGTACCATTGATGGAATTCGTACATCTTTGTTGATAGCTTCCGTACCAATGAAGGCTTTACTAGAGGTTTGCCTAGCTCATAAGGCCACTTCGGCTCAGGGGGCGGTGCAGTTGGCGTCTCAACTTGCCCTATGCATTCATCAAGTCCGAGACCTGTTTCTTCCATGAACTTCAATACATTTGCTTGTTGATCCAATGGCATTGCTTTTACCCGTTGAGCATCTTTTTTTGATAAATGGCTAAGGTCGGGGACTGGACCGCTGGAAGATGACTTTCCTTTCCTTTTATCCTTTTCATCAGCCTTTACTAGAGCCCGTTCATAGTTTGACAAGAGTGGTATCCTTTTCTTGGCTCCTTCTTCCATCCTGATAAAAAAGTTTAAATCTCGCCGACTTACTGGCGGTGGCTCCATCTCCCTTGCCTTTTTTTCTTCGGCTTGTTTCTTGAACCACTCACTGGCCTCTCGTTGTATTTCTGCCCACTGTTCTGCATGAGACATTGCCTCAAAGCGTTCCTTACGAGTCACTTCAGGCTCCTTTGTTTTCTTCTTTCTCTGTCTTTGCTTGGGAGGCGGTGCTCGTGACTTCTTTAGTGGTGGTGCAGGTTCCTTCAAGGGGGCCGCTCTTGGTGCCGGCGACGGTGATCGGGAAGGGGTGTTGTTATTGTCGTCGTCGCTCCCAGCACCAGGATGTGGTGGAGATGGAGACCTTGATATAGATGGAAGGGACGGTCCTGGAGCAGGAGATGACGGTCTCGAGGTATGAGGAGAAGGTCGCTGCTGGGGATCTACGGGGAGCGGTCTTGAGGTCTGAGGAGATGGCTCCGTGCCGGGAATAATGATGTAGCGTTTCTTCCATAGAATGATCCCATGAATTTCTAACTTTATTTTCTAACTTAAAAATCTAACTTAACAAACTAACTAAAAAATCTAACTTAAAAATATAACTTAATTTTCTAGCTTAACAATCAAAATTAAAAATCTATCATAAAAATATAACTTAATTTTCTAACTTAAAAAAAAACCCTCCCGGCGGCGGACCTCTCGCACGCGGGGCGGCGGCCGGGTCGGCGGGACGGCGGCGGCTGGGGCGGCGGGAATGCGGCGGCCGGTGCGGCGAGGACGGCAGCCGCCGAGGCGACGACGACGACGGCGGCCGAGGCGACGACGACGGCAGCGGCGTAGGAGGGACGGCGACGAGACGGCGACGAGGGGCGACGAGGGGTGACGAGGATGGAGCCGGCGACGAGGATGGAGCCGGTGGCCGGAGACGACGAGGTGGCTGGGGGCCGGGCGCGTCGACGGACGAGGAGGGGATCGAGGCGGGCCGGCCGGGGGACGACGACGGTGCAATGGGGGACGTCGACGGCGCAATGGGGGACGACGACGGCGGCGGCCGGCGAGGGAGGCGGACGGGCGGCGACGGCGGAGAACGCGCAGGACTTGGTGAAAATTTGGCTAAGTGCAACTGGCGGGGGGTAGAAGGGAGTACAGTGCCTTTTAACCCCCCCTTATCCCGGTTCGTAATAGCAACCGGGATAAAAGGGGGGCCTTTTGTCCCGGTTGCTGTTAGCACCCGAGACAAAAGGTCTTTTTTCCTAGTTTTTTTCTCCCACCTGTTTTTTGGAAATGGATTTTATTTTATCTTTTCACTGCATTTCAGGATGAAAAACAAAACCTTCACAGATTTTGTACATGCAAAAATATATTTAATTAACGAGTAAATTGACAATAAGTATGAATTAATCATGAATTCTATGCCAGTTCATTTAGCCTCTAAAATATTTATTTTACTGCATTGCTGTGATCAAAAAATTATTCAATTAAATAATTTCAATGCGTAGAAAAATCCATGTTTGTTTGTGGTTAACATTGTTCATGTTTATCTATAAAATCTTCACCTAACAAATTTATGAAGACATGAAATCATACATAGGGTAAATTACAAATTGTATCAATTAATACACAAAGGTCATGTACATTTAACGTATTACAGTACAACGTTGTAAAATTTCTTCTTCACGAAAGTTCCTTGATCATGATCACGGTGTAAGTACGGAGCCTCTTCTTTGGATAGCAGGATGCTTGGATCAACTTCAACGGCGAATGGAGGCATGCCATCAAACTGATCATAATCATCTGATTGGTCTGTTTTATCCTCGACTCCCACGATTTTTCTTTTACCTGGAAGAACTATGTGGCACTTTGGCTCCCATGTCTCTTCTGGATTCCTCTTGGGTTTGCTGCACATGTCCTTCACATAGAACACCTGATGCACATCATTGGCAAGTACGAATGGGTCATCACTGTATTCAGTCTTGCTCAGATCTACTATTGTCATTCCGTACTGATCTTTGGTGACGGCAGTTAGCTTCACCCAATTGCAAAAAAATAGAGGGATGTACAGCGGTCCGTATTCGAGTTCCCATATCTCCTGTATGAAACCATAATACGACTCCTTGCTATTATTTATGTCCATGGCATCTATGCGGACACCACTATTCTGGTTCGTGCTTTTCTGGTCCTGGGCTCTCGTGTAAAATGTGTAACCATTTATCTCATAGCCTTGGAATTTGACGATTGTGGTAGCAGGTCCCCTGGCTAACCAGGCAAGCTGTGGGTGAATCTCAGAGTTACCCATAAGTTGTTGGCACAACCAGGAGGAAAAAGTTTCCATGTGATGACGGGTAAGCCAAGCATCGGATTTGGTCGGGTTTTTGGAAGCTACCATCTGCCTGTGCTGCTCGATATACGGAGACACAAAGGATGACTGTTGTAGAACAGTATAGTGTGCCTTGTCGAACAAATCAGTATCATTGCTCAAACTTGATTTCCTTCCAAGGGTGCCCATTCCTCGGAGCCTCCCCTCGTGGCGTGAAGTTGGAACCCCAATCGAGTCAATTGAATCAATAAAATCAACACAAAACTCGATCACCTCCTCTATTCCATATCCCTTGGCGATGCTTCCTTCTGGACGGGCATGATTAAGAACATAGTTTTTTAGGACTGCCATGAACCTCTCGAAAGGCCACATATTGTGCAGGTATACAGGTCCGAGAATACCAATCTCTTTTACTAGGTGAACCAGTAAGTGTGTCATAATATTGAAGAAGGATGGTGGAAATAACAACTCAAAACTGACAAGACATTGCACCACATCGTTCTGTAGCTTTGATAGCTTGGATGGATCGATTGCCTTCTGCGAAATCGCATTGAGAAACGCGCATAGCTTTACGAGCGGCAACCGGACATTTTCTGGTAGAACACCCCTCAGTGCAACCGGAAGCAACTGGGTCATCAACATGTGGCAGTCATGAGCCTTGAGATTTGTAAACTTCTTTTGTTTCATATTTATTATTCCCTTTATATTCGAGGAGTACCCAGACGGGACCTTCATACTATTCAAGCATTCAAACATGCTATCCTTCTCTTCCTTGCTGAGAGTGTAACTGGCAGGACGTAAGTAGTGCTGTCCATTATCTCTCTTTTCCGGATGTAGGTCATCTCGTTGCCCCATGGCTTTTAGGTCCTGTCATGCTTCCAATGTATCTTTTGAGGTTCCATAAACACCCATGAAGCCTAGCACATTCACGCAAAGATTCTTCGTCAGGTGCATTACGTCTATTGCGTTGCGAACCTCTAGGATTTCCCAATAAGGTAGCTCCCAAAATATTGACTTTTTCTTCCACATGGGTGCATGTCCGTTATCGTCGTTCGGAACAGGTTGGCTACCAAGTCCCTTTCCAAAGACTACATTTACATCCTTCATCATCTCGAACACACGCTTTCCATTACGGTGTGCAGGTTTTTTACGATGGTCTGGCACCCCTTTGAAATGCATCCTGCTCTTTCTCAGCTGGTGGTGAGCAGGGAGAAATCGACGATGACCCATATAGACGACCTTCTTACAGTGCTTCAAGTACATGCTGTCTGTGTCGTCTAAACAGTGGGTGCATGCCCGATATCCCTTATTTGTCTGTCCTGAAAGGTTACTCAATGCAGGCCAATCGTTGATGGTTACGAACAACAGTGCTCGTAGATTAAAGATCTCTTGTCTATCCTCATCCCACACACGTACACCTTCTTCCTTCCAGAGCTGTAAAAGGTCATCAACCAACGGCCTTAGGTACACGTCAATGTCGTTGCCGGGTTGTTTTGGGCCTTGGATAAGCGCCGGCATCATAATGAACTTCCGCTTCATGCACAGCCAAGGAGGAAGGTTGAATATACAAAGGGTCACAGGCCAAGTACTATGGCCACTACTCAACTCACCGAATGGATTGAATCCATCAGTGCTTAAACCAAACCTTATGTTCCTTGCTTCACTTTCAAAGTCTAGGAATGTTCTATCAATTGATCTCCACTGTGCCCCATCTGCGGGGTGTCTCAGCATCTCATCTTCCTTACGGTCTTCTTTGTGCCATCGCATCAACTTAGCATTCGCCTTGTTCCTGAACAAGCGCTTCAAGCGTGGTATTATAGGGAAATACCACATCACCTTCGCGGGAACTCTCTTCTTGGGAGACTGCCCCTCGACATCACCAGGATCATCTCGCCTGATCTTATACCGCAGGGCTTCGCAGACGGGACAAGCATCCAATTTCTCGTATTCATCACCATGATAGAGGATACAGTCATTAGGGCATGCGTGTATCTTCTGAACATCCAATCCGAGAGGGCAAATAATCTGTTTAGCTTCATATGTTGTGGACGGTAATTCATTATTCTCGGGGAGAATCTTCTTGACAATGTTCAACATCCCCTGAAATGCCTTATCGGACACACCATTTTTTGCCTTCCATTGCACAAATTCTAGTGTCGTACCTAGTTTTTTATGGCCCTGCTGGCAACCTGGGTACAACAATTTTTGGTGATCATCTATCATGCGCTGCAACTTTGCTGCTTCCTTCTCATTTTCGCAATCTCTGTATGCATCTCGTATCACCTGACCAAGGTCATCAGTAGGGCCATTTTCTGCAAACTCATCTTCATCAGCCTCGCCCATTGTAGTACCTGCAAAATCTTGGCCTGCAACCCAGTCCGGAATGGTGTCATCTTCCTCCTCCTCCTCGACATCTTCCATTACAACCCCTAGTTCACCGTGCTTGGTCCAAACCAAATAGTTAGGCATGAAACCGTATTTAAACAAGTGGCTGTGAATAGTCCCCCAGGAATCCTTTGAATACTCCTTCCTGTTATTGCATTGGAAGCATGGACAACATACGAACCCATTCTCTGGCTTGTTCGCTTTTTCCACTTCGAGAAAATAATACAAGCCATCAATAAACGCCTTGCTCCGCCTGTCTGCATTATACATCCATTGCCGGTCCATCTGCATCGTATTACGCATGAAAATGGATTACACTTGACAATGGATTACGCGTGAAAATCTATTAAAGATCCAAACAACATGAAGATCCAAATACACATATTTAAATTAAAGTCCCAAACAACATGATACAATACAACAAGCTATCCACTGGTTATTATCAAGGAGGACTTTAAGCATCCTTGGACGGTGAAGACGAAGGTTCCGCTGACCCAACCTCATCCTTAGGTTTATTTGTGCCGCCTGAAACGGTAGTACTAAGTGGACGTGAAACACCCGGGACTGAGGGTGGAGCATAACGACCACCAAAAAGAGGTTCCTGACCAGCGGCAACAGCTTCTTCATGACGTTGCTGCAAATAACGAAGCATTGCTTTTTCCAGCATGCTCTTTTTCTTCGGCTTATGCTGAGGGCCAACTATGATTGGAACCTTACCATAATAGGAACCACGATCGCCCCCACCATCGCCACTTCCTCCAGTAGCAGAAGCCATCTATGTACAAAAATTATTATCTTAACACTGCATAAGTTGTTCAACTTGAAGACCGTGATCATCTCGCGAGGATGTCCTCAACTGGGCGGCACCGCACTTCGTCATGAAAGAGGTTAGATGCTACGGAAAAGGGGACACGGTCACGATGTCCGTATCCACTCTTTCTCGTAGAATCGAACCTCCTTCTTGACATACGTTGCTGCTCGGCGGAAAACATCCTCGGAGAGATGAACACGGTATGCAAGTTCAACAAGTAGCAGAAGTCATCTATGTACAAAAATTCTTTCCTTACCACTACAGAAGTTGTTGAACTTGAAGACCATGATCATTTCGCGAGGATGTCCTCAGCTGGGTGGCACCGCACTTCGTCATGAAAGAGGTTAGATGCTACGGAAAAGGGGACACGGTCACGATGTCCCTATCCACTCTTTCTCGTAGAATCGAACCTCCTTCTTGACATACGTTGCTGCTCGGCGGAGAACATCCTAGCAGAAATGAACACGGTATGCAAGTTCAACAAGTATGGATTTAAAAAACCATATTGAATTTGATAAGATAAACCGTCTAGACAAGGTAGCATCATTTTTAAACCACTGCAATAATGCATACTATATATGACACATCAATCTCCCTCACATTCTAGCTCAAAATACCTCTCCATTTTTCTACTTCAGCATCACATTCTAGCAAATAATCTTTCCATCTCCAAAGCATAAATCAAATCATAACACGAGGATGAAGTAGCAAACCTTTGCAACACTTGTGTTGGCCGAGTGAAATTCCCACGAAAATGAGGGAAAAAACTTCGGGCAGCACCTTCCTTGCTTGCTTCGGCACCGCCGGAGAGTAGGTGAAGCTCAGCTCTCTCTGTCAATGTGCTGGACTGGCTCGGGCTGGAGGAGGAAGAAAGTCCTCTGTCTTGGCCGTATATAATGGGGATGAGTTTTTATCCCGGTTAAAAACTCCAACCGAGACAAAAAGAACACCTTTTGTCCCGGTTGGAAGTTTACTCCCGGTTGGAGGCTCCAACCGGGATAAAAGGGTCCCGCCACCGACGCCCCCCAGCTAGCCGTTGCAACCGGGACTAAAGGGGGGCCTTTAGTCCCGGTTGCAATTACCAACCGGGAGTAAATCTCCCCTCCAATTTTGCCTACCGTGGCGCACCCCTTTTTGTCCCGGGCCAACTTTAAACCCGGACAAAAGGGGGCGGATCGAAAGCCAATTCTCTACTAGTGTAGAGAGCACCACAACGAGGATCGAACACGTCGACAAATTCAAGCGTTGGTCACCATGTTCCCTGTTTATCATGCAAAGCTATGTCGTGGCTTTACACTAACCATTTGAGAGATATCAAACTAGTTAAGTATCAGCTCAATTAATTCGGTAGATAGAGTCATGTATTAGGTTTAATCACATAAGCTGTAGCTCTCTCAAGCTTTACATCCCCTGCATGCATTCAATACAATGGTCGAGATGTTGGAGCTGAACCCGACTTGACAGTAACCGGCCAGCTAAAATAGGGTTATCTTCTCACTGTTGCTTTAGGACAGACTTCCCTTCACTCTCTTCAGTGGTGTTTTCTTATCACTGTTGCTTTTGAACTACTTTATGGATGTTGTGAGCTTTGGTTGGATACATCAGCTTTCAGTCTTTCAGTTCTCACTTTAAGGATGTTTTGAGCTTTGGTTGGATACATCAGCCCCGGCTGTCTGATCTGAGTTCTCCGACGTCATGACATATTGACATGCATGTCACGTTTGCAGGAAGTCCAACATAAGCCTCTTGTGTCAAAGGCAAGCTACACTTAATCATTTCATGGTCATGAGAAATTGAAGCTAATAGCCATAAGAACACCGGCCTAGGCTGCGATGGATTCTAGATGGTAATATTTTAACAGCTCATCTTGTACGTGCATGTAGGATGTGGACTAGCTGCGGTAGCTAGCTCTTGTCGCCACAAACCTGTTATCTAGCGAGTAGGGTATACATAGTGTAGGCGATGCTCGTGATGTTCTTGTTTTTATATACTTCCATTACCAATCAACAGCTTTTCATTACCAACTACATGGCTGGCATATATTGTGGATATCTGGGTTTGCTTTATATTTTTGGATTTATTAATTCGTATCGGAAAGAAATTCAAAGTGCTTTCCTTGAGTTTCTCTTATATAACCATACGAACTAAATTCTGAAATTTTCATTTTTTCTGTCTAAACTGGGATAGCTGTTTCCTTTGTTTCTTTCCACACCTTATGGCAACTTATAGATAAGGTTCTATTCCATTCCACTTCACTAGAATTTTAAATTTAGTAGTGTTTAAAGGAATTTTTAGGACAAGTCATTTCCAGCGTTCATAGAGCAATGGTTACGTGCTCATGGCGGTTTGTGTTTCTAAAAAGAAATACTCATTTTCAAACACCTATTTTTAATACAATTCAAATACAACCTTTGAATATTTTCATATAAAATGTTAAATCAGTAATTTCTTATTTTTTTATTTAGGTTTTGTACAATTGTAAGATGATGGATGAAATATTCAAAAACGTTGGATGCATGTGTAGTCTTAAATCAACAAAAGAAATACAAATTGCCTCAAAAAACTAGAAAGATACTTACAAGTATTAAACAAATTAAAAATTAGAAGACCCATCTGTGCGCATGAGCTGCGGCCTATTTGGTAATGGGCTGCAGTGCGCAGCCTATAAAGAAGAATTAGCTATGCAAATGGGCCACGATTTGGTAGCTCCTGTCAGACAGAGATCAAGGTCCAACTTGATTTCAAGGCCCGTGGAAGTACAACATGAGACCTACATTTTTTTCATTTTCCATTTTTTAGTTAGTGACCACTAGCCCACTACTGCTTGCATGCCAGTTGAGAGCGATTAGGATTCGATTTTCCCGCCTGATAATGAAGTGAGGCATTTAACTAATAAAACCAAATGAAACAAAAAAAACAAGAATTTTCTTTTTTGCAAAGTATAGCACGGTTGTACATGCTCACCTATGTAATACTCTTACCCTTATAAATACAAGCGTGCGCGAGAGAACGAGTACACCTCTTATACAGAGATCGATAAAGTCACCCTGTGCATTGGACAAATTTTGGTTGTTCATTCATGATCAAAGTCTCATACTGTGTTTACTGTAGCGTATAAAATACTGTTACCTCCCTATTATCAACAAAATTAAATGATCTCAGTTACTCGAACTGATCGTAGTACACAAAGGCTAGCTTATTATCTCATGTCCCACATAGTTTTATGTGGCGGAATAAATTATCTCAGCCAGCTCTTATGTTATTGACTAGCTGATCATGTATAATGCGAGGGGTTACAGGAGATGTTCAAACAAACCATTGTTTCTGCAAATTTGCAAGCGGTGCTTAAAAAAGTGGATAACATACTTACATTTGCATTTGTACATATATAGTATGTGCTAACAAGTTATTAGTTGGGCCTATTTAAACACCAATTTAGATTATCGGTTAACTTTATAGTTGTGCTTAATGATCTGACAACATTCTCTTTTTAAGGACTCACCATTCACAAGAATATGTCTTTAAACTGTCTTTATAGCATATGCATTTTTTTTTGTTAGTAGTACTTGGCCCCTACATTTTCATGAAAATGGTAACAGAAACTGCACAATAAATATATTTTCATATATCAAATTCAAGCAGCTTTCATATAACAAAGATACAGATGATAGCTACATGTTTTGCTTTATTCTTTCCAGCAGGTCATACATTTACGAACAGTGGGAGTAAATTGTACTCTTAGCAGTGGAGAACGGGAACTAATCCTTTCACTTGTACATTTCTTCGCTCGATACATGAAGAAAAAAGCTGCAAGCACTTCTGACAGGTGCCGTATGGGCCATTATTAATGCCGGAAACATTTGATGCAAGAATTACAAAGCAAGTATTTCCTCAGGACCAATCTAACTTGTATCCGTAATATAGTCCTATTTATGAATCTGACAATGCACCATGTAACCTGAGACATCTATCATGGTAATTGTTACAGTGTATTCCCTCCGTCCCAAATTACTATTCGTTTTTGATTTTCTAGCTATCTAGGCATAATATATATTTAGGTGTATAGTAAAAATAATGCATCTAGAAAACCTAAAACGAATAGTAATTTGAGATGAAGGGAATACTCCTTTTTATATTCATATTAGTTATTACGCCGCATGGCCTCTCTGGATCCTCTGCACCAGCGACTTGGCCGACGAGACGGTCCCCACCACCGCCAGAACCACGCCGGCGACCATCATCCCTACGTTGAGCGCGACAGCGGGGCGCGACACCCTGCCCCAGCAGATCCTGAGGTAGAACGCGCAGGGGAAGACGACGCAGATCGCCACGCTCACCAGCGACCCCGTGAGGCTGAGCACGTGCTCGAAGTAAGGCACCGCGAGCGCCAGCGCCAGGATGAGCAGGAGCGCCGCCGACCCGACCCCGCCGCGGACGAGCAGGCGCGCGCGGGCGCCCATGGCTGCCGGGAGGCGGCGCTGGAGCTGGACAGCGAGCGGCGCGAACTCCAGCGCGTACTTGGTGACCGGGGTGAGCACGGTCGCCCATAGCGCCACCTTCGTGGCGGCCAGCCGCGGCGGCATGCTGAGCGTGACCTGCGAGCTCACGGCGGGGCCGAAGAGGCTGGCGCCCACGAGCGCCAGGGCGACGTAGAGCGCGGTGACCACGGCGAAGCTCGTGACGGTGACCTTGGTGAAGCTTGAGGGGTCCTTCATGGCGGTGTAGATGTTGGGGAACACGATGTGCCCGGCGTAGCTGAACATGTACAGGCCGGAGACTGCGGGGATCCTCTCCAGCCGGAGCACGGGGATGTGTTGGCCCATGTTGACCCCGCCGCCGCCGAGCGCGGCGGTGAAGACGACACTGCTGAAGATGAGCAGCGACATGACGATGCCGCCGAGGGAGAGGAAGGAGATGGACGAGAGGTCCCTCAGCCACAGGCTCGGGAGCGCGAGGAGCACGGCGATGGCGGTGAGCAGCTGCGTGGTAGTGAGGCGGAGCCACGGGAGGCGGAGGTGGGCGCCGGCGAAGACGAGGGGAAGGTTGTCGCTGAGGGAGATGGTGTAGGAGACGAGGGCGAAGAAGATCTCGAGGTAGATAAAGACGGAGGCGACGGCGCGGCCCCTGACGCCGAACGCCCGCTCTCCGATGTCCTGGTAGGTCTTGGAGCCGGAGTCCTCGTCGAGGCACTTGCCGATGATGTGAGCTGTGTAGCAGCACATCACGCCGAGGCCGATGAGGAGGAACACGGACGCCCAGCCGCCATTCTCCAAGGCGTATGGAGTGGAAAGCTGCCCAAGCCCTGAAATGGCACATGAATGTGTGATTCCTACTGCTTTATTTTCCATATAAAGGTTCAATGAGAATCAATTTCTTTATTTCAAAGTACAAGTTGCATAGACGCGCCGTCATGTACGTCTAAATATGGTTTTTTATATGGTTACATCTAAATAAGGTTTGGCAGAGATCTAGCATCGTTTGTAAGGTGGGCACACGCTTTACCAGTGATGGTCAATGATTATTGCCAAGACCTAATTCTTGTTAGTGTCCAACATAATCTACACAAAAAGTTAGTTACACAAAATTTTGGTCGCCAAATTTACAGCCTACAAGTTGGTCATTTTGCAACAGTCCAGATGAGTGTCACGCAAACTGTGGCAAGTGAGGTTGTCCCCGTGGTGATGCTATTTTTACGGCAGAGTCCACGCTATCACACTCTTTGTCCCATTGTCACAGTTAATTACGTGTCGCGCTGATCACGTAACATAACCCCAACCTACTACAAATTTGATCGCGAATTTCCCTAAGGCCCCGTTTGGGTCCCTTCATTTTGAAGTAATTGGAATCTATTTAATGAAGTAGGCTAATTTATGTTGGAATGTAGTGTTCCACAACTTTCCAAAGTTTAGATATAAGCCTATCTTAAATTCATGGGGTGGGAGATGGAAATTGATTCTATAGATTATGGTTATTAGAATGGAATTCAATTCTTATAGCACGCTCTTGGACTCGCTTCTCTATAGTAGAAGTGCAGCATATAAGTATCTCTCCCATATCACCAACTATAATATACAACTATATTCCACATACAATTATATTAACTTAATTAATTTGTGTCTAAATTATGATTATTAGGATGGAATTCAATTCCAATGATTCAAAAGGGGCCTAACAAAATTTGTAAATACCAACTTATATATTTTTTAATGGAACTAAACACATTATTGCAGCAGCAGTAGTACCTATGAGCATCCCAACCATGTTGATGACGGAGTGCGCAAATGAGCTGTTCGGCTTGCTATGGCCCTCCTCACCGTTGTTCACCTCCACGGCGGCCACCCTCCCGCCTGCTTCCCCAGCCACGGCCTCCTTACCACCGCACTTGCATGGCTCGCCTGCCTCAACGTCGTCGTCGCAGGTCCCGCAGCGCCGCCTACCAAGGCGCTGCAGGGCGAGCTGTGCGCCATGGACGCTCTCGCTCGCCACCTGCTTGTTGGGCTTGGGGCAGAGCGACGACCAGCACCATGGACTTGCCATTGCTGTGTATGCGTTGCCGTCCCTAAGCGCGTATGTCAAGTATGTGCTGAGGCTAGGGGGCTCGACTCGCGTTGAATAATGTTGAGCTAGTTCCTGCCGTATATATAGTGGTTGGTTTGGAGAGGGCTAGGGGGCGCGATCGAGTTTTGCAGAGGGAATAATGTCGATACGGCGTCGAGAGGAAGTGACGAGGATCGCACTAGGAGAACCTGAGGAGATGCGTATCCTGGGAAGACGTCCAGTGAATCCATCGTTCATATGGCTCAACCTTTTTTTTTCAGTACAGCAGGATACGGGTGTAGAGAACTCACCTTCCATCCAACCATTTTTGTCCCAATTAATTTTGTACCCGGAACTAAAGATCCTTTAATCCCGGGTTAAAAATAAGTCAGCGACAGTCACCGATAGGGAGAGCTTTAATCCCGGTTGGACTTTCCAAGCAGGACTAAAGTCCTCCTTTTAGTCTGGTCGTGGGCTGAAAAAATCTAGCCACCGACGGGGGAAGCTAAATTCCAACCGGGACAAAAGATTTAGTCCATTTTGAATTACCAACTGGGACAAAAGGGGAGGGGACTTTTGTCCCAATTAGAATTTCCAACTGGGACAAAAACTCCTTACCTATAAATTCCCCTTCTTCCTCCCCGAGCCCAAGCCACTCCACCAGACCGAGAGCTTCTTCCTCTCTCTCTATGGCAAGCAAGCAACCTTAGGGAGGTGCTGCGCGATTTGTTTTCCTCATTTCCGTGGGGATTTCACTCATCCATAGTGTTGTAATGTTACCTACTTCATCCTGCCTTCATTTATTGTTATTATACTTTGTTTAATGCTTTAGAGATAGAGAAAAATGAGCTTTTTAGAATGAGGGAGAATGAAGAGGATTTGTATTTATACATGTTTTTTAGCTAGAATTTGATGGATAGCTCGTTTGTTATATATGATTCATATTAGGTAAAGAACTTGATCAATATTAGGTATGGGAAAAATAGAGTAAATATGTTTTTAATATTTAGTCATTGCAATAAAATTAAGGTAAATGAATTGTAGGGGTAAGAAATAGAATTTGGTCATTGCTACAATTTTTCATGTCACTATAATTTATCAATAATTGTATTTCTTTGACCAATAATTTATTTATCTCATGTAAGGACTAAATATTATAAACACATTCACTCTATTTTTTTCTCCTACCTAATATTGATCAAGTTTTTTTCAATACGAAGCCCTATATTCATTTTTCACGTAATACGATGCAGATGGACCGGCAATGGATGTACCATCTCTGCTCCTCCAAACCCAGAGAATAGTGCCTGCACATGGTATGAATGTGCTTACACTATTCTCTAGTATTGGAGGAACATTCTTAAGAGCTGGTTCCTCCGCTCCTCCAATACCAGAGAACAGTGTCTGCACATGGCATGAATGTGCTTACACTATTCTCTGGTATTGGAGGAGCAGAGGTGGCTCTCCATACACTTTGTAGAAGATTGAGTCATGTGCAGAGATGACTTAGAGGGCGAACATTTTGCTATGTTGTACCATTATTTTAGGATAATTGACTACGTGAAGTCCACTATGGAGTATCTGTAATCTTTAGTGTATATGTATCTTTAGTGTCTTGTTCCATAATTCTAGCATTTTTCTTTTTGTCAACCTAGTGAATGTTATGAATGTTGAATGGTGTAATTTTCATGTGAATTATTTTTATCTTCATATATGAAGGTTGATTGGTCTAAATTATCAATATTGATCAAGTTCTTTATCTAATACGAAGACCTATGTTCATTTCTCACGGCATAATTTATTTATCTCATGTTTATTGAAAGGACTAAATATTATAAACACATTTACTCTATTTTTTCCCTACCTAATATTGATCAAGTTCTTTATCTAATACGAAGATCTATGTCCATTTTTCACGTAATACGATGCAGATGGACCGGCAATGAATGTACAATGTGGACAGATGGACCAAGGAGTTCGTTGATGGCTTGCATTATTTTTCCGAAGTGGCCAAAGCTAACCAGCCAGAGAAGGGATTCATATATTATCCATGCTTTCAATGTAGTAACAAGAAGGACTACTCTTCCTGGGGGACTCTTCACAACCACTTGTTTAGATGCAGTTTCATGCCTAACTATTTGGTTTGGACCAAGCACGGCGAAAGAGGAGTTATAATGGAACACGGCGAAGAAGAGGAGGATGATAATAGCATTCCGGACCGAGCTGCAGGCCAAGCTTTTGCAGATACTACAATGGGCGAGGCTGATGAAGAAGAGTTTATAGAAGACGGCCCTATTGATGATCTTGGTCAGGTGCTATGGGATGCACGAAGAGACTGTGAAACTAAGAAGGAATCAGAAAAGTTGCAGCGCATGATAGATGATCATAAAAGAATGATGTACCAAAGGAGGGGCACAAAAAACTAGGTACCACATTGGAAATGCTGCAATGGAAGACAAAAAATGGTGTATCCGATAAGGCATTTCAGGGGATATTGAAAATTGTAAAGAACATTCTTCTCGAGAATAATGAATTGTTGTCCACAACATATGAAGTTAAATAGGTCATTTTCCCTCTAGGATTGAAGGTTCAGAAGATACACGCATGCCGTAATGACTGCATCATCTATCGTGGTGATGAATATGAGAAATTGGATGCTTGTCCTGTGTGCGGAGCACTGTGGTATAAGATCAAGCGAGATAATCTTGGTGATGTTGAGGGGCAACCTCCCAAGAAGAGAGTTCATGCGAAGGTTATGTGGTATTTTCGTATAATACCACGTTCGAAGCGTTTGTTCAGAAATAAGGCGAATGCTAAGTTGATGCGATGGCACAAAGAAGAATATAAGCAAGATGAGATGCTGAGACACCCTGCGGATGGGGCTAGTGGAGATCAATTGATAGAGCATTCCCGGACTTTAAAAGTGATGCAAGGAACATAAGGTTTGGTTTAAGTACTGATGGATTCAATCCATTCGGTGAGTTGAGTAGTGGTCATAGTTTTTAGCCTGTGACACTATGTATGTTCAACCTTCCTCCTTAGTTGTGCATGAAGTAGAAGTTCATTATGATGCCAGTGCTTATCCAAAGCCCAAAACAATCCGACAACAACATTGACGTGTACCTAAGACCGTTGGTTGATGAACTTTTACTGCTCTGAAAGGAAGAATGTGTACGTGTGTGGGATGAGGATAAACAAGAGAGCTTTGACCTTCTAGCACAATTGTGAAATTCTAAAGTTACGAGATAAATGGTTATACATTTTACACGAGAGCCCAAGACCAAAAAAGCACCAACCAAAATAGTGGTGTCCGCATAGATGCCATAGACAGCAACAGAAGCAAGGACTTGTATTATGGTTTCATAGAGGAGATCTGGGAACTTGAATACGGACCGCTGAACATCCCTCTGTTTCGTTGCCAATGGGTGAAACTAACTAGAGGTGGTGTAACGAAAAATCAGTACGGAATGATAATAGTGGACATGACCAAGATTGGATACAAAGATGAACTATTCGTCCTTGCCAATTATGTGCATCAGGTATTCTATGTGAAGGATATGTCTAGCAAACCTAAGAAAAATTCAGAAGATAAAGAAAAACCATGGGAGCCAAAGCGCCATATAGTTCTTACAGATAAAAGAAAAATTGTGGGACTCGAGGACAAAACAGACCAGTATGATGATTATGATCAGTTTGATGGTATGCCTCCATTCGCTGTTGAAGTTGACCCAAGCATCATGCTAGCCAAAAAGGAGACTCCGTACTTACGCCGCGGTCATTATGACCAAGAAACTTTTGTACATTGTAATGAACTAAATATGGTGCACCTTTATGTTGAATTATATTGTAATGCTCTATGGTGAACCTTTGTTCGATCAATAAACAATGTTAAATTAACCACATACATTAATTACATTTTTGCATGTTGAAATTATTTAATTGAAGAGTTTGTTGATGATAGTGATGCATTAAAATAATTATGTTAGAAACTTAATCAACTAGTATAGAATTAATGACTGATTCAAACTTATTTTAAATATACTTGCTAATTTAATAGATTTTTACATGTTCAAAATATGTAAGGTTTTTATTTTTTTAACAAAACTAGTGCAAAACAACTTAAAACATATATAAATTAAAATTACAAAATTTAGAGGGAAATAAAGGGGGGGCCTTTAGTCCCGATTGCAAATTCCAACCAAGACCAAAGGGTGCTTTTTCATCTCCCGCGCAAAAAGCACCCTTTAGTCACGGTTGGAAATTGGAACCAGGACTAAAGACCCCCCCTGTCCCGGTTGCAAAGTCAACCTGGTACTAGGAGGTTTTAACGCTCTGCCCCTTCTCCCTTTCCTCATCTCCTCCTCACTTCATTGGATCTGCCCCCTCCCCCTCGTCTCTACTCATCTCCCAGGTGCATTCCCCCAGCCACCGTCCGCACCCCGTTCGTCCGCCCGTGCCCCGTCCGCCGTCCGTGCCGCTCGTCCGGCCCCAACATGCCTGTCCGCCGTCTACCTGCCCCGCTGCACGCCCCGGCTGCTGTCCACGCCCTAGCCGCTGTCCGTGCCCTGGTGTGGTCGAACCGCACAAATTAACATGGCTAAAGCACACTTAAGTCGCCTAACACACGATCATGTACATTAAAAAAGTCAACTTAGTCGTCCATCGGATTTCATCCGATAAACCACTTAACTCAAGATCGAGAAGCAAGACTCGCTTGAAGGCAAGTGGTTACTGAGATTACAACAGTCCATCCAGATTAAACAAGTGCAATAATTTATTACAACTTCAAGTTCAAAATTCAACAAATTTTACAGAGTTTTCAAGCGACAGAAATAAATAAGCGGAAGCTAAACGTCATTGCATGATATCATGAAGAAGCCAGACATGACATCAATGATCCCTGTCCTCGCTGTCCGAGGAGGGATCCGACTAAACCGTCCAACCAAGAGGAAGTTGGGTAGGCCAAGTGCCACTTGCAGCGAGTTCAGGGGTATCAACATCACCTGAAAAGATGTGCCACAAGCAAGGCTGAGCAACTATGCTCAACAAGACTTAACCGACAGGTGGTAACTACTCCACCAACTTTTAGACATGCAAGGCTTTTTGGCTGAGGGGTTTATTTTTGCCAAAAGCAACTCGTGTAGGTCCTTACTTTCAATATTTTAACCACCAGTTCTAAGTTCATTTACCCATCTAAGTTAGCAACTATACTAAACAAGCATAGTTTCCAAGCAATTTATGGCAAGCATCAATATTAAGATCATCATCAAGTTCCATTCTTACTCAGTGTAGCATAGCGATCAAGTAGTCCCAAACTGTGAGAGGCAGACGAATCGATTCGAATTTCTTAACCATGCATGGCGAACCTAATCCCACGACATCCGCGCACCACGAAGGGTCGCTTCATTTGTTAGCCGTCCCCATCAATTTCCCAGACCTGTGTCGAGTCCACTTCCCTTGGTGCAAGGCTCCATAGACCCGGCCTCTGCCATTCTATGACCGCACTTGTCACCATATGATGCACTAGGAAAAAACTCAGTTTCTAGAGACAGTGGAACGATCCGCTCATGTCCCAGTTCAACTAGGTACTAGGCTTCCCCATCCCATACTAGGTATGAGATTAGTACTTTCAAACACTTGATCACGAACACTATCACATCTCGACCTTAGTCCAATTTCATGTAGACATATGGGGCAAACCACTGAGTATCGAACATATGCCCGGCCCCATCCATCGTCCTTATAGTTGCAATATAAGTAAGCAATCAACTCCTATAACTCGCGAGTGACAAGAAATCACTCGACTTTTACCAAGTCCTATCAAGCATTGCATCTACTCGACTTAATATACTAGTGTTCATATCAAGGGTACTAAATTCATGCATCTACGGTTTCAATCAACTCCTAGAACATAAATGCACAATCAAAGCAATCAGATGTATTGCAAATATTTAAAGATAGGAAATCATGCTCTGGGGCTTGCCTTCACGCGGGGAGGTAGCAAACGGGTCTTCGGCTTGCTCGGGCTCGGCTCCGACGGGCTGCAGCTCAGCTATGGCTCCTTCTTCTAACACTGGGTGAAGCTCGTAAGTTCCGTTAGTGAGGTTCAGCTCTATACAATATGCAATGCATCAAGTTAAATTCCCAAACTTTTTTTTCCAGAGGATGTAAAACATGAGTTAGTACTAAAGAAGAAGTTATATTAAGGCCACATTCACCTAAACAAGGTTTTACACCTTCTTTATTCACATAAGGAGGGTGGGATGTGGTGTGAAGCTAGGGGTTGGTTTGATGGCGATTGTGTACATATATACATCTCAACTTTATTAAACTTTAGATCGGAAAGTTATCCTATTTCTGAATGTTGTTTTTGTATCTGTTCCAATATTACCTCTATTACCTTAAGGTAGCTTATACTTAAATATTTTTATAGTAGAAACCTAAAATAAAACTGGTCATGAAATTCTAACAGTGAGTTATAGGGATGATACAGAGCCTTCGATAAATTTTTCAGAATTTTTAGTTAAGGACATCTTTTTCTATACATTTACCCGAGTTATTCTTCCCTAAAGAGGAAAGTGGCACCTCTTTTTTATTTCTGGTGGTTTCCATATTTTTCCCACAAACGACATTATACCACTGACTTATTCCAAAATGTTTCATATTTTTATCCTTTCTGGTTTAATTATTATGCAAAAAGGCAAAAACAAGCTTAGATTTCCATGGCAAAACTAAACAGAGAATTCAACATCTGAGCTAGGCTCCAAATCATTTTTTCAAGCTTCTACCATCTGAAACAAGCACTTGAGAGTTGGATTTAACTTTTTAGCATTTTTCTATGATTTATTATGATTTAAATAGCTTAAACAAGAATTAAAATACATAACATTAATTCAAGCAGTGACATGTGCCAGAAGTATTTTTATTAAAAACTACTCTTTATACTAAGTCTAGCAAAATTGGTTTGACATTTTTCTGAATTTTCTACGCATTTTGGTGAATTTTCAAATTTAAACATATATTCTACCGATATAAAAAGGTAAACCGAAACGTATTTGCAACCAGGCCCTCGAAAACTTTTGAATTTCACAACCATGCCCTCGCTATACACAGAAAGGTCCTCGCGCGGGTTTTCTCAAGTAGACTTATGGTTGGGCCCTCAGGTTTTAAACTAATCACGCATAGGTCCTAACAAAACTTCACAGAGACCCCTAAATCGCGTTTTTCAAATGCAATCAAGTCCTCGGCGGGCCGGCAGCGGCGGCTGGCTGGAATTCCGGCGATTCACCAGTGGGATCGGGGTGACAAGAAGCCGGGGAGGCGCGGGGGCTCACCTACGACCGATTTGAGGCGGTTGCGGGCGGCGGGGAGGTCTGACGACGGCGAAACCCGGCGGCAGCTTGCTCAGCTGTGACGGCGGGTGGCGGCGTTGGTGTTCCGGCAGGGCTGGGTTCAGGCAGCGAAGATGGGCGAGCGCAGCAGCTCCGTGAGGTGGCGGCGAAGTGGCTAGGGGCACCGGGGAGGGGTGGCGCACGGCGGAGGCTAGCTCTCCGTGGAGGAGCTTGGGCGGCGGCGTGCTCAGGTGGGCGTTCCGGTAGTGCGGGTGCGGGGAGTTGTGAAGGGGAGTGCGGGCGGGCTGGCGGGTGTTTAATAGCTGTTGCGAGGCATGCGTCTGCAGTTGGGGCCAAAGAGTGGAGCAAGGCACATGCTGCCGGGTGGACCGGCCATGGCGGCGGCCATTGGCGCCGACAGGCGGTGCGGCAGGCGTGCAGGGCGAGGCTCCCGTGTGCGGCAAAAACAGCTTTGTCGGCGTGTGTAATTGACGAAGTGGTCGGGTGTGCAGTCGCGGTCAGGGCGCGGAGAGGCAACAAGGCTCCGCTGCATCCTATCACGGCCATGGACTGACAGAGGCAGCGGCGTCGCGGGGGCTCGTGAGCGGAGCAGAGCGCCGGGCACTGCAGGCGAGACGGGACAAGGCGTGGGGGACGGCGACAAGGCGAGGCGAGCGTGTCGTGTCGTGTCTGTGGGTTGGGCAGTTGCGTGGCGCGAGCGGGCCATCGCCATGGGGCGGGCGACGAGCGGAACGTGCACGCACGCGAGCTGAGCACGCTCTGGCGCGAACGGGATTCGCGGGATATGCGATGGGCCGATCTTCGGGACAAAAAGCTCCAAATTTTTGAACTGCACGACCTTTACCCCTTTTACAAAACTTGTAGACCTAGGATCTAAGTTTAATTCTTGTAAAAGGTTTTTCTGATAATCTGTTCAACTTTTAAGAGATAAACTCATGCTAAGGTGCCAGGTTGGGCTGTTTTCAAGATTTAGCCGGAATTGCCAAAGAGAGGCTGGGTTGACCGAACTAGTTGGCTTTGACCGGGGTTTTGAAGGCTTTCGAGGCATATTAGAACTTACTTCTTAAATCAAAGTTGTTAAGGTCTCGAAGGTCTAAAACTTTGTTATAGAGCTCAGCTTGAGTTTCTATTAGAAATTTCAAAATACAGAGCCCCAAAGCCAGGACTTAATCTGTTCTTCTTAAAATTAACATAGATTTGTACTTTAAGTTTTTGAAGGGCTTCTGCTTAGATTCAAGCAAAACACCAAAACTAAAAGTTGTCAGGAAAGTTGAGTTCTACAACTCTTAGTTGGACAGATTTTTATGTTTTTAAGGAGAAATAGTTACTATTTAAACAACGGTTTATCTTGGGAGGGCAAAAGTGACCTTTCACTTGCCTTTACTACTGTCAAAGTTCTCCTTTATGAGCTAATGAGTTTATTTAGGTTTTAAACATGGCTTAATTAAGCTAGGTTGTTACACCTGGTCGCCATCCTGCCATCCGTGCCCACCTCGCCGTCCGCCCGCTTGCCAGTACGGGCGCGCCCCTAGGCCGCCCCAACAAACGGGGCTTGCTACTGCATGCGCTATTTTTTTTTACTATTTTTAATGTGTAATTTGTATAATTACTTTTAATACTTAGAAAATTAGTACAAACTAGTTTAAATACTTAGAAAAGTTGTACAAATTAGTTTAAATACTTAGAAAAATTAGTACAAATTAGTAGTTTAAATACCTAGGAAAATTATACAAATTAGTTTAAATACTTAGAGAAATTAGTACAAATTAGTTAAATACTTATAGAAAAATTATACAAATTAGTTTAAATACTTATAGAAAAATTGTATATTTCACAAGTTTCTTTCAATTGTATATACATGTCATTAGTGTGATATTGATTTTTGAAACTCGTTGGTAGTTAGTATGAACAAAAGGTCATTTAGAAAATAAACATTCATGCACATGGCCTTTTTGGTATCACTGTCCAAATATTAGGTATTTTATGAATTTATGGTCAATCAAAGTTCTAGTATGTAACATGCTTTCACTTGTAGTTATCCGAGGGCTTACTGTGGGGAATTTTATTAGAGGCATTTCAATTCCTAGTATCTTGTATTTCAAATGTCTAAGACAATTTTAATGTTTGGATGTAAGCAACAGTATATTTCACAAGTATCTTATTAGATGCTTACTATGAAGATTTATCCTCCCTCATTAATGGGTCTCAATTATATTTCATGTGTATATTTCACGAGTTTCTTTTGTATGTTCTATGATTTCATTTTTATACATTAATTGTACTACTTAATACAATTCTTAATTTAATGTATCCATGATTACATGTGTGTTTAACTAATGTCATTATTAGTTGAGATGGGAGATGAAGAGGATGCAAGGTATATAATGGAGCAGATTATTGTTGGCGGTAGTGGCTGCAACATTCCAAGAACCTACACCGAGGATGATGGTAGCCAGGTGGACATATTCCTCAACATGTCTGGTGATGTCAATGATGAGCCCAA
The DNA here is from genome assembly GCF_005286985.2 of Setaria viridis. Classification (NCBI taxonomy): domain Eukaryota; kingdom Viridiplantae; phylum Streptophyta; class Magnoliopsida; order Poales; family Poaceae; genus Setaria; species Setaria viridis. The sequence continues at coordinate 15,384,521 of NC_048270.2, read as the reverse complement.
GCACGGCGTTGATGACAATGCGGGATAAAACCTTGCCATGATGGAAGGTTCCGGTGAGGTATATATCATTTTCATTGTTTTACCCCATCTATAATTTTATATTCATTATTACTATATACTAATTAACGAATCTTGAATTGTTAGCCCTCTGATCAATGAAGCAAAATAAGCCACGAGGTCATACAAAGATAATGGAGGGAAGGTATCACATCACCGAAGTGACAGAAGGGGGCTAGCCAATTGCTTCTGAAAATGTGGCTAGAAAGTTCATGAGTCAATGTAGGGCTATTGTAAGGGACAACGTGCCCATCAGCATTAGAGAATGGAAGGGTAAACAAAATGATTCATACGTGCTCCCGCAGACACAGAAGGATATGTTGTGGGCAGATGTCAAGAAACACTTCACACTTCCTGATAGTGTTGAAGAAAAAATTATGAAAGACTGGACACTGAAGAAGATGGCAACCCAATTCTAGACCTTCAAGAAGAATCTGGATGCCAACTTTATCAAGAAGGGCCGAACACACCATATTTTAATGAGTGGCCAAAGTTAAGGGACCATTGGAACTCATTTTCAAAATACAAGATGAGTGAAGGTAGTGTGAACAAGGTTCGTGTCAACTCAACCAATGCCCAGAAGAAAGAGTACCATCATCCTCTAGGGCGAGTGGTTACATGAGTGCAATTCCCATATGGAAAAAGATGGAACAAGACCTATTCGATCAAGGTATCGTACCAATGACTATTGACTGGCCCGATCGATCAAAGAATTGGTATTATGCTCACGGAGGCAGCCTGAGCCAAGAGGATGGGACACTTATGGTTACTGAAAATACATTAGAAGCCCCTCAGGCTTCACTTTGGTGCTCGGGAATCCTAAACACCTAGGACGTTGCCGAGGCTTCAGGGTCATTCCTTGGAAGTTTGCTTCTCGTAGGGACATCGACACATACAGAAGCTGGAAGAGAAGAAAGAAACAGTAAGAGGAGAGCTGGCAGCGCATGTTAGAAGCTAAAGTGCATTCACAAGAAGTAAGAATGCAGGAAGAAATTAATCAGTGAGTGGCCCTGGCAGTTACTGAGATGGCCCAATTTGGAGCACTGCCGGATCCCAACGTCATCGATAGCCCTTCTCAACACTAAACCAGTTGTACTTCCACAGGGGTCCCCAATGAGAACATGCCAAGATTACCCGTGGTTTCGCAGGACAACCAACGGTACCCTGTGGATGACATCACTCAACGCACCTCATGTGATCTGTATAGACCATTTGGCAAGATCACTATTAATGTATACATATATATAATTTATGCAATTATCTCAATTGATCCTCACCTCAGGAGTTTAATAACTTCTTTATTTCTCTTATATGTACAGGTGGTGTATGAAAGTGCTTTACCAATCCTGCCAGGGCAGACAAGCCATGGCATGGAGATTCCACCTGGCTACTCCAATCTTGGCCTAGAGCAGATCTGTGATAGTCAATATGAAGGCCTATAGCTCGATCTCCCGGGAGGTGATGGGGAAAGGACACTAGAAGATGCGCTTCAAGGTATCATTCTATGGCACAAACGCTACATCATCATCCTCGGCAAGGAGGCATCATTGCTCCCCAAAGATTCCCCGCAGCCACCATCTCCTTAGAACTCAAGACCGTCATCTCCAGCCCATCCACCTCCAGGACCATCATCAGCACTACGACCGTCACATCTTGCTCAATAACCATCTCCATCTCCATTGAATCCTGGTGGTGCAAGCGATGACAACCAAAACACCCATCCTCGATCTAGTCGATGGGACTAAACTCTGGTGCGAGCAAGGAACCTGCAGCACCTCTCAAGAAGTCGCGACCACAACCTTCCAAGCCAAGGAAGCCAAAGGCGAAAGAACTAGTTAAGAAAACAAAGAAGTCTAAACCCATTCAAAAGCTAGCAGGCGATATGACTCCTAAGGAATTGCTGGAGGCATCGCAAGCATATGTAAGGGAGTGGTTTGGAAAAAAAAAAGATGCAGAAAGAAAAGCAAAGGAGATGGAGCCTAATCCAGTAGATCCAGTGAAATTAAAATTTTTTATTGGTATGAAAAAAGAAGTAAAGAAGACTTTACTATCGAACTATGAGCATTCGATAGTTAAGTCTTATCCGAAGAAAAAATGAGGAGAGTCGTCTTATAGTCGTACTATCCCCTAGCTCAGGGAGCAAGCAGATAAAGACGCTCAAGCTATAGCACCAATGCCCTTAGAAAAACAAATCCAAGTCATTACGTTTATGGAATATACAGGTCTGTCGCTTGCTAAAGTTTCAGGGCAAGCTAAACCACAAGCTCTAGAAAAGATTGTACCTAAATAACCCTTTGAGGTAGACAAGCCTTTAATAAGGTCTGAATTGGTGTGGAAACTCTCTATGAAGATGTATGAACTCCATCAATGGCACATGGAGCAGTCAGCCAAGGAAAGGCTCATGTTCGCTCTTCGTGTGAAATCAATTGATTTTTTCGAGGAAGGTGAGAAACTCCTGTGGTTGTAATTCAAAGATATATATGAAGTATACAATCAGGATGCCATTGATGTCTCTCTCATCAACGTTTGGGTTTTGTAAATGTCTAGTTATCAAGATGTAAATTTTGGCTTAGATCATTATTTTATGTGTGTGTGTGTCGCCCTACTAACTTTGTCTTCCATTTATGTAGGATGCTAATTCAAAGGTGCCGCAGAGAATCGTACTTCAATGTTGGCTTCATGGATCCAACGCTCGTTAAGCAAGATCAGATACGGGATCAACCAAAGCCTACATTTGATGCAATATACAATTTCTTGGAACAGAAAAATTACAAGCAATACATACTACTGTCATACAACTTTAAGTAAGTGTGGGTACCATCTATTTTCATTTTCCTTTTCCTTACCTAATTAATGTTAGTTAGTTCTAATATGAACATTTATGTACGCAGTTTTCACTAGATTATTGTTGGTCAAAACTTTGTCCGGAGCACAACACTATACAGAATAGAATTGAAACATGTAATCCTCTTGACCTCGGTCCGAACGATCCCCAACAGTAGCCCCTCATGGGCGAGGCTGGACACCGATGACCGAACCTGTGAAACAAAGATCCACCAAAAAAATGTCACCCTCGAGGGTCGGTTCGAGTCGAGCCAATGGTTAGCCTTTTCTTGCGAGGTGACATATTTCTACTGGTTTACGCTCCATAGTCCGGCGCGATTACTGGTGCTTTTTACCACAGTTATAAATAGGAGGGTCGGGTTGCTTTCTTGTGTTACTATCGAGGTTGCAAGCTGTTACAAGGTTACTCGGCGCTCTAGTGCTTTGGAGATATGCGAGGTTCGCTGAGTGTTTTGCTGCGACAACACTGGCCTCGTTGTCTTGAAAAGGATTTGGGCTCAGTTGTCGGCTTTTTAGCTGATTAAGGTTGCTGGTTTGCGCTGTCAGGTGGATCGTATTAGGCACACTGCCTGACTCATGTCTGCAAAGGAGATCGTGGATCAAACCGGGTCTCGCCACAAAGAGGAGAAGGTGGATCTGTCTACGGATATTGATATTGAGCAGGTTTCGAAAGAAGGAGAGATCGGAAAGGCTAGTGTTGAGGCCCAAGGCGCTGGTTCTAGCGGTAAGGAATCATCTAGTAGTGGGCTTTTCGAATTCAACTCCAAGGACAACAAAAGTGGTGAAGGTGATGGGGGCGAAGCTGAGGAAAGTGAAGGTGACGAGTCTAAAGGGGGGAGGGCGAGGACCTCGGGGGAGTTGAGGCGGATCTGACCGAGCTGGTGCCTGGAAAAGAAGTGCTTGTTCCAAGCATATTGTTCCAAGCATATGCTTCAGGTGGTCTCTGGTCACAGAGAAGATGTTAAAACTTTTCGAGAAGAAAAGATATTTTCCCGAAGGAGTTGGCAGGGCGTCTGGCGATGAGGGGGTTCATGAGCCAAAACATGGCAAGGCTATCATTTTCAAGGATTTCTTCACTACTAGTCTCTGGTTCCCGTGCGACTGTACACTTCCCCGAATACTGGACCATTTTCGGGCGAAGCTACACCATCTTACCCCGAACTCTTTCGTTGCCCTGTCGAAGTTCTACTAGGTGCAACGGACGTTCGATGGGATTATTGATGTTGATGGTTTTGCAAGGCTCTTTGAATTGCATGTTCAGAAGAAAAAAAAGTTGTTTTTGAGGGCGAGGCTGATACATATGAGAACCACTTTGGTTGTTGTACCTTTAATACTCGGAGGAAAAATGAAAAGCAGAACATAAAAAGGATTAAGCTATCATTCGCACAGAAAAACCGGTGGGATGACGACTGGCTTCATCACTGGTTTTACGTGATGGTTGAAATAGTAGGAACTTCTGCAGATGGCCACCCAATTCATCCTTTCTATGCTCCATTGGGCCCTATGGACATTTCCACTACTCCACTGACGAGGTGTAAAGCGGTCAAGAAGTGTGAAGCTGCCTTTCTTGCAGCTTCGGGCTCAATCTCAGGGCGAGACATTGTAGAGGAGTTTCTTGCGTGCAACGCGTGGCCACTGTCCGAGGGCGGGAGACCGTTTGATCTTGAGATGAAGCAAGTTCCGTGGAAGAACAGCCCAATGCCCTATCTAGTTATCGACTTTGATATGCCATCGGACTTGGTTGATGCTATTTATGTTGAAGAGGTTGAGAGCTATGCTATCGACATTATCGGTCCAGTCTCGAAATCTTAAGTGAAATCGCTGAATAGAATTGTGAAACACGAGGTTTGGGTGAACCGAATATTCGAGGCATTCAACATTGAAGTGCCGCCTCGTATGCATACTGCTGGCAAGAGATCTCATGGAGCTGGCGATGGTGGTGTAGGGAAGAAAATGAAGCTTGCGAGCAGCTCCGCTCAGGCCACTAGCCAGTCTGCAATCATACGCGAAGCGGCTAAGGCAAAACTGAAAACCTCTAGCCTCGAGGCGCAAAAGAAGAACGAGAAAACCATGCCCAACGCTTCTGGTGTTGCTAGGACTTTGGCAGCCCTTACTGTCGCTATGGGCGCCAAACAAAGCTCTTCCAAAGCTGAGCTGAAACTTGTTATCCCGGTTTCTATACAGCCACCTCGTGCCACCTCTATGTCCGAGGCTAAAACTGCTGCAGCGGGGTAGAAAACTAAGAAGCTCGGGGCGAAGCCTCGGTTTATTCATGCCATCACTATTAGTGATGCAATTGACGTAGATGTGGAACCGAGCTCCATCCCTGCGTCTGCACCAAGGACGCGGCCGACCAGACTGTTGTCGTGGCAAGCTCCTCCGAGATGGTGTCTACTCCGTCGGGACCCGAACCTCGCACAGAGAAAGAGAGAATCTTGGTGGAGCTATCGCGTGCGAAAGAAAAGGTGATCAATGCTATTGCTAAGGACATGAAGGATCCCTCTTCCGAAGCGCTTAAGGCAGGTAACGAGGTGGTTGTTCGCTTGCCTAGGTTAAGGTTCTTTAGGTGTGATGGTGCTTCGTATGAATTTTTAACGGCATTGGAGGAAACCATTGGTGCTCCTAGTGAAAAGTATCAGGAAACTCATTTGAAGCTAAAGGTTAAACGTTACCCTGCAGGTGCTGTGCCAACGAAGCTGAAAGGCTTTAACCAGGTTTTTGGGACCAACCTGAGAAAAGAGGTTATCGCGGCCCATGCTTCGGGGGCAGGTGAAGATTACAACCCCTATCACTTGCCTTTGGTGTGGGGATGTAACCCGACTGCTGGGAACCCTGGCGTAGATACTGGCGGGGAGGTGAGCACTCAGGGTCCTTTTGAGGTTACCGCGGGGAAGGGTATCATGCCTATTGTGATTCGCAAGAGAGGCAAAGTATTGGCTAGAAGCGAAGATGGCGAGAAGTCGTTCAACTCAGGAGGTGAGCGTTCGTGCTTTCTCTTTTCCTTGTTTTCAAAGTTTCATACTCTAAAACTTGAACGTGTTTGATGTTAGAATTTTTAAAGCTGGTTAAGGGCTTGGGGGATGGAGATCTTGCGAGGTTAGGTGCAGACCTTGGGCAAAAGGTATGTTTGAAAGGTTTGTCCTTTTTATGTCGCCAAGTTTAGCCTTGTCGCCTTTCTTATTGGCTATGGGATGGTTTGTGCAGATTGCTATAGCAAGCGCCATTGCCAGAGAAAGGATAGAGGCCGAGGAAAAAAACATGCTTGCTCGGATGGAAAGGGTATTCGCGCTCGAGGCAAGGGTTGCAGATCTTGAGAAAGAAAACAAGACTTTGCTAATGATTTACTAATGACAATGTGCGAGGAACTTGGGGCAAAAATAGAGAAACTTGAGGACGATAACACAAAACTCAAGGAGAAATTGGGGGATAATGCTAAGATTATTGACGAGCTTCGATTTGCTGCTGATAAGGATGCTCGAACTATTGCGGAGCAGGCTAAATGTATTCAAGTTATGGGCCCTAAGCTTGAGGACAAGACCAAATTCATAAAGGAAGCTGAGGTTCTTCTAAAAGAGAAATTTGCTGAGATCTATAAAGAGTACAAGGCTGCTCTCTCGGTCTATGGTGCTGAGCCTATTCCTTTTCTCGGCAACGAAGATGTTGTGAAGATCTTTGATTGGATGAGAGAAGAATTCAAGGTTTTGCCCGAGGTTATGGCCGGTTTAAATGAATACTCCGTATCCTTCTGTTTTGATAGCATATTTCAGCTTCTTGAGAAAGAGGGGTGCGAACACTTTCTGACCTTTGTGCATGACAGTTACGTTGTTCCCACGGCTGCAGAGCTTGCAGCTTTGGGAGTCTCCAAAAATGTGAACATCGTGAAGTTGAGGATGTTCAAGCATCTTTGGCTGGCCTCTGGCGAAGAATATGTTAAGCAACTTGCTAGGGATAGGTTGGCAGAAGACCAGGCGAGATGAGAGCGCGAGGAGAAAGAAAAGACTGAGGAAGGAGAACAAGCTTAGAGATTTTATGATTGTACTTCTACCTTTGTGGTGCTTGATGTAATTCTGTGAAAAAACTTGGTAAACCTTTGTGTACTAGCTGTAAACCATCCTGGTGGGTTATCTATTTTTTTATCTGGTATTTCATTTGTTTTTGAGTTTCTCGTTGCGGTTTTGCATTAGGGGGAAACTACTAGAGGGTGGTATCCATAGCTTCGGAGCTAAGCCGGTTGCTGGCCAACTACGAGTTTTTGCTTTAGGTGAAATTCCGCGCATGCTGCAACCGTGAGTTGTTGTCTTGAGGTTCGTTGATCCATGGTGAGCAATAGCTCGGATAGCACGGCAATCTTCCACTACCATAAACTTAGGTGGCTCTTTGTGGCGTACAACCTAAACGTGAACTTGGGTGGGCTGAAGCAAAAAGTAAAATTTTGAACGAAGCTAGCTCTCTCGGTTAGTTGTGCTAGGCGAGTTCTGGCTTGAAGAAACGTTACACCTCCCCTGCCTCTTCGAGGGAAAGAGAAAGGGCTCTTTTGCAAGTGAAGAGAGAAGTCGACAGAAACTTGGCTACGAGTTTTGTTGACTTAGGGAGACGAAAGTTCGGTTGATATCACAACTTTTAGTTCCTTCAACTGTGATACTGAGGAAGCTGGGATTGCTTTAAGCAGTTGGGAACAGTCTTTCAGCTGGGTGGTGAGGTCTTTGCCTGAAGTTTCTTCTCTTGGTTGGCATTCTAAATCTGGGAAAACGTCATCCTTGCTTAACCTCATCTTGTGAATCGAGGGACTCGTGGCAGTTGTTTTGAGATGTTGTGTTTCGGATGAAACTGTATAAGCTTGGGCGTAGACGAGGCTGAGTTCAGTTGCACTAGTGGAGTTGGAAAGGTCTGGCGAGGTAAGGCTCTTCGCGGAGAGGGCAGGACTTAGCATGTGAGAAAAACATCACCCCCCCCTGCACTCGCGCGCAAGAGAGTTTGGCCGAGGCTGTCCTCTGGTGAGGGTGGCTTTTTTGCGTTCTTTCTGAAAAAATGTCACTCCCCCTTAACTTTTTTCAAGTGAAAGGAAACACTTTGAGTTGCTGCATTTCACTCGGAGCTGCAGAAATTTGAGTGAAACGATGTGTATGTGAGAGGCATCAAAAAAGAAGATTCTGTTGTGGCTGCAGAAATGTACGTGCTTGCGGGGGCAAGACTCCCTGTGGAGAGGGCAGGACTTAAGTTTTGTGGAAAAAACATCACCCCACCGCTGCTTGCGCACACAGGGAGGGCTTGCCTAAGGCTGGTTTCAGGAGAGTAGCATTAGTAGCTTGTTGTGACAGAACCAGCTTAGGGTTGAAGTTGGAGTCTGAATGAAGGTACTTAATGTGGGAGATATGCTCTATTGAGCTTATATTGCGGGGCCATTGACATTAGGCCTAAATAAAGGTGTTTCCTCTGATTTGCACGAGTGTGCGAGGCTAGATAACTTGCTTCTGAGCCTTGGCGTTAAGTGCAAGTTCACCTCCGCGTTGATGCACGAGGCTTAGAAACTTATTTGCATGGAGCTCTCTTAAATAGAGGCTCAAACTTGTCTGTTTGCGTGAGGCCAAACAACTTATTGTTGTACCCAAGCCTTTATGTTGAGTGCACATTCTTGCTTGCAACTTGTTGCTGCACTAAATCAGAAATCAGAGGGGAAATTCAACTTCATTAAATGATGATAACTTTAATGGATCTGCCTCATTAAAAACCTTGCCTCCAGAATGGAGCCCCTCTAGCAAGGAAAAGTGTACAATCCAGACTTGATAAAAACTGAAAGGTTGCTTAAAATGTAAAGCCTTTTACCTTCGGCACTGTTTATAGTTCCACAGCCCGAAGGAAAAGTGAGTGGATCTTTACGGGTAATACTTGAGGAGATTGTCGATGTTCCAGGGATGCGGTAGCTCCATGCCGAGCTGGTCCGCTAAGTGGAACGACCCTAGCCTGTTACTCTTTGTGACAATGTATGGCCCTTCCCAAGACTCTTGGAGTTTTCCTAGGTTTTTCCAGTTCTTCTTCCTTTTAATGATGAGGTCACCAACTTTGATGTCCCTCTGGATGACCTTTTTGTCCCTCCATCTTCTAGTTTCTTTTTGATATTCGTCAATGTTGTCTGAAGCTTGTAGTATTTCGAACTCGATCATGTCTTTCTCAATTTTGATTGTCTTGTATGTCTTCGGAGTGTAGCACTCTTAGGCTGCCATTTTTTATTTCCTCCGGTGTCACAGCTTCAGAGCCAAATAGTAGTTTGAAGGGTGTAAAACCCATCGCCCGAGACTCCGTGGTGTTGTCCGACCAGACTACCTTTGGTAATTCATCGACCCATTTGCCTGTTTTTTGATCGAAGAGGCACTTCTTGATTGCCAAAAAAATAAGACCATTAGCTCTTTCTACTGCTCCGTTTGATTGAGGGTGGTAAACTGAAGCAAACTTCACCTTTGTTCCGAGGCTGGCACAAAATTCCCAGAAATCTTGATAATCAAATTGCTTTCCGTTGTCCACAGTTAACTCCTTGGGTACTCCAAACTTGCAGATGATGTTCTGCTAGAAGAATCTTTGAACTATTGCTAAGGTTATTGTTGCTAGAGGCTTGGCTTCGATCCATTTTGTGAAGTAGTCCACTGCTACTACCGCATACTTGCAATTGCCTTGAGCTGTTGGGAGGGGACCAACGAGGTCCATTCCCCATCTTTGGAGAGGCCATGTCGGTGGGATTAGCTGTATTGGGAGAGATGGAGCATGGCCTTGGTTCACCATTTTTTGGCAAGCTTCACAACCTCGGACAAGTTCTTGTGCATCACGGGCAGTTGTGGGCCAGTAAAATCCTTGCCTCAGGGCCTTGCTTACCAGCGCTTTGGATCCGATGTGCGATCCATAGAAGCCCTTGTGAATTTTGGCTAACAGCTCCTTCCCGCTTTTTGTGTCGATGCAGCAAAGCCAAGGCATTGAGATCCCTGCCTTGAACAAGTTGCCCTCTATGATCGCGTAACCTCTGGCCTTCTGCTTTAGCCTAGCTAGCTCAACCTTGTCGTGAGGCTCGAAGTACCCTTTTATGTTAGCCATGATTTGGGCCTTCCAATCGAAGCTCTGTATTGCACTTTGTTGACGCATAAAATCATCGGAATTCTATAATTAGTTTCAGAACATGAAGCCTTCATACTTCGAAACAAGGGGCCTGTGTTAACACCAAAATTTAGAAATGTGCTCTAAAAGGAAGGTATGGGCCGATGATGCAAAAAAATAATGAAATCTCCTAAATAAGGCTGAAGAAAGAAAAAACAAGAAAAGGAAATCAACGCACGCGGCAAGAATTGAATAAAATATTCTAGAGATAGAGTTGGTTAAGATAAGCTTGATTAGAGATAGAGTTGGATTAGTTAGAGATAGAGTTTTGATTAGAAAAGATTGTGTGCATGGCTTGCCTTGTACGTGGTGCGTCAAAGGCCATTCGCCCTATAAATATAAAGGGTCCTGGCCATTGTAATTTTCATCACACGATCAATATACAACACATTTATCCTTTATTTACCTTTTCGGCTTCACGCCATTGAATTAGGAGTAGGAGTAATGTAGCTTCTCGACGAGTTCCTTCTAGCAAGCTAGGCTGCATCGACCTCGATCTCCGGCGAGCTGCAAAGTTCCGTCACCAGGTGTTCTAGGCTTTAACCACCGGGCGCATCGCTGTGGTTTCGTCTAGTTTCATCTACCAGTTATCGAATATCTTGGATCTTTGACTTACGGCGCATCGCTTCTGTCTCAATCTACGGTATTCACCAGTTATCCCGCCTTGATTAAGCTTGCATCGGCTGGTATTTATCTGTTCTTTCGTCTTGCCGTTCAGTTTGCTTTAATTAGCTTTAGATCGGTTCATCATAGACGATAGATCATTTAATAGCCTGTTGCATCTTAATCTTGTTACCCCTTCGAGTGCTGTTGGGAGTAAGTTCCATTGTGATTGGATTCATCAGCTGGCGGGGTTCAGATTAACGTCCTACTAAATATTTCTAGACTGCAACTACCGGGCGCATCGCTGTGGTTTCACCTAAAAATATTGGTGGTGATGTTAGTTTAGATCTCATCGGCTTGTGACTCTAGCTATGGTGGAGCAACAACTCAACAGCATCGTGTTTCCTATCGGCCGCCTGGCTGATGGTTATTGTAAATTATATTAAATCGGCCCGATCGGCCGACTCCATCGAACTTCGAGAGAATTATCTCCACCTTGTCAGTTGAATGGTCAAACTGACTGGCACGCCCGCGCACACCACGCACGCCGATTTGGATTCTGCACTGGAGTTAAGCAGATCTCCCAGGTCCTCATGTGGTGATGCAGGGTCCACCACCTTCGGGATTTTGCGTCAACACATTTTGGTACGCTCGGTGGGACACGGTTATAAGCAAAAGCAGCCGATGTAACGATTGGAGAAAAGGCCAAGTCAAGTGTGCGTGTATACGCATGTTCCGGTGGGATCATCTTCATAAATGCCAATGACGATTAGAGATGAAACTTCCTGCAAAATGATTGGCTACTCTATTCGGGAAGAATTGCTTTTTTATCAGGCATATATAGAGACCCATGTTGCAATTAGGGGGCGTATTCGTGCATCGGCTGAAATAAAAAAATGCATCGGAAGATTGAAAATTGCATCGGCCGATTGACAGTTGTATCGGCTGATTGGAAAAATAAAAAGGGATCAGATGGAAAATGGGATCGGCCAATTGGAGTTGTATGGGCTGATTAAAAAAAACAGCAGCCGATTGTAGAGAAAGGCATCGGCCGATTAGCATCAGTCAGTTGGAATTAAAAAACAGAGAGAAAGGTATCGGCCGATTAGCATTGGCCCATTGGAAATAAAAAAAGAAGAAGAGCAGAGGACCAGCCGATAGGATATCACAGCCGATGGGCAAAGGGATATATGAAAGAAGAAATAAAAAAGTTACGTCGGCCGATTGAAAATTGCATCAGCCGATAATGCTATTTCATATATTTTAGCCGATGAAAATTGCATCAGCCGATAATGCTATTTCATATATTTCAGCCGATGGAGCTCTTGTCTCAGCCCATAATGCTACTTCATATACTTCAGCCGACGTAGTTTTTGTCTCAGCCGATGGCGTTGCTTGCTATATTTTTGCCGATGGAGTAAGAGGAACAGTTACAATATTTTTTTTAAACGTAAGCAAGTATCGGCAAGCATAGTAGTCGATGGATTTGTATTTCAGCCAATGGGGTTTTTGTATTGGCTCATGGCAATCTCGATGGAGTTAAAATTGCATCGACTGATTGAAATAAAAATTAAGCATCGGCTGATTTATGGTAAGAAGTATCGGCTGATTTGTTGCAAGGTAGTTTCAGCTGATTTATGGCAAATTAGAATCGGCCGATTTATGGCAAAGTAGCATCGGCTGATTTGTTGCAAAGTAGTTTCGGATGATTTATGGCAAAATAGAATCGGCCGATCTATGGCAAATAAGCCAATAGACAGAAGCATCGGCTGGTTGAGAAGCCGATTGAGCAAGCATCGGTTGATGAGCTATGTATGGGAAAAAATATTGGCTGCTTAAACAATTGACAAAAGCCGATTGGTCAGACTGAGAAGCCAACTGGGAAAGCGTCGATTGATTGATTGCGTATGGGAGAGAGTATCGGTTGAAATCTTTAGTATTGACTGCTAGATATTTGAGCGAGCGTCGGCCGATTGACTGCTTGGAAAAAAAAACATCGGCTGATTGTTTGGTTAATAAAAAAATTGCATCGTTCAAGCAAAGATTGCATCGGCTGATTGGTTCAAACAGAATAGTATCGGCTGCTTATAGAATATATCGGATATTAATTTCGAAGCATGAAAATATTCATACTCCGAAACTGGGGGGCCTGTGTTGACAACAAAAGCTTGCTGGTTACTGCACCAAGTTTTGGTGTCAACATACTTTATTTTGTTTCCATTGCCAGTGGATTCATCGGCTCAGAGTGGGATCAAGACATCAAGCTGATGGAGTTCTTTATATTTCAAGAGGAGTCATGGAGTTCTTTATATTTCAAGAGGAGTCGATGGTGCTTTAAATATTGCAACCAGATGTCATTGGCTCTAAAGACACCGAATCATCGGACTTCTATGATCAGTTTCGGAACATGAAGCCTTCATACTTCGAAACTGGGGGCCTGTGTTGACACCGAATCATCGGAATTCTATAATTAGTGGTGATGCAGGGTCCCACTGGGCGTGCCAAAATGTGTTGACGCAAAATCCCGAAGGTGGTGGACCCTGCATCACCACATGAGGACCTGGGAGATCTGCTTAACTCCAGTGCAGAATCCAAATCGGCGCGCGTGGTGTGCGCGGGTGTGCCAGTCAGTTTGACCATTCAACTGACAAGGTGGAGATAATTCTCTCGAAGTTCGATGGAGTCGGCCGATCGGGCCGATTTAATATAATTTACAATAACCATCAGCCAGGCGGCCGATAGGAAACACGATGCTGTTGAGTTGTTGCTCCACCATAGCTAGAGCCACAAGCCGATGAGATCTAAACTAACATCACCACCAATATTTTTAGGTGAAACCACAGCGATGCGTCCGGTAGGTTACTGCACCAAGTTTTGGTGTCAACACACTTACAACTTTCAGAGCTGGCTCATTTGTTGATGGTGTGTTGATGACTTCGTAGAAGACATATGGTGGAATTAACTCATTCTGAGCTGCTGCCTTGGCTAGTTTGTCTGCCTCATCATTTGCTGATCTTGGGATGTGTTGACCTATAAAGCCTTTGAAATACTTCTCCATTGCTCTAACTGCAGCAAGGTACTTTATGAACTCTGGTTCCCTAGCCTCGCTTTCCTTTTCTATGTGCTCCTTGATCACTTTGGAATCTATTTTTATTATGACTTGTTGCCCTAGAGCTTTCATTTTTCTCAGCCCTAGCAGAAGTGCTTCGTACTCTGTAGTGTTGTTGGTAGACTTTACGTCACTTGGGAACTGTAGCCTCGCGGCGTATCGTATGGTGACGCCGCTAAGCGAGGTTATAATAGCTAACACCCCAGCTCCTTTGTTACACCAGGCACCATCACAGCAGATGACCCATGGTGTCTCAATTTCATCTTGAATCATGCTAGGGGAGGTCCAGTCGACGATGAAGTTAGCTAGAACTTGTGATTTTATAGCACTTCTTCTTTCAAAGTCCACTATGAACTCTGACAGCTCTGATGCCCATTTAGTGATTCTGCCTGATGCTTCTCTATTTGAGAAAAGTTCATGAAGGGGTTGGTTCGTGACAGCGATGATTCTGTGACCCTCGAAGTAATGTCGCAGCTTGCCCGCTGCCATGATTACTGCGTAAGCAATTTTCTCGAGTTCCGAATAAAATGGCTTCGAGCCAAACAATGCTTCTGATGTGAAGTAGATTGGAATTTGCTTGAGCTTGCCATGCATCTCTTTTTCTTGAATTAGGGTGGCACTAACCGCCATGCTCGAAGCTGAAACATAGAGCAGTAACGGCGATTTGGCTTAGGAGGGCACAGCTTTGTCATGCTTGAAGGTAGTCTTTGAGCTCTTGAAATGCCTTGCTCTGCTCTTCTCCCCATTCAAAATTTTTGGAGCTTCGCAGAACCTTGAAGAACGGTAAACTTCATTCTGCTGCATGAGGGATAAACCTATTAAGCATTGTAACTCTTCCTGTCAGTCGCTATACATCCTTCACAGAGGTTGGCTTCTTCGTATCCACTAGTGCTTGGATCTTATCAGGGCTAGCTTGGATGCCTTTAGTTGTGACCAAGCAACCCAAGAATTTGCCTTGTTGTACACCAAACACACACTTTTCTAGGTTTAGTTTCAAATTCGCTGCCCTTAGATTGGCAAAGGTTTCTGTGAGGTCACGTATATGATGAGCCCTCCTATCGCTATTGACGATTACATCGTCGATGTAAGCTAGTATGTTTCTGCGAAGCTGATTGGCTAGAATGATGGCAATCATTCTTGAGAAAGTTTGGCCTACATTTTTTAGCCCCTCCGGCATTCTGACAAAGCAGAAAGTTCTGAATGGTGTCACAAAACCTGTCTTCCCCTCGTCCTCCTTCTTTATCCTGATTTGGTGATACCCCGAGAATAGATCCAGTAATGAAAGCATTTTGCTGTTAGCAGCATCATCCATTAATTTATCTATCCTCTCCAAGGGGTAGTCATCTTTTGGGAACACCTTGTTCGGATCGGTGAAATCTATGCACATTCTCCATTTTCCATTTTTCTTTTGTACTGGAACAGTATTAGCCAACCATTCTGGGTAAACAATGGGCTTGATGACGTTAGCTTCGAGTAATCGGTCTACTTCGGCCTTTACCGCTTGGGCTTTTTCGTCGGACATTTTTCTTAGCTTTTGTTTCTTTAGCTTCGCATTGGGTCTGATGTCAAGGCTGTGTTCAATTACCTCTCTATCCACCCCCTTTAGATCACTGGCAGACCAAGCGAAGACATCCTTGTTCCTGTTCAAGAACTCGATCAATTGCTTTTCCTCCTCTGGCTTGAGGTTAGCTCCGATTCTAACATATCTGCCCTCGACGTAACCATCCAATAGGATCTTTTTAGTCTCACCATCTGCACTGATCTTTACTTTTTCTTTGTCTCTTTTGGGCTCGACATAAGGGTTTTTCTCTATGTTCTTTGGCCCGGAGTTGCACCTTTCTCTATGTTCTTTGCTATTTGTTGTTCACCATAAACTATGATGACTCCCCCCGACGCTAGTATTTTCATGCAGAGAAAAAGCTGTCTGAAGGCCACATCAAACTTGTTAATGGAGCCTCAGCCAAGGATGGCGAAGAAGGGATAGTACATTTCAACTACATCAAAGGTGATGTGCTCCGTTCTTGAGTTGTCTCGATTTCCAAAAGAGACTGGGAGCGAGATTTCGCCCAAGGCTTTGACTGGTCTTCCCCCGAAGCCGAGAAGTTGGACCTTTGCTAGTTGGAGTAGGTGCTGATCAATCTTCATTTCTCTGAAGGTGTTAGCAAAGATGATGTCTGCGGAACTGCCATTGTCCACCAGAACTTTCCCAATCTTCCAACCAGCGATAATGACATCAATTACCATGGCGTCATTGTGTGAGGTTGTCTTCAATTTGAGGTCTTCCTCAGTGAAAGTGATTGGCACATGCACCTATTCTGGCTTTGTCGGAGGTCCATCAGGTATGATCGTGTTCACCTGCCTAAAATAATCTCATCTCTGCCTCTTATTTTTGAACTCATGAGCAGAGCTCCCGGTGATAGGCATTATCATGCCATAAGTTGGTAGGGCATTTGAGTTGTCCTCGCGATTTCTTGGCTGTGCAGACCCCCCCTGATATTGGCATTATCATGCCGAAGGTAGGTAATGCGTTGGGATTGTTGTTCGGTGGGTTTGGTTCAGCTTTTGGAATTTTGTTCAGGGTGTTTGGTGGTGGTAGGGGTATTTCGTGGCGAGGCTGGTGTGGTGCAAAATTTGTGGCTTGCGGTGCTGGGTGAGCTTGGGGTTGAAATTGGGTCGAAGGTTGCCAGGTCGTAGTTGGATGAAAGGGTGCGAAGCTGGTTGGGTTTGGATAGTATGGTGGGTGTGGATAAAAGGTTGTGTGATGTATAGTCTTAGGCGCTTGAGCTACCTCCTCGGCCGCTTTCTTTTCTGCCGCCCTTTTAGCATTTACTTCTAGAGTGATGGGGCACTAGTCTATTGCGTGGTTGAGCTGGTTTCCATGGAATATATAGTGATATGGTCTTGGTTGCCTAGTTTGGTTGTTTGGCTTTGGGGGGCCATTGTTTCGCCCTCTTCCTCTTCCATTGTGCCCACCTCTGTGGTTGTTGCCGAAGTTGGTGTGATTTTGGCGGTGTTGGCTTTAGGCTTGGTTGTAGTTGTGGATTTGGTTTTGGTTGGGTGCGTGCTTGCCCTCGATTGCCATCACTTGGTTGGCTTGGCACTGGCTATTATATGGAGAAGCTTGCCAATTTCTTCCTTTGTCCATTTGTCTTTCTTGGTTTCTTTGTGCAACCCTTCGTCTATGGTCCTCATATGACCTGCAATATTTCTCTAGCTCCATGAACAAGGCTTCCATTGTTTTCGGTGGCTTTCTTGACAGCTTCGAGGCAATTGGGCTAGGATTGAGCCCCAAAATGCAAGCTGAAATAGCAACACTATTCGCGACATGCAGCGTCTGTGCTTTGAGCTGAACAAATCTTTTGATGTAACTTGCCAGAGGTTCCTTGTCTTTCTGTTTGCAGCTATAAAGGTCTCACACATCAGCCATAGCTTGGTGGAAACCTTGAAAGTTTTGGGCTATCTTCGCTTTCAAATCAGCCCAGCTATGCATTGATTGTGGTGGAAGCAAGGAATACCAATTCAATGTGGCTCCTTCACATGCAATAAGGAATGACTTTGCTAGCATGATGTCGTCCCCCCCCCTGCCGAGGAAACTGCAGCTTCATAGCTCATGAGAAACTGGCGGGGGTCAAACTGACCGTTGAATTTGGGCAATGCTACTGCCTTATAAGTGGGTGGCCATGGAGCTGTCTGTAGTGCGACGAACAATGGCGAGGTCTTGTCTATTGTTGCATAGAAACTCAATGTTGGTGGTGTGTCCTACGAGCCGAAGCTATGGTTTGTGAATATCACGCAAGTGGCATTGGTGTTGTAGGTTTGTGGAGGTTGTGGTATCGGTTGCTGCGGTGTGCCTTGTAGGTATTCTAGCTCTTTTAGTTCTCTCTGCAGCTGTTCCAATTGCTTCTTGGCTTCATTCAACATGGCAAGTTTATCTTCTACTTC
This sequence comes from Setaria viridis, assembly GCF_005286985.2. Taxonomy (NCBI): domain Eukaryota; kingdom Viridiplantae; phylum Streptophyta; class Magnoliopsida; order Poales; family Poaceae; genus Setaria; species Setaria viridis. The sequence goes on along the minus strand of NC_048270.2, from coordinate 15,366,826 downwards.
TCTCTGAGCTTGTAATTATTGTGCGACTCTCTCTTTCTGCCTTTTCACTTACTCCAGTTGCCTTAGGACCGAAGCTAGCTCATCCTCTGAGTCACTTTGTTGTTCATCGTCTGTTTGTATTTGTGGTTGATCTTCGTTGGAGGCGTGCTATACGACATTTGCTTTCAGTGCCTTTGCATGTAGGACCTCCTATATTCTCCTATAACCCCCTTCCTTATTCATCCCAATTTGCTGTGTTAATTCGGACGAAACAAGTTGTCGCTCCTCTATGACTTCGGGCTCTGAAACAGCCTTCTTTCTTTGTGGTGGCATCATGGGCTCCTTGGTAGCTTACAACACGGTGGGTGCCAAATGTTGGTCAGAACTTTGTCCGGACCACAACACTATACAGAATAGAATTGAAACGTGCAATCCTCTTGACCTCGGTCCGAATGATAAATTTTAGGTGGCTAACGTATCAATAGTTTTATATGTCGTTTACAAGGGGGCAAGGCTATCCTTTTATAGTGCCTGAGACAACTTTTTACATCACCCATTTACCCATTCTTAACCACTACATTCCTGGGATATGCCTTACAAATTGGTCATAAAAGTGTCACGTTTTCTTCGCTACCCGACAGCCCTGTGATTTGCGCTCTCACATGGTGCCGCAAATCACGCTACCATGTCGTTCACGTTGTTGGGCGAGCTGGCTTTGCATCTGAATACTTCAAAGGATACGGCCACCTTCGGGGTCCTTCCAGGTGCTCGTGGCTTCGACACAGAGAGTCCGCCCCTGGCTTCGGGTGCTTCTTCACCTCTGCCTGGCTTCGCCCATCGGTAGCTCATCCTCGAGTGCTCCCATCTCATCATCCTACACAGACATGACTCATTTGAAAAGGCAAAGTCATTTTTGTTAGCGAATGAGATAGAGGTTACGAAACGACGGAACATCCTTCCTTAGGTGTCACCCGAAGCTCGCCTGCTTTGGGACCTACCCGAGGTTAGAGGTTTTGACCCAAAAGTGAAACAAGCTGGGACTCGCACGACCTCAAGGTTGAACATTATTTTGGGCGATCCCCAACAATTATCCTAGTAATTATGATTGATAAAAGCAATGTTATTGTGTTCGATTCATTGAGGAAACCACCGGCAGAGTACGAAGACATTCAAGACATGCTAAACTTGTAATAATTTTGCACTTTTATCTCTATGCAAAAGTTTGTTTCCTAAATTTTCACCCAACACTATATCATTCATTATTTTAATTTGTAACATATGGAAATGATTCCGTAAGACTCACCATGATGAATTCAAAGAAAAACTTATATTCAATACAATGTTCCCGGTAAGTACGAAGTTTGCACATTTTGTACATTCTATAACACGAATATTTCATAGCTTGTCTTTTTCCAACTAAACTGCTTGAGATAGGAACAAGGCAATAATATATGTGGATACTACATCTGTGAGCACATGAACAATTTTGTGCATGAAAATGTGATATCATCGGAAAATATACATGTATGTAAAATAAAACTATTAATAATTAATTGTTTTCTAGCTCCTTATATTTAATTGTTCGTGAACATTTATATATTTCCAAATTACAGATGTTGTGGATTAAAGAAGAACTCTTGGAGAAGGAGAGGATTTTGGCAATCCAACAAGGTCTTATAGGATTTCTAGTGGACGAGGTGATACAGGAGAATTTTATTACGACAGACATTCAATTGCCGAACCAAGCAACACCACGATGGGGATCCTAAGAATGAAGAGGGCAAATTATTGTATATATAGTAATTTTATAAATACTAATTTGATGTGTATAATATACTAAGAACTGTATATATATAGTACTATCATGAAATATATATACAACTTGCATACAATACGAGTGTATACATGTAAGTAGTGTACGCTAAGGATGTATACGTATATATACGTGAAGCAACAGTTAGCATTAATATGGAAAAGAATTAAAAAAAAGCCTTTAGTACTAAAAGGGTGCGTGCTTGCGCCTGCATGGTGGCCCCTTTAGTCCTTGGTTTTACCAACCGGGACTAAAGGAGGGACTAAAGACAACCTCCTTTTGTCCCGAGTAGATAGTCCCGGTTGGATTTTCGGGAGCTATGACCCTACCCAACCGGGACTAAAGGTGGGTTTTACACCAATGCCGGCCCTTAGAGGATTTACCATGCTAGCTTGTCATCACAAGCAACTTTAGAGTGTTTGGATTGAGGAACAAGGTAGTCCATCGTCATCTCACTCCGTACCTTTTTGGTTTAGTTTGTGAAATGGAATGAGTTGATCCAGCACTATCTCATTCCTCATAAACTAACGATGAGTTAAATGTAGGATTAGTACACAAACTCGAATAATTAGTACCAGTACAAGGAATGGACTCACAATGCAATACTTCATCTAGAATCGGGTGATTCCTCAACTGGAATATCCCCTTAGTTTGTAAGCTAAACGGGATATTATACTGCTCCGTAGATTTACTCAGTAATGGCACCTAGACATTTAGCAAATTGGCACCTGCGTTTCAGATGAAACGTGTCTCTTGCTACACCTATCTTTATTTTTAAGTATTGTACTTACGCAGACGACTCTCACACACACAAACACGATGACATAATAATATCTTGAGTGTGTTACCAAGGGGTTGTATTTTCCAAGAGTGTGTTTTGTTGAACTGTAAGTTGTGGAAAAGCTGTTGTAGGCTGTGGAAAAAACCGTTGTGAGCTGTGAGCTGTGAGCTGTGAGAAAGCTAAAAGCCATTTGGTTGGTACAACTGTGAAACTATAGGTTTGACAAGAAATGTATGTGGTGCCCTAAGGGTCTAAGAGACTGTTGATATTCAAATTGATTGTAAGCTACTGTGTTGGTCACTAATTCGCATGCAAATTACCATTTTAGAAAGGGAAACTTTTACCCTAGCTATTGGCTTTTGTACATCGGAGCTTTATATTTTACTTTAATTTATAATAATGTGATTCAATCATAAAAAATCATTAATAATATAATTAATTAACTAATAATTTATTATTTCTCTTATTTTATTTTGCCTTTTCCCTTATTTTCATTTTTTCCTTTTTTTCTCACCCTAGTCCGATCCTTCTTCCTCCTTCCTTTACGTCCCGTTCCCCATCCACTTCCCTGCGCGGCCGTGTTGCCCGTGCCGTGCCTTGCCATCTCGCACCACCCTGCTCCGGTCCCACCGCTGCGCCCCCTTCCTCCACCTACGCCCCACTCCTTCCTCCGCTCCCATTGCCCCACAAACGACGTCGACGGTACAAGCCCCAGCACCCCACGAGCAGCGCTAGACGAAGCCCCGCAGCTGCTCGAGGTTCCCGTACATTGCGGCTGAGTACACGTCAACCACACGGTTCAGCTCCCCCGCCGCTGGCCCCACCCCGCCCTGCCGCCGCCACTGCTCCTCCTCCTCATCCCGCCTCACAGAACCGCCGTCAGTCACCACCTCGATCTCGCCATGGCCGCCCCCAGTGGGGTGGAGGTGGAGGAGGGATATCTTCCTTCGCTCCCATTGCCCCACGAGTGGGGAGGAGCGGGTCCGGAGGGGAAGACAAGGAGATGCCAGGGGAAGGAGAAAAGAGATCGAAGTGGTACGCGCATAATGGATGGCAGGCAGGTAATTTAAGAGAAAGCTACCCTCCACAGCTCGAAAAAGCAAGGCCAGACCTACTGTGGAAATTACACCGAGCAAAAGTTGCTTTGGTGGTAGAACCTATAGTACCCCATGCTTTTTGGTTGGCTTTTCGTTTTTTTTAAGCTAAAAGCACCTTCAAAAGTCCAACCAGGGGACCCTAACATGTATATAAGCTTAATTTGTAGGTATTGACCGAGCCACGTTCAGAGAACAACAAGGTTGAGAGCTAGCACACGACGAACCTGGGAAGTAACAAGATACCTCTGGCATCCGTATCCGATATGGCGATATGTGGTTGGCGCGTGACTCATGTGGCCGAATTTGAGTCGGAGGCCGGGTGGCATGGTTGCATATGCCTGCCTGGCGAACGCATCACACAGATACATGGACGAGGCCGTTGAGACAGCTAATTCCAATATTCCATGCACGGGCTGGGACCAAGGAGCTGAGCGATCGACCAGTAGCTGTTCCGCGAATATGGCAAGACCAAAGCCCAGAGCATCGCATCACGAGGGTACCTTCAGGTATACGCCCTCATCCTGGACTCCTGGCAAAAATGGTTTGCGTGATCTTAACAAATCGCGTTCATTGGGATCGAAATGGCCAGTGCCAGCGAAGAGGATCGTTCGCCGCAAGAATTTGTGCTCGTGGTGACGGCTAGAGAACTTCGAATTCGTCCGGCCGGTCTCCTTGCTGGTGGGTCGATGCTGACGACTGAATAACTGATGGATGCGTCGATACGTCAAGATTTTGTGCTTCTCTTCAGTCGTCTCGTATCGTATCCGTGCAGCTTGGAGGGCTGCTGGAAGCGAGCTTGCCACAGTGAGCAACGTGGTAAGTGTGTCATCCAAATTCAGTTTGTCTTATTAGAAACTGGGACGCTTTAGTTTCATCAGATACCGGAAAACCCACCAAAAAAGGATTAGTTAAGGCTTATGTATATATCTTCTGTCGATGAAAGACAGCGATATAGAGGTTCTTGTGGCTGCTTTTACTTTTGCTCTAAAATTTGGTTGGGCGCAGTGGTGATGAATATGATAAACAGTTGGAGATGCTCAAGAGGGCCTGGCCCAATAAGGACGTGCTGGCCCATTAAGCAAGTATATAAGTGCTAATCACTGGTCACAAATCTATTAACCTAAGGCTAATTCCCTTGCCCCTGCCGCACGCCTCCCTGGTGCTCGGGCCGCCGCAGCCACATGCACCTGCCTGGTGTGCTGCTGTAATCCTCCCTTCCGTATCAAAGGTTGATCGTGGGGATCTCCGAGTACCGTGCGGGAGAATGCTAACACACTCCGGTTCGTCGTCCCATCCCATACGTGTGGACTGCCGTAGAGGTGTCACTAGGTTGCGCACTTCGTCAGATCGAATTCCTCGACGTTGATCGGATCGACTACTCACGCTTCATCAAGATTTCCGCTGCAACGTGCAATGAGCGAAGGTATAATTTATGATCATCTACTCGTAAGTAATCCTGTTTATGCGGTTATATTTTTGTGTGCTGTAGCATACCGCATTTCCTAACAGTGGTACCAGAGGCGTGCTTGCGTTGTTTTGATGTGGATTAAACTTTTTGCATGATTGGTTGTAGATCAGATCATTTTGCCGAATAGCGTTACGCGCTAATTGGACTATTTTACTCCGTTCTTGCTTCCTCATTATGTGATTGGATAACTGGCCATCTTTCCAACGGCACGTGAGCGTCACGCGGCTGACCACGAGGTTGTGAGTTCGTGTCACAAAGCAGTCGATACGCGGCATGAACAGCTATGTCGGCTAGAACGTCATGTTTGTTAGCTTGCTGGTAGCATGCGAAAAATCTGTTCTATCCGTTATCGGCTGATGGGACAGATCATGTTTTAATAAAAAAAAGGGGGAGACGTTGTATCGTTTGTAGAAACGCTTAACTTATTTTTACGAGAATGATGTGATGGTATGGCCTCGAAATCATGTGATGATCTGTGTGTAACAAATTCGTGTGGTCTGCGTGTCACAAATTATTACAGCCAGGTTTATTCAGCCTACGTACCACTCCTGTGATGTAATTTATTATTTTATTTTAGCTACTAGCGTGTATTAGCTGAATTAGATTATGTAGTTCTTCGACACGAGTGAAGCGACTCGGCTACTGTCATACCTTGGAGAAGGCACCCAAGATGCAACGTCTCGACATAGGCGTGCACACTTGCGGTTGTGGACACGTGCTGATTTTCATTGGACGAAGAAAGACCATACTATCACAATAATTTGATTTGTGTGATGATTATTATTATGCACTGCCTGTGATGAGCATGATAAATCCCTCACCAAAAATTAAGATTTTATGCCCTTCCAATAGCTGCACCATTGGGGTCTTGTTAGTAGGTGATGGATCACACCAAAGCAGGGTGTCATCTTCTACCTTGATCCATTGGGTGGTGTCACACACCACGGCATAGAGTAGGTTTGCTTGACAGAGCTATCAAGTCGGACTTGGGCTTTGGGGCATAAGTGTTGGGAGTTGAGACATATGATGTCGCCCAACAAACGAGAGTTGCATTAGATGCGATTGGCAAGTGTTACCTACCTTGTTCACTATGATGCTAGCGGTGATGCCAAAGCTCACTAGTATCACATGGAATGTTGGATCTCATCCTGCATGCAACGTCGGGGGACGTTCGCACAACATAGCAGGAATCCTTTCATTAAAAGTGTTAATAAAAGAAGTGCTAACCGATGCATATCTTACTATTATAGAAAATATCGAGCGCATCAAACTTCAATCTGCGATCGATCCTAGATAGAGAAAAGCTAAACGGAACAAACTTTGTTGATTGGAATCGGAACCTGCGATCGATCCTAGATAGAGAAAAGCTAAATGGAACAAACTTTGTTGATTGGAATCAGAACTTGACAATTGTTCTCAGACAAGAAAAAAAGAGTACGTTCTCGACACGCCTTACCCAGAAGAGCCTCAGAATGTCGCGCACACAACTAGTGCATATCGTGCTTATGTGAAGCATACTGATGATGCGGTGGATGTGCAGTGTCCGATGCTTGCTTGCATGAACTCTGAGCTGCAGAAGCAATTTGAGAGCGCTAACCTATACGATATGATCGTGGGGTTACGTGGCATGTTCAAAACCCAGGCAAGGGTTGACAGGTTTAATACCTCAAAGGCCCTGTTTTGTTGCAAGCTTGCTGAAGGTGCTCTAGTCAGCCCTCATGTGATTAAGATGATTGGGTACATTGAGAGCTTGCAGAGATTGGGTTTTCCCCTCAATGACGATCTTGCCACCGATGTGATACTGCGGTCTCTACCTGTTAGCTTTGAACCATTCATCCTGAACTATCACATGAATGGTTTGTAGAAATTGCTGACTGAGTTGCATGGGATGCTTAAGACGGCAGAAGCGAGTCTTAGGAAGACTCCTGGTCATGTGATGATAGTCCAGAAGGTTAAGAAGCGTAAGCACCCAATGAAGGCTAAGAAACCTGCTGAAAGTGGGACTTCCGGGCAGACGTCCAAGGCTAAAGAAAAATAAAAGAAAGCTGGTACCTCCCCTAATGATGCTTGCTTTCACTGTGGTGCAAAGGGGTATTGGTCGGGAAATTGCAAGAAGTACTTGGAAGATAAAAGGAAGAAAGGAGGTGCGACCTCCGCTCAAGGTATTAATGTTATTGAAATTAATCTTGCTACACGTTCTAATAATGCATGGGTATTTGATACTGGTGCAATGATTCACACTTGCAAATTGTTGTAGGGGCTGAAAATAGTTAGATGCTTTGTGAGAGACGAAGTGGATTTGCACGTCAGGAATGGAGCAAAGGTTGCTGCGTTGGCCGTCGGCACTTATCCATTGTCATTGCCTTCTGGATTAGTGCTAGAACTCAATAATTATTATTTGTTCCTGCATTGAATAAGAACATTATTTCCTCCTCATGTTTAGAGGATGATGCTTATGAAATAAAGAACAAGTGTTGTTCCATTTTTATGAATGGCATGTACTATGGGAGATGTCCTATTGTGAATAGGCTATACGTTCTTGATCTAGAAGATGCAGAAATTAATAGCATTAGTACTAAGAGAACTTGCGTAGATAACTCAAATCCTACTTACTTGTAGCATTGTCATTTAGGCCATATAGTCGAGAAACGCATAGAGAGGGTCCATAAAGATGGTCTTCTCGATCCTTTCAATTTTGAATCGATTGAGACATGTGAGTCGTGCCTACTTGGAAAAATGACTAAAACTCCCTTTGTTGGACAAAGCGAGAGAGCGAGCAAGTTATTAGGTCTAGTACATACAGATGTATGTGGTCCAATGAACTCGGTCGCAAGAGGTGGTTTTCAGTACTTTATCACCTTTACTGATGACTTGAGTAGATATGCCTATATCTATTTGATGAGGATAAAGGCAGAATCCTTTGAAAAGTTCAAAGAATTCCAAATTATTCCACAACTGAGTCCGCCAGGAACACCGCAGTGGAACGGTGTGTCTGAGCAGAGGAACCAAACCTTGTTGGACATGGTAAGGTCTATGATGAGTCAAGCTGATCTTCCATTGTATTTTTGGGGCTACGCACTACAGACTGTTGCGTTCACACTAAACCGTGTACCATCTAAATCTATGGAGAAGATGTCATATGAGATATGGACTAGGAAGCATCCCAGTTTGTTGTTCCTTAAGATTGCGAAGCCTACTGAAGCATTTGACGCCCACTAAACTCGAGCCCAAATTTGATAAATGTGCCTTTGTGGGGTATCCTAGGGAAACCAAAGGATACTATTTTTATAACCGTCAAGAGAACAAAGTGTTTGTTGCTCGAAACGTTGTCTTTCTTGAGAAAGAGTTTCTCTCGAAAGAAATTGGTGGGTGCACGGTGCAACTTGAAGAAATTCAAGAAACACAAGAAAATGTTTCAGTTCTCATTGATGAGGTGCAACATGATGAATCAGCGATGGTCGCTGACCAACATGATGAACCTCGACCATGAAGATCAACACGAGCACGTCACGCAACTGATAAGTACACGCTACTGATTATAGGGCAGCAGGACATCCTATTGTTGGACAATGAGGAGCCTAAAACATACACAGAAGCATTGATGGGACCGGAGTAGAGATGGCTTGATGCCATGTGATCCGAGATGGAGTCCATGAGAGAGAATCAGATTTGGAACCTAGTTGATCCACCCGATGGCGTGAGAGCTGTTGAGTGTAAATGGATTTTCAAGAAAAAGATAGACACTGATGGAAAGATTCACATCTATAAGGCACGACTGGTAGCGAAAGGTTTTCATCAAATTCAAGGTGTTGACTATGATGATATATTTTTGCCCGTTGCCATGCTGAAGTCTATTCAGATCCTTCTAGCAATTGCCGCATATTATGACTATGAGATTTGGCAAATGGACGTTAAAACGGCTTTCCCTAATGTTAACCTATGTGAGGATGTGTACATGATGCAGCCTAAAGGTTTTGTCGACCAGAAAAATTCTAGAAAAGTGTGTAGATTTAGGAAGTCTATATACGGGCTAAAGCAAGCATCCCTAAGCTGGAATCTTCATTTTGATGAGGTAGTCAAATCGTTTGGCTTCTCTAAGAATAAAGAAGAGGAATGTGTTTACAAGAAATCTAGTGAGCGCACTCGTGTTTCTAATCTTGTATGTGGATGATATACTATTAATTGGGAATGACATTCTGCTTATGGAGGATGTCAAGACCTCATTGAGAAAGAGTTTCTCTATGAAGGACCTTGGAGAAGGAGCCTACATATTGGGTATAAAGATCTATAAAGATAGGTCTAAATGTTTAATTGGATTGAGCTAGAGCATGTACCTTGACAAGGTGTTGAATAGGTTCAACATGAATGGTTCCAAGAAAGGATTCATACCTATGTCACATGGTGTAACCATGAGCAAGACTCAGTGTGCGTCATCGCCTGATGAGCAAGAAGGGATGAGTCGGGTGCCATACGCTTTGGCTATTGGCTCGATCATGTATGCCATGTTGTGCATGTGCCCAAACATTTTGTATGCTCTAAGTGTTACATGCAGGTACCAATCCAACTTGGGTGATGGTCACTGGGTTGCAGTAAAAAATATCCTTAAGTACTTCCGAAGAACTAAGGATATGTTCCTAGTCTATGGAAGTTCGGAGGAGCTTGTTGTAAATGGTTACACCAATGCTAGCTTCCAAACTGACCAGGACAATAGTAAATCTCAATCGGGATATGCCTTCTGCCTCAATAGTGAGGCAGTGAGCTGGAAAAGTTCCAAGCAAGAGAAAGTTGCATATTCGACAACAGAAGCCGAGTATATTGTAGCTTCGGAAGCTATATGGATCAGAAAATTTATTTCTAAGTTGGGCGTGGTCCCTTGTTGCTCTAGTCCAATAGACCTCTATTATGACAATAGTGGTGCTATCGCAGAGGCAAAGGAGCTTAGGTCGCACCACAAGTCCAAACACATACTATGGCGATATCACCTGATTCGAGAAATCATCGATCGAGGAGATATGAAGATATGCAAGGTGCACACCAACTTGAACATTGCAGATCCGTTGACTAAGCCACTACCAAGAGCAAAGCATGAGATGCATATGAAGTCAATGGGCATGAGATGCTGGCATAACTAACTAGCACTAGTGGGAGGCTTATGATGATGTATTTCATAAAGGTAGTCATAAGATGATGACATCATATCAACGTTTGTAATCTGCATTTCTCAGTGATATATTCCATGACTTTGTCATTATATGTGATTAGCGAATACGTGATTCGTTAGTGAAACTCCATGATACAATATTGACATTGTACTAAAAAGGATCCACAGCTTCCATCCGTCATGCGGGACTACGACGTAGAGATAAGCTGGTACATGTGTTGGGTGGATGATCTTGTTTCACAGGTCATGGCAATATGGGATATTGTGCCAACAATGTAGGCACGTGCTGGGAACACAGTGTTGGATAGACCCACTACGAGACACCGCAAATACACTGCTATCATGTGAGTCTTGTAACGACACGCATATTACGTCCTCTGACCTGAGATCGGTGCAGAGTCCCGGATTGTGGAGCATTGCATTTTGGAGTTGCTAAACACTATTCTGTAACTGGGTAGTTATAAAAGCAACTTTCGGATGTGGTTGAAGCAAGTCGCAGGGTGTACCAAGTCAAGAAGGAATCTGCCCCTCCCGTTTCAGGGAGAGACTCCTCTGGGCCCTCTCGATGTGATGAACTGAAAGCGCATGGCCATGCCTCGACTAAGGGTTATTCGATCAATAAAGTTCTTCGCTGAGCGAGAAATGGCTAAGAATAAGGGTAGCATTTTACTCGCCTTATACTTGGCTAGGTGTCGTGTGGTAGAAGGATATAATATTGGTGAGTGTTACAGGTTATGCACAAGATATGATCTTCGTGAACCTTCGGGAGTCAGTACACCTTGCTAGAGGCCAATGCTAACTATTGATCGAAAATGGTTTCCGAGTCATGTCCATTGGTTGCATGAACCTACAGGGTCACACACTTAAGGGATTGGAACACATGGATACTTGCATAATTAACTCTTGTGCAAGTGGGAGATTGTTGGAGATGCCCAAGAGGGCCTGGCCCAATAAGGACATGCTGGCCCATTAAGCAAGTATATAAGTGCTAATCACCAGCCACAAATCAATTAACGCCTCCCTGGTGCTTGCGCCGCCGCCGCCGCACGCACCTACCTGGTGCGCTGCTGCAGTCCTCCCTCCCGGATCAAAGGTTGATCGCGGAGATCTTCGAGTACGTGTCGTGGAGTGCTAGCACGCTCCGGTTCGTCGTTCCATCCCGTACGTGTGGACTACCGTAGAGGTGTCGCTAGGTTGCGCACTTTATCAGATCGTACGACTACTTCCTTGACATCAATCGGATCGACTACTTGCGCTTCATCAAGACTTCCACTGCAACGTGCGAGGAGCGAAGGTATAATCTATGATCATCTACTCGCAAGTGATCCTGTTTAGCGGTTATATTTTTGTGTACTAGCGAGTAGCATAGCGCGTTTCCTAACATAAACATGCATGGTGCGTGTGTGATTTGGAATTTGCGGTAATTAATCAGGTAAGGTTAATTCTTGATTCCCTGTTTCTTTTTTTTCTAGATTCATGGCCCTATGGTGAGAATTACTTAAACGCTAGTCATATAGTACATTTTCTTTTTGGACATCAAACAACACGGAGGTCTCCTCATCTCAATGCTGAGGAAGGGTGGAGAATAGACCTTCCATCCAACGTAATATGTCTCGACACTTTTTGGACCTAGGATTAAAGGAGCTTTAGTCCCAGGTCAAACGGCCACCACCAATGATGGGAGTTTTAGTCCCGGTTGGTAATATCAACCGGGACTAAAGAATCCCCTTTAGTCCCAATTGTAACGGCTAGTAAAGACGATGGATTCTAGTGGGGCATTTAGTACTGGTTGGTGTTACCAACCGGTACTAAATGGGTGGCCTTTAGTCCTAGTTGGTGTTACCAACCGGGTCTAAACACCTCACGTATAAAAGTCAGCTTCTTCCTTCCCGAGCCCAAGCCACTCAGACCGAGAGCTTCGGGCTCCTTCTCCATGGCGACCAAGCAAGCTTAGAGAGCTGCTGCCCGATTTTTTTTCTTCAATTTCGTAGGGATTTCACTCATCCAAAGTGTTGTAAAGGTTACCTATTTCATCCTCCCTTTATTTATTGTTATTATGCTTTGATTTATGCTTTAGAGTTAGAGAAAAATGAGTTTTTTTAGAATGAGGGGGAATAGAGACAATTTTTCATTTATACATGTTTTTGAGCTAGAATTTGATGGATAGCTTGCTTGTTATATATGATTCGTATTAGATAAATATCTTGATAAATATTAGGTATGGGAAAAAACAAAGTAAATGTATTTTTAAGATATTTAGTCATTGCAATAAAATAGAGGTAAATAAATTGTAGGTGTAAGAAATAAAATTTGGTCATTGCTACAATTTTTTGGATAGTTTGCGTGTTAAATTAGTGACATGGAAATTACACCAATCAACTTAATGGTAGAATTGTGGAACAGGACAACAAAAATACACTAAAGACAACAGACGCACCATGGTGGACTTCACGGAGTCAAGAATCCTAAAATAATGGTAGAATAGAATAACTTTGAGTACACAAACTCTGGCTGAATATCATAAAAAAATCTTGAAATAGTTTTCCAAACATCTTTTGGAGCCACATTTTTATAATAGAAGTGGGGGGCCAATAGCCTATTCAGGCAGAGATTTATTGACTAATCTTGACCCATCGATTTTTTATTAGTTTTGGCTTGCTAAAATGGACCATGCTCAGTGAACAGGTCTTTTGCCTAGACAGGCTATTGAGCCACCATACTTCTATTAAGAAAATATGGCACTTGCTCCAAAAGATATTTGGATAATTATTTCAAGATTCCTTTATGATATTCGCTAGAGTATATGAACTCAAAGATCTTCTGTTCTACCATTATTTTCTGGTACTGGAGGAGTGGAGGTAACTCTCCATAGACTTTGAAGAAGATTGAGTCATGTGCAGAGATGGCTTGGAGGGCGAACATTTTGCTATGTTGTACCATTATTTTAGGATTATTGACCATGTGAAGTCCACTATGGAGCGTTTGTAATATTTAGTGTATATATATATATATATATCTTTATTATTTTGTTCCAGAATTCTATCATTTTTCTTTTTGTTGACCTAGTGAATGATATGAAGGTTGATCGGTGTAATTTTCATGTGAATTGTTTTTATCTTATGAAGGTTTATTGGTGTAAATTATCAATATTGATCAAGTTCTTTATCCAATATGAAGACCTATGTCCATTTTCACGTAATACGATGCAGATGGACTGGCAATTGATGTACAATGTGGACAAACGAACCAAGGAGTTTGTTGATGGTTTGCATTATTTTCTCGAAGTGGCCAAAGCCAACAAGCCAAAGAAGGGATTCATATGTTGTCCATGCTTCCATTGTAGTAACAAGAATGACTACTCTTCCTGGGGGACTCTTCACAGCCATTTGTTTAGATATGGTTTCATGCCTAACTATTTCATTTAGACCAAGCACAGCAAAAGAGGAGTTATAATGGATGACAGCGAAGAAGAGGATTATGATAACAACATTTCGGACTGGGCTGCAGGCCTAGCTTTTGTAGATACTACAATGGGCGAGGCTGATGAAGAAGAGTTTGCAGAAGATAGCCCTATTGATGATCTTGGTCAGGTGCTACATGATGCACAGTAAGACTGCGAAACTGAAAAAAATAGAAAAGTTGCAGTATATGATAGATGATCACAAAAAATTGTTGTACCCAGATTGCAAGCAGGGGCATAAAAAGCTGGGTGCCACACTAGAAATGCTGCAATGGAAGGCAAAAAAATGGTGTGTCCGATGGCATTTCATGGGATATCAAAATTTGTAAAGAACATGCTTCACAAGAATAATGAATTGCCGTCCACAACATATGAAATTAAATAGGTTGTTTGCCCTCTAGGATTGGATGTTCAGAAGATACACGAATGCCCTAATGACTGTATCATCTATCGTGGTGATAAATACGAGAAATTAAATGCTTGTCCTATGTGTGAAGCGTTGCGGTATAAGATCAGGTGAGATGATCCTAGTGATGTTGAGGGACAGCCTCCAAGAAGAGAGTTATCAGAAGGTGATATGGTATTTTCCTATAATACCACATTTGAAGCGTTTATTTAGAAATAAGGCGAATGCTGAGTTGATGCGATGACACAAAGAAGAACGTAAGCAAGATGACATGCTGAGACACCCCACTGATGGGGCCTAGTGGAGATCAATTGACAGAGCATTCCCGGACTTTGAAAGTGATGCAAGGAACATGAGGTTTGGTTTAAGTATTGATGGATTCAATCCATTCGGTGAGTTGAGTAGTGGTCATAGTACTCACCTTGTGATCCTATGTATGTTTAACCTTCCTCCTTGATTGTGCATGAAGCGGAAGTTTATTATGATGCCGATACTTATCCAAGATCCAAAACAACCCAGCAACGACATTGACGTGTACCTAAGACCGTTGGTTGATGAACTTTACTGCTCTGGAAGGAAGAAGATGTACATGTGTGGGATGAGGACAAACAAGAGAGCTTTAACCTACGATCATTGTTATTCATAACCATCAATGATTGGCCTGCGCTGAGTAACCTTTCAGGATAGACAAAAAGGGATATCGAGCCTGCACCCACTGTTTAGACGACACATACAGCATATATTTGAAACACTGTAGGAAGGTCGTGTATATGTGTCGTCAATTTCTTCCTACTAACCACCCGTTAAGAAAGAAAAACTTACATTCAGTACAACGTTCCCGGTATGTATGAAGTTTGCACATTTTGTACATTCTATAACACGAATATTTCATAACTTATTTTTTTCCACTAAGTGCTTGAGACAGGAACAAGGGAATAATTTATGTGGATACTACGTCTGTGAGCACATGTACCATTTCGGGAGGGACAAGGTGATATCGGATGATATAACTGTACGTAAAATAATCCTATTAATAATTAATCGTTTTCTAACTCCTTATATTTAATTATTGGCGTAACATTCACATATTTCCAAATTATATATTAGAGAATAACTCTTGGAGAAGGAGAGGCTTTTCGCAATCCAAGAAACTCTCATAGGATTTCTGATGGACGAGGTGATAAATTCCATATAGAATTTTATTACGATGGACATTCAATAGCCGAACCGAGTAACCACGATGGGAGGATCCTTAGAATGAAGAGGACAAATTATTGTATATATAGTAATTGTATAAATATTAGTTTGATGTGTATAAACTACTAATAATTGTATATATAGTATGATGCATGCATACAATATGAGTGTATACATCATCCATGCAAGAGAGTTGACTACAAATAGTTGACAAGTCCGAGGGAATTTTGGATTCCTAATGTGATGCAAATTCTTCACATGATCTTGCTTATGATGGATCTTCCTTCAAAATATAGGAGAATTGTTGCAGGCATATTGGAAAAAGAATGGTATGTTTTGCATCTCAGCATCCCTTCCCCGATGGTTGGAAGAAGGACGTACAGCACCTCGTTTTAAGAATACCAGTTTTAGTGGCTGTCCTGTCTCAGGCACTAAATTGATTCGATCTCCACTAACTTGGCTTTGAAAGAGCCATGGAGAAAAAGAGGAATCGGTCTGATCATGTTGATAGGGTTGTGTTATTCTGTGTCATGTCAATGGTCATCATAACTATTCTCACCTTATAATACAAAAATGCAAATGTTCTTCCATATGTTTTGAATGAAATATTTTAGATTATTGAGTTCATATAAATAATACTCCCTCCATTTCAAATTACTATTCGTTTTGGTTTTTCTAGATACATAACTTTTGCTATTACGTACACATAATATATATCTAGGTGCATGTCAAAGATCATATATCTAAAAGATAAAAATGAATAGTAATTTGAGACCGAGGGAGTAGTTGTTTATTATTTTTAATTGTAAATCTCAGCAGTTGCGAGTTAGTGAAAATATTAAAAAAGGAAAAAGAAAAATTAAACAAAAAAAGGAACCTTAATCTCACACTATACTAGTGGGCTGCTCCACATGGGCCTCCTGCCTCCCGCGGGCGTCGTTGTTGTTGGGTCGAAACTTGAATGAGGCCGAAACAGAAAAAGAATCCAATTTTTCTTTTCTGTAGACGGAATTGTTTACTGCCTTCCTGAGATGGGCCGACAGAGTTAAAGGAGAAAAAAAAGCAGCGCCTATGTCAGGGCCCACTGAGACGTGTCTTATCCATCTTCCACAAGATTTTTATCGAGTTACCTTCAAATATTTGATGCACAAGATTTTTGTCGAGTTACCTTCAAATATTTGATGAGTAATGAGATCCGTCGGATCTACATCAAACCCTAGCTCCCTTCCCTCCCTCCATTGCCTGCGCCGCCGCCCTCACACAGGCCTCCTTCCCTACCGGCGTCACCACCACCCACCCCTCCCTCCCATGCCGCCGTCCACCCGTCCCTCCCCTACCACCGCCGGCCCCCCACGCGCTGGCCCCACCGCCGCAACAGCCGCCCCGCGCATACCAGTGTGCCACCGGCCCACACTACCGCCCTCGCCGGTCGTCGGAGTCGGAGAAGAATGTTGGATCAACTTTTCTTGAAAAATGTTGGTGTATTTTTGTCTAAAAATGTTGGATTCAACTGTTTCTAAAGAGATGTTAGCCCAACTTTTTTAATAAATGTTGGTTCAACTTTTTCCCGAAGAAATGTTTGTTCAACTTTTTTTTTTTAAATGTTGGTTCAACTTTTTAAAAAAAATGTTGTTCAATATTTTTTAGTGGGCCATCATCACATGAGATGGTTAGGAAGAAAGGGGAGGAAGAAGAAAATAAGGTTGAGATGGGCTTTTTTTAGTGGGTTATCATCGCATGGGAGGGTTAGGAAGAAAGGGGAGGAAGAAGAAAATAAGGTTGAGATGGCCTTGTAGGCTGGAAGTTCCCCGTCCGCCTCGTTTCCGCGGCATCCGCACGCCGCCGGTGCGCACAGCGGCACAGGTCACCGGGGAGCGGAGGGGCGGTGAGAACCTCGGCTCGCAGTAGGGAGGGGCACGAGAAGAGGTGGCCGGTGGGAAGATGGGGTCGGCCTTGCTGCCGACGCTGCGGCAGAAGCGGGAGGTGGACGCCGCCATCCGCGACACCCTCGACAAGGTCCTCGTCCTTCGGTTCGGCCGCGCCGCCGACGCCGCCTGCCTCCATCTTGACGACATCGTGAGTGCACCCCACCTCCCCCTCCCTCCACAGCGCCCCCTCCGTGAGCTATTGTTAAGCTGAGCTGCCCTTCCCCTCTCACGAACTATCGTGTTGCCCTCGCCTTTTACTACCGCAGCTAGTCCCGCGCGGCGATTTTTGACTGAATCGGTGTTTGTTAGATCTGGAGTTCGCTGTTCCTTGCTGTTTGCTTGGATTAGTTACAATTGGATTTGGATTTTGTTGCCACTGACGGAATTGGTTGGTTAATCAAAGCGGATCTGTTCGAGCAGTAGGTTAAGCCGTTAAGCTGAAGAATTTCTCCTCCAAAACTAACAGTAAAAATAGAAGTCTAACGTTATTGTGGAAGATAAAATGCAGGGAAAAGTGTACGCTGTGCTGAGTGCATCAACACACAAGCAAGCACAAGTTACTTTTTTTGTATTTCCTGTTGTGAGTGTCAGCAAGTCATCGCATATCTTGGTGTGACCAAGATCGAAATATTACTAAGGAAAACACCACGGGAAGGGCTACCTCAGCTTGCAAATCCTTTGGTTATCTACAAACAAATTCCAAATAATGCCTTTCTGCAACTTTGTATCTCAACCCTGCAAAATTAGTTGCTGTTAAATCTGAAACCAAGCAATAGTTGTACAATAAACATATTAGATACCAAGGAAAGGAGAAATATGTAGCACACATCTTTCTTTAGTGATCCAGTAACCCTGCAAAATTAGTTGCTGTTAAATCTGAAACCAAGCAATAGTTGTACAATAAACATATTAGATACCAAGGAATGGAGGAATATGTAGCAGACATCTTTCTTTAGTCATCCAGTATAATACCTGATGCCTTCAATCTCATTTCTTCAGTAAGATATTGTATCTGTACATATTTTTACAGTAGATGCCTTTTATCCCCATCATTTTCCTATGTTAAGTGTATGACCTCTGTATGTCAGTTCTCATCTTTTTTCATTCACCATATTTTAACAGCTTGCTAAATCTTCTTGGGACATATCCAAGTTTGCTTCAGTAGCATTGGTTGATATGGATTCTGAGGAGATTCAAGTTTACATTGACTATTTTGATATTACTTTGGTTCCAGCAACCATTTTTTTCTTCAATGCCCATCACATGAAGATGGATTCAGGGTAGGATCTACTTTACACTTAAATCATTATGCCATGAAGCCTTTTCTTTCAGATTCTACTTTTTTGAACATATGAGCTCATAATGGAATTGGAATGAAGCTTCACTTGTGCTATTCTGGCATACGAATTCTTGCATTAACCTCCTGTCAGTTTAATTTCACATATTATGCACTCATGTTGAGCAAAGCATGTTTTGTAATAATTATTGGCCATATGTACCTGGATGTTGCACATCTTGGGTTGAATTTGAAGTGTATGTTTTTGAAAGCATGATATCATTTATGTTAGCTATTTAAGTATGGTATGTCACACAGTGCTATATTGTTTTCCCATGCCATGGATATCTAACATAAATGAACTTTCTGGTGCCACATATATTGGAAGCATTAGCATTTGGAGGCTAAGGAATAGGGTCACTAGTAAAGAAGTAGAATGTCCGAATGTGGAAAATATGGGGTGAATCCGTGAATATTAAAGAATTAGATGGTAAAAAACAAATAACTAGTTTATGATGATGTGTTTTAAAGGGCTTGAGGATGCGCAAGTTGAAATGACAATCTAAAGTTAAAATGATGTCTGATTAAGATAGAATAATGACTATTGAATTATTTGTAAATGTTTGCATACAACATTCATATAGCTACTTACAGAAATATAGTTTTGAAATATATTACATTTATGACAAGCTAATTAGTTTTGAACTAACTATCTTGTCCTAAACACTTTAAAACATGGAGGACTGAGTTGTGAACCACCTTTGTTCTTCCTTATTTAGTATACATTCATGAGTCTAATATTTTATTTGTAATATAAAGAGGATTCATATTAATACTCACCAGCAAGGATAATTATTTTCTCCTCACCATAGTTAACAACAACAAATCCATTTTAGTCCCAAGCAAGTTGGTGTTGGCAAGAGATGAAACCCAACATGAGCCATTAACATCTCACAGTTGTTGTTTTCTCCTCACTGTCTCCTATTTTTATTCTGTGCTATACCCTAGCTGCAACAGGAATATAACAAGCTTATTATAACATATCTACAGGACACCTGATCATACAAAGTGGATAGGCTCTTTTAGCAGCAAGCAAGACTTCATTGATGTAGTTGAGGTGCGTATACCACTAGTTCTTCAGTTGTCTCTGACTAGAATGCATTTTCTTCGAGAATTCTGTGCAAACTAAAAAAAATAAAGAAGTGTGCCTATTTTTTAATTGTGCCAACGAGAAATGCAGATTACTCCACCAATTAAATCCACTGTCATGGATCCATTTAAAGATAAGTGTAAATATTGACAAGTGTCAGATTAGAAAGCTCTGAAAATATTTGAAATAAACGATGTTTCTATTCTGATACAGCATTTCTTCAAATTAGTTCAATTTTGTAATGCTTGACAGTGGTTTATGGCTTAAAGTACCAAATGTGTATTGTTAGTATTCCATCGTCCTTTTCTTTCTGTATCTACGACAGTTCCGAATATTCAAGGTCCTCAACGCCAGAAAACCAAGCAACCAACCTAATAGATCAATTTGAGTTCTGCTGAAAGACTTCTCAACTTGCCCTAACATGTTCACTTAAGTTGAGCAGATGTCATAGGTTAGGTAGAAAGGTAAGTTGGGCTCACAAGTACCCAGAAAACATTGAATTAATGATTAAGCAAAACTAACATGCTTTACTCGATGGTGCTAAGTCTTCATGGCTTTGTTCTTGGAGATTGAAGTAATTTGTGATGCCACTGTTTTGATCACCTTGTCCCTGATTTATGATACCCCTGTAACCACGGTATTTATTGACTCCATCTGATCTTGGAGTCACTAGTCAATATTCTACTTTTTGTAACCACGGCATCACTTATCTGCTATTAAGTCTAATCTTTCCAATAAATGTAGAGTACCACTTTATGTATAATGGAAACTCCTCTTTGACTGACAAAATTCTTTGCAGACTAACTTAATTTATCTGTGCTATTCAATATATGGCAGCATAACTTCACTCAAGTCGTCCTATAGGAATTATTCCATAGCTTGCCGGAGTGGAGGAATAACATAGGGCAGCCATGGTACCTAAACTCGATGGTGGATGTGCTAAACTTAAAGAAAACTCTTTGGCAAGCTTATTAGGGACAACTCAGATTATCCAAGAGGCTATGCAACAACTACATTAGGTGGTCAATGGGCACGGGGGGGGGGGGGGGGGGGGGGGGGGGGGGGCTGATATACTTGAAAACACGTAAACTTGTTGTATGGAAGTTCGAAATCCCCTAGCTTGCAGGTTTTCCTTTTTGTATTTTTTTCTTTTTAACTTCAGCTTTCTTATTCTACCTGTTTGCTTCTTCGCTTATGGAGAGAACGTTCACACATATAATTTGCTTGATTCCTTCAATTTCCTGGTGGCAGGCAATATTTAGAGGTGCGATGAAAGGTAAATTGATAGTGTCTTGTCCCCTTCCACCCGATAGGATACCCAGATTCCAGCTTCTTTTCAAAGATGTCTGAGGAAACGATAGCTGATCAGTTGCACACATGCTTGATCACTGTCTTCATCATGGTATGGAAAGTAAACGCTTTACTTTAGCATACACAACCAGCTACCTAGCTCTTGTATTGTTTTTCTTCTGCATCATGGATGATATGATCGATGTCTGCCGAAGGATATGGATCCATCCATGGACAGATGAAGTTTGTGAAGAATCATCAAGAGTGTAGTTCCCTCTTTATGTGGAAGGCTACTGTCACATTCAAATATGATCTCTTGATACACCACAGGGAGTTAGCTTTTCCTTTCTGTAACCTGTGTTACAACCAGAACGATCAACTAAAATAGTGCGATCTAATCAAGTCATTGTAAAGGTGTAGTTGTTTCTCCCTGCTCTGCAGGAGAGTTAATGTTTTGGATATCATGACGGTGTTGAAAACACAACTTTGTCTGCTGATTTCTACTATAATGTATCTGAGGTCGTAGAAGATTTTTCATGTAACATGAAACTATGTTTTGATAGAAATGTACCCATGCAATTTTCTGTTTTAAGTCTTAATATACAAGAAGTAAATGATTATCAAAGTTTCAGTGAGTTGATGCAAATATCCCATGTCATCACTCTTGTGACTAGGACTCTAGGAGCATATTGGCTGCCGCCTCCCGCCTGGTTGTGCAAGAGTACGCGGTAGTACGGTACCATCACCAGTTTAGGATGTGCATCCTTGCTTTCTAGAATTCAGTTATACTATTGGACTTTTCTGTGGGAAGAAAAATGGGCTGCACTTGAAAACACATAATTTTTCTTGGAACTTTGTACTACAATATTTTCTGTGGCTTTAATAATAATAAAATGAAGTGGAAAATCACACTAGAAAAGAATTACACCGTATCGACCTATCCTTATTTCCCGCCATAAATAAAATAATTCAAATATTCATGCCCCGAAACTAATCTCCACCTCATGCCTGCCAACCTTGAGGAAATGCGACCCTTTGTCGATCACCTTCCTCCCGTCCCTCCTCACCCTGCTGAAATGCTCGCACGGGCTCAACTCAAACCTCAGGTTCGCCTTCTCCCCTACCTTGAGGTGCTGGCCCTGGAACCCGACCAGCTGCCTCGCCGGTCGACCGTCGGTTGCGTTCGGCCACCGGAGGAACACGAGCACCGTGTGCTTCCCGTCCATGGGCCCGTGGTTCCTCACCTTGACCACGGCCGGGAACTTGAGCTGCTCGCAGACCTCGTCACCGATGGCATCGACGTAGTAGCTCGCCCTATCCTCGGTCGTCGCCGTCAGGCCAGCGGCGGCGACTAGGCTGGTGTTGTAGGCCGGGTTCTTGCGGCCGGTGACTGGCCGCTGGGAGAACATGGAGTAGCTGAGGCCGTAGCCGAACTTGTACACCGTTTTGCCGTTGTAGAACCGGTAGCTCCGGCCGGGATAGCCGCCGGCGGCGCGCATCCGCATGTCCGTCATGGGGATCTTGGTGAATTCCTCAGGGTACCAAGTCACCGGCAGTTTCCCGCTGGGGTTCTTCTCGCCGAAGAGGACCTTGGCGATGGCGAGGCCGCCAGCCTGGCCGGGGTACCCGGCCCAGAGGATGGCGCCGATCTTGGGGTTGGACTGAGCGAACGTGATGTCCACGGGGCCGCCGGAGAGGAGCACGAGGATCACCGGCCGCTTCGCCGCGTTGGCGACGGCGGTGATAAGGCTCTGCTGGTTCCCGGGGAGGAGAAGGCTCGTCCTGTCCTTCCCTTCGCTCTCCTGCGTCTGGCTCAGCCCCATGAAGAGGATGACGGCGTCCGACGAGCTCGCCAGCGCCGCCGCCTGCTGCGTGGCGGCGGCGTTGCAGGCCGCCGAGTTGCAGCCGGCGAGGAACTTGACGTTCTTGACGTAGCCCTGGATCCCCTGGAGCGGCGTCGTGGGCGCGCACGGTGGGCCCCAGTAGTTACCGAGGAGCGCCAGCACGTCGTTGGCGTTGTGGCCGATGACAGCGGCGGAGGCCACCGCGCCACGCTTGAGCGGGAGCACGCCGGCGCCGTTCTTGAGCAGGACGATGCCGTCGAGCGCCGCCTCGAGCGCGAGGTTCTTGTGCTCCGCCGTGCAGATGTGGGCGGCGCCGAGGCTGCCGTACACGCCGGCCTTGGGGTCGCCGTCGAAGTGGCCCAGACGCATGCGGGTGGTGAAGAGGTTCTTCACGGCCTTGTCCACGTCCTGCTGCGTCAGCTTTCCCTTCTGGATCGCCGACGTGACGTACTGCTGGATGTAGGGGCCGCAGTCGATGTCCAATCCTGCATTATCGCCATTTGTGACTTAACAAAACTGTTGAAATCCACAGCGAAGATCGATCAAAGAGGCCCTTCTAGCCATAGATCATGAGACGAAGACGTACCGGCCTTGAGCGTGGCGGCGACAGTGTCCTCGGCCGTGGGGCGGTAGAACTGCGAGGCTTTCATGATGGCCACGGCGTCGCAGTCGGCGGCGACGTAGCCGTTGAGGCCCCAGCTGGACCTGAAGGTCTTGGTGAGCAGGTCGGCGTTGGCGCAGGACGGCACGCCGTTGACGGAGGTGTAGGCGCACATGACGCAGCTGGCCTTGCCGTCGACGACGCAGCTCTGGAACGGCGGGTTGAAGGTGTCGGCAAGGTCCTGCGCCGTCACCGTCGCCTTGAAGCTGTAGCGGGACACGCCCTTCCAGTCCTCGAGGTCGTACGCCGTGGCGTGCTTGCAGCACGCCGAGGTCTGCAGCACGGCCGGCGGCGCCGCCCGCGTGTTGCTGGCGCTCCCCTGCAGGCCCCGGACGAAGGCGGCGGCGTAACGGCTCGCCACGGCGGGGTCCTCGCCGGGGGTCTCCTGGCCGCGGCCCCACCGCGGGTCCCGGAAGATGTTCACGTTCGGGGACCACATGGTCAGGCCCTCCGCCTGGCCGATGTTGTACAGTGCCCGAGCCTCCTTGCCAGTGGCCTGCGCGTACGTAGGCGTACGTCATCGATCCACTCATGTGAGTTCACGTGGCAGCCAAATTATTACTAAAGTTTCTTTTATTATATATAACAAAGACATATGCGGATGCTTGCAACACACTCCTGGTGACAACATGCTGATGAGAGACTTTTGCAAAGCTCACAAAGCAGTAGTGGAGATCTAATTAAACATGCTAGTATTGCTTTTTTGCCACTGTTTGATCATTCATTCTACTGACTGAAAAGCCTTTTTGTGAGCTAATGTCAGTTTACTTTAAAGTTAAGGGAGTTTATGGAGGCAATGAATGCGCTACTTAAGTTGTTCATCACGTAACCGCACATATACTCTTTGTAGTTTTAACTACTAGTGGTACCGACGACACATTAATTTTGTTTGAAAGAGACAAAAAGAGAAAGCATCGGCCTCTGGTCTTATCAGTCACAAAAACATGACAATTTGGTTTTGGATAACAATATATAGCTTTCGCCACTATATGCTGTTCGAGTACACATTTAAAATACAACGGAATTATGCCATTGTGATTTGTCAAGATACTTTTCAAAACCAATTTACACAAGGTTTTTAAGATAAACAATATAAAGTTAGATTATTGCTACTCTCTTCCCAGCATCGGTTACAAAATTAAACATGACGTCTTAAACAAGGTTATCACAGTGTCATTTAAAAGATGTAGTTTAAACTATAAATTTATATATGTGTACTGTTTTCAAACTATATATATATATATATATATATATATATATATATATATATATTCATACTCTACCAGAAATATTGGATTTATAGTTACATTATATTATACAAAATACTTGTTCTGTTACTAGTAGTGTTGTAGGTCCTGTCAGTGACAGAAAGCTTAATTGTAAGTCACGGATCAAACCAGTGAGAAAAAAAAGCTGAAATGCGTGTGGCAGCGATCCCAATGAGGCAATGACCAGATCGCAACACGTCCCATGATAACGGCACGCGCGCCAGCATATGTATCATGAGCGTGTCCGTCCATGTCCTGATTCCTGGGCCAGCTGATTACGTACCTGGCCGATGCGGAACCAGAGGTTGTCGTTGAAGGCTGCGGCGGTGAGCAGGACCTGCGGGAAGCTGGTGGCGGCGCGGACGGCGCCCTGGTCGAGGTGGATCCCCTTGCCGGAGATGGCCACCCCGTGCAGCGCCTCGTTCCACCACTTGTACCCCGGAACGCCCAGCCTCGGCACCCCCGGCGCGATGTCGCCGAGCTGCGACGCCTTCTCCGCGGGCGTCATCCGCGACACCAGGTCCGCCGCCCGCTGCGCCGCCGGGAGCTTCGTGTTGCAGAACGGGAGCCCCTTGGACGGCGACGACGGGCCGCACGAGAATGGCGGCGCCCCGGCCGCCGCAAGCGCCGGGACGAAGACCAGGTGGCCGAGCGCAGCTAGTAGCGTCGCCATGCCGGGGTTTCTGTTGTGGATGGAGGAGGAGGAGGCGGCCATGGCGGGGGGTGGAGAAGCAGTCAGGAGGAGGCGCGATCCATCCGAGACGAGGGAGAGAGGAGTTAGAGGCTTAGGGGTGGCGACGGCGTGCTTATTATATAGACGGGTCTGGGTCACCACGAGAGCTATAGCCAAGCCACATGTCGCTCGGCTCTCGCTGGTGTTTGCGTGTGATGCACTACAAAACTGCGCTATTATTAGTAGCCATCAAGGGGAATCGCGGGTTAAGCATGCAAGCAATGCGTTGCTGTTTCCATTGTTCCGACTTGTGAGATTAATGCGTAGTTCGGGGGGATGTTGGTTCGTAGCTCGTGTAACCAACTTCTGATATATATGGCCTCCGAACCTAATATTTGGAGTTGGGGGAGGCGATCGAGAGGCTACACAATAGAAAGAGGTACGCTGAAGATAAGGTGTGGATCAGTCGATGTGCTCTTCTGTGCATGTAGTGTGTTGGGTGAAGATAACATACGGTCTCTTGGAGTCTAATTCTCGTAATAGAAGTATGCTGGTTTAATATTGTCTTCAGGCAAAAATCTGTTCACTAATCTTGACCTAACGGCTTTTGGTTGGTTTTGGCTTGCCACCATGGGCTATGCTCAGTGAATAGATCTTTTACCTGGACGGGCTATTGTGTGTGTACCACCACACTTTTATTATGAGAGTGTGGCACTTGCTCCAAAAGACATTTGGATAATTATTTCAAGATTCCTTTATGATATTGAGCCCGAGTACGTGGATCATTATTTTTTCATACTGGATAGGTGGAGGTGACTCTCGATAGACTTCGGAGACGATTGAGTTAAGTGCAGAGATGACTTGGAGGGCAAACATTCTGCTTGTTGTACCATTAATTTAGGATAATTGACTACGTGAAGTCCACTATGGAGCGTCTGTAATCTTTAGTGTATTTATATCTTTATTGTCTTGTTATGAGCTAGTGTAATCTTTATATGTATCTTTAGTGTTTGTTATGAATGTTGAATGGTGTAATTTTTATGCGAATTGTTTTTATCTTTACGAAGGTTGATTGGTGTAAATTCTGAATATTGATCAAGTTCTTTATCTAATACGAAGATCTATGTCCATTTCTCACGTAATAATTTATCTATCTAATATTTTTTACAAGGCCTAAATATTACAATCACATTAACTCTATTTTTTCCCTACCTAATATTGATCAAGTTCTTTTTCTAATACGAAGACCTATATCTATTTCTCATGTAATATGATGCAGATGGACCAGCAATGGATGTATAATGCGGACAGACGGATCAAGTAGTTTGGTGATGGCTTGCATTATTTTCTTGAAGTGGCCAAAGTGAACAAGCCAGAGAATGGGTTCATGTGTTGTCCATGTTTCCAATGTAGTAACAAGAAGGACTATTCTTCCTGGGGGACTGTTCACAGCCAGTTGTTTAGATACGGTTTCATACGTAACTATTTGGTTTGGACCAAGCACGGCGAAAGAGAAGTTATAATGGAAGATGACGAATAAGAAGAGGATGATAACAACATTCCGGATTGGGTTGCAAGCCAAGCTTTTGCAGATACTACAATTGGCGAGGCTGATGAAGATGAGTTTGCAGAAGACGGCCCTATTGATGGTCTTGGTCAGGTGCTACGGGATGCGCACAGAGATTGCGAAACTGAGAAGGAATAAGAAAAGTTGCGGCGCATGACAAATGATCACAAAAAATTGTTGTACCCAGATTGCAAGCAGAGACATAAAAAATTGGGTACCACACTAGAATTTCTGCAATGGAAGGCTAAAAATGATGTGTCTGATAAGGCATTTCAGGGGATATTGAAAATTGTAAAGAACATTCTTTCTGAAAATAATGAATTTCCGTCCACAACATACGAAGCTAAACACATTTTTGACCATCTAGGATTGGAGGTTTAGAAGATACACGCATGCCCTAATGACTGTATCCTCTATCGTGGTGATGAATATGAGAAATTCGATGCTTGTCCTGTGTGTGGAGTGCTGCGGTATAAGATCAGGCGAGATGATCCTGGTGATGTTGAGGGACAGCCTCCCAAGAAGAGAGTTCTCGCAAAGGTGATGTGGTATTTTCCTATAATACCACGTTTGAAGCGTTTGTTCAGAAACAAGACGAATGCTAAGTTGATGCGATGACACAAAGAAAAATGTAAGCACGATGAGATGCTGAGACACCTCGCGGATAGGCCTAGTGGAGATCAACTAATAGAACATTCCCAAACTTTGAAAGTGATGCAACGAACATAAGGGTTGGTTTAAGTACTGATGGATTCAATCCATTCGGTGAGTTGAGTAGTGGTCATAGTACTTGGCCTATGATCCTATGTATGTTCAACCTTCCTCCATGGCTGTGCATGAAGCAGAAGTTCATTATGATGCCGGTGCTTATCCAAGACCTAAAACAACCTGGCAACAATATTGACATGTAACTAAGACCGTTGGTTGATGAACTTTTACTGCTCTGGAAGGAAGAAGGTGCATGTGTGTGGTATGAGGATAAATTAGAGAGCTTTGACCTACGAGCATTGTTGTTCGTAACCATCAATGATTGGCCTACGCCGAGTAACCTTTCAGGACAAACAAATAAGGGATATAGGACTTGCACCTAATGTTTAGACGACACAGATAACATGTATTTGAAACATTGTAGGAAGGTCGTGTATATGGGCCATCGCCGATTTTCTTCCTGCTAACCACCCTTAAGAAAGAAATGGATGCATTTCAAAGGGGCGCTAGACCATCATAAAAACCTGCACACTATAATGGAAAGCGTGTATTTGAGATGATAAAGGACGTAAGGGTAGTCCTTTGAAAGGGTCTTGGTAGCGAACTTGTTCCGAACGATGATAACGGACGCGCACCCATGTGGAAGAAGAAGTCAATATTTTGGGTATTACCTTATTGGGAAATCCTAGAGGTCGACAACACAATAGACGTGCTGCACCTCATGAAGAATCTTTGCGTGAATGTGCTAGGCTTCATGGGTTGCTGTGGGAACTCAAAAGATATATTGGAAGCACGATAGGACCTGAAACGTATGAAGCAATAAGATGACCTACATCCGGAAAAGAGAGATAATGAAAAACACTACTTGCGTCCTACTAGTTACACTCTCAGTAAGGAAGAGAAGCATAGCATATTTGAATGCATGAATAGTATCAAGGTTCCGTCTGGGTACTCCTCAAATATAAAGGAAATAATAAATATGAAAGATAAGAAGTTCACAAATCTCAAGGCCCATGATTGCCACATGTTGATGACCCAATTGCTTCCAGTTGCACTGAGGGGTATTCTACCAGAGAATGTACGATTGGCGCTCGTAAACCTATGCACGTTTCTCAATGCGATTTCGCAGAAGGCAATCTATCCAACCAAGCTAGTAAAGCTATAGAATGATGTGGTACAATATCTTGTCAGCTTTGAGTTAGTATTTCCACCATCCTTCTTAAATATTATGACACACCTCCTGGTTCACCTAGTCAAAGAGATTACTATTCTCGGTCCAATATTCCTGCTCAATATGTGGCCTTTGGAGAGGTTCATGTCAGTCCTAAAAAACTATGTTCTTAATCATGCCTGTCCAGAAGGAAGCATTGCCAAGGGATATGGAACAGAGGAGGTTATTGAGTTTTGTGTTGATTTTATTGACTCAATTAATTTGATTGGGGTTCCAACTTCACGTCACGAGGGGAGGCTACGGGGAACGGGCACCCTTGGAAGGAAATCAAGTTTGAGGAATGATATGGATTTGTTCCACAAAGCACACTTCACTATTCTGCAACAATCATCCTTTGTGGCTCCGTATATCGAGGAACACAAGCAGATTCTATTGTCCCAATACTTGTAGAAATCCGATGCTTGGATTATACGTCATCACATGGATAATTTTCCCTCTTGGTTGCGTCAACACCTTATGGGTAACTCCACGATTCAAGAACAACTCGCTTGGTTAGCCAGGGGACCTCCTAGCACAATCGTGAAATTTCAAGATTTCGAGATAAATGGTTATACGTTTTACACGACAGCCCAAGACCAGAAATGCACCAACCAGAATAGTGGTATCCACACAGATGCAACAGATAGCAACAAGAGCAAGGACTCGTATTATGGTTTCATAGAGGAGATCTGGAAACTTGAATATGGACCGCTGAACATCCTTCTGTTTTGTTGCCAATGGGTGAAGCTAACTGGAGGTGGCGTAACCAAAGATCAGTATGGAATGACTGATGTGCATCCGGTTTTCTATGTGAAGGACATGTCTAGCAAACCCAAGAAAAATTCAGAAGAGCCATGGGAGCCAAAGTGCCACATAGTTCTTCCAGGTAAAAGAAAAATCGTGGGAGTCGAGGACAAAACAGATCAGTCAGATGATTATGATCAGTTTGATAGCATGCCTCCATTCACTGTTGAAGTTGACCTAAACATCATGCTAGCCAAAGAAGAGGCTCCGTACTTATGCCGCGATCATGACCAAGGAACTTTGGTCAAGAAGAAGTTTTTAACATTACATTTTAATGCACTAAATATGGTTCACCTTTATGTAATGCTCTATGGCTATCAAAACCTTTGAATTATATTGTAATGCTCTATAGTGAAGATTTATTCAATCAATATAAACAATGTCATGTGTATATTTGGATTAGTTTTTTTTATTTCATGGTTGTTCTATTTCATGGTTGTTCTATGATGTCATGTTTATACATTAATTGTACTACTTGATACAAACTTTAATTTAATGTGTATCTATGCTTTCATGTGTGTTTAAATTAGTTGAGGAGAAGATTTATTTGGTCAATATAAATAATGTTAACCACATATACCAATTGCATTTATTGCGCGTTGAAATTATTTAATTGAAAAGTTTGTTGATGATAGTGATGCATTAAAATAATAATTTTAGAAACTTAAACAACTAGTATAGAATTAATGACTGATTCAAACTTATTTTAAATATACTTGCTAATTTAATATATTTTTGCATGTTTCAAATATGTAAAGTTTTTATTTTTCTGTGACAAAACCAGTGGAAAACATATATAAATTGTATTTGCAAAACAACTGGGAAATGAAAAATGCCCAAAAGGACCTTTAGTCCCAGTTGAAAAGCCTACCTAGGATTAAAGGCCCCCCTAGTCCCGGTTGAAATTGTAACCGGGACTAAAGGGGGGGCCTTAAGTCCTAGGTGGCCTTTGCAACCGGGACTAAAGGCTCTTAATTAGTACAATTTAGTTTACATTAGTATAATTTAGTATAAATGCTTAGTATAAATGCTTAATATAATTTAGTATAATTTAGTATAAATGCTTAGAAAATTAGTAGAAATTTGCTGAAATCCTTAGAAAATTAGTATAATTTAGTAGAAATGCTTAGAAAATTAGTATAATTCGGTAGAGGTGTTGTATATATAATTTAATGATATTTTTGTGACAATATACAAGTAGAGGTGTTGTATATAATTGGGTGATTGTTTTAATGTTTAATTTCATGTAAGTTTCCATGTAAGTTTCATATAATAAATTTGTTAGAGGTGTTGTATATATAATTTAATGTATGGTTTCATATGTATATTTTTCAATCAGTTTCTTTTATTTCATGGTTGTTCTATGATTTCATGTTTATACATTAATTGTAGTACTTGATACAATTTTTAATTTAATGTATCTATGATTTCATGTGTGTTTAAATTAGTTGAGATGGCACGAAGATGATGCAAGGTATCTAATGGAGTAGATTATTGCTGGTGGTAGTGGCTCCAACATTCCAATAATGTACACCGAGGATGAGGCTAGCTAGGCGGACATGTTCCTCAACATGTTCGGTGATGGCAATGATGAGCCCGAGCACCACGTTGATGACAACGTGGAACAAAACCTTGCCGTGACGGAAGGTTCTGATGAAGTATATATATTATATCATTTTCAATGTTTTACCCCATCTATCATTTCATATTCATTATTACTATGTACTAATTAACGAAAGCCCTCTAGATCAACGAAGTGAAATAAGCCCCGAGGTCGTACAAAGATAATGAAGGCTTCACATCACGGAAGTGATAGAAGAGGGCAAACCGATTGCTCCCGAACATGTGGCTAGAAAGTTCGTGAGTCAGATCGAGGCAATTGTAAGAGACAACATGCCCATCAGCTTCAGAGAATGGAAGGGTAAAGAAACTGATCCATACGCGCTCCCACAGACACAAAAGGATATAATGTGGGCAGCTGTAAAGAAACACTTCACACTTCCTGAAGGTGTAGAAGAAAAAGATGTGAAAGAGTGGATGCTGAAGAAGATGGCAACCCAATTTCAGACATTCAAGAAGAATCTGGATGCCAACTTTATCAAGAAGCGCCGAACTCTAGATTTCAATGAGTGGCCAAAGTTAAGGGACCATTGGAACTGATTTGTCGAATACAAGATGAGCGAAGGCAGCACGAATAAGGTTCGCGTCAATGTTGCCAATGCTAGCAATGAGTACCATCATCATCTAGGGCGAGGTGGTTAGATCACTGCAATTCCCAAATGGCGCAAGATGGAACAAGACCTAATCGATCGAGGTACCATACCAGCAACTGTTGACTGGCCCGATCGATCAAAAAATTGGTATTACGCTCATGGAGGCAACCTAAGGCAAGAGGATGGGACACTTATCTTCAATGAAACAATACATCAGAAAGTTGAAAGGCTCATCAAAAACATTGAAGATGCTAAAGCTGAGAGGTTGAAGGTGGATAGAGACAACGATGAGCTCACATTGGTGCTCGGGAATCCCGAGCACCTAGGATATTGCCGAAGCTACGGGGTCGTTCCGTGGAAGTTTGCTGAAATGAACCAGGTTTTCATTTATGAAGACCCGACTCCCTGTATCCTTGTGATAGTCCCAGGATCAGTAGCTATCACATACATAACTCATTTCAGCATAAATATCACATCCATACATCGATAACAGCACAACATTCATTTATTACATCTTAGAATATCAGAGTACGATCTGATACAACCCATTGGGCTAAACAAGATGAATAAAACCAACACAGCAGAATTTAGGTTCTGGCTACTTCTCCATCTTCACGATCATCCCCACAGGCATCCCTGAGTGTAGCACTGCAACCCTCAATCGTACCAATCGTCGTAGTTGTTGTCGAAGTCGGAAACGTAACCTGCAAACTCACGAGCTGTTCCCAAGGAATTGGGATAGCTCCACAGCACCATTCGTATGCAAACTTTATGTGGCCTAATGCTAAGGGGTAAAAAGTAGACAAGGAAAAGGTCCGGGTTTTCCTATAGCAGCAGCAAGTATAAAGATAAACTCCATAGCCACCATCCCAAATCTCTCAACACATCGGGTACACCTGCCGCGATAGGGTACCTATCACCATCATCCTATCTCCAACTAGGGTCGAGGTGAAGACTCCCTCTCTTCGCCTCTCAACAACCATAGCGTGATCTCAAAGGGAAAGGAAGCAACTTCCCCTCTCCCCGTCTGCAATTGCGGCTCACCACACTCACAAGTAGCTAAAAGGGGGAGGTAGAGAATCCCAAAACAATGGAGGGCAGTGATGTTACAGGGTTGTCCGCCATGGTAAGGCACTTTCATGGAAGATTAGGAACCCTGCAGAGTGTGTACACCTCGACCACCCCTAGAGGAGGGGGTGTCTCCCAACCCGGGATGAGCGCAGCTAGTAGCTAGCCGTCTAAACATCACCCTACAGAGCAAAGAATCTGGGAGTTATGATACCACCTCGCAACCGGGCTTGGATGCGATCCCCCGCAGTGGAACACTCCAGTACTGTGAAGCACTCCTACCGGAGCCAATCGGGGGAAAAAGCAAATCAGGGGGGAAAAAGGTCAGCACCACTCCCCCATACACGTACTCTAACTACGGCGGGTATGGTGTCACACTTGCTAGTCTCGACCGAGGCCTTACCCATATCGGCGAGTGGTGTGCACATTTACATATTCATGTGAAGTATAGCAACCCACTTAGCTTCAGACCGG
Organism: Setaria viridis; assembly: GCF_005286985.2. NCBI lineage: Eukaryota > Viridiplantae > Streptophyta > Magnoliopsida > Poales > Poaceae > Setaria > Setaria viridis. The sequence continues at coordinate 15,333,330 of NC_048270.2, read as the reverse complement.
GGCGAGTTCCTAATCTTCCATGAAAGTGCCTTACCACGGCGGACGCAACTCACCCATTACTGGTGCTACCATCTCCAACTCCTATGCTCCTTATCCGTCATCCGTGTACCCGCAACAGGTACAAAATAGGGAACATCTGAGAACGAACCCCAAGCCCCCAATCTAACGAAGACCCAGTGGACGTATGATGATTGGGTTGTCTAAAGCTCACCCTCGCCAAATATCCCAAAATCACCTTCTCCTGCCGGTTTTATCCCCACTCACGCCAAGAATCCTAATCACAATATCGCATACACATGCAAGCATCGCACATAGCATATATAAGTAGTTTGGTAGTAGGCATCAAGGATTCAAGGCATAAAGTAGGCTATGCAAGTTTTATCATCGTCATTCATTGAAATAGAGCGCTAGCATACTAGTTGCAATGCCTAATAGGTATTCAAATTGAATCGGTGTGAACCTTAGTATTCTTCCTCCTTGTAGTAGTCCTCAAATGGCTCCGGCTCCAGGTTCAGCTCCGAGTCTCCGACGGCTCCTAAATACGCATTTACCACAATTACCGAGAGTCTAATGCAAAGTAACTCCAAAAGAGATCCAAAGAAGAACCAACAAGAATCAAGTCTAGTCTAACGTGTGTTGCTTCATTTTAGGAAAATTACAAAATTGACTTCATAGTTTAGAGTCTGAAGCATTTAGTTGAAGCTTTGATGTTGAAATCATTTTCCGATATTTTGATTTGATAGGCAAAACTAGCTGTGGCAGAACCGCCCAATTTAACCTGACTAAAATGCACTTAAGTCGCCTGACACGCGATCATGCACCTTAAGCAAGTCAACTTGGTCGTCCGTCGGATTTCATCCGATAAACCACTTACTCAGGATCGAGAAGCATTTCTCACACAAAGGTGAGTGGGCACAGAGATTACAACATTCCCATCACAATAACATAGTTCAACATTTTATTACATCAGAGTTTTCGAAATTCAGACCGAATTTGCAGGGTTGTAAGCAACAAGAAGTAAATCAAGCGGAAGCTAAACGTCGATACACGATATCATGATGAAGCCGATCATGACATCAATGACCCCTGTCCTCGCCGACCGAGGATGGGTCCCAAACAAGACAACACCAGCAACCACACCTGAAAAAGAAGCCACAAGGAAGGCTGAGTATACTAATACTCAACAAGGCTTACCCGTTAGGTGGTAACTACTCCATCGTCTCCTAGACATGCAAGGCTTTTTGGCGGTGGGTTTGTTTTTGCCAAAAGCGACTAAAGTTGGTCTTTACTTTCAATATTTTAGCTCAAGTTCTAAGTTCATTAACCAATCTAGATTAGCAACTTATACTAAGTAAGCATAGTTTCCAAACAATTAAAGAACAAGCATCAAGATTAATATCATCATCATGTTCCATCTTTACTCAGTGCAGAATAGCGATCAAGCAGTCCCAAACTATGAGAGGCAGACGAATCAATTCGAATTTATTAACCATGCATGGCAAACCTAATCTCACGACATCCGCGCACCACGAGAGGTCGCTTCATTTGTCAGCCGTCCCCATCGATCCCTTAGGCATGTGTCAGGGCCAACTGCCTTTGGCATGCAATGCTCCATAATCTCGGCCTCTACCGTGCTATGACCGCACTTGCACCCACATGATGCACCATGGGAACGACGTTCCAAGGACAGCCGGGGGAGTATGCCACAACCCAGTTCAATCAGGTACTAGGCTTCCCCATCCCATACTAGGTATGAGATTAGTACTTTCAAACACTTGATCAGGAACGCCGACACGTTTCGACCTTAGTCCAAATTTATTTAGACATACGGGGCAATCCACCGACCACCAAAAGAGTTCCCAAGGCCCTGCCCCGCCCGTCGTCCTTATGGTTGTAGCATAAGTAAACAAATAACTCCTATAACTTGCGAGTGACAGGAAATCACTCGACTTTTACGTGTCCTATTAAGCAAAATTGCATCTACACGACATATCATGCTAGTGTGCAAGTCAAAAGGGTACTAAGTTCATGCATCTAAGGTTTCAGACAACGCCTAGTGACTTAAATGCACAATCATAATCAACATAATTCATTGCAGAAGTTTAGAAAACTTGGGATATGCTCTGGGGCTTGCCTGGAAACCACACTAGGTTAGTGTTTGTTAGACGATACTCGCTTGGTGAGCATCTCCCATGTCGGCACTTGCTTAGTCCTTCCATCTTCAGGATAGCTCCACCATACACCATCTTCAGGTTCAGTTCCGTCATCATGTCCTTCACGTGGTTTATCTAGCGTATCTAGATGGAATGCAAGATGCAACAACATGAATATGAAGAACAGTAAAAACAGATGCACCACACAAAAGCATTCGGGACACGCACAAGGTTACACCACAAGATATAAGCACTTAGATAGCAAGTTATTTAATTAATTATCACTCAAGTCTCCATAGAGATAGCAAGCATAACAAGCATGGCACACTAGTTAACTCAAGTCAAGCTATTGCAAGCATTTAACAATCAAGAGCTACTTAAGCCTAGCATCATACAAGAACTAGGGTGATGGTGCTTATCAACATGGCATACATAAGTGCATCACACAACCAGCAAGTTGAAGGTGATCAAAGTATATTACATTTATTTTTAAACAATTCATACACAAGCAAGTCACATACCAACATCAGTAGGTTCTAGCAAGCTATGCAGCAAGGTTATTTTGTAGCAACATGCACACATGAACATTTATTAGTTGAGTACTTGATCAACATTATATAACACATTTATAAGATTCTCAGGTAGATAAATTTAACTCCAACAGTGATATGAGCTAACTAGCCAGCACCCAAGGCAACAACAAGTTAAAGCTAATAACTTAAGCACATACACTGAATCTGGACAGCAACACAGTAGTCATTTGTTTTAACCATAACTAGAGATATAAGCATCCAAAAAGGGTCATCCTAGACTTTATGTAAAGTTAAGGAAGTTATCTAAAACTTTGTTACTCACACCAAAATCTGATTCAACAAATAACAAGGTGAAAACACACCAATGAGCAGATCTGTACAAACAAGGATAGAAAACTGACACGAACTTCACAGATGCATATCTGAAATTATAGACCTTCAACAACCATGATTCTTAACTTGGTAGAAACCTTATTAAGTTATCTATAACTTTATTATTGTCATCTAAAGATGATTCGATGGTTAACAAGACTATACTACACAAAGAAGCAAATCTGTCCAAACGTGGACAGATTCTGACATTAAACTTTAGACAGCCATATCTGGAGTTATAGCTTTCACAACAAGGTGGTTCTAGACTTTTTAGAAAGCTTAACAAACCATGCACAACTTTATTGTAAATACCACAAGTTAAAATCCAAGTTAACCAGGTCAAACATCACATAGAAGACATCTCTGTCCAGATTAGGACAGGTTCTGTTATTCCACTTCACAAACTCATAACTGGAGATTTAGACCACCAAAAGGGGTGATCTTTAATAAATTGTAAAAGTCCATGCAAAATCATACACTTATTCTATTATCTTCAGGACATGATTCAAAGGGCCTGTTTGGTTATGGATGCTTATTTATAAGTTGCTTATTTGCTTATTGTAGTTGCTTATTTATAAGTCTTAGGTGTTTGGTTTGGGTTGCTTATTTGCAATAAATGAGACTGCTATTGACACATTTACCCCTGCCATCCCATTTTCCACTACCCCTAGTCAATACCCGGGTCCTGGACCTCCTGGTCCTTGGCGCGGAGGGGGGCGCGGAGGCGGCGGCGCGGAGGGCCGGGAGCGGTGGGGCGCGGAGGCGGGTGGGGGAGGGGGCGGAGGCGGGTGGCGGGCCGGGAGCAGCGGGGGGGGCGGAGGCGGCAGCGCGGAGGTGGGCCGGGCGCGGTGGGACGGAGGCGGCGGCGCGGAGGTGGGCCGTGGAGGCGGAGGCGCGGAGGCGGGCCGGGAGCGGCGGGGGGCGGCGGCGGTGGCGCGGAGGCGGGCCGGGAGCGGCGGGGCACGGAGGTGGGGCGGCGAGCGGCCGGCGCGGAGGCGGGCGGGCGCAGCGGCGGCGGCCGGCACGGAGGCGGGCGGCGAGCTGGCGGCGCGGAGGCAGCCGGCGCAGCGGCGACGGCGGGCGGAACCGGCGATGGGCCTTGGTGGTGACGGGATAGAGGAGAGAGACACGGGATAGAGGAGAGAGAAAGGGGAGAGAGGAGAGAGAATGAGGGTAGGGGGTGTAAAAGTGTCCCATAAGCAACCATAAGCAACTCAAAACTTGCTTATTTGCTTATGCATAAGCAACTTATAAGCAACTCTATAAGCAAGAGTGTTTGGGTTATAAGCAACTTATTTGCTTATTTTTAAGTTGCTTATGGATAAGCAAAGGAAACCAAACAGGCCCAAAGCTTAGCTAAGTCAAACAACACAATCATTCAGACCTATACATATAGCATGCAAAACCTAATGATGAAATTGTAAAATCTATAGATCCTAAACCATCAGGATTATGATCATGAAAATTTAACACAAGGTAGATTATGAAGTTATCCACAACTTTTATATTCACCATATTTACACAAAACATAATTTGCATCACGAAAATATTGCCACAACAGAAACTACTCTAGCAGCCATTTCAGCACATATGCAACAAGGTTCTTCATTTATTTTTTTATTTTTTTAACAAGGTAACATATGCATAAGTTAAATACATAGCTCATAAATACTATGAACATACTTAAATAGCATTAGCTTTAGGTAACATGGAACACCCTAAATACCTTAAGCAAGAATCAAAGCAAAGGTGAACTTATATAAGTAGTTGTTATATTAACATGAGAGCATACATATGAGTCATATTCAAAGCTTAACCACTACTTATCATAACTTAGCATCATACGTACCCCTCAAAAACAATTATTAAAAGCTTCACATGACCTAAGCATATGCATCTACTAGCAAACTTTCATCATCCAATTATATAGTAAGCATATATGTTAATTATAGGTGATGTGGCAAACATCTCATTGGGAGCTGGGATTTTTATGGATGATAGATGTTATAAAAGCATGGCTACGGTATAAATCTCACATGCTCAAGTGGTATAATTTAATTGCTATGAAAAAGACAAAATGCTCTTGCAAGAAAGCATGTAAAAGTAAGATAAATCTAAAGATCAACATTTTCTATAAACACATAGCCATGTAATATGTTATTATGGTAGAAAAATATCATACAAAGGTAGTGGAACCACATTTCCCATTTTTACACCTACATGAAAGTTATAACTTATTTAAAACCATTTATGAAGAAATAAACAAGTTAAAACAATAACTCAGTCATACATGCACCAATAAATATAAACTTTTTACCACAGCTCAATAGAATTATTTATAGCCTACCATTAAAATTTCACAGAAATTGGAGCACCACAACTTTAGATATGAAATAGACAAGCAAACACACTAAAAATTGCCTATTTATCAAGATTAAATTAAAATATGATAAAAACAGTACACAACTAGCATGTTCAGTATTTTTCTTAGCTAGAGAGTGTCATCACAAGACTAACGCAACTAGAATCAACTTTTGGACTTCTATAACTCAAGATATGCATCTAACCAACTTAAATGATTTCTAAAAGCACTTTGCAAGGATAAATAAAAACATCAGAAACTTTCTACTAACACATATCATATTATGACTCTAATGCTTAATTCTGCTCACAAGGATTCCAAAACATTTTCATTTGCTATTTTACGATTTTTCTACAATTTACTACGAATTTTTAAAGTTTTAGCCTTTTTAGATCTAGAAAAATAAACAAAACCGAGATGATCTTACGATCTACCCCTGGGTCTACGAGTTAATTGCGCAAACATCCCTGAAACTTCCCCATAACCCCCTACCTTTCCTCTTTCTTGTCCACTCAACTCCCTCACGCACAGACAGAGGCACGCACGGTTCACAAGCATGGTGCATGGCACTTGGGCCGGCCGGAATCAGGGGGAAAAGGAAGGGGCACGGCTTGGGGAGGGAGAGGGGTGGCACCTTGGGCCAGGGGCACTCCCAGCAAGTCCAGCGACGGGGAGGAGGCGCACCCCAGGGAGGTCTCCACGAGCAGCAGCACGGCGGCAGAGGAGTTCCCGTGGAGGGCATCGTCCGGTAAGGGAGCACGGTCGGGAAGTAGCAAAATGGAATCGCGATGTCGAGGAGGCGCCGTGGCTGCAAGGAATTGGCCGGAGATGCACCAACCGCGGTGGATTTCGCCGGCAAAAAATTTGGGGAAAAGTGGAACTCAGGTTCCTGTTAATGGTGGAGGAGGAAGGGGAGGGTTGAGGGCTTTATATAGGAGGGGAGTAGAGAGGATAAGCACGGGTGAGGTGATAAGGTTGCCACGACATTGTTGATTACCCATTGGCGGCGATGGTGAGCTGCTGTGCATGGCGGCCTGGTGGCGCACATGCCTGTTCGGTGGAGCTTGGGCCAATGGAGGGCAAGGAGAAGGCGTGGGAGACAAGGGAGGTCACATGGGAGATGCTTGGGGGACCTATGGGTGGAGAGGGGCCTGCTGGCATGGCCGGAGGCACCCAATGGCCATCCTCGGTGTCTGTGCCGGCCAAGGGGAGTCGTGCAGGTGGCTGGACAGAGGTTGAAGATGACTGACGCATGGGCCCATAGAGAAATAAAATGTGCCAACTTTGACCCCTTAAATGACATAGCTATCGGTGTCCAAAAATTCTCCAAAAATACTTGTTGGAAGGATAAAATCACCAAGAATCCAACACAATAAGAATCAACTCAAAAGATTTTATGGTTTGAACACAATCGTCAAAAAAAATAGCTAAAATTGAACTTTAAATGAATTTTTGGCACCATAAAACATTTCTGAAAAATTTGGTAAAAATATGTTAAAATCACTAAATGATGTCTAGTATTTGAATAAAATATTTGGGGGCACAGTTGCATGGTAGAAAGTAGGTTTCCTTCACAAATTTGATTTTTCACCAATAAAAGACGAATTTCTGGGCACTTAACAATGCATGGCCAAAACAATCATTTATGCACAAATGATGCTCATGAAGGACAACTATGCACAAAAAAATGTTCATGATCTTTAATTATGCATGATGGTCCTCGTGATGCGTGTCGTGGCGAAGGTATTGGGTTTAACGCGTATTCTCACACCAAGTTCGAACTACGCGGTTTAACTTCTCAAAGTGAAGGTTCGGGAACAAGGTATATGCTATAACTTTTATAAAGATTAACAAGGAAAATCTCGACGAAGTTGGAGATAGGATGGTAGGACCTTTGGTGGAACATCGGTCAAAGCTATTTTGGAATTGGATTTGAATCTTGACCGATCGTCTACTCGATTTTGGAGCATCCTCTACTCAAAATCATAAAAGTGCTGTGAGTGGAAGGTGTTCAACTTGAAAAGGGCTACCACTAGTATATCGGTCAAGATTTAAGTTCTTATATCAAATTTATTTTTATTTGCTTCACAAGTGATTCTCAATAGGAGGGAGTTTTAACACTTGGTTTAAAAATCTGAGGTATTTTTGGACCTTAACTCTCAGTAAATTTGAGTTAGCTTTGATTTGCTTCTTAATCACCCTGTTAATTATTTGATTTAGGTTCTTAATTACTCGGGCTGTCACACTAGGACACAAGAAGTTAGCAGTTATCTGGCTGTTTGGGCAGCTACAACTGGGTGCAAACTACCACTAAGGCTCTCAGGTAGCTTTGGAAGGATCTAGGCTGGTGACTTAGCTATAGGGGCAGGCTTAATGGTTTTTGGGGTGGAAACCGGAGGTTCCAGATTCACAAAACCGGATGTTCTAGTTTGCAAAAGGGGGCGTTGGTTTCTAGGAAAAACTGGATGTTCCGGCTTTAAAATAGGAGGTTCCAGTTTTTCTAGGGTAGGCCTCCCCTCTTGAGATTTCTCATGGAAAAAGGCTTGGAAAGGCCCTAGGAAGGTAGGGTTTATCACCAAGAAGGTTTGGGATAAGTTTGGCTGAAGTTTCCTAAGTTTGTAGGGGTTACTATGGTTTGGGCCGAGCAAAATTGGAGGTTGGATTTTGCCTAGGGTTTGGCCGGATCGATCTTTACGCGCGCGCGAATGCGCAATTTAGGTCACAAAGACGGCGGTGGTTCACCCAGGGGAGCACGGTGTGTGAAGCTCACTCGATGGGCTTGTGGACGAGAGATCGGGGTCACTTGGTGAAGAGATGGAAGGTGTGGTAGCAGCTCGATCTTGGCGTTCCAGTGAAGCAGCAGTGTCTCCTCCTGCTCCGACGTCCTCTCCCCACCTCCTACGCCTCCTTCTTCCTCCTCTCCTCCAAGCGGCGGTGGTGAAGGGGAAAACCCCAAATGTGGATGGGGTTGAGGCAGGCTGGTGGGGAGGCTCTAATAGGTCGGTTGCTAGGGTTTTGGGTAGATTGGATGGTGGGAGATGCAGCTGGGAGGCGTGGCAAGCATCCAAGGGTGCCAACACAAGGGGTAGGTGGTAGTGGGCGGTGCTCCTGTCACTTTCACACTCGTGCCTCGCGCATGCACTGCTGGAGGTAGAAGATGTACAGTGGTGCTGACATGTGGGGCCAAGCGGCCAGTGGCTAAGGGGGCGGAGCGGTCTGGTCCAAAAACCGGAGGTTCCGGTTTTCCAAAAAAGTTCCGGTTTTGGTACCAGCCTCGGGTTAGGTTGTTAGATAGGTGGGTTACTGTGGTTAGCTGGGTTGGTTTGGGTTCATGATAGGTCCAGTTAGTTTTTTCTAGTTGATTTGCATTTGAAAACCATTTCAAATACAAATCTCACACAACAAATCCAAATAAAACCGAAATGAATTCCAATGTCCACACTAGCACTTAAACACCTTATGGTTTGGCAAAGATTCACTCCACAACACAAAATATTTAAAATCCACATTTTTGCAACAATCAAACACCTCGTAAAAATACGGAATGTTACATTCGCTTTCCAAAGGGACATCGACCCGTATAGAAGCCGCAAGCGAAGAATGGAACAGTAAGAGGAGAGCTGGCGGCGCATGTTAGAAGCCAAAGTGCATTCACAAAAGTAAGAATGCAGGAGGAAATAAATTGTCGGGTGGCCTTGGCAGTTACCGAGATGGCCCAATTTGGAGCACTGCCAGATCCCAACGTCGTCAGCCCTTCTCAACGTTGAAGCAGATGTGCTTCCACAGGGGTTCCCGATGAGCACATGCCAAGATTACCCGTGGACAACCAACGGGTACCCTTTGGATGACATCACTCAGCGCACCTCATGTGAGCTGCATAGACCATTCGACAACATCACTATTAAGGTATACATATATATAATTTATGCAATCTTCTCAATTGATCCACACCTCGGGAGTTTAATAACTTCTTTATTTCTCCTATATGTACAGGTGGCGTACGGGAGTGCTTTACCGATTCTACCAGGGCAGACAAGCCATGACATAGAGATTCCATCTGGCTACTCTAGCGTCGGCCTAGAGCAGATTGTTGATAGTCAATATGAAGGCTTAGAGCTTGACCTCCTAGGAGGTGATGGAGAAAGGACACTTGGAGATGCACTTCATGGGATCATTCTATGGCGCAAACGCTACATCATCATCCCTAGCATGGAGGCATCATTGCTCCCCATAGATCCCCCCGCAGCGACCATCTTCTCAAAACTCAAGACCATCATCTCCAGCACATCCTGCTCTAGGACCGTCGTCACCATCGGGATTGTCGCATCCTGCTCGATCACCGTCTCCATCTCCATCGAATCCTGGTGGTGTGAGCGACAACGACAACAACACCCCTCCCCAATCACCATCGCCAGGACTAAGACCCGCAACGAGTAAGGAACCTGCAGCACCTCTGAAGAAGTCGCGACCGCCGCCTTCCAAGCCAAGGTAGCTAAAGAAAATAAAGAAGTCTTAACCCATTCAAAAGCTACCAGCCGATATGACTATAGAGGAATTGTGGGAAATATCCCAAGCAACTTGCAAGGAGTTCTTCAAAAAATGCGCTGAAGAAAGAAAAGCAAAGGAGATGGAGCCAAAGCTAGTAGATCTAGCAAAATTAAAAAAATTTATTGGCATGTCAAAAGAAAACAAGAAGACTTTACTATTGAACTACGATCGGGCGTTAGTTAAGTCTGATCAGAAGAAAAAATGGCGAGGAGCGTCATCTTCAAGTCATACTGTCCCCTAGCTTAGGGATTTACCAGATAAAGACGCTGAAACTATACGAGCAATGCCCTTAGAACAACAAATCAGAGTCGTTGGATTTATGCAGGATACATGTATGTCTCTTGTTGAAGTTCTAGGGCAAGTTAAACTGCCAGCTCCAGAACGAATTGTACCTAAATGGACCTTTGAGGTAGGCAAGCCTCTAGTAAGGCTTGAATTGGTACGGAAGCTATCCATGAAGATGTACGAATTCCATGAATGATACATGAAGCAGTCTGCCGATGAGAGGCTCATGTTTGGTCTTTGGGTTAAACCGATTGATTTTTTCGACGAAGGCGAGAAAGTCTTGAGGATGGAATTCAAGGATATATATGAAGTGTACCATCAAGTTGCCCTTGACGTCTCTCTCATCATCGCCTGGGTTCTGTAAGTGTCAGTTTATCAATATGTAAATTTTGGCTCAGATCATTATTTTTTGTGTGTGCGTCGTCCTACTAACTTCATCTTCCATTTTATGTAGAATGCTAATTTAGAGGTGCCGCAGAGAATTGTACTTTAATGTTGGCTTCATGGATCCATCGCTTGTTAACCAAAAGCAAATACGAGATCAACCAAAGAAAACATTGGAGGCAGTATACAATTTCTTGGACAAACAATATTACAAGGGATACATACTACTACCATACAACTTTAAGTAAGTGTGGGTACCGTCTATTTTCAATTTCTTTTTTCTTACCTAATTAATATTAGGTAGCTCTAATATGAACATTTATGTACGCAGTTTCCACTAGATTCTCATAATAATTATGATTGATAAAAGCCATGTTTTTGTGTTCGATTCATTGAGAAAACCACCGAAGGAGTACCACGACATTCACACATGCTAAACTCGTAATAATTCTGGACCTTTATCTCTATGCAAAAGTTTGTTTCCTAAATTTTCACCTAACACTGTATCATTCATTATTTTAATCTACAGCGCATGGAAATGATTCCTTAAGAATCATCGTGGTTCATTCAAAGGAAAACTTACATTTAGTACAAACTTCCCGGTAGGTATGAAGTTTGCACATTTTGTACATTCTATAACACGAATATTTCATAACTTTTTTTTACCACTAAAGTGCTTGAGATAGGAACAAGGCAACAATCTATATGGATACAACCTTTGTGAGCACATGCACAATTTTGTGCATCCCAAGGTGCTGTTGTTGCATGATATAAATGTATGTAAAATAAAATTATTAATAATTAATTATTTTCTAGCTTCTTATATTTAATTGTTCGTATAACATTCATATATTTTCAAATTATAGATGAATAAAATTCAACAAAAACTCTTGGAGATGGAGAGAATTTTGGCAATATGTGAAGGTCTCATAGGAGTCCTGGTGGACGAGGTGATAAATCCATAGGGAAAATTTGATTACGACGGACGTTCAATAGACGCACCGAGCAATACCACGACGGGAGGATCCTAGGAATGAAGTGGACAAATTATTATATATATATTAATTGTATAAATACTAATTTGATTTGTATAATATACTAAGAATTATATATATATATACATACTACTGCCATGAAATATATATACGACTTGCATACAATATTACTATGACTTGTATAGATTATTAATATGGAAAATAATTTTTTTTAAAAAAGTCTTAAGTTCTAAAGGGGTACGTGCATGCATGGTGCATGCACGTATGGACTTTAGTCCGGGTTGGTTTTACCAATCAGAACTAAGGGGACCCCCTTTCATCTTGAAAATTTAATGCCGGATGGATTTTCGGTATCTTTGAGGTCTACCTAACGAGACTAATGCCGCGTTCTCCACCGGTGGGTCCATCTTCGAGAGATTATTTGATGGACTGATGCATGGATTCTTGAAGGACAAATAAACATGATGAGATGGAGTACACAATTAGTGGTCCACACGCATGCGTTGTCTTCTTTGTTGCCCAACGGAAGTCTACCTCATTGAGGATTATTGCTTGAACGGATGGGGTCTTGTGAATCTTTAATAATTAAAGTCTCAGAGCTCCATTGGGAGATAGGAGCGAGACATATTTGTGCACATGCTGGTTTGTGGCAGTATTGTGGTGCAGAAATGATTCATGGTAGAGAATTCACCTTTGATCCACCCCTTTTATCCCGCTTTAAATTTGGCCTGTGACTAAAGCTGACGCACCACGGTAGGCCAGATTGGGGGGGGGGAGCTTTAGTCCTGGTTGTAAATACCAACCGGGACTAAAGCCCCCCCTTTAGTCCTGATTGTAACGGTCGGATTTTTCGCACCGACGGTGCCCCCCTTTTGCCCGTGTTGGAAGCTCCAACTAGGACAAAAACCTGACCCTTTTGTCCCGGTTGGAGTTACCAACTGAGACAAAAGATTTACTCCTGGTGGGTAATTCCAACCGGGAGAAAAGGGGAGGCTTTTGTCCCGGTTGGAGTTTCCAACCGGGAGTAAACTCCCAACCGGGACAAAAGGGGTTTGTTTTTGTCCCGGTTGGAACTCCCCTATAGAATCGCAAGACAGAGATCTCTTCTTCCTCCTCCAGCCCAAGCCACTCCACTCCACCAGAGAGCTTCATCCTCCTCTCTCCATGGCGATGAAGCAACTCTAGAGAGGTGCTGCCCGAATTTTTTTCCTCATTTACGTGGGGATTCACTCATCCAAAGTGTTGTGAAGGTTACCTACTTCATCCTCCTTTCATTTATTTTTATTATGCTTTGTTTTATGCTTTAGAGAGGGAGAAAAATTAGTTTTTTAGAATGAGGGAGAATGGAGAGGATTTTTATTTATACATATTTTGAGTTAGAATGTTATGGATAGTTTGCTTGTTATATACGATTTGTATTAGTCAAAACAACTTGACGTGTAGGAGAATGTGAAGGAGAAAATGGAGAGGATTTTGAGCTAGAATGTGAGGGAGAATGGAGAGTAAATATGAGGAAGAATGGAGAGGATTTCAATATTATGTATGACAAAAAAATTAGAGTAAATGTGTTTTTAATATTTAGTCATTGCAATAAAATTAAGGTAAATAAATTGTAGGGGTGAGAAAATATAATTTTGTCATTGCTACATTTTTTCATGTTACTATAATTTAACAATTAATAATTATATTTCTTTGACAAACAATTAATTTATGTCATGTTTAATGTAGAACAAAATTATAAACAATAATCTGATACGAAACTCTATGGTCATTTTCCATGTAATATGATGCAGATGGACTAGAAATGGATTTACCACCTCCATTCCTCCAATCCCAATTAACAGAATGTGCCGCTATTCTCTACACGTAATACGATGTAGATGGACCGGCAATGGATGTACCACCTCCGTTCCTCCAATCCTAATTAACAGAATGTGCTTACGCTATTCTCTACACGTAATACGATGTAGATGGACCGACAATGGATGTATAACGTGGATAGATGAACCAAGGAGTTTGTTGATGGCTTGCATTATTTTCTTGAAGTGGCCAAAGCGAACAAGCTAGAGAACGAGTTCATATGTTGTCCATGCTTCCAATGCAGTAACAAGAAGGACTATCCACAGGCTTCCTGGGGGACTATTCACAGCCACTTGTTTAGATACAATTTCATGCCTAACTATTTGGTTTGGACCAAGCACGGCAAAAGAGGGGTTGTAATGCAAGATGACGAAGAAGATGAGGATGATAACAACATTTCGAACTGGGCTGCAAGCCAAGCTTTTGCAAATACTACAATGGGCGAGGCTGATGAAGATGAGTTTGTAGAAGACAACCCTATTGATGACCTTGGTCAAGTGCTACGGGATGCACACAGAGATTGCAAAACTGTGAAGGAATCACAAAAGTTGCAGTGCATGATTAATGTGTAACGATCGAGCTTTGAACATCGTTAAGATCAGCAAGATCATTAGAGTCTTATTGAGCTGATGAATTAGCAGCTTTCACAGCAAAAAGACCACAATGACCTTAAAGAGTTAAACTGCTGTTTACATCCTAAACCACGTTTTTGGCACAACAACTTTAAGTTTCACCAACAAGAAAGTTGTCCAACTGGTTATATACCAGCAACCTTGGTTCTCAACTTTTGTTTTTCCTTAGCCAGCCAGAACTCTAAATCTGTGAGACAAGTTCAACCTTGGAGCCTTTTTACTCCAATCTGTTACGATCTTGATCTAACTTCTTTTGGCAAAGTTGTGCACGGGTTCAAGGACAAAAACTTGTGAAAGGGTTCAATTGGTGCGTGGTTCAAATTTTTGGAGAAGAGTTGCAAAGCAAGTAACTGCTCTGTTCTCATCGCGCCCCGAACCAGAGCACCCTGTGCGACATCGGCGCATGGCACGCCACCACCGGCAGCTCGCCGGCAACCAACCCACAGCCGTGACGCGACGGGACATTGCAAGCACTGCCCAATCGCGCCAGCAGGCCATCTCTCCTCTCTATTCCGAATCCCCAGCGCCCAATCCCGCTCCACCTCTCCCCTCTCCGCGAACGCCACACCGCTCTACCTCTCCCCTCTCCGCATGCCTTCGCCTAGTAACCAGCGTGATGCGACCACATGCGCACGCAGACCTAGCAGATCCGCATGCCAAGCAAAACTGCTTTGCCCCCAGCCTGAAATCCTTGCTGTCCAACCAGGGCAAGATTGCGTCCGAGCTCGCCAATGGAGGCGCCGACCAATCCCCGCCGCAACAAAGCACTTCCTTCTCCCTCGATCTTATCCTCTCACCTGCTCAAGCTCGTTTCCTTCCTCCGAACACTTCTGCGCATCTATAAAAAGGTACCAAAGCCTCTTATCAGAGTCCCCTTCACCACCACCGCCATTGCCGCACTACCTGCTCTGTTTTTCTCCCCCACACTCACCGCCGCACTTGGAGCTGCCACTCCGGCCAGCCCCGCGCAGCAACTCCTTCACCGTCAGCTTCACCTTGGTCGCCTGGAGCTCGCCAACCCGTTCGAAGAGCTCGCCGACCTGCTCAAGGAGCCTCTAAGGCCCCTGTCTTACCGCATCGCTGTCGCGAGTTTCCACGACGCCGACCAAAGCCGCCATTGTTCCTCGTTCCACCTCGGCTTGTTTCTTCCCGACCCCGGACCTCATCAGTAGGACTGGAGGTGAGCTGCCGACCCCTTTCCAGCTCTTCCCAACCCTGAATCGTCCGCGAAAGCCACCGGACCTTGTTCGCCTCGCCCGAGGGCTCGGTTGTGTCTTTTCTTTTGACCGAGGGTATCTGTGTTAAATTTCGAGGACTTCTCTATGTTAAATCTGAGGATCTTGGTACAGTTATACCTTAAGTCTAAGGGTCATATCATAAGTTTTCCCCGATCGGACTCTTTTAACTCAAATTAAATCGACAGAAACTTGGAAATTACATCTTAAATCAAGGAAAAATCAGAAAAATGTGAAATCACTTTGGTTGGAATCCTCGTTCTGAGTAGAATCCAATAAAGTAGGTTTCGCACCTTTTCCTATAGTTTTGCTACAGTTTTGGGTTTAAATCCTTGCATACTGTTGAAATCACCGTCTAAGTTTCTTATCCTTGCATTGCATCTCGTGTAGAACTGAGCGCTGCTGATGGCACCTACGAGCTGCATCAAGTGCTTGACGAGGACCCTGCTGCAGAGCAACTCCAAGTCGGAGCAGAGCCCATTGCTGAACCCACTAAAGGCCCTCAAGCTAACTTAGCATGTGAAGGCAAGCCCCGGAGCATAACCCGGTTTTTCTAAACTTGTGCATGCCTTCTGTTGTTAATATTTGTGCATTTACGTTTACAGGAGTTGTTTGGAAACTCTAGTTGCATGATCCTAGGTTCCTTTGTTCTGGATATTAGCATGACAGGATCTCAAGTAGTTGCTTTGCTTAAATAGGACTCGGTAAAAGTCGAGTGATTTCCTGTTACTCGCGAGTTATAGGAGTTGCTTGCTTTCTTTTTGCAACAACTATAAGGACGATGGACGGGGGCAGGGCTTGGTGAATTGTTTTGGTGGTCGGTCGGTTGCCCCGTCTATCTAAATGAATTTTGACTAAGGTCGAGATGTGCTAGTGTTCGTGATCAAGTGTTTGAACAGTACTAATCTCATACTTAGTATGGGATGGGGAAGCCTAGTACCTGATTGAACCGGCAACTGGCTTATACCCCTGCTATCCTTGGAACGTAGTTCCCATGGTGCATCATGTGGGTGCAAGTGCGGTCACAGTACAGTAGAGACCGGTACTGTGGAGCATTGCATGCCAAAGGCGGTTTGGACCTAACACGTGCCTAGGAATTGATGGGGACGGTGGACAAGTGAAGCTATCCTTTGTGGTGAGCGGATGTCATGGGATTATTCCCACCATGCATGGTTAAAACTCGGATCGATTCGTCTGCCTCTTATAGCTTGAGACTACTTGATCACTATGCTACACTGAGTAAGAAGAGGACTTGTTGATGATGTTAATGCTGATGTTTTCTATTAATTGTTTGTATAACCATGCTTGTTCAGTATGAGTTGCAAATGTAGAATGGTTAATGAACTAGAACTCATGGCTAAAATGTTGAAAGTAAGGATCCACCACTAGTCGCTTTTGGCAAAACAACCCCTTTGGCCAAACAGCCTGCATGTCTAGGTGTTGGTGGATTATTACCACCGACGGGTAAGTCTTGTTGAGCGTAGTCGCTCAGCCTTGTTGTGGCTTATCTTTTCAGGTTTTGTTGTGGAAGAAGGTACTGCTTGGCCTTTCCAACTCCCTTCGGGATGGACGGTCGAGTGGGCTCCCTCCTTGGACGGTAAGGATGGAGGTTACTGATGTCGTGACCGGCTTCGTCACGGTGTCGGGCGTCGATGTTTAGTTACTGTTGTTTATTTCCGCTGCTGAACACTTTGCAATCTTGTGTTGAATTTCAAACTCTTTTGTTATAATAAACTTATGCACTTGCTAGAAGAATGGACTGTTGTAATCTCTGCAACCGCTCACTCTCGGGTGAGTCCGCTTTCGCGATCCTGTAGCGTGGTTTCATCGGAAAGAGTTCGACAAATGACCAAATTGGCTTGACTAAGGTGCACGATCGCATGCCAAGAGACTTAATTGTGCTTCAGCTGAGTTAATTTGGATGGTTCTGCCACATAATGATCACAAAAAATTGTTGTACCTAGATTGCAAGTAGGGCCATAAAAAACTGGATACCACACAAGAATTTATACAATGGAAGACTAATAATGGTGTGTTCGATAAGGCATTTTAGGCGATGTTGCAAATTGTGAACAAGATTTTTGCCGAAAATAATGAATTGCCATCTACAACATGTGAAGCTAAACATATTGTTTGCCCTCTAGGATTGGAGGTTCAGAAGGTACACGCATGCCCTAATGACTATACCCTCTATCATGGTGATGAAAATGAGAAATTGGATGCTTGTCGTGTCTGCGGAGCGCTGCAGTTAAAGATTAGGCGAGATGATCCTGGTGATGTCGAGGGGCAGCCTCCCAAGAATAGAGTTCCCACGAAGGTGATGTGGTATTTCCCTGTAATACCACACTTGAAGTGTTTGTTCAGAAACAAGGCAAATGCTAAGTTGATGCGATGGCACAAAGAAGAATGTACGCAAGATAAGATGTTGAGACACCCCACGGATGGGGCCTAGTGGAGATCAATTGATAGAGCATTCGCGGACTTTGAAAGTGATGCAAGGAATATAAGGTTTGGTTTAAGTACTGATGGATTCAATCCCTTTAGTGAGTTGAGTAGTGGTCATAGTACTTGGCATGTGACCCTATGTATGTTCAACCTTCCTCCTTGGATGTGCATGAAGCGGAAGTTCATTATATAATGTGTACCAAAACAAGGCCGAAACAAGACCCAAAATAACCAGGCAATGACATTGACGTGTACCGAAGACCGTTGGTTGATGAACTTTTACTGCTCTAGAAGGAACAAGGTGTACATATGTGGGATGAGGAGAAACAAGAGACCTTTAACCTACGAGCATTGTAGTTCATAACCATCAATGATTGGCCTGCACTGAGTAACCTTTCGGGATATATAAACAAGGGATATCGAGCCTACACCCACTATTTAGGCGATAGAGATAGCATGTATTTGAAGCATTGTAAGAAGGGTTGTCTATACGGGCCATCGTTGATTTCTCCTTGCTAACCACCCGCTGAGAAAGAGAGGGATGCATTTCAAAGGGATGCTAGACCATCGTAAAAAACCTACACACCATAATGGAAAGTGTGTCTTTGAGATGATGAAGGATGTAAGGGTAGTCTTTGGAAAGGGTCTTGGTAGCGAACTTGTTCCAAACGAGAATAATAGACGTGCACCCATACGGAAGAAGTCAATATTTTGGGAGCTACCTTATTGGGAAATCCTAGAGGTCCACAACGCAATAGACATGATGCACCTGATGAAGAATATTTGCATGAATGTGCTAGGCTTCATGGTTGTTTATGGGAGCTCAAAAGATACATTGGAAGCATGACAGGAACTGAAACGTATGGGGCAACAAGATGACCTACATCCGAAAAAGAGAGATAACGGAGAGCACTACTTACATCCTCCCAGTTACACTCTCAGCAAGGAAGAGACAGATAGCATGTTTGAATGCTTGAACAATAACGAGGTCCCGTCTAGGTACTCCTCGAATATAAAGGGCATAATAAATATGAAAGAAAAGAAGTTCAGAAATCTCAAGGTCCATGACTGCCACATGTTGATGACCCAGTTGCTTCCAGTTGCACTGAGGGGTATTTTACCAGAGAATGTCCGATTGCCGCTCATAAAGCTATGCACGTTTGTTAATGCGATTTCGTAGAAGGCAATCAATCCAACCAAGCTAGTAAAGCTATAGAACGATGTGGTGCAATGTTTTATCAGCTTTGAGTTGGTATTTCCACCATCCTTCTTCAATATTATGACGCACCTCCTGGTTCACCTAGTCAAAGAGATTACTATTCTCAGCCCAGTATTCCTGTACAATATGTGGCCTTTCGAGAGGTTCATGTTAGTCTAAAAAACTATGTTCTTAATCATGCCCGTCCAGAAGGAAGCATCGCCAAGGGATATGGAACAGAGGAGGTCATTGAGTTTTGTATTGATTTTGTTGACTCAATTAATTCGATTGGGGTTCCAACTTCACACCACGAGGGGAGGCTACGGGGAACAGGGACCCTTGGAAGGAAATCAAGTTTGAGCAATGATACTGATTTGTTTGTGTTGAAGCCAGATTTCGTCACAAGTAAAATCGGCATCAGGAGAAGAAGAAATGGGAAGGTACAACAGAATACAGGGGTAATAGTTGGAAATCGGACGAATGGCGCTATAGTTAGAGATCGGTTGGTTGGTGCTACAGTCCAGGATCGGCCGATGCTACAGTACAGGATCGGCCAATGGATCCTTAGGAATTCTGCCTCGCTTGACCCTTGGGGTTTGGATCGGACACGCCTAGTTCCCGATCGGTTACCCTTTGCCGATAAGGAAATCGGCCGATTAGGATGTTGGAATAATTGGGCCGGTATGGGCTTGGAAAGGATCATAAGGATGAAGAGGGAATCAGCCCATGAAGCGTATAATAACCAACCTAGTACGAGTCGTACTTGTAAATATTCGTTTTCTATTTGAATTAGGGATAGAGTTCTAGTCAGATAAGGAGTCGTCTGTACGGGGCTATAAATAGCCACCTTTGAAGATCTGTAATCATCAACTACTCAATACAACAAACTACTGTTTCCTCGTACTTACTTTCTAGCAGGCGACTTTGCCAAATATTTTCTTCCTTTTCACGAGTTCGTACGGGTTGGCGGGGCTGCATCAACTTGACCTCCGGCCGATCTTGTAAGTTTCGTTTACCGAGTAAATTCTAAGCTTTAACTCCGGGCGCATCGCTGTCGTTTCGTTTAGATTTATTCACTAGTTATCGATATTTACTAGAATTGTAGGTTTTACCTGTTTTTCTAGTTTTATCACCAGTTATCCAGCTAGGAATCGGCAGTTTCGGCTTTTCTCATATTTTGTTGTTTAATTTACTTATTCCACGCGTAGCCGATTAGGTCTGTCCCTAGTGTTGCTATTGTAGCATTGTACCGATTACTCCAATAACTCTCGTTCACGCTGTTTGGTAGTCGGCTGCTTCATAGCTGATTTCTTTATTACGGCAAATCGGCCGATTCGCTGATAAGCTTTCTCGAGATCGGAAATTTAGCCGATCGCGACTTCTGGATCTGACACGTACTCTTCCTTGCCAATCAACAGGTCAGATTGGCTGGCACGCCGCGCGAACCGCACCAGGGCAATCACCCGAACAGGAGTTAAGCAGATTCTCCCGGGTCGTGTGTTAGACGTTGGGGATTCGGTTGACCGATTTCTAGCGCCAACAGTTTGCCAAGGCACACTTCACTGTTCTGCAACAATCATCCTTTGTAGCTCCATATATCAAGCAACACAAGCATATGCTAGTTTCCGAACACCCAACAAAATCCGATGCCTGGATTATACGTCATCAAATGGATACTTTTCCCTCTTGGTTGCGTCAACACCTTATGGGTAACTCTGAGATTCACCCACAGCTCGTTTAGTTAGCCAGGGGACCTTTTTCTAGCACAATTGTGAAATTCTAAGACTACGAGATAAATGGTTATACATTTTACACGAGAGCCGAAGACCGGAAAAGCACGAACCAGAATTGTGGTATCCGCATAGATGACATAGATAGCAACATGAGCAAGGACTCATATTATGGTTTCATGGAGGAGGTATGGAAACTCGAATACGGACCGCTGAACATCCCTCTATTTCGTTGGCAATGGGTGAAGCTAACTGGCGTAACCAAAGATCAGTATGGAATGACAATAGTGGACCTAACCAGGATTGGATACAATGATGAACCATTCGTACTTGCCAATGATGTGCATCCAGTTTTCTATGTGAAGGACATGTCTAGCAAACCAAAGAAAAATTCAAAAGAGCCATGGGAGCCAAAGTGCCACATAGTTCTTCCAGGTAAAAGAAAAATCGTGGGAGTCGAAGATAAAATAGACCAATCAGATGATTATGATCAGCTTGATGGCATGCCTCCATTCGCTATTAACCGACGGCTCATCGAGTTGACTTGATTAAGGCATGAGGATCGCGTGATAAGCGAATTAACCGTGCTTTAGTTGAGTTAATCCGAGGTGTTCCGCCATAGTCACAGGGTCGGATCTTGATTTGGTGATAGCAGCACGAAGATCAATCTTGGAAAACACTCTAGCTCCAGCTAATTGATCAAACAGAACATCAATGCGGGGAAGGGGATACTTGTTCTTGATAGTCATCGTATTGAGGGGTCGGTAGTCGACACACATGCATAGACTCTCATCCTTCTTCTTCACAAACAGGGCTGGGCAACCCCAGGGTGAAGTACTGGGTCGGATAAAGCCTTTCTCCAACAACTCATGTAGTTGGGTTTTTAACTCAGCCAACTCGGCGGGTGGCATCCGATAAGGTCTTTTGGAAATAGGGGCTGTGCTGGGGATCAACTCTATGGAAAACTCCACATCTCTATCGGGCGGCATGCCTGGCAAGTCATCGGGAAACACATCGGGGTACTCACAAACTACGGAGATGTCCTCCAGACGGGTCTCAACTGCGGGATACGCACAAGAATTCACATCTTCTCGGCGAGGCAATTGGACAACAGAGGGGCCTTGGTGGGGTGAGTTGACATGGATAGCTCGGGCTGGGATATCTAGCACAACCTGGTGCCTAGTCATCCAATCCATTCCTAGGATGACATCAATCCCCTCTAGATCGAGGATAACAAGATTCTCCTTAAAAAGGGTTCGGCCTAGCTGGATAGGCACATTGACACTCATCCTATCTGATGTGATTACCCCACCCGGGGTGGATATCCTAAAAGACCCTCTCGTTTGGCATTCCTTTAACCCATATTTGTCACTAGTCTTTCTTCCAATAAAACTATGTGATGCTCCTAAGTCAAACAAAATCAAAGCTGAACGACTGTGGATAAGAAAGGTACCCATCATTATTGGTGCACCTTCAGGAAGCTCTGCTACATTGGTGAAGTTTAGCCGACCTTGGCGAACTTGCATCTTGGGCTTCTTCCCTTTATTGAGCATCACATTGCTCTGCCCTGGGCGCTGATTCTGATTTCTGGGGCAATCCTTGGCGAAATGCCCCACATTGCCACAGGTGAAGTGCTACCGCTGGTGGGGGTCAGGCAACCCATCTTCCCGACTGCTGGGGTCGGCTGGGCGCCTATGGGGGAACCATTTTGAATCGCTGTGCAGGTGGGCTGGGCGTCGGCATTGGAGCCTTCCTCTTCCTCTCGGTTGCCAGAGCCTTCATGCAGTCCTCTTATGAGATGGCCAAGTTGACCAACTCGTTGTACGTATTCACCCTTATCGAGTTCAATCTCTCCCTGAGCTCCAGGCTTAGCCCTTTGCGGAACCTGTCCCGCTTCTTCTCATCTGTGTCCGCATGGTATCCAGCATATCAGCACAGATCATTGAAAGCCTGCGCATAGTGCAGGACATCACGACTTCCCTGGGTAAGGGCCAGGAACTCATTGAGTTTACGCTCCAGGAGACCTTCAGGGATATGATGGCCCCTGAACGCCATCTTAAACTCTTCCCAGCTGACAACGTGGTCGGCTGGCTGCATGGCGTGGTAGTGATCCCACCAAAGGAGGGTAGAACCACGCAGTTGTTACGTGGCAAATCAAGCCTTGTTCCCCTCTGGGCAATGGGCGGTGAGGAGGGAGAACTTGGATTCAATGGCACGAATCCAGGCGTTGGCGTCGAGCGGGTCTAGTGTCTTCTGGAACAAAGGGGGTTGCGTGCCTAAGAAATCCTCATAGCGAGCAATATGAGGTTGCTGCTGAGCCCTTCCCCCATGGGGCTACTGCTGTTGCCCTTGGGCAATATGCCTCAGCAGCTCAGTTTGAGCAGCCAAGATTGCCTCCAGTGAAGGCGGGGGCGGGGGCGGGGGAAGATCCTGCCTCTGCTCACTGCCACTGGGAACAGGGCCGGAACGGGTGCGGTGCGCCATCTGCAAGAGTCAGTGCTCCATTAGTTACATAATCCCAGAAGTATTCCAATCATGCAGGAACTTATGTGCTGAATCCTTAAGGCGGCTCTTGCCGATACTGCACACAACAACATATCTTTATTAATGAGGTGCACATCTCTTTTTGCCATCTTAGTTAGTAACTAGCTCATTTCTGCACTGTCGTTTTACTCTTGCTAACCGAACAGAAAGGTATTCTGATCCACGCTTGGTAGGGTCCACAAGATCCACGTTCCCATCGGCTGGTCCACACACACCCTCGGGCGAGTCAAAACCTTATCCCGTGGGTCCCGCTATGTCCGACCTTTAGTGCCCAGGTCGGGCGAAGTGGAGCCTTGCAACAACGGGTCGGGCGAGGCGGAGACCTGCCACGAGGGGTCGGGTGCATCCGACCTTGTGACCCTGGGTCAGCCAAGTTTTGGACAGACCCAAAAGAGCGGAAACTTTGCGTGCGGCTACAGCACAAGCTTCACACACAACTTTGGCATCCCAAGCGTGTCCCAAAGGGTCAAAAGTCGAGTCAAGAGTGAGGGGAAAATAGGAACTGATTTCACCAAGATCATTTCATTGCTGGTCTCTTAATACAGAAGGAGTACTCAAGTCAAGGCTAACCTATTACATCACTATCCAAAATTATAGGTTGCCGAGGAGTACAACAAAAGACCAACTTCTACAGCCTTCAACCTAAAAGTCATCCAGGTTGCCTACTAAGGAAACACTATGCGTTGGAGAAGGGGCGTCGCCATCTTCAATGTCCATACTTGAGACTCCCACTACCTCCTCGGGTCTTCCTCCTCCTCCGGGGCCATTTGCTCATCCAGCTGCATTTCCAAAGCATGGATATCATCGAGCTCAGCATGGTGCTCGGCCAAGTGTGCATTAGCAACCGCGAGCTCCATCTCGACCCCCAATTTCTCTTCGCCAAGCTTGAGTCATATCATGCTCCATGTCCGTCACTTCCTCCTCTAGCTCTGAAATCCTGGTCTGCATGTCGGAGACCTGTATGCCCCTTTGGATAAGCTGATATGACTGTTCCACCAAGTCTTTCTTGGCGGTGTTGAAATGCTCCTGGGTGTCTACGGCGATCCGTGCCAAGACAGCCATAGCCCATCCTTGAAGTTCAACCAGTCGGTATAAAGCTGACATGCACGTTGTCGTGGTGGAAACGGTGACCAGTGAGTGTGAGGCTGCCAACACCTCCATGTTATTCACTCGGTCAAGCCAAGCTGGGTCCATCCGATCCCTAGCGGGGAACAAACCGATCGGGTCCAAAAGGACCACAAACGGGTGTAGCCGGCAAAACTGAGTGAGAGCCTGCAAGGCAGCTGACTCCCAAGTGTCCTCAAGGGTGTGACCATAGGTTGAGACCTCGAGCTGGGGCCACTCGGTTTGTACAGGGGGTGGAGGTACAACTAGTTGCACGTTGCACCGCTGCACTCCGTGCTCTTGGTACTCACGTCCCTCATAAAGAGGCGGTGACTAGTACCCAAACCACCTCAATGTATCCCACAAAATAGCAGGAAAGCCCTCGAAATGTAGGCATGTGGAGTGGGAAGTGCCATCGGCGCCACGAAACACATGTCCGGGAGTAGCCATCTGGAACCAAAAACTGAAAGAAGTATGAGATAGAACCCCAAAAGAGAACAGATTGGGTAGGGTGAGATACTCGGATTTCTGACCAGAGCGCAAGCTGAGAAGGTAGCTAGAAATCCTTAAAGCGAAGAAGGGCTTTAAACCAGGGCAAGGTTGTTTTAAGGATGCAGTTTTACATATTTTAGTTCATGACGCATGCATGACCTACATCATCCTCTCAACCAAACATAACTGCCAAAAGCCTTAGTCTTACCCTATTAGTACCGGTGGCAAGGAAAAACGTACGTCGCTCCCTATAGTAGCTAGTCGGTTCCTAGCATCGTTCCCTAAGCGAACGCGGTTAGTGTACCAGCAGAAAACACAACCACATGAACCTTTCATGCCAGCACTCACGAAAGTGTCCCCAAGCATTACCGTTCACTATAGAAATGGTACCCATGCGTTTAACGCTGCATGGACAGCACAACAACCGTGGAAATAGGTCCCCTTTGAATAGAACCATATAACCCTTCACACGCTTGCGATACGGAATCTGCACACGTATAATAGACGTGGCACCGTGATGATAGGCTTGTTGGAATCAAACCATACCACCCTTCACATGAGTTAACATGCGGAACCTGCACACGTATGATAAACGTGAGCGAAACAACCGCGATGATAGGGTCCCTTGAATACAACTCCCTATCAACCCTCCCATACTCGCGATGCGGAACTCGGCACACGTATGATACATGTGGCGAAGTGCTGGACGTTAGCAAAATAACCAATAAGTAATAGCCACCTAAAAATAACCCCAAAATCCCCTAGGGCCTCTCGTACTAAGGTCATCCTTAACGATCGTACGAGATTTTTCAACACCTTTCATGCAAATTTATTTAAAATGGAAGTGTTTTAGGACCTATTGTGTTCTCTGTCCTGCTATACCAGCTTTGGTACCAGCTGTGGCAGAACAACACCGATTAAGTTGGGTAAAGCACATCTGAGTCGCCTAACACGCGATCATATGCTTTAATCAAGTTAACTCGATGATCCATCGGATTTCATCCGATAAACCACTATACTGGACCGAGTTAGCATGGCTCACACGAAGGTGAGTGGTTCCAGAGAATACAACAGATCCCTTACTTAAACAAGTACATTAAGTTCTTCAACACTGGTTCAAAAATCAGAGTTTTACAAGTTCACAAACAGCGGAAAGATAAACTAAACAGCGAAAGCTAGCGCCGAGTCAGATGTCCCTAATGAGGCCGATCAAGACATCAATGATCCCTCTCCTCATCGTCCAAGGAGGGATCCCACTCGACCGTCCACCCAAGAGGTAGCTGGGGCGACCAAGTACCAACAACAGCAAACTCAGAAGCTTCAACTTCACCAGAAAGAGATGCCACAAGCAAGGCTGAGCTGCTAAGCTCACCAAGACTTAACCGACTAGTGGGGAACTACTCCACCAACATCTAGACATGCAAGGCTCTTTGGCTGAGGGGTTTGTTTTGCCAAAAGCGACTACAGTAGGTCCTTACTTTCAATATTTTAGCTCAGATTCTAAGTTTATTAACCAGTCTACATTGGCAACTTATGCTAAACAAACATAGTTTCCAACAACAATATATAGAACAAGCATCAAGTTCATATCATCATCATGTTCCATCTTAACTTAGTGTAGCGTAGCGATCAAGCAATCTCAAACTGTGGGAGGCAGATGAATCGATTCGAGTTTCTTAACCATGCATGTCGAACCTAATCTCACGACATCCGCGCATCACAAAGGGTCACTTCATGTGTCGGCTGTCCCCATCAATTCCCAGGCACATGTCAGGTCCAAACTTCCCTTGGCATGCAATGCTCCACAGCCCCAACCTCTTGTCGTACTGTGGCCGCACTTACATCCACATGATGCACCATGGGAACCTCGTTCCAGGGACAGCAGGGGTATAAGACACGCCCTAGTTCAATCAGGTACTAGGCTTCCCCATCCCATACTAGGTATGAGATTAGTACTTTCAAATACTTGATCACAAACACTAACACTTTCCGACCTTAAGCAACTTCTTATAGACAGACGGGGCGATCCACCGACCACCAAAAGAGTTCACAAGGCCCTGCCCCGTCCACTGTCCTTATAGTTGTAACCAGAAGGAGAACAAACAACTCCTACAACTTACGAGTGATAGGAAATCACTCGACTTTTACCGAGTCCTATTAAGCACTGCAACTACTTGGACTTATCAAGCTAGTATTCAGGTCAAGGGAACTAAGTCATGCATCTATGGTTTCAAACAACTCCTGTAATGTAAATGCACATACATACAAAAAAAGGCATGCGCAAGTTTAGAAAGATTTGGTTATGCTCCGGGGCTTGCCTTCGAGCGGGGCGGAGGCAAACTGAGCTTCGGCGCACTCGGTTTTAGCTCCTGCAGTCGGCAGCTCAGCTACCGCTCTGTCTTCTAGCACCGGGTGCAGCTCGTAGGTGCCGTCGGCGAGAGTTAGTTCTACACGAATGCAAATGCAGGGGTTGACACTTAGACGGCTATTTCAACAACACCTGCAAGCTTTCGCCCAGAAACATGTAGCAAACTACAGGAAAGGTGTGGGAATCCCTGCTTCTGTTGACAGAGATTAGATAAAAGAGTCAGGTTGGGAAAAACTTATGATTTGACCCTCAGACCTAAGGAATAACTGTACCGGGGTCCTTAGACTTAACATAGAGAAGTCCCCGAAATTTTGCACAGATACCCTTGGTCAAAAGAAAAAGATACAGCCGAGCCCTCAGGCGAGACAGATAAGGGTCCGCGAAATAGATAGGGGTCGGGCGAACCAGACAGGGGTCGGCAGCTTACCCTTGGGCCTACTGTGAAGTCTTGGGGTCAGGAAAGAATAGGCTCAGGCGGAGCGATGAAAGGTGCTAAGGCTTGGGTGGTGGCGAGGTCCAGCGGTGCTCCGGCGGCGGCGGTGCTTCTTGTTGATACAAGTAAGCTCTAGCACCGTGCGGAGGAAACAAGCGGCTGGTGGGTTGGGAAAGGCGGGTGTTGAGCGGAGAGGGGAGTTCCTCAAGAGCTTAGGTGGCAGTGCTTGAGCACGAAACAGCGGAAGAAGCGGCAAGGCAACGATAGCGAAGGGAACTCCGGTAGAGGCTCTGATACTCCCTTTTATAGCTGTGCAGAAGAGACGGAGTCTGGGCAGCGCGAGGATCAGGTCGAAGAGAATGGAGTGCTCTACCGTGGCGGCGATTGGTCGACGCCTCCATTGGCCGGCGAAGTGGAGCTTCGGGGATAGGGTCTTCGGTCATTGGGCACTAAAGACAGAGCTTATGCAGGCATGGTCTTGCCGGAGAGAAGGATTGGCGAGGGCGAGCGCGGGTCTGGTCGCGTCAAGTGGCGGATTGGTGGCGACGACTCGGCTAGCATATGACAGGAAGGAAGGAAGGGGCACTGCAGGCGAGAGCGCTGCAGGTGAGGTGACAGGGTGAGCGGTGACGCTGGCAAGCGCCGAACCAGTGGCTTTGCCGGGGCACACTACTGGCGAGGCGGGAAAAGGAGTTGTCACTGCTGGATCCGTGGTTGGCGAAGGCAGCACCGTCGTGGGGCGCGTGCGTGGGCAACGCAACTGAGGGGCGACGGAAAAGCGAGAAGGTATTGGGGCGCACGGCTGGGGATCCGGGTGAGATGATGAGCGTGGGAGGTGAGGCGATCTGGCGCGGCAGCGGCCAATCCTTGGTCGCAACGGCGACAGGGCACCTGGCGCGGCCGGCGAGGTTGCAGGCGAGATGAGATTAGGCAGAGAGTTTGCAGGGCGCTTCTGCGCGCGATTGGGAAGGAGGCGCGCTGATCCATTTGGTCGTGGCCGGCAACTGGGCGAGGTTGGGCTCGTCGGAGAGGTTAAGCCACGCAGCAGCGGCACTCTGAGACAGGGCGCACGCTTGCTCTAGCGTGCTTGACCCGAGAGATCCGTGAGATCCTTTCCTTGGGTCCAACTTCCAGACTCTGGCTCTCCCAAAAACTGAACTGCACCACTTTGACTGCCTTAACAAAAAAACTAGATCTCAGGCCAAGGCCCAACTCTCGTAATTGGACTGAGTCCAAAAACGCAGTGGATTTAGGGATCCAAGGCTCCAAAGTTTGGAGGAACACTAGTTTTTGGGACTTAGAGAAAAATAGCGGGTTGTTGGGTTTCAGGGGTCGGGGCTGATTAGAACTGCAGATTTGGGAACTTGTCTTAAGATTAACTCGGCTGATGAACCTAAGTCGTTACACAGGTCCATAGCAGGGTCTGGTAATAACATCAACTCCACAAGGCAAATTCGTCTACTGGCCCAACATGAAACCACCGGGTCTTGCCAAGAATGATGAGTCACGCCTCATCGCCTACCTCGATACCCTCCCATACTGGGAGAGAACTCCTCTGTCGTCCATCTATGAAGAAGACAGCTCCATGGAGGTCATCACATCAAGTTCAGAAGCTATTCTCCAGAGCAAGAACTCTTCGCTCTCATTGCTACATAACAAGACGAGGATGAAGAGCAACCAGAGGGAAATCCGTGGCATGAACGTCACCCAGATGACGTCTCATAGGATGAGCTCACCGCAAACGTAGTCGGAGAAGAATCTGAAGCTCAAAGAGCTCGATGATGAGCAAGAAATGCGGCAAGAGTAGAGTGTCACTACCGCCTTGCAGCTAACTTGCCGATCATGAACTTGGATCACGTGTTTGAAGCAGTTCAATCACATCAATGTTGTACTCGTCTTGCCACCATCACATCCATTGATCTGATTACTCAGGCAATGCCACAGGACAGGTACACTAGGCAACTGGCTGAACTGGCAGAATGCGCGTACGAGCAACTCGATCAACAAAACCCAATACATTCAGTTCCGCATACCCCATCCTAGCACGGCAGTAGCCGTAGGCGTACTCCATCCAAACCAAGTCAAATTGGGAGCATCAAACCAAGCCAAGCCAGAGCAGAGGGTAGTTGGGCGGAACCCTTAGGAGGCCATGGCCACCATGGGCACAACCGAGAGCCTAAACACCCAGTACGGGACTTCCGTCAAAAGATCAATGCTAGCCGCGATGCCCGTACAATCATTAACAGATGTCGTCGCAAGTGTGAGCAAGAAGTCGAGTACCCAAGAGAGGATTCTGATGGGTTCCTCACATTCTCAAGACGAGTAAGGAGGATAGTTTTACCTTAAAAATTCAAACCTCCAAGTATCACTAACTATGATGGCAAGCAGGACCCAGTCCAATGACTAAGGTGCTACTCACTGTCAGTACAAGTAGCAGGAGGAAATAATGACACCAAGGTCATGTACTTCCCCATATGTTTGGAGGCAGCGCCACTCACATGGCTCGAGTCACTAAACAAGAACTCCATCGACATGTGGAAGGATCTCAAGGCGGCATTCACCAACAACTTCGCAGGACCAATGTAGTGTACTGGCAACAGGATCGACTTGTCTCAAGTCAAGGAGCAACAAGGCGAGACTCAGCGTAGTTACCTACATTGTTTCTTCGACAAGAAGGCCACAATCATGGACATCACGGAGTGTGACACCATAGATTGCTTCCAGAATGGTCTGTATGACCACCGGATATTCCAAGATTTTGGCAGGAGATGCCCTGAAGATATCAAATCTCTTATGGACGGATGAAGAAGACAAGGAGATTGAGAGATTTGAGTCTAGTTGCAACAAGGGCCAAAACAACAACAATCAGAGTAATGGCCAGCGCAACGACAAGAACCCCAACGATCGCCCCAATAATGACAATCGAAATAACTACTTGGGAGGACAGAATCGAAAGAGAAAGCCAGACAATACTGTCACGGTGATGTTCCAATCATCCAAGAAAGGTGGCAGGAACCAAGAAAGGACTCCGTTCAGCAAGCTTCTGAAGAAGCAGTGCAAATGGCACCTGTATCATAAGCACTCTATGATGGATTTCTATAGTCTACGTAGAGTCATGAAAGATCTGCCGAAACCTTCTGGAACCAAGGACAAGGACAAGGCCAAAGAAGACGAAGACGATGGTGATAATGGCAAATTTCAGAACCCTTCCAATACCATCAAAGTAATCTTCGGTGGCACACCGGGCACTGCTACTAAGCGGTCCTAGAAGCTAGCCCTCCGAGAGATCATGTCCATTGAACTAGCAATGCCTACATTCCTCAAGTGGTCTTAGGTGCCAATCACCTTCTCCAGGAAGGACCAATGGACTAGCTTCTCAAACCTAGGATGATATCCTCTCGTCCTAGACCCAGTAGTCGTGGGCTCGAGACTCACCAAAGTACTCATTGATGGCAGTAGCGGTCTCAATGTACTCTTCGCCAAGACATTGAGGAAGATGGGCCTCAATATTACTAGCATGCTCACCCCAATGAACTCTCCATTCTATGTGATTGTCCCAGGCAATGTGGTTGTACCCCTTGGTCAGGTGGTCTTGCCAGTTACCTTTGGGACCAAAGAACACTACCGGACAAAGTACATCCGGTTCGAGGTAGCAGCCTTTGAAACATCATATCATGCTATCCTCAGAAGACTTGCGTTGGCCAAATTCATGGCTATCCCACACTATGTGTACCTAGTACTCAAGATGCCAGGACCCAAGGGTGTCCTCTCCCTGCGTGGGGAATTTAAGAGATCATACGATTGCAACATGAGAGCCGTGGAGCTAGCAGCGACTA
This sequence comes from Setaria viridis, assembly GCF_005286985.2. Taxonomy (NCBI): domain Eukaryota; kingdom Viridiplantae; phylum Streptophyta; class Magnoliopsida; order Poales; family Poaceae; genus Setaria; species Setaria viridis. Next base: position 15,301,821 of record NC_048270.2, on the reverse strand, counting down.
CTTGAGTTCCAATTCAATGATGCAAGTCTTAGCTGCTTCCAAAAAATTGTCCCCATCAAAACTCGAGATTTCAAAGAAGAAGTTGGGGGCAACCAAGGTCAAGATGGCAAGTGAAGTCGACATCAAAGCCATTGACCTTGAAATGGGTGATAGCTCCAAGACTGCTCTAATTGGCTCAGGGCTAGACCCTAAATAGGAAAGCACACTCGTCAGCTTCCGCCAGGCCAACCGTGATATCTTCATGTGAAAACCATCAGATATGCTGGGAGTGCCCAGGGAGTTGATCGAGCACTCACTAAATGTGGATCCAAAAGCAACACCGAAGAGACAACGACTACGTCAATTTTCCCAAGAGAAAACAAAAGCAATCAAAAGTGAGTTGGCCAAACTACTTGCGGCAAGCTTCATAAAATAAGTCTATCATTCAGAGTGGCTGGCCAATCCCATCTTGGTGCGAAAGAAAAATAACAACAAGTGGAGGATGTGTGTCGACTACACATACCTCAATAAGCATTGTCTAAAGTACCCCTTTGGGCTCCTTAGGATTGATCAAGTCATCGACTCGACAGATGGATGCGCCCTACTCTGCTTCCTTGATTGCTACTCGGGGTATCACCAGATCGCTCTCAAAAAAGAAGACCAAATCAAGACCGCGTTCATCACCCCATATGAAGCTTTTTGCTACACTAAAATGTCCTTCGGGTTATAGAACACATGCGCTACGTATCAACAGGCAATCCAGGAGTGCTTCAAGAAACAACTATACTGCAATGCAGAAGCATATGTGGATGACGTGGTCGTAAGGACCAGGAATCCTGATGACTTGATTGAGGATTTGAAAGAAACCTTCGCAAGCTGGCGAGAATTCTAGTGGAAGCCAAACCCAACAAAGTGTGTGTTCGGGGTACCCTCCGGAAAACTACTCGGGTTCATCATCAGTCAGCAAGGGATTGAAGCTAACCCTGAGAAGATCTCCACCATCACCAATTTGCACACCCCACTGTGCATCAAGGACGTCCAGAAGCTTACTGGATGCATGGCGGCTCTCAAAAGATTCATCCCAAGGCTTGGAGAATGGGGACTACCATTTTTCAAACTACTCAAGCGGCAAGACAAATTCTAGTGGACCAAGGAGGCAGACAAAGCCTTGCAATAGTTGAAGGACTTCCTGTCAAAGCCATCGGTCCTCACGGCACCAAACCCCAATGAAGACTTGCTACTTTACATCACCGCGACTACCAATGTTGTCAACACGGCGATCGTGGTTGAAAGATAAGAACTAGGCCATGTATACAAAGTACAGAGGCCTGTCTACTTCATCAGCGAGGTGTTGTCAGATTCCAAAACCAGGTACTCGCCAATACAAAAATTGTTATACTCAATACTACTCACCTCACAGAAGCTACGAGACTACTTCCAGGACACAATATCTCCATCGTCATAGACTTCCCTTTGGAAGAAATCCTCCAGAATCAAGATGCGACAAGAATGATATCCAAGTGGGCAGTAGAACTCGAAGCATTGTTCCATCTAGGGTCTTCGTCCATGAACTACACAAGCCATCCATAGCGGAGCCGGCGCCATCAGAAACCACCGATCGAGGTCACTATGCACCAAACCGGGATGTTATGATGATCGATGTAGACTGGAGAACCCCCTTCATCGACTACATCAAGGAGCCCAAGCTACCTCCAGACAAAACAGAAGTAGAGCAAGTCTCACAACGCGGCAAGAATTATGTTCTAGTCGGGGAGAAACTCTACAGAAGAGGCGCGTCATCATGAGTAGTCATAAAGTGCGTCTCGCGAAAAAAGATGGCAAGGACATACTGGAGGAAATCCACAAAGGCATCTGCAGCACTCACGCATCCTCACAAACAATCATGGGTAAAGCTTTCAGAGCAGGGTTCTATTGGCCTACAGCTCTCGCTAATGCCGAGGAACTAGTCCGCTGATGCTAAGGGTGCCAATTCTTCACCAAGCAACAACACGTCCTTGCCTATAAGTTGATTACCATACCACCCTCCTGGTGTTTTGCATGCTGGGTGCTGGATATGATTGGCCCACTACCGATGGCATTCGAAGGGTTCAATCGAGTACCGGTGGCGATCGACGAGTTTACTAAATGGATCGAGGTGAAGCTAGTAACCTACCCCAAGGCAGACAGGGTACTCAACTTCCTCGATGAAATTGTCCATCGCTACAGTTTCCCTAATCGCATTATCACAGACTTGGGCTCCAATTTCAACAACCACGAGTTCTGGGTATATTGTAAAAATAGTGGGATTGATGTTTGGTGTGTGTCATCCACGGGCCAATGGCCAGGTTGATCACGCCAATGGGATGTTACTAGAAGCTCTCAAGAAAAGACTACACGACATTGGAAATACCAAAGGGGGCAAGTGGCTCAAGGAGCTACCCAATGTCCTCTGGGGCCTTCACTCTCAGTTATGTAAACCTATAGGGAAATCGCCCTACTTCCTGGTCTATGGATCAGAAGCCATCCTTCCCACCGACATCATGTGGAAATCTCTAGTAGTCGAGCAGTACAAGGAGGGCTCAGCAGAAGAAACAAGGCATCTAGACTTAGACAGCCTCGAAGCTCGCTGTGCAGCACTCATCCAGTCAGCAAGGTACCTTGAAGGAATCCACTGCTATCATGATTGCAACGTCAAAGAACGTTCATTCAACGTAGGCGATATGGTCCTCAAGCGTATCCAAGACACCAAGGGACCGCACAAGCTAAATTCTCCATGGGAGGGTCCTTTCGTCATCTCCAGGGTCACTGGACCTAGGTCGTATAGGCTCCAACACCTCTCTGGCGAAGACATCGACAACTCATGGAACATCAAACAACTTTATCGATTCTACCCTTAGTTTACATACTCATATAAATTGGCCATCGGCCTTAGTTGTATAATTATAATTTAATAAAGCAGATTTATCTTTTTGTCGTGAAATGACTACCTATTTCTTCCTGATTACGACTTGCAAAAAGCAAGTTCGCAGAGGTATTCATCTCCCTGGGTACTATCGCCCAACTTGCAGCTTGTAATCACAAGTCTGTATAAGGCTTTTCAAGCCTTTGGGCAAAATTGCCTACGTACAACTTCTAAAAGCAAGTTGACAAAAGTATTGTTGTGAGTTATTCAGCTCATTGGACAAGTCTGTCCTCTCGACGTCTTTCAGAAAAGAAGCCATCAATTATTTAGACTACTCGAGCTTTTCTTATCTAGACAAGTCTGTCTAGTCGTAGCTTGTAATAACAAGTCTGTAGTTCCAGGCTTTCGAGAACACAACATCTGGGCAATCTAGAGAGGTTGCAAAGATAGTTTCTAGTCAAAGAAATCCTTAAGAGTCTACTTGTCTACTAGGTATGACTACCTAGATGCTCCGAGTACTTGCACTCCATAGAAAGGAGTCGCATCCCAAAAGTACTCTACATTGTGAATCTGAGGAGGCTCATAAGAGTAGGCTTGTGGGCAGACACTCACGACTACCATACGAGCAACTATCAGGGTAGTTCGTGAGATGCACTAAAAGAAAAAAACAACAAGTTGGTAGGAATAAAAATTGCAACAAGACTTCAAATAATTTATATTTCTTCATATCACATTTATATTAAAATGAACTGATGTTTACTTTTTACATAAGACTACTCAAGGTTTAATTGACTGGCTACTTCCTTGCGATAGGAGCCACCTCTTGTAGGTACTGCTCGAACTTCTCATCAAAGCAGTGTTCTATGATCCCTTCCGCAACGGGAGCTATGTCTGCCTGCGGGTGAAAGGATTTCACAAAAGCAAGTAACTGCTTGAAGACCAACTCGGCTATCTTCTGGACGTAGCCAATAATCTTGGCAGGAACATCCTTGAGTACCTCCGACAGAGGGTGGGACTCCACGCCTTTGGCTGGGGGCTCCACCATGACTGCAATGGGTTGAGCTGCTTCAGTGAGCTCCTTCAAAGCAAGCTTTGTGGCCGCCAGCTCAGCTCCCAGAGAGTCTTCATGGCATTCACCAAGTCAACTTCTCCATCTGCGTGCATCTTCCTCTCCCTCTGTAGGTGATGCTCCAAATTCTCATATAGAGCAGACAATTTGTCGTGCTGTTCCATCACCCTGTAGTAGGAGTTCTGCCAATCAGTGGCTCGGCCTTGGAGATCTTCCTTTGTCTCCTCGAGTGCTACAAGAACAACACAAAGGGAATTAAGCACTACCAAGCAAAATCAGTACTCAATGACTAATGGGGGAAGACCAATTACCTTTCAGTTGATGCTTCAAAGCTTTGTTGCGCTTCCGGAGGCGGTCTTTCTCCTCCTCAAACTATTGTATGGCTTGCGGTACTTGGTGGCTTGGCCGTCATATTTCGTCAGCAGCTGGAAGGAGTACTCCCGCTCCTTGGCAAGTTCCCACTCGAGTGCCTGAACTTGCATTATTGTGTCACCATAGCCCTGGAGCATCTCAGACTTCCAGTGGGAGCAATTTATTATATCCTGCAAAATAGAGCAAGTACTTGTGTCAAGGTACAAGTACTAATTTCAAGTTGTGGACAAAGCAGGAGGAAGCTAACCGCTGCATATTTGCCTACACAGCGGTACATTTCCATCATTGTGACCTCCCTCTCTATGGTGAAAAGCGGGTCAGCTGATGTAGCACTGGCCTGATCTTCCGATAGGTATAGAGGGGTGGGGGCGCCCTAGGGTGTTCATCCCTTTGGCCGAAACACATCTAGCCTGTTGCAACTCGCAGACCTAGCAGTCTAGCTTGTGACACTTCCTCCCTGCACGTGTGGATACCTTGGAGGTGTTGCACCTGCAGCACTTGGACGAGCCACGACGAGCCGCGTCACGGGATGACCTTGCTGCACGTGGAGGAGCTGCTGAGGAGCTACTCGACATCGATGTGATCGACTACGTTGATCGACTTTGCTGCCCCGATGCGATTCTACATCTTGCGCACTAGTGTGTCGAGTGGTAATCCCGTGATCCATATACGACAGTTTTCCTGGTTTACACGGTAGAAAAATTTTATTTTACGCTAGCGTAGCCTACCTCGTATCCCAACATGGACAATCCCAAATATGGGGCTAGACACTGAGACGCATCTGACATGGAGACCAAATATTGGGCTGGACACAAAGATGCATCTAACATGGAGACCATGGCGTAGGATGGCGTATTCTACATGAAAAAATAGGAACTAGTTGAGGATTAAAGAAGTACTCATTGTAATAGAGTAGGATTCGTCTAGTTGTATCCGACTAGTTCTGTTGTAACCAACCGACCTATAACCCTACGCCTGACTATGTAAGGCAAGATAGGGACCCCCTCCAAAGCAGTTCAATCCAACCAACACACAGGACGTAGGGTATTACGCAATCTAGCGGCCTAAACCTATCCAAATCATGTGTCTGTGTTGACCTTCGAGTTCCTGATCTCGACCAGCCCCACCAACCAAAACACTACCTCGGGCACCTCCCTCGGTAGGTTGCCGGATCTAAACACCAATAGCTAGCGCGCTAGGTAGGAGATCTTGCCGAGAATCCAGTGGCGAACTCCATGGCACAAGTCATCATCAAGCCAATCACCGCATTTCAAGAAGGTGTGATCTTCGTCTTTGGCTCCTAGGTTTGTGTTGCGGATGGCACCAGAAGTTTCCACCACCACATTGCGCTAGCCCTGGAGAGGAAGCAACCAATCATGAAGCTCTGACACGAAGCTCTAGAGGATCTTGTCAAGAATTTCGGCTAATTTTAAATTTCTGACCTAGTCAGAGGTTGGGGGGACAAGTCCGAGTACAACTCGACTCCTTCTGCCAGTCGGATTGACTTGCACGAGCCGGTGCACAAGCCATCGTATGAGTCGGACTAGCCCTAGTGTCGATTCCCATTCGAACTCCACAATGCGGCCACTGTGTATTAAGTGGCCTTGTCTAGATCGCAATCCGATATGGATGAGATCGAGGACCTCGAGTACTACTCAGACAAGGGCGAGGACACCCCTTTATCATGTCCGTAGCAGGGCCTGGTAATGACATCAACTCCTCAAGGAAGATTCATCTATTGGTTCAACATGAAGCCACCCACTCTCACCAAGGATGACAATTTGCGCCTCATCGCCTACCTCGACACTCTCTCGTACCAGGAGGGAGCTCCTCTGTCGCCCATCTATGAAGAGGGTGGCACGACGAAGGTCATCACTTGGAGCTCAGGAAGCTACTCTCTAAAGCGACAACTCTTTGCCGTCATCACTCATGTGGGCAACGAGCACAAAGAACCCAACGACGATTGATCTCAACACCTGCGTGATGCCCCAAAATAAGTACACCCGACAATTAGCTGAACTAGCAAAACTCGTGTATGAACAACTCGATCAGTAGAATGACATACTGTTGGTCCAATGCTCCACATCCCAGCGAAGCCAACATGGCAGCGCCGCAGCAGCCATAGAGGCCCTCCGCCCAAACCAAGTCAAGTCAGAGGCACTAGACGAAGCCAAAAACGAGGTGCTAGACCAAGCCAAGATGGAGCTGAAGGTAGTTTGGCAGGACCCTCATGAGGCCGTGGCCACCGTGCGGGTGTCCCAGAGCTTGAACGCCCATTTGGAGACCTCCACGGTAAGATCAATGCTAGCCGCGACGCCCGCAGCATCATTGAATGACAATGTCATGAGCGCAAGCAAGAAGCTGAACACCCAGTCACCCAAGGGATGACACTGACAGGTTTCCCGCTTTCTCCAGACGTGTAAGGAGGACAATTCTACTTGAGAAGTTCAAACCCCCGGGTATCCCCAAGTACGACGGCAAGCAAGGCCCAGTATAATGGCTTCGGTGCTACTCACTGTTAGTATCATCAGCTAGCGGAAACAAGGACACCAAAATCATCTACTTCCCTATATGCACGAAGGCAGCAACACTTAGTTGGCTCGAATCTTTGGAGAAGAATTCCATCGACTCGTGGCAGGACCTCAATGTGGCATTCACCAACAACTACATAGGGGCAATGCAGCATCTTGGTAATAGAATCGACTTGTCTCAAGTCAAGTAACAAGAAGACAAGACCCTGCGGAACTATTTACGCTACTTCTTTGACAAAAAAGCCACAATTGTGGATGTATGGAATGCGATGTCATTGACTGCTTCTAGAATGGCCTCTGTGATTGCCGGATGTTTCAAGACTTTGGCAAAAGACGCCCCGCTATTGTCAAATCTTTGAAGATCATGGCACGTACATGGGCAGATGAAGAAGATCAGGAGATTGAAAGGTTTGTGTCCAACTGTAACATGGGCCAAAACAACAACAATCAGAGCAACAAACAATGCAATGATAAGAACCGCAGCAATTGCCCCAACAATGATAACCGAAATAACTACTTGGGAAGTTAGAACTGCAAGCGCAAGCTAGACAACACTGTCGTGGCAGTACAACACTCGTCCAAGAAAGGTGGCGACAAAAATTATGATAGGCCCTCGTTTAACTGCAGAAGCAGTGCCCATGGCACCCACACCATAAACACTTTGCGTGGGACTATCTTAGCCTATGAAGAGCCATGAAGGATGCGCCAGAGCCATATAGCACTAAAGATAAAGGTGAGGTCAAGGAAGACAAAGACGATAGGGACAATGGCAAGTTCCAAAACCCAGCCAACACCGTCAACTTCATCTTCGGCAGAACCCCGGGTACTGCTACTAAGCGGTTCGAGAAACTCACTCTACGGGAGATAATGTCCATCGAGCCTGTGGCGCCAACGTTCCTTAAATGGTCTGAGGTGCCAATTACCTTCTCCAGGGCAGATCAATGGACTGTTTCTCAAATACAGGATGCTATCCTCTCATCCTGAACCTGGTGGTCGCTGGCTCCAGACTCACCAAAGTACTCATCGACATTTTCCTTGTGATGAGCATAAAACGAGAAGCAATGTAATTTTTCGTTTTCTTTGATTTTATTAGGTCTACAAGACATCTGAAATTTCCCTTTCAAACTTTTGTACGACATAAGGCTTTCCTTTTAACGTTCTTTTATGGTCATATTTGTATATGTATCATTTTTCACGTGCTTGTAAATTTATTTGGTCAAATGATCATTGATGCATATGTGGAATAAAGTAAATTAAATGGTTATTTTCTACCATGGAATGTAAATGTGGCGTTCATTCTTTTTTTTCCCAAAATAATCTCCCTGGAAACATGGTGGAAAAAGGAAACATGCTCCCTGTAGAAATCTTTTTGACTCAAGTAACCCAATTCAGACTTGGACATTGGTTGTATTCTACTCGAAGATCGGTCTCCAAAGGACAGAAGTAGTGGCGTGTGATCCAATGATATTCTCTGGGTAATGCTTGAACAGTGGCTCGTTGGAATTTTAATTCCCATTTTATAAAGTCAGCACCCTATCCAATCTTTCAACAGTGACGCTATTATTATCCTACAATGAAATTAACACAGCTAGTAAGACATATTATCTCCCAGCTAGTATTGCCTCAAGAAAAGTACTCCATCAGGACCCGGTGTACCGTCCAAGCTTGAGTCATAATCAAGAGCTACCTATGAGACACAACTGTGCTCACAAAGTATTTAAATTTTACCTAAACTTTGAATTTGAGTATTTAGCTTTCTGTGCTCACAATATATTTAAACTAGACAAAGCTCTCATAGATACTTGGCTTCTTGATGAAGGCACTTTGAAATCTGGATTCCTAAACATGCAGCTATGTCACGCCCAGTTTTAAGGACAAAACCGAACGCACCCTTTATGCATGCAAAAGATTAATTTTTCATGCATAAAGTGACATCATCAGTGAATATCACAACAATATAATTATAAGTGTTAATATTTACAAAATGACCAGAGGGTCTAAAACAGAAGATTACATTATCGTATACTATGGCAGTGGAGTAGGCACCATCTTCCATACGAACGTCAACTGGGGACATGCCAACCTAGAACTCCATGTCTTCACAGGCTTCTCTATCTTCATGGCCTCCTCTATCTGAGCAGCATTTGGGGGAGAACATCAGGGGTTGAAAGGAAAACCGTAAGTACACCTGGAGGTGTGTACCCTGCAAGTGGAGGGAATTATATAAACATCATGTAGGCTAAAGCAAGGAAGGCTTTATTCAGTGGACTGCGAAGCTCAAGTTTTAGTTGGTAAAGTATTAATTAAGCACCTAAAAAGATTATCATTGTAAGGCTTCCCAGCCAAAACCAACTTAAGGTTAACCCACTAATAGCTAAACCCAAACCACAGATACCGCTCTGTGATCCACCCAAACCAGCTAACCATGTGAGGGTCCAGGCCGCTCTTGACCGTGAGCACGATTGTTGTACAGACCCTTAAACACTTCCGAGCTGAGTTGGAGGGAAACACTATGAGGCATTTTGTTGGTTCTCCAGCGCGCATTGACCCTCAGGCCCTGTACCGGCGCACCAGCGGTACACTGAGCCGCGCATTTCTATCTGAGGTGCTGCATGCCCCATACCCACTCAACGCTGGCCACTGGATTACCCAACTTGCTCAGCCAAGACCGTTGCACATCCGATTCTCATGGTTGCACTGTGAGTCCCGGGTGGTCGCTCCATAGATCAATCCTTAAGCTCGGTTCAGACAAAACCAACATAACATTCCTCAAAAACCAAAAATCTTTCCCACTTGTCTGAGCCGCCTAGGGTTCCAGGTTGCTAAAAAGATTACCATCCCACATTGCATAATTCAATTAGTCATGATTAATTAAGAACCAACCATCCCATGTAAAGCAAGGCTAAGCATAAAACTACCCATAGCAAGGTAACCTCTATGGGGGATATCAAGGAATGATCATAAAATTTCTAGTAAACATCCTACAAAGGGTTTCCCATAAAGTTTGACAACTAATGCAGAAAGCATAAATAAAAAGGTGATTATAGTGTATAAAAATATAGGAACAAAATAGCAAGATGTTCAAGGACACTTGCCCGTTTCCCAATGCTCCACTGCTCAGAGACGTTCCTCAGCATGAACAAATCAGCTGAAACAACACAATACTACAACGAACAAATCAGCTGAAACAACACAATACTACAACTACAAACAATACACCAAACAATAGTAAAATAGTTAGGATCCACACATTATGATGATGACAAAACGCAATGCATGCAGAAAAGTAAATATGAGCATAGACATGATGATAGTCTAGAAACAAAACTTAGAGTAATTAGCCACAAGTTAATCATGATAAGGTGGTGCCATGCATTTTATTATTTAAAAGAAACAAAAACTCAAAGAACGGGTTGCCTCCCGAAAATCGCTTCTTTTATAGTCATAGAGCTCGACTTTCACACATATCTTCTTTTTGTTGCAAAGGCATGGTCCTTTATGTAGCTCTCATTCATTTCCCATACTGTATATGATCATCTAGGCTCATTAGAAGACTTGCCCAAGCTATTTTCTCTCACATCATCATCTCTTTCATCATTCTTCGCTGCTGCCTCTTCTCCATTGAATTTCTCCTCTTCCAATACAGAACATGTACCAAACTTCTACCCCATTGCAAAGTTCATCAAATTCCCTTTCCAACAAGTGGTCATTCACCCAAAACAGACTCCGGATGAAAGAGTTACATCTGTTTTACTCAGGAACTGCATTCTGTCCCGAACTGATTTCAGAACACACAGCGTTTAACTGTGATTTCAGAACATGCATCGTTGAAAAATTTTATCATAACTTCTCGTACGGATCTCCAAAATTGGTAATTCTTAATGCTTTGGAAATAAGACTTAGTGGGGCTTCTGAATATCTAATTTTCCTCTATTGTACATCTCTGATCATGGTAGAAAATTGATCACAACAGCAATGTTCAACCTGAGATGTTGATGATCCAACTTGCAACTCTTCGGGCATGACTTCTCCATATCATTCTTATCTAATGTTCTTGCATGGTTAGTGAAATTTGGGAAATCTCCCAGCAAGTTCTCTTTTAAGTTCATTAGCTTGACTAAGCGCAAAGCAAGATCGAGATTTGCAAAACTTATTGTAGACATAAGCATCCATAATCACAACCACAGTTGATTTGCAAAAGAATATTATGATGAAATTAAATGTAGCATATGTTTCTTACATAGCACTAAGATCTACAAAAGGCAAAGGTTCTGAAAGCATAAAATCAATAAGTTCAAATAAAAGCATTGCCTCTTTATCATACTTAAGAAATTCTAGCCTACCAACATGATAAATATAGGTGCAAGGAATAGAATTTAATCTGTCTTTTGTACTATTGTTTGAACATAGGTATTTCAAGATATCATCATCAAAACCAATAGTACCTTGAGAGTTTAATGGGTACCGTAACCTTGGAGCTTTTTCAACAAGAGTGATTTTAGTTCGTCTACTAGAGTTGAAAGTAGATTGATCTCAATAATTGGAGGTGGTTCTTCATCATCATCTTGCAATCCCTTCAGCTCTCCATCATGTGGAACATGCAGTTCATTAGCAATATTAGCAATATTAGCAGTCACCTCTTCTTTGAAGTATTCATTATTTGGGATCACACTTACATCTTCATCTTCAAAGTATTTTGTATTGCCTTCATTATCTTCCATGTGCCACATGTCATCAAGACCATTTGTTGTAAACTCACCCTTTTCTTCATCTTTGAGTACTACCATATCCTGATCCTCTGGTGTTTCAGCTTCAATAGCACACAAGCTTTAAACCTGTGCAGATGGAGCTTCCAGGTCTGCAAAATGCATATTGGCTGATCGGCATGAACATGGCCTGGTGTTGATGGTCGTTAAGTACCAAAATGACCATCAATATACTCAAGAATAAAGGAGGATTGGCATTTCTTACATGCATATTTGGTTTCAAATAATGTAGTTTCACTTGTCCTTGGAGAATATTTGGTTGTAGGTGAACAAGCACAAAAGGATGAGGAAAGCACCCTCTATGGATCCAAGAAACACGGTTCTGGCCAATGGGAGGTCGCCACGAGTGCATCCCATGGATTTAAGGGCCCACAAACTACCACAACCGTCTCAATACATCGGATAGCGCATACAACCGCCATTGGGGCTCACAAGTTAGACTACCGTGCAAAGACGGTTGCAAGAGGGGCCACCAGGGGTTCGACTGAACCCTTGGATTGGCCGAACTGCCTCTAGCTCCCCTCATGATTTGCTTCCATGTGGCAACTGGTGATGACTCCCCTACGTCGGTTATGGGATATTCCCCAAAGATCTCCTTCCAGAACCGCCTCTTGGAGCCTACAAATATGAGGGGAAGGGCTCCATTCTAGGACACACACACAACTAGTGAATCACTCTCTCCCTCTTAGTTTCCAAGTTAGTGGAGTTAGGGCTAGAGTAGCTCTACTTTAGGTTCTAGGTCTCCTTGGAGTCTAGGGTATGGCTCTTGTATCTTTTATTCCTAGGTTCACTTTATTCTATTCAAAGTATACATCTTCTTTATATAGTGTTGTGCTTGGTTCTCATATGCATGAGTTAGATATATACCTTTGCTATGTTTATGTGCTAGGCTTATACACTAGGATGCTAGTCATATACCCTTGCTATCGTAGTATAGGCTTATATATGTCCATGTATGCCTTGAGACCTTGCTACACGTTATACTCTGTGTGCATATATACCTTGTATAGCTTAGTTTATCTATGCTACGACATCGGTTCTTTGGCCATTTCTATGGCAGCTTCAGCCCTTGTCACAATAGCTCGGGTCGGTTGGAGTGTTGTTTACAATGCAAGCATGGTGCTTGGATTGCTTAGCCTCATTGGATATGAGTTTGCTAGGGCTATGCCGCAGGTGGTGACAAACCTATTGGTCCTTTGTAATCCCCCATGTTCAGGTACGCTGTAGGAGTTTGAAAATTAGCAGTAATTATTCTAGGCGGAACCAGTACAGGTACTATCTCCCCGTGTGTGCCTAGGTGCATAGGCTTGAGTTGTATAAATTGTGTATGTATGTTATGCTTGTATGATCTGTACAGTATATAGAAAGGACATATGAACCTAGAGCTAACTCTTAGACCTTCTCCCTATCTTATTTATCTTGAGATGATTCCTGTGTGTGTCACACTATCTATCTATCTATCTATCTTACCCCTGCCTTGAGTATTATCTCTATCCATCTATGGTATACTCATATGCATCGTAAACTCTTTTTGACCTACCCGCCTTCCTTTAGGAAATACGATACCCTTGGGAATACTCTTGTGTAATTGCTAGAAAGGTATATCCATGTGCTTGCGGATTTATTTGTGATTGTTAAATAGACCAACACACAGTAGTTTTTGCCTTTTCTCTATGTCATCTTTCTCCCACTCATTCTTCACATTGTGTGCTCTTGCTTTCTGAAATTTATCCTCTGAAACTTTAGTCATATCACCAGAATTATTAGATAAGAGATCTTGAAATATTTCTTCAGTTGTCTTCAAGTCGGGAGTGATTCCTATCTGATCAACGCTTCTCTTCATTATCATTCTCTCTTTGTCTAGCATCAACCAATCAAATTCTTCTAGTGACTCTAATTCTTCTTCTTCAACTGGTGTGAATGATGCTGTAGAGAGGGACCTTTTGGGCTCATCATGGTTTTGTTCTTCTCAGGCTTCATCATCTATCTTTGAAATATAATTTGATCGATCCATCCTTCCTGTTCTTCTTCCTGAAATATTTTTTGGATCGACTCCACACTCATCTCTTGATCAAATATATCATCAATCTTCCTATCTTCGCTTCGTTGTTTCTTGTGTCATACATTGCTGACTAAATGGCCAAAATTAATTAGAATCCAATCAAGTTGTTCAAATTCTACCAATGGTCTAGCTTACTCAAAACTTTGGCCTGCATTCATGTTAGTTTCAGTTGTTTTATTATGTGTAACGACTTCTCTTACCTCATGAAGTGGTTCTTTGATTTTTAGCATGGTTGATTCATCTTTCTTAAGCTCTAGTTCATCTTTTTCAAAAAATTTAGCAAGCATCGTGGACTTGCTTTTGTTGTTTTGCTCCTCCTGGCAGAGTTTCTACCATTCTCGTTCCACTCTCTCTGCATTACTTATCCTTTGTAAGGTCTGTGTAGCTTCTCTAATTAGTTTCTCCATGAAATTACCTCCTACACACATTCTTACATATTGGATAGAGTGATGGGTTAGTGAAAAATAAAATGAATGCAACATCATGTCACCAGAAATTCCCAAGTTCAAGCCTTGCTTGAGCAGTCCCTTAAATCGGTTCCAAGCTTCATCAATTCCTTTGCCCTCTCCTTGCTTGAAGCAAATCACTAGCCTCCTTAAATATTGGACCTTACTTAAGGGAAAATATTGTACGCAAAATTCCTTCGCGAGCTTGTCCCATTTTCCCTTCACTTCAATAGATGCAAGTGTATACCATCTTCGCGCTTCACCTTCAAGGGAGAATGGAAAAAGATTCCACTTGAACCAAGCAGCCGAAACTCCTTCTTGTTGCACCATGTTGCATATCGTCGTGAATCGCTCAATGTATCTATATGGGTTGTTTTCCTCGAATCCTCTGAAAAGGTTTGTCGTCACCAACTTGATGATTCCATGCCTCAATTTATAGTGAGTTGTAGCAAGCTCCAAATTTGATTTTTGCATCTGAAAGTCCTCAGATGATGGCATTGCTAATTCCCTTAGGGACATTTCTTCGTTTTCCATTGATGAGACGAACAGATCCATCTAGGTACTGAAAAGAAAAATAAAAATAAAAAGATCTACATGAGAGTTAAGTATTAGCGGGTTAGCAAAATTAATACAGAGATCAAGCATAGCAAACTGACTTGTTCCTCGGCAACAACGCTAGAAAAGCTTGTTGATGGCAGTTAGCATGCCAATTCATGAACCGCAAGTGCACGGATCAGTTGTATCTTTTCCCTTAAAGTATTCCCCCAAGGTTATCAATCCGTGGAACAAGTGGGATGTTGGGGCTCTCACTTTATACTAATCTTACTAACGAAATCAGATAATATGGGATGTGTAGAGACACAAACCAATCTAAATTAAACAAGGAACAAGAAACAAAGCTTGATACAAGATATATAACAAAGATAGATATGCGTTCCCTCCCTGGGATCTAGGTTCACATGAATATGCATCTGCTACATAAAAGGGGTGTTGCCTTCACTAGCTTCACAGTGGTTATGTGCTTTCTCCACTCTTTTCCTCCTGCACACCGTCACTACACAGGGGTACTTAACAACCTCGCTCACACATCTACATCAAAGCGTCCACAGGGTTAAGGAAATCACCACGATTACCACAAACTCTACTAAGAATATATGCTAATCAGAACACATATGAATGAAGCATTACAACGACATAGACCATGAAGCATTGATAGGCATAATGTATATGCAGCAGTTACATATCAAGGATCCAAACAATTGTAGTGATGAACAGAGGCTTTACCCCACAGTCGTATAGAGATTGATGCAAAAGGAGGTGAAGGAGACTCTGGAGAACGTCGTCATCGAAGATGGCGGCGAGGGGGTGTAGGAACACCCTAGGCCGATCGGCCTAGGGCTCCTCAGGTTGATCGGCCTAAGGGCTTCCTTATGCCACCTTACTCCCACACAGCGTTAGTCATCTCAGTGATCTGATCTAATCCCTGTTTTCATCTTGTGGCAGCAGTGGCTAGGTCTAAACTCGTCGGGATTCTCCTCCTTGTTGGATGTCTTGGGTAATTATAGTTTGCGGCGTTGGTTGGGTCCTTAAGTATCTAGAAAATAACCCTATGAACATCGTGGGCTTCCACCTAGTGAAAGGGGACCACGATCGGGGCTGAAAACGGGCTAGGTCGATCATCCTGGACCCTTGTAGTCCGATTGGCCCACCTCTTTTGGCCTCCAATGCCCGATTACTTCATACAAAAGTTGTAGATCTCGTCGAGCCGTGCAATTATCCATGTAAATTCGCCTCAATCGTAGTTTGGATGAGGAAGATATGGCCCATGCAAGTTTCAGCTATTCCTGCGGGCCTGCAGTTCAATGTTCGTGTTTGGGCCTTCCAATATCCAAAGTACGTGCCTAAATCTAACTTGTAGAACAACCCTTCATTTATATCGTATTTCCTGTATTTTTACAATATGATCCAAAACACAACACGTATGCGAATATGGGGTTATTCCAGGTGCCAAGTGGCGGGTTAGTATAAGAATATGCCTGAAAACACTATTTAAGTAGCTCTAAAAGTGTGTTAATAACGAGCGTCAACAAACATGCTAGGCAAGATTGATTATCAACATATTATTGAAGATTTCAGTTGAAAGTAGAATAAAGAATAATGATGCGGCTCAAGCATATGCTATCTATAGTTCTAAACTTATCTGGTTGTTATATATCACATTATAACCTATGCATACACTATTATTACTCAGTTTTCGCTACCGGAGATATGACTCTTAGTATTGGATTTAGATCTCTCTTAGTACCAGTTTCGCAACAGGTACCGTCATGTGAGTACTAAAAGTGTGAGTTTTAATTAGTACCGGGCAAAGATCACGTTACCCAAAAACTAAAGAATTTTTTTTATGCAGAGAAACGAGGGAGTTCTGTGCTTGCTTGGGCCATCGTTGACTACTCTTCTTCATAGTATTTCTACGTTTGTATTCAGATTTCACAAGGAATTTACTATGTGGTAAATCGTAAACATTTTCCTTCACTTTCTATGGCATGAATGATCAATGAAGACATAAATCATACTCTGAAAGAATGGTACTTGTTCCCTGCCATCTAAAACTCAAGCCTCAAACGTGATCTCCATCTCATGGTCGTCAACCATGAGAAAGTGAGACCCTCTATCGATCACTTTCTTTCCATCCTCCCTCACCCTGCTGAAATGCTCACAGGGACTGACGTCGAACCTGAGGTTGGCCTTCTCCCCTGCCTTGAGATGCTTGCTCCTGAATCCGGTCAGCTGCCTCGCCGGCCGGCCGGCGGTCGCGTTGGACCACCGGAGGAACATGAGTACCGAGTGCTTGCCGTCCATGGGGCCGTGGTTCTGCACCTCTACGGCGGCCGGAAACTTCAGCTGCTCACACCCGTCGGCACCGATGGCGTCGACATGGTAGCTCGTGCCATCTTCCCCTGCCATCATCTCCCTTAGGCCAGCGAGGACGGTGGTGGGGATCGCCGGCATATTGGCCCCGGAGACTAGCTTGCGGGAGAAACTGGAGTAGCTGAGCCCGTAGCCGAACTTGTAGACGGTGTTGCCCTGGTAGAAGCGGTAGCTCCGGCCGGGGTAGCCTGTGGCCGGGTCGGCTCGCATCCGCATGTCTGTCATGGGGATCTTGGTGAACTCCTCCGGGTACCACGTCACCGGCAGCCTCCCGCTGGGGTTGTGGTCGCCGAAGAGGATTCTGGCAATGGCGAGCCCGCCGGCCTGGCCGGGGTAGCCTGCCCACAAGATTGCACCGATATTGGGGTTGGACTGCGCGAACGTGACGTCCACGGGGCCGCCGGAGAGGAGCACGAGGATCACCGGGCGCTTCGCCGCGTCGGCGACGGCGGTGACGAGGCTCTGCTGCATCCCCGGGAGGAGCAGGCTGGTCCGGTCCTTCCCCTCGCTCTCCTGCTGCTGGCTCAGCCCCATAAAGAGGAACACCTGGTCTGCGGAGGCTGCCAGCGCCGCCGCCTGGTCTGTCGCGGCGGTGTCGCACGCCGCTGTGCCGCACCCAGCCAGGAACCTCACGTCGCCCACGTAGCTCTGGAGCCCCTTGAGCGGCGTGGTGGACTCGCACGGCGGGCCGAAGTAGTTGGCGATGAGGGCCCGGCCGTCGTCGGCGTTGGGGCCGATGGCGGCGGCGGAGGCCACCGTGGACCGGTCGAGCGGGAGGATCCCGCCGTCGTTCTTGAGCAGGACGATGCCGTCCTGCGCCGCCTCGAGCGCGAGGCTCCGGTGCGCCGGCGTGCAGATGTCCGCGGCGCCGAGGGCGCCGTACGCGTTGGCCCTGGGGTCGCCGTCGAAGTGGCCCAGCCGCATCCGGACGGCGAAGAGGTTGGTGAGCGCCCTGTCGACGTCCTGATCCGTCAGCTTGCCCTGCTGGATCGACGCCGTGGCGTGCTGCTGGACGTAGGACCCGCAGTCGATGTCCAGTCCTGAGAAAACAGAGTGGTCAAGCAGAGGACACGAGCAGAGGAGGCATGGGAGCCAAGCCAAGAGGTGATCGACGAAACGCACCGGCCTTGAGGGAGACGGCGACGGCGTCCTCTGGCGAGGCGGCGTACCGCTGGGCGTCGCGCATGATGGCGACAGCGTCGCAGTCGGAGGCGACGTAACCGTCGAGGCCCCAGTCGCCCCTGACGGTGCCCGTGAGCAGGCCGGCGTCGGCGCAGGACGGGACACCGTTGACGGCGGTGTAGGCGCACATGACGCAGCTGGCGCCGCCGTCGGCGACGCAGCTCCGGAAAGGCGGGTTGAAGGTATCCTCGAGGTCCTGCGCCGTGACGCGGGCCACGAAGCTGTAGCGCTGCACGCCGTTCCAGTTCTCAAGGTCGTAGGCCGTGGCGTGCTTGCAGCACGCGGAGGTCTGCAGGAGGGAGCTGACGTTCCCCTGGATGCCCCGGACGAAGGCGGCGGCGTAGCGGCTGGCGACGGCGGGGTCCTCGCCGGGGGTCTCCTGGCCGCGGCCCCACCTCGGGTCGCGGAAGATGTTGACGTTCGGGGACCAGATGGTGAGGCCCTCCGCCTGGCCGACGTTGAACAGCGCCCGGGCCTCCCGGCCGATCGCCTGCGCGCGTGCACGTCAGCAAGCGACCACATTCATGAGATGAGTTTCACATGGCAGGCAAAAAATCTATGGAGTACATGGATAACATAAGGTGACAAGAAGGTGTTGCTAGTAAGACATGGTTGGGACACATTCTCTTGGTGACTGACCACATGCTGAGACCCTTTTTGCAAATTTTGTTCATTGTTACCGCATTAGTGTGGGATTCAAAGGTACTGCGCTATGGTGCAACACTTTTCTGCCCTATCTGATTGTTGAAGCTGGTGAACTAAATGAATTCGCACTGCATTTGCGAGTTGCCGAGCCGAGACAAGTGCGAATTTCATTTGAATGTAGAATGCAAGTTCCATTATTTGTTTACCAGCTCTAATTGGAAGTAATTTCATGATCTTCAATCTATGTCAGGGCTTGTGTTTAATTACAGGATGCGAGATCCTGAACCTCACAAAAATACTTCTAAAAAGCAGAAGATATAGGACCACAAATAAGGCCCTCAGATCGGATCATCCTGATCTGCAGCTGAAGCTATAGCACGGGTGGACACGCCGTACCCACGGCGAACGATCAACGAAAAGGTAGCCAGTTCGGCAGTAGAATCCAAACGACCGTGATCTGGACATTCAGATGAGCCTGCCCCGCGATCGCTCTCACACACACACGTGAAGCGTCCCGGAGGGAAAAAAGGCGCTACCTTTTTCTACACAAACATTCTGCGATCGATCGGCTCCTTTTGGCACGGGCCGGACATGCGTCCGTGTTCACGTGCTGGTCCCTTAAATTTGTCTGGACTTGGGTTTCTCTTTTGGGCTAGGTTGTTAAACCATTTGCCCTTTAGGAGAAATAAGTGAACCCAAACAAGCCCTCAGCCGCGAAAGAAACTACGACGTCAATGGGCTAACGGTTTGGTTTGGGAGAGTACAGAAAGGAGCCGGTTCGAAATTAGCTAGCTAGCCAGTATGAAGTTTGGCCGGGTTCCAACGTTTCCATACCAAATTTGTGCCTAATTCACGACTTGCCCTCTCGAACGAAGTCATCATGCTGTGGTACATAGCAGCTCAAATTTATCAATTCGGCAATTCCCCATCAATGTCAGACGTAGCGATGGATCAGATATTCCATTGGACAGAAATTAAATTAGCGAGGCCCAGTAATAACCTCACTAAATAGCATTGCTTTTGTCCGTTCCCAAGCGTGTCACGGATGGCACCAGCAAAAAAGCTCAAAGCTCGCGGCGCCGGCGCGTGCATGGATGGGCATGGGCACCGATCGATCGTGGTGGTTGGTGGACGACGCATGTGCCCATGCCACCGAAACCAATCGATCGCGCGGCACCCCACCCCGTATGGCAAAGCCATGAGTGCCAGCGTGCTCGTGTGCCCATGCCGCCGCCGGCCGGCACATTGTCGCAAGCAATGCAACGCAAAGATCGCAAAATGCTGGACGCGTACGAATACGTACCTGGCCGATGCGGAGCCAGAGGTCGTCGTCGAAGGCGGCGGCGGTGAGGAGCACCTGGGGGAAGCTGGTGGCGGCACGGACGCCGCCCACGGCGTCGAAGTGGAGCCCCTTGCCGGAGGTGGCGAGCCCGTGCAGCGCCTCGTTCCACCACTTGTACCCCGGGACGCCCAGCCGCGGCACCCCCGGCGCCACGTCGCCCAGCTGCGCAACCTTCTCCGCGGGCGTCAGCCGGGACACTAGGTCCGCCGCGCGCTGGGCCGGGCCCAGCGTCGTGTCGCAGAACGCGTACCCCTGCGACGCCTCCGCCGACGACGGGCCGCACGAGAACGGCGGGGTCGTCCCTGCTGCCGCCACCGCCGCCGTCAACGTCGTCGCGAGGAGGATGAGTGGCACTAGCGCCGTCGCCATGTCGCCGCCGTTGGTGTTGTTTCTCGAGCTGGAGAAGCTGCTGGCCATGGCGCGCGTGCGGTGTCGAACGTCACGAGGACACTCGCCGGAGTGCGCGGCTGCCTAAATAGGCCGCGTCGGCCAATGGGAGCCCGCCGCGTGTTGCTCACAGGCGTTGCGTGTGGCGCACTGTACACGGGCAGCTGTAGCTGCTACTGGTAGAGGTAGTAGGAGCCATCAAAGAGGAATCGCAGAGCACGCTTGTGAAGGAGATGCTTCTCTTGCGCTTTCGGCCGTCCGGACAAGGTTTTAATTTTAAATGGAGGTCGATCGATGGATCGATGCGTCATGCGTGCCGGCGGGTGTTTCCGTTCCACGGAGATATGCGTTTCGTGGCACTGGGTAATTAGGCTAGCTACTACCTCTACCAGTAATTGATTAGCGCTTCAAAACTAACCCGATGTTTTTGCGTTAGTGTACACAGTATCTAACTGGACGATTTGCTTAAGAAGATACGTACATCAATACAATGAGTCTTTAGACTGTTGCTCAAATGGAGAAAGAACGAGGTAGCTCCTATGGGTCCTGTACTGTCTTATTAAGCTTGCGCTTGGTAATGCTGGTCGACGAGTAGAGAATGTGCAAGTGATTTATTACTTCAACTTCTAGTACTTAATCCAAACACAAATATATTACTCCATCTATATTTTTCCGAAGTCAGACTTTTTAACCTCTGGCTAACAAAATCTGTAATTTTACATAGATTGGTAATAACTCGAGATCGGCATAACACAATATTACAGTTCGGTTGGAACTTTGTGAGAAAATACACATGGGTTTCAACCTCGTGTTTTCTTCTCACTACTTTTAAAACAAGATCAAAAAATGTCACTATATATGTGTAGCTATAATGTATCACGTTTGAATGCCGGTGATGGTACCGGATCTTTCAAAAAAAAAAAAGTGGCCCGTTCCTAGAGGAAAGTAAATCAATAAATACGAAGATCAGTGATTGATTGACTAGGATCCTAGCTGTCAACATTCTTGAAGGAAAATAATTCAACTAAAATGCTTATTGTGGTTAGATAATGCAACATTATTCATAAGACATCGCTAACAATTAAATGTGTGGTGCTAAAGATTCAATTGGATAATGCATGAAAATATCATCATTTAGAAAACATACTGAATTTGACTATAACATGAAGAAACAAAAATGAACTGAACATATCCTACCATAATACATAGTTGAATCACAATTAAAATCAACTAGAATTTAGAGATCAAGTCTTTCAAAGTAGTTGGTCAGTAGTGTGCTAAAAATGTAAACCGGGTAAAATGAAAAGTTGAAAGTTAAAGTGTCGACCAAAGCACTATGTAGAAGTTGACATAAAGAATGCATCATATATTCATCCAGCAAACTTTTTTTCATAGCTAGACTAGTTATCTATGCATCTTTTATGCCTAATTGTCAGAAAAGTAGAATGCAATCTGCTGAAGTTTTTGAGAGAGAGAATCACATATACGCTAAAACAAGGCATATACGTACAAATTTGAAGTGTGCATGAGCGGAGGTACACTACTGCATCCATAGCTTTTCACTGGGTGGTGACTGGTGAGAGAGAGGGATTCCTCTCCTTTGACTTCAGAAGGCAACAAAGCAGAAGACGACCTTTTGTTAGGTGCTGATGATCAATTTATTATATTTCATTGCACAAAAATGGCAAGCAGCTAAAGAACAAGAAACTGGACAGATTCACGTACGCCCATCGTGCGTTGCTGCCAGACACGGAGCATGCCGTGACTGCCGTCTTTTTTTGCCATTTTCCTCTCGATCAGCTGCCGCCTGCAGCTGCAAGTCCATTGGATTTGTACTTACCCAGCATGTGAAGGGAGTTCTTTTGTAGGCATCTCTGCGTTTTGCAGTGTTTTATGTTGAAGTTCACACATGCATTCCAGGAAATGCTGATACTAATTTCCATACCATGGATCGGAGCTGCTGTCAGAGGCAGGCAATGGCAGAGCCTCACAGGTCTCTCATCTCATACAAAACGATAGTAGCATGTGACCATGTGAGTTTGGACCCATCTGCCAAAAGGAAATTGCTACTGTAGTCGGAAGAATGATTGGATGGATCTTCAGAACTATACACTAATGCGGCGATGTAAGTGTGAGGAGCACACCTGTGTCATGGCTAGAGACAAGAAATCCGGCGAACTATGGCTTTTACTAACTGTGATTAACAACCCATCGATATCATGAAAAGTAGAAATTAGAATAACTGATGGCTCAACCGATAGTGATAATCCTCAGTCTACAGTTTTTTCATGTATGGTCTCGACAGGAGCATTTGGACAGTTTGGGTTTGTGTCCACTCAAAAGGGCGTTGAGTAGAATCACTTTTGACTCTTGGGCCAGGGAATCCACTTCGGCACTCAACCATTGATCACTTAATCGCATCACATCACAACAAGATAATACGGCGGTGGAAAAGTGGTGCTACTCGATCATGACTTGCTTCGGCAAAACGCATCCGGTGCTTTACATATCCGGACAAGTTAACTTTTGCTGCGGCAGACCTCACAGTGAGTGCTTGCTCGATCCGGTTTGGCAAAAAGTGTGCGAGAGCGTGAATGGCTCAATGGCTGCATTATTTCTAGTCGGATAACATGATATCACTAGTAGATCCTTTCTCCTCAGGGTTTTCCTATAGAGAACTCACCTTCCATGCGTCCTTTTTTGTCCTGGTTTAAAGTTAGCTTAGGATAAAATGAGATGCGCCACGGTAGGCTGAAATTGAGCGGAGCTTTAGTCTCGGTTGGTCCCTTTAGTCCCGGTTGTAATGGCTAGTTTACAGCCACCGACGGCACCACCCTTTTGTCCTGGTTGGAGCTTCCAACCGGGACAAAAGCCTCACCCTTTTGTCGCGGTTGGAAGCTCCAACCGGGAGTAAACTTCCAACCGGGACAAAAGGGGTTCCTTTTCATCCCGGTTGGAATTTCCAACCGGGATAAAAACTTGTCCCCTATATACACGTAAGACACAAGACTTTCTTCCTCCTCCAGCCCGAGCCACTCCACTCCACAAAGACATCCTCTCCATGGCGCTGAAGCAAGCTTAGGGGAGGTGCTGTCGAATTTTTTTTCCTCATTTTCATGGGGATTTAACTCATCCAAAGTGTTGTGAAGGTTAGCTACTTTATTCTCTGTTTATTTATTGTTGTTATGCTTTGTTTTATGCTTTAGAGAGGGAGAAAAATGAGTTTGCTTGTTAGAAAGAGGGAGAATGGAGAGGATTTGTATTTATACATGTTTTTGATCTAGAATGTGATGGATAGTTTGATTGTTATATACAATTCGTATTAGTTAAAACAACTTGATGTGTAGAATAGAGATGGATCGATAGTTTATTTGCTAGAATGTGAAGTAGAAAATGGAGAGGATTTTGAGCTAGAATGTAAGGGAGAATGGAGAGTAAATGTGAGGTAGAATGGAGAGGATTTCAATATTATGTATGAGGAAAAATTGGAGTAAATGTGTTTTTAATATTCAGAAATTGCTATAAAATTAAGGTAAATAAATTGCAGGGTAAGAAAATAGAATTTGATCATTGCTACATTTTTTCATATCACTATAATTTAAAACTTAATAATTGTATTTATTTGACCAACAATTTATTTATCTCATGTTTAATGTAAGAACTAAATTATAAATAATAATCCTATAAAAAACCCTACGTTCATTTTCCACGTAATACGATGCGTAATGTGGGGTTCATATGTTGTCCATGCATAATCCATTTTCATGCGTAATACGATGCAAATGGACTGGCAATGGATGTATAACGCGGGCCGATGGAGCAAGGAGTTTGTTGATCGCTTGCATTATTTTCTCAAAGTGGCCAAAGCGAACAAGCTAGAGAACGGATTTATATGCTGTCCATGCTTCCAATGCTCTAAGAAGAAGGACTATTCACAGGCTTCCTGGGGGACTATTCACAGCCACTTGTTTAGATACGGTTTCATGCTCAATTATTTGGTTTGGACCATGCCTAACTAGGGCAAGTTGAGCTGTCAGTTGCACCTCCAGTTGAACCAAAATGGACCTTTGAGCTAGGCAAGCCTCTAGTAAGGTCTAAGTTGGTACAGAAGCTATCAACAAAGATGTACGAATTCCATCAATGGCATATGAAGTTGTGCGTCGACTCGAGGGAGATGTTTGGCCTTAAGGTAAAACCGATAGATTTTTACGGTGATGGCGAGAAAGTCCTGTGGGTAGAATTCAAGGATATATACGAATTGTACCTTCATGATGCCCTGGACATCTATCTGATCAGCGCCTGGGTTCTGTAAATATTCGTTTACCTGCATGTAAATTTTAGCTCATATCATTATTTTTTATGCGTGCGCTGCCGCCGTACTAACTTCGTCTTTCATTTATGTAGGATACTAATTCAGACATGCCGACGACAACCGTACCTCCATGCTAGCTTCATGGATCCATTCGTAGTTAACCAAAAACAGATACAGGATACACCGGACAAAATGTTGGTGCAAGTATACAATTTCCTAGTCAAATAAAATTACAAGGATTTCATACTACTTCCATACAACTTCAAGTAAGTGTGTGTCTAGCGTCTATTTTCATTTTCTTTTTCCTTACCTGATTAATGTTAGATAGCTCTAATATATATGAACATTTATGTACGTAACTACCACTGGATCCGCATTATAATTGAGCCTAAAAGAAGCCACGTCACTGTCTTTGATTCGTTGAGGAAAGATTCGGTGAAGTACCAAGACATACTAGGCTTGTAATAATTCTAGACCTTTATCTCTATGCAAAAGTTTATTTTCTAAATTTTCACCTAACACTATATCATTCATTATTTTAATCTGCAGTGTATGGAGAGAATTCATCTGGACACACAAAGATCCATTCAAAGAAAACTTACATGGAACAAAGACTTTCGGGTACGTATGAAGTCTGCACATTTTGTACATTCTATAGCATGAATATTTCATAACTTGTTTTTTTCCCCACTGAAGTGCTTAAGACAGACCCTGTTTCTATATGCTTTTCTGGAACTCCCTGTTTCTATAAGCCTGCTATCTGGAGAATCCGCTATCTGAATAAGCTGGGTATTTGGCAATCCTGATTATTTTGTGTCGAATGTCTGTCCTGGCTGGTAAATTAACCCGAATGCCCCTAAGGTTGATAATAGCTCATTTTTGTTGTGAATCTAAGAAGAAGGTAATAATTCTAATGTCTTTGGAGTTTGTTAAAAAGAAAGGCACCACTACCTCTCCTTCTCAATAGCAGCAACACCACCCACCTTTCCTTAACAGCAACAGCACCAGGGGTGGGGAGGCGGGCAGGGGCGACCAGCGGTGCGGGCCAAGCCCAGGGGCAGCAGCAGAGCAGGGAGGCGGGCGGCAGCGGGGCCCAAGCCTAGGGGCGGCGGTGGAGGCAGGGAGGTGGGCAGGGAGGACACAAGCCGACAGCGGGTGGCAAACGGAGCCAGCGGCGACGAGATCTAGGTAGGAGGTGGCGGACGGGATCTGGCTGGTGGAGGGTGGAATTTGTGTAGGGAGCCAGTGGAGGCAGGTGGGCAGCGGACGGAGCCGGCACCGGTCGGAGGGCGACGAGCGGCGGACGCACCCAGTGGCGGACGAGGCCAGCGGCGGGTGCGGGATCCAGGCGCGGAGGACGGACGGCAGGGACGCAAGTGTCGGTGGGGTAAGGGTATCTGGGGAAAAATCGCTTCTCTTACCCAAGAAGCACCCCTAAGGCCGCGTACAGGATAAGCGGTGCGCCAGTTATTTTCCAGATTGTGGGCTAAGCGGCTTGGGTGGTAAGCAGGAAATAAACAAGGCGTTTGGGTGGGCTTATGGCTTATTTCCACCGATAAGCGAGAAATAAGCGGATACAATTAGACCTACAGGAACCCGGGAATAATCTATGTTGCTACTATGTCTGTGAGCACATGCACAGTTTTAAGGGACCCAAGGAAAAGATGACGCGGCACAACTATAAAGTATGTAAAATAAAACTGTAAATAGTTAATTATTTTCTACCTCTTCATGTAAAATTCACATGTTTCCAAATTATAGGTGTTTAATATTCAATAGGGACTCTTGAAGAAGGAAAGAGTAGTGGCAATATGTGAAGGTCTTATTGGATTTCTGGTGGATGAGGTGGTAAATCCACAGGAAGAATTTTATTACGATGGACGAAAATTAGACGCTCCGAGCAACACCTTGACGGGAAGATCCTAGATAGTTTGATTCATATAATATGCTAAGATTTGTATAGTATGTTAAGAATTATATATATACACTAAGAATTGCATATATAATAATCGTATAAGTACTAGTTTGATTACTAGTTTGATTCGTTTAAATACTAGTTTGATTTCACTATAAAATAAGTCTCAACTACTTAACTAAAGGGGTACGTACGTGATACATGAAATTACAGGTGCTATGCAGGTGCCTGCAGGGCGCGCGCCTAAAATTTCAAGCAGGACTTTAGTCCTGATTGGAAAACCCAACCGGGACTAAAGGGGCTCCTTTACTCCTAGTTGTTAAAACCAACTGGAAGTAAAGGGGCTTTTCCCGCGCCAACCAGGACTAAAGGGTGTCTTTAGTCATGGTTGAGTGACCCAGGATCAAAGACCCTCCTTTCGTCTCCATTGCTTTATCCCGGATGGATTTTTGGGAGATTTGCTTCCTACCAACTGGGACTAAAGGCGAGTTTTACACCAGCGTGTGTTATTTGATCGTGCAGTGGTGCGTTATCTAGGCACTACGGGAAACTTTAAATTTGCCGAGTGTTTTCTTTTTGCCGAGTGTTTTTTTTCGGACACTCGGCAAACAAGCTCTTCGCCGAGTGCCAAGCTAAAAACACTCGGCAAAAAAAAAACACTCGGCAAATCGTGGCTTTGCCGAGTGTCAAATAAAAAACACTCGGCAAAGCCCCCTCTTTGCCGAGTGTCAAAAAAAACACTCGGCAAAGAGGGGGTTTGCCGAGTGTCAAAAAAAACACTCGGCAAAGAGGGGGGTTTGCCTAGTGTTTTTTTTGACACTCGGCAAAAAGATAATTTTTTTTTCTCTTTTCACCATGAAATTTTTTCTACTCCCCACATACAACATGTGGTACTCCATGTTAAAATTTGGTATATTTTTGAATTTATTTGCTATATTTAATTAATTAATTGCATTTCAAGGGAATTTTTGGTATAAGTCAAATTTGAACTGCAAGTGATTCAAATTATGAAATAAAATGAGTAGAAAAATGATATTCATGTTATTTGGACCAATTTGAGACCTGACCCATGAAATGAAAAGAAATTTCGAACATCTTGTTCAGGAAACACGACCATGAACAATCAAAGTCTGAAAATCTTAAGATTTGTCATGATGTGATGATATAATACGTGGAGGCTGTGGAAAAAAATTGAGAAGGTTTTGCACATTTCATCATGTACGATGATTACAAACCGAAGCATCTCAGAAGAAGAATAGTAACTTTAAGAAGGATTCGATAAAATTTAGAGTCGAAGTGACGGTCGAGTTCAGTTTGACTACAAAACTTTTTGTATAGTCAGTAGAAAACCTATATTGGTTCGTGTGAAAATTTGGTATTTTTTTAAATTTGTTGGATATTTTTTAAATTTTTTTCAAAAAACGTTTGCCGAGTATCCTACGTTGGACACTCGGCAAAGAAACTCTTTACCGAATGTCCACGTAGGACACTCGGCAAACCAAGTGCCCGGCCCCCTCAATTAATAAGTGCCTCCGCCGGCCCCCCTCTCTCTCACTCCTCTCACTCCCGGCCGGCCCCCCTCTCACTCCCCTCACTCCCTCCTCTCTCCCTCCTCTCTCCCTCCCGCCGCCGCCCGAAGGCCCCTGCCGCCGCGCGCCGCCCAGCGCCCCCCGCCGCCGCCCGCCGCCGCCCGCCGCCCCGCGCTCCCGGATTCGCCGCCGCCCGCCGCCCCGGCCCCCGCCGCCGCCCAGGTCCCCCGGATCCGCCGCCCCGGCCCCCGCCGCCGCCCCGGCCCCTGGATCCGCCCGCCCCCCCCCCCCCCCCGGCGCCTGGCCCCCGGCCCCCGGATCCGCCGCCCGCCCGTCCCCTCCACCGGATCCGCCGGCGCCGGGGCCTGAAGAGAAGAGGAGAGGATGGTGGCGGCGGCGGCAGCGGCGGCGGAGCAGTGGCGGTGCGTGATTTTTTTTTATTTTTTCAATAATTGTTCGCCGAGTGTTTTCTGGGCACTCGGCAAAGTCTTTGCCGAGTGCCCGACACAAAACACTTGGCGAACTAGTGTTTGCCGACTCGATATTTGCCGTGTGCCGTTTGCCGAGTGTTACACTCGGCAAACGGTTCGCCGAGGGTATTCTGCCCTTCGCCGAGTGCTCCTGGCACTCGACAATTTGACTGTGTCCGGTAGTGAGGATCGGGCAGTGGTGGTGCTCCAGTGCTTCATATCCACGCAAACTGTTTTCAGCGTGTCATGCACACGTTATTTGTTTTTTTTTTTTGGAGGCCTTGGTATAGTAGCAACTAGCATGTCTGCAGGTACAACGACAAGGCACCGGGCAGGGATATAAGCTCTTATTTTTTTTAAACGACCGTACAAAATTTGCCTTATTTTTATTAGAAGGAGATGAAACACACGAAAGAGAAAAAACAACTGAAGATGCGACATCCCTCCTCCAGACAACTACGCTGCTACGACTATCGAAAAAGAGAAAGGAAAAAAACGGAGGAAAAAAAGCAACTAGGCAGGGGGTGCATCAAAGAGAAAAAACAACTATGGCACATACGAAAAAAGGAGACAAAAAGACTATACAGAGGACAAATCCGTCGCTTGTTTTGCCATTCCGAACTGTTGGATATCTTCTTTTATCAGATAAACCACTTTGGATTCTTGGTTGAAAACTCTTCTATTGCGCTCTTTCCAAATGTTCCACCAAAAACTTATGAGAAGGCCATCAAAGTAGGTCTAATCTGTTTGTCCACCTTAGCTCTGTTTTTCTTCCACCATCCTACCAAAGAGGTGGACATGTTGCTGTGCGGTGACCTTTGCAAGCCGAACCACTCCGAGATCTTCGTCCAAACTTCTTTCGTGTAAGCACAGTCCTTGCATAAGTGTGTTGGTGTTTCAGGTTCCATGTTGCACAATCTGCACAACGGTCGCTGGGCCATCCCCTCTTTTCCAGGTTGTTAGCTGTTAAGGTCTTCCGATGCAGTAGGAGCCATGCGAAGAAGCCACATTTAGGTTCTGCTTCGGCTTTCCAGATTGAGCTGATGTTTAGTCTTTTTGTCCAGCCTTGGAATTGAATGCGGTAAGCACTGCGAGTCGTATATTCACCGTTTGCAGTCAATTTCCATGTGATTCCATCCTCAGCGTCGAGGTCTCGCTAATTGCCTCCCACAAGTTGACATATTCATTTATTTCTTCCCCGGTCGAGAGAGGATATACTTGGGCAATCTAATAATTGTTGTTAAGTGCCTTCTGTACCTTGAAGTTTTTTCTTCGTGATTTTTTGAAGAGTGTCAGTCCTAGGATTTTGGGTGATGTCCCATTCAGCCAAGAGTCATGCCAGAAGCTAGCTTTATTACCGTTGCCTACCTTGACTATTGTTGAAGCATAGAAAATGTCCTTGTCACTTTTGTCACATGCGATCTCAAGATCAATCCATGGTCTGTTCTCCCCTTTCCATTGAAACCAGCACCACCGGAGTCTCAGTGCTCGTGCCAGTCTTTCCAGGTCTAAAATGCCGAGTCCCCCAAGTTCCTTTGGGGAACAAACCGTTAGCCAATTGATGAGACAATATCCTCCATTAACTTTTTCTAGTTCCTCTTCCTTCCAAAGGAAACTCCTTCTCATACTGTCAATCTGCTTAGAGAGCCATTTTTGGGTTGGGAAGACCATCAGATGGTAGATCGGTTGCGACGTTAGCACACTCTTAACTATTGTTTCTCTTCCTGCTGTGGACAACAATTTTCCTTTCCATCCCAGCAGCCTGTTGCCGATACGGTCAACGAGCGGTTGGACATCAATTTGTCGGAGTCTGCGGGTATGTAGAGGAAGACCCAGGTACTTTCCTGGGAAGGACGAAATCTTCCTAGGGAACTCAAATAGGGCTTCAAAGATGATTTCATTTGTGCATCGAATAGGGAAGATTTCTATTTTGTTTAAGTTCACTTTGAGACCCAAGCATGCCTCAAAAGTCCTGAGTTATTGGTTGATGCTGTGCAGTTCTGCTCGGTCTGGATTTGCAAAGATCGTAGCATCGTCTGCATAAAGGGAATATTGCAACTTAGCAGCCCTTTGGAAGATTGGATGCAAAATATTTTTGCTGGCTCCCAACTCGAAAATTCTATGTAGGGGTTCGATGGTGAAGATGAATAACATTGGTGATAAAGGATCACCTTGACGCACCCCACGGGCGTGCTTGAATCTTTTGTCAGGTATCCCGTTGAGGAGCACTCTCGACGATGATGTTGCCAGTATGGCTGAGATCGAGTCACGCTATTTTTCTCCAAAGCCTAATGCCTCCATGGTCTCGAGTAGGAAGGCTCAGCTCAGCGAATCCATTGCTTTGGATTTGTGTAGTGCTTTGATCACGCTCTGGACGTATAAGAAGTTATCATGAATACATCATTTTTTAATGAAGGTGTTTTGGCAGCTTGAAACAAATTCGTTGATTTTGGGAGCCAACCGAGCTACCAGCGCCTTGGTGATTATTTTGGCCAAACTGTTGATGAGGCTAATAGGCCGGAAGTCTGACACGTTTGTTGCTCCTTTTTTTGGTAGAAAGACAATGTTGGCCTCATTGATCAGGTCCATCTTTCTAGTTTTAAGAGAATGGAAAGCTCTCAGTGCATCAATGAGATCCGAGCCAATAATAGGCCAGCAATTTTTATAAAATAGGCCGATGACCGTCAGGCCCTGGTGCCTTCTCCACTAGCAAATGCACAACTACCCTTTTAATCTCTTCCTCCTCGAAGGGGTCCTCTAAATCTCTTAGGTCGTGTGGTTGGTACCCCAGATTGGCCCAGTTTAGGCTGAGAGTTCTCTCTTGTGTTTGGCCTAGTAAGCTAACAAAGTGATCATAGATGTCCTCTTCCTTCTGTTGGTGGTTTGTTGTAGGTCCGTGTTAAGTGTTTAGGGATGGGATGTGTAGCCTTCGTTATCTGCCATTGGTGTGTAACATGAATAGCCGTGTGCAAGCATCTCCCTTGCGCAACCAGGTCAGCCGGGAGTGCTGTCTTGCCCGTGATCGTTGGATTGCCGCAAGCTGAGGGCTTGTTGAGTGAGGGCTCGTTGTTCCTGGGCTGCGTCAAGGAATCTTAGCACTTCATTTGCTATGGCTAGTTGGAGTGATAAGTTGCCCATCTTTTTTCCTCTTCGAAAGCTTTAGGGCCTTGGCTGTTCGTATGAGCTTTACATGGATACGCAGGATGGCATCTTGGGTGTTGACTGGCTGGCTCCAGACCTCTTGGATGGTCTCCATGAAACCTAGCATGGTTGTCCAGTATGATTCGATGCGATGTCACCAGTTAAGAAAAGCGGGGAATGGTCGGATCCCATAGTTGGCAAGGCTTGCAAGTCTAGATTTGGGAAGATGACGTGCCATTCTGGTGAACCGAAAACGGATCAATTCTTGTAAAGGTTGGATCATCTCGCTCATTACTCCATGTGAATATGCGTCCCTTTAGCTCGATCTCCATTAACTGATTCTCATCGAGGACTTGTTTGAATTTCTACATTAATCACCTATTCAACCTGTTGTTGCTTTTGTCTTCAGCCTTGTATATGAGATTAAAATCTCCTATGACCAGCCATTTCTCTAGGACTTGATTTCTTAGGTTCTTTAGTTCCTCAAGGAAGGTCATTTTGTCGTGATCGTCCTATGGTCCATACACTCCTGTGAGAGTCCAGGAATTGTTATCTGCTTTCATTGTGATGGTGGTGGAAACTGTGTAGTTTGTGTTTGATGTGTTGTGTAGGTTGCAGTGGTTATCATTCGCCGCTATGAGAATGCCTCCCATGGTGCCTTTTGCTGGGAGCATTGCGTAATTGTTTGCGAAAGGCTGTCCCAAAGTTTCAGATACAAGTCTTGACATCCAGTGGACTATCTTCGTTTCCTGTAGACAAACGATGGTCGTGCCGGTGGAATGTACCGTATAATATACGCTCACCCTCCTTGCTGCCACATTAAGGCCACTCACATTCCAGCACAAAATAGTGCAATCTTTTTGTGACATGAGGTTGGACCTTTCGACTGATAACATACCAACCAGCAAGGAAAGCAAATAGGCAGCGTTCATCAGGCTTGGCGCGCAGGCCAAATACACAGCCAAGATCGAAGGAACCGTCGTCGTCAGGATAGGTGAGCTTCGTGGGCATTGGTGTCCGGCCCAACGTAGTGGACCAAGCATCGCTGAAGCCGCAAGGCCAAATTGTCACCCCATCAAATATTACAGATCACCATAAGTACTAAAGTCTATTACATAACATGGCTAAAATAAATGACAACTAAGGATAGTTTCAAGGTGACCCATTTGGTGATGGGCCTCAGGCCTCCTAGGCTGCTTGGGCCCCTGGTGCTGGCGCTGACATTGGGGTAATCATGCTCTTCTTCCGGCTCTTGGGCTGGTTCCCTTGCTCCACCAAGGTCTTGATTATTGTCATCCTCGTGCTCATTAGAGGTTGTGGAAGGGGTTGTGCAAGAACATCAACATCAATATTAGTAATCTCTTTCCCTTTTAGTGTCAGTTCACCCAGTTTGTTGATTAAGACTCTGTAAGCTAATTGTATGCTATCCTTTCTTGGGTGGAGTTTGGCTTTGTCTGCTAAACAAGTGCTTTTCCTTTGGTGGTTGTTTCGTTTTGGCTACCAACTTGCTGACTGGGGTTGCATCTTGGTGGTGTGCTTAGGATGGGTACTGGTGGAGGGCGTGAGATGAAATCGATGAAGGCAGTGAGATCATCAGCCTGATTGTGCGCTTCTACGGTTGATGTTTGGTTGTCAGGTGCCCCTGAAGGCTCTATAGGTGTTATAGTTTTTTGCAGGTACCTTGGAGCTGTTGTTATGTTATTGAGTTGCAATGTGGGTTCAGGTTCAGTATGTGAATGCTGTCCAACCAGCTCCACATTAGGTTCGGTTTCAGTATGAGGGAGTTGATCATCTAGCTCAGCATTAGGATTTTGTGTAGTTGGGTTTGGTTTCTGAATCTGAGAGATAGTGGTGGGATTGTGATGCATAGTAAAATCAGGTGGTGGTATCAAAGTTTCTGCTCTCTCATTCTCTCTCAAGTCAGTGTCCCTCACACCAACTTCAAGCAGTGTCGTAACAGGATTTGGGGTGTTGCTGACCTGTGGCTTCTCCTTGTTGATGGAGCATGTGTTGAACCTCTCACGCGTCACCCCTGCTCCCCTACCACCAACAGGGGAGGAGACCGGAGCCTAGACAAGTGCCGCATCGAGCATGTCCTTGATGCGACTCTCCACGGTTGGAACACCTGTGCAAGTGTGAGGGATGAGCGACTCTTCTCTCATGGGGTCCAACCCTTACCAGTTTAAATGATGTGGTGACATTGCAGCAACTAAATTGTAGCTTAAGTCTGGCTCACCCATGATCTGCACCAGTAGGTTGGTGAAGGAGACTCTCTTACGGGTACTGACCTTCTTGCACCATGTTGCATGTTCTCCAGAGGGGGCAGCAATATAGTTGCGGTGTCCTCCGTACCCCTAGTTGCCGCCACGATGACGGGTGGAGTTGTAGCAGTCCTCCACCGTGCCACGGTAGCAAGTCATCTGCCCCCCGGAGGATTGTATGCGGTGGTGCCTCACGCAGCGATTGAAGTTGTCATCGTAGTCATCTATGTCCCTGCAGGGATGGTAGTCGCGGTCGGCATGGTTGTCATGTCCATGGCCGCTACGTCATTTCCCAAGGGAGTCCAGCGCCCCATAGTTCCAAAGGAACTTGCGGCGTGGCTTCCTGTTGGGTAGGCCATCTCCAACTCCCCGGCCATCATGGAAGGAGAGGTCCTTCACAACGTCTAGGTGGACATGGAACTTGTAGTCAAAGGTGCCCTTGCGGCCACGTGGTGGGTTGTGGTACTGTGTAGTGGTGTCATCGTTGATGTGCTCCCTGTTAGGATCAGCGATCGTCAACAAAACTCGCTTGTGCTAGCCCCAAAGGTTGTAGGTCCTCATGCAGTCCTGGTGATGGGAGTAGCCCTTAACGTACTGGATGGTACAGGTTGGCCCGATGACTTTTGCCGCCACCTCCTCGGACCAAGCGTGAACTGGCACCCCTTCGATGTATAGCCGCACCCGATACTCCAACTTGCTCTCCACGGCGCCTCGTCCACTACTCGAAGTTGAACACCCGGCCATGGCTCCGCACTCCGTGGTGATGCAGGACACATTGGTAGGTGCGGCTATCGGAGAAGAAGATGAGGTACTGCTTGGGGAAGTGCTTGACCACCTCACTTTGATCTCACGGCAGTCAATGTGCAACTGTTCTTCCAGGACGTTGGTGACATGGTAAGTGCCGGAGTCATGGTTGTTGCTGTTGAGCCAACGGACCATCGTCTTGCTGATGATAGCCTCCCTCTTGCACTTGATGGTGACTGTCGCAATGATGGCGCAGACCGCCAGGTTAGGTTGGGCACGGTGGTCGCCATGGTAGGGCTCCATGGTCACCGGCTTTCCCTTTGCAACTTGGAGGTAGGAGTGCCCAGCCGAGCAGAAATGCTCGGCAGGCGGGTAGGATGTGGCTGGTGCTGGCTAAGAAGTAGTGTGGGAGGGAGCAGTGTGGGAGGAGGTTTGCTTCTGTTGCTCTATCTTCTTAAATAGGCCTCTCTAGGAAGGGCAGGAGTGAGCCTTGTGCCCCCATTGCAGACATCTCCAGCATTTACTCTAGTACCGTCATTCTGCAACTCTGTGTTGCGTTGAGAAATAATTGAGCCATTTACCTCTGATGTGTGCTTTGTATCTCTCCCTTCTTTGAAACGCATCTTTAGGTTGTTGTGGCTATGTTTCCCATCTTTAATGCTTAGTCTCGTTGCGCCACCAGTATGCCGGCTTGACAACCTGGAAGCCATGCCCATCAATTTGCAGTTTTGCCTCTGTGCTGTCCTGCTGAGATCTTGCTGATGGATTTCGGTGTGGATTCGAATGCTGTTGGTAGTGGTAGTGGTCATTGTTCCATCTCCCTGACCTCCCCTATCCTGGATTGAATGTCGCTAACCTCCCCTGTCCTAGATTGAATGTCCCTAACCTCCCCTACCCTGATCCATCTCCCTGCAGTAGATTCCACTGTCGTGCCAAGCTGTGATCCTCCATGGCTTTGAAGGGAGGTGACCTTTGTCCTTGCGACTCCGGCTATCCAATCTCCTTCCCTTTCTCTGCTCGGGTGTATCACCTCTTCTCTATCTTCATTACTGGCTTGCTTGGAGTTGGATTTGCCATGATGTTGCTTGCTGGTGGTGGATCTCGTCGGATCTCCTAGCTGCTGAGCCTTTGAATGAGGTCGTTGGTCAATGGTTCCTCATCGATGCGGTTGCTCTCGAGCTGCGAGCCTCTGAAGCCATCTTGGATTTGTAGCTTCCTTGCAAGATCCGGCAGTAGGATTGATGCTGTAGGACTGATCTGGAGTTGATTCGCCATGTCTGGCTGTTGGATTGTTGGAAGATGCTTCAAGGGCTGACGAGGTAGCAGTCGTGGCCGGCCGGAGCCGCGCCATGACTTGACTTGATCTCCTTCAATGTGGGGTCTTCCAGGTAGGGAGAACAATGAGGATGTAGATCATCGAGGGGCGCAACCGGATCTCGGGTGGGATGGGTGGCCTTGGCGTCGGAGGTGGCGGATCTGGCTGGGATTGGGTGGTTGGGTTGGGTGTCGCCATGGGAGTCGCCTCTCAAGGGGTCGGGGATGAAAGGACCATCTTTTTCCTTCGAATTGGAATTCTCATGGATATAAGCTCTTACGACAAGAAAAACAGGAGTAATCCTGTGCAGGAAAAAATCATTATGGAATTGAAATGTGAATTACTTGTCTGGGATACTTGGGTAATGTTTCTGTCGGGGAGCATTCTGCCAACTGGGATAGAATCACAGAAAATAGAAATTCTATCGATTCGCTGTCACAGTCAGAAAACATTTTTCGGTGTCGTAAGGAAATTTGGCACACAGGGATATTCCAATTTCCGGTAATGAGCTAAAAATTTGTAGTCATGGTTACGGTTTATTCCTTCTCTCACTTATGCGTGATGGAATCCCAAAGCAAACGTACTGCCCAAGCATCCATGAAATCATCGTAATGCTTTTAGGGAGTATATGAACCTCGATAAGTTTAAGAATCAACCATGCACTTTACTCTAATATAGTACATGGGAGCATTACCAAATAATTTTACAAACACAAATATCATCCTTCAATTTGAATCGTGCATACAAAATTCCCAATACCTCAAGCGAAAACATTATGTATGTGAAGCTCCTAATAAGTCCCAAAGGCTATCCTTTTATGTAATTACTGTTTTCAACAAATTCAAATATTTCAATGTGTTATTCTATGGATTCAAAAAAATTTACATAAAAAAGTTAATCGTATACGTTCAACATATTATCATAAATTATAAATAGGGATGATCAAATGTTAAATTTCAGAACAGGGCTGTAAATTTTAAAAATGTTGCATTTGATTTTTTTTGTCTTTATGTAAATTGAATTATGTTTCATAAATTAGTTAATTAGGTATTCTTAGTATCGCCGGTGCAACGGAATGCAATAGGGAACACGTTCTTAGCATTTCCTTTACAGGCATGGTGTATCCAGGGACTTAGAGCAACTCCAAAAGCTTTCTTAAAATTGCTCCAAAACCTTATTTTGGGGGGAAAACATACCTTTAACACTACCCCCATCCTTCCCGTAAAAATGAGCGGACCCTAAAAACACCTCCATCGCCCCACATATATGCGGGGGACTGGTACTTCCCCAATTGCTCCTCATGCTATCTGTTCTCGTGTACATCAAGCCACCGACCTTCTCGCGAGCCACGAGTGCCTCGGCGGCCACCACGCGGCGCACCTCGAGGGCGCGTTGCAGGATGGCATCCTTCGCCTTCCACTGCCATCACCTCTGCCAAGGACGCGGCAAGCCAGATCAGGAATTCAGGATCCGGTGGTGAAGCCTTTTCTGGAGGTGTGCCCCGTCCATGAACTAGAGGAGAGCGGAGATGGCAGCAAGAGAGAAGAAACCCATGAAGGCTGCTCCGATGTGGTCCATCGACGCTACTACCTTCCCCGTAGCGACAAATCCGCCATCTCCTCCATAGTCGCGGCTGCTTTGGTGTGCTACCTCATCAGTGTGTGAGCTCCTGCCGTCGGTCTGCCTTTTGTGCGACCACGAAGGGGATGTGGACGGATGGGATTGAGCCGGAGCGTCGGGGACAGCACTGGAGCCAAGGGTGCGGCAGCGATGGCAGAAGAGGCGAGGTGAACTAGATAGAGTCAATTTCGTCCGCGGGCAAGGAGGTGGCCATTGGAGGGAGTGGACTGGAAGGTGGAGCTCCTCCTATCCGCTTTTCTATTCTGGTTTGGGCTGTTTGGCTGACACGTCAGTGGTGGAGGACGTAGCCGGGCAGGTGAGGCAGGTGTGGGCGGTGGCGATTTGGAATTGGTAGAGTAGGGGCGGCGGATTTGGCCGGCAGGTGGAGTGCTGCTCGCTCGTTTGTTTATGGCAGAGGAAGAAGAAAGGAGAACAAGTGGGTCCACGTCCTGACGTGGTCAGTTTTGAAATATTGGAAAGTTTATTATTGGGAATCTGCTGTGCGATGATATGATTTTGGAAGAAAATTTTTTTAGTAGAGCCCCAAAGAGATAGTTTTGGAGGAGATTTTTTTGGTACACTCTTGGAGTTGCTCTTAGAAAAGGAAGAAATTCATCTTCATTAGTTGTTGAGCATGTGCCAAAGAAAAAAAACATATTTAAATCATGTCAATTAATTAAACAGAACGACAGTGAGTGTAGAAAATAATCGAAAATTAATAATTGAAACACAAAGAAGTTGATTCGTGGGCCTCATTAGTGATGGGCCTGCCGATCTAAGAGGACACCAGGCAGAATAAACGTGCTCTGCTCATTTTTTCAAACCATCACCTTCATTGCATTGTCGTACGAGCCACCATCACCAACATCAACAGCATGTAAGAGCAAGTCCAAAAATAATTTGTATCCTACCCCTAATACCTTGTTTAGAAAGACAAAAAAAAACGAACTCCAACAGCTCCCCAAAACTTCCCAAGCTATTGGCGATGCCAAAACAGAGCCCGTCAACGGCATATTTGTGCGATATCCTACCTCCCCTAATCGCCCCCTTCCCACGTGCGTTGCGCTGGAGCCCGCATGAGGTGGCTGCCGCTACCGTGGGTCGCACAAGAAGCAGCGCGAGGAGGTGGCCGCCGCCGTGGCCGTGCTGCCCCGACCCCGGCTGGAGCTCCGTGCAGCAGCCACCGGTCCCTACCGTCGTTGCCCTGCCCGTGGGGCCTAGCCATCGGGCCCTGCGCTTGCCAGCATGCCGCTGTCCCACGCCCCGAGCCGCTGTGCAGCTGCCCCGCGCTGCAAGGCTGCCGCCACGGGCTGCCCGTGCCGCACGTCCTCGGCCACCGGCGCTCGCTTCCCTGAGCCGCCGCCGGGGTGCGCCGCTGCCCCGTGCCCTAGGGCCGCCACCGCGGGTGCCTGTGCTCTGCATCCCTGGCCGCCAGCGTGTTGAACGGAGATGGACGCGACAGACGGTGGTGGAAGGGAGGACGGGGAGCTCGCCGGCAAGCTCCCTGCACAGAGGATGAGCATGGTCAGTGAGAGGTAAAACAGGTACGCGAGCTCGAGGGTGTGCTGTGGCTGTGACGAATCGAGATGGGAGCTAACCACAATGGCGAATTTTGCCAGCAACGGTAGGGAGCTCGAAGGTGGTGGCAGTAGCCATGGTGGAGGGGGGATCAGGGTTACTAGAAGTTGGTGGGAGGAGGCCGGAGCGCGGTGGATGGTGCCGGCAAGTGGAGCTCGGTTGGTCTAACAATGGAGGGGAGGGAGTGTGGAGGAGGAAGAAAAGGGGTTGGTCTAGCTGGGAGCGCTTAGTGGAGCGGGCGAGGCACGGTGTTGTAGGTGATGTGAACGCTGGTTGGCGCGCGTATGGTGAGGCCGTACGTTGGCGGGAAACGTGGTGCGTGCGCTCTAGCGCCGGTTGGCCACGACAAATTGTTGGAGGTATGCCCTAGAGGCAATCATAGAGATGATGATATTCTATTTGTATCCATGATTTATATTGTGTTCCTTGAATATTCATTAAAGGCTACTTGAATTGATTTGCAATTATGTGAATTGTATGTGAAACTCTTTACTTGTATGGTTATTCTAAAATTGTCCCTAGTCGGAGTTCATGTGAGGACACAAATGAATATTAGACTAGCACATGTATTAGTTGATGACTATGTTTCACAAGTCATGGACATGGAGATGTTAAACTAATAATGTGAGCACATGTGGAGACATGTGCTAGGACTGACCCAAAACGAGAAGTAGTTCTCTCTTTACACAACATATACGCTTTGTCCTTAGACCTGAGATTGTCGCATGTACTCAAGATGTGGATCGACTTACTTAGGGGCTATCAAACGCTACACCGTGACAGGGTAGTTAAAAAGGTAGCTTTCGGGTTTGTCAAGAAGCATGCTATGAGACATGGTCAATCAAGATGGGATTTGGCCCTCTCTGATTGAGAGTGATATCTCTGGGCCCTCGAGTGATCGGATTCGAAAATGCATGGCCATTCTACGTACGGTTAAGAGTTAACCTACAAAGGGTTTCCGAATCATAAGATCGAGAAAGAGCGGTCGGCTTGAAGCTAGACCAAATATTGTGAGGCAAAGGGAATAGCATGTACATAATGTTGTGATGGTTCGTCTACTATGATCTTCGTGTACGTATAGGAGTTGGCACGTCTTGCTAGAGGCTGCTACCGACTATTGGGCCGAGTAGGAGTACTCGGGCCATGT
Source organism: Setaria viridis (assembly GCF_005286985.2). Classification (NCBI taxonomy): domain Eukaryota; kingdom Viridiplantae; phylum Streptophyta; class Magnoliopsida; order Poales; family Poaceae; genus Setaria; species Setaria viridis. The sequence continues at coordinate 15,261,175 of NC_048270.2, read as the reverse complement.
CTATATGTATCCGAACCCATAAGGTCACACACTTAAGGGGTCGGAAGCCCAATTCGGATGTGATCCAAGTTGGATTAGGTTTAGAAGTACTAATGGGCCTCGGACCCAGAGGCCCATCAGGAACCTCTATAAATAGAGGGGTGGGGGCGCCCTAGGGTTTACACCTTTTTGGCGAAACACATCTGCCGCGCCTCCCACGCCCTCACCTTTTTCAACTCGCGGACCTAGCAGTCCGGCTTGCGACGCTTCCTCCCTGCACATGTGGATACCTTGGAGGTGTTGCGCTTGCAGCACTTGGACGAGCCACGACAAGCCACCGACAAGCCACGATGCACCGACGACGAGCCGCGGCACGAAGACGATCTTGCTGCATGTGGACGAGCTGCTGAGGAGCTGCTCGACATCGACGTGATCGACTATGTTCGACTACGCTGATCGACTTCGCTGCCCCGACGTGATTCTACATCTTCCGCACCAGTGCGTCGAGTGGTAATCCCGTGATCCTTATACGGCAGTTTTCCTGGTTTACGCGGTAGAAATTGTTTTTGATTTGCGCCAGCGTAGCCTACCTCGTAGCCCAACACCAATGGCTCAAGTTATTCATCCGAATTTTGATTCTTCTTCGTCTGGAGGAAGAAGAAGAAAGAATGATACGTGGAGGGAACAGAAAGGCACCTGACTGGGCCCAATTACGATGATGTGGTCTGTTTTGAAAAATATTGGGGGCTAGTTATGAGCAATCTGCTGTGAGTTGATACGTTTTTGGCAGAAAAACTTTTTGGAAGAACCCCCAATACATAGTTTTGGGGAAGAATTTTTTGGAAACTCTTGAAGTTGCTCTAACTTAAGCCATTCCTAATGACCTTGCTTTATCACCGACGAACCAGCTCAAACAACATTGTCGAAGGACTTATTTGCCATGACAATCGCCGATCAGCAAGAGACCCTCTTGGCCTCCTCTGTCTTGGCCTGCCTGGATGCTCAGACATTAGAGATGAGGATTTAAAGATTCAATGGTCTGCTAACGAGAGCCGCAAGCGAATCTCTACTCCATAAAAAGTAAAAACGAGACTATATTTTTTGGTGTAATTGGGGCGGCAGTCATCTTTCACTACGCCAACTACGCAACCCTGCTGTCAGATCTTTTTTCACCCGTCCAAAATCACCAGCGCCACCCCACGCCTCCGCTCCCTCCTACATCTCCCTCCTCCACTGTCTGCTCCGCGCCCGCATCACGCGGCAGCCCTCTCCCATCGTGATCCCTCGACGCCCCATCGCCCCTCCCTGCCCCCTCTACCACTAGTAGATCTTTGGTCTAATGCAACGGTGGAAAAATGTTGCAATATGCCCAAAATCGATGCAATATCTAGCAATTGCAATGGCAACTGGTTGGTTGGCAGGCGTGGCAAGTACTTGCATGGCAATAGCTCTTTGCAACGTTTTTTGTGGGCCGTTGCAACTTATGGTAATTGTCACACACATTTTCGTTGCATTATGGAGTATGGCAACGGAGGATTTTGTTGCATTAGCATGTATTGCAACGCAAGCAGTCATTGCTATAGTACGTAGTTGCAACGTACAAACTCTGTGGTAATATGGTATTTCGCAACGATTTACGTGGTGGTAATAGAATATATAGCCATGGAAATTTGACATTGTGACATATCCTATGGCAACTAAATTTCTTTCGTGGAAATAAACTATATTGCAACGGAACCATTTTCGGTGGCAATAATTAGTTTTGTAACGGAAACTATTACGTGGGGACTGTTTATACGGCAACACAACTGCTTTCGTGGCAATAACTTATATTGCCATGGAAACATGTCTGGTGGCGATAATTCGCCTTGCAACGGAAAATATTATGTTGTGACAGATCATATGGCAACACAATTGGTTTCGTGGAAATAAACTATATTGCCATGAAAACATATGTGGTGGCAATAACTCATTTTGCAACGGACAATATTTAGAAGCAAGATGATATGTTGCAACGAATTAGCGGTGAAGGTTATTATGTATTATTGCAACTTTTATCTTCCGTGGCAATAAGTTGTTGTGCAATTGAAAGTATATAGATGCAATAAAAGATGTTGCAACGAACTGGAGTTGTTGCAATTATTTGTTTTTGCAACAGGTGGATGTATTTCTTTTCGCAATTAGAAGATGTTTTTCGCAACGGATTGCATTTTATATATTTGTATATCGAATCGTTTGTGCAATGAAATGGTTTCACCAAAATATGAATTGTATGATCATGAATATAAAACCAAGCCATCTCGACATTCATAAAGTCAAAGTGCCAAATACATATTCCAAATCAAAAATAGTTCATAACTAGTGTTGGTATATCAACAATACAAAATTCTTGTAATGTAGGTTACACGAATCATGCAATACATTGATTTTCCTTGAGTCAACCATGTCATGACTCTAAGCCCATGCGATCCATTGAAGAAGAATGTTCCTATCCAAAAAAAAAGAATGCAGTGCATCAGCAAAAGGGTCTCATAGTGCAGTAGTATGTACTAAACAAACATGATCTTGGTAATTTGTCTTGTGCTTGTGGACACGTGGTCTGGCACAGAGCATATTATTCGCACACAGGAGACTGCTCTAAGTTTACTGATGCACTTAAACATAGATTATAAATCAGGTTTACTTCTGCATACCTATTGGCTTCTTGTGCGCACACGTTTTGTAGCAGCATTCAGTAGTTGCCGTGTACTAATATATGCTCCTGCAACATTGTTGCTTTTGCTATTTTGAAAAAGATCTCGAGACACTGTACTAGTTCTATGTTTGCTAGCATTTTTCTCAACTATTGGCGTAGCATCACTTGGGATGATGCTCCTTGGGTCAGTCTGCATAGGAAAAAAAGGTGGAAGTAATTTGGCGACAAAACACATTCCAATATGCTAATTTGTGTAACAAATATCCAAATTGCCTTTACCTGTAGTAATGGGGTTTCTCTCTGTTCAGCGAACTTTGATGGCATCTCTTTCATGATATCTTCTCTAAGTGCTTGCCTTTTGTTATTTTCCTCTTCTTGAATCTGTAGCAATTTTTCTTCCAATATCCTTTCCCTTTCAGCCTTTTGATTTGCAAGTTGTTCTTCTAACTTGTCAACCTTTTGTTGGAGCGCATTATTTTTCTGGTTGGCTGCTTCTATAGCACGGGCTTGCTCTTGGATTTGAGCTTTCAGCAATTCACTACGTGATGGAGTTTTAGACAAGTAACCATGACCATGGGTTCTGTGGGTTTTGCAACCTGTACTTTGCTTGTAGCATATTTGGAAAACATTGTTTTCCTTTGCAATGGAGATGGGATTTGTATCATCATTGCGATCTCTCTCGGAAAACCTTAGGCATGCATTGTCCTAATTTAAACAGCAGTATTGGTGTCGGTATTGGACATTAAAAATAATAAGAATAATGTTGTTAACAGTGAACTATGTAGATTACTTACATACACAACCTTAGATACTTCATCTGACCATTGCCCATTCTTCATATGAGTACTCAACCAAAGTTTTAAATCACATGGTTCTTCTCCCGTATCCGGGTCTCTCTAAAGATGGCATGAATGAAGCACATTAGCTTGACATGTATGCAAAAAGACTGTACCATACAGCAAATCTAAGCATTACCTGCTCATGGCTCCTGTTGGAAAATGATTCGGACCCCATGACATGGTTCGTCTTTGCTTCTTTATGGTTCTTGGAGTTCTGGTTGCTAGCTTTCTGTACAGGGTGTAAGTAAAAAAGTACATTAGTATTGCATTGATCGAACTAGTAATAAATACATGGGATATATGAAATGATGAAAAGGAAATGCTATGAGACCTTGAAATCTGGAGATCCAAAATACAAGATAAGGTAGTGCCATTCTGCAATGTCAAGGTCTTCTGGCTTGTGTTTCATTCTTGCTACGTAACTGTCATATGCCTTGTACGTGGCACTGAGTGATGATCTCCATCCTTTGTATCGTGCCATCGCGATGGCCTAAATCTTTTTCTTTTCATCATCAACGTCTACAAGCTCCCACCTATTCTGTTTATGTCAGAACACATTCAGATGGAGAAGTATTTGGCTATTTGAGGATTATTATTATAGCAATCATGCAACATAATTAAACATCGTACATACCAGTATGTCGGATGCTATAGAATTTTTCACATTTTCATGTATGTCTTTCCATTTGTTGACTCCAATAAGTGGAGCCCTTTTCCTTGTAAACATTACAATTTCATCCACAAATGACCGAGCGTGAGGGCCTATGGGACCTCCCAGCTTTGTGGAAAATTTGATTTTAAGTTTTTGTGAGCCGCTCCTTATCCTCTCTATGGCTGCTGATAAACCCTTAAGGGCACCACGTCCTCCTTTTATCGCTTTTTTGTCACGCCGAGCATGAGTTGGCCTATCTGATGGTGGTGATTGCATGGCTGCAAGACCTTCGTCATCAGGAAGGTTTTCAACTTCCTCATTGTCATCTTGATCTAAATAAGATATTGCATATCATATAATGGATCCACATCAGTCTATACATTTTTTGTTCACAAGTACTATTAACTTTGATTGCTGAATGAATGAATAGAAATTACTAATGTCTTGAAGATACTCTTTACAACTTAACCATTCTTTATATGTCTTGATGGTTTTGTCCCTGTAATCATCTTTCAATTCTGCACGTAATGAAGATATAAGTGAAATGGATAATACAACACATAGCTTATATAAATTGTGACTGGAGGAATTGTACCTACCTATGTCTGGTTCATCCTGCTACAGGTTTTGAAGCCATATCTTGTAAGCATCTATTTGTTCTCCTACAGGTTTTGCCTCGCGCCGTTTCGTGCCGCCCAGCCGCCCTTTAACCGGTCCTTCGGCTACTTAGTCCCTTTGTTTCCCCAGTCAAGAGGCGTCTCCTCTTCCGATGTGCACGGTTGCGTTAATGCACTGTCTCTCATGCACGCACGCATATATAAGGGCCCTCCCGCGCGCAACAAGCCCTCTACACCCTGCACCCTCCCGCAACAAGCCCTCGCCACTATGCCTCACCGCTTCAAGACTACTTGGGCAATGCTCAGCCCTTCCTCCTCCGTTCCTCGCTCACCAACAACGCGGCCTCCCCCGTCGTCATCCAACGATTTGGACTGCTCCTCCTCCCCACCTCGCTCGCCGATGCCGCCGCCTCCCCCGCTATCGTCCAACTCATCGGACCTCGAGGTCAACCTCGAGGATGATCTGGATCAGGAGACCGATTCAGAAGAGGAGGATTTGGCGATGGCTCAGCAGGGGCCATGTCCGGAGGACATTGCCGTCCTCCACTCCTTGGAGACAGCGCGCCAAGAAGAGGAGGACCGGCGCCTGTGCACCATCACACGAAAGGAGACTGAGGACTGCATCCTCAGGCGCACTCTCGAGATCTCCGCCGCAAAAGCGGAGCAGGCCACCCAGAAGGAGGAGCAACGGGTGGCAATGGAGGTGGAACGCCACCGGCGCGTGGCTGCAAGGAATGAACGGGAGGAGGTGGCAGCGGTTAAGGAGCGGAAGGTGCACTAGAACTAGTTTATATGTAAATGTTGTCAATGTAATGAACTGGTCTTTTGTTTCGGTTGTCGAACTTGTTCTTTTTATGTTTTAACGATAGTGGTAATGGTAACCAGTTAGTAGTTTTATCTTGTTCTTGGAGTTTTTGCGAATGTTACTGGTTAGCATAGTAACCTAAAAACACGGTGCAAAGGATCCAACACTCACTTGAGTAGGCGATCAACATCAAGTCACAGCAGTGTAAATGTGGTGATCAACATCAAGTCACATCAGTCGCCTAGCCCATTTTCACGTAAACATCTTCTACTCCGTAGTACTCACTTACTGCTGAAGCGGCACATCTACACAAGCGGCTTAAAAGCAAATGCGCATCTACACACAAGAAGAGACCCCGGAGATAGTGGCATGAAATCATACATAGTCACATGTAATCATATGTTTCACAAGTCTTAACTAAAATTATTGGGAATTTGGTAGGTTCTACAAGTTTCGTTAATCTAAAAAAATGCACAATGTATGTAGTATAAAAAAGGAAAGGTAAAAAAAGGACCACTGCCAAAGGGGGCCCGATGAGGCTCAACCTCATAGAGAGCCCAATAGAAGGCTCAACCACAGAGGGAGCCCAACTGAGCCCACCAAGAGCAAGCAGTCAGGTAGCGAATCAGGTGGCGTATCAGATGGTAAGTCAGAGGATTTCGATGCTGCTTGTGTGCCTCCCTTTTTAAGTATGGCAAGGAGCTTCTTCATGAGCGAGGTGGTACTAAAAATTGTGGCCATGAACTCTGGCGCAACAGATTTCGTACGTGGACTGGCCCATTACAAATTCTTCCCCGTTCCTCCGTCTCAATCGCTTCTTCCCACATGAGGCCCCAAATCGCTCTGCCCCGAGCTCCTGCGCCGGCCGCCACTCTTCCGCCGCATCGAGATCAAGCGCCGCCTTCCGGTGAACTTGGGATCCGACGCCGCCTTCCAGTCAACAGGTAGGTTGCCGGCCAGCGGGGAACGGGTAGGTCGCCATATCCCAAATCTTCAATTTATTATATTGTTAGATTCACCGTTAATTGCAAAGATCTACAAATTATGACAGTTAAACAAAAAATACATCTTCCGCTCCGTCCACAGTAGAATTCACAGGCGCAATGTATCCATCATCGATGTAGTCGTCCGTGTCATCTTCTTCATCTTCATTTGCTAAGTCAATAGTTGTCGGTTCGGGTACAGACTCAGCAAGAGCCTTTTCGATAACAGATGTGTCATCGGTGACACCTTCAACACCAGTCCTAGTCTAGTTTGTCAAATCTTCATGTGTGCCCGATTCGATCATATCTCCGACTCCGACATGGATTGAATCAACATCAATTTCTTCCAGGTTGTCTAATTTGGGCATGAAGAACACATTTCTGGGGTTCATTCTAATAACAGTGCTCCAATCTTGTTTCTTTGAACCTTTCACATAAAACACTTGCTGAGCCTGTGTCCCCAAAATGTAAGGTTCATTTAAATATCGCAATCGAGTTGTATCGATATCTATAATACCATACTGATCCTTGTTGAATCCTTTACCTTTGCTCCTACTGGCAGTAGGCACATCGTACCAGTCACATTGAAACAGGATGACTTCCTTTTGTATCGGGAAATCTAGTGCGTAAATTTTTTTGACCACACCATACCAGTCGATGTTGCCAGTAGTAGGATCACCATTCACAACAACACCAGAATTTTGTGCAGTCAGATTCTTCTCTACATGAGCAGTTCTAAACAGAAATCCATTGATTAAGCACCTATTAAAAACACGTGCTTGATGGTCTGGTCCCTGAGAAAGTGCATGCATGGCATCACTTGTTTTTCTTTCTGCATAAAGTATGTTCATCTGCAAGAAGTATAAAAGAACAATGTATGAGTACATAAGCACTACAAGCAATAAAACCTGTGAGGAAATTGTATTTCACCTTACGCTCGAACCAGCCTACAAATTGTTCTGTATGACATTGTTCAACATTCTTGACACACTGTTTTCTGAGTAAATTCTTATGCATACTACAGTAACGGGAAAAAAGCGGGAAATACAAAGTCAACAAAAAAACATGTATGTGCATACTCCAATGTAAGTAAATTAAAGTTACTACTTACTTGGCCCATGGAATAATCTCATCACAATTTGTTAATATCTAGCCTAGTAAGTTGCTCAATTGCAAATCCTTTCTTAGTATAATCAATGTTGCTGAATATGCTTAAACCTGCTGGTGGTTCATTCACTGCAGCCCTTTCATGACGCTCTCTACGATTAATCTTTGTGTCCATGTCATCCAAAAAGCGAGAGCAAAAAGTCATGCACTCCTCTAGTATATATCCCTCTGCTATTGAACCTTCAGGATAGGCTTTGTTCCGCACATAGCCTTTCAACGTACGTAGATACCTATCTATTGGATACATCCATCTATAGCATACAGGTCCTCCTAGTTTAGCCTCTTCAGCAAGATGAACTGGCAAATGCATCATGATATCAAAAAAAGCTGGTGGGAAGATCATCTCCATACGACAAAGAGTCTCTCTAATCGAAATGTTCAATTTTTCTAACTCTTCGGTGCTCAACTCCTTAAAAAAAATTGCATTGAAGAACCTACTAAGCTAAATTAGTGGTTTAACAACCTCTTGTGGTAGTATGTGACGAACCACAATGGGTAATAGTTTCTGAAATATAACATGGTAGTCATGAGTTTTAAGTCCAGGGAGCTTACACCTGGGCACATCCACACATCTCTTGATATTAGACGCGTAATCATCAGGCATCTTGACACCTTGCAGAAATTTGCATAGATACACCTTGTCATCTTGACCCAAACTGTACAACGCTAGAGGCAAAGTGTATTTGTCATTCATCACCAAAGGATGTTGATCCTTCCTCATGCCCAAATGTTGCATGTCCATACGAGCCTTCTCGCTATCCTTGGATTTTCCTGCCATGTCAAGCAAGGTCCCCAATATGCTCTCACATATATTTTTTTCAATGTGCATCACATCCAAATTATGCCTTACAAGCAACTTTTCCCAGTAAGACAGTTCAAAAAATATACTCTTCTTCCTCCAATTGTGCCATCTAGTGTCCTCTTCATGCTGCTTCCTATTTTTAGTCGTGTTCCCAAATGTCACTTGCTCAAAGCTTTCATACTGGTTCAGCACACCTTCCCCATCCAGTGGTACTAGAGGCTCCCTCTTTTCCACCTGGTTGTTAAAGCTAATCTTGTTGCGGTGCCACCTGTGATCCATTGGTAAAAAGCGGCGATGACCCATGTAGCAATGCTTTGAACCAAATTTTAGCCATAAATAGTCAGTATCCTTGTGGCAGTATGGACATGCAAACTTGCCTTTTGTGCTCCAACCAGATAGCATGCCGTATGTTGGGAAGTCATTAATTGTCCAAAGTAGAACAGCACGCAGAGTGAAATTCTTCTTTACCTTTGCATCCCATGTCTGAACACCATTGAGCCAAAGATCTTTGAGCTCATCAATAAGGGGCTGCAAATAAACATCAATGTTATTTCCTAGAGATTTTGGCCCCGGTATCAACATTGACATCATCCAGAACGGTTCTTTCAAACACAACCAAGGAGGCCAATTGTAAGGGATTAGGATCACAGGCCATGTAGGTATGTCTATGTTTTTACCTATGTATCTATGTCAGAATGTTAGTCGTGCATAAACCCCTAAAACATTAATCATTGAACATTAAAATAATCTGAACATTGAATGTCAAAATGTATTGCAGACTGATTTTATTTAACTGTTTGATGTATTGCAGACTGATTTTGATGAGTTGAAATCTACTTTCAAGAAGTATGCGAATCATGCCAACGAAAAGTACAACAAAGTGGTGCGGGAGCGCCATGTACTTGCCAAGAAGCTTGACATAACTAAAGAGAAGGCAAAAACATTAGTTGCAATAGTTAAGAGGCTTGGCAAGAAAAAGGTAGACATTAAGTAGGTCTTGGTTCACAAAGTGTTTAGTTTCGTCTATAACATAACCTCTAGTGCTATGATCCTCATCTGTCATGTTCTTTTGGACTGCTTGTGTGCATGGTGGAAGCTTGATAAGCCTCATTTTGATCAATGTCTTTGCTATGATCCCCATCTGTCATGTTAAGTTTGATCAATCTGTTGGTCTAGCTGACAAATACATTTACAGTATTAAATTACTGATTGAATGAGGTTACTGGAGTAACTGTCAAAGCCTTGCAACATTGCCGAACATGAGGATTTGAGGAGTTGTTTTCATGTTACAAAGGTTGATGTCGTTGAACTACTTCTAAAGGCAACTAATTACTACTAGAAGTACAATAATAATAATAAATTGTAGCATAACTATGATATGGAGCCAACTAAGTCCATTTGTCGTCTTTTGTGGACCGAAAGAAGCTTCTTTGACATCTTCATCACCAGCATACTCTAGGAAAGAAGCAGTTGCCTCTTCTTTGGAATTGAAACTCTTATAGCAACAATTAGGATAACCGGTGACCTGCTGATGATAGGTCACCCAATTTGCATAGACCCCAAGCTTCCTACCTCGATACACAACATACCAAGCCATTGTGCCTTATAAAGCAAATAAAACATGATTCAATTGCAAGTTGTAGAAAGATGATAGGAAATGTGATATAGTAAATGTTGGCCTTAGATTTATATTTTCATCTTCCCTTGACCTTGAGCTTGGAGCATCAGTGACACAAGAGCAATAGTAGAACAGAAACAGCAGCACATTGACAACAGAAACAGCAGCAACAACACATCGACAATAGAACAGCAATAGAATCAGTGGACAACCAAGAAAGAAGTAACAACCAGGATTAGTGGACAAGAACAACAACAATGTCATAGTCCCTCACAAGCTCAAGGTCATCTGATGTTACCCATCCACATATAATTGGGAAAATATTTCAATCATCATAGGTATAGTTTCTTACCTTGAATAACAGATGGTACCATCAAGTCAGAACAAGCAGCTAACAAATAAGAAAGGTCAAAGAAAGATGGAATCATCACTAGACAACATGGGCACAACAAATAAGATAGATCAAATAAAGATGGAATCACCAAATGGTACCTAGCACCTAACAGATCCCTCCCAGTGACCATATGCAGCCTTGGATAGGCTTCAAATGGTGTCTTTACCTGCACCATTAGTGGTTAGTGCTAACCCAAAATGTCAGACTATAGCATAGGCAAGCAAAATATCTTATGTCAGTCGTTAAGCATCTAGATGAAGTAGGCTTGGCTCAGGTAGTTCCTAAGCCAAAGGATCCTATGGGCTTCACTCATCTGAACAAAGCAAAGGCCTTTTGCTTTGTTTTTCAACAGATACACAAGTGCAAACATCAGGGCCTCCTGTGAGTACCTAGGGCAGGACATGATACAACCATAAAGATCCTCATGGACCTCATTGTGCTGAGGAGCCTTGAGGGCATCTTCAACAGAGGCAACAGCAACACTCATACCATGCATCAACTGGTATTCTTCCTCACACAACTTCCTCCTTTTACCACCTCTTCCTTCCTTATCATCACTACCCTTTGAGTTGTCCACACCATTAGAGGCTTCATTTTGCTTACCAGAATCACCCTCACTCCCACTTAAATCAATTGTCTCTAGTCTAACATCTACCCCTCAAGGTGGCCAAGGTTAGTTGGTACACCTAAAGGTTCATTGGAACCCATGGCAAACCTACCAGTAGCCTGGCTAGACCCAAAAATAGCCTCCATCTGGACATAGTTATCAATTGGGGTGTTCAAGAACTTGGCATCAGCAAGATGATCCTAGTTGGGCAAAGAGATGCTGCAATAGTTAGAGAAAAGGGCAATCATTTAACCATAACAGTTTGATATATGGTTGTAGCCTAACCTTAGTGTGGCCTATCAGATGCTCCTCCTTAAGAACTATCATGTGATGCTCCTCATTCTAGAGAGCACCATTGAGATCCTTCAGCCTAGCAATCCTAACCCACCTCTAGCGCCATTTGCGCAGGTGGTTGTAAATTTGGTTGGTGGTGATATTAACTTTAGCAAAATCAGAAACCATCCTAGCAACATGCCTAACATGAACTTCCTTGAAGCCTTTGTCAGTTTTGACCCCTTGCCCAACCAGATCATGAAACCTCCTAAGCATGAAGGTTGACTGAATACTGGTCTATTGCATTGGCCTCCCAGGCTGGGCTCTATTGGGTGGAGGGGCTGTTGGATTCCCTTCCTCCACAACAGCCACCCCACCCTCAACTCCTGCCTCATTGGCAACACCAACAAGTTCCTCACCCATCACAGCCATGTCCTAACCACAATACCATCAGAAAAAGAAACACCGAAGTACTTAGGAATCAAACAGCAAAGTAAATACTGCATGCAAACATCATATCAAGATTTTGTTCATGATTGTAGGTACACATCACAGCAAAGTGCCATAGGTCTCAGTACATATTACAAATTCATCAATGCTACTAAACAGTACATGAACCCCAAGTACTTCAGTGGAATTAAACTCTAGAAGATCCCTTATTCTGCCACATTTGTGCAGCCCATGCATCCCTCTGTTGTGCCCAGGTTCCATTGTCAGGACTATGTTCTGGCTCAGCGGGAATATCAGTGGAGTTAGGAGTCCAAGCAGCTTCAGTGGGGACATGTTCATCTTGTCCATGCCTAAGTATCCAATTGTGCAGAATACAACAGGCAAGAACCAACTTCACTTGGGTTTTGTAAGGATGGAAAGGCTTGTTGTCAAGGATTCTGAACCTATTCTTTAGAGCACCAAACTCCCTCTCTACTGTCACTCTAAGAGAAGAATACCTCAGGTTAAACAACTCTCTTTGGTTTGGTGGCCTAGTAGAACCAAACTCCCTCAAGTGGTACCTTGTGCCACGAAATGGCGGCAGGAACCCAAGCCTAGCTACATATCCAGCATCCACAAGATAGAATTTCCCTAGACAATATAACAAATGGTGATGGTTTATTAGTTTAGTGGGTGCAATTTGTTGGCATGTGTATATGTGAGGTATGGTACCTTGCGGGACTGTAAGGCCATCAGCCCTTTCAAGAGCATCTGACAATTAGAGCATCATATGTAGATCCCTCCCAACTAGCAAGCACATATGTGAACCTGAGATCAAAGTCCACTCCTGTCAGAACATTTTGAGTGATAGTGTGCTTCATGCCTCTAAAGGCAGCTTGCATCTTCAAATGAACTCTAGCTAAGACATGTGTCCCATCAATTGCTCCTGTGCAGTCATAAAAACAAATAGCCATATTAACAGGTTGCTACCATATGGGTAAGGTTAGTTGGTTTACAATCAGGAAAGGGCCACCAACCTTGAAATATGGGTTCCATCTACCGATAGTTTCAGGTGACCTCCTAAATATCATGTTAATGATCCTGAACCTCTCGTTGTGTCCAACTATATACAAGAACATTGCAACTTGTTCTTCAATAGTGGCATGTATGCTGTCCATAATCAACTGTCTTGAATAAAACAAGTCACACAGTTGGAAGAAAGGTGCCCTCCTTATCCTTAGCAGGTTAACACAATGGACATCATCAGATTCATGAAATTACTATTCCTCTCTTTGTCCCTCTCTGCCATGTGTCCATAGGTAATGGACCGAGCATCCTCAGATCTTGTCCTAAACCACATGAAAAACCATGCAGCAACAGCAGCAACAAGAGCAGCCACAGCCCGGCGCCTACCTTGCAAATTCATGTCTAAGAATATAATGCAGTGTTTATTAGAGTTCAGTAGAAAAACTTGGAGTCATGTTGTTAAGCAAGCAAACATTCAGAAGTACATGTTATCCTAGACGCGGCTGCCACACCCGAAGGTGCTCCTCCGGCGACAAGGATTCATCATCGACCTAGGCACTTTGCTCAGATCAGTACTACGGGCGTGATTGGTTGCAAAGGAGTAAGCCATGGTTCAAGGACACAAAAAATCAGATCGACAAGTATATGTGACAACCATAGATCCACATAAGAAACAACATAAGGTTCATCAAAACAATAAATGTAGATGCAGAACAACCATAGATTTGCATCAGAAACAACCTAGGGTTCATCGACACCAAGCACGATGTACCATTGCAGCACCGGCAGAGGCACAAGGCGTCGCCGGAGGACCTCAACAAAAAGAGTGCACGGATCTAAGAGAAGAAGAGCCTAGGGTTCATCAACACCAAGCAAAATAAGATCAATCCACAGATCAGCATGGGAGAGGGGACAAAGCAGCGTAAGAGGAGGGGGAGATGTACCGTTGCAGCACTGGTGGGGGCACAGGGCACCGCCGGAGTACCTTGATCCACCGACGAACTGAGGTTTAACAGGGGGAGGAAGAGGAGAAGGCGCATTAGGGAGAAGGGGAGCGAAGACAGTGGTGGGAGGATGGGAGGTCACCATAAGCCTCCCGCGCCTTTAGCCCTGGGACGGCGCCATCTCCCGCGCTCTGCCGAAAAATTCCCGCGAGCATCGCTCCATCCCAGCTCGCGAGCGAAGGAGCCCTCTTAGCGGACAGGGCGATGCGGGATGGAATGGGAGAAAGGAAGGGGGTGCGGCGTTTCGATTCGGGAAGGCCAACCGAACACGCGAGAGTGCACGGGAAGGTTCGGGATGGTGTAGCGGACGGTACCCTCCCAGCTACCAATCACGCCCTAACAGCATCAAAATTTAGAACTGATTTGTCTGTTGTGCTTTGGGACTGCAGCTGACCTTTGTGCTAAATCCTTGAAAATCTCACTAGATATTGTTGGTATAATAGTATCAAATATTATGGTCATGAGTAGAACAAGTCGATAGAATCACCATCTAGAATCAGAGACATGATAAGCCTCTGGATGGGTCCAGTTAAAACAAATTTAATTTAACCATTCACCCTCCTGGCTGTTTGGCAGCCATATGTATTGGACAAACATACCCAGTTTTTTTAACGGCTTTCATTTTCTTGCAGAAATTTGGAATTAATTTTCTTCATGTAAAAATTTGGAAAGCAGGATAAAGGACTTGCTAGCAGTTTTTTTTCTATATGAATTTGATAACAATATGGTTAGTGGAGCTATCATGACTGTTCATTCAGCAGGCCTATATTTTTCTAGATAAAACATCATTGGTTATCTCCAATCCATTTTTAGATACAAATGCAACAGATCATAAGGACAATGCCTAGACTTGTTTTTTTTTTTCAAACCATAAAATGCCAAGACTTGAGAGGGTTCCAGTGGCCGTCTAATTGGCTCATCATGTCCTTTTTAAGCAACTGAAAATTTATATGTTCCTTCAGCGTGTAAAATTTCTTATGTAACAGCAGGGGCAGGCTCCGATGTTCTGAGTTCTGACCTGGTTGGTTGTGGTTCCTTGCTGTGCGCAATATGCGATGGTTACTTAACTGTGAGATTCATTAAGTTTTTGTGTTGCTTATTCTTTTGCTAAATCTACACTGAATGGTTTTGATTCAAGTCGGTCATGACTGGACATGGGGGCTGTCATGGGCTCATGGCCTCCTGGCAATATGTATGGTATCTTATAATTTCTTTGTTTGCTCTGCAGGATCCGAAATAACATCAATCAACTTGCTGCTGACCTACTGAGATGCATTAGCAGACTTTCATGCAAAATAAGGAGGTAGTGAGGAGTTACATGGATTATTGGTATGTGCATTTTGGTTTCTTTCTATTTCAGAGTTCTGAACTTTTAACTTGATTGACATATGCTTATAGATAATTTTTCCAGGCAGAAAGGTTGTGTTGCTCAGGTAAACAGCCCTGTGAATATTAAAACAATTTGTGGTTTCTTGTCTACTTTTAGTTACACGGTCTCGTCGAAATAGGGCCAATATATATAACGTGGAGTACTTCACTTTTACCACTTTGTTAATTAGGTTGCTGCTGAGAAAGGGATGCATACATTTGTTGTGAACATACAGTTAAGTCTGTTACTGTCATGTTGCATTGTAGATTCCTGAATCGACTTAGTACAGCTTGGTCATGTTTTTTTGTAGCAAGCTCCTATTTTGAACTTTGAGTGCTTACATTTGTACAAATGCAGGGTTTGGTTCGATGGCCTTCATTGACAAGGTCTGATGAATTTTGTTTAAACTGTAGAAATGCATTTCTGTTTGAAAGAAAAAAGAATGGAATCTAGTTTCTGGTTGCAAGCAGAGGCTAGAAGTCTCATTGGTTGGCTGTTGCATGCTTCATGATGTGATTTAGAAACAATGATACTTCATATTGCAAATGTTGGCCATCACTATACTACATCAGACTAAAAATTCATAACTGAATCTAAGAACTTCTAGATTGCTTTTATCACTCCAGTGTGCTGATGTGTTTGTTACTTCTGCAGTCCCATATAGTAAAATGTAGTGACATGGTTGTGATGTCTACTGATGGGCCTCTTGGTGCCTATGTCAACCCTATGGTTGTGTCAATGAGACAACTACAGTCAGCAATGCAACTAGGCTTGCTCTAAGGGCCTGTTTGGATACAGGCTAAGTTTAGTACATGTCACATCGGATGTTTGGATACTAATTAGGAGTATTAAATATAGTCTAATTACAAAACTAATTATACAGATGGAGTCTAATTCGTGAGACGAATTTATTAAGCCTAATTAGTCCATGATTTGATAATGTAGTGCTACAGTAACCATTTGCTAATGATGGATTAATTAGGCTTAATAGATTCGTCTCGCGAATTAGTATAGGGGTTCTGTAGTTAGTTTATAATTAACTCATGTTTAGTCCTCCTAATTAGCGGCTGAACGTCCGATATGACCCCTCCTAAAGTTTAGTACCCGCGTCCAAACACCCCCTAATTGGCAATCCTTCAACGGTTCACAGCTGGTTTCCAGGGTATGAACTTGTATCCTTGGTTGTTCTTTTTTAGTCTCCCACTTTCTGTAATAAAACCTTTGACTCTGAAAATTAAGTCGGCAGATGCCTCTTTCAACTTTGTAAGCATGACTTTTGCTGCGCATGTACTTATGCGCAGCCTGCCGAGTCCCACATAGGCTGACTATTCAGAGCCACCAAGAAGAACCTTTGCCCGAGGTCCTTTTGGGGATCCGCAGCTCACAAATTGCAGATGACGCATAAGTAGATCAGAGCGAGTGATGCTCCAAGCTTCCATGCACATATAGACCATTGAAGTTCTTTTTTTTCCATGAAACATCACACTATATAATAGAATTTTTGCCTATGTAGAGCTATGCATGAACAGTATGGTCAAAATTAATTACATCCTCTTAGGTTGGCATTCTAAATTGTTTTTTATTGTGTGGCGTTTTATACCATTTAAACTATGCCCATGGAGGTATTTCTTTTTAGCCCGTAGCAAAGCATGGACACAATCCTAGTAGAGAAAAAAAAAGAAATAATGTGTCTCTCTGTATTGGACATGGTCTCCTCGTTGGAAATGCGTTGGGCTGCCTGAGCATGTTAGTATTTTTTGGGCTGTTTGGCAGGTGGTTGAGCCGTTGCGGTGGGCTCTTGGCATGTTGGTAGGACTGCTTGTGTGGGTCCATTGTTGAAAATTTGATGGTATTAACTCATTTCTACTTGGGCCTAGATGTGGCTTCACTCACATAGGCTAATACGAGCCCCTTTGGCAGTGCTCCGGCTCCGGCTTCTCATGCGGCTTTTGCTAAAGCCCTACCAAATAGGGAAGTCAACAACGGCTCCACGGTTAGAGCATGAAAGAAGCCGGAGCCGTTTTGTATTGAGAAACTGGAGAAAAAAAGTAGCTCCTCCGGCTCTTTCTCATTTTAGGGGTTGGAACCCTGCCAAAGGGGCCTATGTAGCATTCCCTCCTAACCCAAACCAAACCAATCACTGGTGGAAAACTGCGCATGCACGTGACCCCTTTAATCCCGGTTGGTAATACATTTTTTCTTTTAACCCTGAATTCTTTTCCATATTAATGCTAATTATTGCTTCACACACACATACGCACACACACACACATATACACACACACATACGTATACATCTTTAACGTACACTACTTACACGTATACGCTCTTATCATATGCATGTCGTATATATTTTTCATGATAGTATATGCATAATATTAATTATAACTGCTATATATACAATTCTTAGTATATTATACACATCAAACTAGTATTTATATAATTACTATATATACAATAATTTGTCCTCTTCATTCTTAGGATCCTCCTATTGTGGCGTTGCTCAGTTCGGCTATTAAATGTGTATCGTAATAAAATTCTTCTTTGTGATATATCACCTCGTCCGCCAGAAATCCTATGAGTGCTTCTTGGATTGCCAAAAGCCTTTCCTTCTCCAAGAGTTCTTCTCTAATCCGCAACATCTGTAATTTAGAAATATGTGAATGTTACACCAACAATTAAATATAAGGAACTAAAAAACAATTAATTATTAATAGGTTTATTTTACGTACAGTTATATTATCCGATATCACATTGTCCCTCACGAAATGGTACATGTGCTCACAGACGTAGTATCCACATAAATTTTTCCCTTATTCCTGTCTCAAGCACTTTAGTGGGAAAAATAAGTTATGAAATATTCGTGTTATAGAATGTACAAAATGTGCAAACTTCATACATACCGGAAATGTTGTACTGAATGTAAGTTTTTCTTTGAATTCACCATGGTGAGTCTTACGCAATCGTTTCTATGCACTGCGAATTAAAATAATGAATGATATAGTGTGAGGTGAAAATTTAGGAAACAAACTTTTGCATAGAGATAAAGAGTTAGAATTATTACAAGTTTAGCATGTCTTGAATGTCTTGGTACTCGATCTTCGGTTTTCTCAACGAATCAAATACTATAACGTTGCTTGAAGTTGTAAGGCAGTATTATGTATTGCTTGTAATTCCGTTGTTCCAAGAATTTGTATATTGCGTCCAATGTAGACTTTGGTTGATCCCATATCTGATCTTGGTTAACAAGATCTAGATCCATGAAGCCAATGTTGAAGTAGGATTCTCGACGGCACCTCTGAATTAGCATCCTACATAAAATTAAAGACAAAATTAGTAGGACGACACACGCGCAAAATAATGATATGAGCCAAAATTTACATCTAATAAACACACACTTACAGAACCCAGGCGTCAATGAGAGAGATATCAAGGGCATCTTGATGGTACACTTCATAAATATTCTTGAATTCCAACCACAGCAGTTTCTCACTATCACCGAAAAAATCAATCGGTTTAACACAAAGAGCGAACATGACCCTATCATTGGCCGACTGCTCCATGTACCATGATGGAATTCATACATCTTAGTTGAGAGCTTCCATACCAATTCAGGCCTGACTAGAGGCTTGCCTAACTAAAAGGGCCATTCAGGTAAAGTTTTTTCTAAAGGTGGCGGTTCAGCTTGCTCTAGAACTTCAGCAAGCGAGAGGCATGTGTATTCCATAAACTTAATGACTAGGATTTGTTATTCTAAAGGAAAAGCTGCTATAGCTAGAGCATCTTTATTTGCTTGCTGATCTTGCTGCCTGAGCTCGGGGACAGTACGACTAGACAACGACTCTCCTTGTTTTTTCTTCTGATAAGACATAACTACCGAACAATCGTACTTCAATAGTAACGTCTTCTTGACTTCTTTTTTCATGCCAATAAAAAACTTTAATTTGGCTGGATCTACTAGCTTAGGCTCCATCTCCTTCGCTTTTCTTTCTGCAGCTTTTTTCAAACCACTCCCTTACGTATGCTTGCGATGCCTCCACCAATTCCTCATGAGTCATATTGCCTGCTAGGTTCTTAATAGGTTCAAACTTATTTGTTTTCTTCCTCGGTGGTCATGACTTCTTGAGAGGTTGTGGCAGAACCACCCAAATTAAACCAGCTTAAGTGTGCTAACCATCATATTAATGGTTAATCCGGTCGCACACACTTAAAATGGTGTAATCCGAAAGTCCGTCGGGTCAAGCCTGATTCAACCACTGAATACCTCGATCGAAACAACATGCAGCAAGTCTCACACGAAGGTGAGCGAAGATGATACAACATGGTATTTTTCTTTACAACCATAGAGTTCTTAATTAATTTACAAACCGGTTTGAAATTCATAAAAGATTACAAGCCAGAGTTTTTAAATAAAACACAACAAAATTCTAAATGATAAAGCGTGAATAAAGATACATGACGACATGAGTAGCCCGCCAATATGTCATCCAACACGCGACCACCTCAAGGTGAGGCCGGAGACCACTCAACCGACCACCCTTTAGGTAAAGGACAGCCATCCCGAGGTTGACTAGCAACCAACTCTATCATTTCTTCACTAAGACCTAAAAGTAAACAACAAAGCAAGGTTGAGTATATAAAATACTCAGCAAGACTATGGTATATACTTAGCTGACTGCTAGTATGAAAGGTTTTTGGCTGATGGGTTTGTTTGGCCAAAAACCAACTAAGAGTAGATCCTTACCTTCAAGTTTTAGCATGCAAATTAAAGTCGAGCTAACCATTCTACATGAGCAACATTTTCAAAACTTTTTAGGGTGGAAAAATAATTGATTAGATAACAACATCAACATCATGTCACATTTTCTTTCATTCCACTTCTTACTATGATGTGATGCAGTGATCAAGGTTCTCTTAACCAAGAGCGGCGGCGAATCGATTCAATTTATTAACCTTGCAAGGTGGACCTATTCACACGGCATATGCATGCCCCGTCAAGCCGCATATGGCAAACAGTCCCTTAAAGAGCGATGGCAGTTGCGAACTCCTGCGAACCTCGAGTGCTAATCCCTACTGGTACCTCCCCGGGCCAGTCGTCATGAATTGCTGACTAGCACACGAAAAAGGAAATAGGACCAACTCAATCTACAATCGCGCCATAAGATACTAGGTTTTAAAATTTTCAACTACCTCTTACTTCCAGCACGTCTATAGTACAGTTCAAACTCGATCAGCAGGGCCACAACAAATGGACCTTACTCGACATAGGTGGAGCGCAACCAACAACACTAACTTCAACTTCAATTCTATCTCCGCCTGGTGTCCAACTTTTCTTTCATCATTGATTCATTCTCAAGTAACTTGCCATAAATATTGAAAGGTCCTATGTCTCGTGAGCGATAGGCATTCACTTGACTTCTACTGTTCTTAATTAACCATGGCACTTCTATCGACCTACACATGCTAGTATTGACTTGGGAGTCCTAGGGATCATGCAACTAAGGTTTCATTCAACTCCAAGGAACTAATGCATAAAGTAAACACTTATTTAAGGTAATTGCATAGTTTTGAAATTAGGGGTCATGCTCTAGGGCTTGCCTTCGAGACTAGCCTTGGGTTCTTCTGAACTTTGGTTCAGGTCTTGGGATGCTTCAACTTGAGAGGCTTCACGCTGCTCACTCTCAGACGCGGCGATCAATTCATAAAGACCGTTGACTAGCGGGTTATCTACATGAAAATGCATATGTATGAGTTGATTGAAAGGTGATGACACATGCATGAGCTCAAGTTTAGAGAGTGAACAACTCAATCATACATCAAGTTAAGTTCGCAGCAACTCAATCATACAACATTTAAAGACCAAAGAAGAGCATACAGGTATATCATTCTACACAAGGCAACACTAGAGTTTTCATGTGAGACATATCATTATCAAACTAAGCCAATAGTATTTCAGTAACTTTTGTTACAGCATGGCATGAATACCAGGTCCTAAATAAGTGATTTAGCATGTTATGATGGCAACAAGATGTAGGTAAAACATGCTTATGAGTGAAACTATAGCAATAACGTACTAGAGGCTAAATAAATGAGATATACAAGCAACCATAGAGATTTTCCTAGCAAACTTTTCAGGGATGAACATGCTACTAATATAGAGCATAAAAATAATTTATTAGCCCATAATTCCAGCAGCAATTATTTTTAATAACTTAAACTAGTTTATAGCAAGAATAATTGTTCAAGAAACATTGTGTGTTATATGAATAAAACTCATTTACAGGAGCTTACTACTCACACAAACACATCCCTGTAAAAATTTCAGCATGATTGGACTTTGACAGAATTTATGACAATTCAAACATTGCAAAACTGTAGATATGAAGAATTTATATCTAAAGTTATATAAGAAATTTGGTTCTACAAACTTTCCATAATTCTTTTCAACATAGGAATATATTACTGTGGATTTATCAGGATTTTATTAGTACTCGAGCTATTTATTTTTAATTAAGGAGATTAAACAACATGTATTTTAATCAAAAATAGAAACACATATTTGACAAGGAAAAGTATTTTTCCGAGGTAGATCCTAGCATCAGGAACCCAACAAAATTTATTTTGTATTTTTATCATCTTTCTACGATTTTATACGGATTTCCAAAATTTCAGCCATTTCAATTAAAAATAAAATAGAAAAAGGAAAAGTTACTTTCGCAGATAGGTCCTCGAAACAAAACTATTCTAGTGGATCTGCCCTTGCTTTGCACTAAAGCCCCTAGATCTAGCACTTAGGCCCTTGGAAGATTTCCCATCTAGCACTTAAACCCTGCGCGGTGGTGCGTTCCCCCACCCCGATGACTCCCCTGGCATCTTGCCCATGACCTAGCGCACCTTCTCCCCCTCTTTTCTCCTCAAAACTCTAACCCTAGCATAGCCCTTAACTAACGGTGGTGCATGGTCGGCAGCATGCTCGAGATTGAGAGTGGCAACTCAAATGGTTTGACTCAACAGCGAGCGCATCACAGTAGGAGGATCACCAAAGCTCGGTTTCGGTTGTTTGTTGGAGCAGAGGAGGCTGGGAAGGGGTGGTTTGATGGTGGGGTGGAATTTGTATGGGTGGTAGCGATGGCGGCATTGGAACCTAAGGCTCCATTGACTGGGGCCATGGTGCCGGGCAAGGAGAGGTGGAGGAGGTGGCTAGGAAGGTGAGGCAGCTTTGGGCTGAGGCGATTTGAAAATGGCGAGGCAGGGGTGGTGGATTTGGCCAGCGAAGGCGCCCTACTCGGCTTGGCTCTATTTTGCTTTGACTTGGCCGAAGCAAGAAGAAGGAAGAAGAATAGGAGAGGGGAGAGGAGGCTGGTTGGGTGGGGAGGAGATAAATCCAGGAGAGCGACGGTCATGCATGCTTAACAGTGGTGAGGGCAGTTGAGCAGTGGTGCTAGGATGGCGAGGACGTCGTAGCAGTGAGGAGCGCGGCTGAGGCAGCGTTGGCACGGACATCGACGGCATGGGCGAGAGATGCAAGTGGCCGGGATGGGTTGCATTGACGTGCAGAGCCATGCAACGATCATCGTGGACGCCAGCACATGGCAGCGGCACCGCTCACTGATGGCTCAATAGCCAACGGGTGGCGAGCGCCCTTTAGGGGAGGACGGGAGAAGGTGAAGGGAGAACATGATTTTTTACTCAAGTTTAAGCTCATGTTGGCACTACCAAACCAAGTTTTCATACTCCATGCTGATACCTTTGTCAAACTAGATAGGAAGGACTACAAAACTAGTATTGACCAAAAGTTATTTAGTAAAAAAATAATTAATTGGCAGCCAAAGATGATTAAATTGGAGTAAACCAACACTTAAGTTTTACAAGCAAACAAAGGTTTAAAGTGGATTTCAAATTTATTTCGTGCTCAACATGTTCATGATTCAAAATTGATTTATTTAGCATCTGCAACTAATTTGAGCATAATTTCCATACTTTCACATTTATGCTTTTTAATATTATTGAAATGCAAGAAACTCCAAAATGCATCTTGAAACCAAAGACTATAGCACAAGTGATCAATTGATACTAGAACTTATTGAAGCGAAATGCACATATGAAATGTTAGTGATCATGTTATGCGTGTGATTAAGTTTAATTAGAAAAGCTAAACACCCAAGGTGTTACAGAGGTGCTACAGGTTCCTTGCTCGCACCAGACTTTAGTCCCGGCGCTGCAGATGGTGATCAGGGAGGGGTGTTTTGGTTATCATCGCTTGCACCTCTAGAATTCGATGGTGGTGGAAATGATGATCGAGCAGGATGTGACGGTCTCGGTGGTGACGACGGTCCTAGAGGTGGATGTGCTGGAGATGATGGTCTTGAGTTCTGAGAAGATGGTGGCTGCGGGGGATCTATGGGAAGCAATGATGCCTCCTTTCCGGGGATGATGATGTAGCGTTTGCGCCATAGAACGTACCGTGAAGTGCATCTCCTAGTGTCTTTTAACCATCACCTCCTAGGAGGTCGAGCTCTAGGCCTTCATATTGACTATCACAAATCTGCTCCACCCAATGCTGGAGTAGCTAGGTGGAATCTCCATGCCATAGCTCGTCTGCCCTAGCAGGATTGGTAAAGCACTTATGTACACCAACTGTACATATAGGAGAAATAAAGAAGTTATTAAACTTTCGATGTGTGAACTAATTGAGATAATTGTATAAATAATATATATATATATATACCTTAATAGTGAGGTTACGAAATGGTCTGTACAGCTCACATGAGGTGCGCTCTCAGATGTCATCCACTAGGTACCGTTGGTTGTCCTGCACAACCACGGGTAATATTGGCATGTTCTAATCGAGGACCCCTGTGGAAGCACAGTTCCTTCAGTGTTGAGAAGGGCTAATGATGATGTTGGGATCTGGCAGTGCTCCAAATTGGGCCATCTCAGTAACTGCCACGGCCACTCGCCGATTAATTTCTTCCTACATTCTTACACCTTATTCATGCACTTTAGCTTCTAACATGCGTCATCACCTCTCCTCTTGTTGTTCCTTTCTTCTCTTCCGGCTTCTGTACGTGTCGATGTCCCTACAGAAAGCAAACTTCCACGGAACCACCCCGAAGCCTCGGCAATGTCCTGGGTGTTTGGGATTCCAGAGCGCCAAAGTCAGCTTATCGTTCTCTCTAACAGGATTGAACTTTCTTGATTTAGAATCTTCAATGTTTTTGATAAGCCTAAGGGCCTTGTCATGTATTGTTTCATTGAAAACTAGTGTCCCATCCTCAGGGCTAAGGGTGTCTCCATGAGCGTAATATCAATTCTTCGATCAACCAGACCAGTCAATAGTCGCTGGTACGGTACCTCGATCGATTAGGTCTTCTTCCATCTTTCTCCATCTGGCCATTGCACTCCTGTAACCACCTCACCCTAGACAATGATGGTACTCCTTCTGAGCATTGCCTGAGTTGACACGAACCTTTTTTGCACTACCTTCACTCCTCTTGTATTCCAGTAATGAGTTCCAGTGATCTCTTTGATGGGATACAAGGTAGGCTACACTAGCGCAAATCAAAAATTCTACCGCGTAAACTAGGAAAACTGCCGTATAAGGATCACGGGATTACAACTCGACGCACTACTGGTGCGGAAGATGTAAATTCACGTCGATGCAGCGAAGTCGATCAACGTAGTCGTACGTAGTCGATCACGTTGACATCCAGTAGCTCCTCAGCAGCTCGTCCACGTGCAGCAAGATCGCCCTCGTGCCGCGGCTCGTCGTCGGCTCGTCCAAGTGCTGCAGGCGCAACATCTCCAAGGTATCCACACGTGCAGGGAGGAAGCGTCACAAGCCAGACTGCTAGATCCGTCAGTTGCAACAGGCAAGGGCATGGGAGGTGCGGCAAATGTGTTTCGCCAAAAGGTGTAAACCCTGGGGCGCCCCCACCCCTCTATTTATAGAGGTTCCTAACGAGCCTCTAGGTCCGAAGCCCATTAGTACTTCTAGACCTAATCCAACTCGGATCACATCCAAATTGGGCTTCCAGCCCCTTAAGTGTGTGACCCTATGGGTCAGATACGTATAGACATGGTCCGAGTACTCCTACTCGGCCCAATAGTCGGTAGCGGCCTCTAGCAAGACGTGCCAACTCCTATATGCACACGAAGATCATATCAGATGAACCATCACAACATTATATACATGCTATTCCCTTTTCCTCACCATATTTGGTATAGCTTCAAGCCGACCGCTCTCTCTCGATCCTATGATTCGGAATCCCTTTGTAGGTTAACTCTTAACCTTACGTAGCATGGCCATGCATTTTCGGATCCGATCACTCGAGGGGCCCAGAGATATCATTCTCAATTAGAGAGGGACAAATCCCATCTTGATTGACCATGTCTCACAGCATGCTTCTTAACAAACCCAAAACCTACCTTTATGACTACCCTGTTACGGCGTAGCGTTTGATAGCCCATAAGTAGGTCAATCCACATCTTGAATACATGCGACAATCTCAGGTCTAAGGACAAAGTGTATATGTTGTTTAAAGAGAGAACTACTTCTTGTGTTGGGTCAGTCCTAGCACATGTCTCCACATGTGCCCACATTATTAGTTCAACATCTCCATGTCCATGACTTGTGAAACATAGTCATCAACTAATACATGTGCTAGTCTAATATTCATGTGTGTCCTCACATGAACTCCGACTAGGGATAACTTTGGAATAACCATACAAGTAAAGAGTTTCACACACAATTCACATAATTGCAAATCAATTCAAGTAGCCTTTAATGGATATTCAAGGAACACAATATAAATTATGAATACAAATGGAATATCATTATCTCTATGATTGCCTCTAGGGCATACCTCCATCAGTTTCCCACTTGCACTAAAGTCAATCTAGAAGGTACCTAATACCCATAGCTCTTACATCCGTGTGTATTTTGCATATCTTGATCTCACACCGGTTAACGAAGTCTCGAATGAGATGAAATCATCGCATTACGTGTTTGTTCTTCTGGTGGTTCCTTGGCTCCTTTGCTTGCGCAATTGCCCCATTGTTATCACAGTAGAGATTCAATGGGCTGGACGCATTCGGGAACACACCAAGCTCAATGAGGAAATTCCTTATCCAAACACCCTCCTTCGCGACTTCCGAAGCCGCGATGTACTCGACTTCTGTCGTAGAATCGGCCACCGTCTCCTGCTTGGAACTCTTCCAACTAACAGCACCACCATTTAGCGTGAACACAAATCCTGATTGTAACTTTGAATCATCTCTGTCGGTTTGGAAACTACCATCGGTGTAACCTGTTACAACGAGCTCCTCCTCACCTCCACAGATGAGGAACATATATTTAGTCCTTCTCAAGTACTTAAGAATGTTTTTCACCGATGTCCAGGGACTCTCACCTGGATCAGACTGGTGTCTGCTTGTCATACTTAGCGCATATGAAACATCTGGGCGAGTACTTATCATTGCATACATGATAGATCCAATAGCCGAGGCATATGGCACTCTACTCATGCGATCCCGCTCATCAGCAGTCGAAGGACACTGAGTCTTGCTGAGATGTATGCCATGTGACATAGGCAAGAACCCTTTCTTTGCCTCTTCCATGCTGAACCGCTTCAACACTTTGTCAATGTAAGTATCTTGGATTAATCCTATAAGCCTTCTTGATCTATCTCTATAGATCTTAATGCCCAGAATATATGCCGCTTCCCCTAAGTCCTTCATCGAAAAACAATTTTTTCAGTGAAGTCTTTACAGACTCAAGCATAGGAATGTTATTTCCAATCAGCAATATGTCATCTACATATAAGATTAGAAATACTACAGAGCTCCCACTAACCTTCTTATAAACACAAGACTCTTCCTCGTTCTTGGTGAAGTCAAACCCTTTGACCACTTCATCAAAATGAATGTTCCAACTCCTAGATGCTTGCTTCAATCCATAAATGGATATTTGAAGCTTGCATACCTTTCCAGCATTTTTCAGATCGACAAAACCCTCAGGCTGTATCATATGCACGTCCTCAGCTAGGTTTCCATTTAGGAAAGCTGTCTTGACGTCCATCTGTCATATCTCATAATCGAAATATGCAGTTATAGCTAGAATAATCCGAATGGACTTAAGCATCACTACGGGCGAGAAAGTCTCGTCGTAGTCAACTCCTTGAACTTGTCGAAAACCTTTTGCGACAAGTCGTGCTTTATAGATGTGAACATTTCCATCCATGTCCTTTTTCTTCTTATAGATCCACTTGCACTCTATGGCTTTAACACCATCAGGCGGGTCAACCAAGTTCCAAACTTGATTGTCTCCCATGAACTTTATTTCGGATTGCATGGCACTCTGCCATTTTTCGGAGTCTGGGTCCATCATTGCTTCTGCATATGTCGCAGGCTCATCATTGTCCAACAATAATATTTCTCGCATTTCGCGGAGCCTTGCCGACCTTCGTGGTTGTGGTGGTGCTTCTCTTGCCATGGGTATCTCAACTTGTTCTGCTACGTTAGCATCACTCATTGATTCTTGCCCAA
The DNA here is from genome assembly GCF_005286985.2 of Setaria viridis. Taxonomy (NCBI): domain Eukaryota; kingdom Viridiplantae; phylum Streptophyta; class Magnoliopsida; order Poales; family Poaceae; genus Setaria; species Setaria viridis. Next base: position 15,233,370 of record NC_048270.2, on the reverse strand, counting down.
TCGGCTCATCTTGAACTTCAAGATGCACTGTCTTTCCACTCTTTTCTCCTTTGAGAAACTCTTTCTCTAGGAAAACCCCATTCCGAGCGATAAACACTAAGCCCTCTGACCGGTTGTAGAAATAATATCCCAAGTTTCCTTTGGATATCCCATGAAAATGCACTTATCCGACTTGGGTGTGATCTTGTCCGACTGAAGTCGCTTGACAAACACTTCACATCTCCAAATCTTTAGAAAAGACAGACTGGGAACCTTTCCAGTCCACATCTCATATGGTGTCTTAACTACGGATTTAGATGGTACCTTATTAAGTGTGAAAGCTGCTGTTTCTAGAGCGTATCCCCAAAATGACAATGGTAGGTCTGACTGGCTCATCATTGATCGAACCATGTCTAACAAAGTTCGATTACGTCGCTCGGATACACCGTTTCTCTGAGGTGTTCCAGGTGGCGTAAGTTGTGGAACAATTCCGCAACTCTTTAGATGATTGCTAAACTCGTGGCTCAAATACTCGCCTCCACGATCAGATCGTAAGGCCTTAATTTTCTTACCACGCTGATTTTCAACTTCATTCTGAAATTCCTTGAACTTTTCAAAGGTTTCAGACTTGTGCCTCATCAAGTAGACATAGCCATATCTACTAAAATCATCAGTGAAAGTTATGAAGTATTGGAATCCTCCTCTAGCCGTCGTGCTCATTGGTCCGCATACATCACTATGTACCAGTTCCAACAAGTCTACTGCTCTCTCAGGAAATCCTGTGAAAGCCGTCTTGGTCATCTTGCCTAGAAAGCAAGCCTCACATGTCTCGTATGATTCAAAATCAAACAAAGTTAGAAGTCCATCAGAATGGAGCTTCTTCATGCGCTTTTCACTTATATGACCCAAACGACAATGCCACAAGTAGCTAGGACTCAAATCATTATGCCGAGGCCTTTTAGCACTTACGTTACAGACAGGTGAACCATCAAGATTTAAAACAAATAATCCATTCACAATGGGTGCAAAAGCCATAAACATATCATTCTTAGAGATCACACAACCATTGTTTTCACTCGCAAATGAATAACCATCCTTCATCAAGCATGAAGGAGACAAAATGTTTCGACTTAAACTAGGAACGAAATAACAATTATTCAACTTCATAATAAATCCTGACGGGAAGTGGAGTTGCATCGTCCCGACGGTCAACGCAGCAACTCTTGCATTATTGCCCACGCGGAAATCAACTTCTCCTCTTTCCACGCTTCTACTTCTTATCATTCCCTGCATCGAATTGCAAATATGAGAAACCGATCCGGTATCAAATACCCAAGAATTAATAATTGTATCAGCGAGAAATATGTTGTCTATAACATTAATAACAAGCGTACCTGAGGTGGAAGTACTCTTACTTGCAGTTTCTCTTCCAGTGACCAAGTTCATGATAGTAAAAGCACTCTTTGTCTGGAGCAGGTCCAGGTCCAGCTTTAACCTTGGGCGCTGGGTTTGGCTTGGACGTTCCAGCCTTGCCCTTCTTCTTCCAAGAATTGCCCTTCTTCTTAAAGCTAGGCTTGTTCTGTATAGCCATCACATGGCTGGTACTAGCCCTTTTCTTGATGTCAGCCTCTGCTGTTTTAAGCATGCCACATAGCTCATTCAGACCCTTCTCCGTCCCATGCATATGGTAGTTTGAGATGAAGTTCCTATAGTTAGGCGGAAGAGATGAAAGAATGAAATCAGTGGCAAACTCTTGGCCCAGTGGGAAGCCCAGCTTCTCCAACCGTTGAGTGTAACCAACCATCTTGATTACGTGTGGTCCTACTACTGCGCCTCCTGCTAGCTTGCTCTCCACAAAGGCCTTAGACACATTGAACCTTTCAGTCCTGGCCTATGTTTGGAACATGTCTCTAAGCACCACGATCATATCGTGCGCCTCATGGTTTGTTTCGAACTGCATCTGCAGCTCGGGTTCCATGCAAGCAAGCATAAGGCAGCTTACTTCGAGGTTAGCATCACATGCTTTCTTGTAAGCATTCTTAGTAGCAGCAGGTGCATCATCAGCAGGTTCTTCTGGTAGTGGGTTGTCTAGAACATCTTCCTTTTTCTCAGCCCTGAGAACAATTCTCAGGTTACGGATCCAATCCGAGTAATTTGTTCCATTCAACTTGTCCTTCTCAAGGACCGAACGCAAAGCAAACGGTGTAGTGCTGCTAGGTGCCATTTAATCTACAACAAAAGTAATGCAAAATGCACTAAGACAAACGTAACCATGATAGAGCAAATCACATTAAACTATTTTAACAGAATCTACTCCTACTAAAATCAATATCCCTCTATTGATACTTAGTGATTTAGGATCCACAACTAACAAGTCTACTAGTGAGCTTTAGCATCACCGCTAGCAAACAAGGTAGATCGGTAAGCAACTTTTGCTAATCATATCACACATGACTCCTGTTGTTGGGTGACATCTCCATGTCTCGGCGCCCAACCTTTATGCCCCAAGGTCTTTAACCGTTAAGTTAACCTTGTTAAGCAAATCAACCCTTATGCGTGTAAGTGTCCGACTCAAACCCGTCTAATCAAGAAAAACTAGTGGCACCCTAATTTCATAGACCCACCACTAATTGTACAAGATATGGGACGGTGCAAGTTTTAGTTGGGAGGGCATACTAACTTAAACTTTGTGAGGGATCATTCTACTTCTAACATCACAGCATGCAGAAAGTAAAACATAAACAAAATAGCATTCACACAGTTGTGACACAGTATGGCCCATTTTCTTATGGTGATCTCCATCTCCTTAGAACCTGTTCACCATGGTGATCTCCATCTCCATGTTCCATGTGCGCCATCCTCTTGGTGATGAGTCCTCCAAGAACTAGAACATGCTATTACGCCTAATAGCTAGTAAAAAGCTAGTAATGAAGATTACATAGTTGCTTGGATCATCACAGATTGATACGCAGACCATTAAATACATAAAAGTGACAACACATATGGCTCCTGCCGTGTTGCCGTACGCGTGACACGCAGGTCACGAATGAGTTACACACATGCATCACATACACAAAGGGACCATACTGATCACAAGATACATACATCCTGCAAAACAGAGTTAAGCGTCCTAACGTTCCAAAATTTGGAGGCCCAAAACTCTATCTTCCAAGCCGAATTTGGGAAATCTAATTTCACCGAAAACGGAAAAGCCGTTGAATTTCATGTTTAACTTTTTATGTAGATCAATTTTCATATAAAATTCGTCCCGATCCGAGATCGTACCGAAAAGTTACGGCTGATTTACCGAAGCATACGCACATGGCAAAATTTCGACCCCGGCAGTAGATCCCATCTACTATTGCACATCTCATGTGCCTGGCGTATGAACCTGGATTTCGATTTGACCAATCACATTGATCTTCGCTCACTGCAACTAGAATTACGTGTATCACTTAACTCCGATGGCGGAAACCCGACCGGTGGGAGTATGTCGTTACACTACAATTGCAGCAAGAACATGAAACCAGGACATAGATCAAATTGAAAACTCGCATATCTCCATATGTACACATCCCGAATCCAAAACTAAACAGCTACGGATACCACTATTGGGATACGAGGTAGGCTACACTAGCGCAAATCAAAAATTCTACCGCGTAAACCAGGAAAACTACCGTATAAGGATCACGGGATTACAACTCGACGCACTACTGGTGCGGAAGATGTAGATTCGCGTCGATGCAGCGAAGTCGATCAACATAGTCATACGTAGTCGATCACGTCGACGTCCAGTAGCTCCTCAGCAGCTCGTCCACGTGCAACAAGATTGCCCTCGTGCCGCGGCTCGTCGTCAGCTCGTTGGCGGCTCATCGTGGCTCGTCGGTGGCTCGTCCAAGTGCTGCAGGCGCAACACCTCCAAAGTATCCACACGTGCAGGGAGGAAGCATCACAAGCTGGACTGCTAGATCCGTGAGTTGCATCAGGCGAGGGCGTGGGAGGCGCGGCAGATGTGTTTCACCAAAAGGTGTAAACCCTAGGGCGCCCCCACCCCTCTATTTATAGAGGTTCCTAACGAGCCTCTTGGTCTGAGGCCCATTAGTACTTCTAGACCTAATCCAACTCCGATCACATCCGAATTAGGCTTCCAGCCCCTTAAGTGTGTGACCCTATGGGTTCAGATACGTATAGACATGGCCCGAGTACTCCTACTCGGCCCAATAGTCGGTAGCGGCCTGTAGCAAGACGTGCCAACTCCTATATGCACACGAAGATCATATCAGATGAACCATCACAACATTATATACATGCTATTCCTTTTGCCTCACGATATTTGGTCTAGCTTCAAGACGACCGCTCTTTCTCGATCCTGTGATTCGGAATCCCTTTGTAGGTTAACTCTTAACCGTACGTAGCATGGCCATGCATTTTCGGATCCGATCACTCTAGGGGCCCAGAGATATCACTCTCAATCAGAGAGGGGCAAATCCCATCTTGATTGACCATGTCTCACAACATGCTTCTTGACAAACCCGAAAGCTACCTTTATGACTATCCTGTTACGGCGTAGCGTTTGATAGCCCATAAGTAGGTCGATCCACATCTTGAATACATGCGACAATCTCAGGTCGAAGGACAAAGCGTATATGTTGTTTAAAGAGAGAACTACTTCTTGTGTTGGGTCAGTCCTAGCACATGTCTCCACATGTGCCCACATTATTAGTTCAACATCTCCATGTCCATGACTTATGAAACATAGTCATCAACTAATACATGTGCTAGTCTAATATTCATGTGTGTCCTCACATGAACTCCGACTATGGACAACTTTAGAATAACCATACAAGTAAAGAGTTTCACACACAATTCACATAATTGCAAATCAATTCAAGTAGCCTTTAATGGATATTCAAGGAACACAATATAAATTATGGATACAAATGGAATATCATCATCTCTATGATTGCCTCTAGGGCATACCTCCAACACTAACTTTGGCTAGTTAATAAAATCTAAAGTTTGGCTCTTCTTGATATAGTTGGCATCCAGATTCTTTTTGAAGGTCTGGAATTGTGTTGCCATCTTCTTGAGCGTCCAGTCTTTCACAACTTTTTCATCGACGCCGTTAGGAAGTGTGAAGTGTTTCTTGACATATTCCCTTACAATAGCCCAGCATTGACTCACGAACTTTCTAGCGACTTTTTCGGGAGCAATTGGCTGGCCCTCTTCTATCACTTCTGTGATGTGAAGCCTTCCCTCAATTATCTTTGGACGACCTCACAGTTTTTTTCGGTTCATCGATCCAGAGGGCTAAAAGTTCAAGATTCATTAATTAGTATATAGTAATAATGAATATGAAGTTATAGATGGGGTAAAATAATGAAAATGCCATCACGGCAATGTCTTGTTCTGCATTGTCATCAACGCCGTGCTCGGGCTCATCATTGCCATCACCAAGAAACATATCCGCCTGGCTACCCTCATCCTCGATGAGGATTCTTGGAACATTTGAGCCCTACCGCAAGCAATAATCTGCTCCATTATATACCTTTCATCCTCTTCGTCTCCCATCTAACATAATAATGATATTAGTTATACACACATGTAATCATAGATACATTAAATTAAAAATTGTATAGATATGAAATCGTATAACAACCATTAAATAAATGAAACTTATATAAAACTTATCCTAACTATTGCACATTAAAACACATGATTGAAAATGAACACTTGTACAATTCATTACATAAAATTATAAATATGTATACATGGAATCATATATACAATAAAACATGTACAGTTTATTACATGAAATTAAACATTAAAAAACTCATACAATTCAACATTAAAAATACTAATTTTTTATAACTTCCTATGCATTTATACTAATTTTCTATAATTTCCAATTGCATTTATACTAATTTCCTAAGAATTTTCACTAATCTACTAATTTGTACTAAATTAGACTAATTTCTACTAAATTATACTAATTTATACTACTTTCTACTAATTTCCTAAGAATTTATACTAATTTCTACTAATTTCCTAATTTAATCTACTAATTTCCTAACCATTTATACTAATTTCTACTAAGTTCTTAATTTAATCTAATAATTTCCTAAGCATTTATACTAATTTCTTCTAATTTTCTAATTTAATCTACTAATTTCCTAAGTATTTATACTAATTTCTACTATTTTTCTAATAAAAAACTCGGCTTGCGTCAGTGCTCGTGTTGTTGCGCCGTACGTACCAGACGGCAGTGCAGAGGGCCGGGACGGAGGAAGATAGTGGCACATGGGGCAGGGCATCGGTGGACGGCAGCGCAGGGGACCTAGCGTCGGGAACGGGGTCGGGCGTCGGTGCATGGCGGCGCAAGGGACCCAGCGTCAGGGAGGGGGTCGAGTGATAGTGGACGGTGGTGACCGGCTGGGACGGTGGCGTGGCTCTAGTGGCGCCGGTGTCCGGGTGCTTGGTGCGTGGCGCCGTGCGGCGACGGAGAAGCCGGCAGGCCAGGGCAGGAGGAGGGCACCGGGCTGGGAGCGTGCCGCGCTGCGGTGCCGAGCATGGAGGCAAACAGGCAGCTGGCAGAGGAGGATAAGGGGCGTCGGTGGGGACGCAGTGGAGGAGCTGCGGGCCAGTGACGCAACCGCCAGGGGAATGACGACGACACGCGGTGAGGTGGTGGCGGGGCTGACCGGCCGAGTGGGGGCCGTGGTGCGGCCAGGGAGGAGGACGGAGAGACGTGGGGAGTCCAGCGCTAAATGTCGATGGGGAGGCGCGGCGGCGGCGGCCGACGAGGAGAACGGGTGGCGCGACGATGGGGGCTAGCGGCCGACGCGGTGGACAAGGAGGAGCAGACAAGAGGCGGCGAATCGGGGGAATGAAGTGATGAGGAAGAAGGGGATGGAGAAGAGGTGTCTATACCCTATTGTACCGAGCGTACTTGCCAACTGGGACTAAAGGGGGGGGCCTTTAGTCCCATTTGGTAATAGCAACCGGGACTAAAGGGGGCTTTAAGTGCGGGAGATGAAAAAGACCCCTTTAGTCCCGGTTGGTATTACTAGCCAGGACTAGAGACCCCCTCCTTTTCATTTCCCAATTGGTTTTGTAGTTTTAATTTATATATGTTTTAAGTTGTTTTGTACTGATGTTGTTAAATAAAAATAAGAAATTTACATATTTTGAACATGTAAAAATATATTAAATTAGCAAGTATATTTAAAATAAGTTTGAATCAGTCATTAATTCTATACTAGTTTATTAAGTTTCTAAAATAATTATGTATATGCATCAATTGATCTACAAACTCTTCAATGAAATAATTTGAATGTGCAAAAATGCAATTGAGCATTACAATATTGTTTATATTGGTCGAGTACAGGTTCACCATAGAGCATTACAATATAATTGAAAGGCTTTGGTGGCCATAGAGCATTATATAAAGGTGCACCATATTTAGTGCATTACAATGTAATGTTAAAAAGCTTCTTGTTGACAAAAATTCCTTGGTCATGATCGCAGCCTAAGTGGCGTGATATTGGAACCCAATCGAATTAAGAACATAATTTTTTGTTGACAAAAACTCAATGGCCTTCTCTGTTCCATATCCCTTGGCGATTCTTCCTTCTGGAAGGGCACAATTAAGAACATAATTTTTTTAGGACTGACATAAACCTCTCGAAAGGCCACATATTGTGCAGGAATACTAGACCGAGAATAGTAATATCTTTGACTAGGTGAACCAGGTGGTGCATCATAATATTGAAGATGGATGCTGGAAATACCAATTCAAGGCTGACAAGGCATTGTACCACATCATTCTACAACTTTAGTAGCTTGATCAGGTCGATTACCTTCTACGAAATCGCATTGAGAAACGCGCATAGCTTTACGAGCACCAATCATACATTCTCTGGTAGAATACCCCTCAGTGCAATCGGGAGCAACTAGGTCATCAACATGTGGTAGTCATGGGCCTTTAGATTTGTGAACTTCTTTTCTTTCATATTTATTATTTCCTTTATATTCGAGGAGTACCCAGATGAAACCTTGATACTTTATAGCTTTCCTTTATTTCCTTTATATTCTCGTGTAAAAAGATTGCACGATCTCTCTCTCCCCCATCTCCTTAACCTCGCTGCCTGTTTTCGAGATCCGGAGAGGGGCATCGTCCGGCCGGCCCCCGGCTCCCGCCCCCTGCCGTCGGCGCCCTTCCCTGCCGGCCCCCAAATTCCACCCCCGGTGCCTGGCCCCGCCCCCGCACGTGTCTTCTCCGCATTCCCATCCTTCCTCACCTCCCCGCCCAGCGAGCCCCTCCGCTTCCTCTCCGCCGACGCGCCGCTCCCACCGCCGCTCCTCCGCACCACGATGGTCTGGTCCCCATGCCTCCTTGTCTAGTGCTTGCTCGCTGCCTGCCCGAGCTGCTCACCTCACTATCAGGCTCCCATTTCCTCGCGCTTAGCCATCGGCAACAACGGACTCCACTCACCATCCGACCCCTGCGGCCATGAGATCCAAACCCAATAGGGGAGGCGACCAAAGCCCGGCTACAACTCCGGTGAGATCTCCCACCGGAGTAGTGGATGAAGGCGGCAACAGGCCCATCCATACACCCGACAGGTGGTGGTGCGGTGGTTTCCCCGTCCTCCCGTTTCCACCCAGACTCGGTGTCATCCCCACCATGCCATGCGGATCCAACGTGACCCCACCCTCGCAATGGCTTGGCACGGATCCATGGCGGCCTCATCCCCTCTCCATGCGTGATAGCGCCCCTAGCGAGCCGCAAGCTGCACCGTGGTAGATGGCGGGCAGACTACGAGCGTGCCGCCATGGTTGATGGGATTTGGGATGCTGATCCAGGTAGATCCTGCATGGCATGATGGTGGCTCCCTCCCTCCATGCGACATCTAGCCTAAGCTTCCCCAAGCGTGGCTCGTCCGCCTCCATGAACGGAGCTCCAGGTTAGCTCCCATCCCTGATGGAGTGTACAGATTCAAGATTTCTATTTTTTTCCTGCAAAATATCTAACAAGTAGCCTGTCCTTGGCTTCTTGCCACCTATGGAATCCAATATTTATCCTTCAAGATTAGGGTGCAAGTTCAGCCAGGAGTTCTCAACTGGGAGCTCTCTAGTCACTCCATCGTGGAGGTCAGCAACAAGAGCAGAAACGAGATGTAGGTGGCAATCCAATATTTATCCTTCAAGATTAGGGTGCAAGTTCAGCCAGGAGTTCTCAACTGGGAGCTCTCTAGTCACTCCATCGTGGAGGTCAGCAACAAGAGCAGAAACGAGATGTATGTGTACTCAACTGGGACTTCGTGTTCCTGAATTTCATTCTCTGAAATGCTCAACTGACTTCGTGTTCTCAATCTTGTGTTTATAGTTTTATGTTACATGTTAAATACTATGATGTGATCAATAATTTAGCTCCAATTTACTGATATGGTCTTCAAAGTAGTTGCTGCAGATCTTGTTTACTACCTCATGTTACCAATCCTTTTTTTTGTTACAGCATGCTGCATCTTTGTTTGACAATTCACTTGTTCTCTAGGGGTGTGAGATCTGCATATACACAATTACTAGCTACATTACTGCTAGCTCCGAGCTACTGTGGTTTAGGAGAACATCAAGTGTGAAATCTTTTACAGTCCAAGATAGGGTCCAATGGTAGCGAAAGAAACTATCAAGGTGAAAGGCAGCTTTTGCAAAGTCATGTTTGTATAGACTTAGCAGGTAGCTTATGTTATGTATTTGTTTATCATACCATTTGTTTACCTTTTACAATTTTCCGATGTGCTATATTGTTTTAGTATTTGTATATTAAGTGGCTGTAATGATACCTTAATGTTTCGTACTGATAAGGAAATTTTTCTTTCCAGTAGTGAGCATATATCAAATTATTTTAGTCATGAGTTCTTCATGCTGAATGTGTTTGTCCCTGGTGCAGTATACTTTTAATATATTCCCACACAATGCAACAGTTATTGAGAATGGGTATAACAAGGAAGAAATGAAAATGGTGAAGGAGACCAACAAATTTGGGTTAGTCTTTGTGGTCCTTTTGGTCTAAATAACTTCCTATGAAGTTTGCATTACTCTGTTAAACTGTTCTCTCATTGTGATAATTTGAGAAAATATAATTTCCTTCTAACTGTCTGGTCCATTGCTACAATGACATGGATGTGAAAGTAACTGTGACTTGCATACAGGTTCCTGTGATGTACTGATGTGTGTGGACATGCTGAAAGTGTCAATCTATAGTTTGAAAAGCTACTCGATGAGGTTGGTATCTGCATATGTGCTAACTAGCATTAAAACTTGTTCTCTTTTGTCTCTGTTTGCGCTAAGTGGATTGATCCTTGGAATCTGCCAATTTGTCATTTGGATAGGTGATTTTATGTGAATGTGGCAGAAAAACAAATTGGTTATATTTGTGTTGTGGTATAATACTGCAACTTCTAAGCTTGTGTGGCTGTGTGTAGAATAAGTCAGTACTTCTAAGTATAATATTGCAATCATTAAAAAGTAAGCTTCACTCCCCCATCGCTAGCTAAGCCTTTTTTCTAAATTCATCACAGAAATATGTGTGGTGTTGTATTTTCTAGAACTTTTATTGAATTAATTAATTTATTTATTTTGCAGGATCATAGAAGCATGTCAATAAATATAGGCGAAGATTGAGAATTGAAGAGAAGTGTCTATCTGCTTGCGCAAAGATTTTTAAATAGAATTAGAACGCAGCGTGTAAGTTTTAAGGGATATGTAATATCTAGATGTATGGGAATGATTAATTTTGTTGCTAACTCTATTGCTCTAATATTAAATGAATACATGTGGGGTAGACACGCTTGTCACCGCCTCTAGAAAGTGTCTCTTTATCTTGTAGACACGTTTGATAAAACGTGTTTACAGTTCTTGACATGGTCCATGAGGAGACGCTCCTAACACGTTTAAGTGAAGCGTATCTATAATTCACTAGAGATGAAATAAAACGTATCTAACCTAAAAATAAAAGTATCTAGAGGGGGGTGTTTCTTGTAGTGGACTGCCTTGAGAGGGTCACTTTTTTTCATTAAACATGATGTTGAAATTCCTGCTATGGATGGTGATTATGTGCCGTATGGAAAATCAGCAAGGTATCCCTGTGTCCAAACCAAACAAATGATGGTAATAGAAGTGTATATTGGTGTCATTGATCAAATTAGTCAAGAGCTTGATAATCGGTTTGATGAGATCAATATGGAGCTACTTTCTTGTATGTTAGCCTTCGGTCCTTCCAATTCATTTGCTTCTTTTGATGCGCAGAAGGTACGTAGATTGGCTGAATTTTATCCTAAGGACTTCTCCAACAATCATTTGCTAAAACTTGAATTGCAACTTCATAATTATATTGATGACATGCGACGAGATGATAGCCTCAAGGGTCTAGACAGCATCGTTGATCTCTCAGTTAAGCTTGTTCAAACACGGAGTCACAAAGTGTATGATATGGGTTACTTGCTTCTCAAATTGATATTCCTTTTACCAGTGGCAACAACGAGAGTTGAAACAGTATTTTCTACATTGGTTATCATGAAAACAAAGTCAAGGAATAAGCTAGGTAATAGTATTTTGGACGATTGTCTAGTCACATTCATTGAGCGGGATATTTTGTTACAAGTGAATGAAGATATATAATCAAGACATTCATGTCATTCGAAAAGCGGCGGGACAAGTAATATTGTATGTTTCTTTTATGCTATATTTTGAACTATTTGTTTTTCATTTGAACTATTTATATTGTGATTTGTTATTTTTTCTAGCTTAATCTTTAAATTAAAGACTTATCATATTATTTTGTGGTTTATGAATTAGAATATGATTTTATTAAATTGTAAATAATTTTATCGAATTGTATAAGATTTTTTTTTCAGCTTGGTAAAATCCTAGTTTGTCACACATGGGTGAACTTTGCATTCAGTATCTTCGTACACTAGTTTTGAGATGGAGCCTACAGGTTGTGCACGAATCGAGTTATATGAAAAGTGGAGAATCCTTTTGCATGATAATCGGTCAACATAAACCTAGAGAATCTGATGAGTTACCGTGAGAACATTTGGAGAACCGTAAAAGACATCGTTAGAATAAAAGTAGATGATACACTGTACTCTGCAGAGATCAATTTGACAATTACTGCCCTGTAGGTTCGAGTAAATTACCAGTCCGAACGTACTGACAATCGTGCTGGCTAGTTAAGTATTGTTCCTGGAACGAGGATCAAGAAGATACTATACCGTGCACTACAGTATTGTAATCTACAGGTGAAGCAACCAGGTTCAATTGACTTGCAAGAAGAGACCACCTGCATCATGCACGATTTGACATCATAACAGGAGTGAATATGCTTGGCTGTATATAACCCCAGCTTATTGACCAGTCAAATTAAACAATAGTAGCTCTCTCAATCCACTAGTAGAGAAATGACTTTCCATCCACCTCCTTTTATCCCGGTTTAAAGTTGGCCCGGGACAAAAGGTTCATCAACCGGGACTAAAACTCGGTCACTGGTGGGGGGCTCACCAACCGGGACCTTTTATCCCGGTTGCAAAGGCTAGTGGGAAAAAAAGACTCTGAGAGGCATTTTATCCCGGTTTGAAACACCAACCGGGATAAAAGACCCCCCCTTTTATCCCGGTTGGTAACACCAATCGAGATAAAAGGGTCAAGAGCCTTTTATCCCGGTTGGAAACACCAACCGGGATAAAAGGGGGTCATTTATCCCGGTTGGTGTTTCAAACCGGGATAAAAGGGCCCCCAACGAGGTGACTGGAAAGTGACTGGGAAGGAATTAAATCGGGCGGAACCTTTTATCCCGGTTGGAAACACCAACCGGGATAAAAGGGGGTCTTTTATCCCGGTTGGTGTTTCCAACCGGGATAAAAGGGTCCCCCACGAGTTAATACAAAAGGGTAGTATCCCCTACATAGTCAGATGTGGTGTGTAGGTGGGATGGCAAGGAAGCTTACGCGCGAGGCTGGAGGTTGTGGGTTCGAATCCCACGAACCGCGCACGCGCATATTTCGCGTGAAAAATCGCGTGACTTGTGATTTGCGACGTGCGCGTGTGGGGGGGCCTCCTGGGAGCTCGGGAATTTTTTTTTTTTTTTTGCAGCGCCGGCCGTGGGTGAACCCTTTTATCCCGGTTGGTATTACCAACCGGGATAAAAGGGGGTCTTTTGTCCCGGTTGAGTGACCCGGGATAAAAGACCCCCCCCTTTTGTCCCGGTTGGTTTATCCGGATGCATTTTCGAGATCTTTGCACCCTACCAACCGGGATAATAGGTGAGTTCTCCACCAGTGATCATAAAAAGAAAAAAAATTGATGTTTTAAACATTGGCTACCAAAAGACTAATTTAGCATTTTAAAAGAAAAAAGTAGCATTAAAATTCTGAAATTGTCACCTGAAATATTGCAAAAGATAATTTTTCAGCATGTTGGCTACAATCAACCGAAGACACAACTTTCTTTTTGTCATGGAAGGGACTGTGTACCGCCTACACATGGTCCGTCAAGGTATCAACTTCCAATGTTGCAAGCCTTGCTGCTTGTAGCAAACAAGTGTCACGTCCAAACGGAATGGCCATGCAGGCCATGTTAAAAGATAATAGCCTAGAGGTTGAGGTTGCAACCAAGGTTTGTATCTGAGAGTACCTTTGATACCGGGTGCTAAATTTTAGCATGATCACATCGGATGTTCGGATGCTAATTAGGAGGATTAAACATGAGGTAATTACAAAACTAATTGCACAAATGGAGTCTAATTTGCGAGACGAATCTATTAAGCCTAATTAATTCATCATTAGTAAATGGTTACTGTAGCACCACATTGTCAGATCATTGACTAATTACGCTTAATAGATTCGTGTCACGAATTAGACTCTATCTGTGCAATTAGTTTTGTAATTAGCATATGTTTAATACTCTTAATTAGTATTGAAACATCCGATGTGATATATGCTAAACTTTAGCAAGTGGTATCCAAACACCCATTCACCACTCACCATGTGCACAAGCATATTTTGTTGGTCCAAGGTTGGAATGACTGGACTGTGAACTACAAACGTACCATGTATATTACCCATTGTGAAGATATGTTATAAGAAAGCTAAAAATTAAAGGTACTTACAGTTGACATCGGAACTGATTCAAATCTAAAAATAATTCAAACTATTCACAGTTTCAAATCATATTATAGGTGCCAGCACGCTAAATCTGCACAACAAATGGAAAATGAAACTGGCTTGCACAATATGCTCTCATGATAGTTACCGTTTCTTTCACTGATTATAGATGCTTAATTGGCTAGGGACGGAGCATTCAGAAACTTTGTTTCACGTACTGGATATATGCATGATTTTCTGGGAATATCTCTGCAGGACAAAGATTATGTACTAAGTTCTCTAGCTTTGGAAAGAACATGAAAAACATATGATGGCTTATCACGTATACATTGAAATACCATAGCTCTTGCCATTACAAAAGAGTCAGCATGTTAACATTACTAAGCATTAGTCAGGTAAGAACAAAACGATATTTCTCATAGCTCCCAGACTCCCACAGGAGCTGATTAGTGACAGAAGCAGCAAAACTCTTTTCATAAAAAATCTAATTGAAGTCAAAAGCTTGACATTGGTATACCTAAAATTTAATCTTTCCTTCCCAGAAGCTGAAAATATCACTACCTGATGACCTAAAGCTAGATTTCCATCGTCTAAGCATCATTTCCAAACCGAGTATAGAGGTGTGCCATGGCAGACAGTCACATTGGCAGCCTTCTGCGATATCACCGGCACAGCCGGTACCCAGCTTTCATACCCGGCACCTTGCTGATCATAAGCTTCTGGCTTTCCAGTATTGGCACCTGGCGAGCCTTGGGAGAGATAATAAATGTTCCGACAATCATAGACGTCAGTCGTGCCTTCCTCAACTCCATAGCCACTGGCTGCAGGGTTGCCCTCCACTAGTGTTGTAACCGGCATGGCATAGCCGCCACCCATGGCACCATGGTAACCAACGCTCCCATTGTACGAGAATGAATTCGAGTCCACTGATGGAGATGAATCATCAGCAACACCTGTCATGTCCTGAATGGGCGATGGCTGGAAAAAATTGTGGGTGCCACCTGGGGCCGGAAAGTGCTGGAGGTGGTGCAGGTTGTGTGCTGCTGCAACAACCGCACTGTCCTGCTCTGGCTTGCACCACAGCCTGGACTGGTCATGGCCATTGCTGAATTGCAAGGGGATTGATGTCATGGCAGCGGGCGACCATCCACTATAACCATAATTCTCAGGGCCATAGCTGCCAATGCCATCAGTAAGAAGGTTGGTAGCAGTCATATGACCAACAGAGTCTGCACTGTGGCCGTTCCTGCCCATGTCAGATTGATCAGGCACATCCTTGAGACGCTTTGTGGTGCCACCTACTGGCAGGGAGCTGCTCTCGATGATGCTCTTGACGTCGTACCGGCTCATGTCAAAGTTTGTGACGGCATTAAGGCCTCGGAATTTGATTGCAGCAATGTCGTAAGCCTCTGCAGCTTCCTCCTGAGTACCTACACAGGTCAGCCACATGATATTATATTCAAGAGGGAAAATAAAGAAAATGTGTTCCAGCATTAGCTTTATGCTTTTCAACCTTGCTTCCATTTCCCTTGACAACAAAAAAAAATGGTGCAATAAAATATTAGGCTGTGACTTACTGAATGTGCCCAAATACAGATCCTTGTTTCCTGCCACTCTTCCTATTCTTGCTTGCCACCTTCCATGCTGATGGTGCCTGTTTTACATGTATGCAAAGATAGAAGAGCAATTGCTTGTCAACTTTGCAAGAAAATTAATTTTATTGATGATCATAGTCAACTCTGGTAAAAGGAATAGCACAATTATGCAGGAATAGAAATGTACGGGCGAGTTTGATTTGAGCAATTCTGATGAGATTAATGCAATTGTATTGATGATCCACATGTAACATAAATTCCCATAGATAGAAACAACAACGCAGTAGCTAACTAAAACTACATGATGATAAAGAAAAGGAATAGTTTGTACCTGGTAACCCCTCGGTAAATAGATGCACCACGAGAAAACCCGCTGCTTTTCCTGTACACCAATATATATTTTATGTCAATCCATTTGAAAAATGTTTGATTTCAAGTTCCATAAAGCTACAAAGTTTTGAACACACATGCCTTCTAAGGGATGCAACATATTCCTGCCGTGACATATGCTTCATCTCTTCCAACTCTTTTTCGTAGTTGCTGATCTGAACATTAAGTTAAAAATCTTACAACATCCATTCATGATATGCAGTGAAAAGTAAAAAATAAATTGTAGAGGACAAACACATAAATATTTAGTACCTGAAAATTTGTAGTTGTTGTAGTGCCCCAGTACTTGAGAGCAGCTAGATCATAAGCTCTGGCCGCTTTCTCTTCTTTATCATATCCACCTTCAATGCATCAACAACATATTTAAATATACTCAACATGAACATGAACATCAGACATAAAAATAATTGTAATTGTAAACAAATATTACTTAGTGCTTACCAAGATACACTGAATCAATGGAGTCAAGGGATTGCAGGTACCGATACAGAAACAAAACATTTGGTTAGCATAGAAAATTGAAATGCCCATCAAATAATAGGATGCAACTTAGAAATGTATAAATGTTTCTATTATAATCATTACCTTGTCTTCCTTTGCGAGTCTGGCCTTCTCTTCTGCAGCTGTTGTCCCAAAGATGTGCTTCATATCTTCCTGTCCATCGATGCCTATTGAGAACAAAGCCAATAGTTTAGTACAAATATCTGCAAACATGGAAGATGATGACAGCATTAGAAAAATATGTGAAGCAGATTGGGTGTTCTGGATAAAGAAACAAGCCCGAAGAGGTGATAGGAAAGAATAACAAGAAGCACAAATTACAAAGATTTACAATCAGCCACTAGCAAATTTAGCCAGTCAAATCATGAACACAAGTCAATGACTTCACGCAATGATGATGATAAAAACATTTTCAACGAAAGATTTAATTGATACAATAGAATCAAAAGAGGAAGAGGTGGTTCTACTCGATTACAGGCGGTAAAAACTATGAATGGCACAACACTTCTGTAACTAGAGGATAGATGCAACAATCCAGCATATAAAAATCTTATGGAATCATTGACAATATGTGAAAGAAATCAAATGGAGGAGCACAGGACAGGCTTCCGTGCATCCAAAGATGTGAGATTTGATTTTTCAAACGGCACAAGAACTGTTCATAAGATTTAAATAACTTGGCATCAGCAAGAACAAAGACATCAACTAGAGATGATGTCCAATAAAACGACTAAGAGCGAAAACATTCCTTACGCAAGAACAGTAAAAATGAGAGTAGAAAAAAAAATCTACTGCTCACGAAGGGGAAAAATAATTTCATGATCCAAATGATGCTGCAAACGCCAACGACCCAAAAACAACAAGAAACCGAGCTTGTATCACATGCATCCAGGAACAAATCAAACACAACACCATCAAAAGGGTTACGACCATCACCAAAACAGAAAACAAAGAGATTTTGTTAAAAACAATCAAGAACCTACTTTGTGACGCCGCGGTAGATGGACGTCCGCTGGCCGAACGTGTCCACCGCCGCCGCCTTCCTCTGCTGCGCCGCAACCACCACGGCGCCTCCGCCGCTCTCAGCGCCGTCGTCGGTCACCTTGCCGCTCCCCTCCGGAGACACCACCGCCACCGCCGCCAGCGCCATCGAATCGGCCGCCACAGCAGGCTCCGGCGCCGGCTGGCTTCGCAGCCAGTTCTTGATCATGGACAGCCCAATGGAGCTCGCGCCGCCGGTACCCACGAACGGCCGTCCGGCAGCCACCGTGGCGGCCGGTTCCTGCAGGCCGAGGAAGTCCTCCAGCTTCGGCTCCGCTCCGGCCCCATCGCCACGGGGCGACGGCGGCAGCGGGGGCAGGATTGCGGCGTCATCCGCGGCGCCGGAGAACGAGGCGAAGCCCAGCCAGTTGTTGGTGGAACCCATCTCGGAAAGCGGCACCTCTAGCCTAGGGAAGAGAAGAAGGGGGGGGGAGGGGGTGGCTCTTGTCGTCTTTATGGACTGCGAGCCCTAGATAGACTCTTCCTGTCTAGTCTCGCTGCTGTGCTCTTGTCACAGTAGATAGAGTCAGGGAGGGAGGGGGAGGGAGGCTAGGGAAATGGGATCAATAAATCTCTCTGACGCCTTGGGGTTCTCACGGGACAGGAGAGAGGGGGGTTTGTGAAGCCTCATGGGAAAGCGCGACGTGAGCATGCGTAGGAACGGGACGCACGTACGAGCGGGCGTGTGTAATTATGACGCGGCTGCTTCGATTAGATTGCACTGCATGTGCGCCGCTTTGACCGGGGTTAACCAGGGGTTAATCCAGCGGTTAACTGCTCGGGTCAGGGACTGACCGACGGACCGGGTTATAGGTTATTAACATTAACAGCAACAGGGGGATGCTTTCCGCGGCCAAAGGCTGCGAGAACCTGGACCCGCCGGCCGGCCGGCCGGCGCGCAGTCCGCGGGGGCGCACACCTGGCTGCCACCGCTCCCGCCGGCGTATGAGCGAGCAGCGTCCAAAAGATGCGGTGGCGCAACCCGACTTGGCTTTTGCCCGCAATTGCCTCACTGATTTTTTCCGTTTCTTTGTTTTCTCCTCTTATTTTATTCTATAATCTATACATGCCTTTTTTAGTCTCATGTTTACCGCTTGCGTGTATGTTTCTGGAGTGAGTGGATAGACTTTTGCATTTTGTCATGTCAAAAGCAAACATACCACACTCGACATATCTGTGCAAGGAACAAAGCAGGAGTGCAATTTTCACTCAACATAGACGACGTTCGCTTTCCAAACCATTCCTGCCAGTACTCAATGGACAAAACACTGCACAGTTGATCCTAAAATAAGACACGAGCCCTTGTTTTCTGCATTCTTGCCCTCACCTGTATAGTAAAGCATGTACATTCATGCACATGTACAGTATCACCTACAAGCTACAGTATGTTTCTTCATTCGTGCGCATCCAAAAGGCAGCAATACATACGTCAACACTACGCTATGCGCAAGTTACATGCAAATAGAAATGTTTGCTCTATAGTGAATCGAACAAACGTGATACATACGTGACAGTATCTAAATTAATTGGAACATTGAAAACACCGTGTAGATGCATCCTATAACTATTTTATTTTCGATCTTTTAGTTAGAGGTGTTCTAGAGTGTTGACGCATAAACGTGCCGCGCCAAATACTTGTCCTCGAACGTGCATTCGTGCCTCGAACGTGCATTCGTGCGGAAGGACTCCTTACAGTTCCTCTGCACAGACCGGTTAGACCGGTTTGATGGTCTGTCACACCGCACTGGTAGAGAATTGGCCTTTAGTCCTAATTGGTAGGGTGCATATCTCTCGGATATCAATCCGGGATAAACCAACCGGGACAAAAGGGGGGGTCTTTAGTCCCGGGTCTTTTAACCGGGAGCAAAGGTCCCCCTTTAGTCCCGGTTGGTGTCACCAACCGGGACTAAAGGGGACCCCTTTAGTCCCGGTTGGATTTCCCAACCGGGACTAAATGGGTCCCCTTTAGTCCCGGCTGGATTCCAACCGGGACTAAATGGCGCTTGCATGGCACTGCCGTGACGCCTGAATTTTTCATGCATGTATCACGTATACGTAGTACCGCGGCCCTTTTAATTTGTTAACCTTTAGTAGTTGAGATTTTTTTAGAACGAAATCAACTAGTATTTAAACGAATGGGATTTGTAATTATACAATTACTATATATATATACACAATCCTTATACACAATTCATATACACAATTCAACTAGCTTAGTACAAATCGATCATAATTAGCGTGTATTATATATACAAAATAAATCAAAGTATCTTCCTACAATCTTCCCGTCGTGGTGTTGCTGATCGGAGTGTCTAATTGTCGTCCATCGTAATAAATTCTCCTTTTGGATTTACCACCTCGTCCATTATGAATCCAATGAGACCTTCACATATTGCCGCTACTCTTTCTTCCTTCAAGAGTCCTTGTTGAATATTTAAAATCTATAATTTGGAAATTTGTGAATGTTACCTGAACAAATACATATAAGGAGCTAGAAAATAATTAACTAGTAATATATTTATTTTACATCCTTTAAAGATGTGCGGCATCATCTTCGGTCCCTTGGGTCCCAAAAAACTGTGCATGTGCTCACAGATGTAGTAGCCACATAGATTATTCCCGGGTTCCTGTCTTAAGCACTTCAGTGCGGAAAAAAATAAGTTATGAAATATTCGTGTTATACAATGTAATAAATGTGCAGACTGCATACGTACCGGGAAGTCTGTGTTCCATGTAAGATTTTCTTTGAATGGACCTTTGTGTGTCCTTATGAATTGTTTCCATGCGCTGCGGATTAGAATAATGAATGACATAGTGTAACAGGGATAAAATTTAGGAAATAAATTTTGCATAGAGATAAAGGTCCAGAATTATTACAAGCCTAGCATGTCTTGCAATTCTTGGTAGTCCACCGGATCTTTCCTTAACGAATCAAAGACAGTGACGTGGCTTCTTTCAGGCTCAATTATAATAAGGATCCAGTGGAAGCTGCGTGCGTAAAATGTTCATGCATATTAGAGCTAACTAACATGTAGAGATAAGGAAAAAGACATCGAAAGTAGACGGTATACACACACTTACTTGAAGTTGTATGGAAGTAGTATGAAATCCTTGAATGTTTGTTTGTGTAGGAAATTGTATATTTCCGCAAAGGTTTTTTCCGGCGCTAATTGTATCTGTTGTTGGTTAACTACAGATGGATCCATGAAGCCTATATGTAGGTACGCATCTCGGCGGCATGTCTGAATTAGCATCCTACATGAAATGGAAGATGAAGTTAGTACGGTGACGCACGCCAAAATTTACATGTAGAGATAAACGGACACTTACAGAATCCAAGCGCTGATCAGAGAGACGTCCAGGGCATCATGATGGTACACTTCGTATATATCCTTGAAGTCTAGCCACAGCACTTTCTCCCCTTCACCGTGAAAATCTATCGGTTTTACCTTCATGCCGATCATCTCCCTCGAGTCAGCGGATGCCATCATGTACCATTGATGGAATTCGTACATCTTTGTTGATAGCTTCCGTACCAATGAAGGCTTTACTAGAGGTTTGCCTAGCTCATAAGGCCACTTCGGCTCAGGGGGCGGTGCAGTTGGCGTCTCAACTTGCCCTATGCATTCATCAAGTCCCAGACCTGTTTCTTCCATGAACTTCAATATATTTGCTTGTTGATCCAAGGGCATTGCTTTTACCCGTTGAGCATCTTTTTTTGATAAATGGCTGAGGTCGGGGACTGGACCGCTAGAGGATGATTTTCCTTTCCTTTTATCCTTTTCATCAGCCTTTACTAGAGCCCGTTCATAGTTTGACAAGAGTGGTATCCTTTTCTTGGCTCCTTCTTTCATCCTGATAAAAAAGTTTAAATCTTGCCGACTTACTGGCGGTGGCTCCATCTCCCTTGCCTTTTTTAATTCGGCTTGTTTCTTGAACCACTCACTGGCCTCTCGTTGGATTTCTGCCCACTGTTCTTCATGAGACATTGCCTCCCAGCGTTCCTTACGAGTCACTTCAGGCTCCTTTGTTTTCTTCCTTCTCTGTCTTAGCTTGGGAGGCGGTGCTCGTGACTTCTTTAGTGGTGCTGCAGGTTCCTTCAAGGGGGCCGCTCTTGGTGCCGGCGACGGTGATCGGGGAGGGGTGTTGTTATTGTCGTCATCGCTCCCAGCACCAGGATGTGGTGGAGATGGAGACCTTGATATAGATGGAAGGGACAGTCCTGGAGCAGGAGATGCCGGTCTCGAGGTATGAGGAGAAGGTCGCTGCTGGGGATCTACGGGGAGCGGTCTTGAGATCTGAGGAGATGGCTCCGTGCTGGGAATAATGATGTAGCGTTTCTTCCATAAAATGATCCCATGAAGCGCATCTGCCAATGTCTTTTCCCCGTCGCCTCCCGGGAAGTCGAGCTCTAGACCTTCATACTGGGGATCAACTATTTGCTCGACGTAGACGCTGGCGTAGCCTCTTGGAATGTCCATGCCATGACTGCTCTGCCCTGCCAGGGTTGCTAACGCACTCCCGTACGCTACCTGTACATATAGCAGAAGTAAACAAGTTGAACTCTGATCTCGAGGCCTGGATCAATTGACAAGATTGCATAAATATTATGTATAAGTATACCTTAATAGTGAGGTTGCCAACCGGTGCATGCAACTCACATGAGGTCCGTTGCGTGATGGCATCCACGGGGAACCGTTGCTCCTCCACGGGTAACCTGGGCGTCTGCGCATCGGGGACCCCTGTAGAAGCACAACTGCTCCCGAGGCGTTGAGAAGGGCTGGCGGTGTTAGGATTCGGCAGTGCTCCAGATTGGGCCAACTCCGCAACTGCGTCGGCCACCCGCCGATTGATTTCATCCATCATTCTTTGTTCTAGCATCTGCCGCCAGCTCTCCTCGATCTGTTCCTTTCTTCGCTTCCGGCTTCTATAAGAGGCGCTGTCGCCTCGGAAAGCGAACTTCCACGGAACCACCCCGAACCCTCGGCAACGTCCTGGGTGCTCTGGATTACCAAGGGCCAATGTGAGCTCATCATTTTCTCGGTCCACCTTCAACCTCCCAGCCTTGGAATCTTCAATGTTCTTCATGAGATGTTCGGCCTTCTCACGTATTGTGTCATTGAAAATCAACGTCCCATCCTCTTGGCTTAGGGAGCCTCCATGAGCGTAGTACCAATTTTTTGATCGTTCGGGCCATTCCATAGTTGCAGGTACGATTACCCGTTCGATCAGATCTTCTTCCATCTTCCTCCACTTGGGAATTGCTGAGCCATACCCACCTCGCCCCAAATGATGGTGGTAGCCCTTCTGACTAGCATTTGCTATGTTGGTCGTGATCTTTTTCACACCTTCTTCACTCCTCTTGTATTCAACAAATGCATCCCAGTGGTCCCTCAACTTTGGCCACGTGTTGAAGTCTGGAGTTTTGCCCTTCTTGATGTAGTGGGTATTCAGCATCTTCTTGAATGTCTGGAATTGAGTAGCCATCTTCTTAAGCGTCCACGCTTTCACATCCTTCTCACTATATCCTTCGGGGAATGTGAAATGTCTCTTCACGTCTTCCCACAGCATATTCTTTTCTGTCTCTGGAAGGGCGTACGGATTAGTGCTTCTGCCCTTCCATTCTCTGATGCTGATAGGCACGTTGTCCCGGACGATTGCCCCGATTTGACTCACGTACTTCTTTGCTACTTTCTCGGGAGCAACCGGCCTGCCCTCTTCTGTAACTTCGGTGATGACAAGCCTCCCTTCCATCACCTTTGTACGACCTCGGGTCTTCTGCCCTTGTGTCGATCCGGAGGGCTAACAGTTCAAGATTCGTTAATTAGTACGTAGTAGTAACGGTGGCGTGAAACAATACAAGAATGGTTGTATATACCTCGCCGGAACCTTCCGCCACGGCAAGTTGTTGCTGCGGCTGTTGCTCTTCATTCCCATCGGCGGACATGTTGAGGAACATGTCCGCCTGGGTGCCCTCTTCATCTGTGTATGATAGTGGAATGTTGTCGCCACTACCATCACCAGCGATTATCTGCTCCATGATATACCTTGCGGTCTCATCGTCTACCATTTCAACTATTGATGGAAATATACATGGAATCATACATGACAGTCATAGAACTCCTCTTACTACAAATTTGTACAAAGTTCTACAAAGTCCGGAATCATACATGTATATAATGAAATCATAAAATAACATGAATCGTACAAAGTCCGGAATATTTATACAAATTTCTATGAATTTTGACGAATTTCTACAAATTTCTATGAATTTCTATGAATTTCTACGAATTTCTACGAATTTTGACGAATTTCTACAAATTTCTATGAATTTCTACAAATTTCTACGAATTTCTATGAATTTCTATGAATTTCTATGAATTTCTACGAATTTCTACGAATTTCTAGGAATTTCTACAAATTTCTACGAATTTCTACAAATTTCTACGAATTTCTACGAATTTCTACGAATTTGTATGAATTTCTACAAATTTGTACGAATTTCTATGAATTTCTACAAATTTCTACGAATTTCTACGAATTTTGACGAATTTCTACAAATTTCTACGAATTTTGACGAATTTCTACGAATTTGTAACAATATCCACGTGCGGTGCCTAGGTTGTGACGGCGGCGATCAGGGCGGCGGAGGCGGGACGGCGGCGGTCAGGGCGGCGGTACGGCGGAGGCGGGGACGGTTCACCGGAACCACGGGCGGTGACGGGACGGCGGAGGCGGTGACGGTACGGCGGAGGCGGGGACGGTTCACCGGAACTAGGTTGTGACGGGCGGCGGGACGGCGGCGATCACGGCGGCGGGACGGCGGAGGGGACGGCGGTGCATCCTACGAATTTCGAACGAATTTCTAACTTCATTTTCTCTGTATCAACTCTAACTTAACAAACTAACTAGAAATCTAAAAATCTAACTGTTGACGCCGGATTTCGTCATCAGTAGAATCGGCGCCAAGGAGAAAAGAAGTCGAAGAAGTACAGATGGGAATCGGTCAAATGGTGCTATAATGCGGAATCGGCCGGCAGCTTTTACTTCACTTCAGGGAGAATGCACCAGATTCCCAATCGGCAATCCTTTGCCGATGAAAAATCGGCCGATCAGGAAGACGGACTAGTTGGGCTTGTATGGGCTTGGAAAGATGGAAGGATAAGGTGGGGTCAGCCTACGAAGCGTGGGGTAACTAGTTTGGCACGGTTTGTGCTTGAAGATATTTGTTTTCTGTTTGAATTAGAGATAGAGTTCTAGTCGGTTAAGAAGATTATTTGTACGGGGCTATAAATAGCTACCTTTGTAAATCTGTAAACACAACAATCAATCAATACAACAAGTTACTTTCTTCTTCATACTTACTTTCGAGCAGGCGACTTCGCCATTACTTTTTCTTTTTACGAGTTCGTGCGGGTTGGCAGGGCTGCATCATCTTGATCTCCTACCGATTCTATAAGTTCCGCTTATCGAGTAATATCTAAGCTTTAACTTCCGGCGCATCGCTGTTGTTTCGTTTAGATTTATTCATCAGTTATCGATATCAACTAGATTCATAGGTTTTTACCTGTTTTCCTAGTTTTTATCACCAGTTATCCCGCTAGGAATCGGTAGTATCGGTTTTCATCACTTTCTGTTGTTAGATCCATTCATTGCCGATTAGATCTTTTCCTAGTGCTGTTATTACAAGCTTTGTACCGATTACTTTAGTATTTTTCTGTCTACAAAGCTACAGGGATCGTGCTGTCTTATAGCCGATTTCATTATCACAGTAAATCGGCCGATTTGCCGATAAGCTCTCTCGATCGGAAACTTAGCCGATCGTAGTTTCTGAATTTGACACGTATTCTTCCTTGCCAATCAACA
Organism: Setaria viridis; assembly: GCF_005286985.2. Classification (NCBI taxonomy): domain Eukaryota; kingdom Viridiplantae; phylum Streptophyta; class Magnoliopsida; order Poales; family Poaceae; genus Setaria; species Setaria viridis. Next base: position 15,207,833 of record NC_048270.2, on the reverse strand, counting down.
GGTCAGATTGGCTGGCACGCCGCGCGAACCGCACCAGGGCATTCACCCGAACAGGAGCTAAGCAGATTCTCCCGGGTCGTGTGTCGGTCGCTGGGATTCGGTTGACCGATTTCTAGCACCAACACACTTTTGGCACGCCCGGTGGGACCAATACAACCGCTGTCATGTTGAAAGTTGCTGAAGTCTCCGAAGATAACGTCATCGAAGTGACGGAAGCAGATCTAAAGGACGACCAAAAAGAAGATCTGAATAAGTATTTGGAGCAAGTCCGGCAAACTTGCTTGAAATCCTTCAGTCGTTCCAGGAGCGGGGAAACTGTTAAAAAGACTCCTTTCCCTACTCCCCGCCAGATCACAATTTCTGAAGATTCGGATAAAATGTCCGATATGATTCAACAATCTCTTCATCACGCCTTCATCAATCAATCCCCGGTACTTTCAAACATGGTGCACAATGCTGTTGTAACCTCCTTCGCCGGAGGTATACCTCAAGGGTACAGGGGACCAACGTATTTTCAGCCGATTCCACCAAATCAGGCTTATCAGGCTTCACAGCCGATCCAAACTTCTGTCGGAGGATCCAGTGCTTCTGCGTCATCAACTTCTTTGGGATATGGCTCTATCCAACTGTCCTCTGCACCACTCCCTCCAGTCATCCCTTTACCCTGGGGGGCACCCTTAAACACGACCGGTTTGAATCAATCGGTCAGTCAAGGAAATCCTCCGTTCCAGATACCCTCCCAAACGGCCACTTGGCCGATCATACCACCATACCAGCCTACCGCTCCGGAGGTTAACAAGACGTCAGAGCTCATGCTATATGATGAAACAAGTGGTTCATACAAGCAGCCGTCCTTTACTACACCACCGGCTTATACTCAGATACCACCTTTTCATCAACCTCCTTTTATTCAGCCTCCGATTTATCAGCACGTGCCGATGCCGCCGCCAAATATTCCCCAGCAACAACCAGATTGGTCGGCACAGATTGCAGAGGTAATGCAAGAACAATTCGGCCTAAAGCCGAAGGTGCAAACTTATACCTATAGAACACCATACCCATCTACATATGACTTGTTGCCATTTCCCCATCGGTACAAAGTTCCTGATTTTACCAAATTTTCGGGGATGGATGACACTTCTACCGTAGAACATGTGAATAGATTCATCATTCAATGTGGGGAGGCAGCTACGCAAGATGCCCTGCGGGTACGGTTGTTCTCGTCATCCTTGTCTGGATCGGCCTTCCAATGGTTCACAACTTTGCCACCAAACTCAATTATCACATGGGCCGATCTAGAAAGGCAGTTCCACAAGTACTTCTATGCTGGGGTCCACGAAATGAAGCTGTCTGATTTGACTAGCCTCCGGCAAAGAAGTGATGAGCCGATACCCTCGTATATACAAAGGTTTCGGGAAATCAGGAACAAATGCTACTCCCTGGCTCTAACCGATGCATAGTTAGCCGATATAGCTTTCCAAGGCCTGCTGCCGCACATTAAAGAAAAATATGCTTCACAAGAGTTCGAGAGCCTGAGCCAGATTGTCCACCGATTGTCCGGGCAGGAGGTGCGTCCATTCGATCCAAGAAGGAATTTCCAGAAGAAAGTGGCATTCCTGGAAGAATTAGAGGATGAAGAAGATGCCGAAATCGGGCTTGCAGAGTGGATTAAGGGAAAGAAGCCGATATCATCCCCGTTCGGCAAGAAGGAGCCAGAAGCATTTGGTTTCGATACAACTAAAGCTGACAAAATCTTCGATCTTCTACTCCAGGAAGGGCAGATTAAACTCTCGCCTTACCATACAATACCCTCTGCCGAACAATTGAAGAAGATGAAGTATTGCAAGTGGCACAATGCCACATCACATGATACCAACGAGTGCAAAATCTTCAGGCAACAAATACAGTCGGCCATTGAGCAAGGCAGACTCAAATTTGAAGTGTCGGCAAAACCGGCCAAACCAATGAAAATCGACCAGCACCCTTTTCCTACCAACATGGCTGACACGGGAAAGAATTCTCTCCAAACAAAAGTGCTGACGTCCGAGTCGGCCAAAAAGAGCGGCGCTGTCGATCCCAGAAATCAAGTTACGTCTGAAGACATCAAGGGAAAGCGACGAATGGAGGACGATGATGGTGAGTCAGAAGGACCACGCATTACTTCCCAGTTCCTGCTCCAAAAGTACCAACGCCAACATGAACGCTCGAGGTCCCGAGAGGAAGCGATGCGTCGGCACGAGGAGCACTGGAGATGCCCATTCTTCGTGCATTGTTGGGAAAATAACCTCAGGCTACCATCGGCCGATACTTGCCCGGAGTGCAACGGTCCCTATCGAGGCAATCGGCCGTTCACCAGGTCTCGCTCCAGGGACGGAAGGCCAGAACCGATCAGCAGGAATTGGCGCAACCCAGATGAGCAGCGCCCTCCCATGCGTGATCGGCTGGGGGGCAGAAGTGACCGATATGATCGGTCAGAAGGTAGAAGCCATAATAGGCAGGGGGGCAAGGCCGATCGACATAATCAATCAAATAGCAAAGCCAGCGTTCACAGCCGGCTCGAAGACATGGCCGATGCTCGGGTAACGGACGAGAACCCGTTAGGACGCGAGCCAGAATGGGAACGCGCCGGGAAAGAAGGGAGGCCAATAAACCCCAGATGGTGCCCCGATGGTTTAACCAAATCATAAAAATGGCGAATCCAACGCCTCCGCCAATGGGAACAGCAAGAAGAAGAAAGCGCGATGGACAAGAGGGAAGGGAGGCCTCGGGTGTGGCGCCCCAAAAGAAACGACAAGGGAAACAATGAGTCGGTGGGTGATGAATCGGCGGCCGAGATCGGTATGGTTTTCATATTGCCGATGGAGTTCATGACCCCTGCCGATCAACAGGACGTGTCGGCGATAGAGGAACAAACAGCACGGTTGGCTTTAGAACCAATGATGGCCACGTTCGAAAAGCCCGAAGACGACGAATGACAACATATGAAGGCGTTGTTCCTTAAAGGGCATGTTGACGGTCGCCCCCTCACTAGATTGATGGTCGACGGGGGAGTTGCCGTCAATATCATGCCGTATGCCATACTCCGAAAGTTGGGAAAGAGTGACGACGACCTAACCAGGACGGACATGATGCTCAAGGACTTCGAAGGCAAGGTGTCAAACGCTCGCGGTGCCCTCTGCGTCGACCTCACCATCGGCAGTAAGACCCTTCCTACCACGTTTTTCGTTATTAATGGCAAAGGGTCCTATAATATGCTTCTTGGCCGAGACTGGATACACGCAAACTGCTGCATCCCGTCAACTATGCATCAATGCCTTGTACAATGGGTCGGCGATAACATCGAGGTGGTCAAAGCCGACTCTGCGTACAGCATCGCAGCAGCCGACGCACAGCAATGGAGCCGCGAAACCGTCAGATGCATATCAGGTAGGGTGTGGGAAACCGATTTCCTGAAGGTCACCGATTTTGGCCTACAGCCGATCCGAGCAGTCGGCTCCGAAGAAGCGCAATAGATGGATCAGTTCGCCCGAGAAGACGGGAAGCTGGGACACGGATTCACGTCAGCCGATTCATTAGAGATGATAGACTTAGGTGATGGGACCAAACCAAGGCCGACTTTTATTAGTGCAAATTTAGACCTAGAGTATAAGTGTAAATTGACAAATTTATTAAGAGAATTCAAGGATTGTTTTTCTTGGGAGTATCACGAGATGCCCGGATTAGATCGATCTATTGTTGAACATCGGCTACCCATAAAGCCAGGGTATCGGCCGTACCAACAACCCGCACGGCGATGCAATCCTAAAATTTTACCAGACATAAAAGCTGAAATAACTTGGCTAATTGAAGCAAAATTTATTCGGCAATGTCGTTATGCCGAGTGGATTTCTAATATCGTGCCAGTGTACAAGAAAAATGGGAAGCTGCGCGTTTGCGTTGATTTCAGGAATCTTAATCAGGCCACACCGATGGATGGTTACCCCATGCCTACGGCCGATGTACTGATCGACGCTGCCGCAGGACACAGAATTATTAGCTTCATGGATGGAAACGCCGGATACAATCAAATACTTATGGCCGAAGAGGACATACCCAAAACGGCTTTCAGATGTCCAGGCCATCTTGGTTTATTCGAGTGGGTGGTGATGACTTTCGGCTTGAAGAATGCTAGTGCTACGTATCAGAGAGCCATGAACTACATTTTTCACAAACTCATTGGCCTCCTGGTGGAGATCTACATCGATGACGTTGTGGTCAAGTCCAAAAGCCACGAGGAACATCTAGCCGATTTGCGAAGGGTGCTAGAGTGTACCAAGAGGCATGGTCTTAAGATGAATCCCAACAAATGCGCTTTCGGCGTCTCCGCCGGACAGTTCTTAGGATTCATGGTGCACGAACGTGGCATAGAAGTCAATCAGAAGACCATAGCGGCCATCAACAAAGTCGTCGCCCCACAGAACAAAACTGAGCTACAGTCTCTAATCGGCAAGGTAAACTTCATCAGAAGGTTTATATCTAATCTATCTGGACGAATTCAGGCGTTCACGCCACTTCTGAAGTTGAAGCCAGACCAGGAATTTATATGGGGAGAGGAACAGCGCAAGGCGTTGGAAGATATCAAGCGATACTTGGTCTCACCGCCAGTCTTGGTTCCCCCTCAAACTGGTAAACCGTTTAAACTGTATTTATCAGCCGATGAAAAAGCTATCGGGTCGGCTCTAGTCCAAGAGTTTGAAGGCAAAGAGCGGGTCATTTATTACGTCAGTAGGAGACTCCTGGATGCCGAAACAAGATATCCTCCGGTGGAGCGTTTGTGTTTGTGTCTTTACTTCTCGTGCACCAAACTCAGGCACTATCTACTGTCGGCAGAATGTATAGTCGTATGCAAAGATGATGTAGTGAAATACATGCTGTCGCTGCCGATATTGAAAGGACGAATCGGTAAATGGATCTTAGCTTTATCAGAATTTGACCTACGGTATGAATCGGCAAAAGCCGTCAAGGGTCAAGTCATGGCCGATTTCGTCGCCCAGCACTGTGGGCCGGAGATCGCCTTCGTGGAGCTAGCGCCTTGGCAGTTATTTTTTGATGGGTCATCATGCGGAGTCGGATCAGGAATCGTCATCGTCCTCATATCGCCTCGGGGGGCAAGATATGATTTTTCTCTGCCGATAGAAACCGCCGCCACAAACAATCAAGCGGAGTACAGAGCTGTATTAAAAGGCCTACGATTATTGAGAGAAGTCAAGGCCGATTCTGTTGAGGTCTTCGGAGATTCGATGCTAATTGTGGACCAACTAACCGGAAGGGCTGAGTGCAAAGATGACATATTACGAATTCACCACGAAGATTGCTTACAGCTTTTAAAAGAATTCAGATCGGCAGTAATCGAGCATGTCCCAAGAGACCGCAACGAGGAAGCAAACAAACTCGCTCAACACGCATCTGGGTATCGGCCGATTCCGGGCGCCATGGCCTTAGAACTTGCAGCTGACGATTGGCGTAAAGAAATTGCCGATTACCTGAAGGATCCGTCTAAAAAGGTGGAGCGACGAGTGCGCTTTCACGCTACGAAGTACGTATTGCTCGAAGATGATCTGTTCTACCGAACGATTGATGGTGTTCTTCTTAAATGCCTTGGGACAGAAGAAGCCAAGACTCTAATGGGAGAAATCCATGAAGGGGTATGCGGAGCTCACCAATCAGCACATAAGATGAAGTGGATGATCAGAAACAACGGGTACTATTGGCCTACGATCCTCGAAGATTGTTTCAAATATTATAAGGGTTGTCAGGAGTGTCAAAAGTTTGGAAATGTCCAACGTGCACCCGCGTCGGCCATGAATCCCATCATCAAACCATGGCCGTTCAGAGGGTGGGGAATAGACCTTATCGGCCAAATTTATCCACCATCGAGCAAGGGGCACAAGTTTATTCTGGTTGCTACTGATTACTTCACCAAATGGGTGGAGGCAATCCCACTAAGGACTGTGACTTCGGCTATCATGGCCGATTTCGTAAGGGATCATATCGTCTACCGATTCGGTATCCCTCAAACTATAACAACCGATCAAGGAACAATGTTCACATCGGGGGAATTTGAGGAATTTACGACCGATATGGGCATCAAATTGTTAAATTCTTCTCCGTATTACGCTCAAGCCAATGGTCAAGCAGAATCTTCCAACAAAGGAATAATCAAGTTGGTCAAAAGGAAGATTGAAGAGTACCCGAAGAAGTGGCACCTATGTTTGACCGAAGCCCTGTGGGCATACAGAATGGCCTGTCATGGGGCTACCAAGTTATCTCCCTATCAGTTGGTATACGGTCACGATGCAGTACTGCCATGGGAGTCGAGGGCAGGATCAAGGCGCATTTCACTTCAGGACCAGTTGTCAGCCGATGATTACTCATCTCTGATGAAGGGAGAACTTGATGATTTGGCCGGCCAACGGCTAAGGGCTCTGATAAGTATCGAAGAGAATAAAAAGAAAGTGGCCAGGTGGTACGATAAAAAGGTCAAAGTCAAGCAGTTCTTCCCCGGAGACCTGGTATGGAAATTGGTACTACCGATCGGATCGAAAGATCCTAAATTCGGCAAATGGTCTCCTACCTGGGAAGGGCCGTATAAAATCGGCAGATGTGCTCCAGGGAATGCCTATATTTTGGAAACAATAGAAGGAGAAGAATTCACTAGAGCTCTGAATGGGAGGTACTTAAAAAGATATTACCCAAGTATATGGGTTGGAGCCTAAGAAATCAGCCGTAACACAATCTTACATGGCCGATACAAGTCGGTTTAACAAGCACATAAAATCGACCGGAGTAGCCGATTATATTCATTCGGTACGGGCGACAGATTACATGGCCGACAAAACATTAAGTCGCCCTTAGAACAAAAAATTACAAAAAACAAACTAATTATCCTTCTTCTGAGATGATTCCCCATTCCGCCCCAGAGCACGAAGGCGCGAGGCCTCTGCCGCTGCCAGGATGACGGGTCGAGGAAGCAGACGGACCCTATCGGTGGGAGGCCGCAGGCTGCCGTTCCTTTCCAAGAAGTCCAGGATCGTGCAGGCCGTCGAAGTGACGTCATCTCCGGGAACGTCACGATGACGACCCCTCATGACTGAAGATCGGCGACGGCTTTCGGTCACCACGGCATCCAAGACTACACGAGCATCTGCAGTAATGTGGTCTTGGAGCTCCTCTCGATGGGCCAGGAGCAGAGCCTTGTCCTCCGGGGTCAACGGGTCTTCGGAATGGATGCACTCGATGGCGCGCACGAGCTCCGGACCAAGGCATTGAGGCTGAAACAAAGAAGGAATAAGGTGAAGCATTCGGTTCCTGAGATCTAAGAGGAGAAAGTGGGACTTCACCTGGTTGACAGAAGAGGATGACGATGAGGCCATGATGAAGTAGTCGCGCCGATGAGAGGAAGAGGAAAGGCGAAATGGGAGCCAGATCGATGCTATCGGGAGGAGGCGCCGAGGTCGATATTTATGGGGAAAAATACGTGGAAATCTGATGAGGCCACGTCCCATCGGTAATAAGGAAGACAGTAAATAGAAGGCATCGCGAAGGGTCGGTCAAAGAAGGCAGTAAATGTTCGTACAAAGCGGTCAGTGTTTTACAGACTACCCAAAAGGGTATCGATAGCCGTGATGGCCCGACGCCGAATCTGATCGGCAGAGTCAAGAACCCGTTGGTCTTCTTCTGCCGATCCAGGGACCTCCGATGCGTTGCGGTGGAGTCTCAGAGCCTCTTGAGCAAAACGTTGCCTCTCCCGTGTCAAATCGGTAATAGCAGAGGGTAAATCTTGAAGTCTGTTCTCTTCGGCGCTGATTGCCTTGGTCACTTGCTCCATCTCTTTAGCAAGTTCCGCCCTCCGTCGTTTGAGGCGATCTATTTCACTAATGATCGCCGGGCGTGAATCTTCTAAGACATGGATACGCCGATTCGCTTCTTGAGCCTGACGCTTAAAGGCATTTTCATCTTCACGAATCTTGGCCAGTTTCGCGCGATCGGCCATATGACGAAGGGCCCTAAAGACGGGAATCCTCATGGACTCAATAAAGGCCGCCGGTGCCAAGGCCTCTTCCGCTTCCTCTGGTACTCGTCCGCTGACGTCACTGAATAGCTGCCGAATCGGCAAAGCATCTTCTACCAATCGGCCAATGTCCCCTTGCAGGAGGGATCGGATGTTGGTAAGTTTAGCTCGGACGTCGTCAGGAACGGAGCTTAGAGCGACTTGACGGGACGCGACTTCCTCATCATCAGAAAAAGCAACCGCAAAGGAGAAAAGGCTGTTGTTGGGGGAGTCTTGTTCCTAAGATGATAAGGAAAATGGGTGAATCGGCGTGGAATCAGAGCAAATCGGATGGGTGAAAGCTGGTTATGAATTTACCATTTTAAAACGAATTTCTTCATACTGCGCTGGTAAAGCCGTTGTGTTTGGCTCAGTGGCCTATGCCATGGGTTCATCTGATGAAGAGGACTCCACAATAATCGGCGCGGAGCTCGGGCCAACTCCCTGGGAAGAAATCGGTTGTCGGGAAGCGCCTGGTGTGCCGATAGCCTGCGTTAAGAATTGGTTAAGTACATTACACGGATACCCAAAGGAAATCTGTAAGATAAGTACTATACCTCATTGGATGAGGGCAAGGGTGCGTTGGCATCCGGTTGAGTTGTCACCGATTGTGGTATTTCCGTAGCGGTGCTCTGGGAGATACAGAGTTAAGAAAAAGTTAATATTTAAATAACGATCGGAGATGGCAAAATTCGGACTTACCTGCATGGCTTCCAACAATAATGACGCGGCAGCCACTCCGGCTTGTATGACGGCTTGAGTATCAGCACTTTGTGTAGCTTGGGGTGGTGCAGTTAAGGTTTCTGCCGATACGAGCACAGGAGGGTCCACCGATTCCGTACGAGCCCGAACTCGGCGACTGATTTTCTTGACGACCTTCTTATGAACCTTCTTCGATCGGCCAGCAATCATGTCAACTGACGGAGCGTCGTGGCCGATAAGAGGATAAGTGGTGTACGGGTAGCTCTCCATTAGCCGACCGCTGCGGCTGTGCGTTGGAGGGGCTTGATTCTCGGCCTAAAGAAACAATGAAATCATTAGTGCTCAATTATGTTGAAAAGAATAAAATCGGTAATCAGAAATACCTCGGCGTTGGGATCAATGTTGGCCGGATCTAGAAGGTTGCAGTATGCCGATGCTGAGTTGCAGAATAAAAATTGCTTCCATTCGGCCCACCAAAGTTTGAACGGCTGGATGGCAAATGGATATAATAGCCAGTCATTCAAATTAATCGTACTGGAGTTCGGAATTCGGTCTCGCAGCCGACAATAATCCAGGCCAGTTTTAAGTGCTTCTCTGAACTTAATTCGGCCAGCAAAATACACCCGTATCGGCAATTGACCCATGCCGAATTGTCGTGCGGCAGTAGACGGGTTGTAGAATTCGTATGTAGGGGCATCTTTCCCCGAAAAGAAGTTGGCCGGTAAGAGTCCTGGTTTGATCAGTTCTTCATAAAGATCTTCATCAAACCGGCTAGAAGTTGAATCGAAGCAGGAGGGGAGCTCGAAAACTGGAATGTCTCGCTGGTATGGGAACCAGATAGTTGCGTCCTCATTAAATCCATTATAAAAGCACCGAAAGTACTCGGCTACCTTTGTAGCGGAATACGCACAACCTGGAAAAGCTGACGCTGCTTCACCATAAGACATGCATCGGCGACGCTCGGTAGGGTCCTCCGCCGATTCGATATTGGGAAACATCATATGGTCCACTGGTTGCCGGGTGATTCTGTTCATATAAAGGTTCAACCATAGATTGACAAACCACCAAGGTCCACCTGGGTTGCCGATTGGTTCTCCCTTGGAAAGTTTTGTGCCGATTTGATGGAGCATATGGTACACGGCACCCAGAAGATGTTTCCCGAGAGGAATGTGGTTTCCTCTAGACAGTGCTTCAGCTAAAGATTGGGTGTTGGTTGTTGGGCCGCGGCTCTTCCACAGAAAAGGTGTTTTTCTAGCCACATCATCAGGAAAGCAGTGTGTTCCCTGTTCTCAACAGTACCGGTCTTCTTGTTACTACTGATAAAGCCCTTCCAGCCGCCGATTCCTCTTGTGTCCAGCCGATGCGACGGTACGGTCAGAAGTTGGAAAGGTTTGTCAGGGGAAGAGATGTCCAGGCCGGTCAAGAGGACTACATCGGCCAGAGTGGGGGTCATAGGACCGTGTCCAAATAAGAACGCATTAAGTGCGTCAGACCAAAAATAGGAAGCCGCCATCACTAACGGCTCGTTCTTCTCCATTTGAGACAGGGAGAGGTTGATACATTGGCCGATTTTGAGCTCGTCCCACGAAACGCTCTTTGATGCAGCCACCCGTTGGTACCATTCTCTCCAACCCGGAGTTTCATTCGGCCAAGATCTAAAAGTGCTTGCCCATTGATCTAAGTTCATATCGGATCGTTTGAAAGGTATCCGGTCAGTTTCCAAATCTATAAGATCCGCTGGATCTGGGTCTCCCATGGGACCACGGCAAACAAGGCCGGGACTGCCCGTGAGATGAATAGTAATTCTATGTCTAACCGCCTAAAAAGGAAAAGGGGTATAGGAATGTAAGGAGTAGATCTAAGATAAATATGTTGCCGATAGGGGAAGGATTCGGTATTTACCTCCGGAATAAAGTTCTGGGTAATCGGCGTGGTCGCCGACGCGGACGCAGATGATGGGGCCGTGATGGGGACCGCCATTGGGATTTTTGATGAAGCTCTTTCATCTGCAGATGAAGTGACGGCCGTCGCTACCACCACCGGGGGCACTGTTCCTGGAGTATCGCGTGCGGGGGAATTGCCGGAAGGAGTCGCCATCGAAGGGAAAGGGGAAGAAGTAACAGGAGCTGGAACTAGAAGACTTCGATGGCAAGGGAGAGTTGAAGAAAGAAGGATGCGCGCGCGTTGGAAAAAGAGACGTGAGCTTGAAGATGAGCTGCGGTGAAATGCTATTTATAGGGTGCCTGAAGAGAGGGTAAAGATGGAATTTTCACCGCGCCGGCGCGTCGAGATTTTTCGGGGTAGTGGCTGTCGTGGGCGCCTGTTTCAAAAAATTGCAATGATCAGCCGGGAGACCGCGAAACGGAAGGATATTTTCACTGCGGCCGTTTCGGAGTGAAGGTTATAAAGAATTTCGAAGTAAAAGACTGTGTTTTACTCCGAAACTAGGGGGCATGTGTTGACGCCGGATTTCGTCATCAGTAGAATCGGCGCCAAGGAGAAAAGAAGTCGAAGAAGTACAGATGGGAATCGGTCAAATGGTGCTATAATGCGGAATCGGCCGGCAGCTTTTACTTCACTTCAGGGAGAATGCACCAGATTCCCAATCGGCAATCCTTTGCCGATGAAAAATCGGCCGATCAGGAAGACGGACTAGTTGGGCTTGTATGGGCTTGGAAAGATGGAAGGATAAGGTGGGGTCAGCCTACGAAGCGTGGGGTAACTAGTTTGGCACGGTTTGTGCTTGAAGATATTTGTTTTCTGTTTGAATTAGAGATAGAGTTCTAGTCGGTTAAGAAGATTATTTGTACGGGGCTATAAATAGCTACCTTTGTAAATCTGTAAACACAACAATCAATCAATACAACAAGTTACTTTCTTCTTCATACTTACTTTCGAGCAGGCGACTTCGCCATTACTTTTTCTTTTTACGAGTTCGTGCGGGTTGGCAGGGCTGCATCATCTTGATCTCCTGCCGATTCTATAAGTTCCGCTTATCGAGTAATATCTAAGCTTTAACTTCCGGCGCATCGCTGTTGTTTCGTTTAGATTTATTCATCAGTTATCGATATCAACTAGATTCATAGGTTTTTACCTGTTTTCCTAGTTTTTATCACCAGTTATCCCGCTAGGAATCGGTAGTATCGGTTTTCATCACTTTCTGTTGTTAGATCCATTCATTGCCGATTAGATCTTTTCCTAGTGCTGTTATTACAAGCTTTGTACCGATTACTTTAGTATTTTTCTGTCTACAAAGCTACAGGGATCGTGCTGTCTTATAGCCGATTTCATTATCACAGTAAATCGGCCGATTTGCCGATAAGCTCTCTCGATCGGAAACTTAGCCAATCGTAGTTTCTGAATTTGACACGTATTCTTCCTTGCCAATCAACAGGTCAGATTGGCTGGCACGCCGCGCGAACCGCACCAGGGCATTCACCCGAACAGGAGCTAAGCAGATTCTCCCGGGTCGTGTGTCGGTCGCTGGGATTCGGTTGACCGATTTCTAGCGCCAACACTAACTTAACAAAATTAGAAATCTAAAAATCTAACTTAACAAAATTAGAAATCTAAAAATCTAACTTAACAAAATTAGAAATCTATCTAAAAATAAAACTTAATTTTCTAACTTAAAAAGAAAACCCTCCCGGCGCTGCCGGCCGGCGCGGCAGCGGACCTCTCGCGCGCTGGGCGGCGGCCGGGGCGGCGGGACGGCGGCGGTCGGGGCGGCGAGGACGGCAGCTGCCGAGGCGACGAGGACGACGGCGGCCGAGGCGACGACGACGACGGCGGCGTAGGCGGGACGGCGATGAGACGGCGACGAGGGGCGACGAGGATGGAGCCGGCGACGAGGATGTGGAGCCGGTGGCCGGAGGCGACGAGGTGGCCGGGGGCCGGGCGCTCGACGGACGAGGAGGGGATCGAGGCGGGCCGGCCGGGGGATGACGACGGCGCAATGGGGGACGACGGCGGAGAACGCGCGGGACTTGGCGAAAATTTGGCTAAGTCTGTAACTGGCGGGGGGTAGAAGGGAGTACAGTGCCTTTTAACCCCCCCCCTTTTATCCCGGTTCGTAATGGCACCCGGAACAAAAGGGCCTTTTGTCCCAGGTCCCGTCACCAACCGGGATATTTTATCCCGGTTGGTGACGGGACCCGGGACAAAAGGGTACGCCAGGTCGGGCGGGAGACGAAACGTACCCTTTTATCCCGGTTGCCGTTTGCAACCGGGATAAAAGGGGGTCCTTTTGTCCCGGTTGCTGTTAGCACCCGAGACAAAAGGTCTTTTTTCCTATTTTTCTTCTCCCGCCTGTTTTTTGGAAATGGATTTTATTTTATCTTTTCACTACATTTCAGGATGAAAAACAAAACCTTCATAGATTTTGTACATGCAAAAATATATTTAATTAATGAGTAAATCGACAATAAGTATGAATTAATCATTAATTCTATACAAGTTCATTTAGCCTGTAAAATATTTATTTTACTGCATTGCTGTGATCAAGAAATTATTCAATTAAATTATTTCAATGCGCAGAAAAATCCATGTTAGTATGTGGTTAACAATGTTCATGTTTATCTAAAAAATCTTCACCTAACAAATTTAATAACACATGAAATCATACATAGGGTAAATTACAAATTGTATCAATTAATACACAAAGGTCATGTACATTTAACGCATTACAATACAACGTTGTAAAATTTCCTCTTCACGAAAGTTCCTTGATCATGATCGCGGCGTAAGTACGGAGCCTCTTCTTTGGATAGCAGGATGCTTGGATCAACTTCAACGGCGAATGGAGGCATGCCATCAAACTGATCATAATCATCTGATTGGTCTGTTTTATCCTCGACTCCCACGATTTTTCTTTTACCTGGAAGAACTATGTGGCACTTTGGCTCCCATGTCTCTTCTGGATTCCTCTTGGGTTTGCTGCACATGTCCTTCACATAGAACACCTGATGCACATCATTGGCAAGTATGAATGGGTCATCACTGTATCCAGTCTTGCTCAGATCTACTATTGTCATTCCGTACTGATCTTTGGTGACGGCAGTTAGCTTCACCCAATTGCAAAGAAATAGAGGGATGTACAGCGGTATGTATTCGAGTTCCCATATCTCCTGTATGAAACCATAATACGACTCCTTGCTATTATTTCTGTCCATGGCATCTATGCGGACACCACTATTCTGGTTCGTGCTTTTCTGGTCCTGGGCTCTCGTGTAAAATGTGTAACCATTTATCTCATAGCCTTGGAATTTGACGATTGTGGTAGCAGGTCCCCTGGCTAACCAGGCAAGCTGTGGGTGAATCTCAGAGTTACCCATAAGTTGTTGGCGCAACCAGGAGGGAAAAGTTTCCATGTGATGACGGGTAAGCCAAGCATCGGATTTGGTCGGGTTTTTGGAAGCTACCATCTGCCTGTGCTGCTCGATATACGGAGACACAAAGGATGACTGTTGTAGAACAGTGTAGTGTGCCTTGTCGAACAAATCAGTATCATTGCTCAAACTTGATTTCCTTCCAAGGGTGCCCATTCCTCGGAGCCTCCCCTCATGGCGTGAAGTTGGAACCCCAATCGAGTCAATTGAATCAATAAAATCAACACAAAACTCGATCACCTCCTCTGTTCCATATCCCTTGGCGATGCTTCCTTCTGGACGGGCACGATTAAGAACATAGTTTTTTAGGACTGCCATGAACCTCTCGAAAGGCCACATATTGTGCTGGTATACAGGTCCGAGAATACCAATCTCTTTTACTAGGTGAACCAGTAAGTGCGTCATAATATTGAAGAAGGATGATGGAAATAACAACTCAAAACTGACAAGACATTGCACCTTATCGTTTTGTAGCTTTGATAGCTTGGATGGATCGATTGCCTTCTGCGAAATCGCATTGAGAAACGCGCATAGCTTTACGAGCGGCAACCGGACATTTTCTGGTAGAACACCCCTCAGTGCAACTGGAAGCAACTGGGTCATCAACATGTGGCAGTCATGAGCTTTGAGATTTGTAAACTTCCTTTGTTTCATATTTATTATTCCCTTTATATTCGAGGAGTACCCAGACGGGACCTTCATACTATTCAAGCATTCAAACATGCTATCCTTCTCTTCCTTGCTGATAGTGTAACTGGCAGGACGTAAGTAGTGCTGTCCATTATCTCTCTTTTCCGGATGTAGGTCATCTCGTTGCCCCATGGCTTTCAGGTCCTATCGTGCTTCCAATGTATCTTTTGAGGTTCCATAAACACCCATGAAGCCTAGCACGTTCACGCAAAGATTCTTCGTCAGGTGCATCACGTCTATTGCGTTGCGAACCTCTAGGATTTCCCAATAAGGTAGCTCCCAAAATATTGACTTTTTTTTCCACATGGGTGCATGTCCGTTATCGTCGTTCGGAACAGGTTGGCTACCAAGTCCCGTTCCGAAGACTACATATACATCCTTCATCATCTCGAACACACGCTTTCCATTACGGTGTGCAGGTTTTTTACGATGGTCTGGCGCCCCTTTGAAATGCATCCCGCTCTTTCTCAGCTGGTGGTGAGCAGGGAGAAATCGATGATGACCCATATAGACGACCTTCTTACAGTGCTTCAAGTACATGCTGTCTGTGTCGTCTAAACAGTGGGTGCATGCCCGATATCCCTTATTTGTCTGTCCTGAAAGGTTACTCAATGCAAGCCAATCATTGATGGTTACAAACAACAGTGCTCGTAGATTAAAGATCTCTTGTCTATCCTCATCCCACACACGTACACCTTCTTCCTTCCAGAGCTGTAAAAGGTCATCAACCAACGGCCTTAGGTACACGTCAATGTCGTTGCCGGGTTGTTTTGGGCCTTGGATAAGCGCCGGCATCATAATGAACTTCCGCTTCATGCACAGCCAAGGAGGAAGGTTGAACATACAAAGGGTCACAGGCCAAGTACTATGGCCACTACTCAACTCACCGAATGGATTGAATCCATCAGTGCTTAAACCAAACCTTATGTTCCTTGCTTCACTTTCAAAGTCTAGGAATGTTCTATCAATTGATCTCCACTGTGCCCCATCTGCGGGGTGTCTCAGCATCTCATCTTCCTTGCGGTCTTCTTTGTGCCATCGCATCAACTTAGCATTCGCATTGTTCCTGAACAAGCGCTTCAAGCGTGGTATTATAGGGAAATACCACATCACCTTCGCGGGAACTCTCTTCTTGGGAGACTGCCCCTCGACATCACCAGGATCATCTCGCCTGATCTTATACCGCAGGGCTTCGCAGACGGGACAAGCATCCAATTTCTCGTATTCATCACCACGATAGAGGATACAGTCATTAGGGCATGCGTGTATCTTCTGAACATCCAATCCGAGAGGGCAAATAATCTGTTTAGCTTCATATGTTGTGGACGGTAATTCATTATTCTCGGGGAGAATCTTCTTGACAATGTTCAACATCCCCTGAAATGCCTTATCGGACACACCATTTTTTGCCTTCCATTGCACAAATTCTAGTGTCATACCTAGTTTTTTATGGCCCTGCTGGCAACCTGGGTACAACAATTTTTGGTGATCATCTATCATGCGCTGCAACTTTGCTTCTTCCTTCTCAGTTTCGCAATCTCTGTATGCATCTCGTATCACCTGACCAAGGTCATCAGTAGGGTCATTTTCTGCAAACTCATCTTCATCAGCCTCGCCCATTGTAGTACCTGCAAAAGCTTGGCCTGCAACCCAGTCCGGAATGGTGTCATCTTCCTCCTCCTCCTCGCCATCTTCCATTACAACCCCTAGTTCATCGTGCTTGGTCCAAACCAAATAGTTAGGCATGAAACCGTATTTAAACAAGTGGCTGTGAATAGTCCCCCAGGAATCCTTTGAATACTCCTTCCTGTTATTGCATTGGAAGCATGGACAACATACGAACCCATTCTCTGGCTTGTTCGCTTTTGCCACTTCGAGAAAATAATGCAAGCCATCAATAAACGCCTTGCTTCGCTTGTCTGCATTATACATCCATTGCCGGTCCATCTGCATCGTATTACGCATGAAAATGGATTACACTTGACAATGGATTACGCGTGAAAATCGATTAAAGATCCAAACAACATGGTACAATACAACAACATGAAGATCCAAATACACATATTTAAATTAAAGTCCCAAACAACATGATACAATACAACAAGCCATCCACTGGTTATTATCAAGGAGGACTTTAAGCATCCTTGGACGGTGAAGACGAAGGTTCCGCTGACCCAACCTCATCCTTAGGTTTATTTGTGCCGCCTGAAACGGTAGTACTAAGTGGACGTGAAACACCCGGGACTGAGGGTGGAGCATAACGACCACCAAAAGGAGGTTCCTGACCCGCGGCAACAGCTTCTTCATGACGTTGCTGCAAATAACGAAGCATTGCTTTTTCCAGCGCGCTCTTTTTCTTCGGCTTATGCTGAGGGCCAACTATGATTGGAACCTTGCCATAATAGGAACCACGATCGCCCCCACCATCGCCACTTCCTCCAGTAGCAGAAGCCATCTATGTACAAAAATTATTATCTTAACACCGCATAAGTTGTTCAACTTGAAGACCGTGATCATCTCGCGAGGATGTCCTCAACTGGGCGGCACCGGTATTCGTCATGAAAGAGGTTAGATGCTACGGAAAAGGGGACACGGTCACAATGTCCGTATCCACTCTTTCTCGTAGAATCGAACCTCCTTCTTGACATACGTTGCTACTCGGCGGAGAACATCGTAGCAGAAATGAACACGGTATGCAAGTTCAACAAGTAGCAGAAGTCATCTATGTACAAAAATTCTTTCCTTACCACTACAGAAGTTGTTGAAATTGAAGACCGTGCTCATTTTGCGAGGATGTCCTCAGCTGGGCGGCACCGCACTTCGTCATGAAAGAGGTTAGATGCTATGGAAAAGGGGACACAGTCACGATGTCCGTATCCACTCTTTCTCGTAGAATCGAACCTCCTTCTTGACATACGTTGCTGCTCGGCGGAGAACATTCTCGCCGAAATGAACACGGTATGCAAGTTCAACAAGTATATGGATTTAAAAAACCATATTGAATTTGATAAGATAAACCGTCTAGACAAGGTAGCATCATTTTTAAACCACTGCAATAATGCATACTATATATGACACATCAATCTCCCTCACATTCTAGCTCAAAATACCTCTCCATTTTTCTACTTCATCATCACATTGTAGCAAATAATCTTTCCATCTCCAAAGCATAAATCAAAGCATAACACGAGGATGAAGTAGCAAACCTTCGCAACACTTGTGTTGGCCGAGTGAAATTCCCACGAAAATGAGGGAAAAAACTTCGGGCAGCACCTTCCTTGCTTTGGCACCACCGGAGAGTAGGTGAAGCTCAGCTCTCTATCAATGTGCTGGACTGGCTCAGGCTGGAGGAAGAAGAAAGTCTCTGTCTCGGGATATAGTGGGGGATGAGTTTTTATCCCGGTTAAAAACTCCAACCGAGACAAAAGGGAACACCTTTTGTCCCGGTTGGAAGTTTAGTCCCGGTTGGATCGTCCAACCGGGATAAAAGGGACACCCTTTTATCCCGGTTGGAGGCACCAACCGGGACTAAACTTTTTATCCCGGTTGGTGCCTCCAACCGGGATAAAAGGGTTCACCTTTTATCCCGGTTGGATCCTCCAACCGGGATAAAAGGGTCCCGCCACCGACGCCCCCCAGCTAGCCGTTGCAACCGGGACTAAAGGGGGGCCTTTAGTCCCGGTTGCAATTACCAACCGGGAGTAATGCTCCCCTCCAATTTTCCCTACCCCGGCGCACCCCCTTTTGTCCCGGGCCAACTTTAAACCGGGAAAAAAGGGGTCGGATCGAAAGCCAATTCTCTACTAGTGCCGGTTTCGCGAATGAGCCCGGCGAAGAACCAAAGAATGCTCGCTCAGGAGGAACCCCGTCAGAACAAGCGCACCATGGGTTGTTTAGGGTTAGCAGGCCACTAAGAACATCCTCAAACATCGTAGAGACGATGGAAGAATAGCAAGATGGGGCTGGAAAAGCTAGTGCAAAGACAAAAAGAAAAAAAAGGCAAAAATAGTATATATAGATATGTATTGATCGATTGGATTCCTCTAAACCGGCCGTGGCCCTTTATATTTATAGGAGTAAAATGAGCGGGCGGTCCTTAAACTTAGCTTGGGGTGCTTTCTAGGTCCCCAAACACCCAAAATACATATCTAGTTGCTAATCGGTTCACATAAGATCCAAATCACCATTACCCATCTTAAACTGCATTCGTAGCATGATGACTGTGCATCATGGAATGACATGTGGGGCCCACATGTTAGCTTCTCCTCCTTCCTCTCGACCCCCGCTCAATCTCTCTCCCTCTCTCTATCCGGCGAGCCTAAAGTGGTGCCGTGAATCACGAGTTGTGGGTGAGGGCAGCCTCGAGCGGCGTGATGGGTACGCCTTCCCAGCCTCCTGCCAAGGCCATCACCCAGGCCCTAGCCTCCCCATCGCTCGTCACCACTCCCCCTATGGCACCGCATCTTGCTGAGAAAAGGGCCCACAGCCGCGCCGCCCACGCTTTTACTGGAGGTCCTGGCCATTGTTGTGGCCCTCCACTAGCACATCATCGGACGGTAGCTTGGGTTGGGGAGTTGACGGGAGGCCACGAACCCGATGTCAGTGTTTTATAGCCAGCAACCTACCAAGGGAGTACCCGAGGTAGAGTTTTGGTTGGTGGGTGTCGCTGAAATCAAGAGCTTGATGGTGTACGTAGGCACGCAATTTAAACAGGTTCGGGCTGCTAGATCACGTAACACCCTACGTCCTGTATGTTGTTTGCTTGTATTGGATTGAACTTGTCTGGAGGGGTCCCTGCCCGCCCTTATATTTCAGGCGAGCAGGGTTACAGGGTAGTTGTTTTACAAGAGTACTAGTCGGATACAACTGCAGTGTTCCACTCTAATTTGAAAGAGTAGTTTCCTTGTCTATAACTAGTCTCCTGGTAGTTCATGTAGACCACGCCACCCTGTACTGTAGTCTCCATGTACTGATATGCTTCAGTGTACTTCTCCTTGTATGGATCTGTACAAACCTTCTGGTGGACCCACGGATGTATGCCCGACAAGCCCTCAAGTACTTTGTAGTCAAATGTTAAAGCCTCGGGTACTTCTGCAGATGTTGCTCGACTTAGTTTCCGGTGCTATTTGAGTACTTTGGTCATGGTCAAGTCTTCGAGTACTTGAGTGCTATCATGCGG
This sequence comes from Setaria viridis, assembly GCF_005286985.2. Classification (NCBI taxonomy): domain Eukaryota; kingdom Viridiplantae; phylum Streptophyta; class Magnoliopsida; order Poales; family Poaceae; genus Setaria; species Setaria viridis. The sequence goes on along the minus strand of NC_048270.2, from coordinate 15,187,786 downwards.
CTAGAAGGTACTTTAGCTTCATCTGATGTTGTTTCTGTCTTCAAACCATTATATGGGAGTGCGTTTTTCATCGCACTCCATATGGAGTAGCCCCCGAGCCTTAGGTTGAATCGAAGAATCAAGCTGAGGGTCAATCTGCATTTGTTCCATCTTCGCCTTGATCTTTGAAGAAAAAGAAATTTTGATCCAATGGCCATGGTATACGCAACCCTCGAGCTATTATCCGACTAGTTTCGGAAGGTATAAGGGTCTTTTAATCTGTTATCGTGACCTTTCAGATTCTGCTGGTTTGGAAAAAAAACCTGTCTTGCGTGGATAATGCCGTAATTGTCGTTGATTAGCGAAAAAATCGGGCCGTTACCCCCGGAGATTCCGTTGTGGTTATAAATGTTACGGGGGAGTTTGTCGGGGATAGATCCCCAGTACCCGCAAGAAAGGAAGAAAACAGACTGCTACTAGGATTCCACCGTAATCCTATTAAGACTCATAACATGTAATTCTACTAGGACTCCTCCTTATAACCGACTAGTAATCCTGCCCCCTGGCGTATATAAAGGAGGGCAGGGGTACCTAGATTGGCAGCTTCGACCAAGAGCTCAGAACCATCATCATCATTAATAGCTAACAACCAGGCTACAAAACACCCAAGCATAGCGCGCAACAAGCAACACCCCAAATAGGACGTAGTGTATTACGCTACTCTGGCGACCCGAACCTTTATAAATCCATGTCTTGTGTCCTCACTTTTACCTACGAGTTCCAGATCCGGTGATCCCCCACCAACCAATCTACTACCTCGGGTACCCCCTCGGTAGGTTGTCGGGTTTAAAACACCGACAGCTGGCGCACTAGGTAGGGGTGATCATTGAGATCATCGGGCGAGCTTGAAGGATCTCATCGACAAAATCAACCTATTTGTTGCTCGTCGAGTCCAAGAAGGAGCCGGCTCACATTATGGCATCTTTGGAATTCACCGAATCCGAAGAGAAAAAGAAGTCAGCGTCATTGGTCCAAGTCAATTTACATTGGAGAGCAGACTAAGAGCAAGTATAATAAGGGGCTGTAAGCTGGCTGAATGCTGACGTGGAGGAGAGAGAAGAGGTGAGAGAGGAGAAGCAGGCTATAAGCTTATAGCCGACTTGGGCACAGGAACCAAGAAACTTTATGAGAATGACTTGTGGACCATGTATTAATGGTGAAGAGCTAACCATTGTACCAGTAGGCTAGGAAAAGGCTAAGAGAAACCTTACAGCCTGCTTACTAGCTGCGTTATTAAACTTGCTCTAATGGTCCATGCTATCAATCCGAGATGGATTTATTTTTTTCTGGGCCCCGTGGGACCTGACATCTTTTTCAAGGCAGAGTCGATTTCTTCGAGTCCGAGGTGGAGAGGAGTACCTGCGCCAATCGTTGAAGAATTCGTCTCCACAAGCTGCTGTGTTATCCGTAGGAAATCAAGTTTACAGAAAGTTGAACCAAGTAGCAGCTCACGCATCAAAATGGAGCAGAGCATGGCTGCTGTCTTGACTGTGAGGCTAAAGAATCAACTAGTTGAACATTACTACTCATGACTGTGAGGCTAAAGAATCAACTAGTTGAAAATTACTACTCACATGGGGAGGCAAAAAGAAAAAGAAAACGAAGCACAGGGAAGCATTAAAATCAAAGGATCCTCGCACATATCGAGATAGAGCAGAGCATCGAGCTGCTGCCCTGTTTTGCGGTTGGGATTTCAATTTGCTCAAAGTTGCTACACGCACACTGCAAGATTTCAAGATCTTCGCTCAACGTACACAGAAGACATACGCGAGCATTACTACACCAATGTCCAGTCATATCGACTTGCCGACGACTACTCCAACTTCGCGAGGGCGCTCAACGACCCGCGACGGCTACTTCGACTATTCATCTCGACTAGAAAATAGTCGGGACAGGCCTCGCACAATCGATGACTAGTCGGAACTGACTTTGACTAGTCGGCTTCACCAACAACCATTGCGGCTTCACTAACGACAGCCTCAATTACTCGTCTCTACTAGAAAACCAGTCGAGGACGGTCTAATTCGACTACTCGTCTCGACTACTTGGCTTGCGAGCACTGCTACCCCGACGTCCGGCTGCATCAAGTCGCTGACGGCTACGTCGACTCCTCGTCTCGACTAGAAAACTAGTCGAGGGTGGATTCCGCGTAATCAACAATTAGTCAGAATCAACTCCGACTAGTTGGCTCCATCAACAATCGATACAACTTCATCCACAATCATCCACGAATCAAGCTAAGTTACTTTTCTAATTATTTTTTGGCTTGTTTCCCGCATGCGGGGCAACACGCCGGCTACTTATTTGTGTACGCCTCTCGATGGGAATTACCCTACAGGGCTACACTTTGCCAACTACTCACCAGAGGGTAGCACACTCACGCGCACGGCACGCGCTCTACTCGCCGGAGGGCAGCAAACTCTTGAGCGCAATCGCGCTCTCTTTTTTGTCACAACGACAACTACATACTTATTGTTGTCTTCTCTTAAGGTCACTAATCTCCTTGAGCAGAACATACCTTATTTCGTGAAAGCCTTAGGAGCATCTATCATGCTTAAGTGCCAGCATACATATACGAGATAAAGATCTCAGCTGTGCAAATGGCAGTGCCCATACACGTACACGAGACAAAGATCTCGCCACACAATGGCTGTGGCTAACAGAGACTAAGAGTCTAAACGTAACAGGCTAACTACTCGGGAGAGATATCGCTGAAATAAGAGCATGACACAAAGTGTTTTCGATCACTGGATAAATTTCAATATTCTACAAATATGGTACATAATGTACACATCTTTTCTTTCAGGTCAAGCTCCGGCGATGACGCTTTAGAACGCTAAGCACACCTCCAAAGGCACCGCTGGCTCTCATACTCGGGGGCTAAGCGCCAGTTTCTACTCAGAATATCTCCAATGGCTCCACCAACTTCCAAGCTCAGGGGTATGCGCCAATAACTACTCGATGTGCCTCCTACGGCTCACCTGGTACATAAGCTCGGCGGCTGGATGACGCAAAACTACTCGGATGATGACTTGCGTGAAGATTCAAGATCCTTGAATTGATTATTCAATCAATCCAAGGCTCGGGGGCTAATAAGCTACACGTAACAGTTGATTTTTTCAACTTGAAAGAAGAAGGTTCAAGATTTTTTTGAGCCTCAGCCTGATTCTTCGATTCAACCTAAGGCTCAGGGGCTACTCCATATGGAGTGTGACTTTCACTGCCCTTCATATATGAAGACTACAATATCAAGATGATCAAGGCTTTGAGCACACCATAGCCTCATGGCAGCTTTGAGAAACTTTGAAGATTCAGCCAAATAGAGTACTTGAAGAGCATCAAAACTACTCGGCAAGGATTTTAAAACTACTGAAAGGCTGGTGCATTCGACTATGAAGTGCTCAGGGGTTTGTCGGGGATAGATCCCCAGTACCCGCAAGAAAAGAAGAAGACGGACTCCTACTAGGATTCCACCGTAATCCTCCTAGGACTCATAACATGTAGTCCTACTAGGACTCATCCTTGTAACCGACTAGTAATGCTACCCCCGGAGTATATAAAGGAGGGTAGGGGTACCCAGATTGGTAGCTTAGATCAAGAGCTCAGAACCATCAGCAATAGCTAACAACTAGGCTACACAACACCCAAGCGCAAGGCGCAACAAACAACACCCCAAACAGGACGTAGCGTATTACGCTACTCTAGCGGCCCAAGTTTGTATAAATCCGTATCTTATGTCCTCGCTTTTACCTTTGAGTTCCACGTCCGGCGATCCCCCCAACCAATATACTATCTCGGGTACCCCCTCGGTAGGTTGTCAGGTATAAAACACCGACACCCCTGCTCTTTACGCTACCATTTTGCATCTGTCATTTGGATGAAAAAAACCCAAGCTCTCATGCCGCCACGATCTCATCTTAAACCGCTAGTGCCGCCACACGTTCCATCGCCTACGACGCTTCCTCAAAGTGCTCGAGTGCATGCGAGTGAAGACCAAGGCAACAATCAGGAGGAAGGTTGAAGGTTCGAAGAAGGGGTCCAAAGAAGATTCCAAGGAGGGTTCCCAAAGGGTAACTTTCTAGGAAGGGGAAGGAGCCCGAACTGCCGGCGCCGAAGTGTGAGGAGACCAACCAGACTGCATCGCCTAATCAGGTGATGTCCTGGAAGCGATCCACCATGAAGGATGTGGAGATCCAAGAGCTGGTGGACGCCAAGCTGCTATAGGAGCAGGCGGTTGTGGGCTAGAGGTCCTCTTATGGCAATGCTTGGATGTTTGAAGTGCACCCCAATGAGATGATAATATTTGCTCGGTTTGTGGAGCGTGGGCTTGCTATTCCGACTTCTGACTTCTTCCGGGGCATCTTGAAGTACTATTCATTGCAACTCGTCCATCTCAATCCCAATAACATCTTGCATATCTCCATCTTGGTTCACTTGTGCGAATCGTTTCTGGGGATTCTGCCTCATTTCGATCTTTTCCGTAAGATTTTTTGCCTGAAGCAGCAGCCTAGTCGGGAGAATATGCAGGTTATTGGAGGTGCTGGCTTTCAGATCTGAGAGTAGTAATCAGATCTATATTTGGAGTATGAGCTGGTGGAATCTCATGGCAGTTGGAAGGAGAAGTGGTTTTATATTGAAGATCACATGCCATCTCTTCCCAAGATTACTAGACATTGTCCAAAGTATAGCAGCCGATGGCTTGATGAACCAACAACTGCTGAAAGTATTCAAGTACCCGATCTATTGACCAAGATTGCTGCATTGAAGAAGTAGGGTTTGAAAGGATTAGTCGTAGCTGCTAGCTTTCTGAAAAGGCGGTTGCAACCATTGTAGTTTCGGCAGACTCCTGCATAGGAGTACTCTAGGCTTGACGATCCCTCGCGAATGTCGCCTGATGATATCTCCAATGAAGAGGTTGGAGCCCGACTGCGCCAGATGTTCAAGGAACTTGAGGGTGAACTTGGAGCGATTGAACTGTTCGACAACAGGAACAAGCCGAATGAAGTAAGTATTTATCATTGTTGTGCTTCGAGTACTTGTATTGTTTTGATTTGTTGTTTTCCGACTTATTTCTTCTTGTGCAGGCAGATGTACTTATGTACTATTCGCCTCCTCCTCCCCCTGATGCGAATGTCGCAAAGAACGCAATGCTAGTGTATTCACTGCAATTGCCTAGGGTTTCCTCTTATGAGGAAGAGGAGGAGGGGGAAGATGAAGAGACCGATCCCATTAACAGCTTTGATTCTGACGGTGAGGGTTTCTTTCTATTGCAGCCACGCGTCTCAAAACAAGATAAGTCATCTTCTGTCGCGTCGAGACGTCGTGCTGACGACGACATAGATGTTGATTTGGTGCCACCTCCAAAGAAGCAGTGAACTGCTATGCTCAAGAGGCACACTAGGCGTGATTTTTGCATTCATGATGCGCCCCCATCGGTAATAACTTTTTGCGGAAGGGCAAGGCCTTAAGGCCTTGAGGTGCGAGTACTCTTGTACTTGTTGTATGTAGTTTCGACTACTTATCTTTAAGTTCTTTCTTCCGCAAACTACTAGTGAGGTAGACGAAGCTGTAGAGGCAGCTGCTGATGAGGTTGTTGATGCCACAGAGATAGCTACCAATAATGCCGGCGAAGTTGTAGAAATAGCTGCCAACGTCGGGACTGATGCGGCGGATATGGCCGCCGGTGATATGATCATGGCTCCGGAGGTAACTACTCCATGCGTGACCTTGGAGGCCGTGGTGACTACTGGCAGTGTAGCCGGATCAACAGAGACAAACATGAGTGAAGCGGTCAAGACGCTGGAGGCTATGTTTGATGCTACTCTGTTCGAAATTTCCAGCGGCGGAGAACGCGTGGACACCAGTGGCAATTGCTTGGCTATCGCTAACCAACTACTTGTTGTGGGTATTGGTGACAACCTTGGAGCTCCGCTACCTGCCCCGTCAAGTATGCCAATTCCTAGTACCTTTCCAATGCGCTTGGTGAGGAAAGCTGCCTTGGTGCCTTGTCGGTCGACCAGGTGAGTACCCTGGCATTGTGATTGAGTACTGAATTTGTATCGAGTAGTTGCTCTCTAGTTCTGATGCTTTATTGTGTGTAGGTCATCTTCGAGTGTTGACCTTGGTGCGGCAAGCACAGGCCTAGCAGTTGATGATGAAAGCCGCTCAACTACGAACCCAGCCCCCGTGCCTGTCATCGTATTGGAGGAGAACTTAGTTCTAGTGGTAGGGGAAGCCGCTAAGTCATTGGCGGTCGCGTTAACGCAGGACGTGATCGGTTCTCTCCAGGATGTAGCACCGGCAGCTCCCCAGACTACTGCCTCCGGACTGCTGCCTGAGGCCGTATTGGTTGAAGAACTATCTACAACGGATGTCTTGGGTGCCATTCCTTTCAACTCTAAGGATACTGAAGCCCCAAAGCTCGAGGCCGCTCGCGCCCTTGGATCTATTGCGGCGGGTGCAGGGATGTCGTCGGAGGCAGGGCCGTTGTTTACTCGGGAACTAGACTTGGTGCCCGGCGCAAAGACTAGTTCAGCAGCTGAGCGTCCGTTGCTGCGGAGGGAAATCGAGGCTTTTGAGAGCCCCCTATTGGAGCCGCATGCCATATCCTCCATCTTGGTGATGAACCAGCATGTCGTGGCGTATACTAAGGTGAGTTCAGTAATCTTCTTACTTGATTTGAATGATTAGTTTTCCATTGGGAGTGCTGATGTTTCTATACTTAGGATCTGTTTGAGAAGTCCCTCCAAAATGTCCAACTTCTGCGGGAGCAAAGCAATAGTGCGCGTCACATTGAGCTTCTTGAGTAGGAAATTAGCGAGGAGCATCGGTGGACTACCCAGTTTCTGGAGCAATATGATAACGCAATTGCATCGTTCCTGGTGAAGCGGCGGGAGTTTGAAGGTGAAAAGAACCGCATCATTGCGTGCAACAAGTCCTTGCATCATAAAGTTGAAGGTGAGTACTCGTGCACGCAGTCTTTGAGTTGTTTATTGTATGTGGTCTGCCCTCTGACTTCCCATTGTTGTTTTTGCAGAGTTGAAAAGCCAGGAGATTGTGTTGAAGAACACAATCCTAACTAGAAGAATGCCTTCTGTAGGCTTACGGAGGAGTATGAAGAGCTTAAAAGCTGGTTGGAGATAACAGATTGTGATCTAGAGAAGGAGTCTAAGAAGCGTCGAGACGGTGATGTTGGCCTTGTTCGGGCCATGACTACTCTAAAGGCACAACAAGAGCTTCTCCAGGAGTGGTCTGATGCGGCACGACCTCTGGCCGACATGGTAGAGCCCCTTGAAGAAGGAGTATTGCCTCATCCCTTGCTGGAGAGGGTCAAGGATGCGTCGGTGAAGATTAATAGACTAGTCCAAGGCATGGCCAAGTCGGTGTCCAAGCAGCTGCTAGGATTTGTCAAGTCATTCTATCCCAAGGCTAACCTGTCTCTCGTGGTGGAGGGTGTTGCTGCGGATTGCACGGACGAAACTTATCAGCAATACTTGGAAGAATTGGACCCCATAGCTGAGGAAGTAGCCAAATTCATCGACCTGCAATAGTCTTTTGGGTTCATATTAGTTGTAACTATTCCTGAACTTTGTATCTTTGAACAATGATCTTTTGGAGAAACTGAAATGTTGTATTGCAGTTTCCAACTAGTGCGGTCGTGATGATCCTTAGTGCTTTGTTGAGCATTTGTTTATTGCTGACTTGACTTGTGGGCTCGGCTGTTGAGTACTCTGTGGTAGCTTACTACTCGTAGCCTCGCAGAGGAAGTAGTCATCCTTTTTCTCTGCATTACTGCGAGCATACCCGAGAGGACGCAAGACAACATTGTGCCTTTGTCCTTTGTGCCTGCATTATTGCAAGCGTATCCGAGAGGACGCATGAGGGTACTGTGCATGCCTTGTTGTTTTACAATCAGGGCAGATCACATGTGAGTGTTTTCCTCTAGTCGGTTGGCTCTGCACGTGGGTAATGTACTTGTGCCAGGCGGTGGGGCAAGCTTTGTACTGTGTAGTCACGAGTGTGTGGTGGCTATTCTTTAATGGTAGCTTGGCTTCTTGGCTATAAATAGAGCTCCATCTGCCTCTATGAAAAAGCATGGCTCAGGTTATAGCAGTAGTTGGCCTTAGGCTTCTTCTTTTTGATGGTGGCGAGCTTCCAATGAGTGCCCTGGTGCTAGAAGATTCCTCGTATTAAGGTTCCACATTCTCTCCACAGATCTTTGAGCTGAGTCTGGTGGATGCGATGCTAGAAGAATCCTCGTACGAGGAAGCACCATGCGCCCTAGATTTTCCCCTGCTCTCTGGATGAATCGACGCTGAAGCTCGCTAGTGGAGAAAGGCGAACGTCCCAGTCCTTATCCAGCTATCTAGTTGAGGAAAGGTGGTGTGGTTCCAATCGCTCCCTCTCTTCGCAGTCTCCGGGCAAGACTCAAGTACACGATGTGTACTCGTAGATCTATTCTGGGTGATTGTGGAAGGGAGAGGGAGGTGATGCTGGATGAGAGGAGCCCTGGTCTACATCCAGGTCACCGTTGAGGGGAGGAGTAGGGTACAGCTGCCTAGAGCGCAACTTTCTTGCGTGCACTTCCTTCTCCTCGATGCTTCTTGCTCCTAGTATTGGAGTAGTCTCCAGGCTCATCTTGCGCATGTTTGGCATGATATTGTAAAAGCCTAGGACTTCTCCATCAATAGGTAGTTGCTTGCAGTCATTGTTGTGCACTTTTGTTGTATTCTTGAGGTTCCAATTTCTTGGGGCAGAAGCGTTTGATGTATCCTACAAGATTTGTAAATACGAAAAATGCATATATGAGATAAGTAATCGAAACGAGTAGTTTTGTGTACTCTTGTTGCCAACTTGTTGGCTTCTTGTGCCATTGGTTAGCTCGTGGTTGCTGCTGAGCTGTGTTTGCGAGCTGCTTTGTGAGTTGAATAACTCAAGAAGACTTGTGACTACAAGCCGAAACTGGGGCACTAAGGCCCTCAGAGCTGAATAGGTCATGGTAGCAGGTGACCCGCCTTTGCGAGCTGCTTGGTGAGTTGAATAACTCAAGTAGACTTGTCATTACAAGTCATACTCGGGCGCTAAGGCCCAGAGAGCTGAATAGCTCATGGATGCAGCTGACCTGCCTTTGCAAGCCGCTATTTGAGACAAGGGCATATAGTCAGCTGCCGCCAAAAAATAATTGCATAAAAAACATTGAAGCCAGTGGCCTGTGTACAATGTCCCGTAGTCTACTAACTAGGGGCAGAAACGACAGATATGCTCGATGTTCCATGAGTTCTTGATGTCTTTGATGGAGAGATGTTGTAGCCTGTAGGATCCTAGGCTTGTGACCTTGGATACGATGTAAGGCCCCTCCCATGGCAAATTGAGTTTGTGCAGCCCTGTGGTGTCTTGGATGCGCTTGAGGACCATGTCACCGATGTTGAAGGAACGTTGTTTGATGTTGCAATCATGGTAGAGGCAGAGTCCCTCAAGGTACCTTGTTGACTGGATGAGTGCCGCACAGCGGGCTTCTTCTAGACTATCTATGTCTAGACGCCTTGTTTCTTCTGCCATGCCTTCATCGTATTTTTCGACTGTGGGAGATTTCCACATGATGTCGGTAGGTAGTATGGCTTCTGATCCATAGACCAGAAAGTAGGTGACTGCCCCGTAGGCTTGCACGGTTGAGTACGTAGCCCCCAGAGTACATTGGGTAGTCCTTTAGTGTTGCCAATGTCATGCAACCTTTTCTTCAGAGCTTCCAATAGCATCCCATTGGCGCGCTCGAATTGGCCATTGGCTCTTGGGTGAGTGACAGAGACATAACGAACATCGATTTCTCTATTTTCACAATACTCCCAGAATTCGTGGTTGTTGAAATTGGATCCTAAATCCATGATGATCCATTTTGGGAATCCATAGCGGTAGACGATCTCGTTAAGGAAGTCGAGTACTCTGTCTACCTTGGGGTAGGTGACAGGCTTCACTTCAATCCACTTGGTGAACTTGTCGATGGCTACGAATACTCGATTGAATCCTCCGGGCACAGTCGGAAGTGGTCAAATCATGTCGAGCCCCTAGCATGCGAAGGGCTATGTTGGAGGTATCGTGATGAGCTTGTAAGCAGGGACATGTTGTTGCTTTGCAAAGAACTGATAACCTTGGCATCGACGGACTAGTGCCTCTGCATCGGCTTGTGTGGTAGGCCAGTTAAATGCTGCTCTAAAAGATTTGCCTACTATTGTGCAGGAAGATGTGTGGTTGCCGCAAATCCCTTTGTGTATTTCTTCCAATAAGTCCTTGCCGTCCTCTCGTGTGACACACTTCATGAGTACTTCTGAAGATGCACCTCTTTTGTTTAGCTTGTCTCCGATAAGTACGTAGCTTTTGCTTCGTCGTAAGACTTGCTTTGCCTGTGTCTTGCCTAAGGGTAGTTTGTGCTCTTTGATATAGTCAATAAATGGTGTTCTCCAATCCACATAAATCATCATAACCTCTCGATCTGGTTCTATGGGGTCGCGATCGGTGGCTGCCAAGGGTGCTTGCTCCATGATGGATGGCTTGCAAAGTTTGTGGACGAAGACTCCCGCTGGGACTTGAGCCCATCTCGGACAGAACGTCCGCAGCGACATTGTTATCACGGGCAACGTGATGGCATGCAAGGCCTGAAAATTTATTTCCTAGCTTGCGCAATTCTTTGCAGTACGCGTCCATCTTCTCTTTGTTGCGATCCCACTCATCGTTGACTTGGTTGATGACTATTAATGAGTCACTATAGACTAGTAATCTCTTGATCCCCAGGGATACTGCTAGGCATAACCCATGTAGTAGCGCTTCGTATTCGGCTTCATTATGGGACACCTCCCAGAATATCTGAAAAACATATTTGAGTTGTTCACCCTTGGGGGATATCAAGAGTACTCATGCACCGGTGCCTTCGAGATTGATTGATCCATCAAAGTACATGACCCAATGCTCTAGGCGTTCTGCTAGTGTAGGTAGTTGATTTTCTCTCCCTTCTACCATAAAATCGACTAGAGCCTAAGACTTGATCGCGGTTTGTGGCCTGAATTCCAGGGATAGCGCTCTGAGTTCTACTGCCCATTTGGAGATTCTGCCCGTGGCATCTCTATTATGGAGAATTTTGCCTAGGGGGAAATTGGTGACCATGGAGATCTTGTGTTCCTGGAAGTAGTGTTGCAATTTCCACGAGGTGAGTAGTGTAGCGTAGAGAAGCTTCTGGACCGGTGGGTACCGGGTCTTGGAGTCTAAGAATACTTCACTGATGAAGTAGACTAGTCTTTGGACCTTGTATACGTGACTTGGTTCTGACCTTTTGACTACTATTGCCGTGCTTACAACATGAGTAGTAGCAGCGATGTATAATAGCAAGTCTTTGTTTGGAGTTGGTGCTGTGAGGATTGGTGTCTTTGATAGGAAATCTTTCAACTGTAGCAGAGCCTTATCCACCTCGTCTGTCCGTTGGAATTTGTCTTGTTGTTTGAGTAGTTCGAAGAAGGAGAGGTCCCGTTCTCCAAGCCTTGAAATAAATCTGCTGAGGGCTGCCATGCATCCTGTTAGCTTCTAGACGTCCTTAATGCTAGACGAAGCTTGCATATTGGTAATGGCGGTGATTTTCTCAAGGTTTGCTTCAATGCCTCTATGGCTAATGATGAATCCAAGTAGTTTCCCTGAAGGTACGCCAAAGATGCACTTTGTAGGTTTGAGTTTCCACCGGAATGCTCGCAGGCTAGTGAAGGTTTCTTCCAAGTCTATGATGAGATCATCTGGATTTGTAATTTTGACTACCACGTCATCCACGTATGCTTCCACGTTGGGGTGTAGTTGTTTCTTAAAGCACATCTGGATGGCACGTTGATACATCGCTCCTGCGTTCTTCAACTCGAAGGACATTGTTTTTTAGCAGAAAGCTTCAAAAGGGGTGATAAATGTAGTTTTGGCTTGGTCTTCTTCCTTGAGAGCTATCTGGTGATATCCTAAATAGCAATCCAGGAAGCAGAGTAATGTGCATCCAGTTGTAGAATCGACGACTAGATCAATCCTTGGGAGCCCGAAGGGATCTTTAGGACAATGCTTGTTGAGGTCTATGCTATCCACACACATCCACCATTCATTGTTCTTGTTCTTGCGAACCAGGATTAGGTTGGCGAGCCACTCAGGATGGAAGACTTCTTTTATGAAGCCTGCCACGAGTAGTTTTGCTAACTCTTTCTTATGGCTTCTCTTCTATCCTGGGCAAATCTGCGTAGTCGCTGTCTCATTGGAGTAGCTTTAGGATCTACGTTGAGTGAATGCTCGATCAACTCCTTGGGCGTGCCTGACATATCTGCCAGTGTCCATGCAAAAATGTCTCGGTTTGCCCAAAGGAAGCTGACGAGCGCGCTTTCCAGTTTGGCATCCAGCCCTGTGCCAATCAGGACTATCTTGGTGGAGTCACTGGACAATGGTTTTGAAGTCCACATCACTTGTCGGCTTTACTTTAGTAGCTCCCAACTTGTTCTCCAGGATTTCGAGTTCTGTCGGGAAGAGCTTTTTTGAAGTGGTGAAGACTTGTTGTATTGAGCTGGGTACTTGAGTAGTCGCGACCAATTCAATAGCTTTTGTGTTGCATTCGTATGATCTTCGTAAGTCTCCATGGAGGGAGAGTACTCCTTTGGGTCCTGACATCTTCAGGAGTAGGTAAACATAGTGTGGGAGTGCCATGAATTTAGCCAGTGCTGGTCTTCCGAGGATAGCATGATAAGAGGTCTCGAAGTCCGCCACCTCGAATCGTATGTACTCTATGCGGTAGTGCTCCTTAGTTCCGAAGGTAACTGGTAGGACTACTTGTCCAAGTGGTATAGCTGCATTGCCTAGGACGATCCCATTGAATTGGGAGTTCGTTGGGGTGAGCATATTAGTAATGTTGAGGCCCATCTTCTTTAGAGTTGTGGCGAAAATGACATTGCGGCCACTGCCGCCATCAATGAGTACTTTGGTGAGTGTTGAGCTAGCGACAACTGGGTCAAGGACGAGGGGGAACCGTCCTGGTTCTGAGAAACTTGTCCATTGGTCTTTCCTGGAGAAGGTAATCTATACCTCGGACCACTTGAGGGGTGTAGGAGTAGCGGGCTCAATGGACATGATCTCTCTGAGTACTACTTTCTAGGACCGCTTAGAGGAAGTGCCTGGGATTCCGCCAAAGATGATGTTGACAGTCTTGGATGGGGTCTAGAACTTGTTTTCGCCGTCTTCACCTTCATCTACCTTGCCTTTTCCCTTGTCATTGTTATTCTTCGAGGGTTCTGGCAAATCTTTCATTACCCTGCGCAGGCTGTAACAATCTATTGCAGCGTGCTTGCTATGCGGGTGCCATCACTACTAGAAAAATAACCTTTCATCCCTAGCTTTAGTACCGGTTATTTTTGGATCCGGTACTAATGTTAGCATTTGTACCGGTTCCAAAGTTGGGAGTCCCCGGAGGCTCTCTAGTGCTAGATAGGGCCTCCATCCGGTAGTAGAGGTGACCCTCTAGTATCAGGTGGAGCTACCAACCGGTAGTAGATCCTCTAGTATCAGATGGAGTCCCCATCCGGTACAAGAGGCTTCTCCCGCGCCTACCTCGAGGACTTCTTATCTCTCTCCTGCCACAGCACAGCGCAGTGCCTTATCTCCTCCGATCCCTTCCTCCTTCTCTCCTTCTTTCTTCTCTCCTCTCTTCCGCATAGCACAGCGCCCTCTTCTCTCTCCCTCCCGCTCCTCTTCTCTTCATTCTTCTCTCCCTGCTTCTTCTCCCACCCGCTCCTCTTCTCCACTGGCGCCACGCCCATCTCGCTCCCGCTCCTCTTCTCCATTGGTGACCAGCTCCCTCCGTCCCTCTAGCGTGCCCTCTCCCTCGGCCTCCCCACACCTCCCCCCTCCGGTCGTCCATCACCTCATGCTTGGGATGAGGAGTGCCGGCGAGGCGCGGCGGCGGCGGCCTAGTGGCACGATGGCGGCGGTGGGATGGCGCGTGGTAGGGGCACGCAGCGGTGGCACGGCGAGATGGCAAGATGCGCGCGGTGGCGGGATGCACCCCCCATCTCTCTCTAGATCTGTAGGATGCAGCAGCAGGATGGCGGTAGCGACGATGGGGGCGAGTGGAGGTGGAGGGGGCCGGGAGGAGGAAGAGGAGGTGGAGGTGGAGGGGGCCAGGGTTGGGAGGGGCGGAGGAGGAGGGAGCCAAGGAGGAGGAGGCGGCGGCGGCGGGATGGCAGCGGCAGCGGCAGGGGCGAGTAGAGGCGAAGGGGGCCAGGATGAGGAGGAGGCCAGAGCTGGAGCCAGCGGCGAGGTGGAGAAAGGAGGAGTCGGCAGGGGTGGGGACGGCAGCAGGGGCCGCCGGTGGGGAAGGGGTAGGGGAAGGAGGGGTCGGCGGCAGGGGTTGCCGGCGGTGGTGGGGGGCGGGGCCAGGGGGATTTTGATTTTTATTATTTTTTAATACTCTCTAGTACCGGTTATTCCATCCGGTACTAGAGGGTACCCCCTCTAGTACGGATTGGCCAGTACCGATTGGCCAACCGGTAGTAAATCCATTTTTTCTAGTAGTGCATGGGCACTGGTTTTTCAGCAGATCACTGAATGCAGGCCTATCTTCATTTGTGTTAGACCCTTTCTAACTTGAGTTTGTCATTGTTGCGACAGTATTGTTGGGCTTGCGCTTGTGGTTTTGGTTGCTCGAGTAGTTGTTTCGGTGGTCGCCGTTGTGATTTCTGTCTTGCTCTTGGTTGTTGCTGTGATTATTGTTGTTGTCATGGCCGCGATTGCAATTTGAGTCAAACCTCTCGCATTCTTTATCTTCTTCCTCTGCCCATGACTGGGCCATGATCTTGAGTGCCTTGACATCCGTGGGTTGCGCCTAACGAAGTCTTGGAACATGCGGCGATCATAGATGCTGTTCTGGAAGCATTCTATCATGTCTAGTTTTGAGATGTCTACAATTGTGGCCTTTTTGTCAAAGAAATGATGTAGGTAGCTGCGTAGTGACTCATCTTGTTGCTACTTGACTTGTGCCAAGTCAATCCTGTTACCGGGGCGTTGCATTGCTCCTGCGTAGTTGCTAGTGAAAGCTCATTTCAAGTCTTGCTAGGAGTTGATGGAATTGGGCTTCAAAGATTGGAGCCAGGTCAGTGGCGCAGTTTCCATGCATAAAGGAAAGTAGATGACCTTTGTGTCGTTGGTCCCCCTTGCAGCCTGGACCGCCAACGAGTAGCAGTGGAGCCATTGAACTGGGTCTTGCTTGCCATCGTACATGGAGATACCCAAAGGTTTGAATTTCTCTGGTAAGATTGTGCACCTAACTCGACTTGTAAAGGCGGGAAAGTGATAATTGTCATCACCCTTGTAGTCTTCTTCAAGTTCATGCTCCCGATGCCGGTTACTGATGATGTTGCGTGCATCACGGTTGTTGTTGATTTTATTCCTGAGATCACCATCGATGAGTGAGGGTTCGGGATCAGCTCTATGGTGGCAAGCACCTCCCCTAGAAGCTGTTCGACGACCCTCAGGCATTTCTCTGTATTGTCTTGGGCTTTCGAGTACATCTATGTTTTGCCTCGCAGCCAGAATTACACCCCCGTGATGTCTAGCATCTTCGTGTGGTCGAGCTGAAGGTCCTGCATGGTCTCTGCTGCTGCCATGCTGACTATGCCCCGATGGGGTGTGAGATACCACTGGAATTGGAGTTGCTCTGTCGAGTAGTTCATAGGCATGTTCCGCCAACTGTGCTATTAGAGTACTATACCTGTCTTGAGACATAGCATGAGTGATGAGGTCTGTGGAGGCGATAGTGGCGAGTGGCATATTGTGTTGTCGTGTTTGCACTGCTTTGAATGCTCTATCGAGGTTCATAATTGGGAGCTGGGCGGCTAGTTGGAGACGCCATTTTGCACTCTGCACGTTTCTTGCCCTCTGCCGAGTCCTTTGGCTTTCAGTTTCTTCAACAACGTTGGCGGATAATTCATCTTGTGAGACATCATCTGGGTGACACTCTTGTCGAGAGGTATTTTGTTGATTTTGTTCACCTTCTTCCCCAGTTGTAAGTAAAGCAAAGAGTTCTCTTTTTGGAGTATAGCTGCCAGAGCTTGAAGTGATGACTTCTATAGAGCCATCTTCTTCATAGATTGGTGATAGGGGTGCTCCCTCTTGGTATGGTAGGATCTCAAGGTTGGAGATCATCCATGACTCGTCATTCGAGTCAAGGAAGGACGGCTTCATGCCTGGCCAGTAGACGAATCTACCTTGGGGAGTTGAAGTAATGACTAGGCCCTGCTGCAGACCTGATAAGGGAATTTCTTCAATGGAATCCGAGTAGAAGTTGAGGTTGTGGTCTTCAATCATCTCTGATCCGGATTGTCACTTGGATAGAGTTGCTTAAACCAAAGCCATGTTTCGGAGTCCAAATGGGAATTGACTCAAAGTTTGATTTGGTCCGCACAATGACTTGTTTGCCTGCTCGTGGGAGCCAATCCGACTTGTTGTAGAGTTCAAGTTGTACTCGAACTCGCTGTTTGTTAGATTGAAAATTTTGCTGAATTTCTCAACAAAATCCTCCGTAGCTTGTTGACGAAGGGCGACGTCGAGTTGTTTCTTCTTCACAACTCTACGATGTAGCGGTCGAAACTTCCATCGCCATTGGCGATGCAGACCCAAGAGCTGATGACGAACGTCGCACTGGCTTCGAAAGCGATCATAGGCTTGATGATGACTTAATCCATCGAACTCGCTTGGAGAATTTTTGCAACTGCCCCTACCTAGCGCGCCAATTGTCGGTGTTTTATACCTGGCAACCTACCAAGGGAGTACCCGAGGTAGAGTTTTGATTGGTGGGTGCCGCCGAAATCAGGAGCTCAATGGTGTACGTAAGCACGCGATTTAGATAGGTTCGGGCTGCTAGATCGCGTAACACCCTACATCCTGTATGTTGTTTGCTTATATTGGATTGAACATGTCTGGAGGGGGTCCCTGCCCACCCTTATATTTTGGAGGATCAGGGTTACAGAGTAGTTGTTTCACAAGAGTACTAGTCGAATATGACTGCAGAGTTCTACTCTAATTCGAAAGAGTAGTTTCTTTATTTAAGACTAGTCTCCTGGTAGTTCATGTTGACCACGCTACTCTGTACCATAGTCTCCATGTCCTGATATGTCTCGGTATACTTCTCCTCGTAAGGATCTGTACAAACCTTCTGGTGGGCCCACGGATTTATGCCCGACACCCACCGCTCATCTACGGCTTGGGTGAGGTCAGATGAGCGACCGGCGACAAGGGGCGGAGCTGCAAAGTGGCGGATGGGGGAAGACAGCGGATGGGCGAGATGAGCCCCGACGGATGCAGAGGGGCCCATCCTGAGAAAAGGCCCCCTTCTTCCCCAACTCCAACGACCACCACCTACCTTGTGAGGAAGAGAGAGAGAGCAGGGGTGAGGAAGAGAGAAGGTAGAGAGGTGATGATTACTGGTAGAGAACTCACCTTCTATCCAACATTTTTTTATCCTAATTGTCTTTTGAGCCGGGACTAAAGGGCCTTTAGTCCTGGGTCAAAAGGGCACCACCGATGGGGGGCTCTTTAGTCCTGGTTGGTAATATCAACTAGGACAAAAGAGCCCCCTTTAGTCCCGGTTGTACGGTTAGTGGGCTAAAAATATCTGATAGGGTGTTTTTGTCTCGGTTGGAAACACCAACCGGGACAAAAGCCACCCTAGTCCCGGTTGGAACCTCGCCTATAAATTCTAACCGGGACAATCCCCCTGGTCTTGGTTCGTAATTCCAACCGGGAATAAATCTTTTATCCCGGTTGGAATTACCAACCAGGACAAAAGAGGGGGGGCTTTTGTCCTGGTCGGAATTTCCAACCAAGACAAATGCTCCTTGCCTACCCCCTGGTCTTGGTTCGTAAATCCAACCGGGAATAAATCTTTTATCCCGGTTGGAATTACCAACCAGGACAAAAGAGGGGGGGCTTTTGTCCTGGTCGGAATTTCCAACCAAGACAAATTCTCCTTGCCTATAAATTCCCCTTGCTTCTTTCTCCCTGAACCCAAGCGACTTTACCAGACCGAGAGTTTCTTCGTCCTCTTCTCCTTGGCAAGCAAGCAACCTTAGGGAGGTGCTACCCTATTTTTTTTCCTCATTTTCGTGGGGATTTCAGTCATCCAAAGTGTTGTAAAGGTTACCTAATCTTCGCGCTGCTCGAACTCTTTCTCTTCCGCGCAGCTATAAAAGGGAGTACCAGAGGCTCTACCGGAGTTCCCTTCGCCATCGTTGCCTCGCCGCACCTTCCTCTGTTCGCACTTGAGCTTTGTCGCATAAGCTCTTAAGGAACTTCCCCTCTCCGCTCAAACCCGCTTTTCCCAACCCACCAGCCGCATGTTTCCTCCGCACGGTGCTAGAGCTTACTGGTCGTCCACAAGAAGCACCGCTGCCGCTAGAGCACTGCCGAACCCTACCGCCGCCCAAGCTTTAACGCCTTCATCCTTTCGCCTGAGTCTGTTCCTTCCCGACCCCAAGACTTCACCAGTAGGCCTAAAGGTAAGCTGCCGAACCCCTTTCCAGTTCGCCCGACCCCTTTTTCCGTTTCGCCCGACCCTGTCTGTTTTGCCGACCCTTGTCCGCCTCACCCGAGGGCTCGACTGTATCTTTTCCTTTACCCGAGGGTATCTGTGTAAAATTTTGAGGACTTCTCTGTGTTAAATCTGAGGACCCCGGTACAGTTATTCCTTACGTCTGAGGGTCAGATCATAAGTTTCTCCCAATCCGACCCTTTTATCTTGTTCTCTATCAACTGAGGCTTGGACTTCCACAACTTTTCCTGTAGCCTTGCTACAAGTTTTTGAGCAAAATCTTGCAAGTGTTGTTGAAATACCTGACTAAATTTTTAACCCCTGCATTTGCACTTCTGTGTAGAACTAGATCTCGCCGACGGCACCTACGAGCTGCATCCGGTGCCAGAAGACGGAACGGTAGCTGAGCCGCGAACCGTAGGAGCTGAAGCAGAACCCGCAGAAGACCAGTTTGCCTCCGCCCCGCTCGAAGGCAAGCCCTGGAGCATGACCCCAACTTTCTAAACTTGCGCATGCCTTCTTTCGTATGTATGTGCATTTACATTATAGGAGTTGTTTCAAACCATAGAGGCAAGACTTAGTTCCCTTGATCTGAACACTAGTCTGATAAGCCCGAGTAGTTGCAATTCTTAATAGGACTCGGTAAAAGTCGAGTGATTTCCTGTCACTCGCGAGTTATAGGAGTTGGTTGTTCTCCTTTTGGTTACAACTATAAGGACGGTGGACGGGGTAGGGCCTTGTGAACTCTTTTTTATGGTCGGTGGATCGCCCCGTCTGTCTACTTAAATCTAATTAAGGTCTGAAAGTGGCGGTGTTCGTGATCAAGTGTTTGAAAGTACTAATCTCATACCTAGTATGGGATGGGGAAGCCTAGTACCTGATTGAACCTGGACGTGAGCGGTTTGATCCACTGTCTCTGGAAAAGAGTTTCCCCTACGGCCGCATGTGGTGGCAAGTGTGGTCACAGAACAACAGAGGCTGGGTATGTGGAACATTGCACCAAGAGAAGTGGGCCCAACACGGGTCAAGGGATTGATGGGGACGGCCGACACAGGAAGCGACCCTCGGTGGTGCGTGGATGTCGTGAGATTAGGTTCGCCATGCATGGTTAAGAAACTCGAATTGATTCGTCTGCCTCTCACAGTTTGAGACTGCTTGATCGCTATGCTACATTGAGTAAAGATGGAACATGATGATGATATGAATTTGATGCTTGATATATATATATATATATATATATATATATATATATATATATATATACATGTTGTTTGGAAACTATGTTTGCTTAGCATAGGTTTGAAAAATAGACTGGTTAATGAACTTAGAACCGGAGCTAAAATATTGAAAGTAAGGACCTACTATAGTTGCTTTTGGCAAAATAAACCCCTCAGCCAAAGAGCCTTGCATGTCTAGAAGTTGGTGGAGTAGTTTTCCCATCGGTCGGTTAAGTCTTGTTGAGCTTAGTAGCTCAGCCTTGTTTGTGGCATCCCTTTCAGGTGAAGTTGAAGCCCCTGAGTGTGCTGCTGTTGGTACTTGGCTGCCCTAGATTCCTCCTGGGTGGACGGTCGAGTGGGATCCATCCTCGGACGGTGAGGAGAAGGATCACTGATGTCCTAAACGGCCTCATCAGGGACATCCGACCCGACTCTAGCTTCCGTCGTTCTGTTTTACCTTTTTTGCTGCTCTTGAACTTGTAAAACTCTAATTTTCGAACCAGTATTGAAATAAATTGTTGGACTTGTTTAATCTGGATGATCTGTTGTATTCTCTGGAACCACTCACCTTCGTGTGAGCTATGCTAACCCGGTCTTATACAAGTGGTTTTATCGGATGAAATCCGACGGATCGTCGAGTTAACTTGATTAAAGCATATGATCGCATGATAGGCAACGTAAATGAGCTTTAGCTAAGTTAATCCGAGGTATTCCACCATAGGGGGCGGCATTGGGGAAGGGGCTCGGTCCCCCTAGGTCTTAAGGGAAAGGATTTCAACTTGGGCCAAGGGAGTGGGCTGATTTTCTAGGTCTTGGCCCAAATTGGATTAGGACCTCTGAAACCTTTTTTTTGTTCTAAAAAAATGGAATGTTACACCACCTACGTGGAGCCCGAGAAGGTAGGAAGGGACCGCTATCATCCTCGTCGGTCGGCAGCAGTCGATCTCTACCATCCTCGTCGAGCGGCGGCCATGGACCTTTGTCATGGTCCTCGACCGGTAGCCATGGAGCGGCACCATCATCTGCGGGCAGCGGCAATGGAGGGATGGCATCATCCGCTGGCAGTAGCCAAGGAGGTATGCGATCTTCCACGGGCGGCGGCAACAGAGGGACAACCTCATCTTCAAGAAGCTACATCAAGGCTCCAGACACACCATCAACTAAGAAGCGGCGCCTCGATTAGTGGTAGTAGTAGTAGTAGTAGTAGTAGTAGTAGTAGTAGTAGTAGTAGTAGTAGTAGTAGTAGTAGTAGTAGTAGTAGTAGTAGAATAATTACTGGTAGAAGAAGAAGAAGAAGAAGAAGAAGAAGAAGAAGAAGAATTAGTAGCAGTAGAAGAAGAAGAATTAGTGGTAGTAGTTGTAGTGGTAACAATCTGTTGTCAACTTGGATCTAAATTCCATTGCGATGTGATTTTCTTTTGCTAGTAAGATTGGTTTAATTAAGTAGCATTATCATTGGTAACAATTTTATCCACTTTGTTCAAAAACTAAATAACAAATTTTTCCCTTTGTCAAACCTTTACACAACTGTTTTGAGACCAAGAAGGCCTATTTCTTCCACTTTCATCAGGTCAGCTCAAAAATAGAGCAAAGGACTTCCCCCCTACCTCACAAAAGCTTTTTCCCTTATGGATTCATTACACAACTGTTGTGAGACCAAGAAGCTATTGCTTGCGCTATCATCTGGTATGTTAACAATAAGGGCAACAAACTTCACCCCTTCCTCACTAAAGATTTCCTACTTGTTAGAACAAGATATCTTGAGCCACATCAACGTACCAATAACAAATGCAACAATGTGTCTTTGAAGATCGATAAACATAACTGTTCTTATTACAAATGACACACTCTAACAGGTACAAACGACACACTCTGGCCGTTCTTATTACAAACGACACAACTGCAAACATAGGCATAGATCCACTGTCCTGAAAAACATGAACAAGCTGATGCGACAAGGCCAAAGGCTAGGAATCAAGACTGAAAGTGCATTTTAGAACAAGCTGTTAAAGACTAGTAACAGGTATTCATGATTGCCGCTGTTGGAACAACGTGCTTATCCACACACTATAGGGATTTGTCCATTCAAGACTGGTAATGGACATTCATGAATGGCCATTTCGGAATGACACACTCCCACATATAAGAGGTAGTGTATCCACAAGTCGATTATTGTCATTTGCATTTATGGCATTACACACTAACATGTTCCCTTCGTCGCAAGTCAACTTCTCAATCTCAAGCACAGAAGCAAAAGTAGAAGGAACTATTGGGCAGTATAAGGAATCCAGTACATTCATGATCGCAGGCCGTCACTAGACAATACGTTGCCCACCAGCAGGACCAGAAGGAATTTCCATCATCCTCGTTCTGATAAATAGTGCGCAAAAGGTAGGTTTCTCGTTGCTATGAATACATATCCTCACATATACGCTCGCATGGCCAACCCTGTGAATTCTTGCTCGTAGGTACGAGTCTTGTTCTGTGCGGTGGCTGGAGACCCAACCGATTATGATGATACATTTCAAGTTCAAGGTGTAAAGGAATTTGAATTCGGGAATGGGAATCTAGAACAAGGCTTTTACTGGCTCGTGGGGCATCATGAAATTGAGCGTGTGTGGGACCATTCCGGTCGCGTAAACATATCATGCACTATTATAGTACTGGAGGATGACTGCATTGAATTTCCACCTCCATCAGTAGGTAGAAGCTATGCACAACAATTGCAGCCCAAGCTCCCATGGATGTTGTCTTCGACATAGGCGGCTGAGTGATTTGAGCAAGATGGGCCAATGTGGCAGCACTATCTCATGTGTTGGAGGCATTGCTCTAAGGCAGCAGAGTGGAGTTAAAGTTAGAATATGTTTCAATTAAAGAAGCTGACCCTAATGGCTTCTCACTACTGATCAAATACGCCTGCGAAGGATCACTCCCATAGCAGGCTAATTTATGAGACACCCCTGTCAACGCTTGGCTCGTGTTACTCTCACTCGCCGACATGTACTATGTCAAATGTTTGAAGTTGCACTCTGCGTAAAAGTTGTGGGACATGGCATGCGTGGAAACTGTGACCACATTTCTACGATGGGCATTTGAGACTAACTACACCCAATTGCAAGAGAAGTGCATGTCTCTTGTAGTGCTAATCACACCGCACGAAATACTAACAAAGGATTATGTATTCGTATATTGCCACCATCCCGAAATTATCAAGAAGATCCGCGTGCTTGCAATTATGAACGTTGAGTAGAGATTAGGAGGCTGCTGCCCAGATCTGCTATAGTTTTAATGTTATATTTAAGTGTATTTTCTCCTATAAACAGTCGAAGCAGTAATTTAATTTGTTGCACTGAAGCACATTTGGAATGTAGTAGTTGGATCATCCTGGAGACATGAATCTAGAAATAAGGATATTTCTTGGAGTGCTCATCAATTCTATGATGCCACAGACTATCCTAGACTCCCTTCTAGAACCGCTCGTTGACGTAAGGTCACTGATGCTTGGGTCCGAGTCCCGAGCGGTCCAACGTGCCAGTGACCCAGGTCTCATGGCAATTTCTGAAAAGTTCCGTCTCCTTCTACCGAGCACAAAGGCGGGATCTGAAATTTTGAATTTCCCGCTCCTCCTCCGGGTCCTCCCCCATTATATATAGTAATATAAATAAAAGAGGAGATCCAAGCCTCCCACATCTTGTCTGGTAATTCTAAAATCAGCCCCCTCTCCTCTACCCGCTGAATAGCCCTAGTAGATTTGTGTGACAGCCCGAGTAATTAAGAACCTAAATCAAATAATCAACAGGGTGATTAAGAAGCAAATCAAAGCTAACTCAAAATTGCTGAGAGTTAAGATCCAAACACACCTTAGATTTTTGCCGGGTCTTAAAACTCCTTCCTATTGATGATCACCTGGAAAGGCCAATAAAAACAACTTTCATATAAGAACTTAACTATTGGCCAATACAAAAGTGGTAGAACTTTTTACATGGAACAAGCTTCATAATCAACACTCCTTCTGATTTTGAGGAGAGGGAGTTCAAAACTGAGTTGATGTTCGGCCAAATTTCAATCAAATTCCAAAAAATAGCTTTGACCGGCGTTCTCCAAATCTGTCGAGCTTTTCCTTGTTGGCCTTTATAAAATTTATAGCCCACACCTTGAACTCCAACTTTTATTTTTGGAAATGCAAACACAAAGTTCAAACTTGGTGAGAAAATACATGTTAAACCCGACACCTTTGCACGACATGCATCACAAGCATCTTTGTGCATTATTGAGCATCAAGAATATCATTTTGCATATTTGAGCATCATGAACATCCTTTTGTGCATCATTGAACCTCATGAGCATCATTTGCGCACATTGGAGCATTTTAACCATGCATTGTTTAAGTGCCCAGAAATTAATTGTTTATTATTGAAAAACCAAATTTGTGGAGCAACCCCAATTTATTCTATAGGACTATGCCTCCAATTATTTTATTTAAATACTAGATACCATTTAGTGATTTTAAAATATTTTTATCAAATTTTTCAGGAATGTTTGCTTGTACCAAAAATTCATTTAAAGTTCAATTTTAGCTATTTTGTTTTGTTGATTGTATGCAAACCATAACAGCTTTTAAGTTGATTCTTGTTGTATTGGATTTTTGGTGATTTTATCTTTTCAATGAGTATTTTTTGGAGAATTTTTGGTTACCTGTAGCTAGATCGTTTAAGGGGACAATGTTTAATGGGGAAAAAATATCACGAGCCCACTTGGCAGAACCTTCTTCCTCCTTCTTCCTCTACAAGATCGCCCACCTCCATGCCCGTTACTGGCACGGCACCCAAAGATGGCTGGATTGGCCCCTTCCCAACCCCTGCAGGGCTCCTACTTTGCCCATAGGCTGCCCAAGCATCCGCCCATGTGCTCCCTTGCCTCCCACGCCTCCTCGCACTCCATTGGGTGAGCTCCCGTGCACCAGCCATGGCCGGCGACCACCGGCAGCCCTTGCCCTCCAATCCTTGTGCCTGGTGCTGTGTTACTTCGCCCGTTCTTATCCTCGCCTCGCCCCGGCTATAAAAGCAGCCCCTCCTCCAAGCCTTTGCCTCCCAGACCAAAGCTTCCAGTACCTTGCCCCAAAACGTGAAGCTCTGAGATGCCCCTGTTCACCGGCGAAATCCGACCATCTCTCTCCACCCCCCCTCCAACAGCCCGTGCTTGGAGCTCCCCCACCCTCCTAGCGACGCCCTCCGCCACTCCTCGTCGCCTGCCAGCCACTGAACCGCCGGCAATACGAGTTTTCCCCACCACTAGAAACTCACCCGCCACCACCACTGCCCCACCATGGAGACCCATCTTCTAGCCCTTCCCGTCCTCAACCAAGCGCTCAAATGGAACCTAGGTGAGGCCCTGGTGCTCATGCTCATGCTCGTTCTTCTTTTTGGTCGAGTTTCCACGGTCGATTTTGGTGATGTCGCTGGCGTTTGCCGCCGCCCCACGAAGCTCCTGTGCACCGCTGCTTTCCTCCCCATCTGCACCGCTCCAGGGAGGCCCCCTAGCCTGGGCATGGCGCCACTGCATCCCCGTACCACCGCTGTGCCATTTTCCCCTTGTTCTTGGCCGGCCTGTGTGCGCCCATGCGTGAACTGCCATGCCTATGCGTGATCTGTTCTGGAGGTTGAAAAAGAAGGATCCGTTCGCGAGAAGAATAGAAGGTCAGGGGGTTATGGGGAAAGTTTCAGGTTTTATGTGTGAGGTGGGATTCTTCCCAGGGACCTGAGCACAAAATGCAGTGGTAGAGTGTTAATAGAAGGGCGGATCTGAGAAAAAAAATTTGTTTCCAGGGGGTAGCTTGCAAGTTGGCTCGGTTTTGTTTTAATTGGTGGTTTTAAAATGTTGCAAACTTTGAAAATACATAGAAACTTGTAGAAAAATGCTAAAAATGTGATTCTTATTTTGTTGGGTTCATTGTGGTGTCTAGTTTATTTCAGAAATGATTTTTGTGCATGCTGCTGTTTTATACTTTGTGCTATGATTTATTTTGTGTGGAAGCCATTAAATGCTTTATAGATCACCCTGTGCACTAAAAATTGTAAAACCACTTTTGTTAGCTTCCTTGTAACATGCATGTTTCAGATATATGACTTGTTTTAGTAGAATTCTTATTGTTCCTACTGTTTTAGATGTAAATACTTGCTTGCTATGTTAATATTGCTGATTGCATGATAAATAGTGGAAAAGTGATAAAATGATGAAACCACTTCTATTAAACTTTGTTTTCCACATAGGATATAGGAAAAGTGATGATGATACTTTTATGGTTGATTTACAAACCTTTTTAGAATTAATGTGTTTAATGGTAGTTTATCTTGTTTAATCTATATCTCTACATTAAAAGTTGACTTTTATGTGAATCCAACTATCATGACTTGGTAGTGTCATCTCCTGCTAGTGCCATTTATTTCATGTTTAGTTCTCCACAAAAGATTTTAATCTTGCAAATTCGTGGTTGTTTTGCTTGATGTGCAAAATGGTTTCTCTCATTGTGCTCGTGTGAGTTGTATTGGATCTAGCTAGATTGTTTTGTTAACGATTGATTTGTACTGTTTCTTTTATTTTACATGCCTTTCAAAGCTACTAGTCACATCCATCCACCATCTGATGCCCTAAAAACCAATAACTATAACCTTAAGGTTCCTCTTACAGCGTTGCCACAGGCGACGCGCAGCAATGGAGTTACGAATACGTCAGATGCATATCTGGCAGGATCTAGAACACCGACTTCTTGAAGGTATCCGATTTCGGTCTACAGCCGATCCAAGCAGTCGGCTCAGAAGAATCATCTTAATGGATGAGTTTGTTCGAGAAGATGGGAGGCTTGGGCACAGGTTCACAACGGCCAATTCGTTAGAGATGGTAGCAAGCCAAGGTTGACGTATATTAGTGCTAAATTAGACCCTGAGTATAAGCGTGAGTTAGTAGATTTGTTAAGGGAGTTTAAAGATTGCTTTGCTTGGGAGTATCATGAAATGCCTGGTCTAGACCGGTCGATTGTCGAACATCGGTTGCCCATAAAACTAGGGTATCGGCCATATCAGCAACCCGCGCGACGTTGTAATACGAAAATTCTACTTGATATAAAGGTCGAAATCACAAGATTAATTGAAGCGGGGTTCATTCAGCAATGTCGATATGCTGATTAGATTTCTAATATTGTTCCTGTGTACAAGAAAAATGGAAAACTACATGGTTGCATTGATTTCAGAAATCTTAACCAAGCTACGCCGATGGATGGATACTCGATGCCGACGGCTGATGTTTTGATAGATGCTGCCGTGGGACACAAGGTCATCAGCTTTATGGATGGTAACGCCGGATATAATCAAGTACTAACGGCCAAAGAAGATATATCCAAAACGGCTTTCAGGTGTCCTGGTCATCTCGGTTTGTTCGAATGGGTAGTCATGACTTTCGGTTTGAAAAATGCTGGAGCTACATATCAAAGGGCCATGAATTATATATTCCACAAGTTTATCGGTGTTCTGGTAAAGATTTACATCGATGATGTCGTTGTCAAGTCAAAGGGACATCGACAGCATTTGGTCGATTTGCGCAAAGTGCTGGAGTGCACGAGGAAGCATGGGTTGAAAATGAATCCGAACAAGTGTGCTTTTGGCATTTTGGCTGGTCAGTTTCTGGGTTTTATGGTCCACGAGTGCGGCATCGAGATCAACTAGAAGATCATAACCACCATCAACAAAGTTGTGGCCTCACAAGACAAGACTAAGTTGCAGTCCTTAATCAGCAAGATCAACTTCATCCGGAGATTTGTATCAAACCTGTCTGGACTCATTCAAGCTTTTAGCCCATTGTTGAAGTTGAAGCCCAACCAAGAATTTGTTTGGGGTGAAGAACAACAAAAAGCGTTAGATGACATCAAACGATATCTGGTGTCCCCTCCCATGTTGGTTCCTCCTCAGGCTAATCAGCCTTTCAGATTATATCTATCGGCTGATGAATAGGCTATTGGTTCAACGCTGGTCTAGGAGTTTGAAGGAAAAGAAAGGGTAATGTATTACGTCAGTAGAAGACTCTTGGACGCTGAAACCAGGTATTCTCTGATGGCGAGGTTGTGCCTTTGCCTATATTTCTCCTGCACTAAACTCAGGCACTACCTGTTGTCGTGTGTAATGATGATGTCATCAAGTGCATGTTGTCACTACCAATTTTGAAAGGTAGGATTGGAAAGTGGATTCTAGCCCTCTCGGAATTCGATTTGAGGTACGAATCTATTGGCGCTAAAAGTCAACCGATTGACCCTCAACGTCGGACACACGACCTGGGAGAATCTGCTTAGCTCCTGTTCGGGTAATCGCCCTGGTGCGGTTCGCGCGGTGTGCCAGCCAATCTGACCTGTTGATTGGCAAGGAAGAAAACGTGTTAAATTCCAGGGGTTCCGATCGGCTAAGGTTCCGATCGCGAAAAGCATATCAGCGAATCGGCTAATTTGCTATATAAAGATAATCAGCTATGATACAGCCGACAATCACGTAGCGATTGCGAAGAAAACTACTAGAGTAAAATAGACAAAGCTACAAAAGCAACACTTGAAATAGATCTAATCAGCGATGCAATAATGATGAATGAAAAATAACAAAAATAGAGCCGATAGTTCAAATCTCAAGCTAGATAACCGGTGATAAAACTAGAACAATAGATGAAACCTATAATTCTAGTAAATATCGATAACTGATGAATAAATCTAAACGAAATGACAGCAATGCGCCCAAAGTTAAAGCTTAGATATTACTCGATAAATGGAACTTACAGAATCGGCCGGAGATCATGTCAATGCAGCTCTGCCAACCCGTACGAACTCGTGAATGAAGAAAAGTATTGGCGAAGTCGCCGACTTGAAAGTAAAGTATGATGAAAAAGTAGATTTGTTTGTATTGACTTAATGCGTCCTTTACAAATCTCTAAAGATGTCTATTTATAGCCTGTTACAACCAATTTCCTAACCGACTAGGATCTATCTCTAATTTTAAACGAAAACAAATATTTACAAGCACAACTCGTATCGGAGTTGGTTATTGTACTCCCACGGGCCAATCTTCCTCTACGTTCTTTCTCTGATTCACTTTAAGCCCATATTGGCCCAATCCCTCCAGCCTTCCAATCGGCCGATCTCCACCAAATCTGTCCGCCAAAACACTATAGCGCCAATCGGCCGATCCCCAACTGTAGCACCAATCGGCCGATTCCCAATCGTGACCTTTTAATCCACCATATCAGCCAATCCTTTCTTCTCTTGACGCCGATCCCATACGTGTCAAAATTTGGTGTCAACACATGCCCCCCAGTTTCGGAGTAAAACATGACTTTTACTTCGAAATTCTTTTTTAACTTCCCATCCGAAACAAGCGCAGCAAAAATCCCCTTCCGTTTCGCGGTCTCCTTCCTGATGATTGCAATCTTTTCGAAATGGGCGCCTGAGACAACCGCTCCCCCGAAATTCTTGTAGACGGCGCGGTAAAAATCCCGCCTTTATCCCTCTCGAACCATCTTTAAATACTGGCATGCCCTGCACTTATTCTTCACAAGCCAGTAACTTCCTTTCCGGCGCATTAGCTTCCATCTTCTTCCGGCGCCCTTTTGGCTTCCAACCGCATTCTTCGGCGATCCTCCTTTCATCTGCATTCTGCTCCATCTCCCCAATGGTGGCACCATCAGCAACTCCTCTAGCAACGGAGGCTCCGCCGGCGGCTCCATCAGCGGTGGCAGTAGCTCCATCGGCGACAAAGGCTCCACCGCAGCTTCATCAGTGGCGGCAGCTCCACTAGCAGTCCAGTCGGCAACGATGACTTTCATTCCAGAGGTACTCATCCGGAACTTTCTCCTTTTACTTTTACCATCCACGCATCTCTTTCTTTTTTTTTAGATTCGTTCTTAGTTCTTCCCTTTTTACCTTTTTAGGCGGTCAGACACCAAATAACCATCCATCTTTCCGAAGCTCCTGGCCTCATCTGTTTAGGCCCCATGGGGAATCCAGACCCAACTGATTTGATCAACTTGGAAACCCATAGGATCCCGTTTAAGCAGTCGCCTATGAACTTGGACCATTCTTCAGGCGCTTTTAGATCTTGGCCGAATGAAACACCCGGTTGGAAAGAGTGGTACCAAAGAATAGCCAACTCCAAGAGAGTTCAATGGGATGAGCGAAAAATTGGCCAGTGCATCAACCTTTCTCTATCCTAGATGGAGGGAAATGAACCCTTGGTGATAGCAGCCTCCTACTTTTGGTCCGACGCTCTCAATGCGTTCCTTTTCAGACATGGGCCCATTGTAACAACTCTACCTAAATTAAGTGCTTAAACTCTAAACCAGTGTCAAATTAAATCCCTAAGCTACGAAGTGAAATGACCTTTATAAACCTAAGAAGCTCTCTTTTGGAGTTTGTTTTAAACCTTGAAATTCTATATACAAACTTCAGTTTCTGCCCAAATAAGAGTTGTAAAACTTTTAAATTCCAACAACTTTTGTTAAAGGCACCTTGTCTAAATCAGAGTGGAAGGGAGTCAAAAACAGCAACCAAAGCCGGTTTTCCCTAACGGACCCTGAAAATCTCTTAAGTCCTGGAATTCGAGTTTTCCTTCATCTTTGCAAGCTTTGATCTCCCGTTTTCCAATCTAAACTCGAGTTAGACCCTTAATAGAAGTTGTAGTACCTCAAGAGTGTTCCAATTTTGTTACACTGACCCAGATCCAAATCGGGCCCGAACTTGTTCAAAATCCCGGTCAAAGTGAGGTAAACTAGTCAACTCACCCCGGATGCTCAAGAATCCTAAGTCTGGAATCCCAGATTTTTGGCTAACTTTGGATGGAAATATCTTTGAATCCTTTCACAATCTAAACCGACACCTTAAACAAAATTTGAAGAACGATTAGAGTTGAACAAGTTTGTTTAAGGGAGTTTTTGGAGTTGTGCTGAAAGATTCGGAGAAGGATCGCTCCAAAGCTGGTCTGGCTTGCTGCCCGATAGAAGCCTCGACGCCCGCGCGCCCGAGCATGTTCGCTCGCGCGCCGGGCGCCGCGTGGCCGCCGGCCACCGGCAGCTCGCCGGCGCCCTATCACCAGTGCGACAGCGACAGGACGAGAGCCCCAGCGCCCAACCCGCACCCGCGACAGGACGGAGCAAGCGCAGGGCTAGCCAATCGCCGGCCGCACGCAGGTCGCCTTCCGCCTGCCACGGCTCTGCTCCGCCCGTTCGCCGAGAAAGCTGAGATGCCCCTGACGTCCCGCTTCTCCGCCCGCTCGCCCAACCCCCACAGTAGCCTTTCCACCTCGCCCGCCCGACAGACCGGAAGCCCCAGACATGCGCCGCCCAAGGCCAATCACCGCCGAAGACCACCCGGAGCTCCGCCTCCTCTGCCCAATGGCGTCGTCGGCCAATGGCCGCCTCGCTCGAGCACTTGCCGCTCCCGGCCTTATCCTTTCCCCACCGGAGCCCCACCTCGACCCTCCGCGCCACCCCGGGCCTATAAAAGGGGACCCCTTCACCGGCAATGCCACCCCTTGCCACCGCCCGCACCTGCGCCGCCGCTTTCTCCTCTGAGCCACCGCTTTCTTCCCGTGCCGCCGCTGAGCTTCCGTGGAGCTCACCCCCTTTGCGCCACCCCCACACTCCGGCAACTTCGCCGCCACCCGCAAGCCGCTTCTTCCAACACACCCGCCGCCCGCTCCTCCGCGTGGTACTAGAGCTTGCTTGTGTCCACTAGAAGCACCGCCGCCGTCGAACCACCGTCGAAGTCTCGCCGCCACCCAAGCCTTCGTGCGTACAACCTTCCCGCCCCAGCCTACTCCTGCTCGGCCCCAAGGCTTCGCCGGTAGACCTGGAGGTAAGCAACTTAACCTCCCTGTCTTTCCGTCTCGCCCGACCCCGGTCCTTTTCGTTTCATCCGACCCCTGTCCTTTTCATTTCGTCCGAACCCTGTCCTTTTTGTTTCGCCCGACCCCTTTTCTTTCGCCTCGCCCGACCCTGCCAAGTTCGCCGACCCTTTCTCCGCCTCGCCCGAGGGCTCGGTTGTAATTCTTTTTTCTTTGATCCGAGGGTATCGGTGAAATGTTTTCGGGGATTCCTCTGTGTTGAGTCTGAGGACCTCGGTAAGGTTTTCCTTAAACCTGAGGGTCAGACCCTAAGTTTTCCTCAATCCGACCCTCTCATCCTGCTCTCCACCAACAGAAGCTGAACTCCCCCACCTTTCCTGTAGCTTTGCTACAAGTGTCCGTGTTAAAACGTGAGAGTGTTGAAATAACCATCTAAAATGTTTAACCCCCGCATTGCATTTCCGTGTAGAGTTGAATCTCGCCGACGGGACGTACGAGCTTCATCTAGCCCCGGAAGAAGACCCCGCCGTGGAACAGCTGCACCCCTTCGAAGGAGAGCCCAAACCAGCGCAAGACCCCGAGGACCCCCAAGCTTTTTCTGAAGGCAAGCCCCGGTGCATGAACTCCCTGTTTTACTTCATGCCACTTTTGATTACTTGATTGCGCATTTACATTTCAAGGAGTTGTAATGGAACCTTAGATGCATAACTTAGTACCTTATTTTTGAATACTAGTTGCTAAGGCCGAGTAGTTGCATTGCTTAATAGGTTTTGGTAAAAGTCGAGTGATCTTCTGTCACTCGCGAGTTATAGGAGTTGAATGTTTCATATTTGTCGCAACTATAAGGATGACGGACGGGGTCAGGCTTGTGTCGATGCTTGGTGGATTGCCCCGTCTGTCTAAATGAAAATGAACTAAGGTCGAAACATGTCGGCTTTCGTGATCAAGTGATTGAAAGTACTAATCTCATACCTAGTATGGGATGGGAAAGCCTAGTACCTGATTGAACTGGGGCGTGGCATACCTTCCGGCTGTCCTTGGAACGTCGTTCCCATGGTGCATCATGTGGGTGCAAGTGCGGTCATAGTGCAGCAATAGGCCGGGACTGTGGAGCATTGCATGCCAAAGGAAGTTGGCCCTGACACGTGCCTAAGGGATCGATAGGGACGACTGACAAATGAAGCGACCCTTCGTGGTGCGCGGATGTCGTGAGATTAGGTTCGCCATGCATGGTTAATAAATTCGAATCGATTCGTCTGCCTCTCACAGATTGGGACTACTTGATCGCTATTCTGCACCGAGTAAATATGGAACATGATGATGATTTTAATCTTGATGTTTGATAAGTAATTGCTTGGAAACCATGTTTGTTTAGTATAAGTTGCTAATTTAGAATGGATAAAGAACGTAGAACATGAGCTAAAAGGTTGAAAGTAAGGACTAACTTTAGACGCTTTTGGTAAGAAAAACCCCAAAGCCAGAAAGCCTTGCATGTTTAAGTCTCGGTCGTGTCCTTCCAACGGGTCAGTCTTGCTGAGTACTAGTTGCTCAGCCTTGTTGTGGCTAATCTTTTTCAGGTAATGTCAGTAGCTTGGGTGTTGGTACCACTTGGCCAACCCAGCTTCCTCCAGGCTGGACCGTCGAGTGGGATCCTTCCTCGGATGGTGAAGGAAGGAGTTTTTGATGTCATGATCGGCTCCGTCATGATGTCTTGTATCGACGTTTAGCTTCCGCTAATTTTAATTTGACCCCGAACCATGCAAAATTTCGGTTTGAATTTCCAAAAACTTTGATGTAATAAATTGTTGAACTATGTTGTCATGATGGAATGTTGTAATCTCTGTGCTACTCACCTTCGCGTGAGCGATGCTTCTCGATCCTGTTTACGTGGTTTATCGGAGGAAATCCGACGGTCGACCAAATTGACTTGCTTAAAGTGCATAATCGCATGTCGGGCGACTTCATTGCATTTTAGTCAAGTTAATTTGGGCGGTTCCGCCACACCCATGACCCCCACTCTAGCCGATGTTGTGATGTTGACCGGCCTTGACATTTCTTCCCCCGATACTCCCTTTCATTGTCTGGTCAAGCCGACACATCGGCTAGAGACAAAAGGAATCGACGGGTGGAAGGGGTACATCAAAAACAACATGAAGACCAGGACAGTTTCAGAGAGAGAATACGCGGCCTTCTTGATGATGTGGTTGGAGAAACATCTTTTCTGTGGCAGGGCAGTCGACCCTTCTTGCAATACACAAGCTCTGGCTGAAGCACTATCAAGAGGAGCCGCCGTCCCCCTCGGGAAGCATCTGCTAGGATCGGCCTATCACATGTTACACCAAATCGGCGTCAAACTATCAAAGGGAGAGCCGATTGGAAATCCAGGTGGTCCCTGGTGATTCATCAATCTCTGGCTCAATTTGTATATGAGAAAGATCTCACAGCAGCGGGTAGAGCACATGACATTCCCCAATATTGAGTCAGAAGAAAACCCCACCGTACGACGCCGATGCACGTCCTTCGGCGAAGCAGCGTCAATTTTCTCTGGTTGCCAGCTCACCGCCACCAAAGCAGCCGAATACTTCAGATCTTTTTAGAACGGCTTAAGTGAAGAAACCACCAGCTGGTACCCGTATCAGAGATCAGAGCCGCTTTTTCAGCTCCCCTTCTGTTATGACTCAACGTCCAACACCTTTGACAATGATCTTACGGACGTCTTGATCAAGCCAGGGATCTTACCGATGAACTTTTTCTTAGGGAAGGATGCCCCTACTTATGAGTTTTACAATCCATCAGTTGCGGCATGGCAGTTCGGCCTAGGTCAGCTGCCGATTCAAGTCTACTTTGCCGATCGCGTGAAATTCTGAGACGAACTCACCAAGGGTCTTGACTACAGTCGGCTGTGCGACCGAGTGCCTAATTCCAGCACCATCGATTTGAACAACTGGATAGTAGCCCCTTTTGTTGTTCAACCATTCAAATTATGGCGGGCTGAATGAAAGCAACATATCTTATGTGCGTCTCCCGCGACATATTGCAAGATCTGGATCCTGACAACATCGATCCGAATGCAGCGGTACTGCTTTTCCCTCAGCTGATTTTGATGTCGCTTTCCTTCTTATGCTACAAATTTCATCGCTAACTCTTACTTTCTTTTATAGTTCGAGAGTCGACTTCCTCCAAAGCGCAGTCGGAGTGGTAGGCCGATAGAGAATCGCTATCCATACATGGAATTGCCACTCATCGGCCATCATGCCCCAACCATTGATGACATCACCACCGGCCGATTGAAACAGACGCCGAAGAAAACCTTAACGAAGACGAGCCGCCGAGTGCGTGCTCGCACAGAATCGGCTGATCAGCCGGTGGCGGCATCAGCTGAATCTTTAGCTACGCCGATTCTCCCGGTCATCGAAGAAGTTGACCCTCAAGCTGCTACAGAAGTTGGAGCGGCCGCTGCATCAATGCTAGTAGAAGCTGTCCAGGTAACCTCGTACTCATGCCTTTCTGAGTATTCTTTTGATATTAACTTCTTTCTATCAGGCTGCACAAATCGCCCTAGGGCAACCTCCGCAGCAATTGGCCACACCCCAAGCAGAAAGTGGAGCGCCAGTAATTCCTCCCACCGAGGTAAAGAATCCCTTAACTCAATTTTTCGATACTTAATAAAAAACTTGACTGATTCTGTTGTAGGCTACCCTTGGCACATCAATTGTACCTTTCCAACAGCCATCGGCCAAGGGACCCACGGAGGTACGGCAATCACCACATGTCATCAGACTTAATCATTTGTATTATATTCATAAGAATTTGCTCCTCGTACCTTTCCAGGAGGCCAGTCCGAGCAGAGCACCAATAATCGTCGAATCTTCCTCCTCTGATGAGTTGGTCGCACCAGTTCCTGAACCGAGGGCAGCACTCCCGCCAGCGCAAGCAGAAGAAATCCGCCTCAAAGAGGTAAGAGACTTATCACCTGAATTGGCCGATTTCCTATTGCCGTCGGCTAATCTGTATTTATTGTTTTTTTACTCTTTCACAGGAACAAGATACCCCCAACAACAGCCTTTTCTCTTTCGCGGTTGCACTTTCTTATGATGAGGAGGTTGCTTCACGTCAAGTCACTCTGAGCTGAATCCCCGATGATGTTCGCACCAAGCTCGAGAGCATACGGACCCTCCTCCAAGATGATATCGGCCGATTGGTGGAGGACGCCTTGCCGATTCGGCAGCTCTTCAGCGATATCAGAGGCTGAGTCCCAAAAGAGGCGGAAGAAGCTCTGGCGCCTGCTACATACATTGAATCAATGCGGACCCCAGTGTTCAGAGCTTTGCGCCACATGGCCGATTGCACCAAGCTGGCTAAAGCTCGCGAGGAGGAAGATTCCTACAAACATCGAGCCCAAGAGGTACATCATCGAATCAACTTCCTCGAAAGCTCCTGCCCAGATATTGTTGGTGCTATAGATCGCCTTAAGTGTCGAAGGGCAGAGCTCGCTAAGGAGATGGAGCAGGTGACCAAAGATATAGCCATTGAAGAGAAAAGACTCCAAGACCTCCCCTCTGTCATCGCCGAGCTGATGCAAGAGAGACGCAGTCTGGCCCACGAGGCAATCAAGCTCCATCGCCACATGCCAAAAGTCCCAGGATCGGCTGACGACGACCAGCGAACTTTAGACTCGGTCGATTAGGTTAGGCAGCGAGCGATTGCGGCTATTAATGACCTCCTTGGATGAAGTGTAAAAGTACTGTCTGCTCTGTAAAAATATTAATGTCTTTTGACCGTTGACATGTGGATCAAATCCTGACCCGTCCTTCGTGGTAGCCTTTCATTTATTACCCCCTTTTACTCTGATGGGACGCGTCTTATCAAACTCTTGCCCCTTTTCCTTCTATAAGTATGAGACCCCGTATTGTTTTCAAAGGCATTCGCACTGTTCGTCCTCTTCTCCTCTAGTAGTTCATACCATCAGACTATTCACTGAGATGTCTTCTTCATCTTCCTCCTTCTCTTCCTTTTCCGTCAACCAGGTACGAAATCTTCCTCCATCCTTTGTTCCCCAGTCTAAAATTTTGATCGATCAAACGTCGAGTGGTTTTTTCTGTTGATTCTCAACCGAGATGCCTTAGTCCTGAATTGGAACAGGCGATCAAAATCATGCACTCTGATGAACCATTGTCACAAGCAGACAAAGATCTGATCAGAGCTCATCGCGAAGAACTCAGGGATCACGTTCCTGCTGAAGTTCAGAAGATCTGGGATCACATCGTCGCCAACTGCTCCAGGCAGCCGCCAATTGAAAGGAGTCATCCACTTCCTCGCCCAATCGCCCTCGAAGACGCTGCAGCGGGAAAGTCTCAACCACCACTTGACCGGAGCCACCCCCTTCCTCGTCAAGTTGAGGCTGAAGTTGTCATGAAGGACTTGGAGGAAAAGAGCATCCGCCTCCTGATAGAATTAGGTCGGGTAGAGAGGGAGATTAAGAAAAAGTATGGTCAATAGATGTGTTGGTACTTTTTGGTTCTAAGTGCGACTTGTACCATGTCGGCCATGTGCCCCGTCGTTCGTACCGAATAATGAATTGGCCAGATCAGACGAATGTTTTGTTCTTAAGGCGATGTTATCTTTGCATCGGCTATAAGCTCTAATAGGAGTTGGCCGCGAAGTCTCGATACACTCCATCATTAGTTATGCATCGACCCATATACTAGGATAGTATCTCTTCAGATATCTTCCGTTCAAGGCCCTTGTGAACTCGTCTCTAGTATGTATGCGTTTCCCGAGGCGCATCGGCCGATTTTGTATAGCCCTTCCCAAGTGGGCGACCATTTACTGAACTTGGGATGCTTGGACCCTATCGGCAGTACTAACTTCCATACCAAATCTCCTTGGGAGAATTGCTTGACCTTGACCTTCTTGTCATACCATCTGGCCACCCTCTTCTTGTTCTCGTCAATGCTGATCAAGGCCCTCAGTCGTTGACCTACCAAATCGTCAAGCTCTCCTTTCATGAGGACGGAATAGTCATCGGCCATCAACTGATCTTGAAGCGATGTGCGTCTTGACTCCGTCCTTAATTCCCAAGGCAACACTGCCTCGTGACCATATACCAATTGATAAGGAGATATTTTAGTGGCCTCGTGGCAGGCCATCCTGTAAGCCCATAAAGCCTTGGTCAAACATAAGTGCCACTTTTTAGGTTGTTCCTCAATCTTCCTCTTAATCAACTTGATTATCCCTTTATTGGACAATTCGGCCTGGCCGTTGGCCTGAGCATAATACGGAGAAGAATTCAACAACTTGATTCCCATATCGGCGGTGAACTCCTCGAACTCTCCCGAAGTGAACACCGTCCCTTGATCAGTCGTGATGGTTTGAGGGATGCCGAAACGATAAACAATGTGGTCTCTTACAAAATTGACCATGGCGGCCGATGTTACGGCCTTCAACAGAATTGCCTCCACCCAATTGGTAAAGTAGTCGGTGGCTACTAATATGAACTTGTGTCCCTTACTTGATGGAGGATAAATTT
The DNA here is from genome assembly GCF_005286985.2 of Setaria viridis. NCBI lineage: Eukaryota > Viridiplantae > Streptophyta > Magnoliopsida > Poales > Poaceae > Setaria > Setaria viridis. Next base: position 15,149,554 of record NC_048270.2, on the reverse strand, counting down.
GTCCGATGAGGTCTATTCCCCAACCCCTGAACGGCCATGGCTTGATTATCGGATTCATAGCCGATGCTGGCGCGTGTTGCACGTTGCCAAACTTCTAACAGTCCTGACACCCTTTATAATACTTAAAGCAGTCTTCGAGTATTGTTGGCCAATAATACACGTTATTTCTAATCATCCACTTCATTTTATGAGCTGATTGGTGAGCTCCGCACATGCCTTCGTGGATTTCTCCCATCAGGATCTTTGCCTCTTCCGTCCCCAGGCATTTGAGCAGAACCCCATCAATCGTTCGGTAAAACAAGTCATCTTCGAGTAGTACATATTTTGTAGCTTGAAAACGCACTCGCCGATCCACTTTTTTGGACGAATCCTTTAGGTAATCAGCGATCTCCTTTCGCTAATCGTCGGTTGCAAGTTCCAGAGTCATGGCGCCTTGAATCGGCCGATACCCGGACGTGTGTTGGGCAAGCCTATTGGCCTCTTCATTATAATTTCTGGGAATATGCTCAATAACCGCGGACTTGAATTCTTTTAAAAACTGAAGGCAATCTTCGTAGTAAATCCTCAGGACATCATCTTTACATTCAGATCTTCCCATTAACTAATCTACGATGAGCATGGAATCCCCCAAAATCTCTATAGTGTCGGCTTTGATCTCTCTCCATAATTGAATGCCCTTTAGGACAGCTCGGTATTCTGCATGATTATTTGTTGCGGATGCTTCTATCGGCAGAGAGAAATCATAACTTGCCCCCCGAGGCGATATGAGGACGATGCCGATTCCTGATCCGGCCCCACACGAAAAACCATCGAAGTATAGAGTCCATGGAACTGGTTCAATGACAGCGACTTCTGGTCCACAATGCTGAGCTACGAAATCGGCCATGACTTGACCTTTAGCCACTTTGGCCGATTCATACCTTAGGTCAAACTCTAACAGAGCTAGGATCCACTTTCCAATTCGTCCTTTCAAAATCAGCAACGTTAGCATGTACTTTACCACATCATCCTTGCATACGACTATGCATTCCGCCGATAACAGGTAGTGCCTGAGCTTGGTGCATGAGAAATAAAGACATAGGCATAGCCGTTCTACCGAGGAATATCTTGTCTCGGTGTCCAGAAGTCTTCTGCTAACATAATATATTACCCGTTCCTTTCCTTCAAACTCCTATACTAGCGCCGATCCGATAGCCTGTTCATCGACTAATAAGTATAACTTGAATCGTTTGTCAGCTTGCGGTAGGACTAATACAGGTGGCAAAATCAGATATTGCTTGATGTCTTCTAGCGCTTTTCGTTGTTCGTCTCCCCATACGAATTCCTGGTCGGGCTTCAACTTCAATAAGGGTGTGAAGGCTTGAATACGCCTGGACAAGTTGGATATGAATCTTCTGATAAAGTTGACTTTGCCGATTAGGGACTACAATTCAATTTTGTTCTGTGGGGCCGTGACCTTATTGATGGCCGCTATGATTTTCCGGTTGACTTCTATCCCGTGCTCATGAACCATGAACCCCAGAAATTGCCCGGCTGATACACCGAATGCACACTTGTTCGGGTTCATTTTCAACCCATGCTTCCTCGTGCACTCCAACACTTCTTGGAGATCGGCCAGATGTTCTTGATGCCCTTTTGATTTGACTACGACATCGTCAATGTAGATTTCTACCAGGACGCCAATGAGCTTGTGGAATATGTAATTCATAGCCCGTTGATATGTAGCGCTGGCGTTCTTTAATCCAAATGTCATTACTACCTACTCAAATAAACCGAGGTGGCCCAAGCACCTGAAAGCCGTTTTCGAAATATCTTCTTCGGCCATTAATATTTGGTTGTACCCAGCATTACCGTCCATAAAACTGGTGACTTTATGTCCTGCGGTGGCATCTATCAACACATTGGCTGTCAGCATTGGATACCCATCCATCAGCGTAGCCTGATTAAGGTTCCTGAAGTCAATGTATACGCGCAGCTTTCCGTTTTTCTTGTATACGGGTACAATATTAGAGATCCACTCGGCATAATGGCACTGCCGAATAAATTTCACTTCAATCAGTCTTGTAATCTCAACCTTTATATCAGGTAGAATTTTAGGATTGCATCATCGTGCGGGCTGCTAATACGGCCGATATCCCGATTTTATAGGCAACCGGTGTTTAACAATGGACCGGTCTAGACCAGGCATCTCATGGTATTCCCAAGCAAAACAATCTTTAAATTCTTTTAATAAATTTGACAATTTACACTTGTATTCGGGATCCAGGTTAGCACTAATGTACGTCAGCCTTGGTTTGGTGCCATCACCTAAATCTATCATCTCTAATGAATCGACCGATGTAAACCCATGCCCAAGCTTCCCATCTTCTCGGACGAACTGATCCATCTAATCTGAATCTTCAGAGCCGACTGCTCGGATCGGCTGTAGGCCAAAATCGGACACTCTCAGGAAATCGGTGTCCCAAGTTCTTCCGGATATGCACTTGACATGTTCGCAGCTCCACTGCTACGTATCGGCCGCAACAACACTGTAGGTGGAATCGGCGGTGACTATCTCGATGTTGTCGCTGACCCATTGTACGAGGCATTGATGCATTGTAGATGGGACGCAGCAATTTGCGTGTATCCAATCGTGACCGAGCAACATATTGTAGGACCATTTGCCATTAATAATAAAGAAAGTAGTGGGAAGGGTCTTACTGCCGATGGTGAGGTCGACGCAAAGTGCTCCACGGGCAGGAGACACGTTGCCTTCGAAGTCCTTGAGCATCATGTTCGTCTTGGTCAGATCTTTGTTGCTTTTACCCAGTTTTCGGAACATGGCATACGGCATGATGTTGACTGCAGCGCCTCCATCTACTAATAGCCTGGTGATAGGTCGACCGTTGATGTTTCCTTTGAGGAACAGTGCCTTGAGGTGTTACCGTTTTTCATCTTCAGGTTTCTCAAAAGTGGCTGTCATTGGCTCCAAAGCCAATTGTGCCATCTGTTCCTCCATCTTCGTCGTGTCGTCCCGATCGGCGGGCGCCATAAATTCCATCGGCAAGATGAACACCATGCTGACGTCAGCTGTCGATTCCTGATTGTCGCCTTCTTCATTGTTGTTTCTTTTTGGGTGCCAAACCCGAGATCTTTCATCCTTCTTATCCACCATCTGTCTCTGCTCTTCTTCTTGTTGTTCCCATTGGCGCAGACATTGGATCCTTCATTTTTGGCATTTGCTCAATCCATCCGGGCACCATATGGGGTGCACCGGCTTGGCTGGTGGTCTGGCCCGCTCCCAGTTCAGTTCCCATCCTAGGGGGTTTTCATCTGACACCCTAGCGTTGGCCGTCTCCTCTAGCCAATCATGTGCACTGACTCTGCCCCCCGGTCGCTTGTGCTGGTCAATCCTGCCCCCCCCCCCCCCGCCGATCATATTGTTCAATTCTGCCCCTTGGCCGATCATATCGGTCAACTCTGCCCCCCAGCCGATCACACACTGAAAGGTGCCGATCCTCTTGCTCGTGCCAGTTTCTGCTGATTGGCTCTGATCCTCTGTCCCTGGAGCGAGACCTCTTGAACGGGCGATTGTCGCGATGTGGGCCGCTGCACTCTAGGCAATTATTGGCCGATGGCAATCTAAGGTTATTTTCCCAACAGTGGATGAAGAACGGACATCGCCAATGATCTTCGTGTCATCGCATTATTTCTTCATGATATCTTGAGCTTTCCTAATGCCGCTAATATTTGTTGAGCAAGAATTGGGAGGTAATAGGTCTATCGGCCTTTCTGATCCTTCACCCCCATCTTCAACTCGTCTCTTCCCCTTGACATCTTCGACCATAGCTTGATTTTTGGGCTCCATAGCGCCGCTCCTTTTAGCCAATTATGACGTCAGCACCTTGGTTTGAAGCGCGTTTCTCCCTGTATCAACCATGTTAGTGGGGAAAGGGTGCTGATCAATCTTCATTGGCTTTGCTGGCTTCGTCAGGACCACGAACTTGAATCTGCCTTGCTCGATGGCCGATTGTATCTGCTGATGGAAGATCTTGCAATACTTCATCTTTTTTAGCTGCTCGGCCGATGGGATTGTATGATAAGGTGAGAGTTTGATCTACCCTTCTTGGAGAAGTAAGTCGAAGATTTTGTCGGCCTTTGATGTGTCGAAACCGAATGCCACCTTTTTCTGAAAATTTCTCCGCTGATCAAAAGGGCGTACTTCCTTACCGGCCAATTGGTGAATGATCTGACTCAGGCTCTCGAACTCCTGGGAAGCGTACTTTTCTTTGATGTGTGGCAGGAGACATTGGAAGGCGATATCAGCCAGCTGCGCGTCGGTTAGGACTAGGGTGTAGCATTTGTTTCTGATTTCTCTGAACCTCTGCACATAATTGTTCACTGGCTCGTCACTCCTCTGCCTGAGGCTGGTCAAATCTGAGAGCTTCATCTCATGGACTCCCACGTAGAAGTATTTGTGGAACTGTTTTTCCAGGTCGGCCCAGGTGACGATGGAATTGGGCGGCAGCGTAGTGAACCACTGGAAAGCCGACCCGGACAGGGACGATGCGAACAGACGCACCCATAGAACATCATGTGTAGCCACCTCCCCGCATTGGATGATGAATCTGTTTACGTGCTCCACAATTGAGGTGTCATCCTGCCCCGAAAACTTGGTGAAGTTGGGAACTTTGTACCAATGGGGAAATGGCAGTAGATCGTAGGCAGGTGGGTATGACGTTTTGTACGTGTAAGATTGTACCTTTGGCTTCAACCTGAATTGATCTTGAATCACCTCCGCTATCCTTGCAGTCCAATCTACTTGTTGCTGATGAATAACTGGCTGGGGAATCGGCACATGTTGGTGGATCGGCGGCAGGATGACCGGGTGATGAATCAAAGCGTGCGGAGGATTCTGCGGTAACGTGGTCGGCTGAGCGGTTGACAGTTGATGGCGCAGCGAACCGGCCATCTCATCGTACACTATCATCGGTGCCGCACCTCGGAGTGCCTCAGTAGCGTCTGCCCCCCTACCGGTTTCTGACGTGGCCGGTCGATATTGTGGGGCCGTCGGCCGAATGGCCGATTGGAATGGTGCCTAGATCGGAGAGCCTCCGTAGCTGGCCGATTGATCCAGAACGGCCGCTGTTGCCGATGCCCCCCAAGGCACTGAGTTTGATGGCAATGATTGCATGAAGGAAATTTGAGCGGGCTGAGGTGGTACTTGTGATTGAAAGCATGGTGCACCGTTGTATCCTGGATGCATTGAAGGCAGAGAAGAGTTATGTCCTCCATGTTGTGTTAGCATCGGCTGAGGTGCCGATTGCGATGTGCCCGGTAAGCTCCTGACTGGGGCTACAATGGGTAGGGCGTAAGCTGGCCCCTGATATCCTTGAGATACGCCGTTGGTCAGGGAGCTGATGATGGCATTGTACACCGTGTTGGTCATCACCGGGGATTGGTTGATGAAGGCTTGGTAGACAGACTGTTGGATCATGTCAGACATCTTGCCCGAGTCTTCAGCAATGGTGATCTAGCGGGGAGTTGGAAAAGGAGCTTTCTTGATGGCCTCCCTACTCCTGGTATGACTGAAACATTGCAGGTATACCTTCTGGTAGTCTTCTAGGTGTTTTGCCAATTCTTCTTTCTGGTCGTCCTTGAGATCTGCCTCCGTTACCTCGATGACATTGTCTTCGGAGACTTCGGCGGCCTTTGACATGTTGGATGTTGAGGTTGTCCCACCAGGCATGCCAAAAGTGTGTTGGCGCTAAAAGTCAGCCGATTGACCCTCAGCGTCGGACACACGACCCGGGAGAATCTGATTAGCTCCTGTTCGGGTAATCGCCCTAGTGCGGTTCGCGCGGTGTGCCAACCAATCTGACCTGTTGATTGTCAAGGAAGAAAACATGTCAAATTCCAGGGGTTCCGATCGGCTAGGATTCCGATCTTGAAAAACGTATCAGCGAATCGGCCGATTTTCTATATAAAGATAATCGGCTATAATACAGCCGACAATCACGTAGCCATTACGAAGAAAACTGCTAAAGTAAACTAGACAAAGCTACGAAAGCAACACTTGAAATAGATCTAATCGGCTATATGATAATGATGATTGAAAATAACAATAACAGAGCCGATAGTTCGGATCTCAAGCTGGATAACTAGTGATAAAACTAGAACAATAGATAAAACCTATAATTCTAGTAAATATCGATAACTTGTGAATAAATCTAAACGAAACGACAGCGATGCGCCCGAAGTTAAAGCTTAGATATTACTCGATAAACGGAACTTACAAAATTGGTCGGAGATCATGTCGATGCTGCCCTGCCAACCCATACGGACTCGTGAAAGAAAAAGATGTATTGGCGAAGTCGCCGAGTTGAAAGTAAAGTGCAATGAAAAAGTAGATTTTTTATATTGATTGATGTATCCTTTACAAATCTCTTAAGATGGCTATTTATAGCCTGTCACAACCAATTTCCTAACCGACTAGGATCTATCTCTAATCTTAAATGAAAATGAATATTTACAAACACAACTCATATCAGAGTTGGTTATTATACTCCCACGGGCTAATCTATCTTCTTTCTCTGACCTACTTTAGGCCCATATTGGCCCAATCGCTCCAGCCTTCCAATCAGCCGATCTCCACCAACTCCGTCCGCCAAAACACTGTGGCACCAATCGGCCGATCCCCAACTGTAGCACCAATTTGCCGATTCCCAGTCGTGACCTTTTAATCTGCCGCATCGGTCAATCTTTTGTTCCCTTGACGCCGATTCCATACATGTCAAAATCTGGCATCAACAGACATACAAGTGGATACACCAAGCAGGTTGGTGATACCTTATGAAAGGAAACAAAATAAGTTTTGAGAGGTTGCAACCGGCATGGAAGTAACAGGTGATGTGTTCCCAAAGGAACCCCCTCCAGAATACGCCTGGGTACAAGTTGTTACGATGTTGGATGAGTCATGCGAGATTGACATCCCTATTGATGAGGGGATTGAGGTTATTGGTGATGCGATGAACTAGTACACATCGTGGCATCGCTGAGATGTCGTTCTGAATAATGCATCACCAGAAATCTCACGGCTGAGCCAAGATGTACCCTTGCTACATTCAAATGTTGACACGGAATAGCCGACACAGTCACATGTGCAGGAGCTACCAATGAGGGCGAGCAACCAATGCTATCACCTGTTCTAGAAGGTCTCACTGAGGACGATTGGACATCACTACTCCAAGGCGCTGAATGGGTAGATGATTTACCAGTTATTGATCAAACATCGCCTTCACTGGCATCTCCACCTCCCTAGAGGCCAGTGGTTGCTCGTATGGTCAGCACATATGATCAAAAGGCTCCATCAACAGAAGTCGACAAGTTTTTAAATGTATTGAAGAAGAAGGCTTCATCTTCCGGTGAGAAATCTGTAGCTTGCGGCACCTCTCGGCAAAATGAAACAGATGAAAACCTCAATTTCTTTGCATTAGATGAAGTCCTAGAGAATTATGAGCATGGAAACCATTCTTGTATCGGTGGGATCTGTTGGAGGGCCCATGTGAAATGAATAAGCTGCATGGATGGATCATGAAAGCAATGAGGCAAGGCATTCAAGCATTCACCACGCGTGTCCGAAAAAAGATTTTCCTTGGCGTTCTTGATTACTAGATTGTGATCGATTTCAAGTATTTGCATAGACTTTACCGTCGACAACACCTCGACTTGAATCTCATTACCGTATGGTGCTTGTAAGTCCACATGTAGCGCCATACATGAGTTTTAAATACATATGTATATATCTTATATGTCAAGTATCTAAGCAACTACCTATTTTGCAGGATGCAATGGAGGGAGGAAGAATTGACGAACGGCAGGTTCAAGGTAGCATACCTTGACCCAACACAAATTAGCGAGCCAGAGCACAAGTTTAAAATTACAACAACAGTCAAAGAACAAATGGAAGCAGCACAGACACAAGCGGAGAAAAATGCTATAAAAGCAAAAGCTCACAAAGATGAAATGCACGAGGTGTCCGTATACATTGCAAGAGTAATGAGGAAAAAGGCTTGCAAGGATTATATCATGGTAGCTTACAATTTTGAGTAAGCTAGCTAGTTTTAATTACTACATATATACTTGGTGCTATTTAATACCATCTATAATTTAAATTATTCTAATATAATGCAGAGATCACTGGAGAAGCAGTAGTCCTTGACTCAACCAAATTTAGCAAAGATAGTTACAAGGAATTCATAGGCATTATACAAAAGTAAGACATTCCTTGACAGTACTTAAATGCATGTTGAGATTCTATGCACCTAAGTTGTATTACTAACTCTTATCTTTATATCCTCAAAGTGCGTACAGGCTTTACATAATAAAAGATGGGGAGCACAATGAAAAAAGGAAGAAAGCTATGAAAATAATATATCATAGATTTGTAAGAAAATAAAAACTTGGTTTTTTCATATAATATAGACTTGTCACTAATAACAACTCATCATTTTTCTATTTGATTGCGGTTCCACAAGTAACCTCCCGGTACTGTGCTATGCGGATATTAAGTGTGCGAGTTCCTTAGAAACAATAGGAGGTATGTCTCTTATACACTGCCATGTGCCTACTTCCTAATGGTAATACATCCTAACCTTCATTTACTGTATACCTGCAGATGCCTAGGATCGACATTCGTGATGCGGTGCTCGAAGACAAAGGCAACGACAACATTTGTAGGGACATGGCGAGGTTCATCCAACGCGAGATTTGTCATGAGGATGGAGCATTCTTTGATCAAGATGGCGTGTTGATGGTGGACGAATGCAAAGGTCTTGGTAGATGGACGTAGTAGTTTTAATATTAGCATGGTAAAGAATAGCTCTATTCCAAATGTTGAATTATGGGAATTATTTATTATTGAAGGTTGTTGAATAATGTGAATTATCTATTATATACAATGCAGTTCTTCATTATATGAATTATTTATTAATTAAGTTTGTTGTTATAAGGTTGGAGATACATATTTAAATTTGGTGGCTAAAAACTGGCAGGAAATAGAAATAATAAATAATTCATGGGAAATAATATATTGATTAGGAAAATACATATTCTTGGCGGGGGGGCATAAGCACCCGCCAGCACAGAAACCATCTGTGCTAGCGGGTGGCTAACGTCGCCCACCAGCACAGAGCGGTTTGTGCTGGCGGGCGAGCACCCGCCAACACGGACGCCATTTGTACTGGCTCAAGATTGCTGGCGGGTGCTCGACACAGAGCCCTTTTAGCCACCAGCATAGATCTTTTGTGGCCTAGTGGAAATTATATAACAAAGAAAGCAATTAATTACGCATCAATTTTATTCAACTACACCTGTACATAATTTGACTGATTGCAGGTCAAATAAGTATTCAAAAGTCTTGAAATACACTAGTATGTGGTAGAAACCAATGCATGGAAATATGGAATAGTACCATAGTTTACTTACCAAAGTATTTAAAACTACAAAATCTCTTGGGTTTATCAAAAAGAGTTATCTTGTAGCATACTATATACAGTAGGGTAGCATAGCATAGCAGTTTAGAATTATTAACAGGACATGCGTTACACCATCTCATGATAATTTTTTTTTCTGGACTGAAGGACCTAATTTCTTCTTCACTCCAAGGCAACTTCATTTTTTTAAACCAAAATGATAATCATCGTACTCTCTCCGTTCTAAATTATAGCTCATCATAAATTGTCCTAAGTCAAACTATAGAAAAAATATGTTAATATCTATAGTACCAAATAAATACACTAAATATTTTATGATGGATTTAGTTAAGCTAATTAGATGGTGTATATGTGGGTGCCTTTTCTTATAAACTTGGTTAAAATTAAAGAAATTTAACTTAGTACAAAGTTGAAGTGAACTCAAAATTTGGAATGGAGGGTGTTCTTCAATTCGCCAGTTCTTCTCTTTGATATTACCCTTCACATTTTATTTCAACATGGCAGGCCTTTCGAGACCATCTATCTCTAGTGGATACGGCAAATGACTCTTCATCCTACTTTTCGCCAAAAGTTTGAAAAAACCTTCTACAGCAGAGTCGTCCATATGGGGCAATGTAGAGACGCCATTCTGTCCCACTCCATCGGCACTGTTTTACAAGGTGGAGATTTATATATGGGTCTCACTGTAGCAGTATTAACTGTTAAGAATAATGAGTTTGACAAATTGAGTGACATTGATGTCGAATCCTGCTCGGTGTATTCACGGTTAACGCCCAATCGGCTCAGTACGGTGTTCCTCAAGCGATCGCTAAGGCTCAATACGCAAGGAATCGGTCTTGTAGTCTAAGAGGGGAGTAAGTGAATTAGGCAACCTAAAAATTTAACCTATAACTTCCATTATTTTGCATAAAATTATAAATTAGATCATGCTATCTAAAAGTGCAATTTATAGTTGATCTAGTGTGAAACCCTCAATCAAAACAAGTTTTGCAACCTATGGCCAATCCTATCAAGATACTACTCTAGGAAAGTAAAGGCACATAAGTTGCAAGTATGAAATATGAAAATGTTAGCAGGGAATAAGAGCAAGCAAACTCTTGACACAAGGATTTCTTATGTGTTATCGGTAGGCACTAAGCCACCACTAGTCCACGTTGTTGAAGCACTCACACAAGAGTATTGCTTCCCGGTTATGAAGTCTCTTCCAAAGCACCCCTTGACTCGCCACAAAGGCTCGGCCACTAAGGCACACGTCAAGTTTCTTGGACACCTTGATACCGTTTCCACTAAGGAGCCTCTTCACAAAGGAAGGGGGTCTCCACGTCCTCACATAAGGTCGTCGACGCCGCTCCACACTAAGTCGGAGGGTCGAAGACCTGCCGGTGAGCCACAAGGCTCCAAGGCACCGGCACACCTCTTGTCACACCTTGCACTCTCCTCTCTAGGCATATCCTAGCACTAATCACTCTCCTAAGCTTATGTTAAGCCTTTGATGAATCACTTAAGCAGTTTTGGTTGCTTGGATGTGTTCTTGATGAGTCTTGGTCTTCAATGCATCTCTAGACACTCCAGCAACTCCAAATTGGCAAGTGGTGGGGGTATAAAGAGCCCCAAAGGCTGAAAGAGCCGTTGATCCAACGACTAGTGAAAAAGTATACCATTGAATGTTTCAGTGCAACTAGCTATTGGACTCCCTGCGCCCAAGTTCTTCTCTGACACACCCAAAATTCATCCGATATTTCATCCGATGGGACCATCGGATCATGCGGTGCTGAAGGGTTTTGTGGCCAAAACCTTCTGTCTGATTTCAAAGTAAGGGTGCCTTTGGTTGGGCTTTTCAACCTACTTTTGCTTTTGCAAAAGCCAAAACCCAACTAAATGGCCTAAAAGCCATATGTGCTTTTGCCTAAAAATGCTTTTGCTCTAGTACAAAAATCAAAAGCACCTTCTCCCTTTGTTTTCAAGTGCTTTAGGGGCAAAAAAATTACCCACCTACCACTGTTTATGAAGATACCGGTTCATTTTCTTTTCTTATGTTCCTATCTCCCGCACCCCCGGTGGCCCCACCCGACTCTCGCCGCCCACCACCCCAGCCTAACTGCCGCTCGTCGCTCCCGGTCGCTCGCCTCCTATCACCCCCACCCGACGCCAACCCCGTCCAGGACCGCCAGGAGCGCAGCGGCGCATAGGTGGCCGTGGGCGCACTCCAGCCCATCACGCACATGGGCGGCGAGCTCAGCAACCTTCTCGAGCCTCTCCAGGGCGCATCAGATAGCGGGGTCCCCGGCAAGGTCGTCCATGGAGTCGAGCGGTGCACTCGGGCAGGGTGTCCCGCCATGAAGCGCAAGGTGCGGGGCCGCGCCCATGCTGGAGAGGGTGAGGCCGAGCTCCGTCAAGGCACACTCCAGTGCGTGCTGCGTCTCCTCCGTGCAAGACCCTTCGTGGCAGTGCCAGTTCCGCACGTCGACGTTGACGACCTCCAGGGCGTCGGTGAGATCAACGTCGGCCTGGGCCTTGATGACGAGAACCCCGGCGTCATTGAGGTAGAAGCACTTCCTACCGCTATTGTTGATGCCGAAGAAACCGGCTAGGTGCGGGTACCTGGCGACGGCGGTGAGGAGGCCATCCACAAACGCGGTGTTGTTCAGCGCCGGTGCGTTCCAAGTAAAGACGGTCGGGATGGAGGTGGCGGTAGTGGCAGCATCCTGCCGACCATGGCGGAGGAGGCCGCAGTAGGAGCTTGGGAGTCGCATCATCATCAGCTCACCGACGAGGAGACGGATGAGACAGAGGGAACAGGGGATGGATTGGCCAGCGAAAGGAAGAATAAGAGGGTGCGCTCGTCAGTGAGAGAGGGAGAGTGTTGAGTGGTGTGAACTGTGGATGACATGTAGGGTCCACTCGACAGTTTATTCAAAAGCCACAATTGCTCTAACCAAATGGCCTTCTGCTTTTCCCTCAACTGCTTTCTCACAGCTGCTTTTCCACAGCCCACAGCTCAAAGCAGCTTTTCCAAAAGCCACAGCCCAACCAAACACACCCTAAATATGCTTTGTCTGATGCTCCTCTTGCACATACCATCGGATCATCCAGTGCTAATGAATTTTCTCCGTCTTCCAAGCTTGTCCTCAGAATTCATCTGACGCTACTAAAAAGGTGACCATCAGAACGTCTGATGGTTGACTTTGCCTAGACTTCACCTGTAATGACCTAGGTTAACTCAGCCAAGTTTAATCTCAAGACAAATCCCCTCATCCGGTTGACTCAGCCTTTCGTGAGCTATACCGGCTAAGTCTGGTTTTCAGCCCAACCTAGCGTCTTAGGGAGGGTTTATCTTTGGAAAGTTGAGCAGAATGCCAAGAAAACTCTGTATAGAAGTTGGAGAACAAAGTCCCTGCTTTAACTTTGTTATTTGGACTTTAATCTAATTCGCCTCCGAAGATTCCCAAATCTGCAGTTCAAATCAGCCCCGATCACTGAAACCCAGCAAACCGCCATTTTCTCTAAGTCCCGAAACCAGTGTTCCTCTAAACTTTGGAGCCCTGGATCTCCGCATCCACTGCGTTTTTGGACTCGGTCCAATTACAAGAGTTGGGCCTTAGCCTGAGTACTACAACTCTTGTTAAGGGAGTCAAAGTGGTGCAGTTCGGAAATTGGGAGATTAAGAGGCTGGAAGATGGGCTCGGTAAGGAATCTCGCGGATCCCTCGGACAAAGAGCGCCAGAGAGCGCGTGCGCCTCGTTTCAGAGCCCTGCTGCTGCATGGCATAACCTCATCGACGAGCGCCGCCTCGCCTAGTTGCCGGCCGCAACAAGATGAATAAGCGCGCCACTTTCTCAATCGTGTGCAGAAGCGCCCTGCAGACTTTACCGCTGCGACCGAAGATTGGCCGCTGCCACGCCAGTACCGCCTCGCCTCCCGCACGCATTGCCTCACCCAGATCCCGGCCGTGCGCCCCAACACCTTTCGGCCCTCCAGTCACACATTAGTCGTGCTGCCCACGTGCGCGCCCTGCGCCGATACTGCCTTCGCCAACCGCTACGCAGGCAGTGACAACCCCTTTTCCCCCCACCTCGCCAGTCGTGTACCACGGCAGAGCTGCTAGTCCACGCATGCTCGTGTCGCATCGCTCGCCCTATCACCTGACCTGCAGCGCCCTCGCCTACAGTGCCCCTCTCTCCCTCCTATCTGCCGATACCGAGTCGTCGCAACCAATCCGGCGCTTGACGCAACCAGATCACACGTGCGACCTCGCCAATCCTTCCGCCCGGCAAAACCGTGCTTGCCTTGCGCTATCTTCCTTGACCAATGCCATAAGATCCGATCACCGGAGCTCTACTTCACTGACCAATAAAGACGCTGACCAATCGCCACCGAGGCAGAGCACTATTTCTCTCTCGATCTTATTCTCACGCCACTCGAGCTCTTTAACTTCCGCGCAACTATAAAAAGGGTACCAAAGCCTCTTACCGAAGTTCCCTTCGCCATCCTTGCCCTTGCCACACTGATTGCATGGTTTCTTCTCCATCGCACTCAAAACCGCACACTCCTCTACTTCACGCGCAAGTGCTGCCGCCTGAGCTCTCTGTGGAGCTCCCCTTCTGCTCAACACCCCGCCTGTTGCTTCGCCTTCTTCCGCGCAGCACTAGAGCTTGCTTGTTGTCCGCAAGAAGCACCACCGCCGCTAAAGCTTAACGCCTTTCGTCGTTTCGCCTGGGCTTTCTTCTTTCCGACCCCAAGACTTTATCAGTAGGACCAAAGGTGAGCTGCCGACCCCTATCCATGTCACCCGACCCCTGTCCGTCTCGCCCGACCCCTGTCCATTTCGCCCGAGCCTATCTTTTTCGCCCGACCCCTGTCTGCCTCGCCCGAGGGCTCGGTTGTGTCTTTTTCTTTTAACCAAGGGTATCTGTGTAAAATTTCGGGGACTTCTCTGTGTTAAGTCTGAGGACCCCGGTACCGTTATTCCTTAGGTCTAAGGATCAGATTGTGAGTTTTTCCCGATCCGACTCTTTTATCTTGTTCTAAATCAACAGAAGCTTGGGAAATTCATCTTCAACCGAGGAAAAATCAGAAAAATGTGAAATCACTTGGGTTGGAATCCTCTTTCTGAGTAGAATCCAATAAAATGGGTTTTACACCTTTCCTATAGTTTTGCTATAGTTTCTAGGCTGAATCTAGCAACTGTTGTTGAAATAACCGTCTAAGTGCTTTAACCCTTGCATTTGCATTCCGTATAGAGCTAAACCTCGCTGACGGCACGTACGAGCTGCACCCGGTGCCAAAGACGGAGTTGTAGCCGAGCTGCCGCCTGCAGGAGCTGAAGCCGAGAGCGCCGAAGATCAGTTTGCTTCCACACCGCTCGAAGGCAAGCCCCGGAGCATAACCCAGTCTTTCTAAACTTGCGCATGCCTTCATTTGTATGTATGTGCATTTACGTTACAGGAGTTGTTTGGAACCATAGATGCATGACTTAGTTCCCTTGATCTGAGCACTAGTATGATAGGCCGAGTAGTCGTAGTGCTTAAACAGGACACGGTAAAAGTCGAGTGATTCCCTGTCATTCGCGAGTTATAGGAGTTGCTTGCTCTCCTTTTGTCACAACTATAAGGACGATGGACGGGGTAGGGCCTTGTGAACTATTTTGGTGGTCGGTGGATCGCCCCGTCTGTCTACATGAAATTGGTTTAAGGTCAGAAAGTGTTGGTGTTCGTGATCAAGTGTTTGAAAGTACTAATCTTATACCTAGTATGGGATGGGGAAGCGTAGTAGCTGATTGAACTAGGGCGTGGCTTATACCCCTGCTGTCCCTAGAACGAGGTTCCCATGGTGCATCATGTGGGTGCAAGTGCGGTCACAGTACGGCAAGAGGTCGGGACTATGGAGCATTGCATGCCAAGGGAAGTCAGGACCTGACGCGCACCTGGGAATTGATGGGGACGGCCGACAAAGGAAGCGACCTTCGTGGTGTGCGGATGTCGTGAGATTAGGTTCGCCATGCATGGTTAAGAAATTCGAATCGATTCATCTGCCTCTCACAGTTTGGGACTTCTTGATCGCTATGCTACACTGAGTAAAGATGGAACATGATGAGGATATTAATCTTGATGCTTGTTCTTTAAATTGTTTGGAGACTATGTTTGCTTAGCATAAGTTGCTAATTTAGACTGGTTAACGAATTTAGAATCTGAGCTAAAATATTGAAAGTAAGGACCTAGTATAGTCGCTTTTGGCAAAAGCAAACCCCTTAGCCAGAAAGCCTTGCATGTCTAGAGGTTGGTGGAGTAGTTCCCACCGGTCGGTTAAGTCTTGTTGAGCATAGTTGCTCAGCCTTGCTTGTGGCACATCTTTCAGGTGGTGTTGAAACTCCTGAGTTTGCTGCTGTTGGCACTTGGCCTCCCCAGCTCCCGCCTGGGTGGACGGTTGAGTAGGATCCCTCCCCGGACGGCGAGGATAGGGACCAGTGATGTCAGGATCAGCCTCATCCGTGACATCCGACCCCGGCGCTAGCTTCCGCTGGTTTATCTTTCCGCTGCTTATGAACTCGATAAAACTTTGATTTTCGAACCAGTGTTGTAATAAATTGATGTACTTGTTTAAGTTGGATGATCTGTTGTACTCTCTGGAACCACTCACCTTCGTGTGAGCTCTGCTTTTCTCGGTCCTGATTAGTGGTTTTATCAGATGAAATCCGACGTACTGCTGAGTTAACTTGATTAAAGCATAAGAGCGCATGTCAGGCGACTTAATTGTGCTTTAGCTAAGTTAATTGGGGCAGTTGCCACAGCTAGTACCAGAGCAGGTTAGCAGGACAGAGAAGACAATAGGTCCTAAACACCTTTTCTAAAAGTAAAATTTGCCAGAAATATGTTTGAAAAATCTCGTACGATCGTTAAGGATGACCTTAGTGCGAGTGGCCCTAAGGGAATTTTGGGGTTATTTCATGTGGCTACTATCTATTGGTTATTTTCTAACTACCAGCACTTCTCCACGTGTATCATACGTGTGCCGACCCCTCTCCGCTGGTCCCCAGTTCCGACCCCGCCGAACCCAACTCACCGTCAGATCCTTCTAAGTCTTTCCCAACACCTCCCTTCAGTCTGACCGGTGGACCCACGAGATCTTTTCTCCCAGATCCCCCGCGACAGGCGCACTCGAGTTGCATGCCCGCTTCAGAGTTCCCCCACCGCGTGGCTCAACTTCTCCGACGCCCGCCGCTCCGCCTCGTCTCTGGCCGCGACCGAATGGATTCTCGCGCCCCCTTCCCCAATCGCAGCGGAGGCCCCTCTACAACCTTTCTGCAGCACTTCGCCACCCGCGCCCATCATCACATCGCCAGATCCCGGCCGCAGAGCCCGATGTCGCCCGTCTTTTCTGTCACTTCGACATAGTCGCGCCGCCTGGTCTTCGCTACCCGACGGTTCCTCCTCCGCCAACCTTGACCACGGCAGCGACAGCTCCTTTCCCCGCCCTGTCAGAAGCCGCCCGACAATCTGTTGCTCCGCGCTCGCTCGCGCGCCCGCGGCCGCCCGTCATCTCACCTGTGCGCCCTCGATTCTAGCGCCGTTAACCCGGTCACTTCCATCAACTCTACCGCACGACGACGCTCGCCTCCGCCAAATCTCAACCACCGGCATACCCGCTCCTGCGCCGCCCTGACGCCAGAGCCCAATGACCGCTGGCGTCATCCCCGAAGTCCTGCTCCACCGCCCTCATCGCTCAATCGCCACCCGGGTAGAGCACTCCATTGCTTCTTCCCCGGCCTTTGCGCCGCTCCCCTTCTCACTCCCGCACCGCTTCCCTTCTCACTTCCCAGCCGCTATAAAGGGGAATGCGCGAGCCCCATCGGAGTTCCCTTCGCCATTGCTGCCTTTCCGCCTTTTCGCTTGCTCCCTGCTCGAGCTCCCAGCGCCACCGACTAAGTTCCTAAGGAACTCTCCTCTCCGCTCCACTTCGTTTTCCCCAAGCCACCCAGCCGCTTGCCCCTCCGCGCTGCGTAAGAGCTTACTTGTGATCCACAAGAAGCACCGCTGCCGTCGGAGCATTGCCTGACCTAGCCGCTATACAAAGCCTTAGTCCCTCCGCCCAAGTCTGCTTCTTCCCGACCCCAAGCGTTCCTTGCAAGAAGAAGGTAAGCTGCCGACCCCTGGTCCGCCTCGTCCGACCCCTGTCCGCTTCGCCCGACCCCTCTTATCCGCCCGACCCCGGTTCCGTCTCGCCCGACCCTGTCTATTCCGCCGACCCTTCTCCGCCTCGCCCGAGGGCTCGGCTGTAACCTTTTTCTTCAAATCGAGGGTGTATGTGTAAAACTTGGGGACCCTTCAGCGTTGAGTCTGAGGACCCCTAGCACACCAAATCCTCTAGTTTAAGGGTCAGATCATAAGTGCCTTTCCTCCGACCCTTACCTCTTGATCTCCACCCACTCCCTTGAACCTTCCCACCCTCCTGCTTTTTGTCGCGAGTTTCTGGGCTCAGACTTGCAAGTGTTGCTGTTGAAATAACCGTCTATGCTAACTAATGCATTGCATTCATGAAGAGCTGCATCTCGCCGACGGCTTCTACGAGCTGCACCCGGCGCCAGAAGATGACGGTGTAGCCGAGCTCCTGCCCTCAGAAGCCGAAGCCGCCCCAGAAGTCGAGTAGTTCTCTTCCTCCTTGCTCGAAGGCAAGCCCCGGTTGCATGAAAACCCTATGTTGTTTTACCAGACTTGCACATGCCTTCTTTAGCATGCTTATGCATTTACGTATAGGAGTTGTTTGGAACCCTAGATGCATGACTTAGCTCCCATGATCTGAACACTAGCGGTTGGATCGAGTAGATGCCTTGCTTAAATAGGAGACGGTAAAAGCCGAGTGATTCCCTGCCACTCGCGAGTTGTAGGAGTTGGATGTCTACCCTTCTGTTACAACTGTAAGGATGATGGATGGGGCAGGGTTTTGGGTAACTCTTTGGTGGTCGGTTGATTGCCCCGTCTATCTATGAAACTTGACTAAGGCCCGACAGTGGTGGTGTTCGTGATCAAGTGTTTGAAAGTACTAACCTCATACTTAGTATGGGATGAGGAAGCCTAGTACCGGATTGAACCTAGACATGAGCGGTTGCCCCATTGTTCTTGGAACGGAGTTTCCCCTGCTGGATGTCGCACGTGGTGGCATGCGTGGTCACAGAACGGCAGAGGCCGGGTCTATGGAACCTTGCACCAAAGGAAATGGGCCCGACACGGGTTAGGGGATTAATGGGGAAGGCCGACATGGGAAGCGACCTCCGGGTGCGCGGATGTTGTGAGGTTAGGTTCACCATGCATGGTTAAAGAACTCGAATCGATTCGTCTGCCTCTCACAGTTTGAGACTGCTTGATCGCTATGTCACCCTGAGTAAATGACGAATCTGATGATGACATGGTTTTGTTGATATATATATACCTTGGTTGATTCTATGATTGTTTAGAATAGTTGCAAACTTAGACCGGATAGTGAACTTAGAACCTGAGCTAAAACTTGAAAATAAGGTTCTATTTAGTGCTTTTGGCAAACAAAACCCTCAGCCAAAAAGCCTTGCATGTCTAGTTCTGTGGAGTAGCTTTACTCCTTGTCGGTTAAGTCTTGTTGAGCTTAGTAGCTCAGCCTTGTTGTGGCTCCTGTTTTCAGGTGAAGTTGCTGCCCCCGACCCTTCTTCCGCTGGCACTTGGCCGCCCCAGCTCCCTCCGAGTTGGACGGTCGAGTGGGATCCCTCCTCGGACGGCGAGGAGAGGGATCAGTGATGTCCCGGCTGGCCTCACCAGGGATGTCCGACCCCGACGCTTTGCTTCCACTAGTGGTTTTACCTTCTGTTGTTTTTTTTTGAAACCTTGTAAAACTCTGATGTTTATTTCATAACCAAACTAAGTGGTTAAGTTGTTAACTCGATGGACTTGTTGTATTCTCTGGAACCACTCACCTTCGTGTGGGTCTGCTAAAATGGTCCTGTTCAAGTGGTTAAATCGGAAGAAATACGATGGCACTTCGTGTTTACTCGGCTTAGGCATGAGTGTCGCGTATTATACGGCTAAATCATGTTTAACCAAGTAGATCCGAAGTGGATCCGCCACAGCTGGTATCAGAGCCGTTTTAGCAATACAGAGAGCACAACAAGCCCTAACACTTCTTTGAAAAGATAAAAGTTGCAAGAAACTCTTTGAAAAATCTCGTATGATCGTTAAGGATGACCTTAGTGCGAGAGGCCCTAGGAGATTTTGGGGTTGTTTTAGGTGGCTAATATTTTATTTGGTTATCTTGCTAACCCTTCCAGCACTTCACCACGTTTATCATACGTGTGCCGAGTTCTGCATCACAAGTATGCGAGGGTTGATGGGGAGTTCTATTCAAAGGACCCTATCATCGCGGTTGTTTCGCCCACGTCTATCATACGTGCGCAGGTTTCGTATGTGATCCATACGAAGGTTGGTACGGTTTGATTCCAACGAGCCTATCATCACGGTTGTTCGCCACGTCTATTATACGTGCGCTGATTCCGCATCGCGAGTGTGCGAAGGGTTATACGGTTCCATTCAAAGGGAACCTATTTCCACGGTTGAGTGCTGTCCATGCAGCCTTAAACGCATAGGTGTCGTTCCTATAGTGAGCGGTAATGTTTGGGAACGCTTTCGTGGGTGCTGGCATGAAAGGTTCATGTGGTGGTGTTTTCTGCAGGTACCCTAACCGCGTTCGCTTAGGAGACGTTGCTAGAACCGACTAGCTATTATAGGGAGAGACGTACTTGTTGCCTTGCCACCGGCACTGACCGCATAAGACCCAAGTTTTGGGCAGTTGTTTTGGTTAAGAGTGAGGTAGGCCGTGCATGCGTCATAAGCTAAAATCTGTAAAGTCACTCTCCTCAAAAGCAACCTTGCTCGGAAAAGCTCTTCTTCGGTTCTAAGGATTTCTAGTTCTTCCAGTTGTTCTCGGTTAAAACTGAATGCTTCCTCTGTCCGACCCCTGACCCTTGGAGTCTATCTCACGTGGTTTTGGTTTCTTGGATCCAGATGGCCGTCCCCGGACACGTTCTGTTTGGAGCGGATGGTACCTTCCAGTCAACCTGTCTGCACTTCGAGGGCTTCCCTGCGATTTTGTGGGACACCTTGAAATGGTTCGGGTACCAGTCCCCACCATTGTACGCAGGATGACTGTACCTGGAGCAGGGCATCTAGACGTGCAACGTACAAGCGGTACTGGCTCTCATTCAGGATATCAGCCTACGGTCTTGCTCCGGAGAACACCTGGGAGTCCGCCGCTCTCCAGCTCCTTACCCAGTTTTGTCAGCTGCATCCCCTGGAGGTCACACTAGACCCTATCGGCCTGTTCCCTGCTAGGAACCGGTTGGATCCGGCGTGGCTCGACCGCATCGGAAATATCGAGGTTCTGGCCACCACCTACTCCATGGTCACCATCTCCACCAACATCAGGTGTATGACAGCCCTCTATCGGCTGATCGAGCTCCAAGGAAGAGCCATGACCATCCTTGCTCGGACCGCAGTGGATGCTCAAGGACACCTCCAATCAGCCAGGAGAGACCTATTAGGCCAAACCTACCAGCTTATCCAACGAGGCATTCAGATACATGACATGCAAGACAGGATCTCCGAGCTCGAAGGAGAAGTAGCCGACCTGGTGGACGGCATGATCGAGCTGTCAGAGGAGAAAATGGAAGTGGAAATGGAGCTGGCGGTTGCCAATGCTCACCTGGACGAGCATCAAGCTGAGCTCGACGATATGCACGCCCTCCATATGCAACTAGAAGCTCAAGAGGACCCCGAGGAGGATGAGGGAGCGTCGAGTATGGACATCGAAGAAGACGACGCCCCTTCTCCTACTCATAGTGTTCATTTGTAGATGAAGAGTGCAAGGGACTCATTCTTTTGTTGTACTCTTCGGCAGCCTAAATTTTGGAAAGAATTGTAATAGGTTAGCCTTGAGTCGAGTAATCTCTGTGTTGGAATACCTCTGTAAAGATCCAAATGAAATCAAATCTGAGTCTGACCTTTAACTCTTGCAGAGTGTTGGAATGTTAGGCTAAGTGAGTTGTGCCGCGACCACACACGTCGTTTTCTGTGGGTCTATTCAAGTTGGCCGACCCCGATTCACGAGATCGGATGCGCCGACCCCTCGAGGCAGTTCTCCGCCTCGCCCGACCTTTCGAGGCAGTCTCCGCCTCGCCCGACCCCTTTTTAGTGTGGATCGTTGCCGACCCTTTTTCTCGGGAGGATCGCCTAGCCCGACCTCGTGGCTTAAGTTTGGATTTTAGGAGTCCGGGTAGAGTATGATTCACCCGAAGTTGAGTACAAGGCTAAGATAAACGCTAACTAACATGATGATGAGAAGAGTGTATCTCCCTTATAAGGACGTGTGTTGCATTATCAGCAAGAGTTGTATTGGAGAATTTAACTAATGCGTTCTATCTGTTGGAGTACTTCTAAGGTTTGGAATTTAATGGAACGTTAACTCTTGCAGATGGCGCATCGCACTAGATCTGGTTCGGTGCCCGGCAGCAGCGATCAGAGACAGGATCTTCCCCCACCCCCGCCCTCGTCTCCACTGGAGGCAATTTTAGGGGCTCAAACCAAGCTGCTGAGGCATCTTGTACAAGGACAACAGTAGCAGCCCCATGGTGGAAGGGCTCAGCAGCAGCCACATGTTGCTCGCTATGAGAACTTTTTGGGGACGCAGCCCCCTTTGTTTCAGAAGACACAAGAACCACTCGACGCCGACGCCTGGGTTTGTACGATCGAATCCAAGTTCGAGCTTCTCACCGCCCCGTGCCCCGACCATAACAAGGCTCGATTCGCAGCTCAACAGCTACGTGGCTCCGCACGGCTCTGGTGGGACCACTACCATGCCATGTTGCCGGCTGGCCATGTGGTCAGCTGGAATGAGTTCAAGACCGCGTTTAAAGCGCATCACATCCCGGAAGGTCTCCTGGAGCGCATGCTCAACGAGTTCCTGGCTCTTACCCAGGGAACCCGAGATGTCCTGCACTACGCCCAAGCTTTCAACGATCTGTGCCGTTATGCCGGCTATCACGCGGACACAGACGAGAAGAAGAAGGACAGATTCCGCCGAGTACTGAGCTTGGAGCTCAGAGAAAGGTTGAACCCCATCAAGGTAGACACCTATAACGAGTTGGTCAATCTGGCCATCTCTCAAGAGGATTGCATGTAGGCTCTCAAAGCCGACTAGAAGGGGAAGGCCTCCGTGGCATTTCCGAGCCAGCCAACCCGAAGGTTCAGGATGGTTCCTCCACAAGCGCCCAGTCGACCCCAGCAGTCGGGAAGGTGGATTGCCCGACCCCCACCAGCCGCAGTGCCCCATTTTTCTGGCTTCCAACCATAGGCGCCCCGGCTGACCCCACCAGCACCACCCCGCCCTGCAACTAGTAGCCGCTGCTTCACCTGTGGCAATGAAGGGCATTTTGCTCAGGACTGCCCCAGCAACAGGAATCAGCAGCAAGGCCAGAACCCCATGGCGAACAAAGGAAGAAGGCCCAAGGTGCAAGTTCGACAAGGCCAGCTCAACTACACCAGCTTGACCGAACTCCCCGAAGGTGCGCCAGTAATGACGGGTACTTTCCTTGTCTTAAATCAAGCTGTTGTTGTGTTGTTTGATTCGGGAGCCTCTCATAGCTTTATTGGGAGTAAGGCTAGAGAAAGATGTGAGCTGGATGTCGGTCACACTAAGGAATCCTATGTGATCGCCACTCCAGGAGGGAAGATAGCCTCGGATCAGATCGTTACTCTTGTACCTCTCCAGCTAGGCCCAACTCTTTTCAAGGAGAATCTTATCATCCTTGACCTGGAAGGAATAGATATCATCCTCGGGACGGATTGGATGGCCAAACACCAAGTGGTTCTAGATACAGCTGCCCGAACTCTCCACATCAACTCACCCTTCCATGGCAGTTCTACCCTATCCTTGAAGTATCCTAAGTCCGCACTCCCTTGTGCGTACCCTCTATCGGAAGCCCGACTAGAAAGCCTCCCTGTTGTCTGTGAGTACCCTGACATGTTCCCCGAAGACTTGCCTGGCATGCCACCTGATAGAGAGGTGGAGTTTTCCATAGAGTTGATCCCCGGCATCGCACCGATATCCAAGAGACCCTATCGGATGCCACCTGCTGAGTTGGCCGAGTTGAAGACCCAGTTGCATGATCTGTTGGAAAAAGGCTTCATCCGACCCAGCACATCACCTTGGGGTTGCCCCGCCCTGTTTGTGAAGAAGAAGGATGGCAGTCTCCGCATGTGTGTGGACTACCGACCCCTCAATGCGGTGACCGTCAAGAACAAGTACCCACTGCCACGCATTGATGTCTTGTTTGATCAGTTAGCTGGAGCAAAAGTGTTCTCCAAGATCGATCTTCGTTCGGGTTATCACCAAATCAAGATCCGACCCTGCGACATACCCAAAACAGCCTTCTCTACAAGATATGGACTATACGAGTACCTGGTCATGTCTTTTGGACTCACCAATGCACCAGCCTGTTGTTGTGGCTCCTGTTTTCAGGTGAAGTTGCTGCCCCCGACCCTTCTTCCGCTGGCACTTGGCCGCCCCAGCTCCCTCCGGGTTGGACGGTCGAGTGGGATCCCTCCTCGGACGGCGAGGAGAGGGATCAGTGATGTCCCGGCTGGCCTCACCAGGGATGTCCGACCCCGACGCTTTGCTTCCGCTAGTGGTTTTACCTTCTGTTGTTTTTTTTTGAAACCTTGTAAAACTCTAATGTTTATTTCATAACCAAACTAAGTGGTTAAGTTGTTAACTCGGTGGACTTGTTGTATTCTCTGGAACCACTCACCTTCGTGTGGGTCTGCTAAAATGGTCCTGTTCAAGTGGTTAAATTGGAAGAAATCCGACGGCACTTCGTGTTTACTCGGCTTAGGCATGAGCGTCGCGTATTATGCGGCTAAATCATGTTTAACCAAGTAGATCCGAAGTGGATCCGCCACAACGAGGTAGGTCATGCATGTGTCACGAACTAAAATCTGTAAACCTTAATCCTTAAAACAACCTTGCCCTGGTATTAAGCTCTTCCTCGCTTTAAGGATTTCTAGCTACCTTTTCAGCATGTGCTCTGGTTAGAAATCCGAGTGTTTCACCCTGTCCGATCTGTTTTCACTCCACTTCTAACACCAAATCTTGTTGCCAACTATCAGGGTACAAGATGGCTACTCCCGGGCATGTGTTTCGTGGCGCCGATGGCACCTCCCACTCCACATGCCTACAGATCGAGGGTTTTCCTATTATTTTGTGGGACACCTTGAGGTGGTTTAGGTACCAATTGCCGCCTCTTTACGCGGTACGTGAGTACCAAGAGCACGGAGTGCAGCGGTGCAACGTGCAAGTGGTTGTACCTCCACCCCCAGCGCAGCCCGAGTGGCCCCAACTTGAGGTATCGACCTATGGTCATACCCTTAAGGATACTTGGGAATCCGCTGCCTTGCAAGCTCTCACTCAGTTTTGCCAGCTACACCCGTTCAAGGTCCTTTTGGACCCGATTGGCTTGTTCCCCGCTAGGGACCGGATGGACATAGCTTGGCATGACTGGGTAAATAACATGGAGGTGTTGGCAGCCTCACACCCGCTGGTCATTGTTTCCACCGTGACACAGTGCATGACCGCTTTGTACCGACTGGTTGAGCTTCAGGGAAGAGCTATTGTTGTCTTGGCACGGATAGCTGTAGACACCCAGGAGCATCTCAACACTGCCATGAGAGATTTTGGTGGAACAGTCATATCAGCTTATCCAAAGGGGCATACAGGTTTTCGATATGCAGACCTAGATTACCGTGTTGGGATATGAGGTAGGCTACACTAGCGTAAATCAAAATTTCTACCGCGTAAAACCAGGAAGAACTGCCGTATAAGGATCACGGGATTACCACTCGACGCACTACTGGTGCGGAAGATGTAGATTTACATTGATGCAGCGAAGACGATCAACGTAGTTGTACGTAGTCGATCAACGTAGTCGTACGTAGTGGATCACGTCAACGTCCAGCAGCTCCTCAGCAGCTCGTCCACGAGCAGCAAGATCGCCCTCGTGCCGCGGCTCGTCGTCGGCTTGTCGTGGCTCGTCGGCAGCTCGTCGTGGCTCGTCGGCGGCTCGTCCAAGTGCTGTAGGCGCAACACCTCCAAGGTATCCACACGTGCAGGGAGGAAGCGTCGCAAGCCGGACTGCTAGATCCATGAGTTGCAACAGGCGAGGGCGTGGGAGGCGCAGCAGATGTGTTTTGCCAAAAAGGTGTAAACCCTAGGGCGCCCCCACCCCTCTATTTATAGAGGTTCCCAACGGGCCTCTGGGTCCAAGGCCCATTAGAACTTCTAAACCTAATCCAACTCGGATCACATCCGAATTGGGCTTCCAGCCCCTTAAGTGTGTGACCCTATGGGTTCGGATATGTATAGACATGGCCCGAGTACTCCTACTCAGCTCAATAGTCGGTAGCGGCCTCTAGCAAGACGTGCCAACTCCTATACGCACACGAAGATCATATCAGACGAACCATCACAACATAATATACATGCTATTCCCTTTGCCTCACGATATTTGGTCTAGCTTCAAGCCAACCACTCTTTCTCGATCCTGTGATTCGGAATCCCTTTGTAGGTTAACTCTTAACCGTACGTAGCATGGCCATGCATTTTCGGATTCGATCACTCAAGGGGCCAAGAGATATCGCTCTCAATCAGAGAGGGGCAAATCCCATCTTGATTGACCATGTCTCATAGCATGCTTCTTGACAAACCCGAAAGCTACCTTTATAACTACCCTGTTACGGCATAGCGTTTGATAGCCCCTAACTAGGTCGATCCACATCTTGAATACATGCGACCATCTCAGGTCTAAGGACAAAGCGTATATGTTGTTTAAAAAGAAAACTACTTCTCGTGTTGGGTCAGTCCTAGCACATGTCTCCACATGTGTCCACATTATTAGTTCAACATCTCCATGTCAATGACTTGTGAAACATAGTGATCAACTAATACATGTGCTAGTCTAATATTCATGTGTGTCCTCACATGAACTCCGACTAGGTACAACTTTAGAATAACCATACAAGTAAAGAGTTTCACATACAATTCACATAATTGCAAATCAATTCAGGTAGCCTTTAATGGATATATTCAATGAACACAATATACAAATCATGGATACAAATGGAATATCATCATCTCTATGATTGCCTCTAGGGCATACCTCCGACAGTCTCCCACTTGCACTAGAGTCAATCTAGAAGGTACCTAATACCCATAGCTCTTACATGCGCATCATGCTTAGCATGCGGGAGTGGTTTTGTCAACATATCAGAAATGTTCAGATCTGTGTGTATTTTGCATATCTTGATCTCACCTCGGTTAACGAAGTCTTGAATGAGATGAAATCGCCGCATTACGTGTTTGTTCTTCTGGTGGTTCCTTGGCTCCTTTGCTTGCGCAATTACCCCATTATTATCACAGTAGAGATTCAATGGGCTGGACGCATTCGGGAACACACCAAGCTCAATGAGGAAATTCCTTATCCAAACACCTTCCTTCGCGGCTTCCGAAGCCGCGATGTACTCGGCTTTTGTCGTAGAATCGGCCACCGTCTCCTGTTTGGAACTCTTCCAACTAACGGCACCACCATTTAGCGTGAACACAAATCCTGATTGTGACTTTGAATCATCTCTGTCGGTTTGGAAAGTAGCATCGGTGTAACCTGTTACAACGAGCTCCTCCTCACCTCCATAAACGAGGAACATATCTTTAGTCCTTCTCAAGTACTTAAGAATGTTTTTCACCGCTGTCTAGTGACTCTCACCTAGATCAGATTGGTGTCTGCTTGTCATACTTAGCGCATATGAAACATCTGGGCGAGTACTTATCAATGCATACATAATAGATCCAATAGCCAAGGCATATGGCACTCTACTCATGCGATCCCGCTCATCAGCAGTCGAAGGACACTGAGTCTTGCTGAGATGTATGCCATGTGACATAGGCAAGAACCCTTTCTTTGCCTCTTCCATGCTGAACCGCTTCAACACTTTGTCAATGTAAGTATCTTGGCTTAAACCTATAAGCCTTCTCGATCTATCTCTATAGATCTTAATGTCTAGAATATATGCCGCTTCCCCTAAGTCCTTCATCGAAAAACTATTTTTCAGTGAAGTCTTCACGGACTCAAGCATAGGAATATTATTTCCAATCAGTAATATGTCATCCACATATAAGATTAGAAATACTACAGAGCTCCCACTAACCTTCTTGTAAACACAAGACTCTTCTTCGTTCTTGGTGAAGTCAAACCCTTTGACCACTTCATCAAAACGAATGTTCCAACTCCTAGATGCTTGCTTCAATCCATAAATGGATCTCTGAAGCTTGCATACCTTTCCAGCATTTTTCGGATCGACAAAAACCTCGGGCTGTATCATATACACGTCCTCAGCTAGGTTTCCATTCAGGAAAGCTGTCTTGACATCCATCTGCCATATCTCATAATCGAAATATGCAGTTATAGCTAGAATAATCCGAATGGACTTAAGCATCACTACGGGCAAGAAGGTCTCGTCGTAGTCAACTCCTTGAACTTGTCGAAAATCTTTTGCGACAAGTCGTGCTTTATAGATGTGAACATTTCCATCCATGTCCTTTTTCCTCTTATAGATCCACTTGCACTCTATGGCTTTAACACCATCAGGCGGGTCAACCAAGTTCCAAACTTGATTGTCTCCCATGGACTCTATTTCGGATTGCATGGCGCTCTGCCATTTTTCGGAGTCTGGGTCCATCATTGCTTCTGCATATGTCGCAGACTCATCATTTTCCAACAATAATATTTCCCGCATTTCGCGGAGCCTTGCCGACCTTCGTGGTTGTGGCGGTGCTTCTCTTGCCATGGGTATCTCAACTTGTTCTGCTACGTTAGCATCACTCATTGATTCTTGCCCCATCGGCTCATCTTGAACTTCTTCAAGATGCACTGTCTTTCCACTCTTTTCTCCTTTGAGAAACTCTTTCTCTAGGAAAACCCCATTCCGAGCGACAAACACTTTGCCTTCTGATCGGTTGTAGAAATAATATCCCAAAGTTTCCTTTGGATATCCCACGAAAATGCACTTATCTGACTTTGGTGTGATCTTGTCCGACTGAAGTCGCTTGACAAACACTTCACATCCTCAAATCTTTAGAAAAGACAAACTAGGAACCTTTCCAGTCCATATCTCATATGGTGTCTTAACTATGGATTTAGATGGTACCCTATTAAGTGTGAAAGCTGCTGTTTCTAGAGCGTATCCCCAAAATGACAACGGTAGGTCCGACTGGCTCATCATTGATCAAACCATGTCTAACAAAGTTTGATTATGTCGCTCGGATACACCGTTTCTCTGAGGTGTTCCAGGCAGTGTAAGTTGTGGAACAATTCCGCAACTCTTTAGATGATTGCTAAACTCGTGGCTCAAATACTCGCCTCCACGATCAGATCGTAAGGCCTTAATTTTCTTGCCACGCTGATTTTCAACTTCATTCTGAAATTCCTTGAACTTTTCAAAGGTTTCAGACTTGTGCCTCATCAAGTAGACATAGCCATATCTACTAAAATCATCAGTGAAAGTTATGAAGTATTGGAATCCTCCTCTAGCCGTCGTGCTCATTGGTCCGCATACATCACTATGTACGAGTTCCAACAAGTCTACTGCTCTCTTAGGAAATCCTGTGAAAGTCGTCTTGGTCATCTTGCCTAGCAAGCAAGCCTCACATATCTCGTATGATTCAAAATCAAACAAAGTTAGAAGTCCATTAGAATGGAGCTTCTTCATGCGCTTTTCACTTATATGACCCAAACGACAATGCCACAAGTAGGTAGGACTCAAATCATTAGGCCGAGGCCTTTTAGCACATACGTTACAGACAGGTGAACTATCAAGATTTAAAATAAATAATCCATTCACAATGGGTGCAAAAGCCATAAACATATCATTCTTAGAGATCACACAACCATTGTTTTCACTCCCAAATGAATAACCATCCTTCATCAAGCATGAAGGAGACAAAATATTTCGACTTAAACTAGGAACGAAATAACAATTATTCAACTCCATAATAAATCCTGACGGGAGGTGGAGTTGCATCATCCCAACGGTCAACGCAGCAACTCTTGCATTATTGCCCACGCGGAAATCAACTTCTCCTCTTTCCACGCTTCTACTTCTTATCATTCCCTGCATCGAATTGCAAATATGAGCAACCGATCCAGTATCAAATACCCAAGAATTAATAATTGTATCAGCGAGAAAAATGTTGTCTATAACATTAACAACAAGCGTACCTGAGGTAGAAGTACTCTTACTTCCGCCATTCTTCAACGAAGCTAGGTACTGCTTGCAGTTTCTCTTCTAGTGACCAAGTTCATGACAGTAAAAGCACTCTTTTTCTAGAGCAGGTCCAGGTCCAGCTTTAACCTTGGGCGCTGGGTTTGGCTTGGACTTTCCAGCCTTGCCCTTCTTCTTCCAAGAATTGCCCTTCTTCTTAAAGCTAGGCTTGTTCTTTATAGCCATCACATGGCTGGTACTAGCGCTTTTCTTGATGTCAGCCTCTACTGTTTTAAGCATGCCACACAGCTCATTCAGACCCTTCTCCGTCCCATGCATATGGTAGTTCGAGATAAAGTTCTCATAGCTAGGCGGAAGAGACGAAAGAATGAAATTAGTGGCCAACTCTTGGCCCAGTGGGAAGCCCAGCTTCTCCAACCGTTGAGTGTAACCAACCATCTTGATTACGTGTGGTCCTACTGCTGCGCCTTCTGCTAGCTTGCTCTCCACAAAGGCCTTAGACACATTGAATCTTTCAGTCCTGGCCTGTGTTTGGAACATGTCTCTAAGCACCACGATCATATCGTGCGCCTCATGGTTTGTTTCGAACTGCATCTACAGCTCAGGTTCCATGCAAGCAAGCATAAGGCAGCTTACTTCGAGGTTAGCATCACATGCTTTCTTGTAAGCATTCTTAGCAGCAGCGGGTGCATCATTAGTAGGTTCTTCTGGTAGTGGGTTGTCTAGAACATCTTCCTTTTTCTCAGCCCTGAGAACAATTCTCAAGTTACAGATCCAATCCGAGTAATTTGTTCCATTCAACTTGTCCTTCTCAAGGACCGAACGCAAAGCAAACGGTGTAGTGCTGTTAGGTGCCATTTAATCTACAACAAAAGTAATGCAAAATACACTAGGACAAACGTATCCATGATAGAGCAAATCACATTAAACTATTTTAACAGAATCTACTCCCACTAAAATCAATATTCCTCTATTGAAACTTAGTGATTCAGGATCCACAACTAACAAGTCTACTAGTGAGCTTTAGCATCACCGCTAGCAAACAAGGTAGATCGGTAAGCAACTT
This sequence comes from Setaria viridis, assembly GCF_005286985.2. Classification (NCBI taxonomy): domain Eukaryota; kingdom Viridiplantae; phylum Streptophyta; class Magnoliopsida; order Poales; family Poaceae; genus Setaria; species Setaria viridis. The sequence goes on along the minus strand of NC_048270.2, from coordinate 15,118,673 downwards.
TTGCTAATCATATCACATATGACTCCTATTGTTGGGTGACATCTCTATGTCTCGGCGCCCAACCTTTATGCCCCAAGGTCCTTAACCATTAAGATAACCTTGTTAAGCAAACCAACCCTTATGTGTGTAAGTGTCCGACACAAACCAGTCTAGTCAAGGAAAACTAGTGGTACCCTAATTTCATAGACCCACCACTAATTGTACAAGACATGGGATGTTGCAAGTTTTAGTTGGGAGGGAATACTAACTTAAACTTTGTGAGGGATCATTCTAGTTCTAACATCACAGCATGCAGAAAGTAAAACATAAACATAATAGCATTCACACAGTTGTGACACAGTATGGCCCATTTCCATATGGTGATCTCCATCTCCATAGAACTTGTTCACCATGGTGATCTCCATCTCCATGTTCCATGTGCGCCATCCTCCTGGTGATGAGTCCTCCAAGAACTAGAACATGCTATTACGCCTAATAGCTAGTAAAGAAGCTAGTAATGAAGATTACATAAATGCTTGGATCATCACAGATTGGTACGCAGACCATTAAATACAATAAAGTGACAACACATATGGCTCCTGCCGTGTTTCCGTATGCGCGACACGCAAGTCACGAATGAGTTACACACATGCATCACATACACAAAGGGCCATACTGATCACAAGATACATACATCCTGCAAAACAGAGTTAAGTGTCCTAACGTTCCAAACTTCGGATGCCCGAAACTCCATCTTCCAAGCCAAATTTGGGAAATCTAATTTCGCTGAAAATAGCAAAGCGGTTGAATTTCATGTGTAACTTTTTCTGTAGATCACTTTTCATATAAAATTCGCCTCGATCCGAGATCGTACCGAAAAGTTACGGCTGATTTACCGAAGCATACGCATACGGCAAAAATCCCGACCCCGGTAGTAGATCCCATCTACTATTGCACATCTAATGTGCATGGCGTATGACCCTGGATTTCGATTCGACCAATCATATTGATCTTCACTCACTGCAACTGGAATTACGTGTATCACTTAACTCCGATAGCGGAAACCGACCGGTAAGAGTATGTCGTTACACTACCATTGCAGCAAGAGCACAAAACCAGGACATAGATCAAACTGAAAACTCGCATATCTCCATATGCACACATCCTGAATCCAAAACTAAACATCTACGGCTCTGATACCACTGTTGGGATACGAGGTAGGCTACACTAGCGTAAATCAAAATTTCTACCGCGTAAAACCAGGAAGAACTGCCGTATAAGGATCACGGGATTACCACTCGACGCACTACTGGTGCGGAAGATGTAGATTTGCGTCGATGCAGTGAAGATGATCAACGTAGTCGTACGTAGTCGATCAACGTAGTCGTACGTAGTCGATCACGTCAACGTCCAGCAGCTCATCCACGTGCAGCAAGATCGCCCTCGTGCCGCAGCTCATCGTCGGCTCCTCGTGGCTCGTTGGTAGCTCGTCGTGGCTCGTCAGCAGCTCGTCCAAGTGCTTCAGGAGCAACACCTCCAAGGTATCCACACGTGCAGGGAGGAAGCATCGCAAGCCGGACTGCTAGATCCGTGAGTTGCAACAGGCGAGGGCGTGGGAGGCGCGGCAGATGTGTTTCGCCAAAAAGGTGTAAACCCTAGGGCGCCCCCACCCCTCTATTTATAGAGGTTCCCAACGGGCCTCTAGGTCCAAGGCCCATTAGTACTTCTAAACCTAATCCAACTCGGATCACATTCGAATTGGGCTTCCAGTCCCTTAAGTGTGTGACCCTATAGGTTCGGATACGTATAGACATGGCCCGACTACTCCTACTCGGCCCAATAGTCGGTAGCGGCCTCTAGCAAGACGTGCCAACTCCTATACGCACACAAAGATCATATCAGATGAACCATCACAACATAATATACATGCTATTCCCTTTGCCTCATGATATTTGGTCTAGCTTCAAGCCAACCACTCTTTATCGATCCTGTGATTCGGAATCCCTTTGTAGGTTAACTCTTAACCGTACGTAGCATGGCCATGCATTTTCGGATCCGATCACTCGAGGGGCCCAGAGATATCGCTCTCAATCAGAGAGGGGCAAATCCTATCTTGATTGACCATGTCTCATAGCATGCTTCTTGACAAACCCAAAAGCTACCTTTATAACTACACTGTTACGGCGTAGCGTTTGATAGCCCCTAAGTACGTCGATCCACATCTTGAATACATGCGACAATCTTAGGTCTAAGGACAAAGCGTATATGTGGTTTAAAGAGAAAACTACTTCTCGTGTTGGGTCAGTCGTAGCACATGTCTCCACATGTGTCCACATTATTAGTTCAACATCTCCATGTCAATGACTTGTGAAACATAGTTATCAACTAATACATGTGCTAGTCTAATATTCATGTGTGTTCTCACATGAACTCCGACTAGGGACAACTTTAGAATAACCATACAAGTAAAGAGTTTCACATACAATTCACATAATTGCAAATCAATTCAAGTAGCCTTTAATGGATTTTCAATGAACACAATATACAAATCATGGATACAAATGGAATATCATCATCTCTATGATTGCCTCTAGGGCATATCTCCGACATACCGAACTAGAGGAAAGGGCGACTGACATGGAGCAGGATATGATGCAGGTTGCTGAGGAAAAATTGGAGGTTGAGATGGAGCTCGCTATCGCTAATGTGCACTTAGCTGAGCACCATGCTGAGCAAGATGCTATCCACACCCTAGAAATGCAGCTGGATGAGCCAATGGCTCAGGAGGAGGAGGAGGAGGAGGAGGAAGACCCCGAGGAGGTAGAGGGAGCCTCAAGCATGGACATTGAAGTTGGTGATGCCCCTTCTCCGATGCACAGTGTTTCCTCCATAGGCAACCTGGATGACTTTTAGATTGAGGCTGTAGTAAGTTGGTCTTTTGTTGTACTCCTCGGCAACCTATGATTTTGGGTGGTGATGTAATAGGTTAGCCTTGAGTTGAGTACTTCTCCTGTGTTAAGAGACCGGTAATGAAGTAATCTTGGTTAAATCAATTCCTGTTCTCCACCCCGCTCTTGTCTCCTTTCCGAACCACCTTTGGGAGACGCTTTGCATGTCAAAGTTGTGTGAGAAGTTGTGCTATAGCCGCTCATGAAGTTTCAGTTCCTTGGATCTGTCAAAATCGGTAACCTCCGCTGTTTTGGCCCGACCCAGGGTCACCGGGTCGGACTCGCCCGACCCCTCGCGGCAGGTCTCCGCCTCGCCGACCCCTTGTTGCAACGCTTCACCTCGCCCGACCCGGGCACTAAGGATCGGACATATCGGGACCCACGGGGTAGAGCTTCGCCTCACCTGAGGACGTGCATAGACCAGCCGATAAGAACACGAATCTTGTGGGCCCTACTGAACGTAGATCACAAAATCTTTTCGTTCGGTTAGTAATAGTAAAATGAAAGTGGCTGGGTACAGAAAATGAGCTAATTGCTGGCTAAGATGGAAAGAAGAGATATGCACCTACTCAATAAAAGATATGATTGTTGTGTTTGCACTATCGGCAAGAGTAGCATTTAAAGATTCAACACATAAGTTCCCTCATGATTGGAAGGCTTTTGGGATTATGTGACTAATGGAAAGCTTACTCTTGCAGATGGCGCACCGCACCCGTTCCGGCTCTGTTCCCAGTGGCAGTGAGCAGAGGCAGGTACCTCCACCGCCTCCGCCTCCGCCTTCGCTAGAGGCGATCTTGGCCGCTCAAACTGAGCTGCTGAGACACATTGCCCAGGGATAGCAGCAGTAGCCCCAAGGAGGAAGAGCTCATCAGCAACCTCATGTTGCTCGCTATGAGGACTTCCTGGGAACACAGCCTCCTCTGTTCCAAAAGACACAGGACCCGCTCGACGCCAATGCCTGGATTCGTGGCATTGAGTCCAAGTTCTCCCTCCTCACCGCCCACTGCCCGAATGAGAACAAGGTTCGGTTCGCCGCGTAGCAACTGCGTGGTTCTGCCCTCCTATGGTGGGATCACTACCACGCCATGCAACCGGGCGACCACGTCGTCAGCTTGGAAGAGTTCAAGATCACATCCCTGATGGTCTCCTGGAGCGCAAGCTCAACGAGTTCCTAGCTCTTACCTAGGGAAGCCGCGATGTCCTACACTATGCGCAAGCTTTCAACGATCTGTGCCGCTATGCCGGCTATCATGCGGACACAGATGAGAAGAAGCAAGACAGGTTGCGTAGAGGATTGAGCCTGGAGCTCAGAGAGAGGTTGAACCCGATAAAGGTGAATACATACAATGAGTTGGTCAACTTGGCCATCTCACAAGAAGATTGCATGAAGGCTCTCACAGCCGAAAGAAAGAGGAATCCACAAATGCCAACACCCAGCCCACTTGCACAGAGATACAGAATGGCTCCCCCATAGGCGCCCAGCCGACCACAGCAGTCGCGAAGATGGGTTGCCCGACCCCCACCATCGGTAGCACTTCATTTCCCGGGATTTCAACAGCAGGCACCGCAGCCAACTCTACCACCGCCGCCCCACGCTACCAATGGAAACCGCTGCTACACTTGTGGTCTTATGGGACACTTTGCCAAAGACTACCCCCGCAACCATAATCAGCACCCAAGTTAGAACAATGCGATGATCAACCAGGGGAAGAAGCCCAAGATGCAGGTTCGCCAGGGTCGGCTAAACTTCACCAACGCAGCAGAGCTTCCCGAAGGTGCACCAGTAATGACGGGTACCTTCCTTATCCACAGTTACTCAGTTTTGATTTTGTTTGACTCAGGAGCATCTCATAGTTTTATTGGAAGAAAAACTAGTGACAAATATGGGTTGAAAGAGTGCAAAACAAAAGGGTCTTTTAGGATATCCACCCCGGGTGGGGCAATCACGTCAGACAAGATGAATGTCAATGTGCTTATCCAGCTAGGACAAACCCTCTTTAAGGAAAATCTCGTTATCCTCGATTTAGAGGGGATTGATATCATCTTGGGTATGGATTGGATGACTAGACACCAAGTTATGCTAGACATCCCAGCCCGAGCTGTCCATATTAACTCACCTCACCAAGGCAAATCTATTGTCCAATTGCCTCACCAAGAATGTGTAAATTCTTGTGTGCATCTCGCAGTTGAGACCCGGCTGGAGGACATCCCTGTAGTATGTGAGTACCCCGACGTGTTTCCTGATGACTTACCGGGCATGCTGCCTGACAGAAATGTGGAGTTTTCTATAGAGTTGATCCCCGGTACAGCTCCCATTTCCAAGAGGCCTTATAGAATGCCACCAACAGAGCTGGCTGAGTTAAAAACCCAATTACATGAGTTGTTGGAGAGAGGTTTCATTCGCCCAAGTACATCACCTTGGGGTTGCCCCGCCTTGTTCGTGAAAAAGAAGGATGAGATTCTATGCATGTGTGTGGACTACCGACCCCTCAATGTGGTGACTATCAAGAACAAGTATCCTCTTTCCCGCATTGATGTCCTGTTTGATCAGTTAGCTGGAGCTAGAGTGTTTTCCAACATTGATCTTTGCTCCAGTTATCACCAAATCAAGATCCGACCATGTGACATTCCCAAGACTGTCTTCTTCACAAGATATGGACTCTATGAGTACCTGGTTATGTCTTTTGGACTCACCAATGCACCAGCTTATTTCATGTATCTCATGAATTCGGTGTTTATGCCTGAACTTGATAAGTTCATCATGGCATTCATCGATGACATTTTTGTGTACTTGAAGAGTGAGGAAGAACATGCAGAGCACCTTCATGCTGTGCTCCAGCGCCTAAGAGACCACAAACTCTATGCCAAGTTCTCCAAATGTGACTTCTAGCTGGACCGTGTTAAATTCTTGGGGCACACCATATACAGCGACAGCATAGTAGTAGACCCAAGCAAAGTTCAAGAAGTAATGGACTGGAAGCCGCCCACTTCAATTCATCAAATTAGGAGTTTTCTTGGTGTAGCAGGCTACTACCGTCGATTCCTCCCCGACTTCTCGAAGATAGCTAAGCCAATGACTGAACTACTGAAGAAGGGAGTTAAGTTTGTGTGGAGCGACAAATGTGAAGAAGCTATCACACCTTGAAACAATTGTTGACTTCTGCCCTAGTTTTAGCGCAGCCTGACTCGTCTAAGTCGTTTGACGTGTACTATGACGCCTCTAGCACTGGACTTGGGTGTGTTCTTATGCAAGACAACCGAGTCATTGCCTATGCCTCACGCGCATTACGACCACTTGAACTGAACTAACCTACACATGATCAAGAGTTGGCAGCAGTGATTCATGCCTTAAAAATATGGAGACACTATCTGATGGGCACTCACTGCAATATCTACACTGATCACAAGGGCCTCAAGTACATTTTTACCCAAGCCGACCTTAATATGCACCAAAGAAGATGGTTAGAGATGATCAAGGATTATGAATTGGAAGTGCATTATTACCCCGGCAAAGCCAACGTAGTAGCAGATGCTCTTAGCCGCAAGACCTATTGCAATTGCTTATCGGCAACCAACTTTACAGAAACTCTATGTCATGAGTTGGGAAAACTTAGTTTGGAAATCATTTCCCATGGCACCCTCAGTCATGTTTCCTTAGAGTCTGCCTTGAAAGACCAAATTGGGTCGGCACAGTTAGAAGATGAGGAAATAAAGCTAATTAAGGGGAAAATTGCACAGAGAGATGAAGGATACAAGCGTTTTTGACAGGATGAAGGTGGGAGAGTGTGCTATGAGAACCGACTTGTTGTCCCATCCAACCCCGATTTTAAGAAGCAAATCCTAGATGAAGCCCATCTCTCCAAGTTCTCAATTCAATTTTGGCAGCAATAAGATGTATCATGACCTCCGTCAAACTTTTTGGTGGAGTGGAATGAAACCAAAAATCGCATGCTATGTCTCTGAGTGTGAACCGTGTCAACTTGTCAAGGAAAGCCATTTGAAGGTAGCAAGTACCTTACAACCGCTACCTATTCCGTCATGGAAATGGGAAGACATTAGCATGGATTTCATTGTCGGATTGCCCCCTACCTCTCAACAACATGATTCCATTTGGGTTATTGTGGACCGCCTCACCAAGTCTACACACTTTCTTCCCGTTCACACCACCTACACCACCAAGAAGTATGCAGAGTTGTATCTCGACCGCATTGTTTCCCTGCACGGTGTGCCAAAGACGATCATATCTAATAGAGGTGTCCAATTTGTAGCATGTTTCTGGGAACAATTACAAACTTCACTTGGCACCAAGCTAATCCATAGCTCAACATATCATCCTCAGACAGATGGCCAGACAGAGAGAGAGAATCAAATCCTAGAAGATATGCTACAAGCTTGTGCCATCCATTATGACAAAAACTGGGATAAGTGTCTGCCGTTGGCAGAGTTTTCTTATAATAACAACCACCAGGCTAGCTTGAAGATGGCACCATTTGAAGCCTTATATGGTTAGAGGTGTCGGACACCCTTAAATTGGTCACAAGTTGGGGAAAGACAAACCTATGGTCCTGATCTAGTAATAGAAGCCGAAGAGCAAGTTAGGGTGATTCAAGCAAATCTCAAGGCAGCCCAATCTCGATAGAAGAGCTACATCGACAAGAGGAGGAGACCCCTGCAATTTGACATTGGAGATCATGTATACCTCTGAGTCTCCCCGACCAAAGGAGTGCAACGGTTTGGAGTGAAAGGGAAATTGGCTCCTCGTTACATTGGCCCTTATGAGATTGTGGAAATCTGCAGACCCGTTGCTTACCGGATCAAACTACTCGAACGGCTCTCAGCCATTCATGATGTTTTCCATGTCTCTCAACTGAAGAAATGCGTCCAAGTTACGACCGAAGTCTTGGAGCAGGAACAACTTTCCCTTGAACCTGACTTGTCCTATGCAGAATATCCTGCCAAAGTCCTCAACCGTAAGGAGAGGTACACCCGACGACAAGTTGTGAAAATGTACAAGATTCTATGGAGTAACCACACGGAAGATGAAGCTACATGGGAAATAGAGGAATATCTGAATAAGCACTTCAGAGGTTTTCTTTTCAGCCAAGGAGGTAAGACCCGCAAACCCCACCAGTTGTCCTTACATCCGAATCTCGGGATGAGATTCTTTTTAAGGGGGGTAGGCTGCAACGACCTAGGTAAACTCAGCCAAGTTTAATCTCAAGACAAATCCCCTAATCTGGTTGACTCAGCCTTTCGTGAGCTATATTGGCTAAGTCTGGTCTTTAGCCCAACCTAGCTCCGTAGGGAGGATTTATCTTTGGAAAGTTGAGCAGGACACCAAGAAAACTCTTTATAGAAGTTGGAGAATGAAGTCCCTGCTTTAACTTTGTTATTTGGACCATAATCTGATTCGCCTCCGAAGATTCCCAAATCTGCAATTTAAATCAGTCCCGACCACTGAAACCCAGGAAACCGTCGTTTTTCTCTAAGTCCCGAAACCAGTGTTCCTCTGAACTTTGGAGCCCTGGATCTCCGCATCCACTGCGTTTTTGGACTTGGTCCAATTACAAGAGTTGGGCCTTGGCCTGAGTACTACAGCTCTTGTTAAGGGAGTCAAAGTGGTGCAGTTTGGAAATTCAGAAGTCAAGAGGCTGGAAGATGGGCCCAGTAAGGAATCTCGTGGATCCCTCGGACAAAGAGCGCCAGAGAGCGCGTACGCCCCGTTTTAGAGCCCCGCCACCGCATGGTGTAACCTCACCGACGAGCGCCACCTCGCCCAGTCGCTGGCCACAACAAGAAGGATCAGTGTGCCTCTTTTCTAATCATGCGTAGAAGCGCCCTGCAGAGTTTTCCACCCCATCTCATCCCGCCCGAGACCTCGCCGGCCGCGCCAGGCACCCTGCCGCCTTTGCAACCGAAGATTGGCTGCTGCCATGCTTGTACCACCTCACCTCCTGCGCGCATCGCCACACTTGGATCCCGGCCGCGCCCCCCAACGCCTTCCAGCCCTTCAGTCACACCTCAATCGCACTGCCCACACGCGCATCCTGCGACGATACCGCCTTCGCCAACCACCGCGCAGGCAGTGACAACCGCTTTTCCCCCTGCCTCGCCAGTCATGTTCCACGGCAGAGCCGCTAGTCCGCGCATGCTCACGTCGCATCGCTCGCCCTGTCATCTCCCCTGCAGTGCCCCTCTCTTCCTCCTGTCCGCCGATACCGAGTCGCCGCAACCAATCCGACGCTTGACGGGACCAGACCACGCGCGCGACCTCGCCAATCCTTCCACCCGGCAAAACCGTGCTTGCCTAGCTTGTCTTCCTTGCCTAATGTCGTAAGATCCTACCCCCGGAGCTCCGCTTCACCGGCCAACGGAGACGCTGACCAATCACCGTCGAGGCAAAGCACTCTTTCTCTCTCGATCTTATCCTCACGCCGCTCGAGCTCTTTCACTTCCGCGCAGCTATAAAAAGGGTACCAAAGCCTCTTACCGAAGTTCCCTTCGCCATCCTTGCCCTTGTCGCACTGATTGCGTGGTTTCTTCTCCATCGCACTCGCCACCGCACACTCCTCTGCTTCACATGCAAGTGCTGCCGTCTGAGCTCTCTGTGGAGCTCCCCTTCCGCTCAACACCACGCCAGCCGCTTCGCCTTCTTCCGCGCAGCGGTAGAGCTTGCTTGTTGTCCGCAAAAAGCTCCACCGCCGTCGAAGCTTAACGTCTTTCGTCATTCCGCCTGAGCTTGCTTCTTTCCAACCCTAATACTTTGTCAGTAGGACCAAAGGTGAACTGCCGACCCCTGTCCGTCTCACTGATCCTTGTCCATCTCGCCCGACCCCTGTCCGTCTCGCCCGACCCTTGTCTGTTTCGCCCGACCCTATCTATTTCGCCCAACCCCTGTCCGCCTCGCCCGAGGGCTCGGTTGTGTCTTTTTCTTTTGACCAAGGGTATCTGTGTAAAATTTTGGGGACTTCTCTGTGTTAAGTCTGAGGACCCCGGTACTGTTATTCCTTAGGTCTAAGGGTCAGATTGTGAGTTTTTCCCGATCCGACTCTTTTATCTTGTTCTAAATCAACAGAATCTTGGGAAATTCACGTTAAAGTGAGGAAAAATCAGAAAAATGTGAAATCACTTGGGTTGGAATCCTCTTTCTGAGTAGAATCCAATAAAATGGGTTTCACACCTTTCCTATAGTTTTGCTATAGTTTCTAGGCTAAATCTGGCAAGTGTTTTTGAAATAACCGTCTAAGTGCTTTAACCCTTGCATTTGCATTCCGTGTAGAGATAAACCTCGCTGACGGCACGTACGAGCTGCACCCGGTGCCAGAAGACGGAGTTGTAGCCGAGCTGCTGCCTACAGGAGCTGAAGCCGAGAGCGCCGAAGATCAGTTCGCTTCCACACCGCTCGAAGGCAAGCCCCGAAGCATAACCCAGTCTTTCTAAACTTGCGCATGCCTTCATTTGTATGTATGTGCATTTACATTACAGGAGTTGTTTGGAACCATAGATGCATGACTTAGTTCCCTTGGTCTGAGCACTAGTATGATAGGCCGAGTAGTCGCAGTGCTTAAACAGGACGCGGTAAAAGTCGAGTGATTCACTGTCATTCGCGAGTTATAGGAGTTGCTTGCTCTCCTTTTGTCACAACTATAAGGACAATGGACGGGGTAGGGCCTTGTGAACTATTTTGGTGGTCGGTGGATCGTCCCGTCTGTCTACATGAAATTGGTTTAAGGTTGGAAAGTATTGGTGTTTGTGATCAAGTGTTTGAAAGTACTAATCTCATACCTAGTATGGGATGGGGAAGCCTAGTACCTGATTGAACTAGGGCGTGGCTTATACCCCTACAGTCCCTGGAACGAGGTTCCCATGGTGCATCATGTGGGTGCAAGTGCGGTCACAGTACGGCAAGAGGTTGGGACTGTGGGGCATTGCATGCCATGGGAAGTCTGGACCTGACGCGCACCTGGGAATTGATGGGGACGGTCGACAAAGGAAGCGACCTTCATGGTGTGCGGATGTCGCGAGATTAGGTTCGCCATGCATGGTTAAGAAATTCAAATCGATTCGTCTGCCTCTCACAGTTTGGGACTGCTTGATCGCTATGCTACACTAAGTAAAGATGGAACATGATGAGGATATAAATCTTGATGCTTGTTCTTTAAATTGTTTGGAGACTATGTTTGCTTAGCATAAGTTGCTAATTTAGACTGGTTAACGAACTTAGAATCTGAGCTAAAATATTGAAAGTAAGGACCTACTGTAGTCGCTTTTGGCAAAAGCAAACCCCTCAGCTAGAAAGCCTTGCATGTCTAGAGGTTGGTGGAGTAGTTCCCACCCATCGATTATGTCTTGTTGAGTATAGTTGCTCAGGCTTGCTTGTGGCACATCTTTCAGGTGGTGTTGAAACTCCTGAGTTTGCTGCTGTTGGCACTTGGCCTCCCCAGCTCCCGCCTGGGTGGACGGTCGAGTGGGATCCCTCCCCGGACGGCAAGGATAGGGACCTGTGATGTCAGGATCGGCCTCATCTGTGACATCCGACCCCGGCCCTAGCTTCCGCTGGTTTATCTTTCCGCTACTTATGAACTTGATAAAACTTTGATTTTCGAACCAGTGTTGTAATAAATTGATGTACTTGTTTGAGTTGGATGATCTGTTGTACTCTCTGGAACCACTCACCTTCGTGTGAGCTCTGCTTTTCTCGGTCCTAATTAGTGGTTTTATCGGATGAAATCCGACAGACTGCCAAGTTAACTTGATTAAATCATAAGAACGCATGCCAGGCGACTTAATTGTGCTTTAGCTAAGTTAATTAGGGCGGTTCCGCCACATCGCCGTACCATACCAGTTACTCCAACGTTCTTCTCGGGGCCATCGGAACATCGGATGGTGCCTGTTTTCTTGTTTTCTTCGGTTTATTGCATGGCTTTGACTGTGATTCCTTCCTTTGAACCTAGAATACCTTTGAGGCATGTTCTAAACACTTTGTTAGTCCCAATGATCATGTTGTCATTGAATCACCAAAATCATGAACAAATGGCTTATCAAGGCTATGCTCGCTACAATCTCCCCCTTTTTGGTGATTGATGGCAATACAATCAAAGCAAGCATAAATTTGCAAAAATTGAACAATTGAACCACTTACACTTGCTTGGATGCTTACCATCATCCAATCTACCCCTTTGAACATCTTTATATTACTCCCCCTTGATGTACTTCTTCATTTTTCTTGTATTTCTCACCCTATGTATGTTCACACATAGGTTCTTGCATTGGCTCTTGCTTGGATTCCACATTTCTCCCCCTTTGAAATCAAATGGCCAAAAAGTCAATCTCTTCCATTTGTAAGCCTACAAGACCTTGTAAACATTTCTCAAGGGAAAATATTAGTAGCCTAGGGATATAGCTTCATGAACCATGATCCACATGTGATGGTGACAATGAAGATACCACTTGTAAGACTATTAGGATGGGCATAATACGGAGAGGAATTTAACAATTTGATTCCCATATCGGCCGTGAACTCCTCGAATTCTCCTGACGTAAACATCGTCCCTTGATCGGTTGTGATAGTCTGGGGAATGCCGAAGCGGTAGATGATATGGTCTCTTACGAAGTCAACCATGACAGCCGATGTTAAGGCCCTTAACGGAATTGCCTCCACCCATTTGGTAAAGTAATCGGTGGCCACCAGAATAAATTTGTGCCCTTTGCTTGATGCAGGATAAATTTGGCCAATGAGGTCAATTCCCCATCCTCTGAACGGCCATGGTTTGATAATGGGATTCATGGCCGACGCGGGCGCTTGTTGGACATTCCCAAATTTCTGACAATCCTGGCATCCCTTATAATATTTGAAGCAGTCTTCGAGGATCGTCGGCCAGTAATACCCGTTATTCCTGATCATCCATTTCATCTTATGTGCCGACTGGTGGGCTCCACACACTCCTTCATGGATTTCTCCCATCAGAGTCTTAGCCTCCTCCGTTCCCAGACACTTGACTAGGACGCCGTCAATTGTTCGGTAGAACAAGTCATCTTCCAGTAGTACGTATTTGGTAGCATGGAAACGCACCCGCCGATCCACTTTCTTGGATGGATCTTTCAGGTAATCGGAAATTTCTTTTCGCCAGTCATCGGCCGTGAGCTCTAGAGCCATAGCGCCTTGAATCGGCCGATACCCAGATGCGTGTTGGGCGAGCTTGTTGGCATCCTTGTTGTGATTCCTTGGGATGTGTTCGATTACTGCCGATTTGAACTCTTTTAAAAGCTGCAGGCAATCTTCGTAATAAATCCTCAATACATCGTCCTTGCATTCGAACTTCCCTGTTAATTGATCAACAATAAGCATGGAATCCCCAAAAATTTTGACAGAATTGGCCTTGACCTCTCTTAGCAATTGTAATCCCTTCAGTACAGCTCAGTACTCTGCTTGATTGTTAGTGGCGGTCCCTTCTATCGGCAGAGAAAAATCATAGCTTGCCCCTCGAGGCGATATGAGGACGATGCCGATTCCTGATCCGACCCCACATGACCATCCATCAAAGTATAAAGTCCAAGGTACCGGTTCCACAAAGGTAGCCTCTGGTCCACAGTGTTGGGCGACGAAATCGGCCATGACCTGACCCTTGACGGCTTTCGCCGATTTATACCGAAGGTCAAACTCTGACAAAGCTAAGATCCATTTGCCGATTCGTCCTTTCAAAATCGGCAGTGACAGCATGTATTTTACCACGTCGTCTTTGCATACGACCACACATTCCGCCAACAGCAAATAGTACCTGAGTTTGGTGCATGAGAAGTAAAGGCATAGGCACAACCGCTCCACTGGAGGATACCTTGTTTCGGCGTCCAGAAGTCTTCTACTGACATAATAAATTACTCGTTCCTTTCCCTCGAACTCCTGGACCAGAGCTGACCCAATAGCTTTTTCATCGGCTGATAAATATAGTTTAAATGACTTACCAGTTTGAGGAGGGACCAATACCGGTGGTGAGACCAAGTACTGCTTGATATCTTCCAGTGCCTTGCGTTGCTCTTCCTCCCATATGAACTCCTGGTCGGGCTTCAACTTTAATAGTGGTGTGAAATCTTGGATTCGCCCAGATAGATTATATATGAATCTTCTGATGAAATTCACCTTGCTGATTAGAGATTGCAACTCAATTTTATTCTGCAGGGCCACGACTTTGTTGATGGCCGCTATAGTCTTCTAATTGATTTCTATTCCTCGCTCGTGCACCATGAATCCTAAGAATTGTCCGGCGGATACGCCGAAGGCACACTTATTCGGATTCATCTTCAGCCCATGTTTCTTAGTGCATTCCAACACTTTTCGCAAATCGGCCAGATGCTCCTCGTGTCCTTTTGACTTGACTACGATGTCATCGATGTAGATTTCTACCAGTATGCTGATGAGTTTGTGAAATATATAGTTCATGGCTCTCAGATACGTAGCGCCGGCGTTTTTCAAGCCGAAAGTCATTACCACCCACTCGAATAAACCAAGGTGACCTGGGCATCTGAAGGCCATTTTGGGTATGTCTTCTTCGGCCATAAGTATCTGATTGTACCCAACGTTTCCATCCATGAAACTAATAACCTTGTGTCCCGCGGCGGCATCTATCAGCACATCGGCCGTCGGCATGGGGTATCCGTCCATTGGTGTGGCTGATTAAGGTTCCTGAAATCGACGCACACGCGTAGCTTTCCGTTCTTCTTGTATATTGGTACAATGTTGGAGATCCACTCGGCATAACAGCATTGCCGAATAAATTTTGCTTCGATTAGCCGAGTTATTTCAGCTTTTATGTCCGGTAGGATTTTAGGATTGCACCGCCTTGCAGGCTGTTGATACGGCCGATATCCTGGCTTTATGGGTAAACGATGCTCAACAATAGATCAGTCTAATCCAGGCATCTCATGATACTCCCAAGCAAAACAATCCTTAAATTCTCTTAACAAACTTGTCAGTTTACATTTGTATTCCGAATCTAAATTTGCACTAATATATGTCGGCCTTGGTTTGGTGCCATCGCCTAAGTCTATCATCTCTAATGAATCGGCCGACGTGAACCCGTGCCCTAGCTTCCCATCTTCTCGGGCGAACTGATCCATTTAATCTGAGTCTTCGGAGCCGACTGCTCGGATCATATGTAGCCCAAAATCGGACACCTTCAAGAAGTCAGTATCCCATACTCTCCCGGATATGCACTTGACGGTTTTGCAGCTCCACTGCTGCGTGTCGGCTGCCGCGATGTTGTATGCGGAATCGGCGCTGACCACCTCGATGTTGTCGCCGACCCATTGTACGAGACATTGATGCATTGTAGATGGAACACAGCAATTTGCATGTATCCAGTCTCGGCCGAGAAGCATGTTGTAGGACCCCTTGCCATTAATAATAAAGAAAGTAGTAGGAAGGGTCTTACTGCCGATGGTGAGGTCGACGCAGAGAGCGCCGCGAGCGGGAGATACGTTGCCCTCGAAGTCCTTGAGCATCATATCTGTCTTGGTCAGGTCATCATCGCTCTTCCCAAGCTTCCGGAGCACGGCGTACGGCATGATGTTGACTGCACCCCTCCGTCTACCAGTAATTTGGTGAGGGGTCGGCCGTTGACATGCCCTTTAAGAAACAACGCTTTCAGGTGTTGCCGTTTGTCGTCTTCGGGCTTCTCGAATGTGGCTATCATTGGCTCCAAAGCCAATTGTGCAATCTGTTCTTCCATCGCCGATATGTCCTGTCGGTCGGCAGGAGTCATGAACTCCATCGGCAGTATGAAAACCATGCCAATTGTTGGCTGCCGATTCATCGCCTGCCGATTCGTCGCCTCCTCTGTCGTTTCTTTTGGGGCGCCATACCTGAGATCTGCCTTCCCTCTTATCCGTTGTGTACTGTTGTTCTTCTTCCTGTTGTTCCCACTGGCGGAGACGCTGGATTCTTCATTTTTGAGACTTGGTCAATCCATCGGGACACCATCTGGGGTTCATTGGTTTGGTTCGTGGCCTGGCGCGTTCCCATTCTACTTCGCATCCTAAAGGGTTCTCGTCTGACACTCGAGCATCGGCCATCTCTTCAAGCTGACTGTGGACGCTAGCCCTGTTTTCTGGCCGGTCATGTCGATCAAATCTGCCCCCCGGCCCATCATGGCGCCTGCCTTTCGACCAGTCATACCGGTCACTTCTGCCCCCCAGCCGATCACGTACGGGACGGCGCCGGTCGTCTTGGTCATGCCAGTTCCTGCTGATCGGCTCTGGTCTCCCATCTCTGGAGCGAGACCTGTTGAATGGCCGATTGTTACGATACGGGCCGTTGCACTCCGGGCAATTATCGGCTGAAGGTAACCTGAGGTTGCTTTCCCAACAGTGGATGAAGAACGGGCATCTCCAGTGATTTTGCACTCATTAGTGTCATGGGAGGTAGCATTGTGCCACTTGCAATATTTCATCTTCTTCAGTTGTTCGGCAGAAGGGATAGTGTGGTATGGCGAGAGCTTGATCTGTCCTTCCTAGAGTAGGAGGTCGAAGATTTTATCGGCCTTTGATGTGTCAAACCGAACGTTTCTGGCTCCATCTTGCCAAATGGACATGATATCGGCTTCTTCCCTTTAACCCATTCTACAAGACCGACTTCTGCATCTTCTTCGGCCTCAACCTCTTCTAAGTATGCCACCTTCTTCTGGAAGTTTCTTCGTGGATCGAAAGAACGTACCTCTTGACCAGACAATCGGTGGACGATTTGGCTCAAGCTCTCAAACTCTTGTGAGGCGTACTTTTCTTTGATGTGAGGCAGGAGACCTTGAAAGGCTATATCAGCCAGTTGTGCATCAGTCAGAGCTAAAGAATAGCATTTGTTCCTGATTTCCCGAAACCTCTGCACATATGAGGATATCGGCTCGTCGCTTCTCTGCCTGAGGCTGGTCAAATCTGACAGCTTCATCTCATGTACCCCGGCGTAGAAGTATTTATGAAACTACCTCTCCAGATCGGCCCATGTATTTATCGAGTTGGGCGGTAAGGTTGTGAACCACTGGAAGGCCGACCCAGACAAGGACGACGAGAAAAGCCGTACCCGTAGAGCATCTTGCACCGCTGCCTCTCCGCATTGGATGATGAATCTGTTCACGTGTTTTACGGTTGAGGTGTCGTCCATCCCTGAAAACTTGGTGAAGTCAGGAACTTTATACCGATGGGGAAACGACAATAAGTCGTACGTAGACGGGTACGGTGTCCTGTAGGTGTAAGTCTGCACCTTCGGCTTCAAGCCGAATTGTTCCTGAATCACCTCTGCTATATGTGCCGACCAGTCCGGCTGTTGCTGGTAAACCGTCGGCTGAGGGACTGGTACGTGCTGGTATATCGGCGGCGGGATGACTTGATGCTGAGTGAAAGTATGTGGCATTTGATGTGTTATAGCCGGCTGCGTATTCAGGGTCGGCTGTTTGAAT
Organism: Setaria viridis; assembly: GCF_005286985.2. Lineage (NCBI taxonomy): Eukaryota > Viridiplantae > Streptophyta > Magnoliopsida > Poales > Poaceae > Setaria > Setaria viridis. The sequence goes on along the minus strand of NC_048270.2, from coordinate 15,101,302 downwards.
GAGCCACTCGTTTCATCATATAATACGAGCTCTGCTACTTTGCCCATCTCTGGTGCCTAGAATTGGGGGCTTCCCTGATTGGCCGATTGATCCTGAACGGCCGTCGCTGATGGTGCCCCCCAAGGCGCTGGATTAACCGGAGGAAACTGTGCAGAGGACAACTGAATGGGATGTGGCTGGAGGTGTTGCGTGCTAGTGAATCCCATAGGGATCGATGATGAGGAAGCGCCTGAACCCCCAACTAGAAATTGGATCGGCTGAGAAGCCGAATTCGGATAACTCTTGTCTGGTGAAATCGGCGGAGCATATGCCGGTCCCTTGTACCCTTAAGACACTCCGCTAGCCAAGGAGCTGATGACGGCATTGTACACCGTATTCGCAAGCATCGGGGATTGATCGATGAAAGCTTGATAAACTGACTGCTGAACCATCTCAGACATCTTGTCCGAGTCCTCGGTGATTGTGATTTGGTGTGGAGTTGGAAACAGAGTCTTTTTGATAGTCTCCCCGCTCCTGGTGCGACTGAAGGACTGCAGGCATGCCTTCCGGTAGTATGCCGTCTGCCTCTCTAGCTCTTCCTTCTGGTCATCCCTAAGATCTGCCTCCGTCACTTCGATGACGTTATCTTCGGAGACTTCAGCAGCTTTCGACATGGTGGCGGTTGTATTGGTCCCACCGGGCGTGCCAAAAGTGTGTTGGCACTAGAAATCACTGATCGTATTCCCAGCGTCGGACACACGACCCAGGAGAATCTGCTTCGCTCCTATTCGGGTGATCGCCCTGGTACGGTTCGCGCGGCGTGCCAGCCAATCTGACCTGTTGATTGGCAAGGAAATAAACGTATCAGTTTCCAGGGGTTGCGATCGGCTGAAGTTCCGATCTTGAGAAAAGCTTATCAGCGAATCAGCCGATTTGCGGTAATGAAGGGAATCGGCTATGAAGCAACCGATTACCAGGTAACGTTTGTAGAGAAAACTACTAGAGTAATCTAAACAACGCTAAGGTAGCAACACTAGGAACAGATCCGATCGGGAATGTGGAAGGTGGTAAATTAAGTAACAAGATATAATAAAGCCGAAGGTTCTAATTCCAAGCTGGATAACTGGTGATAAAACTAGAACAACAGGTAAAACCTAGAATTCTAGTGAATATCGATAACTAGTGAATAAATCTAAACGAAACGACAGCGATGCGCCCGAAGTTAAAGCTTAGAAATTACTCGATAAACAAAACTTACAAAATCAGCCGGAGGTCAAGTTGATGCAGCCCCGCCAACCTGTACGAACTTGTGAAAAAAGGAGAAAAAGTGTTGGCGAAGTCGCCTGCTTGAAAGTAAGTACGAGGAAAAAGTAGTTTGTTTTATTGAGTTGATTGTCTTTTTTACACATCCATAAGGGTGGCTATTTATAGCCCCGTACAAATGACTTCTTATCCGACTAGAACTCTATCTCTAACTTTAAACAGAAAAACTTCTTATCCAACTAGAACTCTATCCCCAAATCTAAACAGAAAATGAATATTTACAAATACGATTCGTACTATCTTCACGCGCTTCATGGGCTGACCTCCTCTTCATCTTCATAATCCTTTTTAAGCCCACATCGGCCCAATCACCTCTTTAGCAAGGAGGTAACCGATCAGGACCCACTCGTCAAGGGCTCAAACTCATCCCGCCCCTGGGCACTAGGGTCGGACGAGGCGGAGATCCTCCTTTGGAGGGGTCGGGCGCGTCCGACCCCAAGCCTCAGGGGTCGGGCGAGGCGGAGATCCTCCTTTGGAGGGGTCGGGCGCGTCCGACCCCAAGCCTTAGGGGTCGGGCGAGGCGGAGACCCTCCCTTAGAGGGTTGGGCGCGTCCGATCCCAAGCCTTAGGGGTCAGGCGAGGCGGAACTCCAAGGATCAATCGGCCGATCCTCGACTGAAGCATCAAATGGCCGATCCTTGACTGTAGCAGCAATCGGCCAATCTCCAATCATCACCTTTGTATCTCGCCGCATCTTCCGATCTTTTCTTCTCCTAACGCCGATTTTACACGTGTCAAAATCTGGCGTCAACAGTGGTGAAGCCTAACCATTTCGAATGAGCCGGTTTCACAATTTGTCAGTGGAATTGGCGATTCTTTGTTAAAGATGTGAGTCCTGGCTTTGATACCACTTTGTAAGGAATCGGTGCTCGTAGCCTAAGAGGGGGAAGGGGTGAATTAGGAAACTTAAAAACTTAACCTATGGCTTCCACTATTTTGCATCAAAACATAAACTAGATCATGCTATCTAAAAGTGCAATCTATGGTTGATCTAGTGTGAGACCCTCATCCCAAAATAAGTTTTACAACCTATAGCCAATCCTATCAAGATACTACTCCAGGAAAGTAAAGGCACACAAGTTGCAAGTATGAAATGCGGAAATATAAGGAGGGGATGAGAGCAAGCAAACTCTTGACACAAGGATTTTTCCTGTGGTATCGGTAGGCACTAAGCCACCACTAGTCCACGTTGTTGAAGCACTCACACAAGAGTATTCCTTCCCGGTCACCAAATCTCTTCCAAGGCACCACCTTGACTCGCCACAAAGGTTCGGCCACTAAGGCACACGCCAAGTTCCTTGGTCACCTTGATGCCGTTTCTACTAAGGAGCTTGTTCACGAAAGAAGGGGGTCTCCAAATCCCTTGCACAAGATCGTCAACGCCGCTCCACACTAAGCTGAATTATCGAAGACTTGCTGGCAAGCACCAAGGCTCCAAGGCGCTGACACACCTCTTGTACAATGGTGGTTCAATCTGGAACCTGATCACAAGGTTGGCACACCTTGCACTCACTCCTCTGAAGGCCTATCCTAGCACTAGTCACTCTGCTAAGCTTGTGCTCAGCCTTTGATGAATCACTTAAGAACTTTTAGTAGCTTGGATGTGTTCTTGATGAGTCTTGGTGTTCAATGCATTCCTAGACACTCTAGCAACTCCAAATGGGGTATAAATATATAGCCCCAAGGGCTGAAAGAGCCGTTGCTCCAACGGCTAGTGAAAAGGTATACCATCAGATGTTCCGATGGTCTATTTTTAGCCTACATCGGAACATCCGGTGCAACTAGCCGTTAGACTCCCCGCTCCCTAGTTCTTCTCTAACACACCCAAAATTCATCCGATACTTCATCCGATGGCGCCATCGGATCATCCGGTGTTGAAGGGTTTTGTGGCCAAAACCTTCTGTCTGATTTCAAAGTAAATATGCTTTGTCCGATATTCCTCTTATGCATACCATCGGATCATCCGGTGCTAATGAATTTTCTCCATCTTCCAAGCCTATCCTCAGAATTCTTCCGATGCTACTAAAAAGGTGACCATCGGAACTGACTTTTCCTAGACTTCATCGTAGCGTAGCAGTTACTCCGACGCTCTTCTGGGGGCCATCGGAATGTCCGATGGTGCCTGTTTTCTTGTTTTCTCCAGTTTATTGCATGGCTTTGATTGTGGTTCCTTCCTTTGGACCTGGAATACCTTTGAGGCATCTTCTAAACATTTTATTAGTCCCAATGATCATGTTATCATTGAATCACCAAAATCATGAACAAATGGTTTAGCAAGGCCATATTCGCTACATGATCTACATGGGCTGCAAGTGACGCTGCCCGAGAAGTTCTAGAGGTGGATGGTGTCCAACAACCAGGTGGACGCGCGTTGTGGACTTTGCTGAAAATTACATTTGATCAGTGGTGATGGAGGTTACTCCACTCCCTCCATCCTAAAAAGAATGCAACTCTCAGCTCTCGAGGAGTTAAACAGTTTCAACTTTGGCTAAATATGAAAAAATACTAACATTCACGTCTCTAAATAGATTTTGTATGAAAATAATCTTACATGATTAATATATTGATATTTATTTTATACCGTAAATGTTAGTACTATTTTGTATAAATTTGATCAAATTTAAAATTAGTTGACTTCTCGGGAAGTGAGAGTTGCATTCTTGTTGGACGTACAAGATTTATATTCTTTTCCAAAAAAATTTTCTGAGTGGCTGACAATTTTATCTTGTGTAATTTACATCTTTTCCAACAGTTTTATCAAACCACTAACAATACTAGTTACTATTTCTTTCACTTACACTCGTTAGTTATCAAAATATACTAAAAATCTATTGGCCACTGCCCACTTGAAAAGAAACTGCTGGAAAAGGTCACTAGTTTTGTAGTGACTGGGCATTTGTTTATTTTCTGAACTAAACTCTCTGGGTATGGTATGCCCATGTAAGTGAAAAAAAATAAACACGGAGGATGAATTCCTATCACTTCACAACCTCTGTTTTGTCGAGCACATGGGTGATTGAAATTGGGCTACCTCACCTAGTCACATTGATCTTGGACCTTGGCCCTTCTATCACTTATTAGTACAATATGTTATGTGTATGCAAATCCTTTTCTTATTTTAAGATTTTTCTAATTACAAAAGACAGCCTAGTGCATTTTATACATGATTTATATTAAAAAAGAATCTAGTTTTTATTTTTAATCTTTTTTTACGCAACAAGAATAAAGGCACTCCTACGCATCCCTTTTTTAAATAAATAATTCAGTCATACGGTCCAAGCTTTTTGTCTTGCCGCTACCTGGCATAATGACAATATGACATGGTCACAACCTTATAGCGTCATTTTAATTTCCACGATACGATGAAAAAACTGAAAATATAAATATAGATTCGAAATACCTCTTTGAGAAAAGATCAAATCATAAATAATAGTCCCTCTTAGTTTTGACCCAGTTCTAGCATTCGACGCATGTGTCGTGTCTCCCTGGCACTCTTGGCCGTCGCCTGCCAAGCTCATGGCAGCGGTGCACCGCCGCGGACCTCCCGTGTCTCCGCACCCACAGCTCCGCCATGGAGCTGAGCAGACTTCTAGCACAGACCGCCTGGGATGAACCGAATCAGCCAGCAGATGCAGCATGGATCTTGCTGACATGTAAAATGCCTAACCCATTCACTATTGTGCAGTCTGTATTAAGATCACTTTTTTTTGTTGAAGTTATTAGTTCCTCTATTCCTGTTTTGATGAGATACTGAATTGCGACTGCAGCAGCAACACTGCCCTGGTTTCCTGGAGGATGGCAGAGGGGGACACAGCAACTTTGGGGGTGTTTGGGAGACAGGGGCTAAACTTTAGCCCTATCACATCGGATGTTCGGATACTAATTAGAAGGACTAAACTTGAGCTAATTATAAAACTAATAGCAGAACCCCTAGACTAAATCGCGAGACAAATCTATTAAGCCTAATTAATCCATTATTACCGAATCGTTACTGTAGCACCACATTGTCAAATCATGGACTAATTAGGCTTAATAGATTCGTCTTGCGATTTAGCCCAGGGGTCGTGCAATTAGTTTTGTAATTAGCCTATATTTAATACTTCTAATTAGTGTCCAAACATTCGATGTGACAGGAGGCTAAAGTTTAGCCCGTGTCTCCCAAACACCCCTTTTACAGTTTGCACTCTATAAAAAGTGCTACGTCATTGGTGGAAAACTTACCTTTAGTCTCGGTTGGTAAGCGATATAGATCCCGAAAAACCAACCAGAACTAACTATTCGGGACAAAAGAGGCTCATTAGTCCCGGGTCACTCACCCGGGTCTAGTATTTAGTTCCAGTTGGTAAAATCAACCAGGATAAAAAGGTTCCAAAAAATAAAAAAAGGCCACACGCCGCCTGGAAGATAGGAGAGGAGGAGGAGAGAAGATAGGAAGAGGGAAAAGGCCTGCGCAACGAGAAATTAAGGGAGAGGAGGCCTACGCTAGGAGAAGATAAGCAAGGAGCGCTGCCTGCCAATGGTGGAGAGAGCGCTTTAGTTCCAGTTGGTAATTCTAATCGGGACAAAACACCCAGCCAGACTTTTTTCAGCCTAGTAGCCGTTACAACCGGGACTGAAGGGGGTTTTAGTCCCGGTTGATCTTTCCAGCCGGGACTAAAGCTCCACCCTTCGGTGGCCGTCGGTAGTTCATTTTTGACCCGGAACTAAAAGCCCTTTAGTCCGGGGTCTAAACACAACCGGAATAAAAAAACGTTGGATAAAAGGTGAGTTCTCTACTAGTAGGTGTTCATGGTCACCATGCATACATACCCATCTTATGAGCAAGTACAATCTCATGGCTGTTTGGATCAGTGTTTTTTTAGAGGGACAAAACCATTCTAAAGAAACTAATTAAGGTAGCTAAACCACTGAAACTGGGACAAAGTTATGTGTTTCGTATTTCAGAAAAATATGGCCTTCTACCAAGAGGCATGTAGCATCTTTTAGGGATATTTACCTTGACGGAGGTCATTGCAGATTGAATTGTTCTTCCAAACTATGTGAAGTGCATGCTAATGTGTGTATAGGAAGTTACTTAGATCGCAACATGGATGATTGATAAGCAGTAACGTCTTGATGGTGTTTACAGTAGAATTTATGGGCTGCTAAACTATATTTTTGCAAGTATGGGGTTTTAGATGGGGTTATAGGAAGGTAGACAGTAATAGTTGGCAAGAATTCAGGTTTTAGTTACATTAGGATTCATGGATACCTCAGAGGTTTTCTGATAACGTTCATTCAAATGAAGTAGAACATATTGTTCCATGTTCTTGTGTCATGTATTTCTCATTTATATTCCAGAGCTATTAGCTACAGAAGAAATATTTGACAGCATCTGTTTGCACTTGAAGTCAGATGGATACATTTTTCAATGTGATAGGAATGTTTCAAGAAGCTTCATTCCTCTGCCACGAACCACTGGTTCTGCCAGTCCATTGAAAAGGACAATTTAGCAGGAAAGCGTGGGTACCTCATATACAGAATCAGCATATGTATAGACCTCATTTTCTATGTTGTCCTAGCATTGTACATTTGGCCTGTAGAATCCTATGGTCATTTTCTCTACTCGGCAAGCTTGGTAGAACTCCTAATATTCTGTAACTAGATAATGTTTCTATAGTTATGTAGCAAGATGGTCTAGAAGTAAGGCCCACATTTTTTTAGTGAAGTTAATCTTAGAGCTTCTGAATTATGGTGTGAAAGGAGCATTCTCAAGGCACCTCATGGCTCAAGTGCTCCTGTTATTTTAAATTGTTGAACACAACCTGCAGAGAAGAGAACCAAAGAAACATATACTTCTGCCATGGAGGATAGGATCGTCTATACACAAATATATTCATATGGCTTATGGTATGTTTCTTTAAGGCTTTCTAATCCGTTTGCAAATTTAATATTTAACTTCTAGAATAGCATACTTATTTGTGCATGATGAATAGGGTCAACAGGGTATTCCATTTGTTTGAGATGCCTCTCAATTCGCAGGCACTCATGTAATCAATATTATACCAGAGTTCGAATATATATATATATATATATATGAATATGCATCACACAGAAATAATACACATTGATCCTGAAACCTGTATGCCATGGTTTGTAATGCATAATACCTATGGGTAAAAGGGAACATTTAGAACCAAAAATAAAATTATATCAGGACCTATGCAGAAGGAAAAAAAAGATTACCATAACAAATTGTATCTTGCTGTCCATGTTATCTTCCTAGGCAATTTTTTCTTTACCTCCATGTTTTTACAAGCTGTTAACGTGAAATTTTCGGCATGTTGGCATTTTTATTTTCTGACTGAAGGTATGTTTACATGTTATGAATCTAGGAAATATTTAGTGCAAATTTGCAAATTACACTAATTAGGTAATTAAACCATTTTTAGATGTTCTGAACAAAGAAGATTAAGTATGTTGTGGGTTGGTACTATGTAAAATCTCATATTCAAACTATATTAGCTGTAGAAGAAAAAAGAAAAAAGAAGATAGAGTATAGATATTATTCCTTATTTCCAAATGCTTCTGTTGCATGAATTTCTTTTAAAGAATAATATATTTAGTGAAGTAGTATATCATGTCATACTTGCTGTTATAAGCTCTTAACAACATAATATTGTTTTGGTCATTTTTATTTTTCTTTTTTCTGTCGAAGGCCCTCTTTGCTGTATGGTAATGTCTCTCATTCCCTATTTCTTGCTGAACAAAATATGTTGTCATTTACCATATTTTCTGTGGTAGTTTATGTGATTCTGTCCCTCTTCTTAGTTGTTGGTACCATATTTTGCACTTCTCTGCTGCGTCTCTTTTAGCTGAAATCTAACCTTGCTCTAAACTCTGTTCCATATATTGACAATTGAACAGTAAGATATTTATGAATTCTCTGTAGTATTCTTTAGTTACCAATACAGTGAGAAAACCAGTGCATGCAAGGCATTAATGCACAGAACTAGCAGTTGTGTTGTGTTGGATTCATTGAATATGTGCTAGTACAGTAGAGCACTGAGGAGTATTTAGTAACCATAAATACTCTTTATTACGAAGGCCAACTTAGTACAAACTACCATCTAGCAAACTGTTCTAAGCATCAAGGACTTGTGTTTGATTAAGACATGCAAAATTTGGAATATTTGTCTATGAGTCATACTCCATTCTCATACAAATTTTCAGGATTCAGTGAGTATTGTCGGCTTCCAAAATGCATCGTAACTATGATAAAAAATCATAACTACTTTTAGTGTTGTATCCCTTTTATGATAATAGACTATGTATTACCACATTCTATTAAAGATGATGGGCAACGGAGCAGCAGGAGATTTAGGGGCTGTTTCGATACAACGTACTAAACTTTAGGAGGATCACATCGGATATTCGGACGCTAATTAGAAGGACAAAACATGAGCTAATTATAAAACTAACTGCAGAACCCCTATACTAATTCGTGAGACGAATCTATTAAGCCTAATTAATCCATCATTAGCAAAAGGTTACTGTAGCACCACATTGTCAAATCATGGACTAATTAGACTTAATAGAGATTCGTCTCGCGAATTAGACTCCATCTGTGCAATTAGTTTCGTAATTAAACTATATTTAATACTTCTAATTAGTATCAAAACATCCGATGTGACAGGTACTAACGGGGTGTACCCTAAATGATGTTTTCTGTAATTTTGTTCATAGTATACTTTAGATAGTTTGTTGTGCTGGCGACGGTTTGGCCATGATCAATGCGCAAAAACCGAGAGTTTTACATGGCAAAGACAGTTCCACATGACTCCTAACTTCGGTGTTGACTTGGACCATTATATTGAGCAACAGACAATTAACACACTATAACCGGCATTAATTAGTTAGGGCTAATCCATTTCCCAACATTGAATGCATTAATTGCTGTGCTTTTCTCTTGTGCAGGATCCAGAATGTACTGATGTGCTCTCTTGCATGGTTTGGAAGAGCCTGCTTGGACCGGCAAGTGAAACCACCAAACTTTCTTGACAGTAAGGAGAAGGATTGACTTGTGCATTTTGGTTTAAGGTCTAGTGCCCATGCATTCGAACCATGATTGAAGTATGCACATATAGTTGGTTCATTTGGCACTATAACTTTTGTGAGATGCAGTTTTTATTGGTTTCCAAGTTCATTTACTTACCAAAACTTTGCCAATTTCATGTTGACCGAATTTCGCCGCATACCAAACAAGCCGAGCAGCCTTCTTGCATTGATGATTGATCCAAGGCCGATCGCTGCGTCATGTCCGTTGGCGCATTACGTGTCGTTGTGTTGTGTATCGTCATCACATCAGTCTTGTTTGACTCGTTTGCCATGAAACACACTATGAATCATCCATCTTTGGTTTTTTCCTACGCAGTGCTATCGACGGCCTTGGCCAGGGACAAGGATGACATGGCGAAACGAGACGTGCACCGCCCTCAAGTCTGAAGCCAGATTCAAAAAAAAAGTCTGAAGCCAGACATCAGCAGAAGGTATAGCACCGCCCCCCCTTCCCCCATCTGTTACCTCTTTGGAGCATTGCTGGATGCTGGCGATTTGCCTATGAATTATTGTCCAAACATTAACTAATTAGGCTCAAAAGATTAGTCTCGCAAAGTACAACAAAACTGTGCAATTAGTTTTTGATTTCATCTATATTTAGTACTCCATGTATGTACCGCAAGTTTGATGTGATGAAAAATCTTCTTTTTTCATAGTGCTAAAGTTGGGATTTTAGGGGCGCCTAAGTCAGTGTTTAACTCTATGTGAATATAGAAAAGAATAGAATGCACTGCTTCTACAGTTTATGACTCCACACAGGAGCATCACCACACTTAGAGTTGTATAATGTCGATCGAAACAGAGGATGCTTAAATTGATTTTTGCTTAATTACTACTTGGTCGCCTCACTTGCATTTAAGTTGCAGCATGTGCAGCACCCTTACAGTTATACCCACACAGTCCCCCATCTAGCTCATCTATCTCACCACTACTATTTGAGTTTTGAGCAACTTAGTTTCAGTTTTCACTTGCTGTCTCCCCTTTCTACAGTGGCCTGCTTGCCCTGCCCCGCTTGCACGGTGCAAGCCTAGTGCAGGAGGCTCAGGGTCTCCAGCGGCTTGACGGCGTCAAGCCGGCGGGGAGGCGTCCGCGGCATGGCAGGCACCGACGGCTGCACGAACTTGCAGTTGGGGCACGACGGGGAGGACTTGCAGAGCATGACGAGGAGGTGGCAGTTGGCGCAGGGCACGGCCACCATGTGGCCGCCGCCATTCGGGCTTCTGGTCTCGTCCGCAACGGCAGCACCGATGGAGCTAGCCTTGCCGTCGAAGATGGAAGGGGTCGTGGAGATGTTGAGCTCCAGGTTCAGGGCGCCCTGCTCCTCCTTGTTGGACGACCTCGGCCTCACCCAGCTCTTCTTCATGGTCTTCCTGTTCAGGTAGTACATCCTCCCAGACTGCCACAAACATACAAGTTTAAGATTCAGTTAAACTGTCATTGGCCATGATTGCCAAAAAAAAATTATGGAGTACAACACGTGACAGCATCAATAGCATAAGGATCATTCAGTGAGTTATACACTTCTACTTCCTAAAACAGTGCTCTGCTTCTCCTGCTAGATCATCAACGGACTCTGCCACGTAGATGGTACTCTGCTTTCTAAAATACAGCAGGTTTCCAGTTTCACTTCCACCATGGAACGCAAAATATTCTACTACCAAAAACAAACAACATAACAAGGGTGTGCGTGTGTAATTATATAGATGCTCACATGCAGGTCGAGGCACTGTTCCCAGTCCGGCGGCAGAGGGTCGCCGAGCTGGAGCTCCAGGCCGCTTGCATGGGACATGGCCTCCTCCCTCCATGCGAAGTGCTTCCTCTTCTTCCCGCCGCTGCCGTCCGAGTCCGACGACGAGCTCCTGGGGCTCTTCACAACAGCAAAGCCCGCTGCCGGCGCCGACATCCCCAGCGACAGCTCCGGCTGCACCTCCATCTCCTCAAATCCTCCCCCGTAAGCAACAACTCCCTGCCGCTCCTCTGCGACTCTGCGTGGTCTCTATTTATACTGCAAGCTCCCTCTACAACACAAGCTGCCGGATCCTGCCGCTGTTGGATACCCATGAATTTATAGAGGCCGTGATGGAGCGGGGGAGGAGGAGGAGGGACGAGGAGGAGGGGGGTTCACCATAAATGAGCTGCATCCAACGCCACAGTGAGGGTGCATTTAAGGTGTGGCAAGTAGAGTGCCCTTAAATGGGCTCAGCTCGGAACCCCCTCTTCCACCTCCTCCCCCACATTTAAGGTTCCCTCTCCGCGCGCGGCCGGCCGGCCGGCCGGCCGCTGCCCCTGCTGCGCGCCATTACGCCGGCCGGGAGCCGAGCCGCGCGCCGCGGCTATTGGCTACGGCGTACGTAGCCGTCATCAAAGTCTGCTGGCTTCTGATGTGTAGTGGTGTGATCTCTCCCTGCTGCCATGGCAGGCCTGCGCCTCTAATAAAACACACCTGCGTTGTAGCAGATGTACTTGCCCTTCCCAGATCCCACAGAAGCTTTGTTGGGCTTCAAGAAGAAGATGCAGGCTGGCTGATTGATGCTACGCTACGCTTCGTATCGTATCAATTGTGATAAGAAAAATGCTAGAAAACGTTTGCACATCAGGCATGTCACTATGGAGTATGGACTATAGTTATATGCGATTAAATAATGCATGCAGATGCGGCCTCCAGCCAATGGTGAATTGGCGATCGATCTGTGCTGGAGAATTAACGGCGGCGGAGCAGGGCTCATGCGTGTCCCTTGAGCCCTGAGCTTGCATCTATCTAGCCCGGCCGGCGAACGAAGATGGCATTCGATTCGGTCGTGATGAGTTCACGGCGAAGCGCCAGTAGTACAAGGAGATGGGCTTAGATGGCGCCTCTCGCTCCTTAAAGTCTCCATCGTCGTACAGTGCTCCAACCTTGTCATCCATTGTATACCTACGCCATTAACTCGGTTTGTGGCAGCAGTGATCATGAACTGCTTCTTGTGGGTGGGCATTCATGGCCGTCGCATGTACACTCCCCCGGCCCTTAATTGAGAGCGTCTCAAACAATTGCAGCTGGTTGCTACCTCTAATGGCTGTGTCATTGCCTTTGTGATTTAGAGGTAGCATACATAACATAGTACTAGCTCTGAGGATGTACATGTCACTTGACGACTACAGGAAAAGTCTTAAACGAGTGTCAGCTTCTGCAGCAGCTTGATCAGCCACTTCGGTCTACGATTGTCACCTGCATTCTATGGAATATTTGGAAAGCCAGGAATAAACGAGTTTTTGATCAAATCAACATGCCGTCCGTGGTAATCTTGAGACAAACAGCTGGAGATCTTCATCTTTGGTCTCACTGAGCAAGATCAAATGCCCACCTTGCAGTGCTACGCGCTTGGAGTGAGAGGATTTCAATTATAGTAGGGTGACTCTTTTGTTTTACTCCTTATCCTCCCCGTCTGGCCGTCTCACAAATCCTTGTATGCCCCGAACTTTGCATGCTTAATATAAATGTTCAGGTTGGCGCTTCGCCCGCGGTTGCTCAAAAAAAAAGTCTTAAACAAACTTCGCCAATGGCTGCATAATGTAGTAAGAGCTAGCTAGCTTTTCTCTATAAAAAAAAAGGCTGACACCATCACGTTGATCCACTGTAGGATCGATGTGTGATATGGTATAAGGTCATTCTAGGAAATTTCCAAAAATACCATGTCATCTAATAACCATTTACCTGATGAATGAAACTTAACCTCTCAATGCAAGGTTTCATTTCACGATTTCATATGTGAGCATATCATTTAAATCTATCATTTAAGTGACTAATGGGAGTTGATGCATGTGTGGAGATGAAACTCAAATCCTCTCAATGAAGTTTCATTTCAGTTTCATAGCTCTAGGTAACTGTGTACACCTAGTTTCATCCCTGTGAAATCCAATTCTTCTCTTTCCTCTTAAATTCCATGCCATGTCATCGCTTTTGCATATGTGGCATGTTATTTAATGAGAATGAAACTTGCATTGAGAATGGTCTTATTGATGCTGCCCTAATCCCTCACCATAGTTAAAGACAGGGAAGCGCTGATGCGTCGTAAAACCGCACACGTCTCGCTCACAACCCCAACACCCATGCAGCGCTGCAAATGTTCATTAGGAACGGCCTTAAATAGCCAGGGCTCGTTCGTTGGGCTGATGGTGGAGTCGACACTTCTCTTCTGTGTGCTTCACAGCTTCATCTCCTTCGTCTTGGGCTCTTCTTCCTCACTACTCCTGCGTCCTCTTCCAACCGTAGCAATAAATGGAGGCGCCTCTATCTTTGGTCGTTGGGGCATGGATCCATTCAATGCCTGATGCGGCATTGATTCCCCCAGGACGGCCTCTTGATTTGATGCCGCCGCCGTCGGTTCTTGCTCCGTTGACAGACCAATCGATCGGTCGATCCTTGTTCACGTTAACGCAGATGCAATTAGGTCTTTGGAGAGGCTGTGTGTTGCATATGTTTGAACGTGTTAACATCAGGAGCTTTACGCCCTGCCTGCGTCTTCTCTGCTTTGAAGATGGCCACACCGATGGGGATGGGAGCAGATGGTCATGGCTGAGTGCTGTTCTGTTGCAGTTGAATTAGATAGGCATTAAATCTAGGTCCATTGTTGATGGTTACACAAAATATCTTGAATTTATTGGGTACGGGACGCAAGGCAATTATGAGGACGGAAAACAAATATTTTTTGTAAAATATTTTCTTATGTATAAGGCGTAAAATTCAAATACATGAAAATAACATTTTTTAATTAATTGATTATTTGGCCTGTTCGCTTCAGCTTATTCAGCCGGCTTATCAGCCACCAAACAGTGTTTTCCTCTCACAACAAATCAGCCGTTTCAGCTTTTCAGCCGGCTTATAAGCTGAAGCGAACAGGCGCATGATCTCGCCTTCATTTTCTAAACACACTAGAGATGCTTAGCCACTCGCGCATATCCTCGCCTATGGAAGACTAATCCAGCTGTACGAAACCGACTGTTGTTTATATGGGGGATTTGAATTAAAAGACCTAAAAACCTACAAAGTTCCAGCAAATTTGCACGAAATATAAACCTAAAAGATTTATATCCAGATATGCTCTAAAATTTATCAAGTGTGTAAAACTACACATGTTAATTATAGGAAACTAAAGTAAATGTGGTATGTGAGAGATAAGGAAGAGGATGCAAACTCGGAAAAAGGATTTATCTCGCGGTACCACTGGTCACCAAGACCATTCCTATTCCACATTGGAGCATCAAGGATTTCTCTCTGTAAAATTGTGTATAATGTGTGGGTTGTATTGCATTAAGCCTCGAGGGAGAATATATACGGGTATAAGACTTGGGGGGCAAGAAGCATCCTTGAGATCTTTCCTATACTACCAAATATAGTCTAACATGCCCCCGCAGTCGTAGCGGTAGCAACACGAACAGACTGACTGGAGAACAATGGAGACACCCCCCAATCGGAATGCCGGTGGGAATGCTACGATTGGAGTGAAAACCAATGAGTAGCTCATGCGAATGATAGCCCCTTAGTGCTGAAGTAGTCGAAAGTTGAGGTGGACGTGGATGAAGTTGTGGAGGAGGGCATAGGTCTGAAGCATCAGCGAAGGTGCTCAAATGCTTAAAATCAGCAACTTCTTGACGACATGTTCAATGGGATGGTGAGCCAACTGTGATGATTGATGGTGCAGCTAAAGAGCACAAATTCATTTTCCTTCAGCAACATTGGTGCGGTGTCCGCGAGCATGCGGCAATAGGCATGGACTCAGACCGAGAGTCAGCGTGATGAGGACCAGCAACATGGCTGGCGCCACCGCCTAAAAAGGCAGTGATACCGGCGGTGGTGGCTTGATCACAAGCATCACTGCTACAACCTGAGAGGGTGCAGCGACAACCTCATCCTCAAGAGTGTCAACGATGAAACAACGATGAATGGTAGGGTGACGCAAACCCGATCTCTAACTAGAAAAAAAATAGTAGGAGAAGGAAAGACATCCGAGTCCAGTCTATGGTGCACCTAGCTCGATGCCCCCCACCTTTATCCTCATCTCTTCCCATCGGGTAAAAACATAGAGACAGAGTGAAGAGCAAGACCCGCCCAGATGGCGAGCTTGGCAAGGCAGAGTGTGGCCAAAGCAGCGCTTCCTCTTCAACGGCGTGGCGGCTAGTGTAACATCTGAAAAAATCACCACCTTAAATCACTCGTTAAAAATTGCTTTCAACATCTTTTTACCGTTGAGCTCCCGAAAATCTAAAACCTTCCCAGCGATTTCGCCGTCCCGGCACCCAAAGCCGACAACCATCATTTTATCCTCTCCCGTAATTTTCGCCGCATGCCGGTCGACAGACCGCCGCGCGTGCTCCGACCGCGTGCCGCAATCCCCGCCGGCTCTCCCTTTTATTTTTCTCTTTTCCCCATTCATATTTGCCTTTTCTTTTCTTTCTCTCTCTTCCTCTTTTTATTCCTTCTTCTTCTTCCTTCTTCTTCCTCCTTCCTCCTCCTTCTTCTTCCAGGCTGCGCACGCCAGGCCACCTCCTGGCTGCCCCCCCACGCCATTACTCCCTGGCCCATTTCCCCCGGCGCACGGCACTCCTCGGCCGCCTGCCCCCCCGGCCCCCGCGTGCCCCGGGGTCCGCGCTGGCCGCACCAGCACCCCTCGGGCCGTGCACTCTGGTGGCTGGCCCCGCACCAGGCCCCCACCCCCAGCCCCGCCGGCGCGCCTGCCGCCCGCGCCACCCACGCCGGCCCAGCCCCGCGCCCGCCGGAGCTCGCCGGCCCCTACTTCACCGGCCGCTCCCTACCCCTCCCGCCGGCCTATAAAAAGGGGCGACGCCCCAGCTCGCCACACCCCAACCTCCTCCAACCGCTAACACCTCCCCGCTCCCTCGCCTTGCTCCTGCCCAACCGCCGCCTGCACGCCGTGCGCCACCGCCCCTTTTGCCACCACCAGCCGCCCTCCCTCCTGACTCCAAATCTCCAAGGTGAGTACAAAAATGGGGCCTCCACACCTCCCTGCCCTCCTCCACCGTCAGGGCTCACTGCCGGCAAGGCCCGGCCGGCTGGCCGGCCACCACCGAGCCGCCCCCATTCTCCCTGTGCAACCTAGGGAAGAAGAAGAGAAGATTTCCCCAAATTTCCGATCTAACCCCCTATTTTCCCTATTTCGTGAAATAACCCTTCCACCTCTCTCAAAGGTTGTTTCGCAGATGTGCCCCTCCACCACCCTGTGCCAAACTTCCTCCAATTAATCCCAAATTCAACCACGTCATCCTCCAGTATATTTCTGCCAATCCATATCCAAATTTCCCGAAAATACTCATTCTACATATTTTCCGTTCGCGTTCTTTGTTCGGAGCTCAACGGGTAAAATCTTATTTTCTTTTTATTTATTGTGTGCCGTTTGTGTGTGCCGTAGATCGCGGAGTACTCGAGGAGGAGCATGAGGAGGAGTGTGACCGCGAGACCGAGCCCGAGGACCAGCAGCATGAGCCGGAACTTCCGGAAGGCTTTGAGGACGGCAAGTCCAATCTCACCCTTTGATGCATATTTATTCCTAGTTTTTCAAACACAACCTATCAGCCTGTTTTTATAAAAGTGCATATTGTTTTTATTGCAAGACATGGTTGGATAGTCACCCCTCGATTGTTATGATTATTCCTTGTTGTCCTATATTTATCTCTGAATATGATCCGCTCTATTTAGATGATAATTACTGCTAGAATGCTTAGGAACTCGTTACTCAAATTCAATCAGGACTACAATGGTTTATTTAGAGAATAAATGTGTGAGTGTTTTCAAATGAGGAAATGGGTTTTCGAGTGTAAAGGCAAGGAATGCTTAGATGAGATGGATGGGTATTTCTTGTGTGAAATGCCAGAATGTTGGGCTCGTACCTTAGTGGTTGAGCAAAGTTGGGAGATATCCATCTTGTCATGGTTAAGGACCGAGTTGATGTGTCATCTTGCCTAATTCAACCATCGTGCAACCACTCGACCGTTGTATGGGTAATGGCTTAGCATAAATCCCACTAGTGGAGCTGTTAGTCTTCAGGTGAGCTGGTGAGCAACGGGAGCCCATGGAAAAGGAGTAAGCTCTTGGTGACTTAAGTCCTGGTGAAGACGTCAATGGTAGGTCGTTAACCCCTTGGGTGCTTCCGTGTTGGCTAGTCAGTCTTAGCTAAGGTGGGTAATGGCTTTGTTAGGATCCGCACCGGCACTAAGGTGATCGTGCTGTGGTACCCTACTTGTGGAAAAAGTGTACAACCTCTGCAGAGTTAAAACCTATCCGGGTAGCTGTGTCCACGGCATTGGACGAATTACGGCTTGGTCACATAACTAACACTTGGGAATGAATGGTTTTCATGGTGTGTGCGTTGATTTTGGAAGTGTCCGGCAGTTGTGCCGTGAGCAATGGCGGACAGGGAGTCCGGTAGCAAAAAAATTTGGATCCTTTGTGTAGGATCAACCCCACTCAATGTTTCGGTTACTAAAGGAAAAGCTTTACCAAAAACTCTTTTGAAAACAAACTCGTGCATGTGATGAAAGTCTAGCTTTATTGCAAATAAACCTTAGCCTATCCTTGTTATACCATGCGCATATATTTGATTTATCCCCCTCCATGGATGGGGTTAGACTTGTTGAGTACTTTTGTACTCACCCTTGCTTTGTTGCTACAGAGGAAGACCCGGACTTCGTCGCCGACGAGTTTGAGTAAGAGGTTGTGTCCACACCCAACGCTGCCTGTGGTGTTGGCCTTCACAAGATGTTTCTACTGCCGTGTAGTCCCGAGTGTTGTCTTTTGGCAGTCACTTGGTTAGCCACTATTATTTATTTGCTTTTGATCGTGGCGTGGCTTTCACGCCCACTCCCTCGAGAGTTGT
The DNA here is from genome assembly GCF_005286985.2 of Setaria viridis. Classification (NCBI taxonomy): domain Eukaryota; kingdom Viridiplantae; phylum Streptophyta; class Magnoliopsida; order Poales; family Poaceae; genus Setaria; species Setaria viridis. The sequence goes on along the minus strand of NC_048270.2, from coordinate 15,083,033 downwards.
ACGGTAACTGAATTATCTTATAAATAAATGTGCTATCAGCCTGCAGGGACTGATATTTGCAACACATTTAGTCTCCGCTGATGTAGGGACGCTTCAGGTGGTATCAGAGCCGTCGTTGGCTGGAGGACGCGACCTTAGAACCGGAATAGCCCTCTTGACCAAAATAAATGACTTACAAAATTTCTTCCTACCTCTACTCTATTGCAAAACTAAATTGCACCCCGATTCTTTCCAGATGGCCGAAGGAGAGTGGACTCATAGCCGCTGCACGGAAGATCCCGGTTTCCCAAATTGTTGCTCGCTTGCCTGAAGCGCCTTGGCATCCGAGAGCTCCCGACGTACTCTAGCAGGGAATACGAGCGCTATGGTATCCCTCAGTGTGAAGTAATCATCCACATTGGAAGGAGTGCTCGTTACCCCAACATCGAGCCGAGTATCAGCTATAGTTTTCCAGCACCGAGACACTTACCCAGTAGCGGCTCGAAAGGCTCTTGGTTACTTATGCCAAATGTACGAGATGCACCTCGAGCCAACGTCCATGAGATACTTCCCGCCTGCCAAAAAAGACCATCCAGGTTGGAGAGCCCGGATGAGAGCTTTTGATGAACATGGACGGCGTGAGGAGGACACCACCGTATACCACATAACCACTTATCTTGTCAGTTTGGATAAACTTTATGATCAACAGGCCGCAAAGCTGAAGCAACAAGTTCGTCATGCTGAGAGGGCGGATGTTCACATAAGGATGCTTCAAGTAATGCTAAGGGAAGCCAGAGCACAAGTTGCAGCCGCCCGAAGTGGAGAGGGTGTGGCTGTAGAAGCCCTTAAGCAAGCTCAGGATCGGCATCTCCAAGAGCTCAAGGAGGCTCATCTCAGAGGGATTGCCATAAGACGGATGGTCGCCTCGGAGGTTGAGGGGCCTCCTCACTCCGAAGGAAACCCTCTCGCCTTCGAGTTCTACAGGAGTCGGGGCCTCAACATTCCACCAGTTACACCATTCCTTGATGCTTCCAAAAGAGGCATTGAGCCCCCTCCCGTGTGCGGAGCATGGAACAAAGAAGATGAGTCATCTCTCCTCATTCCTTTAGAAGACCACTTCGTCCAGGGAGAAGACTCGCCCCACGAGTAATGTGCCCAGCCCAGAGTTGCCCAAGGGAATGAAGCCGTCACGGTCCGCAGTTTAGAGTTGTACCCCTTTAGTTGCGTTGTTGTACTTGGTCATGTAGTACATGTTTTGGCCTTACCCCAGAAGTGTTGTCCCCACCCCCCCCCCGTGGCAAAAGAAATAAAATCATTTGTGCTTGTTGTTTGTTAGTCTGTGTGCTTGTCAACAGGAGGTGGATTCTGTCTCTTCGAGAATACGCAATAATTACCTTAAAGATCACTAAAATCCAAATCCTACTCTCATAAAGTCTCACTCAATCTGCAAATGTCTCCCAAGCGTGCCACCAGGACCTCCCCGAGTAAGGCCCATGCCACCCCCAGTGCTGAGAGGCAGCCAGAAAGCCAAGAACCACCTCCCGCAGTGCTTCCTGAGGAGCAGGAAGTAAGTCAGCCCGAAGGCAGGGGAGAAAGCCAAGTGGGAGCACAACAGCCACCGCCCCCACTAGTCATTGATCTGGTTCAAGTGATGAACAACTAGACCCTTCTGCTAGAAACTCTGGCCAATGCCATCACCCGCCAGAGGCCCCGTGGGCAGAACATGAATGAGAGGTTGACGGACTTCCTCTAGACCAAGCGACCCACTTTTGGCGGGTCCGTCACCCCTCTGGATGTAGATGACTGACTGCGAGTCATTCAGAGGAAGCTGGAGCCATTTGGTTGCGAGGGCAGGGACAAAGTCTTCTTGGCCGCTCACCAGCTCATTGGGACTGCTCTAGCTTGGTGGGAGAACTACTGCTCTACCGCCCAGGATGCCTCCACTATCACCTGGGATGAGTTCGTGACGGAGTTCCATCGCTATCACATCCCCGTAGCTACCATGAAGCGCAAGGCGGATGAGTTCCGTGAACTTCGCCAGGGCAACAGATCTGTGGAGGAGTACACCTTCTAGTTTATGGAGCTGGCCCGTTACGCTCTAGAGGAGGTGGACAAGGATGAGAAGAAGCAGGACATGTTCAAGAAGGGCTTGAACGCAGAACTGAGTACCCTACTCACTCCTCAGATCTACCCCAACTTCAACACTCTGATGAACATGGCCATCTTGACTGAGAGGACCAAGGCAGAAGAGCGGAGGGACAATAAGCGCCGGTTCCTGGAGAGAAAGACTCACCAGCAGGACTGATTCCAGAAGCCGAGAAGCTTCGGTCACCCCTTGCCCAGATCCCAAGCTCCCATGCAGTACCGGACCCAGTCCCAAGCATCCGGTTCCTACCAGACCGCTGCCCCATTCAGGAGCTAGAACCCTACCAAGGCCCCATAGAGCAGCGCCAGCCAAGTCACTGGCAATAGCAGGGAATGCTTTAACTGCCGAGAGCCAGGGCATTTCATCACCAACTGCCCCTATGCCAACAAGCCAGCAGCATCGGCCTTCTCCAACTCGTTAGCTGGACCAAGGGCAACATTGTCGGGAGCTAACCGTGTGCGAGTCCGTAGCAACAACAACCCCAGCAACAACAACAGCCAGCAGATGAGGCCGCCCCAGCAGTCATTCGGACGAGCCCGCGTCAACCACATCAGTGCGCAAGAGGCTCGCGAAGCTCAGGGTGTGGTACTCGATGAGTTTCTAGTTAGCTCAGTCTTGGCAACAATACTTTTTGATTCTGGGGCATCACATTGCTTCATATCCTCAAGTTTTGTGGAAGAGCACAATATACCTACAGTACTACTAAAGTTACCCCTATTAACCCGGACTCCTGGAGCTGACATTCGGTGTCAACTAGGTTGTTCCCGGGTAAGGATCAATTTAACTGGGGTAGAATTTTTAGAGGATCTAGTAGTACTTAAGTCTAAGGGGGTAGATGTGATTCTCGGGATGGATTGGTTAAGCCTGCATGATGGTCATATAGGGTGTGCTGATAAGGTAGTGCACTTGACCAATCGGGATGGTGTGCAAGTGACCTGTCACACTCGAGGAAGTGGCCCAGACCCCATGGTTTTTAGCATGGAGACCAAGGCCATAGAAGAAGTCCCGGTAGTGAGTGAGTACCTAGATGTATTTCCTGAAGAACTACCTGGAATGCCCCCAGACAGGGATATAGAGTTCGTAATCGACCTTATTCCTGGAACCTCTCCTATAGCCAAGAGACCCTATAGGATGGCAGCCTCAGAGTTGGCCGAACTGAAGAAACAGTTGGGGGAATTGCAGCAAAGTGGTTTTATCAGGCCTAGCTCATCCCTTGGGGAGCCCCCGTACTCTTTGTCAAGAAGAAAGATGGGAGCATGAGGATGTGCGTGGATTATCGCGCACTAAATGAGGTCACTATTAAGAATAAGTATCCACTCCCCAGAATAGATGACCTGTTTGACCAGCTGAAGGGAGCCAAGTATTTCTCCAAGATAGATCTAAGGTCAGGGTACAATCAGCTCAAGATCAAGGAGAGCGACATCCCGAAGACGGCCTTTGTCACTCGTTATGGTCAATTTGAGTTCACTATGATGTCTTTTGGATTGACCAATACCCCTACTTAGTTCACGAACCTCATGAACAAGGTGTTTATGGACGAGTTAGATAAGTTTGTCGTAGTCTTTATTGACGACACACTTATTTATTCCAAGAGTGTTCAGGAGAATGAGCAGCATATACGGGTTGTGTTAGAAAAATTGAGAGCCCACCGACTCTATGCTAAATTCAGCAAGTGTGAATTTTGGCTTGAGAAAGTGGCATTCCTTGGTCATATCCTGACCGTGGAAAGAGTCGTAGTTGATCTGGAGAAAGTTGAGACTGTCTCCAACTGGCAACAACCCACCAATGTCAGTGAGATCAGAAGCTTTCTTGGTTTAGCTGGGTATTACAGGAGATTTATTGAGGGATTTTCCAAGATAGCTCGGCCCATGACAGAGCTGCTCAGGAAGGCTAAGAAGTTCACCTGGACAGAATCCTGTGAGAGGAGCTTCCAAGAGCTAAAGAAGAGGTTGACGACAGCCCTAGTGTTGACCTTGCCGGATATTCAGCGGGACTTTGTAATCTATTGTGATGCATCCCGACAAGGTTTAGGATGTGTCCCCATGCAAGATGGGAAGGTTGTGGCATATGCTTCCCGCCAACTCAAGCCTCATGAGCAGAACTACCCAACCCATGACTTAGAGTTTTCAGCCGTAGTGCATGCCCTCAAGATTTGGAGGCATTATCTGATTGGGAACAAGTGTGAGATTTACACCGACCATAAGAGCTTAAAGTATATCTTCACCCAACCAGATTTGAACCTAAGGCAAAGGAGGTGGTTAGAATTGGTGAAGGACTACAACATAGAAATCCATTACCACCCCGGCAAAGCTAATGTTGTAGCTGATGCCTTGAGCAGGAAATCCTATGGACAACCTAGACCAGAGAATACTCATCTACAGAAGGAGATGGCCTGGTTAAATGTGCACATTATTCCCTAGAATACTAGCCGCAAGCTAAGTATCCCACCCACCTTGGAGGATAAAATCCAAGAGGCCCAAGGTTCAGACAAAGACCTAGTGAGAATCCGCAAGCAAACCGGAGAGAATAAAGTCCCGGATTTCAGAGTGGATGACAAAGGAACCTTGTGGTACAAGGACCGAATTTGTGTCCCCAAGGAAGGTGAATTCCGGCAAACCATCATGGATGAAGCCCATAACTCGGTGTACTCCATTTATCCTGGGTCCACCAAAATGTATATGGACCTAAAGCAGAAATACTAGTGGAATGGAATGAAAGCGGACATAGCTCAGTTTGTCGCCCATTGTGATACTTGCCAAAGGGTCAAGGCCAAACACCAGAAGCCAGCAGGCTTACTGCAACCATTACCTATCCCAGTTTGGAAGTGGGATGAGATCAGTATGGATTTTGTAGTAGGCTTGCCCAGAACTCAGAAAGGCAATGACTCCATATGGGTAATAGTGGACCGACTTACTAAAGTCGCTCACTATCTACCCGTACGGACCACTTATGGTGGAGAAAGACTAGCCCGACTCTACGTCGACAACATAATGAAGCTGCATGGTGTGCCAAGCAGAATTGTCTTGGATAGAGGAACCCAATTTACCTCTAGGTTTTGGAGAAGTCTGCATAAATGGCGGGCACCAAACTAGATTTCAGTTCAGCCTATCACCCCCAGACCGATGGCCAAACAGAGTGAGTAAATCAAATCATGGAAGATATGTTGAGGGCATGTGTCCTCACCTATGGCAAGGATTAGGAACAGAGTTTACCCTATGCAGAGTTCTCATGCAACAATAGTTACCAAGCCAGTTTGGGCATGTCGCTATTTGAGGCCCTCTATGGGAGAAAGTGCTGGACCCCTTTGATGTGGTCGGAAGTTGGAGAACGCGCTCTAGTCAGGCCTGCCTTTATCAAAGAAGCAGAAGACCATGTGGCAGAGATCCGAGAGAAGCTGAAGGCCACATAGTCCAGATAGAAAAGCTACTCGGACAAGAGGAGACGGGAATTGAGTTTCAATCAGGGAGATTTTGTCTACCTCAAGGTTTCCCCAATTTGGGGTACTCGAAGGTTTCAGGTGCAAGGAAAACTAGCCCCTCGGTATATCGGGCCGTACCAGGTGTTAAAAAGAGTTGGATCTGTAGCATATCATATCCAACTGCCCGAAGAAATGTCGGATATACACCCGGTATTTCATGTCTCTCAGCTGAGAAAATGCTTAAGAGTACCGGAGGAGCAAGTACCGGTAGATACAATGGATTTGCAAAAGGACCTTCGCTATCAAGAAGTGCCTATCAAAATTCTGGACACCATCACCAGGAGGACAAGTAATTCAGTAGTTTGGATTTGCAGAGTCCAATGGAGTAGACACGGCGAAGAAGAAGCTACTTGGGAACGCGAGGATGCGTTAAAGAAGAAATTTCCCCATCTCTTCAGGACTCAGCCGAATCTCGAGGACGAGATTCAATTTAAGTGGGGTAGGTTTGTCACATCCGCAAAAAATCACCACCTTAAATCACCCGTTAAAAATTGCTTTCAAAATCTTTTTACCGTTGAGCTGCCGGAAATCTAAAACCTTCCCGGCGATTTCGCCGTCCCGGCACCCAAAGCCGACAGCCATCATTTTATCCTCTCCCGTAATTTTCACCGCATGCCAGTCGATAGACCGCCATGCGTGCTCCAACCGCGTGCCGCAATCCCCACCGGCTCTCCCTTTTCTTTTTCTCTTTTCCCCATTCATTTTTGCCTTTTCTTTTTCTTTCCCTCTTTTCCTCTTTTTCTTCCTTCTTCTTCCTCCTTCCTCCTTCTCTTTCCTCCTCCTTCTTCTTCCTGGCTGCGCACGCCAGGCCACCTCCTAGCCGGCCCCCCACACCATTACTCCCTGGCCCGTCCCCCCTGACGCTCGGCTCTCCTCGGCCGCCTGCCCCCCTAGCCCCCGCGCGCCCCAAAGCCCGCGCCGCCCGGCCCGGCGACGACCGCACCGGAACGCCTTGGGCTATGTGCTCCGATTTCCATCCTCACGCTAGGCCCCCGCCCCTGGCCCCACCGGCGTGCCTGCCGCTCGCGTCGCCCACGCCGGCCCCGCCCCGCGCCGGACGGAGCTCGCCGGCCCCCACTTCACTGGCCGCTCCCCGCCCCTCCCGCCAGCCTATAAAAAGGGGCGACGCCCCAGATCACCACACCCCAACCTCCTTCAACCGCCAACACCTCCCCGCTCCCCCGCCTTGCTCCTGCCCAACCGCCGCCTGCACGTCGTGCGCTGCCGCCCCTTTTGCCACCACCGGCCGCCCTCCCTCCCGACTCCAAATCTCGAAGGTGAGTAGCAAAATGGGGCCTCCACACCTCCTCCTGCCCTCCCCCACCGTCGGGTCTCACCGCCAGCAAGGCCCGACCGGCCGGCCGGCCACCACCGAGCCGCCACCATTCTCCCTGTGCAACCCAAGGAAGAAGAAGAGAAGATTTCCCCAAATTTCCGATCTAACCCCCAGTTTTCCCTATTTCATGAAATAACCCTTCCACCTCTCTCAAAGGTTGTTTCGCAGATGTGCCCCTCCACCACCCAAAAATATTTACAGATAGGTCTCTGGTTTCTCGCAAATGAGTCCTAAACCTCTTTTTAAGCCCCTAATCCATGTTTAACTCGTCATTTCATGCGTCAAACTTCCTCCAATTATTCCCAAATTCGACCACGTCATCTTCCAGTATACTTCCGTCGATCCATATCCAAATTTCCTAAAAATACTCGTTCTACATATTTTCCGTTTGCGTTCTCTGTTCGGAGCTCAACGAGTAAAATCTTATTTTCTTTTTATTTATTGTGTGCTGTTTGTGTGTGCCGTAGATCGCGGAGTACCCGAGGAGGAGCACGAGGAGGAGTTTGATCGTGAGCCCGAGCTCGAGGACCAGCAGCACGAGCCGGAACTCCCAGAAGGCTTTGAGGACGGCAAGTCCAATCTCACCCTTTGATGCATATTTATTCCTAGTTTTTCAAACACAACCTATCAGCCTGTTTTTATAAAAGTGCATATTGTTTTTATTGCAAGACATGGTTGGATAGCCACCCCTTGATTGTTATGATTATTCCTTGTTTTCCTATATTTATCTCTGAATATGATTCGCTCTGTTTAGATGATAATTACTGCTAGAATGCTTAGGAATTCGTTACTCAAATTCAATCATGACTACAATGGTTTACTTAGAGAATAAATGTGTGAGTGTTTTCAAATGAGGAAATGGGTTTTCGGGTGTAAAGGCAAGGAATGCTTAGATGAAATGGATGGGTATTTCTTGTGTGAAATGCCAGAATGTTAGGCTCGTACCTTAGTGGTTGAGCAAAGTTGGGAGATATCCATCTTGTCATGGTTAAGGACCGAGTTGATGTGTCATCTTGCCCAATTCAACCATCGTGCAACCACTCGACTGTTGTATGGGCAACGGCTTAGAATAAATCCCACTAGCTGAGCTGTTAGTCTTTAGGCGAGCTGGTGAGCAACGGGAGCCCATGGAAACGGAGTAAGCTATTGGTGACTTAAGTCCTAGTTAAGACCTCGATGGTAGGTCGTTAACCCCTTGGGTGCTTCCGTGTTGGCTACTCAGTCTTAGCTAAGGTGGGTAATGGCGTTGTTAGGATCCGCACCGGCACTAAGGTTATCGTGCTGTGGTACCCTACTTGTGGGAAAAGTGTACAACCTCTGCAGAGTTAAAACCTATCCGGGTATCCATGTCCACGGCATTGGACGAATTACAGCTTGGTCACATAACTAACACTTGGGAATGAATGGTTTTCATGGTGTGTGTGTTGATTTTGGAAGTGTCTAGCAATTGTGCCGTGAGCTATGGCGGACAGGGAGTCCGGTAGCAATTAAATTTGGATCCTTTGTGTAGGATCAACCCCACTAAATGTTTCGGTTACTAAAGGAAAAGCTTTACCAAAAACTCTTTTGAAAACAAACCCGTGCATGTGATGAAAATCTAGCTTTATTGCAAATGAACCTTAGCCTATCCTTGTTATACCATGCGCATATATTTGATTGTATCCTCCTCCGTGGATGGGGTTAGACTTGTTGAGTACTTTTGTACTCACCCTTGCTTCGTTGCTACAGAGGAAGACCCGGACTTCGTCGCTGAGGAGTTTGAGTAGGAGGTTGTGTTCGCACCCAACGCTGCCTGTGGTGTTGGCCTTCACAAGATGCTTCTGCTGCCGTGTAGTCCCAAGTGCTGTCTTTTGGCAGTCGCTTGGTTAGCTGCTGTTATTTATTTGCTTCTTATCGCGGCGTGGCTTTCACGCCCACTCCCTCGGGAGTTGTACGGTAACTGAATTATCTGTTGAATAAATGTGCTATCAGCCTCCTGGGACTGATAATTGCAACACATTTAGTCTTCGCTGATGTGGGGATGCTTCAGCTAGCAGCCCCAACTCCGGGGCAACCCAATGACCCTCCCCACAGCCGCGCACTCGCGCTTGATAGCAGCGGTAGAGGCGGCGCTGAGGGAGGAAGAGGAACGCAAACAGATGCACGGTGGGGGCGGTGGGACTAGATGACGGCGTGGAGGAGGGAAGCCATGAAGAGGGGGCGGGGCGCGGCCGTCCGACACCCCCAATTGCATGGCAGCCTGGCGCCCCATGCTCCTCCTCCACAGTCACACACTCGCGCTGAAGGGCAACGGTTGTGGCGGCACTGGAGGAGTAGATGGGGGCGCAAGGCTTGATGCACAGTAGGTGGTGGCGAGGACGGTAGCGCTCGTGGCGGGAAGCCACCCGACAAGATCAAGTCGGCTATGGAAGAGGTACATACCTCGCTGCTGGACCATGATGGGCGCGGTGGATCAAAGGGATCAGCCGCGCATCCTATGAGGGCGCTGCCCCTGGCAGAGATCGATCTCCTTGGGGGTGGCACGAGGGTAGCGGAAGCCGGAGGCCTAGGGTTAGAACTTAGACTCATGATACCTTGTAATATTATGTATAATGTGTGGGTTGTATTGCATTGAGTTTTGAGGGTGAATACATAAGGGGTACAAGACTTGGGGGGGCAAGAAGCCTCCGGAGATATTTCCTATACTACCAAATATAGTCTAACACTCTCTAGGTGGCACATGTAACAAGGATGGTGCCTCATTCTTCCACTAAGTTGTGGAGGTTTAGATACAAACGTAAGAGCCTTCAAGTCCCCATACAAAGACTCTTGCTGCTCCTCCACATCAATTCAAAGAGTCCATGAACTTGCCAACAAGCTACAAAGGCTCCAAGGTGTCGGTCACACCAAGATCAAACGGTTGGATCACTCATTGTCCCCTCTCAGTAACAAGTCCTTTGCAATCAGTCTCTGTAGGCCAAAAACTAGCACTAATAACTCTATCTTATACTCCCTCCATTCCAAATTATAGGTCATTTTTGCTTTTCTAGTTTCATAGATATTATTAGGCCAGTCCCAACCCACGGTGTCCATAAGTAGTGTCAATCTTGCCAAATTATTAAGACATGAGCTCTAGAAACTACACCCCCAACCTATGATTTCTTGATGTAGGTCTGTAATAAATTTCTCTCCTCTCTCCCCACTCTTATTCTTCGTTGGAGATCGTGTCAACACCATGTATTGCATGAGATCCCGTTTCTACATATTTTTATATCTCTTCTCATTAACTCTCTTGCCACCTCAGCTTTTTGCTTACGTGGTACCATATTTAACGCTATGGAAACCAGCTGAGGTGGAGAGTTGGGACTGACCTTATGCATCTAGACATACACACTATCTAGATGCATAACAATATTTATTAACCTAGAAAAGCTAAAATAACCTATGATTTGGAAAGGAAGGAGTACTAATTACCTTGGATTATCACTTTTAGCACTTTAGTGAATTATTGATAGTCTTCTCAAGTGGCTTGTAGGTGAGCTTCTCTCAACTCCAGCATATTAATTGAAATGACCGTGTGAGGGGAGCATGACCGCACGTAGTAATCGTTTGAGAATCTAGACAACATCACCTAGGATTTTGTGTTTGGTCCTACGTCATCGCAGCATATATTACGGAAGAGGTAAAGTATATATGCATTAGGGAGCAGGTTAGATCTATATCCTTAATGCCTACAATCTTTTGTGCAGATTTCTAAGGAATGATTTTAGAATCGGGTTCAATAGAAAATGAGAAAATACGCAAACAAAATAGAAGAAATAAATGTATATGGGTTTTTTTATTCCTAAGTTAGATTTATTATCTAATCCGATATATATAGAATTCCCTTCTATATGGAACTGGATTCCATATCTAATTCTAATTCTATGCAGCATATTGTTATCAATTGTATATCTTGATTTGATTCCTATTGGATTTTAATTAGTTCGATTTCAATAGGGGTTCTTCATGTATTTCGTCTTTTATTATGTTAGATGAAGGGGAAAAATGGGAACTCAAGGATATTGAAGAGTAAAAAAAAAAGGATGGAATGAAAGAGTGATTGGTTGAAAAGAAAGAGAAATAGAATAATGAGAATCATATGGATTTACACAAACCTCTAATGATTAGAAACTAAAAACAAGATCTCGAAGTGATTTGGACGATTTCAATTATCATTTATTTGTACTTATTAGTTACTTTTACCGAATAGAGCTTAGAAGTTAGAAGTACTAATTTCTTGGTTGATTGTATCCTTAACCATTCCTTTTTTTTTACACAAGCAACTCACCATGAATCCACTAATCGCTGCACTAGAGAAGCATCAGCTCGATCGGCCATCACCTGAACGAGCTACCTTGGATGAGCTTACCTGCTTCAACAACAATAACAACAATAGCCTTTCAGTCCCAAACAAGTTAGGGTAGGCTAGAGTTGAAACCCAACAAAAGCTACAAATCAGGGTTCGGGCATATGAATAGCTGTTTTCCAAGCACTCCTATCCGAGGCTAAATCATTAGGTATATTCCATCCCTTCAAATCTCCTTTTATTGCCTCTTGCCATGTCAATTTTGGTCTTCCTCTGCATCTTTTCACATTACTGTCACGCCTTAGGGTTCCACTATGCACCGGTGCCTCCAGAGGCCTTCGTTGGACATGTCCAAACCATCTCAGCCGGTGTTGGATAACCTTTTCTTCAATTGGTGCTACCCCTAACCTATCATGTATATCCTCGTTTCGGACTCGATCTCTTCTCGTATGACCATAAATCCAACGCAACATATGCATTTGTGTAACACTTATCTGCTAGACATGTCGTCTTTTTGTAGGCCAATATTCTACACCATACAACATGGCAGGTCTAATCGCCATCCTATAAAACTTGCCTTTTAGCTTCAATATAAGTCTCTTATCATATAAAATTCCTGATGCTTGGCGCCATTTCATCCACCCCGCTTTGATTCTATGACTAACATCTTCATCAATATCCCCATCTCGTTGTAGCATTGATCCCAAATATCAAAATGTATCCTTCCTGGGCAATACTTGGCTTTCCAAACTAACATTTCCCTCCTCATGTGTAGTAGTGCTAAAGTCACATCTCATATATTAAGTTTTAGTTCTGCTGAGTCTAAAACCTTTGGACTCCAGGTTTTTTGCTGTTGGCATTGATGAGGTCGTGGTTGCAAATTCGATAATGGATGACCTTTTGGATCTTGGCGCCACTGTGGGCAAAGCCGAGGTATAGCCGTGATGAACTTGAGGATCCTGCTTACCGCCTCCCTTGATGTGTTCAAAACTGGGTGCTCTTGAAAAAAGAACTCAGTCAACTCACCAAAGGCCTATTTTCTAGTTTGACGGGAAACTTCAACTATTTTCATGTTTTTTTGAGCCAGGCAAGTTCTGGCACCCGTTTTCATGCCTTTTTGTATTTCTTTTAATTTAGTTGAGTTTGGATATAAAATTTGCTAAAGTAATATTCCATTGACAACTTCCTATATAGCAAAATTTATAATTAAGAAAGGTACACCAGCCAGGCCCCTCGACAACAGCACCACGGGCCGCTGTTGCTGTCGGTCCAGGCAGCAGCGGTCCCCACCTCCTCTCCTCTCCCCCTTCCCTTCATCCTCCTCCTTCCATCCTATCTTGATTCCTCCTTGTGGTGCTTATACTGTTACTCTTGGCAGATAGTCTTGTGAAGGTCGGGGTGAAAGTTTAGATGGTGATGCCTGCTGGCATCATTTCCTTGTTGGAGGTCTTCATCGCACCTCCCCATATGTCGTGTTTGGATTCTCTAGGTGAAAACCAAGCTCAATATTAATCTTGGGCCGATGATGGCGGAACTATTGGCTCCGTGGCTCTTCCTAAATGCATCGTTATAAAGATCCATCTGGTGTTTTGGCACTCTCTGTTCATGCTCGGTCATGACAGCTCTTGTGGTTTTGGGAAAGTCGGAGCTGCTGCGTCAGCAAGCTTGGCAACGATGACTCGATGCCATGTTCGGAGTGAAACGGTCTAGGAGGAGAAGGATTACTCTAATTTATTTGAGCTTTTGTGAAAGGAAGAAGCTTAACTGCTGCTCAAGGGAACGCCAGTCATTTGGTTGATCAATTGCATCGGTTAGTGTTTGTGTGTGCTTGTCATGAGCTACTTAGTTAGTTGACCTGTTGTCAAAAGATAGGTGGACATGGAAGACATGCAAGATGTTTTAGATGCAGTATTCATGGCACTAGGTCATGAAAGATTTGTGTTGACGGCTACAAGTAGTCTATCTTGGCAGGCTGAGCACCCGCTAGTAACCTTGAGCCAGCACAAATGCCGTCTGTGCTGGCGGGTGCTCATCCGCCAGGAGAGACTCCTCTATGCTAGCGGGCAATGTTAGCCACCCGCCAGCACAGATGCTTCCTGTGCTGGCGGGTGGTTAGATCACCCACCAGCACAGATGCTTTCTGTGCTGGCGGGTGCTTTATGCCACCCATCAGGAATATGTATTTTCCCATCCAATATATTATTAATCGTGAGTTATTTATAATTTTTATTTCCCGCCAGTTATTAGCTGTCAAATTAAAATATGTATCAACAACCACATAACAACAAACTTGAATAATAAATAATTCACATTATTCAAAACTGCATGGTACATAATATATCATTCACAATATTAAAAATCCAACATTTGGAATAGAGCTATTTTTTGCCACGCTAATATTAAAAATACTACCCCCATCTACAAAGATCTTTGCAGTCGTCCACCATCAACACGCCATCTTTATCAAAGATTGCTCCATCCTCATGACACATCTCGCGATCGATGAACCTCGCCATGTCCCTACAAATATTGTTGATTTGTTTGTCTTCGAGCTTGGCATCGTGAGTGGCGATCCTAGGCATCTGCAGGTATACAGGAAATGAAGATTAGGATACATTACCATTAGGAAGTTAGCACATGGTAGTTTAAAGAGACTTACATCTTTAGGGTTCGTCCGGTACCTCCCATTATTTCTGAGAAACTCGCACACGTAATATCCGCATAGCCCGGTACTAGGAGGTTGGTTGTGCCACTGCAATCAAATAGAAAATGATGAGTTGTTATTAATGACAAGTCTACATTAAATGAAAAAACTAAGTTTTTATGTTCTTAGGAATCTATGGTATATTATTTCCATAGCTTTGTTCCTTTTTGGATCGTGGTCCCCGCCTTTAGTATCTAAAGCTTGTACGCACTTTGAGGATATAAAGATGAGTAATTGTTGGCGCTAGAAATCGGTCAACCGAATCCCCAACGTCTGACACACGACCCGGGAGAATCTGCTTAACTCCTGTTCGAGTGATTGCCCTGGTGCGATTCGCGCGGCGTGCCAGCCAATCTGACCTGTTGATTGGCAAGGAAGAATACGTGTCAGATCCAAAAGTCACGATCGGCTAAATTTCCGATCTCGAGGGAGCTTATCAGCGAATCGGCCGATTTGCCGTAATAAAGAAATCGGCTATGAAGCAGCCGACTATTAGGCAGCGTGAACGACGACTAATTGAAGTAATCGGTACAACGCTACAGTAGCAACACTAGGAATAGATCTAATCGGCTATGTGTGGAATAAGTAAATTAAATAGCAAAGTATGAGAAAAGCCGAAACTGCCGATTCCTAGCTGGATAACTGATGATAAAACTAGAAAAAATAGGTAAAACCTACAATTCTAGTAAATATCGATAACTAGTGAATAAATCTAAACGAAACAACAGCGATGCGCCCGAAGTTAAAGCTTAGAATTTACTCGGTAAACGGAACTTACAAGATCGGCCGGAGGTCAAGTTGATGCAGCCCTGCCAACCCGTACGAACTCGTGAAAAAGAAGAAAGTATTTGGCGAAGTCGCCTGCTTGAAAGTAAGTATGAGGAAATAGTAATTGGTTGTATTGAGTAGTTGATGATTACAGATCTACAAAGGTAGCTATTTATAGCCCCGTACAGACGACTCCTTATCTGACTAGAACTCTATCCCTAATTCAAATAGAAAACGAATATTTACAAGTACGATTTGTACTAGGTTGGTTATTATACGCTTCATGGGCTGATTTCCTCTTCATCCTTCTGCTCCCTTCCAAGCCCATACCGGCCCAATTATTCCAACCTCCTAATCGGCCGATTCCTCATCGACAAAGGGTAACCGATCGGGAACCTGGCGTGTCCGATCCAAACCCCAAGGGTTAAGCGAGGCAGAAGTCCTAAAGATCCATCGGCCAATCCTGTACTGTAGCATCGGCCGATCTTGGACTGTAGCGCCAACCAACCGATTTCTAATTGTAGCGCCATTCGGCCGATTTCCAACTGTCACCCCTGTATTCTACTGTTCCTTCCCATTTCCTCTTCTCTTGGCGCCGATTTTACTTGTGACGAAATCTGGCGTCAACAGTAATTAATACAATTTAAGTCTAATATCAACATGCATTTAATTACTGCCAACGAATATCTTATTTTTGTATAATGCCTATGAATTCCTTGTACCTATCTCTACTAAATCTGGCGGAGTTGAGGACCACTGCTTCTCCTAGCTTGGGTAAAATAATGATGCAAATCCAGTGGTCTATGCATTATATTAAAATAATTTATATTATAGACGGCATTAAATAGCACCAAGTATATATATAGTAATTAAAACTAGCTAGCTTACTAAAAATTGTAAGGAGCCATGATACAATCTTTATTAACCTTTTTTATCATTACTCTTGCAATGTATATGGAGATTTTGTGCATTTCATCTCTATGGGCTTTTAATTTTATAACATTTTTCTCCGCTTATGTCTGTGCTGCTTCCATTTGTGCTTTGATCATTTCCGTCATTTTGAGCTTGTACTCTGGCTCGCTTATTCGTGTTGGGTCAAGGTACGCTGCCTTGAACTTGCTGTTCGTCAATTCTTCCTCCCTCCATTGCATCCTGCAGAATAGGTTCCTCAGGTACTTGACATATAAAATATATACATATATATATTTAACACTCGTGTATGCGGTATATGTGGACTTACAAGCACCATACGGAAATGAGATTCACGTTGAGGTGTTGTTGACGGTAAAGTTTGTGCAAATCCTCGAAATCGATCACAATCTGGTAATCGAGAACGCCAATGAAAACCTTAGTTGGGACATGCACGGTGATTGCTCAAATGCCTTGCTTCATTGCATTCATGATCCATCCATGCAGCTTATTCAGTTCCTATAGGCCCTCCAGCAGATCCCACCAATACAAGAATGGTTTGCCATGCTCATAATTGATTGGGACTTTATTTGACGCAAAAAAATTGAGGTTTTGATCCTTTTCCTTTTGCCAAGAGGGGCTGCAAGTCACAAATTTTTCACCGGAAGATGAAGCCTTCTTTTTCAATACATTTAAAACCTTGTCGACTTCTGTTGATGGAGCTTTTTGATCATATGTACTGGTTCATCGCATCACCGAGAACCTCAATCCCCTCTCATCTAACACCGTAAAAACTTACACCAGGCGTATTCTGGCAGGGGTGCTTTTGGGAACACATGACCCGTTACTGCCATACCGGTTGCGGCCTCTCGAAACTTATTTTGTTTCCTTCCATAAGGTATAACCAACCTGCATGCTGTATCCACTTGTATGTCATCAACAGGATACCTCACGTTTGCAATGGAGTCAGCACTACTCGGAGCAACGAATCCTGTGTGGGCAAGCTCAATGGTTGGTTCTGCACTATGGCATCAGCCACTGTTGCTAGGTGCTGGCTGGCCAAGAACTCCATGAACTCCTGCTTGGCAATTTCTCTCATCTTCTCTTCAAGGTTTTTCTTATAACTTTCGTGCTTCTTGTAGCTTGCTTGGTTGATTGGGAATGCTTTACCCCAGGGCAATGTTGATGACATCCCTCGAACACGCCTAGAGTGCTCTACGGTTATGATTGAGGTGGTTAGCTGATCTTTCTCCTAGTCCGGCTTGGAACGCCTCAGCGAGCTATTGCAACCTCTCGTAAATTTTGTCTATTGTTTGGTGTTTGAATTTAACCTTGCCGTCGGGTGTTACTTTCAGAATTCGAGCTAGTACCCAATTCCTGCTGCACTTATCCAAGCCTTCAAGCATATCCGGTAAACCAGCTCTCCTCTGTTCTTCTTCCTTTCTCCTCCATTTAGCAATCTAGGCTGCGTACCCTCCTGCCCCCAAGTCGTGGGGGTTTTGGGTGGCTTTCATAGCCTTTGTGGTATTTTCTTCACTCAGAGCTTTTACTTCTGGCGTGTTCTTCTATTGTATGAACTCTGGAGGAATCCTACCGAAGTCATCCCTAGCATTGTTGCCTTTCTGTACATATTCTTTCTTAAGAGTAGACCTCCAATTCCTAAAACATCTCCCAAAGAGGCCCTCAACAAAGTGTCTTGCGAATTTCTCTTGACCTTCAAGAAAAGTGAACCTTTCTTTCATTGTGGCCCCAATACATCCTTTGTAGTGGTAGGCACATTCTTCCAATTACTAATCATGATCCAGGTCTGCAATTTATCCCTGACAATAGCTCCACATATATTCTCAAACCTAGCAGATATCCCCTTAGGTAATATGGGCTCACCTTCGGAGCCAAGCTCTTCTATTACGAGAATACCTTTTTCAGGGATCTGGTTTCGGCTTCATTTCCCACATTTCCTTTTTGCATTACAACTAGAAGCAGTAGTAGATGAAGGTTGTGGTGCAGAGGCATCGACCTCCTCTTCATGTAGACTAGATGTTCTACGACGTCGCGGTGGGGAATGAACCGGGGATTGGTCATCGTTCTGTAGAGAAAACAATAGTTGGAGTTTATCATCTTCATGTGAACAACAAATACATCACTAGCTAGTATATGAATGTGCATGTAGGTACCTGATGATCCGCGGTTGGATCGTATTCAGGGTCATCTTGATCTAGATGCCTACGAGACCTAGGTGGGCTTGGTTCGTACTCAGGTGGAGTAGAATATGATCCACAATCATCATTGAAATCAAAATCCTTCTCAGAGGATTCAACATTGTTCCCATTGTTGTCCATCACTCTTAATATGCAAAATTGTAATACTTGCAATTAAAAATTATTCATGAATTTATGCATATCAATAAATATTTGTACACCAAACTTTTCCTTTCACAATTTATACATATTTATTATTCATGACTTTATGCATATCAATAAATATTTGTACACCAAATTTTTCCTTTCACAATTTATACATATTTATTATTCAAGAATTTATGCATAAAAATAAATATTTGTACACCAAACTTTTCCTTTCATAATTTATACATATTTAACATTCAAGAATTTATGCATATCAATAAAATATTTGTACACCAAACTTTTCCTTTCATAATTTATACATATTTATTATTCAAGAATTTATGCCTATCAATAAATTTTTGGGCACCAAACTTTTCCTTTCATAATTTATATATATTTATTATTCAAGAATTTATGCATATCAATAAATACTTGTACACCAAACTTTTCCTTTCACTATTTATACATATTTATTATTTATGAAAATTGCAATCCATAAATATTTAAACGCCACATTTATTATTACATTTTCTTTTCTACAATAACTTGCAATCCAGTAATTGTATTTACATAAAAAACAAACCGTGTGGCCCTAGGGAGAGGAAGATGTGCTTCGGCGGGGGGCAGGGGGGAGGGCCGGTGATGTCCTTAGGGTTGGAGTGGCGCGCCGGCAGTCGGGGAGGAGGTGGGGCTCGGGGACGAGCGGCGGGGAGGAGGGGGGTGTGGTGGCGTCGGGCGTCGGGAAGGTGGCCAGCGACTTCGAGGAGGAGCTGAGGCAGGGAGAGGTGGCCAATAGAGTCAGGGAAAAGCGGAGGCTAGGGGAGGGTCGGCGGTGGAGAGGTAGAGGTGGACCCGTGGTGGAGAGGATGAGGGCCCAGCGGCGTCGAGGAGGAGGTGACGCTCCGGGTGGCAAGGTGGCGCTCGGGTGACCGGCGGCGGTGCTCCGGTAGGACGGCGGCGGAGAGGGGGGCACGGTCAGCGGTGGAGACGGGGTGGTGGCAGATGGCGGCGCACGGGTGAGCGGTGGCAGCATTGAGGAGGAGGCAGCATTAGGGAGGGGGCCACAGTGGCACTCCGGGAGGCGAGGCGGCGGCGGTGTCGAGGAGGACGGCTATTTCGGCGCGAAATTTTGGCAGTCTGATGGCGTTCTGAAAATTTCGCACAAGAACATAGAAATTTTGGTGCTTGGCCGTGGGTTATATGGGGTGTGCTCTATACTGGCGGGTGCTAACGCGGCCTACCAGCACTGAGCTTCTGCACTGGCGGGCGGCATTAGCGACCGCCAGCAGTGAGGTTGCACCAAATTTTCATCCAATTTAAATACTTGATAAATGATTTCAAAATATTTTCAAACTTCTACACCTAAACATAAATGTTATGTAGTGAATGTAAAAAAATATAATTTCATACATAACACAAATGTTTTGACTAGTTAGTTGACATGTTACTATAGGTTGAAACACCTCATGAGTTATAGGGTGATCATGACTTGGATATCCATTTGGGAAAGATGTAGTGTTACACTATCTCAAAATTGTCTTATTATTTTTTGTCCATGTTGGTGCACTGCTAAAGTGGTTACATGCCAAATATCATGATTGTTCAACAAATTTATATTTTATAAAATATTCATGAGCCCCATCTTCCTAAGGTCACCAACCACCATTTAGTGTGGAACAGTCACTGGCTGGACGAGCCGAGTAGTTTCGACAGCTTTCAGCTGCCGTAGTTGATTGTGAAGATCGCCCGTCTCAAGAAGGATGGCCTGACCGGCGTTGGTGTAGCCTTCAGCTTCATTAGGAGGCATGTCCAGCCCCTAGAACTGCGTTGCACAACAGGGTACGACTACTTGGGTCCCAATGACCCATTGCAGATAACGTTAGAGGAGCTATCCCCAAACGAATTGATGGCGCATCCAAAGCGCTTCTTGAAACACGTCATGGGCATCCCGACAATCTTGCAAGAGCACTGCACCGCTAACTAGCCAAATCCTATAAGTACCCGTGGCTTGCAACCTCCGAGTACATATTTTGGCATCTGTCACTTTGCTGACTTGTCTTCTGTTTGTAGGATGAACTAAACTTGTATGTCTCCAACCCTCCTCTGCCCGGTGCCGACATCACACCCCACATATAGTCCCTTGTGGCTGTGCAGATGGTGCTCGAGGAGGAGGAAGAAGGAAGGGAGGATTCACGAAATTGGTCCTCCAGTAGCTCTGATTCAGAGTCTGGTGAAAAATATGTTGTCAAGCCCCATCTTTCTGACAAGGCAGGGTCATCTTCTGGGACATCCAAGCGTGCAGCAAAGGACATTCAGGAAGTTGAAGTGGTACCAGCCTCGAAAAAGGCGTGTACTACCGCCACCGAACGGGTGGTGAAGAACTCGTGGGCCGATGAAATCCTACCTCAGGTAACAAAACCCTGAGGATCGAGTACCTGTATGTTGCTTTGCTTTATCGCCAGAATTTTCACTCTAACATTGCTGATGTGCAGGTAGTCGAGGTGGAGACAGGAAGAAGAATCGACTACAATAATCGTGCAGTAGAGGCTGCCAGCTATAGAAGAAGTCCCATTGCCGAGTACCCAGAGGGAGGAGATAGCAGCTAAGGCTAGCGAGGTTCCAACTATGATTCAGCGAGCCGCACCAAAGAAGTTGTCGCCTATACCGTCAGGGGACTACATCTAGGAATTGGGCCCACCATCAATATAAAGAGGTCCACCCAGTAAGTATCCATGTACTGATTATAACTTTATGCCGCGAGTAGTGTGTTGTAACACTTATCTTGTTGTAGGAAATCCGCCAACGTGGAACTTGAAGGATCAAGTTCGAAGTCTGGTGCTGATGGTAGTAGCCGCTCAGCCCCCGAGGTCGCATTGGAGCCTGCCATCCCAATACAGGAGGATCAGCCCACGCTCGAGGTTTCCCCAGGTGTGATATCTCTATTCGCAGCTCTTATGCACGACATGCTGTCATCACTTGACATTTTTGCAGTACCAGCCCCTGAGCTGCTGGAGGTCGGGCCCATCATGGAAAGTTCTGCGGTGGTGACAGAATTGGTGGCCATGATGCTAAATCCGGATGCTGAGCTGGAGCCGAAGGCTGAGGTGGAGCCAGAGGCCGAGGTAGAGGTTGCAGTCACTGGTGAAGTCGAGGCTGCACATGTACCCCCTGAGCCAGAAGCTGACACGGAGGCTGCTGGGGCGCTACATGTGTTGGCAGTTTTCCTACCATCTGAGGTAGGGTCGTTGACTAGTCACGTAATGACTTCCTCCTTGCCTTCAGAGGCTCGTCCATTGCTAGCTAGGTGGTTGTCCCTTTCGGTGCACTAAATGATGAGGAGCATGATGACACTCTGCTCCCTCCCGTGGTGAACATAGAGAAAAGCACACTAATAGCTGACCCCCTGGCCACCGTGGAGTTTGAGGCCACGCTGATGGATATGTATTGCCAAGTAGCCGAGTACACACAGGTAAGTTTTAATTTTGTTCTTGATCTTCGTCTTGAAATTGGTAATCGGTGCTTGTACGAGTACTTTGCTCTGTGTTGTAGACACTGATCCAGCGCTCCTGTGAGAAGTCGAAAAATCTCGAAGGATATGGGGACACCATCCAGCGGGCCGAGGCGCTGGAACAGAAACTGGCCAAAGAGCGGCAGTATTCCTGCCGGCTATTGATGAGGTACGACGGGCAAGCTACCAAGTACTGTAATGCCATGCAAGATGCCATGGAGGAGAAGGACCGCCTTCAGAAACTCAACAAAGGATTGATGAACCGGAATGAGGGTATTCTATTATCCTTTGTTGTCTCTAAGTACTTATCCGCACTTGAGGTTACTGACTTGCTTTTGCCTTTGTTCTTGTAGAGCTCACCAAGGAAAACAAGGATCTCCAGGGTCATGCCACGGACTAGCACAACGCATGCTACTAGGTCATGGATGAAGTTGACAAGTTGAAAGTTGAAGTACGAGACCCTGGAGAAGTCTAACTTGTTGACTTGATGATGAAACTCCGAGTGCAGGAGGCTGAGTTAGTGGCGAAAGATCTTGCTCTCAAAGAGCTAACAGAAGCCGCTCAACCCATTATTGATATGGTGGAGCCCCTAGAAAAAGGAGTAGAGCCCCGCCCTTTGGCGGAGAGACTCAAGGAAGTACCCGAGAAGGTCACCGGCTACATCAAGAAGGTGGCAGAGTCTGTATCCTAGCATCTACTGGTGATGGTGAAGTCGTTCTACCAACAAGCCAACTTGGCACCGGCGAACTAGTTCTTCGGCATCCTTGAGAGCTGTAGGCCAATAGAAGCCTGCTTTGAAGGTTTTGCCCATTATCGTTCTTGAAGATGCGTGGTTGCCGCAAATGCCTTTGTGAATCTCCTCCAGTATGTCCTTGCCATCTTCACATGAGACACACTTCATGAGTACTTGTGATGATGCACCTCGTCTGTAGAGCTTATCCCCGATTAGAACATAGTTCTTGCCACGTCGGGACACTTGCTTTGCTTCTGTCTTGTCGGGAGGCAACTTGTGCTCCTTAATGTAGTCGATGAAGGGTACTCGCCAGTCTACATCGATCATCATAACCTCCCGGTCTGGCTCATTATTGCCTCGATCGGTGGTTTTTGAAGGTGCTGGCTCCACTATGGATGGCTTGTGTAGTTCATTGATGAAAACCCCGGTTGGGACTTGAGCACGAGTAGATTCGAGCTTGGACAAGACATCTGCGCCTATGTTGTTGTCACGAGCCATGTGATGGAACTCAAGACCAGAGAACTTATTCTCCATGTTATCTTTGTGACGATCCCACTTGTCGTTGACTTGGTTGATGAGTACCAGTGAGTCGCCGTAGACCAACAACCGCTTGATTCCTAGTGAAACTGCCAGGCGGAGCCCGTGCAGTAGTTCTTCGTATTCTGCATTGTTGCTGGAAACCTCCTAGAATATTTGCAACACATAGTTGAGTTGTTCGCCCCTGGGAGAGATTAAGAGTACTCCTTCGCCGGCACCCTCGACCTTGAGTGATCCATCAAAGTACATGACCCAATCCTCTGGTCACTCTGCCAGTGCAGTTACTTGATTTTCCCACCACTCTGCCATGAAATCGACTAGTGCTTGCGACTTGATGGCCGTCCTTAGCTTCAATTCCATGGATAAGGCTCCGAGTTCTACTACCCACTTTGAGATCCTTCCTATTGCATCTCTGTTGTGGAGGATATCTCCCAAGGGGAACTTTGTGATGACGGAGATGTTGTGCTCCTGGAAGTAGTGTCGTAGCTTCTGCGAGGTGAGTAGTATTGCATATAGCAGCTTCTATATTGGTGGGTACTTTGTCTTGGAATCTGACAACACCTTGCTGACGAAGTAGACAGGCCTCTGTACTTTGTATACATGGCCTGGCTCCAGTCTCTCGACCACAATCGCTATGCTGATGACATTAGTAGTCGCGGTGATGTAGAGTAGCAAGTCTTCATTGGGAGTAGGCGCCGTGAGGACCGGTGGCTTTGATAAGAAGTCCTTCAGCTGTTGAAGGGCTTGTTCTGCCTCCTCAATGCACTGGAACTTTTCTTGCCGCTTGAGTAGTTTGAAGAAGGGTTAGTCCCCTTTCTCCAAGTCTTGAAATGAATCTGTTGAGGGTTGACATGCATCTAGTCAGCTTCTAGATGTCCTTGATGCACGATAGAGCATGCAAGTTGGTGATGGTAGCAATCTTCTCTAGGTTAGCCTTGATTCGTTGATGGTTGATGATGAACCCGAGTAGTTTCCCGAAGGGTACATCGAACACGCACTTCGTTGGGTTTAGTTTTCACCGGTATGCTCGCAGGCTTGCGAAGGTTTCTTTGAGATCCGCAACGAAGTCGTTGGGATTTTTTGTCTTTATGACCATGTCATCCATGTACGCCTGTACATTGCAGTGTAGTTGGTCTTTGAAGCACTCCTAGATGGCTTGTTGATATGTGGTGCCTGTGTTCTTAAATCTGAAGGACATTGTAGTGTAGTAGCAAGCTCTGTACGGGGTGATGAATGCGGTCTTGATCTAATCTTCTTCCTTGAGAGCTATCTGGTGATATCCCGAGTAGCAGTTAAGGAAACAGAGTAGAGAGCATCTAGCCATTGAGTCGATGACTTGATCAATCCTAGGGAGCCCGAAGATATCCTTTGGACAGTGCTTGTTGAGTTCTGTGTAGTCCACACATATCCTCCACTCGTTGTTGTTCTTCTTTCGCACCAAGACTGGGTTGGCTAGCCACTCTTGATGATAGACTTCTTTTATGAAGCCAGTCGCGAGTAGTTTGGCCAACTCTTTTTTGATCGCTTCTCTCCTATCTTGGGTGAAACGACGTAGTCATTGTTGCTTGGGCATAGCTTTTAGATCCACATTCAGTGAGTCTCGATCAAGTCCCTTGGCACCCCCGGCATATCAGATGGCTTCCATGCAAAGATGTCTCGGTTGGCCCAGTGGAAGCTGATGAGCGCGTCTTCCTATTTTGGATCTAGCCCGGAGCCAATTAGGGCTATCTTGGAGCTGTCGCCTGTCTGAAGGTCGATAGCTTTGATATCAACCTCTCCTGCCGGCTTGACCTTGGTTGCCCCCGACTTCTTCTCTGGGATCTCGAGTTCTGTCGGGGACAGTTTCTTGGAGGTAGCGAAGACTTGCATCATGG
Source organism: Setaria viridis (assembly GCF_005286985.2). Lineage (NCBI taxonomy): Eukaryota > Viridiplantae > Streptophyta > Magnoliopsida > Poales > Poaceae > Setaria > Setaria viridis. Next base: position 15,058,389 of record NC_048270.2, on the reverse strand, counting down.
AGTTTGGCACCTGAGTAGTTGCTGCCAGCTCCATAGCTTTCGTGTCGTAGTCGTATGACCTCTTAAGGTCTCCGTGCAGGGAGAGTACTCCCTTGGGTCTCGACATATTGAGTACTAGGTACACGTAATGTGGGATGGCCATGAACTTGGCCAATGCTTGTCTTCCAAGGATGGCATGATATGAAGTTTCAAAATCAGCCACCTCAAAGCGGATGTACTCAGTCCAGTAATGATCCTTGGTCCCAAAAGTAATTGGCAAAACCACCTGATCAAGGGGTACACCCGTGTTACCCAGGACGATCCTATAGAATGGAGAGTTCGTCGGGGTGAGCTTATCTATCATGTCGAGGTCCATCTTCCTCAAAGTCTTGGCGAAGAGCATGTTGAGGATAACATTCTGGGTGGAGAGCTTTTGTGAGTCGAGAGCCTGCGACTACTGGATCCAGAATGAGAGGATAGCATTCTGGGTCGAAGAAACTAGTCCACCGATCCTTTCTTGAAAAGGTGATTGGCACCTCGGACCACTTAAGGAATGTAGGCGTTGCTGGTTCAATGGACATAATTTCCCGGAGGGCTAGTTTCTAGGACCGCTTGGTAGCAGTACTCGAAGTGCCACCGAATATAACGTTGACGGTGTTGAACGGAATCTGGAATTTCCCATTGACATCCTCGTCTCCGTCTTCTTCGGCCTTGCCCTTGTCTTTTGCTCAAGATGATTTCGACAGATCTTTCATGACTCTACAAAGGCTTATGCAGTCCATCGCAGAGTGTTTGGAGTGTGGATGCCATGGGCACTGCTTCTTCAGGAGCTCCTTGAACGGAGTCCTCTATTGACTTCCAACACTCTTTTTGGAGCACTAGGACATTTCCATGACAGTGTTGTCTAGCTTCCTCTTGCGGTTTTGACCACCCAAGTAGTTGCCTTGGTTGTCGTTGGGGCGATCGTTGTGATTCTTACCGTTACATTGGTCGTTGCCCTGGTTGTTGTTGTTATGGCCTCTGTTACGACTAGACTCAAACCACTCGATCTCTTTGTCCTCTTCATCTGCCCAGGCTTGTATTATGGTCTTGAGAGACTTGATATCTTCCAAGCATCTTCTGCCAAAGTCTTGAGAGACTTGATAACTCGTGAGTGACAAGCAATCACTTGACTTTTACTGAGTCCTATTAAGCATTGCAACTACTCCACTTAATATACTTGTGTTAATATCAAGGGTGCTAAGTTCATGCATCTACGGTTTCAATTAACTCCTGGAACGTAAAATGCGCAATCAAAGCAATCAATTGTATTGCAAGTATTTAAAGATAGGAAATCATGCTCCGGAGCTTGCCTTCACACGAGGAGTACAGGCTTGGCTTCGACTGGCTGCAGATCAGCTACGGCTCCTTCTTCTGGCGCTGGGTGAAACTCATATGTCCCATTAGTGAGGTTCAGCTCTACATGAAATGCAAATGCATCAAGTTCAATTTCCATGCTTTCTCATATAATGCAAAACACGAATTAGTACTGAAGTATAAATTACATCATGACCACATTCACCTAAACAAGGTTCTACACCTTCGTTATCTGCATAAGGTAAGGTGTGTTGTGGTACAAAACCTGGGGTAGATTTGATGGTGATTGTGTACATATTTACAACTTAACTTTAATACATGTTAGATCGGAAATTTATCCTAATTCTGAATGTTATTTTGTACCTCTTCCAAAAATTACCTTTATCATTATTCAAGATTTCTTTCTTTCATTTAGCTAGGTTCATCTCCAAATTTTATTTCCATCTTCAAACAGCAAGCTATGAAGCCACAAATTTAACAGAAACTTAACTTTGTCACGGATAAGCTACTGCATAAATTTGAGGTCCATTGGAGGTGCATAAAAAGAATTAGAATTACTTCATTCCCCTAAGGTAGCATATACTTAAACATTTTTAAAATAGAAACCATAACGAATTTGGGTATGGAATTTTAACAGTAGGTTCCAGAGGTGAAATCGAGCCTTTGGTGAATTTTTCATAATTTTTAGTGAAGGACATCTTTTTCCATACATTTACCCTATTTATTCTTCCCTAAAAAGGAAAGTGATTTTTCTTTCTGCTTCTGATGAGGTTCCATATTTTTCCTACAAACTACACTACACCACTGACTTATTCCAATTTGTTTCACATTTTTAGCATCTCTGGTTTAATTATTGTTCAAAAAGACAAAAACAACCTGTTGACACCGGATTTTGACCAATCCTATAAATTCGGAGTACGAGATAATTGGAGTCACGTACAACAATAAGAAGCTAGCATGCATGCACATGGGCACGGAGTCCAAATCGGCTTCATTGGATTGATTGGCAAGGAGAGGCAAGGCTGATATAAAGGAAAGTCCAGCACGTATGGATAAAAATGATTAGAATATACAACATGGATTCTGGTGCACTTTGCATGCCATACGTGGGAGGCTACTAGAATAATTATGCATGCGGCCGATCTTTGCATGTACAGGAGGTTGTTTCATAGAATAAAATATTTTAGAGATAGAGTTGGGTTAGTTAGAGATAGAGTTTTTTATTAAAAAAGATTGTGTACGTGACTTGCCTCGTGCGTGGTTAGATGCTAATTATGTAACGTCCACCCTATAAATATAAAGGGACATGGCCATTGTAAAGAATCATCACACGATCAATAATACAACATATTTATCTTTACGGCTTCACACCATTGCCCTAGGAGTAGGAATAATGTAGCTTCTCGATGAGTTCCTTCTAGCAAGTTGGGCTGCATTGAACTCGATCTCCAATGAGCTGCAAGTTCTGTCACCAAGCTTTTGGTGTCAACACAACCTTAGATTTCCATGATAAAACTAAAACAGAGATTTAAACATCTGAGCTAGGCTCCACATCATTTTTATAAGCTTCCATTCTCTGAAACAAAAACTTGAGAGTTGGATTTACTATTTAGCATTTGTCTGCAATTTATGATGATTTAAATAGCTTTAACGAGGATTAAAACATATAATATTAATCCTAGCAGAGACATCTGCCAAAAGTATTTTTATTAGAAACTACACTTTATACTGAGTTTAGCAAAATTGGTTTGACATTTTTCTGAATTTTCTATGAGTTTTGGTAATTTTCAAAGTTAAATACATTTCCTGCTAATTATAAAAGAAAAACCAAGGTAAACTTGCGATCTAGCCCCTAGGTTTATAGGTTAAACACGCAGAGGTCCCTGACTTTTAGCGCTAAGGCCCTTGGAAGAAGGGAAAAGACACAAGTGTGTCCCTGGCGACGCACCCAGCGGTGGTCCGGCCAAATTCCGGCGATGCGCCGGCCAATCTAGGGCAAGGAGTTGCATGGGAGGTGCGGGGGCTCATTGGAAGTTGATTGGTGGCGGTTGGGGTGCGGACGAGGCTTGTGGAAGCGGAACGGTGCAAGGGCGGGGAGCTTCGTGTGGCGGCGAAGTCCGGCGGCGCACCGGCATCATCGGCATTGAGGGACCCCAATAAGAAGCTCGTGAAGCTGCGCGTGGACACGGCGGAGTTAGCGGTGGTGGTGGCAAGGAGCAGGGCAGTGCGGAAGGGGGAGCTTCACGAAGAGGGTGTGCTGTGGAGCTGAGAGTGAGAGCAAGGGAGCACGACGAGGTTCGAGGGCGAGCGGGGAAGGGGCACAAGTGGCGTCGGGCCTCCCTTTATAGGGCTGGGGCGGAGCGGCGAGCGAGGCGGAGTCGTGGCGCTAGCGGATTGGACCAGAGGGCGTCCGGGCACTGCGGCAGCCATTAATAGCGGTGGCGTCATTGGCGGACAGAGGAGGGTGACCAGCGGGGTGCGGCAGGCGAGGTGACTGGCTCGAGCAAAATGAGCATGCGCGCGAGGAACAGCTTTGCCAGGGCATCGGGTTGGCGAAACGGGCGCTCGAGGCGTCGCGGCCTGGGCGGCGGTTTGGCCAATTTTTTTGGGGTTTTGCCTGACTTGAGCTCAAATTTTGAAAAGCTTCTGATGCGAATTAGACCAGAGTCCAATTGACTAAGTTGTTGTATAAATATAGTTCTCAAACTCTTATAAAGGATGTTTTGATATTCTATTCAACTTTTGAGAGATAAGCTCATGCCAAGATGCCTAGTCGAACTGATTCCAGACTTAGCCTAGATTGCTGATTGAGGCTGGGTTGACCGAACTAGCTGACTTTGACTGGGGTTTTGGAAGCCTTCTGTGTGGATTTAGACCTCACTCCTTTAGTCAAAGTTGTTAAGGGCTTAAAGATCTAAAACGTTTGTATGGAGCTCAGCTTGAGTTTATTTAGAAAAAATCTAGGGAGAGAGCTCCAAAGTTGGGGCTTTACCTGTTTTTCTTAAATGGACACAGTTGGAACTTCAAGGTTTTGAAGATCTTCTGCTTAGATTCAAACAAAACATAAAAAATAAAAGTTGTTAGGAAAGTTGAGTTCTACAACTCTTAGTTGTAGAGATTTTTAAGTTCTTAAGCAAAAATTTGAGTTAATCCTTAAATAGTGGTTTAGCTTGTGAGGGCAAAAGTGTCTTTTTACTTATCTTTACAACTGCCAATTGTTCTTCTTTATGCTCTAATGGCTTTATTTAAGATTAAACATGGTTTAGTTAGACTAGGTTGTTACACTTGACTAGTCCTCATCCTCCACGTAGACCACGCTTTCCTACACCGTAGTCTCCATGCCTGACACGTCTTGGTGTACAGCCCCGTATGTAGAACTGTTCATGCCTCTCGGTGGGCCCATACGTGTATGGCCAACAAGCACTGAGGCCTCCTACATATTCCGGGGAACTGCCTGATTTTCTTTAACTCCTGGTGTTTGTGAACGGACATCATGCCGTCAGGCTGCCCGGTTCTGCCGCAGCCCCCGAGTGCCTGTCGTCCTCCTCCCTGAGCGCCACCGCCACGTGTGGTCCACCCGGCCACCTGCTCCCCGCCTCGCATCATCCACGCTCCCTGCATTGTGCTACCTGCCAGGCCGTCGTCCCCTCCCCAGCTGCCATTGCACCGCCACCTGTCCACCTCCTCCCCGACCGCCATCTCGCCGCCTCCCCTCCTCGTCCGACTTCACGTCGCCGCCTATCCACCTCCTCCCCAACCGCCGTCGGGCCATGTCCCCTCCCCGTCCGTCGTGCCACCATCCTCTTCCCCTCCCCGGCTGACTCCGTCACGACCCACGAGCGCTGACGTCTTCCTCCCCGAGTGCCTCCGCCACACATCATCAAATGGGCCACCTGCTGCCCGCCAACACTCCACCTCCTCCCCTTCCGCCGTCGCGCCGCCTCCCTCCCTGACCGATTGTTTTTTTCCATTTTTATCCATTTTGTTCAACTGAATTAATTAAGAAGAATATGTTATGATTAGTTTATATGCAGATCACACTATATTTTTCCATTTCGATTCCATGTAATTGCAACATGATAAAAAATATGTTATGATTAGTTTATATGCAGATCACACTATATTTTTTTAGATAGGGATTGTGTTACAAATTAAAAGTTGTTACCTTTTTCCTTTTTTATTCCATGCAGTTGCAAAATGATAATAAATATGTTATGATTAGTTATAACCATGTTCATGAGATCTAAACCAACAATTGTAAATTTCTTCCATTATTTTGGATAATCTTTTATTCTGAGCATTTCGGAAATTTTATCTGGATAGTTTGGGCTAACTATGGCAAGTGGAAATTCTTTTTCCCATGGTGGTGGCAGCCGTGGAGGTGGCCGCCATGGTGGTGGCGGCCGTGGAGGTGGCAGGGGATATTTCGGGCTCCATGACCCTCCCGCTAGTCGTCCAGTACTTCACTTCAATGGCCCCATTGACTTGCCATTAAACATTCAAAGCAGAGGAATAATTCCCAACATAGTAATATTCTTTCCTTCTTTTAATTGATTTTGTTACTACACATGAATAAATTCTAAATTTACTTAAATACAATGTAGCTTATCAAACGTATTACATGGATCAAAGATGTTGTCAAAGTTTTAGGTGGTACTTCTCCTGTAGTGCAAACTGAGGATGTTGGTGAACCTAATTTGAAAAGAGTACATCTCTCTTTTCAAGTACCTATTCGACATACAGATTTAATCTCAATGGTTTCAATTGCTGCATGAGGTAAAATAGAACCAAATAGGGTAACGTTGAGAGGACTGTCGTGGAGGGCCTGCCTAGAGTAGCTTAAGGATCATGGGTACTTTGTGCCAAACTTTTCATATTTTTGGATTGTCGTATTTAGTAGTCCAGTAGTCCACCAGGGGGTTACCTAGGTGGTTGATTTGTAGGCAAAGGGGATTATGAAACCAAGAACTTGAAGGTAATCACGAGAACACGAAAGTTTTAGAAAGGTTTGGGCCTTCGGAGAGTAATACCCTACATCCTGTGCTCTAGTGTATTGTATTGCTGGTGCGTGGAAAAGTTGGGATTGGTGTTGGTTTCCTCGGGAGGCACCCTTGGTTGCCTTATATAGATTGATGATCTAGGGTTACCAGTCAGTTTGAATCTAATATATTGGTTGTTACATGGAAAGCAATCTAAGTCGGATTACAACAAGTATACCGCAATATCCGTGCTAATTTGAATCGCCCAGCCTTCATGACTTGTGCTCCAAGTATCTTCATGTCCTTGGCTCGGACATACTGGTCGGGCGGGCCCACCTGTTAGGACCGGCTGATATCCTGGTCGGTGGGGATCTAATAGAGTCAGAGTGCCCGATCTTTCAGTGAGTGGAGATAAATTCGACTTGGTGGAAGTAGACACTCACGATCCGACTACGACGAGCGAACCCGAAGCGCCAATGCAATCGCTGAACCAACTTCCTGTGGTTACCAACCTTGCCAGCGCAAGATCAGCCTGATCACGAAGATCGATTCCTGTCCACAATCGAAGAACGAACAAGAAAAAGAGGCGAGCAATCTAAATATCACTCGAAGGTGGAGTTCTGAATCACACAAGGACAACGCTTATTGGCGCGTGTTCGAGAGTAGCTAAAGCTAGATGTAAAACAAAACTCAAGTCGTAAACAAAAGGGACTCCGACTAAATAAAGGGGGCGCAGCCCCTGGAGTCCGGAGGAGGCGCGACGGTAGGAGGGGGGCGCGCGTGACCAGGGGGAGGGCCGCGGCTCCCAACCCTAGGCGCCCCACCTGGGCTGCCCTATTGGGCCATCTTCTTATTCCGCTGGGCCTTCGTTCCATAACAGTATGATGAAGTTTAATTCTCTCGCACGGGCTTGAGTGATTGGCCCAACTGGATGATCAACTGTAGGTGCCTGAGGTGGAGGAGCAACTGGAGGCGCCTTAGGTGCTGCTGGTGTAGATGTACTCGTGGTGTCCTCATCCTCCTCCCCTTCTTGAACTAAAGTCGTCCTCGACGGCAACTCCTCATCTTCGCCCGCATACGGTTTCAAATCTGCAACATTAAAACTCGTGGAAACACCAAACTCCGCAGGCAGGTCAAGGATATAAGCATTATCATTAATCTTGGTTAGCACTTTAAAAGGACCAGCAGCACGTGGCATCAATTTAGAATGATGTAAAGTAGGAAAACGATCCTTTCTCAAATGCAACCAAACCAGATCACTCGGTTCAAAAGTAACATGTTTTCTCCCTTTACTACCCGCAACCTGATATTTAGCATTAGCAGCAGCAATGTTTTGTTGAGTTTGCTCATGCAAGCTAATCATTTGATCAACATGTGCAGCGGCATCTATGTGTGGGGCGTCCTTGGCATCAAGCGCAAACAAATCAATAGGCGCCCGAGGAATATAACCATAAACAACCTAAAAGGGACACATCTTTGTAGAAGAATGCGTTGCATGATTATAAGCAAACTCAACATGAGGCAAGCAATCTTCCCAACGTTTCAAGTGTTTATCTAAAATAGCCCTAAGCATGGTGGATAAGGTTCGATTAACCACCTCAGTTTGTCCATCAGTTTGAGGGTGACAAGTGGTGCTAAACAGCAACCTAGTTCCCATTTTATTCCACAGTGATCTCCAAAAATGACTGAGAAACTTAGCATCACGATCAGAGACTATTGTATTTGGAATACCATGCAAACGAATAATCTCGCGAAAGAACAATTCAGCAACATTGCTAGCATCATCAGTCTTATGACAAGGTATAAAATGAGCCATTTTGGAGAAACGATCAACAACCACAAAAATACTGTCCCTCCCCTTCTTAGTTCTAGGCAATCCCAAAACAAAGTCCATAGAAATATCAAGCCAAGGGGCAGTAGGAACAGGCAAAGGCATGTACAAACCATGGTTGTTCAATCGTGACTTAGCTTTCTGGCAAGTAGTGCAGCGTGCAACAAGGCGCTCAACATCAACGCGCATCAGGGGCCAAAAGAAGTGGGCAGCCAGCACTTCATGCGTCTTGTAGATGCCAAAGTGCCCTATGAGACCGCCTCCATGCGCTTCCTGTAACAACAAACGACGAACCGAGCTAGCTAGAACACACAGCTTGTTAGCGCGAAACAGGAACCCGTCCTGTATGTGAAATTTGCCCCATGGTTTGCCATGAATAGAATGGGCGAAAGCATCTTTAAAATCAGCATCATCCACATATTGATCCTTCACAGTTTGCAAGCCAAAGATTTTAAAATCTAACTGTGACAGCATGGTATAGCGACGAGACAAAGCATCAGCAATGACATTTTCCTTCCCGCTCTTGTGTTTAATAATGTAAGGGAAAGACTCAATGAATTCTACCCATTTAGCATGACAACAGTTCAGGTTTGTTTGGGTACGAATATGTTTTAAAGCCTCAAGATCAGAATGAATTATAAACTCGCGATGCCAAAGGTAGTGCTGCCAAGTATGCAAAGTGCGCACTAAAGCATAAAGCTCTTTATCATAAGTAGAATAATTCAAGCTAGCACCACTTAATTTCTCGCTAAAGTAAGCAACCGGTTTTTCCTTCTTGTAACAAAACAACACCTAGCCCAATACCACTAGCATCGCATTCAAGCTCAAACACTTTAGTAAAATTAGGCAACTGCAAGAGAGGAGCATTGGTTAACTTATCTTTCAAGGTGCTGAACGCAACCTCTTGCGAATCACTCCAAGCAAAGGGAACATCCTTCTTTGTAAGCTCATGTAGAGGCGCTGCAATGGAGCTAAAATCACGAACAAACTGGCGGTAGAAACCTACAAGGCCAAGAAAGCTTCGAATTTGTGTGACCGTCATCGGTGTAGGCCACGCGCCGAATGGCATCGATCTTGCTGCTATCCACCTCAATGCCCTGTGGAGTAACAACATAGCCAAGAAACGAGACACGTTGTGTGCAAAACATGCATTTTTCGAGGTTAGCAAATAAATGGGCCGCACGCAACGCATCAAAAACAGCACGCAAATGATCTAAATGCTCTTCCATAGACTTGATGTAAATGAGGATATCATCAAAATAGACAACTACAAACAATCCTATGAAGGGCCTCAGAACTTCATTCATCAAACGCATAAATGTGCTGGGAGCATTTGTCAAACCAAACGGCATAACCAACCATTCATATAACCCAAATTTCATTTTAAAAGTCATTTTCCATTCATCACCTAATTTCATGCGAATCTGATGGTAGCCACTACGCAAATCAATCTTAGTGAAAATAATGGCACCACTAAGCTCATCTAGCATATCATCAAGGCATGGTATAGGGTATTGGTAGCGAATGGTAATGTTATTAATAGCACGACAGTCTACACACATACGCCATGAGCCATCTTTCTTTGGAACAAGTAACACGGGAACAAAGCAAGGGCTAAGAGACTCACGAATATAACCCTTGTCAAGCAATGCCTGTACCTGGCGCTGGATTTCCTTCGTCTCATCCGGATTTGTACGGTACGGTGCACGGTTCGGAAGCTGTGCGCCGGGAATGAGGTCAATCTGGTGCTCAATGCCACAAAGTGGTGGGAGTCCTGGTGGCAAATCTTTTGGAAAGACATTAGCGTACTCCTGCAAAATGTTAGCAACCACAGGGGGAATATCCAAAGATGGTGCATCATCAAGTGAAACGAGCACACTAGAGCATATAAGGGCATAGCATGGCAAAGGAGCATCGCGTAACTCATCAAAATCAGCACGTGTAGTAAGCAAAACAGGAGCATTCAACTTGATTTTAGAATTAACAGATGTCGATGGTTCAAGTTATTTAGCAGTTTTAGCAGCTCTAGCAAGATCATCTTTAAGAATTTGTTTAGGTGTCATTGGATGTATAATTATTTTCTGACCCTTAAACATGAAAGAATAGTGATTTGAACGACCATGATGCAAGCTATCAGTATCATATTGCCAAGGTTTCCCAAGTAACAGAGAGCATGCTTCCATGGGAATAACATCACAATCGACAAAATCGGAATAAGCACCCATGGAGAAAGGAACACGGACTGATCGAGTAATTCTAATTTTCCCACCATCATTAAGCCATTGAATGTGATATGGATTTGGATGCTTACGAGTGGGTAAAGACAACTTTTCAACCAACGTGGTAGTCGCCAAATTGTTGCAGCTGCCGCTGTCGATGATGATGCGAATCGACCGCTCCTGCACAACGCCCTTGGTATGGAAAAGAGTGTGTCGCTGGTTCTTCTCAGACGGAGCGACCTGTGTACTAAGAACACGCTGCACAACAAGACTTTCATACCTATCGGTGCCGCCCGGGTTGACATGTACGTCCATAGCTGCATGGTCAGTGGCAAGCATCGCATGTTAAGTATCTTCAGAATCACTAGCGGAAGAGTACTCACCATCATCACGAAGAAGCAAAGTGCGCTTGTTCGGACAGTCCCGAAACACGTGGCCAAATCCTTTGCAACGATGACACTGAATATCCCGTGTACGGCCTATGGGAGGGGCGGCGCCTGTGGAAGGGGCAGCGCTTGCAGGTTTGGCCGTTCTCTCGCGCGGTGTAGTGGAGGGTGTGGGTGGCGCAGGGAGAGCGGGTGCGGAGTTGGATGTCGAGCTTCTTCCTGCAAAAGATTTAGAATATGTCTTCGAGCGGCGTCCCTGCACTTCACGTTCAGCTTTGCAAGCATATTCAAATAATGTTGTCATATCTGTGTAGTCCTTATAATCAAGTATATCCTGAATTTCACAGTTCAAACCACCACGAAAACGTGCCATAGCAGCGTCGTTTTCTTCCAATAACCCACAACGAATCATGCCTATTTGTAATTCCTGGAAATATTCCTCAACAGATTTGGAACCTTGTTGAAAACGTTGCATTTTATTAAGCAAATCTCGGGCATAATAAGAAGGTACAAATCTATGGCGCATAGCAGCTTTTAATTGATCCCAAGTGGTTGGAATGGTATTGGGATGTTTGTGTTTATATTCACGCCACCAAACTAAAGCAAAATTAGTAAATTCACTAATAGCAGCTTTAACTTGAGAATTAGCAAGAATATCATGGCATGAAAATTTCTATTCAACTTCTAATTCCCAATCAAGATATGCAGCAGGATCATATTTGCCATTAAAAGGTGGAATTTTAAATTTAATCTTGGAAAAGGAATCATTACCGGGACGGCGTGGCATGCGGCGGGCACGGCCTCGGCGGTCTCCATCGTCCTAGTCCGAGTCACCACCATAACCCTGCTGCAACTCTGTGACTGTTGTGTGCAATGCATCGAGTCTTGCCACAACTGTGTCGAGTGTGGCCTTAGCGGCCGTCTGTGCAAGGTCTAGCTAATCACACCGCTCGGTCGTCGAGGAGATCGTCGAGTCCAGCCATTCATCAATCGTCTGAATGTCGGTGACAAGCCCTTCAACTTGTGCCCGTATGCCCTGCAGCTGGTTATCCCCCGCGTCGACATCATCTGCCATGGTTAGCGCAAATACAAGAACAAAAGCGATGACAAAACAGGGGTGTAACGGCTCACAAGGCGCTCACACTAGTGTTGTTATAAAATTCTTATCCGTTCTTACCACGCACACAGGGGCGAACTGCAACCAACCGGTGGAACTCGCGAAAGATTGGAGGAGCGATTGCCTGGAGAAACAAAATATGCTCGTCGTAGAACTATGTGGAGTTCTGGGAAGGCTGCACTCAAATGAAGGATTAGCACAATCAAATAATAATGCAAAGTTGAATTATAGTGCCAAACACGTAACAAGAGTTGCTGGTAACAAGGGAAACCGAAAGAACAAAGGCAAAGGTGGAGAGGGCGCACCTCTTTTGTTTTTTTTGCAGGGTGCCCCAAAACTGATAATATGAACACAGAGGATCTCAAACAGCAAATTGCGGCACACACTTTTTCCGAAAGTACAGGGGTATTCCGGTAAAAAAAAAGAGAGATACGGATATGAAAAGCTAGCACGGGGTGCGTGGGGAAGGGCGTGGTATGCGTGGGGGGGAGGGGTGCGGAGTTGCCCCGGAGGAACGTGACCCAGGGGGGTTCATGGCGCGCGCAAGGGAAGTTTCCACCGAAACAAAACCGGATCACCTTCCTTCTCCCTGTTTGATTTCTTTTTTTTTTTGCTTCTTTCCTTTTTTTCCACTTTCCTTGTTTTTTTGATTGCTTTCTACCTTTTTTTTGGGATAGGGGAGGGGGCGATCGGAGGTGTGGGATGGCGCGGCGCGGTTGTCGCGAGGGGGGGCGGTGGGCGCGGCGTGGTAGGATTGGTGAGCAGCGGAATGGCGGCGGTGAAAACTAGGGTTAGAAGAAAAACGAGAAACAAGAAATTAAACACAAGTAACCAGCAACAATTGACGAGTAGGCACACAAATTCAACAAAGACACTTATTGAAAGAATGTGCGAGGCTAAACAGTTGCTGGGACAAGGATCTAACCTGAAAAAATTTGTTTTGGTTTTTATAGACTGTAGGAAGGGAAAAACACTCGGTAAAAACTCACCGATCAACCTGGCTCTGATACCACTTGATAGAGTCGGAGTGCCCGATCTTTCGGTGATTGGAGATAAATTCGACTTGGTGGAAGTAGACCCTCACGATCCAACTACGACGAGCGAACTCGAAGCGCCAATACAATGGCTGAACCAACTTCTTGTGGTTACCAACCTTGCCAGCGCAAGATCAGCCTGATCACGAAGATCGATTCCTGTCCGCAATCGAAGAACGAACAAGAAAAAGAGGCAAGCAATCTAAATATCACTCGAAGGTGGAGTTCTGAATCACACAAGGACAGCGCGTATTGGTGCGTGTTTGAGAGTAGCTAAAGCTAGATGTAAAACAAAACTCAAGTCGTAAACAAAAGGGACTCCGACTAAATAAAGGGGGCGCAGCCCCTGGAGTCCAGAGGAGGCGCAACGGCAGGAGGGGGGCGCGCGCGACCAGGGGGAGGGCCGCGGCTCCCAACCCTAGGCGCCCCACCTGGGCTGCCTTGTTGGGCCATCTTCTTATTCCGCTGGGCCTTCGTTCCTTAATAGCATGATGAAGTTTAATTCTCTCGCACGGGCCCGAGTGATTGGCCCAACTGGATGATCAACTGTAGGCGCCTGAGGTGGAGGAGCAACTGGAGGCGCCTGAGGTGCTGCTGGTGTAGATGTACTCGTGGTGTCCTCATCAGGATCCATGGGGTACCCATATCCCTCAAGCCCCCAAGCATTGTGTAGGCGAAAAAGAACCTGAGGACATCACAATGAAGCTTGGAATGTTGTTGGCTAAAGTTGTAATGTCATCAGAGTGAGAAAGAGGCTGCGCAGTGCTCAAAAAAGAAGAAAATCCGTGCGAACGTAGAGCCATATGCGCGGAGCGAAGTCGAGTGCCAAGTTGTTGGATGGTATACATCCAGTAAGTTGAAGCGAAGGACATGGAGGGTGTCGCAGGACGCACTCCATATGGGTAGCCCCCGAGCATTGAAGCGATTAGTATAATTGGTCCAATGGTCAAAAAGAAAGAAAAAAATTGATACCAGAAGTAGGCCCTAGTGCGTGAGCACAAGGATAGGCGAAGCCACGGAGACCCGATGACCAGAAGTAAGCGCCTAGTCCCCGAGTATGAGGATTGGCAGAGCTATGGAGGCACGCCAACCTGAAATAGGCACCCAACCCACAGCTACAAGGACTGGTGGAGTTGCGGAGACACACCGAGTCGCATCCTGCCTTGATCTAGAGAGGTCTGCCAGGCGACGGGACGCACACTGAGTCGTTTGCGGTGCCCAGCCCCCGAGCCTAGGAGCTAGACGTGTCGTGGAAGCATGTTTAGTCACCTCCCGCCCTAAGCCAGAGGGGTTTGCTGGGTGGTAGGAGGCACACCGAGTCGTCTGCGGCGCCCAGCCATCAAGCCTGGGAGCCGGACGAGTCATATAAGTACACCGAGTCACCTCCCGCCCTAAGCCAAAGAGGTCGGCCAGGCAGCAAGAGGCACACCGAGTCATCTGTGTTTCCCAGCCCCCGAGCCTTGGGGCCAGACGAGTCATAGAAGTACGCTGAGTCACCTTCTGCCCCGAGCCAAAGAGGTTGGCCGGGTGGCAGGAGGCACGCTGAGTCGTCTGCGTCGCCCAGCCCCCGAGCTTGGGAGCTGGACGAGTCGTAGAAGTACGCCGAGTCACCTCCTACCCCAAGCCAAAGAGGTCGGCCAGGCAGCAAAAGGCACGCCGAGTCATCTGTGGTGCCCAGCCCCGAGCTTGGGAGCCAGATGAGTTGTAGAAGTACGCTGAGTCACCTCCCGCCCTGAGCCAAAGAGGTTGGCCGGGCGGCAGGAGGCACGCCGAGTCGTCTGCGGCGCCCAGCCCCCGTGCCTGAGACCCGGACGAGTCGTAGAAGTACGTCGAGTCACCTCCCGCCCCGAGCCAAAGAGGTCGCCCGGGTCACGGGAGGCACGCCGAGTCGGCTGCGGCGCCCAACCCCTGAGTTGGGAGCAAGACAAGTCGTGAAAGCACGTCGAATCGCCTCCTACCTTGAGCCAGAGAGGTCGACCGGGCGATGGGAGGCACGCTGAGTAGTTTTTGAGCTATAAAAGGACAATACAAACATTATGTAGCATAGTTTAGATCATTTAATAATTGAAGAACTTAGAAGTTTAATTCGCTATAGAAGTAAATTCTTGAAGTCCTGCTCTTGTAGGTCGTGTAATTTCCCTGGGTAGTTACCTTGTTACATTTAAGCACCTAGCCCTTGCTGACCACTGCTCACGGAGAGGATGGCTTATCTCAGGCTACAGCGCTGGGGCTGACCCGATGCTCAAATTTAGGAAACACGTAGGATGAGTCAAGGTTTCACGAATTAAGGCATGTGCTACTTGAGTACTTTAACAACCGTTAATAGAAGACTTACAAGACATGAAAGAGATCGCAAAGTAGTTGGAACTGAACAAGCGAGAGTGTGCATTGGGCACTCGTAGGTCACAGTCCTGACTGCCCGTGTAGTTGACGGACCAAGCTGTATGAGCAATAGGGGTGTGACAAAGGTGGTCAGAGGAATTCACGGAGATATAGTAGAGCCGAGGTGGTCGACGAAAGTCACAGAGCCATGGAGGAGCCAAGGTGTGCGTGTATCTCCTTTGATCTTGTCGTCGTTCCATGCACACATACGCAGATTATGTTTAGTGGAAAAACGGATTAAAGTATGATCCTTGATAACGATAAAAACAAAAAGATCCAATATAAAAAGGCAATTAGTAGAACGAAGGAGGAAAATCTTCCTTGCATGCTTGTTGATCCATCCAGCACAAGTACAGACTAACCCACTATGCTTTGCATGTCTACATCAGCAACGATTAGAATACGGTGGGTATCTGCCTTCCGCGTGTGATTGCTGGGGCCTTGCACACCCATTCGTCGATGTCGGAAGATGCTCGATGAGGGTAGCAGAATTCACACGAACAGACCAATTTTGCTGTTGACGACTACCATCAAGATCTCCCCACAATTAGATCAAAAGGAGTGGGTGGGTGGATGTTTCTGATAAAGTCATTCATGCTCTTGGGAGATGACACCAAGGTGAGATGCTGTCGAGCTCGCTGGGGAGGATCTCACAATAACTCCTACATGGTGCACCAACTATCGGATAGTATCCCAGCAGTCCTCCAGGGGTTACCTAGGTGGTTGATTTATAGGCAGAGGTTTGCGGAACCAAGAACTCGAAGGTAATCACGAGAACACAAAGGTTTTAGACAGGTTCGGGCCTCCGGAGAGTAATACCCTACATCCTGTGTTCTGATGTATTGTATTGCTAGTGCGTGGAATAGTTGGGATTGGTGTTGGTGTCCTCGAGAGATGCCCTTGGCCGCCTTATATAGGCTGACGACCTAGGGTTACAAATAGGTTTGAATCTAATGTAGTCAGTTGTTACATGGAATGCAACATGAGTCGGATTACAACAAGTATCTCGCAATATCCGGGCTGATTTGAATCGCCTGGCCTGCTTGACTTGTGCTCCAAGTATCTTCACATCCTTGGCCTGCACGTTCTGGTCAGGTGGGCCCACTTGTCAGGACCAGCCAATATACTGGTCGGTGGGGACCCATGGGGTACCCATATCCCTCGTGGATACAACAGCTCGAGGAGGGAGTAGACAATGTGATTGTGACCGCTGAGAGGTTTTCTCGACTTAATCACATGGTATGTGTCAAATTTAGTAACCCGGCAGTCCACCAGGGGATTACCCAAGTGGTAGATTTGTGGGTAGGGAGGATTGCGAGACCAAGAACTCCTAGGTAATCATGAGAACACGAAGGTTTAGACAGGTTCGAGACTTCGGAGAGTAATAGCCTACGTACTGTATTCTGGTGTGTTGTATTGTTGGAAGGGATACCTTACCCTCGGGGGGCGACCTTGGCCGCCTTATATTAGCTGACGACCTAGGGTTACAAATAGGTTTGAATCTAATGTAGTCAGTTGTTACATGGAATGCAACATGAGTCGGATTACAACAAGTATCTCGCAATATCCGGGCTGATTTGAATCGCCTGGCCTGCTTGACTTGTGTTCCAAGTATCTTCACGTCCTTGGCCCGCACGTTCTGGTCAGGCGGGCCCACCTGTTAGGGCTGGCCAGTATCCTGGTCGGTGGGGACCCATGGGGTACCCATATCCCTCAAGCCCCCAAGCAATGTGTAGGCGAACAGGATCGGAGGACATCTTAGCGAACCTTGGAATGTGGTCAGCTAAAGCGGTGATGGCGGCATAGGGACGGAGAGGCTACGCAGTGTCAAAAAAGAAGAAAATTCGAGCAAACATAGAGCCCTACACGCAGAGCGAAGGCGAGTGCCAAGTTGATGGATGGCAGGCATCCAATAAGTCGAAGTGAAGGACATGGAGGATGTCGCAAGATTCACTCCATATGGAGTAGCCCCTGAGCATCGAAGCGATTAGTTTTATCGGTCCAATGGTCAAAAAGGAAGAAAAGATTAAACCCAACGGAAGATTCTAGTGCTCGAGCATAAGGATACGCAAAGCCACGGAGGTACGCCGACCTGAAATAGGTGCCAGCCCTCGAGGATGAGGATTAGTGGAGCCATGAAAGCACGCCGACCTAAAATAGGCGCCCAGCCCTCGAGTACGGGGATTAGCTGAGCCACAGAGGCACACTGACTTGAAACAAGCATCCAGCCCTCGAGTGTGAGCGCGAGGACTGGCGGAGCCACGGAGGCACGCCATCCTGAAATAGGCGCCCAGCCCCCGAGTGTGAGGGCTAGCAGAGCCATAGAGGCATGCCGACTTGAAATAGGTGCTCAACCCCCAAGCATGAGCACGAGGATTGGCGGAGCCATGGAGGCACGCCGACCTAAAATAGGTGCCCATCCCCCGAGTATGAGGACTAGCGGAGCCACGGAGGCACGTTGTGAAAACCATAATGGAAAACCCGCGGACTTTGTCTAGCACGTGCGCCGCAATAACGGAAAACCCGCAGATTTCGTCCAGTGCATGGGCGGCAATAATGGAAAACCTGCAGATTCTGTTGCTAGGTCATGCCGTCATCATCAAAAGTCGAAGGGGTGTGGTTCCATTTTCATTTCCATTAGCCACACTCACGTCACTACCGTCGTAGTCCATAGAGCACACCGCCGCTGCACCCGTGAACCCTAGGCTACACCGCCGTGCTCTCCAATCTGCTCACATGCACTCCTCCACTGCCACCCAAGCTGCCGGTGTTGGGATACGAGGTAGGCTACACTAGCGCAAATCAAAAATTTTCTACCGCGTAAATCAGAAAAATTGCCGTATAAGGATCATGGGATTACCACTCAATGCACTGATGCGGAAGATGTAAATTCGCGTCGATGCAGCGAAGTCGATCAGCGTAGTCGTACGTAGTCGATCACGTCGACGACCAACAGCTCCACAGCAGCTCGTCCACGTGCAGCAAGATCGCCCTCGTGCCGCGGCTCGTCGTCGGCTCGTCGTGGCTCGTCGTGGCTCGTTATTGGCTCGTCGTAGCTCATCGGTGGCTCGTCCAAGTGTTGTAGGCGCAACACCTCCAAGGTATCCACACGTGCAGGGAGGAAGCGTCGCAAGCCGGACTCCTAGGTCCGCGAGTTGCAACAGGCGAGGGTGTGGGAGGTGCACGGCAGATGAGTTTCGCCAAAAGGTGTAAACCCTAGGGTGCCCCCACCCCTCTATTTATAGAGGTTCCTAACAAGCCTCTGGGTCTGAGGCCTATTAGTACTTCTAAACCTAATCCAACTCGGATCACATTTGAATTGGGCTTCCAGCCCTTTAAATGTGTGACCCTATGGGTTCGGATACGTATAGACATGGCCCGAGTACTCCTACTCGGCCCAATAGTCAGTAGCGGCCTCTAGCAAGACGTGCCAACTCCTATACGCACACGAAGATCATATCAGACGAACCATCACAACATTATATATATGCTATTCCCTTTGCATCACGATATTTGGTCTAGCTTCAAGCCGACCGCTCTTTCTCGATCCTATGATTCGGAATTCCTTTGTAGGTTAAATCTTAACAATACGTAGCATGGCCATGCATTTTCGGATCCGATCACTCGAGGGGCCCAGAGATATCACTCTCAATCAGAGAGGGGCAAATCCCATCTTTATTGACCATATCTCATAGCATGCTTCTTGACAAACCCGAAAGCTACCTTTATAACTACCCTGTTACGGCGTAGCGTTTGATAGCGTCTGACATAGTATACTGGTCGTTGCACCGTGTGTGCATGGCTGGGCTCTTCGCGTTCCGCAACTAGCATGGTGCTGACAATGTGCGTCGTTGCAAAGATGTAGAGTTATAGCGTTTCTTGGCCGGCCGGGGCCATCATGACGGGGGGCGTGGTGTGGGAGGCTTTGAGTTCTTTGAGTGCCTTGCTAGCTTCATCATCCTACTCAAACTTGTCCACCTTTTTGAGTAGCTTGAAGAAGGGCAGTCCCTCCGAGTTTGTTGATGAAGCAGCTAAGGGCCGCCATCATGCCGGTAAGCTTCATGATGTCTTTCTTGCTAGCTAGCTTCGCCATGTTTTTTATTGCATCAACCTTGACGGGATTGGCTTCGATGCCGTGCTGGCTAACCATGAAGCCAAGGAGCTTTCCAGATGGGACAGAGAAGACACATTTGCTCTGATTAAGTTTCTAGCGATAGGCCTGGAGGCTCTCGAAGGTTTCCGCGAGGTCGGCTATAAAGTTGTCCTCATCCTTAGTCTTGACAACCACATCGTTGATGTAGGCCTCGACGTTCTTGTGTAGCTGCTTCGTGAGGCAACCCTGGATTGCCTTCTAGTAGGTGGTGCCGGCATTTTTTAACCTAAAGGTCATGGTGTTGTAGCAGTTGATGCCGAAGGGCGTTATGAATGCCATCTTATCTTAGTCTGCAGGATTGAGGGCGATCTGGTGATAGCCCGAGTAACAGTCGAGGAAGCACAGTAGGGTGCTTCCAGCCATAGAGTCTACAACCTGGTAGATGCGCGGAAGAGGAAAGGGGTCCTTAGGGTGGTGCCTATTGAGGTCAGTGTAGTCGATACGCATTCTCCATTCATTAGTGTTCTTTTTTACAAGGACTGGATTTGCTAACCAGTCGGGGCACTTACATTCACGGATGAAACCAACAACTAAGAGCTTATTGAGTTCTACCCTAGTGGCCTCCTTGTGATCTTGGGTGAAACAGCGAAGCTTTTGCTTGACCGGTCTTGTTGTCTTGCTCAAATCAAAGGAGTGCTCAGCCAGCTACCGTGGGACACTGGGCATATCGAATGGCTTCCACGCGAATATGTCCGAGTTGTCCTAGAGGAAACTGGTGAGTGCGAGTTCCTATTTTAGGGAGAGGTCGGACCCTACGAGGGCCGTCTTGGAGGGGTCTTCCAAGCCCGGGCAAATCTTCTTGACCTTCGGATCGGGCTGCAGTGCTATGGGCGTCGACTCCATCTCTCGGATCGTGAGCTGGCTTTGGTCTGCCTTCTAGGCCTCAGCGAGCATAGAGGTGGCTTTGGCTGAGTACTCCAGGGCTTCAGCGAGCTGTACCGCCTCCGTATTTCACTTGTATGACGTCTCGACGTCACCATAGATGTAGAAAACACTGTTTGGAAACAGCATCTTGAGGACAAGGTAGGTGTGATGAGGAATCGCAATGAACCTCGCGAGCATGGGCCTGCCAAAGATGGCATAATAGGAAGTCTTGAAGTTGGGCACCTCAAAGGTGAGGTGCTCCGTACGGTAGTTGTTGGGCATGCCAAAGGTGACTGGCAAAACAACTCGGCCAATAGGATAGGATCCTTTGCTGGAGTCGGTTGAAATTGAAGTCTATGCGCTTTAGGGTTTCGGTGAAGATGATGCTGAGCCCACTGCTACTGTCAATCA
Organism: Setaria viridis; assembly: GCF_005286985.2. Lineage (NCBI taxonomy): Eukaryota > Viridiplantae > Streptophyta > Magnoliopsida > Poales > Poaceae > Setaria > Setaria viridis. The sequence continues at coordinate 15,037,678 of NC_048270.2, read as the reverse complement.
TCACTTTGGGGAGGAGAGCCCAATCTATGGTCGGGCAGACCACCAGCAGGTAGGACCCAGGATCTGGAATGTATACCCAGTGATCTTCCATGGAGAAGGTTGTGGGCATCCCGGATCAGCGCAGATACTGGACTAGCCGCATGGAGACAAAGTGCACCTCTCGCTGGTGCAGCTTGTGTTTGCGGTTGCAGAAGAACGCTTAGGGGCCGTCCCCGTTTTGGTCAGCACCAGCCTGGCAGGCATTTGGGTTTGGCTAGTCAAAGCGCTCCTCTCTGTGTTGATCATGGCGGTCATCACGTCGGAGGTTGTCACGATCGTCGTGGTCATCATGGTGGTGGTCGCGATCATCGCGATCATCACGATAGTGGTCACGGTCGTCGCCATGGTGGTCGTCGCGGTGATGGTCACCGCGGTCATCACGGCGGCGGTTGTCGCAACGATTGTCATCCCTGCGGCAGTCGTTGCGGCGAGGTCGCTTGTACTCGACCGGGGCGTCGAGCTCTTTCTTGAGGACTGTGTAGTCCCGAAGATTGTGACATGCATTCTTATGGAAGGGGCATGGAGCATTTAGAGTGTCATCAAACTCTTCTCGGAGGAAGGTTGTTGGTTTGGCGGGGTCGGCTTCAGCATTGAGGACCTTGGGGGCCCTTTTTTGAAGTCGGGAGGACTCCGGTGATGCTCGATATTCCTCATGTGTTGGCGAATCGTGGTCGTCATTCTAGCAAAGCTTGACGCCTGTCGGGGATAGATCCCCAGTACCCGCAAAGGAAGGAAGAAGACGGACTCCTACTAGGATTCCTCTATAATCCTACTAGGACTCATACCATGTAATCCTACTAGGATGCCTCCTTGTAACCAACTTGTTATCCCGCCTCCTGGAATATATAAAGGAGGGCAGGGGTACCTAGATCAGAGAACCCTCAGAACCACCAAGAGGTTCAACACCAAACAACACCCGAGCGCAGGGTGCAATATACAACACCCCAAATAGGACATAGGGTATTACACTACTCTTGCAGCCCGAACCTGTATAAATCCGTGTCTTGTGTCCGTGCTTTTACCTTCAAGTTCCAGGTTTAGCAATTCCCCACCAACCAATCTACTACCTCGGGTACCCCCTCGGTAGGTTGCCGTATAAAACTCCTTCATCTAGCATGCCAGGTAGGGGTAATCATCGAGATCATCAGGCGAGCTTGAAGGATCTCATCATCAAAATCAATCTAGTCGACAGAGTGTGACATTGTTCTATGTTGACCAATCAATGACTCAACATGTTCCTGCGTTGAGTTCTCAACAATTTAAGACCACCAGTTTGATCTGATCGCATCGATGAGGGAGAAGCATGTCGTCTCGGCATGTGGTGGGATGCAATCCGTAGTCCGCTCTTATTTGGCAATTCGTGTCTTCTCCAGCGTCAATTTTGCTAGTCGAGTCTGAAGCAAAGTCAATCTACTGCAGCCGTATTAACCGATCAGTAGATTGCTGTGTCCTATGTTCTTGCTGCCCCAAGGCACAATGAAGATCAGAGAAGCTTTTGCACCACACAAATCTAAGAGAAAGTTGAGTAAAAAACACAAATTTCAAGGTGAAATAGGGCATTAAGCTGAGCTGCTAGGAAATCGGTGGGTTCAGCTATGCGCACACAAAAAAAAGCAACAGAAGGTTGCATGCTCCTTGCTAGCCCTACACAGAAGTGAACACACGCATCACTCCGACCACATAAACTCGCCAATGACTATTTTGACTACTTATCTCGACTAGAAAACTACTCGGGGCAGACTTCACACCATTGACTACTTCGACCAATCATCTCAACTAGAAAACTAGTCGAGGATGGACTACTTCGACTACTTGTCTCGACTAGAAAACTAGTCAAGGGCAGGTTCCACGTGATCAACAACTAGTCAGAACCGACTCCAACTAGTTGGCTTCATCAACAATCGACATCTGGCTGCATCGACTCACTAACTACTCATCTCGACTAGAAACTAGTCGAGAATAGACCTCACACTGACAACAACTAGATGGAATCGACCCCATCTACTCGGCTTCATCAATAAACTGTCACGACTTCATCGACGACCACCACGACTTTGGCATAAATCGCCTACGAATCAAGCTAAGTTACTTTTTTAATAATTATTATTTCTCTTGCTTGTTTCAGCATGATTGGCCAATGCGCCGACTACTTATTTGTGTATGTCTCTTGGCGGTAATTACCCTCCAGAGCTACACTTTGCCAACTATTCCTAGGGCATGTTGACCGACAGTCACAGGCTTGGTATACCAAATTACGGAGGCTACGGCCACAGGTTTGGTACACTGAGTTGTGGAGACACCGCCATGGGTTTAGTACATTGAATTTTGGATGCAATAGCCACAAATTTGATGCACTAAATACTGGAGGCTCACAGCGGCTACACCCTAAGGAGGCACAAATCTTACACGCACTACACGCGCTCTACTTGCTGGAGGGCAGGAAACTCTAACGTGCAATCACGCAATATCTTTTGGCACAATACCAACTACTCATTTATGTCTTCTCTTAAGGTCACTAATCTCCTTGAGTAGAACACGCCTTAATTCGTGAAAGCCTCAGGTCATCTATCATGCCTAAATGCTAGCAAACAAACACGAGACAAAGATCTCAGCTGTGCATACGGCAGTGCCCGTATGCGCACAAGAGACAAAGATCTCCCCACACAGTGGCTATGGCTAAATAGAGACCGAGAGCGTAAACGCAATAGGCTAACTAGTCGGGAGAAATATGGCCGAAATAAGAGCATGACACGAAACATTTATATTAATCGCTGAATAAATTTTAGTAGTTTTCTATATTCTACAAATATGCTACATGATGTATCCATCTTTTCTTTTAGGTCAAGCTTCGGTGTCGACGCTCCAGGACGCTCAACATACCTCCAAAGGCACAGCTAGTTCGCAAACTCGGGGGCTAAGGCTCGGGGGCTACTCAATATGGAGTGCGACTTTCACCACCCTCCATATACGAAGACTACAATATCAAGATAATTAGGGTTTTTAGCACACCATAGCCTCATGAAAGCTTTGAGGAATTTTGAAAATTCAGCTAGACAAAGTACTCGAGGAGCACCAAAACTACTCGATGAGGATCTTAAAAGTACTCGAAGACTGCTGCATTCGACTATGAAGCGCTTGGGGGCTTGTCGGGGATATATCCCAGTACCCGCAAGGAAGGAAGAAAACGGACTCCTACTAGCATTCCTCTATAATCCCACTAGGACTCATACCATGTAAGCCTACTAGGATTCCTCCTTGTAACCGACTAGTTATCCCGCCTTCTGGAGTATATAAAGGACGAAAGGGGTACCTAGATTAGAGAACCCTCAGAACCACCAAGAGGTTCAACACCAAACAACACCCAACCGTAGGGTGCAATATACAACACCCCAAATAGGACGTAGGGTATTATGCTACTCTAGCAGCACGAACCTGTATAAATCCATGTCTTGTGTTCATGCTTTTACCTTCAAGTTCCTAGTCTGGCGATTCCCCACTAACCAATCTACTACCTCAGGTACCCCCTCGGTAGGTTGCCGGTATAAAACTCCGACAACGCCCTGGAACTGTACTTGTGCTACCTCTTCTGTGTCGGCTTGAACATCATCTGCCCGACTATCTTGGGGGTAGCCTCATACAACTTGTAGAACATGTTGCGGTTCGATAGGCCTAAGCAGAAGTACCAAATGACATTGCGGTCCTCGACACTGACCAGCCTGTTGCGGTTTTTGAAGAAGTAGTTTACGTACTCTTAGAGAGTTTCATTCTTCCACTAGCGGATTCGCCAAAGATTTTCCGTGTTTCCAGGTCGGCTTTAGGTAGCCTGGTAGTTCTGGGTGAAAGCCCTAGCGAGCTGACCCCAGGAGTCGATGCTGCTCGGTGGGAGGTTCTTTAGCCGTAGGAGAGGGACGGGACCCATCACCACCGGAAAGTAGGTGGCCATCTGGTTGTATGAGCTATTGGTGGCTGTATGTTTTGAGCCATATGGTGCGGTTGGAGCGGCCATCATACTTTTTGTTGATGGCCAGCATGAACAAGGTAGGCCACTCAATGGCCCTGAGGTGGGGAGTGAAGGTGGTGAAACCATCGATCATCGTGTTATCATCATCCTCGAGGTTGTGTACGACGGGTGGTGCCCTGGGGTGTCCACCGTTGTTGTGCCTGGGTGGGATGTAGGAATCTTCTAGGGCTTCGTACATGCGGTCATAGTCGGCATGGCGATGCATCTCATCTTCTTCGCGTTGGCAATCCTCCCGCTCCGCATCGCGGTCTAGCCTGCCAAGAGCACCATAGTCGCAATTGTACTCAGTGCGGCGGTGGAGCTCGGCCTCTTCCCGCTCTTGGTGGCGGTTGTTGAGGTTGCCAAAGAGGTCATGGCGGTCATGTAGCTCTTCACGAAGGTCACATTGCTGATCTTGTCTACCACGGTTCTTGCCATCGCCTCTCCTACCACGGCGACAGTTGTCTTTATTGTCGGGTGGGTTGGCGGGTTGCTCCACCTCCTCTTCACGAACGGGCTTCAGCCAACCTCCTGTGCGGTTACCGTGGTTTCCTTAATGATGATCGGATCTGCTATGAGCGGATGGGCTTCGAGAGTGCCAGGTAGATGTGGACCGGGAGTACGCTGATCGGCTATGGGCTCACTCTTCGATCTGGGCGTTGGCGACCTGAATACGTGCCCGGATCTACCAGAGTGGCTCTGAGTCTAGAAGGTTTTCCAGGTCGGCGAAGGTAGCCCCCAGGTTAGCTTGGGGTGTGCTGAAGACGTTGTGGCTGGCCTCCTCGAGGTCGGCTTGTAGATTGCGAGTGTGCATAGGGCGCCTGCATCTATCCTGGGCACTGTCCTAGTAAGCATTGTCACCATCGTTGGCGTGCGGTGGGTCAGCGTTGGCAGCGAGCAGTGGTCGGTACTGATTGCCTGCTGCCTCAGCTCCCACATTAGTAGAAGGTTGTTGGTGTTGCTGGGCGTCGGCATGCTCCAGCTGGCGCCATACAACACAGTCCTGGTTTTTGGCATTGCGACCTGCTTCCTGAGAAGATGTTTCGCCATCCTTGGGTAGATCATCGGCAGAGACCACAAAGGCTTCATGATCTGGCATGGTGGAGTTGCTCTCATCGTCACTTCCATAAGGGTTCGGAGTCAGGACGATGCAGGGGACCTGGAACTCACCACAGTCTGGAAACTAGGCAAGTTTAGGTAGGTCTTCAGATTGGATCTGGAGAGACTACGTGAATTTCGTAGAAAATACAGTAGCCAAGTTCCTCAAACAAAATGGGATGCAGGAAGAACCCTGCGCCGACCTTGTTGAGCATAGTGTCATCTCAGAGAGGTTGATGCACTCAGCAATGGTGTTGCCGATGTGATCTGGCCCCGCAATCAGGTCGGAGGGCGTGGGTGGGTGGGACACCGCGAGGATGTGTGGGACCCTCTTTGAGAGAGAGAGACAGAGAGAGATTGCCAACCTGCCTAGCAAGCGGCATGATGATCGTTGGGTGGAGGTCTTGTTTTGCTAGCGCAGATCCAATGAACACCGAGCTGTTGATGGACTCCGAGTCGACGAAAGAAGCAGCATAATCGGAATCCGCTAGCATGGTCCCGAAGTGAAGCTGGATCGGGTTGGTGAGGATGTCCTTCATGCTCTCAGGGAAGATGACACCGGGGCAACATGCCATCGAGCTCGCTGGGGAGGATCTCACAATCGTCCCTACCTAGCGCGCCAACTATCAGATTTAGTAGTTCGGTAGTCCACCAGGGGTTTACCCGAGTGGTAGATTTGTAGGCAGGGATGATTGTGAGACCAAGAACTCAAAGGTAATCACGAGAACATGAAGGTTTAAATAGGTTCGGGCCTCAGGAGAGTAATATCCTACGTCCTATGTTCTGGTGTGTTGTATTCCTGGTATGGGATGCCTTACCCTTGGGGGCACCCTTGGCCGCCTTATATAAGCTGACGACCTAGGGTTACAAGTTAGTTTGAATCTAATCTAGTCGGTTGTTACATGGAAAGCAATCTGAGTCGGATTACAACAACTATCCCGCAATATCAGGGCTAGTTTGAATCGCCCGGCCTCCTTGACTTGTGCTCCAAGTATCTTCACGTCCTTGGCCCGCACGTTCTGGTCAGGTGGACCCACCTGTCAGGATCGGCCAGTATCTTGGTCGGTGGGGACCCATGGGGTACCCATATTCCTACGTATGGAACATTCTTTAATTATTCTTTTAACTTTAGTTATGTTACATCTTTTAAACTTTCATCATGTTATAATCATCTTTTATAGGATATAGATGGTACTACCATTGCGAAAGTGAGCTTTCATGTGATTCTGGATCAAGTCTTCGAAAAGTTTGATTTGACTTACATGGGTAGAAACCCGATGTTCACCCCAGATTTGAAGTTCCAAGCTCATCTCACTTTCTATAGGCCACATCAGCTAACGTCTCCATTGTTCAAGATTTATAGTAGTGTGTGTGCTCGCCCATGGGAAGCGAACGAGAGTGCACTCATCCATGCACTAACTTATTTTGATGAAGTTCTAGGCTGGACGGTTGGAGACCTTAACTATATTCCATATCTAAGGAAGCGAGCCGGAGTATGAAATATGTAACATGCATGGTTGTACCTACCCTTTTCTTATTCTTTTGAACTTGATCTCTCTAGGACCTTTAAGTATTGATGTAAAAACTTGCACTGTTATTAGAACTTGTTATATTGTATCATGGCATGGATGTATCCCTACCCTTTTCATATGCTACCGGTTAGTTACAAGATAATTAATAAGTCTTACAACATAAATAATAAGAAATGTTAATTTATCCTTTAATGATTCTTCCTTCATAGTTAGTACATAACCATGGCTTCATGGATTTATCAATGCTTGCTTCAACACGCTTGATTCTTTGTTCATGGTCTTTGAATAGGTCCAATTTCTCATACTTATTGTAATCCTCAATGTTCACTACACCTTCAACTCTAAATAACCTTTGTTTTCCAGAGACGGCAATGTCCTTCTTTGCATTCATAGGGTCGATTATGTAGAATACATGTGCAACACGCTCAGCGAGTACCCATGGGTCATCTTTGTAACCTACATTGCCTAGGTCTACAAGTGTCAACCCATAATTGTCATCTGTAACGCCATTCTGGTGTTTGACCCATTAGGACCGAAAGATGAGGATCCGAATATTCTCTCCATAGTCAAGTTCCCATATTTCCTCTATGAAATTGTAGTAAGTTATGTTCTGTCCGGATGTATAAATCGCCTCTATGCGAACACCACTGTTTTGGTACGCCATGCTTTTGTTGTCCTTTGCAGTGGTATAAAATGTGTATCCATTGATTTCATATGCTTGCCACGAGGTGACATTGCTTGATGGCCCAGATATCAACCTGGTCAATGTTACTTCGTCTATGGAAAATTTCCTTGAAATAGTTGCTCATGGTCCATCAACGATGATGGGAAACAACTCTTTTGCTCTTTGATGATCCAATCCTCCGAGCGACCATTACTTTGTCCACAGACCTCATTTAGGTGTTGCTCGATGAAGGGCTCTACTATTGTGAGTTGTTGTAGAATGTTTGAATGCGCTTTCTCCAATTGCTGGTTGTCTTAATCTATGAATATTTTCATTCTAATGGTACCTCTCCCGGACAATCTGCGCTTGTGTCAAGATTCCGGTAAACTAATAGCTCTCTTATCTTTTATGTAATCTATGCAGCAATCAACACTCTCAGCTCTGGACCAAGCTGCCCTCTAGAAAGGCCTTGTTTCTCATGTATCCATTGAGAGTCGACATGAACTGTTCGTATGTCCACATCTGATGGAAGTACATAAGCCCTAGTTCAATTATTTGCTGGGCCACGTGGACCATGAGATGTTCCATGATATCGAAAAAGGACGGAGGGAAGCACATCTCGAGCTAGGCCTGAGTTTCCTACACAAACAGTTGAAGCCTAGCCAACTTGACACAATTGATCACTTTCTGCGAAATCACATTGAAGAAGTAACACATTCGTGTGATAACCATCTTTACGAATATTGGTTTGATAGCCCGGATCACAATAGCGAGAAAAACTATGATCATCACATGGCAATCATGAGAGTTATAGCTGGCAAGTGTCATGTCCTTTGATGAGACTAGTGACCGGATTTTTGATGAGAATCCAGTCAGCACTTTCAACCCGCGCAAGCACTTGCACATAGCAAATTTCTCATCTGGTGTTAAGTTGTAGCTAGCCGGGGGAAGGTAATGCTTACCATTAGGAAGTTCTTGCGGGTAGAGCTCTGGCCTGATTTGAAGGTCAACCGGAGCATTATGTGATTTTTGTCCGTCCTTTGCCTTGCCTGATAAGCCCAAAAATCTGATGGTGCTATCGAACACATTATTCTAAAGATGCATCCCATCAATGGCATGGCGCATCACCAGCTCTCTCCAGTATGACAAATACTTAAAGAAGATAGACATCTTCTTAAACGGCACGTCTGTGATGTCTGTAGTTTCAGCCTGCTTCCTTCCCCTTTTCGAATTATCAGCACCACCTAATGACTCCTTACCGAGTTTGAACTTGACCTTCTCGCACATTTTAAATACTATTTTACCCATAGCTGGTTTTGGAGCAAAATCATTCTCATTGGTGCCATCGAAAAAGTCCTTCATCCCGCAGTATTTGTGCGTCTTCAGTAAGAAGCGTCTATGCCGCATGAACACTGTCTTCATAGATTTCTTAAGGTACAGATATGATGTTCCATCTAGGCAAACTACACATGTTGTCTTACCTTTTACGTGACCTGTCTGGGCAAATAGGGCGGGATAATCATTGATGGTAACACAGATAATGACACTTAGTGTGAAGTGCTCATGTCTATACTCATCCCACATCCGAACCCTATCTTCCCAAAGCTTCTGCATATCTTCCATCAATGGCTTAAGGAAAACATCTATGTCGATGCCATGTTGCTTCAGGCCTTGTATGAGAATGGTTAGAAAAAGGAACTTTCCCTTCTGCATAGCCATGGGGGAAGGTTGTATATGGTCACAAGAACTAGCCATGTGTTGTGCATGCTGCTTCTTTCACCAAATAGATTCATGTTGTCTGTACTCAACATGAACTGTACATTCCTTTTTTTCATCTGAAAACTTTGGATGATTGGCATCGAAGGTCCTCCACTAGAGAGCATCGGAAGGATGTCGAAGCTTTCCATCATCCTTTACTAGGCGATCAGCATACCAAGTCATCATTTCAGTGGTCTTTGGGTTTGAGAACAAACGCTTCAGACGGTCCACCACCGGCAAGTACCATGTCACCAAGGCAGGGACTCTGTGTTGAGTCGTTGTGTCAGTACCTATACAGGACTCGTTCTCCACTTGAGCACCAACACTTTTCATTGCAACCTTCTTCCTCTTATTCCCAAAGGAGAAACCGGCACGGTCCTCATAGAAATCGGCATTACTTTTGTAATGGCTAGCATCGAAATTTGGACACTTTTCCAATGCCACGTACTGACTGCGGTACAATATGCAGTGGTTCCTGCACATGTGTATTCTTTGCACATGCATCTTCAATCGATTGATAATCTTCTGTGCTTCATATATGTTGCTTGGCACAAAGTGTGACATTCCAAGTACTTAAAAGGCTAAATAAAAGAAACACCAAGAAATTAAGAAACAAATCAAAGTGTGGATATTCAAAACATCTCAAATTTAGCTTAGTGTTAAAAACACCCACTAAATGGTACTCACTGGGGTAGGATTTAAAAATAGATTTTATATAAGAACTCAAATTTTTGCCAATATAAAAGTGGTAGATCTTTTCCTATTTAACAACTTTCATACACCTTTTCTGATTTTGAGTGGAAGGCATTCAAAAACTGGGTCAAAGTCGGGTGAACTTCAAGTCAAATTAATGCCTTGCCCAGCGTTCCACCAATGTTCCAACATTTTTATCTCCAAAACTAGCAAGTTTTCCACCTGTCAACTTTTGTAGAAATTGGAGTCCATAGTTTAAACTCAAACATTTATATTTTAAGTTTTCCTTGTGTTGACGCCGGATTTTGACACGTGTTTTGAATCGGCGTCAAGGGAGGAAAAGACTGGCTGATGCGGCGAGCTAAAAGCTACAGTTACGAATCGGCCGATTGAAACTACAATGTTTCGGCCGATTGACAAAAGGGGTCGGTAAGGGTTGGCCGATTGGGAGCTAGAGCGGCTTGGCCAGTATGGACCTAAAGTGGGCCCAAGAAAAGATTAGCTAAAGAAGGAGATTGGCTCGTGGGATATGATAACCAACTCCGGTACGAGTTGTGTTTGTAAATGTTTATTATCATTTAAAATTAGAGGTAGATCCTAGTCGGTTAGGAAATCAGTTGTAACAGGCTATAAATAGCCACCTCTAGAGATTTGTAAACAACACGTCAATCAATACAACCAATCTACTTTTTCCTCATACTTTACTTTCAAGTCGGCGACTTCGCCAAAAAACTTTTTCTTTCACGAGTTTGTACGGGTTGGAAGGACTGCATCGACACGATCTTCGGCTGATTCCTTAAGTTTTGTTTACCGAGTAATATCTAAGCTTTAACTTCGGACGCATCATTGTTGTTTTGTTTAGACTTATTCACTAGTTATCGATATTAACTAGAATCGTAGGTTATACCTATTATTTTAGTTTCTATCACCAGTTATCCAGCTTGAAATACGAACTGTCGGCTTTTATTGCTTTCTTTCTTTATTATCATACAGCCGATTAGATCTATCCCAAGTGTTGTTTTTCTAGCATTGTTTAGTTTGCTCTACTAGCTTTTCTTTACAATCGCCACGCGGCATCGGCTGTTCTATAGCTGATTACCTCTACAGTGAATCGGCCGATTCGCTGGCACGCTGTCGAAGACAGATCGGAACTGGGGTGAGATCAAGATATGCAAAATACACACATATATGAACATTTCTGATCCGTTGACAAAACCACTCCTGCAGGCTAAGCATGATGCGCATGTAAGAGCTATGGGTATTAGGTACCTTCTAGATTGACTCTAGTGCAAGTGGGAGACTGTTGGAGGTATGCCCTAGAGGCAATTATAGAGATGATGATATTCCATTTGTATCCATGATTTATATTGTGTTCCTTGAATATCCATTAAAGGATACTTGAATTGATTTGCAATTATGTGAATTGTATGTGAAACTCTTTACTTGTATGGTTATTCTAAATTTGTCCCTAGTCGGAGTTCATGTCAGGACACACATGAATATTACACTAGCACATGTATTAGTTGATGACAATGTTTCACGAGTCATGGACATGGAGATGTTGAACTAATAATGTGGGCACATGTGGAGACATGTGCTAGGACTAACCCAACACAAGAAGTAGTTCTCTCTTTACACAACATATACGGTTTGTCCTTAGACCTGAGAATGTCGCATGTACTCAAGATGTGGATTGACTTGCTTAGGGGCTATCAAACGCTATATCGTAACAGGGTAGTTATAAAGGTAGCTTTCGGGTTTGTCAAGAAGCATGCTATGAGACATGGTCAATCAAGATGGAATTTGCCCCTCTCTGATTGAGAGTGATATCTCTGGGCCCCTCGAGTGATTGGATCCGAAAATACATGGCCATGCTACGTACGGTTAAGAGTTAACCTACAAAGGGATTCCAAATCATAGGATCAAGAAAGAGTGGTCGGATTGAAGCTAGACCAGATATCATGAGGCAAAGGGAATATCATGTATATAATATTGTGATGGTTCGTCTGATATGATCTTCGTGTGCGTATAGGAGTTGGCACGTCTTGCTAGAGGCCGCTACCGACTATTAGGCCGAGTAGGAGTACTCAGGCAATGTCTATACGTATCCGAACCCATAGGGTTACAGACTTAAGGGGCTGGAAGCCCAATTTGGATGTGATCTAAGTTGGATTAGGTTTAGAAGTACTAATGGGCCTCGGACCCAGAGGCGCGTTAGGAACCTCTATAAATTGAGGGGTGGGGGCGCCCTAGGGTTTACACCTTTTGGCGAAACACATCTGCTGCGCCTCCCACGCCCTCGCCTGTTGCAACTCGCGGACCTAGCAGTCTGGCTTGCGACGCTTCCTCCCTGCACGTGTGGATACCTTGGAGGTGTTGCGCCTGCAGCACTTGGACGAGCCACGTCGAGCCGCCGATGAGCCACGACGAGCCGACGACGAGCCAGGGCACGAGGGCGATCTTGCTGCACGTGGACGAGCTGCTGAGGAGCTGCTGGACATCGACGTGATTGACTACGTACGACTACGCTGATCGACTTCGCTGCATCGACGCGAATCTACATCTTCCACATCGGTGCGTCAAGTGGTAATCCCGTGATCCTTATACGGCAGTTTTCCTAGTTTATGCGGTAGAAAATTTTGATTTGCACTTGTGTAGCCTACCTCGTATCCCAACAGTGGTATCAGAGCCGTAGCTAATTAGTTTTGGATTCGGGATGTGTGCATATGGAGATATGCGAGTTTTCAGTTTGATCTATGTCCAGGTTTCGTGTTCTTGCTGCAATGGTTGTGTAACGACATACTCCTACCGGTCGGGTTTCCGCCATCGGAGTTAAATGATACACGTAATGCCAGTTACAGCGAGCGAAGATCAATGTGATTGGTCGAATCGAGATCTAGGTTCATACGCCAAGCACATGAGATGCGCAATAGTAGATTGGATCTACTACCGGGTCGGGATTTTGCCGTATGCGTGTATTTGAGCCACAAGTTTAGCAATCATCTAAAGAGTTGCGGAATTGTTCCACAACTTACGCCACCTAGAACACCTCAGAGAAATGGTGCATCCAAGCGATGTAATTGAACTTTGTTAGACATGGTTCGATCAATGATGAGCCAGTCGGACCTACCGTTGTCATTTTGGGGATACGCTATAGAAACAACAGCTTTCATACTTAATAGGGTACCATCTAATTCCGTAGTTAAGACACCATATGAGATGTGGACTGGAAACGTTCCCAGTTTGTCTTTTCTAAAGATTTGGGGATGTGAAGTGTTTGTCAAGCGACTTCAGTCGGACAAGATCACACCAAAGTTGGATAAGTTCATTTTCGTAGGATATCCAAAGGAAACTTTGGGATATTATTTCTACAACCGGTTAGAGGGCAAAGTATTTGTCGCTCGGAACGGGGTTTTCCTAGAGAAAGAGTTTCTCAAAGGAGAAAAGAGTGGAAAGACAGTGCATCTTGAAGAAGTTCAAGATGAGCCGATCGGGCAAGAATAAAATGTGTGATGCTAACGTAGCAGAACAAGTTGAGATATCCATGGCACCGCCACAACCACGAAGGTCAGCAAGGCTCTGCAAAATGCGGGAAATATTATTGTTGGACAATGATGAGCCTGCGACATATGCAGAAGCAATGATGGACCCAGACTTCGAAAAATGGCAGAGTGCCATGCAATCCGAAATATAGTCCATGGGAGACAATCAAGTTTGGAACTTGGTTGACCCGCCTGATGGTGTTAAAGCCATAGAGTGCAAGTGGATCTATAAAAAGAAAAAGGACATGGATGTAAATGTTCAAATCTATAAAGCACGACTTATCGCAAAAGGTTTTTGACAAGTTCAAGGAGTTGACTAGGACGAGACCTTCTCGCCCATAGTGATGCTTAAGTCCATTCGGATTATTCTAGCTATAGTTGCATATTTCAATTATGAGATATGGCAGATGGATATCAAGACAGCTTTCCTGAATGGAAACCTAGCTGAGGACATCTATATGATACAGCCCAAGGGTTTTGTCGATCCAAAAAATGCTGGAAAGGTATGCAAGCTTCAGAGATCCATTTATGGATTGAAGCAAGCATCTAGGAGTTGGAACATTTGTTTTGATGAGGTAGTCAAAGGGTTTGACTTCACCAAGAAGGAAGAAGAGTCTTGTGTTTACAAGAAGGTTAGTGGGAGCTCTGTAGTATTTCTAATCTTATATGTGGATGACATATTGCTGATTGGAAATAACATTCCTATGCTTGAGTCCGTAAATACTTCACTGAAAAATAGTTTTTCAATGAAGGACTTAGGGGAAGCAGCATATATTCTGGGCATTTAGATCTATAGAGATAGATCGAGAAGGCTTATAGGATTAAGCCAAGATACTTACATTGACAAAGTGTTGAAGTGGTTCAGCATGGAAGAGGCAAAGAAAAGGTTCTTGTCTATGTCACATGGCATACATCTCAGCAGGACTTAGTGTCCTTCGACTGCTGATGAGTGGGATCGCATGAGTAGAGTGTCATATGCCTCAGCTATTGGATCTATCATGTATGCAATGATAAGTACTCGCCCAGATGTTTCATATGCGCTAAGTATGACAAGCAGACACCAGTCTGATCCAGGTGAGAGTCACTGGACAGCGGTGAAAAACATTCTTAAGTACTTGAGAAGGACTAAAGATATGTTCCTCGTCTATGGAGGTAAGGAGGAGCTCGTTGTAACAGGTTACACCGATGCTAGTTTCCAAACCCACAGAGATGATTCAAAGTCACAATCAGGATTTGTGTTCACGCTAAATGGTGGTGCTGTTAGTTGGAAGAGTTCCAAGCAGGAGACGGTGGCCGATTCTACGACAGAAGGTGAGTACATCACGGCTTCGGAAGCCGCGAAGGAGGGTGTTTGGATAAGGAATTTCCTCATTGAGCTTGGTGTGTTCCCGAATGCGTCCACCCCATTGAATCTCTACTATGAGAACAATGGGGCAATTGCACGAGCAAACGAGCCAAGGAACCACCAAAAGAACAAACACGTAATGCGGCGATTTCATCTCATTCGACACTTCGTTAACTGGGGTGAGATCAAGATATGCAAAATACACACAGATCTGAACGTTTCTAATCCGTTGACAAAACCACTCCCGGAGGCTAAGCATGATGCGCATGTAAGAGCTATGGGTATTAGGTACCTTCTAGATTGACTCTAGTGCAAGTGCAAGACTGGTGGAGGTATGCCCTAGAGGCAATCATAGAGATGATGATATTCCATTTGTATCCATGATTTATATTGTGTTCCTTGAATATCCATTAAAGGCTACTTGAATTGATTTGCAATCATGTGAATTGTATGTGAAACTCTTTACTTGTATGGTTATTCTAAAATTGTCCCTAGTCATAGTTCATGTCAGGACACACATGAATATTGGACTAGCACATGTATTAGTTGATGACTATGTTTCACGAGTCATGGACATGGAGATGTTGAACTACTAATGTGGGCACATGTGGAGACATGTGCTAGGACTGACCCAACATGAGAAGTAGTTCTCTCTTTACACAACATATACGCTTTCTCCTTAGACCTGAGATTGTCGCATGTATTCTAGATGTGGATCGACCTACTTAGGGGCTATCAAACGCTACGCCGTAACAGGGTAGTTATAAAGGTAGCTTTCGGGTTTGTCAAGAAGCATGCTATGAGACATGGTCAATCAAGATGGGATTTGCCCCTCTCTGATTGAGAGTGATATCTCTGGGCCCCTCGAGTGATCGGATCCAAAAATGCATGGCCATGCTACGTACGGTTAAGAGTTAACCTACAAAGGGATTCCGAATCACAGGATCGAGAAAGAGCGGTCAGCTTGAAGCTAGACCAAATATTGTGAGGCAAAGGGAATAGCATGTATATTATGTTGTGATGGTTCGTCTGATATGATCTTCATGTGCGTATAGGAGTTGGCACATCTTGCTAGAGGCCGCTACCGACTATTGGGCCGAATAGGAGTACTCAGGCCATGTCTATACGTATCCGAACCCATAGGGTCACACACTTAAGGGGCTGGAAGTCCATCTTGGATGTGATCTGAGTTGGATTAGGTTTAAAAGTACATAAGGTGATCGAGGAGTAGGAGGATGAAGAGGAGTCGGAGGGTTGGTCCTCCTTCAGCAGCTCTAACTTAGAGGCTGCTGAAAAGTTTGTTGTTAAGCCCCGTCCATCAGACAAGGCGGGGTCTTCCTCCAGGATTTCAAAGCATGAAGCCGAGGATGTCTTGGGGACTGGATTGGTGCCACCCTCAAAGAGAAAGCGCACTATCGCTATCAAGCAGGTGGTGAAGAAGTCGTTGACCGCTGATAAAGTCTCTTCCCCAATAATCACAATTGAAGAAGGACAAGATCCTCAAGATTGAGTACCCTTAAGTTGTTTGCTTTACCGCCATGCCTAACTTTAATTCTGACATGGATGACTTGCAGGTAGTCGAGGAGGAGACCGAGGTGGAGAAAATGACTACGGAAATCATCCCGCATGAGCTGCTGGCGACGAAGAAGATCATCAAGCTAGAAGATCACAAGGAGCTTCTAGTCGCCAGGGCCAATCCCTCTGGTGCACAGGCTACTCAAGTAGTGGAAATGACAGCTGAGGCAGGTGAGGATCAATCTATGATCTAGAAGGCCGCGCCGAAGAAGCCGTCGCCCACTGTCAAGTTCACGCGCTTGGTGGGGGAGCCCTCCATAAAGATAAAGAGGTCCACCAAGTAAGTACCCGAGTACTAATTGTAACTTGATGTTGCCATGTAGCATGTTTTGATACTTGTCTTATTTCAGGAAATCCACCATCATGGATATTGGACACCCGAGCCCGAAGTCCACGGGAGATGGCGGTAGCCGCTCAGCTAAAGACCTTGTCCAGGCGCCTTCAATTCTGCCGCCAGAGGAGCAGCCGGCATCAGAAGTAGCATCAGGTGTTGTATCCCTTGTCGCAGCCCTTATGCATGATGTTATAGCATCGCTTAATGTCGTCGTAGTGCCAGCCCCTAAGCTACCGGTGACCAAACCTGTCGGGGCGACTACGTCTGCTATGGTAGTTGCACTTGTAGCCCCCGAGCTGGAGGCGGAGACCGACACGGTGGTGGCAACTGCTGCTGGAGTCGAGACTACACTTGTAGCCCCCAAGTCAGAAGCTGTAGTCGAAGCTGCCGGCGCGCTACCAATGCTAGCCGTTGTCTCGTCTTCCGAGGTACAGCCATTGACTAGTCGCAGCACGGCCTCCATCTTGCCTTCGGAGGCTGGTCCATTGACTAGCCGGGCACCGGTTCATCTCGGTGCACTGAATTCCAATGAGCATGACGAGCACGAGGAAACTTGGATGGCTCCCTGGGTGGATCTAGAGAAGATCCAGCTGCTAGCTGACCCTCTAACCACCATTCAGATGGAGGCCACGGTCATGGAGATGCATCACCGTGTAGGCGAGTTCACAAAGGTAAGTTTTCTTCCTCTGTGTTAATCTTCGACTTGAAATTGGTACTTGCTACTTACATGAGTACTTGCTACTTACATGAGTACTTGCTCTGTTTTGTAGAAACTGATCGAGCGCTCTCGCGAGAAGTCAAAGATGATCCAAGGTTATGGAGACACCATTATGCGGGCTCAAGCGCTGAAGTAGGAACTAGCCAAGGAGCAGCAATACTCCTCCTAGTTACTTATGAAGTATGACGGCCAACCTGCCAAGTACCAGAATCATGTGCAGAAAACCGCGAAGGAGAAAGACCACCTTCGGAAGCGCAACAAGGGGTTGAGAAATTGATTTGCACTTGATGTTTCTGACTTACTCTTCAACTTGTTCTTGTAGCGCTTACCAAAACAAAGGAGGATCCCCAGGGCCGCACCACAGACTGGCAGAACTCATACTACCAAGTGATGAATCAACACGATAAGACAGCTCAGTACGAGACTCTTGAGCACAAGCTGGAGAAGGAGAATAAATTGCATGTCGACGGAGAAGTCCAACTGGTAGATATTATGATGAAACTCTGAGAGTGCAAGGCTGAATTGGTGGAAACTAAACTTGCTTTGAAGGAGCTATCGGAAGCCACTCAGCCTATCGCCGACATGGTGGAGCCCTCAATTGAAGGCGTGAAGCTTCATCATTTGGCGGAGATACTCAAGGATGTACCCAGGAAGATCATTGGCTACGTCCAAAAGATGGCAGAGTCCGTCTCCAAGCAACAGTTGGCCATGGTAAAGTCCTTCTAACCGCAAGCCGACTTGGCTCCTGTGGTGGAGGGAATTGCCAAGGTTTGCACTGATGAGTGATTCCAACAGTACTTGCAAGAAATGGCTCCCATTGCTAAGGATGTAGCCAGTCAGATAGACCTTGAGTAGTTTGTCACGTAAAAACAATATGTCATTGTAATATAAACATGTCATGAAATGAATTGTGAATTATTTGCACAATATCTATTGCTTGTCGACTTGCTTAAATTCTTTGGTTACTGCATCTCCTGAACTACCCTGAATAGATGCTCGTGTGATGGTCGTGAGTCTCTGTGCATAAGGCTACTCTTGTGAGCCCCTTCAAATACGCAATGTAGAGCACCCTTAGGATGTGACACTTTTTTGCAGAGTGCAAGTACTCGAGTATCTGGGTAGTCAGAATCTTTAGGCAAGTAGACTCTTCAGGACTTCATGAATTGGAGCCTACCTTTGCAACCTCTCTGGGATGTTCAGATGTTGTGCTCCGAAGGCCTAGAACTACAGCCTTGTTATTACAAGATGCAACTAGATGGACTCGTCTAGATAAGAACTCGGGTAGTATAAGTAACTCCCAAGTTTGCTGATGGCTTCTTTTGTGAAGACTATCGATGGACAGATTTGTCCAAGGAGCTGACTAGATTGGGATTTTGTGTACTGGCTTGCTTTTTTTTGCAAGTTACTGCCTTTCAACGAGTTCAATAACTCGAAAAATATATGTGCTAACTTGCTGTAACGAGTTGAATAACTCGTAGAGTAACTTTATGCAGACTTGTGAATACAAGCCGCAAGTTTTGGGTGGTAGTACCCGGAGGAGCTGAATAGCTCGACAAACTTTGCAAGTCGCGATCAGGCAGAGGCTAGTCAATTTACGACAAAAAATAACTCTACTTTATTGAATTGTAATTATACAACCGAGGCTGATGGCCAATGTACATAAATATATACATTATGGGTAGAATCGACACAAGTGCTCGATGTTCCACAAGTTGTCGACCTCTTCGCCTGAGAGTGTTTGAAGCCTGTACGACCCAGGTCCAGTGACCTTGGAGACAATGAATGGGCCGTCCCATGGCGAATTTAGCTTGTGCAGCCCCTTGGTGTCTTGAATACGCTTGAGGACCATGTCATCTGTGTTGAACAAACATTCTTTGATGTTGCAATCATGATAGTGGTGAATTCCTTCAAGGTACCTTGCTAATTGGATGAGTGCTGCATAGCGAGATTCCTTGAGGCTATCTAAGTCTAGACACCTTGTTTCTTCTGCTGCACCCTCCTCGTACTGTTTCGACTACTAGAGATTTCCACATGATGTCAGCAGGGAGGACGGTTTGTGATCCGTAGACCAGGAAGTAGGGTGAGTACCCTATAGGCTTGCATGGCTAGGTGTGAAGCCGCCAGAGGACATTGGGTAGCTCCTTGAGCCACTTGCCACCTTTAGTGTTTCCAATGTCATGAAGTCATTTCTTGAGAACTTCTAGTAGCATCCTGTTGGCGTGCTCAACCTAGCTGTTGGCCCGCAATTGAGCGATAGAGATGTACTGGATGTCGATCCTACTGTTCTCACAATACTTCCATAACTTGTGGTTGTTAAAATTTGAGCCTAGGTCTATGATGATGCGATTGGAGAAACCGTAGCAATGGACAATCTCATCGAGGAAGTCAAGTACTATGTCTGCCTTGGGGCAGGTCACCAGCTTCACCTCCATCCACTTGGTGAACTTGTCAATCGCCACGAGTACTCTGTTGCAGCCCCCAGGTGCCGTAGGTAGAGGACCAATCATGTCTAGCTCCCAGCATGCAAATGGCCAAGAGGGTGGTATAGTAATCAACTTGTAGGCAGGGACGTGTTGCTGCTTACTGAAGAATTGACACCCTTTGCATCGGCGTACTAATTCTTCAGCATCAGCAAGCACTATAGGCCAATAGAAGCTTGCTCTAAAAGCCTTGCCCACGATCGTTCTTGAGGATGTGTGGTTGCCACAGACGCCCTTATGGATCTCCTCCAATATATCCTTGCCATCTTGTTGGGGGACACACTTCATGAGTACTCTTGATGATGCACCTCATCTGTAGAGCTTATCTCCGACTACAACGTAGTTCTTGCTGCACCACGAGACTTTATCTGCTTCTGTATTGTTTGGAGGTAACTTGTAACATGGTGAAACTCTAGTCCGGAGAACTTGTTCTCCAACTTCCGTACTTCTAGGTAGTACGCAACCATGTTATATTTATGGCGGTCCCACTCGTCATTGAATTGATTGATGACTATCAGTGAGTTGTCGTACACCAACAACCGCTTGATTTCGAGCGAGATTGCCAGGCGAAGCCCGTGCAAAAGCGCTTCAAATTCAGCTTCATTGTTGGACACCTCCCAAAAGATTTGCAACACATATTTGAGTTTTTCACCTTTGGGAGAGATTAAGAGTACTCCTGTACTGGCGCCCTCGAGCTTGAGTGATCCATCAAAGTACATTACCCAATGCTCTGGGCGTTCTGCTAGTGTTGGTACTTGATTTTTCTGCCACTCTGCCATGAAATCGACTAGTCCTTGCGACTTGCGGCCTGTTCGCTTCAGATTATTCAGCCGGCTTATCAGCCACCAAACAGTGTTTTCCTCTCACAACAAATCAGCCATTTCAGCTTTTCAGCCGGCTTATAAGCTGAAGCGAACAGGCCCTTGATGGCAGTCCTTGACTTAAATTCTAGGGATAAGTCTCCAAGATCTGCTGCCCACTTGGACATTTTTCCTATCGCATCTCGATTGTTCAGGATTTCTCCCAAGGGGAAGTTCATGAAGACAGAGATGTTATGTTCCTGAAAGTAGTGTCGTAGCTTCTGTGAGGTGAGTAGTATTGTGTATAGTAACTTCTATACTGGCAGGTACCTGGTTTTGCAATCCGACCACACCTCGCTGACAAAGTAGATGGGCCTCTGTACTTTATATACATGGCTTGGCTCTGGTCTTTCGACCACGATCGCCGTGCTGACAACATTAGTAGTCGCGGCGATGTAGAGCAGCAAGTCTTCATTGGGAGTAGGTGCCGTGAGGACTGGTGGCTTTGATAAGAAGTCCTTCAACTGTTGAAGGGCTTGTTCCGCCACCTCGATCCACTGGAATTTATCTTGTTGCTTGAGTAGTTTGAAGAAGGGTTGTCCCTGTTCTCCCAAGTCTTGAGATAAATCTGCTGAGGGTTGCCATGCATCCAGTCAGCTTCTGGACATCCTTGATGCACAATAGGGTGTGCACATTTTTTATGGCGGCGATCTTCTCGGAGTTAGCCTTGATCCCTCAATGACTGATGATGAACCCGAGTAGTTTTTCTGGAGGGTACACCGAACATGCATTTTGTCAGGTTCAGTTTCCACCGGAAACTTCGCAAGCTTGCAAAGGTTTCTTCCAGATCCGTGATCAAGTCGTCAGGATTTCTGGTCTTTACAACCACATCATCAATGTACGCCTCTACATTACGGTGTAGTTGTTTCTTGAAGCACTCTAGGATGGCTCATTGGTATGTAGTGCCTGTTCTTCAACCCGAAGGATATTGTAGTATAGCAGAAAGCTCCATACGGGGTGATGAACAAGGTCTTGATCTGGTCTTCTTCCTTGAGAGCTATCTGATGATACCCCAAGTAGCAATCAAGGAAACAGAGTAGAGTACATCCAACCGTCGAGTCGATGACTTGATCAATCCTAGGGAGCCTGAAGGGATACTTTGTATAGTGCTTGTTGAGGTTAGTGTAGTCGACACACATCCTCCACTCATTGTTGTTCTTCTTCCGCACTAAGATGGGATTGGCCACCACTCTAGATGATAGACTTCTTTTATGAAGCTAGCCATAAGTAGTTTTGCCAACTCTTTTTTGATGGCTTCTCTTCTGTCTTGGATGAATCAGCGTAGTTGCTGTCATTTTGGCATAGGTTTGGGGTCCACATTCAATGAGTGCTCAATCAACTCCCTGGGCACCCCCAGCATATCAGATGGCTTCCATGCAAAGATGTCTCGGTTGGCTTGGAGGAAGCTGATGAGTGTGTCTTCCTATTTGGGGTCTAGCCCTAAGCCAATCAAGGCTGTCTTGGAGCTATTGCAAGTCTTAAGGTCAACGACATTGATATCGACTTCACTTGCCGGCTTGACCTTGGTTGCCCCCGATATCTTCTCTAGGATTTCGAGTTCTGTCGGAGATAGTTTCTTGGAGGCACATAATGTGGGATGGCCATGAATTTGGCCAACGTGGGTCTTCTAAGGATAGCATGATACAAAGTTTCGAAATTAGCTACCTTGAACCGGATGTACTCTGTCTGGTAGTGTTCTTTGGTCCCGAAGGTAATTGGCAAAACCACCTGACCAAGGGGTATAGCCGCGTTGCCTGGGACAATCCTGTAGAACAGAGAGTTCGTTTGGGTGAGCATATCTATGACGTCTAGGCCCACCCATCTTCCTCAAAATCTTGGCGAAGAGTACGTTTAGACCACTACCGCCATCGATGAGGACCTTGGTGAGTTAAGAGCCTGTGACTAGTAGATCTAGGACGAGAGGATAGCATCCCGGGTCTGAGAAATTAGTCCACTTATCCTTCCTTGAGAAGGTGATTAGCACCTCGGACTGCTTGAGGAACGTAGGTGTTGCAGGCTCAATGGACATGATCTCTCGAATGGCTAGTTTCTAGGACCGCTTGGTGGTAGTACCCGGTGTTCCGTCGAAGATGACGTTGACGGTGTTGGATGGGTTCTGGAATTTGCTGTTGTTGCCATCGTCGTCGTCTTTCTTAGCCTTGCCCTTGTTTTTTTCTCCAAAACGTTCTAGTAGATCTTTGATGACTCTGCGGAGGCTATAGCAATCCATCGCAGAGTGCTTAGGGTGTGGGTGCTATGGTCACTGCTTCTTTAGGAGCTCCTTAAATGGAGTCCTTTCTTGATTCCTGCCACCTTTCTTGGAGGACTGAGACATCACCGCAACAGTATTATCTGGCTTCCTCTTGCGATTTTGACCACCTGAGTAGTTCCCTCGGTTGTCATTGTTGGGTCGATCATTACGGTTCTTGTCATTACGTTGGCATTGGCCATTACTTTGGTTCTTGTTGTTGTAGCCTCTATTACAATTAGACTCAAACCGCTCGATCTCCTTGTCTTCTTCATCTGCCTAAGCTTGTATCATGATCTTGAGAGACTTGATATTGTCTGGGCATCTCCTATAGAAATCTTGGAACATCTGGTGATTGTAAAGACCATTATGGAAGCAATCTATGGCATCCCGCTCCGTGATGTCCATGATAGTGGCTTTCTTGTTGAAAAAATGGTGTAAATAACTACGCAAGGTCTCGCCTTGTTGCTACTTGACTTGGGACAAAGTCGATCTTGTTGCTAGGATGCTACATTGCCCCTGCGAAGTTGTTTGTGAATGCCTCCTTGAGTTGACTCCATGTGTCAATGGAGTTCCCTTCCAAGGATTTGAGGCATGTGAGTGGCCCTGCCTCCATGCAGATGGGAAGTAGATGACTTTTGTGTCATCGTTTCCTCCCGCCACCTAGACTGACAGCGAGTAGCACCTCAGCCATTGGACTGGGTCTTGCTTGCCATCGTACTTGGTAATACCCAAAAGGTTTAAACTTGTCAGGTAGGACCATCTTTCGTATTCGTTTTGAGAAGGCGGGGAACCCATCAGAGTCTTCTCCTAAGTACTCGACTTCTTGTTTGTGTTCACGATGGTGCCCTTCAATGGTTGCACGGGCATCGTGGTTGTTGTTGAGCTTCTAATGGAGGTCGTGTGCTGGAGGTTCAATCTGCCCTGTGCTGACTTGGTCTAGGGTTCTCGATTCTGGTATCCTCATTTCTGGCAGCCTCATTGCGACTAGGCCTAGCACTCTCAATGCAACTTGGATGCCTGCCGCTACTACCTATTGACGCTGGATTTTGACACGTGTTAACATCGGCGTCAAGAGAGAGGAAGGCGGCCGATGCGGCAAGCAAGAAGCTACAGTTGGGAATCGGCCGATAAGAGCTACAGTGTTTTGGCCGATTGGCTGAGAGAGTCAATGAAGATTGGCCGATTCGGGCCAGAACGGCTTGGCCGATGTGGGCCTAAAATGGGCTAGGGTGGTGATTAGCCGAAGATGAAGATTGGCCCATGGGAAGATAATAACCAACTTCGATGCGGGTTGCGTTTATGTGTAAATATTTGTTATCATTAAATTAAAGATAGATCCTAGTCGGTTAGAAAATCAACTGTAACAGGGTATAAATAGGTGCCTCGTAACGCTTGTAAAACAACACATCAATCAACAATAAAAATCTACTTTTTGCTCGCACTTTACTTTCAAGTCGGCAACTTCACCAAATCCTTTTCTTTTCACGAGTTCGTACGAGTTGGCAGGACTGCATCAATACGACCTTCGGCCAATTTGTAAGTTCCTCTTATCGAGTAATATCTAAGCTTTAACTTCGGGCGCATTGCTGTTGTTTCGTTTAGATTTATTCACCAGTTATTGATATTAACTAGAATTATAGGTTTTACCTGTTATTTTAGTTTTATCACCAGTTATCCAGCTTGAGACACGACTTGTCGGCTTTTTATCAATATTCTTTATTTATTATCATGCAGCCGATTAGATCTATTTCAAGTGTTGCTTTTGTAGCATTGTTTAGGTTACTATAGCAGTTTCTTTTACAATTGCTACGTGATCATCGGCTGCTCTATAGCCAGTCATCTCCACAGTAATTCGGCCAATTCGCTGATACATCCTTCAAAATAGATCAGAACCTTAGCCGATCGAAACCCTGGAATTTAACGTTTTTCTTTCCTTGTCAATCAACAGGTCAGATTGACTAGCACGCCGCACAAACCGTATCACGGTGATAACCCAAAGAGGAGCTAAGCAGATTATCCCAGGTCGTGTGTCCGACGCCGAGAGTCATCAGCTAATTTTGAGCGTCAACACACTTTTGGCACGCTCGGTGGGACAAGAAGCAAGATCCAACATGTCGAAGGCTATTGAGGTCTCGAAAGATCACTGAAGCAGATCTCAAGGATGACCAGAGGGATGAGGTGGCAAAGGCTATGGAAGACTACAAGAAGGCATGCCTGCAATCCTACAGTCATAACAGAAGCAGGGAGACTGTCAGAAAGATTGCTCTTCCAACTCCTCGCCATATCACCGTCGCCGAAGGGTTAGGGAAGATGTCTGAGATGATCCGATAGTATATTTATCAGGCTATGATCGATCAGTCTAAGGTGATGACTAACACAGTGTACAACACCATCGTCAGCTCCATGGCAAACGGTGTGGCTCAGGGGTATCAGGTACCAGCTTACGCCCCTCCCATCGTCGCACTGGTTAGAGGCTTCTCAACGGTGCCAAATATGTCTCAGTCGGCTCCTCAGTCAATGCAGATGTAGAGTAGGGGGTACAACACCACAATACCCCTAGGATATAATGGTGCAACACCCTATCAATCAGAAGTGTCGTTTTAGCATGCACCGGTTCCCCCCGCGCAACCACCGTTTGCAACCTCGGCGCCATGGGGGATGGCAGCAATACCTGCCGATCTGGACCCGTCCACAAGTTATGGGAAACCTCTGGTACAGGCGTCATTTCCATCGGCCTCTCGGCCGACAGCCCAGCAATATCAGCAGATTACCCTAGAAATTGGCAGGGGGCAAGTGCTCCAGATCCACTTAGAACTATGGTGCCAATAATATTGTACGATGAGGCGGCAGATGCATTGCGTCAAGTTGACCCCATGCGACAGCAGCCATTGGCTCCTCAGCTGACAGTCCAGCCGCAAGATCTGCAGCACGTACCAGCCTATCACCCAATTGCGGTGCTGTAAGTTCAACAGCATGTGCCAATTCCTCAGCCAGTCATACATCAGCAATAACAGCAGCAGCAGCAAGTGGACTGGACCGCAAGAATAACTGATATAATACAGGATCAGTTTGGATTAAAGCCAAGAGTGCAGACTTATACATACAGAACGTTGTACCCACCTGCTTATGATCTGTTGCCGTTCCCTCATCGGTACAAAGTACCCAACTTCACCAAGTTCTCGGGGCAAGATGATACATCCACAGTGGAGCACATTAACAGATTCATCATCCAATGTGGAGAAGCTGCTGCACAGGACGCTCTGAGGGTGCGTCTGTTCTCGTTGTCCCTATCTGGGTCAGCCTTTCAATGGTTCATGACACTACCACCCAACTCCATAGTTACTTGGGGCGATCTGGAAAAACAATTCCACAAATACTTCTATGCGGGGGTCCACGAGATGAAACTCTCAGATTTAACTGGCCTCAAATAGAGAAGCGACAAGTTGGTGATCAGCTACATACAGAGGATCAGAGAGGTAAGGAGCAAGTGCTATAGCCTGGTTTTGACCAACGCCCAATTGGCTGACATAGCTTTCCAGGAACTCCTACCGCACATCAAAGAAAAATACGCTTCCTAGGAGTTCGAAAGTTTGAGCCAAATTGTTCACCATTTATCCGGCCAAGAACTGTGCCCCTTTGACCAACAAAGAAATTTTCAGAAAAAGGTGGCGTACATGGAAGGGTCCGAATCGGAAGAGGAAGCAGAAATCAGCCCAGCAGAATGGGTAAAAGGGAAAAAGCCAATATCATGCCCATTTGGTAAAAAGGAACCGGAAACGTTTGGTTTTGACACATCTAAGGCCAATAAGATCTTCGACTTGCTGCTACAAAAGGGACAAATCAAGCTCTCACCCTACAACACAATTCCGTTGGCCGAGCAGCTCAAGAAGATGAAGTATTGCAAGTGGCACAATGCCACATCTCACAACACCAATGAGTGCAAAGTCTTCCGTCAGCAGATACAGTCGGCTATTGAGCAAGGAAGACTTAAATTCGAGGTCCCCACAAAGCCAGCAAAGCCGATGAAGATCGACCAGCACCCCTTCCCTGCTAACATGGTCGACGCCGGAAGGAACACGCTCCAGACCAAAGTGCTAACGTCAGAATCGGCCAGAAGAAGCGGCGCGGTGGACCCTAGAAATCAAACCTCGGCCGAAGATGTTAAAGTGAAAGGCCGGATGCAAATCGAAGGCGAGAGCTCAGAGAGAACACATCAGCCTGTCACATCCCAGGATCTGCTCAACAAGTATCAAAGGCAACGGGAGGACTCAAGGCGCCGGGAAGAGATGATGCGCCAACACGAGGATCACTGGAGATGCCCGTTCTTCATCCACTGTTGGGACCATAACCTTAGACTATCATCGGCTGATAACTACCCTGAATGCAACGGTCAATATCGCAGCAGCCATCCATTCAAAAGATCACGCTCCGGGGATCGAGGACTAGAGCCGATCAGCAGAAACAGGCTCGAGCAAGAGGATTGGCGTGTTTCAGTGCGTGATCGGCTGGAGGGCAGAGTAGACTAGTGCAATCAGCTGGGGGGCAGAGCCATTTCACATGATCAGCTGGGAGCATTGGCCGATGCAAGAGTCTTGGACGAAGACCCTCTAGGGTGGGAGCCAGACTGGGAACGTGCTAAGCCGCCAAGCAAACCAGTGAACCCTAGATGGTGCCCATATGGTCTGACTAAGTCCCAAAAAAGGAGAGTCCAATGTTTGCGCCAATGGAAAAAGCAAGAAAAGGAACAAAGGCAAGTGGTGGACAAGAGAGGAGTCAAATCTCAAGTTTGGCGCCCTAGAAGAAAAGCCAACGAAGAAAACGACGAGCATAATTTGGCTACTGACGTCAACATGGTGTTCATCTTGCTGATGGAGTTCATGGCTCCCGTCGACCGTGACAACACGATAGAAATAGAGGAGCAGATGGCACAATTGGCTTTGGAGCCAATGACCGACACTTTTGAGAAACCCGAGGATCAAAAACGCTAGCATCTCAAGGCTCTGTTCCTCAAAGGGCAAGTCAACGGATGATCGGTTGCTAAGCTATTGGTAGACTGAGGCGCTGCCGTGAACATCATGTTGTATTCTATGTTCTGCAAACTGGGCAAGGGAGCAGAAGATTTAATGAAGACGGATATGATGCTCAAGGATTTCGAAGGCAACATATCTCCGGCCCGGGGGGCACTCTGCATTGACCTCACCATCGGCAGTAAGACCCTACCCACCACTTTCTTTGTTATTAATGGCAAAGAGTCCTATAATATGTTGCTCGGGCGAGATTGGATCCACACAAACTGTTGCATCCCGTCTACAATGCACCAATGCCTCGTCCAGTGGATCGGCGACGCCATTGAAGTAGTCACCGCCGACTCCGCCTACAGCATTGCCGCAACCGATGCGCAACAATGGAGCTACGAGCATGTCAGATACATATCTGGCAGGACTTGGGACACTAACTTCTTGAAGGTGTTCGATTTCTGTCTACAGCCGATCCAAGCAGTCAGCTCGAAAGAATTGGATTAAATGGATCAGTTCGTCTGAGAAGATGAAAAACTTGGGCACGGGTTTATGTCGGTCGATTCATTAGAGATGGTGGACCTTGGAGATGGTAGCAAGCCAAGGCCGATGTATATAAGTGCTAAGTTAGACCCCGAGTACAAGCGTGTGTTAACTAGTTTGTTAAGAGAATTTAAAGATTACTTCGCTTTGGAGTATCATGTAATGCCTGGTTTAGACCGCTCCATTGTTGAACATCGGTTGCCTATAAAGCCAGGGTATCGGTCATATTAGCAACCTGCATGACGTTGTAATCCTAAAATTCTACTTGATATAAAGGCCAAAATTACAAGATTGATTGAAGCAGGGTTTATTCGGTAGTGTCAATATACCGAGTGGATTTCTAATATTGTTCATGTATACAAGAAGAATGGAAAGCTACGTGTGTGCATTGACTTTAGAAACCTTAACCAAGCTACACCGATGGATGGATACCCAATGCTGACGGCTGATATTTTGATAGACGCTGCTGCGAGGCACAAAGTCATCAGCTTTATGGATGGTAATGCCGGGTATAATCAAATACTAATGGCCGAAGAAGATATCTAAAAAATGACCTTCAGATGTGTTAGTGTTTTAGACCGGCAACCCGCCTAGGGGGTACCCTAGGTGGTCTTTTATGCGGTAAGGGTCGTCGAGAATCAAGGAATCAATGGTGTCACAAGGAACACGATTTAGACAGGTTCGGGCCGCTAGATCGCGTAATACCCTACGTCCTGTGTGTTGGTTTGTATTGATGTATGATGATATGATGTCTGTGTTTTGAGGGGGGGTCCCTGCCTGCCCTTATATGCACGGGAGGGCAGGGTTACAAGTCTGAGTCCTAGTCGGGTACTATTATAGAGTTCTACTCGGTAACGGCCTGAGTAGTTTTCCATAAACATACTTGACTAGTCCGACTAGGATACGCACATCTTTGTTCTGATCTTGTCCGAGTACGTCCCTTGGGGGCCGTCTAAGGCCTACTCGTGGACCTGGGGTGTATGCCCGACAAGCCTCCGAGTACTTTGTAGTCGTGCGCCACAGTCTTGGCCACTGAGTAGCTTAGTCGTAGAGGTTGCAGATTGAAGTGCTCGAGTACTGTTGCGTGGCTGGAAGGTACTCTTTTTGCTCCTTCGAGTTGTTTTTGTCCCGAGTAATTTTATATGGTAGTGCGATGTTAATCGCACTCCATATGGAGTAGCCCACGAGCCTTAGGTTGAGTCGACGAGTCAGGCTTAGGGTCCAACCAGCTTTTGTCCATTTTACCCTTGGAGATCTTGGGAAAAGAAAAAACTGATCAATGGGTACGGTACCCGCAGCCCCCGAGCACTTAGGCGATCTTTGTCGTTGAAGTGGTCAGCAGTCCACTGGATAGAGTAGCCGTTGGATGTTTAAGGCGATTAATACGCAATTAATCTATCCGTTGCGCAACCGACGCGTGGAAGTCGGGGCTGGCGGAGATAAAACTGGAAGGCCCCCTTTCGGTTGCTGTTACGCCGTACAGCAATCAGATCTCTTTTTCTTCCTCCTCTACACCTCCGCTCTGCGTTTGGTTGCCGCCAGTGCCACCGCCGCCGCTATTGCCGCCTTTTGAGAAAGATCCGAGTGTTAGCTCCTTCTATCTTGAGGTTGAGTCCGTCGAATGCACACCAAGAAGATGGGCAAGAAACCCAAGAAGATCCAGGGCAAGGCTCCGGCGATGGGCAAGGTGAAATCCAAGAAAGGGAAGGAGCTGGATCTGCCGGCGCCGAAGGTAGGGCTGACGAACCCAAACTGCGCCGCCGCTGCCTTGGGCAACCTGGCAACACTCGGTGATGAAGGAGGAATCGGTCCAGGCACTAGTCGAGGCAAAGCTCCTTCAGCCGAAGGAGATTCTTGAGTGGCGCCTCGCGTTTCCCAATGCGTGGCAGTTTGAGGAGCATCCAGGTGAGACAGTGATGCTTGCGCATTTTGGGGAAAGGGGGTTGGTGGTGCCCACCTCCGACTTCTTCAGAGGTATTCTTGAGTATTATAAACTTCAGCTCGTCCATTTGAATCCCAATGGTGTACTGCACATGTCTATTTTCGTACACCTTTGCGAAGTTTACCTGGGAGTTCCTCCTAGCCTCGAGTTGTTTAGGAAGCTGTTCCGTTGTAAGCCTCAGCCGAGTGCCCAATGGATGGAAGTCTTTGGAGGTGCCGGGTTCCAACTCAGGAACTCGGGCACGTATATAGAGTATAACCTAACCGACTCCCACGGGGAGTGGAAGAAAAGGTGGTTCTACATCGGGAACCATGAACCTCGCTTGCCTGTGGTGACTGGTCACGTGCCCAAGCATGCGGAAAACTAGGTGAGTGAGCCCGAGGACACCCCTGAGATTGATCACCTGGTGCAGTAGATCACCGAGTTGAAGGCACTCGGTTTGAGTGGAATCAACGTGGTGGCCAGCTTCCTCAAGAGAAGGGTCCAGCCACTTCAACAACGTGCTCACTCGGGAAGTGAGTACGTAGGTCTGCAGGATCCATCGCGTATGTCCAATGAGGATATATCCGATGATGACATAGAGGCGCTGCAGGCTAAGTTTTTTAGGAACTATCAGAGAGCACAAGTAATCCCTGCAGCCCTTCGTCAGTATGACACCTGGTATGAGCCAGAAGTGGTATGTCTTTTGCTTCTGACTTGTTCTCTTTTGACTTATGTGATACTTGTTGCTGATACCGACTTGTTGTTTGTAGTCTCGAGTTCTTGCCGGCTACTTGGCACAGTCGGAAGAAGAGTTAGAAGCTGTTGTCGAGGAGTCGGAGGACGAGCCTTCTCCTCCTGTTAAGAGACGCAGAGTAGTCCGCAAGATGTCTGCGGCTAAGTCTGCTTCAACCCCTGAGAAGTCTCGGGGTACCAAGGTATGTAGTCATGAACTTGTCTGTTACTGATGGATTTGAACTCGTTATTGATATGGTGAATTTTGTTTTTGTTCGTAAAGGCTGTAGATACGGCGCTTGGTGAAGATGAGGCTGTTTCTGAAGAAATGGCCATGACTGACCTAGAAGTTGGTAATGTGTCTGTTGACATGGTGCCGGAGGCACCATCAACAGAAACTAGAGTAGCCCCCGAGCTACCCGCGCCTACTCCATCGGCTGCCATGCCGCCCATTGCTGACCAAGCGGTCTTGGGGCTGCCTGCTGGAGTAGCGGGCGTTGCAAAGGAGGTGTCGCCAGTACTTGCTACTGCTACTTTGCTGTCCAATGTGATCGCCAGTGGTAAGCGTTGTCCCTTCCGATTGTATTCGTTTGAGTAGTACTGTATTCTTGACTTCGGTTTTGTAGGCCTTGTCGAGAAGACAGCACCGGTGGCTATTCCCGCGGCTCCTAGTACTCGGCCGCCTGTCGCCGAGAAGAAGCGTGTGTGACTACCGCCACGTTCAACCCAGTGAGCTTTCTTGTCTGTTTGAATGACGTTGGGTTGTCTTGAAATCATGTAGTGACACTTTTTGGTGCAGAGATGCAGAGGAGACTATCCCTGTAGAGACAGGGGTAGTGCCGGATCCCTCGACTACAATATTTGTTCCTTTGGAGGACTTGACTGTAGAAGAGGTACCCGAGGTTGACGCCGGTCGTCTTGGAGCTACTATGTCGATACTTCAAGACGTAATTCTTTCGGTGGAGGTTCCCACCGCTGCATCGGGCTCGGGAAGTGCTGCCCTATCATCATCTTCTGGCGGATCGCTGGCCGTAGTTGAAAAAGCCAAACAAGCGACTGCTCTAGGTATGTCTCTGTAGTCTTTTCATTGTAGTCGTAGCCGGTAGCTGACATGATAAATGTTGTAGGTGCTGCTCTAGGTATGATTCCTCATCTTGTGGAGAGTACCCAAAGGCCAGTACTTAGCCTACCTTCTGACTTGGAGTTCCAGAGGGCCATTGATGTTTTCCGAGGCTTCCAGGTAGATTTCCTTGTTGAGTTTGTTGTGTGACCCGAGTAGTTGTGAGGCTTGAAACTCACCACACCGTACTTGGATTGTTTCAGGAAAGAAGCCATCAGCTGGAGCAGGAATGTGCCCGACTAACAAAAGCTTTGTGGGTTCATGAAGTCAAGGTGAAGTCCTTTGCCGTGGAACGCACGGATCACGTGGTTCTGTAGGAAAAACTAGAGAGCCGCTACAAGTCCTTGAACAAGAAGTATAAAGGTAAGCACTTCGACTACTCTGGGTGTGTCCAACTGTAGTTGGCTGTGGCCTGAGTTCTTTGTTTTGTAGAGCTCAAGAAGCAGGAAGCGGCTGCAAGGAGCCAAGCCATCGACTGGAGAAACGCTCATGACCAAGTGGCAGATGAAGCCGAACATCTTCAGGCCGCGCTGACGGAAGCACAGGCTGCTTGCGAGCATCAGCGAGACTGAAAGATGCAAAATGGCGTGATGCTTGCCATGGCCATGGTGGCATGCAGAGATCATGCCCAGACCCTGGGAAGACTTCGGGGCGAACTCCAAGAGCTGTCTGGAGCGGCCGAAGACATGGTGAACGCCATAGCTCCCGTGGAGGAAGGCGCAGGGCTGCAATCGCTAGTCGAGTGACTAAGAGCTGCCCCGAGTAAAGTGGCGGGACTTTGCAAGACTATTTGCAAATAGGTTCTTGCAGTTGTGAAGTCCTATTACCCGAGGGCAGACTTGGCGGCAGCTGGTGATGGCGTGGCTCGCAACTGCACAGAGGAAGCATATGCGCAGTACCTCGACAAGGCGGAGCCTATTGCATCCAAGATGTCGGAATTTGTCTCCTTAGAAGAGCTTTGAGCTTTTGTATGTACTTTTGTATTTGTGTCGAGTACTTTGATACTTTTGAATATCAAGCCTTTGGATTTGTTGTTTGAAGTTTGTTGTCTTTCGAAGAGTACATTTACTCCATTTTGTCCAACCCAAAGTGCTGAAGTCGGCTGGGTTTGACCCTCTAGGGGAGAAGCTTCGTCTCACCCGACCTTGAGTCTTGGGGTCGGCTGAGCCCGACCCCTTCGAGGATGAAAACTCCGCCTCGCCTGACCCTGGGACTTGGGGTCGGCTGAGCCCGAGCCCTTCGAGGGTGAAAACTCCGCCTCACCCGACCCTGGGTCCTGTGGTCGGAGTAGTCCAAGCCCCCGACATGTAGGCCATGCTTGGCTTGTAGTAGTCCCAAGTGTCGAGTAGTCGTAAAGCTGTCGAGTACTCATCGTTTGAGGGACACGGGTGTACTGTACTACTTTGTCCTTTGTGGATGCACGGGTGTACTGCACTCTTTTGTCCGTTGTGGCATAAGTGCTGTCACGTGGGCGGAGTCAGGAGTCGTCAGACTCATTGATCATGGGTGCATAGTAACTCTTGGGCAGGAGGTAGTTGTGGCTTTCGGCTATAAATAGGGCCATCTAGTGAGCGAACCAACTCAAGTTCCTGAGTAGCGATGGATTGCCTTCGGTTGCTTTTGTTTGAGTGTAGAGAGCCATCAAGGAGTGCACCGGTGCTAGAAGATTCCTCGTAGATTGAGGCCACCTTCCCTTCACAGACTCCTGCGCTCGTAGGGATAGCCGCGATGCTAGAAGAATCCTCGTAGGAGGTTTCGTCGCACGCCTCATCTTGCAGCTTGTGGTCCAGTGGGGTACGCGCTGGAACTCGCGAGTGATGGGTGATGAGTGCCGCGGTCTTTATCCCGCTCTGAGAGAGGTGGAGGTGCGGTCGTAGAGTAGATGGGCTCCGCGAGGCTAGCAAAAGAGCAGCCTTGGTTCCCTCTAGGCGCGTCGTGCCGGATTTGTCGTTGCTGCTGTCAAGGCAGTGGTGATGCTGGAGTTCCTGGCATTGCCTTGGGTAGGGTACCTGGGCATGGCTGCGTTTTGCGCAGCTTCTTTGCGTGTGGGCCCTTCCTCTTTTGGTCGGTAGACCTGAGTGGCCTTGTGATATAGTAAAAGCCTGAGGCTTAAATGCAGCCCGCCAGTAGGCAGTTGCTTGTAGTCTTCGTGTATTTGAAGTACTTGTACTCGTATGTAACCTGATGTATTCTTGTTTCAGTAAAGATATTGATACGGAGATTTTGTACCAGGGCAATGATCCTTGTTGAGCTGAAGGCTCTTGTCGAAACTGATATATCTTGAAGTCGGTAGTCGGGCAGTTGGCCCGAGTAGTTGTCATGAGTTATTGCCTTGAAGCGATTACTCGGGTGCTGCAATGGGTAATAGCAACAGAGATGTTCTATATTCCAGGAGTTTGGCACTTGTTCTCCTGAAAGCTCTTGGAGTCTGTAAGATCCGGGTCCCGTGACCTTTGATACGATGTAAGGATCTTCCCATGGTGAATTGAGTTTATGCAACCCTGACGTGTCTTGGATACGCTTGAGGACCATATCGCTCGAGTTGAAAGATCTTTCCTTGACGTTGCGGTCGTGGTAACGCCTTAAACCGTCAAGGTATCTGGCAGATTGCACTAGTGCTACGCATCTTGTTTCTTCTAGACTGTCTATATTTGTTCGCCGTGTTTCTGTTGCAAGTTCTTTGTCGTATTGTTCAACGGATGGTGATTGCCACATGATGTTAGCGGGTAGTATGGCTTCTGAGCCATATACTAGAAAGTAGGGTGATAGCCCCGTAGTCTTGCACGGTTGGGTGCGTAGGCCCCACAAGGCATTGGGTAACTCTTTGAGCCATCTGCCACCTTTGGTATTGCCAACGTCATGTAGTCATTTCTTCAGAGCGTTCGAGTATCATGCCATTAGCACGCTCGACTTGTCCGTTGGCTCGCGGGTGAGCAACCGAGACATAGCGGACGTCGATGCCGCTGTTCTCGCAATATTCCCAAAAGTCGTGATTATTGAAGTTTGACCCTAGGTCTGTGATAATCCTGTTGGGAAAACCGTAGCGGTGTACGATTTTGTCCAAGAAGTCGAGGACCCGGTCTGCCTTGGGGCAAGTGACTGGTTTGACCTCTATCCATTTGGTGAACTTGTCGATTGCCACGAGTACTCTGTTGAATCCTCCTGGCACAGTTGGTAACGGACCTATCATGTCGAGCCCCCAGCAGGCAAATGGCCATGTTGGAGGTATTGTGACTAGCTTGTAGGCCGGTACATGTTGCTATTTTGTGAAGAATTGACAACCTTTGCATTTCTGAACTAGTTGTTTGGTGTCGGCCAGAGCCATTGGCCAGTAGAAGCCTGCTTTGAAAGCCTTGCCAACTAGTGTCCTCGAAGAGGCATGGTTGCCGCAGATTCCTCTATGAATCTCTTCTAGGATTTCTTGGCCATCTTCTCTAGTGACGCACTTCATGAGTACTCCAGATGATGCACCTTTCCTATAGAGCTTGTCTCCGACTAGAACGTAATTCTTTACTCGCCGGGAGATTTGCTCAGCTTTATTCTTGTCGGATGGTAACTGGTGATCTTTGATGTAGTCGATGAAGGGTGTCCTCCAGTTGACTTCTATCATCATGATTTCTCAAGAGACGTCAGTAGCCGAGACTACTGGTGATGTGACTTGTTCAGGTATGGACGGCTTGCGCAGTTCATGTACGAAAATTCCTGCTGGAACTTCTGCACGAGTTGAGCCCATTTTGGATAAAACATCGGCGGCAACGTTGTTGTCGCGGACGATATGATGAAACTCCAAGCATGAGAATTTGTTTTCCAGTTTACGGACTTCTTTGCAATAAGCATCCATGTTGTCCTTGTTTCGGTCCCACTCGTCATTGACCTGGTTTATAACGACTAGAGAGTCGCCGTACACCAGTAGTCGTTTGATGCCGAGGGAGATTGCGAGGCGAAGGCCGTGTAGGAGTGCTTCGTACTCGGCTTCGTTATTAGATGTTTCCCAGAATATCTGCAGCACGTACTTGAGTTGGTCTCCCTTGAGAGAGATGAGTAAGACGCCTGCGCCGGCTCCTTCAAGTTTGAGGGATCCGTCGAAGTACATTACCCAATGTTCTGGTCGTTCGACTGGTGTTGGAACTTGATTTTCAGTCCACTCAGCTATGAAGTCGACCAAAGCCTGAGACTTGATGGCTGTCCTTGGCTTGAAGTTCAAAGTGAGAGCTCCGAGTTCAACTGCCCATTTGGAGATTCTACCCGTGGCATCTCTGTTATGGAGAATTTCGTCGAGCGGGAAATCGGAGATGACTGTGATGTTGTGCTCTTGGAAGTAATGGCGCAGCTTCCTGGAGGTGAGCAGAATAGCGTATAAGAGCTTTTGTATCGGTGAATACCGAGTTTTGGAGTCCGAGAGTACTTCGCTGACGAAGTAGACAGGTCGTTGGACCTTGTAAGCGTGGCCCGGTTCAGACTGTTCGATTACTATTGCTGTGTTGACGACATGAGTAGTAGCGGAGATGTATAGGAGCAAGTCTCCGTTCGGAGAGGGAGCGGTGAGTACATGAGGCTTTGACAAAAAGTCTTTGAGTTGTGTTAATGCCTCATCTGCCTCTTCCATCCATTTGAACTTGTACTAGCGTTTGAGAAGCTTGAAGAAGGGTAGTCCCCGATCTCCAAGTCTCGAGATGAACCGGTTGAGAGCGGCCATACAGCCTGTGAGTTTCTACACATCCTTAATGCTGGCTGGTGCCTGCATGTTTGTGATGGCAGATATTTTTTCCGAGTTGGCCTCAATGCCGCGATGGCTAATGATGAACCCGAGTAGTTTACCGGAAGGTACTCTAAAGACGCACTTAGTAGGATTGAGTTTCCATCGGAAAGCGCGGAGACTAGACAAAGTTTCCTCCAAGTCAGCATAGAGTTCCTCCCGATTTCTTGTTTTGACGATGACGTTGTCGACATAAGCTTAGATATTGCGGTGAAGTTGCCTTTTGAAGCACATCTGTATAGCCCTTTGATAAGTTGCTCCTGCATTTTTTAGTCCGAAGGACATTATTTTGTAGCAGAAAGCTCCGAAGGGCGTAATGAATGCTGTTTTGGCTTGATCTTCTTCTTTGAGGCTTATCTGGTGATAGCCGGAGTAGCAGTCGAGAAAGCATAGCAAAGCGCACCCAGCGGTGGAGTCAACCACTTGATCGATCCTGGGTAGCCCGAAAGGATCTTTCGGGCAGTGTTTGTTGAGGTCGGTGTAGTCAACACACATTCTCCATTCGTTGTTTTTCTTACGAACAAGCACGGCATTGGTGAGCCAGTCAGGATGAAAGACTTCTTTGATGAATCTTGCCGTGAGTAGCTTGGCTAACTCTTTTTTGATTGCTTCTCGTCTGTCCTGAGCGAACCGGCGCAGTCGTTGCCGTTTTGGAGTAGCTTTGGGATCGACATTGAGAGAATGCTCGATCAGTTCCTTGGGTACACCTGGCATGTCAGCCGGCTTCCAAGCGAAGATATCATGGTTAGCCCGAAGGAAACTGACGAGCGCGAATTCCTATTTAGGATCTAGCCCTTTTCCGATCAATGCTGTCTTGGAAGGATCACCGGTCTGGCGGTCGACTGATTTGAAGTCTTGCTCACTGGTGGGTTTCACCTTTGTGGACCCCGACTTGTTTTCCGGGATCTCTTATTCGGTTGGATGGAGCTTCTTTGAAGCTGTGAAGACTTGCTGCATGGGACTAGGAGATTGAGTAGTCGCAGCAATTTCCACGGCTTCTGTGTCGCATTCGTAGGATCTCCGGAGATCTCCTTGGGGCCTGGCATTTTGAGTACCAGGTAGACATAATGTGGTATGGCCATGAACTTGGCGAGTGCTAGCTGTCCGAGTATAGCATGATAAGATGTCTCGAAGTCGGCGACCTTGAATCTAATGTACTCGGTGCGGTAATGTTCCTTAGTTCCGAAGGTGACCAGAAGGACAACTTGTCCTAGTGGTATAGCCGCGTTTCCGGGCACGATACAGTAGAAAGGTGAATCCGTTGGGGTAAGCATTTCAGTAACGTCGAGGCACATCTTTCTTAATGTCTTGGCGAAGATAATGTTGAGGCCGCTTCCGCCGTCAATGAGTACTTTGGTTAGCTTTGATCCTGCCACAACTGGATCCAGGACTAGTGGGAAACGGCCTGGTTCCGAAAATTTTGTCCATTGATCGTTTCTGCTGAAAGAAATTGGAACTTCTGACCATTTTAACGGTGTGGGGTCCGTTGGCTCGATGGCTATGATCTCCCTGAGTACGAGTTTGTTGGCTCGCTTGGATGCAGTGCCTGGGATACCGCCGAAAATGATGTTGACGATTTTTGAGGCTGTTTGGAAGTCGCCTTCCTCATCTTCGTTGTTGTGGGCTTTATTTTTACCCTTATCTCTGTTCTTGGTGTACTCTTCAGGGGGTGGTGGTGCGGGTAAGTCTTGCATGACTTGGCGCATGCTGTAGCAGTCTATCGCCGAGTGCTTGCTAGTCGGATGCCATGGGCACTGCTTTTTGAGTAACTCTGTGAAGGTTGGCCCTTCGTCGTTTCTGCGGTGTCCCTTTTTTCCGGAGCTGGTCATGGCAACAACGGTGTTGTCGGGCTTCCTTTTGCGACTATGGTTACTCGGATAGGAGTTCCGAGCATCGTTATGTCGAGTTCTATTTGGTTCATTGTTGTGGTTGTTGTCGCGTCCGCGGTTACGGTGGGAACTGAACCGTTCTCGCTCTTTGTCTTCTTCATCAGCCCATTGTTGCACCATGACTTTGAGTTCTTTGACATCAGCTGGTCGTCAGGGACCGAAGTCTTGGTATGTTCGTCGGTCATAGAGTCCATTTTGGAAGCACTCAATGACGTCTGTTTCGGAGATATCAACTATGGTAGCCTTTTTTTTTGAAGAACCATCGCAGATAGTCACGTAAGGTCTCGCCTTCTTTTTGCTTAATTTGTCTTAAGTCGATCTTGTTGCCTAGTCTAGCCATGGAGCCGGCGAAGTTGTTGGTGAAAGCCTTTGTCAAGCCTGCCCAAGAATCAATGGACTTGGGTTTGAGTGACTCGAGTAAGGTCAATGGTGCGGGTTCCATGCATATGGGGAAATGGATAACTTTGGTGTCGTTATTGCCCCCGGCTGCTTGTACGGCTAGCGAGTAACAACATAGCCATTGAATTGGGTCTTGCTTGCCGTCGTACTTGGTGATTCCGGTTGGCTTGAACTGATCGGGTAATTTTGTTTTCATTACCCGGTTTGTGAAAGCAGAAAAATGGTTGTAGCTGTCGACTTCTCATTCGCGCCTATTGTTGAGAATTTCTCGCAAATCACTGAAGTTGGACATTTCGTGGATCTTCCGAGTAGGGCGGATGCTTCTAACCAAGTTGGTGCAGCTGACCTCACCAACATCCTTATGTCGAGCAGGAGCTTTATGCTTGCTTTGGCCTTGGCTGTGCTGCCGAGGTTGGTTGACTGCATCATCATTTCGTGGGGTGGTGTTTTTGTCTGCAGCTCCCCTACTACCTTCTTGATGAGATGTGATACGAGGAACAGACGGGATTGGTGATTCTTTGTCGAGTAGCTTGTAAGTTTGCTCCGCGAGTTGTGCGATTAGTCCGTTGCCGCGTTGCACGGTCGAGAAGAGGTGGTCGCAATCCCAGTCAGTGGACGAATCTGCCTTGCGATGTTGAAGTTATTACCAATCCTTGGGCTGGACCGGATAATGGTATCTCTAGTGAATAGGATGAGTCGAAGTCGACCTCTTCGTCATGCCCGAGTTCAACTCAGGTTCGAGCAAGAAAACATTGGTGGACTTTGGTTGCATTGTGGAGTCCGTGCGGGAACCGCTTTGAAGTCGAAACCGACTCAGACGCTGACTGGGATCGACGAGTCCGAAGCGAGTCCGACCCTGAGTTCTGGGGTCGGCTGAGGGTTGGTGTAGTCCGAGGCGAAGTCGAATCCGATGCGTAGTCGAACTCGATCTCATCGACTTTGAAATCTTGGTTTTTTCTGATCAGATCTTCTGGTTTCTTCTCTTGAACGTCAACGATCTGGCGCCGGAACGATCCCGGGCCTTCGGCGAAGCAAAGCCAGGATCCGAAAACGAAGGTGGCGCCGCTTTCGATGAAGAAAATGGGCTTGATGATGACCTTTGCCATTGAGTTCGCGCTAAGAAACTCGACGAGCTCCCCTACCTGGCGCGCCAGCTGTCGGTGTTTTAGACCGGCAACCCGCCTAGGGGGTACCCTAGGTGGTCTTTTATGTGGTAAGGGTCGTCGAGAATCAAGGAATAAATGGTGACGCAAGGAACACGATTTAGACAGGTTCGGGCCGCTAGATCACGTAATACCCTACGTCCTGTGTGTTGGTTTGTATTGATGTATGATGATATGATGTCTGTGTTTTGAGGGGGGGGTCCCTGCCCGCCCTTATATGCACGGGAGGGCAGGGTTACAAGTCTGAGTCCTAGTCGGGTACTATTACGGAGTTCTACTCGGTAACGGCCCGAGTAGTTTTTCATAAACATACTTGACTAGTCCGAGTAGGATACGCCCATCTTTGTTCTAATCTTGTCCGAGTACGTCCCTTGGTGGGCCGTCCAAGGCCTACTCGTGGACCTGGGGTGTATGCCCGACAAGATGCCCTGGTCATCTTGGCTTGTTCGAGTGGGTAGTCATGACTTTCGGTTTGAAGAATGCTGGAGCTACATAACAACAGGCCATGAATTATATATTCCATAAGCTTATTGGTGTCCTGGTATTGATGATGTCGTCGTCAAGTCAAAGGGGCATCAAAAGCATTTGGCCAATTTGCGCAAGGTATTGGAGTGCACAAGGTGGCATGGGTTGAAAATGAATCCAAACAAGTGCGCTTTCGATGTTTTGGCTGGTCAATTTCTGGGCTTCATGGTCCACGAGCGCAGCATCGAGATCAACCAGAAGATTATAGCCGCCATCAACAAGTTTGTAGCCCCACAAGACAAGACTGAGCTACAGTCCTTAATCGGCAAGGTCAACTTCATCTGGAGATTCGTATCAAACTTGTCTGGGCGCATTCAAGCTTTCACCCCATTGCTGAAATTAAAACCCGACCAAGAGTTTGTCTGGGGTGAGGAATAACAAAAATCATTAGATGACATCAAACAGTACCTGGTTTCCCCTCCGGTGTTGGTCCATCTATAGGCTGATAAGCCTTTCAGACTGTATTTATCAGCCGATGAGCGAGCTATCGGCTCGGTGCTGGTCCAAGAGTTTGAGGGGAAAGAAAGGATGATTTATTATGTCAGCAGGAGACTCTTGTGTTGGAGGTATGCCCTAGAGGCAATCATAGAGATGATGATATTCCATTTGTATCCATGATTTGTATATTGTGTTCATTGAATATCCATTAAAGGCTACTTGAATTGATTTGCAATTATGTGAATTGTATGTGAAACTCTTTACTTGTATGGTTATTCTAAAGTTGTCCCTAGTCGGAGTTCATGTGAGGACACACATGAATATTAGACTAGCACATGTATTAGTTGATGACTATGTTTCACAAGTCATGGACATGGAGATGTTGAACTAATAATGTGGACACATGTGGAGACATGTGTTAGGACTGACCCAACACGAGAAGTAGTTCTCTCTTTAAACAACATATACGCTTTGTCCTTAGACCTGAGATTGTCGCATGTATTCTAGATGTGGATTGACCTACTTAGGGGCTATCAAACGCTACGCCGTAACAGGGTAGTTATAAAGGTAGCTTTCGGGTTTGTCAAGAAGCATGCTATGAGACATGGTCAATCAAGATGGGATTTGCCCCTCTCTGATTGAGAGTGATATCTCTGGGCCCCTCGAGTGATCGGATCCGAAAATGCATGGCCATGCTACGTACGGTTAAGAGTTAACCTACAAAGGGATTCCGGATCACAGGATCGAGAAAGAGCGGTCGGCTTGTAGCTAGACCAAATATCGTGAGGCAAAGGGAATAACATGTATATTATGTTGTGATGGTTCGTCTGATACGATCTTCGTATGCGTATAGGAGTTGGCACGTCTTGCTAGAGGCCGCTACCGACTATTGGGCCGAGTAGGAGTACTCGGGCCATGTCTATACGTATCCGAACCCATAGGGTCACACACTTAAGGGGCTGGAAGCCCAATTCGGATCTGATCCGAGTTGGATTAGGTTTAGGAGTGCTAATGGGCCTCGGATCCAGAGGCCCATCAGGAACCTCTATAAATAGAGGGGTGGGGGCGCCCTAGGGTTTACACCTTTTGGCTGAACACACTTGCCGCGCCTCCCACGCCCTCGCCTGTTGCAACTCGCGGATCTAGCAATCCGGCTTGCGACGCTTCCTCCCTGCACGTGTGGATACCTTGGAGGTGTTGCGCCTGCAGCACTTGGACGAGCCATCGACGAGCCGCCGACGAGCCACGACGAGCCGACGACGAGCCGCGGCACCGGAGGCGATCTTGCTGTGCACGTGGACGAGCTGCTGAGGAGCCGCTGGACGTGATCGACTACGTACGACTACGTTGTTCGACTACGTACGACTACGTGATCGTCTTCACTGCACCGACGCATATCTACATCTTCCGCACCAGTAGTGCGTCGAGTGGTAATCCCGTGATCCTTATACGGCAGTTCTTCCTGGTTATACGCGGTAGAAATTTTGATTTGCGCTAGCGTAGCCTACCTCGTATCATAACATCTTGGACGCTGAAACTACATACCCTCCAGTGGAACGGCTGTGCCTTTGCCTATATTTTTCTTGTACCAAGCTCAAGCACTACCTGTTATCGGCAGAATGCATAGTCGTATGCAAATATGATGTCGTCAAGTATATGTTATCACTGCCGATTTTGAAAGGGAGAATTGGGAAGTGGATTCTGGCCCTCTCAGAATTTGACCTGAGGTACGAACTGGCCAAGGTCGTCAAAGGTCAAGTAATGGCCGACTTCGTAGCCCAGCACTATGGCGCCGGAGTGTGTCGGAAGATGGTTCGCCGGAAAAGAAAGCTTTTGAGTTCGGGAACAAGAAGCAGCGGAGGATGCGAGTATTTAAAGGACGGTTCGAGAGAAAGGTAAAGGCGGAATTTTTACCATGCCGTCTGCACAAATGTAGAGAAGAACGGTTGCTTGCGGGTGCTCTATTCAAAAATCGCAATCATCAAAGAGAAGACTACCGAGCGAAAAGGAGTTTTGCCGCATTTACTGTTGCGCTCTCTTTGGGGGGAAGAGTCAGAGTTGAGAAAATTTCAGAGCAAAAGATATGTTTCACTCCGACAATTTAAATAGGTGCAAAATCAGTTGTAACAAGGTATAAATAGGTGCCTTGTAAGGCTTGTAAAACAACACATCAACCAACAATACAAATCTACTTTTTCCTCGCACTTTACTTTCAAGTCGGCGACTTCGCCAAATCCTTTTCTTTTCCCGAGTTCGTACGAGTTGGCAGGGCTGCATCAATACGACCTCCGGCCAATTTGTAAGTTCCGCTTATTGAGTAATATCTAAGCTTTAACTTCGGATGCATCGCTGTTGTTTCATTTAGATTTATTCACCGGTTATTGATATTAACTAGAATTATAGGTTTTACCTGTTGTTTTAGTTTCATCACCAGTTATCCAGCTTGAGACACGACTTGTCGGCTTTTTATCAATATTCTTTATTTATTATCATACAGCCGATTAGATCTGTTTCAAGTGTTGCTTTTGTAGCATTGTTTAGGTTACTCTAGCAGTTTCTTTTACAATTGCTACATGATCATCGACTACTCTATAGCCGGTCACCTCCACGATAATTCGGCCGATTCGCTGGTACATCCTTCAAAATAGATCGGAACCTTAGCCGATCGAAACCCTGGAATTTAACATTTTTCTTTCCTTGTCAATCAACAGGTTAGATTGACTGGCACGCCGTACGAACCGTATCAGGAAGATAACCTAAACAGGAGCTAAGCAGATTCTCCCGGGTCGTGTGTCCGATGCCGAGTTATCGGCCGATTCTCAGCGTCAACACTACCATGATAGCATGAGGTGCATCAAACTGAGTGTATCGGGTTCTATTGGTCAAGTTGCTCGTATGCATGCTTCGCCAAATGAGCCAGTTGCCTGGTGTACTTTGTTTGTGGCATTGCATGAGTAATCAGGTCAATGGATGCGATGGTGGCGAGAGGAGTGTGATGGTGACACGATTGAACTACTTCAAACGCGTGGTCCAAGTTCATGATGGGTAGATCATATGCGAGGCGGCGGCGATGATCTGCTCTTGCAGCATTTCATGCTCGCTGTCGGGTTCCTTGAGCTTCCGTTTCTTTTCCTTCTACGTTCGCGGTGAGTTCATCTTGCGACACATCATCGGGCTGACGTTCATGTCGCGGATTCCTATGTGGTGGCTCTTTACCGTCACCTTCTTGTGTAGCAACGATGGCGAGGAGTTCTCGCTCCATGAGAGAAACTATCCAAACTTGATGTGATGATCTCTGTGGGGCCGTCTTCTTCGTAGATAGGCGACAGAGGGATTCCCTCCTGGTATGGGAGGGTGTCGAGGTAGGTTACAAGTCGTGACTCGTCATCCTTGGCGAGAATAGGTGGCTTCATGTTGGGCCAGTAGACAAATCTGCCTTGTGGGGTAGACGTGATTACCAGGCCCTGTTGCGAACCAGATAAAGGAGTCTACTCATCCGGATCCAAGTAGTAAT
Organism: Setaria viridis; assembly: GCF_005286985.2. Taxonomy (NCBI): domain Eukaryota; kingdom Viridiplantae; phylum Streptophyta; class Magnoliopsida; order Poales; family Poaceae; genus Setaria; species Setaria viridis. The sequence continues at coordinate 14,992,771 of NC_048270.2, read as the reverse complement.
CGAGGTCCTTGATCAAATTTGAGTAAGATTGTGACCTGGACAGGGTGTCTTGGTAGACAACACCCGAGTTTCGAAGTCCAAACAGGAATCGACTTGTTTTGTAGACCGATTCGCACAATGGCTTAAGCGTCAGCTCGTGGGAACCAATCCGACTGGTGGGAGAAGTTGAGTGGTACTCAGACTCGTCCCGCGAGTCTTGGAATAGGTCAAAAATTTCATTGAATTTTTCGACAAAATCCTCCCAATCTTAGCGATGAAGGTTGATATCGTACTGCTTCTTATTCGGGGCCAGCACAATGTGGCGCTGGAAGTTTCCAGTGCCATCTGCGATGCAAACCCAGGAGCCAAAGATGAATGTCGCACCCACTTTGAACGTGACAATGGGCTTGATGATGACTTGAGCCATCGAGTTCTCTAGTGTATTCTCGATGAAATCCCCTACCTGGCGTGCTAGCTGTCGGTGTTTAGACCCAACAACCTACCGAGGGGGTACTCGAGGTAGTGTTTTATGCGTGGGGCTCGCCGAGATCAGAAACTCGATGGTGAACTCGAACACACAATTTAGACAGGTTCGGACCGCTTATGTCGTATAATACCCTACGTTCTGTATGTTGGTTGTGTTGTATTGATTGAACTTGTTTGGAGGGGGTCCCTGCCTTGCCTTATATTGCCGGGGGTAGATTTATAGGTCGGTTGTTTCCAAGAATACTAGTCGGATTCAACTAGAGAGTCCTACTCTAATTGCTACGAGTAGTTTCCTAATCCTTGACTAGTTCTTATGCTCCACGTAGACCACGCCGTCCTGCACCGTAGTCTCCATATATGACACGTCTCGGTGTACAGTCCCGTATTGTAGGACTGTCCAAACCTTCCAGTGGGCTCATAGATGTATGATCGATAATAGGCGAGGTCTGTGCTGGCGGGCAACATAAGGTGCTTAGGTCGCCCACCAGCACGGTGTCTTCTGTGCTGGTGGGTGCTTCCCCGCCGGCCCAACGAAACTTTGTGCTGGTGGGTACCAATCACGTCCGTCAGCATGCTAAATTGCTTGTGCCAACACAAATCAAATCTGGCGTAGTGTGGACTTGTTTTGCAGGAGGACAACATAGTTTTTTTTTGGACTTTGACCAGCTCACTTCGTGGTACATAAGAATATTTGTAGCCGCATCAAGTTTTTTCTCTATATAGTTGGAACGTAAGGTTGATAGGTGGTTTGAGCTGTATATTATGTCTCAGATTATGTGTTGCTTAGAGCGTGCAGAGTCTTTTTGTTCTTTTCTTCTTCCTTCCTTTTTTTTTCTTTTTTGTTTGATCTGCATTGGCTGAGTGCACCGTTTGACTGTAGAAGCCAGAACAATATTTCACCTCGAAGTTTGGGACTCGACCCAAATGGACCGAGGAACCCTAACCAGCTATAACATTCACTGCTTGTTGTATTGTGTGCTGGCGTATTTTAACCATGACAAGTGGCTACAGCTCCGCCTCAGGGCTCTGCAGCAGTTCGAACAGTGGACCAGCGCCCAAATCCTTTTCTTTACGAAATGAACCTTCAATACAAGTAATTTAAAAAATATTTACTTTATTGCTCTTCATTGTCCAGTACTTTGTCGGGCGACTCAGGCAACGCCCGAACAGCCGCGCCGCAGTGTCCTCCTCCTGCATCCCTCCCCCTTGCCGCCACCCTAGTAAGCTGGCGGAAGCCCGCTTGTCTGCAAGGACGGCAACGGCGAGACTTTCTCTACTTCGTTCCCGAGTTCATCTGCGGCCCTGGATTTGCAGTGGTGCTCTTGGTGATGAGTCTACGGGGATCTAATCTGGTATATTTGAGACCAGATCCGGTACATGTTTCCTTTCGAATCTACATGAGGTTACGCCGTTCCTACCAGTACACGCGTGGGATCGAGCAACCTTGTGCCCGGATCCACAATAGACGCCCTTCCAATCAGACCTTATCAGACGTGCGACATGGTGGCAGCATGGTAAGACCTCATTAGATGTGCAACAGGGTGGTAGCATGGTGGACTTGGTGTAGTGTCAGCCATGACACGACACACGCATCTAGGCCTTGCCACGACCAGCCCCCTACCCTAACGTGGTGGGCGTGATTCACGGCGGCGGCTGGCTCTCGTTAATGATGGCTTGCGGTCACAGGTGTGCTCGGCACCATTAGTAGCTCGGTGAGGTACCTTTCGTACTTTTTTGCTTAGGCTATTGTTGGCATGGCGTAGTGGAGATCGGGGTGAAAGCCTTGGCGGTGACGCTTGCGAGTGCCGCTACCTCCTTAGAGGTGACTTATTTGCACCTCCCCATTTCGATTCTCCGTGTATAAATCTAGTCCAATACTCGGGTCGACGATGATGGCGCTATTGGTGTCATATTCTTCATGAAGGTGTCGTCGTGGAGATCCATTTGGTGTTTCGGCATTCTCAGTTGGTGTGAGGACATAAGTGAGACCGTCCGTTTGGCGAGTAGAGCAATGGAGGCTTTAGACATTTTTCGTCAAGAGTGGATGTATAAGCAATATTAGACATTGCTTATAGTTATTCTCTTTTTATGTGCTCTTCCTCCTTTTATTTATTTTATTTATTCTTTTAATAATCAGCTATTGAGCTGAAGACTCTTTAACAACTTGACTATGTGTGTTTATCGGAGAGGCTGGATGTATTTCCATTTTCAAAAAAATATTAGCACTTTGACTAATATATATAAAATGTGTCATCTCAAGTAAAGAATATTATATATTATGAAAGCATTTTTCATGAGCTTTATGTTGTCAATCGACGTAATTCTTTGACGATTGATGGTCAAAACTAAAATGGCTTAATTTAGGACATATATCAATTGAACTATACTCAGGATAAATGGTACTTACTTTCTTTCTACTTTCTTTCTCGTTAAGTATAGGCTCCGGAAGACAAGAAAAATAAGCTTATCCAGTATTCCCCCATTTAATCTTGACACACATGCTTTGCAGTAGGGCTCACAAAAATCTAATGGGCGATGAAAACCAGCCCCAAAACTCATCCTCCGGTTCAAAATATATGTTGCTTAGAATTCCTGTCTTTTAAAGTCTTTTTAACTTTGATCATAAATATAAAAAAAATTATATAGATCAACAATTTAAATAGAATTCAACATTAAAAGTGCTTTCAAAGCTTGACGGACCAAGGTCCTAGGCCTAGTGACATGGCATGGATTACTCCGGAAAGATAATAAGACGCATGCACATTCTACATGGAGACTACGGTGCAGGACGACGTAGTTGATCAGGTAAAAATAGAACTAGTCAGATAGATGAAAAGAACTCATTTGTGATTATGACTTCTCCTGTCTTGATCTACTAGAATTCATGTGTGTTGACACCAGATTTCGTCACCAGTGAAATCGGCGCCAGGAAAAGAGGAAATGGGAAAATACAGTTGGAGATCGGTTGGTTGGCGCTACAGTTCAGGATCGGCCAAATGCTACAGTACGGGATCGGCCGATGACTTCTGCCTCGCTTAACCCTTGGGGTTCCGATCGGACACACCAGGTTCCCGATCGGTTACCCTTTGCCGATGAGGAATCGGTCGATTAGGAGGTTGAAGTAATTGGGCCGATATGGGCTTGGAAAGGAATAGGAGGATGAAGGGGAGATCAGCCCGTGAAGCGTATAATAACCAACCTAGTACGAATCGTACTTGTAAATATTCATTTTCTATTTGAATTAGGGATAGAGTTCTAGTCAGCTAAGGAGTCATCTGTACGGGGCTATAAATAGCTACCTTTGTAAATCTGCAATCATCAACAAATCAATACAACAAACTACTATTTCCTCGTACTTACTTTCAAGCAGGCGACTTCGCCAAATACTTTCTCCTTTTTCACGAGTTCGTACGGGTTGGCGGTGTTGGAGGTATGCCCTAGAGGCAATCATAGAGATGATGATATTCCATTTGTATCCATGATTTGTATGTTGTGTTCATTGAATATCCATTAAAGGCTACTTGAATTGATTTGCAATTATGTGAATTGTATGTGAAACTCTTTACTTGTATGGTTATTCTAAAGTTGTCCCTAGTCGGAGTTCATGTGAGGACACACATGAATATTAGACTAGCACATGTATTAGTTGATGACTATGTTTCACAAGTCATGGACATGGAGATGTTGAACTAATAATGTGGACACATGTGGAGACATGTGCTAGGACTGACCCAACACGAGAAGTAGTTCTCTTTTTAAACAACATATACGCTTTGTCCTTAGACTTGAGATTATCGCATGTATTCTAGATGTGGATCGACCTACATAGGGACTATCAAACGCTACGTCGTAACAGGGTAGTTATAAAGGTAGTTTTCGAGTTTGTCAAGAAGCATGCTACGAGACATGGTCAATCAAGATGGGATTTGCCCCTCTTTGATTGAGAGTGATATCTCTGGGCCCCTCGAGTGATCGGATCCGAAAATGCATGGCCATGCTACGTACGGTTAAGAGTTAACCTACAAAGGGATTCCGAATCACAGGATCGAGAAAGAGCGGTCCGCTTGAAGCTAGACCAAATATCGTGAGGCAAAGGGAATAGCATGTATATTATGTTGTGATGGTTCGTCTAATGTGATCTTCGTGTGCGTATAGGAGTTGGCACGTCTTGCTAGAGGCCGCTGCCGACTATTGGGCCGAGTAGGAGTACTCGGGCCATGTCTATACGTATCCGAACCCATAGGGTCACACACTTAAGGGGCTGGAAGCCCAATTCGGATCATATCCGAGTTGGATTAGGTTTAGAAGTACTAATGGGCCTCGGATCCAGAGGCCCGTCAGGAACCTCTATAAATAGAGGGGTGGGGGCGCCCTAGGGTTTACACTTTTTGGTGAAACACACCTGCCGCGCCTCCCACGCCCTCGCCTGTTGCAACTCGCGGATCTAGCAGTCCGGCTTGCGACGCTTCCTCCCTGCACGTGTGGATACCTTGGAGGTGTTGCACCTGCAGCACTTGGACGAGCCGCCGACGAGCCACCAACGAGCCAACGATGAGCCACGGCACCGGAGGCGATCTTGCTGCACGTGGACGAGCTGCTGAGGAGCTGCTGGATGTGATCGACTACGTACGACTACGTTGATCGACTACGTACGACTACGTGATCGTCTTCACTGCATCGACGCATATCTACATCTTCCGCACCAGTAGTGCGTCGAGTGGTAATCCCGTGATCCTTATACGGCAGTTCTTCCTGGTTATACGCGGTAGAATTTTTTTGAATTGCGCTAGTGTAGCCTACCTCGTATCCCAACAGTGGTATCAGAGCCATAGCTGCTTAGTTTTGGATTCGGGATGTGTGCATATGGAGATATGCGAGTTTTTCGTTAGATCTATGTCCTGTTTTCATGCTCTTGCTGCAATGGTAGTGTAACGACTTACTCCTACCGGTCGGTTTCCGCCATCGGAGTTAAGTGATACACGTAAATCCAGTTGCAGTGAGCGAAGATTAATATGATTGGTCGAATCGAAATCCAGGGTCATACGCCAGGCGCATTAGATGTGCAATAGTAGATGAGATCTACTGCCGGGGTCGGGATTTTTGCCGTATGCATATGCTTCAGTAAATCAGCCGTAACTTTTCGATACGATCTCGGATCGGGGCAAATTTTATATGAAAATTGATCTATAGAAAAAGTTACACATGAAATTCAATGCATTGTCATTTTCGGCAAAATTAGATTTCCCAAATTCGGCTTGGAAGATGGAGTTTCGGGCCTCTGAAGTTTGGAACGTTAGGGCGCCTAACTCTGTTTTGCAGGATGTATGTATGTATCTTGTGATCAGTATGGCCTCCTTGTGTATGTGATGCATGTGTGTAACTCATTCGTGACCTGCGTGTCGCGCGTACAGCAACACGGCAGGAGCCATATGTGTTGTCACTTTATTGTATTTAATGGTCTGCGTACCAATCTGTGATGACCCAAGTAACTATGTAATCTTCATTACTAGATTCTTTACTAGCTATTAGGCGTAATAGCATGCTCTAGTTCTTGGAGGACTCATCACTAGGAGGATGGCGCACATGGAACATGGAGATGGAGATCACCATGGTGAACAGGTTCTATGGAGATGGAGATCACCATATGAAAATGGGCCATACTGTGTCACAACTGTGTGAATGCTATTCTGTTTATGTTTTACTTTCTGCATGCTGTGATGTTAGAAGTAGAATGATCCCTCACAAAGTTTAAGTTAGTATGCCCTCCCAACTAAAACTTGCACCGTCCCATGTCTTGTACAATTAGTGGTGGGTCTATGAAATTAGGGTGCCACTAGTTTTCCTTGACTAGACGGGTTTGTGTCGGACACTTACACGCATAAGGGTTGGTTTGCTTAACGAGGTTATCTTAACGGTTAAGGACCTTGGGGCATAAAGGTTGGGCGCCGAGACATAGAGATGTCACCCAACAACAGGAGTCATATGTGATATGATTAGCAAAAGTTGCTTACCGATCTACCTCGTTTGCTAGCGGTGATGCTAAAGCTCACTAGTGGACTTGTTAGTTGTGGATCCTGAATCACTAAGTTTCAATAGAGGGATATTGATTTTAGTGGGAGTAGATTCTGTTAAAATAGTTTAATGTAATTTGCTCTATCATGGATACATTTGTCTTAGTGTATTTTGCATTACTTTTGTTGTAGATTAAATGGCACCTAGCAACACCACCACATCGTTTGCTTTGCGTTCGGTCCTTGAGAAGGACAAGTTGAATGGAACAAACTACTCGGATTGGATCCGTAACCTGAGAATTGTTCTCAGGGCCGATAAAAAGGAAGATGTTCTAGACACCCCACTACCACCAGTACCTATTGATGATGCATCTGCTGCCGTTAAGGCTGCTTACAAGAAGGCATTTGATGCTAATCTTGAGGTAAGCTGCCTTATGCTTGCTTGCATGGAACCCGAGCTGCAGATGCAGTTCGAAACAAATCATGAGGCACACGATATGATCGTGGCGCTCAAGGACATGTTCCAGACACAGGCTAGGACCGAAAGGTTCAATGTGTCCAAAGCCTTTCTGGAGTGCAAGTTAGCAGAAGGCGCAGCAGTAGGACCACATGTAATCAAGATGGTTGGTTACACTCAGCGATTGGAGAAGCTGGGCTTCCCGATGGGCAAAGAGTTGGCCACTGACTTCATTCTTTCATCTCTTCCGCCTAGCTATGGGAACTTCATCTCGAACTACCATATGCATGGGACGGAGAAGGGTTTGAATGAACTGTGTGGTATGCTCAAGACAACAGAGGTAGACATCAAGAAAAGCGCTAGTACCAGCCATGTGATGGCTATACAGAACAAGCCTAGCTTTAAGAAGAAGGGCAATTCTTGGAAGAAGAAGGGCAAGGCTGGAACGTCCAAGCCAAACCCAGCGCCCAATGTTAAAGCTGGACCTGGACCTGCTCCAGACAAAGAGTGCTTTTACTGTCATGAACTTGGTCACTGGAAGAGAAATTGCAAGCAGTACCTAGCTTCGTTGAAGAATGGTGGAAGTAAGAGTACTTCTACCTCAGGTACGCTTGTTGTTAATGTTATAGACAACATATTTCTCGCTGATACAATTATTAATTCTTGGGTATTTGATACCGGATCGGTTGCTCATATTTGATATTCGATGCAGTGAATGATAAGAAGTAGAAGCGTGGAAAGAGGAGAAGTTGATTTCCGCGTGGGCAATAATGCAAGAGTTGCTGCGTTGACCGTCGGGACGATGCAACTCCACCTCCCGTCAGGATTTATTATGGAGTTGAATAATTGTTATTTTGTTCCTAGTTTAAGTCGAAACATTTTGTCTCCTTCATGCTTGATGAAGGATGGTTATTCATTTGCGAGTGAAAACAATGGTTGTGTGATCTCTAAGAATAATATGTTTATGGCTTTTGCACCCATTGTGAATGGATTATTTGTTTTAAATCTTGATGGTTCACCTGTCTGTAATGTAAGTGCTAAAAGGCCTCGGCCTAATGATTTGAGTCCTACCTACTTGTGGCATTGTCGTTTGGGTCATATAAGTGAAAAGCGCATGAAGAAGCTCCATTATGATGGACTTCTAACTTCGTTTGATTTTGAATCATACGAGACATGTGAGGCTTGCTTGCTAGGCAAGATGATCAAGACGCCTTTCACAGGATTTCCTGAGAGAGTAGTAGACTTGTTGGAACTCGTACATAGTGATGTATGCAGACCAATGAGCACGACGGCTAGAGGAGGATTCCAATACTTCATAACTTTCACTGATGATTTTAGTAGATATGGCTATGTCTACTTGATGAGGCACAAGTCTGAAACCTTTGAAAAGTTCAAGGAATTTCATAATGAAGTTGAAAATCAGCGTGGCAAGAAAATTAAGGCCTTACGATCTGATCGTGGAGGCGAGTATTTGAGCCACGAGTTTAGCAATCATCTAAAGAGTTGCGGAATTGTTCCACAACTTACGCCGCCTGGAACACCTCAGAGAAACGGTGTGTCCGAGCGACGTAATCGAACTTTCTTAGACATGGTTCAATCAATGATGAGCCAGTCGGACCTACCGTTGTCATTTTGGGGATACGCTGTAGAAACAGCAGCTTTCACACTTAATAGGGTACCATCTAAATCCGTAGTTAAGACACCATATGAGATATGGACTGGAAAGGTTCCTAGTTTGTCTTTTCTAAAGATTTGGGGATGTGAAGTGTTTGTCAAGAGACTTCGGACAAGATCACACCCAAGTCGGATAAGTGCATTTTCGTGGGATATCCAAAGGAAACTTTGGGATATTATTTCTACAACCGATCAGAAGGCAAAGTGTTTGTCGCTCGGAACGGGGTTTTCCTAGAGAAAGAGTTTCTCAAAGGAGAAAAGAGTGGAAAGACAGTGCATCTTGAAGAAGTTCAAGATGAGCCGATCGGGCAAGAATCAATGAGTGATGCTAACGTAGCAGAACAAGTTGAGATACCCATGGCAAGAGAAGCACCGCCACAACCACGAAGGTCGGCAAGGCTCCGCGAAATGCGGGAAATATTATTATTGGACAATGATGAGCCTGCGACATATGCAGAAGCAATGACGGACCCAGACTCCGAAAAATGGCAGAATGCCATGCAATCCGAAATAGAGTCCATGGGAGACAATCAAGTTTGGAACTTGGTTGACATGCCTGATGGTGTTAAAGCCATAGAGTGCAAGTGGATCTATAAGAAGAAAAAGGACATGGATGGAAATGTTCACATCTATAAAGCACAACTTGTCGCAAAAGGTTTTCGACAAGTTCAAGGAGTTGACTACGACGAGACCTTCTCGCCTGTAGTGATGCTTAAGTCCATTCGGATTATTCTAGCTATAGCTGCATATTTCGATTATGAGATATGGCAGATGGATGTCAAGACAGCTTTCCTGAATGGAAACCTAACTGGGGACGTGTATATGATACAGCCCGAGGGTTTTGTCGATCCGAAAAATGCTGGAAAGGTATGCAAGCTTCAGAGATCCATTTATGGATTGAAGCAAGCATCTAAGAGTTGGAACATTCGTTTTGATGAAGTGGTCAAAGGGTTTGACTTCACCAAGAACAAAGAAGAGTCTTGTGTTTACAAGAAAGTTAGTGGGAGCTCTGTAGTATTTCTAATCTTATATGTGGATGACATATTACTGATTGGAAATAACATTCCTATGCTTGAGTCCGTAAAGACTTCACTGAAAAATAGTTTTTCAATGAAGGACTTAGGGGAAGTGGCATATATTCTTGGCATTAAGATCTATAGAGATAGATCGAGAAGGCTTATAGGTTTAAGCCAAGATACTTACATTGACAAAGTGTTGAAGCGGTTTAGCATGGAAGAGGCAAAGAAAGGGTTCTTGCCTATGTCACATGGCATACATCTCAGCAAGACTCAGTGTCCTTCGACTGCTGATGAGCGGGATCGCATGAGTAGAGTGCCATATGCCTCGGCTATTGGATCTATCATGTATGCAATGCTAAGTACTCGCCCAGATGTTTCATATGCGCTAAGTATGACAAGCAGACACCAATCTGATCCAGGTGAGAGTCACTGGACAGCGGTGAAAAACATTCTTAAGTACTTGAGAAGGACTAAAGATATGTTCCTCGTCTATGGAGGTGAGGAGGAGCTCGTTGTAACAGGTTACACCGATGCTAGTTTCCAAACCGACAGAGATGATTCAAAGTCACAATCAGGATTTGTGTTCACGCTAAATGGTGGTGCTGTTAGTTGGAAGAGTTCCAAGCAGGAGACGGTGGCCGATTCTACGACAGAAGTCGAGTACATCACGGCTTCGGAAGCTGCGAAGGAAGGTGTTTGGATAAAGAATTTCCTCATTGAGCTTGGTGTGTTCCCGAATGCGTCCAGCCCATTAAATCTCTACTGTGATAACAATGGGGCAATTGCGCAAGCAAAGGAGCCAAGGAACCACCAGTAGAACAAACACGTAATGCGGCGATTTCATCTCATTCGAGACTTCGTTAACCGGTGTGAGATCAAGATATGCAAAATACACACGGATCTGAACATTTCTGATCCGTTGACAAAACCACTCCCGCAGGCTAAGCATGATGCGCATGTAAGAGCTATGGGTATTAGGTACCTTCTAGATTGACTCTAGTGCAAGTGGGAGACTGTTGGAGGTATGCCCTAGAGGCAATCATAGAGATGATGATATTCCATTTGTATCCATGATTTGTATGTTGTGTTCATTGAATATCCATTGAAGACTACTTGAATTGATTTGCAATTATGTGAATTGTATGTGAAACTCTTTACTTGTATGGTTATTCTAAAGTTGTCCCTAGTCGGAGTTCATGTGAGGACACACATGAATATTAGACTAGCACATGTATTAGTTGATGACTATGTTTCACAAGTCATGGACATGGAGATGTTGAACTAATAATGTGGAGACATGTGGAGACATGTGCTAGGACTGACTCAACACGAGAAGTAGTTCTCTCTTTAAACAACATATACGCTTTGTCCTTAGACCTGAGATTGTCGCATGTATTCTAGATGTGGATCGACCTACTTAGGGACTATCAAACGCTACGCCGTAACAGGGTAGTTATAAAGGTAGTTTTCGGGTTTGTCAAGAAGCATGCTATGAGACATGGTCAATCAAGATGGGATTTTTGCCCCTCTCTGATTGAGAGTGATATCTCTGGCCCCCTCGAGTGATCGGATCCGAAAATGCATGGCCATGCTACGTACGGTTAAGAGTTAACCTACAAAGGGATTCCGAATCACAGGATCGAGAAAGAGCGATCGGCTTGAAGCTAGACCAAATATCGTGAGGCAAAGGGAATAGCATGTATATTATGTTGTGATGGTTCGTCTGATGTGATCTTCGTGTGCGTATAGGAGTTGGCACGTCTTGCTAGAGGCCGCTGCTGACTATTGGGCCGAGTAGGAGTACTCGGGCCATGTCTATACGTATTCGAACCCATAGGGTCACACACTTAAGGGGCTGGAAGCCCAATTCGGATCAGATCCGAGTTGGATTAGGTTTAGAAGTATTAATGGGCCTCGGATCCAGAGGCTCGTTAGGAACCTCTATAAATAGAGGGGTGGGGGCGCCCTAGGGTTTACACTTTTTGGCGAAACACACCTGCCGCGCCTCCCACGCCCTCGCCTGTTGCAACTCGTGGATCTAGCAGTCCGGCTTGCGACGCTTCCTCCCTGCACGTGTGGATACCTTGGAGGTGTTGCACCTGCAGCACTTGGACGAGCCGCCGACGAGCCACGACGAGCCACGATGAGCCGAGGACGAGCCGCGGCACCGGAGGCGATCTTGCTGCACGTGGACGAGCTGCTGAGGAGCTGCTGGACGTGATTGACTACGTACGACTACGTTGATCGACTACGTACGACTACGTGATCGTCTTCACTGCATCGACGCATATCTACATCTTCCGCACCAGTAGTGCGTCGAGTTGTAATCCCGTGATCCTTATACGGCAGTTTTCCTGGTTATACGCGGTAGGATTTTTTTGAATTGCGCTAGTGTAGCCTACCTCGTATCCCAACAGGCGGGGCTGCATCAACTTGACCTCCAGCCAATCTTGTAAGTTCCGTTTACCGAGTAAATTCTAAGCTTTAACTTCGGGCGCATCGCTGTCGTTTCGTTTAGATTTATTCACTAGTTATCGATATTTACTAGAATCATAGGTTTTACCTGTTTTTCTAGTTTTATCACCAGTTATGCAGCTAGGAATTGGCGGTTTCGGCTTTCTTTATATTCTGCTATTAAATTCACTTATTTCACATATAGCTGATTAGATCTATTCCTAGTGTTGTTACTATTGCATTGTGTCGATTACTCCAGTAGTTTTTTGTCTACACGGCTACAGTGATCGGTTGCTTTATAACCGATTTCTTTATTACGGCAAATCGGCTGATTCGCTGATAAGCTCTCTCGAGATCGGAAATTTAGCCGATCGCGACTTCCGGATCTGACACGTATTCTTCCTTGCCAATCAACAGGTCAGATTGGCTGGCACGCCGCGCGAACCGCACCAGGGCAATCACCCGAACAGGAGTTAAGCAGATTCTCCCGGGTCGTGTGTCAGACGCTAGGGATTCGGTTGACCGATTTCTAGCGCCAACACACTTTTGGCACACCCAGTGGGACCAATACAACCGCCGCCATGTCGAAAGCTGCTGAAATCTCCGAAGATAATGTCATCGAAGTGATGGAAGCAGATCTCAAGGACGACCAGAAGGAAGAGCTAGAGAAGCAGACAGCACTCTACCGGAAGGCATGCCTGCAGTCCTTCCATCGCTCCAGAAGCGGGGAAACCATCAAAAAATCTCCGTTTCCAACTCCCCGCCAGATCATGATCTCCGAGGACTCGGACAAGATGGCCGAGATGGTCCAACAGTCCGTTTATCACGCCTTCATTGATCAATCCCCGGAGCTCGCAAATACGGTGTACAATGTCGTCGTCAGCTCCTTCGCTAACGGGGTACCTCAAGGATACAAGGGACCGGCTTATACCCAGCCGATTCCACCGAACAAGGTTTATTTGAATTTGGTTTCTCAGCCGATCCAATTTCCTGTTGGGGGTTCAGGCGCTTCATCATCTTCGGTTCCTATGGGGTATGGTGGCACACAACACTTTCAGCCACACCCCGTCCAGCTGTCCTCTGCGCCGTTCCCTCCAGTCAGCCCATCGCCTTGGGGGGCACCATCAGCTACGGCCGTTCAGGATCAATCGGCCGGTCAGGGAAGTCCCCAATTCCAGGCATCTTTCCAAGCGGCCACTCGACCAACCATGCCGCCGTACCAGCCTGTTGCACCAGAAATGAGCAAAACAGCAGAGCTCATACTATATGATGAAACGAGTGGCTCAATCAAACAGCCGACCCTGAATGCACAGCCGGCTTTCACTCAGATGCCACCTGCTTTCACTCAGCATCAGGCTATTCCACCTCCGGTATACCAGCACGTGCCAATACCTCAGCCGACGGTTCACCAGCAACAGCCGGATTGGTCGGCACGTATTGCAGAAGTGATTCAGGAACAATTCGGCTTGAAGCCGAAGGTACAAACTTAATCCTATAGGACACCATACCCGTCTACATACGATGTACTACCGTTTCCCCATCGGTATAAAGTTCCTGACTTCACCAAGTTCTCGGGGATGGATGACACTTCAACCGTGGAGCACGTGAATAGATTTATCATCCAATGCGGAGAAGCGGCTGCACAAGATGCTCTACGGGTGCGGCTATTCTCATCATCCTTGTTCGGGTCGGCCTTCCAGTGGTTCACGACATTACTGCCGAACTCGATTATTACATGGGCCGATTTGGAAAGATAGTTTCATAAATACTTCTACGCCGGGGTACATGAGATGAAGCTATCCGATTTGACCAGCCTCAAGCAGAGAAGCGACGAGCCGATATCCTCGCATGTACAGAGGTTTCGGGAAATCAGGAACAAATGCTACTCTTTGGCTCTAAATGACGCGCAGCTGGCTGATATAGCCTTTCAAGGTCTCCTGCCCCACATCAAAGAAAAATACGCCTCACAGGAGTTCGAGAGTTTAAGCCAAATCGTCCACCGATTGTCTGGACAGGAGGTACGTTCTTTCGATCCACGGAGGAACTCCCAGAAGAAGGTGGCGTTCCTGGAAGAGTTGGAGGCCGAAGAAGACGTTGAGGTCGGTCTTGCGGAGTGGGTCAAGGGAAAAAGAAGCCAATATCATGCCCGTTCGGCAAAAAGGAGCCAGAAGCGTTCGGTTTTGACACGACGAAGGCCGATAAAATGTTCGACCTTCTCCTCCAGGAAGGACAGATCAAGCTCTCGCCATATCATACAATACCTTCTGCCGAACAACTAAAAAAGATGAAATATTGCAAGTGGCACAACGCTACGTCCCATAATACTAATGAGTGCAAAATCTTCAGGCAGCAGATACAGTCGGCCATTGAGCAGGTCAGGCTTAAATTTGAAGTGCCAACAAAATCAGCCAAGCCGATGAAGATCGACCAGCACCCCTTCCCCACCAACATGGTTGATACGGGGAAGAACTCACTCCAAACAAAGGTGCTGACGTCCGAATCGGCTAAAAAGAGTGGTGTCGTAGACCCCAGAAATCAAGCAACGCCTGAGGACGTCAAGGGGAAGCGGCGGATGGAGGACGACGATGGCGAATCAGAAGAGCCACGCATTACTTCCCAGTTCCTGCTCCAGAAATATCAGCGTCAACATGAACGCTCAAGATCCCGGGAAGAAGCGATGCGGCGGCACGAAGATCACTGGAGGTGCCCGTTCTTCATCCACTGTTGGGAAAGCAACCTCAGACTACCTTCAGCCGATAATTGCCCAGAATGCAACGGCCCGTATCGTGGCAATCGGCCGTTCAACAGGTCCCGCTCCAGAGACGAAAGACCAGAACTGATCAGCAGGAACTGGCGCGACCAAGACGACCAGCGCCCTCCCGTGCGTGATCGGCTGGGGGGCAGAAGTGACCGATATGACCGGTCAGAAGACAGACGCCGTGACAGACCGGGGGGCAGGTTTGATCGACACGACCGGCCAGAAAACAGGGCCAACGTTCACAGTCGGCTTGAAGAGATGGCCGACGCTCAGGTGACAGACGAAAACCCTTTAGGACGCGAACCAGAGTGGGAACGCGCCAAATCAGGAACCAAACCAATAAACCCCAGGTGGTGTCCTGACGGATTGACCAAATCTCAAAAACGAAGGATCCAACGTCTCCGCCAGTGGGAACAGCAGGAAGAGGAACAACAGAGCACGACGGACAAGAAGGAAGGCAGGCCTCGGGTATGGCGCCCCAAAAGAAACGATAGAGGGGGCGACGAATCGGCGGGTGACGAATCGGCAGCCGATATCGGCATGGTTTTCATACTGCCGATGGAATTTATGACTCCTGCCGATCGACAGGATATGTCGGCGATAGAAGAACAGATGGCACAGTTGGCTTTGGAGCCAATGATAGCCACGTTCGAGAAACCCGAGGACGACAAACGACAACACCTGAAAGCATTGTTCCTCAAAGGGCATGTCAACGGCCGCCCCCTCACCAGATTAATGGTAGACGGAGGAGCTGCAGTCAATATCATGCCATATGTCGTGCTCCGGAAGCTTGGGAAGAGCGATGATGACTTGACCAAGATAGACATGATGCTCAAAGACTTCGAAGGCAACGTGTCTCCCGCTCGCGGCGCCCTCTGCGTCGACCTCACCATCGGCAGTAAGACCCTTCCCACTACCTTCTTTATTATTAATGGCAAGGGATCCTACAACATGCTACTCGGTCGGGACTGGATACACGCAAATTGTTGCATCCCATCAACAATGCATCAATGTCTTGTACAATGGAGGTAGTCAACGCCGATTCCGCATACAGCATCGCGGCAGCTGACACGCAGCAGTGGAGCTGCGAAACCGTCAAGTGCATATCCGGCAGAGTATGGGATACCGATTTCCTGAAGGTGTCCGATTTTGGCCTACAGCCGATCCGAGCAGTCGCTCCGAAGACTCAGAATAAATGGATCAGTTCGCCCGAGAAGATGGGAAGCTAGGGCACGGGTTCACGTCGGCCGATTCATTAGAGATGATAGACTTAGGCGATGGTACCAAACCAAGGCCGACTTATATTAGTGCAAATTTAGATCCAGAATACAAATGTAAATTGACAAACTTGTTAAGAGAATTTAAGGATTGTTTTGCTTGGGAGTATCATGAGATGCCCGGTTTAGATCGATCTATTGTTGAACATCGGCTACCCATAAAACCAGGGTATCGGCCGTACCAACAGCCTGCACGGCGCTGCAATCCTAAAATTCTACCAGACATAAAAGCCGAAATAACTCGGCTAATCGAAGTGAAATTTATTCGGCAATGCCGTTATGCCGAATGGATCTCCAACATTGTACCAGTGTACAAAAAGAACGGAAAGTTACGCGTATGCGTGGATTTTAGGAATCTTAATCAGGCCACACCGATGGACGGGTACCCCATGCCGACGGCCGATGTGCTGATAGACGCTGCCGCGGGACACAAGATTATTAGTTTCATGGACGGAAACGCTGGATACAATCAAATACTTATGGCCGAAGAAGACATACCCAAAACGGCCTTCAGGTGCCCGGGCCACCTTGGTTTATTCGAGTGGGTAGTGATGAATTTTGGCTTGAAGAACGCCGGCGCCACGTATCAGAGAGCCATGAATTACATATTTCACAAACTCATCGGCATTCTGGTAGAAATCTACATCGATGATGTCGTTAAGTCCAAAGGACACGAAGAGCATCTGGCCGAGTTGCGAAGAGTGCTAGAGTGCACCAAGAAACATGGGCTGAAGATGAACCCCAATAAATGTGCCTTCGGCGTGTCCGCCGGACAGTTCTTAGGATTCATGGTGCACGAGCGGGGAATAGAAATCAATCGGAAGACCATAGCGGCTATCAACAAAGTCGTGGCCCCGCAGAATAAAACTGAATTGCAGTCTTTAATCGGCAAGGTGAATTTCATAAGAAGATTCATATCTAATCTATCTGGGCGGATTCAGGCGTTCACACCACTGTTGAAGTTGAAGCCTGACCAGGAGTTCATATGGGAGGAGGAGCAACGCAAAGCATTGGAAGATATCAAGCAGTACTTGGTCTCACCACCGGTATTGGTTCCTCCTCAAACTGGTAAGCCATTTAAATTATACTTATCAACCGATGAAAAGGCTATTGGGTCGGCTCTAGTCCAGGAATTCGAAGGAAAGGAACGAGTGATTTATTATATCAGTAGAAGACTTCTGGACGCTGAAACAAGATATCCTCCGGTGGAGCGTTTGTGCCTATGTCTTTACTTCTCATGCACCAAACTCAGGCACTATTTACTGTCGGCAGAATGCGTGGTCGTATGCACAGACGACGTAGTAAAATACATGCTATCGCTGCCGATCTTGAAAGGACGAATCGGCAAATGGATCTTAGCTTTGTCAGAGTTTGACCTGCAGTATGAATCGGCAAAAGCCGTTAAGGGTCAGGTCATGGCCGATTTCGTCGCCCAACACTGCGGACCAGAGACTACCTTCGTAGAACCGGTGCCTTGGACTTTATACTTTGATGGATCGTCATGTGGGGTTGGATCAGGAATCGGCATCGTCCTCATATCGCCTCGGGGGGCAAGCTATGATTTTTCTCTGCCGATAGAAGCCACCGTCACCAAAAATCAAGCGGAGTACCGGGCTGTATTGAAGGGCTTACAACTACTAAGAGAGGTCAAGGCCGATTCTATTGAAGTCTCGGAGATTCCATGCTTATTGTGGATCAATTAACCGGGAGGTCCAAATGTAAGGACGATGTATTAAGAATTTATTATGAAGATTGCCTGCAGCTTTTAAAAGAGTTCAAATCGGCAGTAATCGAGCACATCCCAAGAGATCACAACGAAGATGCCAACAAACTCGCCCAGCTTGCGTCTGGATATCGGCCAATTCTAGGCGCTATGGCTCTGGAACTTGCAGCCGATGACTGGCGAAAAGAAATTGCCGATTACTTGAAAGATCCGTCTAAGAAAGTGGATCGACGAGTGCGTTTCCATGCTACTAAACACGTACTGCTTGAAGACGACCTGTTCTACCGAACGATTGACAGCGTCCTACTCAAATGTCTGGGAACAGAGGAGGCTAAGACTCTAATGGGAGAAATCCATGAAGGGGTATGTGGAGCCCACCAATCGGCCCATAAGATGAAATAGATGATCAGGAATAATGGGTATTACTGGCCAACGATCCTCGAAGATTGTTTCAAATATTATAAGGGATGCCAGGATTGTCAGAAATTTGGGAATGTCCAACGTGCACCCGCATCGGCCATGAATCCCATTATCAAACCGTGGCCGTTTAGAGGATGGGGAATAGACCTTATCGGCCAAATTTACCCACCATCAAGCAAATGGCACAAATTTATTCTGGTGGCTACCGATTACTTTACCAAATGGGTGGAAGCAATTCCGTTAAGAGCTGTAACATCGACTATCATGGCCGACTTCGTAAGGGATCATATCGTCTACCGATTCGGCATCCCCCAGACTATTACAACCGATCAGGGAACAATGTTCACATCGGGGGAATTCGATGAATTTACAGCCGATATGGGGATCAAATTGTTAAACTCCTCTCCGTACTACGCCCAAGCCAATGGCCAGGCCGAATCTTCCAACAAAGGGATAATTAAGTTAATCAAAAGGAAAATAGAGGAGCAGCCGAAGAAATGGCACCTATGTTTAACCAAAGCCCTATGGGCGTACAGGATGGCTTGTCATGGGGCCACCAAGTTATCCCCTTATCAATTGGTGTACGGTCACGATGCAGTACTACCATGGGAATCAAGGGCGGGGTCAAGGCGCATTTCGCTCCAAGACCAGCTAACGGCCGATGACTACTTGTCACTCATGAAAAGGGAACTTGATGACTTGGCTGGCCAGCGATTGAGAGCTTTGATAAGCATCGAGGAAAACAAGAAGAAAGTAGCCAGGTAGTATGATAAGAAGGTCAAAGTCAAACAATTTTCCCCAGGGGACCTGGTTTGGAAGTTAGTATTGCCGATTGGGTCGAAAGATCCTAAATTCGGAAAATGGTCCCCTACGTGGGAAGGGCCGTATAAAATCGGCAGATGTGCTCCAGGAAATGCTTATATTTTAGAAACAATCGAGGGAGAAGAGTTTACTAGGGCTCTAAATGGAAGGTACCTGAAAAGATACTACCCTAGTATATGGGTCGAAGCATAAAGGATTGACCACAAGACAACGGTACACGGCCGATACAAAATAGTTCGTCTAGAAAAACATGCAATCGTCCAAATCGGCCGATGTATTTATTCGGTACGGACGGTGGGTTACACGGCCGACAAGATACAAGTCACCCTTAGAACAAAAAAATAATAACTAACCATTCTTCTTCTTACGCTCTCTCTCAGCCTGGCCTAATCCTATCATAAGACGGATATACTCCTCGTCCATCTCTTTCGTTGAAGCCTCACCATCCTTTTTCTTACGCTCTCTCTCAGCCCGACCTAACTCTATCATACGACGGATGTACTCTTCTTCGGTCTCTTTCATCGAAGCCTCCGCTTCGACTTGACGGGGGAGAGGGTGGCTCCGGTCCATGGCCGGGCGCGACGTTCCCGCCACCGCATCTTCAAGGGCGATTCTTGCAGGGAGCAGATGGCTTCTGTCGGCTTGAGGTCGCCGGCAGGTGTTGCCGTCCAAAAAGTCCAAGACCCGACGGGCGTCAGCAGAGACATGTTCTCGAAGTTCGTCACGATGATCGCTGATCAAATCCTTATCCTCCGACGACAATGGTTCATCAGAGTGTATAGTCTCGATGGCGCGCTCAAGTCCGGGGCTAAGGCGGCGAGGCTGAGGAAAGAAAGATTAAAAAGGTGATCTCCTTCAAAAAAGTTAAACGGAGAAGAAGGATAAGGTTTTCACCTGGTTAACAGAGGAGGAGGAAGACGATGAAGACATGACAGAAGGTTGCGCCGATGAGAGCAGATTGGGGAAATAAAGCCGAGCCAAACTGGTGCTCTCGGAAGAAGGGTTAGGCCGGTATTTATAAGAAAAAGAGGCGTAAATGTGCGTCCCGTCGTAAGTGATAAAGGCAATAAATAAAAGAGGTGTCACGAAGGACGGTCAAAGAAGTCATTAAAGGTTCGTACAAAATAGTCAGTGCCTTTACAGATTACCCAGAAGGGCATCGATGGCCGCAATCGCTCAACGCCGGATCTGATCGGCAGAGTCCAAGACCCGTTGGTCGTCGTCCGCCGATTCGGGGGCTTCTGATGCACTACGATGAAGTTTTAGGGCTTCATGGGCCAAATGCTGCCTCTCCTGTTTCAGATCGGCGATGACAGAGGGGAGCTCTTGGAGTCTTTTCTCTTCAGCACTTATTGCCTTGGTCACCTGCTCCATCTCCTTGGCGAGCTCTGCCCTTCGGTGTTTGAGGCGGTCTATCTCGCCGACAATCCCTGGGCGGGAGTCCTCCAAAAAGTGAATGCGTTGGTGTACCTCTTGGGCCTGACGTTTATACGCATCCTCTTCTTCGCGAGTCTTGGCTAGCTTGGCGCGATCGGCCATATGACGAAGGGCTCTGAAAACCGGGATTCTCATCGACTCGATGTATGCAGCCGGCGCCAAGGCTTCCTCCGCTTCTTCCGGCACTCGTCCGCTGACGTTGCCAAAGAGCTGCCGAATCGGCGAGGCATCTTCTACCAATCAGCCGATGTCTCCTTGAAGAAGGGATCGAATGTTGGTAAGCTTGGCTCAGACGTCGTCAGGGATGGAGCTCAAGGCGATCTGGCGGGAGGCGACTTCTTCATCATCAGAGAGGGCGACCACAAAAGAGAAGAGGCTGTTGTCAGGGGTGTCCTGTTCCTGGAAATAGTAAAGAAGAAAAATAAACCGGCTGATGGTGAAAGCATATCGGCTAAATAAAGTTGAAAGATGTCTTACCTCTTTGAATCGAATCTCTTCAAGTTGCATTCGGGAAGCCGTCGTCCTCGGCTCAGGGGCTGGTACCATGGGTTCATCAGAAGAGGAAGACTCCACGATAATCAGCGCTGTGCTTGGACCAGCTTCCCGAGAGGGAGCCAATGGTTGAGGAGCGCCTGGCGTGCCGATGATCGGTGTCAGAAGGTTGAGTAAGCATATTATTCAAATACTAAGGGAATCGGTGAAATTGTGTTGTACCTCAACGGATGGAAGCGGGGGCGCGTCGATGGCCGATTGGGTTGCTGTTGATTGTTGTGTGTCTATGGGGGTACTCTGTGCAGTCTAAGATAAGAAGGATTAATATCGAAACGACAATCAGAAGGATTAAACATAAGTTTATCTGTACGGCCTCTAACAGCAGTGACGCGGCGGCTGCCCCAGCTTGTGCGACGACTTGAGTGTCGTTATCTCTGGTAGCTTGAGGGGGTGGTGCGGCCGAAGTCTCTGCCGATACGAGCATGGGAGGATCCGCCGATTCTATACGGGCCCGGACTCGGCGGCTGGTCTTCTTGGTAACTTTCTTCTGTGTTTGCTTCGATCGGCCAGCAATCACATCCACAGACGGCTAGCTAGCTTTAAGAAGAAGGGCAATTCTTGGAAGAAGAAGGGCAAGGCTGGAACGTCCAAGCCAAACCCAGCGCCCAATGTTAAAGCTGGACCTCGACCTGCTCCAGACAAAGAGTGCTTTTACTGTCATGAACTTGGTCACTGGAAGAGAAACTGCAAGCAGTACCTAGCTTCGTTGAAGAACGGCGGAAGTAAGAGTACTTCTACCTCAGGTACGCTTGTTGTTAATGTTATAGACAACATATTTCTCGCTGATACAATTATTAATTCTTGGGTATTTGATACCGGATCGGTTGCTCATATTTGCAATTCGATGCAGGGAATGATAAGAAGTAGAAGCGTGGAAAGAGGAGAAGTTGATTTCCGCGTGGGTAATAATGCAAGAGTTGCTGCTTTGACCGTCGGGACGATGCAACTCCACCTCCCGTCAGGATTTATTATGGAGTTGAATAATTGTTATTTTGTTCCTAGTTTAAGTCGAAACATTTTATCTCCTTCATGCTTGATGGAGGATGGTTATTCATTTGCGAGTGAAAACAATGGTTGTGTGATCTCTAAGAATAATATGTTTATGGCTTTTGCACCCATTGTGAATGGATTATTTGTTTTAAATCTTGATGGTTCACCTGTCTGTAATGTAAGTGCTAAAAGGCCTCGGCCTAATGATTTGAGTCCTACCTACTTGTGGCATTGTCGTTTGGGTCATATAAGTGAAAAGCGCATGAAGAAGCTCCATTCTGATGGACTTCTAACTTCGTTTGATTTTGAATCATACGAGACATGTGAGGCTTGCTTGCTAGGCAAGATGACCAAGACGCCTTTCACAGGATTTCCTGAGAGAGCAGTAGACTTGTTGGAACTCGTACATAGTGATGTATGCGGACCAATGAGCACAACGGCTAGAGGAGGATTCCAATACTTCATAACTTTCACTGATGATTTTAGTAGATATGGCTATGTCTACTTGATGAGGCACAAGTCTGAAACCTTTGAAAAGTTCAAGGAATTTCAGAATGAAGTTGAAAATCAGCGTGGCAAGAAAATTAAGGCCTTACGATCTGATCGTGGAGGCGAGTATTTGAGCCACGAGTTTAGCAATCATCTAAAGAGTTGCGGAATTGTTCCACAACTTACGCCGCCTGGAACACCTCAGAGAAACGGTGTGTCCGAGCGACGTAATCGAACTTTGTTAGACATGGTTCGATCAATGATGAGCCAGTCGGACCTACCATTGTCATTTTGGGGATACGCTCTAGAAACAGCAGCTTTCACACTTAATAGGGTACCATCTAAATCCGTAGTTAAGACACCATATGAGATATGGACTGGAAAGGTTCCTAGTTTGTCTTTTCTAAAGATTTGGGGATGTGAAGTGTTTGTCAAGCGACTTCAGTCGGACAAGATCACACCCAAGTCGGATAAGTGCATTTTCGTGGGATATCCAAAGGAAACTTTGGGATATTATTTCTACAACCGATCAGAAGGCAAAGTGTTTGTCGCTCGGAATGGGGTTTTCCTAGAGAAAGAGTTTCTCAAAGGAGAAAAGAGTGGAAAGACAGTGCATCTTGAAGAAGTTCAAGATGAGCCAATCGGGCAAGAATCAATGAGTGATGCTAACGTAGCAGAACAAGTTGAGATACCCATGGCAAGAGAAGCACCGCCACAACCACGAAGGTCGGCAAGGCTCCGCGAAATGCGGGAAATATTATTGTTGGACAATGATGAGCCTGCAACATATGCAGAAGAGTTAACCTACAAAGGGATTCCGAATCACAGGATCGAGAAAGAGCGGTCGGCTTGAAGCTAGACAAAATATCATGAGGCAAAGGGAACAGCATGTATATTATGTTGTGATGGTTCGTCTGATATGATCTTCGTGTGCGTATAGGAGTTGGCACGTCTTGCTAGAGGCCGCTACCGACTATGGGCCGAGTAGGAGTACTCGGGCCATGTCTATACGTATCCGAACCCATAGGGTCACACACTTAAGGGGCTGGAAGCCCAATTCGGATCTGATCCGAGTTGGATTAGGTTTAGGAGTACTAATGGGCCTCGGATCCAGAGGCCCATCAGGAACCTCTATAAATAGAGGGGTGGGGGCGCCCTAGGGTTTACACCTTTTTGGCGAAACATACCTGCCGCGCCTCCCACGCCCTCGCCTATTGCAACTCGCGGATCTAGCAATCCGGCTTGCGACGCTTCCTCCCTGCACGTGTGGATACCTTGGAGGTGTTGCGCCTGCAACACTTGGACGAGCCGCCGACGAGCCACGACGAGCCGACGACGAGCCGCGGTACCGGAGGCGATCTTGCTGCACGTGGACGAGCTGCTGAGGAGCTGCTGGACGTGATCGACTACGTACGACAACGTTGATCGACTACGTGATCGTCTTCACTGCACCGACGCAAATCTACATCTTCCGCACCAGTAGTGCGTCTAGTGGTAATCCCGTGATCCTTATACGGCAGTTCTTCCTGGTTATACACGGTAGAAATTTTGAGTTGCGCTAGTGTAGCCTACCTCGTATCCCAACACTCGGCCTGAAGAAATAGTAAAACATTAGTGTTCAATCGCGTTGAAAAAAGAATAAAAAATCGGCTTAGAAAAAATACCTAGGCGTTTGGGGTCCATGTTGGTTGGGTCCAGGAGATTGCAGTACGCCGATGCGGAGTTGCAGAAGAGGAATTGTTTCCATTTGGCCCACCAGAGTTTGAATGGCTGGACAGCGAAGGGGGCTACTATCCAGTTGTTCAGGTCAATAGTGGTGGAATCTGGGATCCGGTCTCGCACCCGACTGTAGTCCAGACCTGTTGTGAGCCCATCTCTGAACTTGACTCGGCCAGCAAAATATGCTTGAATCGGCAGCTGACCCATGCCAAATTGGCGTGCTGCAACAGAAGGATTGTAGAACTCATATGTAGGGGCATCTTTCCCCGAAAAGAAGTTGGCTGGCAGGATTCCTGACTTGATTAGCTCATTGGTGAGTTCTTCGTCGAATCGGCCAGTGGTTGAGTCGAAGCAAGTTGGGAGTTCGAAGATTGGGTCATCCCGCTGATAAGGGAACCAAACGGTTGCATCTTCATTAAAGCCGTTGTAAAAACATCGGAAGTACTCGGCCACCTTTGTAGCAGAATATGAGCAACCTGGAAAGGCCGACGCAGCTTCGCCATAAGATGTGCACGGCGACGAGCGATAGGATCTTCTGCCGATTCAATGTTGGGGAACATCATGTGTTCCACCCTCTGCTGAGAGATCTTGCTCATATAAAGGTTCAGCCACAAATTGATGAACCACCAGGGTCCGCCTGGATTTCCAATCGGCTCCCCTTTGGAAAGTTTGGTGCCGATTTGGTGGAGCATGTGGTAGGCCGCCCGTAGCAAGTGTTTTCCAAGGGGAACAGGGGTTCCTGCCGATAGCGTTTCGGCTAAAGCCTGGGTGTTGGTTGATGGGCCGGCCGCTCTCCCACAAAAGAAGTGTTTTTCCAACCACATCATTAAAAAGGCCGTATGCTCCCTGTTCTCAACCGACCCGGCCCTTTTGTTGCATCTGATGAATCCTTTCCACCCGCCGATTCCCTTTGTGTCCAGCCGATGTGATGTTGCGGCTAAAAGGCGGAAAGGTGTGTCTAGGGAGGAGATGTCTAGGCCGGTCAGTAGAAGCACATCGGCCAGTGTGGGGGTCATAGGTCCATGTCCAAATAAGAAAGCATTGAGGGCATCAGACCAAAAGTAAGAGGCTGCTATCACCAATGGTTCATTTCGCTCCATCTGGGACAAAGACAGGTTGATGCATTGGCCAATTTTGAGCTCGTCCCATTGGACCCTATTCGGTTCGGCTATCCGTTGGTACCACTCCCTCCAACCTGGGGTTTCATTCGGCCAGGACCTAAAGGTGCCCAACCAGTGATCCAGGTCCATGGTGGATTCTTTGAAGGGGATTCTGTGGGTTTCTAAATTGATGAGCTCTATTGGATCTGGGTTCCCCATGGGTCCGAGACAGATAAGGCCAGGATTTCCCGTAAGATGGATGGTGATGCGATGTCTAACCGCCTAAAAAGGAAAGGGGGGTGCAAAAGTAAGAAATAGATCTAAAGTAAATGCATTGCCGATAGAGGAAGGATTCGGTAATAACCTCTGGGATGAAGTTCCTAGTAGTCGGTGTGACCGCCGGTGCAGCTGCGGAGGATGAGGCCGCTATGGGGATCGCCATTGGGATCTCCGATGAAGCTCCTTCTTCTGACGATGGAGCAACCGTTGTTGCCACTTCCGCCGGAGGCGCCATTTCTAGAGCATTGCGCGCGGGCGAGTTGCCTGAAGGTGCCGCCATTGGAGGGGAGGAGAAGAAGCAACAGGAAGATGGCGCTGGGAAGCTTCGGAGCTAAGGAAAAAGTACTGAGGGAAGAAGAAGGTGCGCGCGCTGAGGAAGAAGGACGTGAGCTCGAAAGTAAAGTGCGGGGTGAACTGCTATTTAAAGGGCGCCTAAGGAGGGGTAAAAATTTTTTACCGCGCCGGCGTTTCGAGTTTTTCGGGAGTAGTGGTTGTCGTGGGCGTCCGTTTCGAAAAGATTGCAATCATCAGCTGGAAGACCGCGAAACGGAAGGATATTTTCATTACGGCTATTTCGGAGGGGAGGTTGAAAAGAATTTCGAAGTAAAAGATTATGTTTTACTCCAAAACTGGGGGGCATGTGTTGACGCCAGATTTCGTCACCAGTGAAATCGGCGCCAGGAAATGGGAAAATATAGTTGGAGATCGGTTGGTTGGCGCTACAGTTAAGGATCGGCCAAATGCTACAGTACGGGATCGGCCGATGACTTCTGCCTCGCTTAACCCTTGGGGTTCGGATCAGACACACCAGGTTCCCGATCGGTTACCCTTTGCCGATGAGGAATCGGCCGATTAGGAGGTTGAAGTAATTGGGCCGATATGGGCTTGGAAAGGAATAGGAGGATGAAGGGGAGATCAGCCCGTGAAGCGTATAATAACCAACCTAGTACGAATCGTACTTGTAAATATTCGTTTTCTATTTGAATTAGGGATAGAGTTCTAGTCAGTTAAGGAGTCATCTGTACGGGGCTATAAATAGCTACCTTTGTAAATCTGCAATCATCAACAAATCAATACAACAAACTACTATTTCCTCGTACTTAATTTCAAGCAGGCGACTTCGCCAAATACTTTCTCCTTTTTCACGAGTTCGTACGGGTTGGCGGGGCTGCATCAACTTGACCTCCGGCCGATCTTGTAAGTTCCGTTTACCGAGTAAATTCTAAGATTTAACTTCGGGCGCATCGCTGTCGTTTCGTTTAGATTTATTCACTAGTTATCGATATTTACTAGAATCATAGGTTTTACCTGTTTTTCTAGTTTTATCACCAGTTATCCAGCTAGGAATCGGCGGTTTCGGCTTTCTTTATATTCTGCTATTAAATTCACTTATTTCACATATAGCCGATTAGATCTATTCCTAGTGTTGTTACTATAGCATTGTGTCGATTACTCCAGTAGATTTTTGTCTACACGGCTACAGTGATCAGTTGCTTTATAGCCGATTTCTTTATTACGGCAAATCAGCCGATTCGCTGATAAGCTCTCTCGAGATCGGAAATTTAGCTGATCGCGACTTCCGGACCTGACACGTATTCTTCCTTGCCAATCAACAGGTCAGATTGGCTGGCACGCCGCGCGAACCGCACCAGGGCAATCACCCGAACAGGAGTTAAGCAGATTCTCCCGGGTCGTGTGTCAGACGCTGGGGATTCGGTTCACCGATTTCTAGCGCCAACAATGTGCAACCGACCTATAACCATTAACCATACCCCCGACATATATGAGGTAAGGCAGCCCCCTCCCCCCCCCCCCCAAAACATCAAACAATCCCAACATAAGGAAATACATAGAGTATTATCCTATCCAGTGGTCCAAACATGTCTAAATCGTGTCTTGCATTCACCTTCGAGTTCATGATCTCGACGAAACTTCTCTGACTAATCTACTACCTTAGAATACCTTTTGGTAGGTTGCTGGTCCAAACACCGATAAAGCTTCACCTTGTAGACTGTGTCAATTTTGGACATTGACACAATCTTCGTAACACAATTTTGACTACTATTTTTGCTAAAAGTATTTATCAAATATAGCCAAAATATAATTTTAGGAAACCGCAATTTGAGACAAGTCTACTCATACCTTTTTCATATATCTAAAATCAACACATCAAAATTAGTTTGCAATCAAAGCTTGAAATGTTTGACTTAGAACAACCTCAAAACATCAAGAATTTTGAAATCGGAGGGAGCAGAGCATATCTTTTGAATCAGAGGAAGACACAATACCATTTTACATTATCCTTCGCACGGTACGCGCAATGATTAAAATAGTTGATTTTAGTATAAAGGATGGATCCCCTTTTTGCAGCTATTGACAAGTCGCAACCCCCCAATAGGGACGTGTTTGGCACTGCTCCGCTCCAGTTTTTTCTTGCCAAACACTTTTAGCTCCAATAATACCAACTTGAGATAGTTCCAATAATGCCAACTTCAGAAGAAACAAAATAAATTTAGAGATGAACTCTAAGGTTTTTTTTGAAGCTCCTCGGAGCAGAAACCATCGTTTCAAAAGAAAAAAGAATGCAGTGCTCTCCCTTGCGACACCGGCGTCACACCCCCCCCCCCCCCCCCCCCCCCCCCCCCCCCCCCCCCCCGAGCGAACGCGGCAATGCGGCGGCGTGCACTAGCTAGCTGCGGCATCAGGAGTTCAGGACGGATCGTTGTCGTCCTCGTCCAGGTGCGCGTGGATGTGCGTGCGTGTGCGTCAATGCAAGCCAGGTCGGTGTGGCGGCGTCGCTTCACTCGCTCTCGATCGATTGGGCTACTACTCTACTAGGCTAGCACCACAGCGCGAAGTGGAGGCACATGCTAGCTAGCTCGTCCTGCCGTGGGTGTCTCGCGAAATACATCCAGCGCCCAGCAGCTCGCCAGTGGCCTTGTTGGTTGGGCATGCGCATACAACGGATGGGGGAGGTGGTTGATATAATACAGGGAGAAAGGGCAAGCAGACACGAGCCTTCTTACAAGGCCTGCTGCTCGAGGGGGAGGGAGGGAGAAGGGCATGAAGACGATAAGGATAGAAATGTCATTCACATTGCGCAATAGAGAGGAAAATGTCCGGTTCACTGCAAGGTAACGGAATGGTATTTTCCGGAATGAACGGTTTCTTCAATGATAGTTTACGTAACGGCGATCTTTCAATGGTATTTTACTCGGTATTTTGGTAATCCTTCGATGCTATAGAAAATGAGAAGAGGAGAAAAGAAAGAACAAAGGAACGAGGGTGCTCCGATTTGGCTGTCTTAGCACAAGGGTATCATAGATATTTCCATAAAAAATAACTCTTTTTTGGAGCTGGAGTCACCATGTTAGTTAAACAGATTGAGCAGTTCCATATTTTTTTTGAGTTAGCGGAATTGGTGGAATGAAGCTGTTTTTTTTTAGTGAAGTAGTTCCAAACACACCCTAGATAGTTATGGCGAGAAATTTTTGATTGCATTTTGTATGTGCAAAATTAGGACACTTGTCATTTTGACTCTACAAACTGGTATATTTAGTGAAACTGTCCTAGCACGCTAGTAGGTTGCATTACTGCCTTCTAACCGAACTATTAGAACCATATGATTGATAATCTTTTGGCCATCTTCCAAAAAAAAAAAATCAACGAGTATTCAGTAGTATATTTCTTAGATGGGGGTACTCAGTACACCTAGTATAAATTCTTACTAACATTTTCTAGATGAAGGTAAAGGAGACCTAGGATGAGCTATTGCTACTCATATTTTTTAGACATGGGTACAGGACACCTAAGCTGAGTGATTGCACTGAGTACTACGTTTCCATGTACTATGCCATTTCTCAGAATGGACACATGTTCTCCGAGAAGCCGATATGCATACACTTGGCACACTCCTACTTCTGAAAATGTAATGCCATCGTGCTGACATCTGTCATTAACATCTGTCATAAAGCAACTCCTGAATTTGTGGATGTGTATGTGGGTAGTATCTTCTTGGTCCTCTCTTCGTGATTGAATAGTTCGTGGACAAAGATTTTTATTTTTCTTATTACTAACGTTTATTCCTTTCACGTGTATTATCATTGTTGATATGTTAATGCGGATTTTCATTCTTTTTATAATTTTCTTGATATCCATTAATTGTCCGTTTCTAAAATACTCACATGTCAAAACTATATGGGTTGCACATAATCTACTACAACTACCTTATTTCCATGTGTACCTTACCCGATCCTCTCCCAACGCAGAATTAGCCTGCATATCGTTTTGGAGTCCTTGATGGTGACACCATGATTAGCTTGGAGCAATGACGATGCCCGATCTATTTTCGTAGTAGAGATCGACTCAGTGCGGTTTCTATATGATAAGAATTACTAGGCAGCGCATGGCCATCGGCAATCCGAACATCAAAAGTTTCTAAGACAACTAATGTGAGGCGTTTGTCACTAGGGACCAATGTAGAAAAAGTTCGAAGCTAGTTTCAAAGCTTTCTTTCTTTCTTGTGTTTTGTTTCCTCGGTTTGAGGCTTGAAGTCTAAGTACTGTATATTTTCTTTTGACTATATGGCTAGATTTGTTTTTCGTAGTCGTAGACATTCACAGGTGAACGTTCAAGATCGGATATTTTTCTTAATTAAAAAAATCAATAAGCTTCCTGATATTCTAATCCAGGATGATACTAGCTTGAATGCTTCATTTTCAAAACACGTCATTATTAGCACGAGCATTATACTATTTTAAGCCAAAGCACCATACGGCAAGGGAAAAATAAACAGATGCGGTCTACTGAGTATTAGTTAGGAGTATTTGGGATCTCTGCTTCGTTGCTCCAGGCTCCAGCCTCCATCTGTTGCCCCCTTCGGACTGCATTGGACACTCACTTTTTTTTTCTTTTTTTATCAACGCGCAGAGCAACAGATGATTAGATCTTGCACTCTAGCATGGACCCTACATCTCTACCCAATTCAGCAAATGCGAGCCATTTGTGATAATGACAAATCCATTGGCCTATACTTATTCACACATAACTTTTGTGAAGCTACTATTACTGTGCATATGCAATAGAGATTCAATATTGCACATAACAATATCATTCTAAATTATTACCAACAATGGCATTGGCTACCTCCTGGGCTCAGTTTTTCTTTTGCTTGTACTTTATGTATATCTACATATATTCTCATGATATTATTACTAAAAAAATGTTGTTCGGCATGGAGTGGATGGTATTTTCTTGATTGGAAATTGCTCCTACCGAGGTAAAATCTTGCAGATTTTGGATAGTTTCTTGTCAAGATATCAGGAAACCTGCAGTGCCTGGTAACTTGCAGAGACGCCGTCAGTTATTCACTGGTTCTATTCTTCTGATGAAGGAACAAATCTTCGTGGAAGCCGGGAACCCTGGGCCTGGTTTGCACTATTCAAAGTGCTTGCATATGTCGTTACTCCTTAGACAATCAATAGTCCCTGTTCTTGGCAAATGGTGAACACATGCTGGGACACTGCTCCTCATTGACGGCGGTGCCAAGTTTCATTCATGTTTGCGGTTGGAATAATGTGTAGAGTTCGTCGTCTGTGAGACTGTGACTGTGAGCATAGCTACCAACAAGGCAATAAAGCAACACCTGAATTTGTGGATAATGGCCTAAAGAACAGTGTTGTGATGCGACTCTGGATCAGTGTAAGGGGGTGTTCGGCACACAGGGGCTAAAAGTTAGCCCCTGTCACATCGGATGTTTGACACTAATTAGAAGTATTAAACATTGATTAATTACAAAACTAATTGCACAACCCTAGGTTAAATCACGAGACGAATCTATTAAGCCTAATTAGTCTATGATTTGACAATGTGGTGCTACAATAACCATTCGCTAATGATGGATTAATTAGGTTTAATAGATTCGTCTCGCGATTTAGCCTAGGAGTTTTGCTATTAGTTTTGTAATTAGCTCAGATTTAGTCATCCTAATTAGCATCCGAACATCCGATGTGACAGGACTAAAGTTTAGCCCCTATCTCCCAAACACCCCCTAAATTTGTACTTGTTTCCCTGATATTCTCTTCCAAGTTGTCCATGTACCAATTTATTTCTTTGGACCATTTTGAGATGAACTATGGTTGCTCATCCTTCTTGGTAATGTATAAAGAATTGTGTGTTACACTTACACATCAGTAATAAGCCTGTCATTTGTTCCCCTGGTAATTTGCAAAGAAAAGCTTTCAAATGCTAGAAGGAAGATGATGGTAGCTGTACAAACACTGAACAATGACAGTCCTAAGGGTCCTTTTAGCATGATTCTGGATCCTTCAAAAATAGCTCCGACTGTGGTTTCTCCAATGAAGCAACTTCGTTTTAACTTTGGCTTCTGTTATTGGCGAAACGTTTGGCATAGAAGAGATAAAATGACCACAGCACCCTTAGTTTTTTTTTCTTTCCTTTTTCTATTTCCTTTTCTTCATGTTTTCTCTTTCCTTCCTTACTCTTTCTTCCCTTTTTATTTTACTTTCCTTCCTATCCGTCTTCTCTTTCTTCCATACGTCCTCTTTCTTCCAGATTTTTTCTCCGCCGCCCATTATTCTCTCCACCGCTCAGTTCCAGCGCGGCAGCATCTCGAATCGGTGCCCTGCTAGTCGCGCGCCATCGAGCCCCACCCTGGCCTCCAGCTCTGCGCACCCGCCCGTTGACCTCCACCCAGGCCGCCATCTCCGCGCGCCCGCCGAGCTCGGTCCCGGACTCCCGGCCGCTGCCTCCACGCGCCCGCCCAGCTCCACGCCTCCACCCCCTCTGCCGCCGACCTCTGTCCCAACCGCCGCCACAGCGCACGCGCCCGTGGAGCTCCGCCCAACCGCCCCGAGCACTCGACCGTCACCTCCACGCGCCTGCCGAGCTCGCAGCTTGAGTGGCAGGTAAGGTAATTTCCATGAAACAGTAGGAGCACATGCGTCTTTTAGCGTTTTGGTGGGGAACGAGCCGGTAGAGCCGTTTTTTTTCTTTGCTTCTCCTTAGTGGAGGAAGGGCCGTTTTTTTTCTTTGCTTCTCCTTAGTGGAGGAGGGGCCTGTTTGTTTCCCATGCTTATGCATAATCAACTTAAAATAAGTAAATAAGTTGCTTATGAAACCAATCACTCTTGCTTATGGGATTGCTTATTATAAGCAAATAAGGGCAGTCCCAATGGGAGAAACCAACCTAGTTTCCATAATATCCTTGTTTCCATAATCTAGGATATTGTATCAAGAAATCATCCTTCACAATGCAACTTTTTTATCTAGAGTCTAAATAAAAATCCAACCAATGATTCTCCTTTCTAGTACCAGATCCTCTGTACATCATGTAAAGGAGCTCGAGTGATGGGTAGTAGCGGTGTAAGCGCAAAGGATCCTGCAGTAATTAAGAAGAAACTACTTGGGTCTCCCCAATGCTGAATCACTGATTTCTTGGCTCATTGGTGCGCGTGAGGACTTGGTTTCCTCTCTAAGAAATGGTTTCTCTCTCTCCATAATAAATCTACTACCACATCAGCAAATTGCTTCGTTGGCATGATAATTAAGAGGGATAGAAACTATCATCAATGTCCCATTAGGACTGCCCTAAGCAACTCTTGGTTGCTTATGGTTGCATATGGGGACTATTCAATGCACTTTACACCAAATGCCTGGCGGCCCTCCCTCTCTCTCTCAATGATTAGGGATAAACATGATAATATCCACCTCATTCAATGCTTATAAGTAAGGGTATCCAAATAACTGAACTAAAAATAAGCAACTCCAAATAAGTAACTTTAAGTTGCTTATAATATAAGCACTTAAACCAAATATGCCCTAACGCAGAGATCGGGATTCGCTCGGCTTTCGCCTGTGAGCCGTTTTGACGTTAGCCGTTTGGCAAGCCTGTGGGAGAAGTCCGTTGGATGAGTCTTGGCACGTTCATTGAATGCAGTACTTCTCTCATGCCTTCTGCATCTCACCAAAGCACTACTATCTGACGACCACATATCCTGCACCACAAGGCAAGGGAAAATAAAAACAGATGCAGTACCTAGTCAGTAACTGATGAGATCCTTTACTTCAGCCTCCATCTGGTCATCCCTGCCGGCTGCATTGAACTCGCTCTTTTTTTTTGGTGCGCAGACATTGGTTTAAATACTGCATTCTTGCATGCACCCTTCCCAATTCCGAAAATACCAGTAGTAGCTGATAGGGTAGCCACTTCTTTGGTCGTTCATTTTTCTATTTTTTTTATAATAACGAGTAGGTCGTTCATTAACGTTGCAATACGACACGCGGAGTTCTAAAATGAATTTAGGGCAAGTACATTACTACACGTCAACGGTCTCATAGTTCGTCTCATACAGTGCCATGTAGGATTTTTGATGATGTGGAGGAGAGAGAGAGGAGAGAGAAAGAGATCGTTGCTTCGTGAAACAACCACCTCATGAGCTAAATTGTAGGACTACGAGACAACTTAACCACCATTGTACGAGTTATTGTTGCCATGCAACTCATAATATTTTATTTTTCTTATGCACAAATTAAGAAATTATATACCACTACCAGACAACTTATAGGACAACCCATTGTACAAGTTGCCTGTTAAATTGTCTCAAGATTACGTGTCAATGCATGAGACCGCTTATTAGACGACACCAATGTACTTGCCCTTAGAGCCTGTTTGAAAACACCCTGCTAAACTTTAGCACCTGTCACATTGGATATTTGATACTAATTAGGAGTATTAAACGTAGTCTAAGTACAAAACTAATTGCATAGATGGAGTCTAATTCGCGACACCAATCTATTAAGCCTAATTAGTCCATGATTTGACAATATGGTGCTACAGTAACCATTTGCTAATGATGGATTAATTAGCCTTAATAGATTCGTTTCGCGAATTAGACTCCATCTGTACAATTAATTTTGTAATTAGCTCAAGTTTAATCCTCCTAATTAGCATCCGAACATCCGATGTGACCCTATTAAAGTTTAGCACCTTGTATCAAACACCCTTTAAATACGTATTACCAACTTTCTCTCACTAGAGACAAAGATTGTTCGTTCAAGTTTCATTTGAGCAGACGAAACAAAGCCTTAAAATTGCACTAGTAAATGGTCGGTTTGGTTAGGTCGCTCGTACCACCGGCAGAGGCATAAGGTCACGTACAACAGTTTAGATAGCTGTTGTCCGCGAAAAATGCCATGTCACATATAGACAATAAAACAGACAAGTCATACAATGGTCTGTCTATTGAGTTGTCTGCAAAGTATTTAATTCATCAATAAACACATAAAACTATGGTGATCAAGTATAAATTTGTTCTTTGTATACCATTTTGTTGTGGCCTCGTATATTCAAAATATCAAACTAATGTACTCAACATTTTAAATATTAGATTCATTCAACATTTCGAATAAACTATTTTAATATTTGATAAAAAAATGTTGAGATAGACTATCCAAAATGTTGATTTTTAAAAAGTGGTAAAATATATTCATATTGGATCTCATTATGTTACATTAATTCTCAGCAAGATAGTAGTTCAAACGGATTCAAAAATGAATTTACGGTTTGGGAGAAAAAATAGTTTGAAGTTTGAAATCCCAAAGAAACACCCACCAACTAGCAAACCATGCTTCGTTGGTCTACGCGCATGCATGCAGGCCTGCTTATTCCCACAGCTCTGCGGTTGAGAAGGTAGGGATGATGCCTGGAGCACCGGATCCGGCGGCATCTCACAATGACGCGTACAACGGGAGGATGAGCGTCGCTGTAACTTTGGAGCACAAGCCCACGCCAACGACGAACGAGACGACGGCAGTATTATCTTCCCTCATTTAATGATGCACATGTTGGACGAGTTTGTTTGCGTGGTGCAAAAAAGACGGCAGTTGTTTATGGGTTGTACGTGCCCTAATAGCAGCACTTGAAGGCTGTAAACGAGCCTGGCTTGTACAACGATTTGTATCCTAGTACTAGAACAGCTTCATTATATTAACCCTGTGTGGTTTGCAATATTTAGGTTAAGATAAAAGTGACTAGGGATTAAAGAAAAAAGGGCCATTTGGAAATCAAGAATTCCACTACCATAATGCTAGTGTGAGTCACAAAGTGTACATGGATTACATATAAAAGAAAAGCAAAACGTGTTTGGTACGGGGTATATTTGGTAAAGATCCTCTACAAGTGATTCTACTCGAGAAGTGTATTATCTACTACTCCCTCCGTTCCAAATTATAAGTCATTCCAACTTTCTTGGAGAGTCAAACATTTTTATGTTTGACCAAAATTATAGAGAAAATTACAAAAGTTTATAGTACCGAATAGATATACTAAGAAAATATATTTAATGAAGAAACTAATGGTACCTATTTGATATCATGAATGTTAGCACTTTATTGTATAAATTTGGTCAAACTTGAGATGTTTTGACTCTCCAAGAAAGTTAGAATGACTTATAAGGCTAGTCCCAGTGCAAGGTTTCATCGCACTGTTTCCAAGGATGCCACATCATCCCATGAGGTGTATTCTCATGAATGAAACAGAGAGTCCCAGTGCTTAGTTTCATTTCACGATTTCATAGGATGACCATGACATTTAACTGTGAGGCATGTGATTGGATATGGTTAGATGAAATGAAACTCTATAGCCCCCAATGCAAGTTTCATAGTCTTGGAAACAGTGTATACACAGTTTCATCCTGATGAAACTCCTTCCCTCTCTCACTTCATAACTATCATGCCATGTCATCACATATGCTGATGTGTCACTGTATTTAATGTGCATGAAACCTCTATGAAACCCCCACTGGGATTAGCCTAATTTGGAACGGAGGGAGTACTGTGCAGAGGAACCAATACATACTAGGTGGGGAAATGAACAGGATAGGCTAGTTTAATCAGCTTCCAGCACAGTTAATTTCAGATGATTCAAGGAATCATTGCAAACTGTCGTTGGGCAAACTGGCTGGAACCTCACTGAACAGACCTACCACATTTGTAATAGGAATTTTGCACGCTATAAACAGGTCCTTAATTTTATTTTCTGTACTAATGTTTGCCGATCATCAGTGAACCCATAGGCCCAAACTTAAAATGTTTCGATTTACTACATCCCTCTCTCTAGCTGCTGCTCATCAATCCGTTGACAAGCCAACTCGTGCCCTCGCCCTCCCGCACACGTAATCCTGTGAGTCTGATGCGGGGCACTTATTGTTGTCAGAAATGGAATGAATAAGGTTTCCATACGGAAGCTCATAAAGATAGGAGTATGCAGGCGAGAGCAAGTAAATGAGCAGTAAATTTGGCGGTTGGCAAGGCCTGCGTCGCCAGCGGCGGGGCAAGCAAGTTTTGAAGCCCCGGTTCAGCGCAGAGCAGACAGCTGAGGCCGAGGCCCAGGATCTCTAGTGCCGCAGCTACCTAGCGCAGCGGCCAGCGGCAGCACTTATACTGGGGTCGTCCAGCGGCCGTGCTAGCTGTGCAGGAACAGGCGCATAAATGTGCTGCTTCTTATTGTCCATTACTTCTAGTAGATTGCAAGAGGACTAATTTTGCTGGTGGACACTTCCCAATGTTGGTCTTTGTTGACGGACATTCTTCAATCTTAGACCCTGTTTGTTTCCATCCTCCTAAAATTTTAGCTTTTAGGCAGTCTCTACCTCCTAAAAGTCTATTTGGTTCCACCTCCTAAAACTGACTAAAGGCAATTAATGTTGCGGTAAAATGACCATGATGCCCTTCCCCATGCCCCTACTCTTTCTTTGTTTGGCATTGTCCTCTCCCTCCATCTACCCCTCCTCCCCCAGCCCTCCTCCACCGCCCGGCCCCGCCGCCTCCCATCCCTCCAACCGCTCGTGCCCAACCTACTTCCGCTTCATCCACGAGGACCTCCGCCCATGGCGTGCCGCGAGTGAGGTCACGCGCGCCATGCTCCACGTCCCGACCTCGAACTCATGTTTGGCGGTGCCTTCCCCTTTGACCCTCGTGGACGGATCCCCGGACGCGGCTGCCTCGCGGCGTTTGGGAGGAAGGGGAAGCCGGCGGGGCCCAACCTCACTTCAACCTCCTCAGCTCCAGCAACGAGGGCCCAGCTCCACGCCGTCCGCGGCTGGCGCCTCTCCCCAAGCCATCCGACGAGTCACAGAGCAGGAAGAGGGGAGCGGCTTGGCGATGGCGCCGAAGGTGAAGATGGGCAGTATCGGTGGGCGGCGTCAAGGAGGGGAGCGAGCTGCGGCCGGCGTGGGAGGGCGTGACCACCGACGTGGGGAGGGCGCTGCGGGTGCCCACCACCAGCACCTCGGCCTCCGACCCCGCCTCACGCTCCTCTCATCGGCGCCGAGGAGGAGCAGAGGCGCCACGGCCGGCCCGTGCGGCGGTGTGAGGGAGCGGGGGTGGCGGATCTGGCGGGGGATGGTGTGGCCGCCGGTGAGAGGCCACGGGCACCAGCGTGGAGGAGGGAGGGAGCGGCGGCGAGGTTAGGGATGGTGCGGTCGCGAGGATGGTGCGGGGGCAAAGGTAATAAAGGAGGGGTAGTGGGAGTCCAGCACTGGTTTTAGAAGGTTTTAGGAGGGGGTGGGGGACTAAAAGTTTTGAGCCTCGTAAAACTTTTTAGTCACTTTTTAGGAGGAGTGTTTGGCTCTTTAGTCACATTTTAGTCACTTTTTAGGAGCTAAAATTTTAGGAGGGTGGAAACAAACAGGGCCTTAGCTTTGCTATTGGACACTTCATATTTGCTAGTAGACACCAAATCTATTAAAGCAATCATTTCTTGCTATAGAGAAGAGAGAAATTCAGTGATAGGACCAGAATACCCCCCCTACGAGGTCATGAAGACCATATATGAAGCCAATTACACCATACGTAGATAAAAAATAAAAGAAGCATACAATCATACAAAAGTATAATAAAATATAGATATGAAAAGGTTTAAATGCCCTCAACCATATTGGACAAAAGTATAAGTTAAACAAGTCTAAACATGTTGACAGCTGTTCGTGGTTACAAAAGGTCCAAACGGTGGTTACAAAAGGCCCAAACAATAGAGGGTGGCTCTGGAATAAGGCACTTATCCAAAGAGCTTCTAGGGGACTGAGTGGCTAGAATATTGTGTCCTGAATGAGTCCATTACTCTCCTATTTATAGCCCCAGGAGTCGGGACCTTTTCGGGAAAAGGACCCCGTGCCCCTAGTATGGCTTCTATGCAGCTGGTCCCACCGAGACATGGCGCCAAAGGCGGGGAGGTCAAAGACGTTCCCGGGTGTAATGACCTTGGATAATCAGCCGAGTTAATCTTCAACCGATGTCCCTAATCCCGTTGACTCAGCTTTCTGGAGCTTAAGTGCTCAAGGTCCGGTTCTCAGTCCCGACCCCTAAAAACCCAACCCAAAACCGCTGGT
This sequence comes from Setaria viridis, assembly GCF_005286985.2. Classification (NCBI taxonomy): domain Eukaryota; kingdom Viridiplantae; phylum Streptophyta; class Magnoliopsida; order Poales; family Poaceae; genus Setaria; species Setaria viridis. Next base: position 14,953,719 of record NC_048270.2, on the reverse strand, counting down.
TCTTTCTAAGTCCAAAGGCAGTGTTCCTTCCAATCTTGGAGCAGTGGAGAAACCGAGATTGACTGGTGGACCCGCAATCTTTCCCCGGTTCTCTCGAGGCAGACGCACCTGAGCAGCATGCGCCCACTTCAGAGTTCACCCACCACGTGGTTTGATCTCTCCGACGCCCGCCGCCTCGCCCAGTCGCCGGCCGCGACAGGATGGATCAACGCGCCCTCCTCCCCAATCGCAGCGGAAGCCCCCTGCAACCCTTCTGCCTCAACTCGTCTCGCTCATGCCCTCACCGACCGTGCCAAGGTGCCCCGTCGCCGCTGTGGCAGAGTTTTGCCGCTGCTGCATCAGACCGCCTCGTGACCCACGCCCATCATCTCGCTCGGATCCCCGGATGCAAGCCCCGATGCCTTCCGGTGTCTCCACAGTTGTGCCACCCACGAGCTCGCTCCACGATGATACCTCCCTCGCCAACCCCGACTCCGGCTGCGATAGCTCCTTTTTCCCGCCTCGCCAGTAATATGCCCCGGCAAGCCGCTGTTTCGCGCTCGCCCGCGACGCCGCTCGCCCTGTCACTTCGCCTGCTGCAACCTCGCTTGTAGCACCTTCCTCCCTGTCACACGCCAGTCAAATCCGCCGCTCGACGCGACCAGACCCCACTCGCCTCCGCCAGATCTAAATCCCGGCAAAGCCGCGCCTGCGCCGGCCTTGTCTCCAGTGCCCAATAGACGGAGACTCTATCTCCAAGGTCCTGTTTCGCCGCCCATACTCTGAGCGCACTTGAGCACTCCCGCTGAGCTCTTGAGAAGTTCCCTTCTCCGCTCGAACTCGCTTCTCCCCAACCCACCAGCCGTCTGCTCCCCGCGCTGTGCTAGAGCTTTCTTGTTGCCCACATGAAGCTCCGTCGGCGTCGGAGCACCGTCAAACCTCACCGCCGCTCAAGCCTTATTGCTTTAGTCTTTCCGCCCAAGTCTGTTCCTTCCCGACCCCAAAACCTTCACCAGTAGACCTGAAGGTAAGTTGCCGACCCCTTTCCGGTTCGCCCGACCCCTTTTTCCGTCTCGCTCGACCCTGTCTGTTCGCCGACCCTTATCCACCTCGCTCGAGGGCTCAGCTGTATCTTTTTCCTTGACCCAAGGGTATCTGTGTAAAATATCGGGGACTTCTCTGTGTTGAGTCTGAGGACCCCAGCATAGTTATTCCTTAAGTTTAAGGGTCAGATCATAAGTTTATCCCCATCCGACCCTTTTATCCTGTTCTCCACCAACTAAAGTTGAACTCCCCCACCTTTTCTGTAGCTTTGCTACAAGTGTCTGAGCTTTAACTTGCAAGTGTTGTTGAAATAACCGTCTATACGCTAACTCATGCATTTGCATTCGTGTAGATTTACATCTCACCGACGGCACCTACGAGCTACACCCGGCGCCTGAAGATGGAGCTGTAGCAGAGCCGCCAATCCAAGAAGCCAAAGTAGCACTAGCTGAAGACCAGTTCACCTCCACTCCGCGTGAAGGCAAGCCCCGGAGCATGCACCCAACTTTCTAAACTTGCACATGCCTTCCTTCTCATGAATGTGCATTTACGTATAGGAGTTGTTTGCAACCCTAGATGCATGACATAGTTCCTCTGATCTAAACACTAGTCTGTTGGGTTCGAGTAGTGGCAATGCTTAATAGGACTCGGTAAAAGTCGAGTGATTTCCTGTCACTCGCGAGTTATAGGAGTTGGATGTCCTCTTTTGTTTACAACTATAAGGACGATGGACGGTGCAGGGTTATGGTTAACTCTTTTGGTGGTCGGCTGATCGCCACGTCTGCTTACTCAATCTGTTAAGGCCCGACAGTGGAGGTGTTCATGATCAAGTGTTTGAAAGTACTAATCTCATACCCATTATGGGATGGGGAAGCCTAGTACCTGATTGAACCTAAACGTGAGCGGTTCCATCCACTGTCTCTGGAATGAAGTTCCCCTACGGCCGCACGTGGTGGCAAGTGTGGTTACAGAATGGTAGAGGCCGGGTCTGTGGAACCTTGCGCCAAGGGAAGTAGGCCCGACATGAGTTAGGGAATTGATGGGGAAGGCTGACACAGGAAGCAACCCTCGGTGGTGCGTGGATGCTGTGAGGTTAGGTTCACCATGCATGGTTAAAGAACTCGAACTGATTCGTCTGCCTCTCACAGTTTGAGACTGCTTGATCGCTATGCTGTTGGGATACGAGGTAGGCTACACTAGTGCAAACAAAAATTTTCTACCGCGTAAACCAGCAAAACTGCCGTATAAGGATCACGGGATTACCACTCGACGCAATGATGCGGAAGATGTAGATTCGCGTCGATGCAGCGAAGTCGATCAGCGTAGTCGTACGTAGTCGATCACGTTGACGTCCAGCAGCTCCTCAGCAACTCGTCCACGTGCAGCAAGATCCCCCTCGTGCCGCGGCTCGTCGTCGGCTTGTCGTGGCTCGTCGGCGGCTCATCGTAGCTCGTCGGTGGCTCATCCAAGTGCTGCAGGCGCAACACCTCCAAGGTAGCCACATGTGCAGGGAGGAAGCGTCGCAATCTGGACTGCTAGGTCTGCGAGTTGCAACAGGCGAGGGCGTGGGAGGTGCAGCAGATGTGTTTCGCCAAAAGGTGTAAACCCTAGGGCGCACCCACCCCTCTATTTATAGAGGTTCCTAACGGGCCTCTGGGTCCGAGGCCCATGAGTACTTCTAAACCTAATCCAACTCAGATCACATCCAAATTGGGCTTCCAGCCCCTTAAGTGTGTGACCCTATGGGTTCGGATACGTATAGACATGGCCCGAGTACCCCTACTCAGCCCAATAGTCGGTAGCGGCCTCTAGCAAGACGTGCCAACTCCTATATGCACACGAAGATCATATCAGACGAACCATCACAACATTATATACATGCTATTCCCTTTGCCTCACGATATTTGGTCTAGCTTCAAGCCGACCGCTCTTTCTCGATCCTGTGATTCGGAATCCCTTTGTAGGTTAACTTTTAACCGTACGTAGCATGGCCATGCATTTTTGGATCCGATCACTCGAGGGGCCCAGAGATATCACTCTCAATTAGAGTGGGGCAAATCCCATCTTGATTGACCATGTCTCATAGCATGCTTCTTGACAAACCCGAAAGCTACCTTTATAACTACCCTGTTATGGCGTAGCGTTTGATAGCCCCTAAGTAGGTCGATCCAGATCTTGAATACATGCGACAATCTCAGGTCTAAGGACAAAGCGTATATGTTTTTTGAAGAGAGAACTACTTCTCGTGTTGGGTCAGTCCTAGCACATGTCTCCACATGTGCCCACATTATTAGTTCAACATCTCCATGTCCATGACTTGTGAAACATAGTCATCAACTAATACATGTGCTAGTCTAATATTCATGTGTGTCCTCACATGAACTCCGACTAGGGACAACTTTAGAATAACCATACAAGTAAAGAGTTTCACACACAATTCACATAATTGCAAATCAATTCAAGTAGCCTTTAATGGATATTCAAGGAACACAATATAAATCATGGATACAAATGGAATATCATCATCTCTATGATTGCCTCTAGGGCATACCTCCAACAGTCTGCCACTTGCACTAGAGCCAATCTAGATGGTACCTAATACCCATAGCTCTTACATGCGCATCATGCTTAGCTTGAGGGAGTGGTTTTGTCAACGGATCAGAAATGTTCAGATCCGTGTGTATTTTGCATATCTTGATCTCACCCCGGTTAATGAAGTCTCGAATGAGATGAAATCGCCGGATTACGTGTTTGTTCTTCTGGTGGTTCCTTGGCTCCTTTGCTTGCGCAATTGCCCCATTGTTATCACAATAGAGATTCAATGGGCTGGACGCATTCGGGAACACACCAAGCTCAATGAGGAAATTCCTTATCCAAACACCCTCCTTCGCGACTTCCGAAGCCGCGATGTACTCAGCTTCTGTCGTAGAATCGGCCACCGTCTCCGGCTTGGAACTCTTCCAACTAACAGCACCACCATTTAGCGTGAACACAAATCCTGATTGTGACTTTGAATCATCTCTGTCGGTTTGGAAACTAGCATCGGTGTAACCTGTTACAACGAGCTCCTCCTTACCTCCATAGACGAGGAACATATCTTTAGTCCTTCTCCAGTACTTAAGAATGTTTTTCACCACTATCTAGTGACTCTCACCTGGATCATACTGGTGTCTACTTATCATACTTAGCGCATATGAAACATCTGGGCGAGTACTTATCATTGCATACATGATAGATCCAATAGCCGAGGCATATGGCACTCTACTCATGCGATCCCGCTCATTAGCTTGAAGGACACTGAGTCTTGCTGAGATGTATGCCATGTGACATAGGCAAGAACCCTTTCTTTGCCTCTTCCATGCTGAACCGCTTCAACACTTTGTCAATGTAAGTATCTTGGCTTAATCCTATAAGCCTTCTCGATCTATCTCTATAGATCTTAATGCCCAGAATATATGCCGCTTCCCCTAAGTCCTTCATCGAAAAACTATTTTTCAGTGAAGTCTTTACAGACTCAAGCATAGGAATGTTATTTCCAATCAGCAATATGTCATCTACATATAAGATTAGAAATACTTTAGAGCTCCCACTAACCTTCTTGTAAACACAAGACTCTTCTTCGTTCTTGGTGAAGTCAAACCCTTTGATCACTTCATCAAAATGAATGTTCCAACTCCAAAATGCTTGCTTCAATCCATAAATGGATCTTTGAAGCTTGCATACCTTTCCAGCATTTTTTGGATCGACAAAACCCTCAGGCTGTATCATATACACGTCCTCAGCTAGGTTTCTATTCAGGAAAGCTGTCTTGACATCCATCTGCCATATCTCATAATCGAAATATGCAGCTATAGCTAGAATAATCTGAATGGACTTACGTATCACTACGGGCGAGAAAGTCTCGTCGTAGTCAACTCCTTGAACTTGTCGAAAACCTTTAGCGAAAAGTCGTGCTTTACAGATGTGAACATTTCCATCTATGTCCTTTTTCTTCTTATAGATCCACTTGCATTCTATGGCTTTAACACCATCAGGCGGGTCAACCAAGTTCCAAACTTGATTGTCACCCATGGACTCTAATTCGGATTGCATGGCACTCTGCCATTTTTCGGAGTCTGGGTCCATCATTGCTTCTGCATATGTCGCAGGCTCATCATTGTCCAACAATAATATTTCCCGCATTTCGCGGAGCCTTGCCGACCTTCGTGGTTGTGGCAGTGCTTCTCTTGCCATGGGTATCTCAACTTGTTCTGCTACTTTAGCATCACTCATTGATTCTTGCCCAATCGGCTCATCTTGAACTTCTTCAAGATGCACTGTCTTTCCACTCTTTTCTCCTTTGAGAAACTCTTTCTCTAGGAAAACCCCATTCCGAGCGACAAACACTTTGCCCTCTGACCGATTGTAGAAATAATATCCCAAAGTTTCCTTTGGATATCCCACGAAAATGCACTTATCCGACTTGGGTGTGATCTTGTCCGACTGAAGTCGCTTGACAAACACTTCACATCCCCAAGTTTTTAGAAAAGACAAACTGGGAACCTTTCCAGTCCACATCTCATATGGTGTCGTAACTACGGATTTAGATGGTACCCTATTAAGTGTGAAACCTGCTGTTTCTAGAGCGTATCCCCAAAATGACAACGGTAGGTCCGACTAGCTCATCATTGATCGAACCATGTCTAACAAAGTTCGATTACGTCACTCGGATACACCGTTTCTCTGAGGTGTTCCAAGCGGCGTAAGTTGTGGAACAATTCTGCAACTCTTTAGATGATTGCTAAACTCGTGGCTCAAATACTCGCCTCCACGATCAGATCGTAAGGCCTTAATTTTCTTGCCACACTGGTTTTCAACTTCATTCTGAAATTCCTTAAACTTTTCAAAGGTTTCAGACTTGTGCCTCATCAAGTAGACATAGCCATATCTACTAAAATCATGTGTGAAAGTTATGAAGTATTGGAATCCTCCTCTAGCCATCGTGCTCATTGGTCCGCATACATCACTATGTACGAGTTCCAACAAGTCTACTGCTCTCTCAGGAAATCCTGTGAAAGGCGTCTAGGTCATCTTGCCTAGCAAGCAAGCCTCACATGTCTCGTATGATTCAAAATCAACCGAAGTTAGAAGTCCATCAGAATGGAGCTTCTTCATGCGCTTTTCACTTATATGACCCAAACAACAATGCCACAAGTAGGTAGGACTCAAATCATTAGGCCGAGGCCTTTTAGCACTTACGTTACAGACAGGTGAACCATCAAGATTTAAAACAAATAATCCATTCACAATGTGTGCAAAAGCCATAAACATATCATTCTTAGAGATCACACAACCATTGTTTTAACTTGCGAATGAATAACCATCCTTCATCAAGCATGAAGGAGACAAAATGTTTCGACTTAAACTAGGAACGAAATAACAATTATTCAACTCCATAATAAATCCTGACGGGAGGTGGAGTTGCATCGTCCCGACAGTCAACGCTGCAACTCTTGCATTATTGCCCACGTGGAAATCAACTTCTTCTCTTTCCACGCTTCTACTTCTTATCATTCCCTGCATCGAATTGCAAATATGAGCAACCGATCCGGTATCAAATACCCAAGAATTAATAATTGTATCAGCGAGAAATATGTTGTCTATAACATTAACAACAAGCGTACCTGAGGTGGAAGTACTCTTACTTCCGTCATTCTTCAACGAAGCTAGGTACTGCTTGCAATTTCTCTTCCAGTGACCAAGTTCATGACAGTAAAAGCACTCTTTGTCTGGAGCGGGTCCAGGTCCAGCTTTAACCTTGGGCACTGGGTTTGGCTTGGACGTTCCAGCCTTGCCCTTCTTCTTCCAAGAATTGCCCTTCTTCTTAAAGCTAGGCTTATTCTGTATAGCTATCACATGGCTGCTACTAGCACTTTTCTTGATGTCAGCCTCTGCTGTTTTAAGCATGCCACACAGCTTATTCAGACCCTTCTCCGTCCCATGCATATGGTAGTTCGAGATGAAGTTCCCATAGCTAGGCAGAAGAGACAAAAGAATGAAATCAGTGGCCAACTCTTGGCCCAGTGGGAAGCCCAGCTTCTCCAACCGTTGAGTGTAACCAACCATCTTGATTACGTGTCGTCCTACTGTTGCGCCTTCTGCTAGCTTGCTCTCCACAAAGGCCTTAGACACATTGAACCTTTCAGTCTCGACCTGTGTTTGGAACATGTCTCTAAGCGCCACGATCATATCGTGCACCTCATGGTTTGTTTCGAACTGCATCTGCAGCTCGGCTTCCATGCAAGCAAGCATAAGGCAGCTTACTTCGAGGTTAGTATCACATGCTTTCTTGTAAGCATTCTTAGCAGCAGCAGGTGCATCATCAGCAGGTTCTTCTGGTAGTGGGTTGTCTAGAACATCTTCCTTTTTCTCAGCCATGAGAACAATTCTTAGGTTACGGATCCAATCTGAGTAATTTGTTCCATTCAACTTATCCTTCTCAAGGACCGAACGCAAAGCAAACGGTGTAGTTCTGCTAGGTGCTATATAATCTACAACAAAAGTAATGCAAAATACACTAACACAAACGTATCCATGATAGAGCAAATCACATTAAACTATTTTAACATAATCTACTCCCACTAAAATCAATATCCCTCTATTGATACTTAGTGATTCAGGATCCACAACTAACAAGTCTACTAGTGAGCTTTAGCATCACCGCTAGCAAACAAGGTAGATCGGTAAGCAACTTTTGCTAATCATATCACATATGACTCCTGTTGTTGGGTGACATCTCCATGTCTCGGCGCCCAACCTTTATACCCCAAGATCCTTAACCGTTAAGTTTACCTTGTTAAGCAAACCAACCCTTATGCGTGTAAGTGTCCGACACAAACCCGTCTAATCAAGGAAAACTAGTGGCACCCTAATTTCATAGACCCACCACTAATTGTACAAGACATGGGACGGTGCAAGTTTTAGTTGGGAGGGCATACTAACTTAAACTCTGTGAGGGATCATTCTACTTCTAACATCACAGCATGCAGAAAGTAAAACATAAACAGAATAGCATTCACACAGTTGTGACACAGTATGGCCCGTTTTCTTATGGTGATCTCCATCTCCATAGATCCTGTTCACCATGGTGATCTCCATCTCCATGTTCCATGTGCGCCATTCTCCTGGTGATGAGTCCTCCAAGAACTAGAACATGCTATTACGCCTAATAGCTAGTAAAAAAACTAGTAATGAAGATTACATAGTTGCTTGGATCATCATAGATTGGTACGCAGACCATTAAATACATTAAAGTGACAACACATATGGCTCCTGCCGTGTTGCCGTACGCACGAGACGCAGGTCACGAATGAGTTACACACATGCATCACATACACAAAGGGGCCATACTGATCACAAGATACATACATCCTGCAAAACAGAGTTAAGCGTCCTAACGTTCCAAACTTCGGAGGCCCGAAACTCCATTTTCCAAGCTGAATTTGGGAAATCTAATTTCACCGAAAGTGGCAAAGCAATTGAATTTCATGTGTAAATTTTTCTGTAGATCAATTTTCATATAAAATTCACCCCGATCCGAGATCGTACCGAAAAGTTACGGCTGATTTACCGAAGCATACGCACACGGCAAAATCCCAACACCGGTAGTAGATCCCATCTACTATTGCACATCTCATGCACCTGGCGTATGAACCTAGATTTCGATTCGACCAATCACATTGATCTTCGCTCACTGCAATTGGAATTACGTGTACCACTTAACCCCGATGGCGGAAACCCGACCGGTAGGAGTATGTCGTTACACTACCATTGCAGCAAGAACACAAAACCAGGACATAGATCAAATTGAAAACTCGCATATCTCCATATGCACACATCCCGAATGCAAAACTAAACAGCTACGACTCTGATAGCACTGTTGGGATACGAGGTAGGCTACACTAGCGCAAATCAAAATTTTCTACCGCGTAAACCAGGAAAACTGCCGTATAAGGATCACGGGATTATCACTCGACGCAATGATGCGGAAGATGTAGATTCACGTCGATGCAGCGAAGTCGATCAGCGTAGTTGTACGTAGTCGATCACGTCGACGTCCAGCAGCTCCTCAGCAGCTCGTCCACGTGCAGCAAGATCCCCCTCGTGCCGCGGCTCGTCGTCGGCTCGTCGTGGCTTGTTGGCGGCTCGTCGTAGCTCGTTGGTGGCTCATCCAAGTGCTGCAGGCGCAACACCTCCAAGGTATCCACACGTGGAGGGAGGAAGTGTCGCAATCCGGACTGCTAGGTCCGCGAGTTGCAACAGCGGGGGCGTGGGAGGCGCAGCAGATGTGTTTCGCCAAAAGGTGTAAACCCTATGGCGCCCCCACCCCTCTATTTATAGAGGTTCCTAACGGGCCTCTGGGTCCGAGGCCCATTAGTACTTCTAAACCTAATCCAACTCGGATCACATCCGAATTGGGCTTCCAACCCCTTAAGTGTGTGACCCTATGCGTTCGGATACGTATAGACATGGCCCGACTACTCCTACTCGGCCCAATAGTCGGTAGCGGCCTCTAGCAAGACGTGCGAACTCCTATACGCACACGAAGATCATATCAGACGAACCATCACAACATAATATACATGCTATTCCCTTTGCCTCACGATATTTGGTCTAGCTTCAAGCCGACCGCTCTTTCTCGATCCTGTGATTCGGAATCCCTTTGTAGGTTAACTCTTAACCGTACGTAGCATGGTCATGCAGTTTCGGATCCGATCACTCGAGGAGCCTAGAGATATCACTCTCAATTAGAGCGGGGAAAATCCCATCTTGATTGACCATGTCTCATAGCATGCTTCTTGACAAACCCGAAAGCTACCTTTATAACTACCCTGTTATGGCGTAGCGTTTGATAGCCCCTAAGTAGGTCGATCCAGATCTTGAATACATGCGACAATCTCAGGTCTAAGGACAAAGCGTATATGTTGTTTGAAGAGAGAACTACTTCTTGTGTTGGGTCAGTCCTAGCACATGTCTCCACATGTGCCCACATTATTAGTTCAACATCTCCATGTCCATGACTTGTGAAACATAGTCATCAACTAATACATGTGCTAGTCTAATATTCATGTGTGTCCTCACATGAACTCCGACTAGGGACAACTTTAGAATAACCATACAAGTAAAGAGTTTCACACACAATTCACATAATTGCAAATCAAATCAAGTAGCCTTTAATGGATATTCAAGGAACACAATATAAATCATGGATACAAATGGAATATCATCATCTCTATGATTGCCTCTAGGGCATACCTCCAACATATGCTACACTAAGTAATGAAGGAGTCTGATGATGACATGGTCTTAATGTTGAGCTTGTATACATAAAGTTGGATCTATGATTGCTTAGTGTAAGATGCCAACATAGACTTGTTAACGAACTTAGAATCTGAGCTAAAACTTTGAAAGCAAGGACCTAACATAGTCGCTTTTGGCAAAAAAAACCCCTCAGCCAAAGAGCCTTGCATATCTAGAGAGGGTGAAGTAGCTTTTCACCAGTTGGTTAAGTCTTGTTGAGCTTAGCAGCTCAGCCTTGTTTGTGGCTTCTCTTTTCAGGTGAAGTTGAAACTTCCGAGCTTGCTGTTGGCACCTGGCTGCCCAAGCTTCCTCCTGGGTGGACGGTCGAGTGGGATCCTTCCTCGAACAGTGGGGAATGGGATCATTGATGTCCTGTCTGGCCTCACTAGGGACATCTGACCCTGACGCTAGCTTCGGCAATGTTTTTACCTTCTGTTGTTTCCTTCATAACTTGTAAAACTCTGATTTTCAACCAGTGTGTCATGAAATATTAATCCAATGGTGGATCTGTTGTATTCTCTGGAACCACTCACCTTCGGGTGAGCTATGCTAACTTGGTCCTGTTAAGTGGTTAAATCGGATGAAATCTGACGGCACATCGAGTTAACTTGATTAAGGCATGCGGATCGCGTGTTAAGCGACTTAACCGTGCTTTAGCTGAGTTAATCCGAGGTGTTCCGCCATAACTGGTACCAGAGCTGGTTTAGCAGGACAGAGAACACAATGGGTCCCAAAACGCGTTCTTTTTGAATAAAAATTTGCAAGAAAAAGGTTGAAAAATCTCGTACGATCGTTAAGGATGACTTTAGTATGAGAGGCCCTAGGGGATTTTGGGGTTATTTTAGGTGGCTATTACTTATTGGTTATTTTGCTAACCCCCAGCACTTCACCACGTGTATCATACGTGTGCCAAGTTCCGCATCACGAGTATGCGAGGGTTGATAGAGAGTTCTATTCAAAGGACCCTATCATCGCGGTTGTTTCTCTCACGTTTATCATATGTGCGCAGGTTCCGTATGTTAATTCATACAAAGGGTGGTATGGTTCGATTCCAACGAGCCTATCGTCACGGTTGTTCGCCCACGTCTATTATACGTGCACAGATTCCACATCTCGAGTATGCGAAGGGTTATATGGTTCCATTCAAAGGGGACCTATTTCCACGGCTGTTGTGCTGTCCATGTAGCATTAAACGCATGGGTGCCGTTTCTATAGTGAACGGTAACGCTTGGGGATGCTTTCGTGGGTGCTGGCACGAAAGGTTCGTGTGGTTGTGTTTTTCTACAGATACACTAACCGCGTTCGCTTAGGGAAATGCTACTAGAAATCGACTAGCTACTATAGGGAGAGGCGTACTGGTTGCCTTGCCACCGGCACTGACAGCGTAAGACCAAAGTTTTGGCAGTTGTTTGGGTTAAGAGGACGAATTAGGTCGTGCATGCGTCATAAACTAAAATCTGTGAAACCACCTCCCTAAAACAACCTTGCCATGGAAAAGCTCCTCTTTGCTTTAAGGATTTCTAGCTACCTTCCCAGTTTGCGCTCCGATGAAAGTCCAAGTGCTTTTCCTGCCCGATCTGTTCTTCTTTTGGGGTTTCTATCTCATGTTGTTTCGGTTCTTGGTTCTAGATGGCTGCTCCCGGACACGTGCTTTATGGGACTGATGGCACTTCCCACTCTACGTGCCTACACTTTGAGGGTTTTCCTGCTATTTTGTGGGATACCTTGAGATGGTCTGGGTACCAGTCCCCGCCTCTATATGTGGGATGGGAGTACCAGGAGTATGGAGTGCAGAGATGCAACGTGCAGGTAGTTGTACCTCCACCCCCTGTACAACCCAAGTGGCCCCCGCTTGAGGTCTTGCTTACGGTCACGCTCTGGAGGACACCTGGGAGTCGGCTGCCCTGCAGGCCCTCATCCAGTTTTGCCGGCTACACCCGCTTGAGGTCACTTTGGACCCAATTGGCTTGTTCCCCGCCAGGGATCGGCTGGACCCAGCCTGGCTTGACCGCATCAACAACATGGAGGTGTTGGCACCCTCCCACTCATTGGTCACCCTCTCTACCACCACCAGGTGCATGTCAGCCTTGTACCGGCTGATTGAGCTTCAAGGCTGAGCTATGGCTATCTTGGCTCGGATAGCCGTAGACACTCAAGGGCATTTCAACGCCGCCAAGAGAGACTTGGTGGAGCGGTCATATCAGCTCATCCAGAGAGGCATACAGATCCATGACATGCAGGCCAGGATTACTGAGCTGGAGGAAGAGGTGACAGACATGGAGGATGACATGATCTAGCTTGCCGAAGAAAAGATGGAAGCTAAGATGGAGCTCGTAGTTGCTAATGCTTATTTGGACGAGCACCACGCCAAGCTCGTTGCTATCCATGCCCTTGAGATGCAGCTAGACGAACAAGAAGATCCTGATGAGGTAGTAGGAGCGTCCAGCATGGACATTGAAGATGGTGACACCCCTTCTCCGACTCATAGTGTTTCCTCAGTCGGCAACCTAGACAACTTTTAGGTTGAGAACTGTAGGAAGCTAATCTTTTGTTGTACTCCTCGGCAACCTAAGTTTTGGGTAGCAATGTAATAGGTTAGCCTTGAGTTGAGTATTCCTCCTGTGCGATGAGAACAACAATGAAATGGTCTTGGTGAAATCAGTTCTTGACTTGACTTTTCACCCTTTGTGACACGCCTTGAATGCCAAGTGGTGTGGGTTGTTGTGCTGCGACCGCACAGGAAAGTTCTATGGGTTTGTCCCAAAGCTTGGCCGACCCCGAGTCGCAAGGTCGGATGCGTTCGACCCCTCGAGGCAGGTCTCCGCCTCGCCCGACCCCTTGTTGCATGGTTTCGCTTCACCCGACCCGAGCGCCTAAGGTCGGATATAGTGGAACCCATGGGATACGGTTTTGGTTTGCCCGAGGTTGTGTGCAGAACCGAGATAGTTGCTAACTGAGACGGCAAGAAGAAGTGTATATCTGCTTAATGAGAAATGTTGTTGTGTTGCACTATCGGCAAGAGTCGCATTTTGAGGATTTAAAGTATACGTTCCCGCATGATTGGAATACTTTTGAGGTTTCGGAATTAATGGAACGTTGACTCTTGAAGATGGCGCACCGCACCCGATCTGGCTCTGTGCCCAGTGGCAGCGAGCAGAGGCAGGACCTTCCTCCACCTCCGCCCCCACCTTCACTGGAAGCCATCTTGGCGGCTCAGACTGAGCTGCTAAGGCACATTGTACAACGGCAACAACAGCAGCCCCATGGAGGGAGGGCTCCTCAACAACCACAAGTTGCTCGTTATGAGGACTTCTTGAGCACGCAGCCCCCGACCTTCCACAAGACTGAAGACCCGCTCGATGCCGATGCATGGGTTCGTACGATCGAATCGAAGTTCGAACTCCTCACCGCCCTGTGCCCCGACTAGAACAAGGCCCGGTTCACGGCTCAACAGCTGCGTGGTTCCGCCCGGCTTTGGTGGGACCACTACCATGCCATGCTGCCGGCCGACCATGCTATCAGCTGGAACGAGTTCAAGACCGCTTTCAGAGGGCACCACATTCCAGAAGGTCTTCTGGAATGCAAAGTCAACGAGTTCTTGACCCTTACCCAGGGAAACCGTGACGTCCTACACTACGCACAAGCCTTCAACGACCTGTGCCGCTACGCCGGCTATCACGCGGACACCGGCGAGAAGAAGAGGGATAGGTTCCGCAGAGGCTTGAGCCTGGAGCTCAAGGAGAGGTTGAATCCCATCAAGGTGGATACCTACAATGAGTTGGTGAATCTGGCCATCTCTCAAGAAGACTGCATGTAAGCCCTCAAGGCCGACCAGAAGCGGAAGGCCTCGGTGGCATTACCGAGCCCGCCCGCTCGATGATTCAGGATGGTTCCCCTTCAGGTGCCCCACCGACCACAGCAGTCGGGATGATGGATTGCTTGCCCTCCACTGCCCGTGGCACCTTGTTTCCCCAGTTTCCAACCGCAGGCGCCCCGGCTGACCTTAGCGCCGCCGCGCCCTGTGAATGGCAACCGCTGTTTCACCTGCGGAAATGAAGGGAACTTTGCCAAGGACTGCCCCAGGAACAAGAATCTGTGGCCTGGCCAAAACACCACGGCCAACAGAGGAAGAAGGCCCAAGGTGCAGGTTTGCCAAGGTCAGCTCAACTACACTAGCCTGACCGAGCTCCCCGAAGGTGCACCAGTGATGACGGGTACCTTCCTTGTCCATAATCAAACTGTTGTTGTTTTGTTTGATTCGGGAGCATCCCATAGCTTCATCGGGAATAAGACTGGTGAGAGGTGTAAGCTGAGCGTTGGTCGCACCAAAGAGTCATATGTGATCTCTACCCCGGGAGGGAAGATAGCCTCAGACAAGATAGTTAACCTTGTACCTATCCAGCTAGGCCAAACTCTTTTTAGGGAGAATCTCATCATCCTTGACCTGGAAGGAATAGATATCATCTTGGGGATGGATTGGATGACCCGACACCAAGTGGCTCTAGATGTAGCTGCCTGAGCTCTCCACATCAACTCACCCTTGCATGGCAGCTCTACCCTATCCTTGACCCGCCCTGAGTACGCAACTCCTTGTGCGTATCCTGTATCAGAATCCCGGATAGAAAACCTTCCTGTTGTCCGCGAGTACCCGGATGTGTTCCCAGATGACTTACCCGGCATGCCGCCAGATAGAGATATCGAGTTCGCCATTGAACTGCAGCCCGGCACCGCTCCGATGTCAAAGAGACCCTATCGGATGCCACCCGCCGAGTTGGCCGAGTTGAAAACCCAACTACATGATCTGTTGGAGAAAGGCTTCATCCAACCTAGTACTTCACCCTGGGGTTGCCCAGCCTTGTTTGGGAAGAAGAAGGATGAAAGTCTACGCATGTGTGTGGACTACCGACCCCTCAATGCGATGACTATCAAGAACAAGTATCCACTTCCCCGCATTGATGTTCTGTTTGATCAATTAGCTGGAGCCAGAGTGTTCTCCAAGATTGATCTTCGTTTCGGTTACCACCAAATCAAGATCAGACCCTATGACATTTCCCAAACTGCTTTCTCCACAAGATATGGACTCTACAAGTACCTTATTATGTCTTTTGGACTCACCAATGCACCCGTCTATTTCATGTATCTCATGAATTCAGTGTTCATGCCCGAACTGGACAAGTTCGTGGTGGTTTTCATTGATGATATTCTGGTGTACTCTAAGAGTGAAGAAGAACATGCCGAACATCTTCATGTGGTTCTTCAACGGTTGAGAGATCATCAGCTCTATGCCAAATTCTCCAAGTGTGAATTCTGGTTAGAGAGTGTCAAGTTCTTGGGACACACCATCTCTCGGAATGGCATAGCAGTTGACCCCAGCAAGGTATAGGAAGTCATGGACTGGAAGCCACCCACTTTAGTTCACCAGATCCGAAGTTTTCTTGGACTAGCAGGTTACTATCGGCGTTTCATCCCGGATTTCTCCAAGATAGCTAAGCTGATGACTGAGCTGCTGAAAAAGGAGGTCAAATTTGTGTGGAACAACAAGTGTGAAGAAGCTTTCCACACCTTGAAACACCTGCTGACCTCAGCCCCAGTTTTAGCTCAACTCGACCCTTCCAGGCCGTTTGACGTGTACTGCGATGCCTCTGGCGCTGGACTTGGGTGTGTTCTTATGCAAGACCACCGAGTCATTACCTATGCCTCGCGGGCGTTGCGAACTCATGAGCTGAACTATCCGACCCATGATCTTGAGTTGGCAGCAGTGATTCATGCCTTAAAGATATGGAGACACTATCTGATGGGCACCCACTGCAACATCTACACCGATCACAAGAGTCTCAAGTACATCTTCACTCAGGCCGACCTCAACATGCGCCAAAGAAGGTGGTTGGAGTTGGTAAAGGATTATGATTTGGAAGTGCATTATCACCCCGGCAAGACCAACGTGGTGGCCGATGCTCTTAGCCGCAAGACTCATTGCAATTGCTTGTTGGAAACCAACTTCACAGACACCGTGTGCCAGGAAATGGGAAAGCTCAGTTTGGAAATTATTTCCCATGGAACCCTCGGCCATATATCCCTTGAGTCTGTTCTAGAGGACCAAATTGGGTCAGCACAGTTAGAGGATGAGGAAGTAAGGCGAATCAAAAGGAATATTTCATGGAAGGATGAAGGGTACAAGCAATTCCGATAGGATGAGAATGGGAGAGTGTATTATGGAAATCGACTTGTTGTACCATCCGACCCCAATCTGAAAAAGCAAATCCTAGATGAAGCTCATCTCTCCAAGTTCTCGATCCATCCTGGCAGCAATAAGATGTATCATGATCTCCGTCAAACTTTCTGGTTGAGTGGAATGAAGCCAGACATTGCACGCTATGTTTCGGAATGTGACACTTGCCAACGTGTCAAAGCCAGCCATTTGAAGGTAGCCGGTACCTTACAACCGCTATCTATTCCCTCTTGGAAATGGGAGGACATCAGCATGGACTTCATTGTTGGACTGCCCCTTACATCGCAGCGACATGACTCCATTTGGATTATTGTGGATCGTCTTACCAAGTCCGCCCACTTTCTTCCTGTTCACACCACCTACCTGACCAAGAAATATGCGGAGTTGTATCTTGACCACATTGTTTCTCTACAATAATCCATTTGTAGCGCATTTTTGGGAACAGCTGCAAGCATCTTTTGGCACCAAGCTCATTCGTAGCTCTACCTATCATCCTCAAACCGATGGTCAGACCGAAAGAATAAATCAGATCCTTGAAGATATGTTGAGAGCTTGTGTCATCCATTATGACAAGAATTGGGATAAGTGCTTACCCTTAGAAGAGTTTTCCTATAACAACAACTACCAGACTAGCTTGAAGATGGCACCGTTTGAAGCCCAATATGGTCGGAAATGTTGGACACCATTGAATTGGTCACAAGTTGGCGAAAGACAGACCTATGGCCCTGATTTAGTAATGGAAGCAGAAGAGCAAGTGAAGGTAATCCAAGCAAACCTCAAGGCCGCCCAATCTCGACAGAAGAGTTACTCCGACAGGAGAAGGAGACCCCTGCAGTTTGACATTGGTGATCATGTATATCTTCGAGTCTCCCCGACCAAAGGGGTGCAATGGTTTGGAATAAAGGGAAAATTGGCTCCCTGTTACATTGGTCCTTATGAGATTGTGGAAATTTGTGGACCCGTTGCTTACCGGATCCAACTACCAGAATAGCTTTCAGCCATTCATGATGTTTTCCATGTATCCCAACTGAAGAAGTGTGTCCAAGTTCCAATTGAGGTCTTGGAACAGGAGCAACTTCAAATCGAGCCCGACCTGACTTACACTGAGTATCCAGCCAACGTCCTCGACCGAAAAGAGAGACATACCCGATGACAGACTGTGAAAATGTACAAGATACTATGGAACAACCACACCGAGGAAGAAGCAACCTGGGAAACAAAAGAGTATCTGAACAAACACTTCCAAAGTTTTCTTTCCAACCAAGGAGGTAAGGACTGCACACCCCCACTGGTTACCCTTACACCCGAATCTCAGGACGAGATTCTTTTTTTAGGGGGGTAGGCTGTAACGACCTTGGATAATTAGCCGAGTTAATCTTCAACCAAAGTCCTTAATCCCGCTGACTCAGCTTTCCGGAGCTTAAGCGCTCAAGGTCCAGTTCTCAGTCCCGACCCCTAAAAATCCAACCCAAAACCGCCGCTTCTTTCTAAGTCCAAAGGCAGTGTTCCTTCCAATCTTGGAGCAGTGGAGAAACCGAGACTGACTGGTGGACCCGCAATCTTTCCCCGGTTCTCTTGAGGCAGACGCGCCTGAGCAGCATGCGCTCGCTTCAGAGTTCCCCCGCCGCGTGGCTTGATCTCTCCGACACCCGCCGCCTCGCCCAGTCACCGACCGCGACAGGATGGATCAACGCGCCCTCCTCCCCAATCACAGCGGAAGCCCCCTGCAACCCTTCTGCCTCACCTCGTCTCGCTCGCGCCCTCGCCGACTGCGCCAAGGTGCCCCGTCGCCGCCGTGGCAAGTTTTGCCGCTGCTGCGTCAGACCGCCTCGCGGCCCGCGCCCATCATCTCGCCCGGATCCACGGCTGCAAGCCCTGATGCCTTCCGGTTTTTCTGCCTCTCCATAGTTGCTCCACCCACGAGCTCGCTCCATGACGATACCTCCCTCGCCAACCCCGACTCCGGCCACGACAGCTCCTTTTTCCCGCCTCGCCAATAATATGCCCCGGCAAGCCGCTGTTTCGCGCTCGCCCACGCCGCCGCTCGCCCTGTCATTTCACCTGCTGCAACCTCGCTTGTAGCGCCTTCCTCCCTGTCACACGCCAGTCAAATCTGCTGCTCGACGCGACCAGACCCCGCTCGCCTCTGCCAGATCTAAATCCCAGCAAAGCCGCGCCTGCGCCGACCTTGTCTCCAGTGCCCAATAGCCGGAGACTCTATCTCCAAGGTCTTGTTCCGCCGCCCATCGCCGCTCAATCGCCGCCATGGCAGCGCACTCCATCCTTTTCATCCCGGTCTTCGTGCTGCTCGAAAATCTCTCTCTTCCGCGCAGCTATAAAAAGGCATACCAGAGTCCCACCGGAGTTTCCTTCGTCATAACTGTTTCGCCGCCCATACTCTGAGCGCACTTGAGCACTCCCGCTGAGCTCTTGAGAAGTTCCCCTCTCCACTCGAACCTGCTTCTCCCCAACCCACCAGCCGTCTGCTCCCCGCGCTGTGCTAGAGCTTTCTTGTTGCCCACAAGAAGCTCCGTCGCTGCCGGAGCACCGTTAAACCTCGCCGCCGCTCAAGCCTTATCGCTTTAGTCTTTCCACCCAAGTCTGTTCCTTCCCAACCCCAAAACCTTCACCAGTAGACCTGAAGGTAAGCTCCCGAACCCTTTCCGGTTCGCCTGACCCCTTTTTCCGTCTCGCCCGACCCTGTTTGTTTGCCGACCCTTATCCACCTCGCCCGAGGGCTCGGCTGTATCTTTTTCCTTGACCCAAGGGTATCTGTGTAAAATATCGGGGACTTCTCTGGTTGAGTCTGAGGACCCCAGCACAGTTATTCCTTAAGTTTAAGGGTCAGATCATAAGTTTATCCCCATCCGACCCTTTTATCCTGTTCTCCACCAACTAAAGTTGAACTCCCCCACCTTTTCTGTAGCTTTGCTACAAGTGTCTGAGCTTTAACTTGCAAGTGTTTTTGAAATTGTTGGGATACGAGGTAGGCTACACTAGCGTAAATCAAAATTTCTACCGCGTATAACCAGGAAGAACTGCCGTATAAGGATCACGGGATTACCACTCGACGCACTACTGGTGCGGAAGATGTAGATATGCGTCGATGCAGTGATGACGATCACGTAGTTGTACGTAGTCGATCAACGTAGTCGTACGTAGTCGATCACGTCACGTCCAGCAGCTCCCACGTGCAGCAAGATCGCCTCCGGTGCCGCGGCTCGTCGTCGGCTCGTCGTGGCTCGTCGGCGGCTCGTCGATGGCTCGTCCAAGTGCTGCAGGCGCAACACCTCCAAGGTATCCACACGTGCAGGGAGGATGCGTCGCAAGCCGGACTGCTAGATCCGCGAGTTGCAACAGGCGAGGGCGTGGGAGGCACGGCAGGTGTGTTTCGCCAAAAGGTGTAAACCCTAGAGCGCCCCCACCCCTCTATTTATAGAGGTTCCTGATGGGCCTCTGGATCCGAGGCCCATTAGTACTCCTAAACCTAATCCAACTCGGATCAGATCCGAATTGGGCTTCCAGCCCCTTAAGTGTGTGACCCTATGGGTTCGGATACGTATAGACATGGCCCGAGGACTCCTACTCGGCCCAATAGTCGGTAGCGGCCTCTAGCAAGATGTGCCAACTCCTATACGCATACGAAGATCATATCAGACGAACCATGACAACATAATATACATGCTATTCCCTTTGCCTCACGATATTTGGTCTAGCTTCAAGCCGACCGCTCTTTCTCGATCCTGTGATTCAGAATCCCTTTGTAGGTTAACTCTTAACCGTACGTAGCATGGCCATGCATTTTCGGATCCGATCACTCGAGGGGCCCAGAGATATCACTCTCAATCAGAGAGGGGCAAATCGCATCTTGACTGACCATGTCTCATAGCATGCTTCTTGACAAACCCGAAAGCTACCTTTATAACTACCCTGTTACGGCGTAGCGTTTGATAGCCCCTAAGTAGGTCGATCCACATCTAGAATACATGCGACAGTCTCAGGTCTAAGGACAAAGCGTATATGTTGTTTAAAGAGAGAACTACTTCTCGTGTTGGGTCAGTCCTAGCACATGTCTCCACATGTGTCCACATTATTAGTTCAACATCTCCATGTCCATGACTTGTGAAACATAGTCATCAACTAATACATGTGCTAGTCTAATATTCATGTGTGTCCTCACATGAACTCCGACTAGGGACAATCTTTAGAATAACCATACAAGTAAAGAGTTTCACATACAATTCACATAATTGCAAATCAATTCAAGTAGCCTTCAATGGATATTCAATGAACACAACATACAAATCATGGATACAAATGGAATATCATCATCTCTATGATTGCCTCTAGGGCATACCTCCAACAGAAATAACCGTCTATACGCTAACTCATGCATTTGCATTTGTGTAGAGTTACATCTCGCCGATGGCACCTACAAGCTACACCCGGCGCCTGAAGACAGAGCGGTAGCAGAGCCGCCAATCCTAGAAGCCGAAGCAGCACCAGCTGAAGACCAGTTCCCCTCCACTCCACTTGAAGGCAAGCCCCGGAGCATGCACCCAACTTTCTAAACTTGCATATGCCTTCCTTCTCATGAATGTGCATTTACGTATAGGAGTTGTTTGCAACCCTAGATGCATGACATAGTTCCTCTGATCTGAACACTAGTCTGTTGGGTTCGAGTAGTGGCAATGCTTAATAGGACTCTGTAAAAGTCGAGTGATTTCCTGTCACTCACGAGTTATAGGAGTTGGATGTCCTCTTTTGTTTACAACTATAAGGACGATGGTGGGGCAGGGTTATGGTTAACTCTTTTGGTGGTCGGCTGATCGCCCCGTCTGTTTACTCAATCTGTTAAGGCCTGACAGTGGAGGTGTTCGTGATCAAGTGTTTGAAAGTACTAATCTCATACCCATTATGGGATGGGGAAGCCTAGTACCTGATTGAACCTAAACGTGAGCGGTTCGATCCACTGTCTCTGGAACGAAGTTCCCCTGTGGCCGCATGTGGTGGCAAGTGTGGTTATAGAATGGCAGAGGCCGGGTCTGTGGAACCTTGCGCCAAGGGAAGTGGGCCCGACACGGGTTAGGGAATTGATGGGGAAGGCCGATACAGGAAGCGACCCTTGGTGGTGCGCGGATGTCATGAGGTTAGGTTCACCATGCATGGTTAAAGAGCTCGAGTCGATTCGTCTGCCTCTCACAGTTTGAGACTGCTTGATCGCTATGCTACACTGAGTAATGAAGGAGTCTGATGATGACATGGTCTTAATGTTGAGCTTGTATACATAAAGTTGGATCTATATTGCTTAGTGTAAGATGTCAATATAGATTGGTTAATGAACTTAGAATCTGAGCTAAAACTTTGAAAGCAAGGACCTAACATAGTCGCTTTTGGCAAACAAAACCCCTCAGCCAAAGAGCCTTGCATGTCTAGAGAGGGTGAAGTAGCTTTTCACCAGACGGTTAAGTCTTGTTGAGCTTAGCAGCTCAGCCTTGTTTGTCGCTTCTCATTTCAGGTGAAGTTGAAACTTCCGAGCTTGCTATTGGCACCTGGCCGCCCCAGCTTCCTCCTGGGTGGACGGTCGAGTGGGATCCTTCCTCGGATGGCGGGAAATGGGATCATTGATGCCCTGTCTTGCCTCACCAGGGACATCCGACCCTGACACTAGCTTCCGCAATGTTTTTACCTTCTGTTGTTTCCTTCATAACTTGTAAAACTCTGATTTTCAACCAGTGTGTCATGAAATGTTAATCAAATGGTGGATCTATTGTATGTTGGGATACGAGGTAGGCTACACTAGCGCAAAACAAAATTTTTCTACCACGTAAACCAGGAAAACTGCCGTATAAGGATCACGGGATTACCACTCGACGCACTATTGGTGCGGAAGATGTAGATTCGCGTCGATGCAGTGAAGTTGATCAACGTAGTCGTACGTAGTCGATCACGTCGATGTCCAGCAGCTCCTCAGCAGCTCATCCACGTGCAGCAAGATCTCCCTCGTGCCGCGGCTCGTCGTCGGCTCGTCGTGGCTCGTCGGCGGCTCGTCGTGGCTCGTCGGCGGCTCGTCCAAGTGCTGCAGGCGCAACACCTCCAAGGTATCCACACGTGCAGGGAGGAAGCATCGCAAGCTGGACTGCTAGATCGGTGAGTTGCAATAGGCGAGGGCGTGAGAGGCGCGGCAGATGAGTTTTGCAAAAAGGGTGTCAACCCTAGGGCACCCCCACCCCTCTATTTATAGAGGTTCCTGATGGGCCTCTGGGTCCGAGGCCCATTAGTACTTCTAAACCTAATCCAACTCAGATCAGATCCGAATTGGGCTTCCAGCCCCTTAAGTGTGTGACCCTATGGGTTCGGATACGTATAGACATGGCCCGAGTACTCCTACTCGGCCCAATAGTTGGTAGCAGCCTCTAGCAAGACGTGCCAACTCCTATACGCACACGAAGATCATATCAGACGAACCATCACAACATAATATACATGCTGTTCCCTTTGCCTCATGATATTTTGTCTAGCTTCAAGCCGACCGCTCTTTCTCGATCCTGTGATTCGGAATCCCTTTGTAGGTTAACTCTTAACCGTACGTAGCATGGCCATGCATTTTCGGATCCGAGCACTCGAGGGGCCCAGAGATATCACTCTCAATCAGAGAGGGGCAAATCCCATCTTGATTGACCATGTCTCATAGCATGCTTCTTGACAAACCCGAAAGCTACCTTTATAACTACCCTGTTACAGCGTAGCGTTTGATAGCCCCTAAGTAGGTCGATCCACATCTAGAATACATGCGACAGTCTCAGGTCTAAGGACAAAGCGTATATGTTGTTTAAAGAGAGAACTACTTCTCATGTTGGGTCAGTCCTAGCACATGTCTCCACATGTGTCCACATTATTAGTTCAACATCTCCATGTCCATGACTTGTGAAACATAGTCATCAACTAATACATGTGCTAGTCTAATATTCATGTGTGTCCTCACATGAACTCCGACTAGGGACAACTTTAGAATAACCATACAAGTAAAGAGTTTCACATACAATTCAAATAATTGCAAATCAATTCAAGTAGCCTTCAATGGATATTCAATGAACACAATATACAAATCATGGATACAAATGGAATATCATCATCTCTATGATTGTCTCTAGGGCATACCTCCAACAGTCTCCCACTTGCACTAGAGTCAATCTAGAAGGTACCTAATACCCATAGCTCTTACATGCGCATCATGCTTAGCCTGCGGGAGGGGTTTTGTCAACAGATCAGAAATGTTCAGATCCGTGTGTATTTTGCATATCTTGATCTCACCCCGGTTAACGAAGTCTCGAATGAGATGAAATCGCCGCATTACGTGTTTGTTCTTCTGGTGGTTCCTTGGCTCCTTTGCTTGCGCAATTGCCCTATTATTATCACAGTAGAGATTCAATGGGCTGGACGCATTCGGGAACACACCAAGCTCAATGAGGAAATTCCTTATCCAAACACCTTCCTTCGCGGCTTCCGAAGCCACGATGTACTCGGCTTCTGTCGTAGAATCGGCCACCGTCTCCTGCTTGGAACTCTTCCAACTAACAGCACCACCATTTAGCGTGAACACAAATCCTGATTGTGACTTTGAATCATCTCTGTCGGTTTGGAAACTAGCATCGGTGTAACCTGTTACAACGAGCTCCTCCTCACCTCCATAGATGAGGAACATATCTTTAGTCCTTCTCAAGTACTTAAGAATGTTTTTCACCGCTGTCCAGTGACTCTCACCTGGATCAGATTGGTGTCTGCTTGTCATACTTAGCGCATATGAAACATCTGGGTGAGTACTTATCATTGCATACATGATAGATCCAATAGCCGAGGCATATGGCACTCTACTCATGCGATCCCGCTCATCAGCAGTCGAAGGACACTGAGTCTTGCTGAGATGTATGCCATGTGACATAGGCAAGAACCCTTTCTTTGCCTGTTCCATGCTGAACCGCTTCAACACTTTGTCAATGTAAGTATCTTGGCTTAAACCTATAAGCCTTCTCGATCTATCTCTATAGATCTTAATGCCCAGAATATATGCCGCTTCCCCTAAGTCCTTCATCGAAAAACTATTTTTCAGTGAAGTCTTTAAGGACTCAAGCATAGGAATGTTATTTCCAATCAGTAATATGTCATCCACATATAAGATTAGAAATACTACAGAGCTCCCACTAACCTTCTTGTAAACACAAGAGTCTTCTTCATTCTTGGTGAAGTCAAACCCTTTGACTACTTCATCAAAACGAATGTTCCAACTCTTAGATGCTTGCTTCAATCCATAAATGGATCTCTGAAGCTTGCATACCTTTCCAGCATTTTTCGGATCGACAAAACCCTCGGGCTGTATCATATACACGTCCTCAGCTAGCTTTCCATTCAGGAAAGCTGTCTTGACATCCATCTGCCATATCTCATAATCGAAATATGCAGCTATAGCTAGAATAATCCGAATGGACTTAAGCATCACTATGGGCGAGAAGGTCTCATCGTAGTCAACTCCTTGAACTTGTCGAAAACCTTTTGCGACAAGTCGTGCTTTA
This sequence comes from Setaria viridis, assembly GCF_005286985.2. Classification (NCBI taxonomy): domain Eukaryota; kingdom Viridiplantae; phylum Streptophyta; class Magnoliopsida; order Poales; family Poaceae; genus Setaria; species Setaria viridis. The sequence goes on along the minus strand of NC_048270.2, from coordinate 14,928,558 downwards.
TAGATGTGAACATTTCCATCCATGTCCTTTTTCTTCTTATAGATCCACTTGCACTCTATGGCTTTAACACCATCAGGCGGGTCAACCAAGTTCCAAACTTGATTGTCTCCCATGGACTCTATTTCGGATTGCATGGCACTCTGCCATTTTTCGGAGTCTGGGTCCATCATTGCTTCTGCATATGTCGCAGGCTCATCATTGTCCAACAATAATATTTCCCGCATTTCGCGGAGCCTTGCCGACCTTCATGGTTGTGGCGGTGCTTCTCTTGCCATGGGCATCTCAACTTGTTCTGCTACGTTAGCATCACTCATTGATTCTTGCCCGATCGGCTCATCTTGAACTTCTTCAAGATGCACTGTCTTTCCACTCTTTTCTCCTTTGAGAAACTCTTTCTCTAGGAAAACCCCGTTCCGAGCGACAAACACTTTGCCTTCTGATCGGTTGTAGAAATAATATCCCAAAGTTTCCTTTGGATATCCCACGAAAATGCACTTATCCGACTTGGGTGTGATCTTGTCCGACTGAAGTCGCTTGACAAACACTTCACATCCCAAATCTTTAGAAAAGACAAACTAGGAACCTTTCCAGTCCATATCTCATATGGTGTCTTAACTACGGATTTAGATGGTACACTGTTAAGTGTGAAAGCTGCTATTTCTAGAGCGTATCCCCAAAATGACAACGGTAGGTCCGACTGGCTCATCATTGATCGAACCATGTCTAACAAAGTTCGATTACGTCACTCGGATACACCGTTTCTCTGAGGTGTTCCAGGCGGCGTAAGTTGTGGAACAATTCCGCAACTCTTTAGATGATTGCTAAACTCATGGCTCAAATACTCGCCTCCACGATCAGATCGTAAGGCCTTAATCTTCTTGCCACGCTGATTTTCAACTTCATTCTGAAATTCCTTGAACTTTTCAAAGGTTTCAGACTTGTGCCTCATCAAGTAGACATAGCCATATCTACTAAAATCATCAGTGAAAGTTATGAAGTATTGGAATCCTCCTCTAGCCGTCGTGCTCATTGGTCCGCATACACCACTATGTACGAGTTCCAACAAGTCTACTGCTCTCTCAGGAAATCCTGTGAAAGGCGTCTTGGTCATCTTGCCTAGCAAGCAAGCCTCACATGTCTCGTATGATTCAAAATCAAACGAATTTAGAAGTCCATCAGAATGGAGCTTCTTCATGCGCTTTTCACTTATATGACCCAAACGACAATGCCACAAGTAGGTAGGACTCAAATCATTAGGCCGAGGCCTTTTAGCACTTACATTACAGACAAGTGATTCATCAAGATTTAAAACAAATAATCCATTCACAATGGGTGCAAAAGCCATAAACATATTATTCTTAGAGATCACACAACCATTGTTTTCACTCGCAAATGAATAACCATCCTTCATCAAGCATGAAGGAGAGAAAATGTTTCGACTTAAACTAGGAACAAAATAACAATTATTCAACTCCATAATAAATCCTGACGGGAGGTGGAGTTGCATCGTCCCGACGGTCAACGCAGCAACTCTTGCATTATTGCCCACGCGGAAATCAACTTCTCCTCTTTCCACGCTTCTACTTCTTATCATTCCCTGCGTCGAATTACAAATATGAGCAACCGATCCGGTATCAAATACCCAAGAATTAATAATTGTATCAACGAGAAATATGTTGTCTATAACATTAACAACAAGCGTACCTGAGGTAGAAGTACTCTTACTTCCGCCATTCTTCAAGGAAGCTAGGTACTGCTTGCAGTTTCTCTTCCAGTGACCAAGTTCATGACAGTAAAAGCACTCTTTGTCTGGAGCAGGTCCAGGTCCAGCTTTAACCTTGGGCGGTGGGTTTGGCTTGGACGTTCCAGCCTTGCCCTTCTTCTTCCAAGAATTGCCCTTCTTCTTAAAGCTAGGCTTGTTCTGTATCGCCATCACATGGCTGGTACTAGCACTTTTCTTGATGTCAGCCTCTGCTGTTTTAAGCATGCCACACAGCTCATTCAGACCCTTCTCCGTCCCATGCATATGGTAGTTCGAGATGAAGTTCCCATAGTTAGGCGGAAGAGACGAAAGAATGAAATCAGTGGCCAACTCTTGGCCCAGTGGGAAGCCTAGCTTCTCCAACCGTTGAGTGTAACCAACCATCTTGATTACGTGTGGTCCTACTGCTGCGCCTTCTGCTAGCTTGCTCTCAACAAAGGCCTTAGACACATTGAACCTTTCAGTCCTGGCCTGTGTTTGGAACATGTCTCTAAGTGCCACGATCATATCGTGCGCCTCATGGTTTGTTTCGAACTGCATCTGCAGCTCGGGTTCCATCCAAGCAAGCATAAGGCAGCTTACTTCAAGGTTAGCATCACATGCTTTCTTGTAAGCATTCTTAGCAGCAGCGGGTGCATCATCAGCAGGTTCTTCTGGTAGTGGGTTGTCTAGAACATCTTCCTTTTTCTTAGCCCTGAGAACGATTCTCAGGTTACGGATCCAATCCGAGTAATTTTTTCCATTCAACTTGTCCTTCTCAAGGACCGAACGCAAAGGAAACGGTGTAGTGCTGCTAGGTGCCATTTAATCTACAACAAAGTAATGCAAAATACACTAAGACAAACGTCTCCATGATAGAGCAAATCACATTAAACTATTTTAACAGAATCTACTCCCACTAAAATCAATATCCCTCTATTGAAACTTAGTGATTCAGGATCCACAACTAACAAGTCCACTAGTGAGCTTTAGCATCACCGCTAGCAAATAGGGTAGATCGGTAAGCAACTTTTGCTAATCATATCACATATGACTCCTGTTGTTGGGTGACATCTCCATGTCTCGGCGCCCAACCGTTATGCCCCAAGGTCCTTAACCATTAAGATGACCTCGTTAAGCAAACCAACCCTTATGCGTGTAAGTGTCCGACACAAACCCGTCTAGTCAAGGAAAACTAGTGGTACCCTAATTTCATAGACCCACCACTAATTGTACAAGACATGGGACGGTGCAAGTTTAGTTGGGAGGGCATACTAACTTAAACTTTGTGAGGGATCGTTCTACTTCTAACATCACAGCATGCAGAAAGTAAAACAGAAACAGAATAGCATTCACACAGTTGTGACACAGTATGACCCATTTTTCTTATGGTGATCTCCATCTCCATAGAATCTGTTCACCATGGTGATCTCCATCTCCATGTTCCATGTGCGCCATCCTTCTGGTGATGAGTCCTCCAAGAACTAGAACATGCTATTATGCCTAATAGCTAGTAAAGAAGCTAGTAATGAAGATTACATAGTTGCTTGGATCATCACAGATTGGTACGCAGACCATTAAATACAATAAAGTGACAACACATAAGGCTCCTGCCGTGTTGCTGTACGCGCGACACGCAGGTCACGAATGAGTTACACACATGCATCACATACACAAGGGGGCCATACTGATCACAAGATACATACATACATCCTGCAAAACAGAGTTAGGCGCCCTAACGTTCCAAACTTTGGAGGCCCAAAACTCCATCTTCCAAGCCGAATTTGGGAAATCTAATTTCACCGAAAACGGCAAAGCCGTTGAATTTCATGTGTAACTTTTTCTTTAGATCAATTTTTATATAAAATTCGCCCCGATCCGAGATCGTACCGAAAAGTTACGGCTGATTTACCGAAGCATACGCAAACGGCAAAAACCCGACCCCGACAGTTGATCTCATCTACTATTGCACATCTAATGCACCTGGCGTATGACCCTGGATTTCGATTCGACCAATCATATTGATCTTCGCTTACTGCAACTGGATTAACGTGTATCACTTAACTCCGATGGCGGAAACCGACCGGTAGGAGTATGTCGTTACACTACCATTGCAGCAAGGGCACGAAACCAGGACATAGATCAAACGAAAAACTCGCATAACTCCATATGCACACATCCCGAATCCAAAACTAAGCAGCTACGGCTCTTGATACCACTGTTGGGATACGAGGTAGGCTACACTAGCGCAAAACAAAATTCTTCTACCGCGTAAACCAGGAAAACTGCCGTATAAGGATCACGGGATTACCACTCGATGCACTACTGGTGCGGAAGATGTAGATTCACGTCGATGCAGTGAAGTTGATCAACGTAGTCGTACGTAGTCGATCACGTCGACGTCCAGCAGCTCCTCAGCAGCTCGTCCACGTGCAGCAAGATCTCCCTCGTGCCGCGGCTCGTCGTCGGCTCGTCGGCGGCTCATCGTGGCTCGTCGGCGGCTCGTCCAAGTGCTGCAGGCGCAACACCTCCAAGGTATCCACACGTGCAGGGAGGAAGCATCGCAAGCCGGACTGCTAGATCCGTGAGTTGCAACAGGCGAGGGCATGAGAGGCGCGGTAGATGAGTTTCGCAAAAAGGGTGTCAACCCTAGGGCGCCCCCACCCCTCTATTTATAGAGGTTCCTGACGGGCCTCTGGGTCCGAGGCCCATTAGTACTTCTAAACCTAATCCAACTCAGATCAAATCCGAATTGGGCTTCCAGCCCCTTAAGTGTGTGACCCTATGGGTTCGGATACGTATAGATATGGCCCGAGTACTCCTACTCGGCCCAATAGTCGGTAGCGGCCTCTAGCAAGACGTGCCAACTCCTATACGCACACGAAGATCATATCAGACGAACAATCACAACATAATATACATGATATTCCCTTTGCCTCATGATATTTGGTCTAGCTTCAAGCCGACCGCTCTTTCTCGATCCTGTGATTCGGAATCCCTTTGTAGGTTAACTCTTAACCGTACGTAGCATGGCCATGCATTTTCGGATCCGATCACTCGAGGGGCCCAGAGATATCACTCTCAATTAGAGAGGGGCAAATCCCATCTTGATTGACCATGTCTCATAGCATGCTTCTTGACAAACCCGAAAGCTACCTTTATAACTACCCTGTTACGGCGTAGCGTTTGATAGCCCCTAAGTAGGTCGATCCACATCTAGAATACATGCGACAATCTCAGGTCTAAGGACAAAGCGTATATGTTGTTTAAAGAGAGAACTACTTCTCGTGTTGGGTCAGTCCTAGCACATGTCTCCACATGTGTCCACATTATTAGTTCAACATCTCCATGTCCATGACTTGTGAAACATAGTCATCAACTAATACATGTGCTAGTCTAATATTCATGTGTGTCCTCACATGAACTCCGACTAGGGACAACTTTAGAATAACCATACAAGTAAAGAGTTTCACATACAGTTCACATAATAGCAAATCAATTCAAGTAGCCTTTAATGGATATTCAATGAACACAATATACAAATCATGGATACAAATGGAATGTCATCATCTCTATGATTGCCTCTAGGGCATACCTCCAACATTGTATTCTCTGGAACCACTCACCTTCAGGTGAGCTATGCTAACTCGGTCCTGTTAAGTGGTTAAATCAGATGAAATCCGACGGCACATCGAGTTAACTTGATTAAGGCATGCGGATCGTGTGTTAAGCGACTTAACCGTGCTTTAGCTGAGTTAATCCGAGGTGTTCCATCACACCGGGTACGGAGGACCCCCGTACCTAGGGCTAATGTGGCGGCCTCTTCCCATACGGGGGCGGGCATGGCTGTCACTGTACTTAGGGCTGACGCTAGGGCCCTGCTTTTTCTTTAGATGACGCCTATAGCAACGACTTTCTTTCCAAGGGCCTGGTCTGAAGGCCTGACCAGGGCTCCCATTTCACTGCCCCTCCCAGAGGAATGACACCTCCGAGGGGAGGGGGGCTGGGGGTCTCTGGAAGGGCCCCGTGTTGGGGATCGCCGAAACATAAACACACTCAAGCGTCGTACATGGGAAAAAACCCTTTTAACCTCACAAGTTTTGAATCAAGAGATAGGACATAGTTAACCTCGCACATTCTATGGGAACCCCTTTAGTAGTAAAACTTGTACCCTCGCATCTTCTTTTTTACTGGAGGGACTCGAAGCTGGCAACTAATGACTGATGGCTAGACTCCAACTAAGCTAACCCTCGAGTGTTTGGAGTCGGTACAGAACACCAAACTTTTACCACTCTTTACTCAGGAATAGTACGCGGAGGAAGACTTCATGAAGCTATGAGTTGTCGACAAAGCCTAACAAAGCAGGTGCCACAAGACTGGACGACCATCTCGGATCAAGGATGGAGACACAAGGCTAGAGGATAGACCTGATGGGAAGGTGAAGTCTCGAGGTTAGAAGGATGGAGGCGTGAGAACCGTGACCACATGGAAGAATTTAATTTGTACACGTTACCCCCAATGACCTTTATGTATGGAATATCCTAGGAATGTAGTGGTTGAGAAAGGACATTTTTAGAATGTAAAGTGACTCATGGGTCACTATAAAAGGAGGAGCCCTACCTCATTGTAAAAGGGGATCTTCAATTTTTCCATTTCCAAGAGTTATTCTCCTTTATTTACAAATCTGTTCCGTAACAAGTTTCTTTGAAACCAACACCCCGGGTGGCCTGGACAGGACTTTTCCCCCTCTCACGGCTTTGTGGGTCATCTCGTTCCAGTTGCGCTCTTCCGAGACTTCTGGGGGTCTTCAGCCGGCTCTTGCACGCCTCCTCCGGGGGATCCTCGGATGCTCTAGAACCCTCCTACTACTTCCCTCCTCCGTGGTCTCCCGCCTTCCTAGCTTCCACCACCTGGGCAGGCAAGGGAGAGTCAGGGCGACTTCCCATGGGGAGAGGAACCTCTGAGCGTACGCAAGAGTTCTGATGGGATACTGTCGGGGAATAGTCCGGTAGTCCACAACGGGGTAGGCCAAGGTGGTAGATTGTGTGGAGGGGATCGCCACACCTAAAGCTAGATGGATGAACACAGGACACAAGGGACTTTACTAGGTTTGGGCAACCAGATTGGTGTAATACCCTACGTCTTGTGCTCGGGATTGTATTCTTAGCGTGTAGCGTATTGAATATCGCTTGGCTTTTTGAGGGGGGTCCCTACCGCCCTTAGATAGTTCGGGGGGCAGGGTTACAGATCTGATTCGATCTAATCCTAGTTGGTTACAAGGAAATCTACTATCTTTTGGTACAAGTTATCTCTTTACATATTTAAACATTATCTGTAACTATGTCTCTTGATGCTGATCCTTCATCTTGATCCTTACGCCTATCCCGAGACCCCATCACATGGGCCGCGGTACCCCCTTTGGAGGGCAGCTAGACCCATTAGAGTGGTACGCGGAGGTTATATCCCCCACAGCAGCCCCTGAGCGCTTCTTGGTGTGGCAGAACCGCCCAAATTAACCTGACTAAAATGCATTTAAGTTGCCTGACACGCGATTATGCACTTTAAGCAAGTCAACCTGGTCGACCGTCGGATTTCATCCGATGAACCACTTACACAGGATCGAGAAGCATTGCTCACACGAAGGTGAGTAGCACAGAGATTACAACATTCCCATTACATTAACTTAGTTCAACAAATTATTACATCAGAGTTCTTGAAAATTCAAACGAGTTTGCAAGGTTCGACACAGACGAATAAAACAAGCGGAAGCTAAAATGTCGATACACGATATCATGACGAAGACGATCATGACATCAATAATCCCTACCCTCGCCCTCCGAGGAGGGATCCCACTCGACTGTCCAGCCTGGAGGGAGATAGGTAGGCCAAGTGGTACCAGCAGTCAAACTATTAACATCACCTGAAAAGTGAAGCCACAACAAGGCTAAGCAACTAATACTCAGCAAGACTGACCCGTCGGTGATAACTATTTTCACCAAAACCTAGACATGCAAGGCTTTTTGGCTTTGAGTTTGCTTTGCCAAAAGTGTCTATAGTCGGTCCTTACTTTCAATATTTTAGCTCAAGTTCTATGTTCTTTAACCAGTCTAGATTAGCAACTTACACTAAGCAAGCATAGTTTCCAAGCAATTAAAGAACAAGCATCAAGATTAATATCATCATCATGTTCCATCTTTACTCAGTGCAGAATAGCGATCAAGTAGTCCCAAATTGTGAGAGGCAGACGAATCAATTCAAATTTATTAACCATGCATGGCGAACCTAATCTCACGACATCCGCGCACCATGAAGGGTCGCTTGATTTTTCAACCGTCCCCATCGATCCCTTAGGCACGTGTCAAGGCCAACTGCCTTTGGCTTGCAATGCTCCATAATCCCCGCCTCTACCGTACTATGACCGCACTTGCACCCACATGATGCACCATGGGAACGACGTTCCAAGGACAACCGGAGGGTATGCCACACCCCAGTTCAATCAGGTACTAGGCTTCCCCATCCCATACTAGGTATGAGATTAGTACTTTCAAACACTTGATCATGAACGCCGACACGTTTCGACCTTAGTCCAAATTCATTTAGACGGATAGGGCAAACCACCAAGTATCGAACATAAGCCCGACCCTGTCTGTCATCCTTATAGTTGCAACATAAATAAAATATTCAACTCCTATAACTCACGAGTGACAGGAAATCACTCAACTTTTTCTGGGACCTATTAAGCATTGCAACTACTCGACCTTAGCAACTAGAATTCAGATCAAGGTACTAAGTTCATGCATCTACGGTTTCAATCAACTCATACAAACGTAAATGCACAATCATAAGCATCAACAATTAGCATAAATTTAAAACAGGGAATTCATGCACCGGGGCTTGCCTTCAGGAAAAGTTAGCGGTTCCTCGGGGTCCTGATCTAGCTCAGGCCCACCCTCCAAGTGATGAAGATCTGTGGTGAGTTATTCTTCCGGTGCAGGGTGGAGCACGTAGGTTCCGTCGGCGAGATTAGCTTCTATATGACATGCACATGCAAGAGTTTAGTTGTATTCGTGCGTGGACCCAACGATGCAAGGAATGGCTTAAAGTAGAAAGGAAGTTGCATAACAACCACATTCACCTCGACAAGGTTTAACTTTCTTTAACTTCAACGGAATGTGGTCGGTTTAAACTTGAGTTTGAATTTGATGGCGATTGTGTACATATATAGCTTCTTACAACTTAGAGTTGCACAAAGAGAGTGAAAGGTCGTGTTTGGGTGGTTCAAGTGCATTAGTAGAGTTACTTACTTCTGAATGTTTTTATTTACCTCTTCCAATTCCATTTATTTAGCGTATTAGGATTTGTGCTTCCTTTTATTCCTCTAGGTCCATTAATTTAACCAAAAATGATTTCGTAACCAAACAGTAGCTAAAGGTACTAAGAAAATTACAGCACCTCACTTAAGCCATTACTAAGTTACTTTAAAATTTTGGAAGCCATTGGATGACCTCAAAAGGAATTATATGCATTTCATTATTAAAGGTAGCATGAGCTTAACTTTTTCTATCTCCAAAATTACAGTGAAACAGAGGGTGAAATTTGACCAGTATGTTAAAGGTGTGTTACAGGAGCTTTGGTGAATTGTTCATGATTTTAGGAGAAGGACAACTATTTTCTGTATTTACCTTCTATTTAAACATGCTTAACAAGGAAGGTGATTTTCTTTCTGATTTTTACCACAACTCATATTTTTCCTGCAAACTATACTGCAAAACAAACTCAACCCAACTAGTTTCACATTTTTCTGAGCTCTGCATCAAAACGTATGCAAAAAGGAAGATTTAATCTTAGATTCCATAATAAAGTTAAAGCAGTGACTTTAAGTTCTAAACTAGAGCCCTAATTATTTTTCTGAGCTTCTACACATAGCAACAAGCATCTCAGAGTTGGTTTTACATTTTTCTCACCTTTCTTCCATTTACTATGACTTAAAAGGCCTAAACCATAACTAAAAGCATAGGATATTATTGACAATAGTAACATGAGCAAACTTATTTTTCTTAGGAATTAGACAGAGCAAGAATTCCAAAAAAAGTGGTTTGGCATTTTTCTGATTTTTCTACGATTTACTGGGCATTTACAAAGTTTAACTCTTTTTCTGCCTATTTTTAAACTAAAAACCGTGGCAAACTTGCACTCTACCCCCTGAGTCTAAGATTTAAACGCGTAGTTGGCGACTGGGCTTGGTAGTTGGCAGTGCAGGCGGCGTTCCGGCACACCAGCGTCGGGGAGGCCACGAGCTGCTCGGAGACGTGCGTGGAGGGGTGGCGAAGCGGGCGGAGAAGTTGTCGGAGTGCGGGGTGGTGTAGAGGTGGGAGCTCCACGGGAGCCTAGCGGCGGCGCAGAGGAAAAGCAGGGGCACGGTGAGTGGGAGGTGGCAAAGGGTGGTGCTAATGGCGAGCTCGACCCTTTTATAGGGCAACTGTGGAGTAGAGGGTCGAGGCGGGGCTCCGGTGGCGGGAGGATAAGGCCGGGGAGCGGCGGGTGCGAGGGTGAGGCGGCCATTGGCTAGCGATGCCATTGGGCTGGGGAGGCGGAGCTCCGGGCGCTCTCCTACCGTGATTGGCCTCGAGCGAAGCGTGTCGTGTGCCTTCGGTCTGTCGGGTGGGCGAAGCGGAGGGCCACGGCTTGGGTTGGGCGAGCGGGCGGAGGCGCGGGACGACAACAGCGTGGCGGCTTCTCCGGCGGGTGGGTGACGCTCTGGTTGGGCGGAGCAAATGTGCGGCAGGGGCGAGGGATGCGCTTGGTCGGCGGTTGGCAAGCCTGGTGCTCGCCCCGTCTTGTCGCAGGCGCGAGTTGGGCGCCGTAGCTCCCGCCCTATCACTGTCTCGCCGGGGATAGGGCACCGGCGAGCTACCGGTGGCCGGCGGCCACACGGCGCATGGGCGAACATGCCCTGGGTGCGTGGGCATCGAGGCCACGTCGGGCAGCAAGCCTGACCAGCTTTGGGAGCTCCCCTCTCAAGATTTTTCAACTACACGTTCAAAACTCATTTAAGCAAACTTGTTCAACTCTAGTTGTAGTTCAAACTTTATTTAAGGTGTTTGTTCAAATTTTGAAAGGATTTGGAGATAGCCCGAGCCAAAGTTTGCCAAAAATCTGAGAATTCAGACTTAGCCATTTTGGCCGACGGGGTTGAATTTTAGGAGTTTGGCTATCTTTGAGTCGACTTTAGGGCAGCTTCTAAGTTGAATTAGACCAATGTGTTATTCAAGGAGTTGCTCTCCAAACTGAGGACTTCAACTTCTATTAAGGGTTTTTCTTGAGTTTTGTAACAGCTGACATTTTAGTCATTTAAGTGACTTGGATGAATTGGAAGTAATACAAGAAGAAAGGAAAAATAAATTGGCCAAAAATCAAATTTGGGTTAAATTTGGCCGAAATTTGAATTTTGAATTTGAAATTCAGAAAAATTCGGCAAAAATATAGAATACAAGTGTAAGAGTGACTAGAACTTAAGGATCAAGAATTTGGAACAAAAATGATGCTAAATACCTCAGAGAAATCAAGGAAGAAAAAGGAAAATTGAGTTTACTGTTCCTCGTCTGAAAATAGGAACTCAGAAAAACAGCAGCAGAGTCTGTTTTCAAATTTGAATTCTGAAGAATTTTTCAAATAAGTGAATCAGGACAACTATACCATATTAAAGTATGAACTTTGGACTACAAGATTTGGGTGTTGTTGGCCAGGAACATGGAAGGGAACAATTTCGAAATTTAGCTCAAAGTCAGTACATTGTCACAGTTGACTGTCACCGAAAATGCCTAAGTCTGAAAACAGCAGCATCTGATCAACTTTGGATTTAATTTCAGAGAGATGGGGATCAAAAGGAGTAGGTGTTCTTTGGCAAAATGGAAACTGTGGAGGTTGTAGAACATAATTAGGAAGGAGTTGGACTACAGGAAGGGGATTTGGACCACCGAAATGGATCACTAAGTTGGGCAAATGAGCACCTTGATTAACTGACGAAACTGAATGAAAGGGTAAACGGGATTCACACATTGCCCGAGGAAAAGCTTAAAATTGAAGACTTTTTGATGTTTATCTCGGGCAAAGGTTTATAGATGAATTGGAAAGCTTGAGATTATCTACAACTTTGGTTAAGACCCACGTGCACCGTCGGATTGGAAATCTACCGTGGGAAAGCTCTGAAGATTTCGGGCATCAGAAGAAAGAAAGGGGGCGATGACAGAGCAACAGGATGTGTCGCCGCCGCCGCTCTCGGTCGCTCACCAGCGCGACGGCTAGGCCACCTCCTCACCATGCAAACCTACGAGTAGGCCACGGTGTTGCCCATGCGTGCGGTAAACCGTTCATATAATTACCGCTCCCGCGCCGCCGTTTCACTGCCGCTCTTTTTACCGCCGCCGCTCCTTCTGCCCAGTCGCCGCCGCCGAGCAAAATTCCACCGCCACATCGCAGCTCCCGTCAATTCCTTCCGTCCACACCCCCGCCCACAACCCACCAGCAACCCTAGCAACTCGTTGCCCAGCTTCTCTGCCGGCACGCCTTGAACCGCCGCCGCTTCTGTCCGCCGTCGCCGCGCCTCCCGCTCACGGTGAGCACTATCTTGCACCGGTTCCCTTTCTTCTTAAGTAGTCGTAGGCGAGTCCTTAGGGTCCTAGGATGGTGTAAGAGTAGTTGTTCGAGTAGTTTGTGCCGTCGTCATGAGTAGTCGCGACCGGCCGAAGGTGTCGCCACCCGTCGCCGTGGAGGGAATGGCTCCGGCCATCTCCCGAGGAGCTGTTGCCGCGCACGGGTGCGTAAAGGTGTAGAGGTGCCATCTTGGCCTAGCTTCGCCGCCGGTGGGGCGCCGGCCGGCGAGTCGCGCTGCCCTCTGTCGCGCACGCGTTTTGGCGGGAGGAGGAAGAAGCTCCTGGACACTCGGGCCCGCGCGATAGAGAGAGAGAAAGGAGGAGAGGAGAAAGAGGTCGGGCGCGCGGCCGTCTGTTGGGCTGCGGCCTTGAGGCCAGTATCGCGCGCGCAGTCGGTCGTGGGGTGAAAAAAAGGCCGAAGGCCCAGAGGTCCAGCATGGCCGGCCTCGCGGGAGAAAAGGAAAAGGAAGGATGGGCCGTGGGCCGGTATTGGACCAGAGAAAAGACAAGAAAAAAAAGAAAAACGGCCCACAGGGCCCGTCAGGGGGAGAAAGGGGCCGGCGGGTAAGTGGAACAGGAGAAAGGTGGGGTCCGCACCGTGGGGCCCAGTGCGCATGAGAGGGGGTAGAGTTGGGCTGAGTAAGAAAAGTTTTTCCGGGCGTTTTTCGGGAAAATTAGATTTCCTTTAAGAAAGTAATTAGTTTAAATCCGTTTTACACCATTTAAATCACAGAAATTTCTAGGAGTGTCCAAAATTAGTGAAACCAATTTTGTTAGGCTTGTTTTATTTTCCTTTATGCATTAAAATTTTTACACCCTAGGAAAATAATAAAAATTCGGGTATTTATTTAATGCCTTCCTTTTAAGGTAATTAAATAAATACTTAATATTTATAAAATGTATAAAATATGAAATAACATTTTCTTAATCACAAATTATTATTAATTCATAGGAAATTAGGTTTTCAAGTTAGAAAATAATTATAACTTTTTCTAAAGATAAAAGAAAAAGCCTTAAGGAGGGTTAAGTAAGAAAAATAAAATTGTGGGTTAATCTTTTTGGGTTTATGTGTGTTGGCTAGCAACTTTATCATGATAGATTGTATAGTCCTTGTTGGCTTGCAACTTTATCATGAAGGAAAGTTGTATAGTCTTTTATTCAAAATTTTGCATTTCTAACCCCTGCATGTATTATGCTTTAGATCCCGAAGCACCAGAAGGAGAATATTTGGAATTTTCAGAAGGACCTTCGGAGTTCGAAGAAGTTTTTGAATTAGTCCCCTGTGAAGCCAACCCGTCAAAGTATACTAACTTTTTGAGCGAACAAGGCAAGCCCCGGTGCATTTATACCTATCTATTTTGGAGTCGTTATTTCATGTGTCCAATTATTGGTTATTTGCTTTATGTATGCACTAAGTCTAGGAGTTGCTTGAAACCTATTCCTGTGTATGATCATGCCTTGTTTTAAGGATATCTTTGCCGCTTGTTCAAACCTTAGAAGATACCCAAGTCTAGAATTTCTTACTTGCTTACATACTTGGTTTACCAACCTTAAGGAAAACTTTTGAGTCATACATGTTGCTTATGAAAGATAACTTGGAAAGTTGAAAGCGGATAGAAGCTAGAGATGTAATTCTGTCTGCTAGATTAATTTGGTTAAGGCACGATTCGTTGTCTTAACCTTTGATCAAGTGATAAGCATCTGATCACTTACTGGGTATGGGACCAGTAAAGCCCAGTAGGTTAGTAAACTCTATGATCAGGAATACTTCGTACCCGCGCTTGACGTGCTGGAGATTGGCAGGGGTGTAGCCTGAAACTCACATGGTGATTGGGCCAGACGTGGGGTCCCATGTGGGGGTGCATCCCTGGGTCTGGGTAGTCGTATTCCTAATCATTGATTTTGCTAATCGAGAGGTTGTTATATACGATCTGGACAGTCGTATAACGCTGGTGATCAGGGTACTCTCCTGCAGGATGTATTATGATCCGGATCGCCGCAATTCTCGGTTATGAATGCACTTGATCACTGTTGAGCATCGTAGTATAAATTCATGCAGTGTATAGCTTCTGATAATATTTGATGTATGACTTAACATCTATGGTTGTTTTTACTTTCTGTTATCATTTAGAATGGTTAGGTAATAACTTAACCCAAATAAAAGATAAAACTAAGGCATCACTCGTAGTAAGCTTTTCGGCAAAAGTTGTGTTAGCCAAACACACCAAAAAGCTAGCATACATTCCAAAGAAAACTATTATATTGGTTAGTCGGGTAAGACTTGCTGAGTACCCCGTACTCAGGGTTTTCCCCTTGTGGCTATCTTTCAGAAGCTCCGCAGGAGTCTACAGAGGAGGAAACCCCAAAGACCTAGGGTATTGTCATGAGTCTCACAATACCCTCAGTGAAGAAGTTTTAAATGCTCATCGACTCCTAAACTGTTTATGTTTAAATCTTAGAACTCTGTCTAACACCGCACTGTTAAGTTTGCTTCAATCTATGTTCTGTAATAACTCATACCTTTTATATGTATGTAAAAATGTAATGTTTGTTGATGCTATCCCATCGCGGATACTATCCTGATGTATGGCTATGAGACACGTCGTGGATCCTTCGAGGAGTCCTAGGGACACTCGACGGACTACCGGACTTATGCTGTTTTAGGTGCGTTTCGGATAATTGCTGTTCCGACAGCGATTAGGCGCACTTAAACCAGCTTAAGTTGGGCGGTTCCGCCACAAGTTTAGTTCAAAAATTTGGAGGAACGCCCTCGCCAAGAGGCGCACTCTGGACAGTTCCCAGACTTTGTGTTGGAATGCCTAGGGGGCTGAGTTGACTGTTTTACCCAACTTTGTTCAAGAATTTGAGTAGGTTTGGATTCGATTTGGACCTGGGTTAGTGTAACAAAGTTGGGACACACTCAAGGGACTACAACTTTTATTAAGGGCCTGACTTGAGGTTAGATATGAATTCATGATATAACAGGTTGCAAAGTTGAAGGAAAACTTGAATCCAGGACTTAGGTGGTTTATAGGGTTCTTTAATACTCCTGTTTTAGACCTTCTCCCACTCCGAATTAGACAAGGTGCCTTTAACAAAAGTTGTTTGAAATTAAAATTTTCACAACTCTTATTTAGGCAAAAATTTAAGTTTACATATAAAATCTCAAGTGTTATTTTAAACTCAAAAAAAGAGCTTCTTAGGGTCAAAATGGACATTTCACCTCTTTACTTAGCGACTAACCATTGGTTTAGTTTTAAAAGCACTTAATTTAGGTAGAGTTGTTACACTTGGCCGAACAGCAACCTCGATTGATCCTTTATCCGAGTGATTTTCTTCATTGCCGAGTGGTTTGCGTCGTGTCCGAGTGGCTCTCAACTTTCAGCCGAGTGGTTCATGCCTGACTTGCAGTTGTCGAGAGGACGAGGAGAGCTCCTCCCCTTGTCTTCTTTATCATGCACGACCTGGCGAAGTGTATACACTAAACCCAAGCCTTAGGAAGTTTAGAATAAGCTTGCCAAGGGTCTTGATTTGAAGTCTTAGCATATCCTTTCTAAGGACTTTCCCACACACGCGCCAAAGAAGAACTGTGTACACTTAGCCCCCGAGCCTTGGGAAATTTACAATAAGATTGCCAAGGGTCTAAAAAACGAGCCTTTAAGCAATATCACGTTCCTTTATAATGGTGCTCATTTCAGAAGCAAATAAAAACAAATTTTATATAAGAACTCAATTTTTGCCAATATGAAAGTGATAGATCTTTTCAAATTGAGCAACTTTCATAACTAGCACTTTTTATGATTTTGAGTGGAAGGTGTTCAAAAACTGGGTTGAAGTTCAGAAAATTTCAAATCAAATTCAAAAACAGCTTTGACGGGCGTTCCACCAAAGTTCCCACAATCCTATCTCCAAATCCGTCGAGCTTTTCATCTGTTGGCTTTTACAAAAGTTGTATCCTGTAATTTAAACTCCAACTTTTATATTTAGTGATTCAAACGTATAGTTCAAATTTTGTGAGAAAATTCGTGTTGAAGACGACACCTTCGCACGCCATGCATCACGAGCATCATTTGTGCATCATTGAGCATCATGAACACCATTTGTGCATAATTGAGCATCATGAGCATCATTTGTGCATAATTGAGCATCTTGGCCATGCATTGTTTAGGTTCACATAATTGTTGTTTATTGTCAAAATTCAAATTTGTGAAGCAACTCTGATTTCTGCTATGCAATTGTGCCTCCTGTTATTGTATTTAAATACTAGACACAATTTGACAATTTTACAATATTTTTACTTAATTTTTCAGTGATGTTTCCTTGTGTTAAAAATTCATTTAAATTTCAGTTTTGGCTGCTTTTCTTTTGTCAATTGTGTGAAAACCTGACCAGTTCTTGATGTGATTCTTGTGGCATTGTGTTCTTTGCATTTTTATCTTTCAAATGAGTATTTTTGGGGAATTTTTGGATGAGTGTAGCCAGGTCATTTTGAGGGGAGAAAGTTGAGCATTTTAAAATTTTGCGGGCCCACGTGTCAGTCAGGCTTCTTCCTCCTCCGTCCATGCCTCCCGTCCTAGTTGGGCAGAGGCTCCTGCATGCTCGCCGTTGGGCACCACCGGCGATGCTAGGAGGGCACCCATTGCGGGATTGGCCACTAGGACGCCGCCCACGCGGGGTTCCTTCCGTGCCACGCTCCTTTTCGCCCTGTCAAGACAAGCACTGGCCATCACCCCGACCAGCAACACACCGTCACCACACGACCGTCGACCTCCGGCGACCGCCCCCATCACTAATACCCACGCAGATCGGCCCTCATTCATGCGCCCAGGACCTTAAACCGGCCTCTCGCCCAAACCATTCGCCCTCCTCTCCTTTGTCAGTGCCTTTCCGAGCTCCTCCAACCGCTGGCCGAAATCCGCCCAACCCCGGCCATCTCCCTCCAATAGCTCGCACCTGAAGCTCCTTCATCCTCCTAGCTCCAACCTCCGCTACTTCCCATTGTGCTCCATCCACCCCACTGCCGGGAATCACAGTTTTCCCCAGCCGCCCGAAGCTCGAACCGCCGCTGCCGCCTACCCCACCGTTGACACCCGTCCTCCAGCCTTCCTCATCCTCAACCAAGTGCTCAAATCGAACTGCGGTGAGCTCTAGGTGCTCAGGCGCTCGCTGTCAGCCATCCAAGCCTTGTTTCAATGGTCGATTTCGGCCATGTCGCCGGGTGTGCGCCACCGCCCGTGGAGCTCCCACTGTGTCGCCTCCTCCTCATCACTAGACCACTGCTGGTGAGACACTGGCCCCAAGGCGCTGCCCCGCTGCCCTCCCCTCTGCTACCGCGCGCCTTCTCCCCTGCTGCCATTGGCCGGCCATGCCGTGCCCGAGCCCGTACTGTGTTCTGTTCGGTGTATGCGTAGGGGCATGTTAGGAGAAGAAGGAGAAATGGTAGGGGGTTTTGTATAAAGTTTCGGGTTTAAGTGTGAGGTGGGATTAAGTTCTAGGGGTTTAAGAGCAAGATGCAAGGGGGTAGATGAGAAAGAAAGGGTAGATTTGTTGAAAGAAATGTTTCCCAGGGGCTTGAATGCGAAGTTAGTTTGTATCTTTTTCTTTAATGTAGCTGAGAACTTTAGAAATGTGTATAAATTGCAGAAATGACAAAATAACAAACTAAAATTTGTAGAGTTCCTGATGATGTCTAGTTTTTTTCAAAAATATTTATGTGCATGTTACTATCCAGTATCTAACACTAGGATTTGTTTTGTATAGAAGCCATTAAATACTTTATAAATCATATAGTGCTCTAAAAATTGTGAAACCACTTTTGTTAGCTTCCTTTTAACATGCATGTTCTAGATCTGCAACTTGTGTTAGTGGAATCCATAATATTCGTACTGTTTAAAATCTAAATGCTTATTGCTATCTTAATATTGTTCATTGCATGGTAATTAGTGGAAATTGATAAAATATTGAAACCACTTCTATTAGCCTTTGTTTTCCATATAGAATCCAGGAAAAATAATGTTGATAGTTTTCTGGTAGATTTACAAGCATTTTTAGATTTAATGTGCTTAATGGTACTTTATCTTATTTATTTTATATGTCCACATCAAAAATTTATTTTGATGTGAATCTAATTCTCATAATTTTGTATTCTTATCTTGTGTCAGTGCAATTTATTTCATAATTGTTTCCTAATAGTTGATTTTAATCTTGCAATTTCGTGCTTGCTTGGCTTATCGTGCAAAATAGTGTCTCTCATCGTTCTTGTATGATTTTGTATTGTTTTTAGCTATATTGTTCTGTTAAAATCTATTTCTTCCTGTTTCTTTTATTTTCCATGCATTTTAATGAGCTTTCGCACTGATGGCATCATCTCTAATGCGTGCATGCATTTCATTCTTTTAGAAAGCAATTTACCGGAGAATGTGACCCTTGAGCCCGAAGCCGAGGCCGGCATAAAAATCGAATTTGAGCCAGAAGAGAACCAAGGCAAGCCACTAAGCATATTTATCTCCTACTTTTTGAAATGAAGTGGTTACTATGCATCGCTATGGGTTGCATGTAGGTTATCTTATTGCATTATTAGAACCGATGTTTTTGTTATTATCACCTCCCTTGGTTTGTTATCATATACCTTGTCGCTTGAGTAGTATGGGTTACAATAACTTATTCTTGCAATTGCGTAGCCATGCTTAGTCATAAAATGATCACTTAGTAAAGAGAAATGGTTATAGGTTAATCAACACCGTCTCTAATGGGGTTCTTTAATGTTGTTAAACAAATGAACATAAGGGGTAATTTTTGGATACAATATTTAAGCGGTGTGTAAGGGTTGTAACCATTAAAGTTCACAAGTTAACACATAAGGCACGATACATATTAAGCGTCTTATGTCGCGATACAAGACTACTAAAGGCTAACGGTGCAACTTCTCTTTCACTCCTAACCAAAAGTGCTTCTAAAAACACCCCTAAGCACTTTAGGACAACCCCCACATGAGACAAGATAAGTTAAGAGCATCTTAAATAAACAAGTAAGTGGGTACAAAACAACTGAGACGTGATTAAGTTTGGAACAAAATTTGTATTTATTATTATTTTCACAAAACTTCATTAAGAGGGTTGAAACACTCAAGTAATAGGTAGGGTTCATTGAAGGTAGAAAACTAAGGGACATCATTGTAAACCTTGAAAAGTTCTAAAGGTCGTTCGGTAAAAGAGAAAATTCAAGTTTGAATAAAATGCATAGGAAATGGCTGAAACTTTGGAAATCTGTATAAAATCATAGGAAAATGATAAAAATATGAAATAAATTTTGCTAGATTCCTAATGCTCATGAATACCTTGTAAAAGTACTTGTTCCTGTGAAATATGTCTTTTTGGTTGCTTAACAAAATGCATGTTGTTTAATCTCCTTATTGTGGAATAAATAGATCTCATGCCCATAAAATCCTGATAAAATCATAGTAGCCTCTGATAGTGTCAAAAACTATGCTGTAAAAATTTATAGCACCAAACTGATGATAGAAGTTAAAAATCATTCTTCATAATCTGCAACTTAACGCTGTTTGATTTTTACTAAATTGTTGTTGTCAAATCAATCTCAAATTTTTACAGTAGAATTATTGTGTAGAAGAAAAGCTTCTATAAAACTTTCATATTCATATCTTAACAGATGCTTCCTAAAACATTGATTCATGTTTGAAAGCTAGTTAATTTTCTAAATAATCAATATTATTAGCACTTGGAGGCTCATAAGTGGTTAATTGTGTTTTTCATCAGTACCAGCATAATTCCTAAAAGGTTGATAAACAGTACCAACGCACCACGACCTGTTGTCTTTTGAATAATAAACTTCTATGAATTTTATATGTGTACACAATCACCATCGAAATAAAAGCCATGTTTTCTTCCCAACCAACTTTGTTTTGAGAAGGAATGAAATGTTACAAACTTGCCTAGGTAAATGTGGCCAAAAGGAAAGAAATGTGTATAAACTTGTCAAGGGAATGTGGTCGAAAATACACCATATGCTTTTGCAATAATTAATGAAATGAAGCATATGTCATGAAAGATCATAAAAGAAATCTTATGCATATGCATCTCGTGTAGAAACTAACCTCGCCGATGGAACGTACAAGCTCGGCCCAGAACACAAAGGACACCCTTCTGCTAAACTGAACGTGATTGAGGCAAACCAAGGCCCGAACCAAAGTTCGGAAGAGCCCAGGGCTAATTTAGGGCAAGAAGGCAAGCCCAGAGTATAGCCTTTGTTTCTAAAAATTATGCAATACTTTTGTTACTTATGTTTGTGCATTAAGTTCATAGGAGTTGCTTGAAATCCTAGTTGCATGCTCCTAGTACCCATGTGTTGAATACTAGCATGATAAGTCAAGTAGTTGCTATGCTAAATAGGGACATGATAAAAGTCGAGTAATTTTCTCTCACTCATGAGCTATAGGAGTTGCCTATTTACTTATGTTGCAATCATAAGGTTGACGGGTGGGGCTTGGTAATATGTTTTGGAATTGGTGGATGCCCTGTCTGTTTAGAGGAAAACTGCTAAAGTCGAAATGTGTTAGAGTTGTGATCACGTGTTTGAAAGTACTAAGCACATACCGAGTATGGGATCGGGAAGTCTAGTACCTGATTGAACCGGGGTGTGGACATACTCCCTGCTCTCTCTGGAACCAAATTCCCCTCGTGCACCATGTGGGTACAAGTGCAGCCATGACACGGCGTTGTTCCAGGACCGTGGGGCATTGTATCCAAGGGAAGTGGGACCTGGACACATTCCAGGGATCGATGGGGAAGGTTGATATATGTGAACCCGATGTGGTATGCATATGTCGTGTGTTTAGGTCCACCTTGCAAGGTTAATAAATTCGATTCAAATCGTCTGCTTCTCATAGTTTGGGACTGCTTCACCTCCTTTCTACACTGAGTAAGAAGAGGAACAAAGGTTGATGATTAATATGGTTGCTTGATTAAATTTCTTGTTCTACTATGCTTGCTTAGATTAGGTTCTTACTTAGAATGGTTAATCAATTAGAATTTGATGCTAAAACTTGAAAGTAAGGATGCACTTTAGAAGCTTTTGGCAAAACAAATCCCTCAGCCAAAAAGCCTTGCATGTCTAGGAGTCGGTGGATTAGATACCACCTGACGGGTAAGTCTTGTGGAGTATTAGTATACTCTGCCTTGCTTGTGGCTATGTTTTCAGGTAATGTTGATGTGGTCGTACCAGATCCCTCCGAGATGGACGGTTGAGTGGGACCCATCCTCGGTCGGCGAGGATCATGGTGAGTGATATCATGGCAGGCTTCACCATAGTATTATGTATCGTTGTTAGAACTATCATTTTCTTTTTCTGCTGCTTTAAACTCTATAATACTCTTTATGCATTTGAACACTTGGTTTGTAATAAAGTAATTTGGGACCTGTAATCTTTTATCTAGATTGTTGTAATCTTTAGGTTCGTCTTCGTGTGAGTTTCGTATGCTTGTTTTGATCAGAAACACGTGGTTGTATTGAGTGAAACCCGACAGACTACCATTTGAATTTGATTAAAGTGTTTATTCGTATTTGAGGCGATGTTGAGAACACTTTAGCTGGGTTAATTTGGGTTGTTCTGCCACACACGCATGCTATGGGCATTAACCTCGCTTTCTCTACCACCTCTTTTTCTTCCATCTTAGCCACACGAGCTCCGCCATTTCTCCATCCAGCTACTCCTCCGTACTCAATCTCCATGCTCGCGCCCGCCGCGACATCGAGCCTGTGCTGCACCCTAGATCCACCACCACTCCTCTGCCCGTAGCCCCTAAGCGTAGCGAGGGCTCTTCCATGCCACCCTAGCCCCTCCAGCCCCCACACATCACAAGGGACAATGGCACCCAAATCACGCATCGGAGGGAAGAAGGGGAAGGGGAAGAAGGAGGGTGACAGGGAGGTGATGCTATTGTCGCGCGACTAGGAGTGGTCAATGTCATTCTTCACACAGGAGCAACTGGAAGGCCTTATCTAGGATGATGTGCTGCTGGATTAGGCAATGGCCGGATGGCGGCCGGCGGCAGGTGGGGAATTCCCCACCCCCGAAACCAACGAGGCCATGGTATTCGAGTCTTTCTTCTAGCAAGGATTCAGCGTCCCCGTGCATCCTTTTCTCCGTGGCCTTCTCTACTCTTACAGGATTGAGCTTTGCCATCTTAATCCCAATTCCATTCTCCAAATCTGCATCTCTATTCACCTTTGTGAGGCATATCTAGGCATCGAGCCCCATTTTGATCTTTTCTACTATTTCTTCCATCTCAAGCCCTTCCCTAGCGGCAAGAAGCCCAAAGTCGTGGGCGGAGCCGGAATCCGACTTTGGAAGAAAATCTCCTAAGAGTACCTCTTGGTTCCAACTCCGACCATGAACAAGGTTGGCATAATGAGTGGTTTTACACAACCAGCCATCATCCTACAATCCCCTGCAACGTCGATGTCTGCCCCAAGGTGAGGGGCTGCTGGACCAAGTCCGTCCCGGAAGAGAACATGGGACAGGTGCGGGAATTTATGGCCCTGATCAAGGATCTCAAGGACCGTGGCATCACCAGCGTCAGGGTTGCGATCAACTATGTGATGTACCACATCCATCCGACATTTGAGTTGACCGGGGACATCGACATGATGTGGGAACCACAGGAACCAGCGAGGAAGCAGGACCTCTACCGCTGGTTGGAGAAATTTTTTGCCAGCGGTTTGAGAATAACAAGCCTGGGGTGTCTCCCACCTTTCAGCCTCGGATCTCCTCGTCCGAAGGTAAGTTTTTTCCTTTCACGATTTATTTTGCCAGAGTAGCATATGCGCCCATTAGGTGCGATGAACATATGCCTGTTAACAAATATGTTTCTCTTATTTGTTTTATTCCAAAGTCGGGGAGCCTTTGTCTCCGCCACTCCCGTCCCTGATCACCCCAGATCCAAGGATACTCTAACCGGGCGGATGAGGGAGCTGAGGAAGGAGAGGGCACGAAAGGCTGTTGCGGAGGCTAGCATTGACAGAGACAGCCCCTAGGCCTCCTTTGCGACCCAGGACGACGCTCAGCCAAATGGTGGGAGGCAACCTTGGACGGTGCCGATGGTGCCGTCAAAGAAGTGACGGTGGCCATTGACATAGCGGAAGGGAGCTGGTAGCATAAGGCTGGATGAGTGCGCTCCACACCGTTGCTGCCTGAGGGTCACTAACAATGACGACTTGGATGACAAGGGGGCCGTGGCATCGCCAGAGCCGGCTGCTGCGAGGACTCCACCCAACGTGCCCTATCTAGCTGTTGCCAGTACTCCCCCAACTCGGGTCAGTACCTTCCTGACTGCTGCCTACACTTCCCTGGCTGTTGCCAGTACTCCCTTTGCTCGAGTTGTTACTTCTCTGGGTGCTGCCCTGACTTTGTCGGCTGCTACTAGTATTCCTCCGGCTGCTGCCAGTACTTCTGGAGCTGCTGATAGTGCTTCCCTGGCTTGGGTCAGTGCTTCTCCCTCCACCGCGCTTGCGCGGGTAGCTACTGCACCGCCCTTTCTTTTGAAGTTCAAGGCATGCCCATGGGTATGCACCTCTTAACGGTGAATGGTTCCGACCCAAGGATTGTGACCACCATCTATTTTTATTTCATGGGCATCTGTTTAACATGGGAAAATGGCTACAGGGCCCCTTCGGACGCTGCTTTCGAGGAGGCCGCGGATCCTGTGCCTCCGGGCATGGGGGCGGAGCCATCCCCGAGCTCTGCTCTTGGCGCGGCTTCTACCGCACAGGCTGGTGCCACACTGGAAGAACCAGCGGTGCAACCGGAGGTTCTTTGCACGCCTACTCCTCCAGCCAGCCCCCAGCATCGGTCTGGGGATGATTCAGCGTTGGGCGCTCCGTTGGCTGTCGGCACGTCGGCCGCTGTCGAGGCGGAGGTTGCTGCGGAGGTGATCCGCCTGTTGGGATACGAGGTAGGCTACGCTAGCGCAAAACAAAATGTTTTCTACCACGTAAACCAGGAAAACTGCCGTATATGGATCACGAGATTACCACTCAACGCACTGGTGCGAAAGATGTAGAATCGCGTCGGGGCAGCGAAGTCGATCAGCGTAGTCGAACACGTAGTCGATCACATCGACGTCGAGCAGCTCCTCAGCTGCTCGTCCACGTGCAGCAAGATCGTCCTCGTGCTGTGGCTCATTGTCAGCTCGTAGTGGATCGTCCTGGCTCGTCCGCGGCTCGTCCAAGTGCTGCAGGTGCAAAACCTTCAAGGTATCCACATGTGCAGGGAGGAAGCGTCGCAAGCCGGACTGCTAGGTCCGCGAGTTGCAACAGGGCGAGGGTGTGGGAGGCGCGGCAGATGTGTTTCGGCCAAAAGGGGATCAAACCCTAGGGCGCCCCACCCCTCTATTTATAGAGGTTTCTAACGGGCCTCTAGGTCCGAGGCCCATTAGTACTTCTAAACCTGATCCAACTCGGATCATATCCAAATTGGGATTTCAGCCCCTTAAGTGTGTGACCCTATGGGTTCGAATGCGCATAGACATGGCCCGAGTACTCCTACTCAGCCCAATAGTCGGTGGCGGCCTCTAGCAAGACGTGCCAACTCCTATACGCACACGAAGATCATATCAGACGAACCGTCACAACATTATGTACATGCTATTCCCTTTGCCTCACGATATTTGGTCAAGCTTCAAGCCGACCGCTCTTTCTCGATCTTGTGATTCGGAATCCCTTTGTAGGTTAACTCTTAACCATACGTAGCATGGCCATGCATTTTCGAATCCGATCACTCGAGGGGCCCAGAGATATCACTCTCAATCAGAGAGGGGCAAATCCCATCTTGATTGACCATGCCTCACAGCATGCTTCCTGACAAACCCGAAACCTACCTTTTTAACTACCCTATTACGGTGTAGCGTTTGATAGCCCCTAAGTAAGTCGATCCACATCTGGAGTACATGCGACAATCTCAGGTCTAAGGACAAAGCGTACATGTTGTGTAAAGAGAGAACTACTTCCCGTGTTGGGTCAGTCCTAGCACATGTCTCTACATATGCCTACATTATTAGTTTGACATCTCCATGTCCATGACTTGTGAAACATAGTCATCAACTAATACATGTACTACTCTAATATTCATGTGTGTCCACACATGAACTCCGACTAGGGACAACTTTTAGAATAACCATACAAGTAAAGAGTTCCACATACAATTCACATAATTGCAGATCAATTCAAGTAGCCTTTAATGGATATTCAATGAACACAATATACAAATCATGGATACAATCAGATATCATTATCTCTATGATTGCCTCTAGGGCATACCTCCAACAGTCTCCCACTTGCACTAGAGTCAATCTAGAATATATCTAATACCCATAGCTCTTATGTGCGCATCATGCTTAGACTGCGGGAGAGGCTTTGTCAACGGATCAAAAATATTCAAATCCATCTATATTTTGCATATCTTGATCTCACCCCAATTAACGAAGTCTCTAATGAGATGAAATCGCCGCATAATGTGTTTGTTCTTCTAGTGATTCCTTGGCTCCTTTGCTTGCACAATTGCCCCATTGTTATCACAGTTGAGATTCAATGGGCTGGACACATTTGGGAACACATCAAGCTCAATAAGGAAATTTCTTATCCAAACACCCTCCTTCGCAGCTTCCGAAGTCGCGATGTACTCGGCTTCTGTCGTAGAATCGGCCACTGTCTCCTGCTTGGAACTCTTCCAACTAACACCACCACCATTTAGCGTGAACACAAATTCTGATCGTGACTTTGAATCATCTCTGTCAGTTTGGAAACTAGCATCGGTGTAACCTGTTACAACAAGCTCCTCCTCACCTCCATAGAACTTGCCGAAAACCTTTTGCGACAAGTCGTGCTTTATAGATGTGACCATTTCCATCCATGTCCTTTTTGTTCTTATAGATCCACTTGCACTTTATGGCTTTAACACCATCAGGTGGGTCAACCAAGTTTCAAACTTTATTGTCTCCCATAGACTCTATTTCGGATTGCATGGCACTCTGCCATTTTTCGGAGTCTGGGTCCATCATTGCTTCTGCATATGTCGCAGGCTCATCATTGTCCAACAATAATATTTCCTGCATTTCACGGAGCCTTGCCGACCTTCATGGTTGTGGCGGTGCTTCTCTTGCCATGGGTGTCTCAACCTGTTCTACTACGTTAGCATCACTCGTTGATTCTTGAACGATCGGCTCATCTCGAACTTCTTCAAGATGCACTGTCTTTCCACTCTTGGGTGTGATCTTGTCCGACTTGGGTATCCTTTGGATATCCCAAAGTTTCCTTTGGATATCCACGAAAATGCACTTATCCGACTTGGGTGTGATCTTGTCTGACTGAAGTCGCTTGACAAACACTTCACATCCCCAAATCTTTAGAAAAGACAAACTGGGAACCTTTCCAGTCCACATCTCATATGGTGTCTTAACTACAGATTTAGATGGTACCCTATTAAGTGTGAAAGCTGCTGTTTCTAGAGCGTATCCCCAAAATGATAACGGTAGGTCCGACTAGCTCATCATTGATTGAACCATGTCTAACAAAGTTTGATTACGAGCTCGGATACACCATTTCTTTGAGGTGTTTCAGGCGGCGTAAGTTGTGGAACAATTCTGCAACTCTTCAGATGATTCCTAATTCGTGGCTCAAATGCTCGCCTCCACGATCAGATCGCAAGGCCTTAATTTTCTTGCCACGCTGATTTTCAACTTCATTCTGAAATTCCTTGAACTTTTCAAAGGTTTCAGACTTGTACCTCATTAAGTAGATATATCCATATCTACTAAAATCATCAGTAAAAGTTTTGAAGTATTGGTACCCTCCTCTGGCTGTCATGCTCATTTTCCGCATACATCGGTATGTACAAGTTCCAACAAGTCTAATCTCTCTCAGGAATACCTGTAAAAGGTGCCTTGGTCATCTTGCCTAGTAAGCAAGCCTCACATGTCTCGTATGATTCAAAATCAAACAAAGTTAAAAGTCCATCAGTCTGGAGCTTCTTCATGCGTTTGTCACTTACATGACCCAAACGACAATGCCACATGTAGGTAGTACTCAAATCATTAGGCCGAGGCCTTTTAGCATTTATGTTACAAACAAGTGAACCATCAAGATTTAAAACAAACAATCCATTCACAATGGGTGCAAAAGCCATAAACATATCATTCTTAGAGATCACACAACCATTGTTTTCACTTGCAAATGAATAACCATCCTTCATCAAGCATGAAGGAGACAAAATGTTTTGACTTAAACTAGGAATGAAATAACAATTATTCAACTCCATAATAAATCCTGACAGGAGGTGGAGTTGCATCGTCCCGACAGTCAACGCAGCAACTCTTGCATTATTGCCCATGCGGAAATCAACTTCTCCTCTTTCCACGCTTCTACTTCTTATCATTCCCTGCATCGAATTGCAAATATAAGCAACCGATCCAGTATCAAATACCCAAGAATTAATAATTGTATAAGCGAGAAATACAATGTACAAAATAGCGGGCTATGAGATTTAGCGTAGAGCTGTGCTTAACCGCTATAGCTCCGCTATAGCCTGCTATAGCGCCGCTATAGCCCGCTAATTAGTACAACACTGTTGTAGCGGTAGTTAGCATCAAACGCTATACCGCCGCTATAGCCTCGCTATAGCCCGCTATTTCGTACATTGGAGAAATATGTTGTCTATAACATTAACAACAAGCGTACCTGAGGTGGAAGTACTCTTACTTCTGCCATTCTTCAACAAAGCTAGGTACTGCTTGCAATTTCTCTTCCAGTGACCAAGTTCATGACAATAAAAGCACTCTTTGTCTGGAGCAGGTCCAGGTCCAGCTTTAACCTTGGGTGCTGGGACTTTTCTTAATGCCAGTCTCTGCTGTTTTAAGCATGCCACACAGTTCATTCAGACCCTTCTCCATCCCATGCATATGGTAGTTCGAGATGAAATTCCCATAGCTAGACGGAAGAGACGAAAGAATGAAATCAGTGGCCAACTCTTGGCCCAGTGGGAAGCCCAGCTTCTCCAACCGTTGAGTGTAACCAACCATCTTGATTACGTGTGGTCCTACTGTTGTGCCTTCTGCCAGCTTGCTCTCCACAAAGGCCTTAGACACATTGAACCTTTTAGTCCTGGCCTGTGTTTGGAACATGTCTCTAAGTGCCACGATCATATTGTGCACCTCATGGTTTGTTTCGAACTGCATCTGCAGCTCGGGTTCCATGCAAGCAAGCATAAGGCAGCTTACTTCGAGGTTAGCATCACATGCTTTCTTGTAAGCATTCTTAAT
Organism: Setaria viridis; assembly: GCF_005286985.2. Taxonomy (NCBI): domain Eukaryota; kingdom Viridiplantae; phylum Streptophyta; class Magnoliopsida; order Poales; family Poaceae; genus Setaria; species Setaria viridis. Next base: position 14,899,838 of record NC_048270.2, on the reverse strand, counting down.
AGCAGCAGGTGACTCATCAGTAGGTTCTTCTGGTAATGGGTTGTGTAGAACATCTTCCTTTTTCTCAGCCCTGAGAACAATTCTCAGGTTATGAATCCAATCCAAGTAGTTTGTTCCATTCAACTTGTCCATCTCAAGGACTGAACGCAAAGCAAATGGTGTGGTGCTGCTAGGTGCCATTTAATCTACAACAAAAGTAATGCAAATCCATGATAGAGCAAATCACATTAAACTATTTAACAGAATCTACTCCCACTAAAATCAATATCCCTCTATTGGTACTTAGTGATTCAAGATCCACAACTAACAAGTCTACTAGTGAGCTTTAGCATCACCGCTAGCAAACAAGGTAGATCGGTAAGCAACTTCTTGCTAATCATATCACATATGACTCCTGTTGTTGGGTGACATCTCCATGTCTCGACGCCCAACCTTTATGCCCCAAGGTCCTTAACCGTTAAGATGACCTTGTTAAGCAAACCAACCCTTATACGTGTAAGTGTCGAACACAAACCCGTCTAGTCAAGGAAAACTAGTGGCACCCTAATTTCATAGACCCACCACCAATTGTACAAGACATGGGACAGTGCAAGTTTTAGTTGAGAGGGCATACTAACTTAAACTTTGTGAGGGATCGTTCTACTTCTAACATCACATCATGCAGGAAGTAAAACATAAAGAATAACATGCACACAGTTGTGACACAGTATGGTCCGTTTTCTTATGGTGATCTCCATCTCGACAGAACCTGTTCACCATGGTGATCTCCATCTCCATGTTCCATGTGCACCATCCTCCTGATGATGAGTCTTCCAAGAACTAGAACATGCTATTACACCTAATAGCTAGTAAAGAAGATTACATAGTTGCTTGGATCATCACAGATTGGTACGCAGACCATTAAATACATTAAAGTGACAACACATGCAGCCGTGTTGCCGTACGCGCAACACGCAGGTCACGAATGAGTTACACACATGCATCACATACACAAAGGGGCCATACCGATCACAAGATCCATACATCCTACAAAACAGAGTTAGGCGTTCTAACGTTCCAAACTTCAGAGGCTCGTAACTCCATCTTCCAAGCCGAATTTGGGAAATCTAATGTTGCCAAAAATGGCATAGGCGTTGAATTTTATGTGTAACTTTTTCTGTAGATCAATTTTCATATAAGATTTGTCTCGATCCGAGATCGTACCAAAAAGTTACGGCTGTTTTACCGAAGCACACGCATACGGCAAAAATACGACCCGGTAGTAGATCCAATCTACTATTGCACATCTCATGTGCTTGGCATATGAACTTAGATTTCGATTCGACCAATCACATTGATCTTCGCTTGCTGCAACTGGCATTACGTGTATCGCTTACCCCGATGGCGGAAATCCGACCGATAGGAGTTTGTCGTTACACGACCATTGCAGCAAGAACACGAAACCAGGTCATAGATCAATCTGAAAACTTGCATATCTCCATATGCACACATCCCGAATCCATAACAAAACAGCTACAGCTCTGATACCACAGTTGGGATATAAGGTAGGCTACACTAGCGCAAAACAAAATTTTTTCTACCACGTAAACCAGGAAAATTGTCATATATGGATCACAGGATTACCACTTGACGCACTACTGGTGCGGAAGATGTAGATTCACGTCGATGCAGCGAAGTCGATCAGTGTAGTCGTACGTAGTCAATCACATCGACATCGAGCAGCTCCTCAACAGCTCGTCCAAGTGCAGCAAGATCGTCCTCGTGCCGCAGCTCGTCATCGGCTCATCGTGGATCGTCGGCGGCTCATCGTGGCTCGTCGGCGGCTCGTCCAAGTGCTGCAGGTGCAATACCTCCAAGGTATCCACACATGCAGGGAGGAAGCATCGCAAGCCAGACTGCTAGATCCTCGAGTTGCAATAGGGCGAGGGCATGGGAGGCACGGCAGATGTGTTTCGGCCAAAAGGGGATCAAACCATAGGGCGCCCCAGCCCTCTATTTATAGAGGTTCTTGACGGGCCTCTGGATCCGAGGCCCATTAGTACTTCTAAGCCTAATCCAAATTGGATCATATCCGAATTGGGCTTCTAGCCCCTTAAGTGTGTGACCCTACGGGTTCGAATACGTATAGACATGGCCCGAGTACTCTTACTCGGCCCAATAGTCAGTAGCGGCCTCTAGCAAGACGTGCCAACTCCTATACGCACACGAAGATCATATCAGATGAACTGTCACAACATTATGTACATGCTATTCCCTTTGCCTCATGATATTTGGTCTAGCTTCAAGCCAACCGCTCTTTGTCGATCCTAGGATTTGAAATCCCTTTGTAGGTTAACTCTTAACCGTACGTAGCATGGCCATGCATTTCCGGATCCGATCACTCGAGGGGCCTAGAGATATCACTCTCAATCAGAGAGGGGCAAATCCCATCTTGATTGACCATGCCTCACAGCATGCTTCCTGACAAACCCGAAAGCTACCTTTTTAATTACCTTATTATGGTGTAGCGTTTGATAGCCCCTAAGTAAATCGATCCACATCTTGAGTACATGCGACAATCTCAGGTCTAAGGACAAAGTGTACATGTTGTGTAAAGAGAGAACTACTTTTCGCGTTGGGTCAGTCCTAGCACATGTCTCTACATATGCCTACATTACTAGTTTGACATCTCCATGTCCATGACTTGTGAAACATAGTCATCAACTAATACATGTACTAGTCTAATATTCATGTGTGTCCACACATGAACTTCGACTAGGGACAACTTTTAGAATAACCATACAAGTAAAGAGTTCCACATACAATTCACATAATTGCAGATCAATTCAAGTAGCCTTTAATGGATATTCAATGAACATAATATACAAATCATGGATACAATCAAATACCATCATCTCTATGATTGCCTCAAGGGCATACCTCCAACACCGCCGAAAGGTCATTCCGTCCCAGGTTAGTCCTCCGCGTCCCCTGCGCACCATCCAGGCTACCGCCGCGGGCTACGTCGGGGAGGTGGAGGAGGACCCCAAGGTGGAGCGCGAGGAGAGTGAGCAGCTCTTCCAGTCACTGTGGCAGGCCTCTTAGTTGTCTTGGGTATGTGCCTGTTCCCCGCGTTACCTTTCTTTCATACTCCTTAGTCTCTGATCGTTGTTGTTGCGCGTAACAAGTGCAAATCCCAGATGTTGGTGGAGACGATGCCATCTTATGAGGAGAACCAATAACCCCGGGAGATCAAGACGCTACGGGTGGAGTCGTCAGCGCTTTGGCAGGAAACCGAAACTCTCCGTAGTAGCCTCAAAGGTGCGTTGCCGACTAGACTTGTCTTGTTGTTGCATCCTTCCACGTTGTTCTAACATCCTCGGTTGCCTTGGAACCCGTGAGGAGGAACAAGCTGTGGCATGTCAAGAGTTGGAGGAGCTCCGACAGAAGGTGTGGGACCTTGGTGGTGAGGTCGAGCAAGCTCGGTAGAACGAAACTAAGGCCAAGAAGGATCTAGAAGATGACAACCTTGCAGTCCTACTATTTTTGCTTTGTAGTTATTTGTTGCAATGAGAATGACACCGTGCAGTATATCGTGGGGTCATCCTCGCACAATTTGTAGATCTGGAGGTGCACCGCCGTAGGAGGAAGAGAGGGCGGACAACCTTGAGGCTGCGGCACTACCACTTATGGAGATCCTCGATCCGATCCCCATGCAGCCATTGACCTCCGAGCCACTCAGGGCACTAATCCATGATCGCCCAGCTTGCTGGATTGCATGAGTGTTGTCCCCGAGAAGTTTCAGTCCTACCTGCGGACGATTAGCCTCGCAAGCACTAGCCATGTGCTAGCGGTGCTGAAGTCCTTGTTTCCTCGATTCTCCTTGGAGCCGCTCACCACCGGTTACGCCCTTGGAACCACCTCAGGGGAGATAGACAAGCTGCTGCAGGGGGTGAAGCTGGTCACCGTCGCCCTCGCCCTTGCCAATGTGTTGTACCTGAAAATGGCGATGATGAACCTACGAGCCAATAACTAGAAACATTGTAGGATGTTTAGTATTGGAACTTTTATCTTTTGCCTTGGTGGGATGTCCAAGTTGAACAAGTTTTTGTAAATAAGCTTTACTTTTCTGTTCCCTTTAACTTTAATTTCCTTGGTAGCTAATCTATTACGGGGATCTGTAGTCCCACTAGCCTCAGTTTCCTAGCGCAGAGGGCGTACTCTCATGCACGCATAGTGCCTTGGCATCATGAAGATATCTAGGTCCCTTGATTTAAGATGTGTTCTACCAAAGCAATTTATGAGTTTTTAGGCTCGGAGAACATGAGTGTTTATGCAAGAAACAAATCATAAAAATGAAATTGAGCAGCCCCCAAGTTTCAAGCTTAGTAAAAAGGATCGAAATTTGGGGTGAAAACTAGGATGAAATATGTTGACTACTGAATGATATGAACTTTATTCATTATCCGATTAAAACAAAAATATAAGATACATAGCTTGTTATAGGAAGAAGCATCATCGATGCTAGATGTTCCACGAGTCTGACACGTCTGTGCCGTCTTCCCTCATCAGCTAGTAGGAGCTCGGCCGAGCAACTTCTTTGACAATGAACAGCCCCTCCTATGGGTCCGCCAGCTTGTGCATGCCCTTCTTGCTCTAGATGTGCCAGAGCACCAGCTCTCTAACGCAAAAGCCTCTCACCTGAATGTTCTTTTCATGGTAGTGACGCAAGCCTTGAGCGAACCTAGCAGCCTGGATGCACGCTACCACTAGTTTTTGTTCACTTGGTTGATCACGAGCGCTGAGTCACCTCTAACAATAAGGCGCTTGATCCCAAGTGAAATTGCGATGCAAAACCCATGAAGTGCTACTTCGTACTTTGTAGCATTGTTCGATACTGGGAACATTATCTACAGGACGTACTTGAGCATGTCCCCTTTTGGGGAGATGAACATGATTTCAGCGCCGCCTCCTTCAATCATGAGGGATCCGTCGAAATACATGGACAAGTATTCAAGTTCCTCCTTTGGAAAGGACGTCTGGATCTCAGCTCACTCGGCGATGAAGTCGGATAGAATCTGCAGCTTGATCGAGGTCATGGGGATGAAGGTAATTTCGTGCGCAGCCAGCTCTATGGACCACTTTACAATTCGTCCCATAGCATCTCTCTTGTGTAAGATATCGGCTATGGGGTAGCAGGACACTACATCTTGTGTGCCTCGAAGTAGTATTTCATCTTTTTGGCGATGACTAGGAGTACATATAGCAGCTTCTGCACCTGATTGTTGTGGACCATGGACTCCATCAGTGTTCGCTGATGAAGTACATGGGTCGCTGGATGCCGTATGCGTGTCCTTCTTCTGATCGCTCAACCACCAATACCATGCTGACTACATGGGCAGTAGTAGAGATGTAGAGGTAGAGTGTCTCCTTGTCTGTCGATGCCATGAGGAATTGAGGCTTCTAAGGGTAGGCCTTGAGCTCCTCGAACGACGTTCGAGCCTCTTGATCCCAGGTAAAGTTGATGGCCTTGAGCTCCTCGAATATCGAATAACTTTGGAGAGATCCCCAGGTTTGAAATCTTCCCTGACCAGCCCCTCAAGGCTTAGGCGCCCCAAGCCCACCTTCTGTTAGTTTCTCTTTTGCTAGTTTTCACTGCCCCACAAGTTTTTTCACTTGTAAAGAGAAAAGACTCTGGGATTGTAGTGAACCTCTTTTGATTAATGAAGATGGACGTTTGCGTTCTCCCATAATTCCCTCATCACTCATTGGGGACCTCTCCCCCTTTTTCCTTTTCAGCTAGTGTGATGTGGTCGAAATGCCTCGACCATGATGGGATTGCCTCCGTGCGGGGAACCCTGCTCGAAATGAGGGTTCCCCGACCATCTTGGGGTCCAGGCTACACCCCTTCCGGAGGTTTTTCCGCAGGCGCTCATCTCTGGAGGGGTTTTAGTTAAAGGTTCTTTCCTCCAGGGATGGTCTTATAAGCAACAGAGGCAAGAACCCATGCCCGGTTGCCGGAGGCATTCGGAGGAAGATTTTTCCACTTTCGTCCAGGAATGTGGCCGCCTCTCTGACCAGCTGAAGCCAGATTAGCTTCCCTAATTGCCCCCACCCTTTTCGGGGGGCTTAGATTCTTCCGCGCACCCCTCCCTTTCCCTCTCGGTGTGGGGTGCTAGTCAGGACACCCCCGCTCACAAGGTTTCCTAGAGTGCATCTTCGTCTCTTTCCGTGGAAGAGAGGGGTTTTCCTATTGGCCATTCTTCTAAGTCTGAGGTGTAACATTCTTCTTCTAATTATTAATAAAAGATTTTTATTCTTGTTCTTTTGACAAACCTCCCGGGTCGCTTCTGGGACTATGTTGTGCTATGGTGGGGAGCCATTAGCTGGGGTGTACGCCCTGATCTTCCTCCCTTAGTTTCAGTAGGGAGCCTATAGGGTACCTTGTTAACCTTATTTATGTTCATAGAATACGAGACCCCCAGTCTTCTCTACGGCTTCATGCCCTGGATATCTTTTAGTGGTGGAGAATGGTAAACTAGAAGGTTTGGAAACCTCAACTCCTTCATCATCATCCTAAGGCTGGTCGGAACAGGACATTCGTGAGGTTGACCTGCAAGTGGAGATGGATGCGGCTCTTGCTACGTGCCTGGCCGCCGAGGAGATTCGGCGCAGTGGCGTTCCTTCGGAGGATGTGTACATGGCAGCTTCTCAACATGCCACCTGGGAGGCCTTCTTCATGGACCTAGGGCCTAGAGCTGCGGTCGGGGAGTCTTCGTCGCGGTCGTCCCATCACCCACCACGGCGACGATCCTCCGGCGGACGGCCTGCGCCACGTTCCAAGGCGCGTGCCCATGGCTGTGCTCACCGTAGCTTCTTGGACTATCTTAACCGGGGTGACCTAGGCTAGATGGTCTTGCCCCAGGTGCTATACTTAGGCAACTGTCATGTTGATAACGTCGCAACAAAATCACTATAGTGCAACGACCTTTTTTTTGATTAATTTGTTTTCGGGTTGTGACCGCGCCTTCTAGAAATGCAACGCCTCCTGTTATAATTGAGTTTTGTATCACTGGGTTGTTCTACTTTCGGGTATGAGTGGGTTGCCCGACCCTACATCGGCACTCGAGGGCCTCAGCCTCTAGCCACCCAATGTGATCCTCCGGTAGGCATCACCTCCGGAGATGAGTGGCGTGCATTGCATTTTCAACATTCGAGGGTCTCAACCCTTAGACGCCCGATGCGACTCATTGGAAAGCATCACTTCCAGAGAGGAGTAGGCGTATGGTGCCACACTGGCACTCGAGGGCCTCAGCCCTTAGCCACCCAGTGCAGCTTGTTGGAAGGCATCGCTTCTAGAGAGGAGTGGGCATGTGGTGCTATGCCGGCGCTCGAGGGCCTTAGCCCTGAGCTGCCCGATGCAACTCGTCGGAAGGCATCGCTTTTGGAGAGGAGGGGGCGTGCCGTGCTATACTAGCACTCAAGGGCCTCGGCCCTTAGTCACCCGATGTGACTCCTTAGAAGGCATTAATGTTGGTGTTTGGACTCGGCAACCTACCGAGGGGGGTGCCCGAGGTAGTATTTTGGTTAGTGGGGCTCACCAAGATCAGGAGCTTGAAGGTAAACACATGCACATGATTTGGATAGGTTCAAGCCGCTAGATTGCATAATACCCTACATCCTGTGTGTTGGTTGGATTGAATTGCTTTAGAGGGGGTCCTGCCTCACCTTATATTGCCGAGGGTAGGGTTACAGGTCAGTTGATTGCAAGAATACTAGTTGGATTTGAATAGACGAGTTCTACTCTTATTGCTACGATTACTTTTCTTAATCCTTAACTAGTTCTTGTCTTTCCACTTAGACTACGCCGTCTTGCACCATAGTCTCCATGTCGATATGTCTCGGTGTCCAGCCCCATATCCAAGACTATCCATACCTTGTGGTGGGCCCATAGATGTATGTACGATAAGCCCCCAAGTACTTTTTAGTCAAATGTAGTAGTTCCGAGTACTTTTGTAGACTTCACCAACTAGTTTTGGTGCTCTTCGAGTGCTTCATCTGGTCGAGTCTTCAAAGGGACTCGAAAACTATCATGCAGCTAGAATGTACTCAAGCCTCATTTAACTTAGTCTTGTATCCTTCAACCTTGAATTTTTATATGGAAGTGCAATGAAAGTTGCACTCCATATGGAGTAGCCCTGGAGCCTTAGGTTGAAGCGAAGAATCAGGTTGAGGGTCAATCTATAATTTGCATCACTTGCCCCTTAGAAACCTAGTGAAAAAAACTTTTTGACAATGGACATGTGGCACACAACCCCTGAGCCTTTTACTGACTAGTTTGGTAGGTATATCGGTCAACCTCTGGTCAACGTGATCATCTTTGAAAGGAAATCTTATCTCTTCTGAAAATAGAGGTAACTGCCAATCAGGTGTCATGAAATCCGCGGATTTGTTAAACCAAAATCCCTTTATTCGTGCTGTTGTTACTACACCGCGGTTATAAATAATGGAGGAAATCATCCCTTCCATTTTACCTTCGCCATCTATCTTTTCAACTCCCACACTGTAGTCCCAGTGCTGTCGCTGCCTAATCTCCGAGCGCGAGCGCCACCGTCCCCCACCACTCAACCCGCGAGCATATGCGATAGAAAAAACTAGTGACCTCAAGGATGGGGAGGAAAGCTGCTACTGTCAAGCCTACCATGGAGGAAAAAAAAGAAGTCTGAAAAGAAAAAGGAGTTGCATTTGCCGGTGCCCAAGTATGGGAAGAAGGATTAGACTGGGCCGCTGACTCCTGCTTGTGCTTGGAAAAGGTCATCTTTGAAGGAGGAGGAGATCAAGGTGCTCGTGGCCATCAATCTGCTCCAAGATCAAGACTTCATCAATTGGAGATCCGCCAATGCCAACCTATGGCCATTGGAGGAATACCCGGATGAAACGGTAATTTTTGCTCACTTCATTGAGCGTGATCTTGCATTGGTGTCTAGTTTTTTCCAGGGCCTGCTAGAGTATTATAAGTTCCAGCCGGTTCATTTGAACCCCAACGGGATTCTGCACGCTGCTATTTTTGTGCATTTTTTTGAAGCTTTCTTGGGGATCAGGTCCCACTTCAAATGTTTTCGGAAAGTTTTCCGTGTGAAGCTGCAACCGAAGAGGGAGCACATCCAAGTAGTTGAAGGTGCTAGAATCTAGATGCAGGAGAAGCTCAGCAACCTATACTTGGATTACGAGCTGATAGATTCAAATGCCGGGTGGAAGGAGAAGTGATGCTACATTGGCAACCACAATCCCAAACTACCCAAGCTGACAGGAAATAGTCCCACCTGGAACAACTGGTGGCTAGATGAGCCAACTCATGGGGATTGCCTCCAACTACCCGAGCTCCTGGACACAATATCCAAACTGAAGAAAGAAGGGCTCACTAGAGTGGGTGTAGCCTTCAGCTTTATAAAGCGGAGAATCCAGCCCTTACAGTAGCGATGCCACTGGGGCTATGAGTACACTGGTGTTAATGACCCATCTAGACTATCTCCTGAAAAGCTCAGCACGGAGGAAATTATGGCGAGGTTGAGGTGGATGTTCAAGAATGCGGGTGAGATCCCTACTATTATGCGAGAATTCTGCGCTGCCGACCCGTCAAAGCCTGTAAGTAACTCTAGCTGTAGCCCTCGAGTACTTATTTGGAGTTTTTTAGGTGTATTAACTTGTCTTTCTTTACAAGAAGATGTTAGCTTGTACTTCTCTGCGCCTCCTCCTCCCGGATCAGAAGATATTAAAGCTACTCCTCGCGTACATATGGCGGAGAGCACTGAGAGTGATGACAAGGAAGAGGAAGTACTCGAGGCCTCCAGCAGCTTTAGTTCTGATGCTGCGGAGGACTTCGAAGTCAAGGCCCAGCCATTTGATAAGGCCGGGTTGTCCTTTGGATCGATGAAGTGCGCAGATGATGAAGATCTTGAAGCTGCAATTCCTCCGCCACTGAAGAAAATATGGTCCATTGTTGTGAAGCGGGCCTTAAAGAAGTCTGTCATTGCTTACGATGTGCCTCCTGTGGTAATTACTTATGAGGAAGGACAAGATCCTGAGGATCGAGTACTCCAAGTAGAAGAGTCCAATATAACCACCATGTCTACAAGATGACTTTGGTGGTTTGCAGGTACTTGAGCCGATGATGAATGCTGAGAAAGCGGCTACTCTAGTCGTGCAAGATAGATTGCTGGTCATCGAGGAGGTGATCGAAATTGATGATGATCCAAAGCCTCTTGTCACTGAGGTGGAACCTACCGGTGTAAGAACTACTCAAACAACAGAAGCGGTGGCTAAGGCTGGCATTGATAATGCTGCGACCATGCAAGCCACACCAAAGAAACCATCTACGACCATCAAGCCACTACGCTTGATAGGAGAACCCCTTTTGAAGTTGACAAGATCTACAAGGTATGTCTTGCTACTCCTTTGAGTACTAATTGTAGCTCATGATCAACTTTGTTGTGTCTCTGAAACTTTGCCTTATGCAGGAAATCCTCTGATGTAGACCTTGGAGGGCCTAGCTTGAGGCCTATGACTGATGGCAGCAGCCGCTCGGTCAAGGACTTTGCCCCAGCCCAAGCAAATCCACGGTCAGAGAATCAGCCCACAACGATGAATAATCCAGGTGTTGTGTCTCTTGTAGCAGCGTTAATGCAAGATGTCATATCATCTTTGACTGATGTTGTAGTGCTAGCCCCCGAGCAACAAGTACCTAATGACGTGGTGGCAACTACCTCTGGCACCATGGCTACTCTCGTAACCCCAGAGCCAGAGGTCGAAATTGAAATAGCGACAGTGCTGAAAATCATGGCTGTCGACCGATCTTCCGAGCCCGGTCCATCAACAAGCATTGTCGTGGTTCCGCTGAACACAACAGATTTTGAAGCTCATGCTGATCCATTGGCGGCTGGAGAAATTAGTCTTGAAGATATCCAACTGATCGACGACCCTCTGCTGAATGTGGACACAGTAGATGGAATGATGAAGATGCATCGCCGTATCGGTGCTTATGCAGAGGTATGCTTGATCCGGCTTCTTCCATAACTTGTAATTAGTACCCATGTCTTGATAGGACTACTTATTGTGTGGTGCAGGATGTCATCAAACGCTCCCGCCACAAGTCTCAGATGCTTCAAGGCCATGGGGACTCAGTACTCCGTGTTGAGGCCCTTGAAAAGGAATTTGCTAAGGAGAAGGAGTACTCCTCCCAACTTCTGATGAAGTATGATGAAGTTGTCGCTGAGTACTATAACCGCATCCAGCAGCTTGAGGAGGAAAAAGACCATCTCAAGGGGCGGAATAAGTCATTGAACCAGCAAATCAAAGGTAATCGCTCTCCTCGTTGGATATTGAGTATTGATTCTGTTTGTAATACTGATCCTCTTTGTGTACTATTTGTGTTGTGCTTGAAACGTCAAAAGAAGATCTTTAGGGACAAGTCACCGATTGGAAGAATGCTTACTACCAGGTGACAGATCAACATGACAAGCTAGTGACTCAAGTGATAAGTTGGAGCATGATCTGGAGAAAGAGAATAAAATGCGCGTAGGTGGTGATGTCAACTTGATCAATGCCATGACAACCATCCAGGAGCGTGAAGCTGAGCTGGAAGCTACAAAACTTGCTCTAAAGGAGATATCTGAAGCAACCTAGCCAATAGTAGATATGGTGGAGCCTCCAGTTGAGGGTGTAGAGCCCTACCTGCTTTCTAAAGTACTCAAGGATGTGCCAGTGAAATTCATCAGCTATATTCAGAAGATGGCAAATTCTGTCTCTAAGCAACTGCTGAGCTTCATCAAGTTTTTCTACCCTCAAGCTGATCTGGCTCCTATTGCAGAGGGTATAGCAAAGGACTGCTCGGATGAACTTTTTTAGCAATCCTTGCAAGAGATGGACCCCATCGCAGAAGAAGTAGCAAATCATGTAGTCCTTGAGTAGTTTTGAATCAAAAAAGCAAACATTATTTCTTGTATTGTAAACATAATATGAATGCTTTGAAATGTCAATGTTTCTAAGTCTTGTTGCAATCTTTGTTGCTTTTGACTTGTTGTTTTAGTGCATCTTATGATCTTCCCAAATATTTGCTCGTACAGTAGATGTAAGTGTTTGTATACAAGGCTTCTTTGATGAGCCTCTTCAGATACACGATGTAGAGTACTTAGGATGCGACTCCTTTGTGTGGAGTACGAGTACTCAAAGTATCTAGGTAGTAGACCACTGGGCAAGTAATCTCTTCAGGGTTTCATTGACTAGAGCCTATCTTTGCAACCTCTCTAGGTTGTATTGATGTTGTGCTCTAGAAAACCTAGAATTGCGGACTTGTTATTACAAGTTGCGACTAGACAGACTTGTCTAGTGGATAGTCTCTTGGGTAGTTTAATTAAATCCCAAGGTACTGATGGCTCCTTTTTCTGCAAGTTGTTAAGGGACATATTTGTCCAATGAGTTAGCTAACTCATGAAGTTTACTGCAGACTTGTTTTGCGAGCCAGCATTTGGATGATTTTATCCAATGAGTTGAATAACTCTTTAAGATTTTGCAGACTTGTTATTATAAGCTGCATTTAGGAATTTTGCCCAGGGAGCTAAATTGCTTGTTGTATTTGTGCAGACTTGTTATTACAAGCTGCGATTTGGGCGATTTTGCCTAGGGAGCTGAATAGCTCTGCGAACTTGCTTCTGCAAGCCGTAATTAGGCAGAAATTAGTCGAATTACAATAAAAAATATGACTGCTTTATTGAATTGTAATTCTACAACTAGGGATGATAGCCATTGTACATGAATATGTAAATCAAAATTTAGGGATAAAATTGACAGAGTTGCTCGATGTTCCACGAGTTGTCGACGTCTTCACCAAAGAGATGTTGGAGCCTATATGACCCAGGTTCAGTGACCTTCGAGACGATGAACGGTCCCTCCCATGGTGAGTCTAGCTTGTACAGCCCCTTGGTGCCTTGGATATGCTTGAGGACCATATCGCCTATATTGAACAGACGTTCTTTGACGTTGCAATCATGATAATGGTAGATTCCTTCAAGTACCTTATAGACTGGACGAGCGCTGCACAGCGAGCTTCTTTAAGGCTGTCTATGTCTAGACGCCTTGTTTCTTCTGTTGCACCCTCCTCGTACTGCTTGACTATTGGAGATTACCACATGATGTCGATAGGAAGGACAGCTTCGGATTCGTAGACTAGGAAGAAGGGCGATTGCCCTATAGGCTTGCATGGCTGGGTACGTAGCCCCCAGAGGACATCGGGTAGTTCTTTGAGCTACTTATCTCCATTTGTGTTTTCCATATCATGCAACCTTTTCTTGAGAGCTTCTAGTACCATCCCATTGGCACGCTCAACCTGGCCATTGGCCCATGGGTGAGCGACAGAGACATACTGGATATCGATCTCACTATTCTCACAATATTCCTAGAACTCATGATTGTTGAAGTTGGAGCCCCACGTCTGTAATAATGCGATTGGGGAAACCATAGCGGTGGACAATTTTGTCGAGGAATTTGAGTACTCTATCTACCTTGGGGCAGGTTACTGGCTTCATCTCGATCCACTTGGTAAACTTGTCAATTGCCACGAGTACTCGGTTGAATCCTCCAAGCGCCGTGGGTAGTGGGCCAATCATGTCGAGCCCCCAGCATGCAAAGGGCTAAGAGGGTGGTATGGTGATCAATTCGTAGGTAGGGACGTGCTTATTGTTTGGTAAAGAATTGGCAGCCTTGACATTGGCGGACTAGTTCCTCAGCGTCAGCGAGAGCTGTAGGCCAATAGAACCCTATTTTGAAAGTTTTGCCCACGATCGTTCATGAGGATGTGTGGTTGCCGCAAATGCCTTTGTGGATTTGCTCTAGTATGTCCTTGCCATCTTGCCATGAGATACACTTCATGAGTACTCCTAATGATGCACCTCTTCTGTAAAGCTTGTCTCCGACTAGAACATACTTCTTACTACGTCGTGAGACGTGCTCTGCTTCTGTCTTGTATGGAGGTAGCTTGTGTTCTTTGATATAGTCGATGAAAGGAATTCTCCAGTCTACGTCAATCATCATTACCTCCCAATCTGGTGCGGTAGGATGTGTGCTTGTTGATGTTGCCAGCTCCATTATGGATGGCTTGTGTAGCTCATGGACGAAAACCCCTACTAGAACTTGAGTATGAGTAGATCCAAGCTTGGATAAGACATCCGCAGCAACGTTGTTGTCGTGAACTACATGGTGGAACTTCAAATAAGAGAATTTGTTCTGTAGCTTGCGTACTTCTAGGCAATACGCATCCATGTTCTCCTTGTGGAGATCCCACTCGTTGTTGACTTGATTGATCACCATTAGTGAGTCACCGTAGACCAACAATCGCTTGATTCCTAGCGAGACTACCAGGCGGAGCCCGTGTAGAAGCACTTCGTATTCAGTTTCATTGTTGGATACTTCCCAGAAGATTTGTAGGACGTATTTGAGTTGTTCACCTTTGGGAGATATCAAGAGTACTCCTGCATCGGCGCCCTCAAGCTTGAGTGATCCACCGAAATACATGACCCAATGCTCTTGATGTTCCGCTGGCATTGGTAGTTGATTTTCCCACCATTCTGCCATGAAATCGACTAGGGCCTGGGACTTGATTGTAGTCCTTGACTTGAATTCCAGGGACAATGCTTTGAGTTCTACCGCCCATTTAGATATTCTTCCCATTGCATCTCAATTGTGGAGAATTTCTCTTCGGGGAAGTTGGTGACGACGGAGATGTTGTGCTCCTAGAAGTAGTGTTGTAGCTTTCGCGAGGTGAGCACTATTGCGTATAGCAATTTCTGGACTGGTGGGTATCTTGCCTTGGAATCTGACAACACCTTGCTGACAAAGTCAACAGGCCTCTGTACCTTGTATACATGGCCTGGTTCTGGTCCTTCAACAACAATCATTGTACTGCCGATGTTGGTAGTCGCGTGCAATGTAAAGCAGCAAGTCTTCATTCGGGTTTAGGGCTATGAGGACCGGTGGCTTTGATAGGAAGTCCTTTAACTGTTGTAGGGCTTGATCTGCCTCCTCGGTCCACAGAAACTTGTCTTGCCACTTGAGTAGTTAGAAGAAGGGTAGGCCCGTTCTCAATGTCTTGAGTGTGGCGGAACCGCCATAATTAACTTGACTAAAATGCACTTAAGTCGCCTGACACGCGATCATGCACTTTAAGTAAGTCAACTTGGTCGACCATCAGATTTCATCCGATAAACCACTTATAGGATCGAGAAGCATTGCGCACACGAAGGTGAGTAGCACAGAGGTTAAAACATTCCCATCACATTAACATAGTTCAACATTTATTACATCAGAGTTTCCGAAATTCAAACAAGTTTGCACGGTTCAACCAGACGAAGTAAACAAGCGGAAGCTAAATGTCGATACACGATATCATGATGAAGTCAATCCTTAGTCCATTTTCGTGTAGACAGACAGGGCAAACCACCAAGAAATGAACATAAGCCTGGCGCCGTCCATCGTCCTTATAGTTGTAGCAAGAGTAAACAAACAACTCTTACAACTTCTGAAAATTTTTACGTACCTCTTACCCAAAATTTCTTATTTTTCTCAGCTCTGGATTAATACTTACGCAAAAAGTAAGATTTAACTCTAGATTTCAAATGTAAAGCTTAAAACAGTAACTTTAAGTTCTTCTCCAGGGTCCTAAGCATTTCTCTGAGCTTCAACTCACAGAAACATTCAACACAGAGTTGGATTTACCTATTCAGCATTTTTCTTCTATTTACTATGATTTAAAAGGCCTAAACAAGGAATAAAACCATAAGATATTATTTACAATAGTAACATGAGCAAACTTATTTTGTAAGAAACTAGACAGAACAAGGATTCCAACAAAAGTGATTTGGTATTTTTCTGATTTTTCCTCGATTTAAGATGTACCTTCCAAGTTCTTGTCGATTTAAAACGAGTTAAAAGAGTCGGATCGGGAAAACTTACGATCTGACCCTTAGACTTAAGGAAAAACTGTACCGAGATCCTCAGATTTAACACAGAGAAGTACTCGAGATTTGACACAGATACCCTCGATCAAAAGAAAAGACTCAACCGACCCTCGGGCGAGGCGGACAACACTCGGGCGAGGCGGACAGCACTCGGGCGAGGCGGACAGCACTCGGGCGAGGCGGACAAGGTCCGGTCACTTTCGCAGACTAATCAGGGTCGGGGAGAGCTGGAAAGGGGTCGGCAGCTCACCTCCAGTCCTATGGACGAGGTCTTGGGGTCGGGAAGAAACAAGCCGGGGTCGAATGAGGAACAGCGGTGGCTCAGGTCGGCGTCGTGGAAACTGGCGGCGGCGATTCCGGCGAGACAAGGGCCTCAGACGGCGAAACAGGGGCCTCAGAGGCTCCTTGAGCAGGTCGGCGAGCTCTAGGCGACTAAGGCAAAGCTAATGGTGAAGGAGTCGCTGCACGGGGCTGGACAGAGTGGCAGCTCCAAGTGCGGCGGTGAGTGCAGTGGAGCAAAACAGAGCAGGTAGAGCGGTAAAGGTGGTACTGGCGAAGGGAACTCCGGTAAGAGGCTTTGGTACCTTTTTATAGATGCGCAGAAGTGTTCGGAGGAAGGAAACGAGCTCGAGCGGGCGAGAGGATGAGATCGAGGGAGAAGGAAGTGCTCTGTCGCGATGGCGATTGGTTGGCACCTCCATTGGCCGGAGAAGCGAAGTTCCAGGGACAGGATCCTCCGGGCATTGGGCAAAGGAGATAGCATCTAGCAAGTGCGGTTTTGCCGGGCGGGAGGATTGGCGAGGTCGGGCGTGCGTCTAGTCGCGTCAAGCGCCGGATTGGGGGCGGCGGCACGGCCGGTACCCAGCGGTGGCATGGCGTGCGAGGGGAAGGAAGACGCGGGCGCTGGTTGGGCGGAGCGGCTCACGCACAAGGGGAGGGGAACAGCCTCGGCGGTGATGGGCTAGCATAGCGCAAGCCCCATCTTGTCGTGGGTGCGGGTAGGGCGACGGTGAGCTCACCGGTGGATGGCGACCACGCGGCAGGCGGCGCGCGGGCGAACATGCATGGATGTGCTAGAGTCGAGGCAACCTTAGGCAGACTACCCGACCGGCTTTGGGGACCCTCCACTCACGATTTTTAAACTAAACGTTCAAAAGACCCTTAAACAAACTTGTAGTACTGCGGTCATAGTTCAAATTTATTAAAAGTGTTTTCTCCGATTTTGAAAGGATTTCAAGATAACTCGAGCCAAAGTTTGCCAAAAACCGGAGTTTTCGGACTTAGGCATTTCAGCCGAGTTAGTGAAAAATTCAGGAGTTTGGCTGTCCTTGACTCGACTTTAGGGCAGTTTTTGGTTTGAAAAAGACCAAGGTGTTATTGAAGGAGTTGCTCTTCGGTCTTAGGACTTCAACTTCTATTAAGGGTTTTTCTCGAGTTTAGTTCAAAAACTTGGAGGAACGCCTTCGCCAAGGGGCACACTCTGGATGGTTTCCAGACTTAGAGCTGGAATGCCTGGAGGGCTGAGTTGACTGTTTTACCCGACTTTGACCAAGATTTTGAGTAGGCTTGGTTTCGATTTGGACCTAGGTCAGAGTAACAAAGTTGGAACACACTCAACGAACTACAACTTTTATTAAAGGTCTGACTCAAGGTTAGATGTGAACTTGTGAGATAACAGGTTGCAAAGTTGAAGAAAAACTTGAATTCCAGGACTTGGGTTGTTTGTAGGGTTTTATAACACTCATGTCTTGTTTCTTGTTTTGACCTTCTCCCACTCCGAATTAGCCAAAGTGTCTTTAACAAAAGTTTTTGAAAATAAAAGTTTCACAGTTGAAAATAAAAGTTTCACAACTCTTATTTGGGCAAATATAAAATCTCAACTTTTATATTTAACTCCAAAAAGAGCTTCTTAGGGTCAAAAAGGACATTTCACCTCTTTTGCTTAGTGACCAAAGACTTGTTTATGTTTAATTACATCTAATTAAGGTAGAGTTGTTACATCCTACCCCCCTTAAGGGAATCTCGTCTCGAGATTCAAGTGCAGAAAGGAACTACTGTGGCTGGTGCAATGTACCTCCCTAGTCGAAAAGAAAACCGCGGAAGTTAGCATTGAGATACTCTTCTGTTCCCACGTTGCTTCATCTTCCGTATGGTTACTCCACTGAATTTTGTAGATTTTCACCATTTGTCTACGAGTATGTCTTTCTTTCCGGTCGAGGATCTTGACAGGATATTCCTTGTACGATAAATCGGGTTCGATATCCAATTCTTCTGTTGCAAGAATTTCGGTCGGAACTTGAACACACTTCTTGAGTTGCGAGACATGGAAAACATTGTGTATCGCGGCAATCTTCTCTAGGAGTTTAACTCGGTACGCTACAGGTCCACAAATTTCCACAATCTCATACAGACCAATATAGCATTCAGCCAACTTTCCTTTCACTCCAAATCACTGTACGTCCTTAGTCGGCGATACTCGAAGGTATACAAAATCTCCAACCTCAAATTGGATAGGTCTTCTCCTCTTATCGGAATAGCTCTTTTGTCGGGACTGGGAGGCCTTAAGATTTTCTCGGATAACTCTCACTTTTTCTTCGGCCTCCATTACCAAGTCAGGTCCATATATCGTCTGCTCTCCTGGTTGTGACCAACTTAGCGGGGTTCGGCATCTACGTCCATACAAAGCTTCAAAAGGTGCCATTTTTAAGCTCGCTTGGTAGCTATTGTTGTATGAGAATTCTGCTAATGGCAAACATTTATCCCAGTTCTTGTCATAATGAATGGCACAAGCGCGTAGCATATCTTCTAGTATCTGGTTGACTCTTTCAGTTTGTTCGTCGGTTTGAGGGTGGTATGTGGAGCTACGAATCAGCTTAGTGCCAAGTGAAGACTGCAGCTGCTCCCAAAAGCGCGCTACAAATTGACTACCTCGATCAGAGATGATCGTTTTAGGCACACCATGCAAGGAAACAATTCAGTCAAGATACAGCTCTGCATATTTCTGTATAGTGTGGGTAGTGTGTACCAGAAGGAAATGCGCTGTTTTGGTAAGTCGGTCCACTATAACCCATATGGAATCATGCTTGCAAGAGGTATTGGGCAATCCGACAATAAAGTCCATGCTTATGCCCTCCCATTTCCACGAGGGAATAGATAATGGTTGCAAGGTGCCCGCTACCTTCAAGTGGTTTGCTTTAACTCATTGACACGTATCACATTCTGAAACATATCGTGCAATATATGGTTTCATCCCTCTCCGTGGTTTGCTTTAACTCATTGACACGTATCACATTCTGAAACATATCGTGCAATATATGGTTTCATCCCACTCCACTAGAAATTTTGTCGGAGATCGTGGTACCTGGTGGGTCAACTGGCAGAGATGTCTAGTGCTACTTGGTGTCGAGTCATCCAATCCATGCCCAAGATGATATCTATCCCCTCTAACCCAAGGATAAGTACGTCTTCCTTGAGAAGGGTTCTTCCTAAACTGATAGGTACCTGGTGGGTCAACTGGTGTGAGGCTACTTTCCCACCTGGTGTAGAGATTATATATGCCCCTTTGGTGTGACAGAAACCTAACCCACACTTAGCACAAGTTTGGGACCCAATGAAACTATGGGATGCTCCCAAATCAAATAGAATAAGGACGGGTTGATTATGGACAGAGAAGGTACCCGTCATCACTGGTGCGCCTTCCGGGAGCTTGGCAAGGGTGGCGAAGTTCAACCTGCCTTGTCGGACCTGCACTCTAGGCTTCTTCCCCTTGTTACCCAGTGCATTGCTCTAGCTAGGCCGCTGATTCTTGTTGCGGGGGCAGTCCTTGGCAAAGTGCACTGTAGTACCGCAGGTGAAACAGTGGTTTCCAGTAGCAGGGCATGGCGGCATTGGAAGAGCAGGCCGGGGCCCTTGTGGCTGGAATCTAGGGAAATGAGGTGTTGCCTGCAGTGGGGGTCAAGCAACCCATCTCCCAGGCTGTGCAGGCCTGCAAGGCGCCTGTGGGGGAACCATCTTGTATCTCTGTGCAGGTGGGCTGGGTGCCAGCATTGGAGCCTTTCGCTTCATATCAGCCTTGAGGGCCTTCATGCAATCTTCCTAGGAAATTGCCAGGTTCACCAGTTCATTGAAGGAATCCACCTTGATGGGATTCAGCCTGTCCTTGAGCTCCAGGCTCAAGCCTCTGCGGAAGTGGTCCCTCTTCTTCTCATCAGAGTCCGCATGATAGCCTACGTAGTGACACAGGTCATTGAAAGCTTGCGTGTACTGCAGGACGTCATGGCCTCCCTGGGTGAGAGCTAGGAATTCATTGAGCTTACGCTCCAGGAGACCCTCAGGGATATGATGGCCCCTGAACGCCGTCTTGAACTCCTCCCAGCTGACTACGTGGTCGGCTGGCTACATGGCATGGCAGTGATCCCACCATAGGAGGGTAGAACCACGCAGTTGCTACGCGACGAACCGAGCCTTGTTCTCATCTGGGCAATGGGCAGTGAGGAGGGAGAACTTGGATTCAATGGCATGAATCCAGGCGTCGGCTTTGAGTGGGTCCTCCGTCTTGTGGAACAGAGGAGCTTGTGTTCCCAGAAAGTCCTCATAACGAGCAACATGAGGTTGCTGATGAGCTCTTCCTCCCTGGGGTTGCTGCTGCTGCCCCTGGGCGATGTGCGTCAGCAGCTCAGTTTGAGCACCCAAGATCGCCTCTAGAGTGGGCGGAGGTGGAGGCGGTGGAGGCACCTGCCTCTGCTCGTTGCCACTGGGAATAGAGCCGGAACGGGTGCGGTTTACCATCTGCAAGATTCATCTTTCCATTAGTCACATAATCCCCAAAAGCTTTCCGATCATAAGGAAAATTATGTGCTGAATCTTTAAATGCTGATCTTGCCGATAGTGCAAACACAACAATCATATCTTTTATTGAGTAGGTGCATATCTCTCCTTTGAAGTATACAAGGTTCTCATCCTTATTCAGGAGTTAGGACTCGTCATACATATCCACTTCATGTTATGCTTGTTGACCGAAAAGGAAGGGAAGGGGGTGGTTTAGCCAATTTAGCACGCTGCTGTTTTGGGCTGATTTTCAGCAAGCTGAGCTGCGGTGTTTTGGTTCTAACGTGAGCGTGACGGATCCATAGGTGCTGAAATTTTTCGAGCAAAGGTGCTGAAATTTTTCGAGCAGTTAGAACACATGTTTCCGCACAACTTTGGTATTCAAACCTTGGATCAAAAATGAGTGGAGACAGGGGTAAAACTAAGGAGAAATAGCTACTCAAATTCTGCCACATATTTTCAGACATTGCAACTGGTCGGTAGCCATGGCAAAACCATTCATGGAATCAGTTTTTCAACACCCTAATTGTGACGACCGGCCCCAAATCTTCCAAGTTAATATTAATCCGAGCCCCTGATCACCTGTCTAGTTTTCCGCGCCTAAGTGTTCAGTTAAACCTCCCGACTGGTCCCGACCCCTGAGACCCGACCCCTCCCCGCTTCGCTCCGGTTCCGACCCCGCCAAACCCAGCCCACCGTCGGATCCTTCTAAGTCCTTCCAAAAACGCCGTTCTATCTGACCGGTGGACCCGCGAGATCTTTTTCCCCAGATCTCCCGCGACAGGCACACTCGAGTTGCATGCCCGCTTCAGAGTCTCCCCGCTGCGTGGCTCAACTTCTCCGACGCCCGCCGCTTAGCCTCGTCTATGGCCCGCGACCGAATGGATTCTCGCGCCCCCTTCCCCAATTGCAGCGGAAGCCCCTCTGCAACCTTTTTGCAACGCCTCGCCTCCCGCGCCCATCATCACATCGCTAGATCCCGGCCGCAGAGCCCGATGTCGCCCGTCTTTTCCGTCACTTCGAACACAGTCGCGCCGCCTGGTCTTCGCTACCCGACGATTCCTCCTTCGCCAACCCCGACCACGGCAGCGACAGCTCCTTTCCCCGCCCTGTTAAAAGCCGCCCGACAATCTGTTGCTCCGCGCTCGCCCGCGCGCCCGTGGCTGCCTGTCTTCTCACCTGTGCGCCTCGAGTCTAGCGCCGTTAACCCGGTCACTTCCATCAAATCTACCGCACGACGATGCCCGCCTCCGCCAAATCTCAACCACCGGCATACCCGCTCCTACGCCGCCCAGACGCCAGAGCCCAATGACCGCTGGCGTCATCCCCGAAGTCCTGCACCACCGTCCTCGTCGCTCAATCGCCGCCCAGGCAGAGCACTCCATTGCTTCTTCCCCAGCCTTCGCGCCGCTCCCCTTCTCACTCCCGCGCCGCTTCCCTTCTCCCTTCCCAGTCGCTATAAAAGGGAATGCGCGAGCCCCGCCGGAGTTCCCTCCGCCATTGCTGCCTTCCGCCATTTCTCTCGCTCCCTGCTCAAGCTCCCAGCGCCGCACCCTAAGTTCTTGAGGAACTCTCCTCTCTGCTCCACTCTGTTTTTCCCAAACCATCCAGCCGCTTGCTCCTCCGTGCTGCGTAAGAGCTCACTTGTGATCCACAAGAAGCACCGCCGCCGCCGGAGCACTGCCGGACTTAGCCGTTGTTCAAAACCTTAGCCCCTCCGCCCAAGTCTGCTTCTTCCCGACCCCAAGCTTTCCTTGTAGGAAGAAGGTAAGCTGCCGACCCTAGTCCACTTCGCCCGACCCCTCTTATCCGCCCGACACCAGTTTTATCTCGCCCGACCCTATCTGTTCCGCCGACCCCTATCCGCCTCGCCCGAGGGCTCGGCTGTGATCTTTTTCTTCAACCCAAGGGTGTATGTGTAAAACTTGGGAACCCTTCAGCGGTTGAGTTTGAGGATCCCTAGTATACCAAATCCTCTAGTTTAAGGATCAGATCATAAGTTCCTTTCCCGACCCTTACCTCTTGATCTCCACCAGCTCCCTTGAACCTCCCCACCCTCCTGCTCTTTGTCGCGAGTTTCTGGGCTCAGACTTGCAAGTGTTGCTGTTGAAATAACCGTCTATGCTAACTCTTGCATTGCATTCGTGTAGAGTTGTGCCTCGCTGACGGCTTCTACGAGCTGCACCCAGCGCTAGAAGAGGACGGTGTAGCTGAGCTCCTGCCCTCTGAAGTCGAAGCCACCCCCGAAGTCGAGCAGTTCTCTTCCTCCTTGCTCGAAGGCAAGCCCCGGTTGCATGAAAACCCTGTGTTGTTTTCCAAACTTGCGCATGCCTTCCTTAAAACATGCTTGTGCATTTACGTATAGGAGTTGTTTGAAACCCTAGATGCATGACTTAGTTTCCCATGATCTGAACACTAGCTGTTGGACAGAGTAGCTGCTTTGCTTAACTAGGAGACGGTAAAAGCCGAGTGATTCCCTGTCACTCGCGAGTTGTAGGAGTTGGATACCTACCCTTCTGTTACAACTGTAAGGATGATGGACGGGGCAGGGTTTGGGTAACTCTTTGGTGGTCGGATGATCGCCCCGTCTGTGTATGGAAACTTGCTAAGGCCCGACAGTGGTGGTGTTCATGATCAAGTGTTTGAAAGTACTAACCTCATACTTAGTATGGGATGAGGAAGCCGAGTACCGGATTGAACCTAGACGTGAGCGGTCGCCCCATTGTTCTTGGAACGGAGTTTCCCCTGCTGGTTGTCGCACGTGGTGGCAAGCGTGGTCACAGGACGGCAGAGGCCAGGTCTGTGGAACCATGCACCAAAGGAAATGGGCCCGACACGGGTTAGGGGATTGATGGGGAAGGCCGACACAGGAAGCGACCTCCGGGTGCACGGATGTCGTGAGGTTAGGTTCACCATGCATGGTTAAAGAACTCGAATCGATTCGTCTGCCTCTCACAGTTTGAGACTGCTTGATCGCTATGTCACCCTGAGTAAATGAGGAATCTGATGATGACATGGTTTTTGTTGATTTATACATACCTTGTTTTCGTTCTATGATTGCGTAGAATAGGTTGCAAAACCTAGACCGGTTAATGAACTTAGAACCGGAGCTAAAACTTGAAAATAGGGTTTTGCTTAGTGCTTTTGGCAAACAAACCCCTCAGCCAAAAAGCCCTACATGTCTAGAAGTGTGGAGTAGTTTACTCCTATCAGTTTAGTCTTGTTGAGCTTAGTAGCTCAGCCTTGTTGTGGCTCCTGTTTTTCAGGTGAAGTTGCTGCTCCCGACCCTTCTCCTGCTGGCACTTGGCCGCCCCAGCTCCCTTCGAGTTGGATGGTCGAGTGGGATCCCTCCTCGGACGGCGAGGAGAGGGATCAGTGATGTCCCAGCTGGCCTCACCAGGGATGTCCGACCCCGACGTTGCTTCCGCTAGTGGTTTTACCTTCTGTTGTCTTTCTTAAAACCCTTGTAAAACTCTGATGTTTATTTCATAATCAAACTAAGTGGTTAAGTTGTTAACTCGGTGGACTTGTTGTACTCTCTGGAACCGCTCACCTTCGTGTGAGTCTGCTAAATTGGTCCTGTTCAAGTGGTTAAATCGGAGGAAATCCGACGGCACTTCGTGTTTACTCGGCTTAGGCATGAGCGTCGCGTATCAGGCGGCTAAATCATGTTTAACCAAGTAGATCCGAAGTGGATCCGCCACACTAATGCTCAACTCAAGCTAACCTAATACATCACTGGCCAAAATATAGGTTGCCGAGGAGTACAAAAAAAGAAACTGCTCCCAACAAGTCGATCCATCTAAAAGTCATCCAGGTTGCCTATGGAGGCAAGGCTAAGAGCAGGAGAGTGTGCATCGCCAACTCGGGGCTGCGGAGAGGCCTTCTCAAAATCCATACTCGAAAATCCCTCAATCTCCTTGGGCTCCTCCTCCTCCTAAGCCATAGGCTCATCCAACTGTACCTCTAAGGCGTGGATAGCATTAAGCTCAGCGTGGTGCTCCTGTAGGTGCTCATTGGCGTTCGCCAGCTCCATGTTCACATCATAGAACTGGTCAGCCAGCATCTCCATGTCATGCTCCATTTCTACTATCTCCTCTCTAAACCAGAAATCCAGTCCTGCATATCTGCTATCTGAACATCCTTTTGTACCAACTCAAGTGACAAGTTCACCATGCCATTTTGCACGGTGGTGAGGGCAACCTGGTTGGCCACGGCCATCCCAATCACAATGGTCATCACCCCGCTTTGCATCTGAATCATCCGATAGAACACATTCATGCAACGGGCTGAGACAAAGATCGTACGCCGTGGGTCCATAACTCCAAGCAAGTCCATGTGCTCCATGTGGTCCAACCAATCCGGATCTCTCCTATCCCTGGCAGGAAACAACCCAATCGGTTCTAACACAATCTCTCGGGGGTGCGCCCTGCAAAACTGTGTCAGTGCCTATAAAGCTGTGAACTCCCACATGTCCTGCAACATGTGTCCCTCAGCCACAACCTCCAAAAGTGTCCACTAGGGCTGGTCCGGGGGTGGGGGCACCTTCACATGCACGCAGCTCCGAGGAATCCTGTGGCCCTGGTACGCGCGTCCCGCATAAACAAGCAGTGATGGGTACCCAAACGAGCACAGGGTGTCCCACAGTATGGCCGAAAAACCCTCGTAGTGGAGGCACGTCAAGTGGGTGGTGCCATCCACACCATCCGCAACGTACACGGGGTGAGCCATCTGTAACAAAAGGACAAGTGAGGAACGGAATCAACACTTGGAAATCAAAATAGATTTCTGACAGTTAGAGAAAAACTCATAACTTAGCAAGCATTTATCCAGAATTCCTTAAATTTTACCAGCATGTTCTTTAGGTAGTGTGCAACAAGTTTGGTGTTCAAAGGTAGAGCTAAAACAGAACCTAACAGGACGATCAGCTCATATTTCTATTAGGGGGTACATGCTGGAATTTTTCAAACTGAGCTGAGGTAAGCTGAGCATAACTTCAAAAGCAGAGACCTAATGAAGCTGAAACTGTTGGGATACGAGGTAGGCTATAGTAGCGCAAATCAAAATTTTCTACCACGTAAACCAGGAAAACTGCCGTATAAGGATCACGGGATTACCACTCGACGCACTGGTGCGGAAGATGTAGATTCGCGTCGATGCAGCAAAGTCGATCAGTGTAGTCGTACGTAGTCGATCACGTCAACGTCCAGCAGCTCCTCAGCAGCTCGTCCACGTGCAGAAAGATCGTCCTTGTCGTCGGCTTGTCGTGGTCGTCGGCGGCTCGTCGTGGCTCGTCGGCGGCTAGTCGTGGCTCGTCGGCGGCTCGTCTAAGTGCTGCAAGCGCAACACCTCCAAGGTATCCACATGTGCACGGAGGAAGCATCGCAAGCCGGACTGCTAGATCCGTGAGTTGCAACAGGCGAGGGCGTGGGAGGCGTGGCAGATGTGTTTCACCAAAAAGGTGTAAACCCTAGGGCGGCCCCACCACTCTATTTATAGAGGTTCCTAACGGGCCTCTAGGTCCAAGGCCCATTAGTACTTCTAAACCTAATCCAACTCGGATCTCATCCGAATTGGGCTTCCAGCCCCTTAAGTGTGCAACCCTATGGGTTCGGATACGCATAGACATGGCCCGAGTACTCCTACTCGGCCCAATAGTCGGTAGCGGCCTCTAGCAAGACGTGCCAACTCCTATATGCACACGAAGATCATATTAGATGAACCATCACAACATTATATACATGCTATTCCCTTTGCCTCATAATATTTGGTCTAGCTTCAAGCCGACCGCTCTTTCTTGATCCTGTGATTCGGAATCCCTTTGTAGGTTAACTCTTAACCGTACGTAGCATGACCATGCATTTTCGGATCCAATCACCCGAGGGGCCCAGAGATATCACTCTCAATCAGAGAGGGGCAAATCCCATCTTGATTGACCATGTCTCATAGCATGCTTCTTGACAAACCCGAAAGCTACCTTTATAACTACCCTGTTACGGCGTAGCGTTTGATAGCCCCTAAGTAAGTCGATCCACATCTTGAATACATATGACAATCTCAGGTCTAAGGACAAAGTGTATATGTTGTTTAAAGAGAGAACTACTTCTCGTGTTGGGTCAGTCCTAGCACATGTCTCCACATGTGCCCACGTTATTAGTTCAACATCTCCATGTCCATGACTTGTGAAACATAGTCATCAACTAATACATGTGCTAGTCTAATATTCATGTGTGTCCTCACATGAACTCCAACTAGAGACAACTTTAGAATAACCATACAAGTAAAGAGTTTCACACACAATTCACATAATTGCAAATCAATTCAAGGAACACAACATAAATCATGGATACAAATGGAATATCATCATCTCTATGATTGTCTCTAGGGCATACCTGCAACAGTCTCCCACTTGCACTAGAGTCAATCTAGAAGGTACCTAATACCCATAGCTCTTACATGCGCATCATGCTTAGCCTGCGGGAGTGGTTTTGTCAACAGATCAGAAATGTTCAGATCCGTGGGTATTTTGCATATCTTGATCTCACCCCGGCTAATGAAGTCTCGAATGAGATGAAATCGCTGCATTACGTGTTTGTTCTTCTGGTGGTTCCTTGGCTCCTTTGCTTGCGCAATTGCCCCATTGTTATCATAGTAGAGATTCATTAGACTGGACGCATTCGGGAACACACCAAGCTTAATGAGGAAATTCCTTATCCAAACACCCTCCTTCGCGGCTTCCGAAGCCGCGATGTACTCGGCTTCTGTCATAGAATCGGCCACCGTCTCCTGCTTGGAACTCTTCCAACTAACAGCACCACCATTTAGCGTGAACACAAATCTTGATTGTGACTTTGAATCATCTCTGTCGGTTTGGAAACTAGCATCGGTGTAACCTATTACAACGATCTCCTTCTCACCTCCATAGACGAGGAACATATCTTTAGTCCTTCTCAAGTACTTAAGAATATTTTTCACCGGTGACTCTCACCTGGACCAGACTGGTGTCTGCTTGTCATACTTAGTGCATATGAAACATCTGGGCGAGTACTTATCATTGCATACATGATAGATCCAATAGCCGAGGCATATGGCACTCTACTCATGCGATCCCGCTCATCAGCAGTCGAAGGACACTAAGTCTTGCTAAGATGTATGCCATGTGACATAGGTAAGAACCCTTTCTTCGCCTCTTCCATGCTGAAGCGCTGCAACACTTTGTCAATGTAAGTATCTTGGCTTAATCCTATAAGCCTTCTTGATCTATCTCTATAGATCTTAATGCCCAGAATATATCCCGCTTCCCCTAAGTCCTTCATTGAAAAACTATTTTTCTAGTGAAGTCTTTACGGACTCAAGCATAGGAATGTTATTTCCAATCAGCAATATGTCATCCACATATAAGATTAGAAATACTACAGAGCTCCCACTAACCTTCTTGCAAACACAAGACTCTTCTTCGTTCTTGGTGAAGCCAAACCCTTTGACCACTTCATCAAAACGAATGTTCCAACTCCTAGATGCTTGCTTGAATCCATAAATGGATCTTTGAAGCTTGCATACCTTTCCAGCATTTTTCGGATTGACAAAACCCTCGGGCTGTATCATATACACGTCCTCAGCTAGGTTTCCATTCAGGAAAGCTATCTTGACATCCATCTGCCATATCTCATAATCAAAATATGCAGCTATAGCGAGAATAATCCGATTGGACTTAAGCATCACTACGGGCGAGAAAGTCTCGTTGTAGTCAACTCCTTGAACTTGCCGAAAACCTTTTGCAACAAGTCGTGCTTTATAGATGTGAAGACTTCCATCCATGTCCTTTTTCTTCTTATAGATCCACTTGCACTCTATGGCTTTAACACCATCAGGCGGGTCGACCAAGTTCCAAACTTGATTGTCTCCCATGGACTATTTCGGATTGCATGGCACTCTGCCATTTTTCGGAGTCTGGGTCCATCATTGCTTCTGCATATGTCGCAGGCTCATCATTGTCCAACAATAATATTTCCCGCATTTCGCGGAGCCTTGCCGACCTTCGTGGTTGTGGCGGTGCTTCTCTTGCCATGGGTATCTCAACTTGTTCTGCTACGTTAGCATCACTCATTGATTCTTGCACAATCGGCTCATCTTGAACTTTTTCAAGATGCACTGTCTTTCCACTCTTTTCTCCTTTAAGAAACTCTTTCTCTAGGAAAACCCCGTTCCGAGCGACAAACACTTTGCCCTCTGACTGGTTGTAGAAATAATATCCCAAAGTTTCCTTTGGATATCCCACGAAAATACACTTATCCAACTTGGGTGTGATCTTGTCCAACTGAAATCGCTTGACAAACACTTCACATCCCCAAATCTTTAGAAAAGACAAACTGGGAACCTTTCCAGTCCACATCTCATATGGTGTCTTAACTACGGATTTAGATGGTACCCTATTAAGTGTGAAAGCTGCTGTTTCTAGAGCGTATCCCCAAAATGACAACGGTAGGTCCGACTGGCTCATCATTGATCGAACCATGTCTAACAAAGTTTGATTACGTCGCTCGGATACACCGTTTCTCTGAGGTGTTCCAGGCGGCGTAAGTTGTGGAACAATTCCGCAACTCTTTAGATGATTGCTAAACTCGTGGCTCAAATACTCGCCTCCACGATCAGATCGTAAGGCCTTAATATTCTTGCCACGCTGATTTTCAACTTCATTATGAAATTCCTTGAACTTTTCAAAGGTTTCAGACTTGTGCCTCATCAAGTAGACATAGCCATATCTACTAAAATCATCAGTGAAAGTTATGAAGTATTGGAATCCTCCTCTAGCCGTCGTGCTCATTGGTCCGCATACATCGCTATGTACGAGTTCCAACAAGTCTACTGCTCTCTCAGGAAATCCTGTGAAAGGCGTCTTGGTCATCTTGCCTAGCAAGCAAGCCTCACATGTCTCGTATGATTCAAAATCAAACGAAGTTAGAAGTCCATCAGAATGGAGCTTCTTCATGCGCTTTTCACTTATATGACCCAAACGACAATGCCACAAGTAGGTAGAACTCAAATCATTAGGCCGAGGCCTTTTAGCACTTACGTTACAGACAGGTGAACCATCAAGATTTAAAACAAATAATCCATTCACAATGGGTGCAAAAGCCATAAACATATCATTCTTAGAGATCACACAACCATTGTTTTCACTCGCAAATGAATAACCATCCTTCATCAAGCATGAAGGAGACAAAATGTTTCGACTTAAACTAGGAACGAAATAACAATTATTCAACTCCATAATAAA
Organism: Setaria viridis; assembly: GCF_005286985.2. Classification (NCBI taxonomy): domain Eukaryota; kingdom Viridiplantae; phylum Streptophyta; class Magnoliopsida; order Poales; family Poaceae; genus Setaria; species Setaria viridis. The sequence continues at coordinate 14,869,748 of NC_048270.2, read as the reverse complement.
TCCTGACGGGAGGTGGAGTTGCATCGTTCCGACGGTCAAAGCAGCAACTCTTGCATTATTACCCACGCGGAAATCAACTTCTCCTCTTTCCACGCTTCTACTTCTTATCATTCCCTGCATCGAATTGCAAATATGAGCAACCGATCCGGTATCAAATACCCAAGAATTAATAATTGTATCAGCGAGAAATATGTTGTCTATAACATTAATAACAAGCGTACCTGAGATGGAAGTACTCTTACTTCCGCCATTCTTCAACGAAGCTAGGTACTGCTTGCAATTTCTCTTCCAGTAACCAAGTTCATGACAGTAAAAGCACTCTTTGTCTGGAGCAGGTCCAGGTCCAGCTTTAACCTTGGGTGCTGGGTTTGGCTTGGACGTTCCAGCCTTGCCCTTCTTCTTAAAGCTAGGCTTGTTCTGTATAGCCATCACATGGCTGCTACTAGCGCTTTTCTTGATGTCAGCCTCTGCTGTTTTAAGCATGCCACACAGCTCATTCAGACCCTTCTCCGTCCCATGCATATGGTAGTTTGAGATGAAATTCCCATAGCTAGGCAGAAGAGACGAAAGAATGAAATCAGTGGCCAACTCTTGGCCCAGTGGGAATCCCAGCTTCTCCAACCGTTGAGTGTAACCAACCATCTTGATTACATCTGGTCCTATTGCTGCACCTTCTGCTAGCTTGCTCTCCACAAAGGGCTTAGACACATTGAATCTTTCAGTCCTGGCCTGTGTTTGGAACATATCATGCGCCTCATGGTTTGTTTCGAACTGCATCTGCAGCTCGGGTTCCATGCAAGCAAGCATAAGACAGCTTACTTTGAGGTTAGCATCACATGCTTTCTTGTAAGCATTCTTAGCAGCAGCAGGTGCATCATCAGCAGGTTCTTCTGGTAGTGGGTTGTCTAGAACATCTTCCTTTTTCTCAGCCCTGAGAACAATTCTCAGGTTACGGATCCAATCCGAGTAATTTGTTCCATTCAACTTGTCCTTCTCAAGGACCGAACGCAAAGCAAACGGTGTAGTGTTGCTAGGTGCCATTTAATCTACAACAAAAGTAATGCAAAATACACTAAGACAAACGTATCCATGATAGAGCAAATCACATTAAACTATTTTAACAGAATCTACTCCCACTAAAATCAATATCCCTCTATTGATACTTAGTGATTCGGGATCCACAACTAACAAGTCTACTAGTGAGCTTTAGCATCACCTCTAGCAAACAAGGTAGATCGGTAAGCAACTTTTGCTAATCATATCACATATGACTCCTATTGTTTGGTGACATCTCCATGTCTCGGCGCCCAACCTTTATGCCCCAAGGTCCTTAACCGTTAAGATAACCTTGTTAAGCAAACCAACCCTTATGCGTGTAAGTGTCCGACACAAACCCGTCTAATCAAGGAAAACTAGTGGCACACTAATTTCATAGACCCACCACTAATTGTACAAGACATGGGATGGTGCAAGTTTTAGTTGGGAGGGCATACTAACTTAAACTTTGTGAGGGATTGTTCTACTTCTAACATCACAGCATGCAGAAAGTAAAACATAAACAGAATAGCATTCACACAGTTGTGACACAGTATGGCCCGTTTTCTTATGGTGATCTCCATCTCCATAGAACCTGTTCACCATGGTGATCTCCATCTCCATGTTCCATGTGCGCCATCCTCCTGGTGATGAGTCCTCCAAGAACTAGAACATTCTATTACGCCTAATAGCTAGTAAAAAAACTAGTAATGAAGATTACATAGTTGCTTGGATCATCACAGATTGGTACACAGACTATTAAATACATTAAAGTGACAACACATAAGGCTCCTGCTGTGTTGCCGTACACGCGACACGCAGGTCACGAATGAGTTACACACATGCATCACATACACAAAGGGGCCATACTGATCACAAGATACATACATCCTGCAAAACAGAGTTAAGCGTCCTAACGTTCCAAACTTCGGAGGCTTGAAACTCCATCTTCCAAGCCGAATTTGGGAAATCTAATTTCGCCAAAAACAGCAAAGCTATTGAATTTCATGTGTAACTTTTTCTGTAGATCAATTTTCATAGAAAATTCGCCCCGATCCGAGATCGTACCTAAAAGTTATGGCTGATTTACTGAAGCATACGCACACGGCAAAATCCCGACCCCGGTAGTAGATCATATCTACTATTGCACATCTCATGCGCCTGGCGTATGAACCTGGATTTCGATTCGACCGATCACATTGATCTTTGCTCACTGCAACTGGAATTACGTGTATCACTTAACTCCGATGGCGGAAACCCGACCGGTAGGAGTATGTCGTTACACTACCATTGCAGCAAGAACACGAAACCAGGACATAGATCAAATTGAAAACTCGCATATCTCCATATGCATACATCCTGAATCCAAAACTAAATAACTACGACTCTGATACCACTGTTGGGATACGAGGTAGGCTACACTAGCGCAAATCAAAGTTTTCTACTGCGTAAAGCAGGAAAACTGCCGTATAAGGATCACGGGATTGCCACTCGACGCACTGGTGCGGAAGATGTAGGTTCGCGTCGATGCAGTGAAGTCGATCAGTGTAGTCGTACGTAGTTGATCACGTCGACGTCCAGCAGCTCCTCAGCAGCTCGTCCACGTGCAGCAAGATCGCCCTCGTCGGCGGCTCGTCGGCGGTTTGTCCAAGTGCTGCAGGCGCAACACCTCCAAGGTATCCACACGTGTAGGGAGGAAGCGTCGCAAGCTGGACTGCTAGATCCATGAGTTGCAACAGGCGAGGGCGTGGGAGGCGTGGCAGATGTATTTCGCCAAAAAGGTGTAAACCCTAGGGCGCCCCCACCACTCTATTTATAGAGGTTCCTAACAGGCCTCTGGGTCTGAGGCCTATTAGTACTTCTAAACCTAATCCAACTCGGATCTTATCCGAATTAGGCTTCCAGCCCCTTAAGTGTGTGACCCTATGGGTTCGGATACGTATAGACATGGCCCGAGTACTCCTACTCGGCCCAATAGTCGGTAGCGGCCTCTAACAAGACGTGCCAACTCCTATATGCACACAAAGATCATATCAGACGAACCATCACAACATTATATACATGCTATTCCCTTTGCCTCACGATATTTGGTCTAGCTTCAAGCCGACCGCTCTTTCTCTATCCTGTGATTTGGAATCCCTTTGTAGGTTAACTCTTAACCGTACGTAGCATGGCCATGCATTTTCGGATCCGATCACTCGAGGGGCCCAGAGATATCACTCTCAATCAGAGAGGGGCAAATCCCATCTTTATTGACCATGTCTCATAGCATGCTTCTTGACAAACCCGAAAGCTACCTTTATAACTACCCTGTTACGGCATAGCGTTTGATAGCCCCTAAGTAAGTCGATCCACATCTTGAATACATGTGACAATCTCAGGTCTAAGGACAAAGCGTATATGTTGTTTAAAGAGAGAACTACTTCTCGTGTTGGGTCAGTCCTAGCACATATCTCCACATGTGCCCACATTATTAGTTCAACATCTCCATGTCCATGACTTGTGAAACATAGTCATCAACTAATACATGTGCTATTCTAATATTCATGTGTGTCCTCACATGAACTCCGACTAGGGACTACTTTAGAATAACCATACAAGTAAAGAGTTTCACACACAATTCGCATAATTGCAAATCAATTCAAGTAGCCTTTAATGGATATTCAAGGAACACAACATAAATCATGGATACAAATGGAATATCATCATCTCTATGATTGTCTCTAGGGCATACCTCCAACAGAAACATTAGCACCAAGTTCTTTACTAATTTCTGAGCAACTTTGATTAAAGGACTCCTAGCAGAAAAAGTCGTTAAGGTGGTCGAAACAGTAACACTCCAACTGGTGTACCCTCAGTGTTATCAGCCAAACAGGGGGTTACAAAGCTGATGCTAACTTTCAACCTAGGTGGTAGCTTTTCATGAAAATTTTACAGTGAGTTATTTAGGATCTTTAACACAACTTTGTTATACAAATTTTCAAGAGTTATCACTTGGAACAACCTGAATGATTTTTATCAAGACTTGCATGGCGGAAAAAGGACAGCTAGAAAATCCTTATCGTGGTCCATTGCTTTTATGACATACACGAGATCCAATTTATTCCTTTAGGTTGCAATTTTTATTTCACAATGCATGCACGTCCTAGTCATCCTCACAACCAAAACAATCGCCAAAAAGCTTGGACTTACGTAGTTAGTGCCGGTGGCAAGGCAACAATACGACTCTCACTATAATAACTAGTTGAGTTGCTAAGCTTCGTTCGTACGTAAACGTGGTTAGTGTACCTACAGAAAAACACATCACACCTTGAACCTTTCGTGCCAGCACTCACGAAAGCGTCCACAAACATTACCGTTCACTATAGAAACGGCACCCATGCGTTTAACGCTGCATGGAATCTTGAAACAATCGTGGAAATAGGTTCCTTTGAATAGAACTACATAACCCTTCGCATTCTCGTGAAGCGGAATCTTGTGCATGTATGATAGACGTGAGCGAACAACCGTGACGATAGGCTCGTTGGAATCGATCCATACCATCCTTCGCATGCGTTAACATACGGAACCTGCTCACGTATAATAGACGTGGGCGAAAGACAACCGTGATGATAGGCTCATTGGAATCGAATTCCTATCACCCTTCGCATACTCACGATGCGGAACTCTGCACACGTCTCATAAACATGGCGACAAGTGCTGGAAGTTAGTACAAATAACCAATATTTACTAGCCACCTTAAATGACCCCAAAATTTCCCTAGGGCTTCTCATACTAAACTCATCCTTAACGAGCTTATGAATTTTTCAACTAGTTTCTTGCAATTTTTATTCAGAAAATATGTTTTTAAGATCTATTGCTCTCCATACCGTGCTTCAAGCTCTGATACAAGCTGTGGCGGAACCGCCCAAATTAACTTGACTAAAATGCACTTAAGTCGCCTGACACGCGATCATGCACTTTAAGCAAGTCAACTTGGCCGACCGTCGGATTTCATCCGATAAACCACTTACAGGATCGAGAAGCATTGCTCACACGAAGGTGAGTAGCACAGAGGTTACAACATTCCCATCACATTAACATAGTTCAACATTTATTACATCAGAGTTTCCAAAATTCAAACAAGTTTGCAAGGTTCAACCAGACAAAGTAAACAAGCGGAAGCTAAATGTCGATACACGATATCATGATGAAGCCGATCATGACATCACTAATCCCTGCCCTCGTCGTTCGAGGAGGGATCCCACTCGACTTTCCAGCCTGAAGGGAGCTAGGTTGGCCAAGTGGTGCCAGCAGCCAAACTATTGACATCACCTAAAAAGTTAAGCCACAACAAGGCTGAGCAACTAATACTCAGCAAAACTGACCAGTCCGGTGATAAATACTGTCACCAACTTCTACATGCAAGGCCTTTTTGGCTTTGGGTTTATTTTGCCAAAAGTAGCTATAGTTAGTCCTTACTTTCAATGTTTTAGCTCAGGTTCTACATTCATTAATCAGTCTAGATTAGCAACTTACACTAAGCAAGCATAGTTTTCCAAACAATTAAGGAAAAAGCATCAAGATTAATATCATCATCATGTTCCATCTTTACTCAATGCAGAATAGTGATCAAGCTGTCCCAAACTCTGAGAGGCAGACGAATCAATTCGAATTTATTAACCATGCATGCCGAACTTAATCTCACGACATCCGCGCACCACGAAGGGTTGCTTCACTTGTCAGCCGTCCCCGTCGATCTCTTAGGCACATGTGAGGGCCAACTTCCTTTGGCATGCAATGCTCCGTAATCCTGGCCTCTGCCGTACTATGAACGCACTTGCACCCACATGATGCACCATGGGAACGACGTTCCAAGGACAGTTGGAGGGTATGCCACGCCCCAGTTCAATCAGGTACTAGGCTTCCCTATCCCATACTACGTATGAGATTAGTACTTTGAAACACTTGATCACGAATGCCGACACGTTTCGACCTTAGTCCATTTTCATGTAGACAAACGGGGCAAACCACCAAGATCCGAACATAAGCCTGGCCTCGTCCATCGTCCTTATAGTTGTAGCAAGAGTAAACAAACAACTCCTATAACTCGCGAGTGATAGGCAATCACTCCACTTTTACCGAGTCCTATTTAGCATTGCATCTACGCCACTTATCATGCTAGTGTTCAGATTAGAAGGGTACTAAGCTCATGCATCTAAGGTGTCATCCAACTCCTATAAACGTAAATGCACAAACCTAAGCATCAACATATTGCATAATTTAAAACAGGGAAACATGCACCGGGGCTTGCCTTCAGGAAGGGTTAGCGGTTCTTCGAGGTCTTGATCTAGCTCGGGCTCTCCTTCCAAGTGATGAAGCTCCGCGGCGGGTTCTTCCTCCGGTGCGGGGTGGAGCTCGTAGGTTTCGTTGGTAAGACTTGCTTCTACACAACATGCACATGCAGGAGTTTAGTTTCAACCTGGCACGAACACGAACGATGCACGGCATGGATTACGGTAGAAAGGAAGTTGCCTATAGGCCACATTCACCTAAACAAGGTTTTTAACTTCTCTTAACTTTGCAAAGGAAGGTGAGGTCGGGTTTAAACTTGTGGTTGACTTTGATGGTGACTGTGTACACATTTAGATTCTTGCAACTTAGAGTTTGCACAAAGAGAGAGGGAGGTTGTGTTTGGGGTGGTTCAAGTGCATTAGAAGAGTTATTTACTTCTGAAAGTTTTTACGTACCTCTTCCCCAAAATTTCTTATTTTTCTCAGCTCTTGATTAATACTTATGCAAAAAGTAAGATTTAACTCTAGATTTCAAATGTAAAGCTTAAAACAGTAACTTTAAGTTCTTCTCTAGGGTCCTAAACATTTCTTTGAGCTTCAACTCATAGGAACATTCACCACAGAGTTGGATTTACCTATTTAGCATTTTTCTTCTATTTACTATGATTTAAAATGCCTAACCAAGGAATAAAACCATAAGATATTATTTACAACAGTAACATGAGCAAACTTATTTTGTAAGAAACTAGACAAAACAAGGATTCCAACAAAAGTGATTTGGTATTTTTCTAATTTTTCCTTGATTTAAGATGTAACTTCCAAGTTCCTGTCGATTTAAAACGAGCTAAAAGAGTCAAATTGGGGAAACCTTACGATCTAACCCTTAGACTTAGGGAAAAACTGTATCGGGATCGTCAGATTTAACACAGAGAAGTCCTCGGGATTTAACAGAGATACCCTCGGTCAAAACAAAAGACTCAACCGAGCCCTCGAGCGAGGCGGACAAGGTCCGGTCGCTTTCACGAACGAATCAGGGTTGGGAAGAGCTAGAAAGGGGTCAGCAGCTCACCTCCGGTCCTACGGACGAGGTCTTAGGGTCAGGAAGACACAAGCTGGGGCAGAATGAGGAACAACGGCGGCTCGGGTCGGCGTCGTGGAAACTGGCGGCGGCGATTCCGACGAGACAGGGGCCTCAGAGGCTCCTTGAGCAGGTCGACGAGCTCTAGGCGACTAAGGCGAAGCTGACAGTGAAGGAGTCGCTGCACGGGGCTGGCCGAAGTGGCAGCTCCAAGTGTGGCTGTGAGTGCGGTGGAGAAGAATAGAGCAGGTAGAGCGGCAAAGGCGGTGATGGCGAAGGGAACTCCGGTAAGAGGATTTGGCACCTTTTTATAGATGCGTGGAAGTGTTCGGAGGAAGGAAACGAGCTTGAGCGGGCGAGAGGATAAGATCGAGGGAGAAGGAAGTGCTCTGTTGCGGCGGCGATTGGTTGGTGCCTCCATTGGCTGGAGAAGCGAAGTTCTGGGACAGGATCCTTCGGGCATTGGGCAAAGGAGATAGCATCTGGCAAGTGCGGTTTTGCTGGGCGGGAGGATTGGCGAGGCCGGTCATGCATCTAGTCATGTCAAGTGCCGGATTGGGGGCGGCGGCACGGCCGGTACCCGGCGGTGGCATGGCGTGCGAGGGGAAGGAAGACGCGAGCGCTGGTTGGGTGGAGTGGCTCGCGTGCAGGGGGAGGGGAACAGCCTCGGCGGCGATTGGCCAACACAGCGCTTGCCCCGTCGTGTCGTGGGCGCGGGTAGGGTGACGGAGAGCTCACCGGTGGATGGCGGCCACGCGGCGGGCGGCGCACGGGCGAACATGCCCGGACACGCTAGCGTCGAGGCAACCTTAGGCAGAAAACCTGACCAGCTTTGGGGACCCTCCACTCACGATTTTCAAACTAAACGTTCAAAAGACCCTTAAACAAACTTGTAGTACTGCGGACGTAGTTCAACTTTATTAAAAGTGTTTGCTCAGATTTTGAAAGGATTTCTAGATAACTCGAGCCAAAGTTTGCCGAAAAAAAGAGTTTTCAGACTTAGGCATTTCAGCCGAGTTGGTGAAAATTTTAGGAGTTTGGCTGTCCTTGACTCAACTTTAGGGCAGTTTCTAGGTTGAAAAAGACCAAGGTGTTATTGAAGGAGTTGCTCTTCGGTCTTAGGACTTCAACTTCTATTAAGGGCTTTTCTCGAGTTTAGTTCAAAAACTTGGATGAACGCCTTCGCCAAGGGGCGCACTCTGGATGGTTTCTAGACTTAGAGCTGGAATGCCTGGAAGGCTGAGTTGACTGTTTTACCTGACTTTGACCCTAGTGAGAGTTCATGTGTGGATACACATGAATATTAGACTAGTACATGTATTAGTTGATGACTATGTTTCACAAGTCATGGACATGGAGATGTCAGACTAATAATGTAGGCATATGTAGAGACATGTGCTAGGACTGACCGAACGCGAGAAGTAGTTCTCTCTTTACACAACAAGTACGCTTTGTCCTTAGACCTGAGATTATCGCATGTACTCAAGATGTGGATCGACTTACTTAGGGGCTATCAAATGCTACATCGAAATAGGGTAGTTAAAAGGTAGCTTTCGGGTTTGTCAGGAAGCATGCTGTGAGGCATGGTCAATCAAGATGGGATTTGCCCCTCTCTAATTGAGAGTGATATCTCTTGGCCCCTCGAGTGATCGGATCCGGAAATGCATGGCCATGCTACGTACGGTTAAGAGTTAACCTACAAAGGGATTCCAAATCATAGGATCGAGAAAGAGCGGTCGGCTTGAAGCTAGACCAAATATCGTGAGGACAAAGGAATAGCATGTACATGATGTTGTGACGGTTTGTCTGATATGATCTTCGTGTGCGTATAGGAGCTGGCATCTCTTGCTAGAGGCCGCTACCGACTATTGGGCTCAGTAGAAGTACTCGGGCCATGTCTATACGTATCTGAACCCATAGGGTCACACACTTAAGGGGCTAGAAGCCCAATTCGTATGTGATCCGAGTTGGATCAGGTTTAGAAGTACTAATGGGCCTTGGACCTAGAGGCCCGTTAGGAACCTCTATAAATAGAGGGGTGGGGCGCCCTAGGGTTTCATCCCTTTGGCCGAAACACATCTGCCGCGCCTCCCACTACCTCGCCCTGTTGCAACTCGCGGACATAGCAGTCCACCTTGCGAGGCTTCCTCCCTGCACGTGTGGATACCTTGGAGGTGTTGCACCTGCAGCACTTGTACGAGCCACGACGAGCCGCTGATGAGCCACGACGAGCCGATGACGAGCCGCACCACGAGGACGACCTTGCTGCACGTGGACGAGCTGCTGAGAAGCTGCTCGATGTCGATGTGATTGACTATGTGTTCAACTACGCTGATCGACTTCGCTGCCCCGACGCAATTCTACATCTTCTGCACCAGTGCGTCGAGTGGTAATCCCATGATGTATATATGGCAGTTTTCCTAGTTTACGTGGTAGAAAAATTTTGTTTTGCGCTAGCGTAGCCTACCTCGTAGCCAAAAAGTGGTATCAGAGCCGTAGCTATTTTGTTATGGATTCGGGATATGTGCATATGGAGATATGCGAGTTTTCAGATTGATCTATGGCCTGTTTTCGTATTCTTGCTACAATGGTCATGTAACGACATACTCCTACGGGTCGGATTTTCGCTATCGGAGTTAAGTGATACACGTAATGCCAGTTGCAGCAAGCGAAGATCAATGTGATTGGTCGAATCAAAATCTAGGTTCATACGCCAGGGACATGAGATGTGCAATAGTAGATTGGATCTACTACCAGGTCGGAATTTTGCCGTATGCGTGTGCTTCGGTAAAACAGCCGTAACTTTTCGGTACAATCTCGGATCGAGGTGAATTTTATATGAAAATTGATCTATAGAAAAAGTTACACATAAAACTCAACCGCTTTGCTGTTTTTGGTGAAATTAGATTTCCCAAATTCAGCTTGGAAGATGGAGTTAGAGGCCTCTGAAGTTTGGAACGTTAGAACGCCTAACTCTGTTTTGCAGGATGTTATGATTTTGTGATCGGTATGGCCCCTTGTGTATGTGATGCATGTGTGTAAATTATTCATGACCTGTGTGTCGCATGTATGGCAACACGACTTGAGCCATATGTGTTGTCACTTTAATGTATTTAATGGTCTGCGTACCAATCTGTGATTATCCAAGCAACTGTGTAATCTTTATTACTAGCTATTAGATGCAATAGCATGTTCTAGTTCTTGGAGGACTCATCACCAGGAGGATGGCGCACATGGAACATGGAGATGGAGATCACCATGGTGAATAGGTTACATGGAGATGGAGATCACCTTAAGAGAACGAGTCATACTGTGTTACAACTGTGTGCATGTTATTCTTTATGTTTTACTTCATGCATGATGTGATGTTAGAAGTAGAACGATCCCTCACAAAGTTTAAGTTAGTATGCCCTCCCAACTAAAACTTGCACCATCCCATGTCTTGTATAATTGGTGGTGGGTCTATGAAATTAGTGGTTGGTTTGCTTAACAAGGACCTTGGGGCATAAAGGTTCGGTGCCGAGACATGGAGATGTCACCCAACAACAGGAGTCATATGTGATATGATTAGCAAGAAGTTGCTTACCGATCTACCTTGTTTGCTAGCGGTGATGCTAAAGCTCACTAGTAGAATTGTTAGTTGTGGATCCTGAATCACTAAGTACTAATAGAGGGATATTGATTTTAGTGGGACTAGATTCTCTTAACTAGTTTAATGTGATTTACTTTGTCATGGATACATTTTTCTTAGTATTTTGCATTACTTTTGTTGTAGATTAAGTGGCACCTAGCAACACCACACCGTTTGCTTTGAGTTCGGTCCTTGAGAAGGATAAGTTGAATGGAACAAATTACTCGGATTGGATCCGTAACCTGAGAATAGTTCTTAGGGCTGAGAAAAAGGAAGATGTTCTAGACAACCCATTACCAGAAGAACCTGTTGGTGATGCACCTGCTGCTGGTAAGAATGCTTACAAGAAAGCATGTGATGCTAACCTCGAAGTAAGCTACCTTATGCTTGCTTGCATGGAACCCGAGTTGCAGATGCAGTTCGAAACAAACCATGAGGCGCATGATATGATCGTGGCGCTTAGGGACATGTTCCAAACACAGGCCAGGACTGAAAGGTTCAATTGTATGTGGAACTCTTTACTTGAATGGTTATTCTAAAAGTTGTCCCTAGTCGGAGTTCATGTGTGGACACACATGAATATTAGACTAGTACATGTATTAGTTGATGACTATGTTTCACAAGTCATGGACATGGAGATGTCAAACTAATAATGTAGGCATATGTAGAGACATATGCTAGGACTGACCCAACGTGAGAAGTAGTTCTCTCTTTACACAACAAGTGCGCTTTGTCCTTACACCTGAGATTGTCGCATGTACTCAAGATGTGGATCGACTTACTTAGGGGCTATCAAACGCTACACCAAAATAGGGTAGTTAAAAAGGTAGCTTTCGGGTTTGTTAGGAAGCATGCTGTGAGGCATGATCAATCAAGATAGGATTTGCCCCTCTCTGATTGAGAGTGATATCTCTGGCCCCCTCGAGTGATCGGATCTGGAAATGCATGGCCATGCTACGTACGGTTAAGATTTAATCTACAAAGGTATTTCGAATCATAGGATCAAGAAAGAGCGGTCGGCTTGAAGCTAGACCAAATGTCATGAGGAAAAAGGAATAGCATGTACATGATGTTGTGACGGTTCATCTGATATGATCTTCGTGTGCGTATAGGAGCTGGCACGTCTTGCTAGAGGCCGCTACCGACTATTGGGCCAAGTAGGAGTACTCGGGCCATGTCTATATGTATCCTAACCCATAGGGTCACACACTTAAGGGGCTGGAAGCCCAATTCGGATGTGATCGGAGTTGGATCAGGTTTAGAAGTACTAATGGGCCTTAGACCCAGAGGCCCATCAGGAACCTCTATAAATAGAGGGGTGGGGTGCCCTAGGGTTTCATCCCTTTGGCCGAAACACATCTGCCACGCCTCCCACGCCCTCGCCCTATTGCATCTCGCGGACCTAGCAGTCTGACTTGCGATGCTTCCTCCCTGCACGTGTGGATACCTTGGAGGTGTTGCACCTGCAGCACTTGGATGAGCCTTGACGAGCCGATGACGAGCCGCGGCACGAGGATGACCTTGCTGCACGTGGACGAGCTGCTTAGGAGCTACTCAACGTCGAGGTGATCGACTATGTGTTCGACTACGTTGATCGACTTCGCTGCCCCAACGCGATTCTATATCTTCCGCACCAGTGCGTCGAGTGGTAATCCCGTGATCCATATATGGCAGTTTTCCTGGTTTATGTGGCAGAAAAAATTTATTTTGCGCTAGCGTAGTCTACCTCGTAGCCCAACAGAAAACACTCAAGGGACTACAACTTTTATTAAAGGTCTGACTCGAGGTTAGATGTGAACTTGTGAGATAACAGGTTGCAAAGTTGAAGAAAACTTGAATTCCAGGACTTAGGTTGTTTGTAGGGTTTTATAACACTCCTGTTTTGATTCTTGTTTTTGACCTTCTCCTACTCCGAATTAGCCAAAGTGTCTCTAACAAAAGTTGTTTGAAATTAAAAGTTTCACAACTCTTATTTGGGGAAATATAGAATCTCAAGTTTTATATTTAACTCCAAAAAGAGTTTCTTAGGGTCAAAAATGACATTTCACCTCTTTTGCTTAGTGACCAAAGACTTGTTTATGTTTAATTACACCTAATTAAGGCAGAGTTGTTACATTGAGATGAATGTGTTGAGGGCCACCAAGCATCCGGTTAGCTTCTGGATGTCCTTGATGTATGGCTGGGCATGCTTGTTGCTGATGGCGGATATCTTCTCATGGTCAGCTTCAATTCCTCGGTGATTGATGATGAACCCAAGTAGTTTCCTGGAGGGTACGCCAAAGACGCACTTTGTCGGGTTGAGCTTCCACCAGAATTCTCACAAACTTGCAAAAGTTTCTTCTAAATCCGCAATCAAGTCATCAGGATTTCTAGTATTTACGACCATGTTGTCCACGTACGCCTCCATGTTGCGGTGTAGCTGCTTCTTGAAGCACTCCTGGATTGCCCGTTGATAAGTAGCACCTACGTTCTTCAAGCCGAAAGACATTGTTGTGTAGCAGAAAGCTCCGTTGTAACATCCGCAAAAATCACCAACTTAAATCACCCGTTAAAAATTGCTTTCAAAATCTTTTTACCGCTGAGCTCCCGGAAACCTAAAATCTTCCCGGCAATTTCGTCGTCCCAGCACCCAAGTCGACAGCCATCATTGTACCCTCTTCCGCAATTTTCACCGCGTGCCAGTCGACAGACCGCCGCTCACGCTCCGACCGCGTGCCGCAATCGCCGCCGGTTTCCCTTTCTTTTTCTCTTTTACCCCACCCCTTTTCTTTTTCTTTTTCCCTTCTCTTTCTTCCTCCTTCTTCTTCTTCCTTCCTTCTTCTCTTTCCTTCTCCTTTCTTCTTCCTGGTGCCCACCTACCCCCGGTGCATTAACTTCGCCCGGCCCCCTCCGGCGCCTGGCCCCGGGCCCACCTGCCACGTGCGCCTCGGCCCCGCCTGCGCCCGGCGCAGTGCGCCGGCCCTCCCACCTCGGCAGCCGCGCCGCGCCCGACACCGGCGCTGCCTCCCGTGCCGCCCCCCCCACCGGTGCCCGTCCCCTACCATCGAGACCCCTCTAGCACCTGCCCTGCCCCGCCGCTACTCGCCACACCGCCTGGCACGCCACTCGCTGGCCCCTGCTCGCACGCCGCCTGACCCCCCATGACCGGCGGCTCGTCGCCCCCGCCGCACCCCCCTCCCCGCCGGCCTATAAAACGGGCTGCCCTCCGGCCTCCTCTTCCCACCCATCCACACGCCGCCCTTGCTCTCTCCCTCGCCAAGCACCGCCGCCGCCGTGCCGCTCCTCCCGTGCGCCGCCGCCACTCGAGCCACCACCGGCCGCCCCTTCCCCATCTCCAACTCCCCAAGGTAAGGGGTAAAATGGAGCCCCCTCAGTCCCCTCCACCTTTCCCCAACCTTAGGCGCCGCCGGTGAGGCCCCGGCCGGCCGGCCGCCGTCGGCCCTTCTCTCCTCCCCACTCTCCCTCTCTCTGTTTCCTGGGAGAAGCAGGAAGAAAGCCCCAGATTTCCGATCTAACCCCCACCTTTCGCCAAATTCCAAATAAGTCCTTCTACCTCTCTCAAAGGCTGTTTCGCAGATCTGCCCTCCCCTCCCAAAAGTATTTACATATAGGTCCCTGGTTTCTCCCAAATAAGTCTTAAACCTCCTCTTTAAGCCCCTAATCCATGTTTAACTTGTCATTTCATGCGCCAAACTTCCTCCAATTAATCCCAAATTCGACCACGTCATCCTCCAGTATACTTCCACCGATCCATATCCAAATTTCCCAAAAATACTCATTCTATCTATTTTCCGTTCGCGTTCTTTGTTCGGAGCTCAACGGGTAAAATCTTATTTTCTTCTATTTATTTGTGTGCCCGTTTGTGTGTGTCGTAGATCGCGGAGTACCTGAGGAGGAGCACGAGGAGGAGTTTGACCACGAGCCCGAGCCCGAGGACCAGCAGCACGAGCTGGAACTCCCAGCAGGCTTTGAGGACGGCAAGTCCAATCTCACCCTTTGATGCATATTCAGTTCCTAGTTTTTCAAACACAACCTATTGGCCTGTTTTATAAAATGCATATTGTTTTATTGCAAGACATGGTTGGATAGCCACCCCTTGATTGCTATGAATATTCCTTGTTGTCCTATGTTTATCTCTAAATATGACTTGCTCTGTTTAGATGATAACCACTGCTAGAATGCTTAGGAATTTGTTACTGAACTTCAATCATGATTACAATGGTTTATTTGGAGAATAAATGCGTGAGTGTGTTCAAATGGGAAAATGGGTTTCCGGGTTCAACGGCAAGGAATGGGTAGATGAGATGGATGGGTGTTTCTTGTGTGAAATGCCAGAATGTTGTGCTCATAGCTTAGTGGTTGAGCAAAGTTGGGAGATATCCATCTTGTTATGATTAAGGACCGAGTTGTGTCATGTTGCATAATTCAACCATCGTGCAACCACTCGACCGTTGTATGGGCAACGACTTAGCATAAATCCCACTAGCTGAACTGTTAGTCTTCGGGTGTGGTGGTAAGCAACAGGAGCCCATGGAAAAGGAGTAAGATCTTGGTGACTTAGGTCCCGGTTACGGTCTCGTGGATGAGTCGTTAACCCCTTGGGTGGTTCCGTGTGGACTAGTCAGTCTCAGCTAAGGTGGGTAATGGCTTTGTTAGGATTCGGACCGGCACTAAGGTGATTGTGCTGCGGTACCCTACTTGTGGGAAAAGTGTACAACTTCTGCAGAGTTAAAACCTATCCGGGTAGCCGTGTCCATGGTATTGGACGAGTTACAGCTTGGTCACATATCTAGCACTTGGGAATGAATGGTTTTCATGGTGTGTGTGTTGGATTTTGGAAGTGTCCGGCAGTTGTGCCGTGAACTATGGCGGACGGGGAGTCCGATAGCAATAAAATTTGGATCCTTTGTGTAGCATCAACCCCACTTAATGTTTCGGTTACTAAAGGAAAAGCTTTACAAAAACTCTTTTGAAAACAAACCCGTGCATGTGATGAAAATATAGCTTTATTGCAAATGAACCTTAGCCTATCCTTGTTATGTCCTGTGCATATACTTGATTGTATCCCCCTCCATGGATGGGGTTGGACTTGTTGAGTACTTTTGTACTCACCCTTGCTTCGTTGCAACAGAGGAAGACCCGGACTTCGTCGCCGATGAGTTTGAGTAGGAGGTTGTGTCCGCACCCAACGCTGCCTGTGGTATTGGCCTTTACAAGATGCTTCTGCTGCCGTGTAGTACCGAGTGCTGTCTTTTGGCAGTCGCTTGGTTAGCCGCTGTTATTTATTTACTTCTTATCGCTGCATGGCTTTCACGCCCACTCCCCCGGGAGTTGTACGGTAACTGAATTATCTATTGAATAAATGTGCTATCAGCCTCCTAGGACTGATATTTGCAACACATTTAGTCTCTACTTATGTGGGGACACTTCAGGTGGTATCAGAGCCGTCGTTGGCTGTAGGATGCGACCTTAGGACTGGAATAGCCCTTTTGACCAAAATAAATGACTTACAAAAATTTCTTCCTACCTCTGCTCTATTGCAAAACTAATTTGCACCCCGGTTCTTTTCCAAATGGCCGAAGAAGGATGGGTCAACAGCCACTGCCTGGGGGGCCCAATTTTCCTAGGTTGCTATTTGCCTGCATGGACCGCCTTGGAATTTATGAGCACCCGGAGTACACCAACAGGGAGTACGAGGACCGCGGGACCCCTCGGTGTGAGATGATTATCTACATCGGGCGGAGTAGCCGCTACCCCGACATCCAGCCATGGAATGTGACCGCCACTGGCTTCCGCCACAAGGACACTTATCAAGTGGCAGCCCGGAAGGCCCTCCGTTTCCTGTGCGAGATCTATGAGAGGCACATCGGCCGCACTCCGATGAGGTTTTACCCGCCTGTCAAGAAGAATTGCCCGGTTTGGCTGGCTCGGGTGAGGACTTTGTAAGGACATGGACAGCACGAGGATGACCCCACCGTGCTCCACATGGCTGCCTACCTTCTCACATTGGACGAGCTCTACAACGAGCAGGCTGCTAAGCTGAAGCAGCAGACTCATAGGGCCAAGGACGCAGAGGTTATGGTGAGGAGGCTTCAGGTGAAGCTAGCCGTTGCCGAGGCACGAGCCGCAGCCGCCCAGAGCAATGAGGCTGCTGCCGTTGAGGCCCTCAAGGAGGCCGAGGATCGGCACTCCAAGGAACTGAAGGACGCCCACCTCACCATTCGAGCCAGAAGAAGGATGGTGGCCATCGAGGACGAAGAGGCCCCGATCCTTGAGGGAATTCCCATCGCTCAGGGCTCCGGCAAATGGAAGAGCCCGGATGCCACCCCAGCACCCCCGCCATCAGAAAGGGGCTCTGAGGTGGCCGATGGAGAAGCGCCAAAACCCCTTCCAGCGGGTGGGACTCTAAAGGATGAGGTTCTATCCCTCCTCATTCCTTTGGAAGACCACTCCGACCAGGGAGAAGACTCGCCCCGCGAGTAGTGTGCCCAGCCCAGAGTCGCCCAAAGGAATGAAGCCGTCACGCTCCGTAGTCTAGAGTTGTACCCTTTAGTTGTGTTGTTGTAGTTGGTCGTGTAGTACGTGTTTTGGCCTTACCCCAGAAGTGTTGTACCCCTCGTGGCAAAATAAATAAAATCGTTTGTGCTTGTTGTTTGTTAGTCTGTGTGCTTGGCGACAGGAGGTGGATTCTGTCTCGTCAAAAATACGAAATAATTACCTTAAAGATCACTAAAATCCAAATCCTATTGTCATAAAATGTCGCTCAATCTGCAGATGCTGCCCAAGCGTGCCACCAGAACCTCCTCGAGTCAGGCCCATGCCACCCCCAGTGCTGAAAGGCAGCCAGAAAGGCAAAAACCGCCTCCAGTAGTGCTTCCTAAGGAGCAGGAAGTAAGTCAGCCCGAAGGCAGGAGAGAAAGCCAAGTGGGAGCACAGCAGCCACCGCCCCCACCAAACATTGATCTGGTTCAAGTGATGAACAACCAGACCCTTCTGCTAGAAGCTATGGCCAATGCCATCACCCGCCAGAGGCCCCGCGGGCAGAATATGAATGAGAAGTTGCGAACTTCCTCCGAACCAAGCCACCCACTTTTGGCAGGTCCGTCAACCCTCTGGACGTAGATGACTGGCTGTGAGTCATCCAGAGGAAGCTGGAGCCATTTGGTTGCGAAGGTAGGGACAAAGTCCTCTTGGCCGCCCACCAGCTCACTGGAACTGCTCTAGCTTGGTGGGAGAACTACTGCTCCGCCGCCCAGGATGCCTCCACTATCACCTGGGATGAGTTCGTGATGGAGTTCCATCGCTATCACATCCCCGCAGCTACCATGAAGCGCAAGGCAGATGAGTTCCGTGAACTCCGCCAAGGCAACAAATCTGTGGAAGAGTACACCTTCCAGTTCATGGAGCTAGCCCGTTACGCTCCAGAAGAGGTGGACAAGGATGAAAAGAAGCAAGATATGTTTATGAAGGACCTGAATGCAGATTTGAGGACCTTCCTGACACCCAACACCTTCCCAGACTTCAACACCTTGATGAACAAAGCCATTCTAACTGAGAGAGCCAAGGCAGAGGAAAGAAAGGACAATAAGTGCAAGTTCATGGAGAACAAGGCACATCAGCAGGACTGATTCCAGAAACTGAGAAGTTTCAGCTTTCCAGGACTTAAGCCCCAGATGCCTATGCAGTATAGGACTCAAACTCAAGCCTCTGGGTCTCACCAGCCAAACACCCCTTTTAGGAGCCAGAGTAGCATCAAGGCCCCGCAGAGCAGCGCCGGCCAAGTCACTAGCAACACCAAGGCGTGTTTCAACTGTCGTGAGCTAGGGCACTTCGTCGCCAACTGCCCATACGCCAACAAGCGAGCAACCTCGGCATTCTCCAAGTCTGTAAATGAACCAAGGCCAGCCTTGTAAGGAGCCAACTGTGTTACAGTTCACAGCAACAACCCTAGCAATAACAGCAACAACCAGCAGATGAGGCCGCCACAACAGTCTTTTGGGCGAGCCCACGTCAACCACATCAATGCGCAAGAGGCTCAGAAAACACAAGGCGACGTACCTGGTGAGTTCTAGTCAGCTCAGTCTTGGTGACAATACATTTTCATTCTGAAGCATCACAATCCTTCATACCATCCAATTTTAAGGGAAGGCACTATATACCCACAGTACTACTAAAGTTACCCTTATTAACCCGAACACCTGGAGCTGACATTCAATGGATTAGGTTGTTCCCGGGCAAGGATTAATTTAAGTGGGGTAGAGTTTCTAATGGACCTAGTAGTACGTAAGTCTAAAGGAATAAATGTAAACCTTGGGAACGAGAAGGTGTCCTAAGAAAAAGTTTCCCCATATTTTTAGAACTCAGCCGAATCTCAAGGACCAGATTCAATTTAAGTGCGGTAAGTTTGTGTTGGCGCTAGAAACTAGCCCACCGAATCCCCAACGTCTAACACATGACCCGGGAGAATCTGCTTAACTCCTATTCGGGTGATCGCCCTGGTGCGGTTCGCGTGGCGTGGCGCGTTCCCATTCCGGTTCGCGTCCTAAAGGGTTCTTGTTTGACACTCGAGCATCGGCCATCTCTTCAAGCCGACTGTGGATGCTGGCCCTGTTTTTCGGCTGGTCATGTCGATCAAATCTGCCCCCCGGCCTATCATGGCGCCTGCCTTCGGACTGGTCATATCGGTCACTTCTGCCCCCCAGACGATCATGCACAGGAGGGTGCCGGTCGTCTTGGTCGCGCCAGTTCCTGCTGATCGGCTCTGGTCTCCCGTCTCTGGAGCGAGACCTGTTGAACGGCCGATTGTTACGGTACGGGCCGTTGCACTCTGGGCAATTATCGGCCGAAGGTAACCTGAGGTTGCTTTCCCAACAGTGGATGAAGGACGGGCATCTCCAGTGATCTTCATTTCGCCGCATCGCTTCTTCCCGGGATCTTGAGCGCTCATGTTGCCGCTGATATTTGTGGAGCAGGAATTGGGAAGTAATGCGTGGCTCACCTGATCTGCCGTCATCGTCTTCCATCCGTCGCTTCCCCTTGATGTCTTCAGGCGCTGCTTGATTTCTGGGATCTACGGCACCACTCTTTATAGCCGATTCGGACGTTAGCACCTTTGCTTGGAGCGAGTTCTTTCCCGTGTCAACCATGTTGGTGGGGAAGGGGTGCTGATCGATCTTCATCGGCTTGGCTGGTTTTGTTGGTACTTCAAATTTAAGTCTGCCCTGCTCAATAGCCGTTTGTATCTGCTGCCGGAAGATTTTGCACTCGTTAGTGTCATGGGAGGTAGCGTTGTGCCATTTGCAATATTTCATTTTCTTCAGCTATTCGGCAGAAGGAATAGTATGGTATGGCGAGAGTTTGATCTGTCCTTCCTGTAGAAGGAGGATGGAAGATTTTATCGGCCTTTGATGTGTCAAAGCCGAACGTTTCTAGCTCCTTCTTGCCGAACGGACATGACATAGGCTTCTTCCCTTTGACCCATTCCGCCAGACCGACTTCTGCATCTTCTTCGGCTTCAACCTCTTCCATGTATGCTACCTTCTTCTGGAAATTCCTTCGTGGATCGAAAGAATGTACCTCCTGTCCAAACAATCGGTGGACGATTTGGCTTAAACTCTCAAACTCTTGTGAGGCGTATTTTTCTTTGATGTGAGGCAGGAGACCTTGAAAGGCTATATCAGCCAGCTGTGCATCAGTCAGAGCTAGAGAATAGCATTTGTTTCTGATTTCCCGAAACCTCTGCACATACGAGGATATCTGCTCGTCGCTTCTCTGCCTGAGGCTGGTCAAATCGGACAGCTTCATCTCATGTACCCCGGCGTAGAAGTATTTATGAAACTGCCTCTCCAAATCAGCCCATGTAATAATGGAGTTGGGCGGTAATGTTGTGAACCACTGGAAGGCCGACCCAGACAAAGATGATGAGAAGAGCCGCACCCGTAGAGCATCTTGCACCGCTGCCTCTCCGCATTGGATGATGAATCTGTTTACGTGTTCTACGGTTGAGGTATCGTCCATCCCCAAGAATTTGGTGAAGTCAGGAACTTTATACCGATGAGGAAACGGCAGTAAGTCGTACGTAGACGGGTACGGTGTCCTGTAAGTGTAAGTCTGCACCTTCGGCTTCAAGCCGAATTGTTCCTGAATCACCTCTACTATACGTGCCAACCAGTCCAGCTGATGCTGGTAAACTGTTGGCTGAGGGACTGGTACGTGCTGGTATATCGGTGGCGGGATGACTTGATGCTGAGTGAAAGTATGTGGCATTTGATGTGTTTATAGCCGGCTGTGTATTCAGGGTTGGCTATTTGAATGAGCCACTTGTTTCATCATATAGTACGAGCTCTGCCGCTTTGCTCATCTCTGGTGCGATAGGCTGGTACGTCGGCATAGTTGGTCGAGTGGCTGCCTGGAAAGATGCCTGGAATGGGGGACTTCCCTGATTGGCCGATTGATCCTGAACGGCCGTAGCTGATGGTGCCCCCCAAGGCGCTGGATTAACCGGAGGGAACTGCGCAGAGGACAACTGAACGGGATGTGGTTGAAGGTGTTGTGTGCCAGTATACCCCATAGAGATCGATAATGAGGAAGCGCCTGAAACCCCAACTGGAAATTTGATCGGCTGAGAAGCCGAATTCAGATAACTCTTATTTGGCGGAATCTGCGGAGCATATGCTAGACCCTTGTACCCTTGAGATACCCCGCTAGCTAAGGAGCTGATGACGGCATTGTACACCGTATTCGCAAGCACCGGGGATTGATCGATGAAGGCTTGATAAATGGACTGCTGGGCCATCTCGGACATCTTGTCGAGTCCTCGGTGATTGTGATCTGGCGGGGAGTTGGAAACGGAGTCTTTTTGATAGTTTCCCCGCTTCTGGTGCGACTGAAGGACTGTAGGCAAGCCTTCCGGTAGTATGCCGTCTGCCTCTCTAGTTCTTCCTTCTGGTCATCCTTGAGATCTGCTTCTGTCACTTTGATGACGTTATCTTCGGAGATTTCAGCAGCTTTCAACATGGTGGCGGTTGTAATGGTCCCACCGGGCGTGCCAAAAGTGTGTTGGCGCTAGAAACCGGCCGACCGAATCCCCAACATCTAACACACGACCCGGGAGAATCTGCTTAACTCCTGTTCGGGTGATCGCCCTGATGCGGTTCGCGTGGCGTACCAGCCAATCTGACCTGTTGATTGGCAAGGAAGAAGACGTGTCAGATCCAGAGGTCACGATCGGCTAAATTTCCGATCTCGAGAAAGCTTATATGCGAATCGGCCGATTTGCCGTAATAAAGAAATCGGCTATGAAGCAGCCGATTACCGGGCAGCGTGAATGAAAACTGCTGGAGCAATCAATACAATGCTACAGTAGCAACACTAGGAACATATCTAATTGGCTATGCATAAAATAGATAAATTAAGTGACGAAATACGAGAAAAGCCAAAATTGTCGATTCCTAGCTGGATAACTGGTGACAAAACTAGAACAACAGGTAAAATCCTACAATTCTAGTAAATATCGATAACTAGTGAATAAATCTAAACGAAACGACAGCGATGCGCCCGAAGTTAAAGCTTAGAATTTACTCGGTAAACGGAACTTATAAGATCGGCCGGAGGTTAAGTTGATGCAGCCCCGCCAACCCGTATGAACTCATGAAAAAGAAGAAAAGTATTTGGCGAAGTTGCCTGCTTGAAAGTAAGTACGAGGAAATAGTAGTTTGTTGTATTGAGTTGTTGATGATTATAGATCTACAAAGGTGGCTATTTATAGCCCCGTACAGACGACTCCTTATCTGACTAGAACTCTATCCCTAATTTAAACAGAAAACGAATATTTACAAGTACGATTCGTACTAGGTCGATTATTATGCGCTTCATGGGCTGATTCCCTCTTCATCTTTATAGTCCTTTCTAAGCCCATACCGGCCCAACTATTCTAACCTCCCAATCTGCTGATTTCCTCATCGGCAAGGAGTAACCGATCGGGAACCGGGTGCGTCCGATCATAAACCTTCAGGGGTCAAGCGAGGCAGAATTCTAAAGATCAATCGGCCGATCTTGGACTGTAGCATTGGCCGATCCTGGACTGTAGCACCAACCAACCGATCTTTAACTGTAGCGCCATTCGGCCGATTTCCAACTGTCACCCCTGTATCTCGTTGTATCTTCCAATTTCTTCCTCTCCTGACGCCGATTTTACTCGTGTCGAAATCTGGCGTCAATAGTTTGTAACATCCACAAAAATCACCAACTTAAACCACACATTAACATGCTTTCAAAATCTTTTTACCGCTGAGCTCCTAGAAACCTAAAATCTTCCCGGCGATTTCGTTGTCCCGGCACCCAAGCCGACAACCATCATTTTACCCTCTTCCATAATTTTCACCGCGTGCCGGTCGATAGACCGCCGCACGCGCTCCGACCGCGTGGCGCAATCGCCGCTGGTTTCCCTTTCTTTTTATCTTTTACCCCACCCCTTTTCTTTTTCTTTTTCCCTTCTCTTTCTTCCTCCTCCTTCCTCCTTCTTCCTCCTTCCTTCTTCTCTTTCCTTCTCCTTTCTTCTTCCTGGCGCCCACCTACCCCCGGCGCATTTACTTCACCCAGCCCCCTCCGGCGCCTGGCCCCGGGCCCACCTGCCGCGTGCGCCCCAGCCCCGCCTACGCCCGGCGCCGTGCGCCGGCCCTCCCACCTTGGTAGCCGTGCCGTGCTGGGCGCCAGCGCTGGCGCTTGCGCTGCCTCCCGCGCCGTCCCCCCCCCCCCCCCCCGGTGCTCGTCCCCTACCATCGAGCCCCCCTCTAGCGCCTGCCCGGCCTCGCCGCTACTCGCCACACCACCCAGCACGCCACTCGCCGGCCCCGGCTCGCACGCCGCCCGCCACACGGCCCCCCTCGAACGGCGGCTCGTCGCCCCCCCCCCCCCCCCCCCCGCCGGCACCCTCCGACCTCCTCTCCCCACCCATCCACACGCCACCCCTCCTCCCTCCCTCGCGAAGCACCGCTGCCGCCTGTGCCGCTCCTCCCGTGCGCCGCCGCCACCCGAGCCACTACCGGCCGCCCCTTCCCCATGTCCAACTCCCCAAGGTAAGGGGCAAAATGGAGCCCCCTCTGTCTCCTCCACCTTTCCCCAACCTTAGGCGCTGCCGGTGAGGCCCTGGCCGGCCAGCCGCCGCCGGCCCTTCTCTCCTGCCCACTCTCCCTCTCTCTGTTTCCTGGGAGAAGGAGGAAGAAAGGCCCAGATTTCCGACCTAACCCCCACCTTTCGCCAAATTCCAAATAAGTCCTTCCACCTCTCTCAACGGCTGTTTCGCAGATCTGCCCTCCCCTCCCAAAAGTATTTACATGTAGGTCCCTGGTTTCTCGCAAATCAGTCCTAAACCTCCTTTTTACGCCCCTAATCCATGTTTAACTCGTCATTTCATGCGCCAAACTTCCTCCAATTAATCCCAAATTCGACCACGTCATCCTCCAGTATAGTTCCGCCGATCCATATCCAAATTTCCCAAAAATACTCATTCTATCTATTTTCCGTTCGCGTTCTCTATTCAAAGCTTAATGGGTAAAATCTTATTTTCTTCTATTTATTTGTGTGCCCGTTTGTGTGTGTCGTAGATCGCGGAGTACCTGAGGAGGAGCACGAGGAGGAGTTTGACCACGAGCCCGAGCCCGAGGACCAGCAGCACGAGCCGGAACTCCCAGCAGGCTTTGAGGACGGCAAGTCCAATCTCACCCTTTGATGCATATTCAGTTCCTAGTTTTTCAAACACAACCTATTGGGCTGTTTTATAAAATGCATATTGTTTTATTGCAAGACATGGTTGGATAGCCACCCCTTGATTGCTATGAATATTCCTTGTTGTCCTATGTTTATCTCTAAATATGACTTGCTCTGTTTAGATGATAACCACTGCTAGAATGCTTAGGAATTCGTTACTGAACTTCAATCATGATTACAATGGTTTATTTGGAGAATAAATGCGTGAGTGTGTTCAAATGGGAAAATGGGTTTCCGGGTTCAAAGGCAAGGAATGCGTAGATGAGATGGATGGGTGTTTCTTGTGTGAAATGCCATAATGTTGTGCTCGTACCTTAGTGGTTGAGCAAAGTTGGGAGGTATCCATCTTGTCATGATTAAGGACCGAGTTGATGTGTCATCTTGCCTAATTCAACAATCGTGCAACCACTCGACCGTTGTATGGGCAACGGCTTAGCATAAATCCCACTAGCTGAACTGTTAGTCTTCGGGTGTGGTGGTGAGCAACGGGAGCCCATGGAAAATGAGTAAGATCTTGGTGACTTAGGTCCCGGTTACGGTCTCGTGGATGAGTCGTTAACCTCTTGGGTGGTTCCGTGTGGACTAGTCAGTCTTAGCTAAGGTGGGTAATGGCTTTGTTAGGATTCGGACCGGCACTAAGGTGATCGTGTTGCGGTACCCTACTTGTGGGAAAAGTGTACAACCTCTACAGAGTTAAAACTTATCCGGGTAGCCATGTCCACGGCATTGGACGAGTTACGGCTTGGTCACATAACTAGCACTTGGGAATGAATGGTTTTCATGGTGTGTATGTTGGATTTTGGAAGTGTCCGGTAGTTGTGCCGTGAACTATGGCGGATGGGGAGTCTAATAGCAATAAAATTTGGATCCTTTGTGTAGGATCAACCCCACTCAATGTTTCGGTTACTAAAGGAAAAGCTTTACAAAAACCCTTTATTGCATGTGATGAAAATCTAGCTTTATTGCAAATGAACCTTAGCCTATCCTTGTTATGTCCTGTGCATATACTTGATTGTATCCCCCTCCGTGGATGGGGTTGGACTTGTTGAGTACTTTTGTACTCACCCTTGCTTCGTTGCAACAGAGGAAGACCCAGACTTCGTCGCCGAGGAGTTTGAGTAGGAGGTTGTGTTCGCACCCAACGCTGCCTGTGGTGTTGGCCTTCACAAGATGCTTCTGCTGCCGTGTAGTCCCGAGTGCTGTCTTTTGGCAGTCATTTGGTTAGCCGCTGTTATTTATTTACTTCTTATCGCTGCGTGGCTTTCACGCCCACTCCCCCGGGAGTTGTACGGTAACTAAATTATCTGTTGAATAAATGTGCTATCAGCCTCCTGATATTTGCAACACATTTAGTCTCTCCTTATGTGGGGACGCTTCATCCGTATGGGGTGATGAATGCAGTCTTTATCTGGTCTTCTTCCTTGAGAGCTATCTAGTGATACCCCGACTAGCAATCAAGGAAACAGAGTAAGGTGCATCCAGATGTGGAGTCGATGACTTGATCAATCCTAGGGAGCCCGAAGGGATCCTTTGGAGAGTGTTTGTTGAGGTCTGTGTAGTCGACACCCATCCTCCACATGTTGTTATTATTCTTTCACACTAAGATGGGATTGGTGAGCCACTCTAGATGATGGACTTCTATTATGAAGCCTGCTGCGAGTAGTTTGGCCAGCTCTTTTTTAATGGCTTCCCTTCTATCCTGGATGAATCATCGTAAGTGTTGTCTTTTTGGTGTAGCTTTTGGATTTACGTTGAGTGAGTGCTGATCAACTCCCTGGGCACTGTCGGGCATACATCCCAGGCCCACAAGTAGGCCCTGTGCGGCCCACTAAGTGGCGTATTCAGACATAATCAAGACTAGGGGGCTACACAGCAAGAAGCGTATCCCACTCGGACTAGTTAAGTGTGCATATGGAAACTATTTGGTCTACACCGAGTAGAACTCTGTAATCGTACCCGACTAGGATTCAAACTTGTAACCCTGCCCTCCCGAGTATATAAGGGCAGGCAGGGACCCCCTCAAAGACAACTCCTTCAACTCATCCAAGTTCAATACAACCAACTCACAGGACGTAGGGTATTATGCGATCTAGCGGCCCGAACCTGTCTAAATCGTGTTCCTTGCGTCACCATTGACTCCTTGATTCTCGATGGCCCTTACCGCACAAAAGACCACCTAGGGTACCCCCTAGGCGGGTTGCCGGTCTAAAACACGACAGCTTGCGTGCCAGGTAGGGGGAGTCGTCGAGTTTCTCTACGCGAGTTCAATGGCACCTATCATCATCAGGCCTACTTTCACCTTCGAGGCAGGCACAACCTTCATTTTTGGATCCTAGCTCTGCATCACCGACGGCGCTGCATCGTTTCGGCGACAAATCATCAACATCCAGGGGAAGAAACTCCTCGATGAAAGCTTTTCTCAGCTGAAAATAGAGGATTTGGTCAGGAAAAACCAAAACTTCAAAATCAGCAACACTGAGTTCGACTACACTTCGGACTCGACCACAGTTCGGACTAGATGATCCTAGTACAAGTCGATTTCGACTCCAAAACGGTTCCCATACGGACTTCGCAATACGGCTGAAGTCCACCAAGGTCTCCTCACTCGAACTCAACTTGAACATGAGGAAGACAAGGACTGCAACTACAACTCGGACTATGTCCCAGAGATCCCGCTATCAGGACTAACCCAAGGTCTAGTAATAACTTCAACACCGCAAGGCAGATTCGTTCACTGGCTAGGAATGAGACCATCTCTCCTCGCCTACGACTACGAGTCATGCCTCGTCGCTCATATAGACATCCTTCCGTACTAGGAAGGCGTCCCTCTCACTTCAAGCCGCGAGAAAAGTTCCACAGAAATCGCAACATCAAGCTCTAGAAGCTACAACCCAGACAGAGAAGTCTTTGTCATGACTCAAAATAACAACGTGGGTACTAGCCAACAGAGAACCCCTCGACGGATAGCACAACTCGACAACGTCTCAAAAAATGAGTCATCAGATAACGCCCCACAAGATGAAACTTCCTATCAAAGAAACCAAAGAAGGATGCGAAATATTACTCGGGCTGAACATCGACAAATGTTGGCTACAAACATTCCCATCATAAACCTTGAAAGAGCATTTGACGCAGTACAAGCTCAAGAGCACAATACTCCACTGGCAGCAATTGCCTCAATCAACCTTATATAACCCTCATACCATGAGACAGAGACAACGAAATGACAGCTCAACTTGCGCAGCGAGGCAATGGACTAATTGCATAACTCGCAGAACAAGCTTACAAGCTACTCGATAAAGAATCACCAATCCCATCTATTCCTCGCAATTCGGCTCATCGAGAGGCAGTAGTGATAGAGTCGGAGTGCCCGATCTTTCGGTGAGTGGAGATAAATTCGACTTGGTGGAAGTAGACCCTCACGATCCGACTACGACGAGCGAACCCGAAGCGCCAATGCAATCGCTGAACCAACTCCTGATGGTTACCAACCTCGCCGGTGTGAGATCAGCCTGATCACGAAGATCGATTCCTGTCCGCAATCGAAGAACGAACAAGAAAAAGAGGCGAGCAATCTAAATATCACTTGAAGGTGGAGTTCTGAATCACACAAGGACAGCGCGTATTTGCGCGTGTTCAAGAGTAGCTAAAGCTAGATGTAAAACAAAACTCAAGTTGTAAACAAAAAGGACTCCGACTAAATAAAGGGGGCGCAGCCCCTGGAGTCCGGAGGGGTCACGCGCGCCCAACCCTAGGCGCCCCACCTGGACTGCCCTGTTGGGCCATCTTCTTATTCCGATGGGCCTTCGTTCCTTAACACCATGATGAAGTTTAATTCTCTCGCACGGGCCCGAGTGATTGGCCCAACTGGATGATCAACTGTAGGTCCCTGAGGTGGAGGAACAACTGGAGGCGCCTGAGGTGCTGCTGGTGTAGATGTACTCGTGGTGTCCTCATCATCCTCCCCTTCTTGAACTGAAGTCGTCCTCGACGGCAACTCCTCATCTTCGCCCACATACGGTTTCAAATCTGCAACATTAAAACTCGTGGAAACACCAAACTCCGCAGGCAGGTCAAGGATATAAGCATTATCATTAATCTTGGTTAGCACTTTAAAAGGACCAGCAGCACGTGGCATCAATTTAGAACGACGTAAAGTAGGAAAACGATCCTTTCTCAAATGCAACCAAACCAGATCACCCGGTGCAAAAGTAACATGTTTTCTCCCTTTACTACCCGCAACCTGATATTTAGCATTAGCAGCAGCAATGTTTTGTTGAGTTTGCTCATGCAAGCTAATCATTTGATCAACATGTGCAGCGGCATCTATGTGTGGGGCGTCCTCGGCATCAAGTGCAAACAAATCAATAGGCGCCCGAGGAATATAACCATAAACAACCTGAAAAGGACACATCTTTGTAGAAGAATGCGTTGCATGATTATAAGCAAACTCAACATGAGGCAAGCAATCTTCCCAATGTTTCAAATGTGTATCTAAAACAGCCCTAAGCATAGTGGACAAGGTTCGATTAACCACCTCAGTTTGTCCATCAGTCTGAGGGTAACAAGTGGTGCTAAACAGCAATTTAGTTCCCATTTTAGTCCACAGTGATCTCCAAAAATGACTGAGAAACTTAGCATCACGATCAGAGACTATTGTATTTGGAATACCATGCAAACGAATAATCTCACGAAAGAACAATTCAGCAACATTGCTAGCATCATCAGTCTTATGACAAGGTATAAAATGAGCCATTTTGGAGAAACGATCAACAACCACAAAAATAATGTCCCTCCCCTTCTTAGTTCTAGGCAATCCCAAAACAAAATCCATAGAAATATCAAGCCAAGGGGAAGTAGGAACAGGCAAAGGCATGTACAAACCATGGTTGTTCAATCGTGACTTAGCTTTCTGGCAAGTAGTGCAGCGTGCAACAAGGCGCTCAACATCAGCACGCATCCGGGGCCAAAAGAAGTGGGCAGCTAGCACTTCATGCGTCTTGTAGACGCCAAAGTGTCCCATGAGACCGCCTCCATGCGCTTCCTGTAACAACAAACGACGAACCGAGCTAGCTGGAACACACAGCTTGTTAGCGCGAAACAGGAACCCATCCTGTATGTGAAATTTGCCCCATGGTTTGCCATGAATACAGTGGGCGAAAGCATCTTTAAAATCAGCATCATCCACATATTGATCCTTAACAGTTTCCAAGCCAAAGATTTTAAAATCTAACTGTGACAGCATGGTATAGCGACGAGACAAAGCATCAGCAATGACATTTTCCTTCCCGCTCTTGTGTTTAATAATGTAAGGGAAAGACTCAATGAATTCTACCCATTTAGCACGACGACGGTTCAGGTTTGTTTGGGTACGAATATGTTTTAAAGCCTCATGATCAGAATGAATTATAAACTCGCGATGCCAAAGGTAGTGCTGCCAAGTATGCAAAGTGCGCACTAAAGCATAAAGCTCCTTATCATAAGTAGAATAATTCAAGCTAGCACCACTTAATTTCTCGCTAAAGTAAGCAACCGGTTTTCCTTCTTGTAACAAAACAGCACCTAGCCCAATACCGCTAGCATCGCATTCAAGCTCAAACACTTTAGTAAAATCAGGCAACTACAAGAGAGGAGCATTGGTTAACTTATCTTTCAAGGTGCTGAACGCAACCTCTTGCGAATCACTCCAAGCAAAGGGAACATCCTTCTTTGTAAG
Source organism: Setaria viridis (assembly GCF_005286985.2). Lineage (NCBI taxonomy): Eukaryota > Viridiplantae > Streptophyta > Magnoliopsida > Poales > Poaceae > Setaria > Setaria viridis. Next base: position 14,839,248 of record NC_048270.2, on the reverse strand, counting down.
CTCATGTAGAGGCGCTGCAATGGAGCTAAAATCACGAACAAACCGGCGGTAGAAACCGGCAAGGCCAAGAAAGCTTCGAATTTGTGTGGCCGTCGTCGGTGTAGGCCACTCCCGAATGGCATCAATCTTGTTGCTATCCACCTCAATGCCCTATGGAGTAACAACATAGCCAAGAAACGAGACACGTTGTGTGCAAAACATGCATTTTTCGAGGTTAGCAAATAAATGGGCCGCACGCAACGCATCAAAAACAGCATGCAAATGTTCTAAATGCTCTTCCATAGACTTGTTGTAAATGAGGATATCATCAAAATAGACAACTACAAACAATCCTATGAAGGGCCTCAGAACTTCATTCATCAAACGCATAAATGTGCTGGGAGCATTTGTCAAACCAAACGGCATAACCAACCATTCATATAACCCAAATTTCGTTTTAAAAGCCGTTTTCCATTCATCACCTAATTTCATGCGAATCTGATGGTAGCCACTACGCAAATCAATCTTAGTGAAAATAATGGCACCACTAAGCTCATCTAGCATATCATCAAGGCGTGGTATAGGGTATCTGTAGCGAATGGTAATGTTATTAATAACACGACAGTCTACACACATACGCCATGAGCCATCTTTCTTTGGAACAAGTAACACGGGAACGGAGCAAGGACTAAGAGACTCACGAATATAACCCTTGTCAAGCAACGCCTGTACCTGGCGCTGGATTTCCTTCGTCTCATCCGGATTTGTACGGTACGGTGCGCGGTTCGGAAGCTGTGTGCCGGGAATGAGGTCGATCTGGTGCTCAATGCCACGAAGTGGTGGGAGTCCCGGTGGCAAATCTTTTGGAAAGACATCAGCGTACTCCTGCAAAATGTTAGCAACCGCAGGGGGAATAGCTAAAGATGGTGCATCATCAAGTGAAACGAGCACACTAGAGCATATAAGGGCATAGCATGGCAAAGGAGCATCGCGTAACTCATCAAAATCAGCACGTGTGGCAAGCAAAACAGGAGCATTCAACTTGATTTCAGAATTAACAGATGGCAATACGTCAAGTTGTTTAGCAGTTTTAGCAGCTCTAGCAAGATCATCTTTAAGAATTTGTTCAGGTGTCATTGGATGTATAATTATTTTCTGACCCTTAAACATGAAAGAATAGTGATTGACCATGATGCAAGCTATCAGTATCATATTGCCAAGGTCGCCCAAGTAACAGAGAGCATGCTTCCATGGGAATAACATCACAATCGACAAAATCAGAATAAGCACCCATGGAGAAAGGAACACGGACTGATCGAGTAATTCTAATTTTCCCACCATCATTAAGCCATTGAATGTGATATGGATGTGGATGCTTACGAGTGGGTAAAGACAACTTTTCAACCAGCGTGGTACTCGCCAAATTGTTGCAGCTGCCGCTGTCGATGATGATGCGAATCGACCGCTCCTGCACAACGCCCTTGGTATGGAAAAGAGTGTGTCGCTGATTCTTCTCGGACGGGGCGACCTATGTACTAAGAACACGCTGCACAACAAGACTTTCATACCTATCGGCGTCGCCCGGGTTGACATGTACCTCCATAGCTGCATGGTCAGTGGCAAGCATCGCATGTCGAGTATCTTCAGAATCACTAGCGGAAGAGTACGCACCATCGTCACGAAGAAGCAAAGTGCGCTTGTGCGGACAGTCCCGAATCACATGGCCAAATCCTTTGCAACGATGACACTGAATATCCCGTGTACGGCCTGTGGGAGGGGCGGCGCCTGTGGAAGGGGCAGCGCCTGCAGGTTTGGCCGTTCGCTCGCGTGGTGTAGTGGTGGGCGTGGGTGGCGTAGGGAGAGCGGGTGCGGAGTTGGATGTTGAGCTTCTTCCTGCAAAAGAGTTAGAATATGTCTTCGAGCGGCGTCCCTGCACTTCACGTTCAGCTTTGCAAGCATATTCAAATAATGTTGTCATATCTGTGTAGTCCTTATAATCAAGTATATCCTGAATTTCGCGGTTCAAACCACCACGAAAACGTGCCATAGCAGCGTCATTTTCCTCCAATAACCCACAACGAATCATGCCTATTTGTAATTCCTGGAAATATTCCTCAACAGATTTGGAACCTTGCTGAAAACGTTGCATTTTATTAAGCAAATTTCGAGCATAATAAGAAGGCACAAATCTGTGGCGCATAGTAGTTTTTAATTGCTCCCAAGTGGTTGGAATGGTATTGGGGTGTTTGTGTTTATATTCTCGCCACCAAATTAAAGCAAAATCAGTAAATTCACTAATAGCAACTTTAACTTGAGAATTAGCAAGAATATCATGGCATGAAAATTTCTGTTCAACTTCTAATTCCCAATCAAGATATGCAGCAGGATCATATTTGCCATTAAAAGGTGGAATTTTAAATTTAATCTTGGAAAAGGAATCATTACTGGGACGGCGTGGTACGCGGCGGGCACGGCCTCGGCGGTCGCCATCATCCTAGTCCGAGTCACCACCATAACCCTGCTGCAACTCTGCGACTGTTGTGTGCAATGCATCGAGTCTTGCCACAACTGAGTCGAGTGTGGCCTTAGCAGCCGTCTGTGCAAGGTCGAGCTGATCACACCGCTTGGTCATCGAGGAGATCATCGAGTCCAGCTGTTCATGAATCGTCTGAATGTCGGTGACAAGCCCTTCAACTTGTGCCCGTATGCCCTGCAGCTGGTTAGCCCCCGCGTCGACATCATCTGCCATGGTTAGCGCAAATACAAGAACAAAAGCGACGACAAAACAGGGGTGTAACGGCTCACAAGGCGCTCACACTAGTGCTGTTATCAAATTCTTATCCGTTCTTACCACACACACAGGGGCGAACTGCAACCAACCGGTGGAACTCGCGAAAGATTGGAGGAGCGATTGCCTGGAGAAACAAAATATGCTCGTCGTAGAACTATGTGGAGTTCTGGGAAGGCTGCACTCAAATGAAGGATTAGCACAATCAAACAATAATGCAAAGTTGAAAAATAGTGCCAAACACGTAACAAGAGTTGCTGGTAACAAAGGAAATTGAAAAAATAGAGGCAAAGGTGGAGAGGGCGCACCTCTTTTGTTTTTTTTTCTGTTTTTTTTACAGAGGGTGCCCCAAAACTGATAATAGGAGCACAGAGGATCTCAAACAGCAAATTGTGGCACACACTTTTTCTCTCTCTCTCTCTCTCTAGAGTAAACCGGATCACCTTCCTTCTCCCTGTTTTTTTTTCTATCCTTTTTTTTTTGCACTTTCCCTTTTTTTTGTGAGTGCTTTCTACCCTTTTTTTTGTTTTGGACAGGGGAGGGCGATCGGAGGGGTGGGATGGCGCGGCGCGGTTGTCGCGAGGGGGGGGCAGTGGGCGCGGCGTGGTAGGTTTGGCGAGCAGCGGAATGGCGGCGGCGGCGAAAACTAGGGTTAGAGGGAAAACGAGAAACAAGAGATTAAACACAAGTAACCAGCAACAATTGAACGAGTAGGCACACAAATTCAACAAAGACACTTATTGAAAGAATGTGCGAGGCTAAACGGTTTCTGGGACAAGGATCTAACCTGAAAAAATTTCTTTTGGTTTTTGTGGACTGTAGGAAGGGAAAAACACTCGGTAAAACTCACCGATCAACCTGGAAAGCTGATACCACTTGATAGAGTCGGAGTGCCCGATCTTTCGGTGAGTGGAGATAAATTCGACTTGGTGGAAGTAGACCCTCACGATCCGACTACGACGAGCGAATCCGAAGCGCCAATGCAATCGCTGAACCAACTCCCGATGGTTACCAACCTCGCCGGTGCGAGATCAGCCTGATCACGAAGATTGATTCCTGTCCGCAATCGAAGAACGAACAAGAAAAAGAGGCAAGCAATCTAAATATCACTCGAAGGTGGAGTTCTGAATCACACAAGGACAGCGCGTATTTGCGCGTGTTCAAGAGTAGCTAAAGCTAGATGTAAAACAAAACTCAAGTCGTAAACAAAAAGGACTCCGACTAAATAAAGGGGGCGCAGCCCCTGGAGTCCGGAGGGGTCACGCGCGCCCAACCCTAGGCGCCCCACCTGGGCTGCCCTGTTGGGCCATCTTCTTATTCCGATGGGCCTTCGTTCCTTAACACCATGATGAAGTTTAATCTCTCGCACGGGCCCGAGTGATTGGCCCAACTGGATGATCAACTGTAGGTGCCTGAGGTGGAGGAGCAACTGGAGGCGCCTGAGGTGCTGCTGGTGTAGATGTACTCGTGGTGTCCTCATCAAGTAGGGGTGTTGCAGTCAACAATGGTTTCCATGAAGCATAGAGAAATAACAACGAAGTAGTCAACCAACCAAGGCAACATAGCCAAGGACCGAGCAAACACGAAGCTTCAGTACAACAAAAAGATGTTGGAGAGGTCAGCTGCACCAATTCCGCAAAAAGTCCTCGCCATATCAGGAAAAATCATGAAGTATCAAATTTCAGCGAGCTACCGGAAATAATCAATAGTCGACGCGACTGAGAAGTCAACAACTACAATCACTTTCCCACCTTCACAACACGGGTAATGAGCACAAGACTACCCGAAAAATTCAAGCCAATAGGAATCACCAAATATGATGGCAAGCAAGACCCAATTCAATGGCTCTGATGTTACTCATTGGCAGTCCAGGCAGCCGGAGGCAATAACGGCATTAAAGTCATCCATTTTCCCATATGCATGGAACTCGTGCCTCTAACATGGCTTGAGTCACTCAAGCCTAAAACAATTGACTCTTGGGAAGAATTGACAAAAGCTTTCACCAACAACTATGCCGGCTCCATGACTAGACCAGGCAACAACATCGACCTAAGTCAAGTAAAATAGAAAGAAGGCGAAACACTACGCGACTACTTACAACGATTCTTCGAAAAGAAGGCCACTATAGTCAACATTTCAGAAACAGACGTCATCGAGTGCTTTCAAAATGGCCTCTATGATCGAAGAACATACCAAGACTTCGGTAGACGATGACCAACCACTATCAAAGATCTCAAAGTCATGGTGCAACAATGGGCAGATGAAGAAGACAAAGAGCGAGAACGGTTCGGCTCTCATCGCAACCACAAGCATGACAATAACAACCTTGACCAAGATAGGAACCGACACAGCGATACTCAAAACAACTTTTCGAGTAACCAAAATCGCAAACGGAAACCTGACAACACCATTGCTTCCATGACTAACTTAGGGAAGAAAGGATCCTGCAAAAATGATGACGGACCAAGCTTCACCGAACTACTCAAAAAACAGTGCCCATGGCACCCAACTAGCAAACACTCAGCAATAGACTGCTACAGCATGCGCCGAGTAATGCAAGATTTGCCCGCACCACCACCTCCCGAGGAGTACAGCATGAAAAAAGATAAAGGCAAAAACAAAGTTCATAAAGACGAAGAAGGACAAGGCAACTTCCAGACCGCCTCCAAAACAGTCAACATCATCTTTGGCAGAATCCCGGGTACCGCATCCAAGCGATCTATTAAACTGGTACTTAGGGAAATCATGGCCATCCAACCAACAGATCCAACACCGCTAAAATGGTCAGAGGTACCCATAACCTTCAGCAGTAGGGACCAATGGACAAACTTTTTAGAACCAGGCCGATTTCCCCTAGTACTCGATCCTGTCGTTGCAGGCTCAAAACTGACAAAAGTACTCATCGACGACAGAAGCGGACTCAACGTCATTTTCGCCAAAACACTAAGGAAAATATGTCTTGACATCACGGACATGCTCACTCCAACAGACTCACCCTTTTACGGAATCGTATCAGGAAACACAGCCATACCACTAGGACAAGTCGTCCTGCCAGTTACTTTCGGAACCAAGGAACACTACCGAACCGAGTACATTAGATTTGAAGTCGCCGACTTCGAGACCTCTTACCACACCATACTCGGGAGACCAGCTCTGGCTAAGTTCATGGCCATACCACACTACATTTACTTGGTACTCAAAATGCCAGGGCCCAAGGGGGAACTAATGCTACGAGGAGATTTACGACCATCCTACGAGTGCGACACCGAAGCCGTGAAGATTGCCGCAACCTCTCAAGGACCCAGCCCTATGCAACAAGTTTTCTCAGCTTCAAAGAAACTTCACCCAACAGAACTCAAAATACCAAAAAACAAGTCGGGGTCAGCAAAGGTGAAGCCAACAAATGAGAAAGATTTCAAAACAGTTGATCTCTAGACCGGTGACTCTTCTAAGATAGCTCTGATTGGAACAGAGCTAGACCCTAAATAGGAAACTGCGCTCATCAGTTTTCTTCGGGCTAACCATGATATCTTTGCCCGGAAACCAGATGACATGCCTGGTGTGCCCAAGGAACTGATTGAGCACTTTCTAAATGTTGACCCCAAAGCTACCCCAAAGCGACAGCGCCTCTGCAGGTTCGCCCAAGTTAGGCGAGAAGCAATCAAAAAAGAGCTAGCCAAACTACTCGCAGCAGGGTTCATGAATGAAGTCTTTCACCCTGACTAGCTAGCCAATCCTGTACTCGTTCGCAAGAAAAACAACGAATGGAGAATGTGCGTCGATTACACAGACCTCAACAAACATTGTCCAAAGGACCCCTTTGGACTACCCAGGATCAACCAAGTAGTCAACTCTACTGCTGGGTGCGATTTGCTATGCTTTCTTGACTGTTACTCAGGTTACCATCAGATAAGCCTCAAAGAAGAAGATCAAGCTAAGACAGCCTTCATCACTCAATTTGGGGCCTTTTGCTACAAAACAATGTCATTTGGATTAAAAAACGCGGGAGCAACTTACCAACGCGCTATACAGATGTGCTTCAAAAAGCAATTGCATCGCAACATAGAAGCTTACATGGACGACGTAGTCATCAAAACAAGAAATCAGGAGGATCTAATCGTCGATTTGGAGCAAACCTTTTCAAGCCTACGAGCTTTCCGATGGAAGCTTAACCCGACCAAATGTGTTTTTGGAGTACCTTCAGGCAAACTACTCAGGTTCATCATTAGCCATCGCGGCATTGAGGCCAACCCAGAGAAAATATCTGCCATCACAAATATGCACGCACCAGCTAGCATCAAGGATGTGCACAAACTGATGGGCTGCATGGAAGCCCTTAATCGATTCATCTCGAGACTTGGAGAACGAGGACTACTCTTCTCCAAGCTTCTCAAATGACAGGACAAGTTTAAATGGACAGAAGAGGCAGACAAAGCATTGACGCAACTCAAAGACTTTCTGTCAAAACCACCAATCCTCGCTGCTCCATCTCCAAACGAGGACTTGCTCCTATACATAGCGGCTACAACTCATGTCATCAGCACCGCAGTAGTAGTCGAACAGTCTGAACCAGGCCACATTTATAAAGTCCAAAGACCTGTATACTTCGTCAGTGAAGTACTCTGGACTCCAAAACTTGGTACCCGCCAATACAAAAACTGCTCTACGCGATTCTGCTCACTTCACGGAAGCTGCGACACTTTTTTCAAGAACACAACATTACAGTCATTACCGATTTCCTGCTCGGCGAAATCCTCCATAATAGAGATGCCATGGGTAGAATTTCCAAATGGGCAGTAGAGCTCGGAGCCCTATCCTTGGACTTCAAACCACGGACAGCCATCAAATCTTAGGCTTTGGTCGACTTCATGGCTGAATGGACAAAGAACCAAGTGCCAACACCAGTCAAGAGGCCAGAGCACTGGGTAATGTACTTCGACGGTTCCGTCAAACTCGAAGGAGCCGGCGCAGGCGTACTCCCCATTTCCCCAAAAGGAGACCAACTCAAATACGTACTACAAATCTTTTGGGAAGTCTCAAACAATGAAGCTGAGTATGAAGCACTACTACACGGCCTTCATCTTGCAATCTCCCTTGGAATCAAAAGACTACTCGTATACGGTGACTCACTAGTCATTATAAACCAAGTCAATGACGAATGGGATCGAAACAAGGATAACATGGACACCTACTGCAAAGAAGTTCGTAAACTGGAAAACAAGTTCTCAGGCTTGGAATTTCATCATGCCGTCCGCGACAACAACGTAGCGGCTGATGTATTATCAAAAATGGGCTCGACTCGTGCAAAAGTTCCAGCAGGAATTTTTGTACACAAACTCCATAAACCGTCCATACTAGAACAAGTTACACCATCAGCGGTCAAGACTACAAAAACTAATCAGGAAATCATGATGATAGAAGTCGACTGGAGGACACCCTTTCATCGACTACATCAAATACCATAAGTTACCATCTGACAAAAGTCAAGCTGAGCAAATCTCCCAATGAGGAAAAAACTACGTTCTAGTCGGAGACAAGCTCTACAGGAAAAGTGCATCATTAGGGGTACTCATGAAGTGTGTCACCCGAGAAGATGGCCAAGAAATCCTGGAAGAAATTCACAAAGGAATCTGTGGCAACCACGCATCTTCACGAACAATCGTAGGCAAGGCTTTCCGAGCAGGCTTCTGTTGGAGGTATGCCCTAGAGGCAATCATAGAGATGATGATATTCCATTTGTATTCATGATTTGTATATTGTGTTCATTGAATATCCATTAAAGGCTACTTGAATTGATTTGCAATTATGTGAATTGTATGTGAAACTCTTTACTTGTATGGTTATTCTAAAAGTTGTCCCTAGTCGGAGTTCATGTGAGGACACACATGAATATTAGATTAGCACATGTATTAGTTGATGACTATGTTTCACAAGTCATGGACATGGAGATGTTGAACTAATAATGTGGACACATGTGGAGACATATGTTAGGACTGACCCAACACGAGAAGTAGTTCTCTCTTTAAACAACATATACGCTTTGTCCTTAGACCTGAGATTGTCGCATGTATTCTAGATGTGGATCGACCTACTTAGGGGCTATCAAACGCTACGCCGTAACAGGGTAGTTATAAAGGTAGCTTTCGGGTTTGTCAAGAAGCATGCTATGAGACATGGTCAACCAAGATGGGATTTGCCCCTCTCTGATTGAGTGTGATATCTCTGGGCCCCTCGAGTGATCGGATCCGAAAATGCATGGCCATGCTACGTACGGTTAAGAGTTAACCTACAAAGGGATTCCGAATCACAGGATCGAGAAAGAGCGGTCGGCTTGAAGCTAGACCAAATATCGTGAGGCAAAGGGAATAGCATGTATATTATGTTGTGATGGTTCGTCTGATATGATCTTCGTGTGCGTATAGGAGTTGGCACGTCTTGCTAGAGGCTGCTACCGACTATTGGGCCGAGTAGGAGTACTCGGGCCATGTCTATACGTAACCGAACCCATAGGGTCACACACTTAAGGGGCTGGAAGCCCAATTCGGATCTGATCCGAGTTGGATTAGGTTTAGGAGTACTAATGGGCCTCGGATCCAGAGGCCCATCAGGAACCTCTATAAATAGAGGGGTGGGGGCGCCCTAGGGTTGACACCTTTTTGGCGAAACACACCTGCCGCGCCTCCCACGCCCTCGCCTGTTGCAACTCGCGGATCTAGCAGTCCGGCTTGCGACGCTTCCTCCCTGCACGTGTGGATACCTTGGAGGTGTTGCGCCTGCAGCACTTGGACGAGCCGCCGACGAGCCACGACGAGCCGACGACGAGCCGCGGTACCGGAGGCGATCTTGCTGTGCACGTGGACGAGCTGCTGAGGAGCTGCTGGACGTGAACGACTACGTTGATCGACTACGTACGACTACGTGATCGTCTTCACTGCATCGACGCATATCTACATCTTCCGCACCAGTAGTGCGTCGAGTGGTAATCCCGTGATCCTTATACGGCAGTTCTTCCTGGTTATACGCGGTAGAAATTTTGATTTGCGCTAGCGTAGCCTACCTCGTATCCCAACAGCTTCTACTAGCCCATGGCGTTGGCAGATGCAAAACAATTAGTCCGAAAATGTCAAGGCTGTCAATTCCTTACTAAACAACAACACGTCCCTGCCTACAAACTAGTCACAATCTCTCCAACATGGCCTTTCGCTTGCTGGGGGCTAGACATGATAGGACCACTGCCAACTGCACCAGGAGGTTTCAACCGAGTACTCATGGCCATCGACAAATTCACCAAATGGATCGAGGTCAAACCAGTCACTTGCCCCAAGGCAGATCGAGTCCTCGACTTCTTGGACGAAATCGTACACCGTTACGGTTTTCCAAACAGAATCATCACAGACCTGGGATCCAACTTCAAAAACCATGTCTTTTGGGAGTACTGCGAGAATAGTGGAATTGATGTCCGCTATGTCTCAGTTGCTCACCCACGAGCAAACGGACAAGTCGGGCGTGCCAACGGCATGATACTCGAAGCTCTCAAATAAAGGCTACACAATATCGGCAATACAAAAGGAGGCAAATGGCTCACAGAGCTACCTAATGCTCTGTGGGGACTACGAACCCAACCATGCAAGACTACCTGGTTCTCCCCCTATTTTTTGGTATATGGCTCAGAAGCTATCTTACCCGCGAACGTCATGTGGCAGTCTCCTCCAGTCGAACAATACGACGAAGGAATGGCAGAAGAAACAAGACGCATGGATCTGGATAGCCTGGAAGACATGAGATGCGCAGCCCTAGTCCAATCAGCCAGATACCTCGACGGGCTTAAACGATATCACGACTGCAATGTTAAGGAGCGATCCTTCAACCTAGGTGACATGGTCCTCAAAAGAATCCAGGACACGTCAGGGCTACATAAACTCAATTCACCATGGGAAGGTCCCTACATTGTATCCAAGGTCACAGGAACGGGATCTTACAGACTACAAGAACTTTCAGGAGAACAAGTACCAAATTCTTGGAATATAGAACATCTCTGTCGGTACTACCCATAGCAGACAAACGTACTCGAGCCTTCACCCCAAGCATCTCGAAACAAACTCATTCCAGCTACTGGGAGCCGACAGCCCGACTACCGACTACAGATGCTCTACTCTTGACACAAGACTTTATCAAAGGTCAGCAGGCACCTTAGCCTCAGTACGAGTTCCAAGCAATTTTTTACTCGAGACTGATTCAAGCAAAAAATTTTGAAGTTACATGTGATTACTCACAATAGAGTAAGGGTATTCAAAATACAACATAACAGCACAGTAAAGACTACAAGCAATTGCCTACTGGCGGTCTGCATTTAAGCCTCAAGCTTTTACAAATATTACAAGGCCACATAGGCCTACCGACTACTACAAAGGGAAGGGCCCACACGCAAGGAAGCTGCGCAAAATGCAGCCATATCCAGGTCCGCCTCCCAAACAACACCAGGAACTCCTGCACTGCTGCTACCTCGACAGTGGCAACGATGAATCCCGAGTGCTGCATGAGGGAGAAAAAACAAGGCTGCTCTCTTGCTAGCCTTGGCAAGCCGTCCCACACTGCATGCCACACCTCCACCTCTAAGAGAGCCAGATAAAGACCACGGCAGTCATCACCCATCACTCGCGAGTTCCAGCACGGACTTAGCTAGATCACGAGCTGCAAGATGAGGCACGCGATGAACCCTCCTACGCGGATTCTTCTAGCATCGCAGCTATCCCTACGAGCACTAGAGTCTGTGGAGGGAAGGTGGCTCTAATCTACGAGTTATCTTCTAGCACCGGAGTACTCTTTGAAGGCTCTCTACAATCAAATAATAGCAACCGAAAGCAATCCATCACTACTCAAGCCTGATCCCGATCGACCTCCATGGAAGTCTATTTATAGCCGAACGCCACAACTACCAACCACTCGGGAGTTACTATTCGCTCGTGCCAACAAAAGTACTGATGAATCAAGATGCTCTCTGACTCCATTCACATGAAAGCATTCACGCCACAAAAGACAAAAGAGTACAATACACCCGTGCACCCCCCCTTCGAGAATAAAGGGATAGAGTACTTGACAACCATGCAACTACTCGACAAAGTACTCGGAATTGCTCCCAATGACAAGGATTGACAATCATTCATTTCAAACAAAATTCAAAACATTGTCTCGAGTACTCAGCAGATTACAAGGCTACACAAGACTAAGGCTCCTTCAAAGATACAAACTCAGACATCTTCGAAGCAATTGGCTCAGCCTCCTTGAGGTATTGCGCAGAAGCATCCTTCGTGCAGTTCCAAGCAACACCGTCACCAGTCGCTGTTAAATCTGCTCACGGGTAATAAGACTTGACCAACGCAAGGACTTGTTTACAAACAGCCTTGCAGAGGCTAGCAACCTTGCCCGGAGCAGTCTTCAACCGCTCGACTAGTGAACGGGGCTCTGCGTCGTCCTCAAGAGGAGCAATGGTATTAACAACATCTTGAGCAGCATCAGTCAACTCTTGGAGCTCGCCTTGAAACCTTCCTATGGTCCGTCCATGATCCCTACAGGCTACCATGGCCATAGCAAGCATAACTTCGTTCTGGTTCTTCCTATCCCTCTGATGCTCGCATGCAGCCTGAGCTTCAGCTAGTGATGCCCGAAGATGATTAGCCTCGTCAGTTACTCGGTCATGCGTGTTCCTCCAATCAAGAAGCTGGTTACTCGCAACAACTTCTTTTCTCTTGAGCTCTGCAAAAACCAACAAATTCAAAAACCCCGAGTACAGTCGGAAATACACAAAGAATCGCAAGTACTCACCTTGATACTTCTTGTTCAATTACTTGTAGCGATTCTCCAACTTCTCTTCTAATACCTTGTGATCCCCCCGCTCAACGGCAAAAGACTTCGCAGCCTCCTCATGAACCTTCAAGGACTCAGTGAGACGGCTGCACTCTTGCTCCAATTGCGCTAGCCGCTGCACAGGATCATTTCGCTCCTGGAGGGCCCAGGCATTCCTTTGAGCTCTGTCATATAGATCCTGCAAATAAAAGCAAATTATCAAGTCTTCAGCAAAAAATAGTCAGACAAAAGAGACAACACAACTGAAAGCTCTGGATAGCTCTCTGAAACTCCGACTCCAATGGAAGCTCGAGTACTGGACCTTCATTATTCTTTACAACATGAGGCTCTGGAGTTGCACCCAAAGTTGTACCTGAAATGACACACATTAGTCATTTCAGGACACAATACAACGACTACAACACCTGTATCTCGACTACATACCTGGTGCACCTGCCTCATTGGCCTTAGCCACATCAACTAAAGCCAGAATACCACCAGTAGATGTCGAGGAGGGTACACCACCAGAACCCAAAGGAACCACAGGGTTCTCCACCGAGCGGAGTACTTCTTGAAGCATGGACATGGTGGCACCAAGACGACTAGTGTCAACCTCGGATACATCATCAATGGACAAATCAACTAATGGAGCAGAAAGAGTAGTCGAAGGACAAGACTCCACTCCTGCGTCCACAGGGATAGTGTCCTCCGCATCCCTGCATCAAAATAAAAGAATGATCACACGCCCTTCAGAAAATTCGAAGATACGTTACAAAGAAAGATTCAAAAACTTACCGAGATGACCGTGGCGGTAATCGCACGCGCTTTTTCTCAGCAACGGGCGGTCGAGTACTCAGCACCCCAAGGTAGGCACAACATTTTTGCCAAGTCCTGGAAAAATCAGAGATAAGACTACAATAATTTCGGACTAACAAAAATAGTCAGATTAAAACTCACCACTAGCGATAACATTGGACAATAAGGAGCCAGCGGCGATCACCAGCGATTCTGCCTTCGCAACATCCGCCACCTCAGCAGGCAAACCTAAAACTACCTGCTTAGGAACTGGCAACTCGGTAGCCGACGGGGTCGGGACTGCTGGCTTGGGGGCTGCTCCAGAGTCCGCAAGCGGCACCCCCACTGGCAATTCTTCAACAAACGCAACACTAACATCATCCTTCGCGATAGCGACTACCTCATCAGAAGTAGCCTCATCACAACCAAGGGTCGCGTAAACAACCTTCTCAGTCAACTAAAATCATCAAAGGATTATAGGACAACTCTACCAAAAGTTACCAATGAATGCACGACTACGTACCTTGGTACTCTGCGACCTCTCAGGGGTGAAACTCGAGGTTGAAACAGACTTCACAGCAGGCTTCTTCCAAACTACTCGACATTTTTTCACAGGAGAAGAAGGCTCATCTTCTGATTCATCAACGACTAACTCCTCCTCAGAATGCACTAGATAGCCGGAGAGAACCCAGGACTGCAAACAAGTTGTTACTCAAAGATATCCCAACGTCTCAAAAAATACAAAGTCAAAACCAAAGAACATACCTCTTGTGACCCATACCAACTATTAAATTGGCGAAGGGCTCTAGGAATAACCGGTACTCCCTGATAATTCCTGAAGAACTTTGCTAGCAGCGCCTCCACGTCATCATCAGATATATCGTCAGGAGACATACGCGATAGATCATCAAATCCTGAGTACTCTGAACCCGAGTGAGCCCGCTGCTACAAAGGCTGACCTCTCCTCTTAAGAAAACTAGCAGCTACATTAATACCAGTCAAGCCTAACGACTTCAACTCGGCATGACTCAACAAGTTGGCAATCTTAGGAATATCTTGAGGCTCGCTCACCCAATTCTCCGCATGCTTCGGGGCATGACCAGTGACCACAGGACAAAGAGGGTCATGATTCCCAATATAAAACCACCTCCTCTTCCAATCACCATGCGAGTCAGTCAAGTTATAGTCAACATAAGCGCCCGAGTTTCTAAGTTGGAACCCGACTCCTCCGAAAACCTCTGTCCTAATTGCACTAGGCTGCGGCTTACAGCAAAACAGCTTCCTAAAGAGTTCAAGAATAGGCGGAACACCCAGGTATACTTCACACAGGTGTACAAAAAAATACATATGAAGCCCACCATTGGGGTTCAGGTGAACCAACTGAAGCTTGTAGTACTTGAGGATACCTCTGAAGAAGTCGGAAGCAGGTACCGCCAATCCCCTCTTGACAAAGTGCGCAAGCATGACAATCTCGTTCGGATGCTCCTCGAACTGCCACGCATTACCAAAGGCAAGGCCTCCATTCAAGTTGAAGTTTCGGCTGCAAAAGCTTCGCATCAACCAAAGCCTGAAAAGCCGCTTCCCTCATCATAGAGTTTTGTCAGGTGACCCCGGGCGACGGCAGTGCATTCTGGTTCGTCGGACCGCATTTCGGCGCCGGCAGCACTAGCTCCTTTCCCTTCTTGGATTTAGATCTCAACTTACCCGCCGCCATAGCCTGGCCTTGAGTCTTCTCGGGTTTCTTCCCCATCTTCTTGGTGCGCATCAGACGATCTTGGAGACAGCAAAGAAGAGAGGAGTCAACCTCTGATCTCTTTCAAAAAGCAAAGCAGCAATGACGTTGGCGGCACTGGAAATTGTGACGACGCAACGAGGACTAGGAAAAAGGGGGAAGGGACAAAACAGATTTGCTAAAAAAGAAATGTAACCCCAACAATAAGGGGGCTCTCCCGTTATATATCCATCACCTTCGGATTCCAAGCGTCAGTTATGCAACGGTCAGATATAAACCATATTTATTGCCATAATATCCAACAGCTACTCAAATTAAAGGGTTTGACCACTTCATCAACAACGAAGAAATCGCCGAAGTGCTCGGGGGCTGCGGATATCGTACCCGCCGGACAAAGTTTTCTTTTTCAGACTACTAAAAGAGAAACAGCCAGAACGCAGGATTGACCCTAAGCCTAACTCTTCGACTCAAACTAAGGATCGGGGGCTACTCCATATGGAGTGCCATTGTCATCACACTACCATATAATTTCTCGAGACATAACCAACTCGAAGGAAAAGAAGAGTACCTTCCAGCCACGCGACAGTACTCAAGTACTTAAAGACACTACAACCACTGCTGAGAACTACTCGGGTTGTGGTCTCAAAGTACTCGGAATTGTGACGCTCGACTACAAAGTCCTCGGGGGCTTGTCGGGCATACATATCAGGCCCACGAGTAGGCCCTGTGCGGCCCACTAAGGGGTGTACTCTAACATAATCAAGACTAGGGGGCTACGCGGCAAGAAGCTTTATCCCACTCGGACTAGTTAAGTGTGCATATAGAAACTACTCTGTCTACACCGAGTAGAACTCTATAATCGTACCCGACTAGGATTCAAACTTGTAACCCTGCCCTCCCGAGTATATAAGGGCGGGCAGGGACCCCCTCAAAGACAACTCCTTCAACTCATCCAAGTTCAATACAACCAACTCACAGGACGTAGGGTATTATACGATCTAGCAGCCCGAACCTATCTAAATTGTGTTCCTTGTGTCACCATTGACTCGTTGATTCTCAACGGCCCTTATCGCACAAAAGACCACCTAGGGTACCCCCTAGGTGGGTTGCCGGTCTAAAACACTGACAGGCACCCCCAGCATGTCCACTGGTTTCCATGCGAAGATGTCGCGGTTGGCCCGGAGGAAGCTGACGAGCATGTTTTCCTATTTAGGATCCAGCCCTATGCCAATCAGGGCCATCTTGGAGCTATCAGTAGTCTTAAGGTCAATGGCTTTGATGTCTACTTCACTTGCCGGCTTGACCTTGGTTGCCTCTGACTTCTTTTCTAGGATCTCGAATTCTGACGGGGACAGCGTCTTGGATGCAACGAAGACTTGCATCATCGAGTTTGGTACTTGGGTAGTTGCTGCTAGCTCCACGGCTTCTGTGTCGTAGTCATACGACCTCTTCAAATCTCTGTGCAGGGAGAGTACTCCCTTGGGTCCTGGCATCTTGGGTCCTAAGTACACGTAATGTGGGATGGCCATGAATTTGGCCAATGCAGGTCTTTCGAGGATGGCGTGTTACGATGTTTCAAAGTCCGCTACCTCAAATTGGTTGTATTTTGTCCAATAGTGTTCTTTAGTCTCAAAGGTAACTGGCAAGACCACCTGTCTGAGGGGTACAGTCGCGTTTCCTGGGACGATCCCATAGAATGGAGAGTTCGTTAGGGTGACCATATCAGTGATGTCGAGGCCCATCTTCTTCAGTGTCTTGGCGAATAGTACGTATAGACTGTCCATTGGTCCAGGATGAGGGGATACCGTCCTGGGTCTGAGAAACTAGTCCATTGGTCCTTCTTGGAGAAGGTAATCGGCACCTCGGACCTTTTGAGGAACGTAGGCATTTGCAGGTTCAGTGGACATTATCTCTCGAAGAGCGAGCTTCAAAGAACTGGCAAGACCATCTGTCCAATGGGTACAGCCGTGTTGCCCGGGACGATCCCATAGAACGGAGAGTTTGTTGGGGTGAGCATATCAGTGATATTGAGGCCCATCTTCTTCAGTGTCTTGGCGAACAGTACGTTGAGACCGCTACCACCATCGATGAGTACTTTAGTAAGTCTGGAGCCAGCAACCACTACTAGATTTTTGGGCTATTGCCACGGCAATCATTGCATCAACACAAAATCCATTGGAATATGTAGGTGTTATTGCCACCATTATGCAATTCCGTTGCAAAAGATTGATTTTGTCGCAACCATTTGAAAATTGGTTGCAATTAGGTAATTCTATTGCCACATTTGCTTTGTGTTGCTATAATTATTTTTTTCGTTGCAATATGTAAGGGTTATTGCCACGAAATACGCAATGTTGCAAGTAGTAAGCAATATTGCAACTAATTTGTCACGTTGCCACATAGCCCATGGCAACAATAGAAAATATGTTGCAATAGATAGGTGTTGTCACCACGAGTTGAAAAATAGTTGCAGGTTGCTGAAAATTTTGCCACAGTTGATTAGTGTTGTTATAAAACTATTTTTTGTTGCAATAGCAAGGCTTATTGCCACTAAATTCAAAATGGTTGCAAGTCATAAACAGTGTTGCTAGCAAGCGCATTCAATCAGTAATTTAACATTCTTAATGTTTTAGTCAGCTAGACCAATAGATCATGTGCACATTAGTAACTTCTGTCATGCAAGTCTCATAATATATTACAAGAACAGTACATCATGAGCAATAGTTGATGTAGCACTTCTTGCATTACAATAGCTTTTGTTGCACTATAGCCATTACAAAAGCTAGGTAGAGGATAAGCACCCAAATCTTCTTCTCATGCCTTGGCAAACCTAACATGCAAGCCATGGCAAACAGATAATGACTCAGTTTCAGAGTTGAGGCCGATGATGTTTGCTGCTGTCATGGGCTCAATGATAACTACATCAGAATCGGAGTCAGAGTCACCGCTGATCTTGACCTGTTTAGATTTCACCTGGGAAAACCCCCTCGAACTTGATCGCATGGTCGGCCACCTCTTCACGCCGCTGTCCAAATGTGGACGATGTGAGGAAGAACCCTCGCCATGCCGGCCCCCACCTCCCGCAGTGAGGGCCTTCGACGGCGTCCCCACCTTGATGACCTTCTTGCCCCGGGCAAAACGACTTCTAGCATCATGATGGTACTCCTTAATTGACACCGGCAGTGCGGATCTTGGGGAAGGCATTTGTGGATGGGGAGCGGCCGAGACTGGGGAAGGGAGTGGTTCTAGTGGGAGGGGTGCGGATCTTGGCAGAGGATGACAGGAAGCGGAGGGGAAGGAGGACTAGACTTGATGAGAGGAGGTGATGTGGGAGAGTGGAGGCGGAATGGACAAGGACGGGAGGGGAGGCATCGGAGGAAAAAAATGGTTGGGTTGGGCTTTTCTCGTGGTCTGGGCTTTGCCTTAGGAAAAAAACGGAGCAAGAAAAACGGCCTATTGGTTGCCATCGCCCTAGGGTCTGAGCTGTGCCTGGTTTACAGGAGGCCTCTGATTTACTCATTGGTATTTGCGGCGGCAACAGGTCACATGTGTGGTGGCAGCATCAGGACGGCCAGTCGATGTGCAGGTAATTTTAGATTATGGTGCAAATTTACTCCCGCACGGATTTTTTTCTGATTTCTTATCAGCCATCAATATTTCTAAAGTAGGTATTTATAAAATCATTTTCAAAGGGGTAGCAATGATGAAATCAATATGAAACACTGTAGAATTTCCTTGTGTTGACCATATATAAGCCAAAAAAACATTCTGGAACCACATCAGCATACAATTAGGATCCAATTTCCATACATCAAAGTTTAACCTCTGAAAGATCATCAGCATACAATTAGGATCCAATTTTCATACATCAAAGTTTAACCTCTGAAAGAACAATATATGCTTCATTCACAAGAGCATCCCATCATCATCACTACTTTCATCTCCTTCATTTTCCTGCAACAATATGGAGATAGCAGTGACTTTTGGGTGTCCTCTAATTTGCCAAGCCAAAAAAATACCCATAATTTCTACATTTACCTTTCAATATGCAATATGATACATAATGTGTACATTCAGGCATCCTAATCTAGCAAGTTTGAGCAGAGTAAAGACAATTGCAAGATGTTGGATACGGTAGGTCAAGAACATGCAACAGATAATGATTGCAATTTACTGTAGTGATATGAGCAACTAACTGTAGTAATTTTATAAGTTGCAAGAGATTAATTAGAGTGCTTCATTTTGTTGTGTATATGCACGAGATTAATCAGTGTGTGTGACTTTGATTTGTGAAGAGTTGGAAGGATGTCGCATAATGATGATAGGAGTTGGATGTAGCTGCCACATGTATCAGATGAGTGGCAAAAAGGATTCAAGAAATTTATAGAGACTAGATTTGCAGGCACTTCTAACGGAGATACGGCACCATGTACATGTTCAAGATGCCGTTCCATGTCATACAGAATAGTTGGCGAAGTTAGAAGTCATTTGGTTGTTAGAGGATTTTCTGAAAGTTTCATCCAAGGGGAAGGAGAAGAAAAGGATTCATATGGCAGCATCACTAAAGGAGTTGGCAATGATGGTGAATCAGGAGATGGTCCGTCTATGAATGAATTAGTTTCCTCACTAATCAGTGGTGCAATACATGGAGACATCACATGTAGTGGAACTGAAGAGCCAAATGAACGCGCTAATAAATTATCTAAGTTATTAACAGAGGCGCAGAAGGAACTATATCCAGGTTGCAAGGAGGCTACTAAGGTCTCATTCATTGTCAAGCTATTTCAGATTAAGTGCATGTTTGGTCTTAGTAACAGTGCATTGGAGGCTGTGCTTCAGCTATTCTCTCTTGTGCTTCCTGAAGGTCATTGTGTTCCAGATACTTTGGATAAAGTGCAAAGGGTAGTTTGTGATCTTGGCCTAGACTATGAAAAGATACATGCATGTATCAATGATTGTGTTTTATTTAGAAAGCAATATGCTGACTTGGATAAATGTCCAACATGTGGAGAGTCAAGATGGAAAGCTGCTGGTTCAAGTGAGAAGGAGGGACCACAGAAGCATTTTCCATAGAAAATCCTAAGGTATTTTCCAGTGACCCCTCGTCTGCAGAGGTTATACATGAGAGCGACCACATCTGAATATATGCGTTGGCATAAAGAGGGACTTGTCCAAGATGGAAAAATGCGGCACCCTGCTAACTCCATGGCATGGAAGCACGTGGATGAAAATTATAAGGAATTTGCTTTGGATCCACGTAATGTAAGGATGGGTCTTGCATCTGATGGTTTCAATCCATTTGGGATGTTGAACGTGACATACACTACATGGCCTGTGATCCTAATCCCTTACAATTTGCCTCCTCGGTTGTGTTTGAAACAACCATTGTGGATGATGTCAATGTTGGTACCGGGGCCAAAATCTCTAGGAAATAACATTGATGTGTATTTGCAGCCCCTAATTGATGAGCTCAAAGATCTTTGGCTCAATGGTGTTCAGACATGGGATGCAAAGGTAAAGAAAAATTTCACTGGCGTGTTGTTCTACTTTGGACAATTAATTACTTCCCAGCATACGGCATGCTACCTGGTTGGAGCACAAAAGGCAAGTTTGCATGTCCATACTGCCACAATTATACTGACTGTTTATGGTTGAAATTTGATTCAAAGCATTGCTACATGGGTCATCATCGCTTTTTACAAATGGATCATAGGTGGCACCTGTTGACGCCAGATTTCGTCACTAGTAAAATCGGCGCCAAGAAGAGAGGGAATCGGAGAAGCACAGTTGGGAATCGGTCGAATGGTGCTACAGTGTGAGATCGGCCGATGACTTCTGTCTCGCTTCGGGTTGAACGTGCCAGGTCCCAATCGGTTGCCTTTTGCCGATAAGGAATCGGCCGATTAGGAGGATGGGTTAATTGGGCCTGTATGGGCTTGGAAAGGAATAAAAGGATGAGGGGGAGATCAGCCCATGAAGCGTAGAGTAACCAACCTAGCACGAATCGTGCTTGTAAATATTCGTTTTCTGTTTGAATTAGGGATAGAATTCTAGTCGGTTAAGAAGTCACCTGTACGGGACTATAAATAGCTACCTTTGTAAATCTGTAATCATCAACAAATCAATACAACATACTACTTTTTCCTCGTACTTACTTTCAAGCAGACGACTTCGTCAGTACTTTTCTCTTTTTCACGAGTTCGTGCGGGTTGGCAGGGCTGCATCAGCTTGATCTCCGGCCGATTCTGTAAGTTCCACTTATCGAGTAATATCTAAGCTTTAACTTCGGGCGTATCGCTGTTGTTTCGTTTAGATTTATTCACTAGTTATCGATATTTGCTAGAATCATAGGTTTTACTTGTCTTTCTAGTTTTATCACCAGTTATCCAGCTAGGAATCAGTAGTTTCGGCTTTCTTCACGTTCTGCTATTAAATCCATCTACTTTTATATTGCCGATTAGATATATTCCTAGTGTTGTTATCATAGCTTTGTGTCGATTACTCCAGTAGTTTTCTGTCTACAAGGCTACAGTGTTCGGCTATCTCATAGCCGACTTCCTTATTACGGCAAATCGGCCGATTCGCTGATAAGCTCTCTCGAGATCGAAAAT